>NC_049191.1:4045000-6445000 GCF_009769625.2 Cygnus olor
GCGTGCTTATTACCAGCCTATTGTTGCGTGCTGTTGCCTAATGCGTTTTGGCAAGACCTGTGCAGGCCGTGCCCTCTGCCCCAGCCCCGGAGGACGAAGAGAAGGAGGAGGAGGTGAGGTGGGCATGACGGTGAGGGGGGCACCCTCTGGGCTCCCCCAGCTGGGAGTGTGGGGGCTTGGGACCCTCTGCTGCCTGAGGGAGCACAGGGAGGGAGCCACACGTCTGTTTTACGGGTTTTTTTAATTTTTATTTATTTTTTTCGACACGAAGGCTGGAGGCTGCCCTGAAGCCCGCAGCGAGGCCTCCGCTACCAGGCTGGTCCCGCTGGGCTCGCCTCCGCCGCCTCCCCCCGCCCTTATCAAAGATGGCGCCGCCCCTCCCTTCCCTTCCCTTCCCTTCTTCACCCCCCCCCCCCCAACGCCACGTGACGCGCGCGGCGCCGGATGGGGGGCGTGGCCGGAAGTGCGCGCGTGCGTTCGTGTCGGGAGGGGGCGGTGGCGGCGGGATGGAGCCGGCGCGGGAGCCGCGCGCTGAGCGCTCAGGTGGGGGCGGGGAGGGGCCGGGCGGGGAGGGGCGGGGCCTCGCTCGGGTTGGCCACGCCCCCTGATGTGGGGCCACGCCCCCCGCGCTGCCCCCTGAGGGGCCGGAGCCGCCCCCGCCCCCCCCCGGTGGGGCTCCCGGAGCGGGGCCGGGGGCCCGGGGGGTTCCGGGGGGCTCCGGGCTCGGTTCTGAGGGGACGGACCGGGACCAGAGGGACGGAGCGGGCCCCAAGGGGCCTCCCGAACCCCCAGGCGGGTGAAGGGGCCGGGGGGCCGGACACGAGCTCGCCTTCGTGTCCTGGGAACCTTCAGCGGGGCGTTTGCTCCTGATTGGGGCCAAAGAAAAAAAAAACGAGTTTTGCTCCGTTTTTAGGCTGAATTCGCTGCTGGTTTCCCAGCCGAACGCTGGGGCCGGCCCTCGAGAGGCCTCGCTGAGTAAAAGAGGCAGGGGAGGGCCGCGGGGCTGTGCCCCCGGGGTTGTCTCAGGGCGCTGGCCGGGCCGTGCAGCGCCGTGCGGTGACCCCCTCACGAACACGGCGGTGGGTTTTGTGCCAGCCGGGCGGTTATTTGGTGCTCCGACCGCCGCTGGAGCCTCCTCGAGCTGCAGGCCGTGTCCTGAGCGAGGGGGA
The DNA here is from genome assembly GCF_009769625.2 of Cygnus olor. Taxonomy (NCBI): domain Eukaryota; kingdom Metazoa; phylum Chordata; class Aves; order Anseriformes; family Anatidae; genus Cygnus; species Cygnus olor. The sequence continues at coordinate 4,046,170 of NC_049191.1, forward strand.
ACAGCTCTGCTCTCCCTCCCAGGTCAAACCCCAGGCGAGGATCGGGGCCGTCCGACCCGGCGAGCGCAGCCCCCCAGTCAGCGTGCACGGAGCAGGACTTTATCGCAGGACTTTATCCTTCGCAGGATTTTATCCTTTCAGTGCGTAGGGCAGCAAGTTGCAGGTGTTGAAACAGGGAAGCGACCCGGGCACGTTCTCACGCTCGCTTCGTTGCGGCGTGCTCAGACCCAAGGTAAATAAACGCCTGGCAGCGGCGGCGTTGGCTCACGCCGGGAGGTCCGGGTACGTTCTGAGCCAGCGTAGACGGCGTGCAAACCCCTGAGCTGTCACAAAGGGCCCAGCGGGTAGGAACGTGCCCGTTTCTTGACACCATTTTGCGTTCAGATCCAGCGTGAGCCGTGCTGGGGCTGCAGGTGCCAGCAGCAGAGCAAGAGAGGCTGTAGCGACCTTACAGGGCTGTAGCGGCCCGTAGGACAACCTAGCTTGCAGAAACAGCCCTAAAAAATCAGGGGTTATGGAAAGCAGTCTTTCCCCTCTCTGAATATTGGTCAAAACAACTTTTTAAATACGCCTGGAGCATCTCTTGAATCTGATGGCAGGTGAGAGAAGCGCCGAGAGATGCCCAAACTTCTGCTCGGCGCTCCTGGGATGCAGAGGGATAGGTTTCGGCCGAGGAACCCCGTAACCTCTCCAGGAACCGATGGCCGTGCTGTGCAGAGGGAGGAAATGCCTTTGTAGCGAGTGCCTGCTGCCACCGGGTGGTAACCAGTCTCCACTGCATTTGTACAGGCCTTGCTGAGCTCTTATTTTCGTGCACGCGATAATTTACCCAGTGTCTAATTCGTTCGTGTTCGCGTCCTTTTTTTAGCATAGTTTCCAGAGCGAGCAAAACGGGATTCGCATCTGAGAGCAAAGAGCTGGGTGGAAACACAGAACGTGGAGAGAAACGCATCCTTAACGAAGGCTGCGTCTTTTTCTACTGAAATGTTTTTAACCCGCTTCTGCCTTTTGGTGTCTCTTTTTTTCTGCTCATGCAGGTGCTCTTTTAAGCAGCGCTTTTTGGGGCAGAGGCATGCCAGCTCTGACACTGTGTTCTCTCCCAGAATGGTGCTTGTGGGCTGCAGCTTTTTGTAGAAGTCGTTGCTTTCTGTTACAAGGTGTGCTGCATCGTGACAGGAGCAGGCTTTTTAAAGCTGTTTGCTTTGAGCCTTCTTGGCACATTCATGCTAGGTTTTTTCTCTGCTTTAAAAAAAAATATATTTAAAGTGCTTGGACAATTTTTGCCTCTCTGCTTTAATAGGATTTGCAGCTGTGAATGCGCTTTAATAGAATTTACAGCTGGGCTGAAGTATTCCCTCTCTTAAAATAACATTGCAGCTTCGTGATTCGGGAGAATGTGCCTCCCACTAGCTGCTTTGTCTGTAGCTCTGAATGCTGTGGAGCAAGAGGAGAATATGAGCAAAACCAAAACTTTTGTATGTGGCAAAATAGGAAGCATAACCCTGTGGTTCAGGACTGGAACTATAAATGAGTGCACTTGGGTCTTGTTTGGTTTTTTTTTTTTTGGCTTGGCCAGTGCCTTGCTTTCTGCTCCCGCATGCAGCTGTTAACCTGCCAGTTTTTTCTGTCATTAAAATGGGAATAGGAAAACCTCAGAGCGTTGTTAGATCATTAGGTGATCGTTCTGGGGATCTTTATGTACTGTGGCGCACTGGATTAGAAAGATGGCAGGTGGGAAATGGTGCAGGATGTGGTGTCGTTGGAGCCCAGAGAGAGCTGCGGGTCTTCTGTTTCTCAAACTGAAAAGCAGTTGGTGGCTGGGGAACCAACGGAAGAAATGTGTTATCTTAAAAAGCTGCATAACAGATACTGCCTGCCTTTGTGGCTCCGGGCCAGCAGTTTTCAGAGCTGGTCCCAGAATGTCAATCCAGAACATACAGAAAAGAAAGCAGCGAGACTCTGCAAAGTGTTTTAAATCTTGCAGGTAAGGTTTTCAGGGAAGAGATGGAAGAGAGCCACCTCGGCATATGCAGTTTGCTCGACAGGCAGATGCCCTCGCTCTGGAGAGCAGGACCCCTGCCAAAACGTTGGAAGATTGCAGGTGGAGAGGGTGGCGTTACGCAAGTGTCACGTCCTGAAGATGCTGCCTGCGATGGAGGGAAGCAGTGGGGGAAGCCTGCCTCTTCTTCAGCGTGCCCCGAAGGAGCTTGTAGGGCCGTGCAGTGAAGGCAGCCCGCAATAACTCAGATTTCTGATTCCCAGGAGCAAGCTCTGGGCAGGGAGCAGGCGAGAGCCGAGCGTGCCTGGCAGCGCCTGACCGACTAGGAGCCCGCTGGCAAAGTGCTCGCACGGATGTTACGCTCCGAGTCCACGTTTTAGTTCTGCCTCCAGTCCAAAAAAGGTTTAAATCCCATCGAACACATTGGAACTAGAATGTGTGCGTAGATGCTTGGCTGAGCTGTGGCTGGAGCCGCTGGTGGTTCTGCTGAGGCAGGCGGTGAAGAGGCCAACGAGACTGCTTCAGGTATTTACACTGGCCTGGTCAGAAATGTGCTGAGGGAACACGTTACAGCCTCTCTTCCTCTGCATCCTAGCCAAGGTTGAGAAGTCGGGGATATTTTTTTTTAATTTTATTTTTAGGAACAGTATCAAAGAAGCCTTCTGTCATCTCTCAGTTCCGTGAGCTCTTTATACGTGACTTTCTTGTTCACAGAGAGTCGCAGCCCTTTGAAATACCTGATAGTAAATAAAGGTGCATAATTTACAAACGCGGCTGAAGCCAGAAATAACTTTTTGTCTCTCTGCTCTTTGTTTATCAGTTCAGGTTTCCAAAACCAGAGGGAGAACTTCCTTGGCATCAGGGAGCTACTGAGGCAGCTTTCAAGCTTGGAATGGAGCTGGTGAACAGACAGGATCCCTACCTCCGAGAGGTCGTGCGGTCTGCAGTGTGCTGCAGAGCCCTGACGCTTCTGCTGCAGGCAAGTCTGATCCTGAACCGAAGGTGCTGCAGTGTCTGTTGTTCGCTGCTCAAAGGCTTCTCTCCTTGGTACCACCTGGTGCGCCACGAGCTGGCTGCTTCTGTGGGGCTGGGAAATCGCCTTCCCATGTGGAGAGGCAGGAGGCCAGCTGCATCCAGGGAGGCAGGTTGCTGTTAAGTAAAATTACAAACGTTTCCTTCTAACTTACCATGTTTTCATGCTGCTGTTGCAAGGGGCGGCTTTGGCAGCGCGAGAGGCTGGTGGGTCTGTTTATCCGCAGAACAGGAACGGTGATCTCCTCCTGCACGTTCCTCCCAAGTCTCACTTCAGAGACATCCTCCTCTGAGTGTGGGGTAGCTCAGTTGCTCTTGGTCTGCTCCGTCCTAGCTGTGTGTGTGCCGAGGCAGCCAGCAGAGCCCAGCTGTAGCCATGGCCCTTGCGAAGCAAAACCAGCCTGGGAAACGTCCCCGGGAGCGGGCCAGCGGCCAGCAGATCGTGGCAGCCCGGTCACCGCTGTGTGGGCTGAGTGGGACCATCGGCAGCGATGACAGACTCTGTAGTGCAAATGCCAGAGGCCTGCTTGGTCCAGCTGTGTGCTTCGTTGTAAAACATCGCCTTTGTAGGTCTGTTAGTCCCGATTTGTTTAGTGTGGTCCTTTCTCTTTTCTCTGCCAGTGCTGAATCCTTTGCCAAGGACTCATTCCAGTCTCCACCTAGTAAACTGCAAAACTTGCATTTGGGGGAGCTGTTCTTTTCAGAAACGTGTTTTCATTTGTCTTCCGCATCAGTTTCCTCTGGGAAAATCTTTTCTTGAGTTCTGTCTCCTCTTCCTTGCACATCGGCTGGGACAAGAGCGCCAAATTCAGTAGCAAAGGAGGCTTGCCAGTGCTGCAGAGGCAGCCGGTGTGAGCACCTGCGGCTAGATATGCCCGAGCACAGCACTGAGCAGCCTTTCCTTATCCAATTCCACAGGGATTCTTGCTGGATATTTTCAGTTTTACTCAATTCAGCTGTAAATGCCCCAAAACAGTCAGCACTTTTTCACAGTCTTACAGGCATCCCTGCTGGGAAGCCCGTTAGCCTGTCTTCTGTGCTGCTCTCGTCTCCTTGAAACTCCAAATTCCTCCTCCAGCTCGGTGCTTTCAGCAGGATCCAGGAGGCTCTCTGCCGGACTCCAGCCCTCTCTTCTCCTCCTTCCAGGCCGTGTTCAACCTCCTGATCCCGGACCACGCTGCGGATGCCTTCTCCCCGCCTCGACTGCCCGAGCCCGGCGCGTGGGACTTGCTGGCGGAGCGGCTGCTGGGGGGCCTGGCGCGCTGGGACGCCGAGCACTTCCTCTTCATCGCCGAGCGGGGCTACCTGTACGAGCACAACTGCGCCTTCTTCCCTCTCTACCCCCTCAGCCTGCGTGCCGTGGCCGAGGGGGCTCTGTGGCCCCTGCAGCCGCTGCTGCGTTTGCGGAGCCGCCTGCTGCTCTCGGCCGTCCTTCTCAACTCGCTCTTCTCCGTGCTGGCAGCCGCTGCCCTGTACGAGCTGGGCTGTGGCGTGCTGCGGTGCCGCAGGGCAGCCTTCCTCGCCGCCCTTCTCTTTTGTATCAGCCCTGCCAACGTGTTCATGGCAGCTGCTTACTCGGAGAGCATGTTCGCCTGCCTGGCGTTCAGCGCCATGTGGCGACTGGAGAAGGGGCAGAGCTGGCTCAGCGCTCTGCTCTTCTCCCTCGCTTCTGGCGTGCGCGCCAACGGGCTGGTCAATGCCGGCTTCTTCCTCTACTCCTGCACTAAATGCTTCGCCCTCGGGTTCCAGGTGGGCTCAGGACCGGGAAGGAAGCTCTCTCCTTTATGGAGGCAGCTCCTTAGCGTGGCGTCTTCAGCGGTTGTGACGTGTGCCGGGATTTGCCTGCCTTTTGTTTTATTCCAGTATTATGCCTACGTGAGGTTTTGTGGCCCTGGCACCGGCCTGGAGCTGGATGTCCCCAAGCCGCTGCGGCAGCTGGCTCTGGACAAAGGCTATCATCTGGCAGCCACGAGCGGGGTTAAACCCACGTGGTGCTCCCAGCGGTTCCCTGTGGTCTATTCCTATATTCAAGATGTTTACTGGAACGTAGGCTTTCTAAGGTATTTTGAGCTCAGACAGGTACCAAATTTCTTGCTTGCTTTGCCTGTCACGTTTCTGGGCTTCTGGGCTGCCGGGACCTACGTCGTTGCAAACCCTCGGCACTGCCTGACTCTTGGTCTAGAGAGAAGAAAGGATGAACAAGAGGGTAAACCAAGAGCTGGATTTTGCTGCCCCGCTGTCTTTGTGTACGTGGTCCACGCCACGGCCCTGCTGCTCTTTGGATTCTTCTGCATGCACGTGCAGGTAGGGCCTTCGTAGCAACACAAGTGATTTCTTACAGGGAGCGTGGGGTGGTGGCTGAGGGCGTTTGGTGGCAGTCCCAGCTCAGTGCTGTTGCAGCTGCAAAACAAACGCTTTCCCTCTCCCATTTTGGAGCTGCTTCCAAAGCCATCCGGCGTCTGCCGGGGAGTTCCCAAAGGGTTTCCAGGTGCTCGGTGTGTGAGGATACTGGGACCGATCAGAGGGACCGGCTGCTGGTGGCTGGCATCTGACGTGCTGCTCGCCCAGGAGCTGGGTCACCGTCCTGCTGGGCTGAGTCCAGTGGGTGGCAGCGAGAGGATCCAGAGCCTGGGCCAGCCCTTCAGAAGTGCTTCAAGGTCTTTTCAGCGGCACTCAATGCAGGGGTTTTCACAGGAAAATTAATTGAGGAGTGAGACTTGGATCTCCTCTGCAGCTGCTGTCACAGTTCCCGAGCGCGGCTGTGACAAGGATTTCGGTGGCAGTCCCCGTGTTTGTCCAAAACCCGGCGACCACTTGGCCGCTCACAAGAACATCTTAATAAATAAAGCAGCCTGGAGCCGAGTTGTTTTGTTGCGAGTGCAATAAATTCCAGCACCGCAGCTCTGGGGCTGTATTTCTTCCCCTTTATCAGCAGCCTGTTGGAGGCAGATGGATTGCGCCTTCCATCGCTCGCGGTCGGGGTTGCTTGGGGCCAGCCCCATAGCTTACGGGATTCTCTCTGTCTCTTCCAGGTGCTGACCAGGTTCCTCGGCTCCTCCAGTCCCGTCCTCTACTGGTTCTCGGCCCACCTCCTGCAAGAACACGAGCGCTGGCTCTGGACTGAAGGCGCTGCCGGGCAAACCGCGGTTCCTCCCCCCACGGGGTCGGGGCTGGGTGCGTCGCCTGGCTCCTGTGGGACGGGGGCTGCGGCAAACCCCCTGCTCAGGCTGCTGCGGAGCTACCCCCTCGTGACCCCCCGCAGCAAGTGCGTCCTGGGCTATTTCCTGGCCTATTGGCTGCTGGGGCTGGCTCTGCACTGCAACTTCTTGCCTTGGACGTAGGCAGCGGCTGTGCCTCCGTGTCTGCACAGGCTGCAGAGGGGGCGGTCAGCATAGAAACTCACTTTTTCTATTAAGAAAAAAAACAAAAACACAAAAAAACCTGCAGCGTGGTGATGCTGTTGGCTGGTACAAAGGTGCTGCTGCTTGGTGACTGAGCTGTGCTTTCCGTGATCCTGGGGGATCCAGGACATCGACTGAGGGAACTGGGGGGGTTTGGGCTGGACAAGAGGAGGCTCAGGGCAGACCTCATCGCTCTCTGCAGCTGCCTGAAAGGGAGGTGTGGGGAGCTGGGGGTCGGCCTCTTCTCACAGGTGACCAGGGATAGGACCAGAGGGAATGGCCTCAAGTTGTGCCAGAGGAGGTTCAGGCTGGAAATGAGGAGACATTTCTCCTCAGAAAGAGCTGTCAGGCGTTGGGACGGGTTGCCCAGGGAGGTGGTGGCGTCACCGTCCCTGGGGGTGTTCAAGGAGAGGTTGGACGTGGGGCTTGGGGACGTGGTCAGTGGGTGGCGGTGGTGGTAGGGGGCGGTTGGAGCAGGTGATCTCGGAGGGCTTTTCCAACCCTAATGCTTCCGGGATTGTAGGGTCTGAAGGACCTGGGGCATGTCTCTTCCACCCCTAATTTTCCAGGGTTCCATGATCCGGGGGCTCGGAGAGACCCGGGGGGGGGGGGGGAGCCCCGGGAGCACCCGCTGCTGCCGCCCCCTCCCGCGGCCACCAGGGGGCGCAGCGAGGCGCCGGGGGTGGGGGCGCGGCGAGACCGCCGCGGTGGGCGGGGCTCCCGCGGGTGGGCGGGGCCGACACGTCCGCGGGGCGGGGCCAGGCCGCGGGGCTCCGCTGGGCTCGGCTCGGCAGCGGGCCGGGCGCTGCGGGCGGCGCCATGCAGGAGCGCGGCTACCGGCACATCCCGCCCGCCGGCCCCGGGCCCGGCCCCGAGCCTCCCCCTCCCGCCGCCGCCGCCGCCTCCTCCTCGGCCTCCTCCGAAGGGCCCGGCCCGGCCCGGCGGCCCCGGCGGAAATGGGAGGTGTTCCCCGGCCGCAACCGCTTCTACTGCGGCGGCCGCCTGATGCTGGCGCGGCACAGCGGCGTCTTCGTCCTCACGCTCGGCCTCATCCTGGCCACCAGCGGCCTCTTCTTCGCCTTCGAGTGAGTCCCGGACGCGTACCCGCCCCGCGGGGCTGCGGGGATGGGGCCCGGGGGACTCCGTGCCCTGCGGTGTCCCCCTGTCCCCACCCCTCCTGTCCCCCCCGTTTCCCTGTCCCCCTGTCTCCCCTGTCCCCCCGTCTCTCTCGTTCCCCCATTCCTTGTCCCCCTATCCCCCTTGTCCCTCCGTCACCCATCTCCCCCATTCCCTGTCCCCCTTGTCCTCCTGTTCCCCCATTTCCATATCGCCCTGTATTCCCATTTCCATATCCCCCTTGTCCCCCTATCTATCCTAGCCCCCTGCCCCCCCCATTTCCCTATCCCCCATTCCCCTTATCCCCCTGTCCATCTCCCCGTTTCCCTATATCCCCTTGTCCCCCTGTCTCCCTATCACCCTTGTCCCCCTGTCCTCCCCGTTTCCCTATCCCCCCTTGTCCCCCTCTCCTCCTTGTCCCCCTGTCCCTCTGGGCACCCCCCACTGCCTCACCCAGAGCCGTCCTGTCTGCTGCTGAGCCCCCAGCCCCACTCTAATTGGGAGCCTCTGGGTCCCCACGTCCTGTCCCCAGGTGCTCAGGGTCACCCCTGGTCCCCAAAGACCCCCCCTGCTCAGGAGGGGTGGGCAGGGGCAGCCCCGCACCTTGCGGGCTGGTTTAGGAGCTGCACCCCAAAGAGGGGAATCCGCTCACAGCAGCGGGGTGCCCTCCTGGTGTCCAGCCATCCCTCCCCTCCGAGCCTAAGGAGGGCGGAAATCCATCTGGAATCGCTGCCAGGAGTTCGTAGGGTGGATGTGGTACAGAGGGGCAGCAGGAGCGGTGTGCCGGGGGTCTCACCCCGAGGGTCTGCCCTCGCTGTGTCTGGGGGAGAGGGAGCAGCCTCTGCCCCATCCCCTCTCCTTTTGGGAAGCCGGCCCTGCTGTCTTTTGGGACTCCAGCCCTGCGGCTCCGGGTTCCTGCGCCCCGCGGGCAGGGAGAGCAGGGAGCACCCTGCGCTGCCCAGGAGGAGCTGGGGAGGGAGCACCCAGCACTCGGGGCTCCGCTGTCCCAGCCCCGTGCTTCTCACACGGGGCTTGTTCTTCCCACCGCTGCACCAAGCAGGGGATCGCGCCTGCCTCGGGATCCCAGGGTTATCCCTCCGAGCCTCGGAGCAACGCTACAGCCGGGCGGACGAAGGCGTTTGGTCGGATGAGAGGTTCTGAGAAGCCAGCCAGGCTCCAGGCAGCAACGGATCCCTGCACGAATGCTCCTCTCTCGGTGGCGTCCGTGCCTCTCCGACAGCTTTCCCTGCTCGGTCTGAAGCTAACGGGCAGCACCAGCACAGTAACTGCTTTGTGCGGGGCCAAGCAGAGGACGTCTGCTCCCTCCTCCCGTCTTGCCTAGTCACTGTTTCTCGGTTAAAGATGTCCCGGGGCTTTCCACGTTGTTTCTGTAGCGGTGTGCTTCTGTTGCATCAGTTACGCTTTGCTAGATGCATAAAAAAAAACCAGTAACTGTGTCTATAGTTGACATTGTTACGTAATTTCTTGCTGCCTGAAGGAGGAAGGAGGACTCCAGAGATCCACCCAAAAAATGGGTGACAAGGACGCTCGTCTCTCTGATTTCAGAGCCCTTTCTGTCCCTCCACCAGGGAGAGGACCGAGGGGCTCGACAGCAGCGCTGCTCTCAGGCCGAGGGGATTTTGTAGCTTGATGTCTGCTCTGTCCTGGACAGCTGAGCTGAGACAAAAGTTACTTAATCCCTTCGCTGCCTCGCCGTGTCACCAGGACTTAGCGCTGCCGCAGGGCTCAGGCAGCTCGCCGGGCTGTGCCCGGTCCTGGTGCTTACCAGTGCTCAGAATAGCAAATCCCTTTGCAGAGCGGGAGGGGGGCTCCAGTTACGTAAGGAGCCGCGTCCCTCGGGTCCTCGTGTTCGTGCTGGGGGTGATGGAGCTGCCCGGCTTTTGATAACGCTGGTCCCTGGGTGCCGGAGTGGGCATCGACTGCTTCGGTGCCGGCAGGTCACAGCACCTGCAGCGCTGATGTGTGCGGGTCAGGCGTCTGGCACGGCACGAAGGCACGCGAATCATCCCGAGGCAGCAAAGCTGTGCTGAATCGAAGCCAAGGTCCCTCAGCTTCGGATGAAGCAGGACCACATGCACGCTGATTTTGATCCCTGATTAATTCCGGGTGTTTCTCCGTGTGTTGTTGTTGCTGCTGCCATGTAGAAGGTGACCGGACCTCGGTTTCCGCAGGTTTCTGCAGTATGAATCTGGGGCTTCAGAAGGGCACAGAGGCTGCGTAGAGGAGCTCGTGCTTTGTGTCCAAGACCCGGTCCTCCCAGCGCAGCTCCAGAGCTGCAGGGTGCTCTCAGGGCTGGCTCTTGCCTTTCCAGGGGTCTCTGCAAAGCAGCAGAGCTTCAGTCCCCCCACCCCATGATAATTCGTAGCGTGTAGTGTGATAGCTGATGGCCAGTTCTGTAGGGATGGTTGGTAACGGTGCTTTTTTTTCTCTTTTCACAGCTGTCCCTTCCTTGCCACCCACCTGACCCTGGCCATCCCCATCATTGCAGCCATCCTCTTCTTCTTTGTCATCAGCTGCCTGCTCCAGACAAGCTTCAGGGACCCAGGTATCCTGCCCAGAGCCACCCCCAGTGAGGCTGCAGACCTGGAAAAGCGGATCGGTGAGCCTTCTCTTCCCTCTCCTGCCTTTGCTTTGGCTCACGCCTGTGTGTGCACATTTCAGGCTCGGCGAGTCTCCTCTCTGCAGAGGAGTAGAGGTGGTTTTCCTTTCTGTTCAGTCCCATAGCTAGGCGAAGCCCCGTGCAGGGGATGGGTGCCTGTAGCTGTTCCCAGGACCACGCTGGATTTGGCAGCGGCCCTGCAGAGGGCTGGGACGAGGCAGAGCTCGTGGCACCAGTGCCCTGCCCGCCGGTGCTGTCGGGGTCTGTGTGCCAGCAGCTGGGGGAGCACAAAGTTCCCATTCAGAGGCCGGCTGCCACGCTCTTGGACGCAGACCGAGTTCTCATAATCTGAGCAGTTTGGATCTAGGCTGGGATTCGCAAGGAACTGGCTACAAAACTCGATTTACTTTCCCTCTCTTGTAAGAGCCGGTTCTTGGCCACCCCGATTTCCACCGCCGCCCTTCTCTAACGCGGCTTCATGCAGAGACCCTGACAAGACGGGAAGCTGCTGAGGCTGAACCAAGCAGCATTATAAAGCTGCTGAAACGAGAGGCGTGCTTGGAAGATAAAAAGCACTTGTGCTCATCCCCACATCATCTGGGACTTGAAGGGAGAATTTTCCCCGGGCCGGTAGGTAACAGACAGGATCTCCTGAGTGGTGTTCCTGGGTCAAAGAAATCTTCCTAAAAACCCACAGAAGTAAAAATCTCTTCTATTTTCATGGGACAGTCGCAGTTGAGCTAAACTGGTGCCAGGAAAGAGATCCTTTCCGCACTGAGAGCGGTTCCACAGCCTGTTTAATCCAACATCAGGGTGGTCTGTGCTGAGCGAGCAGTCTTATTTTGCCTGTTGTCGCTGCCTCGCTCCCGCTGGTTGGTGGTGTGGTCGCCCAGCCAGCAGGGGATTTGCCTGCACGAGCGCTGACCCGCAGCTTCTCGCTATGCTCAGCGCAGGGAAGGTGCCGGGGCTGTGCCCGAGCCCCTGCACTGCAGGAGAGCAGAGAGCAGCATTGGCTCCATGGGTGAAATCCACGCTTGGGGTGAAGGAAAGGGGCTGTGGGTTTGCAGCCCGAGCTCTGTATCTGCAGCACAGGTTTGAAGGCCGACGTGAGAAGGAATTGAGCCCTTAATCTACGTGCTAACCCCAAGCGGGACCATCCCTCGCGGAGACTCCTGCTGGTTTTAGTGGATTTCAGAGCTGTTTCTGGTAAACCACGGCAAATCTCGGCTTAAGGGTGCTGGGGGCTGAGCTGAGAAGCCTCAGCCGTGTGAGGAGGAAGAGGCTGCAAGCTGCGGTTGGCCCCCACGTCCTCGCTTTTCCCTACAGCCGTGCCCTGCTCTGTTCGTGTGAACGTTGGCGCCGTGTTCCAGGGCAGCCTGGCTGCTTCCTTCCTCCTCCATAGCTTTGTGTCGTTCTGACCAACGCAGAGAAATTGGTGCATTTGTGCATGACAAAAAAAATAGTTAGTGACCTTTCCTGTGCCCTGATTTTATGGGTTTTCATTTGGGCTCCTCTTCTCTGGAAATCCTTGCAAGTCCCATCCTCCCCGAGGGATGCCCGGCAACAGGGGAATGCGCTCCGAGAAAAAGGCTCGGCTCAGCACCCTGCGTCAGCTGCCCAGCCCCTGTTGGTGCTTCCCAGCAGAGGCTGCTCCTTGGGGCAGACGTGGGGGCTTGCTGTTGACGAAGCTGGGGAGCCCGATCTGCTCCTCTTTTTCCTCAAAGAAAGGCTAGAGCCAGAGTGCCAGAGCAGCAGCGCGTTTGTTGGTTTGAACGTTGTCCGAACTTGGAGGGATCTGGCTCCGTACATCCCTCTGCAAAATGCTGGTGCTGAATACTCAGGATAATTAGTTTAGGGAGAATGGTTTTTAAGGTTATGACTGCCATTGAGCCAGCTGTACCTCGGGGTTTCTTTATATTGATATATTTATATAAATATTTATATTTCTATGGTTTCTAACAGTATGCTCGTGTTTGTCCCGTCTGAAAGCTGCTCTCACACCGTGTTTGCTCTGGCCAGGAGGGTGCACGCACCCAGGGTCCGTGGCCCGTGTTGGTGTTAGGCTTAGTGACAAATGCCTCATCAACACCGACGTGGGGCAATTTCAGCCTGCCCTACGGAAAACAGTTGCAAGGCAATCGTTCTGCACTTGCCTAAAAAACTGGTTTTAAAATCTCCTCGGAGCGGTTATCTGTGCTTCCATTTATAAGAGCCTACAGCAGGAATCTGGCTGCAGATGCTGCCTGGTGTGCCAGCTGTTCCTGCTAACATAATCCATTTATTTTCCTCAACTCGCTCGCTGGTACATCTCTATTTTCAAAGACTTCCTCGGGGTCGGAAAGGTGCTCTTTCAAGAGCGACTTAAATAAACCACTAACCCCCAAACTGCAGACGTGGCACAGAGGCTTTGCAGCTCACGCTTTTGCTGAGCAGGTGAGAGGCTTCCAGCCGCCAGCTCCGAATGAATAACCGCGTGCCGGCGCACACAGGTGAAACGCAGCGTCTAAAAATCCTCCATCCCCACCTTGAGGAGGGGGAATCCTCGCGCGCCACCACAATTGCAATGAAATCTGCCTGGAGCGCTTGAGACCTGCCTGCTGCCCTCCTGCTCCCTGATGGAGACGAGGCTGGCTCCTGCGGGATGCTTCTGCAGAGGTCCCCCCGCTGCTTTCTGAACCTTGGCTGCTGCTCTTACAGCAGGGACGGACCTCAGCCGTGTGAACAGGGCCCGCTGCCTCCTCGCGTCGTGATCTGTTCGGCACCCGGAGATGAGCTGGAGTTGGGCACGCTAACACTGCTGCCTTTGTGCTCGCTGTTTGTAAGTTGCTTTATGTTCTCGGAGCGCTGGGCAGAGATTACTTCCTCTTGGCACCCCGTTGACAGGGAAAGGACGTAAAGAATGCCGTGAAGAGCCGACTGGATTTCTTGACTGCCAACTCCGCAACAAATCGCGTGGCTGAGCTGCCTCCCAGCTTTGGCGTTAAAGTCGTGTGCTAATAACGCCTTTCTCTGCCCGGAGGCAGCTCGCAGCGACGCGGGGTCATTGGGTCGGTTGGGTTTCACCTGCCCTGCCCTGACTGCTCCTTCTCGCCCTTGCAGACAGCATGGGCACCTCTACCTACCGCCCGCCCGCCCGCACGATGGAGGTGGTCATCAACAAGTACGTGGTGAAGCTCAAGTACTGCTACACCTGCAAGATGTTCCGCCCGCCGCGCACCTCGCACTGCAGCGTCTGCGACAACTGCGTCGGTGAGTGCAGGGAGTGGGAACGTGCTGGTGTTGGTGGAGAGGTTGGACGTGGTGCCTGGGGACATGGTTCAGTGGGTGACGTTGGTGGTAGGGTGATGGTCAGACCAGATGATCCTAGAGGGCTTTTCCGACCCTAATGGTTCTAGGATTCTGTGTTCCTGAGCAGATTGCTTGTGCTCTCCATAAAGGATTGCAAAGCAAGACACCGAGTGTGCCGCTTTGGTGCCTCGGGGGCAGCACACCCAGTGCTCGCTCTCTGCTTTCCCTGTTTCGGAGGGCACTGTGCTGTGAAGTATCGGTAAGGCCCCACCGAACACGAGGTTTGCTGCTGGCTCGTGGTTGTCTCTGGCCTCAGGGTCACTGAGGAGGTGGAGGCACCTCCGCAAGTTCTGGTTTAGCTCAGCCCTGTCCTCGCCCCATGTCCCCAGCTTGTGGTGGGGCAGGAGGGGTCGAACAAAGGCGAGAAAAGCCTCTGAAGGCCCCAGGCAGGTGTAGGGGAGCTGGAAGACCCCAGCACCCTCTGCAGGAGCAGCGTTCAGCCTGGAGAAGAGAAGGCTCCGTGGAGACCTCATTGCAGCCTTTCAACGCTTAAAGGGGTCTTATAAAAAGGATAGAGAGGGACTCTTTGCTCGTGTAGATAATGATAGGACAAGGGGGAGTGGTTTTAAACTGAAAGAGGGTTAAAACTGAGAGCTGCCCGGCGCTTGGTGTCTGGGGATGGCTGTGGGTGGTCGGGTCCTGCTTGCGCTGCCTGGAAAGCAGCCACGGCTGGGACAGGGCTTGGAGAGGAGCCGTGGGGAAGAACGGGCGTGCGCCAGGTTTGTGCTGAGTTTTGTTTGCGTTGGTGTCCCCCCCAGGAGGGTTACGGCGGTGCTGTTGGTCTGAAGCACAGCCCTTTCATTACAGGATGGGAGTGTTTCCAGATATACTGCACCTGCCCCGAGTTCCCAGGCAGTTTCTGTGGTTTTAGAGGCCTATCTTCATAACTTTGAAATATATTTTCTGCTCGGACGAAGGCGGGGGGGAGCAGACGTGCAGAGAGGGAGCAGCGAGGCCGCATGTACACACCCAGTGCTGCTGGTACTGGAAAACCTGCCGCGTGTCCCTGCTCAATTTCAGTTTTAGTAATGGGAGATGTTACCAGTCACGAGGCTTGCATTCACGCAGGGTTTGGGGAGAGGAGAAGTTTGGCCTTTTAAAGATTAAAATTCTTTAAAAAGGGCGTATCAGCAGGCTGCAGTGCTGTTGAAACTTGTTGCTAATGCAGTGCTGCAGAGAGCTGCTGGTTGTGCTGCAGTGGGTGGAAGCTCAGTTTGCAGCCCCCGGTTTTCGGAGTTTGAGCAGCGAGCGGGAGCCGGCAGGAGCCCTCACCCCGTTCCTCTCTTTCAGAGAGGTTCGATCACCACTGCCCCTGGGTGGGCAACTGCGTGGGGAAGCGCAACTACCGCTACTTCTACGCCTTCATCCTCTCCCTCTCCTTCCTGACAGCCTTCATCTTCGCCTGTGTCGTCACCCACCTCACTCTGCGTAAGTATCGAGGCAGCAGCCTCGCTCTGGGCACAAAGCATCTCGAGGCCCCCCGTTCATGTAGGACGAGCATGGGAAGGGTCTGGCTTCTCTTGGTTTAAGCCCTGCTTCTCAGTGCAGGTGGCTTGAATAAATCAGGTTTCACGTTGCAGGGAGCCCCAGATCCACCCTGCTCCTCGCTGCAGGGAATCCTCAAGAGCCGCCGGCGTGGTTGTCCCCTCCAGAGCAAACGAGTTTGGTGCGGTGCTGGGGCAGCGCTGGGCTTTGTGCGCACCTGCCCTGAGCCCTGCGGGGAAGGTGCCTCACCTGCCAGCCCTAAATCTCCCAGGGCTGTCTGCTCGCTGCCATTTCTGCAAAGTTACAGGCTGCAGATGCTCTGCAGGCAGCCGGGCAGATCCGTCTGGCCCGCGGGGGGGTGGCTGCATGCTGGGGAGCGAAGCGTTGGCTGGGGATGCAGAGGAGATGCGAGGCTGCCTGATGGGACCTGGTTCCTTGTCACCTTTTGCTTTGCAGGCTCGCAGAGGGATGGCTTCCTCACCACCCTGAAGACAACACCCGCGAGATATCCTTCCGATGCCATCGGGCTGCCGAGCAAACACTAATTGTGTAACGGAGGAGGGCAGTTACTAATTGGGTAACCTCACGGGGGTGCCCTGGTGCACTCCCCACAACTTCATTTAGTGCCCTGGCCTGGTTGGGGCAAGCAGGCCCCTCTCCGCTCGCAGCCTGTGGACACCTCTGGTTCCACCTCACTACCAGGGACGAAGGCCAGTAACAAACTGGTTTCCCAGTTTGCCAGGTTATGTGGGAAGGGGAATGGCTGGAGAAGGTTGTCCCTTGGTGGACGCCTGCAGAAGGGCATTGGGAGTGGGGAGGTAGCTGGGTTACTTTTGTGGCCCAGTTGGTGTGGGCTTCACTGTGAGTGCCTCCTAAAACAGCCCCTGCATCTCTGCTTGGGATGGTTTTGTGGCCTGAATCTTCCTTGACTCCTGTTTCACCGTGCTGGAGCTGGTCATTTGTTTCTTCTCAGTCTGGTCTATTCTGGGCCTCTCAGGTTTTCACACTTATTTAGTCGCCTCCAACCTGACGACAAACGAAGACGTGAGTACCTAAAAGCCTGGCCTTTCACCCCAAAAGCTGCGTGCAGGCGGGGCTGCCAGCCCTGCTACTTTCTCAGCAGAGGTGAGGTTCCCAGGGACTCCTCGGCTCAGCATCTTGGTGCCTGTGAAAATCCCCTGCAAAGCAAAAAGCCCCTGCCCAGGGCGCAGCAGCAGGGGATCGTGGTGGGAGGCCAGCACGTGTCACTCGTGTCAGGCCTGGAGGTAACGAGCTGCAACGTTAGAAGGGTCACGTGTGAGTTTTTTCCAGCCCGTATGCGGCCTTGCTCAAAGTGAGGAGTTCCGAGGTTAAAAAAGGAAAGCTGGCCCCAGAGATCTGGGTGTCAGCCTGGGACACGGCTGATCTTAATTCAGCATGCTGCCTAACCACAGGCGTCCCGCGAGACCCTGGGCAAGTCCCTTTGTCTCTGTCAGTTCCTCGCGTCTAGCAAGCAAATAATGTGCAGACGTCTTCTGATGAGATTTACCTTAAAGACCGGGGTGCGTGCAGACTCGAAGGGCCGGGTGAGGGCCCTGAGCGGGGCAGATTGTACAGAAAAGCAGGATCTGTCTGAGCCTCGGAAGGAACCAGAATTCACCCTCCTGGCTAGAAGCACCTGTAATCCTGGCTGGAAGCTTCCAGCACTACAGACGGCATGTTTGCATCCCCACCTTTTCTTTTTTTTCTTTTATTTTCCCCTTCCCTCTCCCCCTTTCTGTAATTTAGAGTTATTGGCAGGGCTGCACAGGGCTGTGAAGCTGATGGAGGTACCCAGCACCAAGGGCACCACGTCCACAGCACGTGGCCGCTGCTCCTTGGGCCACGCTGCCCACGGTGCCAGGTTTGTGCTGCAGCTGGGGAGGGGAAGTAAAAGCAAAAGGAGGAAACGTGCTGGTAAATGGGTCGCTGCAGCCAGGGGCCCGAGGCCAGGTATAGCATCTGCCCACTCGTGTGCCTACGCTTGATGCGCCTGGAGTTTCGAAATCGAGAGTCGCAGTGACAGCTGCTCGGGGTGGGGATGCGGGAGATCAGGAGATCATTTTTTCCTTTTGCAGAATGTCCCGGGAAGCCCCTCGCTGTTTATTTAGCCCTCGGAGCACAGGGGGACCAGAGCCCTGCTCCGATGAGCTCTCAGCCTAGGAGAGGGCGAGGGGAGGAGGCTGCTGGCGATGAAGGCAGTGACACTGCCAAGCTGGCACGCAGCACAGGAGGACGCAGCTTTGGAGCCTTCAAGCTGCAGGGCTGAGCCCTGGCAGAGGCAGGAGCAGCACACTGCTGTCTCCCCTGGCTGCCTTCCTGCAGCTGTCCTGCTCGTCCAAGCAGATTGAGGGAGGCTGTTTGCACTAAGGCAAACTTTCCGCCTCGTGAGCAAGGGTTTTAACTGAGTCCGTCACTGTGTAATTAGCTACTATCGCATCTTCCCTACCTTAATCTGCACGTGTCCTTTTCTTTCAGATCAAAGGGTCCTGGTCAAATAAGAGGGGCTCAGAGTTTGCCAATCCTTACAGCCATAAAAGTATCCTCACAAACTGCTGCGCGGTGCTGTGTGGCCCGTTCCATCCCAGGTGAGAGCCTGCGCCGGGAGCTGCACCCCGCTCTGAGAGCGGCCTCGGCAAGCACAGCTTTGGGTTACCCCGACTCCCAGGAGAGCTGGTGCTTCTCCTGTTTGAACTTGAAGAGTTTGGGCCACCTGTAATGGTTTCATGGAGCTTGCAGCTAAGATGTCCGGCGATTCAGTAAGGGGAGAGGAACAGCACCAAAGGGCTCGGCAGCAGATGGTAAATGCTGGCAGTGGCAGTGCTTCTTAGCACGTTTTCCTCTGCTGCAAGCAGCCAGCAGCGATCTGCCCCAGGCAGTGTGAACACCCTGGTTTTTACCAACTTGGATTACCTGAAATACTCAGCAGCACCCCACCAAATTCTCTTACCTGTGAGATAACCTGGGCCACTGCTAGCTTTCGGCCTGAAGCGCAGGCACCTGCGGCTGCTTCTCCTTTCGTCCCACGAGCAGCAGGGGATTGTTACAGCTGCTCTGACACAAGAGGGTGCACTCGGGCAGAGCCGTGCTGTGCTGCAGCAGCTGAGGACCTGCACCCTTGAGCAGAATTTGTTCACTGGGCCTGCTGCGGATTTACGTGGAGCAACCCTGAGGTGCTAACGCAGTGTAGTGTGACAGCAAGGGAAGGCTGTGCAGCTACAGTCGGTGTGTTTTGTATCTGGCCCTGCTCTCCCCATTGTCCACTGCTCTTTGTTGGCTTCAGAGGTGCCAAAATGCCAGGGCTGCCGTTCAGCAGTGGTAAATGTGCGGATTCAGGGAGCTGGGAGGTTGTGGGAGCATAGCGTTTTGCTCCAAATCTTTCCACATCCGTGTTGTTTTCCTGTTGTAAAGTCCTTCCGCCGGTTCCCACTTGGGTTTGTGGTGTCCCAAAGCTTTCACTGCCCAAAGGCCGTCCGGTGGCTTGTGTGATAAGTCTGTGGTTTGTCTAATGGGCAGGCAGCCGCATTATCCATCCAGACCGCTCCTGCTGGCGCGCTGCTTCCCATGGGGAGAGCCAGTTCTGACCCTCTGTGGCTTCTGAGCTCCCGTCTTCGCCACGGGGGTGTCTGCATGTCAGCAGGGTTTCGATTTTGTGGACAGAGCGGGTTTAGCTGCCCCGGCCAGCTGAGGCAGTGGTCTGCAGAAACTGTCCAGAAACTCTTCGATTCAGCTGATGTGCATCTGGTCTCCGTTTCTGCCAGCCTGACTCCTCTCCCCTTGCACCCTCTCCCTTTTGTTTTCCAGTTTGATAGACAGAAGAGGATTTATCCAGCCAGATGTCGGGACCCCGTCCAGCCCGAAGAGTGAAGTCCCTTCCTTCGGAGCCAAGCCTGACACCAGCATGGTAGGAGGCATGCCGTAGCGGTGCTGTGATGTAGCCCCGAGCCTGCTGCGCCCGCACCTCGCTCCGGCCAGCTCCTTCCCATCTCCCTGGCCTCAGGCAGGACAGCCCTGCGATGCAGAGCTGCCAAAGACTCAGTTGAGCCATACGTTGCCTTTTTTTTTATTATTATTATTTATTTATTGGTTTTGTTTAATTGTTTCACTGTGATGTAGCCTGCCCGGACTCCTGACTGATGCAGGACCCTCAGGCTCGTGCAGAAAGCAGGGAACCCCCCTGCACCTGGGAAGCAAACGGGTCTGGGGAGCCCCCTGACCTCTAAACCTGGGGAGTTTGCTCCGGGAAATCGCCGTGTTCCCTGCACGGGGAGTGAAGGGGCGCTGAGGATGGGAGGTGGGACTGGCGAAGGGTTCCCGCTTGGAGCCGTGCTGCCGAGCCTCGTCCCCTGGGCTGGTGGAGGTGGAAGCTCCCTGGTGTCCCTGCTATTTCCACAAACGCCTCTTGCTCCTCTGTGCCAACATGGAGGGGCTGTTCTGTGTCTTAATGGCCGGGTTCTCGCCTCGGCCCGCTCCAAGAGCAGCTTTTCTTTTCCAGCAGCTGCTGTGCCTTGGTAGGTTGTGGCCATGCAGCTGGGGAGACTGGCTCACAGCAGGCGTGGAGGCTGGGTAGGGGTCCCAGTGGATCCTGTTTTCTGTCTGGTCACCAGGGGAGTGCTGACAAGCTCCTCGTGTTTCCAGTAAGACAATGTTTTGCAGCAAGGACACAAGTTAGGAGGGCCCTCCTTTTAGTGGGGGAGAGGATCCTGCAGCTCTCCCCATGAGATGCTGGCTACAGTTGTAAGGTTCGGGATCCTTAGCTTGCCAGGAAAGCCTGGCTGTAGCCGGCCTGCAGAAAGAATTAATGGCTACAGAAAAGTGGGTGAGTTCCCAAGGGTCCAACCCACCCCAGGTGGTTACACAGAGGAAGCAGCAGGCGGGTGCTGGTCTCTGATAACCTCGTGTTGTGGTTTTGGTTTGGTTTTCTGGCCAGCAGACGAGAGCAGGGCTGTCCCCAGCACCTCAGGAGTGATTCCCATGTGCCTCGGCGCATCCATGAGCATCGCTCCCGGCCCGCAGGGACACAGGCGAGCTGGGCTGGGCTGCCAGCTCTGCGGGTTGCCAACACTGGAGCGTGCATGGAGGAGAATCACAGACCTTGTTAGCAATACTTGAATCGCGTTACTAAAAGCTGCTGGATAATTTTGCACAATTTGTAGATTTTTTTCTATGTAGAACGTTTTATATTCGATGTAGATAGCGTTGTGCATGTTAGCACCAGGGCAGAGGCTTGCAGTGTTTTGTGTCAAGCTGCCTGGTTAGGTTTTCTGTGAGTTAAACACACAAATTTCAGCCTCGGGCAGGGGCAGCAGCGCATTTAGGGGGGCAGCCTGTCCCCACTGAATTAGCCAGGGTTGTGCTGTCCACACCGTGAGTGACCGAGCCAGCCCCGACGGGTGTCAGCGGATGGCAGAGCAGCCTCTTCCCCTTGCCTTGCCTTTCTGGCTCGCTGCGGGGCTCTCCCTGCTTGCCTTGTGGCCACCAGCTCTGCCTCTGCCCTGCGAGGAGCCAGAGCAGCAGCAGGAGCGCAGGGCAGGGCAGCTCCAGCACGGCTGCTGACCTCCACCTCGCAGCCTCCCCCTGTCCCCCAGCTTCCACCACCAGCCTCTGGCTCGCTGCGAGCTTGGCTGGCCCTGCCCAGAGCCTGGAAGCTGCTGAATTTCTGCCCCATCCCGGCAGGTGGCCCTCGCCGAGCGCTGCGGGAGGCTCCCTGTGGCTGGGTGCCACCTCTCGGGCTGGGTGCTTCAGCCTGAAAGCCAGCGTTACCTCCTTGCTCCTGCTGCCCTGATGGCCCCAAGGGGGCTTGTCGCTGCCTGCAGGGAGCCTCGGTGCCACCTTCCGGCAGCAGACCCAGGGACGGGACAGGGCGAGTGGTGCTGTACGGAGAGGGTCTGATGCCCGGAGCGGTGTGTGGGGGTGTCATTGGGGGCCAAACTCCTTCCTGTTCTTATTTAAACTGGTTTCCTTTGTTACTCGATGTAATAAAATTATATTTTTAAAGAGTTAATTGCTTGGATTATTATTTTATTCCTTTAAGACAAAGGGCAGGTGTCTCAGCCTTCAGGTTGGACGGTGCATTAGTCACAGGGCTTGCCTGGAAGCTCCTAAAATCTCCCATGGGATGGGGCCACGAGGGACACTTAGCAGCAGCCAGAGCCAAGGGATTTTCCTGTCCCAGTCCTCTAGGAGAGCTCTGTCCTTTTCTGACCCATCCTTTTCCAACCCGTCCTTTTCCGACCCGTCCAACCCAGCCCCCTCGCTGTGTACCCGCAGGCGCTGCGGTGCGTAACCTCTGGTGTCTTCCCCAGGAGGACGCCTGCCAGGACTTTGCCATTTCCTGCACAGCCTGACGGGATGTGCCCCCTCCTGGGATGTTAGCCCTGCTTTCTGAGGGCTAGCTGGTAAGAAAGTGCTTTCTTCTCCTCGCCCAGCCATCCACCCGAGTGACCCATCTCATCCCCACTGCATGGCCAGCTCCCTCCATGAGCCCATCGCCTCCAGCTGCATTGCCATCCGTGTGCCCCAAATCCCGACCACATCCCACCAGTGCGGGGCTTCCATGGAGGGGTTCCTGCAGCCTTGGCAAGGGGTGCAGGATGGTTTCCCCTTGCCAGACGGAGTCAGATGGTCTGCGTGGTGGTGCTCAGAGGATGATGTGCCCCAGGGCCAGTTTGGCCTCGGGGCAGAGGTGCCGTGGAGCTCGGGGTTTGCTGGACAGAGCATGGTAGTGGTTTGTGCTCGGTGGAGCTGCTGGGAAACCCCCAGCTGATGGGGAAATCTGGTGGTTGTGGTGAGCAGAGGGCTGGGAGCTGGATCAGATTCCTCACCGCAGCTCTGGTGCACTTTGGGGTTCAGTCCATCCTTCCCCTCCATCGCCCTGTGACTCCGTTTGTCCTTCAGCGTGCCCGGAGCTGAGGTAAGTTCCCTTCAAAGCACATGGTGAATTAGCACGGCTTTGACTGCCCGGTGCCAAGGGCTGCAGCACTGCCCTCTCTCCTGTCCCCACAGCTTGAGACGTGGCATCAGGCACAGGGCTTTCTCCCTGCTGCTGTCTCATCCCCGGAGCAGGTTGGATTTCTGGCTTCAGCATCCGCTGGGCAACCCCTGGCAAACCGCTGCTGCTTTCCCCGGTGTATTTCTGCTACTAACCATCTCTTTCTCTTCCTCCCCTTCCCTTCCCCTGCTCTGGGGCCATCCAGCCTGCCAAGTGCAGCCAGCAGTTCTCTCTCTGCCTCTCTTGGAGCACCCCAAGGGAAGCCCAGACCCTGTGGGCAGTTCCTGAGAGGACGACAGCCATCAGCACCGCCTGTGCCTCCGCTCTCCAGGGCTGCGCCTTCCTCCCTCCAAGCCGCCAGAGAAGGGGGAAAGCAGCCGTGTGCAAGGAAAAGCCTTCCCGGGCCGCCCTCCCATGGCTTCCGAGCTGAAAGCCATACAGCATCCCTCCCGAGTGCAATAACTGGAGTTCCTGCTGCCTCCCGGGGTGGGGAAAACCCCACACAACTGAGCCAGGGCCACCAGTGGCTCCCCGTAACCAGCCTTACCCCGCATGCCTGGGGGCTCCCCGCTCGGAGACGCCGGTTTTTGGGGGAGCAGGCTTAGTGTTGGGGCCGCTGGTGTTACCCATCCAATCCCCCTGGGCTTTTCCCCAGCCCCTCTCCAAGCCCCCCATAGGAAGGGATTTGGTGTATGGTCAGCGTTCGCCCTCCCAAACCCTGCCCCACAAGTTCCCCGTCTTACTGTTCGTGTTAGCAGGGCTCTGATTTAGGGGAAGGGTCCCCCTGTGGAGCCGCATGGGTTGGGAGACATTCTATGAGGCCCAGCTTAGAGCCCGGTAGGATTTGCCACCTATTTATGCCTTTGATTTTTGTAACGAAATAAAATTTCTCCTATTTCCTATACGTCGGTGTCTGCCCGTGCTGTGGAGCTGCTCCCTGCGCCTTGTGCTTAACCCGTGTGGTGTGGGGGAGCCAAGGACGGGTTCCTGCCACGGGGTCAAGAGCTCCCCAGGCTCCCTTCTCGTACCGATGATGGCCTCAAGGCGAGGCTTGGCCTCCCCCAGCTTTAAGCAGCCTTCTCCCTGCTGTCTTCCTTGCGTTGACCCCCAGCAAAATTCATCGGTGTCCCCCCCCCCACCCCATGCACCCACCCTGGCCCTTGAAATGCTGGGAGCGGCCCGGGGAGCAGCGGGGCGCTGAGCACCCTCCCAACACCACCGGGATCGGACGCCAGCGGCCTCCTCCTGCCGCGGCCGAGCTGCCGCAGCGCCCAGCCCCAGCCCGCCGGCGGCATCAGCATCACCGGCTCACGGGGCAGGCGGCACGTACCGGCCTGGGCAGCATGCCCTGGGGCTGAGCTTTAATTCTTCGTCCCTCTCTCCCCGTCGGCGCGCATTCAGGTGCTGCTCTGCCGCGTCCGGAGCACCCATGGGTGCTGTGCAGGGTGATGCTGCGGCCGAGCTCACCCCCAGCCTTTGCCTCAGTGGGGCGCAGCAAGCTGGGGCTCTTCCCTTTACCCACCCTGCTTATTTTCACAAAACCGGTAGAGCAGAATATTTTTGCGGCCTCTTCGTAGCTAATTGCAACCTAAATTTGGCAGTGGCTCAGCACTTTTGGCAGGGGCCGCTGACAGGAGGCAGCTGAGCCAAGGCCGAGCCAGTGACCCCCCCCTCACAGAGCTCGCACTGCTGCTTCCTATGGCCCTGGGGGGGGCCCTGCATGGGGTCTCCTCCCAGTTGCCCCCCCACAAAGGGACCCATTTTTGTGATGGGAAGAGGTGGCGGTCAGAGGGCTGGGCCTCCCACCAGGTTTGGGCCTCCCACCCCTCGTATGGAGGATTTTATGCTTGTTTGAGGGGTTTTAGGGGTCTCTGGGGTCTCACTGGACAGCGTGGTTGTGGGGGGCACCCCACCTGCCACCCCTAGGACATGAGGCAGGCCCAGGAAGGTGTTCCTTTGAAACCACAGCCTCCATGCGGCCATTCGGTCTGAAAAGCCTTCCTGTGGCTTAGCGAGGCCTGCTCTGCTCTCACTGCTCACTGTCTGGGCGCCGCACATGGCACAGGCACCCCAAACCCCACATCTCCCATCACCCGTGTCCTGAGACACCCCGAGAGCATTGCAGGGAGGGCCCGGCTATACTGGGGGCTGAGGCTGTTCTGGGATGCACATGGTCAAGAAAAGCAGCCCCGGCCTTCCTCCTGTCCCCAGCATCCCCGTCAGGGCCAAGGAAAGCACGGCATGGTGTTGATAAACCACGGGGCTGTGGCCCCATACGCCTGGCTGGCCCTTCTTGCACGCTCCGGCCCGGCTGAGCGCAGGGCCCCGCGCGGGCTGCAGCAGCGCCGGGCGTCTGCCAGCAGCAGCCGGCGTGTGGGAACAGGCTTAATCAGGCTGAGAGCGAAACTGCAGCGCAACAACGCCGAGCGCAGATCCTAATCTGGGCAGAGCAAGCACCTACTGCAACCCTTTGCAAAAAACAAAAAAAAAAAAGAAAAAAGAAGAAAGAAAAAAAAGAAAGAAAAAAGAAGAAAGAAAATAAAAAACAACCCCCCCCCAAACCCAAACCCTTCAAATGCAGCGTGAAGAGCTCAGACCAGTCACTGGTGAGATGCTTCGACCGGGCTGCAGCGGGGGAGACGCGGCACCGGGTCAGCAGCGAGAGGCAAAGAAGCCTCAAAGGGGCTCTGCAGGGTTTGGGGGCTGTCAGCTCAGTGTTGTTTGGTGGCATTTTAGATTGTTCTGGGGCCGGGGCCTGGCGTTTCCAAGGGCCAGGGTGATTCCCCTGATCTGGGCAGTGTGGAGGAGCTGGGAACGCCCCAACCCCGATCCCAATCCCAATCCCTGCAGCGGTGCTTGGGCAAGGCAAGGGCTGCTCCTCCTGCCTCGGTTTCCCCACCTGTGGGAATAAATACCTGCCCTTCAAGCCCTCGCAATTACCAGTGAGTTAATCACCACGTAAAAACGACAGCGATAGGATTTTTGGGGAGGAGACCATCTTTACAACCGGGCCCACCCCATGCCCTGTTTCTCCAGGGGGGTGGGAAAAGCACACCAGGCGCTTCTGCTTCGCCCCCAAAACGCCGACCCCGCCACTCCTCGTTCCAAGCACTTCCAGCAGCCAGGGATGAGTCCCCCATTGATCCGGGGGTGGGGTTGGGGTTCCCCGGGGACCCTGGGACGTTCCTGGGATCAGCTTCATCCTCCCAGCACCCCGGGAACCCAGAGCCCGAGGCAAGGGCAGGGCGGGGGCCGCCCGCTCGCCCCTTCCCCAGCGCCTCGCCGCCTTGGGGCGCGATGAATCACGGCAATTTTCCTTTTAAGGCCGGGCTCGGCGGGGAGGAAGCAGAGGAGGAGGAGGCCGCTCCTTCAGCCTCACTGGCTCCTCCCGCTCTCGCTCGGGGCTCCGACGCCCAGCCAAAAGCGAATCCGGGCGGCGAGGTTCGGCAGAGGCTCCGACGGCTCCTGGCCCGCTCCTCGCCCCAGCGTCTGTCCTGCGCGCCCGTCCGCGTCCCCAGCCATGGCAAGAAACCACCAAGTGCAGAAGGCCAAGCTGGCCGAGCAGGCTGAGCGCTACGAGGACATGGCGGACTTCATGAAGGCGGTGGTGGAGCATGGGGACGAGCTGTCCAACGAGGAGCGCAACCTCCTCTCCGTCGCCTACAAGAACGTGGTGGGGTGCCAGCGCTCGGCCTGGAGGGTCATCTCCAGCATCGAGCACAAAACCGAAGAGGGGGATGACAAGGCACAGCTGGTGAACGAGTACCGGGAGAAGGTGGAAGAGGAGCTGAAGAGCGTCTGCAACGTCGTCCTGGGCTTGCTGGACAAGTATCTCATCAAGAAGGTCAGCGACCCTGAGAGCAGGGTCTTCTACCTGAAGATGAAGGGAGACTACTTCCGATACCTGGCCGAGGTGGCCACAGGGAACGACCGCCAGGAAACGATAGACAAAGCCCAGAAGGCGTACCAAGAGGCCATGGACATCAGTAAAAAGGAGATGCAGCCCACGAACCCCATCCGCCTGGGGCTGGCCCTCAACTTCTCCGTCTTCCACTACGAGATCGCCAACGCCCCCGAGCAGGCCATCTCGCTGGCCAAGACCACCTTCGACGAGGCCATGGGGGACCTGCACACGCTCAGCGAAGACTCCTACAAGGACAGCACCCTCATCATGCAGCTGCTCAGGGACAACCTCACGTTATGGACAGCCGAGTGCGCAGGCGAAGACGGCGGCGAGGCTGGTGAAGAGCCCAAGAACTGAACGGCCCCCGCGGGGCCAGGGACCGGCAGCCCCCCTCCCCCCCTCCCCCCCCCCCCGACACCTCCTTCCTCCCCACCTTTCGGTGTCTCTTCCCTTTTTTTTTTTTTTTCTTTTTTTTTTTCTTTTGGGAAGGCATCTCAGCCCCCTCCCCACCCTCCCCCCCCCCCCCCCCCCAGGTTGGGTGCTGGAGTGGGGGCAATGTGCGGTGTTTGCTGGGGTGGCTTTGGCAGGTCCTCCCCTTCCCTCTCCCTCATGCTCTTTTCTTTGGGGGCGGTGGGGGGGGGGGGGGGGGGGAGGAAGGAGGATGCCTCCATCTCCCTTCCTAGAGCACTGCCAGCCCCCCCCCCCCCCCAAAATTTAACATTTTAGATGGAAGCGGGGGGCTGCCTGGTTTGTGGCACCTCCAAACCCACCATCCAGGGGTGGGGGGGCTGGAGCCACGCTGCCGGTCCCCCGAGGCAGCGGGAGGAGGTGATGGGACGGGATGGGGAAAAGAGAAAGAGGGGGGGTTTGGGGGGGGGGGTGTCATGAATCGCCAAAGCCTCTGTGCGTCTCCAATAAACCGTCTCGTGCACGCCTGCCTCTGTGGTTGCCTCGTCTCTCCCCCCCCCCCCCGGCGCACATGCCCAGGCAGCTCCTGCAGCCGCCGGGCACCGGCATCACCTCCTGCCCCGCTGTGCCAGGGAGCGGCCGGGGTCCGCAGCGCCCCCCACCTCCCCCCCACCCCCCATCCCCGAGCACCCGTCTGGATGCTTGTGGCCTCCCCCCAGCCCTGCAGTGAGGTGTTGAGGTGCTCAGTGAGCCCTGAGCCTTGGGGGGGGGGGGGGGGGGGGTGTGCCAGGAAAGGGCTCTCCAGGTGGGGTTTCCAAGGGGAGAAGGTTTGGGTAGCCCTGGTAAGAGAGCTGAGGTGATGTCCCAGGTCCCCAGCCCTGCAGCGGGGTGTCCCCACCCTGTTGTGTCCTCATCGCTGTCATGTCCCCCATCCCTGTGTCAGCCTCATCCCTGTGGTGTCCCCATCCCTGTGGCATCCTCATCCCCAGGGTGTCCCCATCCCCGTGGTGTCCTCAGCCCCATGGTGTCCCCATCCCTAGGATGTCCCCATCCCCATCATACAACACACAGTGCCCCAAAACCCATGGCCAAGGGACCTTTGTGCAAGCAGGGGATGGTCACCAGGCTCCCCCCCCCCAAGTTCTCTTCCATGGCTAAGCAGGGGTTCTCCTGAAACAGCGACACGGGGAGGGACACCATGTCCTCCCCATCAGGGTGGCAACGTCCCCATGGAGGCCTGGATGCGCCGGCGCAGGGGGAAAGCTCAGCACTTCTGGCCCTGGCGCCCGGCCACGGCGAAGGGCGCAGCTTGCGGAGCGCAAGTTTCAACATGAGAGGCTCATTACAATAAAATACAGTCACGGCACCCTGGGCTATGAGCTCATCAGATCAAGCGCAGCAGGGCTGGGCCGCGCTGGGCAGGACCCGGCCTTTGATGGGAAACGCCAGGATGCCGGGAGGAAGCGCGCCGTGACTCAGGGCGCGCCGCCTCTGCGGGGTCCCTGCGTGGGGACACCCCTCACCGGGCTTAAGCACGGCCAAACCCGGGGTTTGGGGGTTTGGGGGAAACTGAGGCACAGCAGGGAAGCGACCCAGGGGGTGCAGGGTGAAGTTGGTGCCGTGGTGAGGTTCGAGAGGGCTCCGCCGTGGGAACGCGTTGGCTGTGGGAGGCTGCGCGAAGCAGAACCTGCTCGCCCGGCCGCAGCTCCCGGGGCAGAGCCAGATCAGTGCCCTGCGGGGCACTGCTGGGGGGGGGGGGGGGGGGGAGGGGGCCTGCGAGCCCCCGCCCCAGCACTGGGCTGGAGCTGAGGCACAAAACCTGGGGCTGAGGATGGAGGACAGGGTCGGGGGGGGGGGGGGTCCTGGTTGGGAAGGTCCCTTGGTGGTGGTGGGAGCGGAGCCGGTTCTCTTGGTGGGGGGACAGTGAGGGGCCCCCCTGCTTGGCCTCCACCTGGCCTTGAGCACACCCAGCCTGGGAACCGGCCCCAGACTTGTAATTAGCCAAAGTAGGGCCGGCAGACGTGAAAAACGAGCCGCGGGCCCTCGCTGGCCCCTCACCCCAAGGGCTGGGGACACAGGGAGGGGACAGCGGGGCTGGTGGTGCCCAGAGCGGGCCCAGCCTGGGGGGACGCAGGGATGGCCATTGGTCCCTGCTGCTTCTGGGGGCTGGGGAGGCTGGAGGACGATGCGGCCTCCCAGGACGAGGTAAGCGGGCAGCCACAGATTTCAGCAGCGCCCCAAATTGCAGCATGGCAGGGCCGTGTAGGAGGTGATGCTCTCTGGCCTCCCAGCCGGTCCGGTGGCTTTTTGGGGCTGGGAGGGAGCCCCCAGGCCTCACAACACCGCTGTCAGCAGCTGTGCACTGCCTGTCCCTGTCCTTATCCCCCCCCTCACCCATCCGGAGGATGCTCAGGCATCCCTGGCACCACTCAGGAACGGGGCACAGCAGAGCCACACACTGGGATTTAATGTCTGGGGCACAAGCAGAGCAAAGGGACTTGGGGTGCCTGGGGCCAGGGAGTGTCCCCAGCCCAGAGCCACCCTGGGAAGGGCTGGGGACAGGCTCTGGGAGCAGGGACCTGCCCCAGCCCCATGCCTTGGGGCTGCCTCCCCAACGCCATGGCTAGTAGCCATGGGTTTAAGGCTACTGAAATGGGTCTCTGCTGCCCCAGCCACGCTGCCTGCAAAATCTGGAGGGTGGCAGGACCCACAGCCAGTCTTGTCCCTTGTCCCCAGGCTGGTTTTGGGTGGGTGGCAGTGGCTGAGCCCCCTCCCAGGGGTTTGGGATGGCAGCTTTTGGGGTGCCTGTGGTGGGTGCTGCCCTAACGGGTAGCTTGGAGGACCCCCGAGGCTGGTGGTGGTGGGGTTGCTCTGGTCTTGGGCAGGTGTTTTGGGTGGGTGCGGTGCCTGGAGGTGTCCGTGAGTCTGTCCGTGCACTGCCCAGCCCCACGAGGCTGAGCCATGGCGTGCCCACACCAGCCCCAAATACTTGCCATTTCATCCCAGGACCCAATAATTTGTGTCCCTTTTGCTTCAAGGCAAGGGATGGGGCTGGAAGCAGCGGGGACACACCAAACCCACGCTCAGCACCTGCAGCCGAAGCCCCCACCCCCCCCCACCTCCCCCCATTCCCCATCCCCAGTGTCGGGGTGGGCGCAGCACCTGGAGGGGGGCTGGGGCAGGAAGGCCCAGCTCGGCCCAGAGCCGGGCCCCCCAGGGCTGTGCTTTCGTGACTAATGCTGGCCCCGTGCCCGATTGCTCAACGGGGAGCGATGGGAGCCAGGGTGTCACCTCCCTCAGCCCCCGGAGCCGTCCCCTCCCGGCATGGGGACGTGCGGGCGCAGGACCAGGCTGCAGAGCCACCCTCAGCACTTCTTGGCCATGGCAGAGCTTCCCCAGGCTCAGGGCTTCGTGTTGCCTCCGATTTTTTCATTTTCTTCGGCGCTGGCACAGCACTGCAGGGCTGGGGTTGCAGATGCTGCACGGGTGTTAAAGCGCAAAAGCAGAGCGGCCACAAAAGCTTTGATGGCTCTTGCATAACTCTGGCTTGACCTGACCCTACCCTTTTAAGCCACCAAATCTCTCAAAGCCATGAAAAATCAGCCAGAAAGTTCACTTTTTTTTTTTTTTTTTTTAAATGCTCACATCTTCCATCCCTTTATAGCAACTGCAGGGCTCAGAGATGACCAGGAGAAGCCCACAGGACCGACGCAAGGCTGGAGTTTCAGCTCTGGTTATGGTTAGATTGGCTTTCAGCCCCGCAGCCCGAGATAGCACTGAGAGGCAGCTGCCAGGTTTCAGGCAGGAATACCCAGGGAAGCCCCTGGGCTCTCAGGGAAAGTGTTCACGTAGGGGCAGGAGACAGGAATTTGATTTATGTTTGAAATGTCTTTCATCACGTACCGATCGGCTAAATACAACCATGTCTCTGTGTGTGTGGAAGCATGGGTCTTCATCCCCTTCTTCCCCTGAGTGCTTCTTGTCTGGATTTTTCCAAATTCTGGCCACAAAGCTGTGGAAAGGAAAAATTTAATTCCGTGCCTGCCAGGCAAGCCCCCAGTCCCATTTTAATAGCGAGCCACTGGTCTGCAGTCGCACTGCAAAGGGACAAAGTGTGCTGCAAGGAGCTGTGCTGCTTTTGGCAAGGTCTTGGGCAGAACGCTGCGTCTGCACCGAGCTGGGACCCTGCTCCCAGCCCGTAAACCACTGCGGGAGCTGCTTTCCACCACCCCAACCTCCCCAGCACCTCTGGTCCCAAGCTGTCATCTGCAGCTGGGACGTGGAGCAGGTGGCTTGGGAGGTCTGGGGGCTGCTGCCGTCACTGTCAGGATGTATTATTATAATTATGTAGGAAATGGGTAAGCCCCAGGATTTGGGAAAAAAAAAAAGGAAACAGGAAAAAAACAGGAAAAAAAAAAAAAAGCCCAGAAAAAGGTGGCTGAGAGCAGACAAGCCAGCAGCCGGGGAAGGACGTAGATGGAAATGATGTGCTCCGAACTCCTGCTGAGTCACACAGGGTCTTTCTTAATCAAAAGCTCCCAAAAGCCGCGTTTGCAGTTTCTGCACCGCTGTCAGCGCGCTGCGTGCGCACCGAACGCCAGCACTCAGCCCCTGGAGAGGCGCGCGCGGGAAGTGACCTGCTTTCACATCCCACAGCCGCTCTTCCCTGCTCCCTCCAGCAAAGACTTTGTCTGTTCTCAAGCAGATCATAGAGGAACACGACGTCGCAAACACGGCACATTTCTGCAAAGTACACAACGCAACAGCTGCTGTGACGTTCCCACCAGAGGCTTTTTAGCCCCGGGCTTTGTAGCACTCGGTTTTATTTATTCAGGTTCAGCAAACTCACAAGATGAAAGCGAGACGAAGAAGTGTTTTATTAAGAAAGAGTCCATCATTATTTAAAAAAAAGAAAAACAACCATCTTTCTGTCCTCCTTGAGACAGATGGGAGGCTTCTCAGCCTGGATATTCCTATGAGGACTGTGTACAATCCTCCTAGGCAGTAAACCAAGAACTTATGCCAAGTCTCACTATAAAAGAGACAACGCAAACTGATTTTTCTTTCTCTGACTCCATCTTGGTCGTGATGGGGAGGAGAAGACTTGGCAAAGGTCAGTCTCCTTCACCCGGCTTCTCTTCTCTTGCTAACCATGCCTTCCCCTGGCTAAACCTCCCTTGCTTGCCTTGCTCTCAGCCACAGCCCTTCCACAAAAACGCTGCTCTGCGCAGTGGGGCTGAAACACAAGAGGTCAAATCCCCACAGCAAGGGAGTCCGGAAGCCAGACTTCTGCATGGAAAGGCTTTCACTTGGTCTGAGTCAGACGACACGGAGCCTCCCTTCGACTCCCGGCAAGGGAAGGAGAGCTGTCAAAGCAGAGAGCAGCTGCGGCAGAGGCGGGTGTGTTACATATCCATCACTTCTTCTTCCACGGTCTTGTCCCGAGATTGCACATACTTCTCCTGCACTGCAAGTGTGCTGATAACACACTAATTAAGGAAAACAAGGCAGCAGGGCAGGGCTCAAACACTCCCTTCTGCAAGGAGCTCTAACGTTCTCAGCGAGGAACCAACCCCAACATTAGCCCGAAGGCTGGCAGGAAGACAGCAGTACTGGCAGCAGCACGCATCACCTGAGTTATTTCTGGCTCGGGCTGATCCCAGACTTGACAAGTACAGGAGAATCAATTGTATGGTTTGGACAAAATGCAACGAAACAGTCCAAGTGAGTTTGAACGAGAGGAAAGTTGTCAGAAGATTCCTCCCACGTTTACAATATCAATTAGCAATAAACGTGGTGGCTTTGGCGTGGACAGCTGCACGCGAAGGTCTGGGCTGAGCTGTACCGACTCGCTGCCTGTAAATCACTGAACAGCATCAGGTGTTACAAATAACCTGCGAGCTGCCATACCACCTCCAGTCCCTCTTCCCAAACCCATACAGGAGAAATTAAAACTTAACACAACCGAGGAGCAGTGAAGGATACGAAGTAAAGTGGAAATCTGCTCCAACTGCTGCCGACATCAGGGCTTCCAGGCTCCTGTGTTCCTGGTCTCCAAAGGAGTAGCCGTTGGCTTTGTCCACGGCCTGCATCACCTGCCGCATACTCTCCTTATCCTGAAAGGGAGGGAGATGACACACAAGGAACCTGGTCCTTCCCGGAGGCAGGAGCTCACGCTGGGCTTTACCGCAGATTTTCCCGAGGCTCAGGGCCACCCAAACAGCACCCAAAGCCCCGATGACGCTTCCCTGCCTCCCTGAGCCCAGAGGGGTGACAAGACAAGGAGAAGCTCCCCCTTGGGGTCGGAATACATGACGGGCTGACACCCTCCACCCTCTCGCTCCCTTTCATCACCGCTCGTCTCAGCCTATCTCCCTTTGTCGACACTTCCACCAGCTACAGAATTAACATTTTCAGCCCTTCCTCACAAAGGTACTCCTCCCATCTTCAAATTATTTTGTGCTCCCTGACTTAACGACGTTCCAGGTAATAGTTTGCTCGGAATTGAAACGCAGGTTCAGAAGACCTGCATGGAGGGGGAGTCTTAATTCCCCACCCCAGGTCACAAGGCCCACATAGCCCCAAGCTCATTAGCTTTTCCTTTTCCTTTGGCTGCCACAGAACATTTACAAGTCTGGGTGCATGTCACTGTCCTCCTACAACCCTGAGTCTCTTCACAGCAAAGCTTTTCAGCCCTCATGGCTCTATTTTTCACAGCCAGTTTTGGGGGCAGGAGCAGGCAGAGGCAACGTTGAATTTTGTGGGTTGCCCTTGCAGAACTCATCCTTCCCCCCGCCTTTTGAACACCCAACTGTACCCTAGCTGCCACCAAACATGCTGGCTACGTATCCAGTGCTCCCTGTTCTCTCCACCCCTCTCCTCCTGCTGCATCACCTGGACGTTGAGCGGAACGAAGGACACCAGGCTGTAGTCCTCGATCACCTCCACCAGCTTCGCGTTGAGGCGGCGGTAATTTCTGAAGAAGGGGTCAGAAGCTAAATGGTCAACCAAGTAAGAGAGGTCCAGGACCTCTGTGTAATAATCCAGGTTGAAAGCTGCAGGGAAACAGCAAGAATCTCTGAAGGCAATTTGTAAACACTGGTGATTCCCCGGCTGGAGGATACCACCAAGAACCCAGTGAGATTTGCACCATTTCCCTGACCCAAAAAAAACCCCGTACCCAAGCAACTAATCTGCATCTGAGGCTGCCCTGCTCCACGTCTCCCCCTCAGCAAAGTCTCTTACCCAGCTTGCCGTACTGCTCGATCAGGTCCATCTTGGAGAGGACGTTCACGTGGGGCAGTTCCACGTGCAGCATGGTGGAGAGCGACGTGCAGAGCACGGAGATGAACTTGCCGGGGTCTGTGCAGTAGTGAGAATCCACCAAATGCACTGCAGCCAGCTGGGGAGCCAAGGCACAGAGGGACAGCACAAGGTCAGTAAAGAGCCCATCCGCTTGCTTTTGGGACAGTCCGAGAACGACAACCCTTTCAGCTCTAACTACAACCACACAGACTCCTATGTAGGGAAAGTTACCACCTACCTTCCAGCTTGTGTACATAAAACATCCTATATGAATATACGATTGCTCATACATGCATAGATCCACCTATCTCCACTTTCACACCTGTGGACCACCTGGGGGATTCAGGACTGAGGGTGCTGGTGCACAGAAAGGGCCGTGGGAAGGCTTCTGGCATGCTAGGCTGCACCAGCAGCACTTAAGGACACTGTAAAACCTGCGACTGCTCTCCTGTTTCTCAGGGCTTCCTTCTTTGCAGATGAAGTTTCCCTTCTTGTCTGTACTCCGCAGGTTTTTGGGGTGGCAGGTGGGCTAACTCTCCTGAACTACACGACTACCTCAAGATTTCCACGCTCCCCACAGGAATGCTCACGCACAGCATACACTCGGCAGCAGTAACCGTAGCACACCTCACTCAACAGGGAGAAACAATTGTCATGTGGTTTGAAATAATAATTAATAATTAAATTAATGAGTCGTTTGATTCCCCGTGTTTCATGCAGCTGTAACAATGTGGTCTAAGATCTCTGGTAAGTTACTGCCTGTTACACAATGTTACTCAAAGTCAGGGCTCTATAGTCGTGTGTGGCTGAGTCACGGCTCTGCTTCTGCAGCAAAAAAATGCCAGTTTGAAGCTCACAGGCAGGTGTAAGCACTCCAGTGAGCATCAAAACAGGAGCGTAACTATCTGTTTTTTTAGTAACTACAATTTCATGTACATTTATTTGAATAAAAATGAATTGTAATGTACAGATTCCCAGTGACATTCTCAAGCAAATGAACTTGCCGTTCTTGCTCACACCGTACGTGGTTTGCACATTCATGGTTTGGCCCAAATGCAAAACAAATGCAACGTAGGCAAGTTAGCTTGGTTATGGGACTCTTCTCACCTGCACTTGCTAATTTGCATCTTCCATTGTGCAAGAAAGCACAGAGCACGTATTACAGCGTGCACAGCGATTTGGTTTGGCTGCAGGAGTGGCAGGTAGGGCCTGAGATGACACCTGAATTTCTCACAGTGCGATGCAAAGGATCCCCCACTCACCCTGCACGCACATCTCCCTCCCTGCTCCAAAATATAGCACCGACAGATAAAGCACATGAGCTCTGTGGACAGGACCTTCAAGAAGAGTAAGACTGGGAGGAAGGAATCTGTTTCTGTTCATGATAATGACACTGCATTAAACGCCCTGCACAAGCTGCTCTTGCCAATCCCTCCAAGCATAAAATGGGGACACATTCCTCTCCTCCCCCGATAAAGCACTTTCACATGAAAGGGCAAACAGGTTAGTGAAGAAAACAGTCATTAGTACCCACATCCACAATCAAAAGCCCCGACCACATGGTACACAGCCTCAGAGCCCCTTGCACAAGTGCAGTGCCGGGCGCTGATCCCAGCTCCCTGCAGAGCCCAGAACCCACCCTGAAATTCCACTTGGCCATCTGGGCAAAGACGTTCTTCAGGGCGCTGTGGTGGGTGTAGAGCTCTACCTGCCCCGGGCAGTCAAACAAGTAGTAGTGACCCCTGAAAGCGGCCAGCTTCTCCTGCAGCCAGTCGAGGTTGGCCTCCAGGTACTCCATGCAGTAGATCAGCCCCCCGTTGGGGCCCAGCTTCAAGCTCTCCATCACGTCGGGCAGGGTGATGAGCTCGGAGACGTCCACGGCGCACGGGTAGGGCATCCCCTCGTTGGCGGGGTCCAGGTTCACCACGGCCACCTTGCGCCCGATCCTGCCCATGAACTCCTGCATGCCGTGGCAGTAGGTCGTCTTCCCGGAGCCCGGCGGCCCGATCACCACCTGGCCGAAGGCCAGCGAGCTCCCCTTGCTGCCCTCAGACATGTCGGCTCATTTCCTTCTCCTAGGCACGGCAGGAAAAGCTCCCATTTACCATCTCGTTTGCATTAATAAGAACACCATGGCTGGGTCTTAGGCCCAGCAGGGAATTCAGAGCCAAGGAGCAGGAGGAGAGGAAGGGAAAGCGATGCTGTGTGAGCGCTGCCCCGCTCGCTGCTGTCACCCCCTGCCTTAGGACCTGGTCACTACGCTGTCCCTGTCACCCCCTGCCCGCCCAGCCCCTCACGCCACGGCTGAAAACTGGTACAAAACCCCAACGAGAGCTGCAGGGCTGTGCTGTAGGGCACAGGTCCCTTCTCCTGCCTGCCTTTGGGGTGAGTTTAATCCCGTTGGGCACTTCCTGGTGTGACAGCACCCCTATATTCCCTCAATGGGTGCAGCATGTCCCCAGGCCCCTCTTCCAGTCCCGCGTCCCCGTGCCCTGACCCTCCATGTCCCCTCTGTCCCCTCTCCTCCCCACCTAGCCCCACGTCCCCCCCCCTCTCCACCTACCTCCTCTTCTCCCCATGTCCCCACATGCCCCCTCTCCCCCATGCCCCTTCCCACACCCCATATCCTTTTCTCCTCCCCATATCCCTCCTTCCCCCAGTTCCCACATCCCATTTCCCCACAATGTCCCCTCTCCCATCACCCTGCTCTCCCCCCACCCCAATTTCCCCCCTGCGTGTCCCCCACATCCTCCCCTATCCCCTCTTCCCCCCCTTGACCTAATTCCCCCCCCCATGTCCCCTCTCCTCGCCCATGTCCCCCCTACCCCTGTGCCCCCCCATGTCCCCCCTCCCTCCCCACATCCCTCCTTCCCCTGTGCCCCCCCCACGTCCCCTCGTGTCCTCTCTTTGCCCCCACGTCCCCATGTCCCCCCCATGCCCCTCATGTCCCTCGTGTCCCCCCTTCCTCCCCAATATTCCTCCTTCCCCTGTGCCCCCCCATGTCCCCCTCCTTGCCCACGTCCCCCCCACCCCCGTGCCCCCCCACGTCCCCTCGTGTCCCCTCTTAGCCCCCACGTCCCCAGGTCCGCCCCGTGCCCCTCACGTCCCCCCCGCGCCCCCCCCGGCCGCTCACCGCCACCCCGGTGCCCCCGCCTCGGCTCCGGGCGGCCTCGGGCCCCGCTCCCCGCGTTCCGGGCCGGGCGCGGCCGCCCCCACGGCGCCCCCTGGCGGCCGGCGGGACGCGGAGCAGCCGGGACTCGAACCCGCGCCCAACGGCTCCGAGCCCTGGGTCCGCGGGTTCGAGTCCCGGCCCCGGCGCTTCCCCTCCCGCACACACCCAGCCCTCCCACTCCGTCTCGCCAAAGTGAAATCACCCTGCACGGTCCCCGAGGTGTTTAATCAAGGAGTGCAAAGTCAGCAAGAGGGCCAAGCCAGAGCCCGCTGGCACAGAGGACACCTAATCCACATTTAACGCCACAATACCAGGTCACCGGGATGAAAGCGCTCAGGCCAAGGGACTCTGCAGCCTGGAATTGGTCTTGGAGAGCCATGGAAGGAAGCAGCCGCTACACTCAGCCACAGGGAGACGCCTCCCAAAGGCTGCCAGGGCACGTCTTTCATCCCGGTGAGTTTCTCCCGGGACTGTGGGATCGTCACGCCCAAGCAAGACGAAGCTGCGGGCCAGCAGCAAGCTTTCTGCAGGACAGTTACGTTGCCACAGCTGGCCCTGTCTGTACTTGTCCTCCCCTAGGTCTCAAGGATCCATGATCTACGAGCTCTAGTTTTTGGGATGAGCTGGCTGCAGACCTAGCACACAGGCTCAGCTGATCCAGGCAGGAGTATCAGCTTTAAAGCTCCAGTATAAAATGCAACACCCACTCCGCTCCCAGTGAACAAATATTCCCCCCTCTCACTAGAGTGGTTCAAGGAGGAGAAAAAAAAAAAAAAAAAGACAACCAGGTTTTGGTTTTGTTTTTTTAAAAGACTCTTTCTTCCAAAAATAAATATATGAACACTCTGCTCCAGACTCAAGACCAGCAGGAGCCAGCCTGCGGTTGACAGGAGCAGCACTAGTTAAAAAAAGCTCTGACAGTCTTTATTCAGTGTGACTGGGCACTGAAGCTCTCCAGGGTGCCCCGTGATGCCCGGACAAATGGCATGTCCTGTCTGTACTTCATGGCAGTGGGCGGCTGGCGCCTGAGGAGCTGATCACCGCTGTCCATGGGGTCAGGGTCATCGTAGATGGTCGAGATGAGGACGGAAGCGTCCCGCCGGGGCTTCTTCACCTTGCTGAACGTTGGCAGTTTCTCCCCGTGGTATCTAGAAGGAAGCAGGTGGTGTTAGGTACAACACTGAGGCAGTGGGACACCCCTGTAACCCCAGACTATCTCCTCCACGTGCTACAAGGGAGGACTGAGCTGGTGCAGTTGTCCTGTTCCTGTCTGTGAGATGTCCCTAGAACAAGAGCCAGCCCTCAAGGCACACAGGTCTTCCTCAGCTCACTTGGGCTTTCCCTACAAAAAAAAACTGTAGCAGAGGTGATCCTTAATTCCTGAGCACACCTCCCCTGTGTTTTTGTGATGCATGAGCCTGAAAATGGTTCCACTCCTGATCTAGCACGAGCCCCTTCACGAATGCTGGGCTGCTAGGAAAAGCAACGCGTTCAGTTCTGGAGTGCTGTGCAGGCCCTACTGCCTGCTGCACGGGGGACAGCGGATCCCTGGGACAGCCTTACTGTTCTGGTTCACACTCCACCCCTTTTGCTGCCATTTAGCTGCAGCAGCAGCTCAGAGAGCCCAGGAAGAGGCTCCAAACACGGGCTGGAAGGGCAGGGCAGAGTACTTACCCCAGCCCCCTCTTGCATCTGGGATTCTGACCCTCGTTGTCCAGAGCTTCGGCCATTCCAGAGTTGCTGCTCCCCAGCCCCTGCCCTTCCATCCAGCCCTGCTGCTCCAGCACCTTCCTGCCAAAGCCCTGGGAGAGGAGAAAAATGTCAGAGTTGGCGGACAAAGCCCATCTTCATCTCCCAGAACCCTCCTCCTCCAAAACCCACACCCTTTGAGCACTGCCACCACAGCCCTTCCCGCCTTGCCCCATCCACTCCGAAGCACGTATCCAAAGCTCACCTTGGTGTATCTCTCAAAGGTGCCGATTTGCTGCCCTGAAACGGAGCCATCCTCCAAGCCATCCCGGAGTCTCTGTTCCAACCACATCTGGACCGAGTCCCGAGCATCCTTATCGCCCCCATCTAAGGAGAGAGAAGCAGGAGTCAGAGCAGCACAGCCCAAGAAAGCTGTTTGCTGCTGTGATTTCCCCCAGAGCACCACACAACAAGGAGGTAGAACCTGTTCTTTTTGGCAGCTCTCACAGCCAGATGAGAAAAATGTCGTTTCAAGTGCTCTGACGTCTTGGACGCTTTCAAAGGATGGCAGAGGCAAAACGTTCCCCACGTCAAAAAGTCTCCAGGGTCAAAACTTCCCAACCTCCCCCATTTCCTAAGGAGTTTTTCCAAGCTCAGATACCTTTGTCGTAGTAGACGCTCATGTCCACATCCCAGTCATCCGCAGTCTGCTCATCAAAGTCTGCCAAGAGAAGGAAAGAACCAGTTTTGGTGGTGGCTGTGGAAGCCTGACAAAGAAGAGCTGCTTGCCGGTGGCCAAGCCCCCTATTTTCTCTAACAAAATGGGAAGGAACGGGGTATTAGAGACTATTCAAGCCACAGTGGTTACCCAAGAGGCTGCCAGTAGGACCAGAGGGGTCTCTGGTCATTGGACTGAACCTCTGAAGGTTTTTTGATCAAGGGAAGGTTTAAAAAGTGATGGCAAGATGCCTGCCTATATCTGCAGCTGGACCAGAAGGACTGTACCCAATTTACCCGCTCCTGCAGGCTGGGCCCCCAGTCCCCACTGCGGTGGTCAGTTTGTAGCTCAGTGACACAGACGCCACCATTACCTCCATTCTCCTCCTGCCAGTACTGAGCATCCGTGTAGAAGACGAGGCCGGAGCCTCCTTTCTCCCACTTCAGCTCGATCTCCTCCTCAAAGAGCCGCTCCTCCACGCGGTCCTGCTTCGTCACATCCTCGTGCAGAGCCTCATGTCGCTCCCACTCCTCACAGGTGTCATTGTCCTGCAAAGGAACCAGCGAGAGGTGGGTGACACCAGCAGCACAGGGCCTCCTTTCCACTCCCTGACCCTCACGGCCCGTTGCAATGCCTTCCCTACGAAACAGCTTTGTCGACAGAGCTCGTCTCAGCCTGCTGCTTTCAGGCACTGACACGACCGGCGCTGATGACCTCATTCCCCTGACTAATGCCATCTTCAGAGTCAGCAGACAGAAGTGGTGAAAAATACCACATCACACCCACTTCACGGCATGCTTTCAGCAGCGTACCCGATCTGTAACGCGGAGATGCCCATTTAAGGAGCAGGTGTGCTGTACGTAAAGTCAGCACCAGCAACAAATTAATTCCACTCCAGTCGATCCCTAAAGAGATTGTATCGGTTCCAGAAGAGAAGCTGGCTGGCACCGCCACAGATCAGGCTGACAGCTTTATGCTGCCTGCCCAGTTTTGGGCACAGCCCTTCCAGGGAGACATTAACCAGCTAAAGAATGGCCTAAAGAACAGCTAGAGATCCAGGAAACAGAGCCTGTGAAAAACGGCCAGAGGAGCAGAGTTGCTCAGTCTGGAGAAGAAAAGACCGAAGGCAGCCGTTGAATAAGAAGTCTGTAAAGGAGGGAACAAAGTGTTCTCTGTGTCCGCTGTTGCTAGGAGAACCTAATGGAATAAAATTGCAGCAAAGATCTGACATACGAGTTAATTCTGGCGTAGAGTGGCAGGACAGTCAAGAACGGGAATGGCTTGCCTCGGGACTGTGTTGCCTCAGGTTTGGGCAAACAGGCTAGACAGGCGTCTCCTGGGGGGAGCGAGATAGTCTCTGGAGAGCCAGTCCAGCCCAGTTTTCTAGGAGTTTTTGTCAGGAAAGCCATTTTTCTCTGAATGACTAACTTGCACTGCAGAAGCATTCGAGGTGAACCACCTGTACTGCTCTGCGTGTCGTTGCCAGAGCACTAACGTGCTCCCCAGTCTCCAGCCACCTCATTTACAAGCAACAGCAGAGCCAGACCGACCGGCCGCGCAGCAAGCAGAGGTCCCCTCCTGCAGCACCAGCCGCAGCCTGCGCTCACTCCTCTGGACCAAACCCTTCATGCTGAAACCCAAAAGCAGCTGAACTTGGCCGAGCTGTTTCAGAGGTGTTAACGTCTGCACCGCTACATGCACCAAGGGGCTCAGCACACCAAGATGCGAAGAACTACATTTAACATCTTTTTCAGACAAGTGATTTATACAATACAACTAAAAGATTAAAAACGAGCTCTGAGAGTTCTATCAGCCCCCTCAGCTTTGCAGGCTGACCTCAGATGGCACTAGAAAAATCCACTTACGTCATCCGAGTGCGACTCCTCTCCCTCCTTTTCCTGCCCCTCATCTTCCTCAGCGCTGGCTGGATCGGTCGCCTCAGATCTTGCCACAGGCCCCTTGTCCTCCGTGATCTCATCCCCCGTGGCGGTGTAAACTCTTTCTTCTTCTATAACTGTCTCAGTGTCCTGGTATTCAAAAGGCACGTTCCCATACCTCCGGGATGAGCCTGTCTTCGGGAAATCCAGCTGCAATTTCTTGATGACCGGGGGAGGCAGCCTGCAGGCACGGATCAGCTCCAGGAAGACGCTCAGGGGGGTGCCCACGTTCCCGAAAGGCATGCAGGAAGGGGGGTTGAACTCCGGCAGCCGCTTCAAGTCTGCTTCCGCGACGGCTTCGCCTGCGGCCCTCGCGTCCGCTCCGCTGGGAAATGCCTCAGCGGCTGGAAGAGAGGAGGAACGATTTTTTTTTTTTTTTTTTTTTGGGGGGGGAGGGGGGGACGACTGAGGGGGGCAAACACAAACCGTGCACCGGAGAGAGGTAAATCAGGGCCCTCCCAGGAAGGAGGAGGGGGAGTAGA
Source organism: Cygnus olor (assembly GCF_009769625.2). Classification (NCBI taxonomy): domain Eukaryota; kingdom Metazoa; phylum Chordata; class Aves; order Anseriformes; family Anatidae; genus Cygnus; species Cygnus olor. Next base: position 4,087,795 of record NC_049191.1, read on the forward strand.
CCCAAAACTGTCTCTTCTCGCCCCATAATGAAATTAAGGAGTTAAAAACCTCCATGAAGGGTTTTAAGAGCTGACGCGGGCTGCTGGGACCCGGAGCCAAATCTTCTTGCCCCAAAATGAAATCAAGGAGTTAAAAACCTCCGTGAGGGGTTTTAAGCAGCTGGGAACCGGAGCCAAACGGGTCGGGAGGGGAGGGGAGCCCCGGCGCCGCCGGTGCCCTGTCCCCCCGGTGCCCGGTCCTACCTGTCCCGGGGCCGAGGCGGACCCTGCGCACGACGCAGCGGCCGGGCAGCGAGGCACCGCCGGGCCCGACCCAGCTCCTCCCCGAGTACATGCGGACGAAGCGGCGGGCGCGGCCGGGCCTCACGGCCACCGGGCAGCAGCAAGTGCTCGGCGGCCCCCCGCCGCCTGCCGGGCCCCGTTCGGGCCGGTGGCGGTAGTGGAAGCAGAGGAAGCCGCCGGCCTCCAGGAACTGGCTGAAGTAGGAGCGGAGCTGTGCGGAGCGCAGCGCGGCCGGGATGCCGCTCACCAGGCAGTAGCGGGCGGCCCCGGCCCCGGCCCCGCCGCCATCGCCGGCCCCGCCGCCATTACCGGCCCCGCCGCTGGGCGCCGCCATCTTGTCCGCGGGTGGCGCGAGGTGATGACGTCAGACACCCGAGGGGAGGGGGAGGGAGGGAGGGCGCCGCCTGGTGGGCGGGGGGGGAATGGGAATTGGGGGGGGGGGGAGGGGCACTGAATCCCACAATCCCACAATCCCACAATCACACAATCACACAATCCCACAATCACACAAACCCAGAATGGCCAAGGTTGGCAGGGACCTCCGAAGATCACCCAGTCCAACCCCCCTGCAGAGCAGGCTCACCCAGAGCACCTTGCGCAGGATGGCGTCCAGGCGGGTTTTGGATATCTCCAGAGAAGGAGACCCCACAGCCTCTCTGGGCAGCCTGTCCCAGTGCTCTGTCACCTCCCAGTAAAGAAGTGCCCCCTCACATTCAGCTGGAACCTCCTGTGCTTCAGTTTGTGCCCGTTGCCTCTTGTCCTGTCGCTGGGCCCAACTGAAAAGAGACCGGCTCCATGCTCTCGACACCCTCCCCTCAGATATTCATACACACTGATGATCTCTCCCCTCAGTCTTCTCTTTCCCAGGCTAAACGGGCCAGTTCTCTCAGCCTGTCCTCATATGACAGGTGCTCCAGTCCTCTAATCATCAATGGAAATTAAGAACATCAAACATCTGATTCCTTAGTTATTAAACAAATCCTCTTTATTATTTGAATAAAATATATTTAATATGAACTCACAGAAGAGAATCCCTTAGAAAACTGATGACAACCATGTAAAGTTTTCTTAATTAGCTTCCAGTTATCTTACTGGGTGCTGGGGGCACTGGGTGCTGGGGTTTACTGGGTGCTGGGGGTGTCCCTGCTGCCCCCCGTGCTGCCCAGGCCCAAAGCCTGAGGGCTTGGCCTCTACTTTGCCTTCACAGTCAGTAAAGGAGCAGCTCTGGGGGCACCATGAAGGAGGGAGCAAAGGGGGTGCTGTGGGGGCCCTGTGAGGGGGATGAGGGGATGGAGCACAAGTCCTATGGGGTGGTTTGGTCTGGGGAAGGGGAGGCTCAGGGCAGACCTCATCGCTCTCTGCTACTGCCTGAAAGGGAGGTGTGGGGAGCTGGGGGTCGGCCTCTTCTCACAGGTGACCAGTGACAGGACCAGAGGGAATGGCCTCAGGTTGCGCCAGGGGAGGTTCAGGCTGGAAACGAGGAGACATTTCTTCTCAGAAAGAGCGGTCAGGCGTTGGGACGGGTTGCCCAGGGAGGTGGCGGAGTCACCGTCCCTGGGGGTGTTCAAGGAGAGGTTGGACGTGGTGCTTGGGGACATGGTTAGTGGGCAATGGTGGTGGTAGGGGGTCGTTGGACCAGATGATCTCAGAGGGCTTTTCCAACCCTAATGATTCCAGGATTCTCTGTCTGTGTCACGGGCAGTGACATGAGGTACCACCTGTGGCTGGCTCCACTGTGCAGGTGGACCTGCAGGGATCCTGTCCCCAGGAGCTGCTGGGACCGGAGGGGCTGGGGGCTCTTCCCTGTTCCGAAATGTTTGCCTCTGTCACCGTGGCAATGGGGCTGTTCGGCACCCGACACACCATGACTCACGCACGCGTCACCGCTGTGTGGCTCATGGCTGCCCGTGGCTGGCGTGGGCCTGCGGAAATCATCTGGTGACTCACACGCTCCTTCCCCATGGAAAATGGCTGTCAGGAGCTGAGATCACCTTGGAAGCAGCCCGTCACCCTTCTGCAGCTGGGGTGAGAGCTGGGGGGACAGACGGACAAGAGTCTGTCCTCCCCCTGGGCTGCTGGCTAAAATTTGAGGGGTTTCAGTGGGTAAGAGGGGACAGGGAGGCCTCATGGGGCTTTACCAGGCACGACAAGCGTGGTGGTCGCGGTGCCTGGTGGCAACGACTGCACATCCAGGTGAGTCAGCACCCGGCACCAGCGCTGCGCCTGGCTGGGAGCCCTCTGGGCGAGGCTGCGCGCGTGAAGGAAGGCACAGCGTGTGGACAGGCCGCGGTTCTGCTGCCTCTGCAAGTTTCTCTCTGCTGGGCGCTCAGGAGATTGCGAGCCACGTGGCTGTGAATCAGCTCCCGTGTCCACATCACAGCGCTCCCCTGCGATGAGGAGGCAGGAGGATTTTTACGGAGAGCCTCTGGGGAAAGTCTCTGTCCCTGTTCGCTCTAGCGTCCTTCCCACGCCAGGCCCGCAGCCAGTATTTCTGGAAATTTAGAACCCCGAAAATTTAACACCATCTTTGAAAGTCAACGCCATTTTCCGAAGTGTAAAACATTTTATTAAAAAAATAATTTACTGTATCTTATATACAAACCACAAGAATGTTCACTTGTAAAATACTGACATTCAACTTGTTGCAAAAGCTGCAGACAGGAGGAGCGAGCTTTCCAGACGTGCTACATGTACAACCTGCTCTAACTCAAGACAGGGATGTTTGTTCTGCCACTAAATCAGTTCTGCCTGTTTCTGCAGTGTTACAGCTCCATGAGTTTCTTCCTGTCACAGAAATGAAGGTAAGACCACAGCCTGAGCCACTCTCAATATTGCTAAAATCACCGCATGGTGTATGGGTAGGATGGAGTCCCTGGTATTCACGCAGCACTACATGACATAGGTTTAGCTGCTCTCAGGTAGTCCATTGCTCTGCAAACAATCCTGTTGCAGTTCATGGCATAATGGAGAAAAGATGCAATCTAATGGAAGGTAGAAAGTATGAATTTGGCTGCCTGCACACCCTGTAAGATTTTATACTCTGGCCTCTTCCCTCTTAGTGCTTAAGGAAGATTCTTTATGAATATTGCTACGATTTCATGCACAATAGAGATAGACCAAAGCTTCACCCAGACCAAATTCCACTTAGTAACACCCTATGCGTGATCCCACTGAAGACAGGGTACTCAGCACACCTAAGTACTGCATAACCAAGCTGTTACAGGATTTCAGCTGAGGCCAAGCCTCATGTCAGAGTCAGCAGCAAAATGCACATTGATTTCAACGGGACCAAGGATTCGCTGAGCGAAAACCTGGAGTGGCCTCTAACCCCATCTGCTCTGTGTCAGAGTTTGCTGGCAGCTACGTATCACCAGCTACAGGCCAGGGAAAGTCACATACACACGTGCTCCCTGAAGCTGAGACTGGCACAGGTGGAGCAGGTGCTGCCATAACATCTGCCAAATCCAAGTTATTTTCCTGTGTGCTCTGCGAAGCCTCGCTGAGTCCTACAGGCTCATCCTAGTGACAGGCACATGCACAGCCAGTTCTTTGCAGAGTCCAAGCACCCATCCTGCTAAATCCCCGCTCCCTGATTCTCTCTGCTCCCTGTGAGGTGTTGGGGAGCACCCACGAGGCCGGCGGCCGAGCGCAGCGTCTCAGAGCGCCATGCGTGGTGTGGGAGCCAGCTGCCTGCTGGTGATTTCGTACAGCATTTCCGCGATGAGCTCAATGATGTCTGCGTTGCCGATGATGGGCCGGAAGAGAGGTCTGTGATAAGGGCAGGAGGGATGGATTTCAAGGTGGAGGCAATCAGCAAAATGCGGGCAAAGCGGCCCTGGTCCTCAGGATGCAGGGGCCGCAGGACCTCCTGAAGTGCTCGCTGGGCCTCCCGCTGGAGGCTCTCGATGTACAGGGAGGCTCTCAGCCCTGGGACATCTGCAGAGAGAAAGGAGGAAAAGCCCATGAAGAGGGAGGCTGGAAAACAGCTCCAGGTTTCTCCCATTCCTTTCCCCTGCATCTCAGAGGGAGTCTCTGAGCGCCACGCTAACAAGATGTACACAGCACTGCTGAGACGTGGCTATTTCAGGGCTGCTGTTTTGAAGGAGCAAAAACAGTTAACAGGGCAAACAAGCTTTACAGAGTAAGTACAGGGCTCTTCATTGTTTGCAGAGCGATAAGGTCTCTGTTTTTAATGCTATATTTAATATTCCTCCTTCCCGCCTCCCAGCTGTCAGCTGCATTATCGGTGCTAACGATAAGCAAGCAGCCCTCTCTGCTCTCACGCGCGCTCCTGCCCGTACTCTGAGCGACTCCAAGCCAAGAAATATGTTTTTAGATGCTAACACGTGCAGGGCTTTCTCTTGCTTCCAGCAGGCAGGGCTCAGAGGGTTGAGCACTCACCAGGATTAAAGAGAATGGCTCCCTTCAGGTAGGCGTATTCCTTGGGCTCAGGTCCAGGCTCCAGAAGGTGTTGAGGCCAGCACTGCAGCCGCTGCACGGCAGCCAGCGTGGGCTGCGTCCGCTCGGGCTCCTGCCGTTTGCTTTGGCCATCGAGGAGGATCTTCTTGAGCATGCTGGGGGCCGGGGTCTCCATCACCTCAAACGTCACCATCTCCTGCGCCAGCCCCAGGAGGAAGAGGGGGACCCAGCAGCTGTCCAGCAGCAGGAGCTGGTCCCCTCGCGGCAGCAGGTGGAAGGAAGGGAGGTTTTTCATGAAGCTGACGGTTTTCACCAGCACATCGGAGGCAGCCTGGCAGGTGACGTGGGGTGTGCGGAGGCAGACCGTCCGGCGCTGGTGGCACAGGCAGCGCTGCTGGGCCGGGCTGCAGCTGCCCCGGCTGTGGTTCAGGTTCTGGCTGAGGAGGTTGTAAAGGATGGCGGTGCGGTTGTCCTCCTGCTGGCACTGACACCTCTCGCAGTCCAAGTCCATGCTGCTGGTCGTCATAGCTGAGCTGGAAGCCCGGATCCTCTGTGAAACTCAGCTCCTGCTGCAGCAGATGTGAGAGACCCGCAGACTTCCTCCCTGTCTCAGCCTGGAAATACCCTGTCCTCCCCGCTCTGCCAGCACATGGCTGCTCAAACCAGCTCTTATAAGGCTCGGTCACAAGTGAAACACCCCTTCCCAGCCTTGACCGCTCTGTGATTAAGCGGTCCTCATTAAAAAAAAAAAAAAAAGCAGCCGTCCCCTGGATGATTGGCTGGGGCCAGCAAGTTCTCGGCGTGGCGTCAATGGCCGTTTTCTCAATGAAGCGCCAGCAGCTGCCGCGGGGGGACGGGGCAGCGCGGGGTTGGGCGGCCCTTATCGCGATTACCCAAACAGTATAAACAAAGTCATTAACCCGGGCTGTACCATGGCACCAAGGCCCCGCGCTGCAATCAGGCAGCACTATATGGCAGGTGTCACTGCCAAGAAGTTCACACCCACACACACGGCACCCGTCTGGAGCGAGGGCCCTGTGGCAAATGGCCTGTGTGCTCCGGCCTTGGAAAGAGCAACCTGGAAGTCGTTTTATCAGCAGATATTTGCCTAACCTTGTTGACAGGAGCCTCGCTGCTGTTACAGTTAAGGAAGCGGGTGGACTGAACGACTCATCCCGAGGCAGGGCCCCATGTGTCACAGGGGAAATGCTGGGCAGGGGTGGGCCGGGTTTATAGATTTTCACCTTGAATTGCTCAGGTATTTGTATCTGCTGAATCAGAAGCTGGTTTAGGGAAGGGGCAGCATCCGAGTAATGATTTCAGGGGGCCTGCTGGGGAATCCCACGGGCAGCAGGAGCCTGTGGGCAAGGCAGGGCCCCACGTGTCACAGGGGAAATACTGGCAGGGAGGGCCAGGTTTATAGATTTTCACCTTGAAGTCTCAGCTATCACAGAATCACAAAAACGTTAGGGATTGGAAAGGACCTTGAAAGACCAGCTAGTCCAAGCCCCCTGCCGGAGCAGGAACACCTAGATCAGGTCACACAGGAACGCATCCAGGCGGGTTGGAATGTCTCCAGAGAAGGATGCTCTGCAACCACCCTGGGAGCCTGTTCCAGTGTTCTGGCACCCTCACCGTGAAAAAACTTCATCTCATATTTAAGTGGAACCTCCTACGTTCCAGCCTGCACCCACCGCCCTTGTCTTATCATCGGATGTCAATTGGTTAGGTGTCAAGATGTATTTGTATGTGTTATCAGCACAAGTCGGCTTAGGGAAGGGGCAGCATCCAAACACTGATTTCGGGGGGCCTGCTGAGGAATCCCCCGGGCAGCAGGAGCCTGTGAGCAGCACACCTCGCCCTGACGGGACAACCCTCCCCGAGCACACCAGCTCTGGGGGGTGCAGACGTGGGGTGGATCACACAGGGGGGAGACCCGCAAGTCGGCCCTGCGGGGCCTGCTGGACCGTCCCCAGGCAGGCTTGCAGGTCCCTGCCCCGCTCGGGGCCTGGGTGAGCGGCCCCAGGAGCCGTGTGGGGAAGGGGGCGGCGGTGGCGGCTCGGTGCCCACCGGGGCTGGGGAAGGGGGGGGGGGTGGGGTGGGCGGGGATCAGGGCCTGGCCCCCAGGGCCTCCCCAAGGCCCCGCGGAGCCTTCTGGAAAGGCCTAGGACTCTCCGTTGCTATGGCAACCGCGCCCCGCTCCTCTCCTCCCCCCTCCCCCACCCCTCCGCCGACCAATCCGCGAAGGGAGCGGCTGGGCCGCGCGCTGCGATTGGCGGAAGGGAGAGGGGAGAGGCGAGCGCCGCGCGAGCTCCGCTCTATCACCTTCCGGTTCCTGCAAGCGGCGGCGTGGGGGGCCGAGGCGGCAGCGGCGGCGGCGGCGGGGTCAGGGTCAGGATGGGGCTGAGCGCGGAGGAGGCGGCGGAGCAGGAGGATCGCTTCGACGGCATGCTCCTGGCCATGGCCCAGCAGCACCAGGGCGGCGTGCGCGAGGTAGCGCCGCCGGGCCCGGCGGAGGCTTCGCCGAGCTCCTCCGGGGGTAACGGGGGGGGGGAGGGGCAGGCGGCGGCCCTCGGAGGAGGCCCGAGGGGCCCCACGCAGCCCCCCGCGTTCCCTCCCCCGCCGCCGCCACGGAGCGAGGGGCCCCCGTGTGCGGCCTCCCCGCGCCGGGGGCTCTCGGCCTCGGCAGCGCCACGCGTGGGGCCCGGGGCTGCTGCGGCTGCGGAGCGGGAGAGGCACGGGAGGACGGAGCCGCCCTGGCCCAGTTTTGCGGTCCCTCGAGTCCCCAGCGGGTTGTGGCCGCCGCCAGGTGCCGTTAAACGCGGCCGCGGCTCCTCCCCTCCTCGTGGGGCGCTGCGGGGGCCTCCTGCTCCTCCAGGCGGTGGCTCCTGGTGGGGAGCTGGTCCGCAAGGGGGGGTGTACGGGAACAACCCCTGCCCCCACGCATGGGGAAATGGTGTTAAACACGGCTCCTCCTGCCGCCGTGGGGCTTCAGGTTGAAATACTGACAAGACATAACTCCGGGGGGGGGGGGGGGGGAGTGGGAATCAAACCACTGAGAGTCAAACCCATTTCCGTGGGGGTATTTTGGGGTGGCAGTTCATAACTGCCAGTTCACCAGCAACATCTGGCAGGCAGCAAGATAGTCAGAAATAAAAAGAAGTTTAAACTTTTGTAAATAAACAGGACGCAGCTTGGGGGTGGCTTGCACACTTTGAGGGCATAGGCATACGGAATATGCGAGCATCTGCATACATTTGTGTGTGTGTATTATATCTAAAAGCACGTATGCATAGCCAAAGTTTCTGCATCAGAGAGATCTGAGTAACAGTTTGGGATGGCAAAGTAGGTGCGTCCCCGAGGTGACCTGAGAATAAACTGGTTGCCCTCTCTTAACATGAAACACACACACGCCTCCGAAAAATGGGATCCAGGAGCTGGATCTCCATAAAAGCCCTTGGCTGTTTTCTCTGGGAAACAGTCACGGGGTTTCAGTACGGTCCTGATGCAGACACAGATGGGAAGGGCACAATAAAGGCTGCTCTAGAGACACAAGGTACCTTGGAGTGATCTGGTCTCACTGCTCTTTTTTCCTCTCTTCACCCCTTCTCTTCCCCCTTTCTCTGTTCCCCTCTACCAGCTTGTGAACACGTTCTTTAGTTTCCTGAGGCGTAAAACAGATTTCTTCACTGGTGGAGAAGATGGCGTAGCAGAGAAGGTAAAAAAAAAAAAAAACACAAAATCCACGCTTTTTTTGCCTTATTTCTGTGCCGTGTCTATGCCATGCTAAGATTTCCCTTTCTGAAGGCCCCAAAGCCCTTTAATGCCCTCGGGGACGAGCAGCCTGTGCTGCTGATGAAACACACCACAAAACAAAGCAATAATGAGCTGCCCCGATGTGAGGTGAGGCATGATTGCTTGTTCAAGCGATACCGTTGGTGCAGGGCTTTTTTTTCTTCTTTTTTTTTTTTTGCCACGCTCTGGCCAAAGGCTTGTTTGGAAAGCAAATCTGCCAGACACACTGACTTAACGGTGACAGACACTGCAGAAGCGATAACCCCAGGTTACCTTGTTTGTTCACCTCAGAGAAAGCACAAAGTCCACGTCTCTGCACATGCGGCTGCACCTTTGTCTCGGGCTGCGTACCTGTCTGGACTGAGCGAGCCCGGGGCTCTGGGCTGCCTCGCTGGCAGGCGGAGCGTTGCAGCAGGAGTTAGGCAGGCTCTCTGAAGGTTTCTTGGTTGTACTCCCGCGTGGTGGCCGTTCCCTCTGGCTTAGCACGTGAGCTGCTTTGCAACGCTTGCCTGGAGGCCGTGGTGCCCCTCGGCTGCCCGCCTGGCTTTGAGGCTGCGGGCGGTTACAGCAGAGCTTACAGGGGAGCTGATGTGGGAGGGTCTGGTACTTCTAGGTCCCAGGCAGTATGGAATTGAGGACAAAATCTGGAGTGCTTGTCTTGTCTAAGACTTGTCTTGGCTTTCTGGTCTAGTGGAATCCCTGTGAGCAAAGCAGGCACTGCTGCCACGGGGAGCGTGTTAGGGGAGGCGTTAATTGCTGACACAGGGAGTTACGTACGCTGTCTAGTCCCCGGAGTGGCTAAGTGAGGCAGGTAAGGGAAAGGGGATGGATTCAAAGGAAGAATGAGGTGAAGTCGCCTGCTGTTTTCCTTAGACTGGAGAGAAATCTCCCAAATTCCTGAGGACTCTGCTCCCTGGGACTGAAACCGAGCAGCAGCTTGGAGATAAGCACTGGTTGGTGCTTTTGGAGGTCCTGGCTACTGCCATACCTGTTAAAATGCTTTATGGTCTCCTGAGGAGGTGCTCAGCGCAAGGGCTCTGCGACACCATAGTAACAGCACAATTTGCAGAAGCTGCTTCCCCAGTCCCGCTGGTCCTTTGGCATCAAAAAAAAGAGGGAGGGTGGGAAGGCATCGTCTTTATGCAGCCCTTGTGTAGAGCGAGGGGATGCGATGGCAGTTGAGAGAAATGCAGTGCACGCACTGGCAGGCTCGGGCTGTGTAAATAGCCTCGCTCCCTGGCTTGTTAGGAGCAGGAGCTGGGAGATGCACGTCTTGAATTCTGTGTCCTAGGAAACGCTGGGCTCGGGTTGCGTAAATAAATCTCACTTTGCCCTTTAAAAACAAAGCCGAAATAGTTGGCGGTTGGTTACAGAAGTACGCGAGGCCTGGGTGCTTTGAGCTGCTCTGGAAAGGTGCTGATTCCTTGTGGAATTTCTGGGGTATACATAAATGAGTACATGAAACCCGTCTGAAAACTCCACTCCAATTTAATTACTCAGATCGTCTCTGCGTTGTTTTCTGGAGCAGACAGGAGCTCTCATACGTGCTGCTTTGCACAGCATTCCCTGGCATTATCGACCACGAGGCAATTGCTCTGGCTTACTGCCTGTGTACTCAGCTTTCCCCCTGAGCAGTACAGCCATTTGCATCAGAGACCTTGGGATTTTGCTTTTCAGTCACAACAACAAGAGCAGTTGTAGGTAGGTTTGGAGCAAAGATTTTTGGAGGAACTTGACCCTCAGTAAAACGATAAGCTTTTCATTTTTTCTCCTCTAAATCATAACACTGATATTAAACTGCAATGCCTGTTGGTTTCTGCTTGCTGCCCTTTGCTGTTGCAGTAGTAGCAACCTTGCCAGGAGCTTTAGAGCTTCTTCACTGAAAAGGTTTCGTAATACAGATATTAATAAGAGAGGAACCTCCATCTAGTGCCTGGGGAAAGTGTGGTTGTGGGAGAGGACAAAAGTAGGTGCAAAAACTAGGTCTAGTGTCACTGTTCTTCCAGCTCTCGTAGGTGTACGGAGAGTGGTCAAAATTTTGGGTTAGGCAGCTGCTTGTTCTGCTGGAAGAGCACAAATGACTAAACAAATGGAGAATCTTATTTTTTTGTTATCTCCATTGAAATACACTCCCTAGATAAGAAAGGGCTAGGAAGGGCTGCATTTAAATACTTGAAGCTTTCCCCCCTCTAGATTTTCAGTCAAACGACTAGAGCGAAAACGAGGGGAAGTCACATCAGTATGGCTAACGTGTTCTCAGAGCCTTAGGAGCTAGTCATTTGGGTTTGAAAAAGTGTTTTTTTTTTTTTCTTAAACCTTTTGTTATGTGTTCCTGTCTTTCAGCTGATCACAGACACCTTCAACCATCACAACAAACTAGCTCAGAAGGAGCGGAAGGAGAAAAAGGCTCGTCAAGAGGCGGAACGGCGAGAAAAGGCAGAGCGAGCTGCGAAACTCGCTAAAGAAGCAAAGCAGGAAGCGAACGAGCCGAGGATTAAGGAACTTACGGACGAGGAAGCAGAAAGGCTGCAGCTGGAAATCGACCAGGTGAGAGCAGCGTTTGGCACGTGTGGGTGCCGTCCAGGCCTGGGCTGTCTCCTCTGTTGGCTGGCACGCAGTTCGGGTAGTGGTGAGCGATGTAAAAGGCCGTGTCTGGATCCCCAGATGGGAGCAGGTGGTATGCTGCTAACGTAAATCAGCCGAGGACAGTCGTTGCGTTTTGGTGTGGATTTGCCCATAAGTCACGTTGCCTTTCTGCCCTTGGCAAGGTGTCTCATAGCAACACCCTCTGCTGCTGTCATCACGGCGGGGGGACTTCCCTTCAGCAGGACCGCTTTCCTGTGACGCTGTTGGAAGGGCTGAAAATTCCCCCTGTAGCTCTGAGTCTGGTTCTTTAAGCTCCAGATGAAGAGGCTGAGGCCACCTAGTGTCAGATCAGCAAGTGGCACAAAGTATCAGCGCTATCTGAGCGTGTTCATTCTCTGTTTAAACAGAAAAAAGAAGCACAGAAAGAGGTTAACAGCGTCCCAGTGAAATCCTCGGAAGATGAAGGTGAATCTTCAGATTCTAACAAGCAGGTAAAGCTCACCTAGGGACTTACGTTAGACTGAGAGAAACGTTTCTGGTTAACCATCACAACTCTCGTGAGCGTTATGGGATGTCCAGCCTGGCTTTCTTTGGGAATATGCACTGAAAAAGTTGTGTCATAACACAATTTCCAAAGACTTCAACACCTCTTTTGCCCCCTTGTTACTGTGTCTTACTAGAGACACCTTTCCATTGTGGGTCAAAGTTATGTGAATATGAATATGTGCAGCTGAAATTCTTACAAAAACCTAGAACTGTTGACACAAGTGAAAGATGCATGAAGACTCGAAAAACCTTTCTTTACGCTCTAAATTGGTTGTTTAGGAAACAGATGAAGAAGAGGAAGATGAGAAGGATAAAGGAAAACTTAAACCCAACTCTGGCAATGGAGCTGACCTTCCAAATTACAGATGGACACAGACTCTTTCAGAGCTGGATGTAAGTATTGCCTTATATCCAGGGCCTGAGGAATCTTAGCCAGGAAATAAGAGCAAGTGCTAGTAAGGACAGTGGACCTGATGCCCTGTATCTCGTTTGCTCATGGAAGGTTGCTAATTTTACTTAATGGCAGCATTTCAATAGCTGGAGGAGAGCTTGGTAACTAAATACAATTCCCAAAAGCTGTACCTAACTCTGACAAACCTTGACGAACACGGTTAAGACATTAAAATCTGCTTCCCTTCCACTGAGATACATTGGCCATCCTGTTGCCAAATTTGCACACGTATCCTTTCATCCTATGCCTGCTTGCTCAGTACCCTAGGGAAAATCATTGAGTACTGTCTTACTCTGGTGAAAGCAAGGCAAAAAGCCTTAAAACAGCAGCACGAGAGGGCAAGGAGAGACTCCATTGCTCTGCTCCTCACATCTGACCTCTGTCTGGTCCAGCTGGCCATCCCTTTCAAGGTGAGCTTCCGGCTGAAGGGGAAGGACGTGGTGGTTGATATCCAGAGACGGCACCTCAAAGTCGGCCTGAAGGGCCACTCGCCCGTTATCGATGGAGACCTTTTCAATGAAGTGAAGGTGGAGGAGAGCTCCTGGCTGATTGAAGATGGTAAAACAGTCACCGTGCACCTGGAGAAGGTAAAGCAGAACAGATCGGGGAGAACTGGGGCTTGTCTGCCTCTTACTTAGTGAAATGAGAGTCACAAAACCAATGAAAGCCCTGGGCTCTGTGAGCTGAAACAGAAGAATCGTGCTCGTCCGTTGCACAATGCCAGTGATACTGCTGGAAGCAGGGTATTTCAGTTTGCCTCTATTTTCAGCCTACCTTCATGCTAATCCAGTATGCCCAATTGATTGCTAAGCAGTTCAGGAAAAGCTGGAAGGAAATCAGTAATTTTAAAGTTACGCCTTAGTGGAATAGCGCTATTCTTTCACATCTGTTAGCGACATGAAAAATCCAGGGACAGAACTTATTGCTGCTCTTGTCCCTTCTGGGCCTCTCCAGGTGTGTTTTTTTTAATCCTCTTTTGTTGTGCCAAACGTGACGTGTAACATGCTCTCAAGATTTGCCAGTTATGGAAATTCAGGCTAGGTAAAGTGGTTAGAAAGGAAAGTAATGCCCTTTATCCACCTTCAGATTTTACTGACATTTAGAGAACCGTCAAAGTTTGATTCCAGCGTTTTTTTTCCTGTGACTGAGACATAAAATTCCAAGAACAAGTCCAGGAAAAATAAATAATTTTTGCCTCTTCGTTCCTTCAGATCAACAAGATGGAATGGTGGAACAAACTAGTCTCCACGGACCCAGAAATCAACACCAAAAAATTAATCCAGAGAACTCAAAAGTAAGAACTCCCTCTTTTACTGAATGGAGCCTTCTCATAAATGTGCTCGCGCTGAGCTCGCATTCAACTACTACATCTTTGTTCTGCTAGCAGAAAAAACAGTGCTGGGGGTACTGATGCATATGGTGCCATCTTAGAATATAAATGCTCCCAGAACTGCAAGTGAATGGAGCTGAGTTTATAGATTAGTGTCTGCATAAGTATTTCTGAAGCCCGTGCACACAGCACCATGTAACGTCAGTGTAGTCACGTTCTCTGCGAGCAGGTTGTGGGGGGGGGGTTGAGGAAGGTTTCAGTGTTGATAGAAGTCCTTGGTTTCAGTTGTCAGACCTGGACAGCGAGACTCGCAGCATGGTGGAGAAAATGATGTATGATCAACGACAGAAATCCATGGGCCTCCCCACGTCTGACGAACAGAAGAAGCAAGACATTTTGAAAAAGTGCGTAGAACTGATTAATTCGTGGGTACTCGCTTTCCCATACCCCTTCTCCTTCTCCCTTCACAAATATCTAGCAGTGCAACCGAGCAAAAAACGGGTTGGCATTCAGTCCTGCCTGAGTTCATGTCAGCAGGTAGACGGTCATTGGCTACCCACCGGCTGTCTATAAAAGTCAGTGGGTGTAGAAAGTGTAATGGGAAATTCTAGGAACAGCCTAGCTCTGGCATTGTCTTAATCTGCTGATTTCAAGTCCAGAAAGCATGTTTGGGCATGGAGGTGCCATCTCTACTGAACTTTAACATGGTCTTGATTGTTTTCTAATCTCCTGCTCAGTAGCACAGATAATCTCCCCGCTCTACACACCTGCCACCAGACAGCTGTCTCCAGGCCCATAACCCTTTTATGTCTTTATTGCCCTGTTTGGCATAAACGCACCTCGGCGGGGAAATTACTCACAGGGCTCCCAAGGCCGCGTAGGAAGGCGTGGAGGCAGTTCTGGATCAGGCAGCTTCCTCAGCAAGTGCAAATCCCCGTCTTATCTCAGGGTTGGAAGGAGGATTAGCGTAGCAGGCCTGCCTTCTGCACCTGACTCCTTTCCTTCCTTGGCTTATCTGTGCCGGCAGAAGCTTCGCTCTGATCAGTGCACTGGGTTTAGGGTAGGATGAGACTGCTGGAGCAGAGACCAGACGTCTCAGTGCCTGTGGAGCCGATAGCATGGCAGGCAGTCCTTGCCTCCCTGGAAAGTGCACGTACAGGATACCTCGTTGGCAAGGTCACTCGTTGGGCTCCCTGCAAGTTTGGCTTGGGTGCAGATTGGCTGGTAAGGAGCGGATGGGAAGTTTAGACTTTGTTCAGGCCAAAGTGGACTCAGTGACACCCAGGGGGGCGCTAATCTCTGCCAGCGAAGCCCTCCTGGCTGCTAAACAAGGACACGAGTCCCGCAGCACAGATTTCCGTGGAGGTGGAAATGCAGCGGTAGCATTTCAGGGGAAAACACGAGGTGAGAGCGTGGAAGAAGAAAGGGGGCCTGCCCTTACTGTGCTTTGCGTCTGCATCCCCCACACGGTTACGCGTTGTACCCCATGGTGAACCGCAGGGCAGAGGAGGAAGGTGGGAGCTTCTGCGTGTGCTAATACCTCGCTGCTGAGCAGCAGGCACAGCGCTTTGTTCTCAGAACTTTCTGATGTGGCAACCCGTGTCCAAATAGTCCTATCTGCTGGGGTTGCAGGGCATTTGTAATCAGGTTGCACCTAGTCTGAGAACAGATTTCTCTGGTCGTGCGCTTCGTTAGTTTTCACTGTCGCAGCACTGGAGACATTCCCGGTGTCTCCAGTAATGCGTAATGTGAACACGTTTAAGCTTAAATCATAATCTGCCCTTATAATCTCCCCTCTGCCCCACAATCAGGGTCATAGCTGCTACGTGTCTGTCCGAGAGGTAACAGTTAAAGGGTGTGTATCTGATAATTAATAACTGCCACGTGTCTGGCTTGCTGACCTTGGCGGCTGGTAGGATTGCTGATACCACTGACCTAAGGGAAAAGCGTTTGTAGTTTGGAGATTGTGGCCCGGGAAGCTCGGTAAAACAGTCCCTGCTGTGGAGGGGTGAGGAGGAAGCAGACTCGATAGCACAGGAAGTAGGGACGCCTTAAACCTTGGGAGAAGGCTGCCTCGCACCTGAAAAGCGGAACGTGAGGAGGCTGCACGAGCGACTTGAAATGGGATTGAGGGGGTGCTGAGTTCTTAGGCACTGTGTGTCCCTGAGGGGAGCTGTTGCGGCTCCTGCTGACTGACCAAGCTCTTACCTTTGTTTTCCTTCCAGGTTCATGGAGCAGCATCCAGAAATGGACTTTTCAAAGGCTAAATTCAACTGAGTCCTCCTCTTTTCCTCCCCCCTCGGTCAGCCCGTCGAACGGGGCAGGATTTGTGTTGCCGGATAAGTAGGGATCCCTTACCTTGGGCAAGTAAGCACTTCCAGCATTCCCACCTGAGCTTGCGGGGAGGCAGCTCCGTGAAGTCATCCTCAGTTGTCCCGTGTCAAGCAGAACACAAGGCCACAGAACCAGCCTGCAGCAGTTCCAGTCAGAGCCATCTGCGACACTTCCCAAACAGCAGTTAGCAGAGAAGGAGGGGCTAGAGCAAAAAGAGCATTAGGGCTACAAGAGCCAGACTCGAGAGGCTTTGGGACATACCCTTAATGTATTGCTTAGCTTAATCTCCTGGCTCTTCAGCGTTAGTAATCCACGCTTTGCCATATCAGTTCTGGCAGCAGGTTCTCCTGAGATTTTACTCCCTCCCCCTTCTGGCATTCTTGCTGTCTTGTGAAAACAAGGGCCGGTTTATTTTTTGAAATAATTCCTGTTCTGCCTCCCTGGGCCTTGGGAAAGGAAAACAGTAGCATAAAAATCAGCCGTTGCAGCTCCTCCTCATTGCCATAACCCATCATTTTCAGGTAGCAGAGGGCATCATCCTGCTGTGTGGAAACCGAATGGAGAAAGGGTAAAAAAAAACGGTTCCCTTTCCTCACCTGTAATGGGCGCAAGGGTAAATCACATCTGAGCAGAGGGTTTCGTGGCTGAGCTGCACTTGGTGCCTTCCACCCTTGCTGCTGCTTCTGTTCTTGCCAGAGGTGGAACAGTCTGGACCCATGGGGCTCAAGGGAGGGCTCCCGTCCCAGCTGGAGAGGATGACCTGCTGCCCTGTGGGAAAGGAAGGCTAGGAAATCCTTGGGTGCGGGCAGGGAGAGGGCGTGGGGGGGTCTTTGGGGTGCTGTTCTTACTGGCAGTGCATCTCCCGGCCCTTTTCCAAGCGCCTCTCTCCCTGCCGACCGCTGACAGGCGTTGCTGCGTTCTCTTCTGAGCTCCTGCTGGCAAGTGGCATTACTCTGCATGTTCGTATCTTTGTTAAAACTGCGGTGCAACATAAAGACAAAAAAAGTGGCATATTTTCAGGCAGAACGTGTGATTTCTTCCCCAGGAGGGCTCCAAGCAGCCCGTGCAGGCTTGGTGCAAGCTGGGAGGGGGCAGCGCCTGCAGACGAGGGTGCCCCGGGGGGGTTGGCTGCCTGACAGGGGCTGGGGCTTGTGCTCTGTGGCTATTTGGAATCCCTCTCGGGTTCCCCGCTCGTAACATTTGCTCCCCAGCTAAGGAGAGGCAGCAGGCTGTGGGCCTTGCTCAGGAGCACCGAAAATCTCCGTGCCCAGCTTAAACCCCTGGCTGTGACCAATCGTGGCTCCAGGCTCCACGTAGCAGCGTGTGACTGTGCTGAGGAAGCCACCCTTGCCCCAGGTCTGCTTTATAACAACCGCATGAGGAAAGTGGCACAAAAGCCGTGGCTCCCGTGAGTCCTTTACAGGCTACCCCAAAATCCCGCAGCTGGGGTTCTTGCTTCTGCTGCCCTGAGACGTTTCCACCTCCTACCAGAGGGAGTGGGCACGAACGGCTGAAAAACGTGCTTGGGCAAAGTTCAGCCTGGCATTGCACCTGGCTTATTTGGATTTATTTTTAATAGGAGGACGTTGTTTGCGTTCCGTCTTCCACTTTTACAGGCCCTCAGGTCAAAAACCAGCACCCACCGAGCCGAGCAGCGACCTTGTGGGCAAGCGAGGACTCGGGTCAGGCACCTGCGTCTCGCCTGCCCCTCCCCACTACCTGCTGGGATGGGCAGCTGCGCTCGGGTCCCGCTGCCTGTCAGTCTTGCGGTTACCTTGCGCACCTTTGCCTTCCTGGACTTGACTGAAAAACGGCAGAGGGTCTTGCATTGTTGTAGAGAAACCAGACAGCGCGCTGGCTTCAGAGGCTCTCGGCCCTGGTGTGAACGTACCTGCTCTGAACCACGGTGCGTGGAGCAGTTGGGCTGGGGGGGGGGGCGGTGTGTGGAAACGAGCTACAGTTCTGGGGTACAACGAGCTTCCCTCAGTCCCCAGTGGTGCGTCAGAGCACGGCTCGATGCCGCGCTGCTTCCCGGCGAGCAGGAGAAGGGGCTGGCCACCAGCCCTCCTGCAGAGCAAGCACGGGCAGGCACCGGGACCGGTCGTAAACCGGCGCGGTGCACGGCACCACCCCGAGCCCAACCTTGGTGACTTCCCCGCACCACCTCAGCCCCGTAACCCGCACCAGAAACCCCAAGCTCATCCCAAAGGGACGGCAGGCAGCCGGACCGGGGGCTCGGCGGCGGCTGTCAGCGTGGGGCTGCCTGGCCTAAGTGCAGAGCGCCCGTGAGTTTTTTTTTTTTAACAACGCTGTTACCAAAAACCAAATCTCCGCGGCTGCTCCTGTCCTCAGCCCTTCGGTCTGTGCCCGTGTGAGCCCAGGCAGTGGTTGGTGCAAGCAAGACTGAAACTCCTGAGTTTTCCAGTTCGGGCTGCTTGGTTCACTGGCAGGCGGGCTGCGGAGCGGGAAGGCAAAAAGGAGTTAAGACCAAGAAAAGTCAGTAGCAGGAACCCTGGAGGAAGCTGCGAGGGGATTTTTTTTGGGGGGGGGGGGGGGGGGGGGGGGGGGGGGGGGGGGGGGGGGGGGGGGGGGGGTGGGGGGGGGGGGGGGTGGGGGGGGTGGGGGGGGGGGGGTGGGGGGGGGCGACGTCATTTGCCTTTCTTTCAGGCACGTAAAGAGGAAAGGCAAACAGTTCTGGGAGAACTGGGCCAGAGCTGCAGCTGAACTGGCAGCGGGTGAATGCCCTGAGCTGTGTGTGAACTGGTTGATCCGAGCGCTACGCCTGGACTTCAACCCTTCCAGCCAGCGGAGCAGAAGGTGTTTCTCCGCCTGGCCTTGTCCTCTGCAAACCACCCGCTGCCTCCGACTTTCTCTGGGCCGAGCTGAATCCAAAGCACCCTTTGGGCCCCGGAGGCGGTTTCCTCCTCGGCAAACCGTGCCAGGGCAGGACAGCTCTGGCCGGGCAGCTGCAAAGCGGCTCAAAGATTGCAAATCCCTCGGTCTGAGCTACCGGAGAGCCCAGACCGCAGCCTCGTACTCGTGACCCCACACAGGGAACGTGCCTGCCACAGGGGACATCGGGACCAAACCCACAAATATTTCCTTGTATTGATTCCCAGCAAACGTCTCCCTGCCCGAGCTCGGGCTGCGCTCGAGGGTGGCAAGAGATGACGGTCCCTTCGCCTGTCACACCCGTGTCGCATCTCCCGGAGAAGCCGTTTCAGTGCTGCCACCCCTTGGAGCAGCGGCTGCCAGCACACCCCGGTGCGGCACCCGGCTGCAGCTCTCCTCGCTGCTTTTTGGGGCTGTCCCCAAGCGGCAGCCAGGCTGGGGAGGGGGCACGGCTGCTCCCCTTCACCCGTGGCTCGGAGCAGGGGCAGAAGGGCTGGAGCAGAGAGAAAGGCCCCAGCAGTGCCGTGGGACCCAGCAAGGCGGCCCCTTTCCGAAGGTATCGCCGACTCTTCCTTCTCCCATCTTTTAGAAACAAAACCTTGAAGGCGCGCAGGCTCTCTGCAGGGCTTCCCATGTGTTAAAAGCGTCTCCTGGTCTTTTGTCTAGCATCAGCTCTTGGCGTGGCCTTGATTAATGACAATCGCAGCTCACATCTCTCAGGAAACGGCACAGGCCGCAGGACGGCTTAGGAAGGCAGTGAGATAGCAGAACCCCAAGGAGGGAACGGGCACGAGGTGTTTACATCAGTTTTCGCTTTGCGTACTTTGAAGAGAAGCCACCACTCCTCTGTCACTGCTAAGGACCAGGCTGTAAAACTTTGGGTAAAATTAATCTGCTTTCTACCCCGTAAGCTGCCCTGAAATAAATCCTTCAGTAGCTCAAGGTTGGACGGGGGGTTTCCCTAACACGTGCAGCCGTTCCGATCAGAGCCACCGAGCTTCCTCAACCCCGAGCCGAGGAAGCCGCTGGCAGTGGGGTGTCGGGGATCTGCGCGGCACTGGGTGCTACTGGAGGCACTGGTCCTCGCCGCAGCAGGGAGCGCCGCTTAGCACGGTGAGGACACGTGCGCTGCGTGGTCTCGGGGAGAGGCTCCTGACAAAACCGAGCCCGGCAAAACCGAAGTCTCCGGGAAAAGGAGGGTGCTGAGTCATGCTCCCTAAAGGAAGCGCCCAGGCAAAAAAAATAAAAATAAAAAACAAAAACAAACAAACAAAAAAAAACACATTTGTGCATTTAGCTGGGTAAAGGGCTCTCGTATTTCTGAGATCTCTTTGGCAACCACATCAGATCACCCCAGCAAAACACTCAGTGCTAACGCTCAGAGCAAAAACCACTCCAGCAGCAGCTGAGACAGCTTGGTCAATGGCAAACGACCTTCAGCAGCCGACCAGACTGCATTCATTCCCTGGGCAGCTGTGAGCAAAGCAAGCCATGATCAATGCCTGGTCAATGCAGCAAACCAACGCTCAAAGCCAGGAGAGGTACAAAACACAAGACAAAAAAAACAAAACAGCAAGAGAGAGAGAGAGCAACTAGGAGATCATAGTTCTAAAGGCAAAGATTTTAAGTATTTCCAGAAACAGCAATGATCTCGCAGCAGCTGTGTTGAACAAGCCAGCTAGTTTGGGGCAGGGGGACGAGCTCCCACGCTGTGCACGCACAACCCGAAACATCCAAACAGCCCTCCTGGGCGTTCAGGAGACCCAAGGGAAGCAGGAGCAGTACCGCGCACCGGTAACAGCCGCTCTGCGCCACCCCACCTGGTCAAACTCCCTCGGAGGGAAGACCAACCTCCTCCAGGAAGAGCACTGCAGGAATTCAGGTAGAAAGGACAGAGGACAGAATAATGTGGCCCAGGCTCGCAGGAGGAACTAGCAGGGCAGCTTAGGAGCCGGTGGGACAGCAGAGACAGCAGTGACACAGCCACCGTCCCAGCTCAGTGCCAGAGGCTGGCCAGCAGGCTGCTGCAGGCAGCCTTTGCTCCGCTCCCCTGGGGCCCCGACAGGCTGGTCCGAGGGCTGCAGGCACCAAAGCATCCTCTCTGGCAGACCCCTTCCAGCTGCGAGAAGGCAGCATTTACCTGGTTATGGGTTTAAAACCCTTCCAGGAAACATCCCTGCAATGAACGGTGCCTGGTGGTCAGGTTGAACTGCAGTCCTCGTTGAACAGAAGTGGGACGGAGCCGGCAATCGCGGCACCTTCTAGCAAGAGGTTTCTACGCCCCAGGAACAAGTTGGAAATTCTGCCCCCCCAGGCTCAGCTTTCCAAACACCACCCGTTGAGCTTCCCTACATGCAAACAGGCACTTCCCCAGAGCATCCCTTATTTGCATCTGGCTTCCCATGTCCTACACACCCGCTCCGCATTGAGTCCTGGGAACAATCCCCCCATGCACTGCGAGTGCTCCCAGCTGGACAAAATCACCTTCGTGCTCGTGCTGCTGGGAGGGCAGAGAGCAGCCTCCCCTGCACAAACCACCCTCCTGGCCCCGGCTCCCCCCGCAGAAGGATGCTCCCCCAGCACCGGTGCAACGTGAGCAGAACGTAAGAGACAGAGCCCGGGTAAAGAGCACACCTTCTGCTTTATAAAAAAAAAAAAAAAAAAAGACCGAATCGGATTTTAAGGGTGAGAAATGCAAAAGAATCCCGCTAGACACCACAGGTGCACCAGCTTCAGGGACCAGGGGATTGACAGTACTCCACTTGAGGGTTTTTTTGGTTTGTGTGTGTTTTGCAAGTTTGATCCATACACATTGACTCGTGGTACACAGACTGAACAAAAAAATGGGCCACTGCATCTGTAGTAGGCATTGGTAGCTCTTTGCACGTCCGTTCTCACCCCCTCGTCTCCAAAGCTCCACCGCAGAGCTGCGTGTCAGTGTGACCCGTGCTGACGCCTCAGTGCACAGGTCTAAGTAAACTTGTCCCAATATGTATGTACAACTCCGTTCGGAGGCAGGAAGCCCAGCGGGTCCGTCGGTACATGCAGCATTCGAGGAAGGTCACCAAACACAGCCCATCTGGGAGTCCCGGGCTGTCCTCGCCTCGCGTCTCTTCTTGCATAAACAGAGTTTTTCACAAATGGCCAGCTTTAAAAACAAAGCAGGGAGGGGAAGCCAAACCAAAGTCTCAGTCTCTCCCCTTTATTGTCAAAATCTCTCCAGTCAGTGTCTCAAGGTGTGGTCTCAGTAACGTCCACGATTTATGAAAGCATGCTCAGAAACGCGAGCAGTTTACAAAAACAGGCTCTAACAGGGACTTAAACTGTACATTTCAAAGGGCTTTGGCCAGTTAAATAAGCTTGACTGCTTACGTAAGGAACATAATCCTCTCCCCCCACCACCCCGTACCCAACCTTTTGAAGAGTAATCACAGGCTATGAACTCAAGGCACATTTCAGTTCAATTAAGGCACAAAAACATGGTCCACACCAAAGCACAGGACCTATTTTGGTTTCCCCTCCCCAAAAAAACAGCGGGTGTGTTTATTCCATTACCGGTAAATACAACTAAGCATTTTCTAGTCATGTCCAAGGACACCCGAACTTATAACCAAGTCCCATGGCTTCTCATGTTTACTTTACGATAACCAAGTGGCAGCAACAGAAAGATAGGGCTTCCTCCTGCTGCAGTGCTGCAGCCCTCAAGGTCACCTGGCTCCGTGCCCTCACGGTGGCAATGCCGCATCTCGTGCTCGTTACTGGCTCTTAAAGAAGAGCAAAGGGAAGGAGAAGGCTCCGAGTGCCCCCAGGGGAAGGCAGGACCAAGCAGCTCCTCGCAGACCCTTTGGAGATGCTCTCCAAGGAAGGCTTTCCTTTCAAAGCAAGCCACTTTCAAGGGAGTTTCTGGCAGAACAGTCGAACAGCCCAATTCCTAATCACAAAAACCTTCAAATGAACCGATTCTCTCATTCACCTGCCATAACCCAAGTTCAAGGCTTGCCCCAGCAGTCAGCACCAGATGACACCAAGCAGGATGGGGAAACGCAGAGGGCTTGGCAGATGAGTGAGAAGAGCTGACTGGCATGCAAGCCACAGGTCACCACGTGCAACCAGAATACCTCGTGCTGGTAGTTCACATCAGATTGGCAGCAACTGGGAGACGAGTGGGGTAGCAGTCCAGGCATCTCGCCACCCTCCAGTTGGCACTGACTATCTTGGGAGACCAAGAGGCCAAAGATTAAATGAACCATGTTACCTGAACCTTCTCCTTACAAGGCAGCAGGAGATGACACCGCTGAGGTGTCACCAGGAAGGTGTCAGGAGGAAGAAGGCGTTATCTGGCCACTGCAACACCACGGACAGAGGACTTACGCTCCTGGGACCACCAACCCAGCCCCTTGGCACAGAGATCTGGGTCCCTAGAGAGCAGATGCTTGGCTTTCGCCTCAGCACCGTCACAATCACAGAGACACCATCTGATTATTCCCTCCCCAGGTTAACTTAAGCAACGCCAGAAAGCAAGAACTGTACAGCAAATTCTCAAAGCAGGGAAAGACCTGGGCCACTGGGCTTGTTGAAGCTAAATGTGAAGATAGGAAATAAAATCATAGAAGCACAAGTCATCCAATACTTCCTTGTCCATCTTCTCCTCCCTGGGCACACATTCCACCTCCCAAGTTCATTAGCTCCACAGTTCACTTCCTTGATGTTCTATATTGTCCAAAAAAAATAAAAATCCAGTGAAACTCAGACAGCAGAAGTAGTTTGGCTTCAACAAAAGGATAAGGGTAGACTGCGGGGGGGGAAAAAGTGACATAGCATGCTCCGTATTGAAAGAGGAGAAAGCTGATGGCAGCAAAGCCTCGCAATGCCTGCCTGCTGCTCGGGTCCTTTTCCTTAACAATACACCTGAAGCAGAGGTGCTCCAGATGAGTCAGTCTCTGTGTCTTGGAAAGAGGAATCTCTGCTTGTTGGAGAGCCTTGGAGAGGAGAGAGAAGAGATGGTGACATTAGACAAGGTGAACTGTAGCAGCCAAGTGCCTGGCAGTTAGGCAAGCAGCTGCCACAAAAGGCTTTGTGTATCATGAGGGAGGAGGAAGCCACACAAAGCCCACAGGCAGGGATCAACCCTGCCTGTATTGTGGCCATCTTCGAGGAGAGATCTGTTATTATGCAGGAGAAAACTTGTCTTTTAGCCCTGGGCGGCTCTTTGGAGTGGAGCATGCATGCCGTGAGGATCAGAGCTCAGGGGACAGCCAGTCATTCTGCCCCACTCCCCTTTTGCACAGTTCTCTTTGTTCCCGTGTAACCCAGCTGTGACCTTCGCTGGGCACACCCCAGATACGGCCCCAGACTTTGTCAGGGTACTCGCAGACTGGCAGCTCTCGGGGCAGGCGCTGTGCACAGGCAGAGAGCACCCCACACGGGGGAGTCCTTCCCTCTAGGAGGACCCAGAACCCGGGCAGACCCCAGCCTTCTGAGCCCCCTTCGCTCCCAAAGCTCCCGAAAATGACACACCTTACGGTAACCCAAGAGGCAGATGCCAGCTCAGCCTTTGCAGGCGGTGAAAAACGAAGGCACACGTAATAGGAAAAGCTCAGGGCGCTCCCCTCACTCCTGCTAAATCCCCTCCCACAGCGAGGCCTCTGCAGCTGAGACCCCCGGCCAGGCACGTTACCTGCACTGCTGTGCCGCCTCATGTTCCTGGCGATCACATCTGCCGGCGTTTCCTCCGAAATTTGCACCGCCAAGTCTGGAACGAAAAAACAAGAGGGCTTGAGACAGGAAACGGTGACTCAAGAGCGAAGCTACCTGTCAGGGAACGCCGGCGCTCTCCTTCAGAGGGCACCACCCGCAGGTAACAGGAGAGGCAGCATCTTATTCCCCAGATTGCTTCCACCTTTGTCTCGGTAATCTGAGCTTTATAGTCCATAACCACCAGGAAGTAACAGCAGCCTGACTGTTAAGTGAGGAAGCACGACAGCCAACCAGTTTCCTCCATTACTTCTGGGTGTCTCCTGGCTCCCCGTACTCAGCTTGTCAAGGTCTTTCTACAACAGGCTCTCCTGTTCTAGAGGTCAGTCAATTCAGGCTGCTGCAGACAAGGAGAATATCCTTGGAATAGCCACGAGGCACTTACACCACGGCTACAGCCCTCCCCTCCTCCTTGCAGGGCTATTTACTGCTTCCTCCTCACCCCCCCGTGCAGAGGAAGGCTCAGCTCCAACACAGCCCTCTGTCACAGTGGTCTGAGAGCGGAATTAGCAAGAACGTTGCTGGAACACGGGGAAGAGAGCCAGCACGGTAACTGGACATCCTCTGCAATAAGCCAGCTTGTCTGGTCATACCAGTTACGTTTGACTCACAGTCCTTCTGCCTAGCTGAGAGGTTCAGAGGAAAGCCAGAACCATTGCAGAAGCAGCAGAATAAGTGCCGCATTGCTCAGCGCAAGCTTTCCTAGCAGTGACAGATACTACCAAGAAAGCTACATCGCAATGACTGGCGAGAAGCAGAGGTCTCCACAAAGATCTCCGTTCACACATCCGGGAAGAGAAGCCCAGCCTGAAGACAGGCACCAGTTCTCAACCCTACTCCACTGCCACATCTCCACAGCTTCGATTAAATTACCCTGCTGTAACGAAGCTGTAACGCCAAGGAACCTGCACGTACCGTCTTGGCTGATGACCGTGGACTCTAGCATGGTTTCGTTACCGCTGTCCGGTGCGTTGCCTCTGCTGGACTTCTCCTCGTGGCTCTGGCTGGCTGGGACAGAAATATGGGGCCGGACCCTGCTTTTCCGGGTGCTGATGCGTATGATGCCGCGGACCAGCCTGCACTCAGCATCCTGCTCGTCCAGGTTGTAGTCCTGAGTTATGCTATTGATGAGGTCCGAGATCTTGTTGGTCTTCTCCAGGAAGACAGTGTCTGACGTGCACTTGGCCAGCTCGTCGATCTGGTGGACGCTGAAGAGCTCCGTCAGCTTCTTGAAGATCAGGACGTCGATCTCCCTGCTGGACATGGAGCCGTTCAGCTCGCTGATGTCCAGGTCGGACTCGTGGAAGGAATAATACTCCTCCGAACTCCGGTGGCTGCTAGGAAGCGGCGGCTTTTCTATGCTGTTCCTGAAGGGCTTCTCTGGCAGCAGCTCCTTGAAGTACGAATCGGATTCCAGGTGGTGGCTGGGGCTCCTGTTCTGATAGACAGGAATGCCCTTCAGTTTGACATCCGGGTAACTGAAACTGCTGCCCATGTGGGACTTTTTGATCTGGTTCCCGTTCTTCTCGGTGGGAGAGACGTTGGCAGGGCTGTTTGGCAGTCGCCCGTTATAATCTCCATTCTTCCCATCATCAGTGGAGGTCTCAGCGGGCCCCGGGTAGGGGATACAGACACTGCAGTCCTGAAAGCAGCCCCCGCAGGTCACTATACAACAGAAAACAGCCTTGTATGTGTTCCAGGCCTGAGACAGAGAGGAACAGCAAAAGCTCTGGTTCGGGGGAGCCTCTGCTGTACCAGAGATAAAGGTAATCGTTTCCGCCTCTCTCCCGTTAGACTCTTTGAGGTCGGCTTTGCGACCTTTCCTGTCCCGCATCTGCTGGGCTCTGGTGCGGCCCTGCTTGATTTCAGGCGTAGAGCCGCTGAACACCTCCAGGCTGACATCGGCTTCCTTGGATGCTCTGGTCCTCAGGGGCACGGCCTCCTGGTAGGACTGGTTCACCTGGCGGTGGCTGTTCAGGTCGGGGGGAGTCCTGCTTTCCGGCCCAGCATGGCTCACCGCTCAGGCACCTGAAGAACAAGAAGGCTTCGAGTCAAACAAAGCGTGTCTGCCCCCAGCCTCACCTTAGCGAGCTCCCGGTCAACAGAGAAGGGCCTAACGTTCAAACTCCGTGACGCCTGAGCTCAAATCCAGCATCTCAGTTATTTACAGAAACGTTTTGCATTAGAACTCGCTCGGTTCTTATTTGTTGCACAGACAAGAAAACTGCCCTGTGTTTCAGAGCTCCCCGACTCCTACAGCTTTGCTGCTTCCTTTCAGCAGGTGCCCGAATCGGGAAGGAGATGTTTTAGAGGGGCCCCTTTCAAGGCATCAAAATCGCCACAGCCTTCAGAAGAGGTTTTCCTAAGGCAGCTGAAGAAGGCAGGCTCCAGAGACGCTGCTTCCAGGCGATAACCGAGCAACACAGCCGTAGGTGGAGCTGACTGACAGGCTCCAAAGGGAAAGTGTCTCCTTTTAACCAACTTCCCCTTTGCCTTGCATTCTTTGGGACTAAGCTGGGCTCTGACAGCACTTACCCGTTTCAAAACACACTATGCCCAGGAGGAGATGACAGGTAATCAATCATTATGCAAGCTGCCAATTCAGACTCTAGGTTATTCGAATGGCAAATTTGGAGGATTTAGCAATGACGGCGTTACTAACACTGCTGAGTTTTGCCAGTCACGGCCGTGTTACGTCAAAGGCTTCGCTAGGAAAACTGCTGCCTTCATCTGGATTAAAGATCTTGTCAACGAGTCCGTCTGAAATCACGCCTCACGGGAGCAAAACTTTTACAGAGCCCTGCTGCAGGAATCCTAGAGCGAGCGAGCTGTTGTTCTCCTTGCCACCGTTCTACCACAGCTACCCCAGGTCTGGGCACAAAGTGTTTTTACAGGCTCCTGTTGTCACACTGCACAGATCCCACAGGCAGAGTCTGGCACACGAAATCTCCCCATTACAAAGAAAGCTCAGCAACGGGCAATGGCAAAGGAAGTCAGGTCAAGGCTGGCGCTCTCTACTTTTATTGCTGTTGCTTTTATCCCAGCCTGTGACGGGCCCCTAAATTGTCCACGGTTCCTAAGCTTCTTGGCTAGCACCGCTTTCACCCCCAAGAGATCCTTTTCAATACTAATTAGGCTAATTAATAAACGGTGAGAGCCCAGACATAGCGTAAGTGGTTTTGGACTGCGCCTGCTGCTCTGCTCTGTACTTTCTATAGGGCACCTCAAGCATGAGTAAGTAAATCTGTCCTGCCTTGTCAGAGCGTGCTTTGCAGGCAGCGTGACACTACGGCTGCAACGCTGCCCCCACCAAGCAACAGATGCAGACTGAAAACGCTCCCCAGGCAGTTATATCACACCACTGCTTTCCAGGAACCTTTTGGCTCCATGAGTTTATAAGAATTCGTAAGTAGCGCGTGTCCCAGGAGCTCCTTTTGCACATTCCTGGGTGATGTGCTAAACCTAAAAGCCCCAGATGCTCCAATCTCGGTGTCAAATGGGCAGAGCTCGCCAGACTCGGCACCAGCGGAGGGTTTTCATTGCTCTCACTTCAGAACCGTCTTTATTTTTTTCCTCAGTTTCACCATTTTCGTAACGAGGTCCAAAATTTAAAAGCAAACAAAAAAATATTTGAGCTGATCTAATCACAGAAACACTTAGGGGGATGTTCCTCTCAATAGGGAGGTCTTGTTAACGGATCTAACGCGTGCACTGCCCGTGAACAACCACCATCATTTATGGAACGAAATATAACATCCTGAAGCTTCAAAGCATCTTTAGTCTAGGAAAATTATCTCAGCTCTGCAGAAAAAGACCACCAGAACACCCGTCTGAAAGCGTCCCAGCGAGCACGTACAGAACACAGCCCATCGATTCAGCAGGTTCCTCTGGCACAGGGACCGCAACACGCAGCCCGCAGCTCAACACAGCCCCAAACACACACCTGGGCTAAAATCCACCGCCAGGCTGATACTCACGGGATCGCCGGGAGCTCTCTCTGCTCTCACGCGGGCACCTATCCGAGTCCGGAGGATCCTTCCAGAGAACTTCAGTACCAAAAGAGCGAGGTGGGAGCCGCAAGCAGTTTGCGCGTCTAAGAGTTAGCCAGGGTCTAAGATCTTCATTGTTCAGAGGACAGGATTTCCTTCGAAAGTTTCAAAAAAAAGCTAAATTAGGTTGCGAGTACGCTCGATAAAGCCACGCCGGTTTGCCAATAACCACAGTGCCCTGTTTCTAGAAACTAGGGAAGTCAAAGCAGTCATTTCAAAATGGGCCAGAAGAGCTAAATTCAGGATTTAGGCATAGATAGAGCTTCTCTTGGATCTATGGATGCTAAATACAGGATTTAGGCATAGATGTAACTTCTCTGAGGTCTATGGAAGCTGCGACACCTTGTAGCTCTCCCAGCCAGCCCCATCAGCAGCGAAAGCTGCCCCACGGAGCACCGGCTCGGCCTCCGGATGGAGACCCTGGCTCGGAATAACACGGCCACTTCGTGCCCCCACGTCCAGCCTCCCCCCTCAGGCCCTGACCAAACCCAAGGAACCGCCTCGCACCGGGCCCCTGCACCCCCCCAGCGCGCCCCCCCCGTGCTCCAGGACACGGGGTCGGAGCGGGGCTCCCGGAGAAGGAACCCGGTGGGGCCGAGCGGTGCCGCTCCTCTGCCCACCGGGACACCCGCGGGGCCGGCCGGTTCCCCACGGGGCTGGGGTTAAAGAGCCCCCGGAGGGCGGCTGGCAGGCTCTGAGGGGCTGGGCACGGCCTGCCCGGTCCCGGTAACCGGAGACCCTCGGGGAGAGCCCAGAGCCCACCGGGGACGGACGGGGGTCCACCGGGGGGGGAGACAGGAGACCCCCGGGGCAGGACCAGGGCCCAACGGGGACGGACCGGGGACCCCGGGGGCAGGACCGAGGGCCACCGGGGACGGACCGGGGACCCCCGAGGGGAGACCAGGGACGAACCGGAGACCCCCGGGGCAGGACTGGGGACCCACCGGGGACGGACCGGAGCAAGACCGGAGACCCCTGGGGCAGGACCGGGGACCCCCGGGGCCGCCCCCAACCGCCCTCCAGCCCCACGGGAAAGCCCCGTGAGGGCCGCAGGCAGCTCCCAGCGACCAGCCCCGGGCCCGGCGGGGCGGAACGGGGCGGAACGGGGCCGAGACGTGCCGGGGGGGGGGCGGGGGGGGGGGGGGGGCTCAGCCTGTCGGGGGGCGCAGGGCTCGGGACGGACCCCGGGACGGCTGCGGGGCGGGGCGGGGCAGGGCAGCGCCTCCCCGCTGGGTGCTGGGCCCGGCGCGGTGCGGCGGGGCCGGGGGGCAGCGGCGGGGCCCGGCCCGGCCCCGGTTACCTGCGAGCCAGGGAGCGGCGCCGGCCCCGCCTCACCTGGGCCAGGTGCGCCCACGTGACCCGGCCCGACGGGGCGCCGCGAGGGCCACGAGAGCGCGGCTCGCGAAGCTGCCCCTGAGCCACCCCCCTGCGGCCTCCAACCCCCCCCCCCCACGTGTCCGCCCCGGGGGATCTCAGGGATCCTCCACACACGCGGGATCCCTCTTCCACGCGATCCCAGGGCGCAGACAGAGTGTTTGTGTCCCGTTCTGGGTCCTCCGGGACAAGGGAGGCAGGGATACACCGGGGGGGGGGGTCCATGTCGATGGCCACCGAGGTCACAGAGTCACAGAGGTTTGGGCTGGAAGGGACCCCAAAGCCCACCCAGGGGCCCCAAAGCCCACCCGGAGACCTCAAAGCCCACCCAGTTCCAACCCCTGCCGTACATTAGGATGCCACCCGCTAGGTCAGGCTGCTCAGAGTCCCCTCCAGCCTGGTCCTGTACACCCCCAGGGCCTCACCAACCTCTGAGGGAAGAATTTCCTCCTCACCTCTGATCTAAATCTGCCTTCTTTGAGTTTAAAGCCATTCCTCCTCCCCCCCCACTAAAAGGACATTGAGGCCCTGGAGTGTGTCCAGAGAAGGGCTACGAAGCTGGTGAAGGGCCTGGAGCACTGCAGGGACCCACATCAGCCCCCAAGCCCTGCCCCAAGGACCCGCACCCTCCATGGGGGTTATTTCATCCCGTAAGCTCAGCAAACAGCATCGTCTGTCCTGCTTTTCCCAGCAGGAGGGTCCTTTATGCCTGAACCCCCCTTGGTATGGGGGTGGCATGGGGACGCGGTGCACTGCCCGGGTGCCAGCTTGTCCTTTGCTGCTGCTCGGTGGCTGAAGTGCTGGTGACTCACGTTCCTGGGGTCGAATCCTTCCCCAGAGAGGAAGAGGAGAGCAGAAACGCTGCAGGCAGAGCTTGGCTGAGATGCACCAGGCGGGCTCCGAGGGAAGGATGGAGAAAAATCAATTCAAAGGACGACGCGAGTGCCAAGAAGCTCATTCCTTCTCTAAAGGGCATGAAGACCGTGTTTATTTATTTAAGCCCCTGGCACAGGAACACTGTGCTTAATTCCAGACAGTGTCGTTTCCCTGGCTGGGGTTTCGTTTCTGTACAGCTCGATGCACTGCTTGGCAATGCCTCGGCTCCTCTGTCTGGTGCTTCGAACACAGCCCCCAGCCCCCAGCCCCTCATCAGTGCCCCCCTTCCCTGGCAGAGCCAGGAACCTTGGGGGTGCCTTGGGGGTTCCACCCGAGCAGAGCAAAAAACCAACGA
This sequence comes from Cygnus olor, assembly GCF_009769625.2. Lineage (NCBI taxonomy): Eukaryota > Metazoa > Chordata > Aves > Anseriformes > Anatidae > Cygnus > Cygnus olor. The sequence goes on from NC_049191.1 coordinate 4,118,838, forward strand.
AGGATTTTCTGTTCTTCACCTCTTGGACCTTTACTTGGACCTTCCCATCTGCATGATTTTGTTGGTGCGGGGGCTGCCCCCTGCTCGCTCCCAGGCCGGTGCTTGGGCACCAGCATCCCCAGGCAGCTGGCGGCTTTTTAAGCTTGTTGGGGGGCTGCAGACCTGAACCCAGGAGCCTGGCCCAGCCCAGCCTGCCCCCAACCCTTCCCAGTAACCTCCCAGCATCCCAGCCAGCCGTTCCCAGTAACCCCCAGGAACCCACCCAGCTTTTCTCATTAACCCCAGCCCAACCTTTCCCAGCGTCCCGGTGCTGCTCCCACCGTGCCGGTACCGCACCGTTACATTCCAGGGACGCCCCCACCGTGCCAGTACCGCACTAGAGCCGCCCCCACTGCCCCCCCATGCCGTGCCGTGCCATCACGTCCCATCCCCGTCCCATCCCACCCCATTCCCATCCTATCTCACCCCATCCCATCCCCGACCCCATCCCCATCCCACCCCATCCCCATTCCATCCCCACCCTATCTCCACCCCTTCCCCATCCCAATCCCATCCTCCCCCATCCCTACCCCATCCCCATCCCAATCCCATCCCCATCCCTATCCCAATCCCATCCCCAGCCCGTCCCAATCCCATCCCCAGCCCGTCCCCATCCCTTCCCAATCCCCATCCCATATCCCAATCCCATCCCCATCTCCACCCCTTCCCCATCCCCCTCCCAATCCCAATCCCATTCCCATCCCATCCCCACCCCATCCCTACCCCATTCCAATCCTCATCCTATACCCCTATCCCATCCCCATCCCATCCCCATCCCCATCCCACCCCCATCCCCATCCCATCCCAATCCCATCCCCATCCCGGTGCCGCCCCCACCGGGGCCGAGCCGCGCTGTGCGGGCGCCGCCCCCGGGCTCTATATCCGTTCAGCACCGCCCCGCACCGCTCCGCACCCCTTCCCCTTCCCATGGCGACACCAGCAGCGGAACCAGCACCGGCCCCAGCACCCCCAGCACCCCCAGCACCGGCGGGCGAGCAGCACCGGGAGCTCAGCCCCAATTCCCCGCGCACCGCAGCATCCTCCCCGGCGCCGCCACCGGCCCCACCCCCGGCCCCACCGGCCCCGAGCGGCGGCTCGGGGGAGCTGGCGGCGGCTCGGCGGCGCTTGGTGGCGGCCGAGGGGCGGCGGAGGGCGGCGGCGGAGCTGGAGGGCCGGGTGCTGCAGGTGCACTGCGCCCTGCGCCACGCCGAGCTGCGCCTGGCCGCCAGGGCCGAGACCCTGGGGCGGCTGGGGGCCGGGGTCGCTCAAGCCCAGCTGGCTTTGGCAGCCCAAGGGCAGAGGTTGCAGAAGGGGCTCCGCCGCCGCTCTCGCCTCCGCTCGGCCCCGCTGCTCGCCGCCGCCCGGGCGCTCCGCAGCTGCGTGCCCTGGGCAGCCCCCCGCAGCCGCCGCTCCGCCGCCTGCCGCCTGCCCGCAGCCCCCCGCAGCCCCGCCTAAAGGGTGGGGGGGGTGGGGGGCCGGGGGGAGATAAAAGGGGTGGGGGGGGCTCTAAAGGGGGTGGGGGGGAAGGGGGGGGTTGGGTGGGGAAGGGGGTGCCCAAAGGGGGGGGCTTGGGGGAGGGTGGGGGATCTTGGGGTTCTGGGGGAGGATGGAGGATTTGGGGTGCTGGAGGGTTTAAGGGGAAGCTAAAGGGGGTGGGGGGTGCCTTAGGGGGTGGGGGGGAAGCCGTAGGGGTCTTGAGGGAGGTTGGGGGGGGTCTTGGGGGTTGGGGGGGGATGGAGGATTTAGGAGGGTGGGGGGAGTCTTACGGGGTGGGGAGAATCTTCAGGGGTATTGAGGGAGGCTGAGGGGATCTTGGGGAGTTGGGGTTCTGGGGGGGTGGGGATGATGGAGGATTTGGGGTGTTGGAGGGTTTAGGGGGGTAGGGGGAACCTGCAGGGGATGGAGGAAGCCTTAAGGGGTGGGGGGGACCTGTAGGGGATGGGGGAGGTCTGTGAGGTGGGGGGGACCTGCAGGGATCTTGAGGGAAATCTATGCGATGGGGGAACCCAGCAGGGTCTGGGTTCCGCGAGGGTGGCCTGAGTGTGATGGGGGAAGACTCTATGGCGCCTTTAGGGGATCTGGTGGGATTGGGGTGCTCCAGGGGACCCAGCAGGGTCTGGGGACTTTGGGATGCCCTGAGGAAAATGGGTGGTGGAGGGTCCCTGGGGGACCCTATGGGGTTTGAAGTGCTTCAGGGACCCTGCAGGGTCTGGGGTCCTTGGGTGTGCAGGGTAGGTGTGTGTATCAGTGAGGCTGGGGGCTCCAGCAGGGTCTGGGAGCCCCTATGGGGTTGGGGGACCCTGCAGGGTCTGGGGTCCCTGGAGGATCTTACTGGCTCTGGGGGCAACAAAGGGGGGTCTGCTGCCAGCAGCCCTCAAAGGCAGCAGGTTCAGAGCAGCCGCTGCGGGGCAGGGCCCCTTCCCCAGGGATGCCCCGGAGCCCTGGGGGTGTCCGGCAGGACAACGGGGGGGACGCAGCCTCGCACCACAGCTCGGGTGCTGGTTTTCAGCCTGAGCGTGCCCCACGCAAGCCTCGGGACGATCAAGAGGGCTGGGGGCTGCCCCACATCCACCACCTCCAGATGGCGATTTCAGCTTTGGACTGCATCTCTGCAGGGGCAGAGAGCAGAGGAGGACTGCTCCTTGCCGTGGCACTGACCCCATTTGCCTCCCACCGGGCTCAGCCGGCCGCTGGATGTTTGGGACTGCTCTGACGGGGCCAACGCTGCTTGAAGCCTCCTTTCCCTGTGCCTCCAGCTCCGAGCAAGCGTCCTGCGGGCACCCCAATGTCACCTTGCTGCAGAGCGTGCCCCTGGGATAGACGTGCTGTGGGAGCTCCAGGGACGAGGAGGTGGGCTCGGGACCAAGCACCCTCTCTGAGCAGGATGGTGCAGGGCCGCCTCGCTGCTGTCCCTGTCTGTGCCCCACCAGCCCCGAGCTGGCCTCGTCACGGAGGGCTCGGACCCGACAGCATCATCCCCATCGTGCCGGGAGCACCGCAGCGGTCCTGCTGGCCAAGCTCTCCTCCAGCCAGCCACAGGGCTCGTAGCCCCTGGGCTAGCAGCTTTCCTCAGCCCCACGGATGAGCCACGGAGCTGGGGGCTCGCTTCGCTGCGCCAAGCTTTCGCCGTGGCTTTCCCTGGAGGCTGCATGCATCCCCCCCTCCTGCCAGAAGATCTCAACTGAGCTTCGTGTGTTTTTTTTTTTTTTTTAATTTAAAAGACAAAACCGCTTGATTCGGGTCGGGGTGGGGGGGATTTCACTGACTCATGAATGTGCTGCTCCTACCTTCCCGTCAGACAGCAGGTCTGTTGTGTAACGCTCGCGTCCGCGCTGGCTGGGGCTGCCGCCCGCCTCGCGCTGCCCCCGCTCCGCAGCGGGGCACAAGCAGAAGTAAACTCCATATATTTTATTCCTTATGTTTGGTGTCCTTAGGTGCTGGCTGAAACATCACCGAGAGGGTGATTAGAACAGGGATTAGCAAATAAGCCCCAGTAATCGCATGTAATTAATACTGGGGTGGATTTCACTGATTAGTGACCTCTTCCTCCAGGCACGTAGGGGCTTGGAAAATGGGATAGGGGCTCCCTGGCCCAGAAAGGGCCACTGTGGGCATATGGGTCTCTACAAGGCAATATATATATATATATATATATATATATATATATACACACACACATATATATAAATTACATGTATACACATTGAGTCTGCCCTAAAAAAAAATATTTTAAGGCCACAGGACGACACCCATAAATATGTGCAGGAAAAGCGTGGCAGAGCAATATTTGAGCATCGACTTCATGTTAACAAAGCTAGGAGGCAGCACTGGCTGCAAAGGTGTCTCTCCTATTAATTCCCATTTTCGGACTGATTTTAAGTGCACGTGCTGCTCGTTTTCATGCTCCCTGTGCTGCTGACATCCCACCTCGGCGCTCCCCGACTTCTGCCTTTGTGTGCCCAGCCATAATCCCAGGCAGGAGGCATCCCGCAGCAGGGTGGGAGGCTGCTGCTAATAGCAGCTTACGGGGCTCAACCAGGAGAAAGGACACATCATCTCTCTGTGATCTCTCCCAGGCTTTCAATTAATAGTATGAAATGCACAGCTTGGGTTTAAATCTCTCGATTTTTTTCCCCCCGCCTCTCTCTGGTGATTATTTGCAAATCAGCTTTTGACCTGATTAGAGCCGAACCTACTTAAAGGAATTGCAGGGAAAGACCTTAAAAAAAAAAATCCACTCTGTTAACCCGGTAAGACCAGAATCATTCAGAAATCCTTTGGTGCAACAATTCCTCCCCACCCTTCAGTCTTGGTACAGTTACGGCCTCGTCACACCGTGTTCCTGCGGCGTCTGCAGCTGAAGTGTTAAATTCATTGTGCTTCACCCACATTCCTGTTTGCCTACCAGATAGGGGAGGTTGTTGCTGTTAGCGAGGACGGGAGGGCTGGTGGAAGAGCAAGAAGCAATCCCAGGCGTCCTTGAAGCTTTCACTGCTGCAAATAAGCGCTCGTTTACCTCAAAAATAATAATAATAATAAAATACCTTTTTGCTTTGGATACGTGGCGAAAGCTGCGCTTGAGGCAGAAGGGATTTTAAAGGATGGGGGGAGGCAGTTGTGGCCTCCTGGACACCCACAGCCTCGGCGGGCAGCGGGATGTCCCTGTTCACAGGGCATCACCTTGCAGCTGAAATGCGGGGGGGGCTGGTGGGAGGTTGGTGGCATCTGTGTCCTCAGCCCGGTCTGCAGAGTAAAAGAACAACAGCAGCTCCCCCAGGCCGGTGCCTGCTTTAGGAAAAACAAAAATTAAATAAAATCTAACCCGAGTCCCATCACAGGGCGCTTGCTCCAGGCCAGGATAACCCTCCTGGGGCTGCTGGGGGATGTGGCCACCTGCACCCCTGCCCAGCCCTCGCGCCCCAAATCCTTCTGAGTCCCAGGGCCGTGGTTTCGGGCAAGGAACCCCGTGTCACCCCCAGAGAGCTGTGCTGCCACCACCACCGCGCTCACCCACCGTGGGGGGGACAACAACCTGCTGGGGGGTCCTGGGCCCCTTTTGGGGTCAGATTTGGGGAGAAAACCCCCAAACACATGGTGAGAGGGGAGATGCAGCCCAGGATTTGGACCATTCCCCGCCTGCTGCCAGGAGCATCCCTGGCTGGGAGAGCAGAGGGCTTTAAATAACCCCCAGCACCTCCGCCAGCAAAAACACTGCGCAAAGAGCACCCCCCCCCCCCCCACCGCCTTTTTATGAGATTATTCCGTTAGAGAAAACAATTTTCTAGGAAAAAAAAAATATGCAAAGACCTAAGCCCAGATTTTCTGCTTTTCGCTCTTAATTCCCAGCCGTGGGACGGGGTGGTGGTGGGGGGGGGGGGACACACGCGTGGGGCCCCAGCGCCTGCTGCGGGCCGGCGACACCAGAGGGCACTGCAGGAGCCGCCTTGGCGCAGCCCGGCCCCGAGCGGCTTCGTGGGGTGGAATCGGTCCCCCCCGCCGTGTCCCCTGGGTCCCCAACCCCCTTGGGGTCCCTACCAACGTTGGGGTCCCCAGCCCTTCCCTCCCAGAACACCCCCTCCCCATTACTCACCCTCTCCCCCAGCCTCCAGCATTTATTCCCTTAAAGGTCCCAATTAGCCCCAATTAGCCCCAGCGGGTGGGGATTGCCCCCCCCCAGCCCTGATTTGCTCCTCCAAGCACCTGAGTCCATCCCACAGCACTGCCCTAAGCTATTTTTTGGGGGGGGCTGGAGGCAGCACACTGGGGGTTTTGGCCTCTTTCCTTCCTCCAGCCCCCCTGGGAGGTAAAACAGGGGCTGGGGGTGCGCCTTGGTGCATTTTTGGCTCCTTTTGAGCCCGTGAAGGTTTTTATCTCCCACCCCATCCTCTGGCATCTGCCCTGTGATGGGCACCCTTGTGCTTCAACTCTTGGTTCAGACATGCTGAGAAAAGTTGATTAAATCATTTTATTTTCAGTTCTGCTGGCCCATTTCTCCCCAGACCCCCCCCGCTGAGGGCCTGAGACACCCCTGTGCCCAAAGACAGGGCTGTCACCATGGGCTCTGAACCCCCTGTCCCCACCACCCCATCACCCCCTGTCCCCACCACCCCATCACCCCTTCCCCATCACCCCTGTTCCCACCACCCCCTGTCCCCACCACCCTGCCACCCCTGTCCCCACCATCCCACTGCCCCCTGTCCCCACCACTCCATCACCCTGTCCCCACCACCCCATCCCCACCGGTGCCATCCCCACGCAGCCCCAGTCCTGGGGGGTTTCCAGGCCCCCGGAGCCTGTTCCTGCTGCAAGTGGCCGCGGGGCTGATTCCCCTACACCCGCCTTGATGTGCTAAGCCCATCTTGGTCCAGTTCTCTCTTCCCCGCTAAGCTCCTTAAGTCACTGATCTGGTTAAACCTCAGCGATCAGTTTGTTTTGCCTGGCAAGTTAACGCACCTAATTCCTCGCTACCTCGCTCCTGATGCTCACCCTGCGTGGAGACGCAGCTGGGTGGGTTGGGGATGCTTCGCACCCCGTGGTATGGGGTCGATGTGACACCTCTCTGGGGTCCTGCACCCCTTGGTAGGGCTGCAGAGCCGTCCCCATCCCACAGCTTGGGTGGAGAAGAGCAGAAGAAAGAGGCTCACTTAGCCTCATCCCCCTCCCCGCACACCGTCCACATTTTTGGCTGTTGAGGAAGGTTTTCTGCAGGCCTTTGGGCAATTTGTTAAGGGAATTGTTTGAGGGAAATGGGGTAATCAGCCCTGCTACGTGCGGGCTCAGGGCTGTGGTTTCTCGTGGCCTTTCTCCTTCCAGGAAGGCCAGGCAGGAGAAGGCCGTTGGGCAACAGCGGGGAGCATCCAAGCCGTGATTTTCCAGGGTTCAAATATCTCTGCCTCTGACCCGGGCTTGGCTTAAGTGCCCCACAAGGCTCTCTCGGCGGAGCGGTGTCTCTAATTTCAGCCCTAATCCGATCACACGCCTCTGCCTGTGCCTCTGCCGGCTCCTGCCTGAAGCCCGCAGGTGCCGGGCAGGATCCGGCTCCTTCTCCGTGGGACGAAGCTGGCACTTGGAGGGTGATGCTGAGCGTCCTGGTACCCTCACGGGTCCCTTTCCTACAGCTCCAGGGTTTTCCCATGCCCACAGCTTCCAAATCCACTGCAAGCCCCGTGAAGGGTGATGGAGACACCCCAAAATAACTATACCATGCTCACAGCATGCGGCCTCAAAGGGCAGAGTGCATGGAGGGGCTGCACCTTGCTCGCCGTCCCCTGCCCCACACGCTGGGGCTGGCAGAGGTGGGAGCAGGTCCCCCCGCGCCCCTATACCTATAGATTGAAGCCACCCCCTATAGGGACCTGTGGAGCAGAGCTGCTAAGCGAGGCAGCCCGCCCTGCACGTTTCCTTAGGCTGTCCACGCTAATCCTCAGCAATCCGATGTGATGGGAGACCTGTAACCTGATCGCGGTTCCTTAAGGGTTTTAGCGGGATTAATTGCCAAAAGCGCTGCTTATTGCTCGCAGCAGCAGGGGCACAGCCCCCCTGGTGCTGCTTTCCCCGGTGCTGTGACCCCAGGGGCTCTGAACCCTGCACGTCTGTGAGGAGCCCCAAAAGCTGCGGTGATGTGATCCCCAAATCCCAGAACCGGAGTCTGAGGGTTTTGGGGTTTGTCCTTCAAAAAGGAGGGAGGAGAGGCAGTGCTGTGGGGTTCGGGCTGCGAGGTGCTGGCACATCCCGGTCCCCACACGCGGGGCTTTCCTTCGCCTGCACGGCGGTCGCACCCCGATGTTGGTGCTGCAGGGCCTGGGCTCCGTGGCTCTGGGAGGTGGGGATTTGAGGTAAAAAGCCCCAGATTTTTTCAAACGTGGTGTTTGAAGGGAGGTTAACTCCACCAGGCGCAGTGATACTGCAGAGCTACACACCGGGTGTTCTCCAGGGCTCGAGGGGTCCCAGCCAGGTGCGCATGGTGGGGGTCCCGCTGCTTGGCCCCCCCGGGGGACCACATGGCAGCGGTGCTGAGCAGCTTTGCCATGCCCTGAGCCTGCAAGAGGCAGGAACCCATAACGATAAAAGAGAGAAAAAGCAACCCACAGCCCTTCTTTTCATTCCCTTTTTTGCACCAGGGGTGACAAGGGGTGGCTGCCGTGATGCGGGAAGGCGCCGCCGCCAGGAGGAGGAACCCCGGCACCCCGCGGCACCCCTGGGCACCGAGAGCCAGCCGCAGCCCCGGCTGACGCGGTTGGGCTGACGCGGGGACTATATCGGTCGGTGACAGGCAGGAAAGGAATCCGCCGAGGGAAGCCAAGCGCAGGCTCGGCGCTCCCCGCCGCCGCTCCTCTTATGGAGCGGAGCAGGAGGGCAGAGGGGCCGGGGCAGCTCCCGTTATGGAGAAGCCCTGGGGAAGCCCTGGCTCGCAAGAGCTCTCCTCGGCCCCGCAGGATGCCGTGGGGACTCTGTGCTCGGGGCACGGCACCGCCTGGGGACACCGTATCCATGACTGCCGGTGCCTCTTGGAGAGGAGGAGGAGGAGGAGGAAGAACTGGCGAGCTGTTCCTGACACCTGCTTGGTGCTGAGCCTTGGTGCTCAGGGACAGGCAGCCGAGGCTGCCAGACCCGTCCTGCCCGAGGTGGCACGGGCACAAGTGGGTGGCACCAGCTGTGGGTGCTGTTGGGTGCCCGGCGGGTCGGGGCAGGTGCCGGGGAACCAGCCCTCGCCTTTTGCATGGGCTCAGTTCCCAGCTCCAGCATCATTTCCAAGAAAATCCTGGGCGGGTGGGAACCACGCCGTTCCCAGCACTGGCGCCCAGGGCTCTGGTGGAGCGGTGCCACCCCGGGGGGTTTGGGGCATGCAATGGGGTCCCCCCTCCATCAGCTGGGGCCAGGCACTCTCCTCGCAGCGAAGGCACAAGCTGCAAAATTACTTACACTCGGAGGAACACTGCAGGAAGGAGAAGCCCTTAGCTAGCAGCACAGCAGCCAGGGCCGGCTCAGCTCCATCACGCTGGCAGCAAGGAGGGCGGCGAACCTTTGTGTGGCAGGAGAAAGAAACGGCTGCGGTGGCAGGAGCAGCAGCTCCGGGTGGTCCCAGGCACGAGGGACTGCTTGGTGCTCGGCTGCTGTGGGCAGGCAATCGCAGGAAGGTGTTGGCTGGCAAACCGAGGACTATTTCGCTTCGTGTTGTAGAGGAAGGGGAGGTTTAGGGTGGCTGGTGTGGCAGGGGGTGGCGGGTGTTGGGCAGCATTGGTGGCAACGTGTGATGTCCCTTCCTGACAGCTCGGCGCTGCCACCACACAGCAGTGCTCACTTCATAAGCAGATGGGTTTTGGGGTGGGTTTGGGGTCCCTGGGGACTGCAGTTGCTTTGAGCACCTTTGGCAGAGGAGGAGACGGCCCCGCTGCAGCCCAGCTCCTCCACGAGCTGCCGGCCCTGCTACCCAGGGCTTTTCAACACCAGCCAAGAGCGATGCCCCTTTGCTGGGGTGCAAACTAAAAGCCTCTTTGTGCAAACCCACGGGGCAGAAAAAGGTCCGAAACCGGGGCAGCTCAGCACGGGCACAGGTCAAGGGCACGGCCGAACCCCCTCCCCGGCCCACATCCAGCTCCGTGGAGCCGCTGCCTTGCCCTGAGCTGGGGAAGCGAACGCCCCTGCTCTTTCCCACGTGTTGTTGAGCTGCTCAAATATTTGCTTTGGAAAGCGCTGCCTTGCCCCGAGCCCCGCAGCCAAGGCCGTCCCTGGCTGCTCGCAGCAGGCACCGAGGAGGGATCCTGCTCAGAGGCAGCCCCGGGGTCTGACTCGAGGGAAAGCGGCCCTGGGGCTGGCCCCGTGCTCCAGGCTGCTCTTCAGGGCTGCGGCACCTTCCTTGGGGTAGGACAGGGAGATAGAAGCTGGGCCATAGGACATGGCCCCAGGGAGGGGACCTTCCTCCTCCTCCTCCTCCTCTACCCCCACCAAAGCACCCACAAGGCTGGGAACCCACAGAGGAAGGACAGAGCAGGGCGGTGGGGATGCCAGTGCCCTATCCCACAGCACCCCAAGAGCTCAGGGCCATCAAGTGTCCTCACCACGCTGGGAACCCTCCAAAACCCAGCGAGACTTCAGCAGAGGGAAGGGCTGGGAAACCGCTTTGTGGTCTCAGAGGGAAGCCCCAGCCCTTTGGGCTATTTTCCAACCCTCCTTTGCTCTTACAAACACACTTCTAGCTCCCCTTGCAGCAGGAGGGCACGTCGGTGGGAGCAGGGAGGTTTCAGAGCAGGAATTTGGGGCAGGGGCCCCTCTGCCGCCGGCAGCCGCGGCTCCCCGTGCTCTCCCGGCGCTCCCCAGCCCTGGCCTCCGCGCTGCCGGCCGCCGGGAGCTGGAACAGCCCTCGGTGTCTGGGACACTGCCCTTTGTTTCGGAGAATAAAGTTAGCGCTGTTACTCAGCCTGTCGCTATTCCAGCAATTCCTGCCTCCACTTCTGCTCGGCAGCGGGAAGCATTCCTGCCCGCGGCTGCCAGGAGCAACGCTCACGGGGGGATGGATGCGGCAGGGGTCCCGCGGGGCAGCCGTCCCACTCCCGCCCTGGCCCCCATGGGAATGGTTTTTATGGTTCTGGGCTTTACCTTGGCCTCCTGGGTCATTGCGGTGGCTCCTCGTGGAAGAAATGTCCTAATTCTGATTTGTTTCGTGGTTGTGGCCGCAGGAAGCCTCGACACGGGGGTGGTGCCTGGTTTGCATCCCCAAGGAGCCCGTTTCCAGCACGGGGCACTGGTAACTCACTGGATCCATGTAAGGAGCAGCTTTGTTGTCCCCTGGGGGGCCAAACCGCAACCGAACAGCCTGCACGCTGCAGGGTGGGCTCTCTGGGATGATGCAAAAAAATAGGGGGAAAAGTGGAGAAACTGAGGCAAGGCAAAGCCGAGCAGCTTGCCCAGAGCCGTGCTGGCTGGTGCCAGCAGAACTGGGATCCTGCCCTGCATCTCCTGTGCCCAAATGTGATCCCGATCCCTGTGCGCGGCCCAGGGACACAAGCAGGGGCACCAGCAGCCCCCAGACCGGGTTTCAGACCAGCCACCTGAGGGATTTTCCCCACATCCATTATCACCCATGGGACCTGGGTAAGGAGAGCTGGAGGACGAGGGGCTGGGGATGAAGCGTTATCGCCCAGCGCCACCAATTTCCATGCTGATCCAAGTTTTGCTGATGCCAGCAGGGCTCTCGCAGCACGAACCATCTGGGGCCATGTTTATTTTCCTGCCTGTTTTCTGCCCTTTCCCTTCCGATAGGCAAAGCAAACAGCCTTCCTCTCCGCCCTGCACACGCTTGCACCGTCCCCCTGCTTTTGCCCTCGTGGAAGAAAAGGCAGTGGCATTGATAAACCTGAGCTGGGGTGTGAAACAAGTCCCTGGAGCTGGCGATGCTCTGGGGGAGCCACTGGGGCTGCCCTGAAATTGTATTGGGGCTTTGTGGGGGAAGGAGGGAGAGATTTTGGGGGGCTGCACCCAGCTTGCAGCAATTCCTCTTTCGTTGCTGGCAGGAGGACAGAGGGACTGAGAACTCAAACCAAAAACTGGGTTGAAAAGCAGAAAACAGCCTCCTCCTGTGGGCTGGTGGAACAGGTCCAGGGCCAGGTGGTGCCAGCATCCTCCCCTGGAGAGCCACCCCTGTAGGGGCAGATCCAGCCCTGAGGAGAGGTTGGGGGGCTCCTCACAGCCCGTCCTGGTGGCACCCGTGCCCATATTGTGGGACACATCGAGCTGTGAGTGACAGCAGAGAGGGGACCCAGCCCCGTTCTCATTTTGGGGACGCTCCTGGACAGCCCCGTGCGGGGCAGCCCCTCTGCTCCCCCCAGCCTGGGGAGCTGCCGGCATGGCACCAACATCCCTCCTCTGCTTCGCTGCAGTTGGGGATGAAAACCTGGAGAACAGACCCCCCACAATCCCAAAAACCACCGAAACCCCTTCAGGAGCACCCCATCCCCTCGGCTTTCATATCTGACAAGGACCAAGCACAGAAACCCCAGGGCACAGCAGCCCGTGCCTGGGGCTCCGCGCTACAGTGGTCAGCACGGGAACAAAGGGAGGTCGGGAGGCCGGGAACGTCCCTTCCCAGCCCCGGGGACATTAAACAAACCCCAGAGACCATTGTCCCTTTGTCAGCCCCGCAGGTCAGCCGGGGTTTGATCTGCAGCCCGGCACGTCGGAGGGAAAAATTCCTGCTGAGGGTTTTGGTGCAAGTCCCCGCCGGCCTCGTAGAGCTGCTGGGCACCGCGGACCCCCAGACACCCTTCCCAGCTCTTCTGAAATGGGCTCAGTGTTGCTTTTTCCCCAACTTTCCCCTTTTTAAAAGCTTGTGAGAAGATCTCCCTCTATTTGAGAGCAGTGTTCGGCGCATGACCTCCACTGCTCAGGAATGAGGGGTAACCACGGACGTGTCCACCACCTCGAAGCCTGGAAACATCCTCCATTTCGTTTTTCCAGTGGAAAACTGCATCTGAAAGGGCAAATTCTTTTGGCTACCGCTTAGCCACTGGCCCTGGCTGATGTGGGGACCAAGCAGCCCGTTTCTGTCCTCCTACCAACCCAGCCCATCAGAGCGGGCAGCGATCCGGCCGACGGAGCCGATTAAACCCATAAAAGCCTCCCCTTGGCTTTGCAGCCCATGCCGAGGGCAGCAACGAGCCCAGTGTTTGCGCTCGTCGTGGCTCGTGCATTTTAGAAACCCGTCAATTGAGCCTTATAATTGCCTTATAAACCAAAGCTATTTTAATGGTGCTATCTCCCTCTCCTAGGCTTTTCTGATAACCCCGGAGTTATGTACATAAATAACGCGAAATTGCCGTAATCTCCCGGATTGTGCACAGAGCTCTCGCTGGGAGAAAGCAGCCAGGACACAAAGGTTGCTGTAATCTTGAAATACTCGAAGAACAGGGCACGGCCAGGTGAATTTATTACCTGCTGTCAAGCTCTGCTCCAGCTGGGGCCGGCCGAGCCGCCGAGGAGAAATCCAAACAGTGCCGCTGTGAGCAAACACTGCCGCTCCTGCGGCCGCTCCTGCCGGCCCCTTATCGCTGCTGCTTTCCAGGTTTGGGGTTTTCCTGGTGCTGCGAGAGGTGAGCGCCCAGAGCTCTTTGCTAGCAGCGTCTCGAGGGGCTGTGAAGCCCCAGCGAGCAGCGAGGTGCCAGTGGACAGCGTGGGGGAGCCAAGTGCAACCTCTGAGCATCCCCGGGCATGGAGCTGGACCTGCCGAAAAACCCTATAAGGATGCAGCCCGTGTGCTTGTCCTGGTGTGTCCCAGCACGGGTGCAGTGGGTGCTGGAGAGCTGAGCCCCCTACGTGGGAGGGGAGAGGCTGGGTTAGGGGGTAGGAGCAGGCTGGAGCGCTGCACATAGTGCAGGGACAGCCGGGTCCTTCCCTCACCCGTCCGGCACAGCTTCCCGGAGCCACGTCTGGAGAGGGGCAGATGGATATCACAAAGCACCCAGCTCCTTATTACCTCCTTTTTCCAGCGCATCTCCTGCGAGGGGACAATTAAAGCATCTTCCCGAGGCGTGACACACGGCGTGGGGACTCCCCAAGCTGCCCGGGCTGGTTTGGGAGGGTGCTGCTCCCCCGGCCGTCCTCGTGCTGGATTGCTGGGCCCTGGGACAGCCACAGGCTGGTGGCAGCCACGTCCCCTCCAGCCTTGCTGGGTGGCTGGAGAGGCAACGCCTGCCAGGACGGTTCGACCCTTGGGTGCAGGAGGACGAGCCACGGTGGCACCTCTGGCCGGAGGGAGCTGTGGGTGCTGGTGTGATGAGGCAGGAGAGGTGGCCCCGGGCTCAGCCGGGCTCCGTGTCCCTTCCCGATGCCCAAAACCTCATGTATGGCACCCTTGGGCACCCCATTCCTCCAGGAATACAGCCAGCTGAGCCAGCAATTCAGACACCCACGGGCTACAGCTGCGGTTCAGGGCATCCTTTAATGCCCCCCCCCCCCCAAATACCCTCTCAGTCGATATTGCAGCTTGAAATCCAGCACTCACACAGCTGCTCCAACCTAAGCAGACTCCTCGATCCTTCCTGGAGGCTCTGCGAGGCGTACCCACAGGGCAAGACCTGGGGGAACATGGGGAGGGCACGGGGGGAGACCCCGGTGAGCATCCTGCGGCAAGGGGGAAGCCACGGCGATGGGCTCGGCGCTGCCCTGTCCCGCGGCCAAGTGATCCCTGGACATGGCCCCGAGAGCACTGGCCCAGCCCTGCCGCACGCAGCTTATCGAGCTGGACCCGCTCCAGGCTGCAGGGCCGGGCCGGCCAAGTCCAGCCGGGGCTGGGCTCTGCTCCACGCGGGTGAGACACAAAACTCCTCTCCTGCTGTCCTGTCCTGCCGTCCCGTCCTGGTTTTGCCTCCTGTCCCTTTCTGCCCCGCCGCTTCCCCGTGCCGCAGCCCCAGAGCATCCTTTTGGTTCCTGCCCAGGACACGGCACCGAGGCACCTCTTAGAAGACAGCTCAGGTCCTCAGCTGCAGCGCGGGGAAGGTGCCAGCCCCTGTGCCTGCAGTGTGCTCCAGCCCTGCGCCCCGTCTCTGGGTGAACGGACACCCCCCACACACCGGGGTGAATCACAACAGCTCCCTTCACCCCGTTAATACCCCAAGACACAGCCATAAAGTGGCTCCAACCCGTACCCAGCAGGCAGCCTCCGAAGGGGCAGGTGCTGACTCCTCTGTAGAGTGGGTGAGCAGCGGCACGGGGCTCTCATGCCGTGTGAGCCCTTTGGGTGTCTCGGCATCCTCCCTGTCCTGGCGAACCCACCAGGCAGCTGGCAGGGGAGCATCCCTGCTTGGCACGGGACAGCCCACAGTGTGGGGCCGAGCTGTGGGGTCCTATGGGCTTGGTGGTGCCCCCAGCACAGCCTGGTCACTGCTCCATGGGGTGCAGGGGGCAGAGGCTGTCGCTGTCTCCATTGCTACCTCCCCCTCCTTCATCCCAGCCACACTGCTTTCAGGACACTGTGGTGCCCGCAGATGGCTCCGTGGAGGAGAAACCCTCATGCAGACGTTTATGTTTTACCCCACAGCAGCCTGGAGGTGATCTGCAGCTGCTGGCCTGCGGATAAAAGAGAGAAAAACCCCAAACAGCTTCAGTGTTGCAGCGCCGGGCAGTGGTGGGCTCACCCCGTGCCCCCCGGCCCTGCACCAAGCAGCGAGGAGGGAACAACGGGGCTAATGAGAGGGTGGACTCCCTCAATTAGAGGATAACGCCACAGTCCTGGCTCTCAAAGGCTTTTGTGAGTGATGAGTGCAGGGGGGATGAGCCTGGGCTCCTCCACCTGCGCCAGCACCCATGGGCCCTGCAGCTTCTCTGCACTGTGACGGGGAGATGCTGAGTGTACGGGGGGCTGGGGTGGGTGCTGGTGTTTGGAGGGGCTGGGGCTGACCTGGGGGCTGTGGGTAAGAAGCTGCCGTGTAAGAAACAGCCCAAGAGACGGGGCTTGGTTTTGCCATGGGGTAAACCAGGCTCAGCCAGCATGCAGGCTCTCCTCTCACTCCAGCACAGCATGGGGCACCCTCGGGGCGGGTCGGGGTCACTCCGCGCCACACTTGGTGCAGCCTGCCTGGATAAAACAAGTCATCGGCATGGTGACGGTCAGGTAATCATCATTATTAGGGCTGACCCTCGGTGATGCCACCCGCCTCCGATTCCCTGGCCATTGAAGGGAGTCGGAGGGTGCAGGTTCCCTCCCAGGGCTGGCCGTGACGTGGGAGCGCGGGGAGGATGCGCTTACTCACGCTGCGCCCGCTGTCACGGGCGGCCTCGGCACGCCTGGGAGCTGGAACACCTGAATCCTGCCCCAAATTAGAGCCTGGGCTTCAAAGGCTGCCTTCCCTCGGCAGCATCGCAAAGTCCCTGAGCTGCCTGCGGTCGGAGCAGCCCTGGAGCCGCAGAGGATGCGGGCGCCGCGTTCCCAGCATCGTGTATGGGAAGAGGTCGTCTGCATCCCTCCTGCCCTACAACCTCCCCCAGTTAGGGCTCATTTTTGGCTTTCCCAGGATGGCAGCACTGCCTGGGAGCTCACCTGCTACAATATACCCAGGCAGTCGATTCTCCCTTCCCAGAGCAGAGGCTGCTCCCCAAATCCTGGCTCAGCAGCGAGGAAACCCCTCTGCTAAGGGAAATTACGCCCTTGATGCTCACGCTGGCAAATTGCAGCGTTTAGGGCCGGCTCCAGCCATCCCTGCCCCAGCAGAGGAGGGGCAGGGGAAGAAACAGGCTCGACTCGTTGCGCTGACGAAGATGGAAGAGGGTGGTTAGTAAGTGGCACGTTCACATTACGTCCAGCCTCGAAGGAATGCAGCCAGGATCCATTAGGGGAGCAGTCGTTCCGTGAGTCACGCTGCGGCCATGCGGATTTAGCCGGGATTTCGAGACCAAGCGACCTGTAATTGCACATCAGCGGAGGGATGCTTGCAGTAATCGGCCGGCCCGGCCCGGCCGCTGCGGGGAGAGGGAGGAGGGCCGGCCGGGGCGTGATGCAGCCAGCCCCTTGTTAAATTACCAGGCAAAAATGTAGGCCACACCAACGCCACGGGGAAACGCGCTGCCTGGCGCTCTCCCTTTGAAGGCAGGGTGACACTGCTCCTGCTGAAGCCGGGTTTTGATAGCGGCGAGATAAGCAGGGTAAATATGTCGTGGTGGCAGCACGGGGCAAGGATTGACCGCCCCGGTGCTGAGCCCAGGGCAGGCGGGCACACAGGGCAAAGCCGTCCTCGTCAGGGAGATGTTCCCATCCATCACCCATGGGAAACGTCGCTCCCTGGCCGGGACGATGTGGGAACGGCTCTTCCACTCTTGGCTACGAGACTCTGGAAAAATGATGTGAGCCTGAGGAGCACAAATGCATGTTCTCTCTTGCACAGCAGAGAGAGATAACACCCTGCACCTCGCCGGCACTGCTCCAGCCCAATGCCTGTCCCCAAAACCACGCTCCCACCTCTCCTCGCCCCTACCCTCTGCTATTTCTGTGTTAGGGATGAGCAGTGGCTGGGGCAGGGGTTGCACGGACCCCCCGAATCCCAGCCCCGCTGCATCTCCTGGCTCCGTTGTGCAAGAGCTGGAGGCTGCGGGTAATCTCTTTTATTCCTTTCCCAAGAAAACATGACTTGGCGAGGGCTGTCACTCATCCCCTTAATAACGCTGGATGCCAGCGGATGATTTCAATCACATTTGTCGAGTTGCTACACGCTGGCACCGGCGGCTGGGCAGGGCTGCGCCCAGGTGCTGGGTGGAGGGAACGGGTGCTGTGCTCAGGGAACGGGTACTGTGCTTGCCAGCACCATCGGGTGCCACGACCTGAGCCTTGAAGCGAGAGGAGCTGCAGGGAGGAAGGGCGAGCAGTCAAGGGGATGCCCATGGGTGCTTCGGGGAGCCGGGTTGATGGTCCTGGGGAGCGGGCGAGCTGCTCCATGCGGGCTGGTGGCTCCTCGTGATGCCTCCCGAGGGAAGGGGACAGCTGAATGCCCAGCTCCAGGTTGTCTGCAACAAGGCGAGGCACTGGGCCTGCTGCTCCTCCTTGCCTGACCCCGCACTGGGTTGCGATTCTAGCTGAACATGCCACAGACAGGAGGGACAAGAAGCCTTTAAAGTGCTCTGAGACTCCAAACTGGCGCTGAGCGAAGCTGCAATCCCATTCACAACCCTTCAGCCTAAACCAGGACCTCAGGCAGACAGTAACCAGGGCCGGCAGATAAGATACCAGGGCTCAGCGGAGCCGCGCTCCATGCGTTTCTCGCCCCGAGCCGCCCTCGCTCCCCGGGGGCTCGGCTGCTCCCCGGCCCCCGGTGCCATCCCGTGGCAGCTCAGCTCCGTGCCGGCCCCGCCGCCCTCCCGGTCCGCACGTATCAATGGAGCATTTGTCTCGTGCTTGGCACCAGGCGCCGGAGCACAAGGGTCCGTGCGCTGGCTCGCCCAAACACAGCTATAAATGGCAAGAGGAGCCGCACAGACAGGCTGTTCTCGCGGTCGGCACGCTCTCAAATAGCACGGTTAACACCCGCGCTGCCCGAGCAGCTACTGCGGAGGAGCACGGGCGGACAGAAGCTCCTGCGTGCCCCGAGAGAGGCTGATTAGAGCCCGAGGTACGGCCCCAAGGCAGCCACCAGCACGCACTGGGATGGTGCCACCCCCGGCGCCGAGCAGAGCGGTGGCAGCTGAGGGGTTGGAACAGGATCGCGATCGGAAGGTTTGAGACAAATTCCTCCCGTTTCACTGATCTGGGGCTTGGCCAGACCCAGCTGCAGTTGGATCCCGCAGCTGTAAGCCCTGCAGATAAACCACAACACTACCAAACACCCCATCATACCGACCACCCCATCAGGGCACCCTCCATCCAGCTGCGCCGCAGGGCAGGTGCCAAACTGCTCCAAGGTGCCCAGCGGGCTCTTCCATGCCCAAGCTGCTGGCCACGGCCAAGCAGAGCCCAGCTCCACCATGGGCACCGCACCAAGGGTCTAAAAATAGGGGCAGAGGCCCGAGCCCAAGGGAAACCCAGCCTGCGGGCAGCCTCAGCACACGGAGCACCCGCGGCTCCCCAGAGACCTCCGGCAGCCAAATGGCTCTGCGCTCCCCTTCCTTTTGTGGGAAGGGCACCAGGAGAGCAGCAGGAGCTCCTCGTGCACTCAGCACATCTCTGGTGTCAAGCACAGCACCAATCCTGCCCCCAGCACAGCCCAGCTGCCTGCACAGCCCCTCTGCAGAGTGCCCAGCACCACGCAGTCCTCATCTCCTACACCAGGTGCTCAGGGCGCCGGTCCATCACCCCCTGTCCAAAGGGGAAAAAAAAAAAAGACAGATACAGGCCATGAGAAAAAAAAAAATATGGTTTTATTTGACAATTAACAAAAGAGGGATCCAAATCTCAGCTGTAAACATGGAGAGCTCCTTTCTGACCACAACGAGTACTTTCCACCAACGTCCTTTTGTATAGCCTGATCCGCCCCAACAATGACAGCCGATGCTGTCAGGGCTTTTGCTGCTCTGCTCGGGGTCACACACCCCGAGCTTATTCCCCAGCGCAGCACCAGCCACCCGGCAGGACCCACTGCTGGCATGGGAAGGAGCCAACAAACCGAATATTTCGGGGTCAGCTCTGCCCACGGGACACCTTGGGGAAGGCAATGTCATCCCATCTTGCCATGCACAGGGTCAGGGAAGGCAGCAGAGCTCCCAGAGCAGCTCTGCAGGAGCAAAGCCCTACCTGAGTAGGTGATGGGGACAGTCCCCACGCCAGCCCTGCTGGAACAACCCCAGCCTGATGTCAGGGGGAAGCTCAGCCCCAGGACTGCCAGAATTTGGAGAAGCAGAGCCTTTGGAGAAGCAGAGCCAGCAAGTTCGCCCCAAACAAGGACTGGCATGCCGTCAGCTCGCTTGGTACGGTGGAACCAGAAGTGCCTGTAGCTCTGCATGGGGAAGTGAAACTGCAGCTGAGGCTGGAGGGCAGCCAGGCACAGAGGAGCTCACACCCAGCTTCCAGCCAGAGTGGAAGCCTGCCCCGAGCACCAGGACCTGAGCTTTTGGGGAAGATAAGGCTTTTGGAGCTCCTCACCCTCACCTTTCCAAAAAGGACCCCAGGCGCGTCTCCCAGTGCCACCCCAGCCAGAGGGACCTCAGATGACCAAGGGAGCTGGATGCCCATGGGGCCACGAGCAATTCGAGGAGCCACCAGGAGCAGAGGACACCGAGGAGCAGCATTATAAATAGAAGCCTCCGGCACGGAGCAGCCTGCCAGCAGCTACACGCTCCCAGGCTTTGCTGCCTGGATAGGGAACCAGGAGCCCAGGGTGCCTGCACCGATTCCTCCACAGCCGAGTTCAGACCTGGTTCTTCACAGGGTAGGGGCAGCAAAGGGAACACGCCCCTGCCCTGCTGGACAAGCAAAATAAAAATCCAACAGATTTGAATACACTGTATTTATTTGAAACAGATTCTAAAGAATCTAGTGAGTCTATGTCAAGCCCATCGCATGACAAGTGATACAGGTGTAGGAAAAAAAACATTTAAAACAAAATCAAGTGCCATTCAAGCTACTGGAATTGTCCATTGCCCCCTCACAGGAGGCAGCACAGTATCACTGCAAGATCGAGAAAATTCGGATTCAACCCATTCACAAGAGTCCCACCACACACACTATCATAAACCAAAAAGTGCAATCTCAACATAAGTTGCCTGTCGAGCTGTTGGCTGTAGGTTTTTTTTTTTTTTCGACATCTTAACCAGGAAGGAGGGAATCTCAGTTTAGTGCATTTGTGTTTGGGGGTAGAGAGTAAGAAGCCTGTAAAAAAAAAGCATGCTACATGTCATCTATGTCCATCTGAAGATTAAAATGCAAGAAAAATCGTCCCTTGGAGCCATGAAGGGGGTATAGAGGCATAAATGGGGTATACTGGGGATGTCCACAGCAGCCCTTAAAACAGTTTTACCTTGCACCAAAGAGTCTCAGCCCCCGCCAAGGGGATCAGGCTCAGACCTGCGGCACCCACTCCATTAGCAGCGCTTCCTCTTCGGTGCTCACCAGCTGGGAAGCAGAGCTGGACCAACTGAGACCTGCTTAGCTAGTTGGTGTTTTAGTTGGTGTTAAGCGCAAGAGCCCCTGCAGCATCCCCTCCCCGCCCCACATTGCCCCTACCCCAAAAAACGTCGCAATCTGGCTAAAGGCATTCCAAGTATCTAGACTTTATTAGTGTTCGGTCTGCCCGGCTAGTACAGGTGTCACAAAAACCAAGAAACAAGTTAGTAGAGATACTCAGGTAACTCGAGCAGGTTAGCCTCGGAGGGAGCACCATGATGCCACGGCATCCCCGGAGCAGCATTTTAGGGAGCGCCTGGTTGCCTTCCCATCTCTCCATCCGTGCATAGTTAAGTCTGAGATGATGCTCCACAAGAGCGGGCCCTGCAATCCAGGCATCTCATCAAGAGACTTTGTGCTCTGGACACCCAACAGCTTCAAAGCCACGTCTGACCAATAGAGCCAAGCCCTCCAGACACAAGAGGGTTTGTTCAGAGAAGACATACTCCCCCCCCGCCTCCCCCCCCCCCAAGGCCAACTGACTCTTGCACAGAGCCCCACAGTCTCCACTTCTAGCTAGGGAATGAATTTCAAATGCTATCGATGGCTCACGCGTGGGATCACTCAGCTGGGAAGAGGCTGTTTTGGGGACAGGAGGGAAGATCCCAGCCCTGGGAGAAGAGATCCTGGAAGAGGTCTGCTCTTCTCCTAGAAGGACACAGGCTCCAGCCCCCAGAACAGCGACAGCTGGAGATAACGGGCTCATTAACCAGTTTGTGCTTCAAGGACAAGCCTCGTCCTCCCAGATAACCCAGCTGGCCTCTGGCTTTGTGCATTGAAACCACACAGCATGCCAAAAAAGAAAACAGCATTTCAAATTCTCCTAGAAAATCCACAGTTTGGTACAGCAGCCTAGGGCAGGTTCCTGGACAGATCTGCCTCATCCTTTAGGGATTACATTTTGGCACTGCAGACTCGGGAGCTTCAATAAATTCATAGGTAGGTCCCTGCTGCCTTATCTCCATGAAGCTTCGCACAGCATTTTCCACCATGCACTTCCCTCCCTCCCCCCCAGTTTTAGGCATTTACAAGCCCACCCTTGTTTATGCAACTCAGCTTTGAGAGCTATTTGCTACAGCTGGTCCTTCACAGGCAGCAAGCCATGCCAAAAACCTCAGCAACATGTAACCTGCAATCCCATCCTTGCTTCAGCGAGGCTACTAGAAATGATCTCACGACCCTCCCACCCCAACCAAAATATTTTCCTCTCGGGACATCCCACTCAAGCTCTTGGGATGCCAGCCCCTGCAAAAAAAAAAAATAAGGTTTACAGTACAGTTGTGTTTGTATTGTTACAGGCACTTAAACAGGATTCTTTGGTCCTTCAAAGGAATTAGCCACTCTGGCTTCTGTCTTCAGAAACCACAAGTCTGCACTCCCATAACACCTCCTGCACTAAAAAAATAATTCGGATCCGCTTCAGGGCAGTGCAGCTCTACCTTACTGTAATTCTACAATCTCCCCACACACACACCCACCCCCCCATTGCCTACAGAATTCGAGAAGCCATCGAGTCTCCCCGTAAACGTCCGAGCCATCTAGCTTCCATCACACTGCACATCCCATCACAGTGTACAGCAGACAGGTCTCGTCCCAACCATCCCAGGAACAAGATGCTCGAGCCAAGAGTCCAGGAAAAGTTTCCTCTCGGTGCAGTCCTGGGAAGGGTCCCCCCCTCCCTCCCCACTCCCCAAGGCAAGGAAATACCTCGGGGGACAGCCCCTGAAGCTTGTCCCGGCTCAGTTACAGGGAAGCCACGTTGGGTAGGACTGATTGCAAGGCAGGAAGGGCTGCACATGGGTCACGTAGTAGTTGAAGTTTATTTCGCTGACATAGGGAGCTGGCTGGTAGTAGCAGGTAACGTTTGTGACGGTGGGGATGATGTTCTGCTCAGCCAGGACCCTCACAGCCAGCATGGCAATGAGGTTCAGGGTCTGCCTCCTCTCGTGTCCCATGAGGCAGACCGTGCTCTCATTGACCACCCTGTGGAGGGTCATCAAATAGTCATATCTTTTGCTCTCCATCCCAACAAAGTGGCTCTGGAGGTAGCACTCCAGCTTCCTCTGCTGCTCGCCGATGTCAGAGAAGTCTATGAAAAACCTGGAGCACATGTACCTCTGTAGCGCCTTCATATCCACTTCCAGCTTGGGCTTAAACCCCCTGACCAGGAGGTTGCAGTACTTCAGAAGCCCCCCGCCTCGGATCTCCTCGGGGTTCCTGGTGGCGATGACCCTGCTGCGGAGGTGCTCCATCGCCTCCTCGAAGTCCCCGTACATGCTCTCCCCGGTCACCGTAGGGTGGAAGTTCTCAGCCATGGGGTTCTCTGAACACTCCCCAAACAGCAGCAGCGAATCCAGGATGATCTGGAAGGAGTCCACGCTGAACTCGAACTGCCGTCGGAGAGAGTCCACGAACTTGAGCTCCACGTTCTTCCCGCTGTTGTTGGACAGGGAGATGAGGCTCCAGCGGTCGGTCTCGTTGCACACCTTGACGAGCTTCTGCACGTACGCCTCCTTCAGAGTCACGGGGGTGATCTTGTCTTTGTTGACGCCTTCTGGGAGGAAGTCGAGCAGGCAATCCATGACCACGTCCTTCACCTGCTGGAAGACATCTTCGGTCTTCAGATCCACACCAAAGATGAGGTCCAGGTCTTTGTACCCCAAGCCACTGTCTTGATGTAGGACATGGCTAGCTGCTGAGCCATTCAGCCTCACGTTATGGACTGCGATTCCCTTCTTCTCCAGACGACTACGGACAACCTGAGACGGACAGAAATGTGGTGAGAAGCAGGCGAGCATTCCTGGAACAGCCTCACTACAGCAGCAGGATTGGCTCCCTCTGCTTATATGGGTCACTCCAGTGCAAGACAGCAAAATAAAAAGCTAGTCCATTAGAAATAGGTCACTTTGGAAGGCTTCCAGAGCCTTGAGGGAGACCCAGCCCCAGCTGCTGGCGGGTCGCACTCACTCCTTTGAGTTAGGGGGGGCTCCTGGCGTACAGGAGCAGCTCTTGAGAGTCTTGAAGGGAAGAGCTTGCTCTTCCCTTCCTCCCCTCACTGAGGGTGAGATGTTCCCTAAACCAACCCCGATCCCTGCTCACCCAGGGAAGGAGCAGCCAGCCTTCCAGCCTTTCCTCTAGGACCAGATTTAATCAGGGCACTCACCCATCCCGGCCATCCCTTTACCTGTCAGCATTCATCAGAAGCAAATCAAAACGCCCGAGCTGCTCCGAAAGCCCCAGCCAGGTGTCTCGAAGTTCATGTCCTAACTAGTAAGTGTATCCTAACAATTTCCAGTGTGTCAGAGCTTCGTGCCGAACTTGGCGTGCTATCAAGCACAGGAGGCAGCTTTCATCTTAGGGGTGTTACTTCTCTGATTTTAATGCTGCCTGCTCAGTCCTGGCACACCCACCCTACCTGCAGAGCTTTGTTCGTTCAGCACGGCGCTGAATCACTTGCCCGATTACTTAACTTGCAGGAGGCTGAAATAACCCCAAGACCATAAGATCAACCGCTCTGGACACCAGCTTGTAATTTGAGTGTCACCGAGCCCAGAGATCCCAGGGGATGAGGCTCATGTCTCCCACCAGCTCGTCCCACCTCCCGTCACTTTCATGTCCCTCCCCAGCCATTAGCCACCGCCAGGAGCCCTGCGAGCCTCATCCTGCTCGCCCGGTGCTAGAAGCATGGTTGCAGCTTGAAAGAGCCCAAGCTCGGGCTCCGAATGGAGACGTTATCTCCTGAGAAGCCAGTCTGACCGGGCTACTCGGCCCCGCGAGGCTGTCCTGGCTCGAGGAGCCCCACGGAAATGCAAAATCTCGGCGAGAAGCTCGAGTTGGCTCAGCCCTGTTCTTCTGGGGGATGCTGAGCATTGGGTCTGCAGCAGGACTGCCCCTGAGCTTGGTCTGCAAGCAGCAGGGGGTGAAGGGCTCCAGCAGGCAGCCCCCCGTGCAGGGAGGAGACGTTTCGGCAGGGTTTTGGGAGCGTTTTTTCAACTTGTTAAGCCCTAAGTTCAGGGCGCTGCGAAATCTCCTGATGCAGCTACTCTGCTGGCATTTCCCCACTGCTCCCTGACATTAGGAACTGCTGCTCAGGCTGGAAATGTGCCTGGGCTCGTGGCCAGCCCGATGGTGATGGTCACATGCCAGGCACCAGTTAACCAGTGAGCTATTCGCCGTCGGAAGTCCCAAGTCCCCCCAGCGCAGCCACGGACACGTTTGTTCTCCAAGGCAGACGGTGCCGAGAACCAGATTTACTCCTGAAATAAGGCGCTGGGTTATTCCTACACGCAGAGGCCAGCTCAGAGCCGACCCTAATGGGCTCTTGGTGGGACACCGCTGCCAGCTGGGCAGTCACCGAGCTGCTCACGCAGGCACAGCTCCACGGTGCTGCCTGTTAGGGGTTAGGGGGTTGTTCTACCAGGTTAATGCAAGACGGGACATAGGTCACAAGCGTCAGGTACAGATCCAGGTGCTGGTCCCAGCTAAGATCTCATTCCAGATTAATTTTCCAGCCACAATCAAAGATTGTTGCTTAATATCTCCCTGGGCAAGGCTCGGGACCTACAGACCCATGACCCTGGGCAGACAGCTCTGCCTACACAAGAGTTATTGAGGAAGAGGGGGGAAAAGCTATTGAAGAAGAGGAGAAAATCCCACCCAGAGGGGGCAAACCACCCCAATTTGGCCCAGAAGCTGCAGGGGGGAGCAGACAGCCCCAGCACCCCAGGATGAACACCCCCAGCCCCAGTGCAAAGCACACCTGGAGTCACCCCCTGGCTGCAGGGGGTGCAGGTATGTGTTCTCCCCCTGGGGGTTGGATATTTGGGGGGTTAGGCAGCTGCTGACCTGCTTCCCAAAGCAGCATCCCACCTGGGGTGTGGGTCAGCTAATTGGCTCTGACAGCCGGGCGCTCACCAGCCCTCCACCTGCCGCTTCCCACCACAGCCCGAGCCACAGGCACATCCCAAATAAGTGCCTTTGGGGTTGCTCACATCGTTAGTCAGCCCTAAACACAGGGGGCAGCACGCCTGCCTCTCACCGCATCTCAGGGTGCTGGTGGCATCCACGGCATCCTTTTGGGCAGCTTCAGCACCAAAAAATTCGGCTTGCTGGGGGAGCATCTGATGCTGCCCCATGTCGGGTGGTTAAGGGGACCGGGGCTTCTCTAGCCCTTCCCGACCCCAAGGCAGCACCTTAGGGTGGGTTCCCATCTTCTGCTCGGCATAAAGCCTCGGGAGCACGGGCGTCCAGAGCTCCTGCCCCCAGCAGATGCAGCAGGAACTCGAGGAATTTGAAGTCAGCCTCGCTCGAGCGTCACTTGCTCGTTCCCAGGCAGAAATATTCCCCCAGCAGCCGAGGCCCCCCGAATCCTCACCTTTAGTTTATTGTGAAGCCTGTTTGCTCGTGGCTTCGTGAGCAGCCTTTTTAATTAGAAGCCGGCATGCCCGATTTTTTACATTTGATGAGTCATTACCGAGGCACGAAGTTACCTCCCAACCATGAATATGCAGCAGCGTAGCCGAGCTGCACGGCCAGTTGAATATTACACGCAGTTATTGCTTTATGGTTGAACTAACAGGAACTCTCCGACGACATTAATCGGGGGGGACGCAGCGTGCCACGACCCCGAGGACACTTGGGGCTGCCACCCCTGCACCGGCTGCCCCCGGTGCCCGGTACCCAGGGGCTGGGGGGGGGCACTGGGAGGCAGGGAGCAACTGGGAAAGGCCCTGCAGGTACCAGGGGGACCCTGCAGGTTCTGGGGGCATCTGTCCAACACCCTGATCCCACCATGCCCTGGTGGTCCCAAGGCACTGGGGGGGGGACAGAATACTGGTGCCCACCCCAGGGGGTCCCTGCTGGTCCCGGGGGACCCCCAGGAGGGTC
Source organism: Cygnus olor (assembly GCF_009769625.2). NCBI lineage: Eukaryota > Metazoa > Chordata > Aves > Anseriformes > Anatidae > Cygnus > Cygnus olor. The sequence continues at coordinate 4,145,338 of NC_049191.1, forward strand.
CTGAGTGGGTCCCTGCTGGTACCAGGAGTCCCAAAGGGGCTCTGCCCACTGCAGCCACCCCAATCCCACCACATCCCAGTGGTCCTAAGGCACTGGGGGGGGGGGGGCAGAATGGCTCTGCCTGCTCCAGGGGGATCCCTGTCGGTACCGGGTGGGTCCCTGTCGGTACCAGGGGGGTCACCTGGGTGGCCCCGGGGGGGTCCCAGCCCCCACCACCACCCTGACCCCACCATGTCCCAGTGCTCCCCCGGTCCCGGGGTGGGGCAGAACGGCTCTGCCCACCCCGGGGGGGGGGGGTCCCTGCAGGTAGCAGGAGGGAACCCGGGTGGTCCCATAGGGAGCCCTACCGGTATAGGGGTGCTCAGCCCCCACCAGCACCCCAACCCCACCACATCCCGGTGCTCCCCCACCCCGGGGGGGGGGGGGGGAGCCCGGACCGGCGCTGCCCTCCCCCCCGGGGGGGGGTCCCCGGTCCTCACCTGCACGATCGTGCGCGGCCGCACCGAGAGCGTAGGGAAGTTGCCGCGGCCGTGGATGGGCACGGCCTCGCCCAGGATCTGGTCCAGCCGCTGCACCTGCTCCCACGTCAGGACGCTGAACCGGCCGCCGCCGCCGCCGCTTTCCGCCTGCCCCCCGGAGCCCGCAGCGGGCCCCCCCGGTGCCGCCGCCGCCAGCATCACCGCCAAAAACCCCACGGAAATGGGGATAAACGGGAGGAAATTTTTTTTTTTTTTTAATTAATAATAACGAACCGGCGCGGGGAGCTGCGGACGGAGGCGGCCCCGGGGGGATGCTGAGCCCGGCCCAGCCACGCTCCGCTCCGCTCCGCCCGCCACCGGCCGCGCTCGGCACTGCGCTCGCCCGCGCCCCGCCGCCGCTTTATGTAGGCGTCCGGCCGCGCCCCCTCATTGGTCCGGTGTCTCCGCCAATCGCTGCCCGCCGCCGCCGCCTCTTCGGCTCTTTCATTGGTCGCCGTTAGGAGCTGGGGAGCGCCGCGGAGCCAATCGAGAGAAAGGGGAGTGGAAAGAGGCGGGGTGGGGAGGGGAGGGGCGGGGCTCGCCCGGGTTGTCCCGCCCCCTGATGGCGGGAGGGCGGTGGCTTAAAGGGGCCGCAGCACGGGGGGGAGGGGTGGGGGGGGGGAGGGGTGGGGGGGGCCCCAGCACAGGGCTGGCTCCACGGCCCCCTACCGCGGGGTGCCCCGCTGGTGCCCCACTGGTGCCCGATTGGTGCCTCATTGCTGCCTCATTGACATCCCATTGATGCCCCATAGGCTTCCCATTGATGCCCCATTAATTCCCTATAGATATCCCATTGCTGCCCCATTGACCTCCCATTGATTCCCCACTGACATCCCATTGCTGCCCCATTGCTGCGCCACTGACATCCCATTGCTGCCCCATTGATCTCCCATTGCTGCCCCATTGCTGCCCCATCGACATCCCATTGCTGCCCCATTGCTGCCCCATTGATCTCCCATTGCTGCCCCATTGCTGCCCCATCGACATCCCATTGTTGCCCCATTGATTCCCCACTGATTTCCCATCGACAATCCACTGATGCCCCATGGCCCGGTGCCCCACAGCCCCATGCCATACAGCCTGCCACTTGCCACCCCACACCCCTTGCTCCCTCCCCAGCAGCGTCCCTGGACACCGGGGGGTGACACCAGGGGGTGACACCAGCGGGGATGGAGCCCCCCGGGGCAGGGTGCCGATGCCCAGCGCCTCCTGCCCCAGGAGCTCAGCCCCAGCCCCTAAACCCGGCCCCAAGCCCTGCTCCCAGCCACCCGCCATTGTCACCCCAGCCGTGCCCATGGCCTTAAAATCCTTTTCTCGTCCATATAAGCCTGGATCCCTTTCCCAGCGGCAGCTCCCCGACCAGCTCGGTGCCGGACCAGCACCAATTTATTTTAACACTGCCACTTTTCCCGCAGGTGCCCATGGGGTCAGCCACACACCCACAAACCCCAACCCCGCAGTCCCCGAATGAGGGCACCTGGGTTTGGGGAGCCCCCGCAGAGCCCTTCGAGGCCGCGTCTCCGGAGCCGAGGTTTGCTCTTGGGTTTTCTCCTCCTCCAAGGGTTTCCCTGCCTGGGGGTGTCCCAGGGAAGCTGGAATTTCTGCAAAAAAAAAAAAAAAAAAAGACTCAGAAAGGGGGGAATTGGGGTTTTGGGGGAATGGGGGGTGCAGGAGCGCCCACAGCGCTGGCTGGTGCTGGAGGGGAGAGGCGGCACTGGGTGTCCCCAAAGCCAGGTCCCTCCAAACCCTCCCAGCCCCGTGACACACAGCGTGACTCAGGGCGGTGACACGCAGCCAGGGGTCCCCAGGGGTCCCCACGGAGCAGGGGGGTCCCCCACACACCCCGTGTGTCCAGGGGAGCGGCCACCCCGTCCGGGGCTCCGTGTGCCCCGGCTCGGCGCCGTCCCCGTCCCGTCCCCACGTCGGGATTTCGCTCCCCTGTCGGCGCAGTCGCGTTGCTCCATCGGGCATCTCCGCGCCGGGATTAACGCTGCTCCCGGTTACACCCACGCCACGCGAGGAGGGCGTCGCTGGCGCAGGATGCGGCCCAGCTGCTGCACCGAGCTCAGCACCCCGCTCCCGTGGCGCTGGGGTCCCCTGGTAGGAGCGCGGGGAGCCCACGGGTGGCCGGGTGCTGCGCCACGCACGAGCCGTGGGGAGGAAGGTGGCACCGGGGGCCACGCCGCAGGGTGCGAGGAGACGGTGGCAGGGTCACAGCACCATCCCAGGGCAGGATCAGTGCGGTGGGGGCAATCAGAGGTGGCTGGGACGTGGGCTGCTGGCAGGAGGGGGGCGATGGGTGCCGAAAGGAAGCTGGTGAGCAGCCGGGAGCACACGAGGCACGGCCAGGGGACAGGGGGCAGGGGACAGGGGACAGGAGACAGGGGTCAGGGGAGAGGGGAGAGGGGACAGGCATGCTGGTGGCCCTGGAGAAAACACCGTGCCATTAAAAAGCGCTGACGTGCCCCGGCCGGACTGGCTGGGCGGCTCGGTGACATCCATCCCCAGTATTACCCCAAAGAGCCACCGCGAGCAAATGGCACCGCCACCATTTCCTTCCAGCTCAGCGAGGCCCGGCCGGGCTGTACTCGTTTGTTTTGCCAGCAATTAAGGGCTAATCACCGTCTTGGGGTGAATGATGGGGGGGTCCTGCCCCCCAGACCACGGCAGGAGCCCCCTTTGCAGGCGCAGCGGTGCGGGGTGGTTGGGTGGCACGGGGCTGTGCCTGCACCCACACGGGGTGGCACGGGGCTGGGGGACACACGGAGGTGGAGCCCCTTTTTGGGGCCATTTTCCAGCCCATTGGGCAATTTACCCACCTGGGGAACCGGGGGTGCAGGAGCAGGGTGCAGGGCTGGGAGGGGTAAAAGCTGAACCTAGAGGGGAGACCTCGGGGAGTCCCCGAGCTGCGTGGGACCGGCTCTGCCCACCATTGCCCAGGGCGTGTGCCGCCTCCCTGAGCACGCAGCGGGGACCAAGCCCTTCTCCCAGAGCCACCTCCGTCACCCAGCGTCACCCCGGGGAGCAGCAGCGCTCCCCATGGGGCGGGGAGCTCCTCCTCCCTGACCAACCCCGGAATCGCTGCTGCACGCTGAGGCCGCCCTTGTGCACCCACCACTTCTCCCCATGCACCCACAGTCCCCATGCACCCACCGCTTGGCCCCATGCGCCCACCGCCTGTCCCCAAACCCACGGCAGCTGTCCCCATATGCACACCAGCTGTCCCCACGCACCCACCGCCTGTCCCCAAGCCCACACCAGATGTCCCCACGCACCCAACGCCTGTCCCCACGCACCCACTGCCTGTCCCCATGCACCCACTCCCTGTCCCCATGTACCCACCGACTGTCCCCACGCCCACAGCAGCTGTCCCCGTGCCCACACCAGCCATCCTCTTGCGCACGTCGCTGTCCCTGCGCACAGCCCCACGTGCCACCGTCCCCACGCAGGTGCCAGCTGTCCCCGGGCACTTGCCTGCCGTCCCCGCACACACGTGCCACCATCTCCGTGCCCGAGCCGCCGTCCCCGCACACGTCCCTGCTGCCTCGCACCCGCTGTGGACTAAGGAGGTGGGTCCCATCCCTGCAGCCTCCCTCGGCAAACACGGCTCCCAGCCACCTCCTGTTTGCGGGTGTCCACCGGCCCCGCTCCCTCCCGTGCAGCCCCGTGCCTGGCACGGCCGGGCCCCGGGGTGCCACCGCTGGCAGCAGGGACCCCGTGGGCACCCCATGGCTCTGGGCCCTGCGGGGCGACGGCTTCGTGCTCCGAGGAGAGCTACGAGGATGAGGAGGGTGAGGTGAGGGTGAGGAGGAGAAGGTGAGGGTGAGGAAGATGAGGTGAGGATGAGGAGGATGATATGAGGATGAAGAGGATGATGTGAGGATGTGGAGGAGAAGGCGAGGATGAGGAGGACGAGGTGAAGATGAGGAGGACAATGTGAGGATGAGGAGGAGAAGGTGAGGATGAGGAGGACGACGTGAGGATGCGGAGGAGAAGGCGAGGATGAGGAGGAGAAGCTGAGGATGAGGAGGACAAGGTGAGGGCACTGGTGTGGCAGGGGGAGTGGCACTGCTCTGCTTCACAGAGGTGAAGGAGTTGGCTGATTTCTGCCTAATTCACCCTAAAAGCCAAAAGAGGGTAGAAGAAACCTGGGCAGGGGGTTTTGGCTCCTGGGGGTGGTTTGGGAGCTGGTTGCGTTCCTTCCCCCTCTCCCCCCCCCCCCCCCCCCAATTTCTCTAACCCCCAACTCCTGCAGTGCCTCACCCACAGCAGGTGGGGAAACTGAGGCAGGGCATGCAGCAGCATCGCCCTCCCCCCCATCCTGCTGCCCCCGGGCACCCCCATGCACAGCACCCTTGGTGCCTCGGTGGCCCTGAGTGACACCACCTCGAGGCGATGTCCCTGTGCCAGCCACGGCAAGACCAAATTTGTCACCACCCAGCATGGGGGGGGACATGGTGGCTCTGCTCAGAGCCCAGGGTCCCTGTGGGACCACCCTCAGGTCCCCCACACCCCCCGGCCCCAGCTGCCTCGCGGAAATAATGATAACTGGTGGCGGCCACGATGCCACCCAGCGAGGTGTCGGGAGCCACCGAGGGCCGCCACCAAGGGGCTGAGATGAAAGGCGCTGCGGGAGCGCAAGGTGTCATCACGGCGGTGACACAGGGCTGGGGAATGGCACCCGTCACCTCCCCGGGCTGCTGCAAAACCCTGCCCGGGGCGCAGCGGGGGACACGGCCCCTGGGTGTCCCCGGAGAGGTGCCGGGAGCAGCCACCGAGCCCCATCCCAGCTGCCTGAGCCACGCCGGGGGTGTCACCGTCACTGTCACCGTCTGGGGAGGTCTCTGTCCCCCGACCCCCTGAAATGTCCCCAGCTCTGCTGCTGCCGCTTCGGGGCCGAGCGGTGAGGGAATCCCAAACCACACCGCACATTCCCAGCCGTGTAAACAGCGACCTGCGTGCCCTGGGCTCGGTGGCTTCCCGGTGACACAGCGCGCTGCTCGGCTCGGCTCGACTCGGGATTTTAAACACGCGGCGAGTGACAGCCTGGCTGCGAGCTGCTGTTAGTTTGAGCCTGGTAGGAAACGCAGCTGGCCTTTCTCTTTGATTTTTTTTTATTTTTCAGGCCCGAGGTGATGGCACCAGGTGGTGGCACCGTGCCGGCTGCCCCGCTGTAGGAAAGCAGGGACCCAGCTGGGAGCTCTGCTCCGGGCAGCTGCTGAGTCCCAGACTGGTGACAATGGTGGGGACTTCATGGCCATGGCCCTTCCCGAGGGATTTTGGTGCTCGTGTTCGGTGCAGGACCCAGCCCTGGGAGTGCAGAGCTCGCCGTGGTGTGCCTGGAGCATCAGCAAGGCCGGGGACTGTCTGGGTAAATATCAGCAAATCCTGCTAAGCCGATGAGGCACCTGCAAAGCGGTCACTGACGCGCTGGGCTTTCCCCAAACTGGACACTGCAGAATCTGAATGAGCCGAGACAGGGACCGAGCACCAGGATGAGCGCATTAGGGACGGGGAGAACCCCCCCAGCCCCCACCCGCAGCCCCCACACTATGGGGTCACCTCCACCCATCCGGCCCTCAGCAGCCGGTCCCTGCCTGTGCCCGATCCCGTGGGATGCTCAGGACTTGAGCCCCCCAGTGAGCTGCGGGGCTCCCGGCACCATCCCCTGGGAGAACCTCACTGCCCTCGGCATGGGGCCACTGCAGCACCGCCGTGGGTGCAGGGAGGATGAGGAAGGCTCGGAGGAAGGACCAGCTTGCTCTGCCTGAGCTTTGTGCCACACCTTGGGGAGGGAAACTGAGGCACGGGGGAGCCCAGCTGCCCTGGCTCGGGCAGATTCCTGCAGCTGCGAAGGACAAGGGCGGCCCTCTCAGGGTCCCACTGTTCTCCCTGTCCTTGGCACTGGCAATCAGGGAGGGAAAGAGAAGGGAAACCGGGGGCTCGGGCAGGGCACAGGGACACAGTACGGCCACAGGGACCACAGGGCTCAGGGACACTCGCCGGGACCCATCCACCCCGTGGCCTCGCTGCGTGAGCTTCAGCAGTTGCTCAGCGGTGACAGCCCATCCCTGGAGGGATTATTAGTTCCTCCCTCATTAAGAAAAGTTACTCACCCCCTGACAGAAACAAGAATATCCTGGAAATGCCTTTGTTTGGCGAGCTCTCGCATTAAAACTATGACCAGAACGGGGAGGGCGGCTGCACGTGATGCAGCCCGGCACGTGTGGCGGGCGAGATGCTCACACCCGGCCGCAGCCCGGGGCTGCCCCGAGCTCTGCTGTCACCCCCCGTGCCCAGTTTGGTGGCTGTCACCGTGCTGCTGGGCTGTGCCAGCACCTCCCAGTGCGCCCAGGACCAGACCCCCGGTGCAGCCCTGGGGACCCGCAGCACCCCAAGCCCCGTGCGGGGCAAAAAGGATGGCACCCGCTGCCCCGTCCGCTCGTCCTGCCCCAAGGGAGCAGTTGGGAGGCCCCACGGAGCAGCAGCGGGGCCGAATCCAGCCCTGAGACACGGGAGGACCCTGGGCTTCAGGTATTTTAAGCAGATGAGCAACGCCAGCGCTTATGCGCTTGCTGGATTGTAGGCGCGTGAGTCACAGCCGTGCTGAATCAGAGCTTTAATGCGCAGCAGTGAAACACGCTCGAGTTATGGCCGCCTAAAAGCCAGGGGCTTCTCGGGGGGGAGAGGGCGCCCCGTGGGATGGGGGCTTCGGGGTCGGGGCTGGTGCGTGGCCCTGCTCTGGGGATGGGGAAATCGTCCCCCAGTGCCCAGCTGGGTGAAGGGTGCGGGTCCTGAGCAGGGAGCTGGGGACCCCCCACTCCTGACCGTGAGCACTGGATGTGTTGTGGCCCCATGGCCGTGCTGGTGGCCCCGTGGCTGTGCTGGTAGCCCTAAGGCCGTGCTGGTAGCCCCATGGCCGTGCCAGCTTCCCCAGCAGCAGGGCCCAGAGCGGTCCCCCGGGCCCTGTGTTAACCACAGGCTCCCAACCAGCCCGACCAGGCGGGTGACACGTTCCCTGTTCCCCGACACGGCCCGACGCAAGCCCTGCGCTTCCCCATCCCAATTACAAACACAAAAGAGGAGGGACGTTGGGAGCACAAATCAGACGTCCCCACTGCTCCCAGGGTTTACAGGAGGGCCTCGTCCTGCACAGTTTGGGCAGCCAGAGAGACCCAGCTGGCTTCTAGCCGGCGGGGCACGGAGCCCTGCTCAGTGAGGCAGGAGGGGTCCCCATGTCCCCAACCCTGGGGGACAGCAGCCAGCGCCGGGCACCTCATGCCCCCAGAGCAGAGCCGCTGCCCCAGCACAGCTCCCCAGGCCAGGAGGGTGAGCCGAGGGCAGGAATTTGGGCACGGATCCGAGACGGGGGAGCGTGGGCTCGGCCACGCCCTGCCACAGAGTCTGTCCTTCCTCCCTGGGGACAGCGCGGGGACAATGCACCGGGATGGGCACCACCAACACCTCGAGGCTTCCTCCAGGGCTCGGTGATGTCCAGCACCCAGATGAGGAGATCGGGGCTGGGTTTGCCTTCGGGATCCTTTGTGCTGACGGAGCTGGCTCGTGCTGCAAGAGCTGCGGGTGTGGGACAGCCCTGCCGCTGTGGGACGTGCCCGGTGCCGTCACCCATGGGTGCTGGGACAAGCAGCGACGCATTGGGGCTGGCATGAGCCTGTCGCTGCCCCGCAGGGCCCCCAGAGCCCAGTGGGAAGGTGAGGGATGGACCCACCACCCCCACAGTGACTCAAGAACGGGCTGAGGTCTTGCAGCTGCCCCTCGAGACACGGCTGGTGCCCCGCGGCAGGGGCAGGAGTCCAAACAGCCGGAAAGAAAACACAAAAAATTAACATTAATTTATTAGAATATTCATGAAAAAAAAAAAAAAACGAGATTCTCTTTACATGTGTGTGTTTTTTTTTTTTTCTTTCTTTTTTCCTTTTTATACAAGAGAATTTTCATTGCTTTTATTTTTTTTTCCTCCTGGAGACAGAGCAGGGCACGCAGGCACACACAGACAGCGACGGCGGGCGCTCGCCCCAGCGGGAGGAAGCCGCGCGGATGCCAGACCCCGGGGCCAGGCACGAGGCAAGGCCCGGGGGTCCTGCGACGGGCGCGCACGAAGGCAGCAGGACAGGGACGACGCGTGACAAGGCACGGCACGAGGAAGGGGAGGCAGCTCTGGCCCCCCCCGGGGTGCTGAGCACCCCATGGCACGTGGTGGGGGCCAGGCGGCACACGGGGGACAAGATGACATGCTTGAGCACGACGCGGGATGGTCCTGAGCCCAGGGAGGGCTGCGAGCCACCTGAACACCCAACGCTCCCTCCCAGCAAAGTCTCGGGGCTCGTTCCAAGCTCAGGACCCTCAGCACCCCCAGCTGGCCCCCTCCTGCCAGCTCCCGGCCCCGCTGTGCCCCCGTGCTGGGTGAGCAGCAGGAGCCAGTCCCCAGCTCTTCCCGAGCTCCTCTTGGTCGTGGGGGAAGGGAAAACATCCAAACCGTGTAGAAAATACAATCATCCGCACGCCACCTCCCCGCGGACGTCGAACCCGGAGGCTGTCTTTGGTTAAGGAGCACCCGGTGCTGTCTCTGCCCCCTGCATGGGATTTTAAGGGGTCGTGCACGGGGCCGGAGCCGTGCTGCCAGGCAGGCGAGGGCAGCAGGAGGTGCTCGCCACGGCTCAGAGGCCTCCAGGGCACTCGGTGGCGGCTCGCAGCGGGGTCCCCGAAGGGCTGGGTGACAGGTAGCAGCTCCAGGAGACGAGAGGCATTGAGGCCCATGCTTGCAGGGCCACTCAGAGCGAGAGGGGAGCCGGGTCCCCCTCGCATGGCTATAGGATATTTAATTTAACAAGACCCGGCGTGAAATGCAGTGCTGGAGGAGGTGTTCCCGGGCAGCAGCCAGCCCCACAGGGGAAGCAGCCAAGGCAAGGGGACGCCGCCATGAGCCTGCGGTCCCCGGGAGGCTGCCGAGGGAGGTGGTCTGTGCCCCAGCCCCTGAGCGGAGCCTGGCTCCCCCCTCCAAGCTCTCCGCTCCAGAATCGAGGCGAGGAGGCAGATAAAAAGCGAAGCAAAGGAGAGGCAAAGCCGTGCTGCGAGGCAGGCCCCGTGGACACCCCGAATTCTCCAGCCAGAGCCCACGCTGCGCTTGCCAGAGCCACCCTGAGGAGCCGCTCGCTGGTCCTGAGTCAACGCAGGTGGGGGCGGCGCTGGGGGCAGCCTCTGGGGAAGCCCTGCCGAGGCCTGACAAGTCCCAGGCCCTGGGAGATTGTCCGTCACCCCCAGGGCACAGCAGGCAGGCGGTGCTGGGTGCCCCGTCCCCTCCACCGCCGGCCGTCCCAGGGGCTCCATCCTGCTCCTTGGGGCCAGTCCATGGCTTGCTGGCCAGAGCCGTGGGGGCAGAACCCATCCATCTGGGACGGTCTCTCCTTCCAGAACCCAGCGTGTAGTGATAGAGGAACCAAAAAGGTAGGGGTGGGGGTCAAAGAGGGAAGAACAAACAAAGAGAGAGAGAGAAACCAGACGGAGATGCGTGAGGCTTCACGCGCCCGCTGCTACTGCCCCTTGGGGATGAAGGGCTCCCCTTCCTCCGGCTCCGGCCGAGGCCCCGGGTCGCTCAGGCACCGCAGCATCCGCTGGCTGCTGGGGCTGTCGCTGGTCCCCGGGGTGAAGACATCGTCAGTGCCCGGGGAGGAAGGCTCCTTCACCCGCATCACCAGCCCCTCCTCATCCTCCTCGGGCGAGGGCGGCAGGCCGCCGCAGCCCTTGGGCACCTCATTCGACAGGTCCACGGACTCCGGGGACTGCGGGGAGGCCGGGTCGATGGTGATGATGGGCAGGTTCTCCGAGTCCGGTTTGGGTTCGTAGGCCAGCGGATCTGGGGGGGCAGAGAGGTGTCAGGCAGAGCCCAGCTCACGTCGTGCTGGTCGTGAACAAATTGGGTCAACCTGGGGGGTTCCAGCAGGGAAGGGGGATGTCGGGGACCTCCAGCTATAACGCACTCCAGGTGATTGGGGTCTGGACCCCTGGGCTCACTCCCTCTAGTTTCCGAGATGCTGTTTAAGCCCTTTTTCCCATCTCCACATGCTATTTGGAAAGGCAGCAGCCCTGCTGCCCAGGACTGCAGGGTTTGCACAGGGAGAAGCTGCCCTCTGGTGATAAAACACCGTCTCAGCAAGCACCAAAGCAGTGCAGTGCCGCGTCATGCCGAGCGGGTTACACTCAGGCTCCTCTCCTCCAAGCTGTCCCCAAAAGCGGAGGGAAGGACATATAGGGCAGAAGAGAGACAAAGATGGCAAAGTAAATGTGTGATGGAGAAGCCAGGAGGACAGGGGAAGGTCTGGGTGTTGGGAACTCCTGCTCCTCTCCCCGGCAGAGATCGAGAACAGACATGGAGAGGCAGGGCTGGGAAATATGGCTGTAGGGACAAGGTAAGATGAACTCTGGGCAATCCGGGTTGGAGAGCTGGCAGAGGGACAGAGGGGACACAGGACGGCTCAGACTCCGAGTGCCTCAGCACCCAAGTGTCAGTGGTGCTCAGCGTGACACCGACAGCGACGCTTCCGCAGCAGCTCAGCGCCACCCTACCTGAGCCTATGCGAGCCCGGGACATCGTGGGCGAGTCGAGCTTGTGAGCCGGCACCGTCAGGTAGTTCGCCTGCTGCAATCAGAGCGCAGGGAAGGCAGCGTGAGGGGCTGCCTCCAGGTGAGTGGCCGGGATGAACAGGGAAGGCGAAGCCTTCCAAGACCCCAGGCCACAGGGACGAGCAAGAAGCAACGTCAGCACGCAGAGAACAAATGCACGCATCCTCCCACCCGTGCTGCAAGGACTTGTTGTGAGCCTGCCTTCATGCTGGGATGATCAGAGGGCAGATACCCACTGTCAGCTGAACGCAGCCTCCTCCCCATGCAGGACACCGCTGTCCTTCCCAGGCTGGGAAGCCCTGTCCACCTTCCTGTCCTCCCCGTCCTGCAGCAGCATCCCTGCCCCAGCGTCCCCTCCATACCCTTCGTTCCATCTGCCGGGCTTTCTGCCTCCGCAGGAGCATCTGGTTCCAGGCTTCCTCATAGGGGTCGGCCACAAGCGTGTGCCGGTTGTAGGATCGCAACTGGGAAAATGCCCGAGAAAAGGAGATGGGTTAAAAACCTTGCAGAAAGGCAAAGAAAGGTCATATCATTTCCCTTAGGGATGGGATGAAACAGCCACCAGTGGGCACAGAGCGTCCAAGCAGTTTGGTGGCTCATCCCTTGTACATTAGCATGGGGTGCCCGATCCTGAGCCACCGTGACCCAGCAAGGGTTTAAACACCAGGCTCAGACAACAAGTCAGCCTCCTCTTCAGCATTGTCCCAAGAGAAAAAGCCTCTTGGGGAGAGAAAGGCAGACTAAGAACACAAAGGGCTGAGCTCAGGGATGCCCTGGCAGAAGTGCAGACCTGGACCCGAGGGTTTCTGGCTGAAGTTGTGCTGGCCACCCCCAGGGAAGCAAAAGGGGCACACAGGGTGCAGAGGCACCATGCAGGGTCATGCCTTACCCTCTGCCTGGTTTTCTGCAGGTTATTGCGAAGGATTTTCCGGATCTCCTCCTCCTTGTCCTTGGACAGGGCTGGAATGACGCGCTCCGCGGGCAGGGTCTTGGGGTTGATGTTCCTGCAAGGACAGAGAGGATTCAGAGTCACAGTGTGACAGCTCATGGCAGGGCTGAACGGCTGCTTGCCCTGCAGCCACAAACTGGGAGTGTTCACCCCATAGCCAGGGCCCCTGGGAGGTTCATCATGGCCAGGGCTGGGGAACTCACTGGATAGAGACTGTGGAGACAGCAGAGGGGATCTTGCCTAAACCCCCGCTCTCCACCAGCTCGATTGCCTGCTTCATCTCCATCTTGTGATAGAAAGCGATGAGCTGGGGCTCCTTGGAGCGCTCCCCTGCAATCAGGCACTTCTTCACGTACTTCTTGTTGAAGCGGTTCAGCCTTCCCGAGGACACGGGGGAAGAAGAAGGACGATACGTCATTCCTCCCCCCACCTCAGCACCCGCTCCCTGCTCCCTGCTCTCCTGCTGAGGCCAGCAGAAGATGGATCATTTCCCACAAGCACGGGTCAGGAACCCCTCCAGAACCAGGCAGCCTCCAAAACACCACACCACTGCTCCTACTGACAGTGGACAGACCTGAGCTCCTGCAGGGACTGGCCACCAGCTGTTCCCACACTGCTGTGAGCATTTTGTGGTGTGACAAAGGGGTGCAGCCCCGCAGCCACACTCACCCTCAACCCAGGGCCGTAATTCATCAGGGAGGGAACTTGTGCTGCTACTCCAGCCTGGGGAAAACCCTGGCCTTGGGCTGGGGCATCCTGCTAGGTGGCCATTCAAATCTTTCCCCACGTCACCCCCAGGTCCCCCAAGCCACAGAAGCTCCACACTCACTTGTCTTTCCAGTGGTGATGCCCATAGTGGCCACAGATATCCTCAATCCCCGTCAGAAGGTGATCCAAGAACTAGAAGAGAAGGCCCAGGGCGTGGGCAGCTTGCAGGGCTGCTGCCTGCCTCTCCCCACCACCCTGACACCCACTGCCCCAGGGGTGATGGTACTCAACAGGGTGTAAAATTGGGGCCGTGGGGCCAGGATGGGCCAAAGAAGGGCAGCACGGTCCTACATAGCCTGTCTGCTGCACTACCTCCGCTAGGCGGAGGGGAGGTCCAGGTCAGAGCAGGCACTGGGCGACACATACGGCGGACAGCCCCTTGCTCCGTCCCCCCCTTACCTCGGGCACCGACTTAGGGGCAGCTCCCGCTCCGTAAACCTGCCTGGTTACAGCAGTGGAGGTGACAGAAGCAGAAGGCGAAGAGGGGTAAGGCGGCAGAGAGAGGCATGTGGGAAGGCCGGGCGCAGCGGGTTACCTGCGTGTGGATCTCCTCGTTGATGGAGCGCTTCGTCTCCTGCTTCTTCTTCACAGCCAGCAGGTCCACCAAGGGCCGGATGGTCATGCCCTAGGGAATGGGGCAGGAAGAATCACAGAATCATAGAATATCCCGAGTTGGAAGGGACCCACAAGGGTCATCGAGCCCCAACTCCTGGCTCCATACAGGTCTACCCAAAAATTCAGACCAGAGGACTAAGTGCACAGTCCAAATGCTTCTTGAACTCTGGCAGGCTCGGTGCCGTGACTGTGTCCCTGGGGAGCCCAGGTTCCAGTGCCCAACAACCCTCTCAGTGAAGAACCTCTTCCTGATATCCAGCCTGACCCTCCCCTGTTGCAGCTTGACACCATTCCCTTGGGTCCTACCACTGGTCACTAAAGAGAACAGATCAGCGCCTGCCCCTCTGCTCCGCCTTGTGAGGAAGCTGCAGGCTGCCATGAGGCCTCCCCTCAGCCTCCTCTTCTCCAGGCTGAACAGGCCAAGTGACCTCAGCCGCTCCTCGTACATCTTCCCCCCTAGGCCCTTCACCATCTTTGTAACCCTTCCCTAGGGAGGTTAGGCCTCTCCCCGCCATGAAGGTTAAGGTGCCCGGCAGGAGCTGGCTGGGTTCAGCACAGCTGAACCTCAGGGCTCTGCGCTGCTGGTGTCACTTGTGAGCCTGAAGAGCTTTGCAAACCAAAGAGGGGACAGTGGCAGAGGCTGTGGCCATGCTCCTTGCTCTCCATGCCCCCACACGGCCCGCTGCCCCTCTGTAACCACAGCACGACCACCTGCGAGCCACCAACCTGCACGAAGACTGTGAAGAAGATCACCGTGATGATGGCCGTGAGGAACATGTCCCTCATGTCAAAGTGCTCGTAGTCGAGGAGGTAGCAGAGGGAGAAGGCGATGGCTCCCCGCAGCCCCCCGTAGGCAATGATGAACTGGTCCTTCGGCGTCAGCTTCACAATTCGGAACTTGTTGATGAACCAGGTGAGGACCAGGACGCCTGGGGGAGCGGGGCAGGACCTCAGGTGAGCAGATGGTGAAGGACGCCCCCAGTCCTGAAGAAGCCCCCCTCCCAGAGCCCAGCTTGAAGGCCAGAGCAGTGTCATACCCTCAGGGCCACAGGTGCACGTGGGTGCTCTCCTGCTCATCCCAACCCCATGTCTAGTAGAGAGTTGGCCTCACCCCATCTTTCTGCAAAGCCAAGCACCAGCAAGGTCCAATGCCCACGGTGGAGCAGTGCTCCACCAGTCAACCCCAGTCTCCCCAGCGAGGCACACTAGGACCTTGTAGCCCTGGAGGGAGCCCAGGAGCCAGGAGCGACCCCAAGGACCTTGTCCTCACAGCGGGACCTCACCTAAAACCCTCGCGATGAGGCAGAAGAGCAGCGTGCTGATGACAAAGGTCCAGTTCCAGTAGTGCTGGCCGGCCACAGTGGAGACACCCAGGAAGATGAAGATGAGGGTCTCGCTCACGCTGCTCCACATCTTGAGGAAATACTTGATGGTGGTGTGGGACTTGTGGGAGATGTTGGCTTCCACGTAGGGCCGCATGACCACGCCGGAGGCGATGAGCCTAGGGGCAAGGTCGGGGCACTCAGCAGCCATGGGGACAGTCCCAAGCCCTGGCCCTGCAGGACAGGGCTTGTGAGACACCAGCAATTATCCAAGGCCTCCAGGGAAGACAACACAAGGCTTCTCCTTCCCCCTAGTAGGGCAGGAATGAGCATTGGAGCCAGGAAGCACAAAACCATGGCATTTTGAGCGCTCAGCAGGCCCTGCCCGCTACCACGTGCCCAGAAGAATGGGAAACGGGCTGCCAGTGCTCTGGGATCCGTGGGACAGCTCAGGACAGTCTCTTCCCTCATCTGCCTTCATGCATATCCTGGCCCAAACACACCTCTGGCCCTCATCGGGCACGAACTGGGTGTGCTGGGACCGCCACAGAGATGTGGTTACACCAGAGTAAATCCTCCAAAAACGGGGTCCTGCCCTGGGGACAGGAGGGCATCTCATCCCACCCGTGCCCAACTCACGCCATGATGCCAGAGAGGTGGAAGAGCTCAGCAGAGAGATAGGCCATGTAGCTGTAGAGGAAGACGAAGAGGGGCTCGATGACTCGGATGTGGGAGGTGAAGCGGGAGGTGAAGGCAGCAATCACCCCATAAATGACGCCCACGAAGACGCCGCCCAGTGACACCACGAAGAAGCTGAGGAAGCCGAGGATGATATCGATAATGGTCACCTGCTCAAAGTTGGCAAACTCCTCGAAAAGGTGGTAGAGGACCTGGGGATGAGAAGGGAGAGGGGGTTTCAGGCTGCCCTGCTGCCAACAGACACCCTCACCTCGGAGGAGATCTGCTCAGGGACAGCATCCACACGGACACAGCCCCATGGGGGGCAGCTCCCCATCCTCCATGGCTTGCAGGGACACGGTGCAGCTGGACACGTGTCCGGGACAGCTCTGCTCCCCAGCACTGACCCAGGAGGGGCTTCGGTCAAGGATGAGCCAGCAAGAGACTGTTCCTGCTTCCCAACAGGACGGATCCAGGCTGGGGGACCCCCAACAGCCACATGGGGAGAAAAGCCTGCCCTGCTCAGCACGGAGAACAGCCCAAACCTTTTTGCTGGTTTGCTGCTAAAAGGGCAACGAGGAGCCCACCCTGGGCTGCATCTCCCACCCCCAATGCATTTATTTGAGAGATTTCAAAGTAAAATCAGTAAAGTAAAATTTTACTTTTTTAAAGTAAAGCCAAGGTGTCAGGAGGGGGACACTGGTTTCTGAGCATCCCGCAAGGATACTTGAAGTGGTGAGAGGGCAAGGCGCCAGCTCCAGCCTGCCAAAGCTGATTCCTTGGGCATGGGCAGGGACAGATGTGACAGCAGAAGGCAAAAGCGTTCCCCAGGGATGAGAGCGAGGACTCAGATCCTGCAGGGAGCCCCCAGCCAAAAGGGGAGAAAAACGACTGGGAAAAGCCCTGTGCTGGGACAGTGCGTTCCTCCTCACCCTGTGCAGCACGCCGAGCAGCCAGCCCTGAAGCAGACAGATGGGATATGGGAGAAGAGCCAGGAAAAAGCAGTGCGCTAGACATAAATTTAGAGGTCAGCACAGCAGAGAGGAGGACACCAGGCTGACAGGCGCACCAGCCACTGGACACAGACGTCCTTTGGAACCAGCACAGCCCCCTCTGTGCTCCTGCTCGCCTCCGCTGGGCGGACAGGCAGGGTCCCTGCACAAGGGGCCCAGGAAAGCAGCGTCCCTTGGTCCCCTCCCTGCATGTCCCCTCGCCTTGTAGCGAGGGAGCAGAGCGAGCAGCAGGGCTCCGGGCTCATCACCGAGATGCAGTAGCTGGCTGGGCACGTGCTCTTGGCTCCCTGAGTCTGCCAAGCAAAAAGTTTCACCTTAAACCACCTCTGCGGTGTTTTAGGCTGCTATATTTATCTCTGCACCTGCAAAAGGTTAGAAGCAAGCAGAGAGCTACGCGGCCCGGCAGGAGCCACCTCGGAGCTCGCACGGCCCCGTCCGTGCCAGTCCTGGTGTCACTCCAAAGCAAAACCCCGTCCCCTCGTCCAGCCCCTGGGCTCTGCCCCGCCGCCTCCACTTACGACGGTGACGGCGTCGTTCAGCAAGGACTCCCCGAAGACCAGGATGTGCAGCAGCTCGTTGATGTGGATCTCCTCAAAGACGGCCAGCACGGCCACCGGGTCCACGGCCGAGATGATGCTGCCGAAGAGGAGGTTGGCCAGGAGGCCGATGTGGTTGAGGCCGCTGCCACCGATCTGGCACACGGCGTACATCAGCCCGCCCAGGAAAAAAGCGTTCCAGAGCGTCCCCACCACGGCGAAGATGAGGATGGTGCCCAGGTTCTCGGTGAACTGGCGCAGGGGGAGGAAATAGCCGGCGTCCAAGATGATGGGCGGGAGGAGGAAGAGGAAGAAGATCTCGGACCTGAGGATGGGGGGCTTCTCGCCCACCCCTTTGATGAGCCCGCCGACCAGGAGGCCCACCACGATGAGCAGGCAGCTCTCGGGAACGATGTTGGACACCGAGGGGATGACGTGGAAACCTGGAGGGAAGGAGAGAGCAAGGCACACGTTGGGTACAGGAACGGAGGGAGGGCGCCCCTGTGGGAGCGAGGGGCCAGTTCCAGCCCCCCCCCGCACTCGTTGCGTGCCTCAGTTTCCCCTTCTAACCCCCTTTTTCCCCATGCTCCCAAGCTGTAAAGCGGAAATTACAGCTCCACCAGGCTCACACACCCGGGGCATTGTTTTTTCTCAGGCCAGAACACAGCAGAGCCCCAGCCCAACACCTGGTGGCC
This sequence comes from Cygnus olor, assembly GCF_009769625.2. Taxonomy (NCBI): domain Eukaryota; kingdom Metazoa; phylum Chordata; class Aves; order Anseriformes; family Anatidae; genus Cygnus; species Cygnus olor. Next base: position 4,163,073 of record NC_049191.1, read on the forward strand.
GCTGCCTGGGGTCTCCGGGGCCCCCCAGCCCCTGCGCCAGCCGCCTGCAGCACAGGCGGTTCTCACACAAGCTGTCGCTGGCCCCAGCTCCTCCCGGCAGAGTTACTAATCCCGAGCGCACGTAGGCACTGGCATTTCTCACCCGTCAGACGGCAGGCTGCCCACACGGATGCCGTTACAGGCTTTGGCAGGAGGCGGCAGCGCCGTCCCCGTCCCCTGGTGCCCGGCTCCTACCCGAGCCGCTCCGTGCCTTGCCCCGAGCACGCGGCAGGATTGGAGCGGGTGCTGGGGGGTTCTGAGGGCAGCAATTTGAGCAGCTCCTTGTTCCTCCTCCTGCCAGCTTCAGGAGCAAGCAGGGAAGTTTTACGTGGCACGCTGCAGCGATGCCTGCCGTCCCCGCAGACAGGGGCACAGAGGCGGGTGGGCCATATCTCTGCGGAGCAGAGCTGTTCCCTGGGGTGCAAGGTAAGGCAGAGCTCTTTATTCCCTTTTGAACCAAAGCTTGACCCCAGATGCAGGTCTCTGAGCCAGCCACGACCCACGGGCACACCACCCAGCCACCAAACATCCCGCAGCGACGTGGGCACCCGACATGGCAGGCAGCACAACGCTGGGCAAAGCGGCGCTTCCTCCGATGCACCGATACCCACAGAAGGATTTGGGGCCAGAGGTTCCCTGGATACCCTCCCAGGATTTATAATTATTATTTTGAAGTGAGGCACATTTGTTCCCTGGCAGGGGAATCGGTTTAAAACAAGGAACCCTGACTTGGCATCCCTGATGTTCCTCAGTTCCTTCCGGCTGCGCGGCTGTGCCATCTGCACATCGTTTCACAGCAGATTAAAAAAAATGAAAAAAAAATAAAAACCTCCCTCCTGAGGCAGGCGCCTCGCCACCAGCACATCACCGACCCGGAGCTGCTCTGCTGGCGGCGAGCCCTCACCTTCCCCGAGCCCACGGGACAACGGCTGCGCCCCGGTGCCGGCTCATCTGTCCTCCACCTGTGCAGCGGGGCCGGCGCCGCGCAAATAGGGCTGGGGAGGGAAAAGCTTCCCCCGTGCCTCCCCTAAGGCCCTGTAGTGAGTCAGCTCCAAGGACAGGAGCAGACCTCCAATTGCTGTCCAGTTGCAAGCCTGGCACCGCAGAGGCTGGAGGGTTCATGACACCCGGAGCCCCCAGCGGGGCTGGCCACGGCCTCGGCACAGCGCAGGAGGCTCGGGAAGGTCTCGGGTTTTGTGGCGAGGGGCAAGGAGCCCGGTTTCTATGTCAGCTTTGTGGCAGCAGCACCGTACGGGCAGGAGGCCTGCGCTCCCTGCACTGCCACGGGGCTCAACCTGCTCTGAGCAAAGTGTCCCAGGGACGAGGGGAGCGGGGCAGTCGTGGCCCCCCTGAAATCTCTTCCAGAAGGGGCTGCTGCAGCCCTGGCGAGGTGTGAGCACGAGGGGACGTGCCCGAGCTTCCTCCACACACTCTGCCAGTGTCCGGCCATCCGCACTCAGGGATGCCTGGACCGGATACGGTTCCTGATTTACCCCCATGGGATTTTAATTCAGTCCCCAGCCCCCCCTGGAGCCCACGCAAGTGCTGAGCACCCCAAAGCTCAAAGTCAAGGGGCCCCGCGGTGCCGGACGGTCGCACACAAGGGGGACAGCTGTGGCCCAAGCCAGAGAGGAGGTGATAATCCCTTTTCCTAGCACAGCTCATTGGAAATAACCGGCACTTCTAGCACACTGGGCAATCGCATGTCTCAGCATATGCCATCCCTGGCCGGAATAAAGTTTAAAGCTACACAAGCAGCGAGAAGCCTGCAGCAAATTGGTTTTCGCTTGCTGGGTACGTTCAGTCATGAATAAAACACAAACACTGACAATTAAGCATCTCTCACTTCTTCCCCACAGGCCCCAGGATCCCATTAAACTGGAACATTCGCGTGCTGATGTGAATTCAATGTTTTAGAGCCTTTTTGTAGGCCCCTAAAAATACATTCACATGGGCTGAATGTTAATTATGCCTCTGATTTCGCTGAATCTCAGCCATTTTCGCTCCCCACTTTCCCCGCTGAGTATTTTTAGAGCGCTTGAAAGCTCCTCGGCACCAATCTGTTGCTGGGATCCTGCAGGGATGCTGCTCCTGGTGCCAGGCTGGCACCCCGTGTCGGGGACAGGGACGTTAGTGGGGAGAAATGCAGCCGAGCTCTGGCTGCGAGGGACCCAGGTGAGGCAGGGGGAAGCGGCCAGACCCCAGATCTGCCTCTGCATTTCTCTCCTGGAACAAAAGGGAGGCTGCAGCAGGATGCTGCACGTGGCACGGACACATCCAGCGGAGAGGGAAGTGGATTGAGCCTTATGGAAACCTCCTGCTCCTGCTCCCAGCTGCCAAGGTTTTGGTGAAGGGTTATTTGCCAAGGCTGAGCCGTGCCGGGTACCTGCTGCCACCCTCCTCTCCCTCTTCCCTCGCTACCTGGCACAAATATCATGGCTCTGCACAAACTGGGACTCATCTACTGCAGCTCTCCTCTGTGTGTGCTGCAAACCCCTCCTCTGCCTCCAGTGCAAACCCAGCAGGAGCTCAGAAGCAGGGCAGGCACAGCAAGACCTGCAGCACTCCTTTTTTTTTTTTTTTTTTCCATCCTGCTTTAAGCACCAACTGCTTTTTGCCGCAGCAAGAGGGCAGGAGGCTGCATCCGTGCAAGGTCCCAGTGGGAACCCCAGTGGGGAGAGCACTGCCTCACGCTGCTGGCACAAGAGGAGGTGCCCTAACAAGAGAGGGGCACGGATGGAGAGGCTGCTCGGACACCAGATGTATGCAGCACCCATCACGCCGCTGCCAGGACACCCTGAGCCACCAAGTCCTGCGGGAGCAGAGGGGACAAGGCAGCCCGGTCTCCGACAGACGGATGGAGAAGCACCTCTGGGTTTCTGCAAGCCCCATCAGGAGGAAATTCCTCCGAGACCCCGTTTCCCCCCCTGCCCTAACAGCGACCCCCAGCCCAGAGCGCGCACAGCCACTCGTGAGTCCTGCTTGGGAAAACAAACCCCACGGAGGCGGTTCCTCCGCTATCAAAGAACATCAAAACTATTAAAAGCAAGAACAGTTGAGTAAACATCAACCTCGACGGCCTAAGCAAACACGGAAAGGGAAATCTGCAAGTTAATGGTTTCTGTTCCAACGGTTCCTTGTCCGCATCACGCATCCTGCTCGTACCCTGCCTGGCGTGGGACTGCCCAGCCCCTGCCCAACAAGGCAAACACGGGGACTCTGCGAGCTCTGGGCTGGGTTAGGGCAGAAACCAGCCGGGAGACTGGTTTTCCAGCCTCACCGTTAACAAAGGTCGAGGAAGGACGTTTGGAAATCACGGTGCTTTGTATTAGAGATTAACCGAGGGCTGCTCCTCGCCCCAGCAGGCACAAGGCTCCCATCTCAGCTGCTCAAGGTCCCTCCGTGTGCTACCAGGGGGCACCCAGGCCGCTTTCCCCAAGGACCTCGATGCTGACGGATGCAGCACCACGTAAATATTTACTCCCAACCCAACAGCCTGGGAGAGACTCCAACCTACATGCTTTTTTTTTTTTTTTCCCTTCCTTCGCCATAACTGGGTTGCAGCAGTGCTGTCGGATGGGCGGGTGCCGTGCCTGGCATTATATAAGCTCTGTCCCACTGCGTCTGCTCCTTCTCTGCCTAACGACTCAAAACCTGCCACATCTGATCTGCCTCCACCTCCTGCCCAGGCCCCAGCTCGAAGGGATACGGAGGGAAAGGTGCTGGGAACCCAGCCCAGAGGCAGCACCCGTGGAGCACAGCTGTCCGAGCGACCCAGACCCCACACGAGCATTTGACCGAAGCGATGCTTCTTGCATTGCAGCTAAAAGAGGCGATCTGAGTGCCCCGAGCTGCTCACAGCCATTTGGAAATCTTCTCTCCAGGCCAAAAGAGGCCAATTTGCTGCTCTCGAAGCACAGGCCACTTGAGAGCTGCTCCGGGAGCTGGGAACCCGCTGTGAAAGGGGACCAGCAGCACCTCCCGGTGCTCAGCCCAGCTTCGTCCCACAGCAGAAAGCCCCCAGGACCACGGGCACGGCGTGCCCATGGGGTCACCTGCCCGCCAGCACTGCCCCATCCCACCCACCCTGGACTGCTCTCCCCTCTCGTCACCCCAGCCACTGCAGTACAGCTCCGTGGGGCACGGGATCCAAGGTCAGGCTTAGTCATAGCTCTGGCAGCGCTCCCCTGATTTAAGGACCTTTCCCAAAGCAGTGCAGAAAGAATGTTTTAATAGTGTTTTAATCAAATCCTTTAAAAGAATGCTTACGGCGAAAGAAAGGAGAAGCCTTTATGTGCTTCCCTGCCCCATGCCACGAGCTCCCACCCCAGGGACATGGCTGGAGTCTGAGCCACAAAACCTCCCCCAGCCCCTAAAAATCGCTGATGGTCAGAAGCCAAAAATAAAAAACACCAGGCTCCATTTTCACGATGTTTGCCAAGACCCGAGGCACCGGGGGCTGGCAGGACTCAAAGGCGAGCCCAGCCTTCAGCTTGCCCACGGGCGGCCCAGTGCTAAGCCCAGTTTTCCACCACTGGTCCCAGCACGACCTCAGCCCACGTCCCAGTGCCCGGTGATGCCAGCAGGGTACAAGGACACGGCGTGCCCGCCCTGGGGACCAGCGTTATCGGGTCCCAATGGCTCCCAGAGCTGCCACACGCTCATCTCCATGATCCCAGAGCCGGATTGCTGCGAGGCATTGCGTCCCCGCAGAGCTCCCCAAGCAGGTCGAATTTGGTGGTTAACGTTTCCTCCTTTCGTGGCAGAAAAGGTGGAGGGAAACCCACCCCACGTTTGGCTTGGCTGGTGTTTCGGCCGGAGCCCGACAAGCGGATGGAGGAATGCAGAGAGATGAGGCCGGGGAGCGGAGCTCCTGCAGGAAAGCTTTGCACGGACAGGGACCGGTGTGGTGTGGGAGAGGATCGGCCACGTTTCCAACCCGCAACCCCTCCGGAGGGCAAAACCCAACCTGTGCACGGCCCTCCTCCGCCACGGGCAGCACCGGGAGCGCCAGCAGCCACGAGGGGAGGCAGCACACGGCGCTGGCACGTTCACAGTTAAACGTCACGCTCCTGCGGCTTCACCCCCGGCTTCCCGAGTGCCCACGCACCGAGATTTATGGGAGAGCCACGCTGCTTCCAGGAGGATGTCTGCTAGCTGAGAGGAGGCACGAGAAACGAGGCCAGTTACAAAAACATCCCATTCCCAGGGCTTCAGAAGTCTACGAGAGCTGCTGCAGGCTCCGGCAGGCGTGCGGCAGCCCCTGGGGAGAACCTGCACGGTTATCGGGCAGGGATTACACGGCCCTTCCACCCCCTGGGAGATTTGTGCCGAGAGGACGGAGGTGAGCGCTGGGTTAGGCTGGACGAGGAGGCAGAGAGGTCCCAGTGATGTACCAACGCACCACGGCCATGCCACCGCACTTGCTGCAGCCCTGGGGACCCCACGGTGGGACCGGTGGCATCGTGGCTGGGGCAGGGATGTGCTGTGGGGTGTGCAGCGGTGCTGGAAAAGCCCAGGGAGAAGGCACCGGGCCGGGAAGGAGGCAGCGAGGGGGAGCAGGCACGCTCAGCAGGGCTGCCCTTCTGAAGGACACTGCAGAGAGCACCGGCTGTGGGAAGCACACGTGGCTCAGCAGCGCCAGGGCCCCTCCAAAAGCCGGTTTAACCCTTCTGGGCAGCGGGCTGGCAGCAGCCAGGTGGCTCCTGCTCCGTCAGCAAAGCCACCAGCGCGGCGGTGACAGATGCAGGGGGGTGCTGGCTCCTTCCCGCGTGACACGGGAACCGCGGAGAGCCCCGACACACGGACGCTTTCCTGGGCAAGCCCCAGATGAAGCCACCCGTGTGTCACCAGCCACAGGGGCCGGGCACTTGCGAAGCCGTTTCCCAGCCCGCCGAGGCACTGCAAGGGCCGGAGGAACGGAGCCGGGCGGTGTCTGCACGGGGAGGCCAGGGGACAGGACCGGGACCTCGGAGCCAAGAGGTGTGCGGGAGATTTCTCACAATTCCCCCTCCAGCAAACCCAAACCCCTCGCAGAGGAGACCTGCACGTCGGATCACAAAATCGGGTGCTGCAGTGGGGAAGGCTTTCGTACTCCGCATTTTGGGGTGGCAAAGGGCTGAGGATGTAGGAGCAAGCCGCAGGCAGCGCTAAAGCCCCGCGTGGATGGAGGAACAGAGCCCTGCTGCCAGCTCTCCTGCCATGCTGATGTCTCATTAGCTCCTGCTTTACCTGCCAACCGTTTTCCACAGCAGACCTCTCATGCTGCCGGGGCCCCACGTTCCCTCCCTCTCCACGGGTCCCCCCTGCCCCACGGGGCCATCACAGCACCGGGATGCCGGGGAAAGGCTGTCCCGGGGGACGTCCGCCCCGCGGCATGGGGCTGGCAGGGGACAAGGAGCCGGTCCCTGCGCTCTGCCAGCCCTTCTCTTGGTGCGTGGGGGATTTTGGGGGATTCACAGCCTGTGGTTGTAGAAACAGCTGTGATTCCAGTTCTCTGGTGTTCCTCCTCGCTGCCCTGCCTGCTGGGGCTGCGAGGAAAGGGCTCCCCACGTTGTCCCCACGGCACAGCAGCGCAGCTCCCCGAGGCCTCGCTGCTGGCAGCCCCTCTGCTCCCAGCTGCAACCCATCGAGACAGCATTTTGCAACCCGCCCCCGGGGGAAATAACCCGTCCTGCGCTCCCAGACCCTGACCGCAGCTCCAAAAAAGGAGCCGGACTCCTCTCTCCCCTGCGCAGCAGCGAAGCACCCGGCCATCCGCCGCCGCTGCCGTTGTCCAAAGATCAGCCAGGCTTCGCTGATTGCTCCTGGCCTGCAGCACAGCCTCCTCCCGGGATGTCTCATGGCTGCTCTAAGTGCGTCTGGCCTCTGTCTGCCTTGTAAAAGGGAGAGGATCCATCGAGCAGCCTGCACACACAGAGCAAGGAGCAGGGCACGGAGGGAGGAGACGGAGCCGCACGCACCCGGCCCCGCTGCCGTTAGCGGACGTAGCGGGGAAGTCTCCAGGGAAGGGGACGAAAATTGAACTTGCAGCAAAGGAATTAAAGAGCTGGTGATTTACACCTAAAAATAGAGCAGAGCCACAGCTCCTGTCACCCTGCAAGGGGAAGTGGGAAAAGCACGGCACTTAAATTACATCCATCGCGGCTCCCAGGCTCCAACGTCACCACCTGAGCCTCCAACCCCTCCGGCACACCCAACGGGCTCGCTCGGGGCCTGCCCAGCCCGGGCTGCTCGGTGGGGCTGGTCACAAACCGTGCTCTGCTCCGCCACGGAGCAGGCAGCATTTTCATGCAAGTCCAGGTCTCCTGAGGACACTTCTGCAGCTCCGGTGGGCTGATGGCAACGATTTGTGTTGGCTGGGGGAGACCTTTTAGAAAAGCATCCCATGGCCTCGACGCACAGAATGGAAATCTTTTGATCTTCCCCTCCAAAATGACATTTTCTGTTTAGAAGTTGACATTTAACTTCTATTTTTTAAGGTACAGGTACATAAAAAGCTCGCAAGCAGAACGATTTGCTCCAGATCAAACAAAACATTCCGTTCAACCCTCATTATTTTCCTGCCGCTAATTAGGAAGAAAAGCCAAGAAATGGGAACCTAATTAATTTATACTGCTTCTCGTGACTCACTGAGTTAATGCAGATCCCGCAGCGGGGCTGCAGGGCCAGCACCCACCCAGCGCTCAGGATGAAGCCGCCCCTGGCCTGGATCCCTGCAGGATCCGTCCCCCTGAACACAAGGTGCCCGGGCTGACTCCCAAACCTTGACGACGAGCTCAATTATACATATATGCCTCTAGAAACCATGTTGGTGCTGCACGGCAGTCAACAGCCATTAAGTCCCGTTGCTATTTGCTGCAGATACAGCCTTTATTTATTATTTTTTTTTAGGTCTGACGTTACCATCCCACAGCCCTTGCTCAAACAGCCGGTCCCACCGCACAGCCACTGAATCGCCCCTTGTTTTCCTTCCCTTCCCCTCGCACTGCAAACAAACTGGGGGCGACGGGAAGGGAGTTTGCTGTGATAGGAGATCAATAGGTGCCTGGCACAGCCTCCAGCTCGCTTAGGCTTGTGTGCTCAGCCCGTCTGCCTACGGCGAGGCAAGCGTGCATGAGAAGGTGACCTGCCCGGCCCCTGCCGCTCTGCAGGAGATAAGAACGACGTTGATAGAGTCAAACCCTGCATGAGTCAAACCCTGAGAGCTCCACAACCACCTACATCAAGGGAAGGCCTTCATCCCAGGCAAAGGGCTTACGGCGTCTCCGCATCTCGCCAGGAGGGGCTGGCGAGGGTTTTGCGGCAGGGCTGGTGAAGTCTGAGAGCCTGGCAGCTGCACCATCCTCCTGCAGCAGCACTTTGCAGCCAGCTCCTGCTCGTGAGCCCCTAACAAAGCCTCCGATGGAGGGGACACGTCTAGGCATCCTGCACCCCCGAGGCGGCTGGAGGAAGCACACCCCCGAGGCGGCTGGAGGAAGCACACGTGCTTGCCTTTCCCAGATCTCCTCTGGGGACCTTCAGGGAGCAAAGCCCACGCCTCACAATGGGGTAAACAGAGAAAATGCTGCAGCCAGAGCCTTCCTCCTCAGCAGGACGCTGAGTGAGAGCTCCTCGTGCCCCTTGTGCACCGAGGATGGGATCCAGAGCATCAGCACGGCTGGCCTGGCACACCGCAGGATCCAGGGACAAGGAGGACAGCTCAGAGCCGACCTGGGGTGAGAGGCTGTGCTATTCTGTGCCCAGAGCCTTTTAGAGAGGGTCTATGGAGCCATTTAATGCATTCTGGCTGCTAGGACGAGCAACAGCCGAGGGAACTGGCGATACCTGGAGCGGGTCTGGTGTGCCGTGAAACCAGCCGTCGCTGCAGGGCACCGGGGGCACTGCTCCTCTCCATCCCAGTGCCGGCCACTGGTGGGAAGGGCTCAGAGCACGAGGAGCAGCCCATGAACCCCACGTGAGTCCGCAACAGCTTGGCAGGGCAGGGCGAGGAGTCCTGGAAAGGGAAAAGCCTCTTCTGGTAACCCAGCGCCTACAGCAACTTCATGCAGGAATGTGCCTCTCATCCAGCCCGTGGTGCCAGCGCCTTGCCTTTCCTCGGAAGCACCCACGTGGCTCCCCCAGGGCTGCTGGCTCCGCCGAGGGCCGTACCAGCCGTGGCAGGAGTCGCCTGGCTCCAGGGGGATACAGGAGGGCCAAACTTTACGCCCTGGTGGTGCAGCCCCCTCCCAGCCACAGGCAGCGCCAGCAGAGAAATGCTCACGGATGATTAATGTACTGCCCCCCACCAGGAAAACACAAGGTTGTGTTTTAGTGCAGGGCTGGATTTGGGGATGCAGAAGGGTCCCGAAAAGATGAGCAGTCTGGGGAACGCAACCAAATGCGCCCCTTCATCCTGCACCAGCTGCAGGCAGGGGCTGCAAGCAGATGAGCCGCGCTCCCTGCCTGCCCTGACGTCCCTCCGTGCGTGCGCCCCCGCAGAAGCAAAACGCCCCCCTCGGCGAGGGAAGCCTCGTTCCCCCTGCACAGAGCCCTGCTGGAAGGTCGCAGGGGGTGAGGACGCTGCGCTCCGGCCAAATGAGATGCTGGTGCCTTGGGACCTTGACGGCAGCGCTGCAGTACTGCAGCGCAGGAGGAGGATGCAACGAGCCCAGGCACACGAGGCAGATCTGAATCATCTGCAGGCACCCTGGCTATCAGCCTGCCAGGATGGGTGCACCGCCCTGCAGAGAGCTGCTGCGTGCACTCACAAACAAGCTGCTTACGCAAACGGAGAGAGCGACTACGACGACGAGAGCTCTCTTTCCTGGGGCCCAATGCAGACCGAGCACGCGGGCACCCAGAGCCCCTCCGGCACGGAGCTGGGGACGGGTGCCTGCTGCTGGATTTGCAATTTGCCAGCTCAGCTCTTCCCCGCCTTTCTTCCCAGGCACCCGGCAGGGCACAGCTCAGGGAAACCCGCTGAGACCTTTGCACGGAGGATCTGCAGGCTCACAGCACACCACGCCTGGGGATCCCAGCAGCTTACCCGGCGCCGTGCCGCGGCACAACCAAGCACGCACCGGGGCTTTCCCTCGCAGAGCAGCGAGCCCAGCACAGAGCTGGAACATCTAGATGCTCAATCTCACCACATCCTCCCCACACCGGCTCATGCTCTGCAGGCGCTGGCTTCCGCACCCCATCCAGCTCGAGAGGATTTCCTGCTGGAAAACCAAGAGCGAGGGTGCCCCCGGCGAAGGCTGAGCTCTTCCCAAATTAAACCTTGCTGCCCTGACCAGGAATGTCTGCTCACAGCCAGCTGAGCCCGAGCACTCTTTAATCTTCCCTCCCCAGCCCGAAATGATACACTAATTAACCACGATGAACCGACATTAAACGCTTTGCCCCGCTGTGCTGCGCCGTGCCGCAGGCAGCAAACCGCAGCGGCGGTGCTGGTGCCCTTCGGCAGGAAGGGGCCCGTCCCGAGCCTCTGCACCAATTTACTGGCAAGTGCTGCCACTTGTGCCAACCTCAACCAGCCTGTGCAGGGCTCAGCCCTGCCAGCACCGCCCCGGAGAGCTGGCCCCGACACGGGGCATGCAGCACAAGCACAACGCTCGGGGGAGAGCAGCGGGACAGCCGCCGCGTGGGACGGAGCTGGCCTCCAGGAGAGGACAGGACGGCTGCCTCCGATGAGGCTGGGGCAGCCCAAAGCCTGCCCGTGTCCCACACGTCCTTGTCACCCGGTCGGTGGCACCTCGGCTGGGTTGACAGAGCGCTGCTGGAGCACATCGGGCTGGGCAGCACCAGCTCCAGCAGAAAGCATCCGTGCGCCGCAGGAGAGCACCGTGACGGTGATCCGCGGACAGGAGCGTTTAGTAGAAACACTTGAATTTTTTTGAGAGCAGGGAGAACTGCTGCAACAAAAGGCACGTACCCTCATTTTATCTCCGAAGCACTCACAAGAAATTAACAGATCAATTGGGAGTCTTTTACAGAGCTGGTATTAATTTCCTCTCAGCTGTAAAAAGGAAATGAGAAACAAAAGACATTAAATGGACTTGCCCGCGTCCCCAAGCGAACAGCGTGAGAGCTGGCATCAGAACTCAGCAGCTCCCAATTTCCAGTCCTATGTTTAGATAATGCCTCTCCTTCAAACCAAAAGGAAAGCCAAGGGCACTCTGCATGAGAAGCAGATATAAAGAAGGATCTACTCGCTATTACAGGAGGGACCCGTGGCGCCCTGGACTGTCACCCAACGGCTCCAGAATTTCAAGCAGGGAGGAAACACGGAGCCACCCGCAGATGCTGCTGGAGCAAGCAGTGATGCCTGGCATCTCGAAGAGCCCTGGGCTGCTTGGTTTCTTGAGGAGCCCTCTCCCAGACCCCGTGGGGCAGAGCTGTGAGCACAGCAGTGGCCCTTCGCCTCCCGATGGGAACGAGGGAGGCGTAACGCAGCCTCACCGGGGCTCCTGCTCGACGAGATGCTGTAAAAACCAACGTTCTCCTCCAGAGGAGCTTTGGAAAACTGCTCAAGGAAGGAACTGCTTGGCGCTAGGTGCCAAGCTGGATATGAAAAACCTCCACCGAGTCCAAGGTACCCCCGGTAGCCCCGGTCCTGCCAGCTCGGTGCCGGCATTCCTCTGGCGGGCACGTTCCCCGGCCGCTCCCAAGCCAGGGGCTGGGATTACCAAACCTGCTGAAAGCCTGCAGAGCGGCTCCACGCTCGTTTTGCTAAGGCGTGACCGTGTGAACCTTCCCCTGCCTGTGGCAGTGGTCCAGCAGCCGCTGGGCACGCGGGGCCAAAGCTCTGCTGCGGCTGCTGCAGGACTCAGGCTGAGCCCGCAGCCCCGTCCCGGGGCCGGTGGCATCGCACCGGCACGCTGGTATGGCTGGGTTCTTGGGGGCATGGCTCATTTACCCCAAAAGACTGAATTTTCTATATGGCAACAGCATCCTTATCTGGGTTTGTATCCTCCAGCCACATCAGAGAGGTGACAGCAGCTGGAGTAGAGCTCTTTGAGATGGCCCAATAAAAAAAAGGCTACAAAAACCGTTCCAGCTCCATGGAAAAGGGCCAGGAGCTAAACATAACCGCTCGGCAGCCGTATTTTTCTCAGACTTCTTCAGCTGCTGCAGCGTGCGCTGGATGCCACAAATAGCTGGGCTAGGAGGGGTCGGTGCAGCCGATCTGGCTGAAGCCGTGGGCTTTCTGCAATAAAACCGTCCACGTTACCTTTGTACAGCACAAAGCTGAAGCTCACACTGCTCCGTGAAGATACTGAACTGCTCTGGAGCAGAAGACACTCAAGGCGATGTTCGGAGACTGCTGGTCACCCAGAATAAGACTGCAATCGCTCTCCCAGCTTCTTGCTTTCAACCACACGGTGCAGCATTTAATAACTGGTTCCTGCTGGCCCTTGGAGCCCCAGAAAGAGTTAAACCTGAGCGAGCCCAAGGTGACCACTGGTAAACTCCCCAGGCAGAGCAATGCCAATCGCCCTTCCCAGGAAGGGCAGATTTCCTACCAGGAACACGGGCAGGAAAGACAAACAAAAGCTTTTCAGGAAACAACCTGCTGGTAGCCACTGCGATCAGAGGGAGGATGCGATTGCAATATCTCCCCGATTACTACCGGACTTCGCGAACCGAGACAAAGCCGCGCCACCTGCAGCACACGACGGCGGTGAGCCGGGAGCCAACGCGAGTGTCCAGCCGCTTAGCCTCTTCCTGAGCTCCCCGCGGGAGCTGCCGTGACGCAGTTTCACGCCAGGACCCGAGGGGCTGACGAGTCCCAGGGGCCGGGAGCCACCTCTTCAGGCACCGTTTCAGCCTTCCTGTGCTGCGACAGGGTCGGTCCTCCAGCATCCTTCCCTAGCAGGAGCATGCACGGTGATATTTCGCGCCCAGCCAACCTAATGTACGTGCTCCTGGTGGCAGATGCTCTCTTTTCTACGCGGCATTTCACAGGCACGAGGAGCCCGTACATTACCCCAGGGACCGGGACTGCAGAGGGAAACTGAGGCTGGATACTCCAGCTCTCCTGTTTAAAGGTCTGCGCACGCTTAAGTCTGTGCCTGTGGCATTTGTGCTGCTAAAACCTCCAGCACCAGGGCGAGAAGCTGCCTGCTGTATGGATTTGTCACTAAGATTTGGCATGTCGTGACTCCTAAACGCAGAGTAATTCCAAGCCCTGAAAAAACCCTGCTGTAAATCTCCAAAAGGGAGCCTGCTTCTGCAGATGTGCCTCCTGCAGGCTTAATAGAGAGAGGGGAATGATTTCTCTACCACCACCCACTATTAAGTGGAATTCAAGAGCCGTCCCTCGAGGCTGATTGTGTTACGACTTTCTGGAGACAAAGACCATTGCATGCTATGATGTTTATGAGTCACTCCTGGGCAACCCGAGGAAACGCATTTGTTCCCTTCTGATTACGAGAAGTACTTTGTACTCTTCAACTTTCCACTCCGGGATCTCAGAACATCGCACCAACTTCTTGAGCCTTCGGTCAGCCCTGTCCCCATCACATCCATCGTGCTGGGGATGGAGCTAGCATGTGGGCCAAGCTCTCTTGGAGGCAACCCCGAGCCACGCGGTGACGTACCACCAAAGCAAAAGCTGCCCAATTTTCACCACGTGGCTGTGAGCAGCGATCAATCTTTGATCTCGCCTTGGCTGAGCAACCCGCAGCAGCAACGTGTGTGTGCGTGCCTGCCTGCAACGATTTTAATTTCAGTTCTTCGTTCCCAAGCAGAAGCACGCGGGTGTTCTTCTGCCCGAGGACAGAGCAGGAGAACAAAACACCACAAGATATCCCTCCCTCAATTAATACACAACTGGTAGGTGCTGGAAAATTAGAGAGAGAAGCGAGATACCATCAAGCATCACGTAGAATAGGCGGCGATCGTACGACTCGCCTCAAGCAGCAGCACATCCGTGGGCAGGAGAACCGAGCATCGACACTTGGCCAGAGCCAAACTATGGCCACAATTCCCCTTCAAAGCTTCACTTTGAAGCCAGCCAGCAGAGATTTCAAAACCCCAAGGCTGTTATCAAGCTGCACCAGAGAGAGAGGTGCACCAGAGAGGTGCAGCTCGGCTCTGGCACCAGAACTGGAGCTCCGTCTCGGCTCAGCTAGCCCTTGTTTTCGTGGAGTATTCCTGATGGATTTGGTTTTCTTTGAACAAATTAAGCCTTGGGGACACAAAAAGAAAAAAAAAGAAAGTAATCAAATGTTTACGAGGCAGCTGCAGTAATTCATCTTCATCATTGCTTGCTTAAAGTTTCCTCTTTCAGTGCCCACAACCGCATTCAGAGAGCGCCTGCTGGGGCGATGCTCTTGGCGCAGGACTGCCTCCTGCACGACCCTGGGACAGCCCAGAGCCAAACCCCAGTCCCCTGAGCTCCCCAGTTCCCCTGAGCTCCCTTGCAGACAAGGAGCTCCGTTCCCTGTGCCGCAGATACCCGTAACCCAAAGAAGGACCCTCTCCCCTTCCCTCCAGCTCCAGCCAGTTTGCATTTCTCTATGAATGCTTCGCAACCTGTTTTGCCACGCTAATTGAAGGCAGCAGACTACTTCTCCACCCCACTAATTTTTAAGGGATCTCTGGCAGCTTTGGGTATTATGGATAAGCTGTGGCTGCGTGCCTGAGATGTTCTGGGGTAGAGGACATCACTGAGACCATCTGACGCAGGGTCCTGAAAACCAAACAGGCCAAATACCAGCTCCTTCTGCTTCTACCCCCAAACCATCCCAGGTCTATCTGAGGTCTCAGGGGAGGGACAACTTCCCTACGTGTCCCTGAGAGCTGGGCCACCGCTGGTCCAGGCTCTGGCCATTGCGGGACTTTGCCAGTCAACACTCACATCCCAAATCCCACCTGCAAGCTTTGTGGGAAGCTCGCCCTTCCCCTGCCCCTGGCACAATTAATAAATGGGACAAAACAAAAGCTTCAGTTCCCGAACGGCCTTTGGGTTCAGAAAGCACAGCAGGTGACCAGGTCCCCGTGCAGGGGAAAGTCACGATTGCAAATCACGCATAATTCTGTTTTAATGGTCATTATGCCTCGCCGGGGAGGTCCGGGCTGTGATTAGCAGCACTGCTCTCACAGGCGTGTTCATCTTTCCCCACTCCATCACCATCCTGTACTCCACAGCAGGAACCTTTCGCTCTTCCAGCCTTAATTAACGTAATGGTTTTCTCAGATCCACGGAGGGAACAGTTTGGATGCTTTTTTTTTTTTTTTTTTTGCTCAGACATCAGCAACGGGCAGACCAGGAAGAAAACAACACCGTGGACGTTCCTTCTGAGATGGCAAACCAGAAAGGGAGAGAAGGCAAACCACAGCAAGCGCTGGATCATTCCCCGACGAGGAAGCCGAACGCAACAAGTCTGCATTAGCAGAGGCTGTTTAAATTCATTAGCACGACAATTTACACTTGGGTGGCACCAGCTGCATCAGTACTTCAAGCTCCTTCCCTTGGTTATTCACCAGGCCTCAGTTCCCCTGCAGAACAGCCCCCAGCTCGCCGACAAACGGGGCGACGCGTGCCGGGCTTTGGGGCGCTCTCAGCCCGCACGCCTGCCCGCCAGGCTCCCGCCTTCGTATTTGCAGCCCCTGCACATAAGGAGCGGGCAGGCTGTAGGACAAACCTTGGGCTCCCCGAGGGAACCCACATCAGAGTGCCCAGACCCAGATGACAGAGCCCACAGAGCCTGCGGCAGCCCAAACCCATCCCAGCGGAGCGGCTCTGCCATCGCCCGGCCCCGCCGTGCTCCCGCGTCCTCGCCCCACGGAGCCTGCGAGCCCTGCCAGGCAGACGGCGAGCAGAGATAACTCCCAGATAACGGGGAGCAGAGATAACTCCGGGCGTGCTCTCGCCACGCGTCATGCACACGTATTTCCGACACGATGACGAAGGCTGAAGCACGTCCGAACGTTTCTTCTCGTCTCCTTCCCGAGCCGTACAAACGGCATTGCTCTCCCGGTGCTGTCCCCTCGTGTCCCGTCTCAGGGATGAATTTCTGCACCCCAAACCTGCTGCTCCCCGCTCCCTGCCTCCAGCACAACAGGTTTGCTACCCGGCTCATTCACCCCAACAAGTCCTCGCCCCCAGCTTTCAGGTTTTTGTGAGACCTCCGGGGTGGCCCCTCCAGGAGCACCCAGCCCCAGGAGACGGATGCGGCAGGCTGAAAACCAGAGGGTGGCATTTGAAAAGCGCTCAAGCGTTTTAGCACCCAAGTCTGGCTGTCAGACTGCAGCTGTCAGCCTCTAAAAACGTTCCCTCGCCAATTTGGAAACCGTCCCCGCTCCTCCGAGCGCAGGATCCGACCCGCCGTGCCCACAGCTGCCCCCAGCCTCCGCCAGGCTCGCTCTGCCCACAACCCAAACGTGCGTTGGTCACGTTTTGCTCGTCTTTTTCCAGCTCCTATCACCAGCCCGCAGGCCCCGGGGACTTCCTTAATCTCGTTCCTCTCCAGACACCAGCAGCGACAGGGACGGCCAGCCGGAGCTGGCCAAAGGCAACCAACCGCCCCCGCAGCGCCGCCGCTGAACGCAGGAGCTTGACCCGCTGCGTGCCTCGTGCCCTGCAAACGGTGCTGAGACGTGTCACCAAATCCCAGGGCTTTGGGCTCCCTCTCTGCCAGGACAGCTGGCTCTGCAGGGACACCCTCCCCAGGTGGCTTTAGGGCGCTCTGACAAGGACAGGGGCGATGAGGGGCCATTTTCCTGCAGGCACCGGGACGGTGCTGGCTGCTGCCAGACAGGCCGTGAGAGACGGAGACACCCCGCACAGCCCCGGCCCAGGCACACAAACAGAGCAAGGGCTGCAAAGGGGGCAGAGAAGGCAGAGCAATGACTCAGTGATTACTACGGGCTCCAAGCAGAGCCCGCTCCACCGGGCGCTGAATTAGCGTCTCGCACGCACCAGCGAGCAAAAGCAGGGCAGGAGAGCTCGGCCACATAGTGCTGCCTCGCAGGTACCCTCTGCAGCAGTCCCTTGTGCAGACGTGTAGGAAATAACGTCCCCGATACCTGCTTGAGCTGCTAGGTGCAGCGGTGAGGCTGCTCCGTGAAGGACCGTGGGGACCTGGGAGCTCTCCGATGCAGGAGAGCCACTTGGTGCAGCTGATCCTACAAATAACACGGCCGTCCTCCATCAGACCTGGCCCCAGGATGGAAATGTGACTGCTGTGCTTTTCTGTTTTAAAAGGCAGGACCTGAGACGGGCTTTGGGGACGCAGCTAACCCCGCAGGTGGGCAGGAGCGGGTGCCGTGGCTGGTGGTTTGCAGCAAAACTCCGACCACCAGGCCCCAGGCCGGGCCTGGACGAGCCAGCGAGGGGACTGCTCACCACAAGCGGCTGTTTACAGCCCTGACTCACTCCTTCCCTTTCCCCCGAAACGGAAAAATATTTACAGCTGAACCCGAACGCTCCTCATCGTCTCCTGGAGCTGTTGGAGCTGAAAGGTCGTTCCCCTCTGCTGCTGGGCTCAGGTCCTGTCCAGCCGGTCCTGTGCTGGGGACGGCACCCAGCCCTTCGCCACCCACTCCTCCAGCGCCCTGCAAAGGAAACCCTCCCGGTGCCCTTACAAAGCCCTTGCAAACAGCCTCGAGGAGGTGAGTAAGGCAGCAGGGAGGCCGGGGACAGAGGGATTGGGACGTGCCGTGGAGGTCTGACGTCCTGGGGACACGCAACAGGCTGAGGCAAAGTCTCCTAACGCTGCTCCGCTCCTGGCACGGTCACCGCCAGATGTAGCCTGCACGTAGCTGGTGGGGCGTTGGAAAAGCCTGGTCGCGTCTGTCCCTCCCCCCCCTTCTCCTCCACAGGCTGAAAATACTGCTCGAGCACGAAGGGAAGCAGGCAGCAGGCAGCAGCAGCCGTGCCCTTCCGCGCTGGGATGAGGCAACACAGAAGCAGCCCACGCCTGCGAGACACGCGTCGGTCACAAGCGACATGTCCCGTCCCAAAAAGCGAGGTGCAGGAGTGAAATGAGGGGATGAAATGCCTTGAAGGGGTGTCCCCAGGCTCCCTTTATGTCTCCCTTGAAGCCCCAAAGGCTGTCTGCGAATTACCCAGAGCAATAAGGAGAAACTGAGCAACAGGACGAGGGTCTGGCTGCATCTCCTGGCACTCTGTACGTGCTTCCGAGCCCCTGGACTGCCTACGCTGTGTGGTCACCCTGTGTTACCCCAGGTGGGGACACCCAGAGGCCACGTGTGGGGCTGAGACATGGCGGTGGCTCTGCAGGGCGCTCCTCCACCGTGCGCGGCTCCACCACCGGCCCACCCAGGGGCATCCTGAGCTGCAGGAAGGGGAGGTCGGGAGGCACTGAGCCCTCACGGGCAGCAAAGGCCAGGTCCCAGCCCAGGCTGCCTGAATTCCTGAATTCCCCTGTGTTGAGGAAAGCCCCTCGCTTTTCCCCCGCACCGCTGCCTGCTCCCGGAGCATTGAGCCGCGTGCGCTACCAGCGCCTGCGGGGGAAACAAGGCTTGTTTTGCTGCTCCTGCAGAGCTTCTTCTGATGCAGGACAGGATGGATGGGGCGAGTATTTAGATGTGGAGCGGCGAGACATCCGTGCAGGTCACAAGCCGAGGGAGCCTGAATATTCGGCTCTACCAGCAACGTGGGAACGGCACGCCGAGCCAGCCCCGCCGTCCCCCTCACTCTGACGCAGTTTCAAAACCCTGGGGAAGAGGACGATGCCCCGTTACGGCTCTGCTGCCAAAGCCCCTGCTACTTCGGTAGCCGAAGGTACGGTTTTGGCATCAGCAGCATCCCTGCAGAGCACCTGCCATCCTTGAGGGACCCTTGCCAGAGTTGCAAGGCAGCTCCTAAAATACTCCCCATCACCGCACAGCCCTGCGCAGTACTTTTAATGTGAACAAACCAAGCTCAGCTGACGACCAGAAATAACTTTCCATGCAACGCAAACAAACCCTAACTTCAGGGAAGGCTCCCAGAACAGCTTCTGGCTGCCCAAGGGGACATCCCCGTGCCCCACGGGCCCTCCGCTGCTCACGGGGGGCATCGGGCAGCGAGCAGAGGTTCCCAAATTGTGCCCTGAGTTCGGCCGAGAGCAGGGCCCTGGCTGGACAGGGGCCAGCCGTGTTAGCCCCTCCTTTCTCCTCCGGCTTCCGCACAGATACTCCTGATTTCATCACTCTTTACTCCCCGAGACAGACAGCAGAGAACGCGGTGCAGTAGCCCCGAACAGCTAGCAGAGGTCGCTTAACATATGCTAGGTGAGGCATGGGAAAGAAGATTTCAGGGCCGCGTTTCCTGCGGCGAGGCTCCGTTCAGCTACGCGCGCTTTGAAGCATTTTGCTCCACGGGGGAAGCCCGGAAGGGATGAAGCCCGCGTGTCCTGCCTCGCCGCGCCGCTCTGCTCACCCGGGAAGCCTCTGGGTCGGAAACGTTTTCACTCGTTTGCCTACGCGTGAATAAAACATGCAGGAGGGATTAGGAAAATGGGGTTTTACCGGCCTGTGCACTCTCGCAGCAGGCTGGGAATGGGATGAGATATTTTAGGGGAAAACTTAGGCAGGGAGTGTCTGCGCTCCTGGCCGTGTCTGGGGTCTCTGGGACCCACTGGACCAGGATGGAGCATGGTTTAAAGTGAGCACCCGAGGGAAATGTCCCTGGCTGTGATGTCTCAGGACCCCCAGCAAGATTTCAATCCGTTGCAGTGCTCCAGAAGGAACACTGCTGCTAGGGCTGCTACGGCTCTGATGGTAATTAAGGAACAAAATTAAGACAACACAGATCCTCCCTCCCTCCCGTCGCCCACTCTAGGGCTGGGACGGGCAAACATTTCACCTGCCCTCTCGGCTTAATCGCAGCCGAGAAATCCCCGGCTGGAGCGGGGCCAACGCGACCTCCCGAGGTCTGGCCCTCGGGTGCCGGCGGGCGCGAGGCGGTCGCACCGCGGCACGCCGTCGGGCGGTTCGCTCGCTATCGATCCAGCTGCAGAAGTTTGGGAAACACTCGGTCAACACCCGCCGGCCGCCCCGGCACGCCGCTGCTTTCCCGGAGCCGTCATCCCGCGGGGTCTGCTCCCAGCCCGCTGCCCCCGGCCGCTCGCCACCCTTCCCGCACGGATCCTCGGGGGACATGCCGCAGCAGCAGGGGGTTTGGGATGCCCACCCCGCTTCCCGGGAGGAAGGGGAGGCCGAAGCAGGGAGAAATTGTAAGTGATTTCTCCAAGCTTACAAGCTTACAAAAGGCGTCTGTGGTTCGGGAAGGAAACAAAGCAACGAAGCCGACGCTTCCTCCCCGGTGCTGCCTGCCTCCCAAATGATGTAAAGGAAACCTAAAACGCCCCTTGCCCGAAGAGGGGATGGTCAGCGCTCGGGGAGCATCTTCGCTGATGCTCTGGGCATCAGGACAAGCAAGCCTGCCCCGACTGAGGGGGCTGGGGTGCCCGCTGCGCCGGCTGCCGGGCCTGCAGCAGACACAAGGTCGCCGGGAGAGCGATGAGACCCCCGTCCTCGGGTGCCCGGGGGGCTGCCCGGGGTGTGCAAGGGGATTCGCCCGGGGATGCTGCCCCGTCCAGCCAGGGGGTCGCACCCGGGACGCTCCGGGGGTCGCACCCGGGATGCTCACAGCACCTCCCCCGTGAAGCCGGGGGGTCCCTCCCGGGGATACCGTGGGGCGCCCACCCCGGGGTCGCTCGCGGTGGGGACCCTTCCCCTCAGCCAGCACCCACCGCCGCCAGCACCGCCGACGACGACCTACCCAGCTTCATCAGGCAGGCCAGCAGGATCCAGAGGGAGATCTCGAAGGGGATGCGGACGTGCGAGTAGTCGATGCCCAGCACGGGGAAGGCTTTGCGGGGCTTGGCGTGCCCCTCGCCCGAGTGGTTGGCCGCCTGCTTGTTCAGCGGGTGCATCTCCTGCGCCGTGGCCGGCGGCGGCGCGGCCGTGATACCCCCGGGTTCCCCTCCCGGTACCGGTGCCGGGTGTCTCCGGGAAGGCTCGGAAGCCAACATAGGGTTGGCCTGCAAGCCCTGCCCGGGTAGCAGCGAGCCCAACAACACCAGCAGCACCCATGGCAGGAGGCGCAGGGCCATGGCGCAGGGCGCTGGGCGCGGCGGGGGCTCGCCGGGGACCGGGACCCACGGGCGGTTCGGGGTCGGAGCAGCCCCGGCGGTAGCCTGCGAGGGACCGGGACCGGGACCGGGGCTCGGGCGGCGGAGGAACGGCGGAACATCCCCCGGAGCGGCCGGGGCGGCCGCGGGGAGGAGGCAGGGGCGGAGGCGGCCCCGCAGCGCCTGCGGAATGCAGCGCCCTGGGCACGGCGGCGGGGCCGGGCCGGGGGCAGGGCGGGGAGGGGCGGAAAAAGGGGGGGAAAAGGGAAAAAAAAAAAAAAAAAAAAAGGGGAAAAGGGGGGGGCGGGGGGTGGGAGAGAGGGGGGTGCGGGGGTGCGAGGGGGAAGCGGGGGTGGGTGGAAAGGGGGGTGTCGGGAAATGGGGGGTGCAAATGGAAAGGGAGGTGCAGATGGAAAGGGGGAGCTGCAAAAGAGGGGTGCAAGCGGTAAGGGGGTGCTGGGAAATGGGGGAAGTGGGGGGGGGGTGGGAAGGGGGGGGTGCTGGGAAATGGGGTGCAACTGGGAACGGGGGGCTGCAAAGTGGGGGGTGCCGTGACACGGTGCCAGTGGGAAGGGGGAGCTGCAAAGTGGGGTGCAACTGGGAAGGGGTGTGCTGTGAGATGGGGTGTAACTGGAAAGGGGGGGGGGGTGTTTTGAAATGGCGCAACTGGGAAGGGGGCACTGCAAAGCGGGGTGTGCTGTGAAACGGGGTGCAACTGGAAAGGGAGCACTGCCAAGCGGGGTGTGCTATGAAACGGGGTGCAAGTGGAAAGGGGACACTGCAGAGGGGGGTGCCACCGGAAAGGGGGCATTGCAAAGTGGGGTGTGTTGTAAAACGGTGCAACTGGAAAGGGGGGCACTTCAAAGTGGGGTGCAACTGGAAAGGGGGGTCGCAGGGCTGAGGGGCGTGCTGCAAAGTGGGGTGCAGTTGGAAAGAGGGCACTGGAAGGGGGGTGGGGGGGCTTTGCAAAGTGGGGTGGATACCGCAAAGGGTGTGCACAGGGGCAAGGGGTGCACTGCAAGGCGGGGCGCAGCTGCAAAGCAGGGTTAGAACCCAAAAGGGGGAGCAGGGGAGCAGGAGGGCACTACTGCGAGGCAGGGGGCAACTGCAAGGGGGGTGCATGGGTCAAGGGGTGCGGTGCAAAGCGGGGTGCAGTGCGAAGGGTGGGGCAGGGAAACGAGGGGGTGCTAGAGCAAGGTGGAGTGCGGTGCAGGGCGGGGTTCAGCTGAAAAGGGTGCACGGAGGAGAAGTGTGCGGCGGGCACGGGTGCAAGCCTCAGAGGTAGGTGCGGTGCAAGGTGGTGCAATGCCAAAGGGAGGTGCGTGGAGGCAGGCTGAGCACATGGAGGGGGGTGAAAATGCGTGGAAGGGTGCACAGGGGCGATGTGGGCACAAGGAGTCAAAGGGGCCATAATGCAAGGTGTGAAAGGAAGGGAGGGAAGGGGGATCTGGGCCCAGGCCGGGCGGGTGCTGCTGCTGGAGGGGTGCAGTGGGGTGACACTGCAGGGCTGGGGACAGCAGGGCACTGGGAGAGCGGAGCAGCCGCCTGCCTCCTCCGTGTTTGCTGTTGGGAGAGGGGAACGGGGCGGTGGGATTTAAAAAGCTTCCAGCGGGGTTAGAAGGGGCCTGGTGGGCATTGGCTGTTATTCTAGGCCGACGGGCTGCTGTAACCCCATCTGCGCCTGTTGGTAGCTCCGTGCCCTTCGTCCTAGTCACCAGGAAATCTGATAAGGATCTAATAAAACCCCGGGCGTAGCGGGGGGCGGGGGGGTTGCTCAGCACCACACGCCTGGGCTCCGCCACCCTGATTTCTTGGCTCTGCTGCGGTGTTCCTGAGCGTCACTGGAGCCATCAAAGCTGGCGCGAGTTTTGAACTGATTTAACAGGTGAAAGTTGGGGGCAAGTGAGCCTTTTGTTAAAGACACAGTCCCTGATCCTTGGGGGCACTTGGTGTGGGAAAGACGTGGGTTCTTGGCAAGGCACATGGAAGGTAAAACCCAAGAGCTTTGAAGGTTACGCTTGCTGGTTTAGATCAGTGACGTTCCTCTTTTAAAATGGCATCAGCTTCCAGCGTGATGGTGCTTGGGGAAAGCTGCAGGAAATGCCGACGTTCGTCCTCTGGCAGACCTGGGTGGGAAGAGGGAGCACGCCGTGTTGCTGGTGGAAATGATCAACGACAAATGTGACCCATCAATTAACGTGAATCACGAGTCTGAGCAGGAACCAGCTAGGTGTGTCAATTCCTCTCTTCCGCTTGGTTATGTCCTCAATAGTCAAATTAATCTGTTTTACCAATTAAGCAAGAAATCCTGAACGTTTCTCCTTTTGAAAGAGCTTAGTCATAACTGGGTGAGAAGCCTGATCCTAGACTATGGCAGCTAATTTGTGTTTCAGCTGAAGCAGGATTGGTGCTGGGAGCATGCAGGCAACTAGACGCTCGTTCAGGAGCAAACACTGGCTCTGGTTTTCTTTCAGAAACAGTTCTGAGAAGCTAAAACCAGTACGATGTTCCCTTGAAATAACTGGGTCAGATTCGTCCACCTCCTCACGCCTAGATCAATCAACAGTCATGGTGGGCTGGCACGAACCATCTAGTATCTCACTATTGTACCTCTGCCAGTGGGGGATGCAGCATCAAATTAACTTCTTGCTGCTTTGGTAGTGTGCTTGCACTTGCCTGGCTGAATAACGCTGGCTGGACAGAGGCCTTTCAACCTATTGAACAGGCTGGTGCTCTGGAAATGACTTAAGTTGGTGCAAATCCTTGCCAAAGGGGAGAGATATTCCCGCTTCCTCCTGATTGGGACACAAAGACTTGGAGACATTCAATTAAATCTGCGTACCGTAGTTAATGAATCGTCTCTGCAGTGCTCTGATAGTGGCAAATAACCCCATCAGGGCCTGGGGGCTGAGCTGCGTTGGTGCTTTTTTCAGCTATTCCTAGCTCGTGTGCCATGAGAGGAGTCCAGTTACCTGCAGCTTTTTATGGCCCAGCTGAGACGCCCGCTTGAGAGTCTTGGAACTTGCACCACCCTTGCACTGGGAGGGAGCGTAACAAGGCTTGAGCTGCTTGGCCTGCAAAGGGAGAGCAAAACTACTGCATGAATGGGCACCTGGAGCTTTAAAAATGTCCAATCAAGCAAATTGCATAAGTTATAATACACCAGAGCTTATCCTATTGTATCCTGGAGAGCAAAATCACACACTGTGGATACAGCTCCTCCGCATTTAACTTCATAATTGTCTTCCTTGGAAAGACAAGTGTGTCCCTGGAAATACTTTGCACCTCTTTCCTTCAGGCAGCTGTGTAGCTGGGCACCTGCACTGACCCAAGTTCCTCCAGGCCACAGAAGCACGCAATTTCACAACCAGCACCCACTAATACAGTACCCAGCAAATGCCCAGAGCTGTGTTTACATCTAAGTCGTGCAGGATTCAGTCCTCATATTGAGGAAAATCTGCAGCAAGACTTTGCTCTTCCATGGTAGCTTTGACCAGAGCGTCTGAATATTTTCCAGTAGACATTAATCATCAAAAGGTAAACATCTTTTACATTGCCCAGGGAGGCAAACCCAGCCAGACACACAAGAGAAGGGAACTGTTTTCTGTAGATTTGCTCAAAGAAACCAGGAATGCAAACCTTGCTGTACATACTGGCTGCAGTCCACGCTGGCTACATGAATATTTTTATACATGTATAGTCTATTTCTATATTAGACACAGCTGTTGCTTTCTCATCCTCTGTGTATTTATTTGAAAAAGATGAACTCGGCACAACTACCTCTCGGTTTATACTTTGCTGCTGTTCCCCCATCCCTGCTTCCAACTCACAATTGGCTGGGCAAAGTGGATGCAGGTCAGGCTTTCTGTCAAATGATTTTCTTTTTCTCTGGTCTGCTCCAATAAACAACACAGTTAAGTGGAAAGTAAAGGATGCATGCCACTAAATTTTATTTCAGCTGCTCTAGTTGAACCATTTCTGCCTGCAAAAAAATCTGGTCCAGCTCCAGCACTCACTGCCCTGTGTCTGCAAGACAAACCATGTTGCTTCTCTCTCACGGAGCAAGGTCTACACCTACAAACTTGTGTACATGTGTGCTGTGACTTCCTCACTATGTCATGGTGTGGAAAACTTAACTTTCTCATGAATTTTCTACATTTTTACACTATTTTTTGTATGTTTGCATGCATATGTGTAGCATAAATTGATGACAGGAGACGCGTATTTACTGACAGCATTAAGTAATGCCTCCTGTCTGACTTAAATTATTTTCCCTCGTGTTATAAGCAGGCCAAGTCCAACTGTCAGGTAGTTTTATTCCTTGCTCCCTGTCTGTTTCTTGAGACTGAAAATCCAGCCACCCTATTTCATGAGGATACTCTCCGAGGTGGTGTTTATACGGCACGACATTGGGCGCTGGGAAGAGAATGCCTTGTTTACATTCCCCAACATGCCTCCAGTTCCCTTTGTGACCACAGCGAGTTCCTTAAACTCTGCAGATCTGCAATTCAGAATGAGTAAGTACCCACAGCTCTCCTTGACTTCAGCCACTGTTATGTCTATCACCAGCTCTGAAAAAAATCAAGCCTTCTATGCCCCAGTTTCCTCTCCGTCAGCAAGCAAAACTTACATGTCAAGGGCATCTGAAGCCTGATGGATTTTTGCGTGGAGCTTCAGATCCCCATGAGGATGGCAGCTGAGAAAAGAAGATAAAACCCTGTTGTAAGGGTGGTAGTGATGGATACTGATTATTATTTGTTTAATTAAAAGAGCCTGGACAGACGCAGAGGCAACAATTAATTATCTCCTGTAAAAACTTTGACCACAGCTAAATAAATTAATGGGTTATGAGATGAAGACAAATCATTAAAGCTAATAGTTGGTCTGTCCTTTATAAATCGAGAGGTATATGGGAAATTCCTCAAGCTTGTACATAACGTCTGATCTAAGAGGCTTTTTGCTCTGTTAACACAGAATAGGGGAGTAGCAATTTCCTTCTGTTGTGCAGCTGGAGTTATCTAGGAGCTGTAAAACGAAGTTCTAAACGAGAATTTAATCATTAAAGTTTATTAATAGACTTCAGAACGTTTAGTTGGGGATGTGAATCACAGAGGGATGAATGTTTAACTCCTGAAATATTTATTTCGCAGCCTCCTGAGAACAGGAGGGCTGCTTCCCCCGTGTCCAGCAGCGTTGGACCTCTGGGCGCCCCACAGCAGCTGGAAGGCCAAGGCGCGGGGAAGGTTTTTTGCAAACACTGCCACCCCCTGGCTCTTTCCACAGAGTTATTTCTCCCCATAAGAAAATTAACTTTGTGCTGCCTGGGGGGAGCCTGAAGCTTAACGTGTGGGAATTGCTTGTGGAAGGGGAACTCGTGTAGGGCTGGGGGTTAGGATTTCCACAGGGACACGCTCTCAGGCTGACGGGGAGCCCAGGCCTTGGCCTTGCTGCCGCCGTGCCCGCCGAGGCCCAGCCCAGAGGCTCCCGGCCCGCAGGCGGACGGCGGCAGGGGGAGGCCGGGGCACGCCGCGGGGGGCCCCGCGGGCCCCGGGAGCCCCCTGAGGGGACTGCGTGAAGGGAGGCCCGGGCCTAACTCCTCCGCGGACTACAACTCCCAGCAGCCCTCGCGCGGCACACCTCCCGCCCCCTCGCCTCGCCGATTGGCCGAGCCCTCCCGAAGCGCTCTCTCCCCTTTTTCCCGTTGGCTCAGGGGCGAGCTGTCAATCACGGGGCGGCGTCCCTCGGCAGGACGGGCCGGGGAAGGTATTCTCGAAAGCGACTTGCGTCGGTTGCGCGGGGCTGAGGCCGTGGCGGGTGCCCGGGGGGTGGTGGCGCAGTTGGCGTAGCGCATGCGTAGGGCGGGCGGCGGCGGTGGTGGCGGCGGGGGGGTGCTGCTGAGCCCCGGACAGGCGGAGGGGGGGCACCGGGGCACGGGGCGGGGGGGCACGGCCGGGGCCGCTCCTGAGGGGCCCTCCCCGCTCCCAAGGGACCTCCCCGTAGCCGGGCCGCGGCCCCCGACGCTTTACGGGGGCCCTTTTGGCTCCCCCCCCCCCCGCGCTCGGCCCCGTTTCCGTGTGTCCCCCCCCCGGTGTCGCCCCCTCCCGGTGTCGCCCCCCCCCGCATGGATGGAGCCGCGCAACTCCCGGTGCCCGCTGCGCCCGCCGCCGGGAGGCCTGACAGGTAACGGGACAACGGGACCCCCCCCGGCCCGGCCCCTCCCCTCCCCTCTCATCCCCCCCCCCAGTGACACGCCCCCCCGTGTCCCCTTCCCTGTCAGTTACCCCTCCCTTAACCGTTCCCTTTTCATTCCCCCCCCAACCCTTTCCCTGTCAGTGACCCTCCCGTACCCCATTTCTCGTCAGTTATCCCCCCCGTACCCCCTCCCCTCTCAGTGACCCCCCCCCCTTGTACCCCCTTCCCTGTCAGTGACCCCCCCCATACCCCCTCCCCTCCCAGTGACGCCCCCCCCTTGTACCCTCTTTCCTGTCAGGTATCCTCCCCCATACCCCCTTCCCTGTCAGTGACGCCCCCCCTTGTACCCACTTCCCTGTCAGTGACCCCCCTTTATACCCCCTTCCCTGTTTGTTAACCCCCCCCATGCCTCCTTCCCCTCTCAGTGACCCCCCCGTACCCATTTGCCTGTCAGTTTTCCCCCCCTGTACCCCCTCCCCTCTCAGTGACCCCCCTCTCAGTGACCCCCCCCCCAGCACCCTCTCCCCTCTCAGTGCCCCCCCATGCCCTCCTTCCCTGTCACTTACCCCCCCCTCGAGTGTCACCCCCGTCCCCATCAGGTGCCCCTCACCCCTCCCAGCTGCCCCCCTATTTGCCAGCACCCCCGGCCCCGCTGGGACCCCCCCCCTCACACCCACTGTCTTGTGCCTCCCCCAGCCCCTCTCCCCCTTCCGGGCTCTGCCCGCTCCCCTCTCCCCCACCCAGCCCTTCCCGTGGGACTTCCCCCTGCCCTTCTGGGCGTCCTGCGGCCCCTTACCTGGGCAGGAGACCGGCCTCGGCTCCTCTGACCCCATTAAACTCCTTCCTGGGGCCGAGTGGCTCTGGCACCGGGGGGGTCTGGTGCTGGTCTCGCATCTTCCCCTTCTCCCCGCCGCGTCAGCTGGAGGATGAAGCCCGGAGCGCTGCGGGGTGGGCTTCTCAAAGTTCCCCTGCTGCTGCTGTCCGCTTGTGCTGGGTCTCGGGTCCTGCCTGTCCTGGTGCAAGCAGCTCCTTCCTCTGGTGTTGGCTGGCTCTGCGTGCGGAGCCATCTGTCCTGGGGAGCGACTGCTGCTGCTCCTGGCAACTCCTTCAGCTGTAGCAGAGCCGCCTTTTTGCTGGGTGTCTCCTGCTAACCAGGTCGCTTCCTCTTGTTTCCCAGGGTTCGTTATAAATCCGTCTGTGTATGTTTTAATTTGACCCGCGACCTCTTGGAAAGTCAAGGTAAAGGGGACAGGGAAAGTAAGTTGTGAGTCTCAAGAAGCCCGCCGAGTGATTGAGTCGGGTCCCGGTGGTGCATGGACAACTGAAGGCATTTATAGATGCTAAAGGGGAGGCTAAGAGGGATCTTCCTTCGGGATGAACCACGTATCCGCAAAGACTTGCAGGGTGTGAAATGGTGCTTTTTGTTTTTCAATGACCTTGAGTTCAGAGACTGAGAAACGCGGGCACATCCAGACAGTTAGGAATCGCGTCGCTCAGCTGAGAACGGGCCCGGCTGCTTTGGGGACGCTCTCCGCGTCGCTGGAGCTTTTCGGAAGGGCAGCAGGCCAGAGGTTTGGACTTTGGAGCTCGGCTCTGCAGGGTGCTCGGCCGTGTCGCTGCCTTACCGCGTGTGTAAGTGGGGCGGGGGCGTGTGGGTGGGTCTGCGAGGGGAAACATTCAGCCACAAGAACACCCCTCCAACACCAGCTGCTTTGGGACCGTTCGATGGTAAAATGACGGAGTTGTTTGCGTTACGGATGTCAGCGCTCTGGTCCTAGACTTTGAGCAAGTGTTTCAGGAAGATTAGAAGAGCCAGCTGGGGAAAGCCAGTGAATCTTGTAAGCGCCCCCTCCCCGAAGCACTCTTTGAAAGAGTTCTCCTCCTGGAAACTCTTAAGTTTCTGTCACTGTAAATACACCCTAGCAGGTCTTGAGACCACAGCCTGCACAAATCTGTGGCTTGTTAATTTTTGACTGCAGATTTAAAGGCCAAGTGTTGCGAAAGTTTGTGTTTTTTTTTTTTTTTGTCTCTGGAGCTTTGCGCTGCAGGAGCAGGAGAGTCGGAGAAGTGAACCACCGCTAACCGCAGGTGGGACAGGGTCTGCGCTTCAGGGTGCGGTTTGAGGAGAGGCTGGTACTGGGGATGGGGTGGTGGCGATGCTCCTGAAGGGTGATCGTGAAACGTGCTTCCTTGATCCTCTAATAAAAGACCAAAAAAGGTCTCGGTGATCTCTTAGGTGTAGGCAAAGTGGCGCTGCTTGTGTCATCATCGCTGGTACCAACAGCGTGGATTTATCCCAAATTGTCCTTAAGTGGGACTTAATCCTCTCGTTTCATGAGTTGGTTGCCCTGGTTTAGTGAACAGCCAGGGAACTGCACGAGTGGTTGGGAAATGGTATTTCTGAAAGCGAACAGAACCTGTACGGCAGTGAGGTTTTGCCGAGAGATGTCCTACAGAGAGCGATGTGCCTTTAGGGGTGGCGTTTGGACGGGCTCTCCGAAGGGACTCGGTGACTAGAAGCCTATACGAGCCTAAGGGGTCGGAGGCACTGGTTAGTCTCCAGTTTTTTGTGGTTACTTTCCAGGAGACTTACAAGGCTTAGGGGTTTTCATGCTTTATACTGGGGTCAGTTTTTAGCTAAATTGGAGGCAGATGATCTCCGTGTACAACGGTGTGGTGCAGAATTAGGTATTTGTGGTGAGTGTGGCTCTGGGGCTGTGACCGGCTGTGCCTGATGGAAAAAGTCTGACCTGGAGTGGGAGTTTGGGACTCCTTAATTCCTAGCCTGTGATTCCACAATAATTTAAGCTTGCCAAGGACTTTGCAGCTGTAGTTTCTTACTGCTGAATACCTCTCGAGCAGCAAAGAACAGCAAGAAAAGCTCCTCGAGTCTCCCTGGCCAAGCACGTGTGTGTTCTGGGAGGCCTTTAAGCGTTTAACAGCGTTCAGTCAAACCTCTGTGTAAGCAAGAGAGACACCTTAGGCTCATCTTTTCCCATTTGACTGTTTTTTTCCAAGCCTGTCCTTTTTTTTTTAATAGTCAAACACTACGAAGTTTGCATTGGCATCTCAGGTATGCCAGCCACTCAACAATTTGCTTGTGTACAGCCTCGGATGCCGGTGTTAATACGTTTAAGGTCAGTTTTGCATCAAATGTTTTGTTTTAGACCCTTATTCACCCAGCTTTGTCAACCAAAGGACTGATTTCGTGGGTGATTTTGTTGACCTTTAACTGTTAAGAGCTAAAGTTAAGATGTTGATCTCTTGAGACCTGCTGAAGGATGGTCTGCTGCGAACGCCTCTGAGTTACTGCTGGGAAGCTCCACAGCACGGCTGCAATCCTACAAATCCTTGGTATCACTCGCAGAGATACCAACCTGCGGGGTATTCCTGTGCTCCTTCAGAAAATGTGCATGAAATGAACTCCAGAACGCGTACAGCTTCGTGGCAGAAGAGACTTTGTTGGAGGGGAAGGGAATTTGAGTCTGTCTTAAAGAGCAGGGGGATTCCGATGCTCATATTTTCTTCTGAACGTCCCGTTCGCACGGTCAAAGAGTAAATTTATGGTATTATTAGTGGTTTTGCAGTAACTTATTGAGAAGTAAATTGGCTTCTTGGTGTGGGTTCTTTATCTCTGCTGTGTGCAGTGTGGGAGGTCTGTGCCTTTCCAAGACCACGCGTTTCTCCAGGTGTATGCTTCAGGTCATTGGGTGAGCTCTCGTGGCAGGTCGGTGTTGAATAAAAAGGAGTTGTCTAGAAATTAGCCACGACTAGAGGTAAGAGATGGGACAGAAACACTTCTAGGGGTCTTGAGAAGAGCATTGGGTGTTTGTCAGCCGGGAGGCGGCAGCCTGCTCTGCTGCGGCATGGTTTTAGCCCTGGTAGACCTCCTGAGATCCAGAGAAAACCAAGCTGTTCCGGAACAGGAAGATGAGAGGTTTGGATCCTGCCTGGGGATCCCTCGCCGGAGGGCTGAGCTGCTGGGGCGCTGTGAGGGGTGGAAGGTCTCTGCCCTGCTGTAGCTGTGGGTGGAGGAAGCACTTGTGCATCCCGGAGGGTTTGTTTAAGGAGGCCAGGAGGTGGGGATCTGGCCTAGGAGAAGGGCAGGAAGAGGCTGGTGAGCTGAAAAGGATGCCTGGAGAGACGAGCTGAGAGATCGCAGATCCTTGGAGAAACTTGGAGCTGCTTTTTCAGCCAGCACTCCTTGGCTGCTTGCAGAGCTTGGTAGGAAGGTGTCTAGAAACCACATCCCCGCGGATGTCTCCAGCAACGGAGCGTATTTAGCACAGCTGCCACGGGTCTGTAGAGCTGGCCCGGGGCATGAGGAGCTGCTGGGCTGTCCGGGCTTCCCGTGTTCGCCTCCGCACCACGGTCGGTGTGATCCCTGCACGAGGTGGGCACCGAGGCGCTGCACTCAGGTCTGGCTTGGTTTTCGGCTGAAGGAAGGAGGGAGCCCTTTGCTGCTGTTGCTGTCCCCTTGCAGACGTGGTCTCCGTAAACAGGCAGAACAATGCCAGTTCTAAGCTCGCGTGGAAAGACAGAGGATAGGTATCAAAATGTGATAGCTTAATCATCCTACGACAGGAATTGGCGTGAAATATTGATGAGGAAATCACAGTGGTGCCTCTTGCCGTTAAGCCTGGGAGTGAGCCGACTCTTACTTAACATGAGGGTAAGAAAGTTTGGGAAGCTTAAAACATGAAGTCCCTTCCTGGGTGGGCGTGCTGGCTTTCCTGGTGCTACTTCTGCAGGAGAAGGAACTTGGCTGAAGTACCGACGTGATGGCACACTGGACAAGTACACACGCACTGGGTCTGGTGATCGAGGGCAGTTTCAGGCCAGCGGATTCTCGAGGAGCCCTGACCGAGTGTCGTTCAGCTGAACAGGCGATGGGGTGCAGCACCAGCTCAGCTAATCGCCCCAGCGGACGGGGAACGGGTCGAGCTTCTTCCTCCGCGGTGAGCTGGAGGCGTGTGGCAGCTGTGGTCCTACTGGACCTGTCTGCTGTGGAAACTAGACGTGGTCCGGGGTGAGATGGCTGGCAGTGCTCACACCAGGGAGGAGTTGGTCCCACGTGCAGGCTGCAAGTGGCCCCGCAGCGCTGGGTTCTCCCCTCCTGCTGCCTCGCCTTGCACCCGAGGCTGTGGGAATTTCATCCATTTCGGCCTCAGCACGGACAAAACAGGGCTCGAGCACAACCATAAGGGCTGCTCGCTGCAGTGGGGAGATCTTCAGAGATCCACAAGCAGCTCTGCCTTTCTGTGTTGTATTCGAGAGCTCCTATGGCTGCCCTAAATCCTGCCTAGGAGCCCCCTACACGACTGATCTTCACTTTGGATGGCATTCCTTGCCACCTGTAGGTTTAACGTCATTTCTGCGTTCACTACAGGGTCGCATGGAGGAGCCAGCTGAGCTAGGGAGGCGCTCAGAGCCTCCGCTTGGAGGAAAGTCTGCAAACCGCTTGCAGGGAGGAGAGGTGGGCTCCTGGTACCGGCACCACGGGGAAATGCCCGCACGCTGATGCTTTCCCCAAAGCCAGGTGGAGCTGGAGCTGGGGGCTCCGGGCACGCCGGGGTGCAGGAGCCTCGAGACACGTAGGGTCAGCTACGGCGTTGACCAAAAAGCCCTCGTTTGGCCCAAACTGGTGGCTGGACCGGCAGGGAACAGGGTAGCGTTTGTCAGACTGAACTCAGCGGAGCTGTTGGGTGCTGCGTTCCTGTGAAACGTTCTTGTTTCGGTGAGTCAGCATTTCCTCGTTCAAGAGGACTCGTTTGGATATTTCGGCTTGCTCTGCTCGCAAATGCTCGTTAAAGGGAATTTAAAACTCTCGGCTTATGTAGGACAAAATGGTGTTTGAAATACGTGTTGTTTTTTCTTTGTTGTTTAAGAGAACTATAGAAATACCAAAATGGGACAGTGCAGGGCTTGTGGTATGGAAATGAGGTGAATGACGACATTTTGCAGAGACTAGCTGGTGTTTTGCTAGGTAGCCTGTCTGGAGCAGGGTTGTGACAACTACTCCGCAGCTGGAATATTTTCTAGCAGGTATAGCTGATCTTACGGGGTTTCAGTTATTTAGGGTAGCGAATTAAGTCTGGAGCTCCATAAGTGTGCGGAAATCTCTAATTCCTCCTGGAAATACAACTTGCAAAGGGCACCCCTTTTTATTGCTAATGTAAGGGGGTGTTCTGATGATAGCGTCACCTGATGGTTGGCTGTTGTGGTTTCTAAGGAAAACGTATTTGATTATGTACTATAACATAGTTACTGTGACCAAATATAGTAAATTTACTTCTAAAATCTTTTTAAAAAATTTACTGCAATCAAATATAGTAAATAAGAGAGGAGAGGTGGCCAAAAATATCACTGCCTTGTAGGTCCACTGTGTAGTAAGTCTCGTTGGTTTTGGGAAATGGGAAAAGCAAAATTGGACGTAAGTGGGCTGCACGTACAAAGGTGGAAACCGTGAAACGGTGCGTCCTGACCCCGGACTTGCAGGGTCTCTTTGCATGGCTTTTCTAGGCCGTTGTTGTCCTGGAGTCCTGCTCATTTTGAACTTGTCTGCAAACTGCGGGTGACTGCTTCGGTCGGGCGTCCTTCAGTCCTGGGTTGCTCCTGCCCATCCTTGAGTTTCTGCAAGGAGCCTTTCTAGAGAATTCTTCAGTTCCTGGCCGCTGCAGTTTGGGGGTGGGTCGTCCTTCACAGTTTGTATGAACGTCCTAACCCGTTTGTCTGCCTGCCTTTGTTTGCTCCCTGTCCTGTTCTGCAGGTAATTAAATGCCCTTGGTGTGGATCTTGGCTCCGTTGGCATGCTTGGATGCACAGCGGCTCTTCCGATAGCTTCTTGCAAGAAGATGGCAAAAGCAAACATTACCAGAGACATCATCCACAGGCAGATCAAGGTACGCGTTAGCCAAACGTCCGCTTGTGTTGAGCGGGGAGCTGGTGGAGAAGCAGCGTTCACGCTGGGTTGGGAAATACTCGTGGTGTTGCCTGTGCTTCTGAAGAGATCTCTGCCACCTCCATATTGATCAGCTGCATAAGGAGCTTAAGAGAACAAACGCACAGGACCTAGCATTGTCCTTAATGAGGAGCTGGGGCAAAGTGTGGCGTAACAAGAATACAATTCTTCTCCCTAGCAGAAGCACACCAAACTGGTTCCACGTTGGCAGGTCTGTTCCTTTACAGTACACCGCTGAAGAGAGAAATCTCTCTGCTTGTGTTTGGGCAACGTAAAGGACCCTTAGCTAGCTTCCCCCACGAGTTTTTTGCCGACTTCTTTGTGCTCTTTTTGTGTGATCTTGCCATCAAAGGTATTTTCTGACTGTAGTAAGGCTAATGATCTCTCTCTGTGTCTGTCTTTTTTTGCCGTCTCTTTTTTTCTTTAAAGAGTGATGTGTTTGCTTCCTTTGTGTAGGGAGAAACTTCTGTGGTCAGATCAGTCATCTGATGGCTGCATTAGTGAAATATCTCTTAACGTGAAAGGACTAGCTACAGCAGACACAATAGACAATTATTGCTTGGACTGGGAGGCCTTAAATCATTTGCAGCTTTGTTGGTAGCCAGAATTCACAAAAGTGGCCTGTTAGTGGCCAGAACAAGGAACTAGGAGCTGGGACGCCACAGTTCAACATGCAGTTTGGTACCGAACCTTGCATGATAAGCTTGTAATTTAATCCATGTGCAAAGATTTATTTTGCTGCCCTAACAAGGAAGGGATGGTTCTGTGGTTAGAGCGCTAGCCTGGGACTTTTTCACACTGTCTGTTCTGTTAGGCTTTCATCTGTGACCTTGGGAAGGTTGCTAAGTCTGACAGTTCCTTGCAGGAGAAGCAATATCCTGCTGCACAGACCTCACAAAGCTACTGAGGCTGCAACAGCAAGAAATTATAACTGCAGCACCTTGCAGTGGACCTGGGAGTGTTTTGGGAACGCTATCCGTGAAAATATGTCAAGAGGTTTGAAGTTTGTAATGGACGTTTCTCCAATAGCCTGTGGGGTTTTTTGTGTTGTTTTGTTTTTCTTTTCCCCCTCCAATCTCCTTATACCTGTCTCCATTTTGTTCTCAAATATCTTCTAGCACATGGAGTTCATAGTTCACTGTTGGTCTGCATTGGCCACACGCTGCGTTTGTTCTTTGTGGCTGTTCTGTGACTACTGACGCGTTCCTAGCACCGTAAGGACAGGTTTTGAGATCAGTGTTCTCCTCTGTAAATGGTGGTAACTGAGGCTTAGGTTGTCTTCACCTGACCGTGGTATGTAACGGGACAGGACTGGGGCTGGGTCAGGTGCTGGGAAGGGATCTCCTCGGACGCTTGATGTTCCATTCAAAATATGACTTGCGTTCCCTTTCCTTCATGGGTGCCTCTGCAGTTGGCCTTCTTTCATCGAAGCCATCTGCTAATGCATCTGTGAACTCTGTGAGATCACAGGGGAAAAAACTGTCCTGCTTTTCTTCACCTTCATTTGTACTGACGCAGTTCTGTGGCAGCTGTTCCCTTCCCTGTAGAACAGGCTGTGCTGTGGTGCTGCAGCCACACGCTCCTGCTCCGTTTCTGATGAAGTAAGCCATCTCTAGAGGATGCTGTCCAGTTGTGTTCCCCATTACATTTCCCGATGGTGAGGGTAGACGCAGGGAACGGTGAGGAGAACATGGGAATGCTGAGATTACAAGTGCTTGACTCAAGTTTCAAAGTCATCTTTGGTGCTTCAGGAGAGATTCTGTGTAAGGACAGACTTCTCAGCTGCTCTAGCCCAGTACTGCAGTTCTCAGGAGTCAGTTTGTGAAATCCTTGCAGGGGTTTGAGACAGGCAGTCTTGAGCTCTTTTGTATCTTCCACTTCTGGCACAAAGCAGTCAACTTGGTCTTGGTGTGGGCCTCCTCAGAGTTTGCCTTAGCTGCCCAGCTGGAGCCCATCGATTAGGTCGAAATCATTTCAAACCAGTCCAGGGCAAGGATTGCAAAGTGTGTAAGCAGCTGGAGATGATGTGAATGATGTCCTCCTTCTACAGGACTTGTCCCTGGTGCTATGGACACCCCAATATCTGGCAAGGTCCCTCCTTGATTTTTATGGCTCATGAGTCTTCTCTTAAAGGGAACAAGGAGTGTTTTGTTTGCTGTAGTCAGTGTGGCATTTGTTTGCTTCATGCAGGAGAGGGGCGCGCTGGGCTTTGAGCGACACTATCATGTCACCGACCCATTCATTCGGCGCCTGGGCCTGGAAGCAGAATTGCAGGTAAGTGGGCAGTGCTCAAAGAGCAAACACAACCACTGGTTGTACAGCTTGGTACGGAAGGTACAGCAGGCTGGAGCGTATGGAATTCTCTCTTGTATGGGAGAGAGGTACTGGTTATTAAGTCCCCTAAACTGTCTGCTGGAGAGCCTTTGACGGGTGTGCGTCAACTGACCCTAACAGTGGTGTCTGAAGAAGGCAACTGTCAACTCTTCCAGATATTCAGCTGTAAAGCTGCAGCGTAATGTGTTGTCTAAAGAATGGGCTGTTGTATTGCAGTCTGACACAACTTAAAAAAAAACACCTTAAGATTGTCTTGATTTGGGGGAGGAAAGGATTCTTCTGTCTCCCTTTTCAGCCACCTCTCAAGTGCTGCTCAGTGCTCTCCTAGTCTTCCCTGTTACAGTTGTTAGCTAATGTGGTTGAAGATGTATGATACAGTCACTGAGCAGCAAGGTGCTTCCCAAAGAGTTATCAAAACTGCATTTTCCCTGCAATCCCAGAGAACCTGTACGTGTAATTTGTC
Organism: Cygnus olor; assembly: GCF_009769625.2. Classification (NCBI taxonomy): domain Eukaryota; kingdom Metazoa; phylum Chordata; class Aves; order Anseriformes; family Anatidae; genus Cygnus; species Cygnus olor. The sequence goes on from NC_049191.1 coordinate 4,200,133, forward strand.
AGCCTGGCCAAGGGCTTTTGAAGCAAAGTCACCTTTCCGTGTGTACAGCAGGATTTCATCAGTAGCCTCTGAGGCTGAACTGCCATTTTATTCAACACTACGTTGTTTTCTTTTTATTTGTTTCATTTTGTCTTTTCTACCCCAGCTGCTTATAGCATGTCTGTCTTTTCTGGAGGTGTTTATCTGCCGTGTGGGTGTTCTTTTGCAGAATAAAAAGCTGCTTGTTTTAGAACAAGTTGTTATGTGTGGGGAGCTCGCTGCGTCCTTGCCTTAGAGCAGCTCTGTTTGATAAGGCTGAAGTTTGTGTAATACTCTCTTCCCCTTTTTTTGCTCAGGGTCATTCTGGGTGTGTCAACTGTCTAGAATGGAATGAAAAAGGAGAGTAAGTATGCGACTTGATTCGGGGGATCAACAGACTGATAACCCAGGTTCTCCCAAGAGTAGGATGTAGGTCACCTTATCGTAAGCAGCTACTTCCCATAAATAAATTCCTAATAAAATGGATGAGGGCTCAAGCTCAAAGTTTTGAACTGTAGTTGAGTTCAAGCTTCAGAGAAGCTTTATTTTGTTGAATATGTCTGGATATTATTAGAAATGTGCATTTAGTGAGCTCAGAAGGGAAATGGTCAGACTAAGAAGTGGAGACTGAAGGCTGCTGTCTTCTCTTAAGTGGCATTATGGATTATAATGGATCTTCAGGATTTGCCCAGCTGGTAGGAAGTGACATTTCCCTACCCCCTTCACTGTGCTGCTAAATGTTGATGCTGGGGACATGCACGTTAAGGAGGGAGGTACAGCATTCACCCCCCTCTGCAATTTTAGAGAGAAACTCATCATGAGAACATTTCGGTTAACCAAGTAGAATAAAGAGTATCTCCAAGAAAAATAACTGGATGGAAGAAAAAGCCTCTATTTCTTGACATGCCTCTTGTAAAATCCAAAGTCTGCTGTCTGATAGTCTTCAAAATTATTTACCAGTGAAAATTTCACATACTTGAGAGAGATCTGGCTCCAAGGAAATAAATTTAAAACAGCTGATGGTTGCAGATGTCAGATTCTTTTGCTTTAACAGAAGATAAATGCACGAGCACCTTGCAATACTGCTGCCACACCCTGCACTTAAAAAGCAGTCTGTGAATCACTTAATGAGTCCTGCCTTGGGACTGCCCGGGCACATCTCAAGTCCAGGAATGAATGGCTTGGCTTGAGCTCGGGTGTGATGTGGGAGCAGTTAATGCAGCCAGGCTAATAAGGAAAGTGGAGGCCCTGCATTTTGTTATTGACCAACGCTCCTGTTGTTTTTGCTGTGCCATCTGAGTCTGTGGTGAGCTGGGTCAAGATGCTAAACCAACAAAAAAAAAACTTGCTTTATTTTCTGTGGAGTTGATATTTGGCTGCTTTACTTCCTTGGGCTGGCTGAGTGGAAAGCATCAAGAAAACAGAGCTGAGAAAGGAGGAAGGAAGGGGGCTTCTTAGAGCTGAATGAACTTAATGGCTATCTGTGGTCAAACCACTCTCAGAAATTGGTCACAGCTTGGAACAGAGGAGTCCATGATGCATACTTCTCTTCTGTTTCTTTTAGCTTGTTGGCCTCTGGCTCTGATGACCAGCATACCATTGTCTGGGATCCTCTGCACCACAAGAAACTCCTTTCTATGCACACAGGACATACTGCAAACATCTTTTCTGTCAAGGTATTTGAGTAGAAGGACTAAATGACTAACAAAATCAGCAGCCAAAGCAGCCAGAGAGTAGCTTTTGAAATGTTGCTGGGAAATGTTTTCGTGCAAGCAATCCATTCCCTCAACCCCCATCATTTAATATTTGTAATGTTAGGAAAAATTGTATTACATCCAATACCTGTGCTTCTTAGTCTGTGTAGCTCCTGGGCTTAGCTCCTTACCTCTTTAGAGTCAAAGGAAATGGTTGTAGCGAATCAGGAGTTAAAGATACGAGATAAAGAGAGCAGTTTGTGTGTTACTGTCATTACTGACTCTTGAGTGTGCATGTGGAATATAGGTGGTAACGTGGGGCGTCCTGTGTTCCCAAAGCAAGCTGCTCTGAGACCTGCCAAGGAAGCTCAGCAGTGTCTTTGTGAAGAGCCTCAGCACCTCTCAGGTCTGAATGTCAAATCTGTCGTCCACAGTTCTTGCCGCATTCGGGGGATCGGATCCTCATCACGGGAGCTGCTGATTCCAAGGTGCATGTGCACGACTTGACTGTCAAGGAAACCATCCACATGTTCGGAGATCACACAAACAGAGTTAAGCGGATTGCCACAGCTCCCATGTGGCCTAATACCTTCTGGAGTGCTGCAGAAGATGGGCTAATCAGGTACAGAACGAATTCTGCCCCAAAATGAATTGGATTAGGATCCATTGCAGTATGTGCTAAGCATAAATCTGGAGAGAGACTCTCTGTACTAAAGAGCTCAGGCTAATCTCTCCCTTTCCTGAAGCTGAAAGGATTCTTCTTGAAATGTAGATTCTTCTGATAAGTACTCACCCAGCTCCTCTGTTTTCCTCCACTGAAAAGGGAGGACAAGAAGGGAATAGCCATATCAAATGGAAGGTAGGAAGGCAGAAGCAACACTGAGTGAAGCTTCCCTTCAGAGTCGTTGAGGCTTAATGAGTAGATGCAACTGCGGGAGTCTGTTCATACTGTGTACTGTTTGTTAGGTCATGGCCTGGACTCTAATTTAGAGCTTGACTAAATCTGTGCATGTTATGGAGCTGGTTTTAGTGATTATCCTGATGTTGAGGCCTAGCGTTTACTGAACTGGTTTGCTCCCAGTAACCTGTGGCACAAATGCCTGTTAGTGGTAGTGTCATCTCTTCGCATACAAGCCAGATAATTAAACACAGGTCGCTGCAGAGCAGTGTAAATGTGGTGCTTTGAGTGGCCTTCAGTTTGGTCACCATGGAAAGCTAAACTCTCTTACTGCTGCTTCTGTTAGCTGGTGGCACGGGTTGCCTGACTCTCTCTTCCCTTTGCAGACAGTATGATCTGCGGGAGAACAGCAAGCGTTCAGAAGTCCTGATAGACCTGACCGAGTACTGCGGGCAGCTGGTGGAGGCCAAATGCCTCACAGTCAACCCCCAGGATAACAACTACTTGGCAGTAGGGGCGAGCGGGCCTTTTGTGCGGCTCTACGACATACGCATGATCCACAACCACAGGTAACGGCAGCTGGCTTTTCGGGGCCTTCTTGGCACGTGTGAGTGGGGAAGGGGGAGTTGCGATGATCTGGGACTCATCTGTCTCACTGTGCAGTTTTACCCAGTCTTTTCTAGCACCCACAGAGTCTTTTATCTAAGTAAGTACACTGGGGTGATGGGAGGCAGGTCTGTGGTTGCACAGCTGCACGGGCATGAGGGCTTGCCCTTGTGTATGAACAAGAAGCGTTAGCATAGAGCAGGCTTCCAGCAGCTGAATGCTGTGATTATAACTGCTTTTCTTTCTGGCTAGAAAAAGCATGAAGCAGAGTCCTTCGGCTGGAGTCCACACGTTCTGTGACCGGCAGAAACCTCTCCCAGATGGTGCAGCACAGTACTACGTGGCAGGTACTGGGACGTGTCCTGGGGGTCACCAATGGGACTTTAAATTAACGCCTGAAGAAACTGAGTTCATCACGCAAGAAAGCACTGCTTGGAAAAGTGTTTGTGTAATATGTGGATGTTCCATGAAATTGTAGTTTATTTCTCTTCTGTGCTGTGAATTCTTGCTTATGCTACCTGCCCACCTTCCCTGATTTGGCAGCGGTGCGTGTTGGTGAGCTGGCCTTACTCCTTGTCTAGCGTAAATGTCTTTTTGTGAGTTTCATTGGAAAGTCAAGGACTGGATAACCTGAGGGCTCTAGACATTCTTCTGGAACAGGTCCCAGGAAGGATGCTGTTTAAAAATCTTCTTGGCACAGAAGGGAAATGGCTTGTCTTCATCCTGCACATGAAGAGTGAGCAATGCAGTATCTGGGCATCTAGACGTCATTCTTCTCCAGTGCTCATTTACCGTTTTTTCCCATTTTTTTTTAAAGTATCTTAAACCAGCATGTTCAACAGACCAGTTTTGACAGTCTTGCTTCTGATGAGTCCCATTGGAGGATTTCTTAGGTCCCCTGAATTGGTCACGCAACACATCTGCTGTCTGAAGCAAAAGAACCCTTGTGTGAGCTGAATATTTAGGAGCCTTGGTTTGATTGTGCTAAGAGCTTTATTACGGAAACGTGATTAGAGAGTTGAGAAAGGAGGTATTTGTTTGCAGTTGGCCACAAATCACGGAGGCTAAATCCTTAGTGAATCCATAAAACTGTGATTTGCTGGGTTCTGCAGACTGCAGTTGTTAGCAAGATAGTCGTAATCTGGTCTTGTCTGCATATGGAAATGGCCTTGCAAAAATAGTATCTAGAACTTGTGAAAAGGCAGCTCCGTACATCTAAGTGTTTTGGTAGCTGGTGGAAGGATTCAACAGACAGCAGAAGGAAAAGGAAAATCACTTTGGTGCATGTGCTTCGTGCCCTTGCTGTCCTAACAACCCCTTGTAAAAGGGAGGAGCTGATGTAGGACAAAGACAGCAGTTCCTCGTGACGCTAATATGTATGGATCTCTTCCCTCTGCAGGACACCTTCCAGTGAAGCTTCCGGACTACAACAACCGGCTGAGAGTTCTGGTGGCCACGTATGTCACTTTCAGTCCTGATGGCACTGAGCTCTTAGTCAACATGGGAGGGGAGCAGGTAAGAAGGCAGCTAAATTTTGGTAGAAAGTTTAACATTTGGCTGTGTTTGTCGGGCCACCATAGGTTGTCTTCAGAACAGGTGTAGTAACGTCTCTGTGGGTAACATCGTTGGCTTTTAAGCTGTTGTCTGATGCATTCAGACTGAATGCCTGGTATTAGGGATTTATTTGTTATGCTATCGATGATTAAATTTATGTGGTATTTTGATCTGGTTTTGCAATTCACTTTTCCTTCTCTTGAAGAGAAAGAGAAGTTCTGGAACTGACCTTCCCTGATGTAGAAAAAAAATTGCTTAACTCATTCCTGAAACATCAAACTGCTTCTGTAATGCAATCTAGTATGTAAGGAACTTACAGAAGCAAAGGACTTCACCTGGGATATTGATTGCTTTAATTTTAAGCACTAGGTGATATTTGTGGCTCTTTTGTAAAGCTTATCAGTGAAATGAGAAAATCCTCCTGACAGTATTAATCACCGTGGATTAAGCAGGAACTTCCTCTGTGAGCAGGTTACTCTGGTTGTCCTCTAGAGATCTTTCTCACACTTGGACTTCTCTTTAAGAGGAGGTACTGAATTACATGAATTGATAAGGGCTGTCAGTTCCTATACTGGTACAAGTTTAAATTAGGGTTTCACAGGGCTGCGTTTGAAGTTTTTCATGAAATACTGGCTTCAGCTTAGTGACACCTTCATTTAGTGTATTGCTTCTTTTCTACCACTATAAGTGTTCAATTTGTTTACGATCACTGTATTAATTAAATGGTTAAAATATCTTCTTGGAGTTGGAGCTTTTTGAACAGGTTGGTTTGTACCTCTTGAGTAAAAGGAGACTCCTGGTTCTCAGTGGTATTGTTTCTGAATCCAGTGCTGGAATGCAACAAGACACTGGTACTGCTGTTACTCAGTGCGTAAATGTCTATAAACAAGATGGTTAAAAACTGGAAATAGTAAAACAAACATGGAACCATCTAGCCCTGTTTTATTTCTGTCCCTTAAGCCTCTATGTATCATTGACTTTTTTTTTTTTGTCTTACTGTCTTTCTTCATCTCTCAGGTCTATTTGTTTGATCTAACTTACAAGCAGCGGCCGTACACTTTCCTCCTCCCGAAGAAATGCCACACATCAGGGGGTAAGTGTGATCCTGTCATGGAAGTGAGTGGAAAGCAGAGTGAAATCATGTAGAACTCAACTCTTTCCAGGGTGCAGCTCCATGTGGGCAGGAATGAGGGAAAGGATGTATGGCATGGCTGTTGCTGGGCAATTTCTGCAGTGCAGCTCATACCCTGAGCCCTAAAACCCTTACACATAGCGATAAAATGTGTCTTGAGGGAAGAAATGAGCTGTCGAGGGGTGTGTGCATGTGTCAACTTAGGTATAGCTGTAAGCATTCTCCTCAAGATAAAGTAGACTTAGTAGAGTGGTTGAGGTCCTAGTACCCCGCCTTTAGCTAAGGAGGAAATACTTTGTATGTGGACAAACATGGAAATGGTGTACTGGTTTTGTGTTTCTAAACTTACAAAATGGAGAGTGCAGCTGGTACCCCTTTAAACGCCCATTAGAAGGAGACAGAACAATCTCTTCCCTGGTCTGAGAGTCTGGCCTGGCACTAAGCTCCTTCCTGGTGGTGAGATAGTTGATTCAAAAAGTCATTTACTTGACAAGTAAGTAAATCCAAGAGCCTTTTTATTCCTGGCCCTGTTTCTTACAGGGCCTGTTCGTATGCAGATACTGCAGGCAGTGTGCGGTGGAACGTCCAGAGCGCTGTCCCCAGGCAGAGGCCGGCTCTCTCTTATCAGGGAGTGTTCCCTGCTCAGCCCTGTTCTGGGAGCGCTCTGGCAGAGTTCAGCCTGTGTACTCAGCTTGCCTTGGGCCTTAATCTAACACTCACGTCCTGGTAGCAAGTAGATGCCCTGCCTGCCGTTCTCTTCTGTCTTGGCTGCATGTGGGTGATCTGTACTGTGGTATCTGGTGAGGTCATGCTTTAAATGGCAGAGCAGAGTTTGAACAGGTTCACAGTGGTGCAGTTTCAGCAAATGCTCCGCCCTTTTGGGTACAGAAAGTTCAGGCAAGGGCTGTGAAAAAAGCAGCATCTGTACAAAGGCTGAACTTCATGTGCATGCATGTCTCTGCGCACTGGAAGCACCGAGCTGTTCAGTAGAGTGCTTGGAAAGAGTCCCCGGTTTCCCAGCCTCTGAAATGGCTGCGGGAGTATTCCCAGCTACAACATAAATGCAGTTTATAAAACTTGAGTTTGAATATTTTTCTATAAGAACGGCAAGTGATCTGGCTGCACGACCTTCAGAGGATTACTTCAGCTTGTAACTGCTCCTTGAGCAATAGGGTAAGAAAAGAAAAGAAAGAAAGGAAAAAAGCATCTGGAATTCCCTTACTAGATATCTCCAGTGGTTCCACTCATCTTCCTTGTTCTATAAAATGTTAAACAACTTAGGCCTGTGTTTTTTTTTTTCTCAGTGCATCTGAAAAATACAAAGGCATTTAGAAGTAAGTTGTTAAGTACTTCTGAAGTTTTAAATGTCAGGCTTCTGGTAGTCAGTCGGGTACTCGGGTTATGGCTTAGACTCAGTCCGAAGGAGCGCAGTTCAGACCGCCCTGTGGGGGTGTGTAGTTCCATGTGTATCTGGTTCTGGTTCTAGGGTTCATTTTTTAAGGGTACTGCAGAGTTTGTAGTAAGTGTACGAAGGAAACTGTTTTAAGTTGCACCGGGGAGGTTTAGATTGGATATTAAGAGGAATGTCTTCATGGAGAGAGTGGAAGGGGCTGCCCAGGGAAGTGCATCCCTATCCCTGGAGGCATTTAAGAGACGGGGACGTGGTTTAGTGATGGGACGTGATGTCAGGCTGATGTCAGGTCAGGTCGACGGTTGGGCCTGATGATTTTGAAGGTCTTTCTAATCTGAATGATTCTCTGAAGGCAGATCAGATCTAGGTGGCAGGAAGACAGGAATGTGTGGAATTGTGGAATTCTGCTTCATTGTGCTCGGAATGGGGCTGTGGCATTGGTTTTGTTATGCTGTAAAATGTAACCCTGATATTTCAGGGATTAGTTTGTGTAATCTACATTGATCCATTGCATGATTTTATTTTTTTCTAACCTTCAGAAGTGCAGAATGGAAAAACCTCTACCAATGGAGTGTCCAATGGCATCCATCTCCACAGCAATGGCTTCCGCTTGTCAGAAGGAAGAGCACATGTGAGGTAAGATGATGGATCTGCCTCAGTGAAGGGCCAGTGGCTTTGTTCAGGTCCTCTTCCTCTCATCAGGTGCTGTTAACAAGGTGTGAAGTGCAAACCCACTTGGCATGTTGATTTGATTGTTGAGTGCTCTCTGTCCTAGGGGCTGTATTTATTTCTGGTGTGTGGGCTATAAGCCTGAGTCAAATCAGGCAACAGCATCTTAGGAGAAGCATGGTCCATTAGGTTTTTTCTGCTCTTACAAAGAATTACTGCAGACAAAACTAAGAAATGACTTTTCAGTCCTGGAAGCGAAGTGTTCTTAGTTGTCCTGCATGGTTTTTACTTCCTGACCTTGCCGGAGCTGTGATCTGACAGATGGGAGTGGCTGTCAGGTTGAAAGAGCCTTTCTTCCCTTGGCTGTTTTTTAGGCACCTGCCTGCTGCAGACTGAACTGAAGCTGCCAAAATTGCTTTACAACGATGACACTGCTGTCGTTACCCTTGCATATGAACTAGGGATGGATGGAGAGCCCTCTTTTACTGTCCCTGCTGTGTTTTTGCTTACGAATAAAGAGCAGTTGGGGTGAAGCAGAAGCAGACTTCTAGCACATCTTGCAGACTGGTTTTCCTCCAGCTGATGAGATGTGGTTAAAAGTCAAGACACAGTTGCTTAATACCATATAAGGGTAGTCTAGGTTCCTCCAGCCACTCTGCTGAATGCTTTCAGCTCGTTTCCTCTAGATGGCCCCTCCACCACGGCACTGGAGATGCTCATTTTGGTTTGCTGAGCATGGGCCTTGTGCAGCCATGTGAACTTAGATACTTGGTTTCCTTCTGAATTTGCAACCCATCAGATGTTGCTAAAGGAAGTTTGGATTTTTTTTTATGCAGTCAAAGCATAGATATATTGGTGAAGTCTGAGGAATGAGACTTAAAAAAAAAAAACACTGTTCAATTTTGAGTGTGTCCGTATATGAAGAAAAATGGAAACAGTCAAACGATCGTCAAAAAGAAACCCTCCTCCTAAATTCAGGTTACTCAGGTGCAGGACCTTTGAAACTTCTGGTATTAGCTAATGCTTGCTGGGACCTGTTAAGTTAGAACAAAACACTGCAGGTATTTAACTGGGTTAACAGTTAACTATTTAACAATGGGAGTGTTAGCAAGTGAGACTTACCTGTGCTTCTTTCCCTGCAGTCCCCAGGTAGAGTTGCCTCCGTATCTGGAGAGAATCAAGCAGCAAGCCAACGAGGCCTTTGCTTGCCAGCTGTGGACTCAAGCCATCCAGCTGTACAGCAAAGCAGTACAGAAAGCCCCCAATAATGCCATGCTGTATGGAAACAGAGCTGCTGCCTACATGAAGCGCAAGTGGTAAGTAAGCAGAGCTCTGGGGCACCCCTGGCACAGAACAAGGGGGTTGCACAGCAGCACGTGTTGGAGAAATCGTGGCCACAGACATTGTACAGGCGAGCACACCTGGTAGCAGCTTGTGGGCTTGCCCACTGGTATGCTGAGTCATGTTCTGTTCCTTTCCTGTGTAAAAGGAAACCAAAAATCCACTTCTGAGTAACGACGTTATGAGCAACTCCAAGGGTATTTGGGTGTCTTTGGATAGTTCTGATCTGCTTTAGAGTATGCCTCTAAATTTGCTGTCAACAGATGAGGTGATGGGTTACCGTGCTTTGTAATTTAACGTGTCCTGATGTAAGATTGTTGTGGGCCTGCCTGGAGCTGCTTTGGTGGCTGCTTGATCCAAGAGGCTGGTATTGGAGACAGTCAAATGTGGCCTGGTCCTGTGTTACCCCAGCTAGCCCACATTCTCCTCAGCTGGAAGCAAAGCTCTCTGAGGGATCTGGTGAGGTGGCAACTGGTGCCTCAGAGTCTGGGGGAGGTTCTTTCTTCTTTATTGCAAAATACCCTCTTAGCCTCTGCAGTGGGTAATGTCCTCTCTGACCAATAGCCAGACCTGCGTCTGCAAGATACAGCTGAGTTATTTTGGTATCTGTCCCCTTGAGCAGAGTAAGACTGAGTAGTATGGCTTACTATTAACATATTTAAAATAGCTGTGGCCCTTCATCTACATTTGCTTTGTGAGGATATCCTCCTTCTCTCCCTGCTGAAATCCCCAGAATGAATTCTCCCATCATCTTGCCAAGATAAAGAGCAGCCAGCAGTTGTTGTGACTGTTGGTAACCGGCCTACTGGCTGTTTTGCAATAGCAGAGATTTGGGAGCTGCCTCAAAAAGACCTCAATGTTCAGAGGGAGAAGAACAATAGGTCGGGATTAAGGAATGGAAGACGGAAGCTGAGTGCTGATCTCAGTGAATGACATTTTTCTTATAGGCATCATTTTTCCCGGAGGATGTTGGCAGATCTGAACCTTTCTGCGTGTCAGCGAGTGCTTGCTGCAGCTTTCAGTAGCAGGAAGATGTGAAAATATATGCGATGGCTTTCTGTGGTGTGCAGTGATTAGAATGTAAATGGTGCTGAGCTCATACCTTCTCAGGTGCAGAGAAGATGTGTTTTTCTGCTAGGAACAGCTGTTGGTAAATGGCAGAGGAAGGCTGGGATGTCACTGAGGAGGAGGGTGAAGCAGTTGAACACACTGAACCGCTGCGCGCCTCTAAGGTGTCCTTCACGTCTGGGGCAGGAACGGCAACCAGGCACCCTGCAGAACACTGCACGTCTTGCTTTCACCTCCTCCTGAGCAGCAGGGAGATCCAGAAAAAGGAAGCTCTAACTTCCTAACCTCCTCTTGCTCACCTCCCTTAAGATGCTGCTCATACTCCGCAGTAGTTCAAAGACTGGCCTTCTAAAACTTGCTCCTAAGAGCCAAACTGCATCGCTCCTGATTGCTTTTAACTGTCTGCATTGACAGTACTTCAGCTGATTCCTAGTTAGAGCACTTTTTCACAAGCTGAGTCACACCCGCAGCAATAGGAGAAGTCAGGGCCTGCTTTACATCTCAACGTGTAGGTTTTCACGCCAGTCTTCTGGGCTGTCTGTCTCTGGTAGTTGGGGTTGAAGGGCTTTTGAGGGTGGCAGAGCAGTCTGTAGCCTGTCCGGCTCTGAAAATGTCTTGTCATCATAACAAGTAACTTGTGTTACCTCCTGATTAGAATGAAGGTGGTGAGATGCTGTGCATCCGGTCTCCTGGTTTAACACGGACACGGTGCTGCAAAGGTAGATGCAGACCTCAAGAACCATGTTTCTCCTGCTCTGCTGCAGATGTTATGGACAAAGCACTTTACGTTCTGTACAGGCGAGCTGCAATTTGTGGCCAACGTCTACCTAGAGAGGGGAGAGAGCAGTGGGATGAATGGCTTGCAGAACGTGCTCGTGGCACTGAATAAGCACTGCTTGCTGTGCTAACCCAGCCGTTCGGAGCTCCCTTTGATGAATAGATACAGGAGCACCTCTTGCTTAACAAAGGCTCCACGTGATCTGAATTGTCACCCTGTGGGAGGTGCAGGACAATTCACCCCCCTGCTCCTTGGGACTGTTCCAGACGGTGCGTGTGGGTTTCAGGCGTGAACCTAATTAGTCTTATTAGCCATCACAGGGAGACTTGGCCCTCTTTAAGGAAAGGTTGTGGTGGCTTTGATCAGTTTAGTACAAGCTGCTGGTACAAGCAGCTGCCAGTTAGCCCAGGCTGACTTCTCAGCCTCTACCAGTCTGAATCGAACACGGGTGTGCAAGGCTTGTCATGTCTCTTCTGCTTCCAGGGCGCAAACGGAAGCACTCTTACCCCCGCTGCCGTGGAGTTTAGGGAAATCAAGCGTAGTCTCCGGTACCCGTACGTAGGATATAAATATCTGTTACAATACCGATCTGTTTTACTGCTTATTTCTAAAACATCAAGTTTTTCCTGTAAAGGTGGGAAAAGGCTGCTGCTTTAGATACGTATCCAGCAGGACAGTGAAGCGTGGAGGTTCTTCAGCTCCTTCCTGAGGACTACAAGTGGCTTTGACTGTGGGCAAGGAAACATGCTGCCACACCGCGCGTCCACAAAGGGGCACGCGTGAGCTGCCGTGCTCTGAGGAGGCCCCGCTCGCCTTGCAGGAGAGGCCTTGCCTCTGCTTGGCCAGAGGGCTTGTGCATCCTCCATCTTCAAAGGACTTCCCTAAATGTGTTGTATCAGTGAGCTCTGCTCTGTCGGATTTAAAATGGCAGGTCAAGACTTGCTGGGCTTCCCTGCGTGGTCACATTACAGGGCTGCCGGTGTACATGTGGAGATGCGTTCGAGAAGCTGGCCTTGGTCAGATGGTGCCCCTGGGACGCAGCAAATGCTATTAATACGTGAGCTTGTGGTGTGTCTGCTTGCATAGAGAGGGCTGCAAACAACAAGCTTTGGAGAGAGACAAGGGCTGGGAAATGGCAGTGGAGAAAGTGTGCTGTTGCTACCTGGACTATCTAATCCACCCCTCCCTTTTCTCCAGGGATGGGGACCATTATGATGCTTTAAGAGACTGCTTGAAGGCTATATCCTTGAATCCATGCCACCTCAAGGCCCATTTCCGTCTCGCCCGCTGTCTCTTTGAACTCAAGTATGTGGCAGAAGCACTGGAGTGTCTGGATGACTTTAAAGGGAAGTTCCCAGAACAAGCACACAGCAGTGCCTGCGACGCGCTAGACAGAGATATCAACGCAGCCCTCTTCTCCAAGAGTGATAACGGTGAGTGCCGCTGCTCGGCGTGGTTCTTCAAGGTTAGGGTAAAATCTAATGAACAAACAAGGAGTTTACTCCTTAAACTGCTCCTATGAAAAAAAAGCTCCAACTTCTGAGGCAGATTGATCGTTACTACGCACAAAAACTGGCCTCAGCCTGTTCTTTCCTTGCGTCTGGTCCTGGTTTGGTCTTGAGTGAGAGTATGATATAAGATAGTGCAATGTATCCAGGAGATAATATGGAAGGGAGCTTGTGCCCTAAGCCCTGCTCCCTGATGAAATCGTTCTTAACTCTTCTCTGAAACTGATGCTGTTCTAGAGTGCTTTGTGTAGAACACGTTCCTCCCCAAATTGTGATGAGGGAAATGTGGTGTTCTTCCAGCTGAAGACAAGAAAGGAGGTGGCCCCATCCGGCTGCGAGCCACAGGCCGCAAGGATTCCATCTCAGAGGATGAGATGGTGCTGAGGGAGCGCAGCTACGACTACAAATTCCGATATTGTGGCCACTGTAACACTACTACAGACATCAAAGAGGCCAATTTCTTTGGCAGGTATGTTGGCAGAGCGTAATAAGGGTGCAGGACAGGAGTATGAGCAGCAGCAGAATGTTTCTGTCCGTCGGATAAAGCCTCACGTGTAGGCTCATGTGTGCGTTCATAAAGTGATGCTGACGCTGGTTTGCAGGGTTGAGAAGGATGACGGAAACCCTCATCCTTGTGTGGCTGCGTGAATAACAGGTTCCGTAGCAGATCCACAGAGGACCCAGTTGGGCTAGCGTTTCCAAAAAGCCATTTGGGATTGCAAACATGAATTCTGGGGATGGAGGGAACTAACGCAGAAAGCTCTATCTGGATCCGTAAGCGTAGGGAGTGGCAGCCTACTGATGATAGAAGCCACCTGAGGTTCTCGTGTCTGCTAGAGACTAGCTTTGGCTCTGAGCTGTGATCTCCAGTCTCTGCTCCTTTCACCCTAGCAATGCACAGTACATAGTCAGTGGGTCGGATGACGGCTCCTTCTTCATCTGGGAGAAAGAAACCACCAACCTTGTTAGAGTGCTGCAGGGAGACGAGTCGATTGTGAATTGTCTCCAGCCTCATCCCAGTTACTGCTTCCTGGCCACCAGTGGCATTGACCCAGTTGTACGACTGTGGAATCCCAGGCCGGAGGTAAGAGCCGCAGTAAAAGACTGTCTTGGTGACACGACGAGTAACGCAGAGCTTTTTCCTACTGGGATCTCTTGATGGTTGCAGCAGCTCCTTGTTCCCAGCTGTGTCTTGCTGAGTTCTCTCCCTTCTTGTCTTGCAGAGCGAAACCCTTAATGGCCGCGTGGTAGTGGACATGGAAGGTGCTTCCCAAGCTAACCAGAGACGAATGAATGCGGACCCGCTGGAGGTGATGTTGCTGAACATGGGGTACCGGATTACAGGACTGACCAGTGGTGGGGCTGGAGGCTCAGATGATGAAGACAGCTCAGAGGGGCAAGTCCAGTGCCGGCCCAGCTAAAACAGAACTGCCTCTCCTTCCTCCAATTGTTTGGCTGAAAGGGAACTTAGTTTCCTTGGTCCTGAACTTTCTCTGATGAACGACTGCACTGTATCGCACTATGCACAGAGTAGGACAAGCTGGCAGGGGCAGGAGCGGCCGTTTCTTTAAACCATCACCACCACCTCCTCCTCCTCCCGTCACGCTACTGAGCAGCATGGCAGTGCAGTCTGGGGTTTGCCTTTAGTGGAATTTAGTCCCGACAGGGATCTTTGAGTTGTCTGTAAGCGGTGTAAGCTGGTGACTTTTTCCAGAGCTGCTGTATGACCTGGTACAGAGCAATGTTGCCTGCATTCATGCATTTGTAGAGGGGATGTTAAATTCCTGAATAAAATACAAACCTAGGGCAGGGCTTATGGAATGAATTTACTGCAGTGATCTTGGTCTTGAAAGCCTGACTCTGCTCTTATGCTACCAGACTGTCTAGAGGCCCCTGGCTTTGGGTTGTTGGCCATGAAACACCTGTTTTGTCCCATAATTTCTTTCTTCTGGCTTCCATCTCTAACATATTGCCATCAGATGTGGCTGTGTTGTATTAAGGACTGGATACTGCCTGTCTTTTTCCCTGGGCATCTGTCTTAGTTGATGAATCAGTGAAGGCACTGAGTATGTGCAGCTCAGCAGGGCAGGATGTGCTTGCCCAGCTCTGATGCCTTCTTCTACGGTCTGTGAACCGGTGGAGAAAGGTGGCAGCAATGGGAGCAGGTTTTATCGGAGGCCTAGGACTCGCGTAGCTAAAGCTGCTGAGGAAAGGGGCTGGTAACAGCACTCTTCCAGGGCTTCTCTCTCTATTGCCCAAAACGTGCGTAGCTGTACTCACCTTCTCTCCGTGTCACCTGTGCTAGAGCTGAGAACGTTGCCATCATGTGTTTGTTGCAACTCATGTTTTGAGCTTTTAGACAGCAGCTTTTTTATGCAGCCAGCTGCTCTGTCTTGGCCTTTCCCACCTTGGTGGTGTAACAGCTGGTGGATTAGTGGTCCTCTCAGGAACCCTCCTTCCTCCTCCCATTCTCCACACACTGGCTCTGGCTGCACAGCCAGGACTACGCCCAGCAATGCAGCGCTGTACTTCCATCCCTTTCCCTCTCGTGTGACATGCAGCCCTGTTTTCCGCTCTTGCAGTTGCCAAACACTAAATATCGACTAGATCTTACACAGCTGTGCTACAACCCAATCTGAAGAGGTTGTTTTTTCTAGGACTATCAACTAAGACCAAAGAGCCCCTGGAGATCTTAACTGCTCTGCGCTGTCTCGTGTCTCTTACTGCTGAAGGTCTGAACATGCTAACCTTGGTCCCAGGGGTGAGATGCGTGTCCGGGAGCGTGCGCATGTGTGTGTGCTGCATTCGGGCTGTTCTTCCATGCGGTGCAATCCCTGGTCTTCCTGTTCCTGCTGCGGAAGGATGAGGGGCCTTCCTTTCCTCCTCCGGCTGCTTCTGGCTGCCAGGCGTTGATGAGAGAGACTGCGCAGTGCTGGCTGATCAAGGTAACTGGCTTCCTCTCCCTTCCAGAACAGTCTTTGTGAGATGAGAGAGCCTTGTGAGAGAGGGAGAGAGGTCACGGAGTCTCGTGGCTGGCAGCGTCTCTCAAAGGATGCCGTTCCCTGTGGGGGGAGGCCCCCCCAGCTCCCTCCTTGCAATCGCAGTGGAGCTAACTGGGATCTGATCTCTGCCCTTCAGACAACGAGGTCCGTCTGCTCTGTCACGTGTGGGTGAAAGCGAGCCGTAGCGAGCCCCGGTCGTGTGGGAGCGTGCCCCTTGCCACCAGAACCGACTGGCCACCCCGTGCTCTGATGGCAGGCTTCTCGTTTTCAGTTCAGCCAGGCTCACCCTCCATCTTCCCCTGCTGAAGCAGAGCTCTGCTGGGACGGATAGGTGCTGTCACTTGGCTGCTGAGGGCACGGTTGCTTGCTTTCACGCACTACCAGGGCGGTAGATGCGACTGCTTGCTCAGTTTACCTGTTTGGTTGTACACATGCTCTCCCGACCCAAGTCCACCCTGGCACTCAATGCTCTTCAAAACCCAGAGGTAATGGAAAATCCTCCTCACTCGGGTGGCTTTTTGACGTGGTCTGGCCTTTTCTTTTTTGCTTAAGGCTTTCCTACTAGATGCATCCTCATCCCCCGTCCTCCCACTCAAACTTTTTTTTTCAGCTTTCAGTAGACAATGTCTGCAGACTTTGATTTTTAAGCTGAGACTGCGATGGAAAGCTTGGAAAAGAACAGACCTGTCCCTTCCCATTCACCTTTAGCTGTGGCAGCTATTTTTTGTTGTTTTTACCTTTGTGAAACAGTGCAGCTCTTTTACCTGCCAGTTGCAGTGTGAAAGCTACAAGATTCCCTGCCTCTGCAGTGGATTGCTTTTTTTTTAATGGCTGCTTTGATTAAAAAGATAAATAATAATGGGAGAGAAGGGGAGAGAAAACTCTTTCTGCCTCTAGCCCCTTTTCCCCTTGTTGCGGGCAGATTGCCTGCTTTGGCGCTTGTTAATGAGGATCTTGTATTTATTGGTGAAGGAAAAAACATGCTGGGGAAGTAGGGAGAAGATGTTGCTTTATTGACCTCTGCCGTTTACTTCGACCCCCTCTTTGGGAAAGCTTCTTCCTGCTCTTTCTGGTTAACTCTTTCTAGCCTGGGATATGCAGGGATGCCTCCTTTATTTTTGTATTCTAGCAATGGGCTCTCCATGAGGAGACTCTAGGATTCTCAGTGTTGCGACGACCATTATTAATTCTAGCCTTTTCGAGTACTAAAGATGATCATCTCGTAAACTTTGCCCCTGCAGTTGTAGAGGTAACACACAAGCCTTACTGCCCTCGTTAGAAGGAGCAGAAAACTTGTTTCTGTGCTCCCTGGAAGAGAAAGAGTTAAGCAATTAAACAATTCTTTGTTCTAGTTCTTTCTTGGTGTCATTTTGTTCGGGGGATTATTGTGGCTTTGTTCCACTTTCCTCCTCCGTGGAGGTGGACGTGGGTGGGTGGAGGGTGGCCTGGTTGGGCTGGATGTTGGCTGTTCACCGGTGTTGCCCCTGTAAAATCGAGTGGGAAGGGGGCTGGGGAGCCTGGAACACGGCGCGTGGACTTGTAGCCGCAGAGTTAGTGCTGACGTTGGCTTATTACCCGGCTGTGGGGACTCGGATCTGGCTGCGTTTGGGAGCAGAGCCCACCTCTGGCTTGGTTTAGAGCTAACGCTGCGGGTGGCAGGGTGAGGATGAGAAGGGCTGCCTGGGGAAGAGAGGTGGTGCTCACACCTTACAGACAGATTAACGGTCATACGACGGAGTTACTTGCTCTGAATCGTGTTATGTCGGGGTAGGGGATAAAATTGACAAAATCTTCGAGTCCCTGCTTAATCCAAGAGTTAGAGGTGAACAGGGTCGCAAAAACCTGAGTAGGGAAAATAGCCCATCCGTCCTTTTAGCTCTTCTTAAATGGCCTCTTGCCCTGAGAAGCAAAACCCTGGCAGCTTAGGCTGTGGGGCAGACCCAGAGCCACCTACCTGAGTCACCTGTCTGAGTTACCGACTGTTCCTGAGAGCGTTTATTGCCTGGAAGTCTCGCACAAGCGTGGTGCGTTGGACATGAACATTCAGACCCAGAGGTGATCCCTTGCTAGAGGACGTCACAAACGCGCTTTCTCCTTCGGGCTCCTGCTGTAAAACCTCCCAAATGCTTTCCTGCCCTCCAAGCTGTGCAGTGCTGGGCCTCGGGTTAGAAAACCAGTCGGCTGTTTTCAGAATCTGCTTGAACTCTTCTCTGAGAAATTCCTGTTAGACACCTTTCTGCCGAAGGCCTTTTGAGGCCTCTTCGTTTCAGATCCTGTCTGATATAAACTACTGCTTTAAAAGGCAGCTCTGCTCCAACAAAGCAGTGTGCATCCGCAGCTGGAATTGGCAATCAGCTAATTAGGTCAGCTCTTGGGCTGAATGGTTGGACAAAGAGGAAGCATGGCAAGGGGAGCTGAGTGGTTGAATTGGGGGTGGAAACGGCTAGAAGGACCTAGAAAATCAGCTTTATTTGTAACTTGAGTAAGAGAATTGGATTGAGGGGTGGGGAGAGGAGCAATCCGCCCTGGGAAGCGGGGAGAGGAGCACCAGCAGCCCTAGGGATGAGCTCGCTTCTCTCTGCTGCGATCGTTGGCAGTGCCAGGAACGAGGCTGCACAGGGCTCAAGATGGCTCCCACCTCTGAGCAAAATGGGAGCAGGATGTCAGGAAGCTGCCTGCTGCTGCAGTGAGGAATTAAGCCCTCCGCGTGTTGTGCTCCTTGTGGCTCGTTCAGGCCTTGCTGCTGCAGGAGATGACACCGCTGGGAAACCCCTCCGGCGCTGGCAAGGAGGAAAGGTGGGCCTTTTTGTGGATCTCACTGCTGAGAAATCGCACTTGGCTCAGAGCTCTTCCACCTTGTGCCCCGTGTCCCCGAGAAACTGCTGGCTTTCCCTTTAAGCAACATAAAAGTTGCCCTGTGGCTGCGTCAGGTGGAGAGGGAGAGGGAAGGAAATGCAGCTTTCGAGTGACAGGGAGGCAGAAAAGACCCGAAGGTGAAAGCTGAGGGGCGAGATGGCTTAAGGGCACGCTTTTGGGGTGGGTGGCTGAGCCTGCGTATGTTCTTGCGCTGGTGAGTAGCACCATCATCAATACAGATGAGAGTGACGTTTCTGGTTCACGCTGAGCGATTAGAGGCTGTCAGACTGCAGCAGGCACAGACCACGGGAGAGGAGCAACAAAAACGCAAAGCGACCCGCCCCAGCATCACCTCCGGGGCGGAGGAAGGACGCCGTGGTGTCCTCCATCAGCCTGTGCCCCGGTGACGCTCTCGGTAGGCTCCTGCACGCGGTGGTGTTGCTGCCGCCGCCGCGGTTGTCAATGTCAGAAGGGGGAGGGGACCTCTTCCTCGAGTGGTTTGGTCCTGGCAGTCCCTGTAATGTTGGAGCTGTCACAACAGGGAAAGGTTCCCAAGGAAGCTGCTTACCGAACGAGAGCTGGCCGGGTGCCTGCTTCTTTCAGGCTCAGAGATGAGCCGGGGTAGAAAGGGGAGGTAACCGAATCCCTTCCAGCCTGAGCTCTGGCAGCGGTGCCGTGCGCTTGGGCTAAACCCGAGCTGGTGTGGGGTCCGGGCTGCTCCTTCCCAGGCTCTCCTGTCCGAGAGGCTTCGTGCCTCCAGGCTACGAGGCCGCGCTGGCCCCCGCAGGCATCGTCCCGAGGACGCTTTTGGCCGAGGGGAGGTAGAGGCGCTCCCTCGCTGACAAGAGGAGAGCGGAGCCGGTGGTGGCAAGTCGCTGGCAGAGAGGGGAGCGAAACCTTTTGTTTCTCGTCAAATGAGAGACTGCAAAAACAATGATGGCAGCGTTCCTGCTCCCTACGTTTAATCCACTATTGTAGCCAGGCAAGATAGCTGCAATAAAACGCCCGGCCGTTAATTTTATGCATGGGAAACTTCTTACCTGCTCTCCCCCCTGCCTCCCCCCGCCCCCCGTACCTCCGGTTTCTTTTCCAACTGCAGCTATTTTTCCCTGCTGACTTCAGGTGTTTTGTATTCTGCTTAGATCAATAGCAGAACAACGGCAGCCTTCCAGTTGTCACTAGGAAGACCCTGCTGTCAGCTACAGCTCACCCGTTTTCTGCCAGCGCGCTACGAGGGCTGGAGAGCCCTTCTGCCTGCCTGACAACCACACAGAAAGCTGTGCGGTACAGGAGCGCTGTATCGATTTTTTTTTTTTTTTTAAATCTAGCCTGGGGAAAACGGTGTGCTGTGCTCCAGCACTTGGGTTTGCCCTCCTGCGTTTGGTTTTAAGAGGCAATAAACCGGGCTGTCTGAGATGCCCCCCTGCCCGGGCGGGAGGGGAGGCCGTGTGGTGGCACTGCGGGGACGTGTGTCCTGCAGAGGCTGTCAGCGCCGTCCCTGCCGTGTGGCTTTGCCAGGGGAACTGGTCCCCGGTGATACGCTGCTTAGCAGCCTTTGAGACACGAGCAGGAAGAGCAAATCCATTGCCTAATCTGACAAACGTGCCAGGACCGCGTTAGCTGATGTGAACATTGGGCTCTGTTCGTGTATTTCAGCGATCTCTGGTACTTACGTTAGCTTGGAGCAAATCAATGCAAATATTTTTCTTCATAGAACAAAAAGCATTCACTGGAACACACACATACAACCTCTGTGTGTGTCTCCTACCCAAAGTGCCAAAATAGGAAGCGTTTTAGAAACCAAAGCACCGGGCATGGCTTTGCTCTCGAGTGTCTTTTTTTTTTTTTTTCCTTCGCTTTCTCTCTCTTTTGGAACTGGACTATTTTGTGAATCCCATCACCGTCGGATTACAAGGAGCACAGGCTCAGGCTCTTGATCAGCTCTGACGCAGTGACAGGTCATGCTGAGCCGATGCCTGCACTGCAGCTTGACTTGAGCTGCTCCCTGTGAGTGCCTGGGTGGGTGGCTCTGCCTCGGCCCTGACGCCTCTGCAGCTGCCCTCCCTCTCGGAGGGATCTGTTCCAAAACGTGGTCTAGACTAGGAGGTAAGGAGGGATGGTAGATGAGCCGAGGGCTTTGTAGAGGCGAGGAAACGTAGACTGCAGCGCGACACTAAGCTAGTTGCATTGAAGCTTGAGTACTCATATGACAAGTTAGGGTGTACGGAGGACGGGTAGGCCGTCTGAACTAGACTGTTAGCCAATGCTTTTACTGCCACACCGGCAAATCCAAACTGGGTCCCCTCTGATGTGCCTGTTCTCGGGGTAGAGGCTCCTGACATCCTGGGCTTTCAAGCTGGAAGCTTCGTTAGTCGATAATGTAGTGAGCGCGTAAGCACCGCGCTGTCCCCAGAGCGCTGCTCTTGGGAGGATGCTGACAAATGCGGAAGGCTGGCCTCAGCTTAATTTTTGAGCTAAGTCAGGTGATGGAAAGCAGAACGCTTGAGGTGGAGATGTGAAAAGTCTTTGAAGGAGAGGGTTTACGAGAAAAAACAGGCCGTTACGTGAAAGCTGTAACTTTGTGACACTGTTGGGAACGTGGCTCTCATCGTAACAGGGTTATGGATTGTTGATAACAAAAGCCAGCTCCTTGTGTGAGCACAGTGCTCGGCTCAGCCTTGCCTCTGTGGTATGACAGAGCTAAGATGGAGGAGCCACGTGCTGGAAGGGGATAAGAGCTTTATGAGCAACCCCCCCAGCTTCGTGCTGTCCAACACCACAAACTGTGCTGGAAGGAAACCTCTGCTAACTGTGGGCCTTGGAAATGCAGCTCGAGATCTCAACGTGAGGAGGACACGAGCGGTTTCCACGAAGAACACAGAAGGATTTGAAGAGGAGAGCGGGGTCCGGACGCTCGGCAGCTCTCCTGTGCCCGCTAGGCACAGCACCCCTGCCCTGGCTGCCTCGGGGTGTGGCAGGCAGTGTCATCCCTGTTCCTTCCACTAGTTCAGTGACTTGTCACTCCGTATTTTGCCGAGTGTGTTGTGGGGGTGGAAATCTGGAATAAACACATTTCTTCTTCAGCTTCCTCGCGTAGTTTGAATTCAACTTCCTAATAAAGCAATTGTTATTTTTCTAAGCCGATTCTCCAGGTGTAAGTGCTGTTCCTGCCCCTGCCCTCCCTCCAACTCCTCCTCTCCCGGGGGGTCGGGGGGGCGCTGCTTTTCCCCTGGGGACGTGGCAGGGGGTGGGGGGGGGGTTCACTGTCCCTACACCATTGGCACCCACACCCAGGGGGCAGCCCCTTGTCCCTGGGTGTGGGTGCCAATGGTGTCGGCCTTAGGGACTGCTACAGAGCACGCAGCCCGCTGTGAAGCGGCGCCGTGCCTGCGGGGGGCGTTGAGCCCCCGCACCTGGGTTGGGGGGGGGGTCCCCTAGGGGGTGTCCCCGACCCCTGCGGGCACCGGGCCTCTCCCACTTCCTGGTTACCGGCCGCACCCGGAAGCGGCCGCGCGGTTTCCAGGAAGTGACGCCATGGCGCGGCGGCCGGGCGGGGCGGGCGATGGCGGAAGCGGAGGCCAAGATGAAGCAGTTCCATGGCGGCGGGGGGGCCGGGCTGGACGCCGAGCGGGGCCGCTTCCCGTACTGCGTCGTGTGGACCCCGATCCCCGTGCTGACGTGAGGGCGGGCCCGGGGCTCGGCGGGGCCGGGGGCCCGGGGCTCGGCGGGGCCGGGGGCCCGGGGCTCGGCGGGGCCGGGGGCCCGGGGCTCGGCGGGGCCGGGGGCCCGGGGCTCGGCGGGGCCGGGGGCCCGGGGCTCGGCGGGGCCGGGGGCCCGGGGCTCGGCGGGGCCGGGGGCCCGGGGCTCGGCGGGGCCGGGGGCCCGGGGCTCGGGGCTGCCCGACCGCCTCGGGGGCTGCGCGGGGAAGGCTTTGCCGGGAGCCGGCTTCTCTCCGCAGGAAGAAGGAAAGCGGCTCGGCCTCGGGGGATTTTCGCGGCTGGGGAGCGAAGGGTTTGGCCGCGGGGGGCCTCCCGCCGCCTCCTGCCCCGAGGGGAGCCTCTCTGCTTCGCTTCGGACGAGTTTTGCTTTTCCCAGCGGTGCTGGCCGGGTGTAGGCAGGCTTCAAGGAGAGTTTCGGTGTGGTTTTTTTTCCTTTGTTTTTTTTTTCCTCCAGTCGTGGGAAAATGGAAAGCCGTAACATGTCGCTTTGGGGGGGGGCTGAGAGCCCGGAGGTTTATTTTCATACCTTCCTCTTGCCCTCCAGTTACAAGCGGGTGTCAGTGTTTACTGAGCCAGGGCTGAAAGTCAGGTCGAAGACGTGGCGCGGTCTGTGCCGGGACTGGGAACGGCGCCGTAACCCTCTTCAGCTGGGAGAAGACTTCCCCGTTCTGCCCCACGTGCACAAACCTGCCTTGATTTTTATCTTTTCTTTTTCACACGGCTTAACTTTCCATCCTCGGAGCATTTTCCAAAGCTTTCAACCTTCTTATCTCCCCCCGGGACTGCTGAGGAGAGCTGTCCCGCCGGAGCTAGTGGGCGTCCCTGTTTGTTTGTGGGCTCGTTCCCCAACGAGCAGTGGCATCTTCCTGTTGATTTTGTCTTGCAGCGGAAATTTCAGCGTCGTTATTTGGCAAAATCTCTCGCTAGATTGCATAATTGCCCCAATTTTCTTCCTCTGACATTTCCTGTCATCCCTGGGTTTGGAGGCTTGAAAGCTAGTCAGCGTCGGGGGGAGAATTAAGGAGAGGAAGAAATGTTTACGCCTTTGAAGGTGGCAAAGCTGTGACAAGGCTGCGTTCAGCTGCACCTCCTGGCTGATAAAAGACGGCTCTGCGCAGACAGTGAAGCTGCCTGGCTGCTTTGCATCGCACCAGATAGGAAAACGCAGAGGTTAAGTGATTCAAGTGCTGAAACTTTGCAGGAACCCTTTCCCTGCGTGGCGGGGTTAAGTTATCAACAGGAGCTGGGCGCAGTTTATCTCCTCAGCTGCGCTCGCCAGCGTGTTTGGCTTTATCTGCTCGTTCTGGTGGGTTTAG
Organism: Cygnus olor; assembly: GCF_009769625.2. Lineage (NCBI taxonomy): Eukaryota > Metazoa > Chordata > Aves > Anseriformes > Anatidae > Cygnus > Cygnus olor. The sequence goes on from NC_049191.1 coordinate 4,223,703, forward strand.
GATCTCTCTAATTGAGCTGTGGCTCGCGAATCTGTTCCTGTGTAACCTTGCTGTAATGTCATCTGAAACATTAGTCGCTGGGCACGGTCCCGTGCGGGGAGGGGAGGGAGAAATCGGAGAGGGGGCAGCAAACCTGAGGGCGCTGGAGGATGTGGGCGAGCGCTGGTGCTTGGCCTGAAATGCTTCGTAGGGATCACGGGGGATCCGAGGGGGAGATAAAGAACTGCGGCTCTCCGGAGCTGCAAATATCAAGGGAGGAGGAGAAGTTTTTGAAACAAGGAGGTTGTTTAGGGAGGGAGTGCTCCTCCTGGAGCCAGCAGCCCCGCTTTCCACCTGAGGTGCCAGAATCCAGTTCGCAGTGCGAACGGGAAGATGGGCAGGGAGACCTTTTTTTCTCAGTCGTTGAAGTGGGAAGTCCAGCTTTATCTCACGACTGTTTCTTCCGGACCTAACCTTTTTTTTTTTTTTTTTTTTTTTTTAAAGAGGAAACACAAATGGGGTTGTTTGGGAGCCCGGGGCTTGCCCTTCCCTGGCAGGGGGCGCGGGCGGTGCAGGCCGTTGGAGTCCTGCTCGTCCTGTAACTGCAGCCACTCGAAAACTGCCTTGAAAACAAAAAAAAAAACCTTGAAAAGTGAAAACTTGAAGCCTGACCACCCTGCGGATGAGCCGACTCTAGATCAGCTCATCGGGGGGGGCACAGCTCTGGGCGCTTTTCCTTTCCAGCTCAAGCATGCTTTTCCTTTGCTTGCACCTCTCCTGCTTCCACCTCCCGGCCGGGTGTAACGCAGTAACCGTGCCCGCCTGTCCCGTGCTGTGCAGTTCGTTGCGCGGCCGCTCCCGCAGGCTCCTGGCAGCATGCTGCACGCTCTCGGCGCGATCGGGGGGCAAATATCTCAGCCTGACGCTTCGCTTGTTGCCTCGGTAGATGGCTCTTCCCTATCATCGGCCACATGGGCATCTGCACGTCGACCGGAGTCATCCGGGACTTTGCGGGGCCGTACTTTGTCTCGGTAAGTAGGTGACAAATCCGGGTCCTCAAGGCGAATCCTGTGCTTGGTCCGGGTCTCACCTCTGCTGGTGGTTTCTGAGCCACCCCCTGTCTTTTGCAGCTCCGAGTTGTGCAAAGCAACGGCTTTAGATGTTTCCGAGGCCATGGATCTGTGCCGTTACTCTGGAGATTGCTGTCAGTGCAGATCATCCAGGGGGGTGATAAACAGCGGCTGGTTTGGTTTGGTGAGCAGGAGGTGAAGAATCCTGTGGTCCATGCTCTTAATGGGGACTTTTGGACCCGAATTCTTTTGCGATAACCCACGTTTCAGAAGCTGCTTTCGAACTTCCTCGGTATGCCTGCTGCTATCATGGTGCGTGGCAGCAGATGTGAGACGATATTCTTCGCAGTCTGTTGGATTCTGCGAGTAAGGGAATTTTTAGGTGGGATAATTAATGCTCCTTAAAGATTAGGACGCTTCCAACTTAGAGTTAGCAAGGCATTAACAGTTTACAGGAAGGGAGCATGGTGCATGCACCACGTAGCCGGGTAATGCCACCGCGTTTAGAGCACGAATGCACTCACACCCCAAACGAGTGTGTGTACGAATACAACTGAGACCTGAGTCCAGGCACGCAGCTGAGATCGGTGTCTAGAGGCTGTTGAGGCAACGTGGCAGCGTCGTCGCTGCGCGATCACAGGCTCGGAGGTTTCCAGCAAGAGTTGTGTCATGAATATTGTGCGGGGTTATCCTCACGAGATATCTTTTTTCTGTTTTATTTGTAGGAAGACAACATGGCGTTTGGGAAGCCAGTGAAGTAAGTGCTCCCGTTGCTTTTTATTAAACTAAGCAGCTGACGTGCAGATGTCCTTTAATTCGTGGAGGCAGCCAGGCCATAATACTGCTCTTCTCGTTGTTCAGATAACCTAACTCAAGTGGACGGCTGCTGTGTCTGTGCTTTTCAAGAAACCACGTTAAGTTCAACCTTTTTAGAAGCGTGGCAGCAGTATAATGGCATTAAGAACTATAGCTGTGTGGAGCCTTTACAAGGACAAAAGACCAAAACGTTTTAGGATAATGTTAGCAACAAGTGCTCCAAGTAAATGGTGCCTGTACTAATGAACTGTCATCACTCCCATCTTGTTAATGATTTTCTGGGGTAGGAGGAGAGGTTCCTGGGCTTTGTGTGTCTGTCAGATCGCGTTTATGTTTTAAATGGCCTGCAGGCTTCATCTCACAGCACATGAAAGCAGTTCAGAGGGGCCTGTACCCCTGAGGTCTGCAGTTTCTCTGTCTGGAGTGCCCCAGGGCGGAGGGTGCTGAGCGTTAGTTTCTGCAGCATGTGCTCGTCTCGAAGGCTGCAGTTCCTTGGGCTCCAGAGGCAGCCTTTTCCCGAAATCCTTTAAGCAGCTTCCTGCTGGGAAGAGCAAAAAGTTGTAGGGGAGCAGCAGCAAAGCCAAGGGGTCGCAGAAGGGCTCTGTTCTCATTTTCCAGGTACTGGAAGCTGGATCCTGGCAAAGTGTACTCCTCCAATCCCAACATGTGGGACACGGCTGTGCACGATGCCTCGGAGGAGTACAAGCACCGAATGGTACGGCCGCGGTGCCCGTGTCCCGTCTGGAGCGGTACCTCCCCGGGGCTGGGGTCCTTCCTGCAGGAGTGGGACCTGTGGGCCTGCACCAGCCCCGTGTGCAGGGCCGGGGAGCCTTGAGGGCAGGATTTCTAACGCTCTGCCCCTTCTTCTGTTCCAGCACAACCTTTGCTGTGATAACTGCCACTCTCACGTGGCTCTGGCCTTGAACTTGATGAGATACGACAACAGCACCTCCTGGAACATGGTCAAGCTCTGCTTCTTCTCGCTCCTGTACGGGAAGTATGTAAGGTGAGCTGAGAGCAGTCTAGATCCAGCAGGCAAAGGGGCTTTGTTTCTTTTGTTCTTCCCATCCCTCCAGAGCTTCAGCCTCTCTTGGAAAAGGGAGGAACGTCTCTTCCCCCGTGACACGTGGGGGAATGTTGCTGGTAGGTGGTGCTGTCACAGCCTGTTCTTAAGCAAAGAACCAGGAGCGTTGTCTGGGTTGCACTGGATGCTGCTCCTGAAATACTGTCTCTAGCAACTAATGTAGGGTGCCAGGAATTTGGGAAATGCTAGCTAGAGCAAATACTGCTCTCTGTGTTGTCTTTTGGCTGGGTTAGGTCAGAACAGAAGGTCACAGAATGGCTTCTCTCCAAGGATTGCTGGTTTCTCTTCCCTCTCTTGAATCCTGTTTACACTAAAACTAGTCTGATTTCCAACTGGCGTGGTGCTTCCAGCTTGAGTGGAGAGGGAAACCCTGAGCATTCCTTATTAGAAAGAGCTCTTAATCTCCATTTTATCTCCTTGGGCCTGGAGAGGAGATTCTGCGAGGACAGCCCTGCACAAAGGTTTCGCGTTGCTTCCCTTCTGCTGGGTCTGGCCTCTTCTGGAAGAGCTCTGCCAGCTTTCGTGCAAGCGTGGTCCCCGCTGCGCTGGGTAAATCCACCAGCAGCCTGAACGTTGAGGCTGACTGAAACGGGGTTTCATTGTTTGTCTGTGGAGATATGAAACATGCCAAAGTCATAGACTTTGACCTGGATTTGAGCTGGGAGGCGAGTCCAGCCCTGTTGCTCATGATGTAGTTATTTGTGGACCTGATTTAATCTCAAATTTTTAACGCATACTGCGTCTCCAGGACACAGCGTGTGGCAGTGCTAGAACTGGATAAGAAAGACACCCGTCTCCCTCTGGTTTCTCCACTTACCATCACTTCCTTCTCTCCCCTCCTGTCTTCCTCTGCTGACTTCTTATGTTTAAACCCTCCCCCTATTGTGTGTTTTTTTTTCCCCCATCTTGCAGCATAGGGGGATTTGTGAAGACCTGGCTTCCCTTTGTCCTCTTCCTGGGGGTGATCCTGACGGTGGTTCTGACACTTCACCTGCGGTGATGACAGCTGTGAACTCCCCGTTCTGTGGGCACACGAAGGAAGAAACTGTGACTGCTTGACCCAGCGAGGTGGAGGCAGGGGACTCTGGGAGGCGTTTTCTGGGGAAGGTGGCAACTCCACTCCATTGTAACAGCTCATCTTTGTTTCCTGGGACTGGCTTCTTACCCTTCTGTTTCTGTTCTGTCGATGGTGTCTCCCAACGTCACGGGTCCCGAAGCCTCCTGATCCCTCCCTGAATATGCTCCCTCTCTGCAATTTGGTAGGTAGAAATGCGATCAGGAAAGGAGAGGCGTGGGCACCTTGGCGTTCTGTGCGAGGTAGAGCTGCGAGGCAAACCCTGCCTCCTGGTTCAGGAGCGCAGGCAGCCACACCTCGTAAGGTTCTCTCTGATCACTTGGGTTCTTCCTCTTGGCAGACTTCATCAAATGCTTCCCGGGGTTTCCAGTCTCCGAGGGGGAGTTGTTTCCCTGTTGCACGACTCTCCTGTAGCACACGTTTCACAGTGGAGGTGCGGGGCTCCTCCTGGGGGTGCACGGTGCCGCAGCACTCGCTGCCAGTCTCCCCAGTAGTGCCAGAAAGGTGTTGACGGCGCAGCTCTCCTCTGAGGAGACACACAGAGGAACGCTCCGTGGCGGGGCAGATTCGTCTGGTCCTGCTGGTGAGCCCAGAAAAGCAGGAAAGTAGATCGACTGGCTTGGGTATGGCTCGTGGCAGTCTGCACACTTTCAATAGCATGTCGCAGAGTTGGGAGTCTGCTGCCAAATCCCTTTTAGCTTGTGCCAGAGAAAATCTAGCTTCCCCGCTTCTCCCTGGGCTCTGAACGCCTAAAATTGGCGTTACACTTCTCCCAAGCTGCTTAAGCTTTCCTTTGATCCCCAGCACTTTGCATGTCACAGAAATCACGCCTGCAGAGGTGGCGGCGGCAGCAGCAGCAGGTACTTGCTCCCGGGACAGAAGGCTTTGGGGTTGCGAAAGCATCCGTGCCTTGCAGAGCAGTGCCCGAGTCCTGAGCTTAGCGGGGCCAACGGAGATTTAAAGAGGTGGAGGGACTGGAAGGCGGACGTGCTCTGCCGGGGCTTTGCAGCGGCCAACAGGGCGCTGCTGTCTTGTGGCTGGTGCTGGGGTGGTGGATGGGAGGCTGTGGCGTGTTCTGAAGAGCACACCTGGGGTAAAAGCACTTGGAATGTGAAGAATGCTGGTCTGGCAGCGCTGGGGGTCTGATGGCCCCTTTGAGCCCTGGACCAGGCAGAATGGCTCCTAGAGGGGTCGGTGGTCTGTGAGTGCTGAGCAGGGAGTGCGTCTGGGTGTCAGGAATCTGTCTGTGGAGGCTCTGGCGTGCAGATGCTGCTTTCTGGGCTGCTCTTAGCCAGGCGGCTTTCAGGTGTCACTGAAGGGCTGCGTGCCATTAAGCAGATCCCCTCTGATTGCAGAGGAAGGGTTGGCTTTTCCTCTCCTGCCTTGAAAGGCCGGCTCTTTACTCCACTACCTGATGGATTTCAGCCTCAAGGAGTGCTCGTGGCCAGCAAGAAAGCTCTTTTTGTCTGCGTGCCATCCCTGTGGCTTCCTCTGATGTGGAAGCCCTTTCAGTCACCCTGCTGGCTCTGGAGGCCGTCCTTTTTTTGCCTCCCCATCTGCTTCCATCCTCCTGACCCCTGTAGCTCTGTAGGAGGGCTGGGGGCTCCTCTTGGGCTTCTCGAATTCTGCATTTCCTCCTCGGTCACATTTAAATAGCCCCTTAAACCTCTTCGTTCTCCCTAGCACCCAGTTGGCTCTGTCACCTGGTGCTGGCCTGTCCGGGGTGGGAGCACCTCGGTGCCCTTCCCCACGTACCTGGAGCTGAAGCGGTTGTCGGCGTCTCCTGTGTGCAGTCATTTAAACCTGAGTGGAGAGCAGCTGGAGGGTGCCGAGGCCGATTAGAAAGCCGAAACCTCGATCAAAGAGAACCTTACAAGGAAAAGATGGAATCTTACGGAGCTGCCCTGCCTCGCTGCGGTCGCCGCACGGCGGGGTGGCTGGCTACCGTGCCCTAGGACAAGCCAGTGGAACAGGAGAGATCAGTCCTTTGCCCCGATTTTTAATTTTAGCATGATTCCTCAGAGTGTCCTGCCAAGGATGCGCCAGGAGTCCCTGGCCCCAGGGCTGAAGCCAACCTGTCTTACGCAGTAGCAATAACCTAGAGACTCTTCGGGCTGTCTCACACGTTGATGCAGTGTTTTATCGATAAGCTATACAAGCGTTGCCAAAGCCGAGGCTTCGAGGTGTCAGGGGAGGCCAGGAGCGGGGCTGCTGGCCGCGATCCCTGCTCCTGGGACTTCAGAAAATGCCGAGTGCCATTCCCCACCGTGAAAATCCTTCTTTGCTCCCTGTGCTTTTTATTTTTTTATTTTTTTTTAACCAGATCTGGGTTTTGAACGGAGGCTCTTACCCTGCAAATGAGCCCTGCAGGACCTCAGGCTGCGGAGCTGCTTCCCCTGCACCTCGACTGACAGCAGGGCAGGATGGCTCCGCGCGTCCGGAGGGAGCACGGGCGGCTCGACAGCAGGGTCTGAAGCAGAGGTAGCACGGAGCCAGCCCCAGCAGCCTTACTGGCCTCCCAGAGCTCTCTGTGCCTGCAGGATGGTTCCTGCAGAGAGGCTGGATGTGGGCTGGGCAGATTTACTGCTTCACCACGCCGCTGGGGCTGCGGGAGCGCGGAGAGACGGGCGGTGCGTGGGGAGCGGGCTGTTTCCTCTGGCTGGGAGGTGGGTGGGTGAGGAACGTGCTTTCCTTGCAGCATCCTTCATCTCGCTGCCAGCTCCTTCGCAGCGCCTTGCCCGTAGCCTCATAAAGGTTCCCCCTGTCCCTTTCCTCCCCGATGCCGCTTTTATGGTCCCCTCCTTTCTCCTTTGCACGTGCTTGTGCTGCAGAGCTCCGTGGCTCTGCCGTGCTCTTCGGCGAGGGCCAGCCCTCCGTACCCTCTTCCTTTGTTCTCTTGATCTCTGTGGGGCGCTGGATTACTTTGTAAATATTTAAACTCTGCTTCTGTGGTTTCATAATCCTGACGGTAGGGGAAATAAACTTATTTCTGTGGATGTCTCCAGGTGCCTCTCTTATTGTCAAGACTTTTCTCCTTCAGAAGCAGGCTCGCTCTCCCCCCGGCCGCCTGAGCTGCAGCCTCCTGCCCGCAGGCAGCGCGAGGAGCTGGCCCTCGAAGGCCCCTACACCTTTTATTTTACAGACCTGCCCTTGCTGCGTGGCAGAAGTCACGGTCCTGTTTTCAGAGCTGCTGTGGGGAAGGGGGGGGGCTGGGGAGCGGCAGGGATGGCGCTGGGAGCTGCTTGCTGCAGAGCTGGAAGCCTTTGCTGCAGTGCAGGCAGACCCCGCGCCGTGCCAGAGCTTTAATGCCAGGTCTCTCAAAGCCAGGGCCCTTCTGCGGGCCTTTGTTTAGGGGAAGGGGCTGTGCCTGCTCCTGCCTTGTGCTGGGCTCGTCCCTAACCCCCTGCCAGCTCAGCAGAGCCCTGTGTGCCCCCGACCAGGCAGAGAGCCGAGCATTTGGGGAGGAGGATGCTCTTTGATAACCCCCCCCCTCGTAGGTTTTATCTCGTTTAGCTGTGAATGGTTTCCCTTCACGCAGCCTGAGGTCTTGGCGTCCCTCTTTTCTCAGAGTCTGGGGGGGTTCTCGTCCCCCAGCTCCTCAAAGCTCGGAGCCCCTGTGGCTTCCCTCGCCCCGTGAGCTGCTGGAGAGGGGCTGCGGGCGCTGAGAGCAGAGGGGGGGCAAAGAGCCGGCCTCATCCTGCCCTCCCAGCAGGGGATGGGGATGGCAGCGGGGGAGCTGGGCCTCAGCGTGCTCCGGGGAGTGCTAACAGCAGCCACTCCTCCCTTACAGCTGACATCCAGAGCCTGGAGCTGGGCGGTGGGGGATGCAGAAAAGCCCTAAAATTCGGGAAAATTCAGCCGTGCGCCTTAAAATTTGGCTGGGGGATTTACCAGCGCAGCCGTTTTGTGAAGCGCTGCCCGGATCCCCTCCTGCGTGCCCCCTCGACACAAGCTGCGCTGCCCGGCAGCTCTGCAGCCTGGCCCCTGCCTCCCCTGGGGCTGCGGAGCCTCGCGCCGAGGTTTTATCACGGGAGCTCGAGGCGAGGACCCCAAGGACCTGCCGTGGCCGCGCGGCTCTGCCCTGGGCGTGGGGCTGGGGGCTCTCGCCCCTTTTTGCTCCGTGGGGAGCGCGGTGTGGGTGCGGTGGTTGGTGGCAGCGGGGCTGAGCGTGCCGATGGTCGCAGCTCTGCGCCCTGCTCCCAGCTCCACGACGTCTCGTACCCCTCGCCGCGGGGAGGCCGCGAAGCTGGGGAGGCGATGCTGGCACCGAGGGGGGCTCAGGCTGGCGTCGCCCATCGCCCTGCCCGGGTGCAGGGTGCTCGCGGGGCCCCGGCAGCCCCCACTGCCTGCGATGTCCCCCCCGAGAGACCTCCCCGTGGGGACGGGGCCACCTTTGGAGTGGGGTCACTTGGCCGCAGCAGGCTGGACGAGGGGGGGGCTGCACCAAAGGGCCCCCCAGGGCCTGATCTCAGGTGGCACTTCAGCATTTGCACCTTTGGAGCTTTCCGAACGCCAGCAGCGGGGCCTGGGCTGCCCTTAGGGCCAGGTTAGCCCCCCCAGGGCTCCCCTTCCCTTGTCGTGGTTGCCGCCCCCCCCCCCCCCCCGACTGTTTCGTTCCTCAGCAAGGGGGAGCAGACCCAGCGCAGGGTCCTCCCCCCGAATGTTGCCCCCAGCTGGAGCTGAGGGTGGGACCACTGCGATGTCCCTGCTCTACTGCATGGGTAAAAAAAAAAATAAAAAAGAATTAAAATCCCCCAGCCCTGGGGTGCTCGGCTCCATCCCTGTGTCCCCAGCTCCGGGGACACATCCTGCTGCGCTCCCCACGGCGCTCAGCCCCCAGAGCTGCCTTTAACACCCTGTTTTCCCCCCTCCTGAGGCTGGGGGTCCTGTGGGGTGCTGCCCTGTGCCCTCCACCGGCGAGGAGCCACAAACCCACCGGCTCTGCCCCCGCTCCCTGCCTCAGTTTCCCCCCGGGAGCACCGGGCTCGCCCGCGCCTGGCGCACCCGAGGAACGGGTCCGAGGCTGGGCGCGGGGTGGGATCCTGCCCACGCGCTCCCGGAGCAGAAATGAGGCAGAACCTGTTCTGGATGCCCGCGGGGCTGCTGCCAGCACCCAGCGCCCAGCACCCAGCGCCCAGCACCCAGGGGAGCTGCTCCTGTGCTGGGTGTCCCCCCCCGCAGCCCCTCCGCAGGTGGCTATGGGGACATCAGGGTGAAAACCCGGGTGGGTGCTGGTCCCTTGGGAAGGGCTTCGGGAGGCAGACGGGTCTGATCCTGCGGATGCTGCCCGGGTCTCCGCAAAGAAAAGTGTCCCCAGGGGGTGGCCAGGGAGCCGCCGGGTGTCACCAGCCCGACGCAGCCTCCGGCCACGCTGTGGGGGGAGGCTACAGCTGAGACCCAGCAAATTTGTCACCCCTCATCGCCCCTCGTCACCCCCTCTGCAGGATCAGCGCCCAAATCCTGCTCTGTCCCTTCCCGGGGCAGCCTCAGCACTTCCCCAGCAAGGTTTGGTGCTGGGGAGGGTCCTGAGCTGGGGGGGGACGCACGGAGGGGGCTCGGTGCCAGCCTGGGTGACCCGACGCTGAGCCACCAGCCCCGAGCACCCCCCCCCACCTTGGGGACACGCGCGTGTGGCCTGAGCGTGCGACACCGCCGCCACCGAGCCGTGGCAGGGACCCGCTGGGTTTTCGGAGCATCCCCAGCACCATCCTGTGCAACGAGGGGGGGGGGGGGGGGCGGATATGGGGACACGGGGAGGGTGCCCAGCCTTGACGTCTGCGCTGGGCACCCCACGAGGGGAGGGGAGGACGGGGAGGACGGCAGGCAGACAGACAGACACAGGCCGGCCGGCAGGGCCGTCGCTAAAGCCCCATTTCCTTAGAAACCACGCTAAAAATAAGTTCGGCACCGCCAGATGTGACTGGCCTGATCCTGCGCGGGGCTGAGCGTGGAGGGGGTCCGTCCTGGGGGGGAGATTCCCCCCCCCCCTCCCCCCCGAGCATCAACTGTGTGCCAAGGGGGGCCGGAGGCTGGGGGTGCCCATGGGGTTAGGGGAGCCCCACAGGATTTGGGGGGGGGGGGGTCTGCAGCGCCCCTGGGACCCCAAACTGCCCCACACCGGGTTTTAGGGTGCTGCAGGGCACTGCGGGGAGGGAGGATCTGACACCAGTCCCCCCAGTTCCTCCCAGTTCCCCCCAGTACAGCCCAAGGTGGGGCCCAGGTAAGGCTCCTGGGGGGGGGGGGGGGGGGCCGCATCCTTCCCCATTCTCACCCCCGGGGTGGGGACGGGTCCTCCTGCCCCATCCCATCCCCTCCGAACCTCCCCGATGCCGGTGCTGCCCCCCCCTGCTTTGGGGCTCTTCCCCTCTCCCCGGCTTCCTGACGCCTCCCAGTTCAGCCCAGTTCAACCCAGTGCAGCCCAGTCCCGTCCGGCGGGTGCTGCTGGCTCCAGTCCCTGCTTTCGTGCCGCCGAGGCGAGGAGGCGCCTTGCTCTCGCCTGCGGTTGACTCAGCTTTAGGGCCTCCAGCACCCAGCGGGGCGCGGGGGCCACCCGTGGAGCCGAGGGTCCCCGTGGGGGCGCGGGGTGGGGGGGACAAGCCACGGCTGGGGGGCCCATGGCCCCACAAAGTCCCCTGGGCAGGTAAGGGCGGCCGCGGGGCTGACCCCATCAACCGGCCCCACGGCACGGGAAATGGGGGCTGGGGGGTAGGATCTGGGGTCCTGCTGCTTTCGGGGGGGGGGGGGGATGCAGCCTCCAAATGTTGCTTTTCGCCTTGGGGGGGGGGGGCTCCAAGCGTCCCCGTTTTTGGGTGGTTTTTGGGTGGTTTTTCTCCTGCGCCGTTGGGAGCCCTGCAGGTGCGGGTTGAGCTGGATGGGCCCCGAGGCCACGGTGATGGGCTGCGGGGCCCCGGGTGCGGGACGGGGGTTTGGGGGGGGGTGCCAGGAGGGGGCTGCCAGCCCGGGGGGGGGGGGGGGGCGGCTCGGATGCGTTTTGGGAGGGGACCTTATGCATTCACCCCATCCATCACGGCTTGCGAAGGGCAAAGGGGGCTGTGCACCCCCATCTTGCAGCTTACTGGGGAGGTTTAACTGGTTTAACTGGTCCCCCCTGTGTGTGTGTGTGTGTCTGGGGGGGGGGGGGGGGGGAGGGGGTTCCCAGCACCCCCTTGCACACCAGTGGGTGTGGGGCTGGCTTTTTTTTTTTTTTTCCTGCTCCCCCCCCCCCCCACCGTGTGCCACCTCCCCCGGTGTCTCCGAGGGGCAAGGAAACCGCAAGCGCGCGTGGGCCAGCCCTCGGTGACATTTTGGGTGCTGCTGTGTTCCGGGGGGGGGGGACGACGACGAGGACACCCCCGCGGGCTGGGCCCATGTAAACAGGATACGGGGGCGGGGGGGGGTGGGGGGGGGTGGGCAGCGAAGGGCCCCAGCATCGCCCCGTCCCGGTGCCAGCCCCTTGTCCCCAGCACCTCGGCACCACTCGGAGTCATCGAGGGGGCACCGGGTGGCTTTGGCTCAGCGCAGGCTGCCGGTGGGTTTGGTGACAGCCCCCTCCCCCCCCCCCCCACACACACACCTTGGGACAGCGTGGGGGTGGGGGTGCTGGGGGGATCCCCGGTGGTGCTGCGGGTCCCCGGTGCCATCGCGGTGCCTGGTGTGTGCTGTGGCAGGTCCCCGGGGTGGTGGCGGCTGGCACCCAGCTCCTTGTCGGCACCGGGGTGCTCAGCACCACTGTGCTGGGTCCTGGCCTGGGCTCCCCAGCTCCTGGCCCTGCTGGGGGACACTGGAGACCCACCCGGGGTGGCAGGGCCACTTGGGACACGGTGACCAGAGCCACCCGTGGGGCTGGGGACAGGGCCAGAGCCCCGGGGGGGCAGCGGGTGCCTGCGGGGTGCGGCCGTGCCGGTGCTCGCATCCTGGTGAGGCACTGGGGTGGGTTTTTTTTTTTTGGGGGGGGGGGAGGGGGGGGGGGGCTGATCTTTGCTGCAACTTCCCGTGCCGGGCAGCGCTTTCCCAACTGCGGGCCAGGAAGGAGGGCGGTGAGGCAACGCGGGGCTGGTGTGTGATGAGCTGGGCACGTTCTCAGCCCTCCTGGGATGGACCCAAGGGGGTGCTGCCTTCCCGAGACCCCTTGTGTCACCCGTCCCTGTGCCGTTTCACCCTCTGAGTGCTGTGGGAGCCCTGTTGTGGGGCCCTGCTGGGAGCAGGCAGGGGAAGAAGCCGGCCCCGAGCAAACGCCCTTGGCAAACAGGGGCCGGCCCTGGCATGGGGCCGCAGCAGGAGGAGCAGCACTTCTTCCCTGCGGCTCCCCGGTGCTGCCGGGTGCCCCCACCACCCTTTGCTGGTCCCCTCTGGGTCCCCTGCAATTTTTGGGGGCCCATACGGGGCAGAGTCCCTCCGTGCCACTCTGCCACCCCATCTCCCTGCAGAGGGTCAGGATGCTGCGCGCTGCCCACCCCGCCGCCACCCCGCCGCCCCTCGCCCGGCCCCGCTGAGCCCCCCCCGGCATGCTGAGCCCTGCCCGCTGCCTGCCCGGTCCCGCAGCCCCCTGCCGCCCCCCAGCCTGACCCTGCACCCCGGGGTGCCCGCAGCACCCATGGCGCTGGAGCCGGGCGCCGAGGCGCTGCTGGACCTGAGCTTCCTGACGGAGGACGAGCGGCGCGCCATCGCCGAGGTGCTGCGCCGGGACTCGCAGCTCCGCCGGCGCGAGGAGGGGCGCATCAGGTGAGACCCCCCCCCCCCCCACACTGCCTTTTAGTGGCACCCATGGGGACCCTCCCCCCCCCGCAGGGGTGAGACACCCTTGGGGACAGCACGGTCCCTTACCCAGGGCAGGATGAAGCCCCGCAGTGGGTGACGTGGGCATCGGGGACCCAAACCCCGTGGGAGATGGGTGGTGGTGTCCCTGCCGTGGTGGCCCCATGGCTATTTGGGATGGTTAATGGGGCAGAGGACGGTGGCACCGGGACCCTGGTGGCACCTGGAGGTGACCAGGGGGGATGTTTTTTTGGCCAATGCCACCAGCAAGCTGCGCAAGTCGGTGTCGGACCCGGCCCGGCTGCGGACCCTCACCGGGGACTGGTTCTGCGATGTGCGCGCCCAGCGCCACCGGCACCACCTGGGCTCCGACCTCGTCCGCGCCTCCATCCGCCGCAGGAGGCGGCCACGGGGTAGGCAGGGATGGGGTGCGGGGGGGAGTGAGATAGTGGGGGGGAACAACCATGGCTCTCTGAGCCCCCCCTGTCCCCAGGAGCGGGGGACCCGGAGCGTGGCCCCAGCTTGGGCGAGCTGGAGGTGATCGGCGAGCCGCTGGTGGAAGAGAAGGAGGACGAGGAGCCGGCGGTGACGGAGGAGAGGTGAGAGCAGGCACGAGGGGTGGCCCAGCACCCATGGGTGCTCCAGGGCTTGATGTCATGGCAAGAAAAATTAATTCGTTCTTCTCCTCGCAGCCCCTCTGAGGACGGTGTCCAGGCAGAGCCCCAGGTGGGTGCCCGGTGCTGAGCCGGCACGGCGCGGTGCCAGACCCGACGTCCCGGTGATGGGCTTGGGGACAAGCCCAAAGGACGTGGCATGGGACATGGGGCATGGGGCATGGGGCATGGCCTGCCCCCCCCCCCTCATCCCCCCCCCCGGGCCTGTCCTGGTGACCCAGAGGGGACAGGAGGGTGCCGGTGCGCCCAGTCTCACCCTGTCCCCAACATGCCACCGAACAGCCTGGCCCCACGGCCCCGACACTGGAGGGGACACCGGTGCCACCGACGCCGCAGGTGGACGTCCCGGCGAGGGAGCAGGACGGCCTGGGACAGCCAGGTAACGTGGGGGGGGGAGGGTCTGGGGGATTGGGACCCCCCCACTGCCAAATTGGCACTGAGGGCCTTGTGGGGCAGAGCTTTAGTGCTGCTGGGGTGGGGGAAAAAAGGGATTCCACCCCCCCCCCCAATATCCATTCCTTGCTGTGTTGGGGACAATCCCCCCCCCCACTGTGCCCTTGCAGGTGACAGAGTGGATGGGAACCCCTTCGGCACGGCCAGCGTGGAGGAAGATGAGGAGGAACCCGATCCTGCACACAGCAGCCCTGGGGCTGGGCAGGTGGGCTGGGGGGGGGGGGGGGCACTGTATGGGGCTGGGAAGGTTGTGTGGGGCTGGGGGGGGGGGCTGTATGGGGCTGGGCGGGCTGTATGGGGCCGCTGGGAGGGGCTGTATGGGGCTGGGGGGGCTGTATGGGGCTGGGGGTGCTGTATGGGGCTGCTGGGGGGGTGTATGGGGCTGCTGGGAGGGGCTGTATGGGGCTGGGGGGGCTGTATGGGGCTGCTGGGGGGGGGCTGTAGGGGCTGGGGGGGGCTGTATGGGGAACACAAAACCAGCCCATTGCTGGGTCCCCTCTGCAGCCGAGCTGTGCCCAAGCACTGGGCGCTTGCTGGGAGCTGGGTGCCCTGGGTCCCTGTGCTGGCTCTGAGGTGTTTTGGTGGGGGTCACCACCCCCCCAGTGGCTCAGGACCCCTTTGTTTTGCCTTTCCAGGGTCCGGGGACCCCCCCACCGGGCCGTGCGTCCCCACAGAACGGCCACGTGCCCCCCAGCAGCCTGCTGACCGCCAGCTCCTCCGTGTCCAGCCTCAGCTCCTCCACGGTACGGGGCAGGGGGCCGGGGAAGGGTGAGAGGGGGGGGGGATCGGTGCTCCTTGCCCCCCGGGGCCTGATCGTGTGCCCCCCGCCCCGCAGCTGAGCGGCAGCCTGATGAGCCTGTACAGCGACGGGGAGCTGGGCAGGGTGCCCGTGCGGGGCTGCGTCCAGTTCTCGCTGCGCTACGACCCGGCCACGCAGGAGCTGCAGGTCCACGTGGTGCGGTGCCGCGAGCTGGCCGAGGCCAAGAAGCAGCGGTCAGACCCGTGAGTGTGGGGGATACCCGGGGAGGGGGCTCCGGACCCTTTTATGCCCCCCCACCCCCCCTCTCGCACCTCGCTTTCTGGCTGCAGGTACATCAAGACCTACCTGCTCCCGGATAAGTCCAACCGCAGCAAGCGCAAGACCACGGTGCGGAAGCGGAGCTTGGACCCCATCTTCAACGAGACCCTCAAGGTTTTTTGGCTCTCTCTGGGGGAAGGTTCGGGGGGGGGGGATCCTGCAGACCCCGCGCCCTCACCCTGCCGTGCCCCCCCCCCCCCCCCCTCCCACCAGTACAAGCTGGAGAAGAGGGACCTGCAGGGCCGGACGCTGAACCTGTCGGTGTGGCACCACGACAGCCTGGGCAGGAACCTCTTCCTGGGCGAGGTGGAGATCGCGCTGGGCGCCTGGGACTGGGCCAACACGCGCCCCGAGTGGTTCACCCTGCAGCCCCGGGTGAGCGCCCCCCCCCCACCCTGAACCCCAAATCCCCCCCCTACAGCCCCCCATAACCCTCCTCCCTCCCCACCCCAGACGCCCGTGGCCCTGGACGGTCTCTCCAGCCGAGGCAACCTCAACCTGGCGCTGAAATTCATCCCCGCCGGCTCCGAAGGTGAGCGGTGACACCGAGGGGGCTGGGGGGGGGGAGAACAGGACATCGGGATGGGGACATCGGGGGGGGGCGGCACGGCCCCGGTCCTGACCCCTCTCACCCCTAGGAGCGGGGCTGCCCCCCACGGGCGAGCTGCACATCTGGGTGAAGGACGCGCAGGGCCTGGTCCCGCTGCAGGGAGGCACCGTGGACGCCTTCGTGCAGTGGTAAGAGAAGGGGGGGGGGGTGTAAAAGGGACCCCCTTGGAGGCATGGGGACAGGCTCGCTCACCCCGCTCCCCGCAGCTACGTGCTGCCCGACGACAGCAAGGCGAGCCGGCAGAAGACGCGGGTGGTGAAGCGGAGCCTCAGCCCCCTCTTCAACCACACCATGGTGTACGACGGCTTCCAGCCCAAGGACCTGGCCGAGGCGTGCGCCGAGTTCACCCTCTGGCACCACGAGGCTTTCTCCAAGCGGCAGCTGGGTGGCGTGCGCCTCAGCCTGGGCACCGGTGAGGCTGGGGGGGGGGGGGGGGGGGGCCTGGGCACCCCGGGGTGCCGGGGGGTGGTTTGGGGGGGGGGTGGGGGTGTGATGGTGGCCGTGTCTCCACAGGGAGCAGCTACGGGCTGCCCGTGGGCTGGATGGACTCGACGCCGGAGGAGCGGGCGGTGTGGGGCCGCCTGCTGCAGCAGCCCGGCTGCTGGGTGGAAGCGCTGCTGCCCCTCCGGACCAACCTCGTCCCCCGCGCGTAGCCCTCCCCGGGGACAGTTTTGGCAGGAGGGGGACAGGACTGAGCCCCCCAGCATCCCCGCACAGGGGCTGGGGTCTGTGCACCCCCTCCCCACACACACTTTTGGCTGCAATGAAGTGGCACCGGACGGCACGGCTGGTGGGTGTTTATTGCTCCGAGCGCTGCAGCCTGACTTCTCCATCCTGTACGGTGCTGGATGTCCCCGCTGTCGTCCTTCCTGCCGGTCCCCGTGGTGGCACAGGAGGCGGTGAGGTGGCGGCTGTGTCCCCAAAGCCACCTCACGTCCCTGGGGCCAAGGATTGCTCCTCTTCCCCCTTGCCAAGCGCGCGGCGCTGCTCCAGGACGGCTGCCCACAGGCGGTACGCCGACCCGCGCCTGCCCGAGGAGGGGGACACGGGGCTGGCGGGGGGACAAGAGGGACGAGCCGTGTCCCCCTGCAGTGCTGCCAGCCCTGAGGGGACAATGCCACCCTGGCTGGGGTACCTGATGCCCATGTAGAAGAGGTCATCGCGGGTGGCGCTGCCCAGCAGGTCCTGCAGGGTGAAGCCGTGGGACAGGAGCTGCGGGAGATGGTGGCCAGGTGGCATTGCCCGGTGGCCCTGCCCCACACCGCCCATGGGGCACAGCCCCATGGGGCCCCACAGCCTCACCGTGGCCGTGGTGGCGGGGTCCGTGCCGTGCTGCTGCAGCCACTCGAGGAGGAGGGGGTCGGCCTTGCTCCAGGGGATGGGCTCAGGGGACGGGGACAAGGGACCCTGCCCCGTGGTGGCCTCGCTGTGCTCACCACGGTGCTGGGGGTGGCTGGGGACCGTGGCGTCCCTGACCCCGGAGCGAAGTGCCCGCTGCACCAGCTGCTGCCATTCCTGCTCCTTCTCGGCCAGCTCCCGGAGCAACCTGGGGGGAGAGCAGGGACACAGACCGGCTCCTGGGGGACACGGGGTGGCACTGGGGGGGCACAGGGACGTGCCAAGCCCTACCTGTCCGTCTCCGTGCGGAGGCGGCAGAGCTGTGCCACCAGTGCTGAGCCCCCCTCCCCGGGGCCGGGGCCGAGCCCCGAACTGGTGCTGTCCCATGGGGTCTGGCTGCTGGGGACGGAGAGCCTGGGTGGCGTGGGGTCGTCCTTGTCACCTGTGTCCTTGGCACCAGCCTCCTTCAGCGAGCTGGCCGTCATTCCCAGTTCTGGGGGGGCAGAGAGTGGGCACTGAGAGGGGGGTCAATGACGCCCCCCCCCCCAAGGGGCTGCCACCCACCGAGCCACAGCGGTGACACCCTAACCCGAGTCCTGGCCACCCCCGGGTGCCGCCCACCTCTCACGAGCACGGTGAGAGCCGCCTGCACCGCCTGGCTGATGGCGTCGTCCAGCGCAAACATCCAGTGGGGTTTGACGTGGTGCCGGCGCAGCGCCTGTCTCACCTGGAAGGGACAGAGCAGGGCTGGAGCAGCACCGACACCAAAGGGTCACCGACACCAAAGCATCACCATGCCAGAGCAGCACCAGCACCAGTGTCACCGTGCCGGAGCATCACTGGCACCAGGGCATCACCGCCACCAGAGCATCACCGCCACCAAACTGTCGCCGACCCCAAACCGTCGCCGACCCCAAACCATCGCCGACCCCAAACCACGCCGTACCCGAGGCACTCACCACCGCCTGGAAGTTGAGGAGCGGAGCCCGCAGGTGGGGCAGGCTGAGCCCGTCCGCCCGCAGCCGTGCCTGCAGCTCCAGGAGGTCGCGGCGCAGCTGGTGCCGTGAGGGGCACTGGATGTAGCTCCGCAGGCAGCCCAGCAGCAGGGTGATGTGCTCCGAGCCCAGCCGCGTGCCCGACGTGCTCTGGGTGGGTGAGAAAGTGCTGGGGGGGGGGCTGCTCCCTCCATGCCAGCCCCCAGCAGCTGCTTGGTGCCCCCGTCGTGCCCCCACCTGGCTCTCCTGCAAGGCGGCCGCGATGCCGGGCGCCTCGTCGGTGAGGATGCGGTGCAGCGTGGCGCGGCGCTTGCTGTCCTGCCGCAGCACGAAGCGGTCGCCGCTCTCCTCCGGCGAGGATGAGCGCAGGCTGCGGTCGGAGCCGGCCGAGCCCTGGGGAGTGCTGGCGAGGGGCGGTGTGGGATCAAAACCCACCCAAATCGACGTTCCCAGTGCCGGAGGGCACAGGGGACAAACCCTGAAAGTGACCAGGAGCCACCCCCTCTTCAAACTGGGTTAATTGGGGGAACAACCCAACGGGAGGCAGAAATCCAGACCCTTCCCCGGGGTCCCTCCACCCCCCGGTGCCCGGGATGCCCTAACCCCGCGTACCTGTAGCTGGGGGCTGCCTCACTGGGGCAGTGTGGGAGCAGGGGGCTGTCCCCCGTGCCCCCCACTGTGCCCCCCTGCCTGGCTGAGGACCGTCCCCTGGTGCCATCGGTGCCCTCCATGTCCCCATCCCGGCGCTCCAGGCGGGGGGAATCTGCCAGGGAGAGGATGGAGATGGAGCAGGTCGGTGGGCAGCTCTGGCCAGGACCCCCCCCCCCCCCCCCCCCAGGACCCTCCCCAAGCTCACCCCCTGCTGCAGGCACCGCCTGGCCCCGGGCACGCCTGGCGCTGGCCAGGAATGGGTCCTGCAGCAACGCGGCCGCCGTGGCCCGCTTGGCTGGGTCGGCCTCGAAGCAGCGAAGGATGAAACTCTTGGCCTTGTCCGACATGGACTCGGGCACCTCCGGGTGCATCTTGAACATGCCCACCTGGAGGAGAGGCCCAAGCGCGGCTGCAAAGGGACCGGCCGCCCTGGCTGGGGGCTTTTCAGAGGTGGGGACCCCCCTATGCCCTGCCCAAGCCATGAGTACCTTGAACATCGCCGCCTGGGGGCTGCCCAGCTCATAGAAGGGGGGCTTGCCCGTGGCCATCTCGATGATGGTGCAGCCCAGGGACCAGATATCCGCCGGCTTCCCATAGCCCCACGGCCCCTGGTCGATGATTTCTGGGGCCATGTACTGCAGGGTGCCTGGGGGGAAGGTGGGGAGGGAGGAAAGGGGCCCGGATCCCCCACCCAAACCGCCCCAGGACAATTTCCCCATTGCTGGGTGTGAGACCCCAACATTTCCTCATCCTCCGCACCCCAACAGGGGGGTCCCGGCCCCCAGCCCCTACCCGTGAAGGTCTCAGCGCTGGGGCTGATGCCCGCCAGCCTCTTGGAGGTGCCGAAGTCGGAGATCTTCAGCACCCCGCTGTACGTGTTGATGAGGACGTTGTCTCCCTGGCGTGGGAAGAGCCCCCCAAAATAAATAAAACCGCCCCAAAACAAATAAAAACCGCAAAAAAAACTCAAACAGCCAGGGCCACCGGGCGTCCCCCTGGGGGTCTGGGCATGGAGGGGCCCCTGGGGATGGGGGTCAGGCAGGGAGCGACGACCCCGGCCCCTAACCTTGATGTCTCGGTGCACAATGTGGTTGTCGTGGAGGTAGCCGAGCCCGTCGAGGATCTGGCGGGTGTAGAAGACGATGGTGGGCTCGTTGTCCTTCAGGGGGCCCCACTTGGAGCACAGGAGGGACGAGAGGCTCCCTGGGGAGGGTGCAGCACCCACCTTCAGGCTGCGGGACAGACACCCAAACCTCCCCCCCCCCCCCGTGCATGCCCCCCAGCGGCGATGCCCACCTCCGGGCACTTCCTCCATGAAGATCTTGATGAAGCCGTCCTGGCTGACGGAGCCCAGGTAGCGCACGATGTTCCTGTGCCGCAGGCGCTTGTGCAAGGCGATCTCCTCGTGCAAGGGCTGCGAGAACCTGCCCGGGGGGAGGAGGGGACACAGCGGGGTGACGGGGGTCCCGGGGGGGGGGGTCCCCCCCAGCACGGTGCCGCGGCACCCACCGGCTGTCCCGCTCGGGGATCTCCTTGATGGCGATGCGCACTTGGGTGCTGAGGCAGCGCCCAGCATAGACGACGCCGTAGGTGCCCCTGCCCAGGACCACCCGCTCGCCCGTCTCTGAGTACTCGTAGCTGTACTGCGGGGAGGGAGGCAAGGTGGCGGCCGTGTCACCTGCCCCCCCCCCCCCCCCCCCCATCCCCACCCCGTCTCACCTCCAGGATGGGCTGCGTGGGGCTGGGCAGCTCCTCACCACCCGCCGCCTGCTCGGCGAGGAAGGATTGGACCCGGTCGCAGAACCTGCCCGCGGAGAGGGGATGGTCCTGAGTCCCCACGGGGATGCTGGGGACGTGGCCACCGACCCTCCCGTGCCCCCTTTCCCCTCTCCCCAATGGCACAAGGGTTTTGCCACCCTGGCTCATCTCCTTTCCCCCCCAGCACACCCTTTCCACCAAAAATTAAGGTAAATCTGGGGGGAAATCGCGTGCCCCCATGCATCCCCCGGGGGCATGTTTGGGATCCCCCAAACCTCACCAGCACCACGGGGTCCCCGCGCCCCCCCCTGCTCACCACCGGCAGTGCTGCTGGGAGGGGAAATAGAGCTGGAAATCCTCCTCGGTGTGCACCACGTAGAGGAAGCAACCCCGCTCGTCGCACTTGCAGATGCTGGAGGGTAATGGACCCCCCCGGCTCCATCAGCAGCGGGGTCAGGATGTGGCCCCCGGGCCGGGGGGACTGGGGACGCACTCACCTCACCCCCCGGATGGCCGCAGCCATGAAGTTCCAGCTGGACACCGCTTTCTGCAGGGAGGAGGAGAGGAAGGGGAGAGGGGGCTGTCAGGACCCCCCCCCGAACCCCCCCCCAAATCCCAGCCCTACCTCCTCCGTGGGGCGCACGAGGGCAAGCGTCACGGCGTACTCCTCCGTCGCGCTGCGCACCGCCAGCCGGGCCGGCCACAGCACCTTGCCGAGCTCCAGGACCAGGACCTACATCATCAGGCAGGTGTCACCCCGTGTCCCCTTGCCCGTCCCCTGGGGACAGCCACCCCCGGGGGTCCCCCGGAGGCCCATCTCATCTCACCGGGCAGTGCGGCGCGGGGACGAAGGGCTGGCACGCGGCGAGGAGGAATGCCAGCCAGAAATCAGCCAGCTCCTGCCGGGCCGACGGCACCGGCGGGCTCTTCTGGAAGTGTTTGTAGAGCAGGAAGGTCTCCATGACGGACACCAGGTACCTGCGGGGCACGGCGATGTCCCAACGCCCCCCCCAAAATGGAGAGCCAGCCCCAGGAGGGTGGGGGGCTCGGCCGAGCTGCTCACCAGCTGGGCGCGTTGAGCTTGTAGAGCTTCTCGGAGGCCTGGATGACTTTGCTCAGGTCGTTGGCCAAGATGCCGGCCCCCAGGCAGAAGCCCACGTCCCAGTAGTGCCGCAGCTCCTCCAGGCTGCCCTTGCGGCCCTGCAGGCAGCTCAGCTTCACGCCTGGGTGCGGAGAGCCACCCGTCAGAGACCCCCGATGGCAGGTCCCCCAGCCCCGAGGGGCCCCGTCCCCAGCCCCCGGGAGGGGACGCACCGATCTGCTGGAGCCGCACGGAGCTTTCGAACTGGTGCCCGGCGGCCACGAGGAGGACGGCGGCGTTGATGCCCGCGTGGAGGCTGGGCTCCACCTCGAAGGCTTTGCTGTACCTGGGCAGAGGGAAGGGCTCGTCCCCTGGGGACAGCACAGCCACTGTGTCCCCCCCCCCCCTCCAGCCTCCGTGACACGGGAACGGTCCCAAATGGGGCTGGCCAAGAAAATTCACGAGGGGAGTAAAAATAAAAGCCCTGCTGGGGTTGGCATCACAGCCTCTAAATTGTGGCTGGGGGGATTTAAAGGGTGGGGGCTGCGCTGCCAGAGCCCTGTGCAAACCCCAAAGGATCGAGGCACGGGCACGCCGATGGCCCTGTCCCCAGCCCTGTCCCCAGCCTCACCAGTATAAGGCTCGGTCCCTCGCCCTGGTGTCGGTGAAGCTGGAGCTGATGAACATGTCCTTGTAGATGCGGCCACACAAGCAGAGGAGGTCGGGCGCAGCCCCGTCCCCGCGCTCCACCGCGGGCAGCAGCACCGAGAGAGCCTGCGCCCGGTCCCCAGCACGGTTACGCCTGCGGACACGAGGACGGTGCTGGGCGATCGGCCCCACAAAAACGGACCCCAAGTCCCCTGCCCCGTGGGGACAGCAGGATGCCTGCCACCCCCCCGCCGCCGCTCACCGGCTGAGGGCGAAGGCGTAGTGGAAGCGGACGTTGGGCTGCTCGGCCACGTCACAGGTCGGCAGGGCCCGCAGGGTCTCCACCAGCGAGATGATGGAGTCGTAATCCTGGGGCGGGGATGGCAGCGGGGCTGAGCTGGGGAGGTCCATGGGGGGACCAGGGGTGATGCTTGCCCCAAACAGCCAAGTTTTGGGGTTTGCGAGCTCCATTAAGCAAGGGCAGGCTGCAGAGCGTGCTCCCAGGAGTGTCAATGCCATCCCGGGACCCCTCCCAGCCCCAAATCCCCCACCTGCACGTCGCGGTAGGAGAGGAGGAGGTTGACGATGATGTCCAGGCTGAGCAGCTCCACGCTGTCCAGGCGCTGCTGGATGCGGGCCAGCTCCCGGCTCAGCTGCTCGCCCCGGAACATCTCCCGCGCCCGGCGGATGTCGCGCCGGATCGTCTCCCGAAAATAGCCACTGCGGGGTTTTTTTGGGCGGAGGACAGAGACGTGGGGCTGAGCGTGACACCGGCACACGTGGCCAGCCAGGAGGGTCTACCCCTGAGGGTGGTTCGGGGTGGTGGCAATTCCCCTCTGAGCACTGCCAGCCCACGCGGGCATCGGGGCTTAAAGGAGGGTGCTGGGACATCCCCGGGGGGCTGGTGGCCGTACCAGGAGTTGGTGGGGACCCCCTCCAGCAGCCTGACGAGCCGCGCCGCCAGCGGGGTGAAGAAGGGCTCGGTGCCAAAGCTGGGCTGGAAGAGCTCGGTCAGGCACTTCATGGCCCCGGCGTCGCAGCAGACGACCTTGTTCTGGGCGGTCACGGCGTAGGGGATGAAGGTGTAGGTGCCACAGAGGTCCTGGGCGGGGGAGAAGGGGTGAGGGGCTGTGCCGTTCCTGGGTCAGATCCCCCTCCCCAAACCTGCCACCCAGGCCATGCTATCACAGCCATCATTACGCTCCAGAGTGAACACTCCTGCTTCTTTCCAAAACCAGCTGCGCTCCCCCACGCTGCCGTTCCCGGTGCTCGCTCTGAGTGAGTGAATCCTCCCCATAACTCGGATTTAGGGGCACACCTCGCTCCCCCTGTGCAGTGCCCACCCTCTGAGACCGCCGGGGGGGGCTCGAACCCCCCCAGCACTGCGGCAGCAGCAAGGACGGGGAAAACCGTACCGAGTTCTTCTGGCAGATGTCCTCCTGGGGGGAGAGAGAGGGAGGGAGGAAAGGCTTAATGAGCTCCGTCGCAGAAGAAATCAGCTGATTTCAGGCTCAGGGCCCAGCGTCACCTGGCAAGCACCCAGCTGTGGCGAGGGACACGAGGGACACCGGGCGCCCCCGACCCCCAGCGCCGCCTGCGCATCCCCCCCCCAGGGCATGGGGCTTCTTCTCCTGCCCCACTGTGCGGAAAGGGGGCTCTGAACGGGGTGTTCTGGGCCTTGCCAGAGTCAGGGTGATATTTGGATGTGCTCCTGTCTGCATTTTTTCCGAGCGACGAGAAACCTCCCCGCCGTCCCTGCTCCCTTCTGAGGAACTGGATTTTCCCAGGGAAGGCGCCTGTCCCGGGGCTCCCAGCAGGATTGGGATGGGATCCTGCTCCGGGCCACCCTGTGGTCCCCGGTCACCCCCTCCTCATCCCCTTTGGGCACAGGAAAACCTCTGCCAGAGCTGGACGTGACCCTGGGGACTCAGCCGAGTTTGGGAAGGGGCTTCACCTCCTGGGGGCACGGGGCGGGCCCAGCCCCTGGCCCATTTGCAGCCTGGAGCCGCAGCCGCCGGGGCCGTCCCCGCTCACCTGCAGGGCCTGGAGGCCGGGCAGGGCGCTGTGGCAGCACAGCAGCACGTTGTGGGGCATGTTGAAGCTCTCCCGCACGCCCAGGTGGTAGAAGAGCGAGGGCTGGCAGACGGCGTCGCTCAGCTCCACCACGGCCACGTCTGCAGGACGGACAGAGGGGACAGTGGGGTGACGGGGACCCCCGAATCCGCAGAGCCACAGCAGGGACCCAGCTGCCCCTCCAGCGCCACAGCAGCGCTGGGGAAACTGAGGCACGGGCACCCAGCGGAGCCACCAGCCCTGGAGAGCCCCGGTGCTCGTGTGGCTCAGCCCGAGGCTGGGGAGCATGGGGGGAGCCCCTTGGGTGGCCGCAGCCCCCGTGAGCTGGGAGCTCCCCCGGGCTGTGCCGAGGCCACGGTGAAGGGCACCCTTGAGCTCTGGTGCGGCGCAGCTCAAGGTCTTGCTGCGGGCTGAGCCCTGAGCAAACGCTCCGTAAAAATGCATTTTCTGATGTTCCACATGCTACGAGAGGAAGACATCTGGGCAAATTCCCAGCCGTCCAGGGAAATACACAGGAGGAAGACAGAAAAGCCAACAGCTGAGCCAGCGGCCAGCAAAAGCAGCTCTGCTGGGAGCCGCAGAGATGCGAAAAATATTGCTCAGCCCCAAACTTCCCGACGCAGATGGGATATTCCCAGGCAGCCGGGCCGAGCGAGCAATGCAGGAGGAAAGGGACGGGGATAAAAACCGAGCGGGGGCGGCATCCTCACCGGCGTTGTAGAAGCGGTCCAGCGTGCCGGTGTCGCCCAGCGCCAGGGTGCCGAAGGGCAGCGTGTGCAGGCGGGCCCGCAGCTCGCGGCAGGCGTCGCGCAGGCAGCGCAGCGCGGGGCAGGCGGCCGGCTCGCGGCCCAGCACGCACACCACGCTCAGCGCCTGCCGCCGCGCCCCGCACACCGGCCGGCCCGCCGTGCCCGCCACCGCCAGCGGGTCCTGCCAGCAGCTGCCGGCAGCCGGGGCCGGGGGGGGGGCCAGGGGCTTCCATGGCTGGGGCAGGAGGCTCAGTCCTTTGGGGGGGTCCTGGTGAGCACCGGGACAGCATGCGCCCTGCACTGAGCTGTCTTGTTCCTTACTGGGATAGTGTGCGCCCTGCACCGGGCTGTCCTGCGCCCTGCGCTGGGCTGTCCGGCACCCTACTGGGCCATTCTGCACCCTACTGGGCCATCCTGCACCCTGCACCAGGACAGTGTGTGCCCTGCACCGTTTCCCCGTTTCTTACTGGGACAGCCGGCACCCTGCACCAAGCTGCCCCGTTCCTTACTGGGACAGCCTGCACCCTGCACTGAGCTGCCCTGTTCCTTACTGGGACAGCCTGCACCCTGCACTGGGACAGCTGGCACCCTACTGAGGAGCCTGCACCCTGCACCAGGACAGCACGCACCCTGCCCCGAGCTTCCCTGTACCCTACTGGTACAGCCTGCGCCCTGCACCAGGCTGTCCTGCACCCTACTGGGGAGCCCTCACCCTGCACCGAGCTGGCCTGCACCCTACTGGGCCAGCCTGCACCCTACTGGGCCAGCCTGCACCCTACTGGGCCAGCCTGCACCCTGCACTGGGCCATCCTGTACCCTACCAGAAAAACCCACACCCTGCACCGGGCCAGCCCGCACCCTACCGGGACCCCACACCCCGCACCGGGCCGTCCTGCGCCCTGCACCGAGCTGCCCCGTTCCCCACCGGGCCGTCCCGCACCGCGCCGCCCTGCACCCTACCGGGAAATCCCGTGCCTTGCACCGGGAAAACGCGCACCCGGCACCGGGCTGCGCAGCTCCCTGCCGGGGAAACCGGCACCGAGCAAAGGGGAGACCCTACCGGGGTGTAACTTACCGGGGTGACCCTATGGGGGTGTCCCTTACCGCGGTGTCCCTTACCGGGGTGTCCCTTACCGGGGTGACCCTACGGGGGTGTCCCTACGGGGGTGACCCTAACCGGGGTGTCCCTAACCGGGAGTGACCCTAACCGGGGTGTGCCGTACCGGGGTGGCCCTACGGGGGTGACCCTAACCGGGGGTGACCCTAACCGGGGGTGTCCCTAACCGGGAGTGACCCTAACCGGGGTGTCCCGTACCGGGCTGTCCCTTACCCCACCGGCCCTTCCCGCTCTCCTTCCCGTCCGGCTCCGCTCCGCGCTGTCCCGCACCGGCTCCGCTCCGCCCCGCGCCCCGGGCCCCGTCCCGAGCCGCCCCGCCCCGGGCACCGGGAGCCGCCTCCGCCCGGCCCGGCCCTGAGTCAACGACGGCCGCGGGGAGCCGCGCCCGGCCCCGAGGCGTGGGGTGGGGTGGGGTGGGGTGGGATGGGATGGGATGGGATGGGATGGGATGGGATGGGATGGGATGGGATGGGATGGGGTTGAACCCCCCGGAGCTGTCCCCCCCCTGCTGCTGCCCCCCCCTCCTCCGACAGGCACCGGTTGCAAAACGGACACGGGGGGAAAAGGGGAAGCAGCAGGGGCCCCGGGGGGGGGCCGGTTCCTTCCCCCCTGCGCTGCTGCTGCAATGTGTGCCAGGGTGGGGGTGGAGGGAAGCTGTGTTTTTCCCGGGGAGGGAGGGGCTGGGGGCCCCCCTGTGTCCCCATCAGGTCCTTATTGCATCCCTGACACCGTTGGGTCCCCATTGTGTCCTAATTGTGTCCCCATTCCATGCCCATCGTGTCTCCCATCGTGTCCCCATTGTGTCCCCATCACATACCCCCCCCCATCGTGTCCCCATTCCGTGCCCATCACGTCTCCCATCACATCCCCATCCCGTCCCCATCGTGTCCCCACCGTGTCTCCCATCCTGTCCCCATCGTGTCTCCCACCACTTCCCCATTGTGTCCCCATCATGTCCCCATCACGTCCCCCCCCCACCGTGTCCCCATCACATCCCCAATGGACAGCCTCAGGTACTAGGGGTTCCCAGGTCACAACGGGGACCCAGAGCAAGGGCACAGCCGCAGGGCACAGGGGACAAGTGGCCCAGCAGTGCCACCGGCCAGGCCACCGAGCCCTTGAGCTGGCAGCCAAACCACGGCGCAGCCAAACCACGGCACAGCCAGCCAAACCGCCGACAGACAGACAGACAGACAGACACGTTGCGCAGCCATCTCCCGGCCCAGGGCTGGGCCAGCCGTGGGCAAAAGGGAGGAGCGGGGACGCCGGGCGCCTGGGGACACGGGGGACAGGGAGCCCTGCCCGGGCGCGCTGCTCAGCACCGCGCAGTTTCGGGAAAGGCAGAGCCTGGGGGTGCGGAGGCTGCAACCACCCAGCCTCCGCCCCGGCTGCTGCGGGATGGAAACGCGTCTCCTTGTCCCCAAACTTGGGGCAGGGGGTTTTGGGGGGGCTGGATGCAGCCATACAGCCTCCCCCTCCCCACCACCGCACTCTTCTGGGGCTGGGGACCAGCCCAGCGCTTCCCCAAATCCCACCCCCCGGCCCCTGCAGCCTCCCCAAGGACAGGAGAGGTGCCCCCCCCCCCCCCCCCGAGAGGGCACCGCAGGGTGGGATGCTCATGGGGAAGGGGGGGGTACATGGGGGGGTAACCATGACACGGACACCAGAAATAGGAGGAAAATCCTTTATTGGGTCTCAGCCCCCTCTGTGCCAGCCCAGGCTCTGCCTGGCATGGGGTGGGGGGCTTGGGGTGGCAAACACCCCCCCCCAATGACTGTGGCCAAGTGTCCTCCCACTGCCTGGCTTCCTGGGCTCCTCCTGGTAAGCATGGGGGGGCCTCAAAGGCTGGGCTGGAGCTGGAGGAGCCCCCCCACCCCAGCTCCCCATCGCGGGGGGGGGGGGGGGGGGACACAACCGCAGCCACCAACATCCCAGAAGCGTCCCCAGCCACTCTGGGGACATGGGGCAGGCCTGGGTGGCACATCCCAGCCCCGGCCCCATACACGCAGGGCTCGGAGGGGGAGTCCTGCAGCCCCCCCGGGGCAGAGAGGACAGCTTTGCATAGTTGTGGTGCTGGGGGGGGGACCCTGTGGGCAGGCGGGAGCGTCCCGGCAAGGGACGGGGACGTGGCAGCGCCGGCCTCTTCTCTGCCTCCCCGGGGGGATGAGGAGAGCACGGCCCCAGTCTCAGATCCTAGGGCAGCGGACAGAGAAGGGCACGTAGAAAAAAAGGGCCTGGGGGGGGGGGGACACACGGCCCCCCTGGAGCAGGGGGTGCCCCAGCGCCCACCCTGCAGCACCCACGCGGGGGGCAATGCCCGGGGAAGGGGTGGTCCCGCACCCAGGAACTGGGGTGGATGGGAGCTGCTGCAGGGGAGGGATGGGGGGAACGGGGTTTTTGCTGCCATGCCCCCCCCCCAAGGCTCCACGACCCCCCCAGGACACGACACAGGCCCACCAGGGGCGGACACACAGACACCACCTCGCAGAGTTTAATGGGGGCAGCCGGAGCTACAAGTCTCACCCCACAGCACACAGCACGCACCCCCCTCCCCAAAACAGCACACAGAGGTGGGGGGGGGACACAGGGACCCCCACTATGTGTCCCCACCCCCCCATCCCTGGCAGCAACACAGAGGCACAGCAAAAGCACACAGCAAGGGCCTGGCTCTGCTCCTCCAGCGGGCACGGAGGGGTTGGGGGCACTGGGGGGCTGCTGGGGGGGGGCACTGGGGACACGGTGCCTGGGGCTGGGACCCCGCAGGCTGCGAAGGCACTGGGGTGCTGGAGCCAGGAGGAAAAGGGGACCCCAAAGCCAGCCCCGAGCAGTGGGCAGGGGACAATGGGGGGTGCACCCATGGGACAGGGGGGCACCCGGGGGATGGGGGGGGCGCACACTACTGGGTGCTCCCTAACCAGGGCCGCA
The DNA here is from genome assembly GCF_009769625.2 of Cygnus olor. Taxonomy (NCBI): domain Eukaryota; kingdom Metazoa; phylum Chordata; class Aves; order Anseriformes; family Anatidae; genus Cygnus; species Cygnus olor. The sequence goes on from NC_049191.1 coordinate 4,252,631, forward strand.
GCTCCCATCCCAAAGAGGGGCTCACGGGGACAGGGGGCTGCACCCAACCTCCGTGGGGACGGAGGTGGCCGAGGCTGGGGACACCCCCCCCAGGGTGACAGGGACGTGGCACTCAGCCGTGTCCCACCCGGGGCTCCGCGCCGGGAAGCGGGGGTGGCAGGGGACCCCCCCCGGCCTTCCAGCGGGTAAGCACCCCCAGGAGAACAGCACACCAGCGGAGAAGCCCCCGTCATGCAGGCCAGGAAAGAGGGAAGGAGCCCTTTTCCCCCCCCCCAAGGAAGGGCGAGGGAAGGGTGAAGCCGTGGGGGCGCGGGGGGCAGCCCCCACCCAGCACCCAGCACCTACTGGTTGTCCTCTCTGGCAGCGTGCAAGGAAAGAGAGACGGGGCACGGCCCCCCCCGCGTTAGAAGCCCCAGAGGGGCTCAGCGCCACGGTGGGTGGGCATGAGAAAGGGGCGGGGGGGGGTGGGGGGGGAAGAGCACGGCCCCCCCATGGCTCAGCCTCACGGGGCGGATTCGGGGGGCTCCGTGTTCCCTATGGGGTCGGAGGCAGGATGGGGCCAGGCAGCAGCGCGCACACAGGAGGCAGGACGGCCGGACACCGACAAGGAGATGGGTTTAATCCATTCCCCCCCCCCAGCCCGAAAAATGCAGCCCCCCCCCAGAAGAAGGGGACGGACAAACAGCCACAGGAGACAACACTCAGCGGCGAGACGGGACACGGCGAGACGGGACCCGGGGCCGCCCCGATTTATGGCTTCTAGGGGGGGCTTAGCCCAGGCACGTGGCGGTGTGACCCCCCCCCGGGAATACAGGGCGGGGGGGGGCTCGGGAGCCTTACAGCGTTTGGTAGGTGCTGTCCTTCGACTTGATGAACTTGATGATGAAGAAGACGACGGCCTGGACGCTCAGCACCAGCACGATGCCGCCGATGAAGCTGGCAGTGTCGAAGCCGGGGGGGTGAAACTCGGGGCTGCCGGTCAGCGGGGCGCTGGTGGTGCTGGTCCCTGGGGGCAGGGGAAAGAGAGGGGGGGGCGTTACGGGTACCGCCGTCCCTCCCAAGCCATCCCCAGCAAGGACGGGGGGGGGATTTGGGGGTCCGAGGGCGGAAAGGGAGGGATGTGCCCCCCCCCTCAGCCCCCTCCCGTGCCGGAGCAGCCCGCTGGCATCAATAATTCAGAGGGCAGCGGCTCTGGTTACGGCCGCAGCGAGCCCAGCGCCCTCCAGATCCCGTTTCCTGGAAGAGGCTCCTCCGCTCCCAGCCCCTTCGCCTGCTGCCTGTCCTCCCCACGCCCCCCCGGCAAGGAAAATCCGAGCTGCTGCTCGTCCTGGTGACCCCCAGTTCCCTCACCCCGGTGCTCCCCAATTCCCCCACCTCCTGTTTATTTGGGGGCTGCAGCGCGTTGGGGGACCCCCAGCCCCTTCCTGACATCACTGCAGCACTGCTCGGGGTGAGAAGTGGGGGGGGGGGGGACAGGGACCGAGCTGTGACCATGGGGACAGGGCTGGCACCCCGTGGGCACAGCCACGGTTTAATCTCCATCAGTGCAACCCCAAGAGGATGGCACCGCTCATCCCTCCCCAGGGGAAAGGGGACACAAAGGGAAGTGGCCGGTCCCATCCCATCGGTGCCACCCCGGCCCCCCAGCCCCAACCCCACTCACGTGGCGAATGCGTCACTGGCTCCTTGCTAGGGGGCTGTGGGGGCTCTTTGGTGGGGGATTTCAGCGCTGCTGGAGGCGACAGAGAAAAGAGGGAAGACGGGGTGCCAAGTGACATCGTCTCGTGGGATTTCGCCCCCCCAGCAGCACCCCCAGCCCAAAGGCCGGGCTCCGCTGGGGGCGCGGGGTTACCTGGGCACAGGGCGGTGGTGTTGTAGAGCACGCACGTCCCCCGTGCTGCCGCCCCTCTCTGCACGCAGCTCCAGGTCTCTGCGGGAAAAGGGAGCCGGAGTTTCCCAAAGGGACCCTAGAGCACCCCATAAGCCGGGTCCTGCCCTGGGCACACGTCTCCCTGCGGCACCCGCACCCCGAACACGTGGAGGGTTCTCAGAGCTGCCCCAAACCCAGTGCGGCCGGGAGCAGGGGGCACCAAAACCCCGCAGGCAGCAGCTGGGCTTAAAGCTGGAGGACGGAGCCGTGCTGGGCCAGGCGAGGTGGACCTTGACTGTGGAAAGCAGCCGGGGCCACGCACCCAAGGGTGCTGAGCTGGCTTTGACAGCTCAACAAGAGATCGCAGCCGCCTGGTGTTGGTCTGGAGGCCTGGGGTAAGGTCTGGCTGCGGGCACACGGGGTTGTGGGACCCCTAATGCTCGCCCCCCCCAAGGCTGAGCCCCCTCACCTGGCTCCTGGGGCGCCCCGCAGCCCACCCAGACGCAGGCGGAGCCGTTGGGCGAGGCGGTGCTGGCGGTGCATGTCTCGCAGGATCGCAGCTCGCCGCACCCTCCTGCAAAAACCAGGGATAAGAGCAGGGTGAGGGCCAGCACCCGTCCTGCAGGGACCTGCCTGTCCCCATCCCGCTGCTCCAAGGATCAACAGCCCCATCCTGTCGGGCTGCAGCCCCCCGGAGAGGTGACACCCCCCACCCCATGGCCACCCTGGGTGTGTGGGGCTCACCCCATCACCCACAACCACGGCACAGCACAAGCCCATCCCGGCTCAGGATCTTTTTGGGGAGGTTTAAAAGCCACAAGGCAGCAGTACCAGCCTGGTTGCTCCCGACCTCGCACGCTCGGCACCTCCGTGCCCTGGTTCTGCCCCCCCCGGGTGCCCCCCGCTCCCCATCGCTCAGTCTCTGTGAGTCACTTGGGCGTTCGTGGCGCTGCTCCGCCAGCAGCTCTTCCCCCACACGCGCTCATCATTAATTTAACGTGATGACTGTCAGCGAGGGAGGCTGCAGCGGGCTCCGGGGAGCCGCGGCCGGGCCCTCCCTGCACCCAGCTCACGCATCCCACGCCCGCGACCGCGCTTGCACCATCCCGGGAAGGGGCCGGGAGCTGTTTTTCCCAGGGGAGAACCCGTTTGCAGACTTTTTGGGGGACAAAGAGGGTGCTGGTGGCCTCCTGGGCCAGCCTCGTGCCGGGCTTTGCTGCGTCCCATCCCCATGGGCAGCGGTTTGCGGGGGGGGGGGGCACCCAGCCACACCAACTCCCTATGGGGTCTGCGGCCCCAGCCCCAGGCTTCAAACAGCTTTTAGGGTCCTGCAGGCTGCCCGGGCCAGGCCTGGCTGCTCAAACTCCTCTTGACTGAGCTGAGAGGCTTCTTTCTTCTCCCCCAGTGCCCCCCACAGCAAAAAGCAAAGTGGGCACCCGGTGGCACGAGGCTGGAAGTCGGATGCTGCGGACCCATTGCCATGGCTACGGCGTGGTGGGCACAGCACCGGCCCCCTCCCTGCGGGGCTCGGAGCCCCGCAGGGAACCAATGGAAAGTAGGACTTTGTTCGCAGCGTTTCAGGGAGGTTTGTAATTTAAGTTATTTTTATCGCGGCAGGCACAGGAACAGACGTTTGAGCCCAACGATGTCGACTCCCGCTCCTGCCGGCAGGTGTGGGGAGGGAAACTGGGGAGGGGGGCAGCGGGGCTGGCCGAGGTCGCCCCGTCCCGGTGTCCCACGAGGCTCCCGTTCCTATAAGCAGTGGGAGGACGGGAGGAGGGGAGCAGCAGAAATTCTGGGGTTCCCATAATTCGAGCCTGGGGTTCCCATCATTTACGTTTGGGGTTCCCATAGCCCGTGTTTGGGGTTGTGGGCACCTAGGCCAGGACGGCGAGGGCTTCGTGCTCCAACCCCGACTTCTTTTGGAGAGGGGCCTGCATGCTGCGCCCCGCACACGGACACCCCCCCCACGCCCCCCCAACACCCTGGGGGTCCCGGCCCCAAACCGGTGCCAGCGGGGTCCCAGGGGTGCCACGGGCCGGGCTGCGGGGCAGGGGGTCCGGGGGGGAGGGTCCTGGCTTGTAGGGGGAACCCTTGTGAAACGCCACCCCGGAGTTGGGCTTGCCCTAAAGCACCGCGCCCCCCCAGCACCCCCCCCCCCCGCGGGGCCAGTCCCTACCTGCGCGGGTGGCGGCCGGGCCCTGCGCGCACAGCAGCGCGCAAAGGAACGCGCAGAGGAGCGCGCAGCGCAGCGCCCCGGCGCACGGCGGGGCCATGGCCCGGCCCGGCACGGCTCGGCCCGGCCCGGCACGGCTCGGCTCGGCCCGGCACGGCTCGGCCCGGCGGGAGGTGCCAGCTGCGGAGCTCCCGGGAGAGCGGCGCGGAGCGGTGCCGCGGGCACATGCGCGCCCGCGGGAGGCGGCCCCGGCGGCGGGGGCGGGCAGGGGGCGGCCTCGCCTCGCCTCGCCCCGCCCCGGGGGGCCCGGCCCCTGCAGGGGGGGCCCCAGCTCCCAGGCTGTCCCCGCCTGCCCGTGGGAAAACCGCGGCTGCGGCCCCCCCCCCGCAGAACCGCAGGCTGCAGGTTGCGCTGCTCCCACTGCTCGCACTGCTCACGCTACTCACACTGCTTACACTGATCGCACTGCATGCACTACTCACTCTGCTCACACTGCTAGCACTGCTCGCACTGCATGGACTGCTTGCACTGCTCACACTGCTCACACCACTCACACGGCTTGCACTGTTCCCACTGCATGTACTGCTCATACGGATCTCACTGCATGCGCTGCATGCACTGCTCGCACTGCTCACAATACTCACTGCACAGACTGCTCACACTGCTCTCACTATTCGCTCTGCTCACACTGCACACGCTTCTCACACTGCTCACACTGCTTGCTTGCACTGCTCACGCTGCTCACACTGCTTACATTGCTCACACTGCTCACACTTCTCACACTGCACGCATGCCGCACATGTTGCGTGTACACTGTGCACACACACACACACACGCCATGCACTGCACACGCACTGCACATGTTGCAGATGCTGCCCGCACACTGCCCGCACACTGCACACACACTGCACACTGCATACCCTGCTTACACATCTGTGTCTGTGTGCACGCTGCATGCACACTGCATGTTGAGCAAGCACTGCACACCCCCCACACTGCACTCACTGCATGCTGTGTGCACGCTGCATGCTGCACGCCCCACGCACAGCACACGCCCCATACATGCTGCGCACCGTGCATACACTGCGCACATACTGCATGTGCTGTGTATAAGCTACACACCGCACACACACACTGCACACACTGCACGCACTGCGCACACGCACTGCACACACGCTGCACACACCGCACACACGGCACACACGACACATCCCACACCACCACACACTGCATATGCCGTATATACACTGCACACGCCAGATGTGTGTGTGTGTGGGGATCCCTCTGGGGTCGCGGCACCAGGGGGGCCCAACCCCCCCCCCCGGGGTTCAGGACTGCGAACAGCTCCTGCCGGGCCGAGCCGGGCCGAGCCCCCCCCCGTCTTCCCCTGACCGTCGGGGGCCTCCCCCCCCCACAAGCCCCCCCGCCGGGCGCTGTGCTCCGATGGGATGCTCGCAGCCGATCCCGGTGCGCTGAGGCACCCCCCCCGCCCCATACCCCTGTAGGGTCTCGCCCGGGCCCCCCCGCGGGGCCAATCCTGCTCGGAGTGGGCCTGGGAGGGTCCCGGGGGTGCATCTCCTCCTCCTCCTCCTCCTCCTCCTCCTCTTCTTCCTCCTCCTCCTCCTCCCTGCCAGCCGCCCTTCCCGCAACCTCGCGCCGGGCCAGCCCTTCCCGGCTCTCCCGGCGATGAATTAATTATTCAGGGTTAATTATTCCCGCGTGGGAAAGCCAGACGGAGCGCCCCGGCCCCGGAGCGGTGGGGGGGCAAGCACCCCCAGCCACGCAGGGTGGGGGAGGATCCCTCTTTGCACCCCCGCGGCCGCCCCCACATCCCTTCCCCGAGCGGAGCCTCCCACGGCCGCCCCCACATCCCCCCCCCGAGGGAAGCCCCCACATCTCTGCAATGAGGGGGGGGGAATATTTTTCGGGGGGGGTGTTTGCAGGGCTCTGCATCACGGCCCTGCAAGGGCTTCGCAAGGACGTGGCGGGGGGAACCCGAGCTGTCGGGGGGGGCCTTTGGTGTGGGTCTGGGGGGGGTGTGAACAAAGGGGGGCGGGCGTGGGCCGGGCTGGGGGTGTGCGTGTGTAGGGGGGGGCTGTTTTTATGAATGGGCAGCTCCAGCCCCGCTGCGATTACTATGCGGCGCGCGCGCGCCCGCGCTGCTTTGCGGGGCGCTGATTGGCTCCGGCGCGCTATTGACGTCACAGCGGGGGGAGCGGGGCTGCTTTGGGGGGGGGGGGGGGGGACGGCGGTGAGTCACCCCCCCACCCCCCCGGAGGGCTTCGGTCGCTATAACTCGGCGGCGCCCATGGCAGCGGGCCCCCAGCCCGGGCTGCGGCTGAGCATCCCGGCAGGTGAGCGCCTGGCACCGGCCTTTGGGGAGGGGGGGGCACCGCGATTTTTTTTTTTGGGGGGGGGGGGGCACCGGGAATTCTGGGGGAGGCAGCGGGATTTTTTGGGGGAGGCACAAGGAATTTTGGGGGGGGCACCAAGGAAGGGGTGTGAGCTTGCTTGGGTGAAGCACCGTAAGGGGAGCAAGGTGCCCCCCCCCCCCCCCCCCGCTGGGGCTGTGCTGCCCTCCCAGAGCACCCCTCCCAGCCCCCCCAGCGGGGGACCCCCCCCGCTGGGGGGGCACTGGGATGCTGAAGGGGGTGGGCTGGACCCCAGGGTGGTGGGGCTGCCCCTTTCACCTGCTGCTGTTCATCCCCATAACATCCCCCCTCCTTTTTTTTTTTTAAGGCTGGGGGGGGACATTAGCTGGGGGGGCAGGACAGCGAGGCCAGACCCACTCCGAGTATTTACCCACCCAGACCGTGCGATGCACAGTCCCCCGTCCCCCCCCCCCCCCCGGCAGCTAGTGCAGGCAGGAGAGAGCGGGCTGAGCTCTCCGCTTTTATTTATTTATTTTTCCCCCTTCCTTTATCAATGCAAAAATTATTTATTTTTCCCTGCAAAAGAAGAAAAACCAAAGCCAAACCAAAGCTCGTCTGGAAAAATGCCCTCTTTGGGCCAACGGTGAGCGTGCCCCGAGCGTGCTGCTCCATCCCGCTCTGCCCGAGATCGTGGGGACAACTTTTTGGGGAAGCCCTGGGGGGGGGGGGAACCCGGGTGCGCAGGGCTGGGTGGCACGGGGACGCACGGGGGTGCTGATGGGGTCCCCTTGGTTTTGGCTCCGGTAGGTCAGCCTCCAGCAGCATGATGGAGGACGGGCCTCGCAACTCCAGCACGGGCCAGCGAGGCTGGTTCGCGGCCTGGAACGGGAGCGGCGGCTCCTTGGACCTGGAATCCGTGGTGCAGCCGCTGCCCTTGAACCCCTGGGACGTGGTGCTCTGCGTCTCCGGGACCATCATCTCCTGCGAGAACGCCGTGGTGGTGGTGGTCATCTTCTACACGCCGGCTTTCCGGGCTCCCATGTTCCTCCTCATCGGCAGCTTGGCCACAGCCGACCTCCTGGCCGGCCTGGGGCTCATCCTGCATTTCGCCTTCGTCTACTTCGTCCGGTCGGAGGCGGTCAGCCTGCTGACGGTGGGGCTCCTGGTCACCTCCTTCACGGCCAGCGTCAGCAGCCTGCTGGCCATCACCATCGACCGCTACCTGTCCCTCTACAACGCCCTGACCTACTACTCGGAGAGGACGGTCACCAGGACTTACATCATGCTGGTCCTGGCCTGGGGAGCCTCCGTCTGCTACGGGCTGCTGCCCGTCATGGGCTGGAACTGCCTGAAGGAGCCCTCGGCCTGCAGCATCGTCAAGCCCCTGACCAAGAACCACCTCATCATCCTCTCCGTCTCCTTCTTCATGGTCTTCGCGGTGATGCTCCAGCTCTACGTGCAGATCTGCAGGATCGTGTGCCGGCACGCCCAGCAGATCGCCGTGCAGAGACACTTCCTGGCCAGCTCCCACTACGTCACCACGCGCAAAGGCATCGCCACCCTGGCCGTCATCCTGGGCACCTTCGCGTCCTGCTGGCTGCCCTTCGCCGTCTACTGCCTCCTGGGGGACTACAGCTACCCGGCCCTCTACACCTACGTCACGCTGCTCCCCGCCACCTACAACTCCATGCTCAACCCCGTCATCTACGCCTTCAGGAACCAGGAGATCCAGAAGGTGCTGTGGGCCGTGTGCTGCGGGTGCTTCTCCCCCACCATGCCTTTCCGCTCCAGGTCGCCCAGCGACGTCTGACGCGCCGCCCCCTCCCCGGCCCGGCTGCACGCCTTGGTTTTTTTTTGGGGTCTTTTATTTATTTTTTCTTTATTTTTATTTTTTCCTCCTTTTTCGTCTCGCTCCTCCCTGCCGGAGACACGCTGCTGCAGCTCGTCCCGGCCCTCCCCTTCTGTGCACAACCCACCCCGCCCCCCCCCTCTATTTTTCCACTTTTTGAATTTACAGAAGAAAAAAAAAAGCGTATTTTTATCCATAATATAATCTATATTTCTGTGTGCGCGCGAGAGAGACAGGGGGCAGATCCTCATATTTTCTTTAGAACTATTTACGACGCGTTATTTTTTTAAGGGGGGGCAGCACCAGAACCTTTCGCTCCTCTTTGCCTTTTTACAGCGTTATTTACCTCAGATAGTTAAAATATATTTTTTACATTTATTGGGGGGGGGCGGCGGAATGTACGTGGGGGAAATTGCTTGCCAGAGAAGGAGGGACCCGGACCCACCCCCTTCTCCCAGCTGTCCATACATCTATTTATTTTTTGGGTAAATTATTTATTTTTGGGTAATTCTTCCCTGCCGGCCGGGCGCAGCGCTGGGGCTTGCTGCCCTCTAGTGCTCGCTGGCTTTGGGCGGGGGGGGGGCCACAGGGGCTCGGTGCCCCCACCACAGCAGCCTCGGGGAGTCCCCTCAGAGCCCCCCCATTGCACCCGGGGCCGCCCCGCTGCCGGTTGCCCCCCCCACACCCCCCACCCCACCCCCAGCCGCTCACCAAAGCGTTTCTTTGCACTGGGATGGGATTTGCACATTTTTTGGGGAGGGGGGGGGGGATGGATGCGAGGGGCCCCCTTGGGCGGGGAGGGGGGAATCCTCGCTGCGGTGTTGCACAGGGCACGGGGCTGGTTCTTGTTTACAACCTTTGGGGGGGGGGGGAGAAATAAAAGTAATTTGTGATACGGTGACGTGCGGCTGTGTGGTGTCGGCTGGGGGGGAGCGGGCTGGTGCCCCCCCCGTGCCCAGGCAGGGCCTTCTCCCCGCTTTGTCCCCCGACGTTCCCATTAAGAAATCCCAGTGACAGCGCTCCCCCCTCCCACAAAGCATCCTGATAGCGGGATCCCTTCCTCGGGGGGGGCAACACGGGGGTCCCCAGCCTCAAAGCAGCTCCGGGGCCACAGCCGTGCAGCCCCCCCCGGGGGCAGAAATAACGCCCCAAACAGAGCGAGGGCTGATGACCCCCCCCGGCTTGGTCAGGGGGGTGGCACGAGAGTGTCATGGGACAGCCCAGGACCTGTGCTGGCACACAACTCGGGGTGCCCACCGGTGGTGGCGATAAGGCAGGGTTAATCACCGTGGTGTTAATTAGGGCAGCTCGCCCCCCCCGGGAACGGGGCTCTGCACCTCGTGCCCCTTGCTCTTGCTGCCCAGCACCATCCCGGGGAGCTGCAGGTTTCCTCCAGGCCCCTGAGCAGCCCCAAACGTGCTGGGTGCAGGGCGCCGGGGGGTGACATCCAGGCTGGGGGCTCAGTGGCCGGGGGCTGTTTTGGCAGCCCCCCCTCCCCCGTCCCTGGCCTGGCTACACCTCGGGCTCGGAGACCTCGGCAGCCCGGGGGTTGGCACTGAAGGAAATGAAGATTTCCTTCCTCGTCGTGGCCCTCGCCGGACACCGACAGGCTGAGCGTGGGGACGGGGAGGTGGCAGCAAGCATCGAGCAGGGACAGGGTTGGGGACAGGGGCTGGGGCAGCTGGAGAGGGTCTCTGGCTCTCCAGAGGCTGTGCTCAGCCCTGGGGACAGGGCTGGGGAATTTGGGGCTCCCCTTGTGCCCCCTGAGGTTAAGCCAGGGGGAAAGGAGCAAAGCTCAGGTGTTGAAGATGCCCGGGGCACCCTTGGGGTGGGCCACGGACTCTTCCGTCCGTTTTTTGGGGGGATTGTTCCCAAACCCACCTCCCCTGGTGATGAAGAACCACGCAGTTCCCAGCCGCGGCTTACTCACGGGCGGTTTCTACCCATTTATTCCTGTGTCACCGTCACCCGGCAGCTTACACGGCTCTTCTCTGCCTCGTGCTCGCCCTGCTGACGTCTTCGGAGGGAGCGACGCGGCCCCTCCACCTCCCCGCGGCGGGGAACCCTGCTGGTCCCTCCTGCCACCTCCCCTGGGCACGGGGACAAATCCCCAAATCCCACCCCACCCGCATCGTCCCACCGGGATGCAAGCGGCGAGAAACGGCCTCGGTCGTCCCCCCCCGGTGGGAATCAGGCGCTGGGGCTCATCCCTGCATCCGAGTCCCTCCTGCTGTAGGATGTGGAGAGCCGGGGATGAGGAGGGGAAGGGAGGAAGCTGGGGTCTGGGTTGGGGTTGTTTGCTCCCCCAGTATGCACCTGAGTGAACCCAGAGCCACCCCTGGGTGCTCCAGGACTTTGGGGGACGGGGTCGGCAGCACGGAGCCTGCCACCCTTTTTTGGTTATAAAAATAAAGAGTCAAATTTATAGGAGAAGGTGCCCCGGTGCTGCGCAGCCACCCCCGTGCCACCGATGCCGGGGGGAGCCTCCGGGGGCCCAGACACAAGCTGCAAGCAGGACACGGGCACGGCATCGCCCAGCTGTGCGCACATCTGGCAGGGCCTGGCCTCCCTGGGGGGGCTGCAGCAAGCCAAGGGCAGCCCCTCGCCCCCAAACCCTGCCCGTGCCGCGGAGCAAAGGGGGCCAGGGCCGGCGTGGGGCCGTGGGTTTTGCCCCCCAGCCCTGCCGTGGGCAGCAGCGGGGCTCGGCGGTGGCTCCAAGCTCGTGGCCTTTGCTGGGAGCAAGGGCAGCAGGCACCAGTGCTCCCAGTAACCAGTTGGGAGGAAGGAGGGAGGGAGGCTGCTGCGACCCCAAAACCTCCCCCAGCACCCCAAAACCCAACTGACCTGCCTGCCACAGAGCCGAGCGCTGCCCACGCCGCAGCCGGGAGGGAGCACAGCCCCCCGGCCCCCCCAAGCTGGGACCTCCAGGCCGTAAAGAGGGCCGAGCAGCTCTGGTTATTGGCCTGGGTTCCATTTAAATGAGAAACCTCAGCCCTGGCTTGGGGGATTTTGTTTCCTTGGAAGCGGGAGCAGGCAGGAAATGAACACGACGCGGCCCCGCTGTAAGCGCTTCGCCAAATGCCGAGGGCGGCAGGGGGCAGGGGATGAAGGAGCAGAGGATGTAGGAGGCAGGGGACGCAGGGGATGCAGGGGATGCAGCGCCTCGGTCCCGGCCACCACCAGAGCCTTGGCCCCAGGAGGCACCGGCTGCTTCCCAGGGGGAGGACGCCTTCGCCTGGCTGAGAGCGCTGCTTGGGGTGGGAAACCGTACACAAAAAAAGCCCCCAAAATGGATGGGAACCCCTGATTTCTGCCTCACAGCCTCTCGTTTATGGGAACCCTGATTTCTGCCTCGCATCCAGCAGCCTCCCGTTTACGGGAAGGCCCGATTTCTGCCTCACAGCCTCTTGTTTCTCCCTGCAGCAGCAGCAGATGCGGGAGGCGGCATCGCCCCGCGAGCCCCGGGCTGCCTGGCAGTGCCGCAGGGTGCCGGGAGGAGCAGGCTCCCTCGCTGGCTCGAGGCTGCGGCTTTGTCTAAGTCGCCCTGGCCTGGGGACGGCGACGGGGAGCGTAATTTGGTGCTGGGGAGCAGGATTTGGCCCTCGCCGCAGCCCCAGCCCCGCACCGGCTGCTTTAAGCCCTCCGCATGCAGGCGCTGGCCTTTGTGGGAGCGGTTGAGCCCGGCGCAGAGCCGCTGCCCTGCCAGCCTGCAGAAACTTGAGCTCCAAATACATAATTCCTCTGGCACCCCGTGGTTATTTGCGAGCTGCTGTGAGCAGATGGAAGAGTTACAGATAAAGCCATCCGCAGCACGGGAGCCGATTGCCTTCCCCACACAACCGCGTAGGCAACAGCAAAGGCAGAGGAGAGAAAAAAAATAAAAAAAATTAAAAAAAAAAAAAAAAAGGCAGAAAGAGAGAGAAGGAGTCAGCCATTTCTACAGGGGCTGAGCTGCCATCTCAGCACACCTACGTGCGAGGAGCGGGGACTCTCTGCTGGCAGCGGGCCCTTCCCGGGGACTTGGACGAGGGTAGTGCTCTCCCACCACCCAGGGCTGCTTGGCGGAGGGAGGCAGCGCGAGTCGGGGGTGACATTGGCACGGCAGCGCGCTGCCACACGCGGGGAGAGCAGGCTGTTAACGCTGATCAGAGCTGGCAGCGCCTGCACTCGCTTCGGTCCCAGAGGGGGAATTAAGGGAGAGAAGCTGACGTCAGTGGTGGAAAGGACACGCAGCCCACTCGTCCAAGGCAGCCGGCAGCATCTTCTGGGTGTTGCTAACACCACCTTGAAGGAGAAAATTAAATAGGTCTTTGGAGACGGGGGGCTCCTGTGAAGCCGGAGCCCGGCCAGCTGTGATCCGGTGCCGAGCTCCGTGGCAGACAGACACACAAACACATCAAACGCCCCGGCCAGGGCCGGAGTGCCAAGGCACAGGCAGAGCCCGAGAGACTCTCCCCAGCTGCGAGCAGCTCCGCCATAGGAAACTGCTGCTCACGGAAAGGGCTCGGGCTCCGAGAGCACCAGCACGCAATTAATCTCGCTGCTGGGCTTCTCCTCCCCGCGCTGAGCTAAAGCCCGGGCTGGGAGCTGCAGCCGATGGGAGGCTCCTCAATCTTCAGGAGCTCTCCCCAGGTACCCGCAGAGGAGCAGCACAAAGCTCCGCGCTCCCACCGCCCCCGGCACGCACGTGGAGATGACTTGCGAGGGCTGGCACCCCCCAAAAGCACGGGGCTGTGCGCTGGCACACGGCCCCGAAAAGCAAAAGGCATTGAGGCAGCTCTGGCTGCAGCCAAACGCACGCAGAAAAAGGAGCCGGGGTCCCCAGGCTGCTCCTCCCGGACACGAGATGGAGCCAACAGCCGGGACACGCAGCACGAGGCCCAGGAGATGCCTCCTTCCCCTGCCCTCGGCGCCCCAGCACGAGTAAAGGGCTTGCTTGTTCAGAAGCTGGCAAGGCCAATTAATCTAATGAGGTTCTGCAGCCAGGGACTATTGTCAGCCAGCAAAGGCGCAGCGCTGCAGCGCGAGCACACGGGCGGCTCCTGGAAGCCAAGGGGATTTGGCACGGCGCAGCCCGCGGTGAAGGCAGGGACGGATCCTTCTGTTGTGCCCCCGACCAGCAAGACCGACACCCGAAAATCAGGCACGCATCGAGCCCACAAAACGCACCTGAAAGCAGGGCTGCGAGCCAGAGCTGCTCTGGCTGGGGAGATTAATGGCAGCAGGGACCTTGAGTTGCTGAAATGGAGGCAAAAAAATCAGCGGCAGCCCCTTCCCAGCCCAGCCACAGCGGCTGCGCTCTCCGCGAGCAGGAGCAGGGGCTCATTTTGTACGGCAGGGAGCACGCCGAGGCCGGCAGCTCCTCCGGGTTATTTCCTGGGTGCTGCTGCTGCCCAGGTTCAGCTCCCCCCCCCCCCCCCCCCGGTGACCCCCAACCTGCCCTGGCTGCGTTTTGGCACTGGAGGGGATTTCTGCGGGGACGGCCTAGGGAAGGCAGCTCAGGACTGGTGTCCTTCAGGAGCTTCCACCACCCTGCCTGGGTGCCCTCGATGAAATGCCGAACGCTCCAGGCTCCGCAAATTCTGGCCCAGCAGCCCTGGGAGATGCCCTGCAGGGCACTCACGTGGCCCGGCACCACACCGCACTCACAGGCAGGAGAAATTAAGAGCCAGGCAAGCGGCAGCAGCCCCCGTGCCCAGGACCAGCCCCTTTCCCCCTGCTAAGGAAGCACCCACAGCTCCCCACACACGCCCGGAGTAACACACGGAGGCACCGAGTGGATAGAAAGGTTTTTATCAAGTTTACAGTTTTAAAAAAGGATCACAATCGTTTTTTGTTTTGTGGGTTTCGTTTTTTTTTTACATGTACATTACCAAAAAAAATTGCAATTGGGATCTTCATCCAGGGGTTACTGAGCCGATTATAAAAAAAAAAAAAAAAAAGGCAGCAGGAAAGCCTGGCTTACACGGCAACCGACAGAGAAAAGTACAGACAGACAGGACACGGGAAAACAGGAGGTAGCGAGTCTGCGCCCGGCTGCGCAGGTACGAACCCAGCTCCGCTCTCCCTGTTGCACACACACACCCCAGGCAGCAGGGTCTGGCTGCCAGCATTTGTTTTGCAGGGGTAAAAACAACCCCAAAGCAAACGAGTCTACAGTATTTTGCTTGTGAGGTGGTTTTTTGTTTTTTAAATGGAGTTTCTCTGCTGAAGCTCCTTTGGTCTGAAGCGAGTAACCCCCTGCGCCCTGAGTATCCGTCCTACAGCACCCTCCTGGCCCCTGGCGTGGAGGGGGGCTTTCAGGACACGGCCCCCATCCCTCCTCCCACCCCATCCTCTGCTCAGCAATAAACCCCTACAATACAAGTGGAATAATTGCTCTTATAAATATATTTATATCATATATAGGAAAATAAGGCACTTCGGGAGGGTTACAGCTCGCCTAATTCTAAGACATTCTAATCAGGAAGAAAAATGAGTTAGTTTCTGAAATGAATTAAAATGCACGTTAATACAGTAATAAAAACCATTCGATCCACTTCCCACTTCAAGGCTTTGTTTAAAACCGAAAGAGAAAAAAAAAAAAAAAAAGCACGCCCAAAATCCAACAGCAAGGAAACCTGACCCAGAGCAGCAGCACCTGCCCCGCGCGGGCTCCCCTCCGAGCCCGTCAAGGGCAGGCGCTTCCAGGAGAGGCACGTTAAATAAGTTCACGGACTGAAAATATCCTTTCCCTGAAATGACACTCCGCACAGTTCCTCGGCCATCTGGGACCTCCAGGAGCCCCTTCCCTCGATCTGGTCTGGTGCTTTGGGTCTGATAAGGAGAGGAGAAAGCAGTGAAGGTCACCGACTGCAGATGAGGCTCCGGGCTGAGCCCGGGGAGCCGGGACGAGGCTTTCCCTGCGCGCGCAAAGGAGGGGTGGCGGGGGAGAGGCTGCCGGCAGCCAAGCACTGCGGGCGAGGACACCGGGAGAATGTTTAACCAGGAGCGAGGCGCCGGGGAGGAGAGGCGGCGGTGGCCTGCCCCAACTCGACGTGCACGCGGAGGGAGGCAGCACGCCCGGAGCAAAGGGCTCCCGGACGGGCGAAATGGCTGCTCCGGCTCGGCGTCTCCCCGCGGACACGAGTCGGGCTGAAATGGGAAGATGGGGGCTTCCCCCCAGGGCAGGCAGAGAGGGGAGGACCCAGTCTGCCAGCTCTCGCTTTTGGCTTTGTGAAATGCTCGAGGCTCTCTGTCTAAGCCAGCCTGATGCAGAAAGAAAAGGACTAAGCAATGACCAGCAAAAATGGCAGGGGAGTCGAGCGCAGGCCCTTGGTCTACGTGGGGCAGCAGCCCTGCAGTACAGCACAGCTGCTCTGCCTTGCAAAGGTTGTTTTTGGCACCTCTCCTCTTCCCCTACTGGTTTAAGAAATATTAAGCTTACTTGGTGGCCCAGCGCTCTGCAATTTTGCAATGATACTCTCAGACGGTCACTTTACACCAGTTGTTTCTCAGGGATCTCCGTGCTAGAGCTTTTCATGGTCAAAGACTTAACACAAAACAAAGGAAGCCCTCCCGCTTGTCCACAGTCCCTCTGCTTAGGATCCAACCGTCTTGGTTCTCACCTTGGGAAGCACGTTTGAAAGCAGCCGTGGTTACAGCAGGCTTGCACGGACAAAGCAGCGTCCCTCCCGCTGCCAGGAGGGCTTCGCAAGCAGGCGAGGCCGTCAGAGGAGCGGACTCCACCCGCGGCCATGCCGATCACCCACCCACACGGCATCCTTGTGCAACAGGCAGCATGGGGCAACCGTGTCCCCAGCGCCCCGAGGCACGGCCCTGCCTGACAGCCCATCCATCTGGGTCGCACGGAATATGGCACTTCTCTGTATTTCACGCGACAGAAATACTCGCTCCCCTTTCCCAACAGGGGCCGAGTCTACTTAAGGCAATTCAAAATTAACCCAGGTTTGGCATTTGTGAGCTCCTCGCTTCCCTGTGTGATAATGCTGTCAGCCTGGGTTAGCTTAAAGGTCCGTTTTCCCCAGGAACCTGTCTCCAAGAGAAGCCAGAGGAGGATGCTTACAGAAAGAGGAGAAAAACAGCGGCAGCGCTTCTCCTCCAGCCCCCCTTCCCCAGCTCGCAGCAATAATCAGTTTGCATTTCCAAGTCCCTCCACTGCACAACGGCTCACTGGCACTCGAGGGGTTTGTTCCCTCTTCCAGAACCTGGAACTAGCACTGCTCAGATGTTCCCAGCCCGTCGGGATGCCTCGCTGGCTGTGCCCTTTGCATCCTGCTCTGCAGCTGACTCGCTGACAAAACGTAATGGCGCAGAGGTCCAGTAAATCTCTCCTGATCGTGCTCAGGGTCGCGCTGGATCTCAGCTCGATCCACGCCCTGGAAAAACCCATCCTCCAGGCCCTCATCTGCTCTGTCAAAGATTAAAAAATGCACAAACACACGCAAGAAATCGGTAAGAACTTAATGGCACAAACTGAAATCATCAATCAAACCTCAAGAAGGATTTTCAGCAACCTAGCAGCCTCGGGCTGGGCCTGGCATTCCAGGTATCAGCAACATCATTAAACAAGGCAAGCCGGAGAAGAACGAACAGGCACAGGTTGGCAAAATACTTGACAGTTAAGAAAGGCAAAGAGGTCGGAGATTTGGTCTTAATGGGATGTGCTGCTGGTCCCACCCCACAACAGCTGGGCCCACGACCTCCAAAGGGCTTTGGAATTGCTTCCTTGCATGACCCCGACGGAGGCAGTCACATCCAAATGAAAATACAAAAAGCGCATCTGCAGCATTGGGGGATTGGTTTCTAGATTTCCAAGATATGCATATATTCTATGTAATATAAAACAGCAGTAACACCTAGGTCAGCTAGTTCAAGTTCTCCATTTTCTCCCCCTGCCAGTACTGTGCTTGTAGTGAGCAGCCAGGGAATCTGTAGGGTTAGCCAGGAGAAGAAACATTTTCTTAAAATTAACTATAATAACAAAACGCGGGGAAAAATACGTAGGTTAGGTCTGATGTAACCAACGAGCAACTCAAGTTCACACACGGGATGTTTTTAGGCACACAAACTCCCTTCCTTAGGTGGAAGGGAAGAGGAAGCAAGGGTAACACCAGCATTTTCTGCTACTCAAGTCCCTGTGTAAAAAGTATGGTCACTGCACCAGAAAAGCACCTCTTCAAGCTGGCTGCAGCATTGCCCTGAACAGGCCAAAGTGCCTGGCGGTCAGAGAACCTTCCCCCCACCCACCCACCTCCCTGCTCTAGGCACTTCTTTTTTTCTTAAGCACGCTCCCGGCACGAACTGGAGAGGTCAGCAACGCGGAGCTGCCACCGCTCAGACGCGGCTCAGCGGGGCAGTGGCTCTGCTCCCCCCGGAGCAGGAAGCCAAGCAACCGTTCTGCCCGGGCTTTGCATCCCTCTGTGCAAGCCTCCTTCGGCAGGCTCGACAAAGCAGTCCAGGAGATTTAAGGAAGGTAAAGGCAGCTCTGAAAAAACAGCAAGCCCCTCCTCACATTGCACCCAATGCGCTCCGCAGCCCTAGAGCCAGGAAGCGCACCCACGGGGGTTGGGGGAATTCTGGAAATACTGAGGTGGGTCAGAGGGGAAAGAATTGTGCACTATTGCCAAAAACTGATTATTTGACAGCGGGATGCAGCAGAGAACAGACATTTAAAGCCCATTTTCTTGCAGCACTACCAGTATTCACTGGAAAGGAAGAGCCATTAGATCAACTGTCTGCTGTTGCAATGAGAAAACTAGCTGAAAATGTCCTTCATCTGAAAGGCCGCGTGGCCACAACAGGATCATCCATCTTTACTTTAAAAATCCCTCAGGATGGAGGGGTTTTATGTGCTCTGCCTGGTGGCATCGAGAATCTGGAGGTTTAGCTCTCTCTTAAATAAGCAACCGTTACGCTCCCTCCAGCTAAATCCCAGCGCCGCCATCCTCACTGTCCACGAGGAGACCTTTCGGAAAGGCTTCCCAAAGAGCACAGAGTCCTGCCAAAGCTGGAGGGGGAGGGAGAGGGGAGACATGCTGGTGGTTGTCTGAAAACCCTTGGCACATCTTTGGTTACAGGATGAAAAAGGAAACGGTGGCAGGTTTGGCCACCCGGTTCTTTAGGAAGTTGTTAACCCAGGAAGGAAGGGAACAGAGGGGATAGGACCGTGGTTAATCCGACCATTCGTCCTCATCAAACTCCGAAGAGTCATCCTCAGAGTCGCTGTACTCCACGGCGATGCGGCGTGACAGGATTGTGGCCACGTCATTGCCCACAACGTCCCGCTTCTCCTGTTCCCGCTGCTCTTCCACCTTGCGGAGCTGGAAGCCTGTTGGGAAGAAGGCAACGGAGGGGATCATTCAAAGGCTTTGGTCACACTGAAATCTCCAAGGCAGCCATCCTTCGACGCAATCCTCTGAGCAAGACAGCCTGTACTCTGCCAGCGAGCATTGGACACGCTGTAGAATAACACTGATAGTGAATGACAGCCAAGACAGGCTGGGTGGGCAGGTGGAATGGCAAGTGAATCGTTTCCGTGCTCCTCTGCAGGGTCACACCGCTGCCATGCACTCCGCTTCGCAAACCTGGACCGCGCCAGTCCTGACACGGCCATTTCCAAAGCGCAGGCAGGGGCACACAACCCAGACAGGGTGTCATCAGCGTGGGCACACCAGGAGGGCCCACGGGGGGACCAGCCCCAAGCTGCAGGGTAGTCCCAGCCCTGCTCGTGAGACACCGGGGGTTCTTCCCCCACTCAGGACACCGGGGGTTCTTCCACAGGCTAAGGAGAAAGCTGGCATCGAAACGAAAACCTACCTTGACGGATAGCTGAGAGCAGATCGCTCCTGGCATCGCTAACCGCAGGCAAGGATGACTTGGGCTTGGAGGCGGAGGTGTCCGAGGGTGGCGGTGGCGCCGGGGGGGCATCCAGACCACTGGAAGACAGCGGCGGGGGGCCGGGGGGCGGCGGTGGTGGAGGGGGAGGCGGCGCGCTCCCGCTGCCCGGCTGAGGCAGCGGAGGTGGGAGCACGCTGGCATATTCGACCGCTGGAGGGGGCGGCGGTGGTGGCGGGGCAGCAAACTCGGGGTGAGGAGGGAAGGAAGGGGGCGAAGGGGGTGGTGGGGTCCCCGGGGACGGGAAACCCATGGGAGGAGGTGGCGGGGGCATGCTCCCCATCGGCGGTGGTGGCGGAGGCGGCGCCGGAGGGGGAGCAAAGCCCGGCCTGGTCCCGGAGGGGGATCCGATCGGAGGAGCTGGTGGCGGGTGACTCGGGCTGACCAGGCTGGATCTTTTGGTCCCTCCAGAACCAGAACCTCTTTGGTTGTCTACAGGATAGCTGTCGCAACAGAAGGAGAGAGACAGAAGGCTATTAGCTCTGAGGCCGGGTTACACCACACAGTCTCGGTGTTAATGCAAATCACGTGAGTTGGCTGCAGCCTGGACAAAACCTAACTTCTAGGCTTAACTGCTGCTTCCATGAGACCTCACTCCTTGGTTTCAGTTTTCCTGCAGCATTTCTTTTAGCCAACACCACGAGGACAAAGGAGAGCTTCTGGGGACTGGCAGAAACGCCATCATCTGTCCCATCTCCCAGGCTGACGAGAACACGAGCCATCTCACCTCCCTGCCAGGGGCCAGGCGTCACATCTGAGCTCAGAGCGGCCTCTTGGCTGAAGAGCTCCTGCAGCACTGCGAGCCACTACCCCACCATGCTGAGGTCAGACTTATGACACGTCAAGCAGGGATGTCTACTGTGATAAATCGCACGAGGACTGGTGGGTATGCCAGGAGAGCATATGCTCTGAACACCTGCTAGGAACAGATCTCTGCACTGGATTCCACGGCTCGGAGCTGGAGCGCAGCAACCACGTCTCAGAGCTCGCCACAGGGATTGGAGAGGAAGACGCGGAGACCCAACGTGCTCTTAAGGAAAACACCGAGTTCCCACTTACGGCAGCTGCGTTGTACCAGAAAACAATTCTACCCAGAAGATATTGTAACGTCCTATGTACGCGTAAAGCAAGCCCTAATCCGACATCTCATTGCGCTGTAAGGCAGAAGAGGTTTGGTACGTTTGCCATGAAAATGTCACAATTTTTGGCAGTGCACAGCGCTGATCCATGACAGGCTACTGCAGATCAAACCTCGCTCCCAGGATTCTTTAAAAACAAACCACCAAAACAAAACCAGATAGGAGAAGATCTCCATGGCTAGGCAGAGATCTAAGCAACCGCGCAAGGCAGCTTAAGCTTCATCTGAAAGCTCGTTTCTGCTCTGCCCTAGAGGAACATGCCGCAGAGTGGAGTGCTTGGTCTCTTTGACACATCAGAAGAGCCTTTTCTGCAGCACTGTTGCCTTTGGATAAGATGGAGACAAGCTAACGCAGTCCTGTCTATCAGACATACTGTTACTGCCTTAAAGAAAAAAAAAAGCTACTCTCTTGTTTCAATCCGTGTGTCTCAAGCCACCGCTGGACCGTAATTCTCCTCTCTAGAGGTGACTGGAAATCACCATTTCATCTGATACAAAGCAGCTGCCCTGAACTTCCACTGGAGTCTCCGGGAAGCAGTCGGCTGGCGTGTTCAAGTCCTTTAAATTTAACTACATCTACGTCTTCAGCGCCCACGTCACGCGTTTGTCAAAAATCACAGGGCAAATGGCAACAACAAAGAAAAACCACAAGCGGAAGAAGCTGTTCTTTGCAAAGCTCTATCAGGAGCTTGAGTCTGGAACAACTGCGCTGGAAAAAAAGGGACTGAAGCAACGCATGCAACGGAGCCAGACCACTAAGTGGGACCCCACTCTTTCAGAAAGCAAAACGAGTCTGCTCGAGTTCTCGACCGCGTCTGTTCTGCCCTCCCGTACAGGAGCAACAGTGGCAGCTGGGATTTACAGAGAGCTGCGACTGTCCCTGCCTGCAGTTGCGCTTCCCCTCCAGACAGGAGCATCCTGGTTCCCATACAACACCCGTTAGGAAGTTATGCTGAACTATCTCAGCCTGTCTCATGTCATCCTTTTACACCACCTCCTACTCCTCGGTGACAGAAGGGATCCCGTAGGCTTACCTAAATTCCACCGGGGGTGGAGGCAGGCTGTCATCTGGGAACGAAGGAGGTGGTGGCACAATAGAGTCAGTCTGCGGCGGTGGCGGGTAGCAGTTCACGTCCATGCTTTCGTTTGAACCGATGCTGCCGTTCTGATACACCATGTTAGAGGGGTACCTGAGAGAGCAAGACAAGCACCGTGTTTAGGAGTTCAGGGTAACGTCTAAAGGTCATTTTCCCCCCTCGCATTGCCTCCTGGAAGGGTTACAGCCACACAGCTGTGCAACGTTCAACCAGCAGACAGCAGTGATATTAACCACGTAGACGGATCAACCTGCAAGATTTAGAAATTAGGTTTCCTAGCAGGAATGGCTTTTCACAGCACAGCTGGACCTGCCTTTAGGTGGGACCTTATCAACCACCACAACAGGATACACAAAACAAAACCTTAAAGCAACATTGAAAAAAAGAAGCCTTTTTCTCAAAGCATCCTACTGAAGAACCATGTACAGTTTACTCTGCATAATTCTTTGGCTAGATGCTCTCATGTTTATTTACTGCTGCCACACAGCAGAACAACACATGAGTATATTTTATTGAACAAAAAACCAAATATTTTTCTTAACATTTGATTCTAGGGAAAAAAACTTACGAGTGCATTTTGACCAGCTTGCACTTGATAGACTCCAAGTTACACCGCCTATCGTCAGCGACAAAAAATAAGAGGTACTAAAATATATTACAAATTAAGCTTGAGCATAGATTATCAGGAAGCACACCCAACAGAGATGCCGTTAAATGCAAACAACCAAAGCTGAAACATTGCTGAAGGAAGAGACCACTCTCACGTTCAAGTTTCAGTGGGCTCGTTTCACTGTGGGCTGGGGTGGTGAAATCCCCCCAATTCCTGGGGGCTCCGAACCTCAAAAGAATTCAAACGTGTGGACGCATTTCCCCAAGAAAACAGAGGAGCAAGAAAATGGTGCTGTTGTGCTGCTCGATTCCTCTGCTAGAAACCAAACCTGTTCTCCTATTAAACTAAAAGCAAGTTTTATTTTTAGCTGGAGAGTGTGATTTAAAGAGAGATTTTTCTTATATGAAAGGAAGCTGCAAGGAGCAAGCAGGCGAGAAGTGCATTGTGGGGAAGGCGGTCTGCTTCCAGCCTGGCTGGTGTCAAAAGTTAAATGAATTCCCAAGCCAGCAGAGCTAAAGAGAGATCTGCAGCTCGAAATACTTGGCTGGGGACTGCCCCCGCTTCAACTTTAGGGTGTGAAGAGCCATTTGTGAAATGTAACAAAGCAATCACACACTACTACCAGGATGCCACCCTGCTCCTCAGCGTAAGGCCCAGAGGCTAGGTGCGATGGGCAGGGCGCTGCGACGGGACAGGGAGCCGCAGCTTTCGACACTTGTGTGCCCGCAAGGCAGGCAGCTGAGAGCAGACTTGCTGCTGAAGCTGTTCCTGCCACCTTGTTTAAACCGTGTAGCTCCCTGATTTATTTAGCAAATTTTAAATCAGCAGACGGATTTACTTTGGAGAATCTGATTAGTGGCGGTATCGATCCACACTGTGCAGCAGATCTGGAGAAGCTGCAGAGCAGGGTGAACTGCATTACAATCAACAACGCCCGCCCGCTCCCCCTCGCTGGGGAGCTGAGCAGAGAGCCCCAGACTTGCTTACCCAGCAGGACCGTGTTTGTCCTTTATCTCAACAAATTCTTGTCCCATTTTCAGCTTCTCCCACTCTTCTTTCCGGGTTTTAATTTTCCGTGGATTCACATTTCCTCGGTTAGGATTCTCCTTTTTCTCTTTCTAAGGGAGGAAAGGAAAGGGAGGAGGGATCAAACAAAAGCCTTATTTTTGCTTTAAACTCACTGGGAACAGGAAGGGATAGAACGGAGATGCAGCAGTTTCAAGAAAAAACATTCTCAAAGAGGGCCAGGATTTTTCATTCACTTTCCCGATTGCTGAAAGCTCCAAAGACCTCCCAAACAAAGAAGATGGAGCACAGACAGCATCAAAAAGACAGCATCCAGTTTCCCTAGTGCAGTTCAGACATGATGCCATTGTTACACCCTGGCATGACCACCTGGAGGGCAGAGGGAAAGCTCAGTTGCCCCTCATCAATTCAGTTTTTGGCCTCCGCGTCAAGACTGCCAAATTTCACCACCACCTTGCTAGCGTTAAGTGCTTTGGGCGTGCAATGTGGATGCTTGCCCACAAAGATCTGCTCATTTTCTGTGTTCTGACATGCCCCAGCTCCCTCCTTTGTTATTTTGATTTAGAAAGAGCACGATCTGTTTTGATATTTAATACTTCAGTTGCTCAAAAGCTAAATAAAGTATGCTCGAACTGAATCTTTTCCGGTGTGACTTTTGGTGTTGGTGAAGAGAGGTCCGAATCCTCTGGTAACCAAATCAGGAACTCTACCTGGTGCTTTCAGCTCAGATGGTTTCGCTAAGCCTCTTGATTGCCCCTAATTTAACATTATGGCCTGTTTTTGCACTCCTGAAGGGATATTTTCTTCCATCTTTACTCTTCCACGGTAGAATTTTTTACAGCACTTGAAACCGTGGCGTTGGGGCAGTGGGATTTGCACTTCTTCAACACTGAACAGACCCCTGTGCAATGTCAGAAGTACAGAAAAGACCGATACAACTTTCTCCCCTGCTGACTGCACCAGCGCTATGTTTGAAGACTACAAATTAAGCCATTTTAACCATACAAAGAAGGTGGTATTTGGAAAAACAGATTAAGGACATCTTTGTTGTCTTTTTTTAATTAACAGGGATGAAAGTAAACCAGATAAAAACTTCTCTGAATTGATCCCTGAAGAGCTTAAGAGAGCAAACCTGAATTTTGGATAGCAACTTTGGAGTCCATGGTTCATTAACACTTCCCACCTCCTTTCCCACCCTGACATGCTTCTGTTGGCAGACATCTCCCATTTCCTCACCCTATGTTTCCGCTTTTCTTTCATAATATCCTTGGTGTCCTGAAGCATTTTCTCTTTCCAAAGGTCAAAGAAATACGAAGGATTTGTGTAGAATTTAAGTGCCTCTTTGCCATCGTCCCTAGAACAGGGAAGGGAAAACACACACAAAGAAGGGCCAAGTCACGCATTTGTTTGAAGCCCAAAGAAAACACAAGTCACAACCCCAGATAATAGTCTAAAACTCTGCAATGAGAAGGTCAAACGCTCTGCTCTCGCCTCCATCCTCTGTTTCAAAACAAGCAGCAGACCCACCGCCCCGCAGCAGCCACCGCTTGTCCCAGCTCTCCTACTTGCCATCGCTTTCGCCCTCACACCAACTCTCCATTATCTGGATTTCGGCACCTGAAGAACTCAGCCGCTCTGAACAACCGCCAGGAGAGCAGCAGGTCTCTCACTCCAACTCCCACTTGTTTGTCTTGTATTTTTGGTGTGAAAAAACCTCTTCCCAGCCCAGGAACCCTAAATCAGACCAGCAGCGTCCTTGAAACTCATGAGTGCGCGTGCACGCACACACACACTCTCCTACTTTGCAGTGCAGCCGCGTCTGGCAGAAGACAGCTGCCTCCAGCTATCTGTAATTACTTTTTACCTGTTCAAAAGATATTTATGGATGTGGGCTAAGTCTCTGTATTCTGACCCCCTTACTTCTACTACGTATGAGATGAAATGGCACGGCAGGACTGCTAAGAACTGGTTACACAGCCCGCGTAGGTCACATCAGATGTCTCAGGCCAGGCACAGAAGGCCACAGGACGTATCTCCAGACCTACAGGAGTCTGCTGCACCCACCTGGGTGAGAGCCACATACAGATGTACGCTCTGCAGTTTGCACTGCGGCTTTCTGGAAAGGAGCCACAGGGCTACAGCGAAGCACAAGAAAAATGCATCATCTGCACAACACCTAGCATGTTTATGCAGTGCCAGCCAAGCCTTGCCCCAAGGCAGTCACAAAAGTGACAGCGGGTAACCAAACGTATAATTTTCGAGCTATGCTCATTTGTACAGCCTCAAAAGCAAAGTTTCACGTAATCCCAAGGATGGAGATTTCCTGGTGGACCTCAATTTGGCAACAGTATTTCCCATTGAAGAGTGTTACTTCAGTAAAGCATGGGATGGGAAATGACCTCCTCAGCAGACTGGCAGGAAGAGGTACTCCTCTGTAATGGCACCAGGGCCAAAGGAGGCGTTGCAGTGTTACCTGTACGGGGAGAGAATGTTGAGAGGTGGAGGAGTATTGCAGGTCCCATAGGTTTCAAGGACAGGAACTGGGAGAGAATCTCTGTCGAAGAGCTTCTGGTCCTGAGTAGTGGAGCTTTTGAAGGCCTTCCTGGTGTTAATGCCTTGCAGAGAGACTGTAAGAAAGAGGAGAGAGCAAGTGAAGAACAGCTTGACCCAGGCCAATGACACTGAAGATCAAGTAGCAAACATCTGATTGCAGTTGGAGTTCTTGGCGTGCTTAGCACTTCTTAAGGTCAGGTTCCTTTTCCCACAGATCTCTTGGGAAATCCAGCAAATCTCAGATCATGCTGTGCCAAGATCTGCTGCGGCAGCTCTCAAGAGCCGCGTCTCTACAGATGTGATTTCAAACCCCTGCACCCAAGACCCAGGAAGTCCATGGCTATCGAACTGCTGAGGAGCGAGTTTCTACGTGGAGACTTGCTAACAGCCAAGTCTCGACTCGGCCAGAAAGGCTGCCCACACGAGCAGCACGGTGCTTTTTGGGAGGGAAGGAAACGGTCCCTCTTAGTCCAAGAGAAGACATTCCAACACCAATCACAGCACCAGGCTTATTTTAGGGTCACGAACCAAGCACGCTGATTCACTGAGGATCTTTACCACGCTTGGTCTGCAAGGACTCTGCTCCACTCCATTACCTTCTTCCTCTTTGGGATCCAGCTGAGTGACTTTGACTTGCAAGCGGTCAACTCTCTCGACTAGAACGCTCACCCGAGAGGCAAAAGCGTTGGCTTGAGTAAACAGCTCTCCAAATATGTCTTCTGCAAATTTACCTGCAATATTAAAGTGTCCACGTTACCCCCACGAGCCACAGACCACATGCGATCTCCCAATTTGTTCTCCTGAAGAAGGAAGGAAGGAAGGAAGGAAGGAAGAAGAAAGAACCGTGCTTTCTTTTCAAGTTTCTCAGCGTTAAGTTTAATACCCAGGAAGACAATGCTCTGTTCCACCAAAACCTGACGTTTCTGAGGGATCTTTAGGCCATAAAGGAACAATGGAAACACACAGTCAAGTCAGTATTAAAGTAATGAAAAAAAGAGGGATGAGAACATTATCCTGGTCTGAATCTGGATGGGTCTGTCGGTCCTTTAAGATTCTCTGCTGTTCTGTTTATTAGACAAGAAAACACAGTTAGGTTTTTATTGCTCTGGAGAATCTCAAAGGCTCCCAGTCTCCAGCAGGCCTGCCTCCAGGGTAACTGGCACGTATTTACAAGCTCAAAGTACTCTGCAACTAGAGAGCAGACCAAGTCCTTGATCCTCCAGCCTGAGCTATAACCACAGACGAAAGCACTGACCCTTTTGTTCCTTCAGGTGGCACTGTCTGAAAAAATGATGCACTCACGTTTATTCTAAATCAAAAGCAAAGGGGAACTTCTTAAACAGGAATATTCTCTCTGTAACAGCTTGGATTGCCCAGTGGGCTGCGATGACAAACATCATCCATCGTTTGGACGGCGAGAGCGCCCAGGGGCTTGGATCAAGAGCTCGCCGCACCACTTAGAAGCATAACAAAAAGATGTGCCCTGTCCTTCGGAGTTTAAAATCTACATATAAACAGGAGTTGACCACAGGTAGGCAGGGATAGGCAAACCGAAAGAAAACCAAGGGCCTACAATGAGTACTGTCTTTCTGCTCTGCTCTCAGGCGTAACCTCAAACCGGGAACCCCAAGCGTGCTGAGGACAAGGCTGATCCGAACAGACTCGGCACTGACACCAGACGTCGGCCCGTGGAGTTCCCACTGATGGGAAACATTTCCAGCCACGGCTGCTGAGTACGAGGCTGCTCTCAATAAGCAGTCTGGTTTTGAAGTGCATCATCATATGGCCGACAGTTTGTTCTGGAATCTGTTACTCCTGAAGATCCTCGCCGACATTCAAGAAAGGATAACCAGTTGGAAGCCCGAGTTTCACAGCAATTTTGGAAAAGCTGCTTGTCTGCAACAAGTCACATCACAAAGACAAGAGCCTCTTCCACATGGCGAGCAAGGGCAGCCGCCAAAGCCTGTACAGACACCTTCGACTGCCTGGCTGACACCAACGCCAGAAGAAGCTGTCCATTCTCCTCCCCTTATCAGCTACTCGTTCACAATCCCATGCAGCTCTCCTTCCACTGCCAAGCCCAGAGAACAAGCCAGGTTAAAAAAAAAAAAATCAACCTCCTCCACCCTTCTAGGTGGCAATGCCAGCTTGAAGTGTCTGCAGGAAGCAAAGGCTGGAAGTTAACTTCAGCTGAACTCCTTCCACTCTTCCAGACAACACTGTCTCCGCATATGCTCCATTAACGAGCCCAGCCAGCCTGCCTCAAACTCACGGGGAGGATTTTATTTCTGGAGACCTAAGGGCCAGCTAGCTCTTGCTGTAGCCAGGTTTCACGAAGCCCAGCTCTCCTATTTGACCAAAGGAAGCGAGCGTTTAACCGTAGGATCATCTGACACTCCCCCGGCAACAGCTCGAAAGGGAAAAGTTGTAATTCGGTTCTACCTTAATGAGAACTGAGAATCGTTTCCAAATTTCGCAAGGAACTGCAGCAAGCATTAGGGAAAAAATAAGGTCTTTGGTTTGCGATGCTGAGCAGTCCATTTCAAGCACAAAATAACACAAACAGCATCGCCTACGGTGGTTTTGACCCTGGAAGGAGAAGAAGGGGCGGTGCGTGTTCCCCTGCCTGTGTAAGTGCAGCAGTCCTGCCTTATCTCCCAGGATCTCCCGTGCACTTCTGTGCTGTGTTTCACCTGCAGTTTGAGATGGGGCAAGGCAGAGATTAATTTTTTGGTTTAGTTACTTCGACTGCAAAAGTGCAACTTACAATCAGAATTATCTCTGTCATGCACTGGCAGGAAGACAGACGGCATGATTTAATAGGTCTTTCCATCTTTAGCTTGTGGATTCTATAAAACCACACACAAATGCACAGTCGACTTATACAAAGTGCTACCAGCTGTGATAGTAACGAAGGCTAAACTCACTGGAATATGAAAGTTTGACAAGATTTATGTTTGCATCTTTGTAAAGAGACTGTGGTGCACTAGGCTTGGCTGATTATTCACTTGACAGGGCTGTCACAGCCTACTGAACCTGCTTTACGTTCCTGTAATATTCAACGTGCGAGGAAGGAGCAGATTTCTTCCTCCCATGCAAGAGAGGTAAGGCAGGGGGGCAGGAGCGTGGTCATCTGGGTGCGAGCGCTCTGCAGCAGCTAGTCTAAATATTGGTTCGTTTCGAATACTGCTGACCCTAGGGAAGCGGGTAGGAGATGGTGCTCATCGTTTCCTCCCCACCTGCCTCGCCCCCTCTGGCACGGAGAAGCACGCCAGTGTCACTCAGAGCCACCTCTCCCGAGTTTCCCCCTCCGGTGCTCCCCTCGAGGTACCTGAGATTGGTCCAGCATCGGGGAGCGACACCCCAGGGTACCTCCCCAGTAAAGGAACCGGGCTGCAGTTTGCCTTCCAGAGCTTTGCTGCCTCTGACAAGGCAGATGCAGGCAAGCTTTGAATATCTGAGAAGGTCTAAACCTGAAGGATCTCGCCAGGGCTCTGTCACACTAACCCACCGCGTGCCTTTGGACCGGGATTAGCTTGCTGTGCAGCTGAGATTTGCACGGCTTTACTGCCTTCTTCCTCCTCATTTCACATGCACGAGACGGATTTTACTCACACCCCACAACCATCTTGGCTACCAGACCTAATAAACGAACAAGGGTCAGTCGGATACAAGCAGAAAGACTGGTCCTGCCTGCGCAGTGACATTTCTGCAGCCCGACAGAACGCGATACTGACTGGCAGCAAACACGGGCCCAGATTTTACCAACAGCCACGGTTTTCCCTGCTGGCAAGAGACCGTACCCAAAGCTCCCCTGCCACGTTCACGCTGCTGCAAAAGCCAAGGGGCTCGCTTTGCAGAGCAAGCAGGAGCGCTCACGGACACCGCCGCGAAGCTAAACAATATATTTGTTTGATTATCAAAGGTTTGCTTCAAGGGCAAAGGTGGCTCATCAGAAGCCAGAGCGTTTCGACAGAGTAAAGGAGTCATCCCAGAGAGACCACAATTAACTCTTCTCTCCTCCTATGGCACGTAGGCCCACGTTTTCCCTCTGGCCTTTCCAAGGCTGTCGGTCAGCCCACCGGAGAGCCGAGCTCAGCACGGCTCCAGCCTGTGCCGCCATTTGAGCGAGCAGCCCCAAGCCCCCCACGCTCCGGAGGCAGGGCTTTGCTCAGGCTGGGGACTTTGGGTCTTCCAAGGTAACAAACAGCAGGGGCAACCAGGCGCCTTCTGCATGGGCGCTTTAATTATCTTTCATTAAAAATAAGACTACTTACACGCTGCAGATTCAACACAGTCAAGCTCCATTTAGTAGCGCGTGCAATTACAGGCACATTCTCCGACACAAGATCCTGGCTGCTCTGAGAGCCTCCCATTTTACAAGCCTGAGTTGTGCTCCATCCTTCCATCTGCAGCTTCGCCGCAGCCTTTCACACACTCACGCGCACGCACACACGCCCCCCCTCCCCCCCCATTTTCTTTTAGATGGGAAGGCAGTGGGACCGGGGATATGAAATTAGCATCGGATTTCTTTAGGAAAACATTTTAGCATTACCCAGGGAAGGCAGATGGGGGAGAAATAGGAACACAAGAGTAGAAAGGGAGCTAAATAAAGAGCACTAGCGACTCCTGAGGGCAACGCGCAGGCTCGCCATGGTACTCACTCAGGCTGCCCAGCTGTCGAATGACATTTGCCAGGGTGATGTTGGTCATGCATTCCAGCTCGCTTCGAACGCTAGGCAACGTCTGACGGCACAGGTGCCTTGGCTCAATGTTCCTCGTTACTAACGGCATGGTGGACCTGCTTCAGGCACTGTTCTGAAAGATGAAAAACAACCCAAAAAAGAAACAGGAAAGGATTACTCAACCGCAAATTCCAGGCACACCAGAGCCATGGTGTTCGTTTTTCCTGCTCTCAAATGGCTTTATTTATAAGCCTCCTTTCCCCCCCTCCCCACCCTTATAAAACTGGTTCTTCAGAAATAAAGATCCTGCTGTTCCATGACTTGCAGTGACA
Source organism: Cygnus olor (assembly GCF_009769625.2). Classification (NCBI taxonomy): domain Eukaryota; kingdom Metazoa; phylum Chordata; class Aves; order Anseriformes; family Anatidae; genus Cygnus; species Cygnus olor. Next base: position 4,283,235 of record NC_049191.1, read on the forward strand.
GCAAAGCCCCACCAGCTCAGGTACAGAGGCAGAGACGGAAAACTACCCAGCGTCGCCCACGCGCAAGGTGCTGCTGGCACCGCCGCAGCCGTTGTTCCCTTCCTACCCACCCGCCGCCTCGGAGCAGTCTCCTTCCTCCCGCGCTCACGCGCAGCGTCTCGGGCGAGCCGTACAAGCTCTCAGGTTTGCTTAAACCGAGAGGATGAAGACGGGAGAGGTTAAAAAAAAAAAAAAAAAACAAAAACAACCACACAGCTTCTTGCAGCACGCCGAGGCCGGCACGGTGCCGCCCTCCTGCAGCAGCACGGCCAGGGCTCTCCTGGAACAACAGGAAGCGCTCGCAGCTGACCAGGAAACTTTCTGGTGGCTGTGCCTTATCCTGCAGGCTGCACCCCTCTTCCCTCGGGAAATCCCCCAGGGCCAGGGTTTACACTGGACCATTGTTTTCCTGCCGGGGCAGTTGAACGCTGAGGGAGCTCTAATCAGGATGCAGGGCTAGAGCGCGCTCAGAGAGGAATCAAGATTGATTGTGCCACGGGCAGGCCAAGCTTCCAGGGCTTTCTTAAAAATCAAGAACCCATAAGTGGCAGGAAGTTACGCTGCAGAAAGCGCTTTTACGTGCAGGTCAGTGCCTCGGACCAACAAACCTCCTCTGCTACCGGGCCGAAATGTGGGAGCGACGAACGTCTCTCGGAGCGTCTGCCTCCGGGAGAGGGGGAAACTTGGGGAAACAGAGCGAGGAGCGCGATCCACGCACGAAACCTTCAAAACTCGGTGAAAGCAAATCCATCCCGACCTCCTGATTAATTTAGAAGGGGAAAGAATCGCTTTTCTAGGTCAGCTGAGGAACAGCCCAAGAGGAGCAGCCAGCTCCCATGTGATAGGCATGCTGATCTGCTCGGGCTGGGTGTAAAAATAAAACAGGAAGCTAACAGCTTGGGGAACATGGCTTCCTGTCACCAGCAGCAAAAAACCGAGCGCCATAAAAAATCAGCTGTTTGCTCTTGACTTTGAGCCACCCTTTGATAGTCTCCGTGGCAGCTGGCAGCTTATCTTTGAGGTCCAGGAGTCCTTCCTGGATGCTTTTCTATCAGGGTGTTAAGAGGAAGAAGTGGGCATTATCCCTCCTAATTACCTCCCGAGCCAGATTTTGAATTGCTAAATTTGACCCATTAAGGCAGAGGAGTTCAAGAGCTATCTCCCAGACAAACAGCTGGAGGTTGCCATTTCGCAACGCCTCCGAGCGAGGGGTTTTGTGCGCTCGCCCCCCGCACCAGGAAAGGGTCCCCGAAATTGCAAACCTCCCAGAAGAGGGGGGATTTGCCTCCAAATCAAGAAAAGCAGAGATTCTCCCAGGACTGAGGTCCACGTCGTTCTTCACCGTGCCCAAGCGCTGCAGCAGCCCTCGGTAACTGCTGGGATATTTAAAGAACAGGGTGAAATAAGGAAGGACTCTGACCTTCGCTTCTAAACACCCCGGGTTTTATTGATTACAGCCCAAGCCCTACAATCTTTTGCCAGCTTTAGCGCTTTAAGCCAGACAAAGTTTCCCAGCTCCCCCCAGACTGCAGTCTGCACCAACAAGCAGCTCTCATAAACAAGGCAGCATTTGCAGGCTGCCTGCGTCGAGCTTCTCCCCCGTGCTCCTCGGGGCTTGGCCAGGGCAGCACATGCGGTGGGAGCTGCAGAGCCTGGGTGGACACCGAGCCCGGCTGGAAACCTTCCATGGCACAGGACAGATGGGAGGAAAACAGCGAGAGGAAAAAATGCGTCTGTAAGGGGGGAGAGATGTGAGCTTGCACTGAAAAAGGTAAAAAAAAAAAAAAAACAACAAATTATGATAAGCATGCCAGGTCAGACGGGAGCAGGTAGCACTGATCTCTGCACTTACGGGGAAAAAAAGGGGGAAAAAAGGGGAGAAAAATGGAGTAATGCCCCCGGAATCCACAAACCCACACCAGCCTGGATATGTTGTCTGTGCCTTTCCTCTCCCAAAGCCTTTCCCGTACGCCTGGTTTGAAACTAAAAGCAAGGAGTAGCGGCGCGAGCTGCTTTTTTGCGAGGGTACTGCCCGACTGCAGCAGGAATTTGCACCGGTGCAAGACAGCCAGCAGCGAGAAGGGCTAAGAAAAACCCTCCCTTTATAGCCCAGCTCGTGCTGCCAGCCACCCCCACCCTCCCGGCACAGCCTGCCACACTCCACTGCAGAATCCAGAGTTTCGCCCTTCTGATCGCTCCGACAGCGCCGCTTCTTCCCAAGGCAACGGGGACGGCTCCAACGGGGACGGCTCCGCGGCCCCGCCGCTGCTCCTAACCCCAGACGAGGGCTGGTGAGCGGCAGCACAAGGAGGTGTTAACCCTGCACAGCGCCGGGGACGAGCAAGGCAGGAAGGACGGGATGGGTGACGGACAGCCAGCCCCCGCGGTGAGAGGGGTTTAAAGCAAAGTTTCCTCTCCCTTTGAGCGGACGGACAAGGAGATTCAAGGTTTCAGGTGGTTTTGGAGTAAGCAGGTAGGAAATCTGGGACCTACGGAGCCTGGTACCAACATCAGCAAGGGAAAAAAAAAAAAAAAAAAGCAGTCAATGCCCCCAGAAGGCGGCACTTCCCCGTTAGACCTCATTTTTCCCCATCAGTCTTCGGTGGGTAGGTACAGAGATAACAGCTAATGGGCTCCTGTAAAACCTTCATGCCTCGTGAGTAGGTGGGACAGAGATTAATAGGCTGGATTGGAAAATAAGCAGTGTGTTTTGAAAGCAGGAGGGGCAGAAAATAAAGTGCAGAAGGGACAACAGAGGAAGAAGGAGGAAGCAAACCACCGAAGCCAGCGCAAGACACAAAGCTGGGGGCAGGGAAGGGACACACTAAGTGAAACGAGGAAGGGACAGGCCCAAAAAGGCTTTCCAGGAGGCTCTTGCTTTTATTCTTTAAAAGAGTCATTAAGAAAGTGATTGACAGCACGCTACCAGCAAGGGCCATCCAGCAACGCTTTACTTTCAGTAGTCAGGGCGGAACAGCACAGCAGTTTTGCACCCCAGCTAGCCAGAGTGGTCATCAGGCATTAGTCACTGTCACGTAACTACCGCAGACCATATATTATTACTAAATCCTACCATTCAGAAGCAATTTAAATGAAATCGCGAGGCCCCAAAAAAAAATCCTTATCTTTTAGGCAAAGATAAGCATTTCCACTGGCTTATTAATGCCCGAGATTAGATTTGTTTCAGCGCTGGAGTCTGGGGCGCGGACGCTGCTTATTAGAAACGGCGAGGAAGGCGCTCGGTGGGCACGGAGCAACTGCCCCGCTGCCGTGGGGGAGGAGACGGGTGTGTTAAAAGGAGAGAAGAAACCGCCTGCAACAGATTTCTGATGAATATAGGGAAGAAAAAGGCATGCACAGCACTGAAACCCAGCGCGAGCTGTGCGAGGGAAGAAGTTGAGCGATCTTTGCTGCCTGCAGAGGACTGCCGGTCGGGAGAGCTGTCGGGAAACGCGCCGGCGCCACTCGCGTGCCAAATCCACAAGCGCTGCTGCATCAGTCGACGTCCAAAAGGCTCATCCTCCTAACCGTCGTGCTTCACACCTTCTTCAAAACAAGCAGCAAGGGGTTTTTCTGAAGTTCACAAATGGTTTGCTCTCCCCCACTCGGAGCAGAACCTTCCTACCTGCTTGGGGCAAGCATTTCTCCTGCAGTCTCCAAGTCACGGCTTGAATGGAGGAAGGCTCCGAGCCTTGTTATGACGGCGGTGACTAAAAGCCAAACCATCCGCAAAGCCCAGCTTCGCCCCGTGGCTCTTTTCCCTTCCTTCGCCTCCCCGCAGCTGCACGCTGCCCCACCTCCAGCCGGGCATTGCCAGAATTCCTCATAATTTCCCCTCTCCCAAAACGCTTACGCAGGCGTTGCTGAGCCCCGGCCCGCTCCGCGCCGGCCCAGAAAGTTTGCTGAGCACGACAAAAGCCTCGCGAGCCGACATTACCGCCCCGGGATTCCTCGCGCTCTTCCAGCCACAGCTGGCACCTCGTTTCCAGGATCCACCGGGCTTCTGCTCCGCATCGTCCTCCCCAGCAGCTCCCGTGCCGGCTCACCGCGTGCTGGGACTCCTGGGGCTTCTCCAGGAGAGCAGGATTCGTGCACGGGGCTTCTTCACGCGGCTCCCTCCGCGACAAGCTCTCACCTGGAACGCCTCGCTCACCAATTTTTAAGCGGATCCCGGCTTTGGCAATTATTTCTGTAAACCCTCTTGCGGTGCTGGGGGACGAGCGTGGCGCAACACGGGCCAGTAAAGGGGGGAAAAAAACCCCAAAAACCCAGCATGCGATTTTTGCTTTTCCTAATCCAGCACGTCGAGCAAAGCACGAGGTAAATTTCAGACAAGCCTGCTGCTCCCAGATTTCTGATCAGCAAGTCATTGACTGCTCTCCGCGTGAGCCCTGCTGTAGCAGATCACACAGGAATCCCAGTTCCGGATTAGAACCAAGTACAATCGGTTCGTTTCAAACGCGAACTGCCAGTCTATACACCCCTCGCACAAAGCTGTGCCTTATTGACTATTTTTAATAAATAGGGCTGGCACGGGAAAATTGGACGATTGTTCCGAACAATAAAGGAGACAGACTTTGATTACGAGCATTGAGAAGCAACGCAGGGACCTTTTCGGACGGAGTAGTTGCTTTCCTACGCGGGTTCTGTCAACTGCAAACAGCAACTCGCAGCAAACGCTCCCTAACGAGCAGCCTGGAGAGGGGCAGCAAACGGCGCCGGGGGGGTTTTGTAGGGCAGGCAGGGAGCCCAGGCAGCGCCGCGGCGCGGAGGGGAAGGCAGGGCTGCAAGGTGAGCCGTGGGCGTGCGAGGCACACAAAGGGCTGTAAATAACAGGCGACTTCGACGGGGAGATCTGGCGAGGTTCTCGTCGCCGGTATTTGACCAGGGAGCATAGCGTTAGTGGGAGTCACCTGGGTAATTCCCCGCTCAATGTGACACGCCACCTCTTAGATCAGGGACCATCTGCAAATAAATCTGGACCCCGGCGGTGCCGTCATCTGTCACGGTGTCTGGTGCGGCACAAAGCACCAAGGGAGGACAGAGCACGGTTTTGGGGAAGGGGAGGGAAAACCGAGCTCGGTTTCGGAGCACCTCGGGGTGACCAAAGCGCCCTGCCCTCGGCAGCGCCCCCAAAAGCCTCTGCCTGGACGCAAACAAGCAGCACGGCCAAGGAGCCCAAGCCTTCGGCTGAGCGCCTCGGAGAGCAGCCTTTAGGAGTACCCGTCGGGGGATTAGACACACCAGCAGGTTTGGGAATGAGGGAGGAAGGAGATAATCAGATCTGAAATTCCCATCAGTATGAAATGAGACTTAACTCAGTAGCTTGCCAACGCAGACTGACTGTTCTTTCTAATGTCTGTGACAACTCTGCTTCAAATTTCAAGCTTCTCTCAGCAGTAACTACTCCCCCATGTAGCTGTAATGGCCAGAAAGAGACCGGCTTTTATGTAACCCCAAAAGACTAGCAGAAAGGGAAGCAGCAGCCACACACACACACACGGAGAAGTGGAAAAAAAAAAATCAGCAGAAGGCTGTGCTGAGCGCTCAGGGCTATATCCAAGCTCACAATGCAGCCACAGAGAAGTGGGATGCAGCAATCAGAAATGCTACAGTTACACACTCGGAGAGAGACCTAGCAATCAGTGCTGCATCCGAGCAATAGGGAGCGAAATTATAGAGCAAACTGCCATGCGATGCCACAAACTACTCCATCCCGCCAGCTGTAACAAGTATTCATTCCCAAAAACGCGTCACAGGCTCATCTGTCATTAAGAGCCCAGCCTGCCAGCAGCTGAGCAGGAGTCAGCAGCGCAGGGCAGCTGCAGGGCTGCTGCCTTTCACAGTGCTCTATTCTCCCCATAAGCCATGGGGGAGATGCACGGGTAAATCCCCGTGCGCGGGGGAAAACGCTGCCCACATCTCTTACCAGGCTCTGAGAGGGCTGAATTCTCCCCCGCCATCACAAAAAGCGTTCCTGAAGCAGGGTCTACCAAAAGCCCAGGCTGCCTCCCACAGGAGAACACGGGCGATCCCCCAAAGCACCCCTCTACACATCAACAGCCCACCGTGATCACCAAGCCGAGAACTTGGGTGACACGACCTGCCGGCGTTACAGACGAGGCGTTTTGGCTACGGCGTGGGGCAGGAGCAGCGCCGCGCGCCTCCACCGCGCTGTCCCGACGCCGGGCCCCGCAGCAGAACGAAGCATTGTGCAGTCCTTGAGACAACAAACGGCCGGCCTGCTCGCTTCCCGGAGTAAAAACACCCCTTTTTCTCTTTTTTTTTTCAGTCCGCTGGCTCTGAAAAATGCAAAAGAGACTCGGAAAGCCATTTTCCGCGGTTTTTTTTTTTTGTCTGGCTCCTGCATTATCATCATCATTTACTGCCCTCGAGGGGATTGCACAGGTGTGACTGAAAATTTGGCTCTTCCTTTTAAACTTTTGTTATCAGCTTTACTGAAGATGATCTTGCTGGAATATAAACGCCAGCCTGTTCTCCTGGAGAGGGACGGGCTCGAAGCTGCTGGCAGGAATCGGGCCGGGGGTGCCTCTGCTGGGGAACAAACAGATCCTCCGAGCTTCTGCTGAGCGCAAACAGCGCCAGCAGCTTGACCTAGACATTTTTTTTTATTCCTAAAACACACCATTGCCCTAATTAATGTTTTCATTCATTTAGCTGAAAAACAAGTTAAACAAAGAGGGTCACCTGGCGTTCCTATCAATGCCTGGCGAGGATGCAGGCAGAACAAATGCGTTGAAATAAAACTCTAGAAGAGACGTGACAAGAGAAAGGCAGTTTAGTTCAATTAAAGAGAGCCGTCACAGAGATTTGATTCTCAGAATACGGAACTATTGATTAAACAGGAATTAAAGCTCAGAAACAGAGAGGTTTCAAGGTCTTTGCCGGGAGGATATACATCAGGAGAGAGACAGGGCTCCTCCAGCGCTCGAAGAGCTCCGGCTTTGTTGCCTCCTAGGAAACAGGAGCAGCAAAGGGAGCAGAACGCTTCCCAACCAACCCATGCTTAATTTTGGCAGGGCTGCGAGGTCGGGGCCAATGCAGAGCAAGACTGCAAGCTCCACAACAGGTAACCCTGGTTTAGCGAGGCACAGAAAACCCACGTTAGGCTCTCAGGTATTTCAGGAGCGTGGGGCAGAGGCCCGGCCAGCGGGCAGGCTCAAGGCCAGCCACAGGAGGTCTCCAACGACGCCCGCTCCAAAGGCTACCAGCGAGCTACCCGGGCTAGCAGCCCCAGCGAGCCGAGAGCCTGCTAAAACGGGATCGCCCCGAAAGCACGTCCTTAAAGGTCGAGGCCGTGAAGCTTTCTGGGGCAGAAGTCGCTTCGTTTCCGTCCCGGCGCAGGCAAAAGGAGCGCCGGGCAAGACTCTGATCCCGTTTCCCGAGCCTCGGAGGCCGTGCCGGCACCGCGTTCAGCTGGAAAGGTCTTGGCTCGCAGGGCCGCGGGTCGGTGCCCCGGGCAGCGCGGCTCCCGGCAGCTCCATTTTGAGGTAGCGCAGGTAGCAGAGCCGCGCCGCGCGCATCTCCAGGCCGCCTTCTGCAAATGGTGCGCGGCTGCTAAAGCAAAAACGCGGCCGAATCGCTCATTCCCAGGCTGAATTACTGCTAATGAGGAGAGCGTGTTTTCCTCCTCTGCTTCCCGCCAGCCTCCTCCGGCAGCGGGAGGAGAGGCTGGAGCCCGGCCGCTCTCGCAAAGCGCTCGCTGCAAAGCCCGGCGATCACAACACAGCGGCACCCTCGCGTTCGAGGGTAATTAATACGGAGAGAGAGGGCGTGGGTTTCTGGTTTTTTCCCCCCTAAACGACTTATTCCCCAAGTCTGAACGTATTTTAACCTTCCTAAACTCCGTCTCATTTGCAGCTAAGCTCAGCCTCCTCTCCTTTAACACGCGCTAAACTATTTTGATTAATGAAAGAGTAGGACCAAACCCGTTCCAAGTGTTTTCTATACAGCTCAACTGCTCTTTCAGTTTCAACTCACGCCTAGATAATTATATCACAGCTCGGAGTGCCCCCACCCTTCTGCTCCACTTGGGGAATACTGCAAAGATAAGTCTTTTCTTAATTATTAAATGTAAATAGCTCATTAAATATAATCCAATTACTTTAATTGTAAGAAAAAGGAAGTAATTACAATATGTACATGTATTCTTGCCTGAACAGTTTTAAATATCTTAAATGAATCTTTGCAGCATTAATATTTTAAGTTAACCTTTGACATGAGAGGGGAAAAAAAAAAAAGCAGACAGTGACTCCCTGATATTTTCCAGAAGTGTTTTATCTGCTGGGATTTGTCACAAAAAAAAAAAAAAAAAAGAAGACAGCCTTGAGCATCTAAATTAAAGTGGTTTATAAACAGTGTCTTCATAAAGTCAAAATAACACATGGGTTTTCTATTGTGGGAGGCAAAAAATGTTATATATGATGCCACATTAGGACCCTTAACAGGCTTTTTGGATGTCAGGAGCGGAGAAAGGGCAACGCAGGCGCTCCTGAAACGTGGCAGACCCGACAAGCCCCCGCGCACCAGAAGCCCCCATATCCCGGTGGCTTTTCCGAGCCGTTCCCCTTGCTCTTGTCCTGGGCTGGCCGTGCCCGAGGGCGAGGAGAAGGGGCCTGCCCCGCTTCTGGGGCTTCCTGGCCCTCCCTCACCTGCGTGCAGACGCGGGGTCTGCTTTTTGTGCACGCTCAGGCCGCCTGCACAACGCCCGGGCACGGCGCGTGATCCCGGGCTGCCGCTGGGGATTTGCAGGCAGAGCTGCGGGGAGCCGGGAGCAGCAGCAGCCTTCTGGTTTCGCTCAGCGCAATGACAAGCCCTGCGCTCACTTTCTCCAGCGGCGCAGCCAGCGGGACCGAAGAACCTTCCAGGCAGGCTCCAGCGGTTCCGTCAGGCCCCCTGGTCTGACAGGGGAGGTCGAGTTGCAGTTTGGATGCGGTGACAGACGCCTGCGTAATCTCCTTGGGACGGCCAAAAAAAAAAAAAAAAAACAAAAAACAACAAGTCTTTTTTTCAACCGTCGGTTCCATTTTGCACATTCTGAGCCCAGCGGTGACCTCACCTTCTGTAATCTGCAAGCGCCGGGCTCCGCATCGCCCCGAAGTATTTCAGAGGGGCTGAAACCATCGCGTTACTGAACCGACCCCTTCGGAAGCGGAGAGATCAGGGCCCGGTCGGGATGCTAAAGATGCAAGTCCTCCTACCAAAGCTCACCGCAAGGTCTATAAATAAGCTGCTTTCTGGAAACCTCTCGTGTGAAGCCGGCCCCTAGACGCAACCTCCTTGATACGAGGCTGAATTCTCAAGAGCGACCACGAGGCTATTTTGCGCGAGTTAATTACGCGCGTTTCTAACGGAGCCTCCGAAGGGGAAGCAGCCAGTTGTTTCGTGCTGCCCTAGACAGAAGGTAAAGGTTTCGCACAAGCTGTGTTTACAGCTACACGCCTTCCTCCAGCGCAGGATCGGCTCGGCAGCTGCTGGTATTGAAAGAACAGGATCTGGGTGTGTGCGCTTTTTTTTTTTTTTTTTTTTTTTTTGCAGCTGCAAGGCCCAAACCCGAAGCGTGAGCTTTTTCTTACGGCGCACAAAAGCTGGGTGCCTGAAAGGGAACTCGCTTCCGCTCTGGCAAGCACTCAACCAACTATTCGCTGGGCTAAGGGGTGGTCGGGGAACTTTCACCCGGCCATTCAGCCCGGGGCTGCCGTTCCCCCTCCCTCCCAATTAAATCCCATTTTTTGCACTCCATGCATGAACCGCGGCTCCGCCGATACATCAGATGTTGTGGCTGATAGCCCGCTCTCAATGCCACTTCAAGCCCTCCAGCGCGGAGCCGCCTGAAAGCAAAGCGTCGCTCATTCTTTGGGCGACAGAAAAGACTTCTGCGATACGGAGACTCGAAGTGAGACTCTCACAAGTAGGAAAAGGGCGTCCGGTGAAAAGAGGAAATGAGAAATTAAAACCGCATTCGATCTTATTAGCGGTAATACAGACGGGTCAACAAAGTGCTCGGCAAAACTCCCCGGCATGTGAACGGTTTAGGCAGGGCTCGCTCCTACGTGCTAAGTGACGCCAGCCCCTTTGGCTGGTACAGGAAAAAAAATAAAATCAGAGACCGTCAGCGGCTATCCCAAACGCCCAGCTGGGAAGGGCGACGGCTGGAGGTATTACCTCATGCGCTGCAGGAGGATATACTTACAAGATTGGACCGGGAGGAACGTTCCCCCTCCTCCTTTTCTAACTGAAACGTTTTTTCCTCTCTCTCCGTCTGTCTCTCTCTAGGGATTTCCAGCATCTTATAAGCGAAGCCTCTCTGAAGTACCGCAAAGTGGCATGGCTCATCATTTCGGTAATGATAGTAAATAAGCTCCAGTATTTTGTTGATCCTTTTCCTTTTGCTTTACAAACAAAAGGTCAGAGTCATTAGCCCAGTTTTACGAGCGAGGAGAAATGGGGGCCTGGAAGAAGAACACAGCTCCGTAACATCACAGGAAACGTCAGCGACTGAACAGGAGATGAAACCTGAAGAACACCAAGGACGGCCAGGCTCGGCCATGCAGCCTGCAGACACGCAGCATCCCCTGCCCGTGGGTGCCAGATATCAGGTGCCGAAAGAAGAGAGCCCAAAAACACGGCAAGCACGGAGCAACGATTCTCCCCGCTGTCCTTTTGCACGTCACAGCAATCTTCTGGGCCTTCGGACCACGCCGAAAGAAACACCATCACTGAACTGTCCTCTGTGGATTTCATTTCCGTGAGCTGCTCTCATCGGTTTCTGAACGCACCTGAACAGCTGGCATCTGTGCAACCCCGGGGCAGCGAGGCCCACGTTCAGCATGCACCGGGTGAGGAGACACTTCCTCCTCTTGCCCCCTTCGCTTTCCAATTAGATTTTAATCTCAAATCCACGTGCGGGAAGAAGAGGGCCTCGGCTTCAGAAAGCAGCCGGTCAAACCAACGCATCACCATCCGCACTGAATAAATAAGCGCCTTCCGAGGAGGTTACGTGACGGCACCGCACAGCACAAGAGAAGATCTCAGTTCCTACTGAGGACCTCCCAGCAGGAAGCAACGTGACGAACTCCTGGTTTAGCTTTGATTTACTGCAGTAGTAAGGAACTATTTGCAGTGGAGGGCTCTTGGTGCGCTCTCCGCCCCTCTCCCCGTAGCACGCCAGTCCTGTAACTGCGCAGGAGAACTGAAACCTTCCAGAGGAGAGGTCAGCGGCGATCTCAGAGCAGCAGCCCTGGCGCAGTGGCACAGCCACAACCTCCCATGCAGCGATTTGGGCCTTCAAGAACAAATGCGAAACGCTGCCGATGCACAGGAGTCCCCCATCTTCCTCTCCCACCATCGCAGCACCCCTTACACCCCACTTCTCCCAAACTCAGGTCCGGGGTCCCGCTCCACGAGAGGAGGCGACAGGGAAGGCGCCACAAGAACAGAGCAGGTCGCTGCTGACCCCGTCTGGGGGGCACCAACCGAGACTCCCGGTCCTTCACCATCTCTCCAGCAAAGCCCCCAGCAGAGGCACGCGTGAGATCCGTCCGTGCTCCACTGCTTCTGCAGGAACCCAACGCCAGAAAGCCTTCCTGCGAGCTCCGGAATTAAGGCAGGATCTCGAGGAACCGTTTCTCAGTTGAAGGCGAGCTTTGGACCGAGGCTGCGCTGACCGCTTCGTGCTGCTTGCTCAACAGCGCGACGTGGAAGTTCACGTTTCGGCTCTGCTGGGAAGGGACCTCCCCCTGCTGCCTCCCGGGAAGGAAACAAAAAAAAAAAAAAAAACCAACAACAAAAAAAACCCTACCTACCAGAAAACCTCGACTCAGGATCAGCCCCGAAGCTGCCGACCTCCTGCAGCAGCTCCTACCTGCAGCGGGGCCTGATCGGCCGCCCCGGCAGCGAGCCTCCCCTCCTCAAAAAGGAAAACTCGCGGCCTTTTTATTGCACGGAGTTGCAAAAATACAAAGGAAGTAAATGTCACCGGGGTGGTTCTGCTCTGAGCAGGCGTTTGCTTATTACCCAGAAGCCACTTCCACACGCCTTTTTTTAAAGCCAGTGTTTATAAATACCGAAAATATTTAAATAAATGTTAATCTGTGGTAAGCGAGGGCCTGATCTCGCAAATATTTAGCCTCGTGCAGCGAGAATAAATGCTCGATATAAATACACGATTTCTTACTACAGCCCCCGTTAGCGGCGAGAACAGCAACGCCACCGGACAGGCAGCTGCTCTGCTGGGAAAAGAGCAGAGTTTTGCTTTCCTGAGTTTCTTTCAGCACGGGGAAAGCGTCACTTCTGCTTTGCCTCCTGCGCACCCTGAGCTTCAGAAGTGACAGCGAGGAGCAGGCTGAGCCCCGAGCAGCCGCACCGGGTCCTGTCCCGGCTGCTGTAACCCCTGGGAGTGGTTTTGGGCTGGGGGTTTCTGCCAGGTGCCCCCCGTCCCCTCCTGGACGAGGGCACAGGAACACGCCAGCACCCACCAACCACTGCCGCTCCCTCGTTTTCCCGGTTTGGCCGAGCCGCGCAGCGCACGCAGCAGTGTTTTCTGCTCGGCTGAATAACCGAGCGCTACGCGCTATCCCCAAACGCGGCTCTGCCAAGGGGGAAGCCTCGCTTGCAAAATTATTCGGCGTCGGAGTCCAGAAAGCCTACCAAAACAAACTACCTGCGAGGATTAAAGCGGAGCTTTACACTTGTTGAGATCTTCCTTGTTGCAGCCTGACAAAGAAAACTAACCCGGGTTTGTGGGAAGGTTAATCTCAACCCTCTTTGTTCTCCCATCACCATTAAGAAAAAAAAAAAGAGATTGATTTACCAGTGTAACTCCGTGCATATGAGGCAACCACTGAAGTTTTAACCCCTCCACCCACGCTACACGATTATCTAAGCTTTGTGAATGAAATCAACTTTTCCTAGGCCAGCCCCGAAGAATGAGATACATTCAAGGCATGCTGAGGAACTGGGTTGGCACTTATCACGGAGCCGGCATTATTCGTTATGAATCACTGCTCACGAATGCCTCCTGAATTGCAACTTGAAAATGCCCCGTTTCGTTCGGCGCGTTATTCGCCGGGAAACCAGGCCGGCGCCCCGCTCGAAGAGCTCAGCCCCTCGCTTCGAACCCTGCGGAGATCTCCCTGAAGACAGGAGGGCTGCGGCCCCAAGCCCCCCAACCCCTTTTTCACTTCACAAAACCACGTCTCAGGGAGGGTTTGCACAGAATAAAGTGGCGAGGAACACACCACATTTTGGTTTTTTTTTTTCCCCCTCCCGTAATTCCTCCTCGTTCGTCCTCCTGCCGAGCCCACCCCCAGCATAGTTTCGTAAAACCAGAGCTGGAAGGATTTGTCAGGAATGCGGACCAGGCAGAACCCAAAGCTGGAAATATGGGCGACATCAGGCGCTTTGCTGCCGCGCCTCCAGTTCTGCGGGGCTGGGAACGGACAGATTAAGCAGGGGTCCTGCTAACGTCACCCCACAGCAGCTCCAAAAACCCCGAGGAGCAGCAGAGAGCTTGGAAAGGCTTCGCCTCCGCAGCTGCGAAGAGGAAGAGCCTGACAGGCAGGAGCCAGCAGAATTTTGGTCGTTGGTTTTTATTTTTATTTATTTTAAAAAAAAAAAAAAGGCTGGAATTTGGGGCATTTACTTTTTGAACTTGATACAAGGTATAAAAAAAATTGTTTATTTTTTGAAGCAGCGCAAATATGCAGTGTGGGGAGAAGTTTACATTCGGATCGGCGCTGGAGGCTAACCTCATACAACCCCTGCTTAGTAAGGGCAGCGGGGAAACCTGCTCCTCGGCCCGAGCAGAGCGAGGCTCGTCCCCAAGCAGAAACTGCTCATTTTTAGGCAAACGTCCTGGGTTTGAGCCCTGCTGCCACCGACCAGCCCTGGGACAGCGTCGCCAACCGCAGCTCAACCGAAGATTAGAATTAGCTGGGCCTCTGAAGCTTAGCTCAAGCTCTCTCATTCAAACTCTGCTTTCAAGAACAGCACTCAAAAAATAATAAAAAAAAAGCTTAAAGCTGAAGAGTCTGCCCTGCTCCACCCTGCTTCCTGGATAAAGCTTGTCCTTGGCTGTGATCGCAAGCAGATTTTCAAAGTCACCCTATCTCCACTCCGCGTTTCCAGCGGGGGGATGCGAGCTCCGGTTTGTTTTTAACCAAGCTTTGGAATAAACTCCGCATCGGTTCCTCTGACAAAAATCCCGCTCGAGGTCACTAAGAGGCGAATCCGACCGAAAAGTGTCGCAACGCAGCGTTTGGCATTCCCGCAGCGCTCGGACAGTTCTGCAGACGCCTAAAACGGGTGGAAAACACAACAACTCCCCTTCCTCATGTGACCGAGCACTTCCCACAAAGGAACGCTCTGCATCAGCCCTGCCACAGGGAAACTCACGCGCCCGCCGCCGGCGTCCCACACCGTTTACTTTCCACCTTCCCATTCTCACACGGCCTAGGGAAGGACACACGAGAGCGAGGGTTACAGGAGGATTAATAAATTACGGCCTCTCATCTGGAGCAGGCGTATTTAACGCCAGTTTTTTGTTGTTACTGGTATCGCCTCGTGTCCACTGCCGCTTGCAGCGCTGACAACCCATCGTACGGTCCCAGCAGCGCTCTGACCTGCGTGACCGCAGGCAGTTCTGCTCCTGCTGAAAGCAGGACATAACACCAAACACGAAACTTCTGGCAAGGAGAAAAAAAAAATCCTACCCGAGGACGGTCTTTGAGGTCAAATAATAGCCGAGAGGGAGGAGCTGCCATCTCTTACCTTCCTCCAAAGGACACCTGCTATTCGTATCCCAAAGGAGTAACCCCAACACAAGCCTAACTGCTAGCGAGGCACAACCCCGAGGACATTCTCCAGCAACTTATTTCTCCCCTGGAAGGAGGAGAAGGTCTGAGGTCAGGGGCAGGTCAGCGCATCTGCCCGAACTTCCCGACCACGTCCCGTTACGCCCTTCGACGCTGCTTCCCCGCGAGCGCCGAGGGATTTAACGTTGGCGAAGACATTTCCTAACAGGCGCTGCCTTACCCTGGGAGTTTTACGCTTTACGGCTCGCGCACACCCGCGCAGCGTGACCGCGCGGGGCGAGGGACGCACCTGGCCGCAGGTCCCCCTCCTGGAGGGAGGGAGGGTTCCCCACTGCCCAGGGCTCGCAGCGCGAGCAGCCGGCCGCACGCCCAGGCACGCTCGTTGTGTAGGTACGAGACGAGCACGCTTCTTCGCGAGCACCTCTAAGGCAGGCTGCTGTCAAACCCTGCCAGCGCGGCCTGCACCAGGCCATAAAGCGAGGGACGCTCCCCAGACCCCCAAACGCCCCAGCCCCACTAAGCCTCTAGGCCCCCCAAGAACCCTAACGCCCTCCCCCAGACCCCCAACCCCCCAGCCCCACTAACCCCTCCCCAGACCCCCTAAACCCCCAACCCCCTCCCCCAAACCCCCTAAACCCCCTCCATTCCTACCAACTCCCTCTCCTGAGCCCATAACCCCCTTCCCACACTCCCTTCCCCCCTCCCCAGCCCCTCTAACCCACTTCTAGACCCCCTAACACTCTCAGCCCCACTAAACCCCCTCTAGACCCCCTGACCCCCCCCTCCAGCCCCCTCTAACCCCCTTCTTCAGACCCCGTAACACCCCCAGCCCCACTAATCTCCCCTCCAGACCCCATAATTACCCCCTGTCCTCCTAAGCCCCCTCTCCTGACTCCCTAATCTCCTTCCCACACCCCCTAACCCCCCCAGTCCCTCTAACCCCCCTCTCCAGCCCCCCAATCCCCCCTCCAGACCGCATAACCCCCCCCAGCCCCTCTACCCCACTTTCCCAACCCCTAACACCCCCAGCCCCACTATACCCCCTTCCCACACCCCCTAACCCCCTTCCCCAGCCCCTCTAACCCACTTCCAGTCCCCCTAACACCCCAAGCACCACTAATGCCTCCTCCAGACCCCCTGACCCCCCTACCCACCCCCTCTACCCCCCCAGACCCCCTTATCCCCCCTACACACCCCCTGATCCCCCAACCCCCCCCAGCACGGGGACACCAGCTCACCCCAGCCCCTCAGGCCAGCCCAGGGCCCACGCCCTGCCCCGAGCCCTGGCTCCTGGGAGGGGCCGGGCGAGTGTTAGCCCGGGACAGAGCCACGGCCGCCCCCTGCCCCCCTCCGGCTCGGGGGCACCGGAGCCCCCCCCACAGGCCCTATTAGCTCACTTTGTGGCAGGAACCACCGCCCGCCTCAGCCCCGTGGCTCACTATTTGGCAAGGGCCTAGCAGCCCACCCCAACCCCTCCGCCGCTCTCCCGAGGCAAGAAGCGGCCGGGGAGGGCCGGGGGGCCGCCGCCGGCTCTTCTCAGCACTCACCTCGCTCCGGTGCTGTCCTCTCCGGGCCCCTGGGCTCGCTACCACCAGGGCGGGCCAGCCCGGCCGTCCGCCATTCCACGGCTCCCCCTCCCTGTCCTGACTGAGCCTCGCCCCGCCTCCTCCCGCTCGCCGGTCCGCTGCGCCATTGGCTCGCCGGCTAGCAATGCCGCCACGCCATTGGCTAAGAGCGGCTGTCTATCAAAGCCGCCCTACGCCACTTGCGTACGAAACCGGAGCAGCCGAAGAACCCCACCCAAGGCGGCCGCGCAAAGAGAGTAAACAGGGAGGAAGGTACCACCAGGGGGACGGGGCGAGGGGAGCCTCGGGGGCCTTTGGGACGCATCCCCGGGGCGGAGGGGAGAATCGCGACATCGCGCCTAGTCACGACATTTCTAAAACCTCGCTGTGGGTCTGTGAGGGACGACAATATTACCCGCGACTTTAGAGGAAAGGGGGATGTCCTTCCCTCCCCCCTCTCTGAGAGCCTCCCTTTGGTGTCGCCCTCCGCCTCTACGCTCTCAGGCCCTGGGAGGAACGTTCCACCTGGGGGAGCGGGGTGGGGGGGGTGCGGGACGGGACCAAGGGGGAGCGAGGGGGTGGGGGACAGGGACAGGGCTGGGCTGGGCGGGCAGGGCCTGGCGGCCCCCGCTGCAGCTGCGGGCACAGGGGGGGGGGTGAGGGGGGGGGAACCTGCAGCCCCTGACAGCTGGGGGGGGGGGGCAGGGAAGGGGGGGGGACACGGGGCATGGGGGGGACAGGGACAGGACATGGATGGGGACACGGGGCATGGGGGGGACACAGGGCGTGGGGGGGACACGGGGTGTGGGGGGGGACAGGGATAAGGTATGGGGGGGGTCACAGGGCATGGGGGGACATGAGGGGACACGGGGGGGACACAGGGCATGGAGGGGGACACGGGGCATGGGGGGGACAGGACATGGGGGGGGACAAGATGGAGGGGATACGGGGCATGGGGGGGACATGGGGCATGGGGGGGACATGGGGCATGAGGGGGACATGGGGCATGAAGGGGACATGGCACGGGGGGGCACAGGATGGAGGTGGACACGGGGCGTGGGGGGGGGACACAAGGCATGGGGAGGGGGACACAGGGCATGGAGGAGGACAGGGACAGGGCATGGGGGGGGGACAGGGCATGGGGGTGGTCACAGGGCATAGGGGGGACATGGCACAGGGGGGACAGGGACAAGGCATGGGGGAGACACGGGGCACGGGGGGACATGGCATGGAAGCGAACGTGGCAAGGGGGGACACGGCACGGGGGGGACACAGCACGGGGGGTACACGGCATGGGTAGGGACAGGGCACAGGAGGGGACACAGGGCATGGCGGAGGTCACAGGGCACAGGGGGGGACACATGGCATGGGAGGGGACAGGGACAAGGCATGGGGGGGACACAGGGACAGGGCACAGGGGGTGCCCAGCAGCAGGGCACCCAGCTGGGATGCTGGTGTAAGCCCAGAAGGACACCCTGCAGCCCCCTGACACCTAGGGGGGACACAGGGCATGAGGGGGGACACAGGACACAGGGAGGGGACAGGGACATGTCATGGGGCGGGACACGGGGACAGGGCACCCAGCTGGGCCGCAGCCAGCAGCTCCCCGCAGGCCTCCCTCCAGGCCTGGCCCTTCCACGGCAGGCAGCTGGTAGCCCGCTGGTAGCCACGGGGCTGGCACCGCGTGTGCTTGTGGGGAATTGGGCAGCCTCCAGCAGGCACCAGCCCCACAAAAGGCAGGTTTGTGCTCGGATTTTCCATACGTGGCTCCGGCTGAGGCAGCGGAGGCTCCAAAAAGCTGCCTCCAGCCTCCAGCTTGAGCGTCCTCGGTGTGTCCTCCCCAGTCCCCCCCAGGGGTGTGCAGGGACAGCCCGGCGTGGGGCTGTGAGGCAGGGCAGGTTGCTGTAGAGCCGTAATCCTCCTCTGCCTGGAGGAGACACCCTCAGGGGGGACAGGAGGAGGGAGAACAAAGATTCCCATTGTCCCAAACCGCGGGAGCAAACACCTGATACAAAACGAGCAGCGTGCTGCTGCCGCAGCGCTTCTGCCTGCGCACCTGGGGCATTAAATCTTCCCTCCCCTGCTTGATCACTGCCACCAGCGCCGGGCTCGTTTCGGCCGAAAGAGGCTGGAGGCATCTGTTGGGTGCTTCGGAACAAACCGCAGCGAGTAAATCCCCGGCAGTCCTGTGGCTCCCCCGCTGGGAGCACCCAGACCCCGGGTACCCGCGGTGCTGGGGCCTCATCACCACCACTCCTCGGCACATCCTGGCCGAGACGGCTGCGTGATCATGGTGGAAATGGCTTTTTCTCGCCCGTTTTGCGCCGCCCCTCCATGCGCAGCATCCCAAGTAGTGGTGCTCAGCCGTGCCCCCCCACCCGCCAGCACCCACCCGTGGGTGCGAGGCGGGGGCCACGGGCCGAGGCGCTGCGGGAGGCCGCGGGCTCCAGGTTTTCCAGGCTGCCAGCGAGCCGTCGCCTTGAAGAAGATCTGCTTCTATCTCAAGGTGTCACAGCCTCAAGGGAACCACCTAATCTGTAGCTGCGCTGCAACCTTTATCTCTCCCCGCCTGTGTGAGAGGCTCTGTTTATAGCTGCCGAATAATACCTGCTAAATTGCGGGATCCAGCCCCCCCGCAGCACCCCCTGACACTTGTTTCTCTGCGAGAGGGATGCTCTCGCCTGCCAGGTGCCTTTTTCTGGAGGGAAATGCTTTGCTGGGGGACAGACAGCTGGGCTGCTCCTGCCTCTCTCCTGGGTGGGCTCTGGCCGCATCCAAGCCCCCCTAACCCTAGCAGGGCCCTGCCCCACGCTGCTGCCCCCTCCAGCTCCCTCCCACCGCTCAGCCTGGGCTCTGCTCCCCGCTAAAATCCAGCAGGTCAAGCCTCATCCTTCCTCGCCACACCCCAAGGACAGGGATGAGCAAAAATCCTCAACGGGAGGGACAAAATCACAGCTTATCTCGCGCTGCGTGCTGCCCCAGCCTCGCACGAGGCCGTGACCGTGTCCTTGCCCGGAGGTGCTGGGGGATGGTGGCCAAGCAGCTCTCGAGTCCCCCCCAGGCTTTGCCAGGGAGCCTCGGGTGCCTGTCCCTGGCCAGCTGCCCCCGGCGCTGTCCTTGCCTCCGGCAGCTCTGCCTCCCCGCTGCCCCCGTGCCTCACAAAATGGCCGAGGAGCGCGGCACGGCGGCTGGCGCGCAGGCAGAATGGCTCCAGCTGCAGCCCCGCTCCCCGTGGGAAGGCAGCCAGGGCTGTCAGCACCAGAGCTGTGAGGATGCTCTGGAAACGGGCACCCAGCAGCGTGCTGGGGGCTGGTCCTGGATCCCTGGTTCCCATGAGTCGGCATCAACCTGGGCTGCGGTGGCAAGCCGGGCTGCGTGGGGCACGCGGGGTGCGTGGGGTTCCTAGGGCCTGGGGGATACAAGGGGGGCACAGGGTGGGGGGGACGTGAGGGAGACACACAGGGGGCACGGGATGCACAGGGTGCACTCGGCATGGAGGGGGCATGAGGTGCCCAGGGGGCATGGGGTGCATGGAGCACGCAGGATGCAGCAAGTGCCTGTAGTGCGCAGGATACATGGGGTATATGGGGTGCCCCTGGTGTGCAGGACACATGAGATGCACAGGGTGCCCATGGTGCCCAGGACATGTGGGGTGCCCCTGGTCTCCAGGACACATGAGGTGCTCAGTACACATGGGACTCCCCTAGAGTCCGGGACACACGGAGTGCCCCTGGTGCCCAGGACATGCGGGACGCATGGTGTGCCCCTGGTGCCCAGGACACTTGGGGTGTCCATGGTGTGCAGGACACTTGGGACACACGGGGTGCCCCTGGTGCCCAGGACACGCAAGGCACATAGGACGTCCATGGTGCCCAGGACACACAGGACACTTGGGGTGCCCCTGGTGCCCAGGACACACCGGACGCACGGGGTGCCCGCTGCCCACCGGGGCCCCGGGCCAGCTCGGCAGCGGGCAGTTGCTGCGCCGCTGACATTTACTAATCAGCTCTAACCTCGGCTGCACACCCGCTCGTCTCGCTTGCTGTCTTGTCTCCATGGAGACTCCGCAACCTTTGCTCACTCGTTAATGGTATCTCAGCAAACGAAACTCCAACGCCACCCAGCCTTCCCCTCCCGGCCCCGGCGAGGGGGAGGCTCGCCCACGGGAGACATCCTCCCCGCTCCCCTCCATCCCCATCCCCTCCCGCAGCCGGGGATAAAAGGGATGAGTCCTTGTTAACGAAGGACCGAGCCAGGCTGGGCCGATCCGGGGGCAAGTTCTGAAGGCGGCGCGGGAGGAGGGCGAGCCAGCATCATCCTCGCCGCGAAAACAAGACCTGGCGATTTTATTGCTGCGGCAGCACCGATGGGCTCCAGCTGTGGGATGCCGGCCAGGAACCGGCTGCGGTGCCCGCAGCTCTTCCCAAGGAGGATTTATTTTGCGCAAAGCCCAGGGCGGTGGCCGTGCCCGGCGTGTTTGTGCCCCCCACGTCCCCACCCCAAACCTCGGGGTGAGCGGGGTGGCCACGCACCCCCTGGGAGCCTGCTCCGTCCCCGGCGTCCTGCGCTCGCCAGTTCTGTTTTCAAATTAACATGGGAAAGATGCCCATTACCTGCTTCCAGATAATGACTATGATTAGGCAGAGCTCTGCTGCCAGCCGAGATCTGAAGGATTTCTGTGCACTCCAGCAGCGCTTGCCGGTGCAAAAACAAGAGCAATAAAGTGTAAATAAAAGACTAAAGAAAATAGCGTGGTCCATCAGCGGAAGGGTGCGTGGAGGCAGCTCTAATGACAGCCTTTCTGCGGCTGTGTCGATGGTTTCAGCCCCGCTACAGACAAGGTGAAATTGGTGAGGGGCTGCCCCACGCCTGCACCCCACGTTTGAGCCTGGATCAGCCTCCGGTTGCTCAAAACCGGGGGGTTTGGAAAGAGGGAAATAAGTAAATAAATAAATAGAGATGTGCGCTTGTTTGTGCTGGGCAGGAATAGGTGAGCTGCAATATAATGAGCAAGGCTGGCCTTGGGGGACTCCCAGCCCTGCAGGAAGAGCTGTGGAGAGGAAGGAAAAGCCAGCCCCATCTCCCGAGACCTCTGCGCCAGCGCACAGAGCGCTCCTGGCCGCGGTGCTGCCCGGGGGTGCCCCGTGCCCCGAGGGCTGGCGGGGTTTCTGCCTCCCCAAAAGGATGCCTGCAGCCCTACGGGGATGGGGATGGGCAGGGGGCAGCGCACAGAGGGGAGGATGGGATGGGGTACGCCACCCACACAAAGCTGGGTGCGCAGCTCAGCTGGAGCACTGTCACCCTCCTGGTCCCCATCCAGAGCCCTCGCTGCCCTGCAGGCTCCCTCGTGTCCCCAAAACACCGTGGTACAGCCCAGCCTTCATCCCCAGGAGGATGAGGATGGGCTGGGACACATCAAGGGGACCATGAGACGGGGACACCCATGGCACATGGCGGCACCCTGCCCGCCCTGCAGCCCCGTCGGGGCGGCTCCCTGTGAGTCAGAGGCAGGCAGGGCTGAGCTGGCAGCGGGGCACTGCTCACCGCAGGGCTCCAGGGCGAGGAAGAGGGCGGCCGACACGGGGCGAGGAAGGGCGGGCGGCACGTCCCAGCCTGCGGCACCCAGCCATTCACCCGCCTGCCGGGCCTCGCCTCCCCCTGGGGCTGCATTCCTCACCCTGCGCCCTCTGTGAGATGAAGGGGACCGGTGTCGGGCACACATCCTGCGGGGAGGCTGGGCACCCCAAGCTGGCCGGTTTATGTGGGTTCAGCATTTGGGAAGGCAGAAACCCCCTGCCCACGCTGCCAAGTTGGGAATGTTTCTCCCTGCCTCACCTTACGCTGGTGGTGCCCAGGGACAAGGTGCCACCACGTGCAGGGACAAGGCGCTGCTCCCCACCGGGGCTGGAAGATCTGCACGGTGACCACTGCCTCCCAAATCCTCTCCCACGCGTGGCTGCAGGCAAAGCAGCTCCCCAGGGACCCCGGTGGCCCCGTGTCACCCTGCCAGGAGGGATGCAACAGCCGCAGGGCTGGTGCAGGGTGGTCCCCCCCAGACCCCCACCCTGCACAGGGTCACTGTGGTCCCGGTGCCCACGGGCACTGTCTGTGGCCACAGCCCGGCCGGGCGGAGGCCCAGGGAGGGAGCTAATCTCTGCCCCGATTAGGCAGAGTTCCCAGCAATGGAGGTTTCTTCTTTTTTTCTCCCCCCTCAGTGATAACAAATAATAATATAATCCCCTTAATCCCTCCCCGAGGAGCCGGCGTGCACACCGAGACAGGAAGCGCGGCGCTTCTGCCACCGCTGATAACTCGCACAATTTGGGCCCTCGGAAAAACAAACACCGGGGCTGGCGCCATACCCCCAAAAACCCGCACGGTGCCCCCGGGCTCCCACCCCAGCACCCCCAAACCAGACCCTGACCCATTGCCAGCCCCAAGGGACACGATCCTGACCTCATTCCTCCTGCAGGGCACAGCCAAGGTCCCCACCACAACCAAGCAGCTCCAGCCCCCAGTGGAGCTCGCTCAGCCTTTATAGGGCGCAGCTGCCCCCTCCCCACCCCATAGTCCCACCGAGCCTAAAAGGCCTCCTGGCGGCCTCTTGTGTCCCTTGCAGAACCCCCCTGGAGCTTGAGCACTTTCGGGGTGCCGTCCCCTTGCACCCCCATGTTCCTCAGGGGTCAGGGACATGCCCTGAGTGCCCCCACCCCATGAGGCTCCCCCCGCTGTGCCCCAGTGGAGCTCTGGCACTGGGCGATTCCCCTCTCCCCCTCACCGGGGCCCCTCTGTGCAAGATGTGGGATCCCTGGCGTGGAGCCCCCCCCTTTTTGTCCCCCCCGGTCACTGGGTGCCAGGGAAGAACCCCGGCTGCCAAACCCCGTCCCCGTAACGGGGAGCCTCCCCCTGGGGCGGGTGCGCAGCCCCCCCCCCTGTGCCAGCCCCCCCCCCCCCAGCTCCGCCAGCCCCGCCAGCCAGCAGATATTGCTAACAGCCCGCAACAGCCCTCGCTTTTATTCCCTCACTTTCCTGGCCCCTGCTCTGCTGATCTCAGCTCCTCTGGCTCCAAAACGGCTTTTAAAATTACCAGAGAGTGGAGACCTCTGCGAGCGCTCTGCCCCCGGCTGCCACGGCCGCCCGCGGCCCCCCCCCCCAAGGCTGGGGGCAGCTCCAGCGCCAGCACGCGCTGGGGACAGGGGCACACACTGGGTGGGGGTTACCGGCACACACTGGGGACATGGGCACATGCTGGGGGCTTTGGGCACACGCTGGGGGCTACGGGCACACACGGGGTGAGGGCTATGGGTACACGTGGGTTATGGGCACACATGGGAGACATGGGCGTGCACTAGGGGACATGGGCACGCGCTGAGCGGGGGCTCTGGACACACGCTGGGGGCTATGGGCACATGCTGGGGACACGAGCATACACTGGGTGGGGGCTACGAGCACACACTGGGGGCTGTGGGCACAAATGAGGGCCATGGGGGCACAATGGGGACACTGACACACACTGGGCGACATGGGTATACATGGGGGACATGGGCACGCATGGGGGACATGGGCACACACCAGGGACATGGGCACGCACTGGGGGGCACTGGCACACGCTGGGGGACATGGGTATACTGGGGACACTGGCACATAATGGGGGCCATCAGCATTGCACTGGAGCCATGGGCACACATGGGGGGACATGGGCACGCACTGGGGACACTGGCACACACCGGGGGATGAAAGCGTGCACCAGGGGACTCAGGCATGTACTGGGGACACGGGCACACGCTAGGGGACACTGGCACATGCTGAGGGACGTTGGCACACATGGGAACCATGAGAGTGCGCTGGGGACATGGGCACACACTGGGGGACATGGGCACACAATGGGGACACTGGCACAAGGGCGCATGCTGGGGGACACGGGCATGCACTGGGGGACATGGGCACATACTGGGGACAAAGGCACACACTGGGGACAGTGGCACACGCTGGGGACATGGGCATGCACCGGGGTACATGGGCATGCACCGGGGTAAATGGGCACGCACTGGGGGACACTGGCAGACACTGGGGGGACACAAGCATGCACCAGGGGACACGAGCACGCACTGGGACCCGTGGCAGAGGTGGCCCCGCAGCCAGCAGCACCCGTGGGTTGGCGCAGAGCAGGGTGCCGTCCGCCCCGGTTATTTAAAAGGCGCCAGGCTGGGCTTGATTAAAACAAAGTAAAAGCCAGAGCCAGGGCAGAGAGGGGATTAGATGGCTCGGGGGAATGTTAATGGACTCCAGAGCTTTCTGCCCGGCCGGCGGCTGGGCCGAATCCAGCCGGGGTGGCTGGGGACGGGCAGGGCTTGGGCTGGGTGGGCGCAGCGAGCGTGTTGGGGCTCAGCAGGACCCCGAAACGGGGCTGCGGGCGCTGGGCTCGGGCAGAAGCGGGTTCGCCATCCCGCTGGGTGCTGGGGAGCCCGAGCTGCTGCCGGAGGAGCGGAAGGAGAAGGAGGGGGGGGGACCCGGCAGGGGGGTGGTGGAAATAGCTTCCAAGGGCCTGGCCCTTCCTCTGGGAAAAGCAGGGGTGGTCTGGTGCTGCAGCTGGGCTCCGCGCCGCCCCCGCCGCTGCACAGGGGGCCCTCCCCGCGCTGGGGACGTCCCGGGGCCACCGCCACCGCCACCGTCCCCTGCCCGCAGCCCCCTTCCCAAGGCTGTCCCAGGGCTGTCCCGGAGCAGGGGACGGGGACAGCTCGGCCGGCGGGGCTGCCAGCAGCCAGGGGGGGCTTCGGAGGGGCGCTGGCGGCGGGCAGGGGCTGCCAGATGCACTGGATTGCAGGTCTGACGTGGGAAATCGCCTCCCTTCCTCGTTAGCTTGTGATTAGCATGTCAAGTGGTTGAAGTTCGTGGGTATAAAGGATGCGAGCTAAGAATAATGGCTTCAATTTTCTTCGCGGCACAGCCATTAATTTGAAGGAGAAGGGTGGTGGTGGTGGTGGTGGGGGGGTGGTGTCCAAATCTCCTGGGCAGCTCCAGACAGCGCCGCCGGCCCCCGGCCCGTGCGGTGCCAAGGCTGGGCCCTGCCGCGGCCCCGAAATCGCTCGTGGGGCGAAGCAGGGCGAGGGCGACCTGCGGTGGCACGCCTGGCACCAGATGTCCCAGTGGCGATGGAAAGCCCGGTGATGGGCTTCAGCTGGCACCGGGGGGGGCGCATGGAGGGTCCCCCCCCAGGCAGTGTGGGTACGGGGGTCCCGTGTGCCGCCCCATGCCAGGTGTGCAGCCACGCGCCCCGTCCTCCGCCCCACTCCTCGATCCCCTTGGAAAAGGGGCATTTCCATGGCCTTGTCGTCCCCCCCCCCCACCCCGGGCTCCGTCCCCACGCTGGGAGGTGGGAGGGGAGGGCAGGGAGGGGAGGCAAATTCCTGCTTTGTTTCCGAGGGAATGGGAGAAGTCGAAATGGCAGCGAGCCGCCTCCGAGCAGAGCTGCGACGTTTGGGCTGCTTAATTAAAAAATGGCCCTGTTGGCCCCGACCAGGCACAGCCGGGGCTTTCCTCCGCCTGCTCCTCCTGCAGGCTCGGTGCATTGCACAGCACCGCGCACAGCACCCAAGGCTGCCAAGTTTGGGGGAAAAGCTCCTAAATCCTGGCGCTGTACCCCCTGCAAGCGGTTCCCCCCCAAACTTCAACGAGCACGCGCTGCGCAAATAAAGAAAGGGCAAAGCGAGCGTTTCCCCTCCAAATTTCGAAGGCATTTTGTCCTTTTTTTTTCCCCCCCCCAAGCAGCCTCTGCTGGCAAGACCCAGCCAAGAGCCTGGCACGGCGGTAGAGCCGCTGGGCCGTGCTGATAAACCCCCAGAAATCAGCCCGATCACCGGGCCCCTCAGCCGCAGAGCCCGCTCGATGGATTTCATTTAATTTATTTTTAAAAATAAAATGTAAAACTCACACTATAAAATATAAAACTCATCCCCCCCCCCCCCCCCCCAAGCCCCGTCCCTCGCCGCTGCTTTCCGCTAACCAAAAAGAGGCAAAATGGCGGGGAAACGGCTCACAGGGAGGGCAAGGTGTTCGCCTGGGGTCGATGCAGAAGCGTTCGGCACTGGTCCCGTGGGTGCAGGGTGCAGGGCACCCATGGCACACCCCCCCCCCTCGCCTGCCTCAGTTTCCCCATTGAGCCCCGTTGCAGGCAGGGAGATTTGGGGGAGGCTGAGCACAGTTTTGGGGTGTCCTGGGGTGGGGTTGTCCCTCTCCCATGGGTGCTGCGTGTGCAAGGGCTGTGGGTGAGGGGGCTCCAGCCCCCGTCCCTGCCCCACCAGCAGCCTCCCGGTGCTGTGGGGTGGGGGGTGCCAAGGGTGGGTGCCCCCCACCGACATCCCCAAGGGCATGCGGCCTCTGGGGAGGGTGGGGGGGACCCTGATGGCTCTCCTGGTGCTGGGTGATACCGGGGGGACATCAGGGGTGCACCCAGCGCTGGGGTGCAGGCAGTGAGCGTGGCGGGTCCCCAGGGATGGGGATGGCGATGCTGCAGCATCGCAGGCGCCAGCAGAGCCCCCCCCACCCCCACCCTCATCTCTCCCCCCGCTTTACCCCAAGGACCCTGGGGGGGCTCCCAGGGTGCTGGAGGGGACCGCAAGGGAGCCGTGTCCCCCTCCCTTTGGCCCCTGCCCCGTGGAAATACAGCCTCCTCCAAACCCCAAACCACCCGCACCTGGGGGGGCTGGGGCTGGCAACCCCCCTCTCCTCTCCCTCCAAGCACCCTGGCCCTATAAGGGGGTGCGGGGACCTGGCTACATCCTCCCAACCCCATAACAATTTTATTCTTTTTTTTTTTTTTTTTGGGGGGGGGCTGCATAGCACCACGCTCACTAGGTCACGGCTCACGGCTCCCCAAAACATATTGCCCCCCTCCTTTAGCCCCCCCCCTCTCCCGCACAGCCATCCTCGTTGCCCGGCGGCGTGGCGCTGGCAGCCTCGCTCCCCCCGCACCCCCGGCCATCAGTATGCACCGTGTGTTGTTCTCCATAGCAACCTCTTTCTTCCCCCCCCCCGGCCCCCCCAGTGCTGCACGAGCACTTCGCTGCAGCAGCCGTGACCCCGCCGGGATTGCTAACCTCTCCCACCCACAGGTGGCTGCTGCCCCCCCCTCAAATCCCCCCCCCCCTCCCCAAAGGATGCTGCAGGGCTGAGCTGCCCATTCCTGGAAGTTGTGTTTTTTTTTTCCTTTTTTTTTTTTTTTTTAATTTAATTTATTATTATTTTTTTAATTTTTAATCGTTTTTTATCCCTTTTGGCGCTTTGCCCAGCCCTTAACCTGCCCGCAGCCCCAAGCCGCTGCCTCCTCCGTCACCCACCGGGGGTGGCACCCATGGGTGCTGATGGGTGTGTGTGTGTGGGGGCACCCATCGTTCCCAGTAGCGCGCGGCGAGGGCAGCGGGTGCCCACTGGTGCCACTGGGGGACCCCCACGGAGGGATCCCACTGTGGGCCTCATCCTGCTCGCTGCTTTCCCCCCCCCCCCCCATAGCCATGCTGGGGCTGAGCCCCCCAACCTGGGGGGGGGGGCAACGTCCCCCTTTTATCCCCCCCCCTTGGCGCAGCGAGGCCGTGCCGCCCCCCGAGAGAAGCAAGACAGCAGCGGCACCGCTCAATATATAGGTTTCTTTTAATATAAAAAAAGTGCCTATGAAAAATTCCTTCCTAAATACACAAAAAGACCAGTTGAGGGCAAGAGCGGGGGCCGGCGGGGCCGGGCGTGGGGGCTGGGGGCTCTCCGGGGGGGGGTGCCACGGCCACAAGCACTGCGTGGGTCAGCTTGGGGGGGTGACACGAGGAGGGGGGGGGGCTGCTATTTTGACCAGTTTTTTTTTTTTTTTTTTTATCCCCCCCTTTTTCTTTTTTTTGGGGGGGCATTTTGCCCTTTTCTTTTGCGCTGTTTTTCATTTTGGTGGAGGGGGAGGTCAATTTTTTTTAATTTTTTTTTGCACAATCCACAAAGCCGTACAGAAGTTGCCAAACCTGGGCTGGGGGGGGGAGCAAACGAGGGGGGGGGGAGCAAAATGAAGGGGGGGGGGAGCAAAATGAAGGGGGGGGGGGACAGAGGGAAAAGGTTGGGGAGAAAAAGAGGAGCCGAACCCCCCCGGCACCCACGCACACACGCACACCCTGAGCTCGTCACCGCGGGAAGGAGAGCGGTCCCCCCGTGCCCCCCCCCGGCTCCCCCTCCCCACAAAGAGGGTGTGTTATTGATTTCTTTTCTTTTTTTTTTTTTAAATCTTTTTTTTTAACTCCTTTTTTTTTAAACTCCTTTTTTTTTTTTTTAAACTCCTTTTTTTTAAACTCCTTTTTTTTGTTTTGTTTTTTATACAAATTTGGATCTTTGGGTGTGTACTGCCAAAAAAAAAACCAAAAAAAAAAAAAAAAACGCGTCGTCCTTATTAATAATAATAAAAATAAAACTCAAATCATCATCATTAAAAAAAGGCAACGGAAACCCAAGGAACCCATGCGGAAGTTGCACACCACAAAACCACAGCAGATGTACAGAATGCAATATACAAGACACGATTTATAATAAAACATTATATACAATAAATAGGTTATTGTTACTTTTTTTTTTTTTTTTGTCGATCGATCTGTAAATAAATTTTCTCAGTGCATACTGGTGGGTTTTTGCTCTTCTCTCCTGCATATTTGCCTCTCTTTCGCTTTAGTTTTTTTATTCTCTGTCACTTTTTGATTCTCTCTCAGGTGTGTGGCTCTCCTTTATTTATTTTTATTTTTTTGTGAATTTTCGTCTTTTTTAATTTTTTTTTTCCTTAAACATTTTTTTTTCTCCTTTTCTTCAAAAGTATTTACAATTGCTGGTTTTTGTGCAGAAAACGAAACTTAATAAAATAAAAAATAAAAATCCAAAGAGTCCCTCTGCTTCTGGCGGGAGGAGAGCGCGGCGCCGGCGCCACGGCCGGGGCGGGGGCCGGGGGGGGGGGGCGAAGCGGGGCGGCAGGGCCGGGGGGCACCGGCGGCGGCCCCCTCCTCTCCTCTCCTCTCCTCTCCTCCTCTCCTCTCTGCTCCGGTGGCCGGGGCCGTCGGGTGGGCGCGGGGGGCCGAGGGCGCGGGGGCTCCGCTGGCTGGGCTGGCTGCGGGGAGAGCGGACAGGGGTGAGCGTCCGGCCGCCCCCGGCCCCCCCCGCCCGACTTCCCGCAGGAGGGATGGATCCGTGCCCGAATGGGTGGTGCCCGTGCGGCCCAGGGGTCTGGGGTCCTGTACATCCCAAATCTGGCACCCCCATGCCCAGGGGTCTGGGGTCCTGCAACCCCCCTCGTCTGGCACCCCCATGCCAAGGAGTCCGGCACCCACCTGCCCAGGGGTCTGGGGTCCTGCACGCCCCAAATCTGGCACCCACATTTCCAGGAGTCTGGGGTCCCACAAACCCATATCCAGCACCCCCATGCCCAGGGGTTTGGGGTCCTGCACGCCCCAAATCTGGCACCCACATGCCCAGGGGTCTGGGGTCCTGCAAGCCCCAAATCTGGCACCCACATGCCCAGGGGTCTGGGATCCTGTAACCCCCTCCCCCCTCCACCTGGCAACCAGCTGCCCAGGGGCCTGAGGTCCTGCACACTCCAAATCTGACACCCACATGCCCAGCCGTTTGGGGTCCCACATGCCCCTGTTTGGCACCCACATACCCAGGAGTCTGGGGTCCCACAAATCCCCCATCTGGCACCCACATACCCAGGGGTTTGGGGGTACTCCACACCCCCCCCATTTGCCACCCACATGCCTATGGGTTTAGGGTCCTGCAAACCCCCCATCGAGCACCCCCATGCCAAGGGGTCTGGCACCCACCTGCCCACGGGTCTGGGGTCCCACAAATCCCCCATCCAGCACCCACATACCCAGGATCTGGGGTCCTGCTCACCCCCATTTGCCACCCATGTACTCAAGGGTCTGGGGTCCTGCTCACCCAGCACCCATGTACCCAGGGGTCTGGGGTCCTGCTCACTGGGTCCAGCACCCACCTGACCCCCCCCGTCTCCAGCACCCATTCACCCTGTCCTCCAGCACCCCACACCCTGGGGACCAGCACCGAGCACCAGCACCGAGCTCCAGCCACCCACAGACCCTGGGGCAGCCGAGGTCTCTGGGTTGGTGCTCGGCCACAGGACACCACCGGCAGCACCCATGGGTGCTCGCAGCCCGAACGGTGCCGTGGCCATCTGGGGACAAGCACCAGCGGAGCGCACGTGGCACTTACTGGGCACCGGCTGCGTCTCCGAGACCCACGGCGAAGCTGCCAAAGTCTCCGTGTGGCCAGCTCTCCGAAACACCCATCGGCGTCATCCGGCGAGAAAAACACCCCCAGCAAGCAAGCAAACGGGGAGGAAAACAGAAAAAAAAAAAAAAAAAAAAACACAACAAACAAACCGGACCCTCCGAGGGCGGCCGAGGGTCCCCGCGGCACCAGGGAGGGGGCTCAGGGCCGCTGACCCCCACGTCCTGTGGCCGCTTCTTGCCCAGCCCTGCCCGCCCACCCTGCCCGCCGGCTCTGCCCAGGGCTTGGCGGGGGCCAGTGCTGTCCATCCGTCCGTCCGTCCGTCCGATTGTCCTGCTGCAGGGCGGGAGGTGGGGGCGGCAGTCCGGAAAGCAGAGCCGGGTCATTCTCAGACGGAGCGGGTTTTAGTATGAAGGGGGGAAAAAAACGGGGGGGTTTTCTCTCTCTTCCTTTTCTCTTCTTCCGTTATTTTTTTTCTCTTTCATTTCACCTATTTTTTAACTTTTTTTTTCCATTTTTTTCTTTTTTCCCTTTTTTTTTCTTTTTTTTCTTTTTTTTTTTTTTTTTAGAAAACAAACAAACGGTTCCAATCCCAGTTAAATACAGAACTTGAAAAGTGTTCCAGAAAAAAAGTGCTGGCTAAATTACCTCTGCAAGAGAAACACAACAGCAGGGCGGGGGGGTGAGAAGGGCCCGGGCGCCCCGTGCCCCCCCACCCCAACAGCTCAGCACCCCCTTGACCCCCGTCCCGAGAGGGGGTCCCGCACCTACCCTGTAACAAAACCTCGTTGTCTGGTTGGCACGTCAGCAGACACTACAATGAGGTGACCGTAAAAGTGTCCTCGGGGTGCTGTTGCTCTACCATCGGCCCCAAAAACCCGCTCTTCTGGGTGGGGGCCATGACGGGGTGCCCTTGGGGTGCAAAACTGGGGTACCTGTAGTTGTCCTGCAGCTGCAGCATAGAGTCTCTCGGTACGGGGGAGATATTCAAGTCATTGATCAGGGGGCAAGCGTAGGGGCCTCGGTGGTGAGCCCGGGACATCTCCAAGGGCTCCTTCTCGCCCTTGGGGGGGTGGGTGCCGCTCGGGCTGCTCAGGTGGGGGTTGAGACACGAGGGGTCCGTCCTGCCCATGAAGTCCACCAGCATGCCGGCCCCCGCCTTGCCGTCGTACGAGGAGGGGCTGCGGGTGCTGGCGTTGGGCGAGTACCAGTAGGGGGGATTTTTGCAGCTGGGGGAGTCGTAGTGTGGCTGAGGCATGGGGAGGTCGCGGCAGGCCATGTGCGGGGCGTGCGGCAGGGCCCCCCCCTGCATGCTGTGTTTGAGCGAGTCGCAGGCGGGCAGCTTGCGGAGGTCGCCCGCCCGCAGGTCCTCCTTGAAGGCCAGCGTGGGCGAGCAGTTGGGCGAGAAGGCTTTCTGCAGGCCGGCCTCGAAGACAGTCTGCTGGCCGGGGGCTGCCAGCTGGTGAGGGAGGGCGGGGAAGTGCTTGCTCTCCAAATCCGGCTGCCCCAGGCCGGGGGAGTCGCTCTGAAAGCCCTGCACGAACGTCCCGTCCGAGGGGGTGGAGGGGTTCATGGAGTAGGGCCCGGCGTAGTCACAGGGGTCCCGCTCGCCCACCCCGAAGCCCCGGGACTGGGAGGGCAGGGGGGACATGCTGCTGTCCCCGCTGTAGTAGTCCAAGCCCAGGTCCGTGCTCTCTTGGAAGAGGGGGTTCACCGGCTGCGACTTGGTGGGGAACTTGGCCTTGCCCGTTCCCCGCTCCTTCTTGGAGGCGCAAGCCCCACGGGAGCCCCGGGGCTGCCGGGGCCCCGTGTTCCTCTTGGAGGGGTACACGGAGGAGGAGGAAGACGAGGAGGAGAAGTTCAGGTGGGACGTGTCGAACATGTCCACCTTCTTCCGCCGGCCCCGTCCGGGCTTGGAGTTGCTCTGGAAGAGGACGCTCTGGTTCCAGTTGTAGCCGGGGGCTGAGGACGCCTCGTTCCAGTCCATCATGAGCTTCTCCAGGCTGGAGAGGCTGGACTGGCCCTCGCTGGATGAGGCCTCGCTGTTGGCGCGCCGGTAGCCGGCCGGCTGGTTGAACTGGGTGCTGTCGGAGGAGGACTCGGAGAAGGTCTCCGAGACCGTCTGCTGCTTGGCCTTCTGCGGGGTGTAGTTGGAGATGTCCAGGATGACGTTGGGCTCGTTGAGGTGGCACTCGAAGCCTGGGTTGTAGAGCTGGCTGAAGGCCTCCGAGCTCCAGTCCAACCCGCCGTAGCCCTGCCGGAAAGCCCACTGGGACGCGCTGGGGAACTGCCGGCAGTTCTCGGGCGAGGGCTGGAAGGAGGCCGAGCCTTTGGGCACCATGTAGCCTCCGGGCGAGACGGTGCTGGCCCGGCTGTCACAGCGCAGCGGGGTGTGCGCGGCGCTGGAGAACTGGCCACCCTCGGCGCTGTTGAAGAAGGAGGCCTTGCCCAGCGGCAGGCTGGGGCCGGCCGTCTGCTGCGCGTAGCCGGCGCTGTGGGCGCTGCTGGGGGAGGACGGGAGGCTGCTGCCGCTGCCGTAGGCGAAGCTGCAGTCCTTGCTGGTGGGGCAGTCCTGCGCCGACGGGTACTGCTTCCCTGGGGGGAAGACGCTGGCGGGTGCCACACTCTGCCCCGTGCTGTAGCCGCCGTACTGGGGGTAGCCGGGGGTGCCACTGGCCGCCGGGTGTGCCGTGGGCGACCGCGACACGGCCGAGGGCGGCACCAGCTTGGGGAAGGCCTCAGCGCCGCGGCACTCCGAGGCTCCTTGGGCCACCCCGTAACCGGTTGCGGGGCGGCCGGGAGGGAAGGCCTGGCGGCCTTGCATGGCCGCGTGGAAGGCAGCCTCAGCGCCGGGGGCTGCTGCTGACGCCGCCACTTTGCCCCCCCGGGCCGGGTAGGCGGCCAGGCCCCCCCGTTGGCCTGCCAGGGCACTGGGGGGAGCCGTGTAGGCGGCCGCCGATTTACGGGACTCAGAGCGCGAGGCTGAGAGGGCGAAGTCCAGCAGGTCGGAGGAGTCGTCCGAGTCCAGCAAGGAGCGGAAATACCCCGTGAAGAGGCTGTGCCGCTCCTGGCTGACCTCGGCCTGCGAGGACGCTGCGCTGCCGGCGTAGAAGCTGGCCCGGCCGGAGGAGCCCGACTCCAGCGCCGCGGCGTGGAAGGGCCTGGCCTCGGCCCCCTGGTAGCTGCAGTTGCGGCTGGCCTGGCCGGCGGCGTGGCCGTGGTGGGGGGCCCAGGGGCTGCCCTTCTCCCCGGCCCACTCGGAGGCACTGTCGCTGAAGCTCTGGCCGGGGTTTTGCTCGGGGAAGAGCACCCCATTCTTGCGGGTCCGCCGCTTGCGCTTGGGCTTGCCCACGGGGTCGGGCTCCGGCCGGCCCCTCTTGCGCGGGTGCACGGGGTCGGCGTGCACGGCGGCGGGGGCCTTCTTCTTCTTGCCGATGCCCTCGAAGAAGTCGCTGAAGGAGCAGCGGGAGGCGCGGGCGGCGTGCCCACCGCCGCGCCCGCCGAAGCCGCCCACCTTGCCGCCGCGCCGGCGGAAGCCCTGGACGCGGTGCAAGAAGTGGGAGATGCTCTGGGTGTCGGGTGCCTGGTGGATGGACTCGGGCTCACTGGGCGTCCAGCAGCGGGGCGGCGAGCAGCGCCCTGAGCACTGGCTCTGCCGGTTGAGGAACGCCAACTTGGCCAGCACGTCCGAGTAGTCAGCTT
Source organism: Cygnus olor (assembly GCF_009769625.2). Lineage (NCBI taxonomy): Eukaryota > Metazoa > Chordata > Aves > Anseriformes > Anatidae > Cygnus > Cygnus olor. The sequence continues at coordinate 4,317,634 of NC_049191.1, forward strand.
TGCTGTCGTTGGTGTCGGCGATGTAGGAGGGCTGGGGCGAGGCCAGCTTCTGCTTCCTCCTCCTCCTCTTCTTCACCTCCGGGGCGGGCTCCTTGGGTTTGGCCTGGCCCAGCAGCAGGTTCTTGGGGGGCCTGCCCCGCTTGCGCTTCAGGATGATGGGCATCTCGCCGGGGGGGAAGACCACCACCACGTTGCGCCCGTTGTTCTTCATCTTGAGCAGCGGCGTGGGCTCCATGGAGCTGCTGGCTGCCAGCTCCTTGCCCTCCAGGTTCAGGTTGCTGCTGAGTGACGACACCTTGTAGGTGGTTTTGTTCCTCCTCCCCAGCGACACGGGGATCTTGGCCATCTTTACCACCATCTTCCGCACCCCGCGGCACTTGCTCTTCTTCCCCGCCATGGCGGGGGCCTTGGGCACCTCGTCGGGGTCCAGGGCTTCAGGGGGTGGCGGGGGGGTCAGCAGCGGGGTGCTGGGCTCCTCGGGCCCTGGGGGCACCTCGGCGGGCAGGGCGAGGGGCAGGACACGGCTCTCAGGGGCGACGTCTGCCCGGCGTCCTCGCCCTGCCCTCCTCCTGCGGCACAGCATCTTTGGCTTGTCAGTCCGGCGCAGCGCGTACTTGCGGTGGTCCTCGCCGCACCTCCCGGCCCCCCGGCCCCCGCAGGGGCCGCGTTTCACCACGCCGCTCAGGGGACACCCCCCCAGGCGGGGCTGCAGGCCGTGGGGCCGCAGCGGGTCCCCAGTGCCCGCCTGCGCCTCCAGCAGCTCCGGCACGGGCCCCAGCGTCTGCGCCTCCAGCAGCGAGGGCTCGGTTGCCAGCAGCGGGGCCCGTGCCTCCAGGAGCTGCGGTTCCAAGGCTCCGGGCAGTGGCTCCAGCGTCTGCAGCCCCAGCGGCTCCGCCAACGGCTCCAGCGACTGCAGCTCCAGCGATTCGGAGAGCGGCTCCAGCGACTGCAGCTCCAGCGACTCGGAGAGCGGCTCCAGCGACTGCAGCCCCAGCGGCTCCAGGTTCTGTAGCTCCAGCGACTCCGGCAGCGGCTCCAAGCTCTGCGAATCGAGCAGCTGGGGCTGCGACTCCAGGGACTGGGAATCCAGCAGCCGGGACTGGGAGTCCAGCTCTTGGGCCGGGAGCAACTGGGGCTGTGCCTCCATCGACTGCGACTCCAGCAGCTGCGTCCCCGGGCACGCCAGGGAGGCCAGTTCGTTCAGGATGTCCGCCTCAGCCAGGTCCGAGTAGTCACTGGCGTCGGGCTGGGAGCAACCGGCTTCCTCCGCGGGCGCTTTGGAGGCTGGAGGAGGCTGCGGGGCGCTCCCCCCCCCGCCCTCGGCCTCCCCGTCACGGGCCGGGGGCCGGGGGTGCCGCGGCGGCTCCGCTTTGCAGAGCACCCCGCGCTCCTCGGGGCTGCGGATGCTGTTGGCCAGGGAGGGCGAGGAAAAGAAGCTGTACTGGAGGTCGCGGTCGGCGGGCAGGAGGCGGCCGTCCTCATGGCCGCCGCCGCCGCCGCCACGGAGGCTGCCGCAGTCCAGGTGCACCCCGCTGCTCTTGAGGTCCTCGGAGAGGCGGTTGAGGTCCTTCATGATGTCGATGAGCTGCACCACGGGGTGGAGGTTGATGTGCCCGTTGCCGCACTTGCTCCGGAGCAGGGCGACGATGCTGTCGACGTTGCAGCGGCCCGAGGCCAGCGTCGCGTTGGGGAAGGTCTTGGGCGCCCGGTCGCGGGCGGCTGCTTCCTCCGCGCTGCCCCCCAGGATCCGGGGCTCGCCGGCGCAGCCCAGCAAGTCCTCGGCCGCCTTGGTGCCGCCGTGCACGCTCTGGCACCGGTCGGCCGGGTCGCCGTGCAGCAGCGAGCCTGCCTGGTGCTCCCGGCCGAGCGCGGGGCACGAGCCCTCAGGGAAGCTCAGCACGCTGCAGGATAAGGCCTTCTCCGCCGGGCAGGCCGGGGGCCGCTGCGCTGGGTGCCCCGGCGGGTAGAACTTGGGCTCTCGGACGTAGTCGGGCGAGCCGCGCACAACGCTGGTCGTTACCACTGGGCCCGGGGGCTTCACGCGCATCCTGAACTCCTCCTCCCCCGCGTGCCGCTTGGCCGAGCAGTTGCTGACATGGGGGTCGGGGATGGTGAGACAGGGACCTGGACGGGGCAGAGAGGGGACAGTGAGGACCCCAGGGCGCCACCGGCCAAAGCAGCCGGCTGCGCCCGCTCCCTCCCTGCTGAGGGAGAGCGGGGTGCCCGGATTCGGCCCCCCGCTCACCCTGGCCCCATCGCCAGCGGGGATCAGGCCGCGCTCCCCAGCCTCCTCCCTTGCCCGGCGCAGCGGTGACTTACCCTCGGCTTTGCTGCTGCTCCTGCTGTTGCACTTGAGCTCTCTGCAAAGGAAGCGGGGCGGAGGGTTAGCCCCGAGTCGGGGGTCCCCGGGTTGCCCCCCCGTGCCCCGGGGTTCGCAGCGCCAGGTCCCTGCAAGGGACATACCAGGGGCTGGTCCTCCCTGGGGTGCTCCCAAGCTGGCGCAGCCGAGAGGGCAGCCTGTGCCCATCACCCTGGCGTCGGGGCTGCGAGCGGGGCAGGGGGAGGCTGCCTCCGATCTGGGGACAGAGGGGACAGGTTGACCAGCCCCTCCACGGAGCCGGAGGGGACGCGGGTCCAGGGATGCTCGGGTTAACACCCCCCACATCCCCCCACCCCCCACCCCCCACCCCACCCCGTACCTCCCACCCCGTCCCCGCCACCACCTCCCCGCCCCGACCGTCTCCCCCCTGGGGCTCCAGCCTCGTCCCCTCGCGGCGTGCCCCGGGGTGCCGGGCCGGGGGAACCGGGCGCGGTGGGGGCCCTGCGGCCGCGTTGCCGCTAGGTGTCCCCGGCGAGCCGCGCTGCCCGCCCGCCGAGCCGCCCGCCCCGCTCCCGGCCACCCGGTCCCCGCCCCGGCCCCGCCGTGCCCCCCCCCGGCCCGGCCCGGCCCGGCCCGGCTCGGCTGGGGGACGGCAGCGGGATGGACAGGGGCCGGGGGGGGGGGCTCGGGGCAAAGTTCTTTGTTCGGGGGTGGGTGGGAGGGGAGGGGTGCTGTGCGCCCCCCTACCCGTGCCAGGCACGAGGGATGTGGGGGTCCAGGTGGTGGGGGTGGCCCCAGCCCACGGGCACGCGTGGGGGGCTTCCCGGGACAGCAGCGGGCACGCAGCTGGGGGACTGTGGCGGTGCCCCCCGTGCCACCCCGGTGGAGGGGATGTGGCACGGGACGGGGGCGCACTGAGCCACGTCTCCAGGGTGGCACGAGGGGGCTGAGGCACCGGGGACACCCCAAAATCCGGGGGGCTGTCACCCCATCTCCCAGCCCACCCGTGGCCACGGCTCGTGGAGAGTCGGCAGCCTGAGGAAGCGACCTCGGCTCCTTGGCCAGCCATGCCGGGTACCGTCTGTGTGCTGCCCCCCCCGGCCCCCCGGCCCTGCGCCCAGCCCCACTTCCTTCCCTGTGCCCCCCAGGGACACCCCACGCACAGCTGCCACCCCCGGGGATCTGCAGCAGGGCAGCACCCGAGGTGACACCACCCAGTGGCAGCAGCCCCAGGGCCCCCGCATCGCCCCCTGCCTCAGTTTCCCCTCGCTGCAAATGGGTGGCACTGCGGGGACAGCCCCGGGGTGCGCACGGGGATGCGTGGCGTTGGCACCCAACGCCGGGAAGGGGTGCCCAGCACCCGTCACAGGGCTGACACCCACGCACCCATGGCACAGCCCCCTCCCAGCACCAGCACCCCGCACCCCTCTTTGCCCCCACCCCGCTAAGCCAAGACATCTGCCAAGCCGTGCAGCCCCCAGGGATGCTCCGCAGCCTCCCCCCAGCGCCAAGGCAGAGAAGCAGCCAGCTTTGCCGCCCGCCCCCACCCCCGGTGCACCCTCTGCTCCCCTTCCCGGGGCGAGGGCCCCCCCGGGGTACCTGGGCCGCGGGTGCTTGCAGTGCAGGTTCACTTTGAAGCTGCGGTCGGGGCCGTCGCCGTCGCTGCTGGGCTGGCGGAGGCCGGAGCCCTGGGCGCGCGGGAACCACTCGGCTGGCGGGCTGGCACCGTTCTCCAGTGCGCCGGGCTGGCAGGCGACCGAGCTCCCATCTGCTCGAGCAAGCACAGAGACCCCCGGTGCATCAGCCCGGTGTCCCCCCGCCATGCCCCGGCCCCCTGCCCCGCACCGCTGTGGGGCCGGGCACGCCGCACACCCCGCGTTCGACGCCTCGCCGGCTGCACCGCGACGCTTGCGTCCCCCCGGGGACATTTGGGGACGCAGACGGGGCATGCCGCTGGGTGCCCAGGGACACAAGGGGGTGCGTTTTGGGGCTGGGCGCCCCTCTGCTCCATGCTGAGCCTCGGGTTCGTCCTCCCAGGGCGCGACGTTTCCCACACATGTGCATGTGTGTGCACACGCGTGTGCGCGTGGCTCCGTGCTGCCTGCTCCGGCGGTGCCCGCGCGATGCCAGCACGCCTGGGGGCCGTGTGCCCGTGCCCACCGGCGCGGGGGGAGCGCGGCGGAGCCCCCCCCTCAGCCCGGCGAGGTCCGGCTGTGCCTGTGTCTGGCTGCATTTCCCCCCCCAGCCGCGTGTGAATCTCTGCCTGTTCTCTCCCTCCCCCAGCACACACACACACACACACACACACACACACACCCAGCCACACACACCCGCTCGGCGTGATCCAGGCTGTTCCCGGTGTCTGGATTAGCGTGACAACTTATCAACAAGGCAGGGAAGGAGAATTCAAACCTGTCAGGCCGTCCTCAGCCCCCTCCCCGTCTCCCCGCGATCCTTTGGGCGCAGCGCTGGCACGGAGGCGCAGGCACCTCTCCCGCAGCCCAGCGGAGAAACGCGGCTGTGTTGCCTGCACGGTGTAGAGTTACACCAAGGGCAATGTGGAGCAGGAAAATATGTGCTAGAAAGACCGGTCGAGTCTCTGATGAATCTGCTAATGTGCCCGGAGCTGAGAGCTGTTGGAGGGGAGTCAGGCAGGAAGGAAGCAAACAGGAGGCTTTCCAGAACAGCCGCTGGGACCCGCTCCCTGCCGCACACGCTGCGCACGGCTCGCCGGGGAGGACGGGGCACGGCCGCGTCCCCTCCTCTGCGCCCCGGCTGCCCCCGAGGGGCCGTGGGGTGCCCCTCGTACACACCACGGGTGCACGGAGCCGCCTCCGAGCTCGCAAACCCCGGCACAGCAGGATGCCCGGGGCTCCCCACCGGTGTGCGCGGCACCCTGCTGTGTGCACCCATGGGTGCGCGCCACCCCCCCCCTAGCCGTGCCCGGTGCAGCCGGCTCTTACCGAACGCCGCCCGGCGCCGGGCTCCTGCCCTCGGCTCGGCGGGGCCACGCGGCCGGCGCCAAGGCGGGCGACGCTCCCCGCGTGGTGCCGGCGCTCCTCCCTCCCTCTGTCCAGGACCACCTGCGCCCCCCACCCAGCCGCGGGGCTGGGCAGCACCCACCGGCCCCCCGCCACCATTTGGGGGCGAGGGAGCCGGACGCGCCGGGATGCTCGCCGCGCCGCCGTGCTCACTTTCACCTCCTCTGCTCAGCCCCAGGCAGCTGCCACATGTTTCGCATTAGGCGCTCTGGACTTCGCCATTCCTGGGTTGCTAGCCAGGGGTAGGGCCGTTTTCCTTCTTTTTTTTTTTTTTTCCCTTCATTTTTTTTTTTTTTCCTTGCTGGTTACAAAACACCAGCCGAGACCACACAAGAGAGGAGGGATGGAGGGAGCGAGCGAGAGGGAGAGATGGATGGGAGAGGCGGGCGGGGGAGAGGCGGCGAGGCCGGGCGCTGCGGCGGGCGAGGCGGGCGGCGGGGGGGGGGGGATTGCAGCCACCTCTGCATCCCACCTCCTGACCCCTGGAGCCTCGCAAAGATAACAGCCCCCGAAGACTGCTGACTCGCCTCGCAGAAATCCAATATCCTCGCCTGGTGAACTAATCGACTACCTGGGCTCGCCACCTCCCCTGCCCGGGCTTAATCCTGCTGCTGCAAATCTTTAATTAGTTTAACGGTTTCAGGCTCGGCGCAGGCTGGAGGCAGGCGGCACGGCCTCCCCCCCCCGGCCCCGGCTGGCTTCCCGGGGGGCTCCCACTTGGGTGGCAGGGCCACCCGGTGCCGCGGGGTGGGAGAGGTGCCACAGCGAGGGCACGGGGGGGCTGCGTCCTTCCCCCCACCTCCTTCCCCCCCTTCCCTGGGGCTGCTGGCACCCGGCCCCCTCCCCGGAAGGGCTCGCTTGGCACCGGCGTCGCGGCAGCTTGCGGCGGAGGGCCGGCCCCGCAAGACACGGACGTGGTTTGGTGCCCGGCTCCGAGGCCACCCAGACGTCAGGGTGGGGCCGGAGATGCCACCGGGAGACAGCCAGGCGGCGGGGACCCAGCCGCCACACAGATGGGGACACGCCGGCCCCGCGCCGCCCACCCCGCGCCGAGATGCCCGCGGCGCTGGCGTGGGGTGCAGGGGGTCCCCCCCCCAATCGCCCCGCTGCCTGCCCGGCCCCCTGGGCACCGGGGGTGGGTTGTGACGGCCCCAAATCCCCCGTTTTGGGCGCCCCCATCACGCGTGTGCTGCGGGCAGGGGCTTGCCACGTCCGTCCCTGGTGCGTGTGCACCCATCTCCCTTGCACACACGCACAGTTGGGGCACTGTGGATGTGCCCCCCCCCCCCCAAATTGTGGCATCACGAGGGTGCCCCACTCGTGCACGCACACCCCTTGCACGCTCCCAGGGACGCCGCCCCTCCCTTGCACACACACACGTGCACCCCCAGGGCACGGTGGCGGCTCTCCCCCCTTGCACGCACACGTTTGGGGGCACCGTGGGGGCTCCGCCTTGCCTGCTGCCGTTCCCCCCCCTTGCACGCTTTCGCCCCCCTCTCACTCGCTCACACGCACCCGGCCCCCCCCGCCCTGCAAATCCCCACCGAGCCCGTCCTGCGCCTGCTGACACCAATGGAAAATCCCCTCCAGTGACAGCTTCCTGGCAGGCGCTTTCCGAGGGTTTCCGTGTTCTCCATCCAGCCCCCCCCCGGCCACCTCCTCCCCGTGCGTGCGGGAGGTCGGGCAGGCGGGCAGACCCCTCCCCACTTCGCCCCCACCGCCTCCCCCTGGCCTCAGCATCGCGACCCCCGCCCCAAAGCACGCGGCTCCTGCTCCCTCCTCTGCCTCCCTGCGCCCCCATCACCCCCGTGGGGTGTCCCCGGCCACCGCCGCAATGCCACCGGTGCGTGGCGGTGCCTTGGGACTGGGGGGGCTGGGGGTGGCCGCAGGCGGGTGCCGGGGGGCGCGGGGGCTTGCGAGCAGCCCTGACGCCCCCCGCCTTCGGCCATCGCCCGCTCCCGGGGCTGTTCGATCCCATCCGTCGCCGCTTCCCCCCGCTGCCTCGCCCTCTCCGCCGCGGTGGTAATTAGGAGAGGGAGCAGATGGTGCCTGCGTTTCATCCTAGGGAACGGGGTCCAGCCGAGCTGCTCGGCCGCCCCTTCCCATCGCGGGGCCGTAGGTCAGCGGAGCAGAGGGGTTTTGGGGTCCCCTCCCCACGCAGCGAGCTGCCGGACCCCCGCGGTGCTTTGGGAGGGAGACGGCACCGCCGGGAAGGGCTCGGGTGCTGCGGGGGACAAATGCACCGAGGAGATGAGGTCCGCAGGGAGAGCTGGTGACACCTCCCCGAGGCACCCCAGGGGGCTCAGGCACCCGGCGTGGCACCGGGGAGGGGGGGAGGCTGTGGGACCGGGGGGCTGGAAGCAGCGGGTACCTGCAGGTCTTGGCACCCCCCCCCCCCAACCACACCCCGCTGCAGCAAGGCACTGTGGGAAGCTCCCTGCCGAAACAGCCCCCAAAACCCAGCTGGGGAGGCAGGCCCCCCTGCGGGCGCCGCTGCCGCATCCCACGCTGCCGGGGGGGCCATGCGGAGCTGGGGAGGCAGCACGGCCCCCAGCCACAACCCCCTCCCCTGCCGCCTCCATCCCCCTGCAATCACCGTTTTCCCCTGTACAGCCCTGGGGGCCCACAGCCCCCCCCAGGGGGATGCTCCCCTTGCTCCTTGGGGGGGGGGGTCAGGACCCCCCCCACTGCCTCCCCTCGATGCCCAGGTACCCCCAACCCGCTGGCATCGTGCAGCACGGACGCAGCCCCCTTCGCGCTCCAACCCTCTGCCCCCCCAGCCCCTGTCCCCGGTGGGGTCTCGGTCCCCTCGCCAGGTGCAGGGGGGGGGGGCTGTAGGGCTGTGCCGGAGGGGGGGGGCCGGGGAGGTGGGGCCGCCAAAGCGCTCGACAGATGGACTGCAGAGATGGTGGCACCTCGGCCGGCTGGAGCCGAGAGCCGCAGTTCAGAGCTAGCAGGGAAACGGGCTAAATTTAGCTGCTTCCCTCGGTGCCAGCTTTGTTCCCCCGCCCCGCTGAGCCGGCGCAGGAGGCGAGCAGCCGGCCTGGCCCCCTCCTCGGCCCCCTCCCCGCTGGGGACCGCGGGGACGCCCCGACAGCCGGCCCTTGGGGCGCGGAGCCGGGTGCCGGGGGCGGATTTGGGGGTGCCGGGGTTTGGCACGCGGGTCCCCCCTGCGGGTGCCGTCCCCGGTGCCATCACGGGGTGCCTTGCCCTGCGTGCCCCGGGCCCCCCCCTGCGTGCCGGCAGGCCTGAGGCTGCGCAGACGGCCGCGGCCCCCCCCCCCCCCCCCTTTTCTCCCCACGCTCCCTCTTATAGCCACAGCATGAGTCACAGCTCCGGTGCGTCCCTGCCCAGCGCCCGGCCACGCCGGGTCATGTAACACCCGCGGCCGCCCCGGCACGGAGCGGGTTCCGTCCCCCAGCCCCGTGCCACCCCCTTGCACGCACCCCGAGGTGGCTCCGCAACCCCCGACGCCCCGCTGGGGACCACCGGGGGGGTCGGTGCTCAGCTCCCCCCCAAGCCCTGAGCCTGCTGCGAGGCCGCGGTGCGCCGCGGGTTAACGCCAAGCGGGGCCGGGATGCTGCGAGGCCAGTAACATTTGGAAGGCGCCAGATGGATGCGTGCCCGTGCCGAGGTCTCGCTCGGCACAGGCGATGCTCCCCCGGCGCTGGGGCTGGGGGGCTGCCCGGGGAGGGCGCGAAGGGACCGGGGGGGCACTAGCGACGTGCCCCATGGGCTCCCGAGCCACCCACGCCCACCCGTGTCCCATCCCCCCCACGGCACCGTGGGGAAGGGCAGCGGGGGGAGGCCGGGGGCGGCGGGGGCCCTGTGCCGGGCCAGGTGCGCCGGCTGAGCCCGCGGCATCGCCGCTGCACCCCTTCGGTGCCGGCCCCGGGGCCAGGTGGGGAGCAGCCCCCACGGGGCCCAGGGGGGTCCGGGCAGGGGGGAGCCGCCAGTTGCCTCCCTCGGCCAATTTTAGAAACTGGCTAGACAAGAAAGGCAGAAAGGGCCGGGCAGGATTTACGGCCGGGCTGGTGTCAGGGTGGTTTTTTTTTTTTTTTTTTCTATTTCTTTTTTTTATCGGAGGCACATAGGAGTTGAGCGGAAACTCCTGGCTGCAGATCCTGTTTCCTGGGAGATGCGGCGCGGTGCGGGGCCGGCGGGGGCCGAGCTGGGGTGGGAGCCACCGGGGACACTGCCAGCGTGGCGCGGGGAGCACCGGGCACGGGCGTGCACGGAGCTGCTGCGCTTGTGCACGGGGCCGTGCACCAGCAGGTGTGTGCAGGCAGAGGGGTGTGCACACGCAGGTGCACCCGCGCGCACGGGATGGGCACAGGGGCAGGTGCACAAGTGTGCGCGGGCACAGGTGCATGCACAGGTCTGCGAGGGTGCACGTGCACGCAGCTGGGTGCACACATGGGTGAACGGAGGTACGCAGACACGGAGGTACCGGGATACGCAGGTACGCGGACATGGAGGTACACACAGGCGGAGGTGCACGGACACGTAGGTACACACACACACGCAGGTACACACACACACAGGTACATGGACGTGCAGGTATGCGGACACAGGTACACACACACGTAGGTACACACAGACGGAGGTACACGGACACGTAGGTACACACACACCTAGGCATATGGACACGCAGGTAAACAGGCACGTAGGTACACGGACAGGCAGGTACGCGGACACGCAGGTACACACACACACAGGTGCACACACACACATAGGTGCACACACACGCACAGATGCACACACATAGGTACACACACACGTAGGTGCACACACACACACACACTCAGGTGTGCCACCGCAGCCGCATTCCCTCCCCGCGCCCGCCCGCAGACTCACCCCCAGCCGGGGGCGCAGCGCAGCACCGAGCACCTCCTGCGCACTCCCGGCCACGTGCTGCAAGCACCCAGGCGGCACCCATGGGTGCTCAGAGCACGGGGACCCCCAGCCCCCCCATACAGCCGGGTCATCATCACAGGCTCTCCCATCCCAGAGGCTGTCAGCGGCTCCCGAGGCTCAGCCCCCCCATAAATCCCTGTGCGCGGAGGGCACATCGGGCTGGTCCTGAGCACAGCAGGTGACCCTGAAACGCAACCAACCCTTTTGTGCTGCTGTTCACGAGACCCCATAACTCCCGTGGTTCGTCCCCAAAAAATCGGAGTCAGCAAGGCGGGGCGGTGCGAACAGAGCAGCGGGCACGTGTGCGCACGGGGAAACTGAGGCAGGCAGCAGGGCGATGCCTCTCCCAGGCATGGGTAGAAACTGCAAGCTGCGGCGCGTGCTCCCCGGGGAGCCGGGTGCCCTGTGCTGGCCCCAAACCCTGCTCCCACCCCACCCATCTCCAGTCACAGGGACCCGGCACGTCCCACGGGGCCGAGGTCCCCCGGAATGGGAATGGGGGCACCCAGCTCGTCCCGCACCCCCCTGGCACCCCCGCCGGGTGCCTCATCCTGCACCCACCTACACGGCGACGTGTGCTTCCCCCACCCTCGCCGGGGAGCTTGCCATTAAAATTGGAAGAACACAACTTGCCGGCAGAGCCCCGGCGCGCATCGTACACAGCCTGTCACTCACACATCACTTTGTAGATGCCCATAAATTGCTTCATTACCTCTTCTAATTGAGGAGAACGCAGCTGCTGTGGGGCGGTGACAGAGCTCCTTCCCTTTGAAGGATGCCTCGCTCTCCAAAGACGGGTCCGGCGGAGCCGCAGAGCCCCCCCAGCGTCCCAATAATAATAATAATAACAGCGATAATGGTGATAATAAAGGTATCCGAGCAAAACCCCTCGGCACAGGGCAGCAGTGCTCACGTGCGCCAGAGCCCGTGGGCAGGAGGGGGACAGGCAGCTCGGCAGGCAGGGGGGAAACTGAGGCACGAAGGAGGCTGCGCCACGCACGGGGTGGAAACGCAACCCCCTGCGCGGCACCGGGGGGGACCACGGCGGTGGCAGGGATAGAGGACGGCTCGTGGTGTGAACCCCAATTTGGGGATTTGGGGTGTGGGGGGGAAACTGGGGGCTCAGCGCCGCCAAAAGTCCCTTGAAAAGTCCCTGGGGAACTTCGCAGCCCACTCAGGGCCGCGTCCTCCCACCTCGGCCAGCAGGAAGCCGCCGCGGGCGCCCACGGCCCTCCCGTGTCCCCATCCTCGTCCCCGTCCCGGGCAGCAGCGCTGCGCCCCAGCCCCCCGCGGGCCCCAGGCTTTGTCTGGGAGGAGGCAGCGGCTGCGGCTGGGCTCGGTCCCCTTGCAGGATACTGCAGAAGGATTTACTGTATTGCAGCTCGCGCTGGCTGCAGCCCAGCGCACAATAGATTAGCTGTAGCCCAGGGCAGCACGTTGCGGGGGAAGGAAGGTGGGACTCATTCGGATGCAGATTGCAGGGCATTTGCTGCAGTATACTGCAGGATCCGGCCGCCCGGACCCCCGCCACCCCGCTCCAAGCTCTGCCAAGAGCGGGGCCGCCGGGGGCCCATGCGTCCCCCCACGCCCCCCGCATCGCCGCCCCCTCCGAATCCGACGCATCCCCACGGGGTGCCCACGCTGTCCCTGCCTGTCCCCCGTCCCCAGCAAGGGGATGTGCGCGGGGTCCGGAGGGGCTGCGGTCCCCGAGGTCCCCCCATGTGCTGCCGGGGACGCCGGGCTCCCCCATGCTGGGCGCGACGGCACAAAGCTGGTGCAGGGCGGGAGCCGGTGGCTGCAAGCAGCACTAATTGATCGCGATTAATTCAGCTCCTACCTCCCCGGGTGGCAGGGAGAGATGCTGAGACACAAACCCAGCCCACAGAGCTCTCCCAAAACGGGCTCCGCTCTCCCCCACGCACCCCTTCCCCCAGCGGGGGCGCCCGGTCCCGGGGGACGCAGGCTGCCCGGCCCCGGGGACGGTGCGGTGCCCACGGGGTGAGGGCGCTGGGACCCCGGCTCCGATGGGTGCCCGGCTCCTGCTGCCACCCAGAGGTGTTGGGGGCCCACGAGGACACGGTTTGGGGTTGGGGCTTTGGGGCGGACCCCCCCTGCCTGCTTGGGGTCCTTTTGGAAAAGCTGCTGGGTAAGGGGGGGGGGGTTCTCTGCGGCTCGTCCCCCTGGCACCCCACAGCCGTGGGATGCGGGGATGGGGGCACCCAGGGGGATGATGCTCAGGGCTGCGGAGGTGCTGGGTGGGTGGGGGGAGCAAGGGGGGGCACTGATGGCCTCGTTGGCTTCACTGTGGCACCTTCAGCATCACTGGGTGCAAGGCAGGGGAGCACCCCGTGCGCCAAGGCAGGCGCCCACCCCCGTTGTGGGCACCCCAAGGTGGATTTTTGGGGTGGGGTTTGTGCATGCGTGTGCATGGAGGGGGGGGGGGGGGGGGGGGAAGAGTTTGGAGCCTGCAAATTCAGGCTCCGTAATCCGACGTCGGATGCAGTTTCCACAGCAACAGCGGGTCAGAGGGCAGCGAGGGGAGCTGCCTGCTCCGCGCCCGGCTGCGATTGTGCCGCAGCCGAAAAAGCCGCCGGGGCGAGGGGCGAGGGGCGGCCGGGAGCCGGGGCTGCGGGGGCGCGGGGGCGGCCGGGTGGGTGCTGCCGGGGGAGGCGGCGAGCGGCTCGGTGTGTGCCGCTGTCAGCAAAGATGTCACTAATTGTCTGCAGGAGCAGCAAACTCTCCTTAACCCTTGGGCAGCCGGCGGCGGGCGCGCTGCTGGCGGCGGGGGGGGGGAGCTGTCACCTATGTGGGGCTGGGGACACGAGGGGACCGCCACCGGGTGCCGCGGGGTTCGGTGGCATGACCCCAAACGGGTTGCCTTGGTGTGCCAGCGGTCACGGGCCTGCAGGGAGGGTGCTGGGACCCCGAGTGGGTGCCCACAGCATAGGGGGCAGCCCCTCTCTCTCCCTGCCCCACGGGCTCCGGCTTTGCCCCCACGGTCGCAGCAGCACGGGGCCGAGACGAGCGCTGGGGCCACCGGGGCCACCAGGCTGGGGACAGGGCTGGGGTCCCGTCCTCCAGCCCAGGGCACGAGGCTCCCTGGGGAGAAACCAAGCCTGGGAGAGACCCCAGCCCCGCTGCCGAGCTGGGAACGCTGCAGCCGCCCCCCCAAAGTGCCACCACCTCTCGCGGCAGCGAGGCAGGGGCACGGCAGAGGGACGTGCACCCCTCGGGGAGCACAGCAGGATGCGTGCACGGGCAGAGGGGACACAGAACCCGCAGCCCGGCCACCACCAAGCCCTTGCACCCCACCACGGTGACACTGGGGCACACGGAACAGGCCCCCCCCTACCCCGAGAGGTTTTTTCCTCTGGTGGCACAGAGGGGACAGAGGCAGGAGCGGCTCCTCCAGAGCTCGGCTGCCTCCGGTACCTGGGAGCTGCTGGGAAGCGCTGACGCTGGCAGGAGCGGGTGGGGGCAGCGGGGGGGCCGGGGTGAGCGGCAGCAGGGTCAGCAGAAAGCCTCCGGCTCCTGCCAGCCGCCGAGCGGGGCTTTGTTCCCGTCCTGCACCTCTCCCACCACCCCCAGCACCGAGGGAGGGGGTCCCTCTCTGGGATCCGGTGGTTTTTGGGGGAGCGGATCCTCCGGGCGAGGCAGCAGGAGGAGGCTCGCATCGCCGGGAATGCGTAAAGGTGGTGGGGACGGGGGTTTGTTGTGCCCCCAAGGTGGGTTGAGCGGGGGGAGGTGAGGCTTGGGGGGGCTCTGAATCCAACCCAAGTCCCTGCAATAGAATGGGGGACACGGTACAGGGGGGGTGGAGGCAGCGCAGCCCCCCTTTGCCGTGTCCCCTGGTGGTCCCTGGGCATTGCCCCATCCCCAGCTGCTGCCCCCAGTGCCCGGCTGTGCCCAGGGGAGGGGCCGGATCCTGCTCCCTGCTCTCTCAGCACCCTCCTTGCTCAGCCAGGAGCTGGGGGCACTGGGGGCAGCTCCCGAGGCCACCAGCCCCGGCCCCATGGGCAGCAGTGGTGGGACAGAACCCGGCCACCATGAGCACAACACCTTCACATGGCAGGAGAGAGGAAGGAAGAGGAGGGAAGGGAGGGATGAAGGCGATGGGATGCTGCCCAGGACCCTCCGAGCATGGGGACAGGCACCCTCCTGGGGACAGCCAGCAGCAGAAATGGGGACAAAACCAGTGTTCCCAGTACACGCAGCCAACAGGGACTGGGAGCTTTGCAGAGCACAGCCCCCTACCTCCACCCCAGTGTGTCAGCGGGTGGGGGCACCAAGCTGTGACCCCCGGGCACCCCCCTACGGGGTGACAGCACCGGGGACAAACTCCAGTCCCCAGGCAGGCACTGGGCAGGTCCCTGCAGCTCTGGGGACTCTCCCGGTGCTTTTGGCTGGGATTTCCTGTGGGGCCGTGGGTTCGGCGGTGTCGCAACGCTCCCCGAGCCCTGCTCCGTCCCTGCACACCGCCAGCTGCGTGGGGCTTTGCAGAGGTCCCAGGGCAGCGCTGCCAGATGGGGCCGTGACTGCAGCGCCTGCCCAGTACGGCTTACTGGGCATACTGGGCATCCTGCAGCTGGCATCTGGCACCGGCTCGACGCAGCTCGCCTGGTTTCAGCGATGCATGGGGATCTCCTGTCCTCCTGCATCCCACCAGGAGCCCTCCAGCTGGGGTGCAAACACACCCCTGGGTGCAAACGCAGACCTGGGTGCGAATCCATTGCCAGGCCAGGTACAAATCCAGACCCAGATGCAAACCATCATTGGATGCAAACTCATCCCCGGGTGCAAACCCATCCCCGGGAGCGAATACATCGCCGGGTGCAAATCCAGCCCCAGTTGCAAACCCATCCCCGGGTGCAAACCCATTGTTGGGTACAAATCCAGCCCCAGATGCAAACCCGTCCTTGGATGCAAGCCCAATCCTGGATGCAAACTCATCCCTGGGTGCAAAATCCCTGGGTGCAAAATCCCTCGACGCAAACCCAACCCTTGACGCAAACCCAGCCCTGGCTGCAAACCCATCCTTGGGTGCAAACCTACTCCTGGGTGCAAACCCAGCCCCGGCTGCACATCAGACCCACGGGTGCTGCACCCCACGACATCGCCCTCACCCCGAGCCCCTGCTCCCAGCACCCTACTCCTTCCCTACCCATCTGCGCCACCGCAGCCCGGTGCCACCCCGTTCCCCCGCGCAGCGCTGCCGGTCCCCTTGCTGCCAGCCTCACCCTCCGGATACAGCAGACAGGTCTCCCCCCGCCCCCCCCCCCAGCTCCCTGCTCGGCGTCTGGCTGAGCTAAGCGTATTTAGCGCTTTTAATTGTTCTTAATAAATCAATCCCGCCAGCCCCTTAAATCATTTTTGTGGCTTCCCTCTCAGCCGTCCCCGCGGCTGCGCTCGTGTGGAGCCTGCTGTCTGCAGCGTTGCCGGGGGGAGCACCCGGCAATGGGGTGGGGGGGGCCGGGTGCACCCACCCTGCCCATCCCAGCACCCCTTTGCTGGGTGCTCAGCTCCCTGCTGGGGTGCTGTGCAGGGTGCCCGTGCCTCAGTTTCCCTCCCCGTCGGGGCAGGCTGGCTGCTTGCCCTCTCCGTGCTCTGCGCCTTCGGTGGCCCCGATGCCGCTGCGATTTGGGGGGGCGCAGGAGGGGCGCGAGCCCCTCGCCTTGCTGCGGGCTGGCTCTGCGCCTGCCCACCCTGGGGAGATGCAGGGCTGGGCACAGCACCCTCACCCCCTGCCCCAGCGCCTGCAGCCCCCGTGCCTCAGTTTCCCCCTCCCCAAAGCTCAGCCCAGCGCCACGGGGACCGGGGACGAGCAGGGGCCGCGCGGGCTGCGCCACGCACCTGATCCTGCGGCACCCCCCGACCCACCCAGCCCCTCGCCCACCCTCCCCACCCCCTCCCAGCACCCAGCACCCATCCTGCACCCCTCCAGCACCCCTCCAGCACGCCGCGGGGCCGCCAGCCCCGGGAAGAGGGGCCACGTTGGGATGCTTTTGGGGCCGGGGGGACACCGGGTACCCTCGGCGGGCACCCCGGGGCTGTGCCACGAAACAGCCTGCGCTGGCTTTGGGCGGAAAACAAACCCTGCAGGGCTTGGAGGGAGAGAGCTAACCTTGACACAGTTGCAGCAGTCACTAATAGCAGGCAATATGCCTGTTCTTGGGGGACTGTTGCAGTTGCTAAGATACTGGCAGCCGTGTGAATGGAAATGGGTCAGTAAACCTGTGGAGAGATAGTGTGACACTGTAACCAGCACAGCTGTTGCAGCCTACATCGAAATCCCACCCTTTCAATATTTATCACTCCCGCCTTCGGCTCCTTCCTCGCAGCAATTTTCCACGTTGCCTCCCCGCTCCCCGGGCTGCCGAAGGCGCCCGAAGCCTCGCACGGGAACAGCGGTAGGGGAAGGAGGAGGAAGAGGAGGACGAAGCGGGACGAAGGAGCCGCCACGGGTCCGGGCAGCGGGCGGGGAGGGAAACCCAAGCCCCCCTCGGCCGGGGCTCCCCCAGATCCCCCCCCCCTTCGCCAGCAGGATGGAGCCGGTTCTCGGCGAGGTTTAACAGGAAACAGGCTGCAATCCCCCCGGTAGGAAAACGGGTGAAAAGGTCGATTTGCTCCTGCCCCTCGCTGAGGCTCTGCTGAAATTACACACTGCGGCGGGGAGCGGTGCTCGCGCCTGGCCCCTCCGGCCCCTCCGGCCCTTGTTCCTGCTGCGGCCTCGAGCGGCGGCCACGTGGCTGATGATGGCTCGGGCTGGGTCTTGCACACGCGTGTGCACCCATGAGGGGCTTGCACGTGTGTGCGCAGCCCTTCCCATCACCTTTCATGCCAGCCCCAGCACAAACGGGTGAGGAGCACGGCGCGAGGCTCCCAAACATCGCCCCAATGCTCCCAAACAGTCCCAGCATCCTCCCCAGCAGCCCGGCGTTCCCCCAAATGTTGCAGCATCCCAATGCTCCAGCATTCCCCTAAATGTTCCAGCGTCCCCGAAGTACTCCAGCAGCCCCTAAATACTCCAGCAGCCCCTGAAATGCTCCAGCATCCTCCAAATACTCCAGGCTACCCCCAAATACTGCAGCATCCCAGATATTCCAGCATCCCCCCAAATGTTCCAGCATCCCAAATGCTCCAGCATCCCAAATACTCCAGCATACCCCCAATGTGCTCGAGCACCCCAAAATACTCCAGCATCCCAAATATTCCAGCACCCCAAATACTCCAGCATCCCCTCCAGCACGAGGCCCTGGTGCTGCGGTCCTGACCCCGACGCGTGTGGGATCCCCGTCCCTGCTCAGCTCCCTGCGGCGTTTGGGGCCATTCCAGCCCGGATGGGGAGCACGGGGGGAGCCGGAGTGCTGCGGTGTGGGGCTGAGCCGCGCGGGAGGACCGCGCCGTTTGCTGTCCCCGTCCCCAAACCGCTCAGCCCTGGCCCCCAGCCAGGTGTGGGGCAGGAGGGGGGGGACCCGGCCAGCGGTGTCCCCAGGCGGCCACATCGGGCTGGCTCCCGCCCGGACCCTGCCGGGGAGGAGGGAAGGAGGAGGAGGAGGAGGGCGAGAACATCTGGTCGCAGGGAAGAGGGACAGTCCAGGAAAATGTGCAGAGCTGTTGGAAGAGGCCCTCGCCGCGGAGGCTGGGGTGGAGCGAGGCCGGCCTCCCTCCTGCGCCGCAGCTGCACCGGGGCTCGGCGGGGAGCAGGGGCACCGGCACGGGCAGGGGCAGGGGCTCGCTGCGCCCTCAGCCCTCCGTCCCCGAGGGAAAACTGAGTCCCAGAGCGAGCAATAACGTGATTTTGGGGTTGCATGAGCAGGGTCAGCACCGCCACATCTCCTGGGCGCATCCCTTGTGCCTGGCGACGGCTCGAGGAGCGCGGGGCGGTCGGGGTGGATTTATATGGCACGGCACTCGGCACCCCGGGGGGGTCGAGCGGGGAGGGGAGAGGTGCGGAAAGGTTGCGGCGAGCCCGCGGCGAGCTCGCCTCCTCCCCAAAGGCGCTGGCTGCCACCCCCCCGCAGGTGGCTGGAGCAGAACGGTTGGTATGGAGACAGGGAAGCGCGGGCTGGGTAAGGTGACATTCGCCAGATGCCAGGTTCACACTCGCTCCAGCCAGTGGCACCCCCCCCGGCCACCTCCCCGCCGGCCACCCCCAGCAAACGCCGGGCTGGCGGTGCCCCCGGCAGGGCCACGTGTCCCCAAGGGGACGGCGGGGCCGTGGGGACAGCAGGGGATGGCGGAGAAGGGCCCCCCCACCACCACCACCATGGCACGGCGTCGCAGAGGGGACAATTAGCAGCTGGTGGCTAACGAGGGAGAAGCCACCCTTGGGCCGAGCAGGGGTTTTGCGCCTCCTGCCCGGGCAGGGTGACACCGCGCAAAGCTGTCCCTTGTCACCAGGGTGGGGGGATCCAAGGTGCAACCCCCCCCCCCCCCCTTGGTCAGTGCAACCAAAGCCCTGGTGCCGTGGCGGTGCTGGAGATCAAAGGGCCGTCAGCCGGCGCAGTGAGCGGGGCCAGGACAGATTCCCGTCACGCAAGGGGCCGGGGGACCTCATCCGTGCCGGGCAGGGAGGCTGGGGGCACACAGCCGGCGAGGGGCCGGGGGGAGCGGGCCGGGGGGGGGCCCCGCTGCCAGTCCACACAAAGCGCCTCCGGCCGCGCTCCCCACGCCCCCTGCCCCCGGCTGCTGCTCTCTGACCCCCGTGCAGGGGAGGCTGGAGCCTGCTAATGAGCTCAGCGCCTGCTCAGCATCCCCGGGCCCCCGCAGCCCCCGGCAGGTGTGGGGCACGGCTCACCCCAGAATGGGGGGGGGGGCGCGTGGCCTGGAGTGGATGAGAACGGGAGGCAGGCGGCGACGGGGCCGCGTGGTCGGCCTTTGGCCACCGCTCGCGGTGCTGTGCCTCCTCTGCACCCCCTCGGCCCCGCCGGATGCCCCCCACCCGCTTTGCTAGGGATGCTCTGCACGGGCACAGCATCCCCCTGGGGCACGGGGACGGCGCGGGGACACCCGGCGGTCACAACGGGGGGCGCACACACACACACACACACACGGCCTCTCTGCCCCCCGCTCCCTCCGCTGCATCCTTCTCCTTCCTCCTCCTCCTCCTCCTCTCCGCCCTGAAGCAGGAGACAGCTCTCGCCGCTCGGCTGAGCGCCACCGAACTCCACTTCCAGATTTTCAGAGCGACCTCCTGGCTACCTGGATCCGGCGCTGCTCGATGCCCCCTCTGATCTCTCCTCCCCTCCGGCCCCCCAGCATCCCCGAGGGAGCCCCCGGCGCGGAGCGGGATGCAGGGGGAGCTGCAAGAGGAGAGGTCAGCCTGCACCTGGACGCAGCCTCGCCGCGCCGCCGGGGCTCTGCCGCCCGCCCCCGGTGGCTTTTGGGTTTGTTTAACCCAGCCGGGCCCACGCGGGCGAGGAAGAGGAGGGAGCGCGACGAAGGGCGCCTCGCAAAGCGCTCGCACCTGGGCACCCCGAAGGTGGTGCCCACGGGGATGTGCCCGTCCTTCCAGGCTGATGCCTGAGCAGGATTCAGCCCCGTGGGAGAGGTGCAGGGTGCGGGATGTGGCCCCGGCTCCCCACGTCCCCCAGCGTCACCAACCCCACGTCCCCCAGTGTCACCGACCCCATGTCCCCCGGCGTCGCCAACCCCACGTCCCCCGGCGCCGCGCCAGATAACCGGGGGAAGGCTGGGGAGGGGGGGAGAAAGAAGGGAGGAAAAGACGTAAAAGCCCCAAAATATCCCAAACCCGTGCTGGGGAGGGGGAGGAGAGCAGGGCGGCGAGGGGCCCGCGGCGGCGAGGCAGCACCGCAGGGCACCGCCAGCCTCCGGCCGAGCCCTGCCTTCAAAAAGCGAGCGGAAAAAACCCACCGACAGGCAAACAGATGGAAAAAGCACCGAAGCGCCAGGTCCCCCCCCCCCCACCTCCCCGCCGCCCAAAGCCCCCAACCCCTCTGCCCCCTGCCCGCGGGTTGTTCCAAGCCCTCCGCTCCCCCCGGCACCCTGCTCCCCTCCGCTCTCCCTTGCACTCTGGTATTTGGTGTGTTCCTCAGCTGCAGGAAATTCCTGATGCTCTCCATCATGCAGGCTGCGCTCGCATCCCCCGCCCTGCCAAGGCTCCCCTCCAAAGGACAGACATGTGCTGGACATCCAGCGCACACGACGGCAGGAATCTCTCCCCTCCCCGCCGCGGCCGGGGATTTGCTCTCCCGCTCGCCTGCGCCTTTTCTCCTCTCTCTCTCTCTCTCTTTCTCTCTCTCGCCTTTTTATTTTAAACTCCAGCCCTGCAAACGAGCCCCCTCCTTCCCCGCGAGAGCTGGCGGGAGGCTGCGGGCGGGTGGCAGTGTCTGAAGCAACCCAGCCCTGGCCGTTCCCCTGCCTGCCTTTTTCCCTCCGTCTCTCTCTCTCTCTCCGCGAGACCGCTCCTGATCTTATTTTAATTCGTCTCAGACGGTGTTGGAGTGTTATTTTAAGAGAGAGGATATGCACAGACATTGTGTTTTCTGCTTTTTCCTGGCCCCAAGCCAGGCTCTCTGGGCTGTCAGCTACCCACTGTGTTGCAGTCACGTGTGGGAAGAGGCAGCCAGAGCCAGCCTCACAACTCCTGGTAGCAACATGGAAATCAAGTGTGCACTTTCTTCCCTCTGTATGTGTCTGTATTATTAATAGCGTCTCTCTCCGTGAGTTATCCATAATGTATCTTAATACCTGTCCGTCTCTAAATGATGTATTACGGTGTGCACGCACAATGGTGGCGGTGCCACTCGGGGGGAAGGCGCCGTGCCGGTGCCGGCAGCGCCCCGGGGTGAGGCACGGCTGCGATCCTGCCCCACGGACACCGACGCCAGGTGCTGGGAGCCCACGCAGGGACACAAACCCGTCCCACGGGGCCCCACCGGGGCCAGCCCGGCGGTCACCGTTTGGCCAGGCTGGGGACGTCGCGGGGACGCAGCGAGCCGCTCGCGGTGCCACCACCCCTGGGTGCTGGGGGCTTCGAGGCTCCCTGACAACACCCCACAGCTGGCAAAGACAAGGCTGGAACGGGGAGCAGGCAGACGTGGTCTCTCAGAAAGGCTCGGGGGCATTTTGGGGGCTCAGAGCTGAGCAGAGCCTCCCCCCACGACCAGACCCTTGCAGCACCCAGCAGCCAAGTCCCCACGCGGCGGCTGTCTCATGCTGCCCTTCCCCAGGTGGCTTTGGTCCCCTGTTCCCATCACGTCCTGGGGACATTACGGCAGGGACAGGGCTGGGCGCCTCCCCACGCACCAGTAACGCTGACACCCTCATGTATTATCGATAAATACTGAACCCCCACACCCTCCCCGTACCTGTACAGTGCACAGGTGGGTGCACGAGCGTGCCCACACGCACGCTCGTGGCACCACCTCGACACGCAGACCTTGTCCCAGCCTCCACATCACTGCCCGGGCACCGGGCACGTCCCCAGGCGCCCCGTACCACCCACGGGTGCTGCAGCACTTTTGGGGTGCCCCTCGTTCCCCACAACATGGCAGCACCCCAACCCCGAGGGTGTCCCGGGGCTGATGGGAGCAGGAATCCAGCAAAGCGAACGGGGAGCTCGAGGCTTCGCGTTTCTGGATTCTGGTTCCCGTTTCTGCTCCCGGCTGTTTCCATGGAAACTGGCGTCGGACCTGGGAAAATAAGGTTAGGGTTTGCAGAGGAGGCCCTCCGCCAGCGCCCGCCCGCCAGAGGGGCACGCGTCTGGGCACCCGCCTGCTCCTGCACCGAGCCACGGTGCTCGGGTCCGAGGGCTGAGCGGCACCGGCGCGCTCCGGCATCCTTCCTCCTGGGGTGCCAGGATCACGCCGGGTAATCTGGGGACCCGCAGTGCCATCCCTGGTGGCCTCGGTTCGTCCCAGCGCAGCCGGTGGCGCAGGGAGGTGGCAGTGACCGAGGCTGCTCGGGAGGGACGCAGCTGACCCGTGTCCCTGCCCTTGCCATCCCTGTGGGACTCCGCTCTCATCCCACCGCTCCAAACCCATCTCGGCTCAACCCTAACGAGAACTTTGCGACGATGCCCAGCTGCTTGTGATGCCCCAGCCAGCCCCACCGGGACAGGTACCACTAGGACGGTCCCCAAAAGCACCCGCTGTCCCTGGCACACTGCTGGTGGCCCCGCTGTCACACCGCCAGGGCTCTATCCGTGGGTTTTCCAAGCACCCGGTGCCCTCCGGGAGCCAGGCCCTCCCCTTCCCCGGTTCAGGATCCCCATTTTTGCTCTTGGGAAGGTGGGGAGTCGGCGCGGGGAGAGAATGAGGACACGGCACCTCGGGGGAGCCGTGAAGACTAATGAATGGAGGCTTTTAAAAAGCACTTTGAGTGAGAAGGGCTAGAGTAGGAACTAATTATTCCTCTTGCGTGCGCACACGCTTGTACGCACACGCGGGCGCGTGCACGCGCGCGCAGGCGTCCTGCTGTCTCCCGGAGTCGCAGCTGCAAAATCGCAGCAAACCCCAGCACCCAGCACCATGGCAGCAGCATCCTCGCCAATCAGCGCCGCCTCAGCCAGCACATCCCCTCCGAGGCGCTGCTTTGCCTCCTGCCCCTGCTCTCCCGTGCCCCCCGGCGCAGCCACGTGCCCCCCCCCCTGCCCCGATTTGCTGCCGCCGCCTGCCCAGCCCTGGCGCAGCGCTCGGCCGCGAGCCGATGGCACGGGGCGCCGCTCGCCCTCCTCTCCTCCTTCTCTTTTCGCAGCGCCTGCTGGTTTTTGGAAGGGTTTCCTCCGCCCCCCTCCCCGTTTTATTAACAAGCCGCCATTTTACGGCGCTCGAAGGCCGGCCGCTCCCCGGGGATGGACGGCACCTGGCGCCCGGCTCCTCGCCGCCCCGCGCAGGTGCGACCCCGCGTGAGGCCAGCGGCACCGGCCCCTCCGCGGGCGCAATTATGGGCTGGCTTGGAGCAGAGCCCAGCCCCGCCGGAGCACGCAGCCGCCGGTGCCCCCGCGCGCCCCCGCTGCCTCCCCAGCCCCGCTGCATCCGGACGTGCCCGGCGCTGCCGCCAGCTTTGGGGCACCGGGGCCACGGGTGCCGTCCCCCTGCGGTCCCCGAGGGCAGCGCGGCGCTGAGCGCTGCACCATTTTGCATTCTGGTGCTGACCGGGCCCTGCTAACCTCCCACTCCCACCCCCACAACGGGCTGTGTTTCAGCTGCTCTTGAAATCTGTCCAGGCTGGATTCATCACAAGAGCCCTCAAGCGGCTGCAAACAAACAGAAAAAAAAAAAAAAAAAAAAAAAAGAAAAAAAAAAAAAAAAGAAGAGGGAGCGAGAAAAGCGATCGATCGGCGCTGGGGGGCCCAAGCCCCTTCGGCGGCTCTGAACCAGCCCTGCAATGCTGTATGCCCCAAACTCATCTCCTCGAAAAGGGGCTGGGTGCGAGGGGCGTGGGGAAGGGGCTGGAGGAAGGCACCGCCGGGCATGGGAATTGGGGGCACGGGGCCGGGCCGTGCCGCCGAAGTCCCCGGTTGCGGTGTGGCGGCGGCGGCGGCATGCGGCTGCTCCTCCGCCGCTCTCCCTTCCCAGCGGAGCCGGGCTTGCGCCGCTCTGAAACTTCCCTCTTGTGGTTACTGCAGTTAAAAAAGCAAACAGGAGGCTCGGGCGCATTAAGAAAGAAATAGGAAATCGCGCGGATTGGAGCGCGGGGGCCGGGGCTGGGGTGCGCCCTGTGCCGGCTGCACCGCGGCCGGGAGCTGGGGACGGGGCACGGGTGGGGACGGGGCTGGGGGACAGGGCACGGGGCGAGCCCACGCCCTGGGGAGGACGAAGAGGGCTTGGTTCATACGGGGCCGGGAAAGGTGGCGGGGCCGTGCCGGGCACCCAGGCACTGTTTCCCCACCCGGGCACGGCCCGGCTGGGAGTTAACGGCCAGGAAAGCGATCGCCGCCACCGCCACCCCGGTGGGAATTGCTGCCATGGGAGACGCCAGCTCGGGTTGCTGCGCCGGGGTTTTTAAGAGGGGGCTGGGTCATTTTTACCACCGCCGACGATCCCGTCCGTGCCCGCCACGCTCCAGCTCCGTGCCCGGCGTCCCGTGCTCTGCGCAGGGCTCGGCCCGAGCGGTGCTGGTTCAAGGCACGGCTGTCGCAGTACCGATGGCCGACACGGCGCCGTGCTGGGCACCGGGCAGGAGGAGCGTGGTGGCTGCAAACCCCCGGGCTCGGCGTTTGCAGGAGCTGCACCGGGGTTTTGCAAAGGTGCCTTCGAGCCCGAGCCTCCCCGGCGGCTGCCCGGCAGGTGGCCGTGCTGCAGGACCGCCGCCCCCAAGCCCAGCTCCTGCCGGCTGATTAGCAGAGCCGCACACGGAGATTTACTGCTAATTACCCGCGCCGCAGTTGTGCTCGCAGGCCTGGGCGCGACTGGGGACACGGAGGGGCTCGGGGGGTGACAGGGGCGGCTGAACCCCCGGCCAAGCATGCTGCGGTGCTGGGGGCTCAGCCCCCCGCTGCGTTGTGCCACCAGGGTGGCCATAGCTTGAGATAATTTTGTGGTGGGTTGGAGGAAAGCACCAGAAGGTGGAGGGGATGCCATTTCGGATAGCACCACGCACCTGCCCCCGTGGCCGGGGAGCCCCGTGGGTCCCACGGCGCTGATGGGGACAGCGGGTGGCGGTGGGACCGCGGGGGGCTGCCAGGCATCCATCGCCCACCGGCCGGGTGGGGACGTCTAAGGACCCTGAGTCACACAGCTGAGAAGCAGCTGATGGGGTTCTGGGGACCGCTTCCCTGCTAACTGCAGCCCACGGGAAGCAAGGGGCTGCTCAGCACCTCGTGGGGACTGATCCTGCCCCCCTCTCTTGCCAGCCCTGTGGCTTCTGGCTCTCCCTCTGCCTGCAGGCACGCACCGAGCGCGGCACCAGCCGTCCTCCTGCCATCAGTATGCACAAACCGGGCTGAGCCTGACCCTCCGAGCCGGGGGGGCACCGCCAAGGAGATCTCCGACCCGGGGGACTGCTCCAAGCCCAAGCCTCCCTGCCACCCATGCCCACCCCAATCCCACACGGGGTCAGCTCACCGCCCTGGTGCCGGTGCGCCCGCTGCGTCCCTCACTACCATCAGCCCAGGAGTGCAGGTGGTCACATCCTGCACCCAGCACCGCACGGACAGCCCTAACAAAGATCTGCCGCAGGACGGGGTGTTTGGTGGCAGCATCCCCCCGCCCATCACCCTCCCGCAGACCCACCGGTGTCCCCCCCATGCCCCCGCCACCCCACCGCCCGGCAGGAGGAGAGGGGCGCGGGGCCGGTGCCGGCACTGCAGGGCTCCTCTTCCTCCTGCAATGTCAACCTGCTGCTCTGCACCCGCCAAGGCTGCCCTTGGAAAAGCTGTCGGCTGCGCCGGCTGGGCTGCCAAGCCCAGGACAAGCTCTTTAGCTCGGCTCTGCCAGAACAGATGCCTGGCCTACTGTAATTCTTCCTAGCGTGGCCGGGGAGGGGGGGAGCAACCTCATTTAAGCACTGCAGAGGCTGCTCCTCCAAAGCCCACCCGCCGCAGCGCCGTTTCCCCAAGGGGGGGGGGACCCCAAAGGCTCGGGCGCAGGGCAGGGTGGCCCGAGGGGCTCCTCGGGGACACTGGGTGACGCTGGAAGGGCCGGGCGGGGAGGGAGGGGAGGCGGCGCACGGCGGGAGGACGGCGACGCGCGCTGGAGCAAAACGCGGCTCTGCCGCCAGCTGGGGAGGAGAGAGCGACCCGCTGCAAGGACAAGTGGGAGCCGCCAGCTCTGTGCCACCGGTGTCCTTGCAGCCGCTCGCCTGCTTCGTGTCGACGCTCCCCGCGAAACAAAGATCCCGTTCTCATGGCAATGTCCTCTGCGGAACAGGCAAAGAGCAACACGCGGTGCAGCCAGCGGAGCCGTGGGGAGGAGAGAGCCGAGTTCAAAAGGGGCCGGAGGAACGGTTGCCTGCGCCGCTCGGGAGGTTTCGCGCTCCTTCTCACGCTCTCTGCAGGTTTCTCCCCGGAAACCCCCCCCCCCGCACCGCACCCAAAACCCCCCGAGCCGCCCCCGAGCCACTCGGCCACGAGGGCAGGAGCTCGGAGAGCCCGACGGGAAGGGGCCGCGCCGCAGCCATAGCACGGCACGAAGCAGGCCAGCAGCATTTCCACAAAGACAGTTTCTTCCACTGGCTGCAGTTTGGGGCTGCCAAAAGCCAAAACAAGAATGGAAACATCCCATTTCACTGGCCAAAATTCAACGCAGGTTTTTTTGTGTGTGTGTGTTGTGTTTTTTTTTTTTCTTCTTCTTCTTCTTTTTTTTTTTTCTTTCCCTCGTCTTTGGTTAGGAACGGAAATTCCCTGCCATGAAAACATGACGAAACCCCAAACCAAAACACAGCTTGGAATGAAACCTTCGCCCGGGTCCCTGGGGATGCCGTGCGGGGCAGGTCCCGGGGCTGGGGCTCGGTGCGCGGGGGGACCGAGTCCGGATGTCGGCGCCAGCGCCGGCCCCACGCACGGCAGGGGAAGTCGTGCTGGGGGATCTCTCCAGCGGCCGATGTGCTTCCCCCTCTGTGCGCCTTTGGGGTGAGGCCACCACTTCCCACCCCTGCTCTGCGCTGCTGCACCTCGAAAACTGCACGAGGGAGCTGGGGACGGGCCCGAACAAGGGTTGCTCTGCACATTAGGAAAGCCAGAGGGAGGTGGGTCCTGCCCGGCCCTGGTGCAGTGCAGCCCCCCTGGGTGCCCAGCTCAGGGGGTGCCGGTTTCTGGTTGTGCTCGGCTCCTCTGCAAAAGCAGCCGCTGGGAATTGGCTCGCCCATCATGTCCCGGGGTGCTTGGGGCCGGCAGAGCCCCAGGCATCGCCCCTGCAGCTGCACCCCACCACCGCACCCCGGCGCCGTCCCTTTCCCTGCCCGCGCCCAGCTCTGCTTTCAGCCAGATGTTCGGCCGCAGGATGAAACAGCTCTTCCCACCCCAGCCCCTGCCGTGGCTCTCTCCGGCTCCCGTTCCGGAGGCTGGATCCGGCCACGCAGGCTGAATAAGGCTCTGCCTTTGTCCGGCTCCCCCCGCCGCGCTTCCCCTTATCTAGCTCAGCCGCCTTGCCAAGACCACGAGGCAGCGGGGAGGACGCGGCGAGCAGGGAGAGGCTGTGCCGGCGCCTCCCGGGGCCGTTAACTCTTCTCCTGCCCCGTGCACGCTCACCCGGCCCCATGCACGAAGCCCCCGGGGGACCACCAGCCCCTTGCCGAGCGCAGCCGGCCCCTCTCCACCCCTGCGTGCTCCCCAAACGCAGAGCATCCCCCCAGCTCCGCGCCGAGACACCTGGCCGTGCACACCCCTCCTGGTTCCCGGGGACACCGAGCATCCCCGGGAGCTGGTGTGGGGCTCGGGGTGGGCACGGGGCCCCTCGCCCCGCAGTCCATCAGGCGTCCTCGGGGGCAGAGCGGAGCCCGGCTATCTGTCTGCAGCGCTCTGCGCGCAGCAATTAACCTCGAGAGAGCAGCCGCGGCTCCTGCCAAGAACCACATTAGGTGTGTGTGGCAGTGTCTAGACATGCAAGAGACCAGAGGCCTTGATCTGTAGGAAGGCGGCTCAGTCCCTTCCCCCCCCACCCCCAGCCAGGCGCCCCCTGGCCCCACTCCCGGCCTTGGCACGGGGTTGAGCCGGCCCCGGCCAGCCCTGGGGCTGCTTTTCCCAGCCGGGACCACCGAGCGCCGGGAACGGGGATGTGTGGGGTGAGGCTGAGCCCAGCCCCGCATCCCTCGGCACGGGCACGGCTCGCAGCAAAGAGCCCCGTGCTGCCTTTGAAAGCATCGCCCTGCCCCTTGGCACGGCACCGCGCTGGGTCCCCGTGGCGCCGGACCCCTTGCATGGGCTGCGGGTCCCCAGAGCTGTCGGGAGGAGGAGGAAGGTGGCTGCAAGCTGCACCCAGCCCATCTCCCCGCCGGGAGATGCAACAACCATCCCAACCATCCCAACCATCCCGGGGGAGCCGGCAGCAACCCCCCCGGTGCCAGGCGAGCCGTGGAGCCGAGGACGGAGCTGGGCAGGGACCCAGCTCGACGCCTCCCAGCGCCCGTACCCGATGCACTCGGCCACGCTGCCCGTCCCGACGCTGCCATCCCGGTGAGCGGGTGGGTGCTAGAACCCCTTTTCCCCGGGCAGGGTGCTGCAGGGATGGGTGGGCACGGCGGGGATGGGTGGGATGGGTGCTCCCCCCCTCCCGGAGCCCCTCGCCCTCGCGTCCCCAACACCCCCTGCTCTCACCTCCCGGGTGCAGCCACCCCAGACGGCTGCAGGATGCTAGGGAGAAGAGATTTTCCCGACGTTAATTAATTAAAATAAACAGCAAATTAAATACAGCAAAATTAAAATAGCTCCGGAAATTAATTTTCAACAAAACCCACCTGGAAAGGCTGGATATTTAAAGAATTAATGGAGCCCTCTGAGACCATAAAGAACCGCTGAGCTCCCGGCATCCACCAGCCCCCTCCGAACAACCCCGGCCTCCCCGGGGACCCCAGGCCATGGGGAAATCAGGACGGCACCCCTGATCGGAGCCCACCCTGAGCCCACATCCCTCGTCTCCACGCTGGACACCTCCTCTGGGTGCTGCCTGCATGGCCCCGCTCGGAGCCGCCTCGCCGCGCAGCTGCACGTGCCTGCGTGCTGCTGTGCAAGTGCGAGGCAGGGAGGGAGAGGAGGGATGTGGATGAAGACTGGGGACGCACCGGCCCCACTCCTGGCACGGCGCAGCACACGGATGCTCCTGCCTGCTTCTCTCCCCGGACACGCGAGCAGGGAGCAAGCACCGCTGGATGGCAGGACCAGCTCCGGCGTGGCACGGCACCCACATGGGGACATCCCCTCCCAGCTAAGACCTCCAAAAACCAGGCTCCCCAAAGCTCTCCCCACGCTTAATCCCATAGCCAAGGCAGGATTAATAGCAAACAGGCGGCGGGGCTGGGCAAAGCTCCTTACCAGGCGGCACCCATCGGCCGGGGGGCTCCCGAGGGGCTCGGCGGGGTGCAGGTGGGGGGCGCAGGGGGCGAGGTGCCGGGGAGCACCCCCAGCCCTGCCGGCTGCGGCGCCGGCGCAGTGCATGGGGCTGGAAGCCCCCTCGGCCTCCCCAGCCCCGTTTCCTCTCCCCGCAGCCGGGCGTGTGCAGAGGAGCAGCGGCAGGGAAACGCCGGCGAGCGAAAAAGCTCCGGAAGGAAACGGAGAAAGCGAGAAGAAGCCGGCAGGTGGGGAGCAGGAGGGGCCGGGGCCGCCTCCACACCCGCCTCCGAACCCCACCGTGCCGCCCGCACCCCGAGAGTCCCACTCGGGGAAACTGAGGCACGGAGCAGGCGCACCCCTCGCACCCCGCAGCCGGCGCTGAGCCCCCCCTCCCTCTCCGCCGCCCCGCGAGGGAAGCGCACCCCCCGCCGCGGCCGGGATGACACCAGCTCCCCGGCCTCCTCCCGCTCCACCCTGTTCCTGCAGGAACCCAGGAGCCCCGGTGCCGGGCCCGTGGCCAGCGCTGCTGCTCCCGCCCGCGCCTCCCTCCCCGCCTGCGCCCGGGCGCCCGGGGCCGGCCCCGGCCTCGCGCCCGCACCCAGCCCGCGCAGCGCCCGCGGCGTGTCAGGGCGACCTTGGCCCGGCGCCCTGGCCGGTTTCCCCTTCATTTGCCAGCGATGCCGACGGGCAGAGGTGGAGGGCGATGGATTTTTTTTTTTTGAGGGGGGGGGGGGGTCGTTGTTTTTTGTTTTTTTTTTTTCTTCCCCCATTGGGTTTTTCGCCGCGGGTGCTGCGGCGGTGCCGGGCCGCGGGCAGGGTGGCGGTGCCGGGCGCTCCAGGGGCGCTGGGTGGCCGCTTTCCTCCGCACACAGATGGCTGTTCCGACTCAGTCGAGCGCTTGACCTAAATCTCCTCCTGATCCACGGGAGCTGCAGTCCCTCGGCAGCACAGCTCAAGGCGAGGAAGAGGAGGAGGAGGAGGAGAAAGAAGAGGAGGAGGAGGAGGGAGGGAAGCCGGGGCCAGCTGCGGACCAGCGGCAGGGTCACGCCGCGGGGGCCCCCACCCTGGGGCTTGGTGGAGGTGGCCGGGGGGGTGGAAATCTCCCACGCTTCGAGCCCCAGCGCCCTCTCCCCGTGCGCCTGCGCGCCCGGCCCAGGCCGGGGCCGGGGTAACCGCCCCGGCAGCCTCGACGCCCCGGCAGCCCACTTCCTCGGCGAGGGGCCTCGCGGAGGAAGCTCCAACGGCTCGAAAGTTTCGGCTGTGACTCAGCGGCTGGCTGGGGTGGCCGGGGCCCGGCCCCAAGCTCGTGGGGCCACGGGACCCCAGCGGTTTTGGGGGGACCGGGGGGTTTGGAGGGGGTGGGCGGGGGATTTTTGGGCTCCCCAGACGAGGGCTGTCTGCAGCGCGCCGCGCTCCACCCCCAGTGTCAGAGCAGCCCAAACCGGCTCCCAGCGACAGCAGAAAGCTTTTAAAATCCCCTACGCGCGGCATGACTCACTCCAAAGCCAGTGCCCAAAACAAGCTCCGACACGGAGAGGAATGGAGACGGCAGAGATGCTGGGGGCGGGCAGGAGGGGCTGGGGAGGGCCGGGGAGGGGGGAAAGGGGGAAGAGAGAGGGAGACAGAAGGAGGCAGAGAAAGAGAAGAGGCAGAAATAACAGCATCTGAAACTCTGCCTGCTGGAGGCTAATTGGTTCCGGCACAGCCTGGTTTGTTTGGCAATGTTTCCTCTAATCCTTCAGGCTCTGCGCTCCCAGCCCCAGAGACACTCGGGGACATCTCTCCGCCCGGCACCGACACCCGGCCAGCGCCTCTGCGCCACTCGGGCCCAACGCTGCCACCCCCCCGGGACCGGCACCGCCCGGCCTGGGGTCTCCCCGGTCCCCCCGTGCCGGCTGGCGAGCGGGGAGCACCCCAAGGTGGGGGCACCCGCGGCCCCCTTCGGCCGTGTTGGGTGCGAGGATGCTCGGAGGCGGGTGCAGGAGGCGGCCGGGGTGAGCGGGGTGGCGGAGGGAAGGGAAAGGAAGGGAAGGGAGAGGAAGGGAAGGGAAGGGAAGGGAAGGGAAGGGAAGGGAAGGGAAGGAAAGGGGGGGCCCCACGGCCCAGCATGGCCGAGCCAGAGCACTCGCCAAGAGTCGGCAGCTTTGTTCCAGGTGCCGGCTCCCTTTTTTTCATTAGGCTAATGGGATGCGGATGCATTATTCCATTCCACATGCTGCTAATGAACCACTCAGGCCAGTGCATTTGCATTAATGTGCAAAGCACTGGAGGAGGGTGGAGTGGCTGCATCTGGCCAAGCCTGACCTTCCCGCGCCGCCCAGCCTCCCCGACGCACGGCCCCGGCAGCCCCCAAGTGCTGCCGCGCTCCTGCGGCTCCGCGCGGACCCTTGATCTCCCCGGGACGGCTCCGGCACACATTCCAGGACACATTAACCAACCTTGAGCCCCAGTGGCCCCAAGCACGCTGCTCTTGCAGCGAGGTGGCCGCCCGCTGGGCTCCATCACCCTTCCACACACAAATCCTGGCCAGGTGCTGGTGCCCCGGGTGTTGGGGACAGTGGCATCCCTCCTGCACACCCTGACACTCCCCGGGACGTGACCACGTCCTGCAAGGAGACCGCTCGGAGGTGCCTCCCCTTTCCCAACCACGAGCCCCAGTCCCGTGTGTGTTTGTAGCAGGACCTCCCCAGGCTGCCCTCCTGCCTGGTGCTGTGCAAGGGGAGCGGGGGGCTGTGTCCCCCCCTCCCCGGACCCCCCCGGTGCTGGCACTCAGCGCCAGGCGCGGGCGTCATCGGAGCCCTTCGGTTGTTTGTTACAGCTCCCAACTGCCTCCGTCCCCGGAGAGGTTTTGAAGGCGAGTGACCCAAGAACTGGAATGCGCAAAGCCTCCAGCAAACAGAGCCAGCTGCCTGCGCCCGCGCAGGGGGGGCGGCAAGGGGAGAGCAGCCAGCCCCGCGGCACGGCACGGCACGGCACGGCGCTGCATGGCACGGCACGGCACGGCACGGCACGGCACGGCGTAGTAAAGCACGGTGCAGCACAGCACAGCACGGTGTGGCACGGCACAGTGAAGCACGGCGCAGAATGGCACAGCACAGCACAGCAGGGCACGGCACGGCACGGTGCGGTATGGCACAGCACAGTGTGGCATGGCACGGCGCCGCATGGCACGACGTGGCACAGCATGGCACGGCACGGCACAGCACAACGTGGCACGGCACGGCACGGCACAGCCCCATGCATGCGGATGCATGGCCCCAGCCCGCTCTCCCGGGGTGGGCAGCTGCTTGACTGGAGTGAAACGGGGCTGGCACATTCCCAGCTCCACCAGCTCTTGCGAGAGGCCTCGCTCCGCCCCACAAAGCGCCCGAGCCCTCATCTCCCCCCTCCTGCCTCGCTCCCAGCCTGGTTTTTGGAGGCGTGAGGGCATCCTGGCACGGTGACGTGTACAGGGGAGCCATGTGGGGAGGCTGCGGGGCTCCCCACCCACCTGCGTCCTCGGGGGCCTGAAGGACCTCTAGGACAGGGGACAGCACGGTGGCAGTGCCAGGCGCCCTCCCAGGTGCCAGGAGGGCTCCCAGCCAGCGGGAGGGAGGATGAGGACGGCCCTGCTCGCCCTTAGGGGGCCAGCGGGGGCACGGTGGGGTCTCAGGCATCTCCGTGCCCGGCAAGCATGCGAAGCCCCAGCGCCCGAGCGCGTGCACGCGGGTGTCTGGGTTTGTCACAGCCTGGTGAGCAAGTTAATCTCAGGCTCCCTGACACGTGGAATAAAATCGCGATCCCGTAATGGAATTCATTCGTCTTCCTGTCCAGGCGGAGAACAAGCCCCCCGCCACCCGATGGAGCCAGGGCGCGGGAGCCAGGGCCAGGCACCCACCGGGGGGACCCTGCCAGGACCCCACCGGGACCCCACTGAGAGCTTCTGCCTGGGGACGTGCACAGGGCACCATGAAACACCCACTGCTGTGCCATGTCCCTTTCCCTGGGAACCTCGGCCACATCCACGGGGGGCAGTCGGGGTGGCCAATGTGGATCAAACCCCCTCGGGTGATCCGGGGTCCCTCCGGACTGGAGCCGGCGTGTGCGTGAGTGGGAAGGGAAACTGAGGCAGGCGGTGGTGCCGGGGCGAGGGCAATGCTGGTGGCAGGAAGAGGACACGGGACAACGTCCCTGTGCCTCCGCTCACCTGCAGTATCGGCAGCGCAGCCGGCCCCAGGGGGCTGCAGGGACGTGCTGTCCTGCACCACCTGGGCCACGATGGCCCTGCACGGTCCCACAGGGACCAGCATGACCCCGGGGACTGGGTCACCCAGCGCATTTCCCCTGCTGACGCCACGGTTGTAAGCGCCGGAAAAAAAAGCCCTCTGGGGATGCCGAGCGGGCCAGGAGGCTGCAGGACGGCCCGGCTGCCACGCTGCTCCGTGCCTCAGTTTCCCCCCAGCACCCAGGGTGCCCCCTGCCCCTGGGGGCGTCCCCCCACGCACCACGGCCAGCAGCAGGCAGCACGGGTACAGGGGCGGCTCTCGCCCCGGCCACACCGGTGTCTGCACCACCTTCGAAGTCCCCTCGGACCAGAGGGACGCCGCGGGTGCCCAGCTCAGCACCCCAACCAGCAGCACCGAGCCCCGATTACGCAGCGCCGAAGGTTCGCCCGCGCTCCTGCAACGTGGGGAGGAAGAGGAGGAGGAGGAGGAAGAGGAGGAGGAGGAGGAGGAGGAGGAGGAGGAGGAGGAGGAGGGCTGCTCCTTCCCGGGCACACAAAGCCCCTTTCATAGGGGCCGCCTTTGGGTTTCCTCCACCAGCCCAGCACCTCGCTGCCTCCTGCCCTGCCAGCGCGGCGAGGCGGGGAGGAACGCTGCGGGGGGAGCGGGGCCGGGTGCCCGGGGCCCATCCTGGCCCTCGGGGCAGCGCCGGGCACCGGGATTGTCCCTGCCGGTGGCCACGGGAACACCTCGGGATCCCGCACACCCTGCAAGGAGGCAGCCCCCCAGGGCTCAGGCTGGGGGATTTGGGTGGCCCCTTCCCTCGGCTCGACCCTCCCTGTAATTTTCACCTCCCGTCAGCTTTTAATTACACCCCTAATAAAAGTGGCTTGCAGGAAAACGGCAGCTTTGTTGCTTGGGAGCTCATCTGCTCCCGCTGCTCCTTCCCCGCTTTAAACCCTAATCCTCAGCTGGGGACGCTGCAATTAGCCACCGCGGAGCCGGGCACCGTGTCACGCAGGATTAGGGCTCCCTTCGGCAGGGGGGGACGGACCTGACCCCAATGGGTTGATGGCCCCACAAGGGATGGGCTGAGCCCCCCCTCACCGCCCCCAAAATAGCAGCTGGGGCAGGGGGTGGGCGACCTGCGGCCCCGATAACGGCACTGCAGGAAGAGCAGGTTTGGCAGGAGATTAGTCCGGCGGGGGTGGGGGGGGAGAAGGAGGGGGACGAGATGCTCGTTTACAGCCTAAGGGCCCCCCCCCCCCCAGCCACGCAGCCCCCCTGCCCGCCCTTCTGCGGCACCCACAGACCTGCCCCCATCGCTGCTCCAATGCCAGCGCCCGCGGGGTGGTTTTGGGGTGGGGGCGTTAGCATGGGAGTCACGGATCTTTGACCCCCCCAGGCAGATAGGCCCGTGGAGGGGGTGGGTGGCTTCGGATGATGGGACTAAAAATGGGGCTGGGGGGGCCGACACGAGCCCCCTCCCCAAGCCACGTCCCCATGCTCCCATCCAGCCCCAGCACCCACCCGCCCAGCGGGCACGGAGCGGCGCTGCCACGCCTGGGGGGACAGTGACAGCCCCGACCCTGGGCGGGAGGGTGGCACGGGGCAGGGACACGAAACCCCCCCGGGGGGTAAAAGCCCTGCGGAGCCGTGCTCAGACCTGGCGGAGGGGCCAGATTTAGCACGGGGACAGGGACGGGGACACGGGGCCCTCGTGCATGGTGCAGCGGCCACATGCACGGCGCGGTGCAGAGGGAAGGCTCACCAGGTTGGGCTGTTCAGCCCCTTGCAGCCCCAAAAAAAGCTCCTGTGCACGGCTCCCCCGGTGCCTGCTCGCCAATCAGCCTCTTCCCAAGCAGGCGCTCGTTAGTGGCCGTTCATTAGGAGCCCTCTGGGAGGAGGTAGGTACCTGGGGCACCTGCACCTCTCTCTAATGAGCTGCAGCGCCAGCACTGTGCCCCCAGCTGCAGAGGGGACCTTCGGCACCATGGGGCCCTGGCGTGGGGGCTGACCCTCACCCTGACCCCGGTGTAGGGTCCCCAGGCCAGGACAGCAGGGAGGGACGCGGGGACTTGAATCACGGTGACAATTGCAGGCGGTGGCAGCGGCCGAAGGATGCCCCGAGCTCCCTGCCCTGCACCCATGGGTGCTGCGAGAGGGCTGCGAGCACAACGAAGGCGCCGATGGCTGGCGCACTGCATCCCACCGGCACCCACGGCGACGCTCAGCCCCTGCACATCGCACTGGTGTCCTTGGGGCTCTCCCTTTCCCATGGAGGGTGGCCGCAGAAGAGGACAGGGCCCCCGGTGTCCCAGCCCTGGGGACATTTCCCCCGCCAGCCCCCAGCAGGGCGCAGCGGGGGGCGCGGCCCGGCGAGGGGTCCGGGGATGCTCCCGCTGCACCGGGCCCCCGCCACGGCTCCGAGCCCCCCCCCCCCGGCTCCACGCAGCCCCCAGCCCTGACCCGCGCGGGGCTCTCCCTCGTTAGTTAATGTTTACTCGGCTTCGTTAGCGCCAGCACATTGCCATGGCAACCCTGCAAGCTGCGCGCCGCCATCGGCGCCGCCGCTGCCACGAGGCGCGGGGACGGCACGTGGGGTCGCCGCGGGCCCCCCGCCGCGGCCACCGCCCGTCCCCGGTATTTGGGGCTGGGGGGACAAAGAGGGGGGCGTGGGGACATTGGGGTTCGCCTCCTGCTTGCCGGGGTGGGGTGGCGGCCCGGTGTCACCCGGATGGGGTGACAGCACCCTGCGCTCGCCCCCGTGCCAAGCCGCCTGGGCGCTGCATTATTTATAAAACAGGAGCAGAGGGCTGGGAGGCAGCTGCCACCCTGCGCAGCGTCACGGGGCCACCCAGTGCGGTGGCCTGGTGGCACTGCGGCCCTGCTGTCCGGGAGGGACAATGGGGACGCCGGTGCCTGCAGGGCTGGCAGAGCCACGGGGTGAGCAGATGCCATCCTGGGCTCTGCGGCACGTCGCTGTTGCAGCACGTGGGGACATCCAGCGCGTCCCCGTGTCCCCCACGCTGGTGCTGAACCCCATGCTGAGCCCGGTGGCTGCAGGAGCCCGCTGCAAACAGCTCGGTTTTGGGTGACACCGAGGTCCAGCCAAGACACCAACCCCACGCCAAGCCCCGGCTGCACCCCAGCAGCCTCCAACAAGAGCAGGATGCGGCCCCGGCGCGCTCCCCTGCTGCCTGCCCGCGCCACCGGGCTCCGCTCGCTACGGCAAACAGGTTTTCCTTAAGCCTTGCACAATTCGCCCGCCTCCTCCCCCTGCCAGTCCCACCTCCGGGCCGCGGGAAGGCTGAGTTGGGGCTTTAATTTTTCATTATTAATTTCCCATCAACGCCGAGAGGCGCCGGTGCTCGCCCAGCTGCCCCCAGCATCGCCCCCCGTGCTCCCTCGCGCTCTCCTGGAGATCTGCACCGGCTGAAGGCGAGCCAGGCTGCCGATAGGATTAATTCTGCATGACTGCCCATCTCCACAGGGGTATCTAAGACCCTCAGGCCTGCAGCAATCTTTAAAATTCCTCCAGCCCAACTTAATTCCCTCTTCCTGCAGAGCTGGCGCATCTGCTGCAGTCAGGCACGGAGAGAGAGAGACGGAGGGAGAGGGGAGACGGCACCCAGGACGCGGCGGCGTGGGGAGAGGGGTGGGGAGGGGCTGGGGGAAACTGAGTCACGCTGGGGACAGCCCCGGGGACGGGGTTTTTGAACGGGTTCAGCCCTCGGCCCCGTGGTCCCGGTGTGCTGTCACCCCCAGCACGCTGCCAGCCCCCAGAAGCAGGAGGCTGACTTGAAAATGTCATTTTTTTCAACTACCCGCGGGCTCTGCCTCGTTGGAGGGCTTCTTCCCTGCCCCCCTGCACTCCTCCTCTGCTTCCCTGCAGCCCCCGGGGACAAAACACCAGGACCGAGCATCTCCCCCAGGCACTCTGGGGCCTGGGATTTGGGGACAGCTCCTGGAAATGCAGCTGTGGCTGGGGAAAGGCACCCCCCAGCATGGCCTGCGGGTGCTGAGCCCTCCCCATCTGCCCCTGCCGCATCCCTGGAGCTCCCCAACATCCCCCCGAGATCCTGGGGGGCTGCGAGGATGAGCCCCCCAGCACCAACCCGACAGCCGTGGGGCACGGAGCGGGGCCCCAGCCCCGCTGTTACCCCGCTGCTATCCCACTGTCACCCCCACGTCCCCAGGTGAGGCTCCCGCGGGACGAGGACCCCAACGTCACCCATGGGGGCCACGCACGGGAGCTGCAGGACCTCACCGAGACACCACCGACCGCGGCCGGGCTGGGGACCCCCCCAAACACCCCGTGTCCCCCTGCGTTTCCACGGCTCAGCCTCCAGCACAACCTCTGGGGGGGCTGCAGGGAGACCGGGGGGGCACTGCCAAACTCCTGCCTCTGCCAGCACCGGGGCTGGCCGCCATCCTCCTCCTCCTCCTCTTCCTCCTCCTCGCCGGCAGCCGCCACCAAAGGCAGGAGCCCCGTCCCTCTGCCTCCTTCCCCGCACCTTGCCCCGCTCGCCTGGCAGGCAGGAGGAAGGAGGGGAGCGCAGCCCACCCCAGCTGCTGGCGGAGCTGGGGCTACGCGCATTTAAATCACTTATATCTTTACTTTCTCCTGCGCTGGCTGTGAGATGGGCTTTTTTTGCATGCGTAATTAGGGGGTGGAACAGATGGCGGAGGGTTCGTTTAAAGTAATGCATCCATTAAAATAACCTTCGCTGTCGGGGACTGCGCTCCGACAGGGGCCTGCTTCACCGGGGGCGGCGGGGAGGGGGGGGGCTTTGTTCTGCGGGAAGGGGTCGGACTTTGGGAAGGTGGCTGCGGGATGCATCGCCCCGCTTACGGGGGCGAAGCCGGTCCGGGTGCGCCATCCCATGTTACCATCACGCGCAAGACTGGGAGCCTGGACCAAACTGGGGCTGAACTGGGGCTCAGTTGGTCCTCTCCAGGGCTAACCCAGTCCTTCCCAGGGCTAACCTGGTCCTCTCCCAGGCTAACTGGGTCCTTTCCAGGGCAAACCCGGTCCTTTCCAGGGCTAACCCGGTTCTCTCCGGGGCTCAGTTTCCATAGCAATACCATGGGCATCTCGCAGCGAGATGGCGGGGATGGGAAGTCCTTTGGCCAGCCCTTTGGGCCAGCCCTCCAAGCATCGCCCACGGTGGTGTGTTTCGGAGGAGCTTTCCTGTAACTGGGGGGGATTTGCTGCTTGGTGGGGCACCGGGGTGAGGCTGAGGGTGGGCACGGTCCCTGTGGTCCCCACGCGGGGCAGCTCCGGCCATGCACGTTGGTGCACGGGGACCGCGGGGACCGTGCCCACTGCCACCCACCCCTGTCCCACCGCCTGGCTCCTGGCACGGGACAGAAGGGAACAGCTCGCCTTTCCCATCCGCCAGCAGCCGCCTCTCCTGTTTCAGGCTCCCGGGAGAGGCAGGAGGCTTTGTTCAGGAATCGGAGGAGCGGAGGCCAGAGAAAGCGCGAGTGCCCTGCCAGCTCTTGTGTTTCACTCCCGAGGAATGCCGGGGAGGGGAGGGGAGCGCGGCTCCCCCCTCCCCGACACGGGCTCCGGGCCCGGCTGCAGGGTGCTTTGCTGCTGCAGGGAGGAAGAGGAGGGCGTGGGGATGAAGGACAGAGGTCCTACTGCTATTTCGGGGAGGTGGGCGGCATCAGCACGGCTCGCGGTGGATGCGGTGGCATCCGCACCAGGTGCCCGTGGCGGCACGGCAGTGCCACGCTGGTCCCGTTGGGGCAGCCGCAAGAATTCCGAGCAAGAGCCGCCGAGCAAACCTTACACCCTGTCTTGGATGAGACGAGAAGCACCCATGGGTGCCCCCAATCTGGGGGCTCCCGAGAAGCGCACGCCACCAGCAGCAGCAGCGTCAGGGCCGGGGAAGGGCGAGAGCCACAGCAAACCCAAAGCCACCCATGCGTGCTCAAATATTTCGTGTGCACTTGCTGAGGTGCCTCTGCTGCCTTCGGGGCATCTCCGCGTTTGAAGCAGCAGAGGGGAGCCAACCTGGGACCAGGGGGGGATGGGGAGCAAACGCCAGCCCCGGGGGATAAGGGGGGGGTCTCTCCTTCCCAGCTTGGCTGGGGGTGGGCACGGCAGGCCCTGGACTGCCCCCGGCCCCGGGGATCCCAAGGAGGGCTGGGATAAGCTGAACCCAGCTGTGCAGAGCTGACCAGCCCTCGCCTCCCCCAGCCTGGCCACGGCCCCCCAGCCACACACCTCCTCCTCCTCTTCCTCCTCCTCCTCCTCCTCCTCCTCCTCCTCTCGCCAATCCCCTGTGCTCACTCACTCGCAGCACCCTGGGGAGTCCCCGAGCACCCGCGTGGCCCAGGGCAGAGCCCGCGGCTGCGGCAACGCAGCAGCCGATGCCGGCACCCCGCAGCTCCGTGCGAGCAGCGAGACGCCGACGGCAGCCCCGGCGCACGGCGAGGGCCAGGGGGCCACGCAGCACGGCACCGCACCGGGGAAAGCGACAGCACCAGGGCTGGGGGCTCCCCGCAGGGCTGAAGCGCCCCATTTCGCCCTGCTCCCATCCCTGTGGCTCACCCCTTTCCCTGCTCACCTGCGGTTCTTCCCCTCCTGCTTTCCCCGCCAGGCCCCTGCGCCTCCATCCCACCGGCACCCCCTGGCACCCCGCGTCCCGCCGGCACCCACCGGTCCCGGCCAGGCCACGAAGCTACCGGGAAAACCTCTCCCTGCAACCTTCCAGCCTCCCCGCATCCGCGCCGGCTCCTCCAGCTGCGTGGCGAAGGCGGCGGGTCTGGGGGGGCCGCGGGTGGCCCCCCGCTCGCCGAGAACAATAGCGCCTTGTTGCAGCCCGGCTCCGGCCTCTCCTGGCCGCCGGGCTGCCAGCACCTCCCTGGGCACGCCGCTGGCCGCGCTCACCTCTACGTCTCGCTCGCTGTTTCCCAGCTCCCTCCTGACAAATCCCCGTTCCCGAGCGCTTCTCCTCCCCGCGGGTCCATATTAAGCTACATTCTCCTTTCAGCTGGGTGGAAAACAGCAGTAATAACCATGTGGAGAGAGCCGTGCCCCCCACCTCCACTTCCCTCCCACTTTGGGGTTCAAATTTCATTTCAGCAAAAAAGCTTCCCCCGCCTCCAATTTCTTCCCCCAAACCGAGTCGCTGTCGTCTCGTCTGATCTCGGCAGGGGCCGTATGGATGCTCAGCTCCTCCTGGTTCAGGATCTGCTGCCAATCTGGACCTCGCAAACTGGTTCTCACACAGCTCCCGCCTAGCGCCTCCCTCTCAGCATTTATTGTCCCTCCTCAGCCACCGAGCCCCAGCCCGCTCCCGTGCCACCGCCCCGGGTGCCCCTCGCTCCTCGGGCGCTTCTGTCCCGAGCCGAGCCACCAAGTTTGCCGGGGCGAGATTTATTCCTGGCAAATTCCCCGGGGGCCGGCAGCTGGAGGAGCCCGGCGCAGCCCCGCCGCCTGCAGCGGAGCAGCCTCCCTCTCTCCCACAGCTGAAGATCTCATCTCCCTCGCCCAAGGCGCTCCTCCGTCCTCCTCCAGATATTTTAGGCCCAGGTTTTGCGAGGAATTTACAGGCGCCGAGCCCAAGCCGATGCGCTGAAGTCAGCAGGAGGCGAGGAGCGTGCGCAGGGCTCGGGGCCCCGGGGGCGGCGGCGCGGGGAAGGGATGCTGCTCCCGCCGCCTGGAGCTCGTTTCGCCGCGGGAAGGGCAGAGGTTGGGGCTGGCGGGTGCCAGAACCGCTCTGCTCTCCCTCTGCCAGGACCGACACCACGTTTCGCCTCTCCCTCATCTCCCCCGCGTCGCGCCAGGCGAGGCCGTGCCGGCCCTCACGCCTGCGCCGGGTTGGTTTTTGGCCGGGGAAGGGGGTCCCCACGCCCGGGTGCCCCCATGGCACCGCGTCCCCTGCCAGCACCCATCTGGCGCCCACCTTCGCCGCCGCCATCCGCGCGCCAGCCCCATCGCCGCACGCTGCCCGCACATGTGCCGACCCCTCCCGCTCACGCCTGCTGCCCCCCCCTTTCCCTGCATCGCCCGAGCCCCCCGCCAGCCCCCTGAATCCCCACCGCCTCGGCGTCCCCGGGGGCTTCGCCCCGGCGCGGAGGGAGTCCCCGGCGCTGCGCCTGCCTTTGTCACGGCCCCGCTGGCACGCACCCGTCCTACGTGCTCCGACAGGTGAGCCCCCGGGGCAGCGTTCCTGCCTGGGCCAGTAACTGTCCCCACCGGGCAGCCGGTTCCACCCGGCACGTCCCTCCCTCCTTCCCCGCCGCATCCCGGCCGGCGAGGCGCACGGGGAAAAGGGGGGGGCCGGCGGATTTAATGAGCTCCCCGGAGGCATCGCCGCGCGCCCCCCTCCCGCGCCTGGGAAGCGTCGCTCTGAAACACAACCCTCGGTGGCAGGGCTGGAAATAAAAAAAATAAAAAAAATAAAATAAAAAAAAAACCACAGGGCACATCGCTCTTCCCCCCCCCCCCCCTCTCTTCTCTTCTCTTCCCCGCCTCCCCCAGCTTTTTTTTGCTCTCCTGCCGATGCCAAAGACCCAGCCGGGCTCTTGTGCTTTCACTCGCAGCTGCAGCTGCCGATTTTCGCTGTAAGCCCTTGTGCCTAGAAGGCCCAGAGCGAGGGATTCTGGGACGCGCTGATTGAAGACAGCACCAGCGCGGAGACCATTGCTCAGACTTTCCCTGTCTGTCGCCCCAACGCTCAACCCACAGAGAGGGAAATAAAAAAAAAAAAAAAAAAAAAGAAGAAAAGAGGAAAAAAAAAAAATAAAAAAGGCAGAGAGCAAAACGGACTCGCGCTCGCCCCTTCCCACCCACGCGGCGCTGCGTGCTTCGCTGCGCCGGCACCGCGCGGGCGCGCGCCAGCCCTCGCCCGGGTCACCCAGCCCACGGGGACGGACCCCGAAACCGGGCGGTGGAACTGGGTGAAACTGGGTGAAACTGGGCTGCGTGGCGCCCAACCACCCCCGGAGCGCGTCGGGCCCCTTGCAGCGCGGAGCTCGCCGTGCACCGCGGTACGAACTCACAGTGGGCACCTCAGAGGCGCCCTGTTTGTGTCCCTGCTACGGTGTTTTGGAAGGAAAATAATAACAGCGCGGCTTTCGAGCTACCTTTTGCAGCACGAAGGAACGCCGGCACGCACGGCCGGGCAGCGTGCACCCGGTGCCATGCACCACACGGCCGGATCCTCGCGCAATGCCCCGGGATGAGAGCGGCGGGAGCAAAGCCCTGCACGTGGGGGAGCCCCGCACGTACCGCGGCGCCCCACGCCGTGCTGGGACTGTTGGGGTGCTCCCAGAGCTGGGCAAACATCCTGGGCAAATGTCCCCAGGTCCCTTCTGCACGCAAAGGCCACCCACCGAGGGAGGGGGTCCCCAGCAGAGGGGTGCGACGGCCACCGAACGCTCACCCCCCCAGACCCCCGCACGGGACCAGGACATCGCTCGGAGTATCGCCCTGCTAACCCCGGAGCAGCAGGACCAACGCCAGCCTCGACGGACAAGCAGTGGGGAGCAGAGGGACATGGAGCACGCCGCGACCCCGCGATTTAAGCCGGGGCTGCATCTCACCCCTCCCGAGACGGAGCCCGCAGAACCACCCCGTCCATTTGGGGGGGCTTTGCAGAGCATCCCCCAGAGAACCGAGCCCAACCCAGCACCGACACCCCCCGAGGACCGCGAGCGGGCCGACCGGCACATCCCAACCCCGAAATTCGCCGCGCTGGGGAGGGGACGGGGGGGTCTCAGCGCAAGCCGGGGGCCACCCCGCATCCGGGCGGCCCCACCACAGCCCAGCATCAGGCAGCCGGCCCCGCGGGGGGGCCCCGCTCTGTCGCCAAGTGACCCCCCCGGCCCCGTCCCTCCTGCTCCCCCCAAAACGCTCCCGTCGCGAGCCCGGAAGTAGGAAACAGCCCTCCCCAGCGCTGCCCTGTTTACCAAGAGCTGGTTCCAAGCACTCGGGAGAATAGCAGGAGCATTTCAAGGCCCTGTTTCCACTCGGCTGACACACACTATTTATAGAAGCCCACAATTCTCCCAGAGCTTT
Source organism: Cygnus olor (assembly GCF_009769625.2). Taxonomy (NCBI): domain Eukaryota; kingdom Metazoa; phylum Chordata; class Aves; order Anseriformes; family Anatidae; genus Cygnus; species Cygnus olor. The sequence continues at coordinate 4,361,102 of NC_049191.1, forward strand.
CCTCGGGATCTCAGCAGAAATAGCCTGCCCCGGGTCTCTGCTGCCTCCTCTAAGGAGGCCAGGGCAGTGCCGGGCCCCCCCCGGGCTCCCTATAACCTTCCACGGGCTTCCATCGCTTCTCCCCCGCCGGCCGCCCGTTCCCCGCGCGTCCTTGGCTCCCCCGGCCCCGCCGCGGTGCCAGCCCCTCGCCTCTCCCCCCAGCCGCCTCCGGCTCCTCCCGGCCCGGTGCCGGCATGCACGCGGCGGTTTCGGTGGCGGAGGGAAGGAGCCGGGCTCCGGTTCGGTACGGGGAGCTGCTGGTGGTGGTGGTGGTGGTGCTGGGGGGCAAATTGTGGGGCTGGGGGGGACACGAGAGCGGCCGGGCGAAAGCCACCTCCTCGCGCCTAACTGCATTGGAGCGCGGCGGAGCCACGGGGGACTCGCACCAGGGATGGAGTTGGCCTATTCAGGTTACAGAGACATGGCAGAGCGGAATTTGGCGCCGCGCCATCCCTTCTCCAGCCCCCCCCCCCCCCCCCGCTCAGCCCCCCCTTCCCTCCCTCCCTCCTTCCTCCCCTCCCCACCACCAGCACCACCAGCACCACCACCACCCTCCTCTGCAAATTCCTGAGACCAGCAGGAGAGCCAGTGTAAGGGGACACCTGGGGGGGGGGGGGGGGGGGGGGGGGGGGGTTTGGAAAGCCTTGGGGGCCGCAGGGCCCCCGCTTCGGCCGCGTGCCCCCCAAAAGCCCCCCGCTCGGGTTCCCGGCTGCAAAGCGTCGGGCAGGATGCGTGCCCGCGCCCTCGGGGCTCGCTTCTGCTCTCTGTCACGCCAGGATAAATCTGGAGTGACTCCCCGGTGCGCCGGGGGCTCGCAGCAGCACACAATGAGCTCAGACCGCGGCTTTTGGTCGCTGCTCTCGCAGCAGCCGGCCAAGTGGCTTCGTGCACAAGGCCACCTGGTCGCGGCCGGGGCCAGTTCCTCCCACGGCAAGTAAACAAGCGGGGACCCGGCCGCCTCCACCTGCCCCCAGGCCTCCCTCCCCGGGGCTTTTCGAGGCCGCCGTTGGCGTGACCCCCGCGGGGTGGCCGCAGCTCCCCCCCGGGGTCCCCGCGGTCCCCGGTGCCGTGCGCGTGCCAAAGAAGCGGGGGGCTCGGAAACGGGCTGCCGGGGGGGGTGGTGTGGGGGGGTGCGTGGAAGGATCCGATGGCCAACCACGTTTTGGGGTGGCGGGGGGGGGGGGGACGGCAGCAGAAGCCACAGGCACCCGCCGAGCCCTGCGCAAGGGGAAGGCGCCGCGGAGAGCACGAGTTGGGGCCAGCGCCCCCTCCCCGGTGCCCCCCGCCGCCGGCTCCCCGCGCACCCGGCCGGGCTGCGGGGGGGGTCAGGCTCTGCCCTGGGGGTCAGGGGGTTGGTTGTGGGGGGGTGGGGGGGGAGAGCTCCTCACGCCCCCCAGGGCTGCGAGGATAACCCCAAATTTTGTTGACATGTTCCGTTCCGCCTTCTAGCGGACGGAGCCGGCTCTGACAGCTGTCACTCAGCGCTCGCAGCCCGGGGGGAGCCGGGGGGGGGGCTGGCCGGGGGAGGCGGCTGAACTCGTGCAAATGGGGCACGGCGGGGGATTTTTTTTTGGGGGGGGGGGGGGGAGGAGGGGGCGATCGCCAGGACGCCCCCCTCGTCTCCCCCCTCTCCCCTCGCCCCCCTCTCCCCTCCCCAAGTGCCATTAAACTCCTGCAATTTGGCACCAACTCGCCGCGCAACTTCGGCGGAGGGGACAGCGGGGGACACACACACACGGGGGGGGGGGGGGGGGCGCGCCTCCCTCCCCCTCCACCCTCTCTACCAACAAGCTGGGTGCCCCCCCAACGACACCCCCTTTCCCTTTCTCCCTCCCTTTCTCCCCCCCTCGGCCCTCCGCCTCCCCACCCACGACCCCCCCCCCCCCGCCTCCAGCCACGACCCCCCCCCGGGTCCCAGCCCCACACAAAGGCGCCGGGGGTGGGGGGGGGGGGGGACACACGACACCCCGGTACTCACCCGCCGGCTGCTGCGCTCCGAGCCCCCCGGAGCCCGCCCGCTTGGGGAGGCTCCTGCCGTCCGCCGGGGCTGCGTCCTGGCCGCCCGCGGGAGTCCCGGAGCCCTCGGCACCGCTCGCCACCTTCAACGAGAGCATTTCCAGCGCCTCCTGCTCACATTCTCCCCAGGCAACTCCGCTCCTGCCAGCCCGCCCCCTCCTCCGTCCCCTGCCTGCTCTTTTCCTCTCGCCTTTCCTCCTTTCCCCTCTTCCCCCCCAGCCCCCCCACCCCTATTTGATTTTTTTTTTTTTTTTGCCCTGTTTTTTCCTCTCTCCCCCTCTGCCGCTCGGCTTTTTTTTTTTTTTTTCCTATCCTCCTCTTATTTTTTTTCCTCCTCTTTTTTTTTTTTTTTTTTTCCCCTCCGCTTCTTTTTCTCCCTCCTCTCCCTCTCTTTTTTTTTTTTTTTAATTTTTTTTTTCTCTCTTCCCCCCCACCCCCCCCCCCCACCACCCCCCACCACCCCCCCCCACCCCCCCCACCCCCCCCCCCCCCCACGCACCCCTTCGCCTCGCACACACACAAAAGGCAGCGGAGCGGGAGGCGGAGGGGAACCGACCTCCCCTCTGCGCCTCCGCCGCTCAGCCGCCTGCGGAAAGCAAAGAAAGACACAGCGCAGCAGAGCCCTGGCTTGCTGCTGCCTCCCCCCTTCCTCCTCCTCCTCCTCCTCCTCCTCCTCCTCCACCTCCTCCTCCTCCTCCTCCTCCCTCGCTCTTGCCTTCTGCCGCTCCCGGCTTTGTGGGGGCTGGGAAAGGGGGGAGCGGAGCCGGCGGCGCGGCGCGCCCTGCCCTCTCCGTGCGCGGCGGGGACCGCGGCTCCGCTTCGCTCCGCTGTCAGCGGCACGGCCAGCATCCGGCACCCCGGGGAGCCGTGCAGCACCGCCGGGGCATGCCGGGCCTTGTAGTCCTTCCTTCTCTCCCCCCCCCCCCGCCTTCTCGTTTCTCTTCCCTCCTTCCTTTCCCCCCCCCGCCCCTTCTCCTCTCCCCGCTTTTCTCCTCCCCGTCGCTGCCAAGCGGGGAGGGGCGCAAAGGGGCGCGCATCTCCGCGCTCTGCTTGGGGAGGGGGGATTAAATTTTTTTTTGGGGGGGGGGGGGCATCCCGGGGGGGGGGGGCAAACACCCTCCGGGTGTTTTGCCCCCCCCCCCCCGGGATGCCCCCCCCCCGAAGTGGGATGCACGGGGCATTGCTGCCCTCTCCCGGGTTGCACCCGCACTGCGCTCCCCGTTAGGATGCGGGGTTTGGGGGGCACGAAACCCCCCCTCCCCGCCCCAATCCTCGGTCCGAATTTTACCCCGTGACACACCCCCTTGAAGCCACCTAATTAGCCTTTCTTCTTCTTTTTTTTTTTTTTTTTCCCGCTTAGTTTATTTTTTTTTTTTAAAGTTAGCCGTGGCTAGGGCCTGGCGGCACTGGAAACTTCCCCGCTGTTTGCTAACACCCCGCTCCTCCATCCCTAGGGCACGGTGCTGTGCAGGGATCCCCTCTTGGCCACGTCCCCCTTGGCACGGAGGGGACACCAGGGGGGCAGGTGGTGACCAAAGCCACCCAGGACGGTGGTGGCAGAGCGGGGAGATGTCCCCCAGCTGCCATCACGCCCCCGTGACCTCCCTCCTTGTGGCTCCTCGAGCATCCTCAGCGCCTTCCCTCCAAGGCTCCGCCAATGTTAATGTTCCCAGAGCCGGTAGATACAATATAATTAACGCAGATAATCCCACTGATGTTTGTTGTGACATCGTGGTTTTGTGAGTGATGAGTGAAGGGTTAACTCCAGGGAATTGGGAATATTGCTTGGCTGCTAATAACACGTGAGTCATCGATGAAATAACACATGGGTGCAGGGAGACACACAGCACCTGGCTTTACAGCAGCCTTCTGCCTCACCGGCGCGCTGCACGTTGGGTTTTGATGCGTGGTCTGGGATCAACAGGCGCCAGGGAGTGAATCCGCGCTCAGGATACGGGCTGGGCTCCCCAGCTCCGCCACCAGACTGGGACAAACTGGTTCAACAGGGGTTGGATCGAGAGCTGCCTTCCAGCATGGACTCATCGCCACGCTTTGTATCCGAAATGCCAGCGGCTCCATTCCCGGGCTCTGCTCACCCTGGCAGGCTCGGATTTGGGACGGGGGTGAGGACGGCGACCCGTCTGCATCGCTCCCAGCTCCTGGAAACCGTGTGGAGAGGAGGCCCGGCGCTCCAGCCCGGTCAGCAGAGGAATCTGCACACGCAGACAGGATCGCTGCAATTGCTGGTGGCTGAGTGAGCAACTTTGCAGGCTTCCTCGTCCCCTCGCCCTGAATGTCAGCTTTGAATTTTCTTGCTATTTTTAGGGATGGTTCAAAACCGAGGAGGATCCCTCCCCGCTCGCCTCGCGGGGCTTTGCACCGTATGAATATTGCAAGGCTGTATCTTGATGTACCTGCCCTGTGTGTGCGTGTGCCGTGGGACAGCAGGACAGAGGGATGCCTTGCGTGTGCGGGGAGAGAAGGAGGTCGTGCAGAAAACATTACATTGCAAGCAGAATGGGTTGGAATGTAAAAGATTTATTAATTTAATCCGAAGCATTAAAAGGTCATGTATTAATCAAAGAGATGCTTAAAACTGTCAAAGTCCTTTGTCAGGTTTGAAGTGCATCTCTATAGTTATCATAAAATATATATATCCGTCTGGCATGGAGCCCTCGCCAGGGCTGGGAGCGGGCGAGAAGGAGCAAAGCGAGGTGCTTCGCAATGGGGTCCCTGCAGAGAGGCACCCACCGGGGCTCTGCCGGGCTCCCATGGGTGCCCAGCACCCCCACATCGAGCTGGGTGACCCTGCTTGCCCCCAGGCGTGGGTTTGTCCCCAACTCGAGTCCAGCTGGTGGTCCCCGGTGGTCGCCAGCTGGCCGCAGGGCTGCTTTGGGGCAGGATGCTCGTGGGGGGGAATTTTGGAGAGGGGTCCCCCGTCACCCCGAGCCCCCAGAGCTGCGGGCGGGCAGCGGTGCCAGGGGGCGTCGGGGCGGGGGCGCGGTGCCCACGCCACCCGTGTCCCGGCCCCACGCGTGGCCAGCCCCCCGGTGCCACGGGGCGGGGAGGGGGGTGGCCAAAACGGGTCCCCAGGGCCACCCGGGTCACCCGGGCCCCCTGTCCCTCTCGCAGCCAAGTGCTGTGTCAGCAGCGTTGGCGTGGACCTACGCTACCATCTAGCGGCTGCTTTGCCGAGCCGGGGCCACCGCTGTCCCCGGGTCCCAGCCCCGTGTCGCCGTGCCACAGGGGTGGCCGCATCGGATTGGGACCCACCCCCCCAGCCCGTGCCCACCCACCGCTACCCAAAGCCAGGGAGGGGTTTGAAGGCTCTGCTCGCCACCCTCCTTGAGATTATGGGGTCACCGGGTGACCCCACCGCCTTGTCCCCACGCTGCATTTGTCCCCCGAGAGCTTGTGGTGGCTTTGCTTGTTAGGGACAGCAGCTGGGACCCCCCCCCCCCCAAAACCACCCCCAGGTGGGATATGGGGGCTGGGGGGGCTGGGAGACAGCGGGGGGAGCGGGGTGCGTGGTGGGTGGGCACCAGGAGGGGATGGCAAGGGGGGGTGCTGGATGTGGGAGCTGCCTTTGGGGTGGAGAGCAGCATCCCCCGACCCCAATTGGGGCTGGGGGCTTCCTGCCCCACTGCTGATGTTGGGGCCGTCCTGATTTTACCCCAATAACTGCAGCAGAAGAGACCTCGTCCCCGTGACTCCGAAGCCCTGGAGCAGGGCGTTCCCCAGGCAGCAAACCCATCCTGGATTTAGGATTTTGCCGAAAAGCAAACATCTCAGTGCCACTCGGCAGCACCAGGTCCCAGCAGAGCATCGCTGCTGCTGCGACACCTCCGTGGCTGCCACTCTTCGCCTCGCTCCTAAAACCCCACGGCCCCAAACCCCCGCCAGCAGCCAGGTCCTGGGTCTGTGGGTCCGAGGCGATGGGGAGAGGTGGGGGCAGAGGGGCCGTGCCGTCGGGTAGCGCCTGCACCGGGCGAGCAGCCGTGCACAGCCTGCCTCGCTCCCCAGCTGCAGTCACAGATGTTGCCGTGGCCGCTGCGTGGCCGTTCCCAACCCTCGGCTGCTTTTTCCATGGAAAAATGTGTCCCCTCCCAGCGAGCGGTGCCGAGCCGCCGCGTGACCGCGGATAAATCCCCCCGTGCCTCAGTTTCCCCTCTGGGCACGGTCCCCGCGGGCCTGGGCCAGCAGTCACGAGGCTGGCCAAGCCTAAAATTGCATTCTTGGCCACCTTCCACTGTTGTCTGGCCATCGCCACCGCGGGGACGATGGAAGGACCGGGAGCGAGGCGGGCTCTGCCAGCCCCTGGGGAGCTTGGGTCGAAGGGGACGGGGACAGACGCGGGGTCCCTGGGGCTGTGCCGGGTGGGGACGGGACCTCGCCGGTGGCGACGGAGCCGCGGCGTTTGGTGGCAGTGAGGGCCCCCCCCGGGGGGGTGCTGGTGGCGGTGGTGGCAGCGCCGCAGCTCCCTCCTGCCAGGGTCTGCAGCGCCGGCCATCTGCAGCGGTCTCACACCTGCGCCCACCGCGCTTGGCACCGCGCGGGCACCCCCGCTCCAGCACCCCCCAAGCGGGGAGCGCGGCCAAGCGGGGCGGCACGGCCAGGATCTGCGGCAGCAGGGCTGGAGCAGGAGAGATGGGCCTGGGCACCATGGGGATGGGGGGTCCCGGAGGTGTATGCGGGGTCCTGGAGGTGTCGGGGGGGTCCTGGGAGTGCATCGGGAGGGGGCTCTGATGCCCCGGGGTGCGTGCGCGGGGAGGGGAGGTGATGCTGAGCTGTTTTCTTTCCTCTCCAGAAGCTGCTGCAGCCACAGCTCGGCTCTGCAGCGCTACCTGGGATGCTGCAGGGACCCGGGCAGCGGGGAGGGGAAGGGGCCAGCCCAGAGCTCCCCCCCCACCCGGGTCTGGATGCTGCTCTCTGCCCTCCCCGGCCCCCCAGGGGCTGGTGGCCGTGCCCTGCGGTGGCTGTCCCTCCATCCCCGCTCCCCAGGTCGATGGAGCCCGGCATTAACATAAAATCAATGCCCCCCTCCCCTGCCCAGCCTGCAGGCACGCTGGGCGAAGCTGCGCCCTTTAACCCCTTCGCCCCCACCTCGAGGCACCCAGGGGGGGAGGACAGACGGACACAACAGGCACCCCCCCGCAGCGCCTTCAGCAGGCCCCCACGGCCTCGAGCCCCGCTGCCCGTCCCTTAAAGCCTCGTGACAGCAGAGGGGAAAGCTGGGGATGGATGAAGGGGACAGGACCAGGGGCGTGCAGGAGGCTGCAGCAGGGAGGTGGCTGAGCCCCAGCTTGGCCTCGTCCCCGGGCTTTTTGCTGCCCAAAGCCTGCTGCCAGGCCGGGCAGGGCACCGCTGCGGCGTGACCGCGGGGAGAGATCCCTGCAGGGTCCCCCCGGGGGCACGGCACGGAGCAAACACCCGGAGCCAGCCCTGGGGCAGAGCAGGGGGCACCCGCACCGATCCTGCCACCGGCACAGCTGGGGACGGGGGTCCTGGACTGGGGACACAGGGGTGACATCGCATCCCATGGGGTGGTCAGGATCCGGCCCATGCTGCAGGGAGGCAGCAGCCAGGATGCCCGCACCAGCCACCAGCCTGCCCCTCCGCACCAGGCCCCGGATTTGCATTTTTATTTCTTTTTAAGTGAATTTCATGCTGGAGGAGGAAATTGCCGCCGTGGCAGCCCAGCAGAGCGGGGGCTGATCCTGCCTGCTGCTGCCCCCGGGGTCACCCTGCCATGGGCTCAGCCCTTGGGGCTGGGGCTGGGGCTCAGCACCGTGCCCCCCCAGCCCTTCGTGCTGGCAGTGCTTCCCACCCAGGACAGAGGTGACATCTGTGGGCACAGCCATCGGTCCCCATCGCAGTGGCCATCCCCTCTTCTCCCAGCACTGCCGCTTCCAGCCCCCTTCTCCTCCCCCTGGGTGCCCAAAACGTGCTGGAAGGGGGAGGGGGGACGACATTTCCCTGAGGTTCTGGGGCTGTGCAGGGCTTGGCGAGCAAGGGGTGAGCCAGGGTGCTCCCCCCTGGCTGGAGGGTGGGGGGGGGGGCAAAGGTGGGACAACACAGATGTCCCCATGGGGACAAGGGACACCCGTTAGGGTGAGGGACTTGCTCCTTGCACATGGCTTTTGGGATGCACGTGCACCCCAAGTAGCTGGCTGCGCACACCCACACGTGCACGCAGGGGTGTGCACAGAGCTCGGGCAGGGCTGTGCCATGTGTATGCACGTGCACCACCACCTCCGTGTTGCGTGTGCACGCAGAGGACGTGTGAACACGCGTGCACTGCACGTGCACCATGCAGGCAGCAGCCGGGGGGGACGGAGCCGCCGCAATGCCCACGGGGTGCAGGCGGCCCCGAGATCCCGTGCGCCCGTGGGTGCCAGCGGCTGCAATTTGGTGACCTGGGGTGTGCCAGCGCCGCTCTGCTCCCTGCTGGGCACCAGATGGTCCCCCAGGGGATGGGGCACGGGATGGGGCAGGGGATGGGATGGAGCAGGGGAGGGGATGGGATGGGATGGGATGGGATATGACATAGGGCATGGGATGGGATGGGGCATGGGATGAGGCATGGGATGGGGCACAGCATGGGGCACGGGGTGGCCTCATCCAGCCCTGCCCCGCTGCCTTCCCAGGAGACGGAGCTGGACGAGGGGTGCGCGGTGTCCCTGAGCCCCTGCCCCCTTTCCCCACCTGCTGCCCCCCCCTCCCCAGTGCTGGGGAATTCATTAGCGGCCACAGCTGGGCCCTGCTGGGGAGGCCAGGCTGCAGGCGGAATTAACCCCTTCCTCCCCAGCCTCATGCATGGGATCCCCCCCCCTTCCCCCTTCTCTGCCTTTGAGCAAAAGCGGCTCCCCCCCCCCCCAAACACTGCCCAGGCCCCCCCGCTAACGAAGCCGGGGCTGCCTGCCTCGTTAGCACAAAGCCCCGAGGGGTGGGGGACAGCGGGAGGGGACAGTCCCCCCCCTGCAAGGGCGCTCCCCTGTGGGGGAGCAGCTTTAAAACTCAAATGCTGCCCCTTCCCCTGCTGTTTTTTGGGCTTTTATTTGCAAGGGGAGCTTGCCTGCAGCCTCAAATGGCTCAGCTGGGGGGGCGGGGGGGGCATGCAGCCCCCCCTGATATGGGGCTAGAAGGACCCAGGCTTGTTAGAAAGATTTTTATTTCTCTCTATTTACAGACTGGAATTAAAAAAAAAAAAAATTAACAACAAACCCGGCCCTTCCCCCAGCCCCCCCCCCGGGTGGCACAGCCTGGGGGGCACGGCTGGGTGCCGCCCCCCCGGCCCTGCTGCATGGCTGTGGGGGGTCCTGGCCATGGGGGGCAGAGCCGGGACCAAGCCTGGAATATGGGGTAGGGGGTGCCCAGGTGGGGTGACCCCCCCCCTCCCCAGTGCCATCACATTCACATTGCGCCCTGTGCCTCCACAATGCCCCCCCCCCCCCAGTTAATGCTTGCTGCAGGGATTGGAGCCAAGCCACAGCCCCCCCCCCAGCTGCTGTGGGGGTGAATCCACCCCGTGCCCCCCTGGTAAGGCAACAGGGCTGTGGGAACAGCCCCCGGGACAGACCCCCACCCCCCACCCCAGGACCCCTTGTGTCCCCCCCACTGCAAGCAGGGGTTTATGGCTTTAAGGATTTGGCTCTAATTTAAGGACAGGAGTTAAAAGGGAGGGGGGGGAGGGGGGGGAGGAGCAAGGATCCTGTCCCCCCCCCCCACATATAGGGGTTCCCTGGGTGTGGGTGCCTGCTGGGGTGTGTGTGGGGGGTGAAACTGTATAAATTAAAGGCGATATAAGGGGGGGCTGAAGCTCAGTGCTAGGATCTGGGGGGCTGAGCCCCCGCTCTGCTCCCCCCCCACCTGTGTGGAGATGAGCTGGCAGAGCTGGGGACAAGGGGATGGGGTTGGCGTGGGGAGGGCGCACCCTTGCCCACCCGCCCCCTGAGGCCTCTGCTGCTGTGGGGTAGGGGTGTGGGGGGCACGGGGGGGCACCCACCCTCCTCCCCCCAGCCAAAGCACTTCTCAGGTTCAAAGCTGGCTGTGAAGGCAACGAGAGAGGGGCTGGGGGGGGGGTGCACATCTGGGCAAGGCGCTGCCCCCTGAGTCCAAAATCCTTGTGCAAAGCCCCCCCGGTGGCACCCCCTGCACGACCCCATGGGCGTTTACAGGGGGGCACAGGCAATGGGAGCGAGAAACCCCCCTGCAAAAAGGGGGGGATTCGCTCCCCCCCTGTCCACCCCCCCCCATAGCATGGGGTCACTGGTTGTCCCCCGGCTGGTATTGGGGCTCGGTGGCCGTGAAGTAGTCCTCGAGGAAGGACTGGAGGTACTCGAAGGTGGGGCGCTCCTCGGGCTCCCGCTTCCAGCACTGCACCATCACCTCGTGCAGGGAGGGGGGGCAGTTCCCCGGGCACTGCATGCGGTACCCCCTCTCCACCTGCTCCAGCACCTCCCGGTTGTTCATCCCTAGGAGATAAGGATCCGGCCCCATCAGCATCCTGCACCCCCGTGGGGAAAGCCGCCGGGGAAACCGAGGCACGTGGGGGTCCTGCTGGGGAGGGGGGGCCCTGCGCCCCGCCGCCCAGCCCACCCAAGGGTGCCCACCCCACCGGGGGGGGGGCTGTACCTGGGTAGGGCACCCGGCCTTTGGTCACCAGCTCGGTCAGGAGGATGCCGAAGGACCAGACGTCCGACTTGATGGTGAACTTCCCAAAAAGCGCCGCCTCCGGGGCCGTCCACTTGATGGGGAATTTGGCACCTGGGGGGGCAATGGGAGGCGGGTGAGCCACGGCCGGGGCACCCCGGGGCACCCGCACCCAGGGTAACCCACACCAGGGGTACCCAGCACCCAGGGATCCCATCACTTGGGGTGCCCATCATCCAGGGTACCCATTTCCTGGGGTGCCTATTAATGGGGGTGCCCAGCACCTGGGGTGCCCAGCACCAAAGGAACCCATCATCCAGGGTGCCCAGCACCTGGGGTACCTATTAATGGGGGTGCCCAGCACCCAGGGAACCCATCACTTGGGGTACCCATCATCCAGGGTACCCATCACCCGGGGTATATATTAATGGGGGTGCCCAGCACCCAGGGAACCCAACACTTGGGGTGCCCAGCACCTGGGGTACCTATTAATGGGGGTACCCCGCACCTGGGGTACCCAGCACCAAAGGAACCCATCATCCAGGGAACCCATCATCTGGGGTACCCAGCACCTGCGGTACCTATTAATTGGGGTACCCAGCACTTGAGGTACATATTAATGGGGGTGCCCAGCACCTGGGGCACCCAGCACCCAGGGAACCCACCATCTGGGGTACCCAGCACCTGGGGTACCCACCACTCAGGACACCCATCACTCAGGGCACCCAGCACCGGGGGTGACAGCTCCAGGCCTGTGCTGGGACCCAGCCCAGCAGGGACGTGGCAGCGGTCCCCAAAGCTTTGGGACGGGCGGGGGCTCACCCTGGCGTGCCGTGTACTCGTCGTCCTCGATGAGGCGGGCGAGGCCGAAGTCAGCGATCTTGCACACCAGGTTGTCGCCCACCAGGATGTTGGCAGCGCGCAGGTCCCGGTGGATGTAGTTCATCCGCTCGATGTAGGCCATGCCCGCGGCGATCTGGGGCGGCAGGGAGAAGTGTTGACACCCTTGGGTGTCCCCCCCTGAGGGCACCCACCCCGTGCCAGCCTCCCCGGTACCTGGGCAGCCATGTCCACCAGCTGGGGCAGCTTCAGGTAGCGGCCGTCCCCGTCCTTTAGGAAGTCCAGCAAGCTGCCTGGGGGCAGAAGGTGCCAGTCAAAGAGCCAGTTGTGCCCAACCAAGGGTGCTCTCCTTCGTAGGGACCCAGCCATGCTCACCCAAGGGTGCTCTCCCCATAGAAACCCAGCCGTGCCCACCAAAGGGAGCCCTTGGACCAGGTCCCTGCGCACCCTGGCCGTGCCCAGGCAGGGTGGTGCTTGCAGAAGAGCCAGGGGCAGCTCCGAGGGACCGGGGGGGGCACCCGTGGGTGCTGCCACACGCTCACCTTGGCTCATGAACTCGGTGACGATGTAGATGGGCTCCTCCGACACCACGGCGTAGAGCTGCACCAGCTTGTCGTGCCGCAGCCGCTTCATGATCTGAGCCTCCTCCAGGAAGGCCTCGGGGGACATGGTGCCCGGCTTCAGCGTCTTCACCGCCACCTTGGTGGTGCCGTTCCACGTGCCTGGCCCGGGGACACGGCGTCACCTGGAGCCCCCGGGGGGGACACCCGGCCCCGGCAGGGCCAGGATGGAGGGTGCGTGGATGGAGGGTGCGTGGATGGAGGGTGCGTGGTTGGAGGGGTGCGGGGATGGGGAGCTGCATGGATCCATGCATGGATGGAGGGGTGCACGGGTAGGTGACGGGTGGATGGTTGCATGGATGCGTGGACGGAGGGACGAGCAGAGGAGCAAGGAACTCGGGCCAGGGCAATCAAGGGCCATGCTACCACCGCGCCCAACCCAGGACAAGGACTCCTCCTCACCTCGTGGCACGGGGACGAGGCACCCGTGGGCTCATCTAACCACAGCCGTACCCCATTCCCCATCCATCCGCAGCGGAGCGGTGCCAAGCTCTGCCCCACCGCAGCCTGGTCCCCGCGATGCTGCCTACGGGGCCGCTCGTGCCCCTGCCCCCTCCCGGCCGGCTGGGCCAGCCTTACCCATCCACACGTCTCCGAAACATCCCATGCCGAGTTTCTTGTCCAGGCTGATGGATTCCCGCGCTATCTCCCAGGCGTCCTTAGCTAATCCCAGGGTCTGGGGCTTCATAGCGGGGCACGCGCGGGTGAGCAGATGGCACAACCCGTCGTTGCACTCTGCAGGGGCGCAGGGAGGGGAGGAGGGGGGGAGGGTGTGCGATGGGATGAACGCAGCATGCATGCCGAGCGGGGGGAGCACGGGGCGCGGGAGGGAGAGGAAGACGACGAGGGACCCCCCCGGCCTGGTTTTGTCTCCTGCTCATGGTCCCATCGGGGATACGGGAGATATATGGGATATATGCTTGCGGGGAGGAGTCGGGGTGCCCTGCAAAAGCAGGCGATGGGACATTTCCCTAGGGCACCAAGAGCCCACGCCCATCTCCGGGGGGGTGCCAGGCCTGGGGGTGCCCCCGCCGCTTCCCCCCCCCTTCGCCGCTCGCCCCAGCTCGCCCGCCGGGCCCTACCCATCCACACTTCCCCGAACTGCCCGTTGCCCAGCTTCTTGAGGAGCTGGAGGGACTCGCGGGGGATCTCCCACACGTCTTTGGTTTTGACCGAGAGGTCGGCCAGCTTGGGGGTCCCCTTGGGGCACGGCACGGCCAGGCGGCAGCACAGCCCGGCCGCCCGTTCTGTGGCACCGGGGAGAGGCAGGCGTCACCCCGGGGTGCCCCCGGCCCTCGCCCCCCGCCCTGGTCCCACTGAAGTGCCCCCCTCCCCAAAACACATACATGGGGTGCGCTCCCTCCCACTGGGGACAGCCCTGCAGCCCCCCCAGCCCCGTTACAGGGTGATGCCCCCCAAGACCCGGGGGCTATTTACCTTCTCCGGAGAGGCCGGGTGCTCCCTGAACCGAGGACATGGAAGATTGGGGACCCCCGGGGGTCCCCCTCCTGCTGCCACCAGCACAGCCCCCTCCTCCTCCAGTTAAACCCAGTTGGCCGAGCAGGCTGGGTCTTGCCAACTGGTCCCCTGGGCTTTCCCCACCGCCCCCCACCACCCCGCCACAGCCCCCCCATCCCACCCTACCTATATAGTGCTGGACCAACTGCTGCACGGTGTCGAACTGCGCCCGCGTGGTGATGTAGTACCCCCCGCTGTCCAGCTTTCGGATCTTATAGTGCTTCACGTGGTCGCCCTTGGCCTCGTCCCAGTCCCGGATGGAGAGGGAGTAGGCACCTAGGTGGGAGCGGGGGTGAGGGGTGGGACACGGAGGGGCACGGGGCACAGCCCCCCCTGTCCCCACGGCCCCCTACACCGTCCCCACGGCCCCCTCCCTACCTTTCGTCGTCTCGCTCTCCCGGATGAGGAAGGTGCCCCTGCAGTTGCCGTGGCACAGGAGTTGCCGCTCTGCATCCTTGCGCCCGATCTTCCCGAAGTACCACCTGCGGGGGGGGGGCTGGCATCAGCGCCGGGGGGCACCCATGGGTCCCCCGAGTGCCCTTGCTGGCACCATGGACATTGCTTTGCACTAGGGCCAAGCAATGTGCGAGCATCGCGCTCTCATCACGGTACTGTTATGGGGTGCCAGCACGCCTGGGTCCCCCCACCCATGTGTCCCCCCCCCGGTACTCACTCCTCTGCCTGGATGGAGTCCACGGGGGCCACGTAGTTGCTGGGGATGTAGCCCGTGTCGCCTGAGCTCAGCGACCTGGCCTCCCACCAGTCACCCTCGCTGGGGAGAGACGGACGGAGGGTGAGGAGGAGGGACGGACGGACAGACGGACCTGGCCGCCCCGCGCCTCCCCTCCCCACGCACAGCACCCCCAGACCCAACTGTCCCCCACCACCGAGGGCACCCACCCCAGGGCTCTGCTGGGGCCACCCAACTCGTGACATACACAGTTCTCTTACTGGTAAGGAGGGTCCCCAGCCTGGGTTGTACTGGGAGTACTGGGAGCACCTCGCCAAGTGGGATAGGGGGCCAGGGAGGGTGCGGGGGGGCTCACGTGTTGTTGATGATGTGGAACTTCTCCCCTTTCTGAAAACTCAGGTCATCCTCCGTCCTGGCCTCGTAGTCGTACAGGGCGATGAAAAGCGTCACACCCCCACCTGCGGCACACCGTGGGTGAGCCCCGTCCCACCCAGCACCCATGGGTGCAGCCAGGACACCCCCCCCACACCCGTCCCCAGCTCACCACTGACCTGTGATGCTGCTGCTGTGCGCCTGCAGCGTGTTGGAGGGGTAAAAGCCCGGCCCCGCGAAGGGCGCAGCGGTGGGCACGGCGGTGCCGTGGAAGTTGTTGAAGTCGGGGATGTGGGTGAAGGCGCCGCCGAGCTGCGCGGGGTCGGCGTCGTACTGCAGGGTGGGGGCCGATGAGGGCCCCGCGCTGCTCCCTGCCTGCCCCTTGCCGGCCACCTTCTCCTTGCAGTGCACGCAGCCCATCCTGGCACGGCCTGCAGGGCGGACGGACGGTCGTGGGACGGACGGACGGGCACACTTAGAGGCACCCGCAGCCCGACTTCCCCTGCTCCCCCCAACCCCAGCACCCGCGGGAGCTCCCGTCCCCGGCGGCCCCACTCACTGTGACGGCTCCGCGGGTCACTTCAGCTGCTCCATGGCACCGCGGGGAGGACGAGAGGCACCTGCGGGCAGCGGGGAGGGCGTCAAGAGGGGGGCAGAGCCCCTGCGTGGGCTAAAACATCCCCGCGAGGCTTCCAAAAACCCCGCAGGGGCTGCGAGACCCCTGCGAGGGTTTAAATATCACTGCACGGGCTGCAGCAAGCCTGCACGGGCTGCAGCAAGCCTGCATGCTTGCAATACCCCCGCACAGGCTTAAATACCCCTCCCCAAGCTGAAACGCCCCTGCACAGGATATAATACCCCTATGAGGTCTTAAATGTTGCTGCACAGGCTCAGAGGACTCTGCACGAGCTAAAATACCCCTGCACGAGCTGCAGTCCCGCTGCACGAGCTAAAATACTTTTGCATGGGCTGAAACCACATCCCGCCGGGTCCCCCCGCGAGCCGAGCACCTCCTTCCAAGCAGCACAGCGTCCCCCAGCCACCCCGCGGGGCCGGAGGGAGCGAGGCAGGGCGGTGAGGAGCCCCCGAAACGTCCCCGTCCCCGTCCCCTGAGCTCGCGGGGGAACTGGTGGCTCGGGGCAGGAAGGGCCCCGCTTGCTTCGCTGCGGTCACGGCCGCGCTTTTCCGGCCAGCGCTGTGCGAAGGTGTAACGGAGGAGGAGGAGGAAATCGGACCGCTCCCACCAGGGACAGCGCTGGCCCTTGTCCCCTGTCCCCTGGGGACAGCTGCCTTGGGAGGGACGGAGATTTGGGGGTCCCAGCCCTGCGCCGTGCCCAGCCCGGGAGCGTGGAGGTGACACCGCGCAGACGTGTTTGGCCCCGCAGCCACGTCCCGGCCCCTTGTCAGGAGGAAGGGAGGCTCAGGTCCTGTCCCCGAAATCTGAGAGGCAAATGCCGTGGTTTTGGGGCCAAGGAAACGTTTCACGTGGATTTCCCCCATCCCAGTCCCTGACTCTCCTTTCCTTCTCTCGGCAGCAGGTTTCTAAACACCAAACAAGCTCGAGTGGCCCCGGGCTCTCCCTGGCCACCTTCGCTTTCAACACCAGCCATTTGGCAAGGCCGAGGCTGTTGCAGCCGGGACAGAATTGCCAAACCCGAGAGGGCCTGGCCGGTTTTTGGGGCTTTTTTCTTTTTCTTTTTTTTTTTTTTTTTTTTCTGAGAAGAAGTTGGTATTTCAGCTGACAAACGTTCCCAGCTCTCGCAAACCCTCTTCATGAGAAACACCGGACCCGTCGCTGGCACTGCGCTCTGAAACTTCCCATTTTGCTGAATTTCTCTGCTGAGCTCAGCAGCCGGGGGTCAGGGAGGGCGCGGGGCAGCTCCTAGAAAGGCACAAACCCCAAATACCCCCACACCTTGGGGTTTAGCCCCAGCCACCACGCAGCATCCCACCCGCCTTCGAAGGGTGGCCCCCAAACGGGTCCCTGGGGTCATTTTTGGGGAGGGGACGCGCTCGGCTCCGCGTGCTGGCGGCCAGACCTGGGAGCAGATGGGCAGCGAGCCCCCCCCCCCGGCTGGCTCCACCTGCACCGGTGCCGCCGCCGTGCCAGCTCACGCCCCGCCGTGCCCCCTCCGTGCCACGCGGACGCCCGGCCAACTTGTCCCCCCCGCCGCCACGGGTCTGGGATTTGTCACCGTCCGCCTGGCCATCTGCTCCTCCTGTCCCCCCCCCACACCCCAGAGCCTGGTTTCCAGGTCCTGGTGGCACGGGGTGGTTTCCAAAGCGGGTGGCCAGGGGGCTGAATGAGCTCAGCGGTGACAGCCAGGAAGGGAGGGACCGGGAGCGCTGTCCCAGCCCTGAGCCTCGGTCTGATGTCCCAGCGTGTCACCCTGCCTGTCACCCCTTGGGATCACCCCCAGCCCCTGCCGCCGTCCCCTGCCTCTGGGGACTAACGGGGACGGAGGGGTCGGGCTCGTGGGGGCTGCAGATGCACGGAGACCTCCGGAGGCTCTCCGAATATCGCAGACCCGGTGCCTTGGGGCCAAACCGAGGTGGCATCGGGACCAACGCCCGGACCCGAGGCTCAGCCATGACCCTGGGGCGCAGCACAAAGGGGGGCCCCGCAGGGACAAGGAGCAGGGGGCACCCCGCGGGCCCTGCCGTCACCCAGGCCGGCACCTTCACAGCAGGAGGAGGAAGCGGCCAGGGAGCGCGGCGTGGGGGAGGAGGAGGAGGAGGAGGAAGAGGATGCTGCCGCGGCCTCCAAGGGGAACCTTGCGGCTGGCAGGGTCCCAGGCTTTGGGGATGGCAAAACGGGGTCGTAAATGGGACGCTGGTGGGGCTGAGCAGCGACACCGTGGGCTGCAGCCCCTCGGGTACCCAAAGTGCCCCCAGGGCCGTATCCCACCCCCTGCCCTGCACACTCACGTCCTTCCCACGTGGCCCGGCAACCCCTGGCAGCTCTCGCCACCTTGCCACAGCCTCCCTGGGGGAAGAGGAACCGAGATCGCTGCACGGCGCAGCCCCGTGCCTGCCGGGTCCCCTCGGTCACCCTGCGGCACTGGGGTCCCAGCTGCAGCCCAGCAGGGGACGGTGATGCATTTTGGGTGCCTCGTTAGGATATGGGGCCTCCAGCCACGTCCCTTCCTGTCAGCAGGAGCCCTGCAGACACCTCTGCTGGGGAGGGGACGAGGGGACACCTCCTGCCTCCCCACTGCCCGGTTCTCGGCCCATGGGGACACCAGGAGAGGTGGCGGGGGGGCGGGGGGATGCAGCACCTTGCTGGGACCCAGCTCCCAACAGCATCAGAGCATCGCCTGTGGTGGTCCCAGCGGGTGTCCCACCCTAATGGGAACGTGGCAGGGCAGGGAACCCCATGGCTGCCCATGGGACACACGGCCACAGAAGCCCCTTCCCCTCCTTTGCCACATGCAGGGCAGGCTGGGGAGGGTCCACGGGGGCTGCTGGCCCCCCCACCAACCAGTGCCTGCCCCAGGAGGTGGCAGAGCATTGCACCCCCCCTCCCCCCCAATTATACCGGGACTATACAGAAGAGGAAGGGCACAGCACCCCTACAAGCGATCGGCCCCGAGAAGCCCACCTGCGCTGCGCCCCCCAGCCTGGGGGTGCCCCTCACCCCCCGGCCCAGCAGGAGATGCCCACAACGGAGCGAGCCGTGGCCCCCGCTCTGCTCTCCCCCCGCCTCTCCCAACCCCCCCCCCCCAGCCTCCCAGCCCCATCGCTGGCGGGGAAAGCAGGATTTCCGCTGGAAGAAGAGCAATTCCCGGATCCGAGGGGCTGCAGGGGAGGAGGAAGGCAGCCAAGAGCGGAGCGCGGCCCCAAATACAATGTCCCGGGAGGAGCAGGGCGGGGAGGGAATTGTGCGGGGCAGGAAGCGCCGAGTTCCTGCTCCTGCCTGGGACACACCAAGGGCCGGGGACGAGGCAGAGCCGCCGGCCGCGGGGGGGGGGGCACCCAGCTGCAGTGGGGCCCCCCCAGCCCTACGTGCGCCCGGAGCTGCCCCCCGGCTCCCAGCCCCGGGTGGGGGTGGCGGAGCTCAGCACGGTGGTGGTGGCAGGCTGGGGACACCTATGGGGCTGGTGGGAGAGGGTGCCCCCCACCCAATATGGGCCCCCCCCAGCCCCCTCCCCAGCTCTATTTTGTCTCAGCAGCGTCCCCGCGGCTGCGGCGCTGCCGATTAGTGCCGGGAGGGCGAGCTGGAGGCTGCCCCCAGCCTCCCCGCTGCCGCTGCCTCCCCCCCAGGATGAGAGAGGCTGGGGGTCTCCTGCTGCCCCCCCTCCCCCATCTCCAGCATCACCGCAGAGGCTGGGGGGGCGGCGAGGCAGGGCCCCCCCATGGGGCCCTCCGTCCCCATTACTCAGCGCCCCGTCCCAAACCCACGCCACGCTCGAGGCGGGGGGCAGCACACAGAGACACCCCCCCTCCCCAAAAAGAAAACACTCAGCGAGGGGATGCAGGGGACCCCCCCCCACCTTACTGCAAGAGGCAGCGCGAGCCCCCCCACCTGCCCTCCCATCACCCTTGTGCATCCCTCCTACCGTCAGCCCTCCTGCTCCGGCTCGCATGGAGCCCAGCGGCCCCCGGCCCCCCCCCCCCCCGGCGGGGTCCCACCGCAGCACCCCGACCCTCCCGGCACTGGGGGCCGGGGGATGGCTCGGGGGGGCTCAGCAGGGCTCGGCTGGGTGGGCGACGAGGGGAGAAGCGGGAGTGCGTGTGCGTGCGGTTCCCTGCCTCGCGAGCAGCTCTCGCCGCCGAGCTGAGCTTCCCCTCCCCTTGCCCCCCCTTCCTCCCCGCGCTCCCAGCGATGCTTCATTGTACCAGCCAGCCCTGCCGCCCGCACCGGGGCCCAGCACCTTCCCCGTGCCCGTTGGGACACGGTGGCATTGGGGGCACACACGGGACGGTGGCTTTGGGGTGCCCCATCCACGGCGCAGCCCCACGCGGGGACCCTGCGCGGGGTCTGCTGGTGATTTATGGGGTGCGCGTGGGGCTGTCGTGCTCCAAAAGGCAGCGTGTGCGGGGTTGGGGTGCTGCCTGCCCCCAAACGCATCCCTGAGCCCCCCCAAGCAGGGGATGGCACGGGGACAGGTACGTTGCAAACATGGGGCAGGGATAAAATGAGCCCAGGAGCGGGGTGTGGGACAGGGCAGGATGAGTTGGGACAGGGTGAAGCTGTGGGAAGGCGAGGAGTGGTCCGGCTCCCCAGGTGTGGTGGGACCGTGTCCCCTGGGGGCTCCCGTGGGTCCCCAAAATGGGCACGCTGCTCCTGGCCCACTCACACAGTCGCTGCGGCTGTCGGCAGTGCCCCGGACGCCGGCCTCCTTATTTACGCCTCGCCCGGGCGAGGCTGCAAGTGGGAGGCTCCCGAGATTTGGCACCAAACCCCAAACCCCAGCCAGCCCTGGGAGAGGCAGTGAGCCCCCATGCGCCCCCCCTGGGCTCCCAGTCCAGGCGCTCGGACACCAAAAGCCCCTCGAGCTTTTGGCATCCTGGCTCCAGGGGGTTCCAGGGGGGTCCCTTGCAGCAGGGGTCCCCCAGGCAGAGCATTTGGGGAGGTGTGAGGTGCTCCTCGCAGGCACTGACCTCTTCTTTCCTGTGTGACAGCAAGTCCAGCCCCGGGGCTTCCTGTTCTCACGCGGCGACGGGGCTGGCCGAGGCCACGGGTCCCCGCCGGGACGGGCACGTGGCCACCGGTGCCCCTTGGGGGGGGGGGGACGGGGCACAGCAGGGGGGGCGGCCGCTCACCAGAACCGTCCCATGGGTGCTGCCACCGCTGAGGAACAAGGGCAGCTCCCGGGGTGCTGGGGGAGGCTGAGCACCCGTCCCCAGGCAGAATATGGGCTCAGCCTGGCTAAACCACGGGGACAGGAGCCGGCTGGAGGGATCGGGGCGGGGGTTGCTGTGTGCCCCTGCCCCTGGGGGCACAGCCTGGCACGGCGCGTCCCTTATGGGAACAGCCTTGCCAAGAGGGCTCCAGCCCCCGTGCGGGGTGGAGATGGGGCTGGTGGTGCACAAACCCTGCAGGAGCGCTCCCCTCCCTGCCCTACAGCTGGGGAAGGATGGAGCCCCGCATTCGGGGAGCCCCCAAAGCCCTTGGGGCGAACAGGGTGGGTGGGTGGTGGCTTCCCCGTGCTGCTGGATGAGGCTCTCCCTTGCAGCCCGGCTGCTCTCCCCGCCTGCTGCCTCAGTTTCCCCCTCGCAGCTGAGCAAGGAGGACACACACCCCCTTTTGCTGCGCGGTGAGGAGCTCCCAGCTCTCCCCTCGCACCCTGAGCACTCCATAGCCCAGCCTGTGGGGCTCCCCCCAATGGATCCAGCCGATCCCATGCGCCCCATCGGGCACCACATGATGCCGGCTCCTTCCCTCCCCTGGGGAGGGCCCAGGCTCGGCCTTAAAACCGGGAGCAGGTCCCGGCGAGCGGGGGCGACGGGGGCGAGGATGGGCGTGCTCGGCTGGCTCGTGGCCTCCGCGCTCTGCGCCGCCGTGCGGGGTGAGTCCGTGCCCCGGGACGGTGCCGAGGCACCGGGGGGTTTGGGGGCGTCCCGCAGCTGGGGGAACCCCTGTGGGTCTCGTCTCCCCATCGCTGGGTTAATGGGAACGCAGGGCAGGGTGGAGAAGGGTTTCTTATAGCGTGTGCCAGGCCCCGTGCTTGGAGCCCCTGGGAGAGGAGGGCTGCGGGGTGGTGCAGTGCCTTGAAGGCTTGGCAAGGGGGGGAGGATGAAAATAGGGCTACGCCGAGCCAGACGGCTTTAACGCACGCACCAACCCCAGCCATTTCCCTGTTTTCGCAGAGAGCAGCGGGGGGAGGCGGGCGGGTTGTTGCCGGAAGCGTTGGGGGGGACAGGGGGAGCCGTGCCCCCAGTTCCCCTCGCCGGGTGCCTGGGGCACTGCACAAGTCCCGGGGGTGCTGGCTCTATCGCCGCTCCCTGCGTCCTGGGCACCACCTGTGGGTGCCCCGATCTTTGGGAACCCCCTGATTTTGGGGTGCTGGGGCCCGTCAGAAAGGTGCTGACGGAGGGGAAGGCTGGCTCCCAGGGCGTGTTGGCGTGGGGTTGCACAAGCTGCGAGCCCGGGAGGAGCCGCAGGGAATGGGAGCGTCCCGCCACAGGCTGCCCCGCGGCCCCACAACCCGGCCCCATCCCCGCTCGTGCCTTGCAGGACAGGACCAGGGGCTCTCCCGGCCGCTGCCCCACTTCGGATCCATCTACCATGTCAGAGGTAACGGCCCAGTGTCGGGGCTGAGGGCGGCCAGGCCCCCCCAGCACCATGGGGGGAGCGGAGGATGCTCAGCACCGGGTCATCCCAGTGCCCAACTGGCACCGCAACTGGTGCATGTGGTGGTGGTGGGGGGGGACCCCTGGGGACAGTGGCTTGGTTCGGCTGTGGGGCTGCGTCCCCCGTGGGTGCCAGGGGTGTCTCTGATGAGCACGGTGTGGTCGGGGGCTCGGGGAGGGATGTGGGGTGCCAGGGCTGAGCCGTGCCCCATGCTGGGTGCTCCGCAGGGGTCATCAACCTGCCCTACGCGGAGATCGAGGAGCCCTTCGAAGCCTGGTACAACCTGACGGGGAACAAGAGCCGGATCCAGTACTACGGGGGTAGGCAGGGGGGCACAATCCATCTGGCCGCATCCATCTGCGCCCATCCCTGTGCGAAGGGAGGCTGAGCGCGGGACCCCCCCATGCCTCAGTTTCCCCCCTGGCTGGCACAGGGCAGGTGATAACGTACCAGCTGGCCGGGGTGAAGCCCTACGGGATGCAGTACAAGATCACTCCCGAGACCACCGAGAAGGAGGTGAACGCCAGGAAATGCTTCCAGCTGCCCGGCTCCAAGGAGGACGTGGTCAGGATCCAGAGCGTCTTCCCCAGCCTGGATGGCTTCAAGGTGAGGGGGGGCAAAGGAAAGCCTGGATCCGACCTGCTGCCCGCAGCATCCCTGGGGCTGGGGGTGCTGGGCCATGCTCCCCTCCGTCCCTGCTCGCCTCTGCGTGGTGCAGGGTGCCGGGGCAGGCTGCGGCAGGTCCCTGCACCCATGGGTGCAGGGAGGGTCACTTCTCCACCCGGCTTGGGGCCAGACGCCCGGCTCCTTTCCCAACCCCAGGAGCCGTGTTGGGACGTGTCGCAGCCCACACAAGCGCCGGTGTTTCGGGGCAGCTCGGGCAAGTCGCTGCACGGCGGCTCGGCTCCCCCCATCCCCAGCCTCTGGCGGGGCTGGCTGCGGCACCCGCTTTCCCTGCTGGCCACGCAGACACCGGGTGCACGGCGCTGCACGTGCGATGGGTGCCCACGGAGGGGCCGGGTGGGGAGGCATGGACATAGGGGGAGATGAGGGGTCGGCACCCCAAGAACCTGTCCCTGTGCCCCCAGTTCCTACGGGAGGAGTACTACCAGGGCCGGTACTGCGCCGTGTGGCAGAACGTCACCCACTGGGCGCAGAAGAAGAACGTCTACACCCTGTGGGTGACCAACTCCAGCTGCGGGGTGGCCCCCGTGCACTACGAGATGCGGGGCTACAACAGCCTGCTGGGCTCCCACTACGACAAGTACGAGATTTCCTACACCGACTTCGACAACAGCTTCCCCTCTTCCGTCTTCGACATCCCCGTGAATGGTGAGCGGGGCCGGGGCCACCACCCTGCCCGCCCTCGGCTGGCTCTCGGGCTGACGGCGTCCCCTAATTGCACCCTAGAGACGAAGAAATGCGGGCTCCTGCCGGGGAGCACGGCGGAGCACCGGGTGCTGGCGAACCCCATGGAGGACCTGGTGGGGCGGCACCAGCCGCGGGCACACGAGGTTTTCCACCACTACCGGCGGCGCTTTGGGCGGCGGTACGGCTCCACGCGGGAGCTGGAGCACCGGCAGCGCGTCTTCGTGCACAACATGAGGTGCGGGCGGGTTGGGGGGCACCCACCGACCCCCCCTGGGGAACCAGGTGCTGCGGTGGCCTCAGCGGTGCCGTCCCCGTCCCCAGGTTCGTGCACTCGAAGAACCGCGCCGCGCTCTCCTACACGCTGGCGCTGAACCACCTGGCCGACCGCACGCCCCAGGAGCTGGCGGCGCTGCGGGGCCGTCGCCGGAGCGGGGCCCCCAACCACGGGCTGCCCTTCCCTGCCGAGCGCTACGCCGGCCTCATCCTGCCTGAGAGCCTCGACTGGCGCATGTATGGTGCGTGCCGGATGGGGTCGGTGCGCGGTGCTGCTCTGCCTGGGGGGTGGGTGCTGGTAAAGGGAGGGGGTGCTGCCCATCAGGGTCGGTGCAGAGTCTGGCCGAGCTGGCTCGTGCTCCTTCCCCATGTCAGGGAGCTCCAGAGGGACTCCAGAGGGAGCACGGTGAGTCCTGCCTCAGTTTCCCTTTCACCCACCCCAACTGTCACCCTCCTGCTGTCCCCAGGTGCGGTGACCCCCGTGAAGGACCAGGCTGTCTGCGGCTCCTGCTGGAGCTTCGCCACCACGGGCGCGATGGAGGGTGCCCTCTTCCTCAAGGTGAGAGCGAGCGGGGACGGCCGGGGTGGCCGCAGGGTGCTTGTCCCTGTCCCTGCAGCGTGTCTGCTCCCCGCAGACCGGCGTGCTGACCCCGCTGTCCCAGCAAGTCCTCATCGACTGCTCCTGGGGCTTCGGGAACTACGCGTGCGACGGGGGCGAGGAGTGGCGAGCCTACGAGTGGATCAAGAAGCACGGCGGCATCGCCAGCACCGAGTCCTACGGCAACTACAAGGGGCAGGTGAGGGTGGCCCCGTGCCCCTGTCGGGGTCCCCAGCTCTCAGGATGTGTCCCTCTGGTCACCCTCCAGGGATGCTAACGGGCTCTGGGGATGGGCGAACCGCCCTTTCCCCAGGGCACGAGAGTCCCTGCGGTTCTTTGCAGCGCGAAGCCAAGCCCTGGGGCTCAGCCAGGCGGTTTCGTCACTGCTGCCTCAGTTTCTCCTCTTGCACAACAGGGATGAGGCTCCTCTGCCATGGGGTGGTGACACAGCCACGGCTCCCTGGGGTGCAGGGGTGGTGCGGGACTGCCCAGGGACAGGGGGACAAGGGCAGAGCAAGGGGCTTGGGGACAGAGCAAGGCGCCCGTGCTGCGTGCCAGGGAAACGTCCCCATTGTGGTGGGCAGCAGGGGCTGGGGCAGGGACGCTGACACACCCCAAATCCCACACCAGTCCCTGCATGGGAGCAGGGGGCAGCCAGGGGCATGGCGGGGGGACCTGGGTGCCCCCGCTGACGCTGCCCCCGGGGGTGCCGCAGAACGGCCTGTGCCACTACAACCAGTCTGAGATGCTGGCCAAGATCACGGGCTACGTCAACGTCACCTCGGGCAACATCACGGCGGTGAAAGCTGCCATCTACAAGCACGGCCCCGTGGCCGTCAGCATCGACGCCTCGCACAGGACCTTCTCCTTCTACTCCAACGGCGTCTACTACGAGCCCAAGTGCGGTGAGTCGGGTGGCCCCCGGGTACCCCCCGCCTGACGTTGGGCAGGGCTGGAGGGGGTGAGAATCCCTGCAGCCCCCCGGGGGCTCCCGTCCCAACGCGCCCTCCCCTGCGCTGTCCCACGCAGCGAACAAATCGGGGGAGCTGGACCACGCCGTGCTGGCCGTGGGCTACGGGGTGCTGCAGGGGGAGACCTACTGGCTCATCAAGAACTCCTGGTCCACCTACTGGGGCAACGACGGCTACATCCTCATGGCCATGAAGGACAACAACTGCGGCGTGGCCACCGAGGCCACCTACCCCATCCTGGCCTAAGACACTTGCCAGCTCTGCGGGGGGAACTTGCGGGCACCCAGCCCTGGAGCAGAGCCTTCGTTGTGACCCAGGGTGCGGGAGGAAGATGGGGACGTGGGGGGACCCCTGGGGTGTGGGAGGAAGATTGGGACATGGGGGGACCCCCATGGTACAGGAGGAAGATGGGGACATGGTGGGACAGAGCTGCTGGAAATTCAGCCGTGGGCTTGCCAATAAAGACCCCAGAAAAAATAATTTTGGCTATAATTGTAATAATATAATAATATAATAATATAATAATATAATAATTTTTGGCTAAAATAATTTTGCCCGCCTGGCTCAGGTCCCTGTCCAGGCCCTGGGGACAGCCAGCTGCCTTCAGCAGCGCCCCGGGATGAGGGGGGAGGCTCTCCCAGCCCTATCTCGAGTTCTCGAGTGGAGCACAAACACCCCCAGGGCTTTCTGCTGAGACGGGACATTCCTGGAGCACGGGGAGAGGGGGGGCAGCCACCCTCTGCCCCACTGCCCTGGCTCTGTTGTGGCTCTGGGAGGGGGTGGCACTTGCGGTGTCCCCAGCCGGGCTCCTCAGCACCCTGTGGGGCTGCTCCCTGCTGGGGAGGGGGGACCCTACAAATCCCCCCAGGAGAGCAGGTTTGGTACGGGAACATCCTGCAACCAGCATGGGAAGGGAGAGCTCTGGCTGTCCTCCCCCCTTCGCTGTCACCTCTCTGGGGCAGAAGCATTTTGGGGGGGCAGCAGCCCCCGTGTGCCTTGTGGTGCGTGCGGCCATCCCGCGCCCGGCCCCTATCGGCGTTGTTTGGGGCTCGGCGGCCCCGCGGGCGCTCGCTGTCACCTTGGGCCGGGGTCCAGCTGGCCCCGCTGCAAGTGGGGGGGGTGAAGGCCACCGCTGCGCTCCTGCCCGGGTCCTCCTTCTCCACGGCGCTCCTGACATCTGGGCTCTGTCCTTTTTTCCAATTAACCCCCCTCTAATTGCAGTCCTGGGCTCGCCCTGCTAGGACGCAGGGGTGCAGAGAGTCCCGCACCCCACTGTGGGGACAGCGGGGCATCCAGGAGGGCAGGGAGCACCCCGAGGGGCCGCGGTGTGGGTGCAGGGTGTGGGTGCTCTCCTGGGTGCTCTCCCGGGTGCTTTCCTGAGGCAGCCGATGGGTTTTGCCTTGTGCCTCTTTGCCCCGCGCTGCTGCAAACCCTGCCCCTGCTCGCTGCAGGCAGCAGAGCCTTGCTGCAAGCTGCAGTGCTGGGGGCAGATGGGCACCCCCAGCACCCACCCCTGGGTCCCTAATCCATGGGACCCCTCCCCCCAGGGGATGGCCCCACCACAGGGAACCAGTGCCCACAGACATCTGGGTCCCACCTTGCTCCCCCTGACCCCAAGCCCTGCAAGCGCACGGCATCAGCACCCACCCTGCTACGGGTGGGAAGGGCACCCCTGGGTGCTCGTGGCGGGGCTGGGGAGGGCAGCACAAAGCCCCACCTCCCCTTTGGTGTAATCCTGGCCAACGGGAGGGATGGGGCCGTGCCCGTCGGCTGCCGGCAGCTCCCTGCCCACCCACTGGGGGTATTTAAGGCACCCGTGGGTGCAGGGCAGCACCGTGGGCTGGGGTGTGCAGGATGGAGGGGTTGGGGTGGCTGCTGGTGCTGGGGGCTGCCCTGCTGCTGGGTGAGCACCCCCCCTGCCCTGGCTGCACCCCAGGGCGAGAGGGAGAGGTCTGGGGGAGCGGGGAGCCCTGCCTTGGGGACCCCCAGTCTCTGCCCTGCCTGGGCAGGGTGCGCTCCCCCAGGTTGTCCCCCCTCTCCTAGGGTTTTTTTGCAGGCTTTGAGGCAGCCCTGTGCATGGAGAGGTGGGCAATCAGCAGCTTAAAAGGCTTTTTTGCTTTTATTTTATTTATTTTTTAATTTCCAGGAGCAGAGAGCAAAGCTCTGCTGGAGATACCCACGTTTGGGGACATCTACCACGTCACAGGTACCGCTCGGGGACCCAGCACCCTGCTGGGACGGTGCTAGCCGAGGGACCCAGCACCTCCGGGTGCCCCACATCTGGGGCTGGGCACATCGCTGCCGTGGGGTGCTGTGGGTGGGAGTGGGGTGGTGATGCCGTGGGGTGCCCGGGGTGCCCGCAGGAGTGCTCAGCCTGCCCTACGCGGAGATCAGGGAGCCCTTCGAAGCCTGGTACAACCTCACCGGCGGGAAGAGCCGCATCCAGTACTACGGCGGTGGGTGCGCGGGGGGCTGGCGGCCACCCCCATCCCTCTGCTCCCTCTGGGGGCCCCCTCCACGCCGGGCTGGGCTAGAACCCGGTGCCGTCCCCGTCCCCAGGCCAAGTGGTCACCTACCAGTTCGGCTCCGTCGAGCCCTTCGGCGCCAGCTTCAAGGTGACGCCGGAGACCACGGAGACAGAGGTCAACGTCCGCAAGTGCTTCCGCATCAACGGCACCGACGGGGACCTCGTCACCCCGCAGAGCGTCTTCCCCAGCCTGGAGAACTTCAAGGTGAGCCCCGGGCATGGCCCCCGAGGAGCTGGAAATGAGGCAGGGGAGGGGACAAGGGACACCGATGGGCATGGGGTGGTTGGGAATGGGCAAATGCCCCCGTGCGAGGGCAGAGGTGGTTGGGAACGGGTAAACACGTGGCCAGATCCAGCCCTGGGTGCTGGAGGGGGAGGGTTCTCATCTTGCACAGTGTGGTGTGGCTGGGGTGTGATTGTGGTGGGGTGCTCGCCGGGGACACGGTGGTGGCACGGTGTCCCTGACACCCGCTGTGCCCAGTGGGTTCGGGAGGAGCGCTTCCGCGGGCAGCGCTGCGCCGTCTGGCAGAACGTCTCCTACTGGGGCCGCAAGAAGAACGTCTACACGCTGCGGGTGGGCAGCTCGGCCCGTGGTCCGGTGCCCCTGCACTACGAGGTGCGCGGCTTCAACAGCCTGCTGGGCTCCCACTACGACAAGTACGAGATCGACTACTCCACCTTCAGCCACCGCTTCTCCCCTGAGGTCTTCCAGCTCCCGGACGGTGAGCGGCTGCGCAGCCGGTGCCACCCCGCGGCTCTGCGTCCTCTGATTTATTATAATTAATTTCCTAGCACCCCGTAATTCGGGATGATTGGCTGGGGGGAAAAAAGGGAGGTGGGGAGAAACCTAAAAATGCTGAGGGCTGGGTGATCCCGTGCTGGGTGCGGTGCGGGGATGCTCCAGCACCAGCTCTGGAAGCGGAGGGTGCAGACCTCGATCTGTGCCCCCACGGTTTGGGGTGTGGGCGCTGCACCCCGCTGCGGGGAGGGACCCGTGCCCGCTTGGAGGCTGCAGCCCTCCCCGTGCCCCCTGCAGGTGTGCAGTGTGAGCAGTGGCCCGTGGCCGGCCCCGAGCACCGCATCGTGGCCAACCCCATGCGGGAGTTTGTGGGGACGGACACGGAGCACGTCCACCACCACCTCTTCCACCACTACCAGGAGAGGTTTGGAAAGCGCTACGGCAGCGAGGAGGAGCATGAGCACCGCAAGCGCGCCTTCATCCACAACATGCGGTAAGGGGGCGGCGGGGGGGAGACCCGGGGGGGCTCGGGGATGCTCCCCTTGTCCCGCAGCACCTTCACCCCGTCCCGTCCCCAGGTTCGTGCACTCGAAGAACCGCGCTGCGCTCTCCTACACGCTGGCGCTGAACCACCTGGCCGACCGCACGCCCCAGGAGCTGGCGGCGCTGCGCGGCCGTCGCCGGAGCGGGGCCCCCAACCACGGGCTGCCCTTCCCCACCCAGCTCTACGCCGACCTCCACCTCCCCGAGAGCCTCGACTGGAGGCTGTACGGTGAGCAGGGACACAACCTGGTGGGGTGCAAGCCCAGACCATGCCCAAGACTTGGGCTCTGCTTTGCACTCCGGGCTTTGCACAGGTCCTCGAGTCCTGCCTCAGTTTCCCTTTCACCCACCCCAATTGTCACCCTCCTGCTGTCCCCAGGCGCGGTGACCCCCGTGAAGGACCAGGCTGTCTGCGGCTCCTGCTGGAGCTTCGCCACCACGGGCGCGATGGAGGGTGCCCTCTTCCTCAAGGTGAGAGCGAGCAGGGACGGCCGGGGTGGCCGCAGGGTGCTTGTCCCTGTCCCTGCAGCATGTCCGCTCCCCGCAGACTGGCGTGCTGACCCCGCTGTCCCAGCAAGTCCTCATCGACTGCTCCTGGGGCTTCGGGAACCAGGCGTGTGATGGGGGCGAGGAGTGGCGAGCCTACGAGTGGGTGATGAAGCACGGCGGCATCGCCAGCACCGAGTCCTATGGGCCGTACCTGGGGCAGGTGAGGGTGCTCGGGGAGGGTGTGCTCCCACCTGCACTCCATCCTCCCCACCAAGCTTTGGGGTGCACAGCGAGGCTCTCCCAAGCCTGCCATCACCCATCTGGCACCGGATGGCTGCTCCTCTTTGGGTTATGGATGCTCCACCCAAGCCGACCCTTCTCGGATGGGTTGGATCCCCCTGGAAACCTCTCCAGGACCCCGGTGCCACCTCCGTGTCCCCCCCAGAACGGCTACTGCCACTGCAACCAGTCGGAGCTGGTGGCCCCGCTCGCCGGCTACGTCAACGTGGAGCCGGGCAGCGCCGCGGTGCTGAAAGCCGCGCTGGTCAAGCACGGCCCCGTGGCCGTCAACATCGACGCCTCGCACAAGTCCTTCGCCTTCTACGCCAACGGCGTCTATGAGGAACCCCACTGTGGTAAGCTGGGTGGGCGGTGGGGTGGGGGGCACCCAGCGGGGTCCCCGTCCTGCTCACGGGGTCTGGGCTTGGCACGGGGATCTGCACACCTGGGGCGTAACGTCGGTGCGGGGTTGGCCGAGGGGCTGCACCCAGAGCAGGGATGGGGACGGAGATGTCTCCGTTTTTCTTCTTTTCTCCCTCCCAGGGAACGAGACGTCGGATCTGGACCACGCGGTGCTGGCCGTGGGCTACGGGGTGTTGCACGGCAAGAGCTACTGGCTCATCAAGAACTCCTGGTCTACCTACTGGGGCAACGACGGCTACATCCTCATGGCCATGAAGGACAACAACTGCGGCGTGGCCACCGCCGCCTCCTTCCCCGTCCTGGCCTGATGGGACGCGGCCCCAACGCGTGCCCCATCCCCACCGTGTCCCCCTGTGCAGCTCTGGCTGGATGCGGGGCTCCGCGAGGTGACCGTGGGGCAGAGGGGGGCAGCCCAGCCAGGAGGGCAGAGGGTTTTTGGGGAGGTGTTTTGTCGTTTGGGCAATAAATGCTGTGAGAAGTGATCCTGTCCATGGTGCTGGGGTGTCTTCTCCCCCCCCACAGCCTGCCCCTGTCTGCCACAGCCCTTGCTGGGAGTGCCTTCTGCAGCCCTCCGGGTGCTGAGCTTCACGCGGTGCTCAGCCCGGCCGTGCCCCATTTGAGTTCTGTGTCCCCTAACCCCAAGTATTTCAGTGCCAGCACCCCCTTCCCAGCAGCTCCGGCTGTCCCTCTGGATGCTGGGCCCTCTTCTCTGGGCTCCTACGTGTGTCAGTGCCTGGTGCCTCAGTTTCCCCACACATCTGGGGAGAAAACAGAATTCCTGAGGGTTTTCATGTTCCAAGGATGGAAGAAACCCAAAGGGTCCCCTGTGTTGTGAGTGCTCCTGGGGGTGTCAGAGGGACCCAGGTGCTGGGAGGACACAGGGGTGCAGGACAGGGCAAGAAGGTGGGTGACAGTGACAGAGCCACGGGGAGGGGGACAGAGCTGGTTCCCAGGCACATCCCTGGGTAGGGGGAGGCTTTGTTCAACCCCACAGGGAGCAGCCAGGCGTGGAGCTGCCACCCCAGCTCTGCCATGTTCCTTTTTTCACCCTTCTCCAGCGCTTTACCCCAAAACTGCATGGCCATGGGGAAACCCAAGCAGGAGCCCCAAGGGTTTAGGGAGGCCGCTGCTGCTGTGGGGCTGCCCCAGAGAGGGTCCTGGCTGTCCCAGTGCGGTGTGGGGTCTGCAGCACTCAGAGTGCTGGTGCCCTGCTCGTGTCCCAGGTGGAAGCTGTCGGCACCGCCAGGCTCTGCCCTCCCCACCTGAGCCCATTTAGCAGCTGGGGGGAGGCTGCAGGAGGGGCAGAGTCAGTGCTGGGCTCCTGGTGGTAATGGGGAGGGAGGCTGGGGGCTGAGCCCCCAGGGTGCCCTTTATCATCCTGCCCCAGATGACCTGGCTGTGCCCACTGCCAGCAGCTGCCATCCCTGGGGATTTCGCGAGAAGCAGACCAAGGAACCAGAGCTGCAGCTCCTGGGGGGCCGCACCTCCAGCTCTGGGGGCCTTGGAGAGGCGGCATGGGGAGGCTGTCCCCAAACCCCATGCAATTCGGGGTAGCAGCTGGAAACGGTCCCAAGGGTGGAGAGGTGAGCGGTGGAGAGCTGGGGGTGCTGAGGGCACCGCGGGGCTCCCGGTGGAGCCGCTGGTGATGGGGGGTCCCCGTGTGTCCCCTGGGAAAGGGGCGACCTTCTGTCAGTGGGGTGTGTGAGGAGGTGATGGGGAGAGCATGGGGACAGCAGTGTCCCCAGGGTGTCCCATGCACCATGGTGCTCCCTGTTGGCATCTCCTGGGAGGCAGCAGGGGTGGGGGTCCCACAGCAAGAGGAGCCCCCAGGGGTTTGAGCTCTGTCCCCTTGGCCACAGGGCACAGACCCCACTGGCCGTACTGGTGGCAGGGGCAGCGCCACCCAAACGCCCTGGGGGGCTTCCTGGAGGGGGGATGTGGGAGCCCCTCCGCATTTCTGGCCGACCTCTGGCTGCTCCCAGGGAGCAGAAGCGGGCTGGGAGCTGGGTTGCTGCTTCCATCGGCGCTCTGCATCACCCCACGGATGCATCCCCACCCGAAATGCCAGCCCCATCCAGCACAGCCACAAAATCCTGCCCAGGGCACGCCACAGAGAGGGCACAGCAGCACATCCGTGGATGGGGCTTCCCCTGCTGCATTTCTTTTGACCTGCAAAACTCCCAAAGCAACGGGATCGAGGGCCCCGAGACCAAAGCAATGGGGTCGAGGGCGCCTGGCCCAGCACCTCCAGCTGACAGCGATTCCCCTGTGCATACGTGGGCTGAATCCTTCCCAAAAGGGGCTTGTGGTGGCTGAGGGCAGCCGTGCTGAGCAGCTACACCCTCGTTACACCCTTATTTTATCTAGCAAATGGCCGGGGCGAGCACCGTGCTTCCTCCCTGGGAGCGCCGCGTCCCTTCCAGGTCCCTTCCAGCTCCCGACTGAGGGTGGCAGGCCGTAATACTGCCTTGTTTTCCTCTCCCTCGTTCACCTGCTTATTTGACAATTTGCTGCGCTGATTTCTGAAGTGGTCTTTAATCATTCCCAGCAGGGGTGCTGACTCGAACGCGCGGCTGGGAGGGGAACGATCGCGGCGCAGGAGTGATGGGGTTTGTGCTGGGGGAGGCTGGGGCTCCGCAGCTTTGATTCTCTTGACTGCAGTCGATAAAACAGGCTTTGACTTTCAGGGAACCGTGACTTTCAGGCTCCCTTCGGGTAGGTTATGTTCTGAATTTGCTGCTGAACACGCAGGAGGCTGCGAGCGCTGGAGGGTTTGCGCCCCCAGGAAGCATTTGGAAGGAGCCTGGAATTTTGCATCTGTGGCACCGGGGACAGCCAAGGCTCTGAGTGTGGGTAGTTAAGCATGGCTGGGAACTTAAAAAGATGGGTTTACTTTTTTTTGGAAGGGGAGAACTTAGGAAAGGAGGCACCTGAGAAGGGGGCGGCTGCTTGCTGAGCTGATGCTGGGCTGAGCCATGAGCCCCAGACCAAGCACAGCACGGAGCAAACACCCTAAAACCCTCTTTTAGGGAAAACAAACGTGGCCTGGAGATTTACCCTTAATAAGATTTAATCCACACATTTAAGCTTCCCTTTGGATGAGGCGTATTGTCTGCACACCCCGCATTCCCAGCCTTCCAGCTACGTGGGAAACTCCCCAGATTTGATACCTGGCTGGTGAAACACCAGCTGAGGCTGGGTGCTTTAAAGGCAGCGGGTGCCGTGAGCCAAAATTGATTTTAGCACCTACTTCTCACGTGCCCCCTTGGAGATCCCAACCCCCAAACCTTCCCCGGTGCTCGTAACTGCAGCGGGAGCATGAGGTGAGATTTGGGGGGGTGGCTCCGCGCGGGGCCCCCACCCCGAATGGTGCTGGGGGTGGACGTGGGGCTGAGCAGGCAGCGAGCCCGGGCAGCTTGGAGCCAGGCCGTCCTTGGGGCTTGTGGACCCGTGCCCTCGAGACAAGGACGGGTGCTCCATCGGGGCAATGGTGGTGTCTCCTTGGGGGGGAAAAGGGCTCCCCGGCTCCCCCACGTGCCCATGAATTCCCCGCTGCCCTCACCGGGCATGGGACAGGAGTCGCTGTCCCCTGGCACAGCCAGGTCCCCGTGTGCCCGCTGGGGCGAGCAGGGGGCTCTGGGCTTCTTCCCCCATCATCTGACATCATGTTACGCCCCTAAAATGGAGCCCCTGGGCTGCAGCCTTTCCCCTGCAGCACTGGCAGAGGTTCCCCCAGCTCCATTTTCCCCCCGTGGGGCTCCCCGAGCTGCCCAGGCACCAGCTCCCCGCTGCCCGGCCACCAAGCCCCGTGCCAGGTCCCCAGCTCCCAGCAGGGCTGGAAGCCTCCGGGCTGCCCCCGAGCCATTCCGACCCCAATCCGTGGTGAGACAGGGACGGGAATTTGGGGACGATCCCGGCTCCACGCTGGGCTCTGACCCTCGAATTCAGAGCCCAGCGAGGCGAGACAGAGAGCCCCATGGCAAACAGCCCTCAGGAGGTGTTTTTGTTCCAGGGAAACGTGCTTTCTGCGGGCGAGAGCATCCAGACCTGGGGATCGATCTGTCCACACGTCCAGAAACTCCATCCAGAAGCTCGGGGTGGGCCGAGCTTGCCGAGGTAAATCATCCTCCGAGGCAGGGCGGCTGGGATTTCGGCAGGGTTTGGGTTTTGCCCTGCCCTGGGCCGTGCTGGATGCGGCGCTTCCCTCCCGAGAAGGGAGCCCGTGCAGCACTGCCAGGTGGCCAGAAAATGTGCTCCGGCCCCAAAGCTGGCTGCCTGTCAGCGCCGGATGAATTATCCGCGAAAACCTCTCGCGGCTCGCGCAAAACAAGGTAATTATTCAGCAGGCCGGGGACACGGAGGGAGCCAGGATGTGGAAATATTATCTGTGAGCGATTCGCAGGGAACCACAGGCGGAGTCAGGGGGCAGCAGCTGGATGCAAGTCGGTTTGGCAACTTCTGGGGTGCGTTCCCGGGGGCTGTGGCGAGCTCCCTGCACCTCCTACGCCGGGTGCGTGGACGGGGGGACCCATGTGGCAGAGCCACGTTGGTTTTGGGGTGACAACCACTGCGATTTGGGCCAGGAAAGGTCGCTTTTTGCTACAGAAACGAGCATTTCGGTTGCCTCCAGTAAGAGCAGAGCAGTCTGTTGGCCTCCAGGAGACGGTGAGCGAGAAGCTGCTGGCGAGGCGATCCTGGCAAACCACGGAGGCAGGGCCTTTCTAAACGACTCTTCTTACCCTTCCTTCGGTAGCAGCCTCACAAACACTCGTCCTTAGCCAAATGCTTCTCCCTTGGCTGCCGTGGCTGCTCTGGCAGGTTTGTTGCTCACATTCTCAAACGAACCGTTCCCTTTCCGCAGCTCCAGAGACTTGCAACCCCCGACTTCTTTTTTTTTTTTTTTTTTTCTCGGAGGTTTTCACTTCTTGCAACAAGCTGCTCGTGGCGTTTACGTTTTCCAGGTGCGCTGTCAGACCCCGGGGAGCCGGGCGGCCCCGGTTCCTCCACCTCCGCCCCGTTTCCCTCAGAAACCCTCCGAGCATCCCAGCCCCTGGGCGACGCGGAGGGTTTTTGTTTGAAGCTCCCCGGCCGCCTCTGCCGAGCTCCGCTCTGCCTTCTGCTTCCACCGCCTGCTATTTCCCCATCACCGCCGCGCATCCAGCGCAACGCAACGAATTTCATGAAATTAAGTATTTCTCCTACACACGGCATATTTGCCCGGTGATTATAACTAGTCCCCGAGGTAGCCAAGCACAGCAGAATTTCAGTTTAATATGCACACCCACGCAGCCTCGCTAAAAACCCAAGGCACTCCCCCGGTCCTGCTCGGGAAGCGCTGAGCGCCGCGGTGAGCAGCTCGGGTTTCAGCTCCACCACTTGCACAAGCTAGGACTGGGAATAGTCTGTAATCTGCTGTGAGGAGGGGGGCAAAAAAAAAAAAAAAAAGAGGAAAAAGAAGGTGGGGAAGTAAGTTTCCGAAAGATTTCAAGGTATCCCCAGCGGCCCGAGAGCAAGCAGGGTTTAAGAACGCAGGAATGTCAGGCAAGGCAGGCACAGAAGCAGCGGCTGCGGGTTTGTTAACGCAGCCACGACTCCCCGCTCGCTTTGTCTTGGACTCGCAGCGAACTTTTAACTCCAAAACGCGTCAGTTCCCCGGTTTGTTTGGGCGGGCAGCATGTCTGGAAGCTCGCAGCACCTGCTCCGCGTCACGCTGTAAAAACAACAACTGCTCCGCTAAAAAATAAAATAAAAAAGGAGAGAATTACCCCGTTTGCGCAGGGGATGGTTTGCAAGCGGTTTGCAGTGCTGGTCCTGCCCCGCCACCCAGACCCACCCAGACCACGCAGATCGCAGCCGGGCTCGGCTCTGCCTGGGACCAGCTGCCCTCGCGGCGGGCCAGGAATCAGGGCAGAGGAAAACAAGGCTTCCCCTTGGCTTCAGATGCTACCTCCTACCTCCTTTTCCTTTCCTTTTCCTCCTATTCTTACGTCTGACCTCTCAGACGCAGTCGGGCTGCCCTGCCTGCACTCCCCTGCCCATCCCCGGCCCCCCCGGGCTCCGCTCCCCCTTGCCCCGCTCCTCCCGCAGCCCCCCGCTCCCTTCCTTCCTCCAGCCCTGCTCCTCCTTCCCCCCCGCAGCCGCTCGCTGCCTCGTGCCCCTCGCCCTGCGCTCCCCGAGGCAGGACGGGCAGTTACGGGGCTCGGTGTGACCCCGATTCCTTTTGGCCCTGGCCTGGCTTTGGGCCAGCACGGGGCCCTGCGCTTGGCACAGCGGGGATCGAGCACAGCCTGGAGCAAGGCCGTGGCCAGGGCCAGAACCCTGGATGGGACCAGGACCAAGCCCCTGGAAAGGACCAGGGCCAGGCACACGGATGGGACCAGGACCTTGTCCTTGACCCAAGTCCCTGCCCTTGGACCAGGACCAGGACCCTGGACAGGACTAGGGCTATGGCCCTGGGTAGAACCAGACCCCTGGACAGGGACAGGACCAGACCCCTGGACAGGACGAGGACCCGGGTCGAGTCCCTGGACAGGACCAGGACCAGGCCCCTGCACAGGCTGAAGCCCCTTCCCTTGGCCCCAGCCCCTGCTCCTGGCCCAACGTGGATCAAACCCGACCTGGAGCGTGCCCCTGGACAGGCCCAGGACCCGGACCAAGTGCCTGGACGGGACCAAGCCCCATTCCTTGGCGCACCACGGATCGAACCCCACTTGGAGGGTGCCCCCGGACAGGGCCAGGCCCAGGCCCCTTCCCTCAGCCCCTTCCCTCAGACCCTGCCCCAGGACAGCCCCAGGACAGCCCCAGGACCCTGCCCTTGGCCCTGCCCCAGGCCCTAGACAGCCCCAAGCCCCCTCCCTCTGCCCAAGCCCCTGCCCCCTGCCCTTGGCCTTGGCCCTTCCCCATCCCCTGCCCTGCCCCCCCCGCCCCGCTTCCGGGTCCCCCTTCCTCCGCCCCCCGCCCCACCCCGCCGCGTTCTCGCGAGACCTCCCTGCCTCTCCCCGCGCGCCCCCGGGGCCGCGTCACGCGCGGGGCCGTTGCATCACCGCCGCGCGCCCTCTGTGACGTCAGCGCTCCCCCCCCCCAACGACCATCGCGGAGGGGAAAGGGCGGGGGCCGCCCCGCCCCGCCCTCCCCGCGGAGCGACGGGCGCGCCGGCCAATGAGAAGCGGCGGCGGCGCGAGCGATGGGGGAGGCGGCCAATGGGAGGGGAGGAACGGGCGGAGGGGGCGGGGCGGAGAGGAGGGGCGTTAGGGGCGGGCGGCCGCGGCGGGTTGGGCTGCGCCTGTCAGCGCGGCGGCGGGATGGCGGCGCTGTACGCCTGCACTAAGTGCCACCAGCGCTTCCCCTTCGAGGCGCTCAGCCAGGGCCAGCAGCTCTGCAAGGTGCGGCGGGGCGGGGGGCGAGGGAAAGGGGGGCTGTGAGGGAGGTCTGTGAGGGAAAGGGGGGGCTGTGAGGGAAGGGGGGGGCTGTGAGGGAAGGGGGGGGGGGCTCTGAGGGAAAAGGAGGGGGTTCCTGAGGGAAAGGGGGGGGGCTGTGAGGGAAAATGGAGGGTTCTCTGAGGGAAAGGGGGGGCTTTGAAGGAGGTCTCTGAGGGAAAGGGGGGGTTGTGAGGGAATGGGGAGGTCAGGGAAAGAGGGGGGGGTCCTGAGGGAAAATGGGGGGGTTCCTAACGGAAAAGAGGGGGCTATGAGGGAAAGGGGGGGGGCTCTGAGGGAAAATAGAGGGTCATCTGAGGGAAAAGGGGGGCTTTGAAGGAGGTCTCTGAGGGAAAGGGGGGGCTGTGAGGGAATGGTGGGGTTAGGGAAGGGGGGGGGTTCCTGAGGGAAAAGGGGGGGCTATGAGGGAAAGGGGGGGCTATGAGGGAAATTCGGGTCAGGGAAAGGGGGGGCTCTTAGGTAAAGGTGAGGGTCCTCTGAGGGAAAGTGGGGGGCTTACTGAGGGAAGGGGGGGCATCTTGAGGGAAAGTGGGGGGGGGGGGGGGGGGGGGGTCCTGAGGTAAAGATGAGGAAAAGGGAGGGGTTTCTGCTAAGTGAGGGGTTTTCTGAGGAAAAGTGGGGGGTTCCTGAGAGGAAGGGGGGGGGGGCCTTGAGGGAAAAGGGGGGTTCTCTGAGGGAAAGGAGGGGGGCTCAGAGGGAAGGTTAGGGGGCTTTCTGAGGTAAAGGTGGGGGTCCCCTATGGGAAAGGGGGGGAGCTCTGAGGGAAGATGGGGGGATCTTGAGAGAAAGTGGGCAGGGGGGCTGTGAGGGAAGGTGAGGAGGCCTCTGGGAGAATGGGGGGGGGGGGACTCTGAGATAAAGGTAGGGAACCTCTGAAGGAAAGTGTTTGGGGGGCTCTTAGGTAAAGGGAGGGGCTCTGAGGAAAAGGTGGGGTTCTCTGAGAGAAAGTGAGGGGGGGCTCTGAAGGAAGGTGAGGGGCTGTGTGAGGCAGGGCTGCTGGGGGGGGGTTGGGGCCTGGGGGCACTTGGAGGGACTGAGGGTAGCTGAGGGGGCTGCTGATGGGGAGGTCTTGGGGGTGTCTGGGGCCTTGGGGGGGGGCTTTTGGGGTTCATCAGGGAGCTGTGTGTAAGGGGGGGTTCCAAGGTACGGGGGGAGGATCTGGGGGCATCTCGAGGGAGTTCTTCAGGTATTGAAGGAGGGAGGTGGGTCTGGGGGGGCAGCGGGTGGGGGAGATGAGGATGAGGCAGGGCATGGAGCAGCCTGGGGGTGCTGATGGGGCCAAGCAGGGGGGCGTGGGGAGAGGAGAGCTGGGCTGGAGGCGCTGTGGGCCCGGGAAGCTCGCGGAGGGAGGGCAGGGGTGTGAATAGCTGCGGCAGGACGGGCCCTGCCCCGGAAGGTGAGGCCTTACTGTGACCCTTGTGTGGGTGTCGGGCACGGCTCAGCCCTCGGGGTGAGTCTGGGTTTACTCCGGGATCACCTGTGCCACCGTCTGTTCCTGTCACCCTGCTCCCGGCCCTCGTAGGAGCAGCACGGGGAGGAAATGTTTGGGGTTTGACAAGTGCCTGTGGCGGGGCGGAGGCCAGCAGGTGACCTGGGGTTTGGGGAAGGGCGCGCTGCCCCTCACCGACCGCTTCTCTTGTGGCAGGAGTGCCGCATCGCGCACCCCATCGTGAAGTGCACATACTGCAGGACCGAGTTCCAGCAGGAAAGGTAAGCGTGGCCGCGCCGGGGAGGCCGAGGTTTGCCTTGCAACGGAACCATAATGTTTGCACACCTCCGTGACCGAGCCCGATTGTTGCTCTGGAAGGCGTGGGAGACCTTTGGTCATCTTCGCAGGTCTGTTGGGCGAGTCAGCGTGCCTGCGCAGTGCCCTTAGATCTGTACCTCTCCCTTGGATTTTTGTTTTGGTCAGCGCTCAGCTGCGTCACCCACTGAAGGCTCTGGGTACACCTGCCCATGAGTTTTCTCCTACCTGATTTCTGGTACCCCAAAATTATTCCTTAATATGCTTCCTGTGCTTCTGCCCTTGTGCGTTTTTACGAGTTACAGAGGAAGGATAGGTAAACCCAGGATGTGATGAGCACAAAGTGTGTGGGCGTTGTGTGGGGTGTTCTTCCCTGTGTTGTTGGACAAATCGCCTCTGTGCTGACCTGTCTTCACCTCGTAACTGAGCGCAGACCTCCTGCAGAAGTGGCGCTGTCGCTGCTGAATCGTGCCTGCCGCCAATTAGCTGGCGATCAGACGCCTGTGTTTGTAAGGACAAAAAACTGGCGTCATCTGGGGATGCCTTAATTAAAAGATACCTCCTAGTAAGCCCACTTTTTGCCAAATTATCCTCGACCAGATGGGGATAGGAAGCGCACTGGTATCGGAGTCCCCAGTGAAGATGAATGCAGTCTCGTCACTGGAGAGGGAGCCTGCGGGGGGATCCTAACCACGGAGGTTTAGTGTTCTTGGGGGAAGTGCTAATAAAATGATCTGTCCTTCTTCCCAGCAAAACCAACACGATATGCAAGAAGTGTGCTCAGAACGTGAAGCTCTACGGCACAGTAAGTGAGCGGGGCCCGTTCGCCCCTGCCTCTTTTCCTTTCATCTTTCTTGTCTTTACCCTGCTGGATCCCAGAGCAGTTTATGGGCTGGCTCTGTTGTGATAGCGTGACTGATCAATAATACGCAGGTCCCTCAAGCGTGAAGCTTTTACCTTTCTCTTCTCTTAGTATGGAAAAGAGCAGCCTTGCATCATTTTAGACCGGGAAATGAACTACTGGAGATCCAGTAGGAACAAGAACATGGTTATACAAACTGAGACTGCCACAGGAAGCAGGGATAAATCCGTTTTCCTGCTTTTCTGAAAGCTGAAGCAGAGATTTAGATTGTTTCTATTTTGGTGATAAATATTTCTGAAGATTTCATAGCGCTTGATAAATGGTCGAGGTGTCACGGCTAAACACGCTTAGCTAGAGACCAGGGGCCCAAATGCAGTTATGTCTCCTGGCTCGGCATTACAGCTAGATTGGTATGGGGAAATAAATGTTCTGAAGTGCCGGGGAGAAGGGGAAGGAGCGATGTGTTAATGTCGTTAGAAGGCGCTACAATATCGGTTGGTCTTGTTCCTTAAAGCCCAAACCCTGCCAGTACTGCAACATAATCGCAGCGTTCATTGGAAACAAGTGCCAGCGCTGCACGAACTCCGAAAAGAAGTACGGACCGCCGCACTCCTGCGAGCAGTGCAAGCAGCAGTGTGCGTTTGACAGGAAGGATGACAGAAAGAAGGTCGGTATCTGTAAAAGGAGCCTGAGGAGGTAACGAGGCTGCTCGCAGCGACTGTCCGCTCTTTCGAGTGTTCCCTAGCTTTTCTGAAGGGGGTGCCTCTTGATTGTGGAATAGTTTCTGGAGTTGGGCTTTGCTGTGGGAGCTGGTTTTGGAGCTTTGTAACCTTTGAGTCCCTCTGCTCCTTTGCCAGGTCTGCTGGGCAGGATCTCTTGAATTTGGCCGGAGGGTAGGTGAGGTGGCAAAGGAGGAGAAAGGGGCCTCTGAGTGAAACGCGAGGTGCCTGCTGGGGGAGAGGGATGGGGAACAGTATTGGTGCCATTTACCTGCCCTGATGAGCGGGTGATGTCTCACAGCCCGTAAGCAAAGCCTGAAAGGGACTGAAGTTAGCATAAGTTAGCTGCTGTTACTGAGTACTGCCTGCACCACAGCAGCCGTGCCGAATGCACTTCTTACCCTTCCTAGGCTCCCAAGGGATCCTTTTTGAGTCGCTGCTTGTTTGTGTGCGATTTTAAAGCCTGAAGGTGCTTCTTGTCTTCGCTGTGCTTCGTTTGCGGGCAGGAAGCAAGACAACACTGTCTCTCTTTCGTGCCCTCCAGGTGGATGGAAAGCTGCTCTGCTGGTTATGCACACTGTCCTATAAACGGGTCCTACAGAAGACCAAAGAGCAGTGCAAACACCTCAGCAGCTCTTCCCGAGCCAGCCTGCAAGAGAAGGAGCAGTACAGCAGGCTCAGCAGCGGCAGCCATTACAACAGGTAACCTGCACGCGCCGTTCTGTCGGGCAGGGCTTGCTCCGAGGTGAGCAAGGAGGATTCCTGGCTGCTCCTCACGCCTCGGTGCCCTTCCTGAAGTGACTGGGAGCAGTGCCTTGGCCTCGGGACCGTGGAACGGTGATGAATTCGGGCAGGTTTCTGCTGTTTGGGGGAATCTGGCTAAGTCAGACATCGCTGTTTTGCAAACACCATTGTTCTGGTGTAGGCTCGTAGTCCGCCGGTGCTGCTTAGCGATTCGACTTGCTGAACTTGTGTACAATTAAAGCAAAATTGCGTTTGTAAAACTTGATTGAAATGCAGATTTGAAGCATGAGTTCCTCACCTACCTACTGATCTGGCTGACGCGTTGTTTTCTGTTTATTTTTAGTCTCCAGCTGCTCTTCAAGGAATGATTTTTTTTATTGTTCTTTTTTGTGCTAGGAAACCTTGTCTCAATAGGCTCAAAGTGGGTGGGAATATTTATCTGCTCCTCTGTCTTTGACTGCAAATCATCCAGGTTCTGACATACGATTTCCTCGTTTTTCTAGCCAGAAAACCTTATCCACCTCTTCTATTCAGAATGAAATCCCAAAGAAGAAAGCCAAGTTTGATGCCATATCTGCCAACGGTGACAGGTGAGCCTGCTACATGGGGAAATTGCGGGTGGGCGGTCAGGCTAAGTTTTATGTAGGAGAGTTGCGTGCGGATGGCAGGAAGCTTTATGCTAGAGCAGGGATCTCGGGCTCTGGGACCTAAAGGGGCTGCGTTAGCAGCTTTCCAGAACCCAGCAGGGCAGCGTTACTTGGCCTTTAGACATAGACTGGAAAAAGAAAGGAATGCCTGGTACCTGTACCTGCTAGAACAGGAGCTGCTTGTTGGCTGAGCTCACCACGAGTTACAAAAACTGCAGCCAGCTCAGCTGCATCCTCTCCCTGCAGTTACAGGGAAGGGGTGGCTGCCGGCTACGCTGCGGAGCTGTGCAGTTTTTGTGCTTTCTGGGCTGTCAGACTGCTCTGCAGGGAGATGGCCACGGAGGAGAGGATCAAAAGCCACCTCCCGTTTCCCCTCCTGCCTTCGGGGGGAGGGCCAAGCAATCAAACAGCTTTGCTCGACGCAGCCGGTCCCGTTCTGCTGCCACAGTTTGTGCTGGATTACGCTGGCTGCGTGCGCGGCAGAACGGGAGTCACTAGCAGAAACAGGAGATTGAGATGGATTTTTTTTATTTTTTGATGGTCTTGTACATGCATATTTTCATTCCTCCCTTTCCTCTCTGATTCTCAGCGTTCCTTCCTCTCCTGAGATGCTTTGTCCCCCTATCCAGAGTGCCCCGTCCACGTTGGCGCAGGGGGCTGCTTCCCACCCGAGTCTCGGTGCCCACCATTGTCCTGTTTCTCAAGGCACTGACATCCTGAAGTGAGATCACCTCTCGTTTTCTCCCCCCTGTTGCCCTCCCTCCCTGGGAACTGTCTCAGACCTGGAAACTGCCCCTCTCGGTGGATCTCCTTCCAAACAGCAGTGAACTGGGAGCGCGGACCAGAGCGTAGGCTTTTTAGTGCCAAAGGGGTCGTTACAGCAACTGGTAATTAATTGCTGCCTGCCTGCCTTGAAGGTCTCTTCAAGATCACATCACCTCTCCTGTAGATACGGTTAACGTCTGGGCAATGTTTGTTAGTAGATGAAATGCTGCTATGGGAAAGAGGATTTCAGTAATTTTATAGGGCAGCGATTCCCACAAAGTGGTCTACAAGACCGCTCGGCACTTGAACGGTATTTCTGTTAAAATCGGAAGAAATTAAGGGCTGACTGTGGCTTGGGAGCTGAGCACGGTGTGTTGAGGAGTCACCTGGCTGCCCTTAATGCCGGGGGAGCCGGAGGAGAGCCTGGAGACGGGTCTCTGCACCAGATCTCTGCCCATCGGCATTGCTTTCCCTCTGGAACCCCGTTTTGCCCCTGCTCCCTGGGCTGCAGGAGGGTACGAGGTGCTTTTATCTGCTCGTTAAAGCCTGGGCTGAGGCCCAACAACTCCTTGCAGCACCACTGCTGGTGTGGACGTACCCGAGAAGCAAAAAGTCTAGTTGCTAGCCATTCGCCTGCAAAGCAGGAGCGGTCGTTAGAGGAGTCAGATGCCTTTATTTCTGTTGCTCTCACGTCAGGCGTTGTCAGTCCGGCTCCTGCCAAGGCTGTGGTCTCTGCCACGGGCTCTTGATGAGTCCCAGTAACGAACCGTGGGCAATTTTAGCAGCTCCTGAAGGGCTCCAGCAACGCGCCGTGGAAAAGGCGAGCTGCAGCTGCCTTAAATAGACACAGGGCTGCGTTTCCTGAGCGGAATGATAATGGTGCTTCGTTAAGTGTGATTGTGGAGCTGCTGAGGAGGAACCCCCCCCCAAAGCCTCCCCTCTTCCACCCTTTTCTGTAAAGCACCTCAGAGTCAGCCTGGGTCAGGGCCTGCGGCGGGGGCACGAGGGTTTTTGTCAGCAGGGTGGTACCCGAGGGGCTCCTCCTCGCTGGGTGAGCTCCGAGAGGAGGTAACGGCGGTGACCCTACTGCGCGGCGAGCAGCTCTCCCCGGCAGCAGCTCCCAGCACAGCTTGCAGCACCCCTTGCCTCACAAACCCCGCGCTCCTGCCAGCACCCTGGGCTCTCCGGTGTGCCCCAGCACCCCGGCTGGGCCTGGGCCTCCTCAGCCCCTTCTGCCAGGGCTTCCTTGGGTAAAAAGATTCTCATTTGCATGGAAACGTCCTGGCTTCTGCTGAAAGCGCTAGGATTTGGGCTGAACTGCTCCTGCTTTCGCTGGTGTTAGGGGAAGTGGGAGCTCAGTGCCGGTTCCTGTGGGTTTGGATGGATTTTTGGGAACAGGGAGCGTTTTTATTGCGGGCTTGGTCAGCCTGCTTTGTGCCTGTTTACGGCAGCCTGACTTAAGCAGCAAAATCTTTAAGCCTGGCTTTTATTTTGCCTAATTTCAGTCCTTTAACAGGT
The DNA here is from genome assembly GCF_009769625.2 of Cygnus olor. Lineage (NCBI taxonomy): Eukaryota > Metazoa > Chordata > Aves > Anseriformes > Anatidae > Cygnus > Cygnus olor. Next base: position 4,405,795 of record NC_049191.1, read on the forward strand.
GTCGAGTTTAAGGCAGTCATTTTGGTTTCTGTTCCACTCACTGGAGGGGCAGGTGTCTCTGGAAGAGCTCCGTTTTTAACAGTCTCCACTGCAAGCAGCGGTAGCTCACCGAGTCATTGGCGGGATGAATTTGAGGCTGCTCGGACTCACAGAGCCCACGCCTCTCTGACCAGGGGCACAGCCCCTGGGGATGGAGCTCACTTGTAGGGAGGATGTGTTGGGTGGTGGTGGTTTGGTTTGCTTGCTGTTTTTTATTCTTAATCTGCTAAAGGAACGATGTGTATCTGTCATTTTTCCTTCTAATTTTGGAGCCTCAGGCTTCCTTAATACGAAGTTAAAGACAGAAGCCTTTCATTATTGATTTGTCACCCTAAAAAAAAAAAAAGGGGGGGGGAAGAGAAAGCCGCATTAATTTGCCCGCTGACGCTTTTGAGGGAGGATTTTGCAGCAGCTGGACAGCAAAAAACCTGCCTGTGCTCCACGTCCTCAGCAGGAGGATCCGTGGAGGCCCCCGAAGCTCGGGTTCCAGCCCCGTGCTGCTCCGCAGAGGGCTGGTGGCCCTCCTGTCCCTTCTCCCCGCTGGGTGGCAGGGCCGCGCTCGCCTCCTGGCTCCGCGGCTGCTCGCAACGGGAGCTGCCAGGGAGCCGATGATTCCTGCCCGAGCTGCTTGGGGAAATGGAGCATCTCCCCGCTCTGCTCCTCACCCCAGGACACAGCAGGAGGGAAGCCTGCCCGGGCAAGGCAGCGGTGCAAGCCAGAGTTTGTTTTAACCAGTAGAATTCAGCGAGGAAGACTTTATTATATTTTTTTGCCTGTGCGGAGGCTGCTTTTTCTTTTTTTCCTCCTTCCTTTCTCTCCTCCCCAGCATATTTGCGCTGAGTGGGAAATTAAAGCTACTGCTAGCAACGGAGAGGTGCCGGCGCACCCACCAGCACGTTGCAGAGCCTCCGCTCTGGGGAACTTGTACTCGGGAACAGCTTTAAAATGGAGGTGCTCTCCTCTAGCACGCGTGTTTGAACCTCTTCCGTGCCCGAGGGCTGCCCAGTGTGACGAGGCAGTGCTAAACCCCGCGTCCCCGGGGAGCTGCCGTGACTTGGGGTGGGCTTTTCTGTCAGCGTGCTGCAAACATGCACGGTGCTTCCGCTGTGCTCTGACTTTTCCTGTGCCAAGCTTTCTCTCCCGGTGCCGCGGGGCTGGCCTGTGGCTTTCAGGTCTGGGAAGCTTCCCTCTGTAGATTCCCATCTGCCGCCACGTCCTTGCCCTCCAGCCCGATCGCCGCAGGCTGTGCTTTTAATTAGCAGATGGATTCTTTCCAGGCTCTGGAGGAGCCCCCTGCGTGAGGTGAGCAGCCGGAACTCTCCGTTTGGGGTTTCAGGGGGCTCGGAGGCGGCGGCGTGCTTGGGAGAGGCAGCGGTGGGGGAGCTTTGTTTGGCTCCGCACCCTGCCTGCCCCGCCCGCTGCAGCTCCCAGCTCTAGAGCTGAGTGTAAGCTTCAGGACGTGTGCTGGCCTACCCGGGAGGCTTTCAGAAAATGTCCGAATTCAGGTAACCCTGGCTGTTTATCTTTATGGCAGCAGCGCTGGCTGATAACTTCAAGTCTGGCCGTTATCTTCTAGGTGAAGCTTTGTTGCCTTTTTTTATTACAGTTAAATTTTTATACAGCCATTTCAGGTGTGTGTGGCTGGGAGTGTGCTGCCCTTTTAGCACCCAGAGATAAAAATCAAGCTTAGCATTACAGCGGTGAGGAACAGAAGGCAGGCAGAGATCAGGTGAGCTCCCTGGGCCTGTGGCTGCAGCTTATCATATCTTGTGATCTGCTGGAGCGCGGCACTGGGGGTGGCTGCCTAGATCCTGGGTGTCTTGGAGGAGGATGCGTGGATTACCTTTGCAGGAAGGTGACTGATGTCCGGATACGTTTTCAGCTGGTTGCTTGAGTTCAGAATAGCTGGCTGATGAGCAGTGCCCTCGGCGCTTTGTCTGTCTTCCTGAAGAGCCCTTCCTGCTCTGAAGCTGTAACGAAGCTTCTTCCTACGTTGCTGTGTCATGGTGGAACCGAAATACTAAAGTCCAGCGTGTCTTTTTCCCCTTTTCCCTGCTGAGGACAGGGCTGACTTTAATCTAGGTGTCTCCTTTGGCTTTGTTTGTTTAACTCGGGGGTTATTTGTGTCTCTTTCATGTTCCCTCCTTGCCAGAATGTTTGTTTACATTGAGTGCCGAGCTTTGCTGTACATCCAAGGACTGCCTGTGAGCGAAGAGAGTTCCTAAGTGGTTGCGTAAAGTTTCACGAGCTCTCTGATTGCTGGCCTCAGCTCTTTGGTTTGAAAACGGATCATTACAGCTTGATTGCTGGAGATGCTGGCTGGTGTTCACCCCCAGCAGTCCTGTGTCCCTGCTGATCGTGCAATAACACAACTCGGGTTAATCACACGGAGCCCGTGTTGCCCAGCATCTCAGGTGCTTCCCAAATTCTCTGTGGGATCCAGGGCAGGGATCCAGGTAGCGCCTCCAGACCCTGTGTGCTTGGGGGGCACAACACGTCATAAACGATTCCCGTTCTCCCCCGAGTGCCGCCTGTGTGGGATTTCCCCTGCCTCGGTGAGGAGAAGGGGTCGTGATGAGAGTCCTGCCCTGTTCTTTGCTGCAGCTTCTCTCCGGACCTCGCCCTGGACTCTCCCGGCACCGACCACTTCGTTATCATCGCCCAGCTGAAGGAGGAGGTGGCTACCTTAAAGAAGATGCTGCACCAGAAGGATCAGATGATTTTGGAGAAGGAGAAGAAGGTAGAGCCCTTGGCTTGCTCCCCTCCCCACAGCACGCTGACAGCTGCCGTGTTCACACAGATCACACTCCAGCAGAGTCTAGCTTTTTTTGCTGTAACCAGCAAGAGGCTTTCTGGCTGTCTCCAGGCTGCCTCCTTTCTGAAGTTAGAGGCTTTCAGGACCCACCTGGGGGGCTCTCATTTCATAAAGGGTCACTTCCTGGCCAGCTTCAGACACCTCCATGAGGGGACAAGACAGAGAGGAAATCCCGCTGCCCTGTGCAGAATGAGAGCAGCACCCTGGGCGCTTCTGCTTCTCTGTGCAGCTCTGTGGGCCGGTTTGGGTCCTGGTGCTCTCCCCCGGCTACCCCAGCACGTTTCCCAACTCGGGTAGTCTCACACAACTTCTGCAGAGGCGTCCTCTGTGGCAGGGTGCATCCGGGGTGAAGGCGGTCATTCCTTCTTCCAGCTCATGTGCTCTCTCCTGCTTTATCTGCAGATCACAGAGCTGAAAGCCGACCTGCAGTACCAGGAGTCACAGATGAGGGCAAAGATGAACCAGATGGAGAAGACGCACAAGGAGGTCATGGAGCAGTTACAGGTGACAGCATTTTTGTTTTAATTTGCTGAGCTGCGCTGTACCTAGGAGTGACTGAGGACACTCCTGATGAGAACAACCCGTGAGCCTTTGCACAGGCAGCTCTGCTAACGCTTCTCAGCCCCGTCCTCCAGCCTCTCTGCTCTGCCCCAGCCCCGTACCACGCCGCAGTGCGCTGTAACCCCTATTTACATCCTTCTTGCTGCTCTCTGCTCGGGCTCAGGCCCTCTGCGTTGTAAAGTGCTGGGCTGTGTCCCTTGTGGACCGGCTGGGAACCATCAGACTCGTTTTACCGATTGCCAACGTTGGGTTTGAACCTGTTCCTCCAGCCTGCAGAACCTGTCAGCTCCCCGTACCGCGTAGCTCCTAACGTGATTTATGTGGCCGGTAAGCGAAGGGAACAAAGATCGAGAAACAGTCGGCAGTTCCCTTAGCGCTCTATCGCCGTAGTCCAAATAAAGAAGTCCCTGAGCTCGAGGGAACAGGGAGAGCAGGATTTTTGTCACGGCCATGGAAACACCAGGCAGACTATCAGCCTGAATACATTCTGAGCCGCTGAAGAGATCGGGTCAAAGGGGAGCTGGTTACAGGGAAGAAGTCAGCCTTAGAAATGAACTTTGCACCCTTTAATTACCCTGGGGTTTATAATGATCTAAAGCCCTAGCAATGAGAAATGGGAGGGGATAAGACAAAAGGCTCATATTCCTGCTGAGGAAACAGCCCCTCCTCCATCTGCACACACCCAAGTTAATTATTAGAGAGGAAGACAGGTTTCGGAGGCTGCAGTTGCTGTCAGAAAGCTGGTGCCCACGAGCTCCTCTGCACAAAGCACGTTCTTAAGCGACGTAAGCCTGCCTGGGGGCTGCGGGGTGTGCAGGGGGCTGGGTGTGCTCCCCACCCCGCGCGAGCAGGGCAGCGCTCTTGGTTTGTGGTTGAGGGAGCGACGACAGCCAAAGCCTTCTGCCTGTTCTGCTTTTGTGATCCTGTTTCAGCCTAGAGCTGTTTCTGTCTCGTGGCTTTGGGCCTGCAAAGAATGACTTGATGTTCTTACTCCGTTTCCGAGCAGACAGGTTTCCCTTAGCACAAACCTCCGCCTTTTGGTTGCCTCGGCAGCCCCGGCCGTGAAGCCAAGGGCTGACAGGGAGATGCCCTCCCTCCGTGCGGCGGTTTCCCGAGGCAGGGCGCGCTGCTCGCTCAGCGTGTGTCCCCGTGGAGCCTTTTGCTGTAGTTAAAAGAGGATGTCTTGTCTCGAAAGCTGCCGGACGCCTCCCAACAGCCTTAAACTTGCTCAGTTCTGAGGGCAAAGAGGAAGCGTCAGACCCATGAGCAGGTTTGCCCGCAGCCACCCTGGGTGGAGGGGGGTTCGCGTGTCTGCCGCCCGCTGCGCTGCTCTGTACTTAGCTCGGGGTGGGACCGCCCTGAACTCCTCCTCTCCGCTGTCCGAATGTTTTCCCGCAGCTGGTGCTGACTGAGGCTCTGGAAACTTTCTTCACTGCTTCCAAAATAAAAGTTCAAATCCTCCTGGTGTATTGTAGGTGCCTTGAAGTGTTCACATGGTTTTTAATGTGTTCTTGGGTTATTTTGTCTTGTCTTTGCGCGGGGGGGAAGCGGGGGTACTGTGTTCTTCCAGTCTGCAGGAGGTAGAAGCAGCTGCTTTGCCCCACGCAGCACCGGAGCGGAGGGTTTAATTCCTCTAACAACCTTTGTGTATTCAGTCACTCACCGCAAACCAGTGCAGAAGGGCTGTGGCTGGTTTTGTGCGGGTTCTGCTCCTTATCCTACCAGTATGGCACGAATTACTGTGTGGGCCAGAGGTGAGCGAGCTCAGGAGTTTGTGAAAAGGCACCAAAGAGCCTCGTTCGTAAGTTGCTGTGATTTTTAATTCGGTCCGAACCAGGGAGCCGAGCTGTTTTCTCTTGGTGCTCTGGCGGGTTCAGGAGGCTCCTTGCAGGGACGCAGGCGGCGCAGTGCTGAGCCCTGGTAAAACGTTGGCAGCGTCTCAGGAAACCGAGGGTGAAACAAAGCCGGAGAACAGAGTGAGCTGTTCCACCCTGCACACCAGTGAGGATGCAGGGTAGGAGAAGTTTGCCTTCGACTCGCTAAAACAAGAGTCAAGACGGGGCCTTGAGTCCCTAGGGTCTTTCTCCACCGCTTCTCGCGCTGTCAGACCACAGTGGCTGGCGGGAGGGAAGAGGAGGATTGAAAGCCGGTCCCAGAGACCTTGGCGAGTGTCCTTGGTTGGTTAACGCGAGTCGTGAATGTCAGATTTCACCACAGCCCCTGTAAACCTCCCGCCTGCTTGTGTTAGAGCAGCGGGATGCGAGGGGGAGGGATGGGAAGAGCCCTCTCTGGGCGGTAGGGGTGAGGTGCTGGACGTGACTCGCGCTGTGATGCTGCGCAGCAACACCTACCTCCCTTCTCATCGGATGCAGCGGTTTCTGTCCAGGCAATTCTAGGATCCCAGGAGCTAACGATGATCCCTGCCACTAAATACCCGTTTTCACTGTGTTTCCAGGCCAAGAACAGAGAACTCCTGAAGCAAGCAGCTGCCCTATCGAAGGGCAAAAAGCCTGAGAAGTCGGGAGCAATAACTTCCCCTTAAAAACCAAACCCCCGATCTGGGAGCTTTCCCCAGCATTAGCCAAGGAGTCTAGGAGGCCTGCCTGATCGCTGGAAGCCAAAACCTCAGTGTTGTCACTCTCCCACTGCTGTGGCCTCGATGGAAACGCCTGGTGTGTGTTGCCTTTCGACAGCATGCTTGAGTGTGCCTGGTTTCGATCTCTGTTGAACACCGTTCCGCATCACGGCGATCCGCGGGGAGAGGTCCCAGCAACCCCACACCCCCCCGAAGCACTGCTGACTGGAAGAAGTGTTTTCCCGACCAGTTACTACCACTGCCACCTCTTTCTATTAGCAACCGGGAACCTGCTGCGTTAGAGACTTCTCGCTGGTTTCAGACCTGCTGCTGTGAGGCAATAGCCGTGGCCAGTCGTTCCGCAGATGAGACGGGAGCTGCGTGCGGTGGGAGCTTGATTTGTCTCGGACTGTTCCCTCCTCAAAAGGAAGCCGATAAATCACCAGCCCGACAGACGTTACTGGAAGGTTGTGCCACTGCTGAGAACGGTTCGTCCATCTTCCTTTTGAAGACGCTTCCAAAGTGGGGGCTCTGTATTTATCTCGGAGGGGTTTCATTTTGTTTTTCCTTTTCTTTTTTTTTTTTCTTTTCCCGGTGTCAGCCTGGCAAAACCAACTGCTAGGTTTGGTTTTTTCCTGTTTTGTTAAGATAGCTTTTGGGTTGGGCGCCAGAGCTTGATGATACAGACACAGACCCACCTCATCCCACCCCTGGTTACTTGGTGGCCTTTGGGGCTTGGCGGGATCGAGCATCTCTTTCTCCATTTCTTTACGCGAGGAGAGCTCGAGGCTTGGCTGCTTCCTGTGCTCCCCTCAGCCCCTGGATCGAGCTCGCCCTCTTCTCCCCCTCTCCCTGCTCCCTGCCAGATGCAGAAGCAGGGGCCAGGCTGACTCCGGGAAAGCGCTTACTCAGGCAGCAACCCAAGCCAGGAAGTGTTTCTTGGGGCTCTCCGGGGACATTTCTCGCTGCTGATTAAAAGCCAGCAGAATAAAAGGGCTACGAAAGTTCCCTGCACCAGGGATGCGCTTCTCAGAAACAGCTGGAGAGCCGCAGCAGAGCCCCCAGAGCCAGCCAGGCCCCCCGGGGTGGGCTCTCCCCAGGCTCCCCACGTCTCCTGGGGGGGGACAAAAAGCACTTGGCACCGGGGGAAAGCAGCTCCGAGCTGCACGAGCGCTCCTGGGCATCGATTCAGGGCCTGCGGAAACATCTCAGGGTTCGGAGACCCGCGGGGCGGAGGAGGAGGGGACGACACCTTAGCCTGGAGGGGCGCTGACAGTAGGTGGTGGAAAGGAGAAAAGCTGCCCTTCCGAGGCAGGCCTGGCTGCTCTGTCAGGGGTTTTATTAAGCTTTTAACTAGACATTGTGAGGTTTTTTTTCTCCTTTTTTGTTGCTAAAGATGACTTTTACTCAAAGGCACTTTTTTGATGTTGGCTTCCGGCATGGAAGGAGCATGCTGCAGCATCAGACACTCTGCCACATCTTTTTTTTTTGTTCTTTTTTTGTTCTTTTTTTTTAAAGATACTTCTGATGTGAGGAAAAAAAAAAAAAGTGTTACACTTTGCCAGTGTGACAGCAGGAAAATACTCACCTAATTTTATACTTCACACGTTTTTAGAAACTGAGGTGCATTGGTGGGATTTTTTTTAAACGGGGGCTTTGCTTTTTTTGCTTCCCTCAAGCTACAGAAACAAACAGAGGGAGAAAAGCCCTGTATATACTGTTAAGGTTTTTTTTAATTGTGACAAAGTTGAGTAGCTGATAATTTGTAGTAATAACATTGTTCCTTTGTATGTTTGTAATAAGGGAGATTTTAAAAGGGTTGCTTTGATTTGTACAAAAACTCTGACAAATGTTAAAGTGTTTAAAAAAAAACAACACAAAAACTCGTCTGTGTGTGCCTGATACTTTTTATTTGCCTGAAAGAGGAAAAAAACCCACCCCCGTCCCTGCCTGGCCCTGGCTCGTCCCCTCTCGTCCCCCGCCTGCTCCAAGGGCTGCGGTGCAGCCCCGGCTCTGGTGCCGGCGCTTGCCATTGTTTGCCTCGCTCCGACTTTTGTTTCTATCTTTAAATCCTCCCAGCCCGGCCTGTTGCTAGGATCCGCGTTCCTTGGTTACATCCCGCTTCCCAGGACCGCTCTGCCTCTGTCGGAGCAGATCTCTCGGTTTTCTTCGCCAGCCACGCGACCGGAGGCAGAGCGCAGAAACCATGCGGTCCCGATAGGGAACAAAGAGATGAGAGGATAAGGGGGTTCTTCCCTTCAATGTACAGACGCAAACGACACCAGTAAGCACCAGTTCTGTCTTCCCCTTACCTCAGCGGTGAGTGGGGCTGTTTGGAAGGGAGAACAGATTGGTTTTATTAAAAAAAGCTTCTAATTCTCCAGCAGAAATTGGTAGCCGAAGCTGATTCCCACGTGGAAGCAACCCTGACCCTCGAGGGAGCCGCAGTTCGGGCTGTCGGGTGTCCCTCGCCTCCTGGCAGCGCCGCTCCCCGGGGGACGAGCAGCCCTGTGCTGCGCCCCGCTCCCCTCCTGCGGGGCCGGGGAGCTGTCCTGGCTGTGAGTGTCTCTTCCCAGGGCGCTGCCTGCAGTAGGCAGTGGGAAAATGCAAGCGCTGGCTCTGCTGGAGCGCTGCAAAGGCTTTTCCCACTCAAAATCCTCTTTCCGCGTCAGATTTTTCAAAGCCCAGAGTTGCACACAGAAAATGACCGCTTGTCTGGGATTCATTCCTGGTGGCAAATGCCCTAATTCTTAGTTAAACACGGGGAAGAAAAACGGTTTCTGTAGAAGGTTTTGCATGGGAGTTACATCCTTTCAATGGCTGTTACCCGTCCAAGCTCTTTGGCTTCCGCTGCCTGAGAGGGGAGAGGCTGCGTGCAGCCAGGTGCTCGTGGAAGGAGGGCGAGGATGGGTTTCGGCTTGCTCTTTTCGGCTTGCTCTTGCTCCTTCTGGCTTGACACCCTCAGGAATTGTTGCGGCAGCTCTGGAGAGCGGCACCTGTGGGTCCTGTCCCACCGCCCCCATCATGTGCTCGTCCCAGCACCTTCCCGGCGTGTGATCCAGTTTGTGTTAGTTTCAGGGACAGAGAGAAGACCGGACAGAAGCGTTCTTTCCCTCTCTTTGGGGAAGGCTCCCGCTGTTTTCTCCGGGTGTGGTTTCCCACCTGAATTGGGGGTTTCTCCCCGAGTCTGCTGGGCTCCAGCACGCTGGATGAGCCCGGAGCCCCATCAAGGCAGAAAGGGCAGCAGCCACAGGGGATGCCTGGGGAGAAGGAGCAAAACCAGAGCACGGCTCCTTCGGTGCGTCCTCTGCGCCCTGCGCCCCGTGGCTGGGAGCCTTCCTGGGCTGGGCTCTGCATCCCCAGCCTTCAGCAGCTCCCGCTTCCTCCTCCTCCTCAGCTTTGCTTTCCACCAAAGGTGCCAAAGTCGCAAGCTGCCGCGACTGCCGAGCCAAAGGCCGTTCCCGTGCGAGGAGGCGAGCTCACAGCCCTCGCCGGGGCAGCGCCACAGAAGTGTGCCAGCAGGACGGAGCATTCGCACGGCGCCTTATCTCTGCTGAGGGCAGCGCAAACCTCGCTGCTGTATCCTTGAGCGTGCCCAATTATCCCCGTTTACAGCAGGTAGGGAGGCAGATAAGGGCTGATTTGCCCAAGGCTCGGCTCCGAGTCCGCGGGGAGAGCTGGGGCCGCTCTAAGAGCCCCCAGCCCTTGCTCTGCGTCTCCAAGGGGCCACCTCGAGTCCGCCCTGGTGGAGCTGCAGGGAGGATTTTGAGTGGGTTGCGGGCAATTTTTGCAATTCCCAGCCAGGCCTTGGGTGAGAAATGACTGGCTCCTGCCTTTATCTGCTAGCACACACTTCCTTCTCTCTGCGGTTTATCCACTGCTTCTAAAGCAGTTTGAATGTTTGCAGAAGGATATCTCTCTCTATACATACATTTTTTATTTGGGGTTGTGATTACTCCATTTCTATTTCAAAGCTTTAGGAAAATACGATTTTGACAGCAGTTGAATGCGCTTGAAAACGGCGTTACGTACTGATCTCAGCCACCTGAAATTGGGGTCAAAAATGAGCCTTCGAGGTCGGTGCTGCTCCCCGCTCCACCAGCTTCAGGTGAGCTCGTGTTTGGCTGCCCCTCGCCTGCCTCCGGCAGGAACCTCTCCCCGTCCCAAGGATCCTGAAGCTCAAAGGCTGCAGTTTCAGGAGTGCTGACCTGGGCAGCTGAAGGTGGCTGGGTCTTCAGGGCACAGTGAAAACCTCTTGCAAAGCATTTCTTGAGATCTACTAACCGAGAGGATTAGTTGCGTGTGTGTTTTTTTTTAAAGTAATTACTTGAATAAATGTCTGCTCTCCAAACTTACAGGCCCCTTGGCAAGGAGCTGGGGCTTTAATATGTGAATGAATAAACTCTTTTGCAGCCTGACAGCGTGTACCTGCAGCAGCAGTAAAACCACAGCAGAAATAAACCGACGTAACCAGCCGGTAATTACCCAGAAACGCGCTCCCTTCCCCTCCTCACCTAATTGCTGGGGCTTTCTGGGGGTGCTGGCTCACGTGGCGTGCCCTAGGGGCAGCAGGTTTGGGCTGTAGTGCCTTAAAAGAAAACAACTAAGGCTCTTAGAATCCTTCAAAGCGTCAGGAACTTGTTTTGTAGCTGGTCCAGGAGAGGTGAGCACCAGCCTTGTTTTGGAGGGGAGGGGAGGAAGGCAGCACGCCCCGCTGGTCGGAGCAGCGACACGAGCGGGCTGAAGAGGCCGGAGCGGGGAGCGGGGGCTGCTCCGGGGGTGGTTCGGGGGCTTCGGGGTGGGGAAGGTCCGGCATGGCCTTGGGATGGTGCCGTGAGAGGTGTCTGCACAGGAGGCTCGGCTGCCCTTTGCCTCCTGCCCAAGGAAATCTCTGCAGGGCCAGGAGTCCAAAGGCGTTTTGGCTGCAGCCCCAGCCCTCGCCAGTGCCAGAGCGGTCTGCAGGATTTGGTACCCGCTGCTGCGGCACGTCGGGGCTCTCCTCCTCCCCCCTGCTGCTGGAGAAGGCTCCAGAGCCACGAGGAGCCCTTCGCCAGTACAGACCAGTGCAAGCCACTGTTCCTATTGTGTTCGTGCTGCTGGAGCTACGTCCACCTGCGTGCCGTGCAGGTCCCGAGCGCCTGCAGCTCCTGCTGGTGCGGGTGGTGCTGCAAAGCTGAGGACCACGCTCTGGCTTAGCTCCCCTCCGTGCTCCAAGCAACCCAATCTCTGTCAGGCTCCATTTCCTCTGGCAGGGAAATTCCCTGCACCCCATAAAGAGGCCGGGCGCCCTTACTGCATCCCATCAAGGCCAGATGCTCGGGGTACCGGTCTCTGGACAGGAGCGAAGCGCAGAGGGAACACGAACGGGTTCACCAGGTGCCCCAGCAGCCCCCTGCACGGTCCCGCGGTGCCTGCCTTCGTCCTTGGGGTTTGGCCCGGCTGGACGCCAGGCCAATGGGGTCCCAGGGGCCAGGCAAGGCAGCGGCTCACCCCAGACAAACTCGCTGTTTGCTCTAAGGTGACTTATCTTGAGCAATCCGGCTGCCTTCCTGTTTAGCTTTCTTACCGCGCGCCATGGAACTAAATCAACAGACTTGTACAGTCAGCATCTCGTTAACTAGGGCGCTCTCGCTCCCTGAATAATTAGTGAGCCGTTGCATGTTTCCCATGATCGGGGCTTCTGGAAACAGGGTGTTTGGGTTCTGCTCTGGGTTTCCCCTCGAGGAAATGTTGCCTCTCCTTTGCCACCCTTTTTCCAATGAATATCGTAACGAGCCTCTGTGCAGCCAGGTACACGTGTGCAAATTAGCACAGGGAAAAACCCCTGTTGCATTTTATTTCCTAGCATTAATATGCTCAAACTGGGGCAAAACATAACACCTCAAGTGCTCTTGGATGAGGCTCGCAGGATGAAAGGACTCGAGGTGCTGCAGCCTGCTTGGGCACCGCCCAGGATCACCCGGCTTCGCTTCTGGCTCCGCTGCTTCCTCCTGGGGATGCTCGGCTCCAGAAGCAGCCCTGGGGCCGGGCTCCCCTCCTGGGCGACCTGCTGGAGCTGGGATAACCTGGGTGAAGTCAGCCTGAGCGTGGTGGTGGGGTTTTGGCACAGCCCCGAGCTCCTGCAGCGTGCTGGAGTGCGAAAGGCAGCAAGCAGAGAGAAGCTGCCGAGGGTTTCCTGACTTTTCTAACCTGGGAAATTTCATCCTGGCTAAGGAGAGTGGGATGCTTAACCAAATGCACGGGCTCCGGGGGTATTTTTGGATGTTTTGTATTTTTTTTTTTCCTTTTTCCTACAGAATAAGCACACAAGGGTGTGGATAGAAGGGATTTGCAATGGGAAGGGGCTGGAGAAATCTTTGGAGCCAGCTCACACCAGCACCAGGCACAGCGGGTACCGGGCACAGCGGGTACCGGCCCCTCGCGGCTCAGAGGTGGCGGCAGGTCACCTCCTTCTGCCAGGCTGCTCTCGAGGCGGGGGAAAAGCTGCTGACAGCCCAAGCCGGCTGCTACGTGGGAAGGAGCACTGCAAACAGGCCAGGAAAAGTGCTGAGGCTGCAGGTAACGCGCCTCTAATCGGCCGGGGTCGGCTGACCTGGGGCTGCGGAGCAGATGGGGGAATCGCGTGCCGCTCCTTATTGCCGAGCGAGTGCACAGCCGGCCGCACGCAGCCCCTCCTGCCCTCCCCTCACGCAGGGCATGGCGCTGGCCAAGTCCTGGGTGGACATCCTCCTGGCACAGCCCTCGGTGCCTTCTGGTGGGGTGTTTTTATCTTAAATGCCTGGCAGCATCGCTAGCCCCGGGGTTGCAGCCCTGGGGTGCCCGGGCGCATCTCAACCTCTGGTCCCTCATGTCCCGAGCTTGCTGGGGGACACAGAGGGGTTTCAGATGCAGCCCCCCGCCATGCTGCAGAGCAAGGGGTGGATTTCAGCTCCGGGCTGATGTGCTCAGAGCAAACCAGAGCTCGTGGCCTCAGGTGGCCCCCGCTGGGCACCCGGCAGCGTCTTGGCACTTTCCAGCCGCAGGAGCGGGTGTTGGAGCTGGACTGGGAGCTGGGGCTCACCCGGGGATCGTTTCCTTCTGCCCCCCTCGGCTCCCGAAATGGGGCAAACCTGCCGGGGCTGTGCTGTGCGTGTGTCCACCCGAAATGACACCGCCCTGGCTTGAAGACACCCGTGGCCACCGGGGCTGCGCTCATGGCTCCTGCGCTCCCGCCTTGGGGCCGCACACGCATCCCCTCCCCGGCTGCCATCCTGTGGATTTGGGGCTGGTAACGGGATGGGGGCTCTGCCATGGGGGTGACCCAGGCCAGGCTCCCAGCTGACACTCACGGGGCAGTTTTGGGGGAGAAGAGGGGCTTTGGGCTATTAGTGCCCTGCTTTCCCCCAAACACCCACGGCACCAGGTGCTCATTACCAGGGTGGGGAGCGGGAGCACCCCAGGTTATATCCGGCCCCGCTGAGCCCCCAAGTGCTCGGCCCCGTGCTGATTACTGCCACGTCCCGATGCCCAGCTGCTCGGCAAGCTGTTGCTGCCGCTCCCAGCAGAGAGCTGAGCCGAAGCAGAATTCGGCCCCTGACCTCCAGCCCTGCCGCTGGGGTGGACGAACCCCAGGTGGACCTCCCTGTGAGCAGCCGGGGTAAATCGGGAACCGGTGGCTCCCCTGGGTGGATGATGAAGATTTGGGGAGCCGGGGGTTGCCCCTCTGTGGCCCTGCAACATCCCCAGCACCCTGTACCCCAAAAAGTGCTGCGGTTCCCCCGCGGCTGGTGGGGCAGGCTCCCCTCCGTAGCCATTTAGAGCTGGGTGAGGGGGGCTGAAATGGCAACACCGGGCCCTGGGGGGGGCTTGTGGGGCCGGGTTCCACTCAGAGCAGGCACAGCCTGGATGTTGGCTCAGGGCTCAGATCAGGCACGACTAAAAACCCAAACCCTCTCCCAAATCACACCAGTGCGAACCCAGAGCCAGCAGCTTTGCCCGGGGAGGTGGGCAAGAAGGAGACGACGTCCTCGCCCCGAACACCACCCAGACCCCGCAGCCCTGCTGCAGAGCCGCGCTTGCAAAACACCCCTAAAAACAGCCGGGGGTGTCTGCGGGGCCCCGTGCCCGGGGAAGGGAGCAGCCGAGAGCTTCAAACCTCGTCCTTCTTGGGGCTGGCACGGCAGCGAGCGTGCCGTGGTGAGCGGGCTGTGGCTGTGCCACCGGCACCGTGCCGGCGAGGCTGCGGACACGGTGGCTTCACTGGCAGCAGCGCAGAACTGAGCCGGAGGAGGCTGTTGCCAGGCAAACCCTGAGTTGTTTGTGCAGGGACTGCTCTTTGCTGGACTTTGCCATGTGCGGGCTGTCAAGCAGCACCAGATTGTTATCAGCGCCGCTGTCTGGGGCTGCTGGGGCTCGGGTTGTGTTTGGCTTTTTTTTTTTTTTTTTTTGGCTTATTTTCCCTTCTTTTCTTGCAAGGGTTTGGTGCTGGGGTGGATGGGAGCTGGCGCTCTGGTGGGACAGGAGGCCATACCTCGCAGGGAAAGGGAGAAAAAAGCTGCTCCCGCAGCTCCTGTTGCGTCTCTGCACCCCGTTAAATCCACCTGCCCTGTGCAGAGGCAGGGGCACGGGAGGGGGGAACCCAGGGACTGCTGGTGGTGGCACCGAGCCACGGTGGGAGGGGGGCAGCAGCTTCAGACAAACACCACTGCCCATAAACAGTTTATTTTATTTTTATTTTATTTCACTTTGTTTATTTTATATTTTCTTTTCTTTATTTTATTCTGTTTAGTTTATTTACTTTATTTTACTTTATTTACTTCATTTTACTTTATTTTATTCTGATTTCCTCCCTGGCCCCAGCGCCACCCCTTTGAGCCCCGAACCCCTTTCCCGAGCCCCCCTCCGCTCACCCCCCCCGTTAACAAAAACTACACCCCCCAGCATCCCCCGCGCGCCTCCCCTCCCTAATTGGCTGGGCGGGCGGGCGGTGGCCACACCCCCGCGGCCCCATTGGCGGAGGCGAGGGGCGGGGCGGGGCCGCTTCCCACGCTCCCGGCTTTATGAACGGAGCGCCCGGGGCGCGCCCGGCTCCCGCAGCCCCCGGGGCCCGATCCTGATCCCGCAGCCCCCCGGGGCCCGATCCCGCGCCCACCCCCCCCCCCCGGGGCCCGATCCCGCAGCCATGGCAGCCGCCTAGCCCCGTGCCCGTGCCCCCATCCCGGTGCCATGCTGGTGGCCGGCTCGCAGCGCTGCCCCTCGGGGCTGGAGGAGCGTTTGGGGTGCGGGGCGCTGCGGGGCGAGGAGGTAAGAGCCGGGCTCGCTGCCCTCGGGGATGGGGCCGGCAGGGTGAGGACGCCGCTGGGCTGTGGGGCCGTGCTGCTGCCCCGCTGCCCGCCCTGTTTGTGCGGGTGGCTGCGCTGCGGGGTCCTGCAGGGGTGGGGGTCTGGGGCCCCCCGGGTGCTTGCGCGGCTCTCGGGGGTGTTTATGGGGTTGCTTGGCCAAGGGGGAGGAGAGGGGGGTGTGGGAAGCGCCTGTGGGTGGGGTGGCTCTGCCCTGGTAGGGGGTGTTGGGGTGGCCGCACAGGGCGGTTTCGGGGTCTCCAGCACCCTCCGGGAGCGGGTGCGCAGTGGGGTGGGCGTCCTGCCCCCAGGCCTGGGGGGGAACCGAGGGGAAACTGAGGCGAGGGGGGGGGAACGTGCCCGTGCCTCCTGGGTGGGCAGCTGTGGGGTGTTGTGGGTCTGTCCCGTTGTTCTGCCTGTGCTGCAGTTCTCTGGTGGCTCTGCGGGTCGGTCTTGTAGCGTTTCAGAGCTGAATTTGGAGTTCTTGGCCCCGTTTGGCTGCTGTGCCCCCCCGGCAGCCTGTCAGGAAGGTGGTGGTGGTGGGGGGCAATAAATAACCGCGGTGCCTGCGCTCAGCCAGGCAGCCCGTGGGGCTGCTCCTGCTGGAGTTTGGGGCAGGAGCGGGTTTTGGAGCAGGGCTGGGAATGAGTTGGGGACCCAGCCTGCGCCGTGCTCCCTGGTGGGTTGCACCAGCACAAAGTGCTTGGTCCCTGCCCCAGGGGTCTGGGCCACCGTGTAGATGGGGACAGCCGCGAGCAGTCTCTAGGGCAGGGCACCAATGCACCGGGTCCTGCGTGGCTGGGTTTGGGACCTCTCTGAGCTCCCTGTCCACCCGGAGGCTTGGGGAAGGTCTTGCACAGCTCCAGGGTTTTTGCACTGGGAGGCCAGTGGGATGTCTGTGGGGCTCTGCAGGACCCCCCTGCTGCATCTGCCAACAAGCTTGGAGTTACCCCTATTAGTAGGGTTCGTTTTGGGGGTGCGGCAGGGGCCGGTGCTGGTGGGGCAGCCGCTGCCCTTGGTGCCCGGGGGTTGCACTCGTGTGTCGGCTCCGTGCGTCAGCGGGGCCGGGACCCGGCGCTGTTCTCGCCCCCCGGTACAGCCTGGGATGGCCTCGGGGCCGAGCGACGGTTTTTGGAGGAGCGAACCCGCTCTGTGGGGCGTCTGCGCTGGTGTTTGTTTAACCTCTCCTTATCGGGAACGATTTTCCAACACCTGACTAAGCACTGGCACAAGCGCCAGGGCTCTGCTTGGCACCACGTCCTCCTGCTCCCGGGGCATTAACTCCTTCCCTGGCCGCTTGCTCGGGGCTGGAGACCCTCCGGCCACCCCGTGCCCACCACTGCCCGGCAGCGGGCTGTGGGACTGCCACAGGATCGAGCATCGGAGCCGTGCCTCAGTTTCCCCAGCGGCAGAAGCGGGCGGTGAGGTGCTGTTTCGCGGCAGCGCGGCGAGGGTTAAGTGCAGTGCCCCTAAAGGATTGCTTAATGCAGCAAAACATTACAAGCCTCCACGCAGCAATGATTAAAATGCACCTTCAAAGGTCACCCTGGGCTGTCACCAAAACGCAGCGGGACGGTTTGCGCTCTCCGGCTCCCTGCTGCTTTCAGCGTTTGAAGCCTTTGGGGTCCCGCGGCTTTGTTTGTGGGGTTTTTCCTTTGCTCCCCATCCCGGGCAGCCTCTCGGAGCACCGAAGCAGCTCTTTCCCCACAGGTCTGGCAGCCGTGAGTCAGAGCGGCCACCTCAGCACCCGCGGCAGCGATGGCACGAGCCTGGTCCTGCCGTCACCCCGCGGTGACTCAGGGCAGGGCCATTCCGTGCGCTCAGCACCGCGGGGACGCAGGTGCCGCTGGGGTGCCCGTGGGGCCGTGCTGGTCGCAGCCCCGGCCAGGTGCAGCCGTCGGAGCCCCCGGAGCCTCGCTGCCCATCACGTGGGGAGCGCGTGGCCACGCTGACAGCTGCTGCCTGCCCACCTCGTGCCACCCCACGCCCCGTCCCCGCTTGGCTTGGGGTGCCCCGCGGCCGCCCACCGCCTCCCTAGTGCTGTGGGGGCAGCCGGCGGGAGCGGCGCTCGTGCCCAAGCCTCTCCCCTGGGGGAGCCAGGAGGCGGCCACGGGGCTCTTCCCTTTGCTGGGCACCTCCAAGAAGAGCCCGGGGAAGCTCCTGGCCATCCACTGAGGGTGGGACGTGCTGCCCTGCCGTCAGCATCCCCGCCTGTCCCAGCACCCTCGCCGTGCCGTGCCATGTCCCGTGTCCTGCAGGTGAATCCGCTTGCACGGGGCTGCGTGCTTTGTGCCAGGCGTGGTGCTGGCTGCTGAGCGCGGGGCCGGGGGCAGAGCTGCGCTTCGAGTTTCCCTCGTGTTGGTGGGCTGCAAGGAGCGTGCCTGCCTCCCTGGAGGCTTCTCGGCTTTGGAGGATGGCGCTGAGTGATGCGCTTGCTTTTCTTGCGCTGGTGCTGCATGTTTCCTGCCTCTCGCCCAGCCACGGCGCTGCGTTGGCCGTGCCCTGCCCACCCCGGGGAGCCTTTGAATTATCCAGGGGTGGAGGGATGTGGGGTTGGGAAGGGAGAATGGGGCAGTTGGGATGGGGAGAGGATTTCTGTGTGGTTCCAGGAGAGAGGAATGCAACAAAACAAGGGCCGTGCCTTCACCCCGTGCCCAGGAGCAGCAGCTGTGCCGCTGGTCCCTGCTGCAGCTCCCAGCTCAGTGTTTTTGCCCCGCAGCCCGGGGCTGCCCTGTGAGCAGAGGCAGCTCCCCACAGCCCTGGGGCCCCTGCTTCCCTCCCGAGGAGGGTGCTGACAGCACCCCGCTGCCCCCCTCCACGAGCCGTTTATTTCGGGCTGTGGAGGCTGGCGGGCGGCCAGGCGTGCCTTGAGGCTTTGCTCGGGCTGGGGCTGTGTTTGTCCGCAGCAGCGGTGCCCAGAGGTGCCCCTGGGGTGGGGGCACCCAGCCCTGTGCTGTGACCCCCCCCCTTGCTGTCACCAAAACGGGACGTGGCTATTTTGAGCACGGTGCCGCACGGGGATGGACTCCGGAGCTCGCAGGCAGGGGATGCGTGGGGTTGGCAGGAGCTGGGCTTTGGTGGCCAAGCACCGCGTGCCGTTTGCCCGGGGTGGCCGGGATGCGATGGGCAAGGGCTGGGGGCCGAGGCACCGCGGTGCTGCCCCCGGCTTTGGGCAGCAGAGCTGGGCTCCTGCTCACAGTCCCAGGGGAGGTGACCGGGAGCAGCCCTGCAGCCAGGAGCAGGTCCCAGCACCTCGGTGCCACCCCGGGTCCCGCTGGCTGAGGGACCCAGGGGACCCCAGAGCTGGGGGATTTCTGCAGGGAAGGGGATGTTGGTGCTTCCCTGCCGGGGCAGCGGCCGTGCCCACACGCGGGTGCTGCCAGCGCCTGCATCCGCAGCATGGGTCGGAGGAAACACTGCTGGTGCTGATCTGCTGAGCGCCCCTTTCTGCTCTGAGCTGCTGCTGCCCTGCCCGGCCCTAACCCAAGCCAGGGCCGTTCCCCTTCCCTGCGTTGGCAGGGCAGTGCCCCATCCCCTGCTCAGCTCTTGTAGCGCAGCAAAGCGCGCTCAGGTCCCGGTGCTGCCCACCCTGTGCCTTGCCCCGTATTTCACCTTGTTTCTTCCATCCCCCTTTCTCCCAGACCTGGCTGTGGGCTTTCTGTAGGTTTTTTGTTTTGTTTTGGGGGGGGGGGGGTATTTTAGTGTTCTTCAAGGGGTCTGTTTGGAGGGAGTTGAAATCCTAAGCGGGGAATGGGTTGGTTTAGCTTTGTGGTTTTCCTCTGCAGCTTCCTTCCCGCAGGTCCCCGGGCACATCCCATAATTTCCCGTCCTCTTCCCAAATACAGATCCTGCAGTGGGATGAGCCTGGGGCCAGGCGCTGTGCCCCCCCCCCCCCCCCCCCCCCCGGGTTGTGGTTGGCACCCATGGGTGTTGCTGTGATTGCAAGGGGGGGGGGGGGGACACAGCCCGGTGGTGTGGGGCTGGGATGGGGGGGGTCAGGCTCGGCTCCATCCCCATCTTCCACCTCCGGGGGTTCCAGCAGGAGGGCTGGGGGGGGGGTCCTGGTCCCGTTGTGCAGGTGGGGTGCAGCTGGATGTGTGCATTTCCCCCCCAACCCTGCACCTAGGGACGGGCAGAGCAGAAAAAATTGGGGTTTGGGGAAAATGTGGCATGGGTGAAATGTGCTGGGGGTGCAGTCTTAAACCAGGGGGCTTTAAAAAGGAGCTGGACTCGGGAAAGCAGCCGAGCTGCTGGGTTGCTCCTGGTTTAACGGGGGGGGGGGGGGGGGGGGTGAAGGCTGTGCAGATGTTTATTGGCATTTTGTGCCGGGGGTGGGAGCAGGAACCCCCCCGGGGCGCTGAATTTGCACTAATTGCAAACCCCAACACCCGGGACGCGGCACTGCCGTGCTGTGCCTGGGGCCTGCCGCTGTCCCCGGGGCTCTGATTTTATTTTTATTATTTATTAACGCCGGGGCGGCAGACGGAGCCCTGGGGCACTCATCCGGGCACGCGGGGCAGCCACGCCGCCTGCGTCCTGGTGCCGTCACCCCGTGTCACCCCTCGGGCTCCGCCGCCGTGCCGGGGGGTGGCAGAGCAACACCCCGGCAGGATTTCATCAGGCACCGCCGGGACTGATGCAACAGCCCAGGGGCGATGGCTACGGGGTGCCCGGCCGGCTCGCCGTGTCCCACGGGTCTGAGTCACCCTTCCGGGGCCAGCCCCGCGTCCCACGGGGCCACTCGGCGGCACGGCGCTGATGCCACCGCTTCTTCCTCCCTAGGACAGAGGGATCAAAGTCCCCCGGCAGCTGGGGAGGGGGCCCAGCGCCTTCATCCCCGTGGAGGAGGTAAGGGGGGGGGGGGGGACGTTGGTCGCTTTTGGGGTGTGGAGTCCCTGCGCTGGGGGGGAGCAGCTGGAGGGGACATGGTGGCAGCCCAGTGGGTTTGGGGGGGGGTTAACTGGTGGTTTGCGCCCCCGGGGGGCTGGCACCCAAGGGTGGGGTGCTGGGGAGGGAGTGGGGGGGGTGTGGTGGGGTGTGATGAGGGGGAGTGTGATGGGGAAGGGTCACCCAGTTTGGGGGCGAGGCTCTTTAGGACTGGGGGAGCAGCTCTGTTGCCTCACCCCGGTGTCTTCCTGCGTGTGCCTCAGTTTCCCCGCTCGTCCAAGCGCAGCCGTGTTCTCCACCCCCCTCCCAAGAGGGCTCCACCCTCCTCCCACCCCCCACCCATCGGGGGGCTGTGCCCCAAACCCCCCGCTCTCCCCGCAGCCCTATCTCAGCTCCCGGGGCCGCTGTCCCAGATGGTTCCTCCTCGGGCAGAGATAACGCCGGGGTTTCGTCACCGCGAGGCGGGGGGGGGGGGGCCGAGCCCCATCTCCTCCCCACCAAATAAACAACCCGACGCCGCTGCGCTGAGCGGGGCCGCCATGGGGACCCCCACTCGCCACCTGCCCCATGGGGCCGGGGGGACGGCTGTAGGGTCTGGGGGCACCCAAGGGTGCCCGTACCGGGCGGCGGGCAGGCGGCTGGGCACAGCCGGAGGGGTGAGTGTGTCCCCCCCCCCGCCCCCAACCCCAGGGGTCTGGGTGCTCCTCGGTACGTGGGCACCGCCGCTGGACGCTGCCCTGTGGGGGTGTCGGATGTTTTGGGGGTGGTGGCGGAGGGGTCCTGTCCTCACCCCGTGCCCCGCAGATCCTGCAGGAAGGCGTGGAGAGCAGCCGGCGGCAGCTCCTGATCGAAGCCTTCGTCTCGGCGGGGCGGGTGGACAACATCACCATGGTCATGGGGCTGCACCCCCAGTACCTCAGCAGCTTCTGGAAGACCCAGTACCTCCTGCTGCGCATGGACGGGCCCCTGCCCTACCACAAGCGCCACTACATCGCCATCATGGTGAGCATGGGGGCGGGCACGGCCTGGGGCGGGGGGGGGGGGGTCCCATGGGGTCCGGGGGGATTCGTGCGGTCCCAGCAGCTCCGCTGGGGTCCTGCTTGGAGGTAGGGGTGTGTGGGACCCCACGGGTGGGCACCCCTCTGGGCGGTGGTCCCAAAAGCTTGAAAGCCCCTTTTAGGGTTGGTCCTGGGGTGCACATCCAGGGGTGCCAGGACCCCTTGTCCCCAGGGCAGCTGGGGACTGGTTTGGGGGGGGGGGCAGAGCCCCCTGTCCAGATCCTCATCCCTAGAGAAGCCCCCTGTGGGTGATGGGGGGGGGGGGTGGCTTCTCCAAGGGCTTGTAGCGGGGTTGGGGGGGCCCTGGGCTGTACTGGGGTGGGGGGGCTTGACTGCTTGGATCTCCCCGCAGGCAGCAGCCCGGCACCAGTGCTCCTACCTGGTGGGTCTGCACATGGGGGAGTTCCTGCAGGTGGGGGGCAACCCGGCGTGGCTGCAGGGGCTGCACTGCGCCCCCCAGAAGCTCAGGAACCTCAACGAGATCAACAAGCTGCTGGCGCACCGGCCCTGGCTCATCACCAAGGAGCACATCGAGGTGAGAGCGGGTGCCGAGGGCTCAACGCCCCCAAAACACGTGGCATTTGGGGCCACGTCCCAGGGTATGGCCCTTTCAGGGCGGGGGGGGGGTGGAATCCATAAGCTGGAGGGCAGGGTCTGTGCTGCGCTGGGTGGATGGGGAAGGGGCGGCTTGTCCCACCTGGCTGGGGGCTGTCCTCCTGCTGAGATCCCCTGGTTTTTGGGGGGCACATCCCAAACGCCCTCCCGCCCCCCTGCTTATCCTGGCTGTGGGGTGTTGGGGGACCGAGCCTGACCCCGTTTGCATCCCCTCCCCGCAGGCTCTGCTGAAGACGGGGGAGCACAGCTGGTCGCTGGCAGAGCTGGTGCAAGCCCTGGTGCTCCTCACCCACTACCACTCGCTCGCCTCCTTCGTGTTCGGCTGCGGCATCAACCCCGAGGCGGAGCAGGACGGGGGGCACGGCGGCAGGCCCCCCTCGCCCCACGGCGACAGCAGCCCTGCCTCTGAGGACAGCATGGGGTGCTCGGGGGTAAGGGGGGGGCTTCCCTGCGTGGAGAGGGAAGGGGACAGCGTGGGGGGGGGGGCTGGAGCGTGTCCCCTGCAGGGCGGTGGATGTCCCCTGGGGCCGTCACCGGAGCAGCTCCGTCTGCCCTGCACTGTGGGGCCAGCCCTTTGCAAGGTGGCGGGGGGGGGACACTGTGCTTGCAACCCCCCTTGCAACCTCGCTGGGCTTCAAGCAGTGTTCGTTCTGCTCTTGCCCACCCCAGGGCAAGGACGCCCTGCAGGAGGTGGAGGCGCTGATGGAGCGGATGAAGCTGCTGCAGGAGAGCCAGCAGGAGGAGGAGGGCGTCACGCAGGAGGAGATGGCCACGCGCTTCGAGCTGGAGAAGACGGAGAGCTTGCTGGTGGCTCCCTCGGGTGAGGAGGTGCAAGGGCGTGCAGCTGGCCGGGAGCGGGGTCCCTGCGGGCTGGGGAGCTCGGGGAGGGGGGGCAGGCGCTGGGGTCCCCTCGGTGGGTGCAGGATGCGGCCCCAGGTGGGTGCAGGATGCTGGGGGCTGGCTCTGTCCGGGTGCGCCCCGCGGCTCACGGCCGTGCCTTGCAGACCTCGCCGACCACTCGCTGCAGTCCAGCGTCCTGTGCTTTGTGGAGGACCCCGAGTTCGGCTACAAGGACTTCACGCGGCGGGGCGAGCAGGCGCCCCCCACTTTCCGTGCGCAGGTGGGTGGGCGCGGGGTGGCGGCTCCTGCTCGTCCCATGGGGGTGCGGCGGGGTCCCGGCACCGCCGGTGCACGGGGCTGGGACCGGGCTGGAGCCACCTCGGCTTAGCAGCCACCAGCTGCTAAGATTTGGGGGGACCTCAACAAAATGGGGGGGATCGTGACCTGATTTTATCCCCCATGAAGCACCTAGCCCAGCATCCTTTCTCCGGCAGGATTACACCTGGGAGGACCACGGCTACTCTCTCATCAACCGCCTGTACCCCGACGTGGGGCAGCTCCTGGACGAGAAGTTCCAGGTGGTTTACAACCTCACCTACAACACCATCGCCATGCACTGCGGCGTGGACACCTCCATGCTGCGCCGGGCCATCTGGAACTACGTCCACTGCGTCTTCGGCATCCGGTAGGTCCCCGAGGAGCCCCCGGTGTGCGCTGGGCTGAGCCCCGCACCTCTCCCACCGTGCAGGATGAGGCTAACGAAACGCCGTGCCGGTAGGGGACGGGGGTCCGGGGAAGGTCCTGGGTGCGCAGACGTGTGGGGGCTGGGGTGACGTGCCCTCCTCTGTGTCCCCCCCCCCCCAAGCTACGATGACTACGACTACGGGGAGGTGAACCAGCTCCTGGAGCGCAGCCTCAAGATCTACATCAAGACGGTGGCCTGCTACCCGGAGAAGACGACCAAGCGGATGTACGCGCAGTTCTGGAGGCACTTCAAACACTCGGAGAAGGTGCTGCCCCGTCCCCTTTCCCTCCCGCGGGGCTGGGGGGGTGCTGAGCCCCCCGCCCTGACCCCGCTGTCCCCCCCCCCCCAGGTTCACATCAACCTGCTGCTGCTGGAGGCTCGCATGCAGGCGGCTCTGCTCTACGCCCTGCGCGCCGTCACCCGCTACATGACCTGACGGCCCCCCGCTCCCTCCTCTTCCTCCTCCTGCCCCCACCGCCGGGGGGGGGACGGGGGGGAGCCGGGGCCTTAAAGACTTTGCTGCTGCATCGCCTCCTGCCTCACGGGGCGTGGAGCTGGGGAAGGAAAAAGGGGGACACGTCCCCTTCCCCTGCCCCTTATCCCAGGACCGGGGGGACCCTCACGAAGCTGCCGGTGCTGGGAAGATCCCGGCCGTGCCTGTGTGCCCCCCCCCCCGGGGCTTGGTGGAGGTGTTGGGGGTGCTCGACCACTCCGTGCCTTGCTTGGGGCGAACCCCGATGAAGCCAAACCCCGATGAAGCTGAACCGTGCTCCCTGGGGGGCTGCCTTCACCCCCAGCCCCGCCGGGTGTAGGGCTGTGCTGCTGCCGTGGGCGCTGTCCTCCTGCCAAAAGCCACCGGGGCGCACCCAGAGCAGGAAGACCCCGGTGTTTCCCCCTGCCTTTGGTGTCCTGGGGGCGTCCCCTTGGTGTCTGGGGGGGCTCCTTCCAGGGCCCTGCCTGTGGCCCCTGACATTTGGGGCTGGAAGTGCCTCTGAAACAGGGTCCCGTGCACGGAGCAAGGCGAGGGGTAGCGGAGCCCGCGGTGCCTTTACCCAGTCCTCGTGCCCTTCTGGCACCTCTCTGCCTGCTCGGTGGGGTGGGGTGGGGGCTGCTGCTGGGGCTGCCCCCCCTCTGCAGCAGCATTGGGAAACTGTGAAGAAACCTCAAATGCCTCCTGTTTCCCTCCTGCTCCCTCTCTCTGCTTGCTGCCGGGACAGAGCTGGAGCCTTGCTCCCCCTGCCCTGCGTCTCCATGCCCCCAGCGCCCCCATCCCTGCGGGTCCTGTCCCTGTGTGACCCCCCCCGCTGAGCTTTTTGGCAGGAGGTGAGCTGCGTCGCCCCCCGTGACCTTGTCCTGCTTGGGGATGAGTTGTTGGGTGTCACCCTGGGGGTGCTCAACGGGTGCAAAATCCACCCTGCTGCTGCAAGGGGGGGGCCACATCCTGCTGCCCCCCCACACCTGGCTCGTGCATGGGGTGCCCTCAACCCCTGCTTGCTTTGGGGGGGCTGCTCCTGGTGCGTGGGGTGCGCTGTTTTAAGGCAATAATTCCCTCTTTGGAGGAGGTGGGGGGGGATGCTGCTGCCACCCCCCAGGTCCCTTTTGGGCAGCCTGGCTCAGAGCCACGTGTGCCCCCCCCCAAGGCAAGGGGCAGTGCCTGCCTGTCACTCCTGCACAGGGCATAAATCTGGGGGGGCTTTTGGGAAGAGGGAAGGGCAAGTAGGGCTGAGCTTGGGGGGGGGGGGGCGGGGGGAAGGTTTTGTAGAGGGTCAGGGCTGGAACACCCCCCCCACCCCCCCCCATGTCCTGCAGCTCCCCCACACCCCTCTCCTTCCTCCCTCCTCCTCCTCCTCCAGCAGGGACCCTCAATGCCCCCCTCTCCCCTCCTGCACTTTATTGCACAGCCCCTTCCTCTGGGGGGGGGGGTTCCCTGGGGAAGGGGCTCATGCAGCTGGGGGGGGACGCAGGGGGGCTGTGCCTTCACCCAGATGTGCTAGGGCATTTCCCAGGGGCGCGGGTCGCCCGGGGGGTGCCTGGGGCAGGGGGGAGAGCCCCCTGCTCCCCCTTCTGCTCCCAGCATCGCCTGTTGGCTTGTCCCTGCTCCACCGTAGCTCCAGTTAAGTTATTTCTTTTTTTTTTTTTGGGTGTATTTACTCCTGACCGGGCATGGAAGTGCCACTGTGACTTTGCTACAGATCTCGTTTGAAAAATAAAATTGTTCTTTTTTTTTGTTGTTTTGTGTTTTCTAACTGCCTCTGCTCTTGCCCTGGGGGGGGGGGGTGTGCAGAGAGCCAAAATGTGGAGATGCATTTTCTCTTTCCCCTTGCTCAGGGCCCCAGGCTGATGCGATCCGGGGTGGGGGGCTCCTGGGGTGCTCGGAGCAGCCCTGGTTGACAAGTGGTGGGGGGGGGAAGAGCACCCCCTGTGCTCCAAGGGCACCCTCCTTGCACACAAAATCCAAGCCTCGGGGTACTGATGCTCACCCATGTGTGGGTGTCCTGGGGGGGGGAGGGGGCAGCACCGGGAGCACCCCAGCACGGAGCCCGGTGCTTATCAGGGTGCAGGCAGCAGCCCCTGGCAGCCACTGATAACAGCCCCGGGGGGGCCGAATCCTGCACCTACCCCGTGCCTGCAGGTCTGGGGGCATCCTGCAGGGGGGCCTCATCCTGCCCGGGTGCTGCCCCAATGGACATGGGGGGTGGCTCGGAGGGAGCCGCATCTGGCTTGGGGGAAAGGGGCGCAGGCAGAGCCCAGAGAGCAGCAGGGGAGGCACTGGGGGGGGGGCAAGGGGGGGACACGGAGCTGTGTTTGTGCATGGAGCCAGCTGGGGCTGAGCTGTGCGGCGCTGACTCACCGCCTCCAAATTCCTCCCGGAGTTTTTCCAGCCCTGGCCGGGACTGTGCTCAGAGGCCGAGCTGCTGACAGCTGCCTCTGGGCTGGGGACAGGAATGCAAATCCACCCCCCCAGGTGCTGTGTTTCCATCAGGGCCCCCCCTGGGGCCAACACGGAGCACCCTGGGGTGCTGGGACCCGCGGGGCTTGGCACCAAGTGGGGGGACCACGGCCACGTCCCCGGGGTCCCCCTATTGCTCTGGTTGTGGCCAGCCCAGCCTCAGCTGGGGGGGTGGGGGGGCAGCATTTCAGCTGCAAAGAATTGCGTTTGCTCATTGGTTTTTGAAAAGAAACGAGAAAAAAAAATCTCCTCTTTTCGGGAGCTGGAGCAGCTCAGGAAATCAATGGCAACCATCAGAAAAAGGTCACGCTGGGGGGGATTCTGAGCGGGGAGCTCTCCTCCGCTCTTTGAGGGAGCCGAAGCACTTTGTTCAAACGGGAGAAAATCCTCCGAAAGTGCCGCTTCTGATCACGGAGCCAAGAGGGGCCGAGCCTTTAGAGAAAGAAAAAAATAAAATTAAACCTCCTTTGCTCCAGCTTCTGGCAGAGCCAGCCGGGTGCTGCTGCCAGCGCTATCGGGTGTCCGGGACAGGAGCGAGCCCCGCAGGGCCCCGGCAGCGACGTGCCCGGCGCCGGACAGCCGAGCTGGAGCCCTGCGAGCTGAGCCTGGGTGAATTTTGGAGCCCCGGTGATATCTCAGCTATGGCAAACCCGCGGCGGCTGTAAACACGCGGCCGGTGTGCGGCCGGTGCCCACTGAGGCCCGGTGGGCAGAGGTGGTGAGCTTGGGTCGGCTCTTAAAAACATCCTGTGCTTAACAATATGCATTATATACAAAAAAATCTGTATTACACATGACGTATCTATACGCACAGGCATATTTGGGGGGGCTGGCAGCAGCCTGAGCGCCAGCACCCCTCCGCACCACCCGGCAGCACCGAGGATTTCTCCCCGGGAGAGGTTTGCAGCCTGACCCCCACGGCAAACTCCCTTGCCCATCCCACAGCAAGGAAAGGGAAAACCCCCTTTTGTGATGCTTTCTGTAATTTCTGCCGGTCCCTGGTGGTGCCTGCAAGCTGCCGGCTCCGGCAGAGGGACCCAGAAGGGCTGGATCGTGGTGCTGTGCCCCTCGGGCACCCCCAGTTCGCTGCCAGGCCCCGCTGCGTGGCTGGGTGTAATCAATCCCTTTTGTTCCCCCACATCCTGCAAAACTCGGTCTCAGCAGCAAGTCCTCGTTCGGGCTCTGAATCCTCCCCCCCGTTTATTTTAAACCCAGCGAGGATTTACCGCAGGCTCCGCTGGCACCCAGCGTTTCCCCTGCTTCTCCCCAGGGACGGCCCCGAGGGCACCTAGGAAGGATCCGGCCCCTTCCTTTATTTTCCACTTTCCACCTTCAGCACCAACGAAGCCAGGGGCGAGCAGGTGCCGTGGGCCTCCTTTAACTCATCGCCGGGCTCATTGTATCGCTTTAACCACTTCCTTTATTTTTTTCAGATGTTCACGATTATAAACTAATAAATTCCTCACCCGGCGCCTAACGGAGGCCTGCAATTTGTGTGCGTGCGTGCAATTTATTGGCAGCTCTCATTGTCTGCCTCGCAGGGCAGAAGGCGTGTTAATAACCTCCCTACCTGTGGCTGATGGTTGGGATCTGAATGCGGCGCCGAAATTGCGTACGATTGCCCTCAATTTAAAGCCGCGGCATGTTAATGGTGTTTAAAACGCAGCAATGCGATGGGAAAATAATAATAATAATTGCGGGCTGTGCTGAATGAGGGGTTTCAGGCTGATGGAGCCTGAAGTGCTCCGCAAAATGCGCGTTACCGGAGGCGAGCCGTGCGCTGAGCTGCCCTCGGCACCGTCCTCATTGCTGAGCACGGCACCCGGGGGGGATCCTGAGCGTCCCAAGGGATTCCCCAGGCTGGGAGTGAACCAGGAGAGGGATCGCCCTGTGGGGGGCCGTGGAGGCGAGTGGGAATGTCTGCAGCCCTCGCGTCGTCCCGGTGAGCAGCCACCCGAAGGCGCTCCTTGGGTCGAGGTGATGAATTTGGGGCAGAAGCAAAGCGGCTGTGTGGTGGAGAGGGGGAGGCAGAGCTTTGGTTTGAGCACGCGGTTGGATTTTGTGGGGTGCTGGGGGCACGGCGAGGGGCAGGGGGATAGGGACTGGCCCTGGTGCAGCTTTCGCTCACGGGAACTGAACGTGTCCTGCCCCTGCGGCCCCAAATATCCCCGTGGCACCTCCAGTGCCTCGTGCCAGCCCTGCATGTCCTGCATCATCAGCTGGCCGTGCCGGCGCTGCGTGCATCCATGAGGCCAGGTCACTGCCGTGGGACAGGAGGTGGGCATCAGGGCGCATGCGAGGCATCACTTTTCCAGCACACTGAGCACCGCTTTTGCAGGTGGGTTTTTACCCAGGAAAGCAGCTTCGTACCCAGCCTGTGCACCAGGGGCAGCTTGGGGCGGGCACCTTTGTGTCCCCTGAGCAGCAGGAGCCGTCCCGACGGTGGGTGGGAGTCAGGGCCCCTCTGCAAGGGGGAGCAGAGCCTCCGAAACCAGCTCCACCCTTGCAGGCACGGAGGGGAAGCTTTGCGGGGTCAGTCAGCGCTCAGCCCTCTGCTCTTCGCAGCAGGTAACGAGCTGCTTGCCGTGGGTTTGGGGGTCACAAGCTGGCTGTCACCGGGAAGCCGAGGCGCTGTCCTCGCTGGGGACAAACTGGGCTAATCCCGGGGGAACAGCGTGCTCCGGGCACCGGGAGCTGTAAATCCCGGAGAGCTGCTGGAGCATTTCAGGCGCTGACAAGCAGCCAGGCAGGATCGATGCCACGGCAGCCATCCGGGGGGGGGGGGGGGGGGGGGGCTGTGATTGATGTGGTCTCACCGGGCTGCTGTGACCCCCACATTTTGGGTGCCCCCCCCCCCACGTCCCCAGCTCCACGCCAGCCAGGGGCGAGGCAACCCGACGGGTGCCAGACGATCCCCATCACGTCCAAAGCAAACAAATAGCGTAAGGCTGGGATTTTAGCTTCGGAGGGGCTGCTGCGATCTGCACTTCTTTGCCTGCCGTCGTGTTTGAGGCTGGAAGCACCGCCTGGCACCGCTGCTGTTGCATCAGCCGGTGCTTTGGGGCGGGGGGGGGGGGGGGGGGGGCGGGGGGGGTTGTTGCTGAGCGCCCCCGGGTGCTGGGGCTGCGCTGCCCGGCTGCAGCTCCCCGGCGGCTCGGGGCTTTGCCGGGTCGGCAGCGCCACTCGCTGGGGACCTGCGGCAGGGCTGCTGGAGCGCTGCAAAGCTGCCCTGCTGTGGAGCCAGCTGCCTCGTGTCCCTGCTGCAAGGCTGTCCCGTGTCCCTGCTGCCCTCTGTCCCTGCTGCCCTGTGTCCCTGCTGCAAAGCCGCCCTGCATCCCCCCTGCACACCTGCCCTGGGTTCCTGCCGCCTACCAGCCCTGCAGCAAGCTATCCCCCCATCCCCACCGCAAATCACCCCCGCGTCCCTGCCGCAAACCTTCCTCACGGCAAATATCTTCCTTCATCCCTGCTGCAAACCGTCCCCACGTCCCCGCTTCAAACTTTTCCCGCGTCCTCACTGCCGGCCTGCCCTGGATCCCTGCTGCAGACCTTCCCCCAGCCCTGCTGCTGGCCCCACTGCCACCTCCGTGCCCCCGACCCGCCAGGAAAGCCCCAGGCACCGAAGCCCCCGCGCGTCCCGGGACTCATGCTGCCTGCTGCCCTCTCCCCCGCGGGGTTTGGAGCCGCCCCTGGCACAAGCAGCAGGAGCTGCCCGCCCGCCTGCGGTGCGGGGGCAGTTTTTGGGGTTTCCACCCCATCCCCAGCACCGCCCCTGCTGCAGACGTTGCGCGAAGCCGGGAGCGGAGCAAACCCGGGGTGGGCACCCGAGGCTGCTCCGAGCACGGGGGCACAAGCAAAATGTCCCATCCTGCTGGGCACGGGGCCGGGGTGCTGCGCGGGGACACGGAGGGGCCCCGAGCCTGTGGGGGGAGCCCCCCGCTGCAGCCCCCGCGCTCTCTGCAGCCCCTTTCCCTCTTATTTCCCTCTTATTTCCTGACACCGCAGAGAGATCTCCGGGTGTGGGGGCTTTGGGGACAGGGTTTTTGGGGACAGGGGGCTGTGTCCAGATCGGGGCCAAGCGGCCGCACTATCGGGGGCTCTTTTTTTTGGGGGGGGGGGGGGCAGGCTGCACCTCGCTGAAGCCACGACCCAAAATTTCAGCTCTGGATTCGTGCCCGCGTTTCGGGGGGGGGCTGCAGGGGGGTTGTGCCCCCTGGGCTGGGCTCGTCGCCTCGCCCAGCTCCCGTGTGGGGTCGGGCGGCTTGGCCACGAGGCGCGCGGGGACGGGGAGGCCGTGGTGGGCACCGTTTGGGGTCGTGGCCGTCTGCACGCGCACGGGAGGCTACCTCCAAGCGGAGCGATGGAAGGAGGCTTTGCGCGTCACGGAGCCGGCAGAAGAGAATTAAATGCATTTGTCGGGGGGAGAAACAGCCCAAAATGGGGTGGGGAAGAGCTGCAGCCCCGGGGGACCCCCTGCGGGCACCCCGAGGTGCCAGGAGCACCCAGCAGGGGTCCGCAGCACCACGGGGAGCTGCCTCAGCACAGCTCCCCCCCCAGAACCCCCCCCCCCCCAGAGCCTCCCAGGATTTATCTGCTGGGCGGCTCGAGGCCAGCGATTAATGGGGTCAGACAGAGGAGCCGGGGGACGCCAGCGGGGTTTGCACCCCTGAAAACTGCATTTTCCCAAAGGAAAAGCCTCTCCGGTGCCCCGTGTCCCGTCCCTCCCGTGGGCAAACCCCAACCTTTGCGTGGGGAGCAGGATTTGGTGGCGGCCGGAGCAGAAACCCTGCAGGGATTGGGGTTAGGGGGGCTCGGACATGGCAAACGGGGGCACCCACCCCCGGGCAGCAGCAGTGTCGCAGCTTAAAAGCCTCACCCCAAGCCCCCCCCCCCCCCGACCCCATTCCCTACCCCAACCCCCTCAGCCCCCCTTACGCACCACCCCAGCCCCCAGACCCCATCCTCCACCCCAACCCCGTAACTCCCTCAGCCCCCAACCCAGCCCCCAGCACCCTCCAAACCAATCCGCCCCCAACCACACAGACCCCCTCATCTACCCTCCCAGGCCCCCAAACCCCATGGACCCTTCTTACACCCCCCAGAACCCCCGAAACCCCATTGCACCCCGCATTAACCACCCCAAACCCCACAGCCCCCTCAACCCCCGGCACCTCCTGACCCAATCCCCCCCAAACTCCACAGCCCCCTGATGACCCACCCCAAGCCCCCCACACCTCAGCACCCCCCAAACCCCATAACCCCCCATCACCCTTTCCAAATCCCTTTAGCCCCCCCCCAGCACCCACCCCAAACCCCCATCACCCCAAAAACCCCCAGCACCCCCAAACCCCACTGCCCCCCATCACCCACCCCAAACCCTCACCACCTCAAAAATCCCCAGCACCCCAAAACCCACCAGCACCCCCCAGACCCAATTTCCCCCCCCAATTTCCCCCATCATCCACCCCAAACCCCCAGCACCCCAAAAACCCCCAGCACCCCCCAAACCCGTTTAGCCCCCCATCACCCACCCCAAACCCCCAGCAGCCCCCAAACCCCTTTAGCCCCCCATCACCCACCCCAAACCCCCAGCACCCCAAAAACCCCCAGCACCCCCCAAACCCCTTTAGCCCCTCATCATCCACCCCAAACCCCCAGCACCCCCCAAACCCCTTTAGCTCCCCATCACCCCCAAACCCCTTTAGCCTCCCATCACCCACCCCAAGCCCCCAGCACCCCAAACCCCCCCCAGCACCCCAAAACCCTCTATACCCCCACCTTTACCCCCCAGTCCCCTCCCACTGTCCCTCCCCCGCGGGCCGTGCCCTTTGCTGCGGGGCGGACTACAACTCCCGGCATGCTCCGCGCTCCCCCCCTTCCCCTCCCTTCCCGGCTTCCGGCGGGGCCGGCCCGGGGGAGCGGCGGCGGGCGGCAGGTGAGGGCGGGCGGGCGGCCGGGGCGAAGTTGGGGGGGGGCGGCTGCTGCGAGCGGGGCCCTCGGGGGGGGACTGTGAGGGGGGTTGTGAGGGGCTGGGGGGGTGTTAGGGGCTGGGGGGGGTGTTAGGAGGGGGTTATGTAGGGGTAGGGGGAGTTATGAGGCGCTGGGGGGGTTGTGAGGGGGTTTAGGAGGGGCTGGGGGGGCTGTGAGGGGGGAGTTAGGAGAGGCTGGGGGGGATTAGGAGTGGGGTTCTGTAGGGGTGGGGTGGTTATGCGGGTGTGAGGGGGAGTTAGAAGGGGCTGGGGGGAGTTAGGAGGGGCTGGGGGGGTTGTGAGGGGGGTTAGGAGAGCCTGGGGGGGTTATTAGGGGGTTTCGGAGGGGGGTGAGGGGA
The DNA here is from genome assembly GCF_009769625.2 of Cygnus olor. Lineage (NCBI taxonomy): Eukaryota > Metazoa > Chordata > Aves > Anseriformes > Anatidae > Cygnus > Cygnus olor. Next base: position 4,438,524 of record NC_049191.1, read on the forward strand.
TTTAGGAGGGGCTGGGGGGGTTAGGAAGGGGGTTGTGAGGGGATGAGGGGGTTGAAGGGGGTTAGGAGGGAGTGGGGGGTTGTGGGGGGTTATGTAGGAGTGGGGGACTTATGCAGGAGTGAGGGGGTCTAGGAGGGGATTGAAGAGGGTTAGGAGGGGCTGGGGGTGTTAGGAGGGGGGTTAGGAGGGGATGAGGGGGGTTTAGGAAGGGCACCCCCTTCCCTAACCTAGGAGGGGCTGGGGGGGGTTGTGAGGGGAGCTAGGTAGGGGTGCGGGGGTTATGAGGGGGGCGAGGGGGTTTAGGAGGGGCTGGGGAGTTGTGAGGGAGGTTAGGAGGGGGTGAGGCTGGGTTATGAGGGGCTTGGGGGGGGTTATGTGGGTCTGGGGGGTTTATTTTGGGGTTGAGGTGGGGGTCCTGCTCCTCCTGCACCAGTGCTGGGCCCAATCCTGGGGTCCGTGCCCCATTGTGTGCCCGGGGGCTGTTACATCCCTGGGTCTCCTCCAGCTGGGGCCGTTCAGTGCCAAGCCCCCGGCTGTGCCGTCCCGGTGTGGTCGCAGCTTGCGCCTCGACTTCTGCCCTCTGCGGCAGCCCCGGTGCCGTTTCTTTGTTTGCTCCGTCCCGTCCCAATGGTGCGTGGAACTTGAAACGCCCCCGCTGAGCTCGTTTAATTCTTTCCTCCTGATTTATTCCCCTCTTCGTCCCGCGCCCGGCTGTGTTTGTCCAGGTGGAGGTAGGTGAGGTCTCGGTGCCCCTCCGGGCTGGCAGCAGGGCCAGGAGGTGTTAGGGCTGCAGGAGCTGTGTGCCAGGCCAAATGCAAAGCCCTTCTCCATCCTCAGTGTTGTTCCCACAAACTAGGAAGAGAAACGTGAATGCCTGTGATTGCTCCTGTGCTCCAGTGTGTAAAGAAACCTCGACTTGGGTAGGAACGACTGAGTCGTAAACTTGAAAGTTGCCTTTGGAAAACATCATCGAGTCCCGGGCAGAGTCTTGTTGCAAGGGGAATCCTGAGGTTTTGTGTGGTGCTGCCTTGGCAGATAACAGGATCGGTTCAGCTGAGTTAGCCTGACGTGCTAGTGCTGTAGGAGTTGCACACAAGTGTAATTAAAGTCCTCTGCCTGCTATGATTTCAGTGTAAAAGCCTGTTGCTCTTCAAACGCACTATTTAAATTAATCCAAATTACCCTTAAGAGTAGACAAGACCTAAAACTGTAATCTTACATAGCTTAAATTCCTTCTTAAATGAGAGTGGGGGGAATAAAGCCAAAAGAAGGCCAGTTATGATGGAATCTTGTTGGCACGCGGTTATGCCAATTTAAATTAATACCTTGGATGGTGACAGCAACAAATCCTTTTTCTTGTTCAGAATTGGTTTAAACTTGTCCTTTCCGACAGCACCACAAGTGACTGATCTGTCCTAAATTAATGTGGTTTTGAGGGTGTCTGCTTGTGCTTTTGCAGGGCTTGCTCTGCTCTCAGGTGATGCCTCGGAGGGTGCTTTTGTAAGGGAATTTTCCCTCCTGGACTACCAGGAAACAGCTGGATGGCCCTAAAAGGCCTTAAAAGACGGGGAGGGTCAGTCCTGCTGGGGTACGGGGCAGAGAGGCTGCCACCAACAAGGGGGATGTGATTGCGTCCTTGTTTTCGTGCCACTGGATCGGTAATCTGTGATTATACAGCCTTCTACTTCATTCAGTCACTGGCTAATTTGATTTCCAGTTTAATTTGATGACAGTTTTGAGAGCCAAATCACTTGTATTTAAACAAATGGCTTCTATTTTGATCAAATTTCATTGTGTTTGGCATGTGTTGGGATATCACGTGTGTTAAAAATCGCTGACACCGCAGCTCCTGTAGGTCTGTTAGCCGGTGATGAATATTCACTTACGAGCTGTGCAAAACCTGGGTCTGGCAGGGAGCAGGGGGGGCGGCGGGGCTTCGAGCCGTGCCACGGTGGAAGTTGCACCGATAATATACTTTTTTTGTCGCTGGGCACGAAGCAAGTTGGCAGATATCCCCGTGGTCACCTCGACATGTTCATTTTTCAGTTTTTTTGGGGGGCTGCAGGGAGCGCAAGGACGTGGTGCGGCTGGTGGGGCGATGTCGGCATCGGATGATGGTGGGAGTACGGCGAGCTTAGGGAAGGGATGCTCCACGTCACGGTCACACCGAGTCAGTTTTTGTTTGGTTGGGATGTCCCACGTACATGTGCTGTGTGGTTTTTTGTGTTTTGTTTTTTTTTTTTTTGCAGATGTGGGAAAGCTCTCCTGCCCGTGGGATGGGAGCCCGTGCAAAGCTGATGGATGCACTGCCATGGCAGCGTTAGGCTTTGTGTCGAGGGGGGAAAAAAAGCAGTCCTTTCAGAGATCTATTTTTGTCATTTAATTAGTGGCTCTTGCTGACTTGTCGGTGCCGTGGTGAGAGCTGTTCCCAGTTCTCCTCCGCGCGCGGGGTCACGCGTCCGTCAGCCGGCAGTCACACCTGCGGCCGGGGGCCCTGGGCGCCCCCCGAAGCGTGCCCCCAAAGCAAAGGGCGCATTCCTGGCGTGCCTCTCAGGTGAGGCAGCGCCGTGGAGATGGGACAGCTGGGACACACGGCTCTTTGAGGGTCTCAGAGGGCTTTTTCTGGGCTTTCACCATCCTTAACTTTTCTGTGCCCCGGAGGAGTTTTGTTTCTGTAAGGGGATGGGTGTGATTCACTGGTGGCTGCGGGGTGGGTTTGGGATCGGGGGGGAAAGGCTGCAGGTTTCCTCCCGTCCCGATCTCTGGTGGTCAGAGGGTGACCACGCAAAACCTCTCAGGGTGACTCATTATTCCTTGGTGCTTCTGCTCCTCGCAAATAGGGAATCGTCTCGGTGATGCTTAAGCGATGGAGGAGGACGTCAGTCTGAAGGTGCCGCGGCGCGTGCTGCTCGGTGTGCTGCTCGTCCCGGTGCTCGTGGTGTCGGCTGGGTTCTGGTTATCAGCGGTGCTGAGATAGGGAGGTGAGAGGCAGCCTTCCTACCCAGCTCCAGCCCGGCTGGCACGCTGGTTGAATTTCTTTGTTTACCGAGGACTGTGTGCTCTTTCCACGTCGCACTGGGGCCGGGGTGGGGGAGGGAGGACTAATTATCCCCAGAGAGAGGCTTTTAATGCTATTAGCCAAAGGAACGGGCTTCGGCTCGTAGCTGAATGAATTGATTGTGTGAAGTAACATCAAGCACCAGTGGCGAAGATACGAAAATTGAGAGCGGTCCAAACGAGCGTTCTCTGCTGAACCCTGGAAATAGATTTATTTTTTTTCCCCCCCCAATCCGTTGGCTAGCAGCAGCCGTCGGAGGAGGAGGGAGTGGGTAAACAGATTGTTAACTTTATTCTTTTGTGCTTGTGCTTTCGGCATGCTGATTACAAAACAGTTAGGGATGGCTTACCTGCCAGCCGCGGGGCTGAGCTCCGAAGTGGAGCCGGGCGATGCATTGTCACCAGGTAATTAACCGTGTCTGCTGGATGTCATGGGGCAGGGGAGGTGCGTGCCGACGAGGTCGGTTTGTGCAAGCCTGGCACTTCCCTACCCCCTGCGCCGAGCTCCGAGCCTGACTGCTCCAGCTGCCTGCCTTTTGAAGCAGATTTGGGGAAGATCGTTGGACTTCGGTGAAGCTGAACGGGACGTGAGCTAGGGGGTCTGAACCTTCTCACCTTGCGGGCTCCCGGAGGCTGCTGCTGACAGTATGGACCCCCTGGCAGATACGCTGGGCACTGACGGCCCGGTTTCCCTATAGCTAACTAATCCACGAAAGTGGCCCCCTTCGAGATGTGCTGCCATGGACTTGTCTAAAATCGATCGAGGTTAATCCCCGCCATCGATTTTAAGCTGGAAGCAGCCTCCTAAGAGGTCCGGGAGGGCTTCCTTCATTGACTGCCTGTCTGCGGGAGGGGCGCATCCTTGTGAAGGTGTCTGCTTTTCTGCCCTGCAGACAGTAAGCTTGCAAGGGCGTAAGCAAGAAAAAATTGGCCCAAATCCTGCTGAGAAGCCTTGATTTGTAAACTTGGCTCACGGTTTGAGAGGCATTGTCTTGTTCCGTACCGGCACGGCGTTTAGCACCAGGGCTTGCTCGGGGCTCCGCTGCCACAAACCCCATGTTGTGGGGGGCATCCCAGTGGAAAAGGAAAAAGGTTCTGGCTCTCCGCGACCCTAGGAGGTAAGGATTGCAAGCCAGCACTCTGCCACTTGCTCTGGTGCCTGTGGCTTCACAGAGGCTGCTCGTGGACGTGAAGCTTCCAGAGGTGCTTATGGATGGGGGAAAAGCCAAAGGTCGTCGCCTTCGGGGAATGAGCTTTGAACAAAGCGTGCAGCTGTGTCTGAGCCAATTTTAAGGGGACTTTGGCATCTGCTGTACTCACATGCCTTTGCGACGGTTGTTCTCCTGTCTACTTCTCCTACTCACAAAGTCAAATCAGGAATTTTTGTGTTGCCAAGTAAAAGTCACTGATAACAGGCTGGGGGTAATTGTCTGTACGAGCAGCGCCTGATGGAAGCCTAATTTCTATCGATACTATTTCTGTCTCGGCAAGACCACCCTGCAGATACACAGAGGGGCTGCTGGTGGGATGTTATTGATTACTCCGATCTCCAAAGCTGCTCAAAAGTTTTTGCTGCTTTGGCGTGTTGTCAGGATCCGCAGGAAGCGGGTTTGCAGGTATCGCCGGTGAGCGTGCGCGTCCTGGTGCGGGAAACTTCAGTGGGTCTCCACAGGGAATAGAGAATTTGGATTGGGCTCTGGCTGAGCTGGCTGCCTCGGGTTCTCTGGGAACCCGTCTCCAAGCTGCTCCATCGCAATGTGGGCAGCAGCAATTGTGGGACCCGCAGAACTTCGGTTGCTGATCCGTGCACAGGGCACCCTGGGGTGTCTTCGTCAGCTGGGACCTAGGAGAGGGTACTAAGGGGCAGGCAGGGCTATGCCAACTGATTTGTGCTGCCAACGTTGGTCGTGTTGGGGGTATTACGTGTAGCCTGTCTGGTGCAAACCAGGTGTAATTTACTGTTGGGTAGGAAATGGCAGAAGTAGGAAAAGTCCACTGGGGTTCGTTCCCTTGTAAAGGGAGTTTGGTGCCAAAAGAGAACAAATAATTAGAAGCAAACTCTTCGTCCCTTGGATCTTTGATTAGTAGCAGGAGAGAAAGGGGCATGTTCCCTGTAGGGTCACTGAGGCTTCATTTGTGCTGAGAGGTAAATTAGTGCTCATATCCTGCTTTAACTTGACCTGGATCCTGTTCCTCCTGGCTGTGGATCAGGCCCACAGGTGAGCAAGGTCACAGAATTTTTCATCTTGTGCTTCCAAATCAGCTTTTAACGTACAGTCCCGTAATTATTGACAAAAAAAAGCCAACAGTGAGATTGCAGGCATGTTTAAACATGATTTCTCTTGGCTCAGCTGCGCCTTTTTAGAGCAATATCAACCTTTGGGGTGGAATTGTCAAATGAGTGCTGTCGGGCTGTCTTGGCTTGTGCTGTTTTACAGCAGTTTTGAAATTAGCTGTGGTTTTAGGCCATCTGGCTTTTCTGCTACCTGCTTGGTGCAAAGCGAAGATAGTTAAGAGGACCAGCACTGATGGAGTGGAGAAACTTGAGCAAAATTCATACCTGATCACTCAGCCTGGCACCTGATATTATAAGGAGTGGGTTTCGCTGCTGTTATTGTTCTGTTTCATTTGTCTCATAAATACTGGTGTGGTTGGTTTTTTTTTTTTTTTCTGGATTTGAAGATAAATAGGGTTTGCAGGAAGGGAAGTGTCCAGGCTGGAAAACTCTGCTCACGCGTGGGCTGCTCAGCTGCTCTGCCTGGCACCGGGATTCAGGCTGGCTCCTTCTGCACCTCGTCTCGGAACGCACCCAAGTGACAGCCTCGCCGTGTCTGCTGGGGGCGTTGGTGGAGAGAAGGTGGGAAACGTTCAAGGTGAATTCACCAAGCAGGCTTTTTGGGCTGTCTTGGCCACGCTGCAGTGTGTTTGGAAGCTGTCCGTGAGGCAGGGAGGTCGCTGTGTGAACGCATCAGGTTTGGAAAGCAGAGCGAGGGAGCGCTGCGAGACTGCTGCATCTCCAGAATCAGTTTGACGCTGGTGATTATGTTAATCAGTAGTTCTCATCTGCTTTTAGCTTCAGAACGAAGCCTTCAATCTGAATCCTAATGGCTGGGTTCTGTACCCGTCAACTAATCTCTGAGCATGGGGAAAATAAGGATGTTTGGGTGGATGGGAGGCCTAATTTAGCTCCCAGCTGTGCCGCTGCCTTGCTGTTTGATGTCAGGCAAGCCACACTTTCCTGTACCTGTTTCATCCTCCGCAAGATTAAAAGTGCTTAGCGAGGGCGTAGTCATATTCTTGTTCGTAGCTAGAGGGAAATATTAATTGCATCTCAGCCTTAAGGGCCGTAATTAGCAGCCAGGTTATACTGGTCTGGGTCCCATCTCTTACGTGTTGCGCAGTGTGTAGATGCGGCCTTTAGGAAGGAGAATGTGAGTAACAGGAGGAAGCCTTTATCTGAGCGTTGCACGTCCGTGTTGGGTAAGTCCGGCAACGTGGATGGGTAACTGCTGCTGTGGTTTGGCTGAATCAGCGGCGTTCGAGCAGTTGCTTCTTCGTCTGCACTGTGTCCAAATGCGTGTTGGCCATTGGGAACGTGCTTTTAAAGTTTGAGCTCTGTGCTTTTTTTTTTTTTCTTTATTTGAACGCTTTGCCAGGTTTCACATTGGACTTATCTGCCCGTGGGTATTGTTTTCTGTGTTGTTTCTTTACGGGGGAGGATTTTTCAGAGCTTTGCTAGTGTAATAAGAGCAAGTTTGCCTTGATTCTTCTGTAAATTATTGCTACTCGCGCAAAGTGGTATTTATAAAACTGTTGTGCTGTGTTTCAGTGTGGAAAGGGAGGTGGCGGGAGAAACTACAAGACATCTGTTTTCCTTTCATATAAATGGTGTAGGTGATGCTCTTGCATGGAGAGAGCAGCAGTCTTTGAATAAGCACTGGATATATTAACATTTCTAACTAGCAAATTTATGGGTAATCTCTTCTTTTGGAGGCTTTATTCTGATTTGAGAGCAGCAGTCTCTGGGGAAAATTAAACCTCTTTTTAAATCCACTTTGTTCAGCCCTTAGACTGGGACCTGCTGGTAAGCCAGGCCGTCTTCCCCCAGCCTTCCTATGGCCCTTAAATCAAGCAGCCCAGAAGGCGAGGAAAGTTAAAGGTTTGTGGGATCTCAGTAAAGCTGCAGGTCCACAGCTGCTGCGGTTTTGGCCCACGATGCTGGGGGTCCCGTGGACTGCTCCCAGCGCCTGCAATGCTGGTCTGCGCCCCGCTGCTGGGCGCTTCCGTGTCGGCCGAGGCGTACCTTTGTTTCAGGTAGCTGATTCATGGCCCTGTGTGTTTAATCACGGTTTCTGTAGCAGTGAAATCTTTAACGAGAGGGTGGAGTTCACTTGCAGTTCATTGCGGGTTTTGGGTGAATATTGTGGCTGATTCGTGGAAGGTTTCTGCTGATCAGTGATTTTTATAGGACTAACGGTGTAGGATGTTCTGTGTTCGTGGTGCGTTAAGCACAAGCATTTCTTCACTTTTTGTACTGCGCTGCCTTGCTAAGGAAATGCAGGAGGAGGATTCCTTCTGTTGGTGTGATGAGTTTGGCTTCTCACCTTCTGATTATCAGTCAAGGTAGCAGAACCGCTGGATCACACGTGGGTGGATGGTGCCGTGTCCTTCCAGCACTCCCCACAAATTGTTCCTTCGGGCTTTGGCATTATGCAGTCCCTTCTGTTGGCTCATGCGCTGTCAGGGCACTCTTTACAACTGCTGTTTAACCCCACCTTCCTGAAAACCTCAAACTCCTAGGTGTTCCCAAGGTGACTTTGCTGTGAAGGCAATTCAAGCCTTCATTCTTAGTGCCAGGAGCAAGGATTTTGGTTTGCATAATCAAGATAACGTGGAGGATAGGGTTTCTCTGTATATTTAAAGCTGTGCGTCGTCTTGCTCTCGTGTCCTGGCAAAATATGGTGCGTTGTGGAGCTTATATTGCAGTGTTGGTCCGGGAGAAGTGCTTTAGCCAAATGTGTCCTCAGGAGCCGGCTCGCTGCTAGCAGCGAGTCAGGCTTCAACAAAAAATTGCTAATTTAAAACTTCTGTGAATTCTGTGAAAACCTCGTCTTGAAGCTGGCATTAGCAGTTGCTCTGGAGGAAGCATGACAGCTTGTGCTGTTGTTTGCCTGCACCACTGTCCACTCTGTGCATCCTCGCTTCCCTTTTGAGCTTGGGTGCCGTAGAAGCAAACAAATGGAGCCTTCTGGTCCCAACTTCAGGTTCTGAAGTGGCATGGGACTTGCCTCTGACAGCGAGGGCAGCTGAAATGGGCATGTGTTGGGAGAGGATTTGTGTCTGTGTGAATCAGAACCGGTGAATTGTCAAGAGTCTGCCAGAGACGCTGGTTAAAAATCCTGGTGCTCAACCGCATGCAAGGTTCACCGGCGGCAGGCTGACTTTTGCCCGTGTCCCATGGGTGTATCGGGTTAAACGGCTGTTTGTAAGCGCCGGCAAAGCCGTCGGGGTATTTGGCACACGGGGAGGTGCGTGCCAGCAGGCTGCTCACTGTTTCCCTTTGTGGAGTGGCTGTGGGCAGCCTTCCATGCCTGTTCCTTGCGGTTTCAGGTGCAGAGAGGCTTTACCCACTGCTCGGAGGCGTTGCAGGTAACGTGGAGGTCCCGGTTTACTTGCCTGTTCCGATTGTGTTGAAGGGAGAACCTCACTTTGAGTTCTGCTTGTAGTAGTTGGGGCATGAGATCTTCTAAAACTGCATTTGTGGAGCTTTCTCACAGTGCAGGCTTGAGTCTTAAATTCAGCATCCCCACAAGCTCTGTCTTCAAGAATAATTACTTGCTAGAAAGCTGTACTTCGGGAAGCCTCTAATAGGGCTGTCGTGTGTAGCAATGGCCATTTGCCTGCGTTTAAAGTAGCCGGCGCGGGGTTCAATGTTTGCTGTCATTTAGGGAGCTTGGCAAACAGTTTCATTCAACATTCTTCTGGCTTTTAAGCAGGTTGGGTAGATTTTGTGAGCCTGGGGTGGTTCAGTCAGGTGAGACACTGCTGTTTTGATGGGATGAAGTAGTAACGATGTGTGTGATTCGTAGGAGCGAGTCTACCCTGAAGAGCACGTAGGGGGCCACAAGCAGAATGAGGAAGATTTCCCAGCCTCTGGTGCTTATTGTACTCGGTGTTTGTGGCAAAGCACACCAGGAATCTCCTCCTGTGATGACTTTTCCCCTCAGCAAAGCCAGCGGGCCCTGCCATGAATCCCTGCAGGCCGTGGGGCCTGCGCTGGTGGCTGTGAGGGAGGCGGGAGGCCGGCCCCCACTTCAGCGCTTTATTGCCCATTCTCAGGGCTATCGCTTCCTTTGCGAAGGGCTTATTTCCTTCCTGTGCTGTGGTGTTGGATGGGAGGAGGGCACACAAGAAAGTGACGGCCTGTGGGGGTGTCAGGGGCAGGTCGCACATCGGCCCGACCCGGACCTGCTCCGTCAGCCACAGGCCCCGCAGCCAGAGGGGTGTTAGGGGATGGGAGTTTAATTGCCCTGCGTGTTCGAGCTGTTTTGGGGCTGGAGCACTGCTGATGTATGTCGTGGTCCCTTATCAACATGGTTTTGTTAGGCAGGCTCTGCCGTGAGGCTGTGTCCCCGGCCTCTGCGGGACAAAGGCTGTGCTGGAAGCGGAGCGGGGCTCCTGCATGGTGCTGCCGGCCGGCCGGCTGGAATCTGGAAATGCCTTTAATTGTGAGGGTAGCAGGTGGCTTTTCCACCGCCGTTTATTCCAGCGTAGAGTGGGGTTTTGTTGCTGGCTGCTCTGAGGAAATGGGAGCAATGAGGGGCAGAAGGAACTGGTTGAACTGGAATCCCAGTCCTGCTGGCCTTGGGCTGGGAGCTTGCTCAGGGAAGCATTTCAAAACCTGGGGCTGGCATCGGTCGGCACCGCAGGGTTTTGCTCTGCAGCACGCTGGGAGGGTTTAGTGGTATAGCTTTGTAGCAGGGACCTCAAATCATCTTATAAACGTGAGCAAACAAATCCTGTTTTGTCAAAATTGTGGATGCTCGGGGTTATCCAGCTTCGACAGGAACGGCTTGGTCTGGGTGGCGCAAACAGCTCAGAAAGGTAGGGCTGGCACCTTGATGCAGAAAGGGTGAATGGAGGAGCAGGCAGGATCCGATGGTTCACAGCAGGTTTTTTTGAGCCTGTTTGTGGTGCTGGGAACCTTGCTGCCCTCCTGCCTTGGTCTTATCCCTTCTCTGGGACCGCAAGTGGCGCGCTTCAGTGCCAGACCTCTGTTTTGGGCTGCAGCTGTGTAAACACCTAAAACTGCTCCACGTAGAGAAGAAGAGACCCTGTGTATTCACTCCTTTCCCTTATACTGGAACAAGTGTTTGTGGGCCATGTGACAAACAAATTGAGGAACTGAATTGGATTAAAACCAGCTGTTTCTTCAGCAGGCTGGTTTCGGCTGGGGTCAGCTGCTCCGTGAGCTTCCTGATGCCAGTGGAGAGGAGGGCGGGCAGAGCTGCTCCCTGCAGCCAAGTCTGACACCACGGCTCCCTCTGCATGAGGCATTGGGGGGGTTCAGGTGTGGTTTCTCTGGCCTGTTTTTGGCTGTGCCTGGTTGTCCTCACCTGGTGCTTGCATATTGACTCGTGCTGCTCCCTCAAAGAAGCTTTTGTGTTCAGTTGTTTCTCCAGCTTTGTTTTGAGCTCAAGCTGACTGGCAGTCCGTGATGCTGCAGGCATGGAGGAGCTGAGCTGAACTCTGTAGAGTTCAGGTGGTTGGCTATGGGGGCTCCTCGGGGCTGGTAGTTCTTGTGGGAAGCCTGTTCTTTGCTTTGGGTCACGCAGGTGAATGCTTCCTCCTGTCAAAAAGCTTATTTTGTCCCAAATTCAGTAGTATGTTACATTATCAAGACATCAGAGAAGTTGGGGTGCTTTGGCTCTTGCAGTGGCTCTTTGCTGCAGATACAGGAATGGGACACAAAGACCTCCTTAGTTTGTGCTGTGGCAAAAGCTGCCTGCAGCTTGACTCTGCAGCAAGATGGTTAAAATCCAGAGCTAACCGAGACCAAACGGGAACCAAATGAAGAAATTGGCCACTTGATTCCCTTTGGTTGTTAAAATGAGGATGGAGCTGGGGAGGTGTCGCAGTCGAGCAGCCTGAGCTCATCCCTGCGGCTCCATCACCCAACCCAGGGACAGGTGAGGCCATACAGGAGCGGTTCCAGGCCCCAGCAAATGGCCCTACATCGCCCGCAGAGCGTGTGCCTGGTAGCTGTCCCCACAGACCTGCGTGCTGGCTGCTGGGATGTGCGAGTGCACGCGTGTTAGCTTGGGTCCCAATGAAAGCCACGGTAGGTTTGTGTTCCTTTGGGTGTGGGTGTTTTACAGCTCACCCGATTCCGGAGTGGCTGCGCGGTGCTGTTACCCAGCTGCTGGCTGTAAGCTGTGTGTCCAAACACTGCTGTTTGTAGACACCTCTTTAAGAACCGGAGTGTTCCCCGCACAGAGTCATTTAGGAAATGTCCATGTATAGGCAAACCCCGGAGCTGGCTGACAAGCACCCTCTGGCCTCAAGTGAATTGCATCATCTGTCCGGCTGATGTCAGAGGAAGGATACCGACCGGTCCTGAAGGCTGCTGTGAGCGTCAGTAATTGACAGAGGAGGCCTGTGAAGGAGGCTCAGGATGGATCAAGCTGCAGTTCCTTTTTACAGCGAGATAGCCAGTCCTCGATGACCTGTTCTTACTGCAGTCTGAGCTTCCCTTTAACAAACCTGTAGCCGTAGGTTGGTGTAATCTGTGCAAATGCAACCGTTTTTTGTCCGTGTCCTTTCAGCACAGCTTGGCTCTGTGTTTGGAAGCTCGGAGCGATGTGCTGGGTGTTGAAGGCAGCAAGGCTGGTGAGCTGGGAGGGCCGGGACCGAGCCGCTTATCTCACATAGCAGAGCTATGCGGCAAGGCTGCTGAATGTGTGCCCTGGCGCGTGTGCCAGGGCCGGTGTACGTGTGGGAGAGGGCTGCCGGCAGCCAGGCGCTGGGATCTGTTCCTTAGAAGGGCACGGGGCCGGGGTAGGGATGGAGAGGTGCTGAGCCCCACGTACGTCCGGCGGTGCTGCACGCGAGCAGGACATGCTGTGCTCCCTCCCCGGAGCTAAGAGCATCGCCTCGGAAGCATGGGCCGTGCTGAAACATCTTTCTGCTTTTTCAAATGGGAAATTTCACCACCTGCTGCCTTCTGCTAGAACTGACCCCAAGAGGTGTGTTTTGCAGGAGTAATGTCAGCTTTCAATTAAAATGGAGCCATTTCCCAGCTGTACGTAAGGACGCAATCCTAACTCGATTTCAGCATCTTTTTACGTTTCTGGAAACGCTCTCAGTTTATACGTGTGACTTCCAGATACGCATGCAGCTTTCTACCTCCTGGAGCTCGCTCAGAGCTGCCTTTGAAGTCTTGAAAGCAGAGTAAAGTGGGTTTAGTTTCTTTAGTTTGTATGGGTCAGCACGGATTTAGGTCCCACTAGGGTTAGCATCTCTTACAAAATGCAGTATGGAAGAGGCATATTGAGTGGCCACATCCTTCAGTTTCACTCCTTTTTTTCACAATTTCACTCCTTTTTTACATATTGGATTGCACTGATAGACCGAGTCTCTTCCCTTCTTGATACTCGTCGGGAGCGCTGCTGGAGGCAGAGGGGTTGGGGTACTTGTGCAACCATTCCTCGTGCCGGCACCTATCAAGAGGCCTTGTTTGTTGAGCAAACCAGCAGTTTCTGGGCTGGCTGATAGCTGTGCTGGGGAGTGTGGGGGGGGTCAGCGTGTTAACGAACCTGCTCCGGTGTCCAAGGACGCAGCATTCGAACAGAACAAAAAGGCTGAACCCGGCGTATGAGAGAGGTCACCAGAAAGGCACAGCTTCCAGCTCATTTTTAAGGATTTTTCCCCGTATAGATCTGGATTTTAACTCTTGCATGAAGCTCCTGACATGCAGTCACCGACGTTGACTCGTGCCCACCGTGAGAGGCGTACGTAATTCTCGCTCAGCTCTTGGATCTCGCTGAGGTGAGGTGAGCCAGCCGGGTGTGCGGGGCAGTCCTGTGCCTCCACTGGGCTCCTGCCTGCAGGCACCGCCTGGGATCGGCGTGGGTTTGTAGCCCTTGTTACGGTGGAAGGTCCTTTTGTGGCCGAGAAGAAGCAGTGGTTAGTTTGCTTGAGCTTTTACCGCAGCTAAACGGCTGGAAGTTGGCCTTTCTGAGCTGGGGTGGGTGAAGTGGCAGCAGGAGGAAGCGTTCCTGTTCACAGGGGGGTTTCGGGAGAGTGTCGCTGCTTCTGTGCGTCAATTCTGCAACTGTCCCGAGCCTTGGTGAACGTATCAGGCCAAAACCTGCAGCAGGTCTGGAAGGAGAATGGCCGAGTGTGAGTTAGCAGCGGGGTTGATCCCTTTCCGAGGCTGCTTGGAGGAGCGCTACGAAAGGCACCGCTTCTCCCCATCAGCTCAGGGCATGTAATTAGCACAGTCCTCATGTAAATGTCATTAGTGCTTCGTAAACTTTGTGCACAGTGGTGAGAATGGCAAATGAATTTTTTTAAAGGGAATGTTCCTGCTCAGAAACTTTATGGGCTTATTTTCACGATGGGATGCCTTCCTGCCCGTACTGGTGTTTTAAAGAGTTTGCCAGATCAGTAATGGGAATTCGTCTGTTTTCCCTGTTATGGCTGGGGCACCTTTTATTGAAGCTGGAGCTGTGGAACACAAGCAGAATAAATTATGTGGGGAGGGCTTCTGTAAGGAAATGTCGTCTCTTAATCAGAAATAATTAAATTCTATAATCAGATAATTAAATCAGAAATAATCGAATTGTTGTATTGAGATTGGGAAGGAAAAAGAAGGCTGCAGCTGAACTACAAACTCCACCTGAACTGTTTAAAACACTGAGCCAAAAAATGTGATTTAAGGTTGCTGCAGACGTGGTGGTGATGTGATTGCAGAGTGCCTGTGCAGAAGGCAGGGGTTCGATCCCAAGCAGCTGAGCTGTGTCCAGGTCAGGAGCGCTGACTCGATGTTAAAATCAGTGAAGATACCTACACAGTGCAGGTTTTGGGTGCATTTTTTTTTTTCAAGAAGTGCAAACGTTGTCTTTCAGTGCAGAATCTGTTTAGAGGTGCCTCTCTTGTGTTCTTGATTGCTCCCCGGTGGAAGCTCAGGGTTTCACCAGCACCCCGTGTGCGGTGGTGGTGAGGGTGCTTGCAGTGCCTCGGGGAGGATTTGGCATTAGCAAATGCCCGGCAGCAGCTCCTGACTCGAATGCTGGCTTTTTTTGAAGCTCAGGTGAGCTGCTTGGGAAAGGGGAGATGCTCCTCAGTGTTTAGTCTTTCTTTTCAGGGTCCCAGCACTGCTCCTTCCCTGATACGATGCAGGATGCCGGCAGGGAGCATCAGGCTTCAGCTTTGGGGCTGCGTCTCTGCTTGCTGACATTTATGTGAGAGCTTGGCAGTGGCTAAACTAATTCCAGTTGCTTCTCAGGCAAAAAGAAACACTTCGCGAGCTAGCCTTGCGATGGCTGAGCTGAAGAACAGCCTCATTTCAGGGAGGAAATGGTGGTTGCAAATGAAATCTCCTACCCAGTCATAATTACGGGGGCATTACCGCAGCATTAGCTTGTGCTCAGCTACTTTGTTTTCACTGAGAGCTTGACGAAAATGGAAACCACAGAACTAAGGCAAAGGTGGTTTATATTGCATCCCAGAAGCCAGGGGTAAGTAACCCCTCATTACGTGCCTTTTGGGTGCGCGTCCTAGTGGTGTGCACGACGAGGGCAGGCCCTCGGCTGCACACCGTGACGGGAGGCTTGCCTTGCTCCGACATCCCAACAGGCTCTCTCCTGTGCTCTGTGGCCAGCAACTGCAAGCAGGGAGCTGGATTCGTGCTTTTGGTAGCGTTTGTCAGTTTAAAATGGGTTTTGTTGACTGGGTTCTTTGAGGAGGCCCTGCTGGGCTGTAAGAGCAGCTCTTGCTGCTTGGAGAGCTGCAGGCTTCCTCGGGAACAGGGAAACCTTTTTGCTGAATCCGTGCTGCATGCGGCGCCGAGCCCGAGTGGACGTGATGGGTATTGCTGCTTTGTCTTCTGCAGCAGGGGCTGAGGTTCTTCGTTGGTCCCTGTGCAGATTCAGAAAGCCGAGTGGGAGATGTTAAAAACAGGGGAAAATGGGACTTCACGCACGGTTCATTCGTTAGGAGTTGGACTTGGTGATCCTTGTGGGTCCCTTCCAACTCAGGATATTCTATAATACGTTTGGGCGGCAGGTACATTTATTTCTATCACAAAGTCGCTGTCACAAGTCTGCTTTGTGGTATCGGGTCTAGCTCCCCGTGGGCTGTCCCAGGCTTGTGGGCTGTGCAGGCTCCTCGCCTCGCAGGCAGGACTCCTGTCACTTCCAGTTGCATCTGCACTTCTCTAAGGATAACGTAGATCCGTGCTTTTTAGAGTAAATCGGCGTTACCCTGCGAGGTGAGGTACGAGAAGGAGGTGCAGCGTGAGCAGGTATGCACTGATCACGAAGGAATTTTAATTTGTTGGGCCCTGCTGTGCCGGGACGGGTTGTGCGTTAGGACACGATGGGAAGGTGCGAGCTGAACCCAGCTGCAGGACGAGCAGGGGCTGAAGCCCTCCTCCAGCCACGTCTGCACCACGTCTGCTCCCCCAAAAAGCCGGGTTGGTGGTTTGGGGAATGCAACGAGCTGGGAAAGATCTGGGAGAAAAGGAAGGCTTGTGTTGGTGGCCGGTGTTTAGGGTGGTTTAGGGCGGTCAGGCTGAAGCCTGTCTTTTGGGTGTGAAACCGAAATGCTCGATGTTTATGCTGCGTGTTGGCTTATACATTTTTGGGGGGGGGGGGGGGCGGAATTCAGGACTTGGTTCTGAATATCCACAGGCCTGAGGCATAGGGACCGTGCTCCTGAATGCCTTCCCTTTACGCTGGTGTAGCCCCCTCTGAAAGATGAATGGGATGCCAGGCATTTCCCGGTCTCCCATGTGCTTCCTATTACTGCACTAATTAAATTTATACAGGCCTTGCTCTGCTGCAGAAACCGAGGCTGGTATTTTTGGAGCTATTGAGGCATGCTATGCTAGCTCAAGCAGTGATGATATTGCTCCTGATATGGGACTGCTGTACTTGAGAATTCAGTGTGTCATCTTGCATGTTTTGAAAAGCCGAAAGAAATAGTATGTACGGCCTAGGTTTGGGGCAAATCAGCTGTATTTGAAATATTTATTGGCTTTTGCCTGCAGCATGCTGAGGCAGGTGCTGGTGAGTGGGTTCATTTCCTTCAGCCCCACTGCAAAAGTGAGTCGGGCAGCTGGAGAACCGGGGTCCGCTGTGGGAACTGCTCTGAACACCTCGGCTCTTCTCCTCCTCTCCTTTCGGGGTGCCCGGATTCGTCAGGGTGCGAGCAGAATGTGAGAATTGCCATCTTCACCGTCCAAATTTATTAACACACATTTTGCTAATTTGTGTGTGTTGGTAGATTTAAGTCCTGGGTGATGGTGTTGTGGATGACCAGAACGTCTTCGATATCCTGCTTTTAATTATATCAAGCTTGGTCCCCTGGCTTTTTTCTTATACATTTCTGCTCCGGGTTGCCTTTAGTTCCCATCTCAGGTCTCTGCAAATGGGTCATCTTGTTCAGTCTGCCATGATTGTGTGTACGTCTTCCTCTAATTTATTGGAGAGGTTTTTGCAGTAGGACTGTTCTGCGGCCGTGGGGCAGCTTCTGAGCGACGTGGTTAAGTGCTAGGTGTGCCCGCCAGCCAGAACCTTGTCTTTTAGGAAACTTCTCCAAGCTGTATTGCTAAACGTTGGACAGACAGAGGGGACGGGGCACTAAATATCAGCTGCACACAGACGTGTGGTGACCTGCAGGTGATGAGCGCATCCGTCAAGCCTTCTAGGGAAACTTCCACATCTACTCAACGGCAGAGGTAAAGCTAAAGTTTTACAGCTCAGCTGTCAGCCAGGAATCCAGAGGGGACACTCTCTTGCTCTCGGTGGCTTAGGGCTTGCGTTTTTGGGGAGGTCGATCAAGGAATAACCATGCCTTGCTGCCTCCCTTTGGATGCTCTCATTCCTCTGTCGGCTTCCCCAGTACGTATGGGCGCTCGTGCAGGAATGAGAGCATCTTCCCTCTGCGCTAATCAGCCATTCTGCTTTAATTTTACACTGCCTTTGTCAGGGAGATAATTTTGGTCGAGGCGAGCCCTTCAGCTGTTTCAAGGACAGCGCGCGGGGAAGCTGCTCTGCTCTGTTCCTGCTGCAGGCTTTTTCCCCGAGTGCATCCGCACCTCCAGAGCCGCTGATCGGCTGCCAGGAGGTCTGGAGGCGAATTGGTGTTTGCTGTTCTGCTAGCTAAATAGAAATAGCATTTGTCACTGGGAGCTGGCTTGGAAGTAATACCGCGTTCGACTCGGTGCCATGCGTTCTTACAGGCTCCTGGCTTTTTGTTTCAGGTTTGGTAAACATGGCTTGCTCGGTGAACTGAGACGCCTGGGAGAGGCTGGAGGAGGCTTTTTTGAGAGTTTGTGGGCTGTTTCGAGTAGAACAATGGAAAAAATTGGCCGTTTGGCATGTTAGCTGAGTAGGCTGGGCAGGTGGGAGTCCTGTTTGGGAGTTTTCATTTCTTTTTGACGTGCTTTATGATGGAAATTATCCTGTCTTGAAGAAAGGGAAACTGAGGCACAGGCAGACAAACGCCTTGTCTGAGGCTGAGCGCTGTTCTGCAGCAGAGCTGCAAGTGCTCGGTGCTCTGCACAGCGTGCCGATGAGCGTGAGGGTTCACAAAGTGAGCTGTAAAAGTGATGAAAGAGGTGAAAAAAGCCCCTGGCCGAGCACACCTCGCAGCCACAGAGGACTCAGCTCCCTTCCCTTCCAAAATCCACCCTGGTAATGTTATATTACTGTGCCACCCACAGGCAGCTGCCACGCTGCGGAAAAATATTTGCTGTTTACTTGCGGAACCCGTTATTAAATGCAGTATCTGCGATGGAAAGCTGCCGGTTTCATTTGCTGTGTCGCCTGCTCTACTTAGATTTCACAAAACTAGTTATTCGAGTATTCTATTTAAATTGCATTTACAGTTGTTATACCTCCGAATTTTCCCTCTCTTCCCGTTATGCTCGTCACTTCTTCTACAAAATCTCTTCCTTCTGCTCAGCAGCCGCCGTGTTTCGCTTTTCAGCAAGCGGAGAGATGCACGCCGTGCTCCAGGTCGCAGAGCTGGGACCCTTGTGAAGCCAGGGAAGCTGCAGGACTGCTAGTTATTGGAGCAATGAACCGTGCTGGTTGACGCGTTGCCAGCTCGGGCTGTGAGAACAACTTGGTTTAATCTGTGTCACTTTATTGAGTGGGAATATTCTGATTTACCTCCGGGATGCAGAGGAGTTGACCTCCCCTCCGCTCTGTCTGTGATTTGCGTGGAACAAACTGGGTCAGCAGAGGCTGCTCGGAGGATTTTGAAAGCAGCGTTTTGTAGCAAATGGTGTTGAAACGATGATAATTGAAGGACATGAGCAAAGCAGGAGGTTTTGTAGGTGGAGATAATTTGTTACTAGATGAAGTCAGAAAAATAGACGAGCATTTTGGCTTCTCCTGACCTGCAGAAGGGCTCGTGCATCTCCTCCTGTCTGTCCTGCTTGGTCCAACAAGAGGTTGGAGCTCCCCTCACACCTTGGCTTTAATTTTTAATAGTGCACTTGGTGTGCTTGATCTGTTTGGTTTTGTTTTTTTTTTTTGCTGGCATGCAGAAACTGTGTGCCAGAAGAATTTCCCTTGTGATATTTAAACTCTTCTGCACCCGTGCTATAAGCTGCCCCTTGGGAGAACCGCTCTGTACAGTTGAGTTATTTTGCTTTGCAGAAAAGAATTTTAATATTGTTTACCATGCTCTTAATCTTACGGCTGGCGGATAAATTGAGTCACGTTAGCCCTTCCTCTGAGGACTTCATGGGGCTTCACGGGCAGCATACCCGTAGTATTAGGTGGAGTTATCTCAGCTTTGCAAAAATGCTCTCATCTGTCTTCCCGGAACGAGTAATTGATGGATGAGAGAATAAAATGTTGGCTTTTTCAGTGCATTTATGAAAAGGGATGGACGACCAGATCTGGTGGTGCAGTTGGTAAGGTTTTGATGTGAGCCCGGCCACAGACATTTCTGAAAGGCCGGGCTCGATGCGCTCAAAAAAGTCCTTCTGGTGGCGTGGTTTGAGTAAAATTTGGTGAGCCAGGGTCTGAGGCTCAGAACCTGCCCGGACTGATGAGCAGCCAGCCTCGGTCTGCCGGCCAGCGCTGTGCTTGGTGTCCCCGTGTCCGTCTGTCTGTCAGCTCCTGCGAGTCCCCTGCGGGTCTCGGCTGTCCTCGGGTCCAGGGGGACCCGCTCTGCAGTGCACGTTTCACAGACACGGCCGCGAAGCAGGGACGGAGCTGGCGTTCTGAGTCCAGCTCATGTTTCATTTATTGCCTGACTTTTTCCAGCAGCACACCGGGTCACAAGAAAGCGTCGTCTGGGAGGTCGGGCGGGCGAGCTTGGGTTCGTTTCGTGGGCGCTAGCTAATGGGCTGTGCTAATGCCAGACCCTGGTCCTCAGGCTAGTTGGTGCTTATTAACACCTCCCTTTCCCTCTCCCCTGCTAATGGGGACAGCTCAGGACCGTTAGGAGAGCATCCTGTCCCTCCCCCACACCCTTTTTTTTTTTTTTTTCTTTTTCCAAGCAGCCTCTGGTTTTGTCTCATTACAGTCAGAGCCCTGTGGTAGCCGCCCAGCTGCTGTCTGGGCTGAGGACTGGTGATTTAGAGCTGAGCCAGCACGGAAACTGGCTTCGCACGCCCAAGGCGAGCCTGCTGGGAGGCGCCGCAGAGAGGCAGCGTGCCACTGCGCGTTGGAGGAGCTGTCAGTTCTGTACTTTAGCTGGGGGGGGGGGGGGAAAGCAGCCCACGCTGGCTTGGTTTTAGTTGGACTTGTTGAAACATCCCGTCGTCGTCTGAAAGAAGGCATTTGGTGTTAGTGGAGGAGACGGGCAGCACTAGATCAGAAAGGCCTGGGAGGGGAGCGGTGCAGCTAACGAGCTTCGCTGCGAAGGCATCCGAAAGCGCGCAGCGGCCGAGGGCTCTGGGCAAGGCTTGCTGCAAATGAGAACACAAAGTGGGTGAGCTGTGATCAGCAAAGCCGCCCTGCCTGGCTCGCCCGAGGCTGGAAGAACGCGGTGCCGCGGCGTGCGGCTTGGCAGCGACTCGGGGTCCGGAGCCGGGGCTGTCAGGGTCCTGCCCCAGCCCGTGGTGTGCTCCTGTGGGCGGTTTGGTTTGCACCTGGGTCGGCTCTGCCTGCGTGCAGGGCAGCTGGAGCAAGGAGCAGCGACACGCACGGAGATCCGGACCCCGCACTGCTGCGGGACTGCACGCGATGGAGCTGAGCCTGGGGGCAGAGCTGGGGCCGGCCCCGTTCCCTGCTTTTCCAAGAAGAAATGGGGCAGAGAACGGCTCAGAAAGCTCCGCAGCACGGCTGCGAAGCCGTCCTCCTCTATTGTGTGGGGATTAGCTGCTGAGCTGGAAAAAAGCCATCGCCTTGCTGTTGCGAGTTCAGAGATGGGTCAATGGAACAAGAATATATTCTTAGGTTGGTACAAAGAGCTAAAAAAAAAAAAAAAAAAGGGCAATGTGTTTGAAGTAGCGAGCCAGACAAAGGCTGTGCTCCTGCTGGCCGGGGTGCCGAGGGGCAGGCGAAGCAGCGCGGGCATCGACAGCAGTGGCAGGAGCTGTGCTGGGAGCACGTGGCTCGCTGGGGCGGGGGAACCTCACGCAGCCGCCGAGGGAACAGCCGAGCGCTCGAGAACACGAATAATCAGTGGACCTGTGCCACCGGCGGTGCTCAAAGAACTGCACAATCCAGGTTTCCTCGTGCTTACGTACCCACTGGCTTCGGGGAGGAGGGGAACGTCTGACAGTAGGGGCTAGCAGCGGTTTTGTGTTCTGCAGGCGGGGCGTCTCAGACGCCTGTTGCAGAGCAGTTCCCGAATTGGCCTCTGCTGGTTAGCGCCGGCAGCAGGGCGTGCGCTGCTTGCTCCGTGGCTCGGGTGGGCAAGCGCCCGTTCCCTCGCGAGGCAGAGCCGCGTGTCCCTGCTTTGGCAGCCTCGTGGAAACGCTGGGAGCCCTGCCGCCGCTCGCTCTAGCCTCGCGCTTTGACTCTGCTGCGCCTTTTAAGCCGGTTCTATTAATAAGCAGCCGACTGGCTGCAGCGCTGTGCTGAGAGCATCCCTCCCGGTACGGGCAGAGGTGCTTGCAGCCGCGCTGGCAGGCGATGACAGATGTCCTTGGTGCGTACAGCCGGTGTCCAGCGGCGAGCGGGCTGCCAGCATTAGTATTCCAGGCACAAACGTGCCCCTTGTAATATGCAAAGCTCAGCGCAGCCTGTGCAGGAATGCCCTTGAAAGGCAAATTAAAGCGAACTCCCTGGTGGCTTCGGGGCAGTAGGAGGGCTGCCGTCATCTGCGCTGAGGTTAACGTAGGCTTTGAGGTGTCTGCTTTTGTTTCTCTCGTGCTTTCCCTTCCTGATGGGGCAGGGAGGGAGACCTGACCTGCAAACACCCCGTGCGGTGGAGCTGCTCTAAGGGGGGGGGTTGGTCTGTGTGCAGGTGCTGGTTTGATATCTGCAAAAACCTTTGTGCTCTTCTGCCTTCGGCGGGGAGCCTTCGGTCTGGTTTTTGCACGTGGTGTCCTTGTTGATGCGGGCTTTAGGATAGGTGTTATCCGTAACACGTGAGTTAGCCCTATTTTAATGGTGTTAATGGGTTAAGCTTTAGGGATTTTCAGGGTGTTTCCCGAGGAACTTCAGCACAACCCACCTCCGAAGTGACCATCTGATGTTCTTGGGTGCCCGACTCACTGCCCCTCTCCGCACAGACAGCGCTTCTCCTTGCAAAGCCGCTCAAAAGCTGTGCTTGCCAGCGACGTTTTGAGCATTAATTAATTAATATCGAGGCGCTCTCCCCGTCGCAGAATGCTGTTCCGGCTGCAGCAGAGAAGTAGCCCGGAGCGCGGCTGCCTGATCAAAAGAAGCCTCTCGCCCACGCAGCTCAGCAGAGCGAAGCCCCAAAGCCCTGCTGGCGCTGGCTTGTTCAGAGGCACCTCCAGCGGGGCCGTGCTGGGGTTGTCTCCTCTGCCACCGCCGCCGTGGGAGCCAGCACGTGCTGGGAGCTCGGCTGGTTATCGGCTGGAGGTGACTCCAGCCCGTTAGCTCCAGCAGCGGGGACGTGCCAAGGTGCTGAGCCCTCCTGGGCTTCGTGGTGAAGGCTTGGGCTGAAAGAGGCTACGGACAGAGCTCTTTCCCAAGCCCCCCGTGCTGCGCCTGTTGACGTTTCTTGTTTTTGTCATCTTAATTTGAGCGTCAGGCTCCCCAGGACAGGAGCTCCCTCTTTCTGAAATGCTGAATGTGTTTTTACGGTGCTGCACACGTATATCAGAATCGAGATGTCTCCTGATTTCCCCAAAATTAGTTCCTCTTGCACCTCATTTCAGAAGTTTCTCCAAAGAAAAGCTGGGTTTGCTACTAACCCTGGTTCCTCCTTCTTATCCTCTTTCCCCAGTACATTCAGATCTGTCTTGACATTACATGAGCTCTGCAATGCTTCCGTGCACGTGCTGTTCTGTTTTTGCTAGATAAGCATTAGCTTGTTCCCTTTTACGGGAAGCACACGTCCTTTCGAGGAGGCAGACGTGATTTTTTTTTTCCCTGGGAGGGAAGGTTTGATGCTTTGCAGATGTCACACCTTGACTTTGTTTCACTTTTCTTTCCCATTCACTACATGCATGCTCAGAGGCTGCTGACGTCTTCAGAGAGGGGTGAAGGCACCACGCTCTTGTTCCTAGTTTGCTGGGGCAGGATTTCTGCTCTGGGTTCTCTGCCTGTCAGTTACATGTGGGCTGAGCAGAGCTGGTAGGGAAGTGAAATGAAACCCAGGCTTTGGTCACGCTTGGAAATTTAATTTGTCTCAATTTTGTTTCCTGTTTTTGCAGGAATTGCTCAGAAAGCTAGTGTGCAAGAGGAATGGAAGAGAACACCGGTGAGTACTTAGGTGTCTTACCATCGGTTGTTGACCTGTTCTTTCTTCGTTTGCTAAGTACTGTAATGAAGCTTGTTATTTTAAACTTCATGTCTTTAATTCAAATGTAGACAATGATTAGAAAATGAGATCGTTTGGCAGATGCATCAGTTGCAACTCTACTGCAGTAATGGTGCGGATCAGAACCGATCAAAGCTGCGTACTGTACATCTGGAAGATCTTTTTTGAAATCTCCCATCTGTGAAAGCTGGAATACAAGTTTCTTGAATATCCCGAGCTCTTGAAAACAAATAACATCCCCTTTCTGAATAGGTAGGAGGCTAGAAGTTCTGAGTTGGTATGTGATCTGAGCGAGGCACGTGGCAAGCCAGAAAGAAGGCTCAGCTCACGGTAGTTCCTGATTTCTTTCTGAATTTATTTCCCTAGGCTGCTCTGTCTTGCAGAAGATGTGAGATTTTTTAAATTAGAATTTGGCTTTAAAGCTCTTGCTTTAGGCTCTGCCTACTACTTGACCTGAGGCAAGCAAACTCCTTGCTGTGAGGCTTAACTGATGCAAGCAAGCATTTAGTTGCAACTAAAACTGGTGGAGTTTTGGCTTAAAGAATGCTTCAATGACTTTTCCGACTGTTTGCCTAACGTGGCGGTGGAAGGCACTGATTATACAGCCATTTTTTCCTCTACCATTGAAGTGGGATTTGCATGAAAGCTCTTGCCTGCCCCGTGGGAAGCTGGTCTCCATGAAGCGTGTTAACCTCACATCTTGGGGACCACGTTGGGGCAGTTGGTGAAACCTACCTGACTTGTGAGGAAGTGCAGCTGCGTGACCACAACTATTATTTCTAGATTACTCCTCTGCAGTCAGGTGATGCCATCCTTAAAACGTGAGAATTGACGTACTTGTCAGCAGCGTGGTGTGCTCGGCGTGGCAGGTCTACCAGCCTGTCCGCTGAAGGCTCGGTTTTGACTCTCACAACAGCTCCGAGCCAACTGCATGTGCATAAAAACACGTCAGGCTTATAATCCTGGTGGCAGGAATTGCTGCTGTGGCCTCTAATTGTTAGCCTGGAAGGTGCACATTCAATTTGTGGTGATTGCTTTTCCTTTACGGTTTGCTTGTGGCAAACTAAGCCCAGCTGCTGCCTTACTGGGGGAGGTGGGTGAAGGGAGCACGGTGCTGGCAGCCGAAGCAGTGGCTGCGGAGATGACAGCTCCCCGCTCAACCCCAGGACGTGGGGTTGGAGCCTCTCGAGGTTCCTGGGAGCTCTGACTCCTGATTTGAGCAGCGCTGGTGGCCTGGGATGGGAAAGGCCTCGTGTCCTGTTCGCATCGTGCCAGCTGAAGTAGAGCTGCCTCCCCTCTCCCTCTGAATTCAGCTGTGAGGGTTGAGGATGGAGCATCTGTGCTTGGTCTTTGCGTGCACAGACACCTCGCACAGCTGGCTGTGGAGCTTGGTGGTGTTAGTGCTGGGAGCTAAGAGCCCCACGTTAAAGGCAGTAGAAACAGATGGGTCTCTTATTACTATTTTTTTTTTAAATTACTTTGCTTTTAAGGATGCTCATTCTCCAAGTGCTGCTAAGCTCAGGACTCCTGGCTTGTTCCGGGCACTGAGGCTGGAGATGAGGTAAGGCGGAGCTGCGTGCAGGAGCTGCGCTCAAGTCCGTGCCCTTTGTTCCTTCAAAGCCTGGTGCTTTTTGATGTATTGCTGTCCTTAACTGGTTGTATATTAACTGCACTCACAATGCTGCATGGCTGGCTTTTGTTTTAACTGCATTGGCGCGTGTTCAGAGCTGGTGCGCTTCGAATGGCCACTGGGACTGCACAGTCGAGCATAAATCCTTTTTAGCTGTCAGGCTTCACTAGCCATGGGTGGGTGGGGGAGCTCCTCCTTGGCTGGCTGCCCTGGCTAATTAAAAATGAAATTTGCTGTTGTCTTCAGATTTTAATTCATGCTCATCCCTGAAGACTGGTAGGAGCATGGTCCCCAGGCAGCTGCAGTGAAGTTTCAGAGCTTGTTTACGCACAGTTATTTTAGAGCAGGCATGCAACTTAAAAATTTGCTCTCAACCCAGCCGCGGGTTACTTCTCCAAGTAGAGAGAAGAACGTACAGAAACTTCTTGCAAGCCTTGGGCCGTGGCCCTGAGCAGCTGCCTAGAGTCTGTTACCACGTCAGTAACGTGGATGTGCATGCGTTGTGCAGCCAGGGCAGCATCAGGTGGCTGAGTTTGTCTCTTGTGCTGGACTAAGCGAAATGAAATTACTTCGCTGTCGGCTGCGCCTGTGTGACTGGCACCGGCTAAGCGGATGCATGAACTACGTAGGTTATCGGCCTGAGCCTCCAGCTACCGAGCAGTGCCGTGAGACCCGCTGGAGGCAGAAGAAATGTTGGAGTGGTAGGAGCAGGGAGGTGGTGGCGGGGGGGTCGGTGGCAGCGTGAAGTCGGGGCACAGCGGGGCAGCGTGCTGCCCCCAGCCCTGCGGGCGGTGGGAGGACGGAGGTCGGCGAGAGGAATAAATGAGTTCTAAATAGACGCCATGTGTCGGCCGTTTCTCCTCTTTCTGAGGTCCCACCTACGCAAGTGATCTGCTGAAGGGAAATATCCCTGGAACATTGCACCCCGTTCAGATCCTTCCTGTTGGAGTGGTGAGGGTAAAGGATCAGGCTCTATTTTCGGAGCGCGTTTCTGCTGTTGCATTCACTGCCCACGCTGCCCAGACCCCTCCTGGAGACTGCTCTGCTCTTAGGCTGCCGTGAACTGAGCTTCAGCCTGTTTCTTAGTGGAGGGATCATCTTCAGAGGCAGCATCCCACCTGCCTGTAAGTCGTGAGACCTTAAAAAGCAAATATTGAAGTGGAAACTTCGTGCCTGGCGGGACAAGCCTCACCTTATGCCCGTGGTTCCTTGAAAGCAGAGGTGTTGGAGCGACCTGACGAAGAAAGGGGCCTGCAGCTCACTCGTGATGTCTGAGCTGAGCATTCCTGAGCTGCCGTCGGGGAGCGCGGCACTGCCTTTTTCCATAGCAAGCTTTTGCTCTTGGGTCCCTTTAGCTCCTGTGCTTCAGTGCTCCCTTTACAATTTCTGCTCGTGGCCGCTGACTTCATCTGCGGGTACTGGGATAAACCTTGTGGTGGGTTCCCTAAAAGGTCTGAAATCTGTGTGGGACAACTGTGAAGAGTCCTGGGAACCAGCGGAGCAGCCTTCTGCACCCACAGGCTCCTGCCCAAAGCTGCTTCTATTATAGAATGACACTTGAGATATTAAATTTATGGATGCCTTAAGAGTCTTCTGCAGTTATTTCTTTATTCAAGGTTGACTTTCATCACCTTATCTCCTGCTGTGCTACTTTTTCCCAATTCTTTTCCTACTAAAAATAGGAAATACTCTTCGAGTCCTTAACCTCTGTGCAAACAAAGAAGTAATTTGTTTTAGCGTCTAAGCTGACTTCTGGGCTACATGCCTCATAAGGAAACCAGTGTGACACAAATCTGCTACTTTTGGACACTCAGACTCCAAATATAGCCTGAGGAAAGGAAGGGGGGCTCGCAATGTGAATATTTCTATTGCACTAGCTTTGCTGCTTGGTCCTGACAGAATGCGTGGCTGGCTTCCCAATTCCCATTTTTATCCCTAAAAACGAGAGCAATGCCATCGGATACTCTGAGGTTCACAGCCCTGATGGAAACGAGTGCGTGATCATTGCACGTGCATAGGTAACAGGTTTTTAGATCGCTTCTGATCCCAAGCACGCCTGTGGAAGCAGTGCTTTGTAGTAGGGTACATCCATTGCTGCCAACTTTTAGCAGCCCAGCTGTATCAGAAGCAGCTTGAGATCAAAACCAAGCGTCAAGCTATCCCAGGGCTGCATCGCCCGAGCGGGTTCTGGCACTGCTGTCTTTGATGCTCAGAAGTGGTGGATGCTTTGGTAAAGGTTTGCTGCTGGGAGCCTGTCCCAAGACGCTTTAAGCACCGGCTTCCAGCAGCCTGCTGCACTGGGATCCGAAACAACCCTTTGCTTTCATACCTGGGACGTGTGGGTTCCCTCCTGCCCCGTCCCCCTGCTGCTGCTCGTCCCTGGCCCAAGGAGCTGGGCATCTCCTCCCAGTGGGGACCTGGGAGTGAGCAGAAGGCTTCTGCCTGGCAAAGTCTGCTAGGGGAAAACAAAACCTGCTCGGGAAAACAAAACCTGCTTGGGAAAACCAGTTTTCTGCTTCCGCGCCAAAGGTGTCCGCCAAGCGGCGTTCTCCTCGCCGTTCCTTTGTTTATGAAGCCTTTTGTTTTTAGCAGCACAGCCGAGGGAGTGGCTGCTGGGATGGAAAATGTTTTCCTTGTGGGCTCAGTTTGAATCCAGGGAGAGAGATCGTGAGCGTGAGTCCCCACCTGGCGACTCTGGCACGGATCAGCGGCTGGTGGCAGAGGCGAGGACTTTGCCAGCTGCAGGTGGAGCTGCCTGCACGGGCCGGGCCCTAAACCCACAGCCCTGAGCGGGGCCGGCTGCTGTAGGGCTGGGGCTGAGGGAAGTGCCTGCTGCCGTCGGTGCCTTCTGTTCTGCAGAAACAGGGCAAGGCTTCAGAGCTCCAGGGCGCCCACTCCGGTCCCTTGGGTGCCTTTCCAGAAGGGAACGGTCCACGCCGGGGCAGGCAGGGCACTCGGTGTCCTTTGCAGCCTCTGAAGGACTCGGAGCAGGGCTGGGGAGCGGCTGGGTGGGAAACCTCTCGTGGTGACGAAGCCTCAGCTGGAGCCGAGCTGCTTCGAGGCTGCCACCAGGACAGGCGTTTAACTAGCTGCTTGCTAGCATTTAGGGAAAAATTTGTCAAATGTACGCTTTTGTGTTGAACTAAAGTGATTTGGTGGCGTGGTTCTTAGTTTAAACGAGGCTGCTGGAGGCAGCATTTGGTTTTTTTCTGGTTTCAATCTGCAGAGTCGAGCACAGAGCGTTGCAGTGTTAGTGCTTCCCTGTCAGAGCTCTGAGGACTGCCAGAGAAAACCAGTTAATGCTAACTAGCCAGTGGAAATGTCTTTGTAATGTCTGTTTCACAGCAAAAGAGCAGATTTTCTTCCAGGAAGACGCATGAGCTACGATTCCCCCATGAGATCCTACAAATTATATATACAGCGACGTAACTGTCTTGTGCAGTACAGTAGAAGAGACAGCGGTCAGAGCGGCTGAGATTAAACAAGATTAAACATCTAACTGCAACGGAAGGAGGCTGTGCTGCAAGCAGTGCAAGAAAGGCAGAGTCCTGCTGGTCTTTAGCCAGATTTACTGGAGGGCTGCACTGGTCTCGCTGGAGACCACTGGACTTCTAAGCAAGGTGCAGTACAGAACACTCTCTAACCTACCCGAGAGCATTATCCTAAGTAAGGAGTGCACTCAACACGTTAGGAAAGTCCTTTGGGACACAATCCTGACACTCTTTTGTTCTTGAATTTGCAATGGACATTCAGGTTCTTAGTGCAAAGCAGGTGCTGAGTGCTGTCAGGGTGCCTGGGGCAATTCGTGCCGTGCTGGTGCTGTTCTGCCTCCTGCGTTTGCAAGTGATTCAGATCAGCTATCCATCTCCTGGTTGGCTTGGCACATAAAAATTATTATTAATAATAATAATAAAAAAATATGCCCAGGAATTCCCCCTCTGAACAATCAGAGGATCCCAAACTCTTGCCTCATCTCTCTGCGACTCCAAGCCAAGAGTTTCACAGATTTTTTGCTGACTGTCCAGAGACCTCGGAACTCTGGCACCCCATTTTGAGTGGCTTCTAAAGCTGTTGTAGTAAACGGGCACGTGGCTTCTACAGATAGCTCTGCCTGGAGGAAAGCAGCATTAATTTTGGTGGTTTTGTGGTTTGGGGTCCAAGCTGCGGATGTGCTGGGAGGGAGATCCTTTGGCTTAAGGGCTGGCTGGAGCGAGATAGGGGCGAAGGCTGGTGCCGGGTGAGAAATGCTGGACCCGCTGGAGCGCTCTGCAATGGAGCTGAGCAGTCTTACTCCTGGTATTAAGAGATAAGACCTTGTAGGGCATGTAATCAATCCTCCGGATGATTCAGGCCGACTCGCTGTGAAATAGTGAATGTGGAGGTATTGTGGTTCAGTAAGTAGGGCACCGAGCAGAAGTGTTAGATTGCGAGAGTTCCTAGTTTTCATTTTGAGCCTGGACCTTAAATTCACCTTGCCCTCTGGAACATTGTTTTCTGTGAGTCCTCGGGAGACTTCAGCAGCGGGTTTTATTGGGGCTGGGGGTAGGAGAAGCCTGCCTGGAACCAGAGGTAAGTGGGTTTAGTTTAAATGAAGTGATTTTTGTTATGACTGTTTCTCTTGGGTCGCACAGCAGCAATGTGTCTGTGCTGGATGGTAAAGCTGGCTTGGAAAAAAACCCCAAACACCAGTTCTCAGTGGTGTTGCTGCCCTTGCGAGTTGTAAAGGGTGTTAGCTGAGCCAGGGGCTGGTCGGGTTGAACAGTCGCATGTTGTCACCGCTGCCTTATCGCTGCTTTTACCCCAGCTCTCATTTCTGAAGGTGCCTTTTGTCTCCCGAAACACTCGAATGCAACAAAACCCCCGATACCTGGCGTGGCTTTCCTGCAGGTGTGGGACCGAGCCAGCTGTGGTGCGACCAGTGATGAGCACGGCATGGTCAGCTTGAGGAGCAATTAAGGAAAAGGGTGCTTCAGCCCAGCCTGGCTTTGCCCTGCTTCAACAAGCACAGGTTTTAGGGTTTCTAAAGGCCCTAAGCAGCGGGGTTACGATGGATTTGTACTCCTCTGCACATTAAAAACAATATAAAAGTTACTAATTCCCCTCGAGCCGTTCAGCCTGCGCTGGAACTAGAAGCAAAGCGCCCTAAGGGCCTGTAAGGAGGCCGGGACCGGTGCCCAAAGCTGGGCACAGCCCCCCCCGGCGCCCCCCGAAGCCCCCCGGCTGCTGCTGCCGGCGCCGAGCTTGGAGCGCTGCGGGGCGCGGCCGCCAGGGGGCGATCGTGACCGGGGCTGCGGAGCTCCGAGCTTGGGGGGGGGCTTGGGGGGCACCCCAGGGCCCCGTGGGGCCCTCTGCTGGGGGTTTTGGGGGGCACTCCGGGGCCCCGTGGGGCTCCGAGCTGGGGGGTTGTCTTGGGGGGCATCCTGAGACTGTGGAGCTCTGCACTGGGGGGATTTGGGGAGCCCCAGGGCCCTGTGGAGCTCTGTGCTGGGGGGGGGGGTTGGGGGTGACCTGGAGCCCCGTGGAGCTCTGTGCTGGGGGTGGGGGTCCTGGGGGGCGCCCCGAGGCTGCAGAGCTCTGTGCTGGGGGGTTTGGGGGAGCACCGGGGCCCTGTGGAGCTCCATGCTGAGGGGGGTCTTGGGAGGCACCCTGAGGCTGCAGAGCTCTGTGCTAGGGAGGTCCTGGGGGTTGCCCTGGGGCCCTGCAGAGCTCTGTGCTGGGGGGGTTTGGGGGATGCCCCAGGGCCCCTCAGAGCTCTGTGCTGGGGAGAAGCAGGCACCCGGTGGCTGTAGGGCTGCGTTCTGCTGGCGGCGAGCTGCAGGGAGCCCTGGGTGGCTCGGTGGCACGCTGAGCACTTTGGGAGAGGGACGGAAGGATAAAGGGAGGCTTAATGGGAGCAGCGTGTTGAAATGAGCCACCCCTGTGCTGGGGAAAGGTGGGATTTCAGGGTTTTGTGCTCCAAGTCCTGTAGAAAACCAAGGCCTCTCTCCCGTGGGCTAGGAGCTGCTCTGCGTGCCGTTTGCTTTGTGTTTCCCCGGGCTCCTAGGGCACGGCATGCCTCGGACAGCTCGGCGAGGAATGCATGTCCTGCAGGCCAGGCGGTGATCCCTTTCGGGGAAGACATCGTTTGGGGTCAGCCTCGGTGCCTGCCTGAGAGCTGGGGCGCTGCAGCCAGCCCCCCAGGGCTTGCACTGGGGTTCAGCTGCCGTGTTGGGAAAGCTGCCCCCAGCCCTCTGATTTTAGCATTAAATCTCAGAGGCCTTAGTGGTGATCAGCAAGGTAAACGCTGCTCCTTCCCATAAGAAGGCAGAATTTTGTTCTGCCCGGGCATTGTGTACTGCAGGGGTTAAGTTACGGTTGGCTTTGGGGAGGAAAGGAAAATCTCTCAAAGTAATTAACTTAAGATGCTGACGCTAATGAACGGCCTTTCAAAGCTGGGGCTGTTGGGGAGGGTTGATGGGAATCCCCTGTTGAATCAATGACATTAGGGCCTTAGGAGTGATTCTGCAATTATTAGGCTGAAATGATGTTGAACATGAAGCTAATCCTGTTATCTTGCAAATATTGAGGAAACTGCTTGCTCTGGATAACTCTGTAATGGGATTATTCTAGTGAGTCTGGCACCCTTGACACTCCCTGTCTGTTCAGGGTTTTTTCTTATTTTCCTGCTCGGGGTACGGTATCGATCAGTCTCCCCACAGGTAGTTTTGGGGGATGGTGTCTGGGGCACTGTTTTCTGGTACTGATGGATTTTTTTTTATAAAATTAGTTTGATAAAGAGCACCCCGTTGCCTTATGAAGCGATTCCTTCCTCCACAGCAAAGATCCCTCGAGTTCATCCCTAAATAAAAGTCTAGGAAAAGAGCTGAAGAGCAAGGACAAGCGTGAACTGAGCCTTCCTTCGTCACGCCGTCCCGGCATCGAGCGTCTGCAGGTCAGTGAGCTCCTGTTCTGGAGACTATTCCCGAGCCATCGTATGCACCGAGTGCCATCAGCTCTGCTTTGAGAGCATCATCTTGCGTCCCCGATAGCCTGTAGCAATTGTTCTAGGCAAAAGTAGCCGGTGGCATTTTTCAAATGATTGTCTTGAGGGTGTTCTTCTAGCCACCAGTCTGAGAAATTGCTGCTCAACCGATGTCAGGAGCGAGACAAGAACCGAGATGATCCGGCAGGGGGGAGAGGAGAAAAGCCCTGCTGCACATCCAGTGGCTCGCTGAGGTTCATTACAGACGTGATGCTTTCCTGACAGCCCCACGGACCTCCACGTCTTGGTGGCCTGAGTTTTAGGCAGGGTTTGTCACCAGCTGGAGCAATGGGGCGGTCGCTGTCAGGTCAAGTCCATGGCTGCAGCAGGGCAAAACGTGGTGACCTGTGGCTCTGCCTCAGTTACGGACAGGACTCGGACTGCCGCGTGCCTTACGGGAGGTAAAGATGTGCACCCCCGCGAGGTTTAGCTTCGAGTTGAGTTTCAAAGCCAGGAAAACATTTTTCTCTACTCTGTAGCCAGAAGCTCAATTAACAACGAAGCGAGCCTCTTTCTTTCAGCATCGCTAGAGTCAAGAAGTGTTTTTGACAATACCCACTAAATGAGCAGATGTTTTTGTGCCAGACCAGGAATTTCCATAAATGTGGGAAAGTTCCATTAATAAGGGTCAGTCACCTTTTAGTTTCCCGGGTTGATTTATTCTTGTGTTTTTGTTAAAGCCGATCCGAATCGCAGTCAGAACCACAGATTTTTTTGAAGGCTTTTTTGTCTTCCCTTGAAAAAGGTGAGGATTTGTTCTGAGGATTGCTTTGGAAGGAGGGATGAAAGGGCACGAAGGGTTTGATGTTCACATTTGCACACCCAACATTTTGTGTACCCATTCAAATGTCTTCTCTAATGCGTCCTGGCTATAAGTACTGTTTGAGCAGTGTGTTTTGTACTGGAGCCGTGGTTTTCAGTCTCATTTGTGCGCCTTTGAAGAGCTTTTGATGGGAAGTACGGATCCTCAGGATTAGTTAATTGAAACGTGCCTGCTCTCCTCAGTGGCTTCTTTTGGACCCCTTAAAGGTGATTCTCAGCGACTCTCCCCGTGAGCTGAAGCCCCTGAACTCGCGTCTTGGTGCTGCTGGTCTCGTGCTGGGCATCTCCAGGAGGGAGCTCTTCGGTGGATGCTGTGCTGGGGATTTCGTACCGATGCTCGCCCGTGGGGTCTTCCCCCAGGTCCGCAGTGCCTGCGGGGCTGCATTTTTCGATCCCAGCCCCTGTCTCGAGGTGTCTGACATAGACGTGAGGCTTGCCAGGGCTGCCGTGGGCGGGAGCCAGGTGGGCCGGCTGCGCTGCCTAGCCCGCTGACTTTTGGGGGCTGAAGGTGCGAGTACAGCTCGTGTAAGCCTGCCAGGGTTGGCTGTAGGCTTGTTGGCTTACACGCTTGAAATATTAGTGTGCTGTAGCTCTTACGCTGCAAAATTTGAGGAGGTGAGCAAATATCGGAGCAGCTGGCCCCTGCAGAGCTCGTGGATGCTGGTGGTCCCAAAGCCAGTCCTGAAGGGCTGTGGTGGCTGTGTCAGGCTGTGGTCACGGCTCTGCCGTTTCCATTTAGCCGTGTGTCCTTTGGGCCCTGCCTGCAGCGGTGCTCGGAGGCTGTCTGCAGCCCCACGTGCACCGTGCCAAGCGTGAGCAGGCAGGAGTGCTGTCTGGTAGGCTCGGAAGGGATTTAGGGTGGCGGCTCTTTTTGGGGACGCCAGGCAGGGTCACCGTAGTGCTCTGCAAACTCAGCAAGTGGACAGCCGGCGGGGCGAGGGATTTGGGTGAATTTGGGTGAAAGGAGGCTCCTGGCAATGAGCAAGGGGTCGTGTCTGCAATGGGGGGAAACAACCTCTGGGAGGGCCAGCTTCTTGCAAGGCTACCATGAGCTGCGCCTCCCGACCTGTCAGCATTATCTCATCTTGTGACATTTCCTTTAATTATACGAAACGTCCTTGACACGGTAA
This sequence comes from Cygnus olor, assembly GCF_009769625.2. NCBI lineage: Eukaryota > Metazoa > Chordata > Aves > Anseriformes > Anatidae > Cygnus > Cygnus olor. The sequence goes on from NC_049191.1 coordinate 4,472,332, forward strand.
ACAATCGCCGTGGCATTGTCTCTGCAGCTCGTGAGTCAGGCGCGGCGCACAGGCGGCGTTTGGTGTGGGGACAGGTCTGGGGGCAGCGAGTGCCGTGAGCTGCCTGCCGGCCGTGGTCGCCTCTGCTCCTCGCGCCCTGCTCGGCTCCTGCCGTGGGCACCTGCCCCGTTTTGCTTTCACGGGACCTTTTTTGGGTTGGCAGAAGGGCGCTGTATGAGGGCAGGGGATGAGGTTTTGGGAGGAGAGAGCTCACATTGGGCTCCTGCTCCTCTGAGCCTTTTCACAATTCTCTCCCAAGCAAAAACAGGGGCTCAAAAAGGTTAAGGAAGGGGACGGTCCCCATCCCAACCCCAAGCTTTGCTTTGACCACGCCAGCAGCCATCTCTCGCTCTGCCTGTGTCAATCTCTCGCCCTGCTGCTGCCCGGGGACACCTCGGAGGTTGAGCAACAGCAAATATGAGGAGAGCAGAGGCTGCTGCTGGCTGGGTGGGACCCGTGGGCTGGACGTGCCGCTGCCCGGGGTGGTCCCCGGTGGCTCCACGGAACGTATTTGGCTAGACGAACTTCCTAAGCGTTATCTGGTTCCTTAAATAGAGAATAAAGCTTGTATCAACATGAATCACAAAGTTGATAAACTGGAATGGTTCCTCTTGGAGCTGTCTGCTCGTATTGAGCAAATATTTATTCGCATTGTTTCAAAAGGCATATTTGTGCAAGACGGAGGTCAAACCTGTAATTACCTGCTGGATTCGCGCTGCTCGAAGTGGTGCTGGAAACACTCTGCGCTTGAAGGAAGCTTTTAAACCCCGGCGTTTGTGTGCCATTCTGAAGCTGTGGTTAAAAACTGCAAACTTTCCACCAGTTCTGAAGCGCACGGGTGCAAGAAGCATTTCGTGGTGAAATTTAAGGGGCTGGAGCCAAAGCTGCCTGCCGTTCCTTTTAAACGCTGCGCCGTGGCGGGGAGCTTGGGTTTCTTTTCCAACCGTATCTGCTCGAGATGATCAGGAGCTGAGATTGTGTGCCAAGCTCGCCTTGCATGTTAATGAGGAGCTTCTAGCCTAGTCAATAATTAAAGCAGAGCAGGTGCGGTGGAAGTTGGGTGTTCCCCAAAAAGCTAAACCAAGGCGCTTTTGTACGTCTCCCTGGCCGGAGCCAAGCGAGGGAAGGATGGTAGGATGCCCTGGCACTGGCCGGCTTAGTGCAGGAATTTGGAAAAAATGTAACTGGGGACTGAGGCGCTCTAGGTGTCGAAGGGTAATTTGGCTTCTTGGTGCGCTGTGCCTGCAATGCGCCCTTTGAGGTGGCAGAGGAAACGCGGAAAAGTGCTGCTGCAGTTTCGGGTTTTGGGATGGGGAGCACGTGCGCTCGCCGAGATTTTTGTGAAACGTTAAAAAGAGGAAACTACTTTTATAGAGCTCATCCTGCCCTTCGTCCCGGCGAGCACGTGGGCAGGGGGGCTTTCAGCTCTGGAGAGTCTGCAGGCTTGAAGGATTAGAGATAGGAAGAGAGATTTGGGACCATGAGCTGGATGAATCAGAGCAGGGGTTGTTCTTGCTGTGAATTTGCAGCCTCCGATGTGGTGCTTTACAGAGCTTCTCCCACCATTTTACAGGTGGCACGGAAGGACAGACCTCCCTGCTAAAGGGCTCAGTTATTTCAATAATGTTTGTGTAAAGCTGACAGGTCTTTAGGAGCGGGGCACCCAAAGGAAGGGCACCGAGTGCTTGTGCTGTGCCGGTCCTAAACCAGTGCCTGCTCGGGGCTGGAGAGGAGAGGGACGTTTGGTGGGCTTGTGCTGGAGCTCTGCTCATCTCCTCGTTCTTTATCTCCAGCGTTTTGCAACCTTGGGTTACAGGTTCTCCTCTGAATTCCCCAGTTCTGTTGTCTGGGGGAGAGGGCAGTTGTAAACAGGTGAAAGAAGAGCGAAGCTAAACGTTGTGTTTGTCTCTTCCCCAAACAATGGAATAATTAATGTAATTTTCTCCGTGCTTTTGCTTAATGTTTTCCTAGTAATGTAGCTGGAAGTGGCAGATGGGCATCCTGCCTCTGAGTGCCTCACTGTTGGGAATATGCTGTCGCTTTGCTGCTGCCTGATGCTCTGCTGGAATGCGGCCTGTGTCTGTGCTTCCTTTGGCTTCTGACCAGTGCTGCTTTAACGCCGCTCCAAGGTGCTCCAGCAAGCAGCTTGTCGGCGCTGGAGGTTCCCTTGCCTGAAGATGGCATAGCCGTGAGTCACCGCAGCCACCGACCTAGCCAAGATGTGACCGAATCTTTAATTTTCAGGATTGCATTCCTTCGCGTTCCCTCACCTGTAAACAGGAAAATCTCCTCCTGTGTGGTGAAGGATGACAGCGAAGGGCGAGGAGGCGCTGCAGGTGATGTGGTTTCAGCGCCGGCTGAAATGACTCTCAATGAAAGCTGCGTTTCCTCCACTGGGAAACAAAGCTATGGGGTACCGTGGTCTCAAACCCGGCCCCGAGACCCTCTGCACGGCCTCCTTTTGCTTGGTCCTGCAATTAAGCAACTCCTTTCCTCCTGGCCACCCTCTTTGCCCATAATACTTCCCAATGGTGTGTGCTCTGCTTTGCTTTTCCTTCCTTGGTGCGAGGCAGGCTGCAGAGGTTGAGCCTCATGCTCATCCTCCAGCCGTGCTCGGCCCCCTCGACGTCTGGGCTCGGCACCGTGATGTCCCGGTGGCCGCCGCCGCCTGGCTGGGCGGACTGGTGGGGACTGGAATGCTCTGGGAAATGGGAGTTTCCCGCTTGGAAATGTCACGGGAAGCACCGAGGAAATCACGCGGTTCGGGAGCGCTTACCTCACTGCGCTCTCATCCGAACCAGCGCGCTTCCATCAAAGTGCACCCGACCTAAACAATGCGGTGCCAGCTGCCTTATAAATAAACCGCTTTCCGTTTCCACGCCGGGTATCGGGCTGGCTCGTAATACCGCGCCGGGGGAAGGAAGAGCGTCACGGTGTGTTGGCTCGTGACCTCCCAGATGGACTGCCCGGCTTCCTTGTGCTGGGCTGCTGCTGTCATGAATAACTTCCACGTGCTCCTTCCGAGCCCACAAATGGACGGTTTTGTAGGCAGCCGGAGCTGCCGTAGGGTTTTTTTATGCTCTCCCTATTCTGTTGAAGCTGCTGAGGATTGCTAGCGAAGGAATCGTGATGGAGTCTGTCCGGATTAGTGCTGTTACCGCCTTTTTTCTCATTTCAGCCCTGGTAAAATGGTACCGTGGGCTTGTGTGTGTGTGTGTCAAGTGGGTGCATTTTTGTCGAGGACGGAGCCCTGGACTTCCTGGGCAGGAGAGCGCCCGGTATCGCCGGTTGGGCGCAGCCCGCTCTGCGGGGAGGGGATAGCGCAGGAGTCCTTTCTCAAGTCCCCGCGGCTGAATCACGGAGCACCAACGTCTGAGTCACCGCGGATGAATGCGGTGTTTCACGTCGGTGTGAGCCGAGGTGCCAACAACAGTGGCTTTATTAGCGCAGCTCATACTCATTATGGGGTTCATTAGGTTCTGAAGTGAAACAGTCCAGGAGGGCTCCTTTTACAGTGTGTGCAAGCAGGCAGTGCCACTTGAACGCCAGGTTTTTAATGGGATGCCGGCCTGGATGGAGAGGAAATGAAACTTCAGAGGCGAGCTTTGGTGTGCGACGTGCCCCGCTGCTTGCTGCGGGCGTCTGCTGCCCGTAACCGCTCCTCTCACCTCGTGTCACCCGCTGGCTCTCCTGAAACCCCAGAACATTTTCCTGCAAGTGGCGTTTCTTGGTTACTAAATTTTCAGAAGGAAACGTCAAAGGGACTGACTATCAGCCGGTGACCCCTTTTGCTTTCCTGAAGAAAGCTATTTGCTATTTCGAGCTCTTCCTTCTCGTGGAGGCCTTCGCCTGTCCCCGAGGAGTAACGGCAGTACTCCGGTTTCTCCCGCGCGGCAATGTCAGATGGCCCTCCTGCGCCGTGCTGGGGATTTTGGGCATTTGCTACTTGTCCTTGCTTGAAACGTGGATTTTCCTTTAGCCTAGATGTGCGCTTGGCTGGGGGCTGAGGTTTTGCCCCCTGGCTGCTGTTCGTGGAGCTGGAGCCGCCTTGGCCAGCTGCGTGCTGAGCCCCGAGCGTTGGGGTGCTGTGCTCCTTGTATGCTGCTGGCCAAACGGCTTGGGTCCGTGGCTTTTTCCCGTATTTCTCTCCAGCTGTGAAACAGGAGGCACTGCGGATGGAAAAGGGTCACTTCGCAGCACGGTGAGGGGCTGTCCTCGGGCTGGAGCCGAGGCAGGGACGTGCTTTGCGTTGGGTCCGCTGGTGCAGAACTTGTGCCTTTTTTTTTTTTTTTTTTTGTGCCCCTAGAGATGGAGGTGAGATGGGCTGGCGGGTTTTTCCTCCACCTTGAAGGTAATGTCGGTGTTAATTCGGGTCTGGATTTCTGCTGTTCTCTGTGTTTTGTCGTTCCCCCTCTGGAGGGGTGTTTGTTCTTTCCCCCCCCTCAACGAGAAGAGCTGCTGCTGATATTCCTAAAGAGCGTCTGAAATCCAAGCCCGGCTGCGATGTGACGTGCAGATCTGCAGTTCTTTGCTCCTCGAGCGGCTCAGCCCTGCGTTTCGTGCGCTTCTACACATTTTAACACGAGCGCCTTTGTCAAGTAGTCTTGTAGATTCCCTTCAGGAAGGTTCATTAGCCCTAATCGGTGGTACAGAAACGTGGAAGCGCTTTATTGCAGCTTGTGATCTCGCAGCCCGGTGTGTTGCTGTGCGGCACCGGAGCCTGAGAAGCTGTCGCTGTGCATCCTTGGGGAGTGCAGCTGCTGCAAGGTGCAATGCATCGGTTTAAACCTCTCTCACCAAAACTCAAACTAATGGTTCCTGTTCCACTAATGAAGAAACAGGGTCAGGCACAGGATTGCGCTGCTGTGCTTTAACAACCTGCCACGCGTCTTCTGTCCTGCAGCACAGCTTTGTGTGCTCTTAATTCACAGCAAATGCGACGTAAATTGCGACGGCTTCGGTCTCCTGGGAAGTCAGGCAGGTACGGAGCAAGTGTGCAGCGCTCTGCAGCCCTCGGATGGTTTTTCCAGGCCTCCTTCCAAGCTGGACAGCTGATGCGCAGACTTAGATAGAGGCTGGAAGTCATCTCTCCAAACTTTGTGGGTGTCTGCCAGATGGCCGCCTATTTAAATGACTTTAAAATGGCTTTTTCTTTTGTTTCGAAGCAAAGAGCCTGAAATGAGGTGGAGCATGCCTGTAATCAGCGCGTTAATTGCCCACAAGGAAAATGGAAAGTGCTTCCAAGACTGCGGACTGCGGCTGAGCTGGGACCGGTGGTGGGAGGGTGAGAAGAGCAGTGCTTCCAGGGCAGCGTGCGTGTCCTGCGCGAGGGAGGAGAGTGGCATTTGCTCGTCCACCCCCTCGTGTCTGCTGATCCGTGCTCCTCCACCTGCTCCTGCTGTCCGTCCGTCCGTCCTGCTGGCCACGCCGCGCAGAGGCAGACCCGCTTCCCCCTGTGTTTTTGCAGCTGTGCTTCGGAGGCGAGGGGAGAAATTTGCGAGCTGTCTGCTGGATGTTTGGTGTGTCAGTGGAGGGACCGAGGGCATCAGCATCTTCCAGGTGTCTTTGTGACTTTGGTGCAGTTTTATTAGGCTTCACAACGGCCCCTGCCCACTCCGGTGTGGCTGCAGAGCTGGCCCCTGCCCCTGCGTGCGGCGCTGCGTGGCGCTCTCGTTTCGGTGCTGTTCCACCGATGCGCAGCGTGCATTGCTCCCAGCTGGACCAGCCCCAGTTGATAATCTTGGATTTTGTTGTTTCCCAGAATAGAAGCTTTTTTTTTTTTGTCTGTGTGTTTCACTACTGGGACCGCTGCAGCAGCGAGCTCGTCTTGAGCTCGTCCTGGCTGCTATTCAGACACTGAAGCAGCGCGGCTGCTGGCCTGGCAGAAGCAGGGACCTCGAGGGCTGCAGCAAACCCTGGTGTTTGAAACCGTTTCCAGGAGAAACCTGGATGTGTCAGATGGGTTCGGATTTCAGATTAGTCACTTCTGCGAATTCCTGTGTGTTTTTGAAAATGTTCTGTTTCCTCTGGGCTAAGATGAAGCTGCTGAATGCTTCAGCATTGCCCCATCCCGCTGCGGTTCGGTCTGTAGGACACCGAAGCCCTAACACAAACTTTGGTGGAAAAGAACAGAATCCAAGTGGGAGTATTTAAATTCTGTTGTGATGCAAATGCTGAGAGGGACGTTTGTAACCATAGCCATCGAGATGAGATGCATGCATCAAAAATAAACTTTTATTTCCCTTATTGAAGCCCCTTTGTTTAATTTAAAGGGGAAGACACTCTCCCTGCCCCTCCTATCTTCCCGGTAACTTTAGCGGAGAGGGGAATTGTCGTTAAATTGTACTTCTGTCATGCACCTGGCTCGGTGCACAGTAGCTGGGGCACTCCTTGCTATTCCCTTTAACCTCGGGGCCGCGTTGCAGCACGGGGCTTTCTCACCCACATCGGTGCCGTGGCTCAGGTAGGCTCTCACCGCCCCTCCGCTCTCCCTCCTGGCTCCCAGCTTTTTCTGGGCTGGGTGCGAGGAAGGACCGAGGGGTGTTGATGATTTGGGTTGTGCAGCTCAGTGGCTGGAGCCTCGGCTGTCTCCTCCCCTTCCTGAGCTTCAGCCCCAGCCAGCGCGGCTCTGGAATGACAGGCATTCCTGCGCCAGGGGAGCTGGCATGGGCGCCTATTTATGAGAATCAAGTGCCTGGGCTCCGGGGGACAGGACCCGCACCGCACACCCTGCCACCGCCTCGCCTCCCGCAGGCGCCTCGCTCGCCCGGCGCTGGAGCCTTGCCCGGCCGCGGGCGTGGATTTACCATTTCCGAGGGCTCCGGAGCTCTCCCGGGGTCCCGGCTGGTTTTTCTCTCCCTTCCCGCTGCCTCCCGGAGAGCCGCTTGGGAAGGAGTCTGATGGGGCAGCCGCACTTCTCCAGACCGGTCAGTCCGGCTGCTTTCGGTGAGTAATGGAGGGCAAGGGAGAGACGGCCGGGGGAGATGGCGGGGCCGCGGCGGGGCAGGACCGCAGGTGAAACGGAGGAGTCGGGAGGGGAGGAATGCAACGCGGGGCTTGTGTAACCTGCGCCCGGCACGGAGCCGGGAGGAGAAACCGGAGGAATAACTCCATTTCCTTCCTTTCTCCTACGTCCCGCGCGGTGCTGCGTTCTGCTGGTCCGCGGGCAGGCTCCGAGCCGAGGTTTTTAGGGGTGGCTGTAGGGGCGCGAGCTTCAGAAATAAAACTTCCCTGCCTGGGCTGGGAGTCAGCCCCGCGGGCTGCCCGGAGCTGCCGCCTCGTGTGCGCAGCACCCCGCTTTTGGGGCTTGGCAGTCGCCTGTCTGCTTGTTTTCTCTCTCCTCTGCCAGGTAGCTCTAGGTCTGAGTTTTAGCTGATGGGATTTGGTGGACAGGGAGAGCCGATCCTCCCTTGTTTGAGGCTCTGGGGGCAGCGCTGCTTCCCAAACGCCTCTCAGTGCCGTGCCCGGGACTGGGATGCGCTGGAAACAAGGAGGCTTCGCGCGTGCCCCGCTTCTGCTATCGCGTCCCGACGGCTGGCAGCTGCCTGGCCCGAGCTGCCCTCTCCGTGCACCAAATTAGCTGATTTTTACAGAAACACTTGACACCGCGCACAGCAAGCTCCCCGAGGGACAGATGATTTTCTCATTCTTTTTCGCTTGTATGACTTTGAACCTACCGAGCGTTTTTAGGGCTCAGATTAAACCAGTGACTTTGCTCCCCACCCCCAGTTCGCTCTGGCTGGTCTTGTTCAAGAGCTGCTAAAAATAAGTGGTATTGAGAGAGGGTGGAAGGAAGAAGAAAACTTCATCCTTCTCTGCGCTGTCAGTAGCGATGGGCAGCATCTCCTTGGCTCTAGGGGCTGGTAGAAGACGGATCCGTCCCGTCTCAGCCTCATCTCTCACCGGGCACCAGAGATGTGGGCAACTTCGAGAGGAGTGGGGTCACCGGCACGATGATGCTGCGCCGTGCCCGAGGCTGGAGGCCAGCAGCCCGGGGGTTCCTGCAGCTGGTCTGGGGTCTTTGCTCGTGGTACTGCTTGCGTAGCTCCTCCTGAACAAATTGGGACTTTGGAGAGGTGGCTCGTGCATTAATTTTGGCAGGATGCTGCTGAAAAGGAAGGTCTGGAGAAGGTTATGGTGATCAACAACGTACAAAAGCTGGGGGCTGGGACTCTTTGAGGCTGCTTCGTGATCGCAGCCTTCTCTTGCTTTAAGGTCAGGATTTGTGTCTTCCCTGGACCATTCAGGAAGCGCGCGTGAAGTTTCTGAAGCTGCTATAGGAAGCTAGAAACGTTTACTTACAGCGCTTTTCTGATGCTCTAACCTGAACAGCATTTCCATCAAAAGAGTCTTTGTTTGCTTGTTGGGTCGTAGCTGTGTGCTTGAAAGCTTTTTGCATTCTGAGCCGCTCAGCCTGGCACAACGAAGCCGAGTTATTCTGCAGCCCGTGCACCGGCGCTGTTTTGGCAACGGGAGCGTTTGTTGCAGTGCCACGGCGTGAGCGCACGGGCTGGGCTTTGCAAGGCGCTCTCGCTGTCGCCGTAGGTCCAGGCTCTTCTGCAAAACGCGCTCCCGAGGTGCGGTAACGTCGGGGTTATAATGAGCAGCCGCGCTCAGCAAAATGCTCCCGATGCACCTGCAGGCCTGGGGACAGCACAACTGCAGGCGCGCTCGGGAAACGGAGGTGATTGAGGTGCTGGGAGCTGCTGCTGTGGTGTCGAGTGCCTAATTTGTCCCGGCGACATCTGGCTTTCGGCAAAGTGCTCACGCCGTAGCATGGCCTCGTGCACTGACGGACCTACGGCAGCGAGCCTCGAGGACACGGCTGAGGCAGAAGTGCCCGGTGAGCTCCTCGTGAACAGAAATCCTGGAACTCGTGCTAATTACCGGTTACCACTCCAGTGCTACCAGTCACTGCTGCAGTAAGAGATGGGTTCTGGGTGGAACGTGGTTTGTCGACGGCAGCAATCTGGCTCCGGAGCTCACGATTTACACACTGTGAGTCCTCTACAGAAGGAAATGAGAAAGCATCAGCGTGTTCTTTGTGAGGCTCTCTGTCCATAAGGACGGAATTAAAGAGCTCTCCCATCTCTGGATGGGGACAGAGAGCCTGCTGTACCGCGGGTGAGATGTGTCTGCTGGGGCTCAGGGCGGCTCTGCCAGCCCTCGGGTGCCTGCAGAGAGATTTGGGGGAGAAAAGCAGCAAGTTCTCATCTTTTCCTAACAGCTTTTGTCCTGTCCTGGGGCTCGCTGACCCTTCCTCCTTAAAGGAGGGTTGTGCCACTCTGTTCATGAGCACTGGAAATTAGTAGTTTCCCTCCCAGGCATTTAGGAATAGAATATGAATTGTCAGCGTCTGGGAGCCGCTGCTTTGATTTCTTCACATCCTTCTTGCTTTGTTAGGGTCCCTAACTTGGGCCTTGAAGTGATTTTCAGTTTATGCAATGGTGTGTCAGTCCAAAACAAAATAAACTTCTCCATAGCCGTGCTGGCTTTTGATGGTGTGTGGCCTGAGTTTAAATGGTTTCAAAATTCACCAGGACCAATTCTGCAGTGGCCTGCACTCGATGCAGCTTGGCTCTGATTTTAATTCTTGAATACTTTGCCCCCAGAGGTCCAGCTGTCTCGTGTACTGTTGCAGGTATCTGCCCTAGGAGAGATGGCCCGTAATGAAGTAAAGGATTTTTGTTCATGTTGGTGCCTGAAACCTCTGCGGTGCCTTTTCCTTGGCTGGTAACGCACTGCACAGAAGGATTTTTTGGGGGTTGAAGGGTGAGGATCGACTGTATTTGCTCTTGTGACAGCTTCTCCCGCCTAGGACCGCAGCGGGGCCATTAGACCAATATATTTATGTGCTGGTCGTTCCTGCAGGCCGGCTAGATAGCTGCTTGCTGTTGCGTCCCATGAGAACAAGCGTGGCGTTCCTCTGCCCCCGCAGATCCCGGCTCTGCCGGTCTGACCCCGGAGAGCCGAGGCGAGCAGTGAAAGCTCTGCCACCTTTAATAGGAACGGCTGCCCCAGGCCTGGCGGAAGCTTTGGGAGCAGATGACACATGCCGTGCCACAGCCACTTGCTGAGGGTGACGAGCTTGGGGACCAACTGTGCGTCTCCAGCCTCTCCCACCTTCTCTGGGATAACATCGCAGCAGCGGCCGCACGCCCCCCGTGCCCTTGCTTACAGGGTGCGGTGGGAGAAGAGCTTTATTTCTGCCTAGATTTTAGTGGTGAGATGGGAGCGTAAACGCGTAGCAGGCTGCAGAAGGAGGGTTTGGAAGACCAGCTGGCCAGGCGGCTCTTGGACTCGCTGCGTGCCGATGGAGAGCTGCGTCCCTCGCTGCTGGCACCGCCCCAGCTTTCTGCCTCCTCGTGTCTCCAGGCTGTGCCAATCGTGTGATGCTTCCCGAGACTGCTGCAGCCTAAACACGTTGGGTTAACGCGGGTCTGCTGCTTAAACAGCTCAAATTCACCTCCGTGTTTTGGTGGAGCGGGATCAGGGCACGCGTTGAGCGTTTCGGAGAGATCTGCAGCGGCTTCGGGTAGGGAAGCCGGGAGGCAGCAGCCGGGGCACGGCTCCGTCCCCAGATCCACGGGGTCTGTCCGAGGCATGGCAGCAGTGCACTGAAGTCTCAGCAGGTGTTTTATCACGGAGTTTTCCTCGACCAGGGCTCTGCAGCGGGGCTGGGTGAGGGCTGTGGGTGTCGGGGTGCGCTCTGACGGCTCCCCCCGCTCCAGGGCCACTTGGCTGCGACGGGCGCTTCGCGTGGCTTTGGTGGAAGGGCTGAGCAGCTCATTCTCTGGCACGGGGACACACTGAGACCTGCTTACTGGAAAGCTCTTGACCTTCTCATGACTCCCCTGGCTTCACCCGGGCCCGTGCGACCTCGTTCAAGCTTTCCCCATAAATTTAAAATGTGTTTTCCAGCCCGGGACCGCAGCGCAGGTGAGGCTGGCTCCCTGGGCACAGACTTGCCACGCAGGTCAGCAGCCTGGGTGCTGAGCAGGGCGAGGGCATCAGCTCCCGATGCTTCTCACCCTTCCCTCCGGGTCTGGTTCCTCTCTCGGCCCCGCTGCCTTCCCCGAGCATCCCCGGTGCTTCCTCCGCAGCTGCCCTGGGTATGAGCCACAGCCTCGGACCCTCCTGCACCTCGTAGAGCACAGCAAGGAGAGGCACGGAGAAATTTGCCTTGCCAGGGCTCCTTTCACAGTGAGGTGCCCTCTCTGAGCCATGCTTCGTGGAAATTTGAGGTGGAAACGGGCTGTGGTCGGAGGAAAGTTCCTTTTCCAGGGGCGCGTGAGCACCATCCAACGTGAGCAGTCACCGCACAAGGAGGGTGTCGAAGGTACAGCTCCCTAAGAGCACACCTACAGATGCCGAGCCACCTGCTAATTAGCAGTAAAGGCGATTCGTAATTGCATCAGAGCAGGCTATTTTAAATGTCTGTGTCCACGCGGTAATTACGGGGTGGAAAGGGGAAGAGTGTCACGGCAGGGATCGGGGCGCCCCGGGCCCTCCTGCGAGCAGCCTGCCCTGCGGAGCTGGAGCCCCTGGGTGTGTGGGGTGGGGAACTGCTCTCGTGGCATCAACACGTGGGTTTTGTTCTGCTGGGAGCATGGGGTGATGAAAACAACTTGAATTGGGGCTGGGTGCTAGGGGAGGGTGTGTAGTGTGCCTGCTCCCCCCCGCCCCCCTTGCATGGCTGTTTTTGGACAGAACTGATTATAAACCACCAAAACCGTGTTTAAAACACCAAAACCGACTGTTTTCATGTTGGTCCAGACCTGATTCACGGCACAAGGCTACGAGCAGCTGCTAGCACCGCTGCTGGGGCGGCGTGGCAGAGGAGCCATCACCGAGTTATTAGATATCGATGGCAAATGTCATGACGAAACCAAGCTTTTGTATTAACCTGCCCACTTGCAGGTAATGGCAGCCAGGCACCTGGTGCGAAACTCCACCCCGAGATGGTATTCGGTTCGACAGCCAGACCCGGGCTGCAGGAGCTGGTGAAACAGCTCCTTCCCCGTGGGATAAAGCTCACGTGGGCTTTCCCCCACCCTGCTGCTTCCAGCTGCGCCTGGTTTGGGGACATCGCGGGTCCCCGACGGTCCCGGCTCATCCTTCCGTGTCTGTCCCTTCTCCCCAGCTGCTTGGAGGTGGCCGGCGGGGGAATGCTCATCCTTCTCCCTCTAATTGCAAACGGAGACACCGCAGCTCGCCGAGGTCTCCCTTCATTAATCCGCGGACCTGACCGTTGAGTTTTCTTTTAATAACTCGTTCTGCTTAGCGCAGCGCTCCGACAGCTCGGGTGGCAGGCAGCACATAGGTTACATTCCTAAGAGCAATTCAAAGAAGGGACGCACACATATATGTGAAATAAGCTCGGTACGGCCGTCTTCGGTGCTGATGCTGCTCTTCAGAGAGGTGTGGGGCACCGAACGTAGGCTCAGAAGTGCCTTCTGTGGCTCTTGGGATCCAAATTCAGCACACAGCTTGTGCCTGGCGAGCAGTGTCGCCTGCCTGGCAAGCTTTGGGAACGCTCTGCTGAGCAAAGTGAATACTGCTTTTTCAAATTGCATGTACGACTCGGGGGCTAATGTGCTGCTCTCTGAAGAAAGTGCCTCTGAGCATCCAGACAATTCAGCTCGGGTTTCTGGGAGCTCGAAATGCCATTTTGTGCGTCCCTGCTTCCTCCCACCCTCCCTCCCAGCAGAAAATCACAGAATAAAGCCGCAGAAGATCACGGGTCGGTGCTAACATCTCGGATGCTACCTTCCACCCAGATGCTCTCCTGTTACGAAGTCAGCTTTTTAAAGAAGCAGCTCAGACGCTGAATTATCATCCTTTTTTTCAAATAAACGTGGACTGGCATCAGTTTTTCGCTGGCTCTGAGTGAGCTTTCTGTTAGGGAGGCTGATTTTATGTTAAAAAAATAAAAAATACATCCACTCCGATCCTCTCAACCATCACTGCATGAAATCTGGAGACCAGTGAGCAGGAGGAGAGAAACCTGTGCAGCACTAGAAGGATCGTGCATTTTAGGGGAAGTCTGAAATGGCCACCATCAGCTCTGCAAATAGGTTTTTTCCCTGCTAGCTAGCACAGCAGCAGGTCACTTCCCTGCCGCTCCAACCCCTTGCAAACCTGCGTCCTGTGCTGGTTTTCCTCTTCCTCCATCGCTGCTTAAAGACCACACTTCTGACACGGGATCTGGATCCTCTTTCTGAAATATTCTCCATTTTTCCTTGCGCTGTGAGCGCTCTTCTCTTCCCTGCTGTGCACTGGTCTTCGTTTTGCTTGTGCTAGGAGCAAGAAGCTGGGATCCTGCTGTGCCGTGACCCCTGGTGCTCACCCAGCTTCCCCAAGCCTCCCGGGGCTCCGACATCCCACACCGGGCAGCACCGCACGTAGAGCTCCACCAAAAGTCAGCAGCTGGGGTTTTCTTGGTTTATTTCCCATCCTCTGCTCTTGCCCACGTTGACAGGAGTCTGCTTTTATGCGTCTGAGTCTGCTAACTTCGGTGGGTGTTTGTGTGATGTAACAGGTATGTTGTTAGCTCTTTGTCCTATGTGCGAAATGGCTTTCCCCTAAAATTCCTTTCCCAATCTCTTCGCCCCAGGAGATGGGATTCTTGGCTGAACTCACCGCCTGGCCCAGGGGGTATTGTCTTTTCTGCAGGCGCGTCAGACGGGCTTGCCTGAGACCGACTAAAAGGCCTCTCGGGATCCCAGGAGGCTTGCAGACTCCACAGCACTTGACTTAAAGGCTCAAAAGTGAGGTGCACAAGCGCGATGTGTAAGGCAGCACCTCAGCCCGGCACGTGGTGTTGGGCAGGACCTTTGTAGGACCAGAGGAAGTCTCGAGGCTGTTGCCCATGGTTTGTGTTCTCATGGGGCTGGGGTGCTCTCGTCTTACCCCGTGCCGAAGCCAAGGATTCGCAGCCTGCAGGCGAAGACCATGAACAGCCCACCAGCTGCCTTCACTTAGGTTGTGCGCACTCAGATTTTTTTTTTCTGCAGGCTCTGCTGGATTCTGCTGACTGTAAGTGTTCCCTTATAAGCGTTCCCTTATGTTTCTTGTGTTTCCTCCCATACCCAGGAACCGGCAACGCCAGGCAGGCCAGAACTGAAAGTCACCAGCGTAGGGTTTTGTGCTCTGGTTGTGCTTCCCAAGTTGTTCCTTTATGAACTTTGTTGCGCTAAGTCTGGCTCTTTTTTTCGCGCGTCCCTTCCCACCTCCGTGTCCTTCTTGTGTTGTTCTCCAGAGACCTGGAGTGCAGTAGGTGGAGCGCGGGCCCGTATTGTGTTGCTTTCCTGTGTGGTTGTTGCTCTTGGCTGGCGATGCCGGCCTTATTTATAGAGGAAAAATCAGCGAGACTGAGCTCTAGCACGGGTCTGGTAATTGTGCTGTGTGTAGACGGTCGTGAAAAGGGGCTCTGCAGGCTGGGAGGGCTGCGTGTTCGTGTCGTTATGTGGGTCTGGCACCAGTCGCTTCCAGCTGCAGATGAGAAACCGCAGCGGTGATTTGTGTTCCTTGGGTGAAGCTGTGGCACTGCAAACTCCAACTAATCCTCGGTTCATCAGGAAGCCTCTTAGCGGTTACCCTTTGCACTGTTAACTTTGGAACCCCCCTCCCCTCGTCTCCCCGAGCGAAATGCCAGCGGGTTACATGAAGGCGTGGAGTCTTGCTGCCTCCTTTGCATGAGCGTGCGTCGCCGTTTCACAGGGTGCGAGGGGCTGGGGGGCGGGAGATGGCAGCTGTCCTCTGCAGCATGAAAGTAAAACTCCCTCTGTGTTCTTTCCCGTGCAGCTGAAGAGGTGGATCACCCCCCGAGCGATGCCGGCATGGGGGTAGATGTTCTGGAATCGGGCGACACCACGCCTCCCACCAAGAGAAAAAGCAAGTTCTCGAGCTTCGGCAAGATCTTCAAGCCCTGGAAGTGGAGGAAAAAGAAAAGCAGTGATAAATTTAAGGAGACTTCGGAAGGTAAGGGGGGCAGGGTGGGAAGCCCTTCCTCCAGCTGGGAAAGCTGCGCTGAGCCCGCTGGCTGGTGAGGGCGGCTCACGGCCACGAGCCCGAGCGCCGGCACGCGTGAGAGCCAAAGCGTGACTTGGGCGATGGGCTGGCACCTGCGAGCTCTCCAGAAACACCTTGCCGCGGAGCAGTGCTCACAGATGAGCAAATTCCTTCTTGGAAGGAAGCTCCCGAGGCAGCCGCGGGGAGGGAGGGTTTGCTCCGTGATCACCAATCTAGCGCGAGGCGCAGGCCTGGGCGTGCAGTCCCCCCGCCCTCTTATTAATCCGTGCAATGCAGTGAAATTCGAAGCCCTTTTACTTCTTCCAGAGGACTTTAAAAAAACAAAAGTATCGTCTTGAACTTCTAGCTTACCCTGTTTTCTGAGTGCTTTTTTTTTTTTCAATTTAATTATCAGTTTTAGAACGAAAGATTTCTATGCGAAAGCCAAGAGAGGAGCTGGTAAAAAGAGGGGTTCTGTTGGAAGACCCTGAGCAGGGTGAGTCTGCACCTGAGCTTCTCCTCCGCCTGTCTGTGTTCTGTGTAGCCGACCTTCCTCTGGCAACACCCCCCCTTGCAGCCGTTCTTCTCGGGGAGGCAAATTTAAGGGCTCTTACTTGCTGATGTGGTTCTTGTCTGTTTGTCTTGCCCTCCTCGCTGTGCTCTCCTGCCTGACTTTTGCACCTGGCAGGGAAGGCAGCCCGCCTGCCCGGTTAGGAAGATGTCCCAAAGAAAGAGCAGCGCCTGGCTTGGACATCTTCCTGCCTGCTGCCAACGGGCATCCTGCCTGTCACTCCCCACCCTGTCCCTCGTGTGCGTGTCCTTGTCCAGCCACCCTGTCTTGTCCTGTCAAGCTCCTCCGGCACACTTTGGCTCAGCACCTCTGGATTGTTCCCATCACGCTCTGACCATCGCAGGAGAGGCGCTAACCGTGGAGTTCAGGTTTGAAGGCTTTAGGCGTGGAAAAAGGAGACAAGTGACGACTTTGAGCTGCCCTGGGGTAGGGGGATTTCCTCGAGCAGTTAGAGACGGGTTGCCTCATGGTATGGCATTATATTTGGCCATATTGTGGCTTATTGAAGCTTTTTTTTCGGGTGGCCCTTTGGGGACCCAGGAGTTGGACTCGATGATATTTGTGGGTCGCTTCCAACTCGGATATTCCGTGATTCTCCTACTTTGTCATCCCTGCTGTCTGAGTTGGGGTCAACCTGCCAAAATAACCCTTTGGCCAGCTCAGTTCACCCTTGGATGTAAAAGGGAGAGGGCAGGAGCGGTGGCAGAGCAGCCCAGAGCAGCCGCTTGGGCAGCAGCGTGGGCTTTGGCTAAGCCCACGCTGGTTCTTCTAAGGGTGGGTGGTTCTTCTTAGGGTTCTTCTAAGAAAGGTACCAAGTGGAAAAGTGGAGGTAAAAAGTAAAAAATAAAAAAGTGGTTTTCAGAGCCAACCACTGAAAGCTAAACTGCGAAGTAAAAGCTAACAGGGTTGTTTGCAGCTGCCCTGTAATAAAAGCCGCGTACAACCACCTGAGGTGTGAGTGCTGGGCTGGAGGAAGAATTCGCCGTGGTACACAAGTGTAGGAGGTCACAGGATGAAACTGTGGAGGAGATCAAAGGCTTCATGTAGCAAACTTCCCACTGGAGGTGACAGAGGAGAGGTCTTCCAAATGGTAAGGCTGGACCAGAAGCGTGGCTGAGAGGTGGAATTATTTTCTGCTTTAAGTCATCTGATCTCGCTTAAGGAGCAGGAGATGGTTATAACCTGGACAAAGTGCAAGCTCAAGGGACAAGGGAGCAATCGATATTGTCAGGAGGGTTAGATTAGAAAGCACATTATCTAAATCCCTTGCTTCTATGATTTTTAAGGCACTGGAAGGGTAATGAGATGGTGGTGGTAGGTTTCTGTATTTCCTTGCATTTTTAAGACCTGCTCTTACAGGGTCAGCTAATTTTCTTAGGCAAGTCCCTAGCAAAAAAAATAAATAAATCTGGAAACCCCTGAGCGAGCAAGGAGGTAGGGAAGAGGAATAGCAGAGGCTTTTTGAACCCCATGCAGCTGGCAGGGGACGAGGCGCTGCTGCTCCCTGGGGAGGCCGGGAGGTCGTGCTGCTGGCCTTGACCTTGGAGGAGGCCGCGGGAGCTGGAGGCCGGAGCAGCGAGGAGCCGGCAGCAGTGTGCTGCAGCTCCCTGCCAGAGAAGGGCACGCCAGGTGTGAATGACTAAGGAAAAGCAAGATCATACTGTTCCTGCCTCCCTGGCTGAAAACTCCAGCTAGCCAGAGGCGATTGCTGCTATAAAAAGCTCCCAGCTCATCTCTTGAGTTTCAGCCCTGGCTGGGGAGGAAACTCCCTCTTGCTGCTGTCTGCACTTCCTGCATTTCAGGGAAGGGCAGAGCTGTTTTCCATCTCCTTGCAGGAACCAAGGCTAATTTTATTTTGCAGAAAAGAAAGCCTGGGGAGATTTCAGCTTGGCACCTTTGCTTTCAGCTTCTGCATAACACCAGGGCACTTCGGCATAAGGCTGTGTTCCCCTAGAGGAGGGGAGAGAGCATCTCGGGGTGGGGAGAAGGGGGTAGTGGGATAAATCACCAAAAATTGGAGCAGCAGAACGTGCTAGAACACCTGGCAGGCTCGTGATGCTGTACATGAATTGCCTGAGAGATGCTAGGCTGAAGATGGTAAGGATTGTGAATAAAACGGGTGATGTACATGCTCAAGTTTTCTTGAGATGGAAAGCAGTCAGAACAGGCACTGCCCCTTAAAAGGGATGTGAAGCCTGAATCTGGGAATAATAATATTAAGAGGTTGTCCTGTCAAGGCAGTTCAGGAGGCAAAGAATGGTTGAGGATTTCAGCCATTGGTAGAGCTTTAAGTGCTCTCAAAAGCATCAGGATCAAGCAGGGCTGAAAAGATTTAATTTATTTATTTACTCCAGAAGAGGTCCTGCTTCTGACATTTGGGAGACTCCATGCTGGCATCTACAAAAGCAGAGATTGTCAGGCTGAGCTACGTCAGACTGATGAAGATGCATTGTTACCTCTGATTAAAACAAAGGTGAAAAGTGAGGAAAGCTGCACTGCGGGCACAGCAGTGATCTGTCTGCCCAATTCAGGGTAGAAACACAGGGAAAATAGAGGTGCTCCAGCTAATTTTAAGGAGTTATCAAAATCTATCATTTCATGTCCAGTAGAAGACTTGGCTAGTGCTGGATTTTGTGTTGCAGCAGAAAATGTGATTACTCTGTAGTGGTGAGGGGATGAGGAAGCTGCTGGAGGCTAACCGTGACCGCAGCTTCGTTGGGCACACCAGTCTTATGTTTTTAAACGTGGCAGCATTCTTTCTAAATAAGGTGGTAGATCAAGAGGCTGCTGAAGAAGAAAAACACTTGATGGGATCCAGTGCTGTGGTATTTGCTTGTTGATAATGAAATCGAGAGCTCTCAGCCCGAGCTAGAGTTGGTTTTGCTGTGCTCTCCTCTGCAGGAGGGAGGCAGAAGATCAGCTCTTTTGGAAGCCAGAGAGAAATCGGTGCAGATCGATGGCAGCTCAGCCACGTCTCTTCTCTCTCGTGCTTTCTGAGTGTTTTCTGTTGTTTCTCTCCTCCCATCCCCGTGCAGATGGTGAGGAACCAGAGAAGCTGAACCCGCCGGCACTGAAGAATGGCCACACGGTCCCCATCGGTGGTCCCGGGGCCGGTAACCCGGCCAGCCAGGAGGAAGAGGCCCCAGAGTCATCCAGCCTTAGAAAGCCCGTTCCAGCTGAGGAACCAAAGAAAAGACAAGGTAAGAAACCAGAGTGTGCAGAATTGGTTGCTTCAGATTCTGATAGGGCCAGCTTTGAATTCTCATCTGATTCTTCCTCCCCCCTCTGGGCCTTCCAGCCTCTTAAACGGAGCTGTCTCACCTTGCAGGCTCGTCCAGCAGCCAACCTGGTCCCGAATCGGAGCCACCGCAGGAGCCCCACGTTCCCAGGCAGCCTCTTCTTCCTCCAAAAAGACCTCCCTCCACGTCCCAGGAGGCAAACGAGGTGCAAGCAAAGGATCCTGCACCTGCCAGCAGCGCTGCAAAAACCGCACCCACCACCACAGCCCCTGTCGCAGCGAAGACAGTCAGTGCCACAGCTGCCCCCTCCCCAGCCCCCAGGACTCTGCCCCCTGCTCTTGCCGGTGCCAACACTACTGCTCCCGTGAGCACAACCAGCGCAGCTCCTGCCAAGCAGCCTCCCGTCCCGCCGCCCAAGCCTGTCAACAGAAACAGCAACTCGGTGATAGGTAAGTGCCTCTGCAAGCTGCCTTGGTGGGTGTTCTGGAGCCCTCGCTCTGGTATTCCCTTACAAAGGGGAGAGGCTGTGTTTTAGTGTGATTTAGAGAATATTGTATCACAAATGTTTGATAGTTTCTGCTGAAAACAGCCCAGTTTGGGCTTAAAGGATCTGCCAGTGTTTAGCCCGGGCATCCGTGTGCTGAGAGCAATTCCTGGAGTGCTCTGCCCTAAGTCACCCCCTCTGTCGGACGGGCACGTTTCCTACCTGCAGGAGGGGACCCTGCCTGCTTCTGGCAGGGGTGGGAGTGGTGCAGGGAGAGGGCAAGGCAGTTCTGTGTCAACTGCACGGCTGTCTGAATGTCGATGCTTCGCGGAGAGCTGGGATTCAGCCACCGACACCTGGGATCGTGGATGGTGGATGAGACTTGGTTATACCCGGGCACCTTCTCCAAGGTCTGAGGCCAGGATATTGCTGCGTTAGTCTTGTGTCCTTATGTCTTGTCCCGTGGACGAATACTCTGGTGTAATTTGAGCTGAATCTTCACACTTAGGGAAAGAATTAAGTGTCTTAGCTCTGTTTCTAAGCAGATGATCTGGGAAGAGTTTCTTAAAGCTGAGATCCTGCCCTGTTCAGGACTTTCAGAAGCACTGCTGGGGAAAATGAGACCACTTCAGTCCCTAGCCTGTTCGTATTTCTCAGGTCACCTGCTAATCTTTGCATTGGGCCAGCAGAGGCTGGTACAGGTCAGGAGGGAGGTTCCTGGGAAGATCAATGGGACAGGTCTGTGTTGGTATCTCAAAGCGGAGGCGTTACGCAGGTGTGGTTTGGGAGGCAGCGGTAGAAGCCAAGATTGTGTGCAAGTTACCATCTGAACTAGCCTGGGCCCCTGCTTTCAGTGCAGACTGCATCCCTCTGCTCGGTTTGGGGCTTCTCCTTGCCCTAGCAGGTTTTGCAAGTGACCTTGATATGGTATTAAACACTCCTGTATGCCAGACCAGCTTGATTAGTCCGACCATGCCTGAGCACCCGATGAAATACTTTCTTGTTTTCTTTAAGCTGCTTGCACACGTCGCAGATGGTATTTGAAATGCCCCAGCATTAATTGCAGGAGGTACTTGTGGAACAAAAAATGTGGCTGAAGACAGTCTGTCCAACGTGTGTTTGGACCCAGCCTGCCCAAAATCCGGAGCTGGGTGCACCTGTGGCTGCAGGGGTGTGGAGGAGAAGGGAGGAGAGCAGCCAGCCCCTCGTTTCCTGGAGGAGAGAGCAGAGGCACGACGGAGCTGTGCGTGCCATCACTGCTGCACGAGCCTCGTTTTGCTGCTGTGGGTAAACAGCAGCAGTGGAACTGGCTTCATGAGGTCTCTGGTGCATGCTCTGTCTCCGGGCATGTTTTAGCTGTTGTGCTGCTGCTGTTGTAACCCAGGCAGGGAGAGCTGTCAGCGTGCAGACCGCCCGTTTGTCCCCTCGTGAAGCCGTTCATTGTGCTCGTTCTGCGAGCAGTCCTGCTGTCTGAGGCAGCAGCTGAAAATAAGGCTAAGGAAACGCTTGCTCTTGGGGGCTGGGATTTTAATCAGCATCAGCTTGAAAAAGAAAGCAGGGCACACGGTGCCCTCCGGACGGCTGGGAGCTCGGCGCGGCCCCGGTGCGTGGTGCTGGGGGGGTCCAGGAGCAGCAGCTGGGATCTGGTCAGGGCTGGAGCAGTGGATCCGGCCGCGGTGGCACTCGCTGGCTTCCCTCCTTATCACGCTGAAGTGCTGGCTGGCTCGGGAGGATGCTTTAAGTGGTGCCCAGCCCTCTTCTGTCTCCTCTTTCTCCTGCCAACTGCTCGGTCCCTTTCAAAATCTGTCTGCTGTTACCCAAAGGTGACCCCAGCCTGGTCCCGCCAGGCTTCGAGCGCTGCTGAGGGGACACTGCGACCCTTCCGGGCTGGCGCTGATGGGAGCTGAGGGCACTCGGTGTTTTCCACAATCTGGCTCTTAATCTACGAGGGGAAAGTCTAAAAATGCTAAACATCCCAGAAATGTGCCCACCTCTCTGCAGTTATGCGCCCTTATCTTGGCGGGGCGCTCCCTGCTCGCAGCACCCTCTTGTGGTGCGCGACTCCTCCAGCTCCCTGGTGGGGCCCGGCTGCGTGGCCGTCTTCTGCTCCGCTTCCAGCAGGTGAGCAAAACCTCTCCAAGCCCCACAAGTCATCAGAATATGGATGCTGAAGGTTACAGGCTCCTACAGCAAGAGCGGAGCGGTCTTCACGGGTGCAACTTCTTCGGTAGGGCCTGAAGGGTGTTCTAGGAACCTAAAGAGATTTCCTCCTGCGGCTGTTTTCCTTAATACGATGTGATTCCAGTTCCTTCCCGTCTCCTCCATCACCCAGACAAATCCGATGAAGATTCAAGGCTCTTAAGTAGTTTTGGAAGCGTTAGTACTTTTTCTGGAGCAGAGCAAAAGCTCGTCCTCAGGCAGGAGCTGCCAGCAGCGAGGTGTCCTTGGGCTGGGCTGGCAGGGGAAGGGGAAGGGGAAGGCACGCTGCTGCCTGCAGCTCTGCTGCCTTTTACCTCCAAATGAGACTACCCCCAATTTATTTCTTTTTTTAACGTGCAAGGGAACCGTCAACACAACCGGAGTCTGGGGTGCCCTGCATGCCTCGGATTCCTTTGCGAAGGGATGCTGTAAATACAGCCGTGAAGCGCCCTACATCCCTGCCTTCCTTGGCAGCGTGCTGGCTCTGGGTGAGCTCCATCTGCTGCCATCTGAGGGCTGGGGCTGTGTCCCCCCGCAGCAGCAGGGCGCGCAGACCTCTCCCAGCCCGCGTGCGTCTGGCTGCTCTCCCAGCTCTTACCTTTGCTGCAGGAAGGGCGCACTGGAGGCTTGCAAGCTGCTTATTGCTGGCACCTCGTAGCAGAAGAGCAGTTGGGACGGTTTGGGCCGAGGTTCTGAGTCCTTTGCTGCTTATTCCACACTGGTGAAGCGCACCTGGCAAACGCCCCGTTAACTTTTGTGTTCCTTTGGTTTCCAGCTGAACTTTCTCAAGCGATGAACAGCGGAACGGGCTTGTCCAAGCCTTCCCCTCCTCTCCCACCGAAGAGAGGCCTCCTGCCTAGCACCACGTCAGAGGCAGCTCTCGCTTCCAAGCCCCCGAGCGACAGGACGGTGACGGCAAGCCGCCCCGTGCTGATACCCATGCACGTGGCCCCCGCGTACCCGCCGCCCTCGCCATCGCCGCCGCTGCCCACGCACGTACCGCCGGAGCCTCCCCGCGTGCCCTTGCCCACCTCCACCCCCGTCCTGGACCCGCCGCGCTCCCTGGACCTGCCCAAAGAGCCCCCCCCTCCTCCTGAGGACTTCAGGCCCCCCGAGGCGGCGAAGAGGACGGCGGAGCAAGGCTTCGGCGAGCCTCACGCGCTGCCGCGGCTGCCCCAGGTCCCGCTGCACATCCGGATCCAGCAGGCGCTGGCCAGCCCCCTGCCCGTCACGCCGCCTGCCGACGGCTCGCACAGAGCCCACTCGCTGCTCTTTGAGAACGACGCCTTCGGGGAGGACAGCGGCACGCTGGGCAGGACGAGGTCCCTGCCGGTCACCATCGAGATGCTGAAAGTGTGAGTACCTCACCCGTTACCTCCGGTAACGCTTCCCCGGCATGCTGGAGTTGCACCCCCTGCTTCTCGCAGCCAGGTTCTGACGGCAAAGAGAGCAGCCCTGGTTTCTTTGCTCTTTGCAACACTCCGGAAACCGTTTTGCCCGTTGGCTGAATCTTTCAGCCTCTTAGGGGCCCGGTGCATCTTCCCCGTGAAGTTAAACCCAGTTCTGCGAATTTGTCACTCCAAGGGAAATGTGTTCTGGAGTACAAATGCAGGCGGGTGCCAGGAATCTGGCCTGTCCTTAATTGCACTAGGACAAAACGAGGTTCTGGATTTCATCCAGTCGTGGCCTGCTTAACCTTGCCTTTTGCAAAGGGAAGTGGGAAAGGGGCTGTCTCGTGTGGTACCAGAGCTGAACCTGAAAGTCCCAGCGCAGGGTGGCAAGAGGATTGCTTGTTTCTGCAGTGAACCTGTCTCTGGCATTTCCCCCCAGAGCTCCCTGTGTTTTGGGGAGAGGGGACGGAGCAGGGTCACGGGGCTCTTCTGTCTCTGGTTACGGGGCTCCCACAGACCTGCCTTCTATGGGCTGAGCACAGCTAACAGGGCTTCATGTCCAGGGTATTCCCCAGCGCCCGTGGGATGTGTTGAGATGTAATAGTGTGCTTCTCGTTAGTCCAGACGATGAGGAAGAGGAAGATGAAGACCAGGAAGAAGAGCAGCCTCCGGGCCCTCGTGTGTATATTGGAGATGTGCCGTCTGTAACGGTCATCCCAAAGCTGGTACCCCAGGTCCTGCCAGAGGAGCAGGAGGGAGACGAAGGGATGAGCGACTCTGACTCGGAGGGGCCCATCCTGTACAAAGATGACGAGGATGAGGAAGAAGATGAAAGCCATAACAGTAAGGCTTTGACATTGCAGCTCTCCCTCCTTGCCCCTGATGAACTCAGTCCTGGCTGTATTGAGATCTGTATCAAAGAGCTGGTTCATGCAGTGCTTCAAAGCTGCTGGCTCTTGGTTTCACGCTGTACCACGTCCTCTCCCCTGCCTTTTCAAAGCCTGCAGCAGCCAAACCTGCATGTTCATCTGGTGAGATGCTCTCCCTCCAGCTGCAGATGGTGAATGCAGTAGCCTGTGCTGTCCCACCCCTTCAGGTGGGGTGGCATCAGCTGAGCTGCTGGCATCGCGCAGGGATGCTGGCTGCTGCTGTAGTGACCAGTTCTGGCTCGGCTGGGTGCTGTAGTGCTGAGCTGGGAAAGCAAACCCCGGGGGAGAGCACAACTGCCAGGGGCTGTGCTCAGGCACCACCGTCCTCAGTCACATCCCATCGCTCTCCCCGCAGGCACGCTGGCTAACAAAGTGAAGAGGAAAGACACGCTAGCCATGAAGCTGGGGAACGCAACCGCGGTGCAGGAAGAAAAGTTTGTCTTTCCTCGGAAGAGCAAGGAGGAGTGGAACCAAATTCGGAACCAGATCGGGTCGACACTGACCAGGTACCACAAGCAGAGGAGGGTTGCGTGTGAAGCGTCGATAAGGCCTGAGGGGTGGGACTGGACAAAGCTGGTGTCTTCTCTAAGCAGCCTCTGCTGGAACACCACGGTTGGTTGGGGCAGTGCTGCTGGATCAGGGCTGGGAGGCCAAGTGTTGCTTTCCCCCCTGCGTTATAAAGGCTGGAATTTTCTCCTGGCATTGAGCAATATCTCCTAACAGGCCCCTGATTCCAGATGTTAAATGGTTTGGGAGGGGAAAATCTCAAGGACTACAGAAGCATTACTGCCGTAAAATACAGATGGCCTATAAAGATGAGAACAGATGCAGGCGGAGTGCTGATGGGGGTGGGTGAAGCTGGGGCTGCTGATATTCCAGTCTCTGCTCATCTGCCCTAAGAAGTTTCCCCTGAGCTTTTGGGGGGCAGAGCGCTTCCCTAACCTGGGCCTGGGGCTGAACTGCTTTGCTTGAGTGGAGGGGAGGAGAGCCCCAGACAGGGCAGCAGTGATCTCCACTGGTGACTGAGCAGCGCTGAGGAGGTTTGAGAGCACTCAGACCACAAAAGCAGTGATGTTCTTCATCCCCTGCTGATGGATGACCAGATGACAAGCGCGTAATGTGTTCTGCTTTTCTTTAGACGACTGAGTCAGAGACCGACAGCAGAAGAACTGGAGCAGAGGAACATACTTCAACGTGAGTAATGCTCCTCTGGTGGTCCTAAGTAATAAAAGCTGCCGTGTTTCCCATCTCACATTTTAGTACATGGATACGTGGAGTCTGCCTGAAATGTACAGATGGAGATGCTTTGGTTACATCACTGTAGGAAGGCAGTTCTGCTGACTTTTCCCAGTACTTTGTTACCATTAGAACCTGGATAAAATCAGGCCCTCAGTGGTGGCACCAAGCAATATAGTTCAAAGCATCATATTGTGGAAGCACTACCAGTCCCCTGCCTGAAACCCCAGGGCAAAATATGTGAACTGGTTAAGACTCTGCTCTGAAGTTACACAGCAAGGACTGTTACAGGTTTTTGTTTGGGCTGGACTTTTATTTGTGGTCCAGACATCACAGCATTGTACTATACAATCCAGAAAGCAGCAGCTCATTGTTCAGTGAGCGGTGTTTCTCTTGGCCATACCTTGTTCTGCAACAGTTTTAAACATCTTGGGGAAATGTCAGTTCAGGAAGTTTCCATTTAAAATATTTATCTGCACTGCTGTTCTCTTTAAACTATTAGTATAATAGCTTTGGGGAAGAGCGATCTGCAAAGAGGTTTGGATGTATTTTGACAGCATGGCCATTAATCTTTAACATACATGCAGCTGGAGAGAATGACTCACGCGTGCCATGTTAAGGCCCACGTTACCACTGTCAGTCAGTGGAGCGCTCGGTGAGTAAGGGTATGGAGTTGGGCTGCTCTCTCTGCCTGTAGTGAGTGCAGATACGTAGTCAGTCTGATAAAGCTCGACGTTCTTCTCTGTTCAAGTCCAGAAGGCGCTTTTCAAAACCTGTGATGCTTACAGGGAAAAAAATTGTTTCTTTTTTTTTTCCCCCTTGGCAGCGAAAAATGAAGCTGACCGTCAAGCCGAGAAGCGAGAGATCAAACGCAGGCTCACCAGAAAGGTACTGCTGGCCGTCGTGCTGCGACTGCCATCTGGCAGAGCTGTCGGGGACGGTGGTGGCTCTGAGCACGTCGTAGGCGCCTTGCTGCGGGTGAAGTCACGGGGCTGTTGTGTAATTGTCCCCGGTGCCCTCTGACTGCGGGGACTGCAGAATGTGGTCTGTCAGCCACGCCAGCCCTTGGCACCGCAGCCAGTTTTGGCGCTGACAGATCTGAGCTGGCATCAGGTGTAACAAGCTAGGTGAGATCTGTTTGGCACCTGGCACTTGAAAGGTTTGCCCGTGCTGGCCTGTTACAGCATTACTTCAGTGGCCACGACATTCACACCATGCTCCCCAAAATTCATTTCACAAGGAACAGCTCGGGAGAAGCCGAGCAGAGCTGCTTTTAGCTGTGATGCCCAGGTTACTCGCTGTTACACATTGCTGGGGAAAATATCTTCCCAAGGGCCTGCAGATACGAAATGTGAGTTCTGCTGTAGCTGAAGCAGAAAATGGGCTTGGTTCAGGGGTGTCATGTGGGGCCACCCTGCAGTGGTTGTTCCCAAGCCCCTCGTTCTCTCTTCCTGGGAGTGTGGCCTCGGTTCTGCCCTTGTGGCCTCGTGATCCAAACAAGACCCATTAGAGGTAAATCGTCTGTGAGAGGATTTGCCTGGTCCCTTGCAGGCTGCATTGTGAGCAGGACCTCGGTGTCCCAGCGAGGGAGCTGGTCTCTGTTTCTCCTGGGATGGCAGCTCCTGAGCAGCTCTGGGGACAAGGCACACGCTAACTTTTTGTTCTTGCATTCAGCTTAGCCAAAGGCCTACAGTGGCAGAGCTGCAGGCCAGGAAGATCCTGAGGTTTAACGAATATGTGGAAGTGACAGATGCTCAAGACTACGACCGGCGAGCAGATAAGCCGTGGACAAAGCTTACACCGGCTGACAAGGTAACAGGGAGCGTCCTGTTCCCAGGTGGGGCAGGGAGCTAGGTCAGGGTGTCCCAAGCAAAAGGCTGAGAGCCGAGAATTGCTCTTTCTTCTTTTTTTTTAACCTCCGCATCTTTCCCTCTGCCACCCCACCAAGCACCACCAGTGTGCTTCACCCACGTGTGCTGTACCCAGCCCTGTTCCTGCCCCCTCCACGGTGACACGGAGCCCACACGGGCACTGCCTGCACTGCAGCGTGACCTGTCTCGGCTTCTGGGTGGTATAAAAGGGTGCAAGGCACGGGGCGGTGGTTGGGGGAGTGCGGTTTTTCACAGGCTGAGGCAGGCTTAGGCAAGCTGGCGGGGAAGACGCCTGTTCTCATCTTCCCTGGCCACTTGGGGGGACTGCCCGGCCTTGGTGTGGAGGAGGTGGGGCAGATTAAATTCTGCCTGGTGCGAAGGATCTGTGAAAGCTGAGGTGGCTGCTGCAATCAGCTCCTTCCTCTACCAAAAGGAGCTGCGGGATTCAGGCTTATGTTTAAAAACTGCTCTTACTCTTCGCTTCACCACTGAAAGGTGATAGAAATCAGCCCTGAGCAGGAGTGTTGGAGCCACAACACCTTCTTGCCGTGTCTGAGCTCACTTAAAATGGGGGATAGAGGGTCATATGCCCCAGCAGGAGATAAAGATCTCTCCCTTTTCACGCAGGCTGCCATCCGGAAGGAGCTAAACGAGTTTAAGAGCTGTGAAATGGAAGTCCACGAGGAGAGCAAACAGTTCACACGGTGAGACCACAGCGCTCGTGTAGTCAGTGCTGTTGGGAGAGCTGTGTTGCAGGGGTGCTGCTGGGAGGCAGAGCATTAAATCCATAGGAAAAACGACCTGTGCAGCACTTGCAGATTTAACATCCCTTTCCACCTTGGTGTTGTTGGGTGACAGGAGGGGTACCTGACATGAAGAGGTGTTCTTCCCTAAACTGGGGCTTAGATCCTGGAAACTCAAAATGGCCAGTGGCTGGTTTAGGGTGTTCCTGAAACCTGTGTGAGGCTGCAGCCAGAGTGTGCTCTTCCGGGGCTAGAGACATATGGCAGAAGCCACAGCCACAAAGCGCACTGGTAGTTAGCTCTGATGTGACCCATGCAGTAACCTGTGCATCATGGCGCGAGTGATTCTTCCCCCCGCCCCCAAGCTGTGTGGCTGAGTGTTTGCAGAGCACAAATGCTTTCTAAGGCAGAGGTGAAACTGTGAACAGCTTCACTGAGGGCTGAGAATTCAGAAATGATTCAGTTCAGTAGCTGTTTAACCCAAGTTCCAAGGATGACACTTTGTTGGTTTTTTTTTCACTTGGCTTTTAGGTACCATCGACCATAATCTTCCAAGAAGGAGCAAGAGACCCAAGAGGACTGGAAGTTCTCTGCGTCCCTCTCCTGGGCAATACAGCAAGGGTAGAACCTCGCCTCTTCCAAGATTTGCCTTCAAAACATATCCAGAAAAGGGCTTTTGGCCAGGGAAGGGGGAATCCTGTCTGAATGTAGCATTTCACTGGAACAAACACGTCTCGAGTGCCATCAGGCTGGAACTGAACACTATACCTCGCGCAGCTCAGCAATATGCCTCTCCTCCGCCGCCAGCATCCCTGCCAGGAGTCCACGCACCTGTGAACGAGCAGTTCGTTCCCCAGCTCCCTTTCTGTCGTGACGGGCCCGGTTCTCAGCTGTACATACTCCTTTTGGGTGCAAACCCTTAGTTTCCTCCTCCTTACCTGGAGGAGGAAAAAACTTGGCAGCTCTGGTGTTGGAGAGCTGAGGAATGGAGAGTGGATGTGCTAGGAAGCACGCGTGTATATTAGCTGTGTACAGAGAACCCTGTGCAGGTGCTGACCTGGCAGACAACTGACATGTGACTCGTAATTTTTTGGATTTGCTCGCGTCTGTCATATCTTTAATGTCCTGAATCACTACTGACCAACGGTTTGTTGTCCTGGAAGGGAATTGTATAGATATTAACATATGCTGCATCTTTTTTGTAAAAAAAATCAAAACAAAAGAACTTAAAAACAGAAAAAAAGGCAAAAAACAAAACACAAATGTATAAAGCATTCCCTCCCTGCTCTCTCACACTTGCGGTGATGTTAATGGATCTTGTCTTGAGAATATCTAGGCTTGTTTAACAAATTACAGAACCAGGAAATGACTGTTGCCTTTTTAAAACTTTTTAATTTGGGGAAGCTGTGGTAGTAGTAAATTCTTTTTACCATCGCTTCCTCTCAGATGTTTTTTTTACTCTCCCAAATCAGGGTGAAACTTGCCTTTTCTCATTTTTACAGCAAAACCTACTGGAAACTTGATAATTTCACTGTGTGGGTGGAAGGTGCGGGGAGGAGAAGGGGTTTAAAAAAGTGACCTTAAAATAGATACTCTTGCTCTTCTGAGAATCTCAAGTTGGTTCTTCCGGAACTTTGGGTTTAAAATCTGGTATGGGCGCGCTGCTGTATCATGCACAGAACTAACCCACGTGTGAGATGCCACTAGCCATGAAGGGAGTATCACAGGCCTGCAGGTTGTGGGAATGAAGAGGAGGGCTCGCCTTGTTCGCAGACCTGCCGGCGTGGTGCTCGGGCTGTTTTGGGAGCCCCATGGCAGGCCAGGCCTCGCTGCGCTGCCTCCGCGCCATGCCAAGGCTCGGGCCCTGCGCCCGGCGCTGCCTTCGCCCGCGGGGGGTCCGCGTCCCTCACAGCTTCCCCGTGTACAGTACGGCTGTAGACTAAATCATTGCATTGTATATCTGTCTCCTCATCAACAGATTTTAATTATTGAATAAAAGTATTTTAGGATTTTTTTTAAACTGCTGCTCTGGTTGTGTTTTAAATGGCTCCTATTGGAGGGGGTTGGGGGTTCAAAGGTCTCTGCTCCCCAGGATCAGAGAACATCCTGAGGTGTAACGGACCCACAGGGATCACCGGGTCCAACTCCTGGCTCCACACAGCACCACCCCAAAACCAGACCATGTGTCTGAGAGCATTGTCCAAATACTTCTTGAGCTCCACCAGGCTCGGGGCTGTGCCCACGTCCCTGGGCAGCCTGTCCCAGTGCCCGACCACCTCTGGGTGCAGAACCTTTCCCTAACACCCAGCCTGACCCTCCCCTGTCCCAGCTCCATGCCGTTCCCTCGGGTCCTGTCGCTGTCCCCAGAGAGCAGAGCTCAGCGCCTGCCCCTCCGCTCCCCTCGTGAGGGAGCTGCAGGCCGCCATGAGGCCTCCCCTCAGCCTGCTCTGCTCTGGGCTGAACTGTTACCCTAAAAGTCAGTCAAATAAACTCTCTAAGGCTCAATTTGGGTTTTAGAAAGCAGACGTTCTTTAACTGTGGTGCCAGACACACGGGATCATTCCACCCAGTGTGTGTGCCCAGTTATCTAGGCTACAGCGGTTACATACAATCAAAACATGCATATCCATTAGGTTTCCAAGGAATAACCAACACATACATACAGTTTCCCATAACTCATTAAAATATGCAAATGTCCCTGATGCGGGCATAATTGTTCCCACTGGTGGTTTTGGGGGTGAATCTGGTGGCCGTCGGTAGTCTTCCTCACTGTGTTTGCTGCTTAAACCCAGGTCTTGTGCATGCTCAGGCCATCTCGTTCTTTAGCTCATTTCAGTTTAGGCGTGCATACTAAATTAAGTGATTTACACGTGAGGACACGTGCACACCAGGACTTTCTCACCTATTCTTTACAGTTACACACCCCAGGCCTAGGTCATCTTGCCCCCCTCCCCTGTCCTGTTGTGGGGACACAACTGGGATCCCATCCTGTGTGGCCTTACAGACAAGGCTCACTGACTAGTGCGTTCAGGTTGGAAGTGAGGAGACATTTCTCCTCAGAAAGAGCTGTCAGGCGTTGGGACGGGTTGCCCAGGGAGGTGGTGGCGTCACCGTCCCTGGGGGTGTTCAAGGAGAGGTTGGACGTGGGGCTTGGGGACATGGTCAGTGGGTGGCGGTGGTGGCAGGGGGCGGTTACACCAGACGATCTCTGAGGGCTTTTCCAACCCCAGTGATTCCAGGATTCAAACCTCCCCCCTCAGCCCCCTTCCCGCCTTCCCACTGCGCATGCTTCCCCCGCTCCCGCTGCGCCCGGCCCCTTTCCCGCCAAAGCGCCCCTTTTGCACACGAGCCGCTGGGCCCTCCCTCTTGTTCTCCGCGCATGAGCGCCCAGGCCCCGCCCCCCGGGGCGCTCTATAAATACCGCGGCGCGCAGCGTCTCCTCCTCTTTCCCCGGCGGCGGGCGGCGAGTGTGGAAGGTGAGTGTGGCCTCCCCCCCTCCTTTTTTTTTCTTTCACTCTTTTTTCCTATTCTCGTTTTTTTCCCGTTCTCCTTGCTGCGGCGTATGGAGCCGGTGACCTTTTTGAGGGCTGCGAAGGGCGGTGCTGCTTGCAGCCAGCCCCGGGCCTACCTGCGCTGAGGGGGAGGCCGCGCCCCGGGGGGGGGGGGGGTCGCTCTGGGCAGCGCCGCCCCTCAGCGCCTCCTCTCCCTTCCCTCAGGTTCGTTCCTGATGCTCGGTCCGGCCTCGGCCTGCCTGCTCCCCGAGTGAGTGTCCGCCTGCGGAGCGGGGGGGACCGGAGGGGTGTAACGGGGTGAGGGGAGGCTTGGGGGGGGGGTGTAAGGGGGTGTGGGGGGGCAGGCCCCAACGTGGACACCCGGAGAAGTAGCTCTCTCATGGCTCTGTCCGTGTGGCGCACGGGAGCGTAGGCCCTCGGGCCTGTGACGTACAGTCCCCTTCCACAACGTTGGAGAACGAGCCGGGCCTCGAGTCTGCAGCCTGCATATTCCTACTGCTTCTCTGAGCCCCCGGGCCGTTACAGAGGAGATAAACCATGCAGGAAACAAATTACACAGGGGGGCTTCGTTCCGGGACATGGGGAGACGCGGGGGGGGTGCAGGTCGGACAGTCCGAGAGCAGTTACTTAACGCCCTTTGTTTGTTTGCAGCTTCTAACTTGAAAAACTTGATGTGGGGGGCACGCTGCTTTGGAAGGTGAGTGATTGTGCACAAATGTTGTGTAGTTACCTTGTCATCTCGATAGTTTCCCCTTTGAATAAGTTTCAGGTATTTGCTTTTAACTGGCTTGTGCAAACTGAAATGGATCAGGGGTTTGAAATAATGAAATACCAATAGTGGTGTTTAACAGCAAAAGCTTAGTTTGTGCGTTCCTTAGGTTCTGAGCTTTTGTTGGGCTGATATGAGGATATGAGAGGCCTGCTCCTGAATATTAGAAAAAAGGGGAAAAGCTTTTGTTTGTGAAGGTGAATGATGCTTAATTGGCTTCTGAGGCTTTATTGTTATGTGAATTTGGGAAAGAGCAGAACCAAATTTGTGCGGAGTCATGGAGGCCCTGGCTTAGACCCTTGCCCTTGTGAAACCTGACCCAGCTCAGCCATTTTGTCGTCTCAGCCTCATCTGAACAGGAACAGCCCGTGTGCGCTCACTTCCATGTTAATCAGTCCCAAAGCAAAGCAGACTTTTTTTTTTTACTCTGGGAAAAATGTGTCAGTAATGTGGGTGCAGAAGCACTGGGCCCGTACTGGGGAGAAGGGAAATGGAAGGCATGTGGGGCATGTGGTTTGCTTAATGAGGGCTGGGAGCACGTGGCTGTACTGTCCCTGGTCACGTATGTGATGGACTACCAAAATGGATTGTGCTTCCTGCCAGACTATAAGTAGGAAAACCCACGTGGAACACAAGCAATAAGCTTTCTTGATTATTTCTGTTGTTGTTGCAGACACTGGAGAAAGCCTGTGATTGAGTGCTACCAACCTCAGTGTGCGTGCCCAGTGAGGGTGAGTATGCCCCGAGCACAGCTCCAGCCCAAATGCTGAGCAGAGGTGGTGGCCAAGGTTCGGTTCCTGCAGGGTGTGCAGTCCGAGCCTCTGCAGAGTTCAGAGCGGGCTGGAAATGGGAGGAGGTGCCCACACGTGGTGACCTCGGAGCACGTGCTTCGTGCTGGGGGCCTGCAGTTTTCTGCCCAAAGCAACCTCCAGAGCAGTTCTCTGCTGTACCAGAGCACCCAGAGGCTGCGGGGGGGTTGTGTAGCTGCTGCGTGAGGTGGCACACGAAATGAAGCAGGGGCTGAACTCCTGTGGGTGAGCTGCACCCTGAGGACCGCAGAGCTGGGGGCTCTGGTGGGTTTCCATGCCTCATCTACACCAGCTTGGGGGAGCACGTGTCTGAGCACCACCTCCTGGTCCTGCACCTGAAAAGGAGCCCAAGAAGTGAAGCGAGGCAGTGGGAACTGTTGTGGCTGTGAGGGGAGGCTGCCTGGTGCTGGGGAAGAGGGTGAGAGTGGGAGTATGGTATGGAAGTCATGGTACGGTGTACAGCTGGTGGTCAGTGTCCATCTGGGAAGTTGGCGGCTTCTGTGAATGTTCTGGGACCGGTGATGCTGTGCCTGACAAATAAAGTACTTTGAAATGGTGTCGTGTGGCTGTTTTCTCTGGCATTGGTTTGTTCTCTGAGTGGAGCTCAGGAAGCCCCAAGTAAACACTTTGTGTAGAGTTGGGTTCTACCCCCCTTGGATGGCGTTCAGCCTGCCCTCATTGCCAGCAGTCTCAGCTCCTGGGACTGGGAGGTCGTAGCTCAACGTGACCACTACTGGGGATTACTGGTGCGGATACCACCAATGAAAGTTTTGTAACCCTTAGAGCCGTCGGAAGTTCTGGGGTGGGGGGCTGGGGGTTGTAGCTCTGGCTTTAGGGCTGTTATGATGCGGGTAACCGTACGTGGGCGTCTTTCCCCCCTGTTAAGTGAGGGGCTTAGAGCAGCTTTCATTCCCGGTGGGCCTCTATGAACACTTGGGGATCTTTAACCCCGCCTGTAAGTAGTGTGTGGCGCCGTCCCCAGGGCTGGGGGTGCTCTGAGCAGGAGGAGAGGGGCGGCTGCCGGGGCCGGGCTGCGGGGCCTCTCGGAGCTGGCGAGGGAGAAGGAAAGGGGGTGCCCGGGGCTGGCGGGCTGGGCAGGAACTGCCCTGGAGGAAAACTAAAGGGGGGGCGGGGGGGGGGGGCACTGAGCTTCAGGGGGCAGAGCTCGTGAGGCCGAGCGAGTTGCGCCGCTCGGTTTGGGGAAAGAATTTGCTAAAACGGGGCTGGAAGTTGCTCCGGGGGCTGGGGCAGGCGGCTTTCGTGGTTTTTTTTTGGGGCGGGGGGGGGGCTCCGGGGCTGTTGGGCTCCCGGCCGCGTTCCCCATCGTTCACGGGGCAAAGAATGACGGCGGAGGGGCTTGCGGGGAGCCCCCCGTTTGTGTCCAGTGTCCGGGGGGGGATCCCCCCGCTCTGGGGCTCCTCCCCCCCCCTCAAAGGACCCCACGGGGGGGCTCCAGGTCCCTGCCGGCCGCTTTCCCCCCCCCCCTCCGCACTGCCCCAGCCTCTCCGGGGGGGGGGGGATGCAGCTGTCCCGAGGGGCTCCCCCCGTGCCCGGTGCGCCGGGGCCAGGCCCGGGCCCCCCCGCAGCCACCACCAGAGGGCGCCGGTCCCCTCCCGGTCCCCGTTGTCCCCCCCCCGGGGCCGTCCCCGCGCATGCTCGGGGCCGGGAGCGCGGCGGCGGCGGCGCGGCGGAGGTGGGAGCGCGGCCCCGGGGCCGGGGGCACCGAGCGGGGACGGGGAGGGGGGAGAGAAGAGACGGGGACGGGCACCGGGGGGGGAGGGGGCCCGGGACCTACTGCTCCGCACGGGGGCCGCAGCTTTGCCCCCCCCCCCCCCCAGCTCGGTGTTGGGCTGGGGAAGGCCGGGGAGCGGCGGAACCGGAGGGGGGTGGCGGGGAAGGGCGGGCGGGCGGGAGATTCAAACGGGGATCCTCGGGATAAGGGGCTGGGGGGGGGGCCCAGGGTCCCCGCCTTCCCCTTGGGACGGTCGCGGGGTGTTTGAAAGCGGAGGGTTTTGGTGGGGAGGGCAGAGTTGCAGGAGGCTCGGCAGCGGGAGCACGCGGTGGGCGAAGCGCGTAAGAAAACCGAAAATCTGGGGTTTTCGAACTGGGGTGGAGGTTGGTGCTCGAATCCTAACTCGCTGTCCTCAGACCCTTAGGAGATGGAGGCTGCGGCGATCAGAGGGGAGGCCCGGGGACCGTCTTCGGAGAAAAATCCTGACAGCTGCGCTGCGGCTTCCCGGCAAGCTCCCGGCTGGGTGATCCCCTCACAGTGTCTTTGTTTGTTTAGGTCTGAACCACCATGCCGGGAAAACGCACTGCAAAGAAAAGCCCTGTGCCAGAAGACGAGTCTCCCGCCAGGAAGAAGCTTAAAGGTAAGCAAACTCCCCCCGGGAGCCCCCAAATTCCCTGCGCAGCTGTACTGGAAGGGGTCCCCCCCCACACCCTACCCCGGCAGCGCTCCGCATGCCTCCTTTCTGCCCCGCGATGCAGTCAGCCACCCGTCCCACCGGACGCAGCCCGGCCTGGTGCTTTCGCTGGGGCAGGGGGACGTCGGCCAGCTGGGCCTGGGCGAGGGCGTGATGGAGAGGAAGAAGCCAGCCTTGGTGCAGCTGCCGGAGATGATCGTGCAGGCGGAGGCAGGAGGGATGCACACCGTGTGCCTCAGCGAGACGGGCAAGGTGAGTGCGGCATTTCAGGCTGGGGTGGAGGGGGCAGCGTGGGGACATGGGGGAGGCTGAGCTGCGACCCCCCGCAAGCTCGGGGAGGTCCTCGTATCCTGGG
Organism: Cygnus olor; assembly: GCF_009769625.2. NCBI lineage: Eukaryota > Metazoa > Chordata > Aves > Anseriformes > Anatidae > Cygnus > Cygnus olor. The sequence goes on from NC_049191.1 coordinate 4,507,917, forward strand.
GCAGGGTCGGGATCGGACCCCGCTCCGCCCCCGTGTAGCTGCGGGGTGGCAACTTGCAGGTGTCCCTTGCTCCAGCTCCTGGATGGTGTCTGTGCCACAGACCTCAAAGTTTTTGGGGTGCAGAGGGATAATTGAGCCTGGTGGGGCTCCGTCCCCTGGCTTCACGAACGTCCTGCTGACTTCTGTGTCCCTTCCCGACCGGCTCGCTCTGTCTGCAGATCTACACCTTTGGCTGCAACGACGAAGGCGCCCTCGGGCGCGACACCTCGGCAGAAGGGTCTGAGAACACGCCGGGGCTGGTGGAGCTGCAGGAGAAGGTGGTGCAGGTCTCGGCGGGGGACAGCCACACAGCGGCGCTGACGGATGACGGCAGGGTTTTTGTCTGGGGCTCTTTCCGGGTACGTCGATTACTTAGAAAATCTCTGGAAGCTCTGCTGGGGGTTGCTGGGCTGCTTCAGTGACTCATTTGGGCGTGTGTCTCCTCACCCAGGATAACAACGGGGTGATAGGCCTGCTGGAGCCTATGAAGACGAGCTCTGTCCCTGTGCTCCTCCAGCTCAGCTCACCTGTCGTTAAAATTGTCTCAGGTGAGCCAGATCCTGGGTGTGCACGGGTCAGGCTGCTGAACGAGGCTGTTTCAGCCTTGGCTGGGGGGTGAGGGTCCAGAGGGTCCGTGCCCTTTTTCCTGGGTACAAGGGTCTGCTTGCTCCCTTCTGGCTCCTGAGAGAGCAGACCTCGTGTCTCTGCTAGCCCCAGTGTTGTTTTTAAATCAGGTTGGGTCAAATATTAACATGTTTTACAGTTTAGCTGTACAGTTAGTTTATGGCTGGTCTGAAATGCTTTACAGTTAGTGCCCTAACTGTCACCCCGTGGGGTTGAGGCGCTCACCCTCTCTGGATTTTCCCTGGCAGAGCAGCCAGGGAATTCATCCAGGGCCCAGGTGAGGTTGGGGGGCGCCTGTGCCTGTAAACCGTCCCAGTGAAAGTTCTGTGGAGTTTCAAATGGGGAAATGGGATCAGGAAGAGAGATCTTGGTGTTTCAAGTGTTCCAGGAAGCAGCAAACCCCACCGAATTCTAGAAGGCTTGGACAGCTGGGGTTTTGCTGTGACCCCTGGGTCTTGCTGGGGTCCTCGAGGGTCTGGACAGTGGCTGCTGCTCGCTCACCTCCCACGTCTCCTCGCAGGGAACGACCACTTGGTGATGCTGACGATGGACGGCGACCTGTTCACGTGCGGCTGCGGCGAGCAGGGCCAGCTGGGGAGAGTGCCGGAGCTCTTCGCCAACCGAGGAGGGCGGAAAGGGCTGCGTGAGTGGCTTTGGTGCTCGGGGACACTCGTGGCTGCGGCGGGCGGGCCGTGTGCTTGGGCTCCAGCGCTGAGCAGGGACCCGCCCACCCTGTCCCTTCCCCAGCAGCTCAGGGGCTTGTTTGTAAATCAGTTGCTTGAATTCGGTGATCTAAGGGGAGGTGCAAAGGGTGTAAAGCATTAGTTCTCATACCGCGCCTTGTTTCTTGTCCCCAGAGCGCCTGCTGGTCCCGCAGCGTGTCCCTGTCAGAGGCAGAGGCAACAAAGGCAAGATGCGCTTCCAGGACGCCTTCTGCGGGGCTTACTTCACCTTTGCCGTCACGCAGGAAGGTCACATCTATGGGTTCGGCCTCTCCAACTACCACCAGCTGGGTGAGTTTACTTGGTCCCTCCAGATCTCCTGCCTTCTCGGTGGCTTTGGTGGGGATCCAGAACACCTTGAACCCACCGTGCGCTCCCAGTGCCCGGTGTAGGACGGACTGGAGCTGGAAACGAGCGGGGGGATCACCCTGCATAGCTCTGGGTTTAGGTCCCAGCCCTCACAGCCCGTGGATTTGGGCAGAAATGCGATACCCTTCAGCGCTGGGACTGGGGGAGCTGGGCTGTTAGTGGGGTGAGCCCCGGGCGCATGGCTCAGTGCCGGTGCCTGGCCCGGGCTGTCCGTGCCCGTGTTCCTGACGTGCCGGGGTTTGTGCGTCCCGCCCCGCAGGGACCCAGGGCACCGAGCCCTGCTTCTCCCCGCAGAACCTGACGTCCTTCAAGAACTCCACCAAGTCCTGGCTCGGGTTCTCCGGCGGGCAGCACCACACCGTCTGCCTGGACTCGGAGGGTGAGCCGCAGTGGGTCGGGGGGGCTGGGAGCTGTGCCGAGCGCAGCAGGGCTCCCGTGGGTCTCGCCCGAGCTGGGAGGTGTTGGGGTGCGGGGGAAACGCTGAATCCCTCTGAGTCCCTGGTGTTCAGGGCAGCGTGGCTGCAGCGTCCGTGTGGGTGAGCCGTGAAGGGGCTGTTTGGCTCTTCCAGAAGCACAGCCCGGTTGAAAAAGTGGCATGGATTTGAAGCAGAGACCGGGGTGGTAACAGCAACCCACGTAGGGTCCTGTCCCCCACTGTGCAGCTTGGGGGCCCCGCGTTGGGATCTGGGACGTGGCAGGGAGGAGCGGTGCTCTCAGCTCCTCTGGGATCAGCCCTGGGGGAGGAAAGGTCTGCCTACAGCGGGCTTCCCTCCACTTCGAGTCACCTCCTGCACGTCTCTCGTGCCCCAGGTAAAGCCTACAGCCTGGGCCGGGCCGAGTACGGCCGGTTAGGCCTCGGGGAAGGGGCAGAAGAGAGGAGCACACCCACCGTCATCCCCGACCTCCCCAGCATCTCTTCCGTGGCGTGCGGCGCGTCGGTCGGCTACGCTGTCAGCAGTGACGGTGAGTGGCAGGCACTCCCTGCCCACGGAGCGCTGCCCGCCCCTCATCTGTCCCTCCTGGGGTGCTGCCCAACCAACTCAACCCCCCCGGGGCTTCATCACGTGCTGCTGGGGCAGGATTTGAGCCGGGTCCCAGTGCTTGCAGCCCCTGCCAAGCACCCAGCCCGCGGGAGCCGAGCAGCAGCTGCTCAAATATTTTTGTGGGCACTTGGCGGCAAGGTTTGGGGAAGAGTGTTGACCCGGGAGGGGGTCGCTGACCTGCTGGTCCCTTCTCCGAGCTGTGAACTCGGCTGCTGCGAGAGCTCTGTGTGCTCCGGCGCTGTGTTGGCTTGCCTGGAACACGTGCGGCCCGCAGCTGTGGGAAGGATTTGCCATCACGTGAGAACAGGCAGCGTGTCGATGGATGGGGGGGGAAACCTGGCCTGGGAGCAGGCTGTGTGATGAAAAACTGCTTCGAGGGAGGCCAAAACACCTCCCTTCTCTTACCCCCGCCTGCTTCTCTGGCACCCTTCGGTCGCCCCTTGCTTGGGGATTTCAGAACTTCACCCAGAACCCAAACTCGTCTCGCCTCTCTTGCAGGGCGAGCGTTTGCCTGGGGCATGGGCACCAACTACCAGCTGGGCACCGGGGAGGAGGACGACGTCTGGAGCCCCGTGCAGATGACGGGCAAGCAGCTGGAAAACCGCGTGGTCCTGGCCGTGTCCAGCGGAGGCCAACACACTGTCTTGCTGGTCAAGGACAAGGAGCAGAGTTGATGAAGCGGCTGGAGCACAGCGGGATCGCGGGGCCCGCGCACACACCCACCTTCTGCCCTTGGTCTCTTTTTGGGAGGCTGGTTCCCAGCTCTGCTCTCTCGCAGACCACGTCAGGGAAGGCAGGAGGGCCCCTGGAGCCGGGCCCCGAGGGGTCCTGGCGGTGTCTGCGTGGCTGGAGCAGGGATCTGCAGGGATGCTCGTGTTTTCTGTCTGCAAGTGTCTGTCTTCCCGTGGTACCAGGTGCTCTGTCAGCTCCTCCAGTTCAGCTTGGTCCTAAACTGATCTCAGTGCTGTGACTAGATGGGTTTTCCACCTTTTTTTTTTTTTTTTTTTGATATTTCCTGGCCCAGCAAAGCTGAGTGCCTTGTGCTTCACTACACAGAAGGGTTTGGGCATCAGGCTTCCTGAGGTTCCCTTGTTCCGAAGTCTCCAGGTGCTCCCCCCATCCCCTTCACCTGAACATCTTTTACCTCTGTGCGCAGGTCTCTCCTGTTACAGATTTGTCTGCCTGGGCTTGGTTGGGTGACGTCTCAGTCCAGCAGAAACATTCCCGTGCGGCGGGGACTTGGGGAGGGAGCTCTCGTTTTGTTTCCCTCTCACACACCTCGCAGTGGCGCAGAGGTGCTGAGGGTTGGCCGGGATGGATTCGTGTGCCCCACGGTGGGTGTTGCAGCCTGGGGAGGGGGACTGCAGCTGGATGCCGCCCGTTGCACGTGGAGCAGGTGCTGCGAGTGGGACTCTTGCTGCTGGAGAAGGTGGGCTCCTCCCTCCAACCTTCACTTCTGAGTCTGAGCCAAAATCCCACAAGAAGCGAGGCCAGGAGCAGGATCAAACGTTCCCCAACCTCCCTCCCTCCATCTCTTTTCTACAATCTCTTCCACTCTTGCTCTTTGCTCCCATCACCTTGGGAAACCCAGCAAAGCCAATGCCACGGAGGGGACTTAGTTCTTCTAATTTTCTCTGTTTAATTCTCTCCTCCGTCTGGTGAGGAAGGAGCCTCATTTGCTGTTAAGGCCTCGCTGAGAAGACAGAAACCAAACCCAGCTATGCACCTAATCCCTCCAACCGACGGGACTCTCCCCGTCGTCTCCGGTTCTTGCTCCAGCTGGTCTCGCTCCCTGTGCCCGGCCTGCCCCGGTTTTTCTTTCCGCGCTGCCTTCCAGGTACCTGGACTGAGAGGGGGGGCTCCGAGGACAGATTTTACGTGTTAAGTTATAGCGACGGGGGGAAGCGGTGGGTGTGTGTGCAGGGCAGGGGGGTGGGGGGCTGGGGGTTGTACAACGGCTTAGGTCAAATTTTTTAAAGAAAATGTAAAGTATTTTGGTTGATTGAGGAAGAGAGGAAAAAAAAAAAAGTAATCTTTTAATGTTTGGAATAAACTGAGTTTTGGTAAACCCTGGGCTTTCCCCTCGGTTTGGGGGGGGGTGGGCAGCACCTCCGTGGGCACAGCGCTCGTGCCAGGCTCACGTCTCTCAACCCCGGCGGTGCTGCAGGGGCTGAGGTTTGGTGTCTGTGCGTGGCGAGGGCTGGGTGCGGGTGGCAGGACGCTTTCCGTGGGTGCGGGGACACCCTCGGGTGCTGCCCGTGCCCGTACCCGGTGCCCCACGCCTGTGCACGGGTGCAGTGTGGGGACGCGGCCGCAGGACGGCAGCAGGAGGAGGCGCTGGGGGCGGCAGGGTGCAGGGGAGCGGGGCGAGGAGGGGATGGCTCCTGGGGGGTCCTGCTCGCCCCGTCGCCCTCCCTGCAGCGGGGGCCAGCTGTGGGGTGGGGGCCAGCCCCGTCCTGCCCCCGGCACCACCAGGGAGCTCGGGCTCGCTGGTGGGAGCACATTTGCACTGCAGCTGGAGCGTCGAGGCATGTCGATCGCATCCTGGAGCCTCCGGTGTCTGTTCCTCATTAACTGGTTTGGGAGCGGGTTCCTTAATGAGCCTCCAGCTGGGGATTTGGGCTTGGGCGCGTGGTTACTTGGGTTACAAGGAGCTGGGCTATGGACAGCCTCAGCTCCACGGCTCCTGCGAGTTTTGGGCTCGGCCGGGACAAGCTCTGAGGTGCATTTGGGGGCGATCTAAGCATGCAGCTGGAGGGGGGTGCTGAGCAGGAGGAAGAAAAAAAAAAAAAAGGGGGGAAAAAAAGAGAAAAAATCTCCACTAAAGAGCTGTGTTGGGTGGCTGCCGTGCTGGGCTCCCAAACAGCTCCTTTATTTTCCGTGTAAGCGTGACGTTGGGATGTGGACCTGGGGAGCATCTTTCATTGCCCGTTCCCTGTAATTCACCGTCAGCGTGGGCTGAGCCTTGGGCAAGTGCCCACCACAACCTGATGCTGCTCCCTGGGACCCTCGCCCCCACTCCAACTCCTCCACACCCGAGAGGGAAATTGCTCCGGGGCCTGATTCCTGGGGACAAGCTCAGCATTAATGCCTGTTTCTCCAAAACCAGCGTGGTTATTTTTATACCCCTTCCAGGGAAAACAAACCAGCTCCCCCCCCTTTTCCTTTGCAGCCCTTTTCAGCGCCCACCAACGGCGCCGTGACGCAGGGCTCTGAACTTGGGCGGCTCCGGTGCGATGCGCGTCTGCACGCGCCTCGCTCCGACCTATTTAGAGCTAATAAGTGCGGAGAGCCTTAATCCTGGGAGACGTGGGGATCCTCTGGCGGCGTGTGGACGGGGCGATGCTGACAAGCTGCCTCGGCCGCGGGGGCTGCAGGAGCGGCTGCTCGCTCCGCCGCATCTCCAGCCCTGGTGGGGTTGGGGCTGGCTTGGATGCGGAGGGATTAAATGGCCGGTGGGGCTGGGTTTGGGGTCTGGGTTTGAGGTGGGGGGTTTGGGGCAGTTCTTCGGTGGTGCGAGTGCCTCCTGAAGAGGGTAAGGCCTCTGTAAAGGTGATGGCTCGTTCAAAACTCCGTGGAAAACGTCTTTAGGAAGAACAAAAGGTAAGGGCTTGGGCTCAGCCCATTGCTGAGCCCCGACCCCCCATTTCGGGCCAGTTTTTGCAGCATGGCACCATCCCGCACAGCTCCCCCAGCCTCATCCCCAGCCCGGAGCTGGTGCAGCTGGTTGGGAACACAACCCCGATCACCCCAGCACCCACCTGCCCCGCTTCTGGGAGCAGAAACCATCTCCACGCGGGTGAGGAGCCTGCTGGAGCTCTGCAGAGCGAGGCGGCTTTTCAAGAAAGAGGGGAAAACGTGGCTGGGGAGATCAATCACACAAACAATGGAGATTAAAATTATCTGCCTTGATGAATCAGCTCGCGTTGTCTTGGGAGCCGGAGTGACGCTTCAGGGGGAAGTTGCTCCAAATTTGGGGAAGGATGGAGCCCCTGAGGACAGGGGTGGGAAGGAAAACAACTGAGGAAAGGGAAACGTCTCATTAACGTGGCTCTGCACTGGCAAGTCGGTGGGGGGGGGGAGGTGGGGGCATTTTGGGGATGAAGAGGAGGAATTTGGGCCCTGTGGTGGGGCGGGGGGGGGGGACAAGCCCTGCCCCATCCCCACAACAGCTGTGGGGTACAGGACTTAGTGCACGGCTGGGGCTTTCTGCACTGCTGAGGGGTGGCTCTTGTCACCTTCCCTGTGGCTCAGCGTGACAAACGGCTCCGGATGGCCGAACGGCTGCGATCAGCGCTCCCGGCGCTGCTCAGGAGCTGGGGCCAGAAGGAGCTCGGTGCTGCCTTCACCAGGCACCAAGCCCCCCAGAGCCCCCAGGCCCTCAGCTCCCTCTGCCTGATCCTCACCACCACCGGCTTGCACAAATCCCGTGCTCCCGGTCCTCATGCGCTACCGTTCGGAGTGTGCAAGAAGTGTTCGGTTTACAGGAAAAATACGATCGCAGCGTGGATTTGGGGCTTTTAGCATCTGCGGAGGATGAGCGTTGTGAGGCTCTTTGGTCTCGCTGCGCGCGCTGAGCGGTTGTTGTTCTGTTGTTCTGGTTGCGTTCTCGGATGCAGAGCAGCTACCTGTGCAGCGCTCCCCAGGGACCCCCGGGAGGGAGGCGCGTCTGTCTTCAAGGCGGTCTGGGGGCTGCTGAGTTGATTTCTTGGCCTCCTTTTCCTGCCTTGAAGAGGAAATGAGCTTTAATTATTGCAAAGTTTCCTGCTGGCGTCCTTTTGGGAGACCTGAGCGGCCTTTGGCAGCCTTTACACAGCCCCACGCACACCGGGGCTCTGTGCTTTCTCTCTCTCCAAACCCTAACCCTAATTATGACCCCCACCCAACACCTACATCGCCAAATCCTCCCATCAAATAGCGTTCACAACGGAAGCCTTTTTTCCCTGGGCTCTGGGAGCTGGCTAATTAAACCGCCCTGTGGAACATCGTCAGACCTAAAGGATGAGTCTGCGGCCGAATGAGAGGGCTGGGCACCTGCCCCGCCTGGTCCCACCGCACTCGGTAAGGGCAGCGCTGAGCAGGAGTGCGGGCAGTACATCCCAGTACGTCCCAGTATAACGGGGCTGTGCACTGGAGTGCATTGGGTCTGTGCTGCTCACACAGGGCTCAGCTGCTTTTAGCTTTGGCATGAAGGCACGAGTTGAGCAGGGTTCGTAACTGAGAGGAGGAGAGGGGGGAAAAAAAAAAAAGCCCTGGTAATTATTCATGGCGGGTTGTTTTTTGCTTTTTAAATGATAAATCACAAGTCAAGAAGCATCTCTTCAGGCCTGAGAGCCTCAACGCATCCCAGGCTCCTCTGCAGAAAGGGTGGTGGAAGATATCTCCGTGTCCTCGCCACGACAGGCAGACTTAGTCATTTCCTTATGCATAATAATGCAATTATGAAGTCAGTCTAGACCCGTGGTGCAAAGAAACAGGCGGCTGCGTAATTAATCACACGTGTAAGAATCAAGCGCGTTACATTAGGGTTCATTATTTTGTGGACTGATTAAAAAAAGAGGAATGTTCTCTGCAGCAGCAAATGTCTTCTAGGATTGCAAATGTGTTCCCTGAAACTCTCCGTGAGGTGCACGTGAGCAGGGGCCGCGTGGAAGCGTGGCTGGCACCGCCGCCTGTTCTCTGGGCTGTGAAATTGCTGGAGCCGGGGATGGGGCTCATTTTCCAAGGGTCCTGGATGCAGGGGACCGGGCTCCCCCTCCTGCCTGCCCTCTGGTTCCTCGCATGAGCATTTTGACCTTCACGAGCTTCCCCTTCCCTGGCCAAGGTCCCACGGATGCTCTGCTCCAGCCCCGCGCGCTCCCGTCCCTGCGCTTCCCAAGGTGCCGTGCCAGAAGCGATAAACACCCTAAAACCCAAAGTCTCATTAAGCGGCATGAGAGTTACAGGCTCCAACGCCCCTTTCTGTTGCATTTGCACTAAATCCTCATTTGCATTTAAATTACAAATGTCATTTGGGCCAGGCTTTGAGCGGCTGGGCTATTAAACTAGAACTGTATCTTGATGACCTGCGGCGGCCGCAGAGAGCCGCCTCGAGCGCCGCCGGTTCGGTGCGGAGCAGGGCTGCGTTTTCCCAGCATGGGAGAGTTTTTCAGACCTTGGAGATGGAACTGCAGCGATGCCTTGGTTCAGAGCAGGACGGAGGATGTGGCAATGTGGCACTGGCCCTGCACTCCCAGAAAAGAGAGAAATCCTGCTTTGTTTGAGCTTGGCAGCCTGGCTGGGAGATGCAGGATGGGGATTCATCTCTGGGAAGCTGTTGTATGAGCTCCCTTCAAGCGTTGTCTCATTTACACTTGCCTTCCACTACTGGAGATGAAATAATTGGGGTGAGCACCCCACTCTGCCCCCCTGCTGCTGGTTTTCCTCCCCACAAGGGTGCCATGGGGAGCACAGCCCCTCCCCGACCATCAGCCCCCCCCCCCCCCCAAACACATCCCCACTCATTTTCAGCATCCAAGAATTAAAGGAGAGCTGGAACCTCATTTTCTCTCTTTTTTTATTATTTAGAAAGCATGGATCCTATACAGCAATGCCAGCAAATCACGAGGACTGGGGGCGGTGGCTCAAGCAGGTCGAGGTCCGGGCAGGGGACCCGGCGCCGTCCCCACCACGCAGCTGGGGCAGAGGGGACAGGGCTGGGGGGCGCAGAGCCGCTTCAGTTCCGTGCACCTATAGACAGAGAGAGGTGTAGAGGTACATAGGTATGTATAAGTATGCAGAGTGCCCTCCGAGCGCCCAGCGGGGGCAGGATTGGGCCCCACTTTCCCGGGCTGTTTTTTGGGCAGGCGTCACTGCGGGGAGAAGCAGGATCAGCCCTCGGGTGCCTGCAGGGCGCTGCTGAGAAGTGCAGCTGGTTGGTGCTCCAGGTCCGTGTCACTCCCAAGTCTCACGTGCAGCATTTGCTATCAGTGGTCCCTTTTTCCCACAGATGTCCTTTTTTATTCAGCAAAACCTAAATTGAGAAAAGCCACGACCCCCCTGCAACTGCCTGACTGCGGGAGCTGGGGCATTACGGGGAGCCTTCACTAATCCGGGACAAAACCTTGGCACACATCAAGCTATCAGCAAATTTACACCAACAGCCTCTGCCTTTCCCTGTAAGCATCTTGGGTTTTCAGTTCCCAGCTCCTGGGGTGGAAACGGGGTTAAGATTTTCCTCCGCTTTCCATTTCTCCTCGTGCTCCTGCACCACCCTGCTCTCGCTGCGTCCCGGCTCCGGCTCTGCCAGAGCATGGGTGAGTTTAAAAAGTAATGACCACAAGCCTTTTAACCTGCTTTAAGGCCATCGCAGAATGTTTTCCAGCAGGCTGAGTTTGGCAGGGCTCCCCAGATGGGAAGAAAGCCCCATGGGGGTGGGAAATGGTTCCCCAGCATGGTCACCTCCCCGTGCCGCAGCACCCAGTGTCTCATCACTGTGCAGCCACTGCTGTGTTGGGAACTCTGCTCTTGGCATTGGCATCTCCAGGGGACACTGAGGCACTGGCTAAGGTGATATGGGGTCATCTGATTTTTTGGGAGTATCCCCAAATTGAGCTCTCAATTTGGATTTTAGCCTTATCCTGGAGTTTACGCTGAGATGCCCGTTCTGCAGAACATCTCCCTCCTGCAGGGACCTCAGCACGAAGCAGCTCCCCACCAGGAGCCTTTTTCACCAGAGGGGCTGAGGCTTCTTCCCCCAAGGGGGGAGGAGGTGGAGAGCTGAAGCTGGCAATCTGCAACCGCTTCTGGACAGCTCAGCATCTCCTCTCGTGGAGCTGAGGCTCACCCTTGTGGGAAGTGTGAGAGCCTTTTCCTCAGGCAGGGAGGGATGCATTGCAGAGGAGACGGATTGCTTGCGTGCCCCAGAGAGCCTTGATCTGAGATCCAAATGGGCAATTTTGCCCCATTTGGTCCTTTGAAAAACAAATTTGCTTCGGCTGCCTCGTCGGCTCTGCCTTCCAAACGGGGAGGCTGCAATTTGCACCAGCTCTGCAGCAAGGTAAGGCTGGTATGGGGAGGTAATGGCCTTTATTAGGCTAAATTGATGCAAATGGAAAAAACAGAGACACAAGCCAGCCTCTCCTTCCAGCCCACGAGCCCCAGGTGCAGCCGGGTGCTCGCCTGCTTCCTCCAGCAGCATCAATTTGCCCAATAAAAGCTATTACCGTTCCTCATGAGCCCCGTCCTTTGTGGGCCGTTTGACCTCATGGGCGCAGACGTGGCTGTGGGAAGGTGAGAGGAAGGAAGGGTTGCAGCTCCCAGGGACCCATCTGTAAGCATTTAGCAGTGGAAATGCAGTCCAGAGCCCCCGGGCCAGTGCCGCTGCAGGATGTGCGCCCTTCGAGCTGCTGCAGGCTGCTGGGAGAGCGGGACGGAGATCCGGGCGAGTGCCGAGCATGAAATGGCAAAATCTTTGCTTCTGGTCTGCCCCAGGGTTATTTTTCAGCACAGCGAAGGCAGGTGGCAAATCCTAAACTCTGCCTTGTGTATCTGTGGGTTTATAAACTGCCGGGGAGTTTATAAGGGCTGGGGAGGATGAGGGGCTGGATGCTGCACGCTCCCCAGCTGCGCACCAGTACTGCTCATCCATCCTAATCGCGTTAGTGCTGTGAGGAACTCCCATGAATTGCTCCTGTAATGAAATCTTTCTTGGGCTTAATGTCTTTGGAGGCAGACAGATGAGGAGCAGTACCCCATCACCCTGCTGGATGCGGGGCTGGGGAATTTGGCACCAGTGATGGTGGCAGGGAGCGTGTTCCACTCTGGCCCCTGGTGCTGTCGGCATCTCATCCGTGTGCAGGACTGCCCTGGCTGCTCTTGGAAATCTCAGAATAATACAGCAATAATATTAACAGTCAACAGTCATCCTCCATGGCCAGTCCTGGTTTGGAGGACTCCAGTAAACCACTGCTCACCAGTGGGTTTTCCTTTTGCCATTCCCACCGGCTGGTGATGGCAGAAAGAAATCCCAAACGCTTCCACGCACGCAGCGGATGGCTCCTTGCTGCTCGGTGAGTCCCCATTCCCCTATCTTGGGTTAAAAATAATTCTTTGCAGCGAATTGCTTTCAGTCTCAGCAGCATCGAGCAACGCTGGGGCCGCCACGCTGCTACAGCTCCGTGGTGGTCACCTGGGTCACTTCGGAGCGCAGGTCGTCCCCCCTGCCACCCCGCCACTGGCTGCCCACGGCTAGTCATGCCGGCTTGGTGCGGGCCTCGGAGGGGGTGCATGTGGAGACCTGCTCCCGCATGGTGTTTCGGGCTCGGGAGAAGCTGTTCTGCTCCACGCGGGCTCGGAAGGGCAGGCAAAACTCTCGGAAACACCTCTTGAAGTTTTCATCCAGGAAAGCGTAAAGGACGGGGTTGAGGCTGCTGTTGGTGTAGCCCAGGGCGATGCAGAAATGCAGGCTGGCCACCACGTAGGGGTTCTTCTTGTCTATGTCCACCAGCGTCCAGACGATGACGAAGATGTGGATGGGCGTCCAGCAGATGATGAAGGCTGCCACGACCACCAGCACCATGCGTGTGATGCGCCGCAGGTTGCGGTCCTTCTCCTTGGAGCCCGAGAGGAGGCGGACGCTCTTCAGGCGCAGGATCATCAGCCCGTAGCAGATGGTGATGACCAGGATGGGGACCATGAAGGCAAAGATGAAGACGCAGATCTTGGTCACGGTGTCCCAGTAGATGGGAGGATCGGGAAACTGCAGTGTGCACAGCACCATCCCGTCTGCAGGAGAGAGGACGATGTCAAAGAGGGGTTAAAAAAGAGAGCAAACAGTGTCTGCTGTGAATAGTCTGCTTTCAGCTGTCATGGCTGAGCATCTCCATCCTTGGTGAAACACAAGGAGATGTGTGCCCACCTGCCAGCTCGTCACAGAGGTTCCCTGGGAGCTGTGCCACCAGCCCTTAGGGTGCCCAAGGGATGCAGCAGGTACCAGGGACCCGTTCCCTGCAGAGCCTCCCAGGCCATCCCCACGCTGTCTCCTCCCAACCACTGCACTGGACACGTCCCCGTGCCACCTACTGAAACCTCCCCCCCCTTCCTCAAGCTGCTCAGAGCTTTCCTAGCAGCCAGGGTCTGGCCCCACCGAACAGGAGCTGCCGAGCGTGGTGTGGGCCAGCCGGGGACTTTGCAACAGATTCTGAGCCCTGGCATGGGCTTAGGCATCTGATTTGCACCCCAGAAGCAGGAGCTGGGGAGAGGCACTGGGGGGACTGGAGGTGGGGAAGGGGGAGGACAGTTTCTGGGGCTGTTTCCAACCTCTTTTCCCATTTCCCAGCCAAGCTGGGAAGTGATACCATGATGATTTTCCATGGCAGGGCACGCTCCTGGTCCCATGGAGGGGTGACCTTCACTGAGCCCAAACTGGGGACGGGACCAGGCGGCTTGGGTTTGCCAGGACAGACGGCACAGGAGTGGACCTTTCCCCCGAAGCCACTTGCCTTTCGACTTGGTGACCGCCATGACCATGATGGGCACCCCGATGACGGAGGAGAGCACCCAGATGCAGACGTTGATGACCTTGGCCTTGGCCGGCGTGCGGAAATCCAAGGCCTTGACCGGGTGGCAAACGGCAACGTAGCGGTCCACGCTCATCATGGTGAGGGTGAAGATGCTGGTGAACATGTTGTAGTAGTCAATGGAGAGCACCACCTTGCAGAGCAGCTCCCCAAAGGGCCACGTCTCCATCAGGTACTTGGCGCTCTGGAAGGGCAGCGTGCTGGTGGCCAGCGCGTCCGCCAGGGCCAGGTTGAAGATGTAGATGTTGGTGGCCGTCTTCATCTTGGTGTACCTGCAGTGGCAGAGACGGGAGCTTACAGGGGGTTGGGGCTGGCTCGCAAGGCTTGGGTGTGCACCCAATGCTCTTAAGGATGAGATGTTGCCAGCTGTCCATCCCAAAAGCTTTAGAAACCACAAATACTTTCTGTCCCTTCCAAATTCAATAGGAAGTGAAAACCAAAAGTATCGCTGAGCAAATGTGCCCATTTTGGGAAGGGTGAGGGACTCGCTGCCGCATTGGGTGAAGCCAAGGGAAGCCCTTCCTGTGCAAGCCATTACCTGGCCAGGGAGGTGACAGGAGTTCAAAAAAAAATAAAAAAATCTGGATAGCTTTTCAGAGAAGTCTCTTTTCCAATTAAATCAATTTACTCCATTTCCCTGAATCAGTTGCACAATGTCCTTTACCTCCCGAAACCTCTTTTATCTGATTTTCCACCCAGTAAATCGTGATTATCTAGCTTGTTTCCCTGTTGAGTTTACTTGCAGAAATTGGATCAATTACCCCCGGAAAACAGGCCATCTGGAAGCAGCGCCGTGAGCCCGGCTGGAGCTGCTCAGCGGGAGCTTTTTGGGGGAAGCCTGGCTGTGTCGGGCCGTGCCCAGCCGGGCGATGCGGGGCCATTCGCTGCCTGCGCCCTTTGCTGGGTGCCAGCCCTGATCCTCGTCACACCGTGGTAGGAGAAACACCCGGTGCTGGGTGCCAAGACCCGAAGGTCCCCAAAATCTGAAGGTCACCAGGGGTCAGCACACTGGGGCTGGGTCGGGGCAGCTCATTGGGAGCCCCCCGGTTGTTTGTGGGGTGCTGGGGTCAGTGCTGTGCCAGCGGCTCCAGCCCTTCCCGCGTGCTCCCTTGCAGCAAGCCCCATGGCTCGGAGCATCCTCCGCTGCCCCCGGCTCATTTAGATGCAGCCTAATTAATTAACAAAAGTGTTGGCCTGGATGCCAGCATCTCTGTGCATGGGTGACCTGCCTGCAGCAGGCACGGGGGGCGCCGTCTGAGAGCAAGGGGGGGCTGCGGCACTGCAGCGACCCCGGAGCGAATTCGGGTCTGGTGCGCAGGGGGAAGATGGTGCTGGGTGAGCGTGTGTCAGGCTCAGCTTGTAGAATGGCCCCACCGTGTGTTTTGGGGTATGTGGAGCAAATTTGGGGGGTGGGGGGGGGTTGAAGGGCTTCATCTCCTTCGGATGCTGCTCGGCTGGAGAGCAGCACACCGGCTTGCTGCGTGGAGGATCAGCAGGGCTTTGGTTTGCTCTGCTGCGGGGGGCTCTGTCCCCTCCGTAACATCCCGACCCGGGGCTCTCCCCCATGCTCCATCCCAGCAGTTCAGCGGGGCGAGGGGAGCCCACTGGGGGGGGCTGCGGGCCCCCAGTTCTGCTGTCAGCAGAGCCAGGAGCTGCAGGAGTGGGTCTGGCGGAAAATAGCATCGAGCACGTGTGGCCGCCGCCCCCCCGCCCAAGGGGGGGAACATCTGATTTGAATTCGTTTTTTAAACGCAACATGAATTTGAAATTTCCTTGAAAAGTCCTTTTCAGTATTATTTCCCGGGGTCTTTTTTTTGTGTGTGCGTGTGTGTGTGCGAATGCATCTTTTAGCAAAGTTTCATTCCAGGTTAAACAAAAACCTGAGCATTTTTGTCGTTGTCAGGTGTTTTTTTTTTTTTTTGGCTCACCTAGGTTAAAAATAGCTGTTTCAGGTAGATTCACACTTCTTTGATCTCTGCTTTCTGCGTGAAGTGGAAAATCCGTTGTCGGTGCCGTGCTCTGCCAGGCGCACTCAGTAGCGCTGGGTCAGCGCTTCTGCAGCCCGCTGCCAGATGTGCTGGGGGGCCGGGGCCCAGGCCCCCTCCCCAGGCACGTGGGGCTGTGCTGGTGAGGCAAAGCAGAAAACGGGGGACTCGAAAGGACCCCAGAGCTGGGGTTTGGGGACAGGTTTCATCTTGGGACCCACCAGGGGTCCATCGTGGTGCCCCCTCCCTGGGCTGCCCATGACACGGGTGCTCCAGGCGGGAGCTCCGTCCCTGCGGCAGAGCGCGGTACTGTGAAGCAGCTGCCTGTGCTGATGGAGCTCCCGGGGCTGCCAAACCCATCGCAATTAAGCGAGTGCCTTGATTGGGAAGTTAGGCACTTGAAAGAAGCAATCTGGAAGGGCTGGAGGGAGACAGGAGGCTTGTGTGAGGCGCGAGGGGCTGAAGCGAGCGCGGCGCAGCATGGCAGCGGCCGTACCGCAGGAGCAAGACGGTGTCTGCGCTCCCGGCTTTCCCCCCGAGCTCCCCAAACCTCTCCAAACACCTAAGTAAAATAAACCACTTGTAAAACTCCTGGCTGAAAGAGCCTGGTTTTAGGAAGCCTGTGCCCAGCAAAGGGATGCTCTGGCAGCAGGCAGGCTGCCGTCCCACTGCTCGGCTCCGGGCACTCGCACTGAGCGTGCAGCTGCAAATGACGTCCAGGGGTATTTTTAAAAGCCCTGACAATGCGGTGCTAATTGCAATCCAGGCGAGCTGTCGGAGGGTGCCGGGTAGGCTTGGAGCTGGCTCTGAGCTCATTTTGGCTGCCCTGGGCAAGAAGCAGTCTGATTTTTTGGCCGGGCTGGGTTCTTGGGGTGTGCAGTGGGGTGGAGGGAAGGAGATGCTGTGCGTGCTGTTCTCTGGGTCCCCAGGTCCCCAAGTCCCATGGGATGCCCTCCAGCTGTGCCTGCAGGGGCTTGGGGAGGTGTCCCCAGGAGCACAAATCCTCTTAGCACCGGGGTCTGATCCTGAGCCGTGCCTATGATCCTATCTTATGGCCTGATCCTGCAGGACATTGGGTGGGCTTCAGCGGGGGAACACAGTCCCAGGGAAACCCCCCAAGCAGGGTGCAACTCTGCTTGTGTAGCGAGCTGCTCCGTCCTTCCTCTGCTCTCCGCTGCATGCACACAAACGGCCAGGAGCTCTGCGACCTTTGATTTTGGGAGGCCGAGCGCCCACCTCGGCTTTCAGAAAACGGGTCTCATGCAGATGAGCCCCACAGAAACCCCATGAGGGCCCAGGCACGCAAGCAGCAGCCGAGGGGCTCGGAGGATGGCGATGGTTCATCCCCTCGGAGTCGCCCTGAACTGCAGCGTCAGCTGCCAGGACGGCGAGTGGGGGGGCCAGAAACCATGGAGATGGGGTCCCTACGTGAGTCAGGCTCCGTGAGCGTGTGCAGCAATCAGGTTACTTCGCGAGTTAAATGACAGAGGATGGTGTTTGCACATTAAAGGCTTCTCCATTTGCAGACGCCTTCCCTCCCCTTGCCGCGCTGAGCTGGCTGGAGGGGGTCTGACGGCACGCATCCTTCACCCTGACACCGTCCGTGCCATGTGTCCCTGCAACAATTGCCGTAATTTGCTTTTTCTGGCCAGGGCTGATTTTAGTGGATGAAAAATCCCTGCTGGGGCCAGGTCCCCAGCGCTCCGTCCTCCCTCCCCAGCTCGAGGTATGCAAAGAGGCAGCGGAGGCGCCCGAGGAGTGCGGAGCTGGCAGGAGCTGGCTTTGTTCCGCAGGTGAGGATGCTCTGCACCTCCTGCAGCTCGCCCGCGTGCTGAGCCTGCTCGCTGCCATCCTTCCTCGCTCCCAGAGCCGTTCCCTTTACTTTTGTGCGGGGTTTGGAGCGTGGGTGCCTGCTGCACACCTGATTTTGGGGTGGAAACCTGCCCGGGAGCCAGGGGGGAGGGTACCGGCCGCTGACCTGTGTAATGGTGACTGTGCTGGGAGTGCTGGTGGGGGGAAATGGGGAAAAAACGGGGAACTTCATGCAAGCCCCAGTGGTCTTGTGGTTCTCATTCCTTATAAACTGCAGCTGTGGCTGCATTAACCCCTGGTACCCAGGCAGGATCAGTGTGGGGCTGCTCCCCAGCAGGGAGGGAAGGGGCGTGCGGGGCCCTTGGTGCGCTCGTGGCTTTTCCCTGGGGTCCCTCCCCACCAGCAGTGCCCCCCGAGGAGTTTGCTGATGGAGTAAGAGCATCTGGATCTGGCCCTGAGCAGCTCCTCTTGGACAAAGGGGCCTTTGGTGTGGGCAGGGGTGGGGCTGTGGTTGGGGTGGGGGCAGCGTCTGGGTGCGTCCTCCCCAGACACCGGCTCCCACATCCCCCGTCCTGCTTTGTGCACACACCATGGTTCTGCCTCTCGCACGGCATCGGGCACACGCACTGCTCCCCCTCACCCAGGCACCCCACGCACGCGTGTGCGCTCACACGTGCTCCTCACACACACGTCACACCCGTCCCTGCTGGACACACCCAGCTCAGTGCTACCTGGGCAGGGGGATAAGCCATGCAAACAGCACCCGGGGCACACCCACCCTCACTCCTGGTGCTCGCGCACACCCCTAGTGCGCACACACCCTGTGCACGCTCACCCCTGGTGCATGCTCACTCCCCGTGCACACTCGCTCCTGGTTCTCTCACACGTGGTGCACACCCAGCCCTGGTGCACACTTGCTCCTGTGGCCATCCCTTTCACCGTGCACGCTCACTCTTGGTGCACACTTGCTCCTGGTGCATGCACACCCCCGGTGCACCCTCACTCCCCGTGCACACTCGCTCCTGCTGCTCTCACACGTGGTACACACCCAGCCCTGGTGCACACTTGCTCCTGTGGCCATCCCTTTCACCGTGCACGCTCACTCCTGGTGCACGCACATCCCCGGTGCATGCACGCCCCCGGTGCATGCACGCCCCCGGTGCACGCTGCCCCCCCGCCGCCCTTGCACGCCCCCCGCTCTCACCGGACGATGCCGTACATGACCAGGACGTTGCCCAGCAGCCCCACCACGCACACCACGGAGTACAGCGCCGTGATGACGATGGCGATGAGGATGGAGGTGGCGTCCTTGGCCCGCGGCTGCCCCGTGCCGTTGCCTCCGGGGCCGGGGAGGGGGACCCAGGAGGTGCCGTTGGCCCAGGCCGTGGGCAGCTCCGTGGGCAGCTCCGTGGGCAGCTCCATGGCCCACGGGCGACCGCGGCCCCGCCGTGCCCGCAGCGCGCATCCGAGCGCCGCGGGTTCGAGCCCCGCTCCCGGCGAGCGCCGCCGCCTCCCGCAGCCGCGCGGCGGCCGGGGGCTGCCTATAAACGGCCCCGAGCCACGTGGGGACGGGGGCGGGCAGGGCCGACCCCCCCCCTCCCGCACCCCCCTCCCCTACACGGCTCCTGCCTGCATCCCGACCCCCCCCCCCCCCCCCGTCGACCCCGCCTCTGTCCTTGCTCCTTCCACCCCGGTCCTTGCTGCCCCCTCCCCGGGTCCTTGTTACAGCCCCCGGTCCTTGCTGCCCCCCCCCCCCCGGTCCCTCTTACACCCCCCCAGTTCTTGCTCCCCCCCCCCCGGTCCTTGATCTCCCCCCCAATCCTTGTTGCACCCCCCCTAATCCTTGCTGCCCCCGCTCCCCCCGGTCCTTGTTCCCCCCCTCCAGTTCTTCCGCCCCCCCCCCCCCCCCCCCGTCCTTGCTGCCCCCCCTCCCCAGTCCATATTACATCCCCCAGCTCTTGCTGCCCCCCTCCCTGTCCTTGCTGCCCCCCTCTGGGTCCTTTCCTCCCCCAAACCGATCCATGCTCCCCCCCACCCCGCTCCTTGTTGCACCCCCCAGCTCTTGCTGCCCCCCCGGTCCTTGCGTTCACCCCCCGGTTTTGCCCCCCCCAGATCTCTGCCGCCCCCCGGGGCTGGGGGGCAGCGGGTGCTGTGTGACCTGCGGGGCTGCTTCAGTTTTCCTTTGTTTAGAAGAAGGCAAAGGAGGGGGGGCAAACAGCCCCCTGCCCCATAGTGAAGCTGGGGGCTCCCTGATCCCCCCCCCCATCTTCCCTCCCCCTGTTTTCTGAGATATGAGGGGTCTGGGGGAGGCTGCGTGGGGGTTTTGGGGGGGTGCAGAAGGGTTTGGAGGATGCTGCAGGGCAATTTGGGAGGGATGCAGCGGGGTGGGGGCTTGGGGGTGGCTGAGGGTGGGACTTGGAGGATGCTATGGGGCACATTTGGGGGGCGGTGCTGGAAGGTGGGGGGCAAACGTCTGCAAAGCAGGGGGCAGGAGCCCTGTGCTTCCTGGAGACCCAGCAGCTGCGGGGGCTGTGGGGTGCTTGGGGTGCCTCCGTTGTCTCTCTGCTTTGGGGCTGGATTCATTCGGTGCCCAGGGAGGGAGCTGCTCGGGCAGGGAAGGCAGTGTGCTGCAGTTTGGGGTGGGTTTGGCTCGGGAGGGCTGGCACGGGGGATGCAGGACGTGGAGGGAAAGCCTGGTACCGCCGGCAGCTGCTCCAGCCCCGGGGATGGGTTTTCATTCTGGGTAGCTCTCCGCGAGCACAAAGCTCCAGCGGTGCCAAAGCACCCAGCCATTTCAGCCAAAGCTTCCCAAAAACACCTGGGAGGGAATAAACAGCTTCTCATTCACCCCACGGTTCGGACGGGAAATAAATAGCTCCTTGGGGCCACTGACCAGGGAGGCAGCCCCGCGTGGTGTGTCCCTGCCGTCGTGGCGGGGTGGCAGCGGTGCCACCTGCGTGCTGCTGCCACGGGCACGGGCGGAATTGGGTGCTCACGAGCAGCCTGGATGCAATCTTTGCTTCCTCGCCGGGTCCTGCGCTTCGCATCCCAGCAGTGAGGGTCGCAGGGATGCACCAACCCCTTGGGTGCTTCCATCCCTGGGAGGGTTTTGCCAGGGGGCACCGAAAGCCCAGGCAGGGCAGAGGGATACGTCCTGCCCGTGCAGCTCCCCTGGGACGTGGTGTTTGGGCGCCTTCCCAGAGCTAAAGCAGCCTCCTGGCCCCGGAGCAGTGCAGCAAGGCCCTGATGTGCACGGCTCTGACGCAGTTCAGCTCCCGATCTGTCCCAGCAAGAGGAAAACACCAGGTCAGGGAGTGTGAAACTGCTTTTAGCGTGGCTTCAAGGGACTGAGAAGTGCTTCGGAAGAGGGCTCGTCCCTTTGCTTGGCTCTCTGCGTGGCTGGAGACCCGGTGCTGACCCTCTTCCAGGGGGTTCTCTGCAAGAGAATAATCATCCTGGCAGGTTCAAGCAAATGCGTCCTCCTGGCTCAGCTCAGGCATTTTTATTTTTCAGCTGGAATGTTAAAAATAAACCCAGCGGATACATAAAACAAATTGAAAATCTTTAAAGGGCTTTACTGCTCATCCGCCCGGCTTCGGCTGTTGCTGCTCTGCTGGCTGAGCACCACGCAGGCTGGGCACGTCCCACAGCTGTGGTCTCCAAAAGTGGGGAAACTGAGGCAGAAAGGGCACGTTGGAGGGGACATCACAGCCTGGCTGTCACCACACATGGAGCACGAGGACCGTGCATGTGAAGGGAATGAGTTCTGCTGTGAGTCCTGACCCCGCTGCTGGTGCTGGTCTGTCCCCGCAGACCCCACGCACCGCTGCTCTCCCCACTCTGATTTGTAGGGGTGTCACTTTGTCCTGAGTCAAATCCTGCTCTCATACAGAGATTGCTCCTCTTAGGATGTTTTCTGTGGCATCGCCTTAGCTCCTGTTTTCTCCCCTGGATAACACCGGGATGCTGCTTCTGTGTCCCCTCCGAACAGCCCCTGCTTTGGGGGCTGAAAATCAAAGTGAAAATCAAACTGGCATGGAGGGGGTGGTGCCTGGGGCTGTCAAGCAGCGGCTGAGGAAAATTCATGGTGCTCATCTGCTGGGCGAGCTGGGGTCCATCCGGGGGAATTTACAGCCACGACTGCTGGCGGCGGTGCTTTGATTTACTCCGAGGTTGCAATCTTGACAAAGTGTATTTCACCACGTGAAGACCCTCTTCCCCTCCGGAATTTATTGGTTTTCATTAAAAAGGCAATAAACAAAGCGCGCGGGGGCTGTGAATCTGCTCTGGCAGGGCTCCAGCCCAAAGCCGTGGGCATCGCTCAGCCTCAGTGCCAGAGGCAGGGTGCTGGGAGCAAAAAAGGTTTCTCTCCTCAAAGGGTTCCCAGCCTGGGGGGCCCTGCTGCACCCCCAGCTCTCGCCAGATCCCTGCTGGAGCTCAGCCTCGCACAATGGCTTGGGCAGTGCCACGATGGCTGCGTCCTGCGCCGATGTCCCCGTGTCACCAGAGCAGCACAGCCACTCGCATCCACATAACGACCTAAACCCCGGCGTGGCAGCCAGCTTCAGTCCTGCTTGTGACAATTTGTGGCTGTGATGCACAGGAAGCTCGCTCTCCTTTTTATCGCCTCACCTCTTCACTCTCCCCAGCACTCGACATCCCTCTTTGCTGGATTTCTGCCCCAAATTGTAAGTGCTGCTGGGGCAGCTGGGCGCCGTGGCTCGCAGTTTGGCCGAGAGCTGCTTTTGGTGAGATGGCACCGCTCGATGCATGGCCTCTCCCTGGCTTTTCCTTCAGTTTGCGTGCTGCTGCCTCGCCTCCCGGTGTTGCACAGGCAGGTTTGTGTTTTGCTGCTAAGGCAAATGTCGCTCGGACCCGGGGCTCAGCATCCACGATCGATGCTGCAGGGACAGGGACAGACGGTGACACCGCTGCGGGTGCTGTGACCTGGCCCCGTGGCTCGCCGTGATCCTTCCCAAAACCCTGGCATGAGCCTGTGCTGGGTGGTACCCACAGGCAGGGGCACATCGGCATGCACAGGTACCCAATGGCCTTTTCCTTCAGCTTTTTCTGTCTTTGTCTGCTTTCCCACGTGCCCTGAGAGCATTTCGTGGTGCTCAGCAACATGTTGGCTGATGGAGCGCAGCAGCCCTGGGTGCCTGAGCTCGAGAGGGGCAAATGCAGCTCCACGGCAGCAGCAAACGGCTCCGACCCTCAGCACACCCACAGCACCACAGGTCCGAACAAGACGCTGTTTGGGAAGTTTCCCGAATGTTTCATCTGCACCGTGCCAAGAGAGGGACGTGGTTCTGGCGGCTCTGCTGCTCGCGGCAGGCGCAACCCCTCCTGCAGGGAAGGAGGCGAGCGCGGCACTGGCTCCTGTCGAGCCCACCAGCTCCTTCCCCTTCTGCTCAGCAAAGCTGTCTGCCCCCAAGGGCACGGGCACATTGTGGGGTCTGTGGCAAGCCCTAAAAATAGCAGGAAGCGTGATGAGAGGAGACAAAGGAGCTGGGGAACATCAGGCGCAAGGCAGATGGGTTAGGCGAGCCACGGGTTTTGCAGGGCAAAGATGGGAGGCTCGAGGCAGGACCTGGATGCTGACAAGGCTGGGAACCCAGAGGGTTTGGCCACTTCAGGCAGGCTGTAGGATGTGCTCGGGGCTTCTCCGTTCCTCTCATTTCATAAGAAACCCAAGAGGTCAGTGGGATGGAGGCACTCAGATCCCTGCTGCTGGTGAAGCCCCTTTTGGGGGGCTCCGTTTGCCCCCAGCTTCACTCGTTAGAGGTCCGACCTGGGACAGGAGCAGGATCACACCTCGGGGAAGGGCAGCACTACAGCGGGATGGGCAGCACATCGCCCTGCAGGTCTCAGAGGGGAATTCGGAATTTGCAAGAACGGGGCTGACCGAGCCAGATGCCCCACGAGCACAGATGAGCCCCGGTACCCAGCGCTGCTCCCCAGGGCTCAGCCCTTCCCCTCCCCATGCCGGCAGCACCAGGTAAATGTGCCTCGGAGAGGAAAGCAGGCAGGTTGGTGTGCTTTGTATTCCCACGTCAACAGCGCCGAGTGTTTTCATACCTTGCGGGGCAGCTGCTGGGAAAGAACAAAGCCCGCCCGCCAGGGGAGTTAAAATTAGATGAGCTCCTTCCCTGCCTCGCCGCTGCGCTCGGCTGCGTGGCCGGAGGGATTTCTGCAGCGCTCCTCCTCCGAGCCGAGCCTGGGGTCTGCACAGCGGTGGGGCTGGAGATGGGGCCAGGGGATGATTTGGGAACCCCTCGCTCGGCGCTGATCCCCCAGGCTGCTGCAGAGCTCAGTGCTGTCTCCGATGCCCCCGGTGTCCCCAAGTTGTCGGCTCTTGGTGACGGTGCCAGCCCTGAGCCCCCTGCTCCCACCCAGAGCTTGCAGATGCTGGGTGCATTGGGTGAGCCACCCTTACAACCACTTTCCTTAAAAAAATGCCTCTGTGGGTTGGTTTGAAATGCAGCTGATTGCTTTTTTGGAGGGGCCACCGTCCCCTTTTCCTTCACCAGCCCCATGCCTGGCCCCATAGCGGGGCTGGGGACCCAGCCAGCGCCTGGCTCATCACTCACAGCACTGCAGAACCCTTCAATCCCCACGGGAGCCTTTTATTTTTTTCCTGATTGTTGCATATTTAGGTATTTTCACCCCCCCCCACACCCACCCAGAGCCGCCTGCGGCTGACAATGGAGCATTGATTGGAAACTGGCAGCGTCTGCCTGGGTTTCGGGGGGCCCGGGCTGTCCTCCCCCCGCTCGCGCTCGCGTCGCCGCTTCGCTTTCCATCGGCGGCGCGTCGGGAGCGTTAACAACCAGTGAGTCAGCGCCTCGATGCAGCACCCCGGGGAGGGGGGGTCCAGGGCAGGATGCTGCTTCCAGACGCTGCCGGGATGGAGAAATGAGGGCTGGAGGGGGGACTGGTGGGAACAGGAGCCCCCAGCTCGCAGGAGGGCCCCGAGATTTTTTTTTTTTCATGGGGACCAGGTCCCCTGGGGTGCGCGGTGGCTGTGACGTGGGGACTGCCCCTCCTGGCACCCTGTGGCACTCCGGAGGGACGAGGGACCTGTGTGCATGTGTGCAGGCACATGCTGCACAGCCCAGGGGTGGGAAGGGGTTTTATGGCCGGGGTCCCAAAGGAAATGGGGTCTGTTTGTCCATCTCCCTATGGCTCCACGGGGGATTTGCGGGTGCCCCTTGCTGCGCGCTGGGGCAGGATCCTGTCAGATCCCTGGGTCACCCCGTCCTGGTCACTGAGGAGGCAATTTTCCATCTCAGCACACAAAGAATTTCCTTTTTCTGCAGCTTTGCACCTTCTGCCCACACTGCCCAGGCAGCAGGATGCTCAGCTTTGTCCCCACAGCCCCTGGTCACCCCTTGCTGGGAACCTGTTCCTGTCCCCTCCCAGGCGGCTTCTTGGTCCCCCCGGCCAAGACACGGCCAGCACGGGGGCACCCAGCCCTGCTCCAACCTCAGCCCGTGTGCCCACCGAGCTCTCCCGGGGAAGGAGGGGATGTTGGCTTTGATGCTGGGAATCCAGGTCAGTGCTAACCCAGATAAAATCCCGCTGCTCTCGAATTGAGTGGGCTCAGCCCAGCCCCACTCCCACAGCACCACTTTGACGTCTCCGTGCTCTGGGTGCAGACCTCGGCTCTCCCCTTTACTCATTCCTGTGCCCCCAAATGTTTTCCTTGCACCGTCAGGGTGAGTCGGTTGGGGTTGGGAAGGGGAGAAGCGCGGTGTTCGGGTGGAAAAGCCCCAGAGGTTTGGCTGCAGCTTGTGTTTGGGCTGCGGGATGGAGCGCCGCGTGGCTGGGAGCCAGGGGCATCAGCATCAGGCGCCGCACCAAGAGCTCCTGGCTCTCTGCCTTCGTGCCAGGCGGTCCCTGCAGTGCGCCAAGACGTGGAGAAGGTCAGGGGAGCGACGGCTGGTGCTTAAGAGGGCGCTTGATAGGGCTGAGTCAGGCTCTGCTCCCAGCTGGCTGGTCCTGCTCCCTGCTCGGGGCTGTGGCAGATGCCGGGAGCTCGGACGAGGAGTTCTGGTGCTTGCAGCAGGGAACGGGGCTGCAGCAGCCCTCGCCTGCATGGCTCCTGTCCCCCACCTTTCCTGGGGAAAGGATCGCTCTGAACAGCTCAGCAAAGCGTTGGGGTTTTCCCTCGGCACTGAGACCGAGCCCCAAGGGGCTGGGAGCTGGAATCCAGAGCCAGGCTTGGCCGGATCCCAAGCAAGGACTGAGAGCATCGGGATGTCAGTGCCAGCCCTGCCTGCGTCTCCCCAAAAATTGCTGCGTGTTTGGGGTTTTGGAGGTGCCTTGCCTCCTTCTGGGGAGCTGAAACGCGGGAAGCTCCACTTCTAGGGCCATGGCCGCTCTCCCTCCACCACGGGGCTTCCTTGGGGCTTAGCTCCAGTGGTGCTGGCACCGGTATTTTGGTATTTCCCAAGGGAGAGGAGGCACCAGCCTGCGGGTGGGCAGAGCCTTCCTCCCTCCTGCTCCCCAAGGCCATCCCAGCCCCACACCAAGCTGGGGACAGACTCATGCCCAAGCCCCCCAACCCTGTCCCCATCCCTGTCCCCATCCCCATCCCCAGCCCTGTCCCCGTCCCTGTCCCCATCCCCTTCCTCTGCACGCCACAGCCCCAGGGGAGGCTTTTGCAAGGGAGATTTATTCTGCACTTATCGGGTTGGTTTTATTTTCTAGAGAGCCCTTGCGGGGCTGAACGCCTTCAGGTCCCAGCTGGCCGGTCCCCAGGGAGCCGTCGGCCAGCCCAGCCTGCACTTAAATAAAGAATAGTAATGAGGAAAAATTGAAAGCGTCGATTTAATGATTGGAGCATCTCTTCTTCCCCATCTATCCGTCCATCCACCTAAATATAGACATATATTTTCTGAACACCAAATGCCAGCATCCCTGCTCAGAGCCAGCTGCCCGATTGCCACGTGAAGTGGCTGAGAGCCAAAGACAAGTATTTAAAAGCCATATTAAATGACCGATGCCTGAAGCCCTGAAGGAAGCGCTCTCCTGATAGGTGTTTATTTGTTGAAGAGAGGAAAGCAGGCCGGGAATATACATTTCCCCCCCCCCCAAGTTTCTGACTGCTCTGTTTTGGGGCTGGATTCGCGTTTGGTGTGCAATTCCCTCCCCTGTGGAAGCCGTCCTGGCGCATCCAGCAGCCTCATGCAGTGCGGGTGGGCCACAGAGGGCACAGGCTTGGCTGAAATGATGTTAATTAAGGCTTTTCATGTTGTCTTTTTTTAACCCCCCCTCTCCCATGGAAAGGCAGCCAGGCATTCCCCATGGTATGGGGCACACAGGGGGTGCTGCAGGTTTGGGTGCTCCCGGCACCCTCGCCCCACGTGCTGCCACCACCGGCTTTGGTGCCAGGGGACAGGGAACAGCGGGGGGGGGGGACAAAGCTCCTGGCCCCCTCCAACATCCCTCCTGGGCTTCACCCTCACTCCAGCCTCAGTGCTAGGGCAGCTTTAGCTCCTGGTGCATTTTACAGCCGAGCCAATCCCCGTGGCAGGAGCACTGGGGAAGGGCCGGAGCAAAAGCGGCAGACGTCTCTCAGCCCTCCCCGCGCCACGATGGCAGGCTTGGAACCACGCTGCTGGGACAAAGACGGGAATCAGGAGTAATTACAATAGCACGAGGCACGCACAGCAACCTGCAAAGCACCCGAGCCCACGTGTGTGTGGCTGAATGACCGCGGGCAGGAGCGATGCCATGGCTGGAGCACGGCAGTGCCAGCCCGTAGCCGCCTCCACGGCGCTGTGTTTTCCCCCAGCGTGATCCCAGCTCGAATTAAAGGTCTCACATTGCTCCAGGGGAGGTTTAGATTGGACATCGGGAAGGATTTCTTCACAGAGAGGGTGGTCAAGCACCGGGACGTGGAGTCTCCATCCCTGGAGGCGTTCAGGGGATGTGTGGATGTGGCACTGAGGGAGGTGGTTTTGTGATGGGGCATCAGCAGCAGGTCAGGCTGAGGGCTGGGTGTGGTGATCCTGAAGGCTGTGTCCAACCTAGATATGATCCTAACCAAACTCATCTTCACGAGAGGCACCAGGACCACCCCCCCCCTTTCCAACTGGTTTTGCCCCCTGGAGACCACCTGCCTCCAGGGAGCGATTTTTGGGGACCCCATGACAGCAGGCAGCATTAAGGGAATCCAAGCGTCTTCCCAGGAGGCAGCACCCGCCAGCCCCGTCCCCCTGCATGCACAGCCCCATTTCCAGGGGAATAAATCCACTGATAATTGTGCTCCGTTAACGGCTCGAAATGTTCCCCTGCTCCCAGGGCTCCGCTAAGCGATTCCCTCGCTGCTCGCCAAGAAGCAAGCGCAGCCCCCCCGAATTCATGGCACGGCAGCGCTGTGGCCTTGAGGCTGGAGCTGTGGGCGGGTGGCAAAGGGACGTTTTCCCCCTGCCGTAGCCAAGATACCTTATGAGCAGAGCAATTTTTCTCTCGCCTCGTTCCTCTCCTTCCCTCTGTATCCGAGCGCATCCTCGGAGGGCCGGGATGACTCACTGCAGCAGCAGCGATGTGAGGGCATCAGCACACGATTCCTCCAGGGACCTTGGGGCTCAGCAGCTCCCTTCACCGGGAGTTTTTATGTTCAGGGCAGCTCTCCTGCCCCCAGAAAATGCCAAGCGAATGGGCAGAGGACTCAGGGGACAGCCCCTGGTGGAGCTGGCTGCTTGCCCCAGCAGCTGAAGCAGGGACCGGAGGGATGCTCATGGACACATCAAGTGCCACGAGCAGAGCTGGATCGTGTCCCTTCCTACCGCAGCAAACAGGAGCCCGGCCGCCCCTTCAGCCGCAATCCCTGAGCAGCAGTGGCTGCAGTTAACTCACTAATTACATGCCCTGCATGGCCAGGCTGCTTTGCAGAGTGCAATTAATTAGCATTAGCTTCCCTGATGGTCGCTGACCCTGCCAGACTCAGGAGTAAATTGGCTGCTGTGGGTAATGGCTTTGCCGCGTGCGGCTGGCGGCGGTGGCGCAGCTCCTGGGCAATCACCGCCTTGCAGGACGAGCTATTTATATTTCCACTTCTCGAGTCAAGGCAGCTTGCTGGAAGAATGTGGCCTCGTGTGCCAGCTGCTTGTGGCTTTTGGGCTCATTCGGACCTTGGAGGAAAGGGGCACGGAGTTGTGGGGACAACCTGGGGTACTTTGTGCTGGAGGAGATGGTTGGCCAGGTCCTGTGCGTGGCCAGGAGGTGCTGGGATGGTGCAAGGATGCTTTGGGGATGCTGGAGATGGGCAAACCAGGCTGGAAAACGTGCGAATATAATTTCTCTTCTGCAGCACAAACCCTGAGCTATCAGACAGGTGGGACGCAGCGGACCAGGGCATGGGAACCTTGGGGTACGCTCCCAGCCCCTGCTCCATCCCCCCTGCCCCGCTCCTGCCCCGCGAGCCAGCGCCTGGCCCCGGGCAAACGGCGCTAGTTCAGCGCACATCCAGCCCCTGCTCTTCCTGGGAGCTGCGTGGCACTTCATTAGATCACTAAAGATTAATCTGCCACTCGTAATTGCCAAGTGCCTGAGAGCTCCTGGCAGGGAGGAAAACAAGTGTCAGGCGAAGAAGCCACCACGGGCTTGTTTTTGCCTTTGTTATTTAGGTCGTTTTACTGGTGCAGGGAGTGCAGGGATGGGGATTGAGCTGTCTGGGGAGGACGAGGGGCATCTGCTTAATTTTGGGATTTCTTGGGGTGTTTCTCTCATTGCTGCTGGGACTTGGAGGGGAGCAGAAGCTGGTCCTGGTCCTGCAGGACAAACAGCCACCGTGCACGACCACGGACTCGAAGCAAGAGTGGTTTCCATCACCGCCGCCTCCGTCCCCCCGGTCCCAGGAGGGAAGAGCGCATGGCTGCAGAGGGATGCAGAGCAGCTCATTTCCAGGGTGTTTTTTGGGTTGTTCCGGGGGCTCACTGCTCGGTTCCTCCTCCTCTGCCTCTTCCGCTGAAGGAGGAAGAAAAGAAATCCCTGCCAAGAGCTGTGATTTTAGGAAGACTGAGATCAAAGCGCTCTGCAGACTCAGCAAACCTTGGCTAGGAAATAACAGGGCACCGAGTTGTCTTCAGGAAAAGTCGTATCCTGTAATTTTCCATGCAGCTTGTTTCATCCTAGAAGCAAAGGTTTGGGTCTGGTTTAGTCTCGGTTGATGCATTTAATCACCAAAAGGCCTGCGGAGAGGCAGGGGGTGATTTTAGGGCACTGCATCCCTGCAGCTCAACGAACCATTTCCCTCTGGTAGATTGTAAAGGTTGCAGGTGACAAACTGGTTGTTTTTTTCCTATATTTTTCAATAAAAATAAAAGAAGAAGAAGAAATGCCCTCCAGCCCCTGTCAGCAGCTTTGCTCCATGGGTTTGGGCTGGGGCACCCAGCCCTGGGCTGAGCACGAAGGTTGGGTGATGGAAGTGGAGACCTTTGGGGATTTTTAGGGCTGAGCTTTGCTTTTGCCCTCGCCTGGCTGGGGCTGTGGGGGCCATGCAATGGGGAGAAAATGGGGTCGGGGGTGTGGAGCCTCTCCAGCAGGGCTGCTTTGGGTGATCACGGTGTTGTTCTTGGAGCTGCCGTGGAGCAGCTGATTCACTAAAATCAGTGCAGGACAATGAAGGAGAAGGGAAATTGCTCATCTTGCATCACAGCCCAGTGCTGGAGCAGGCACAGGGAGGCTCAGTGATTTTTTTTTCCTGCTTTATGCATATTTGTGCATTTTTTCAGTGCCTGGGAAGTCCTGTGTGATTGCACCATGTCCCTCTGGCAGGTATTTAGGGACCTGCTGCACCTTTGACACCCCAGACCCATGGGTCCAGCCCCGCCGAGGCCAAATCCCCACTCCCCAAATCCAGAGCGCAGGCAGCAGGCACCTTGTGCTGGAGAAAATAGAGCTTTGGGTGCAATTAAAGCAAAAAAACCCACTCCTCATCTGAGCAGCTGTGTGCTGGGCTGTCTCCACCCCGCACACACAGTCCCCGCACCGCCGAGCATCCCCTTGGGCACGCGGAGGCAGGAGCGGCATGGTTTTCCCTGGAGAGACAAATCCCTTCTCCTGACAGCAGCCAAGCAGCGAGGCCGTGCAGAGAAATATTGCATGTGGCTTCGGAGAGCTGGCGAGGCAGCCAGCACCTGCGCCGGGTGGGTAATTACGGATCGATCCCTCGGCTTGCCAAGGAAGCAGCTCGGCACGGGGACGGGGCACGTCCGCGGGTACCCGTGGGGAAAAGCCCAGCCCTGCTGGAGAGCTGGGGAATTTGGACAAAACAGGAGGCGATGCCACGGGCAATGTGGAAATAAAACCTGTGATCCCTGCTGGCTACAGCCAGGGGAAGAGTCCCCTGGAAGGACGAGGGACATCCCCACAAAGGGGGTTCAGGAGGTGGTGACAGCACTTTGGGGTCTGCTCTTCTTGTGCACCCCCCAGCTGTTGGTGCAAGGCTCCTGGTGCAGAGCTTTTCCCTCTGCTGTGGGCTACAGCATGTGGACACGTCAGGACACCCCTTTAACCTGTTCCCCCCCCCGGCTGGAGCAAAGCAGCCTCTGGGGGGGGATACTTTGAGGCACAGGTAGGGCTCTGGGGCCATTCTCCTCCCACCCCACCACGAGGGCAAGGAGGGCAGGGGGAGCGGTGGCTCTGCCCCGTCCTGGGGACAAGGCAGGGCAGTGCCCGTGGGGCTGTGGCAGGAGCACCAGGCAGAGCCTCCGGACCTTCAAGGAGAGAGAAAATGCAAGTGCTGATGGAGCTGTGGGTAAATATCAGGGGGGATTCCAGCCATGCCAAGGCACGTGAGCTGTCCCCCCGCTGGGTGCCAGCCCCCAGGTCCTCACCCCACTCTGAAACCCGAGCGGTGCCGTAACTCACCCAGTGTGTTTTATGGCCACCCCGAGCCCCCACCCCAAAGCTGCAGCACAACCTCTCCAGAAAAACATCTGGGGAGGGGAGAAAAGCCAAAAAGGGGACAAGGGGGTGGCGGGGACGTTCCCAGAGGAGCAGGGGCACCCAGACACGACCCATCCCCAGCCTCTCCATCCCATTTCCAAGAAGCCGGGTGCTCTGCAAGCCCTGGCCGAGATTTCCCCACCTCTCAGCTCCAGCCCTGCGGCTGGGCACCCACCGGGCGCGAGGACCGGGGATGGGGTTGTCATGGAAACCGCCAGCACTGATTTTTTTTTTCCCCTCTTTTCTTTTTGTCAAGGCTGGAAAAAATGCGGGGGAGAAGGGCAGCATTGCCGCCGGGATGTGCTGCAGTGGTGCTTCTCTGGAGCTGCGCTTGCCTCTGGGGATCTCGATGCCCTTCGTGGCGGTACAGCCCTCGGGGGGACTCGATGCGTTTTTGGCTCCCCCAGGATGTGCCCCAAAATGTGAGCTGGGCAGGGCAGGGGAAGCACAAGCATTTGGTGCCTGAAGCAGTGGTTGCACCCCTCAAGCCCTGATAAAAATGCAACAGAAGCGCCCGTCCCCCCAGAGCTGCCTGTCCTGAGCAGGCTGGGGGATGTGGGGGGCAGAGGGGAAAGCCCTGGGGATGTCACCTCATGGCCCCAGGGGGGCTTGGTGGGTGACAGGAACCCTGCCTGGGCTCAGCCAGATCCCAAATGCCATCGGTCTGCGGAGCAGCACTTTGGGCACCAGGTTTTTCCAGCATACCCAGGTGCTTACAGCATCCCCTGGCTCAGGTCGGAGGCTCGGCCCTGGAGACTGTCCCCAGGAGCCACCCAGAGCGCATTGCAACCCCTGCAGGCAACCAGAGGGACCCCCACCGTTCCTTGCCCCAGAGACCCCCCCCAATACCCCCTAGAGCCCCAGTG
This sequence comes from Cygnus olor, assembly GCF_009769625.2. Lineage (NCBI taxonomy): Eukaryota > Metazoa > Chordata > Aves > Anseriformes > Anatidae > Cygnus > Cygnus olor. The sequence goes on from NC_049191.1 coordinate 4,539,895, forward strand.
ACCCCCCAGCCCTGTCCCCAGCTCCCCCCTGCACACCCCAGGTCCCCGTGCTCTCAGCTGGCCCTGCTCCTGTTCACAAAGCACCCGGCTCCCTTGGGGCTGAGCAGCTGCCCCAAGGGTTATTTACAGCCCACTTCGTGCCTCCGCATGGGAATTTTGGGCAGAGCCCTCTCAATAAATCCTTTTCCTGTGTCCCCCCCCTCCAGGCGCTGCTGAGACACATGGTCACATCTCTGCGGGACAGACGGACGCCGGTGAGTGCCAGGGCTCCGTTAGCGTCTTGGAAATTAATTTGGGGCCAGGCTTCCTCTGGTATTGCTCAGCCACCTCTGGAGCTGAAGCAATGCCCAGAGGTAAAGTGCCGGGAGGCACGGGGACGGATCTGGCCCGAAGGATCCAGCCAGGAGCGAACGGCACCACGACATCCCCCAGCTCAGCACGAGCCTTGTCTTTGCGGCCATCTTAGGGGAGCGTAAATCCTGGACTGCAAAAAAATGGGGCCAAATCCCCCGTTTCCCCAAATCCAAATCCGTTTGCCCCCCAAATCCAAATCCGTTTCCACCCGAAGTGGCCCCGGTACTCCCTGCGCCGGTCGCCGCACCGTCCCGCTGATGTTTTATTTGCCCACCACAATCCTCCGTGTGCCTTAATTGCAGCCACACTTTGCAAGTGTAACTAATTGCCTCAGAGGCTTATTAATGATTTCAGCATGCTAATGAGTGCCAAAGCCCAAGGTGTTTTCCCAGGGGGCTGGAGCTGGCTGACCCTTCCCGGGGCTACCAGGACCCCAGAAACGGGGGTGTTAGCACCCAAATCTGGGTGCAAGCTGCCTCAAGCTCTGCCTGGGGGAAAATTCACGCCTCAGGCTGAGATGTAAAAATTACCAGTTGTTTTTCCATTGTTTTTGGTGGTCAGATGGTGTGGTGCTGAGGGCGCTGGGTGCAGGGAGCCTTGCAGGCAGCCGGGGGCACAAACGGCTCCGTCCACACCTGAGCACCCATCGGCAGCTCCAGCCCCTCTGCCCCTGCCACCAATGCACTAAAACACCTCTGGGGAAGCGTTCCCCACCCCAATCACCCATGGGGACCCCCAGTCCTGGCAGCACAAACCCAACACGGAGCCAAATCCTGCATCGCCTCCTCCGCACCGCTCCGGCCCCGGGGGAGCTGCCTTTGGGGGAAACTGAAGCACAGGCACCGAGCCCCCTCCAGAAAGCAGCCCTTGCTGCAAAGACAGTTCACGCCTTTATTGCTGTAGCTGGAGGTTTTCTTCCCACTCCTCTGCCCCTGTCCCTTCCTCTTCCCTGGGGACGCCGGCCGGACACCCCGTGTGGCACAAAGCGAGGGGATGCGGTGACATCCCACCGGCACCCGGGCACCGCCGTGACCGACCCCATCTCCCCCCACGCCCTGCCACCTGCAGTTAGGGGAGGGAAAGGGGGGGTTTGGGGGTGAAACCTGGCCCTTTCCCAGCCCCACATCCATGGGGCAGCGTCCCTCCTGCCCCCCAGGCATGCGAGCCCGGGCTGCCCCCAGCCCTTCCCTCTGCAGCCCAGTTCGGACCAGTCTTCTCGCTGGACGTGTCTGCACTCCCAGTGGGCTCCCAGTACAAAGGGCTGGAATTCACCGGGATCTTCCACAGCAAACCTGCCCGATGCCGGGACACTTGTGGGATCCCAGTGCTGTGGAACAGGGAGCAGGGGGGCTGCTGCCACCCTCCCACGTGCTGACACCATATCCCCTCCGTGCCGTGTCCCCTCCAGCCGCGCCGGGCGCCGTCAGCAGAACTGCAAAAGAGAAACCGAGCATGGGGTGGGGGCACCCCACAGGCATCCCCCACTCTGGGCAGTTTTGGGGGGCTCTGACACCCCCTGGCTTGGGACCAGCCTGCTCCCCATGGGGTGTGGGTGCTGGATGGGTCCTGCAGCACCCGGTGTGCTGGAGCACCGGGCGGTGGCACCACACCAGCGCCCACCACGGAGGGCTCAGGGGTGGCGGGGGCACGGGCAGGGATGCTGCAGGGGACACGTGTCCCAGGGATGGGACAGGGGAGGGCCAGGGGGACCCAGAGCCCCCCCTCCCCGCCTCGTACAAACCTTCCAACGGTTCCCACACTCGTTGCACAGCACGAATGTCGTCATGGGCTCGTCGGCGCTGCGCGTCTGCACCTGGGGAGGGAGCGGGCGGCCGGCTCAGAGGATGCTGATGGTGTCCCCCGCCAGACTACGAGCTGGGGTCCCCTGGGTGCTCGGGAGGGGGGGCTCACCTGGTTGTAGGTGCAGTTCTTCTTCTTGCACTTGCCGCACTGGAAGAGGTCGGTGACGGTGCCGCCCGTCTTGGCCATCTGGTGCTCGCGGATGGCCTCCTGGGTCATGGCGTTGCGCAGCTCCTTCAGCTCGTCGCTGGCCATCTCCTGCCACGGGGGGGGCACATCAGGGCCTCCCAGGGGGCTGCCAGCCGAGCCGGCACAGCCCCGGGTGCAGACCACCATGGTCCATCACCCGCCCCGTCCCTGCAGGGGGCTGATCCTGCTCGCTGGGCTTGAACCCATCCAGAGGAACAAGTCCCCCATCCTCAGCCCTGCCTCCAGGGAGCTGTGTCCCTATGGGGGCTCCTAGGACCTGATCTGGGGACCCCCGTGGGGCAGGAGGAGCAGGGACCAGGGTCCAGGGAGCAGGACAAGGGTTTTTTTGTGCTCTGTAATGGGACCTGCACCACCAAACCAGGACCCTGCTGGCCCTCGGGCACCGAGGCAGCCTCCAGGAGGGGCCGCGGTCCCCTCGCCCCGCTGCGCACCTCGGCGGTCATGCGTGCGATGAGGCCGGGCAGGATGGCCCCGCACAGCACGTTCCTCCGCAGGTTGGGGTTCTTGGGGTCCTTCAGGTTGCTGATCCTGCTCCGCACCCGGTTGCGGTACTTCATGTCCGTGCTCTTCAGCTCCTGGAAGATATGTGGGGCCCGTCAAGGAAACCTCAGCATCGTCTGCCCCCCCCTCCGGGGGGAATCGTCTCCGGGGATGGTCCTGGCCGGAGGGGAGACCCCGAAGCTCTGAGCTGGGGGGGACTTGGAGGTGGCCCTGGCCCTGCCAGCATGGCACAGCCCGGGCATGGTGCTGGACCAGGGCTGGATGGAAACACGGGCACCCCCAGCAGGCTCCACAAAGACCCAGGATTGGGTTTGGGAAGGGAATGCTCCATTGCCCCCCCGGAGGGAGGCAGGTCCCCGAGCAGGGGGCTGGGGGGGGGGGCACAGCACCCCCATATCAAAGCTCCTGCCCCTGGGGTGCTCCTGGCTGGGGCTGCTCAGCATCAGCCTTTTGTGCGGGTTCGGGGCTCCCTCTGCAGGCAGCGAGCAGGGACACCCAGTGTCCCTGTCCCCATCCCTGCCACCCTCTGTCCCCGCCACCCTCTGTCCTTGTCCCCACCACCCTCTGTCCCTGTCCCTGCCCCCCAGGACCCCGCAGCAGGACCCCCAACCCCCAAAGGATATGGTCTTCTATCTCCGATGCCATCCTCTCGCAGTTGACGCCGAACTCCTTGTAGTCATCTGCGGGGCAAGGCCAGGCAGGGGGTGGCCAGGAGCCAGCCAAAGTGGCCAAAACCTCGGCTCGCTCGCCCAAGGCACCCCCTCTCTAAAAACAAGCCGTTTTCCCCCAGCTTAAACCCACAATTAAACCTTTTACAACGCCCACATCCAAATCCCCCGTCAAAGACCCCACCAACCTCCTTTTGGGGCTGAACGCTGGGTTTTGAGCCACAGCCGGGGTTTATCTGCCAGTCGGGGGTGAATTTGCTGCCCGGGTGCCCCCAGGCCTCAGAGCCCCGTTTATTATTGTAGGGTTGCTCCCGCTGGGGCTGTCCCATAGGAGAACCAGCCCAGCTTGGCCAAGTACTTTAGGGATGGAGATGGGGGGGGGTCCCTGCTGCCCCTCCAAATAACTTTTTGGGTTGCTTAGGCTGGGGCTCAGTGCAGATTTGGTGGGTTTCCCCTCCCCGTTTTGCCACTGAGCTGGGCGTAGAGCTGCCTGCTTGCCCAGAGGAGCAGGATGCGGCCCTCCCCAGCCCCCCCCTTTTGTGTCCCCCCCCCCGTTGCTCACCGTCCATGCGGAGGGCGGCCGTCAGCATCTCGATGCACTTGTCCCGGACCGAGTCCCCCGTCAGGTAGCAGGGGGGCAGGAGGCAGACGCTGGGCGAGAAGGGGGGGCTGCTGGGGGTCCGCGGCGTCTCCGCCTTGGCCTTGCTGCTGTTGGCTCTGCAGGGGTTGGGGGGGGGGGGGGGCACACAGGTAGGTGCTGGGGTCCCATGGGGACGTGCCAGCCCGGGGGGGTGGTGGCTGGCTCCTACCTGTCCTCCTTGCTGTCGCTGGAGCTCCTCCGGGGGGTGGCGGGGGCGGGCGAGGGGCTGGCACCCACAGAGGCTCTCCTGGAGGGGGCACGGGGTGGGGGGGACAGCAGGGGGGACACCAGGGATGGGGCAGGATCAGGCTCGCAGCCCTCTCGTCCCACCCTGGCTGCGTGTCCCATGGTCGGAGCATCCCCAAAATGGGGCTGTCCCCCCACCCCCGAGCCAGCTCCCCCCCCACCCCCCAGGTCCAGGTCCCCTCAGCAGTGCCAGGACAGGGACGTTGACCACTAGGTGGGCATGGGCACCACTGCCAGCGGTGTGTCCCCACATCCGTGCCCTTCCCCAGGGGCCTTTGCACTTCTCCTGGCAATGCAGAGCCCCCCGCCCCGGGGGGGGGGGGAGGGGGTTTGTTCCTCCTTACCTCTCCCCCGAGGGTCTCTTCTGCAGGGAGGAAGAGGAGGAGACGGCTGAGGACCTCGAGTCAGCAGAGTCCCTCCTGCGGGAGCAGCCACGGCTCGGTGGATGGGGACCAGGTGGTGGGTCCTGAGCCCCATCCACAGCCCGAAGAGGAGCTGGGGTCCTCTCCCCCCCTCCCCCCCCCCAGCCCAGGACCCCCACCTCTCTTTCTTGCCATCCAGGGATGACTTCTTTGAGGACGCAGAGGGGCTCCGGCCGCTGCTGGACTCCCTTCAGGGCAGGAGCACAAGGGAAGGGAGGGATGCTCTCAGCTCCCAGCACCCCCCTTTCCCAGCAAATCCCCCCCCCCACAGCCCCACAAAGCCTCGTGGTGCCCCGCAGAGCCCCGAGCAGCGCGGGCAGGACCACGGGTACCTCTGCGGGTTGGAGTCGGGGGGGTGGCCCTTCGGGGGGGCTGGGTGGGAGCCAGGGTTGCTGGGCTTCCTGCAGAAAGAGAGAGGGGGCTGGTTTGGGGCTGGTTTTACCCTCGGGACAGCGCTTGTCTGGGTAATAAGCTTGTGGGGAAGGGGAAAAGGCTGGTTCTCCAGCGGTGCCGCCTGGCAGGGGGGCTCCATCCTGGAGAAACCAAGCCCATAGGGATGGAGCAGGAGGGGGAGCTGGTCCTGGCCCTGCTGGTGCCTCGGGTGGCTCCCCCCCGCTGGCCCCGTACCGCTCCTTGTGCTTCTCCCTGTGCTTCTCGGCCGGGTTCTTGGGGTGTTTGGCCGGGTGTGGGTTCGCCCCTTCGTTGGGACAGCTGGGAAAATCCAGCCTCTTCTCCTTCTCTTTCTTCTCCTTCTCCCCGTCGGCGTCCTTCTCCTTCTTTGGGGCAGCAGGGGTCTCTGCGGGAAGCAGCCGGGTCACGGGCACAGCCCGGGGACACCTGAGACATCGGGGCTGGGGACACCGGGACAGCCCGGGGAGATTTGGGGGAGGTTTTGGGGAGGTTTTGGGGAGGATTTTGCCCCTCTCACCCAGCAGCCGCTTCCAGTTCTTGATGAGGATCTTGGCCGAGGCCACCACCTCTTCGTCCGAGCAGTGCTTGCGCACCGAGTTGACCGCCACCCCGATGCGCGTGGTCTGGGGACAGGCATTAGCGGGGCCGTCACCGACCCCCCTGCCCCCTGGGACCCCTCCCCAGCGCAGTCCCCCTCACCTGCAGCAGCTGGATGGTCATGGTGTAGCCGGTGAGCGACTTGAGCAGATCCAGCGCCCCTTCCTAGAGCGGGGAGAGGCCACGAGAGCCCTCGAGGAGCTGCGTCCCCTGGGGACCACCCCGTAGGGACACCCGCAGGGTCCCCAGAGGGGATGGGGCAGGCGGTCGAGGCCACGCAGTCACCAGCAGGGATGTGCTCGTAAAAAAAAATCCCACTCCAACAGGAAGGGCTGGGGACACCTGAGTATCCCCGAGGCGCTGGGGGGGGGGGGGGGGGGCACACATCACCGGGTTCGCAGCCTGGCCCTTGGGTGCATGGTGCTTGTAGGGCTAAATATATCCCCGGCATGGCTCCACGCGGGGTCGTTTTCCTCCCCGGTATTTTTAGAGCCGCAGGAACAGAGACGAGGGTGCAGGGACCCACGGAGGGGTTGTGCCACTCGTGGTGGCCAGAGCTCCAAGCCTGCTGGGTGCAGGGGACATCCCTGTGCTGTGACCCGGCTCTGTCCCCCTTCCCGAAGTGGCATAAATCAGGAGGGCTTGGGAGCCACAACGACAGCCCGAGGCCGGGCAGGATCAGTCCCTTCAGCCCTGGGGCTATTCCCAGCAGGGAGCGGAGCAGAGCAAGCTGCCGAGGCTGAGCGGTTGCAATCCGGGGTCCCAAAAAGCCACCGGGTTGGGGGGTACGGCAGCACCTGGGAAGCCCGCACCTCGCCGGGGCAAAGTCCGGCAGAAACGGTCAAATATTAACTTTAGGGGCTGGGCTCGCCTCTGCTTGCCCCCGCGTAACCGGCTGGCCAGGATGGGCCCTCAGCTGGCACAAAGGGAGGCAGGGCCGGATCCTGGCTCCCCCGGCACCAAAGCCCCCTCCCCAGCCCCTGGGTGTGCCATGGCTCAGCCCCCTCCCCTCCCTGTGCATGTTTGCACGCGCTCGTGCAAAAGGCAGGGCTGGGCTCGGGGGAGGGCTCTTCCCACCCCCCCCAGGGATTTTCTTCGTTTGCGTGGGGCTGAGCCCCCGCTGCCAGCCCCAGCCCTGTTTGGGTGCTCGTGGCTGGGCCGGGGGCCAAGCACCTGTCACCACATTTGTCCTCTGTCCCACATTGCCACAGCCTGGGACAGGTCCCCCCCCCGCCCCAAGCTCCCCAGACCACCACGTCCCCACGGCCTTGAGGCCCCTTGGGGCCTTTGAGCCCCAAATCCAACATAAAACCCCCGTGGGCGCCAGCTCCAACTCCTCAAAGGTGGAGAGGCAGCACCTGGGGGTGCCCTGCGGGAGCTCAGCACCCCAACACCCTCTCAGTCCCTCCTGGGGGGCCATTTCTGGGCCCCCTTTTTCTTCCTCCCACGTCTGGGAGCTTCGTGGCTTTCCTCCCTCTCCCTGCCCCGAGCTGCCCAAATGCATGCACACACAAATACTGCACACGTGTGCAAATATTGCACACGTATGCAAATATGGCACATGTATGCAAATATGGCACGTGTGCAAATATTACACGTGTGCAAATATCGCTCATGTGCAAATATGGCACACGCATGCAAACATGGCACACGTGTGCAAATATTGCACGCACGCCCCAGCCTGCCTTACCGTGCTCTTCCTGGCCACCATCTTATCCAACTTCTTGGCGATCCGGACCAGCTCCTCAGCGGGCCCCATGCTGGCTCCTCGCGGGGTTCTGGGCTCGGGCAGCCGCGGGAGCAGCCCCCGGTGCTGCGGGCATGGGGCAGGGGCAGGGGCACGGAGCGGCGGCCGGGCTGGAGCGGAGCAGGGAGGGAAAAAGGGGAAAAGAGAAGGAAGGAAAGCAAGGGAGGAAAGCAGAAAGGAGGTGTGGCTGTCCCGGCCAGTTATAAACTCCTGCCAGGCAGGCGAAATAGCACGGGGGAGGGCTAAATATAGCCCGGAGTGCGGAGCAGGACAAAGATTGCAGGAGCAGGGGGAGGCGCACGGCGGGGGGACGCAGCGCCCTTCGGTGCCAGCGCATGGGGGGCTCGCGGGGCCGGGGGAGCCACCGCCATGGGGCTGGAGGCCGGTGGTGGCAGTGGGAGAGCCCCGGGACGTGGCTTTGGGGCTGGGCTGGGGCTTCCCGAGGCCCAAAGGCTCGACGCAACACGCCGCCAGCGTTGCACGATGCAGAGCGCTCTTCCCAGACGGGAGGCGATGCCAGCAGCGTCCCCATGCCAGCAGCGTCCCGCGGCAGCAAGATCCCCCAGGGAACGTGGTTCCGGTGCTGTGCCAGGGCTGAAGGCGCTGTGGTGGTGCTGGCATTTCCGGGACCCCAGCGGCTGGGAGCAGAACCGGGCTGGATCCGTCCCAGCGGGGAGGCTGGGATGCTCCTGCGTGGCCGAATGCAAGGCTGGGGAGAGAGCTGGCTGCACCCTCGCTCCCTGCCGGCACAGGGCCACCCGCTGCCACCCTGTCGTGTCCCCGATGGGCAGGGGATGGGGACCCCAGGGACCAGGAAACTCCAGGACACACCACCCGGGATGGGGACTGCCAGCCTCGGGGAAGGGGCTGAGCCCTGCATGCACGCACCCCAATGCTTACAAAAAAATGATGGTTTTATTAGAAATTAGAAAGAGAGAACATTAAAAACAAACACAACAGACCACTTTCTGAGATGCAACCAACAAGACGCAGACGAAGATAAACCACAGGGGCAGACGGCTCCCGAGGGACGCCGACACGGGGCAACATTGGTCCCAGAACACAGCTGCAGGATGGCCCCAGGGGCCCCCCCCGGGCCGGCTGCAGAAGGACCCCGAGCCCCCCGGGGCCGAGCGGTGACCAGCACCCACCCGGTGAGGGACACGGGGACACGGCTCCACGGCGCTGCCCGCGCCAACCCCAGGCATCCAAGGAGCTGTGGTACCAGGCTGGGGAAATTTTTAGGCATTTCCAAGCCCTGCTGCCCTGGGGGGGGGCTCTCAGAGCCCGGGGGGGTGGGGGGGCAGGATGTGGCCGCAGACCCTCCAAACCCCCAAAAATGATGAATAAAAAGCCCTTTTTTGTTCCCTACCAATCCCCAATGCTTCACAGTTGTGGTAGAGGAGAAAACCAGGTGGCGCATTGCAGCTCCCCCCTGGAGAACGGGGACAGGGGCTCTGCGCCCACCCAGCAGAGGAGGGTGGGGGGCACCCAGCGCGCCCCCCACCCCCAGCCCCAAATCCACGCTGACAGGGGAGGAGAAAGCCCCCAGGATGGGCAGAGCCCACGAAAGGACGGAGAGCAGCCAGAGCAGAGCAAGCACCAAAACCTCCTCGCAGGGTGCAGCTGATGGCAGCAGGGGCGGTGGCAGCCCTTCGGCTTTCCAAAGCCACCATCCAGGGGGGGAGCGTCCCAACCCGGGGGTCCCCACGTCCCCTGGGAGGGCAGCAGCCACATGGTCCCATAGCAGGGGCTGGGGTCGGGCAGCAGGACCCGGTGCCCCGTGGAAAGGGGTGACGGCACAGAGGGGCCGGGGGCCGTCCGGCTCCAGCTCCCAGCCCACCCCGTGCGCCCCCGGCCCCCAGGGGACGGGGACAAAACGGGCAGCGGGGGGGGGGGCCCAATCAGTCTTGCAGGAGGTGGACGAAGCTGGCGGGGAAGACACCGGTGCGGGAGCCGTCGCCCTCGATGAAGCCGACCTGGGGGTGCAGAGAGGGGTGTCAGGGGGTGTGGGGGGGTCCCACGGTGGGTGACGAGGGAGAGGAATGCGAGGACCGATGGCCACAAGCACTTGTGACTTGTCACCGGCAGCCTACGGTGACCATTGCCAGCACAGACGGGGCGGGGGGTGCCCATCCGTGGCCCCTCAAAATGAGCGGCCTGCTCAGGATGACAGGGAAGTGAGGGTGAGGGAGGGGGCTGCGCCCCGGGGGGGCTCACCCAGCTCTGCTCGTCCTCCTCCCGCGTCACCACGATCACCTCGCCCTTGGAGAAGGTCAGCTCCCGCGCCTTGTCCCCCTTGCAGTCAGCCACCGCCTTCACCCGCTTCTGCCTCCCCTTGGCCTGCGTGAGGAACGGAGTCAGCTGGGGGGGGGGGGGCAGCCACCCCCCCAAATCCACCCCAAGGGTTGTGACCCCCCCCCCCAATACCTCCATCCACCCCCCTGGGGCAAGAGCTGCAGGGACGCCTGGGGATGGAGGGGTCCCCACAAAGCTCCCCCCCCACACACCCCGTCCAAGCCCCCCCACCCCAAATCGTGCCACCTACCGGAGCGAATCGCCGGGGCATGGGCACGGGGGGCACCTTGCTCGGAGCGGGGTCCTCGGGGCTCTGGGGGGGGGCGGCCGAGCCGGCTTTGCCGGCCATGCCGCTGATGCGCCGGTACGAGCGGGTGCTCTCCGAGCTACCGGGGGCAGCGGGGGGGGCAGCGTCAGCCCCCCCCCGCTCCCCCGTCCCCCTCCCCATGAGGTCCTGGTGCCGTCGGGTTCCCCCATGGGACACCCAAGGGAGCAGGGCGCCACCCACAGCCCACCCAAATCCCAAAATGGGGGGAAAAAAAAATAAAATGTCCTAACTTCCAGTGGGTCCCGGTATCGGTGTCCCCCCTACAGGACCCGTGTCACCTCTAGGGACAGCCCCCCCTTCCCACACTGCCCCTGTCCCCTCCTCTGTCCCCAAGCCCTGGGGGGGTCCAGGCTGGCAGTGGGGAGGGGACCCCTTTGCTCCGACACCCCCAGGGACAATTTGGGATTCCTCCCACCACACAACCACCTCCCACCCACAATGCCTCCCCTGAATTTTGGGGGACCCCTACCCGAACTTGACGGGGGTGACATCGGGGGCCAGGCCTCCCGGCGGGGGCTGCACAGGGGGGGGACTCAGCTCCGGCCCCCTCCGCGTGGCCCCGCTCTCTGTTTCCGAGCGGGTCTCCCAGTACGCTGCCCGCCGCACCTCCGGGGGGCTGCGGGTACCAGTGGCCGGGGGGGACGCGGCCGCGCCGTCCAGGGCCCCCACGGAGGAGGAGGAGGAGGAGGAAGAGGAGAGGCTGCGTGGCGCGGGGGGGGGCCTCCGCCAGCCCCGAGAAGTGCGGTTCCGACGCCTGCCGGTGGAGCTCGGGGCGCTCTGGTGGGGGGGACACACGATGGGGACACTGAGGCTGGTGGCCTGGGGACGTGTCACGGCGAGCATCCCGCGGCGCGTGGCCCCCCGCCCGACTCACCCGTGGGGCTGGGGCCGGGTTTGGGGCGGGGGCCGCCCCGCGTGGGGTTTTTGAGGGGCAGCGGCGGGGGCATCTCCTCGCTGTGCGCCCGGCGGGGCGCGGGCCGCGAGGGCACCAGGATGGTCTCGTAGGTCTTGTTGGTGATGTCCATGCCCATGCAGCTCCAGCGGCCCTGGGGGCAGGCGGCGGGGGGGCTGGTGGCCAGAGGCGAGGAGCCCTTGAAGGAGCGCTGGAGGGGGCTCACCTGGGGGCAGAGACCCGGACCCAGAGCTGCTGGGGGCTCCCCCACCACCTGCAGCCCCCTTCTGCCCCCTGCCCTGTCCCGTTGATGGGGACGCAGGGTCTGTCCCTGTCCCCCCCCCAACCCTTGCCACCGTCTGGCGGGCACCTTCTCCTCCAGCTCGTCCTCGCTGTCGTAGGTGTACTCCTGGGGGGGCTCCCAGTCGTAGTCCACGTGTACCTGCAGGGAGAGCTTCCCCGCCTGCGCCTGCTCCAGCTGGGTGACAGGCGGGTGTCAGCGGGGGGGTGGACAGGTCCCAGGTGCCCCTCACCCCAGCATCAGCGCCCTCCCCATCCCCCTGGTCCGCCCCCACCCCACCTACCAGCTCCTCGCACTCGGTGTGCTTCAGCCTCCTCGCCACGTCCAGCGCCGTCTCGCCGGCCGCGTTCACTGCACGAGGGATGGAAGGGGACAGATCCAGGCTGCTCCAGGGGGACAGCCCCGAGCAAAAGGCTTGGCCTCAAGTCCGTCCATCCCCCCCCAAGCCCTATATCCCGGCCCCGTACCCGTGGTGAAGGCAGCTTTGCCTTTCAGGAGCAGCTTGAGGCAGTTGGGCTGGTTGTAGAGCGCGCCGTAGTGCAGAGCCGTGTTCCCGTCCTGCGTCACCCGGTCCAGCGTCCCCCTGCGCAGAGCCGGGACAGCTCCAGAGCGTGCGAGCATCGCTCCCCATCCTCACGGGGATGCGCCGGCACCTCGGGGACATCACCGGGACACCACGGGTGATGGGACCCCCGCTGGACGCACCCGTTCTGGATGATGAAGTCCACCAGCGGCAGGGACGACCTGTCGGCGTAGCGCACGGCCATGTGCAGCGCCAGCTCGCCCGCGTCCTGCCGGGAGGGTGGGAGAGGATAGCTGAGCCCAGGGACCCTCCGCAGCTCGGAGGCTGAGCGAATCCCTCACAGGGGCTCCCGGAGACGGGGACGAGCCACGAACGCTGCTGGCGTGGGGCTCACCTGGCCCTCGGGGCTCGCCAGGGGCTTGGCCAAATCGTGCCCTTCGGCGAAGGCCTGCAGCAGCGCCAGCAGGTCGCGGGTGCGGATGGCGTCCCAGAGGCGGTGGGGCTCGTCGCGGCCGCCCCGCTGCACGTAGCGCCGCTCCATGTACTTGGCCACGATGTACTCCTTGCGCGCGCTCCTGCGGGGCGGGAGGCATCAGCGGGCATCCCCGCACCTCGCCCCCCTCCCAAAGTCGTATTTGGGGGGGAAGCTCTGCGAGAGGTGCAGGTCCCGATGTCCTGGCGATGACACCGGGAGCCCCCAGTCCTCGGGCTGGGGACAATGGGGACACAGAGCCCCCCACCGCAGCCTGCTCCGTGCCCCCCCAGCAGTGCCAGACTCACATATCGCTGCCGGCCGAGGGTTTAGGGCAGTCCTGCGTGGGCAGCGTGGCCTCCATGATCTCGTTGAAGCGGGTGTTCCCGACGCTGACGGCCAGCTGTGGCGAGAGGGGCAGGGGGAGACGAGCCCTGGGCAGAGAGGGGCCACCCACCCTCCCCAAAATCCTGGCCGTGCTTGCCCTGGGATGTCCCATCCCCATCATGGGGGGATGGAGAGGGGAATCCACCGGATCCAGCCAGGATCTTGCCATCCACCGTCTCCCCCAGGGATGAGCCTTTCTCCCAGTTTGTTAGAGCAGGGAGCAGGTCCTGGGGGGCTGCCAGCATCTTCCCCTCCATTAGCAATCACTTCCCAGAGCCTCCCCCGCATCCCTGGAGCACCACACTGGGGGCTGCAAAGTGCAGCTGGGGAAACCGAGGCCAGCTGGTGAGAGTGCAGACCAGGAGGGAGGAGGAGGAGGAGGGTTGAAACCCACACCCAGGAGGTTTGGGAGCCCCCGAGCCCCCAAGCAGAGGGTGTTTCCCGGTGGATGCCAGACCCCCAGGTTCAGGGAGCCGCTTACCAGCAGCTCGGAGGTGCTGAGGACGTCCAGAGTGAGGGACTGGATGCGGGAGTAATGCACGCCCAGCTCCCGGTGGATGCCGGAGCACTCGATGCACGTCAGGATGCCCAGGTTGGTGGAGAGCCACGTGGGGTCTGCAGGGCACGGCGGGGTGGGGGGCTCAGCATCACCTCCTGGCCCCTCACTGCTTCCATCCCGCTGCATCCCGCACCCCAGATCCCCAACCTACCGGGGGCCCCGCAGTCGCAGCACTGCTTATTTCCCGGCATGTTCTTCACCTCGCCGATGACCAGCTTGGTGAGCTCCTGCACGCCGCCGTCCGCCGCGCCGCCCGCCGAGGCTGCCCCGCCGTTGGGCTCGCCCTTGAAGGCATTGCTCAGGGCTTCGTCCTTGCTGTTCTGCAGCACCGAGACCCACCTGGGCAGGGGGAGCAGAGCCGGGCGGCCTCGCGGGGATGCACCGGGGCCGGCGCCACGCGGGGCGAGGGGTGCAGCCACGGGGGATTTAAGCCCTGGGGTGCTTTGCACGCTCGCGTGGGGTGGGGACGGCCCCGGCACTTACACGACGCACTCCTGCTCGTCCTCGGCTTGGAAGTGGTACGTCCTGTTGTCTGCAGGGACGGGGACAAAGGTGAGCTTTTAGGAACGCATAAGATTGCAGAAAGGGGCTGGAACAGGGCATTTAGGATCAGGTTGCACAAGGTTGCAGGAAGGGGCTGGAGCTACTGCTAAGGGCTGCTCTGAAAAAATCACCGCGCATCGTTCTTCCGACACCCTGCTGCCACCTCTTGCTGTCTGGAGCTCGAGGCAGCCAGCACCTTGCAGGGCTTTGTCCTTCCTCCGTAAAAAAAAAATCACGTGCACCCCTCACACCCTGGGATACCCACCCGGGGTCTGTCCCCGGGGACCCACAACCGGACCCGCGAGGCACTCACGCGTCACCAGGTCGAAGCACTTCTTCTCCTCGGCGTGGGGCCGCACTTGGCACGTCAGCAGGTTCAGCTTGACGGGGGGGGCGGTTTATCTGCAGGGTGGGGGGATGGAGGGGGGTTAGAGAAGGTCCCCAGAGGATCGCTTTTGGGGCACGCAGGGGCTCAGCACCTCTCCAACCCCCCGCGTGTTCCCTTTGCAGAACGGGGCTGGGATCGGGGCTGCACTTTGCAGCCTCTGCCCCCAGATGGCAGCACACCCTCCCCAAAATGACTCCGGGTCCCTTGGCCTCCTCTGCAGCCTCAACACCCCCTAAAACCCCCACTGTCCCCACTAAAACCCCCATCCCACCGGCACACAGCAAACGCGGGGGGCGAGGGACCCCCCGCTATGACAACCCCAAGCTGGCGGCTTGCTTTGCTGCCGGGGTGCGGGTGGGATGCTCGGGGAAAGGCCCTACAGCCAAGGTCACATTCCCAAAGGACAGGAGACATGGAGCTGGGTGGTTTTTGGGGCAGCACCCAGCAGGGGATGGCACAAACTGGGCTCTGCAGTTTGGGGCACACAGCGCGCCGCCAGGCACCGCTGCGGGGTCTGCGCCGGGCGGTACGTGCCGGCAGCACCCCACGTAGCACCTCGGGGTGACCACGGGGCTGAAGGTTCCCCCCCCCCGCCGCCCTCACCGTGCTGTGGGAGATGGTCAGGCAGCCGTACTTCACGCCGCACTTCCTCTTCTGCCACACTTTGCGGATCCTGAGCCAGAGCAGGAGGGGTGAGGAGCCAAGCAGGAGGGGCAAGGACCCACGGCGCATCCCTGACCACATCCACCCACCCCAACCTGCCCCCAGCACCCCCGGAGAGGCTCCATGGCTTTCGGATCTAGGGTCGTGCTTCCCACAAGTTGCCGAGCACAGGGGTGGAGACCCCCTTGGGGCTATAAGAGCATTATTTTCCCCCCTAACCCATCCCAGCAGGATGATTTCCGCCCCCATGCCCAGGGGACACCAACCCATCACGATGATGACACCAACCCATTACGGGGGTCCCCTGCACCACATCCAAACCTCCTCCTTCCTTCCCCACCTGCAGCTGGACACCCACCCATCCCGACCACCACCTCCAGGGCTCCTCCAGCCAGGAGAAAATGGCATTCTCCAAGCCTTTAGACCTCCTTAAGACCAGACGGGACCAACAGCACCCAATGGTCTGTGTAATGGACCCAAACCCTCACCCAAAGGTGTCCCCCCTCGGACGCCCTCACCCGTCGCTCTTCTTGTACAGGAATCCCGACTTCTCTGTCCCGTACTGCTTGTTCCCTTGGTGCTGGTGGATGCTGTAGCCGCTGCCGGAGTTCTTCCTGCTCAGGTTTTCCTGAGCTCACCAGGAAAAGAAAAAAAAAAAAAAAAAGCATTTAGAAAGCAATGTGAGAGGGGCAGAAGTGGCCGAGCCCCCTGGAGGACCTCGCTATGGAGTCAGAGACCTTCGTCCCCTTCGAGCATCCCTCCTGCTCTGCTCCCATGGATGTCCCTATGGATATCCTCCCCATGAATGTCCTCCAAGCATCCCTCCTGCTCTGCTCCCACAGATGTCCTCCTCCCTGTAGATGTCCTCCCGTGGATGTCCTCCTCCACCCTATAGATCTCCTCCCACGGATGTCTTCCTCCCTATAGATCTCCTCCCGTGGACGTCCTCTTCTCACTGATGCCCTCCGCCCTACAGATCTCCTCCCACGGATGTCCTCCTCCCTGTAGATGTCCTCCCATTGATGTCCTCCACCCTATAGATCTCCTCATCCCTGT
The DNA here is from genome assembly GCF_009769625.2 of Cygnus olor. Lineage (NCBI taxonomy): Eukaryota > Metazoa > Chordata > Aves > Anseriformes > Anatidae > Cygnus > Cygnus olor. Next base: position 4,555,901 of record NC_049191.1, read on the forward strand.
TGGTCTCCTCCATGGATGTCTTCCACCCTAGAGATCTCCTGGCATGGAAGTCCTCCTCCCTGTAGATCTCCTTTCATTGATGCCCTCCACACTATAGATCTCCTCCAATGGATGTCCTCCTCCCTACAGATCTCCTCTCATTGATGTCCTCCACCCTATGGATCTCCTCCCACGGATGTCCTCATCTCTGTAGATTTCCTCCCACGGATGCCCTCCACCCTACAGATCTCCTCCCACTGATGTTCTCCTCCCTATAGATCTCCTCCATGGACGTCCTTCTCCCATGGAGGTCCATCTCCCTGTAGATCTCCTCCTCCCTATACATCTCCTCCATGGATGTCCTGCTTTGCTCCTCCCCAGCCCCCCTTTCCCCGCTGCCCCCCGTCCCCCAGCCAAGGACACCTCCCTCTGCTCAGCACCCAGCGCCCAGCACCCTCCCGCCCCACCACCTGCTCTCACCTCCTTGCTGTCCAGCTGCAGGATGCTGCGGAGGGAATCGCGGGTCTGCGTCAGCTGCTTCACCTCCTCCTCCTGCGCCTGGTGGAGCTGGAAAAGGAGCGGGGACCGCAGGTGTCCTGGGGGGGGGACAGCCCGAGGAACACGTCCACAGGGCAGCGTGGGGGGTGCTGGGGGACTCACCGCGTGGAGGGACACGGCGAGCTTCTCGATGAAGGGGTAGAGGTTCTGGGCAGCCTTCCAGCCGTCTTGGAAGAAACTGGGCATTGATTTCACGCCATTAAGATGCAAATGGGGAAAACGGGGAAAAAAAGAGCTTATTTAGAGAAAGCGTGGCAGGGGGAAGCAGCAGCAGCACCCCCCCCACCCTGGGGAAGCTGCTCTTGCTCTGCAGCTCCCTCGCTGCTGGGACGTGGAGGGATGCTGCAAAGCCCACGTCCAGCCCGTGGGGTCCGGGTACCCCAAATATTTCAGGTGTTTGGGACACAGGGTTGGCCTCTTGCTCGATGCAAGCTGATCTCACCGGGGCTGAGGCCAGATCCTGGCCCCTTTGGGTCCCTTCCCCGGCTGACAGCACGCCCGTGGCCAGTGCCACTGCTCCCTCCCTGCCTCAGTTTCCCCACTCGAGAGCCAGAGGGGTGCGAGGGAAGGAGGGGGATGTTCCCCCTGCCCCGAACACCCCCGCTACGAGCTCCAAGGCTACCGGCAGAGCTGCTCGGCTGAACTCATCCCTGGAAATCCATCCAGAAACCAAATCATCGGCTACATCCCCGGCCAAGCCCCTTCCCCCAGCCCTTACGGACACGTTTGCATCTCCTGGAGCCAACAATCCCGACCGGACAGCGTCGGGCCCTGCCCAGCACCTTCCCCAGGAGCTCTGTGGGGTCGCTCAGCCCCCAGGACAGGGAGCGAGGTGTCCCCAAAACCCCCCACCGAGCGTTCCCGGAGGGTGACAGCCGAGCCCGGGGACGGGCACCTACTTGTGCTGGGCATGGAACAAACTTGATGAGGCTCTGCAGGAAATCCGGCCCTTGCTTCATCTGACTCTCGCTGGCTTTCAGCAGGTACTGGGGGGGGGAGAAGGCAGCCGGTTAGACGGCGGGGATGAGGACCGGTCCTTGCCCCCCCTTCCCCGCGTGGGCCGGAGGGTTTGGACGCTGGCTCGGTTTCAAGAAGCCACGATGTCGGGTGTGAAGTCAGCTCGCCGGGGACCACCCTCAGAAAACCTGGAGCTGGAGGTGCTCCAGCCCTGCAAAGTTCAAGGGCCGAGGCGGGCCTCCAGGGTTTCCAGCCGGGCACGCTTCTCCCGCTGCTTATTACTTCTGGAGTTAATAAATAACCCGAACCCAAGTCGCTGAGGAAAAAAAATAAACAAAAAACTGAATGAGTTTTGTACATCAAACCTGTCCCTCAACCTGCAGGCGGAAAGAAAAAGGAAGCCCAGACCCCTGGGTCAGGCAAGCCCCACGCAAAGAGAGGAGCCTGGAGCCTCCCCTGGGCGAGCTCAGCCTCAGCCCCGCACAGCTGGAGGCTGGCCTCCTCCCTCCCTGCCTCCCCACGATGTGTTTTGGGAGGCGAGCGGAGGGGAAGGCGGCCAACTTCCAGCTGCAGGGGCTTTCCACAGCCCAACAGCCCCGGGGCGTGCTGGAGCCCCCAGGGGACCCCACGTCTCCTCTGCTGGGGGGCCGCCAAGGGTAGGGGAGCAGGATGGAGGGGGGCAGCTCCCAATGTGGCCGAGGTGGCACATGGGGAGGGGTTGAAGGGGGCTTTGTGGGGGCTTCGCTGCCCTGCCAACGATGCCCTGAGGTGGTGGTGACAGGGGACTGTCCTGCTGAGACCCCTGGTGGGGGTCCCCGCTGCGCCCACCCACCCACGGGAACTCCCCAGCGAGGAGCTGTGCCCCGCAGAGCACCCCTGGGGTGGAAACCCATCGCGCCCCCACCCCAGAAAGCAGCAAACACCGCGTGCACACGAGCGTGCACACACATGCACGAGCGTGCCAGCCCACAGCACCCCCGATTCCAGGCGGGCACCCGTGCGCAGGCGCTGCTGGAAGCGGCCCCTCCCGGCCGGCCGCGTTTCCATGCGCTGTTATTTATTTAACAGTGCTGCTATTCAAAGCACTGACTCATTCTGGCCCAGCCCCAGCCAGCAGCCCCGACCCCGCTGCGGCGCTGCCTCCTCCCCGCCACACCTGCCCTTTGCTCCCCCAGGAGCCCGGGGACAGGGGAGGGGACTGGGGGAGAGCCCGGGACGGGGGGCTGCGGGCGCTGGCACCAGGTCTGTGTCCTTTGCTTGTGCCACAACTGTGTGCTTGGGGACCTGGAGAGCCTCTCTGTTTTTGCCAGTAGGGCAAAACTGCAAAGCCAAACTGCATCTTTCAGGGGTTTTCATCCAAAGGATCGCCTTTTGCCCCAAATGTCCAGCCCCTGGTTTGGCAGAGGAGGTGTAGGATCAGGACCCGGAGGACGTGGGTGCAATGCCCCGGTGCTCCCTGCAGGGTATCCCACCTGCACACCGCATCCTGCAGGGAGCAGACACAGCCCCACGGCGGGGGATGGAGGTCCCCCGAGCCAGGACCACCACGGGGACACACGGGGACGGGGACAGACGAGTGCCCTGCGCTGCACCCACCGGACTGCTCTGGTGGTGGGGGACGGGGACTGAGCACCCTGCACAGCTCTGGCCACAGCGGTCCCCCTTGCGTCCCCCCGACCCCCGAAGGGGCCCCAAGCCCCCCGGCGCAGCCCCCACCTCGCACATGTGGAGCTGGAAGGAGCGCCGCTCCTTCTGCATGTCCTCGGCCAGCTACGCCGGCGGATGGTTCCGCCTGGATGACCCCCGCCAGGCGGGCGCGCTCCTTCTCCTTCTCCATCTTCCCCCTGTGGGACGGCACGGGGGACAGCTCGGGGACAGCCCTGCCCGAGTGGGGGGGGACCTCGGGGACGACCCTGCCCAAGAGGGGGTCCCCAGGGAGCTGCAGAGGTGGCAGAGGGGGTGGGATGGGGCAGGGGGCTGCGCTGGGATGGACCAGGGGAAGCCTCCCCAAGGCTGGCCCAGAGCCTGGCTGCAGCCCTGCACAAAACACTCTGTGCGCGGGGGGATTAGGGGGATTTGCTCCGGGCATGGGGTCGCTTACACTTTGGTCTCGTAATCCCTTCCAGGCCTTTTCGATCTGCTTCTTGGAGTCCTGCAGCGAGAGGAGAGAGGGGACGGCAGCCGTTAGGGGAGGCGAAGGGACGGGCACAGACCCGGTGGCACCAAAGCAGCGTCCCAAAAGTGAGGGCTTTGCTTTTGCAGCGCTGTGCCAGCGCCCTGCCCTGCTCCCCCTACTGCGGGGACATCGCCGCTGCGTCTCTGCCTCTTGCTCCGTGCCGCGAGCCGTGTCCCCAGGGCTGCGTTTTGTCCCCATACAAGGGGACCTGCAGCCGAGGAGCCAGGGCTGGGGACTCACCAGGCGGCCGTCCTTCAGCTGCCCCTTCAGCAGGCTGTCCAGGGGGAAGGAGACGATGTTGTTTCAGGTTCTGCACCTGGAAAGGGCAGAGACGGGGACGGGGTTACCCCAGGGGCATTCCCGCATCGGGGCAGGCCGGGAAGCAGGAGCTCGCATCCTTTCCAGCACTGGGGGCTCCCCCCAGTAAAATCGCTGCCCAGTAAGGGTTAAAGAGGCTGGAAACGGGGCCGGCCTGCAGGCAGGGGCAGGCTGGGCTTGCTGAGAGCTGGCTGCAAGATGTCTGACACGGGGCCCTTCCCACAAACCACATCAGCGCCGCGGCTGCCAGAACTGGAGCTGCTCCCCCCCATCGCCGCCCCGGCCCCGGCCCCGTCCTCCCCGCGGCACGGCGCAGACACCCGGCGGGCAGCCGGCAGTGCCACCAGGCCGGGACCTCCTGAGGTCCAGGAGGGCTTCCCAAAGCGTCCCCTCCCTGGGCTGGGGGACCGGGGGTGTCCCCAAAAGCACTGCGGCACGCAGAGGGGACGCGGGAGCCTGCTCCCATCCCGGTGCCTCCCCGTCTGACCCCAAACCCTGGGGTCCCCACGGGGCAGCACCCAATGTGGGGCTGTTGGAGCAGCTCCAGCACCCTTGTAGGGTGATCCCAGCTGGGCACGGACCGGGGCTCGGTGCGATGCTGGGCACACACCGCGTCCTTTTGCATCGGAGAGGAAACTGTGATGCTGCAAAAACCTAGAATTCCTTTCAAAGGCTCTAGAGGGGTTTTGCTCCCCGACATCACAGGGGGAGAAACCCAGCCCCGGGGCAGGAACCGGCCCCAAAGGCTGGGAAACGGGGCGCCCCATCCTTCCGCCGTGCGTGCGGCGCCGGGATCCCGCTGCAGAGCAGCTCCCGGGGAGGGTTTGGAGCAGGGGCGGCTGCGGGCGGCCGTTCCCACGCCTGCAGCACGTGGCACAGGGGAGGCGCAGCGCGGGCACTGCCCTCGCCCAGGGAACCGGTTCGGCTCCTTCCCCGCCACGTTTTCCCCACGGAGCCCCCGAGCACGGGGCTCTGGCCGGGCCGGGATGGCCGCGATGGGGAGGAGAGGAGCGGGGAGGCCCGGGCTGGGGTAACTGGGAGAGGAGGATATGAAATCTGAAATTCCTGCTGGGGGAAGGGCAGCAGCAAGGAGTCTGCTCCTTAAGCAGAGCCAGAGGGTACAAACGCCCCTTTTTTTGGGGGTGGGCTTCAAAAGGGACCGGAGGGCAGCGAGAAGCCAGCGGGGGATGCCCCAAGGCTTTGCTGCAAGGCCCCAGCTCCCTCCAGATCCCACCCAGCACAAAGCCCAGCACACCCCAGGAGCCCAGCTCTCCCCCCAGGCTATCAAACCCTTCCAGCCTCGACAAATCAAAGCAAGAAGATGCGTTTGGAGAAAAGAGACCCCGAGAAGAGCCGTGGCCCCCCCCTCCCATGGCGGGGATGGCTCCAGCCGCCTCTGCTGCCTCCCGCGCGGCTGCGGCTCCCCACGGCCCCGCTGCGCGCTCAGCGTGGCTTTGATTTACTTCTTGGCAAGCGAGATCAGAGATGTGAAAAAAAAAAAAAAAAGGAAGAAAGGGGAAAAAAAAAACAAAACCAGCAGCCCCAACCGCACGGCAAATCGCAGCGTCGGTGTCCCCAGCAGAGCTGGGAGGGAGCTGGAAAATCCAGCGGAGGGGGTATCGGGTGGCCCGCGAGCATCCCCGAGTCTGGGGTGGGATCTGGGACCTCCTGCTGCGGTGGAGGGCAGCTGTGCTGGGTCTCTGCCCCAAATCCAGATGCCTGGTGCAGATTCTCCCCAGCTTGGCCCCAGCAGGACGGGGGAAGCAGGCTGAGGTTGCTCCCCGCGGGGTCGGCGGCTCACCAGGTTCTTGAAGAGCGCGGTGACCTCGCGGGTGAAGACGGCCAGGTTGAGGAAGCCGGTGGAGAGCTCGTGGTTGTTCTGGGAGAGGTGGTTGTTGCCGAAGTTCTCCAGGGCCTCGCTGTACTGCTCCTCGTTATCCACGTGGGCTGCGCAGGGGGACAACAGCGGTGAGGTGGGGACGGTGACGGGGTGGCCCTGCGGGACCCCCTTCCCCAGGAGGTCCCATCGCGGGTACCACCCGCACCCACGTCCCTGTCCCTTTGGAGCGGAGCAGGACACCAGCAATGCTCCTTATACAACCCCCCCAAAGCTCTTGATTTACATCTTTACCCCTTTTTCGGCCAGCTTCCGGCACCCCAGCACATTCCGAGCACCCGTGTCCCCAAGGGCCACCACCGCGGATGGCACTGGGGGAGGATGTGACCGTGGCAGCCCGGGGACGCCCAAGATCTCTCGAAGCCGACTTACTGAGCCCGGAGACGTGAATGGCTTTCACATTTCCTTATTCTCTGGAGCACAGCTTGGTCCCCGTCCAGGCTCTGCAAAAGCAAAGGAACAAAACCCTGTCAGCGCCCCCCTGCCCCGCTGGCCACACAGGGCTCCTTGGCCAGGCGCCTGCTCTGCCACACAGATGTGCGGGGCAGCAGCCAAGCTCCCAGGGACAGGAGCTGGAAGCACCCGGCCCTGTGCAGGATCGGTGCTGGGGATGCCGCAGCTGCGGTGCCCGGCCGGTCCCATGCCAGCCCCGCGGTCCCCACGGTCCCGATCGCCCGGGGAGGTGATGTTGGAGCAAGGCGGTAGCGCAGAGTGACAGGTTTTGGGACAGCGTCTGTTTGGAAGCAAACAGCTCCCAGCAGCTGCGAAAATGCCTCCGTGGCTCCCCCAGGGGTTGTTTCAAGCAGGGAGAGGAGGAAGGCAACCCCGTGACGCAGCACAGATGCGCCAGGCTGGCCCAGCCGCGCCAGCACATGTCCCCATGGGATGGGCACAGCACCAGAGGCACACGAAGGTCCCCAGCTCCGCGCACGGCAGAGCCGAAACCAAAACCTGCATCCTGCCGATGCCCAGCAGGGACCGAAACGACAAATCTCACCCCGAGGGACTTGGCTTTCTGCAAAATCTTGACCCGTGCGGGGTCTCAGTCGCAGCCCCCAGCCCCATACCCCAACGCCATCCCGCACGCAGCCGCAGCCCTGTCCCCGCTCTGTCCCTCGCCACGGGCACGGTGCCCTCACAGCCAACATGCGCCGAGCATGGGGGCAAACAGCACCCAGCCCCAACTCCAACCCCATCCCCAAACCTGACCCCAACCCCAACCCCAACCCTGCCCAGGCAGCCGGAGCCGCGCGTAGCAGGAAAGGGTTAAGGCCGCCTTGGCTGCGCTGCAGGTACCAGAGGCATGATAACAGGCTGGAAATATTTGGAGGGCGTGAACGGCGAGCAGGGCGAGGGATGAAACCGCCGAGGAATTACAATAAAGAGGCTCTCTCTCGCGCTCTCTCGCTCGAGCGAAGGTTTTCGGGCTGATGTCAAGGCCCATTTCCTGACAGCGGGGTCAGCCCGGCTCCGGCGCCTCTCTCCTCAAGGCCCCTCCTGGATGAGGTGCTGCCCAGCAGCTTTGGCCGGGACGAGGCAGTGGGGGGGGGGGCAGAAGCCAACCCCTCCCTCTCCTTGGGAGTCTCTCACCAAGGAGGAGGATGCTGGGGTGCCCCGAAGCCTCCCATGCCCCTCTGTGCCCTAAATCCAGTGCCCCAAGCTCTCTGGAGCTGTGCTGCGGGGCAGAGGCTCCTCCTGCCTGGGGGCGGGACGCAGCAGATGATGCCGTGAGCCCCCACGCATGACTTTGCCCCAGGGAGGCCTTGGTGCTGCCCGAGAGCAGCCCTGGGCGGGCAAACCGGCCAGGCACGGCCTCGGGAAGGGGAAACTGAGGCAACGTGGGACGCTGGATGCACGCAGGCACCGCACAGCCAGGGGACGCAGCTGCCCCGGTGCCACAGCATGGGGCAGCCCCCCAGGAGCGCGGCCCAGAAGGATGCTGGAGGTGGGGCAGCACGGAGAGGGACGGGACAACCCGGAGAAGGGGTCACATCGGCACAGCCGGTGGTGGTGACAAGGGATTCCCTATGGGGGCGGTGGGAGGAAGGGACCCGCACCTGCACCGCAGCCGCCTGGGGACCCCGAGCACTCCTCCTCGCCCTGCTCAATGGGGGCCATTCTTCGGCCCCCCCTCGCCGTGCCGCCCGGGGAAGGCGCGGCGATGGGGCCGGGGCTGGAGGCGGCGCTGCTGCCGGGGCAGGATGCGGCTGCTCCGGGTGCAAAGGGCAGAGCAGGGCAGGACGCCGTGTTTACTCTGCGATGGGGCAACGCAGGATGCGGCCGCCAGCTCCGCAGCCTCTGCCCGGCCATCCCGCACCGACACCTCTCAATCACCCAGAACCACCGGGGGCAGGATGCGGCCCTTCTGCTCACACCAGAGACCCGGCCTCGGGTCCCCTCCCCGTGCCTCATCCTGCTTTTATTTCTCAGCCAAAGCCCCCATGGGATGTGGCTCCTGCCCCACCATCCCAAAGCCACACGAGACCCCCGGGAGGGGACAGCCCGTTGTAATCCCAGGAGGGAAACTGAGGCACGATGCAGAGGATACCTGGGAGGACCTCGGTGGTCCCACAGCCTCCTGCCCTCAGCACCCTGCTTCGGCGCAGCTTTGGGGTGCTGGGGGGGTCGCGCTGCCCCCTCCAGCAGACAGCGCCTGGGCTCCCATCCAGCAGCGCTGAGCACCCTCCGGCTTCCCAAAGCACCAGCATGGATGTGGGGCAGGGACAGGCGGTGACACAAAGCCCCAGCCCCCCCGGTCCTCCCTCCCAAAGCAGCCGCTGTTTATTTTCCTTGCCTGACGCTATCACCCCGTCGAGGATCAGCCGGCGGCGCGGGGCTGGGGCTGGTTTGTTTGGATTTCCCTCTTCCCCTCCGCCGGGGCTGGGTGTCGAAGGCCTGGCTGCCTTTCGGCTCCCCCGAGGGTCCCCGCAGCCCCCTGGCAGACACGTGCCCCCCGGCCCCTCTCCCCCGAAGACCTCAGCCGCTGTCACAAGTCTCGGCGCTCAGCCACGCTCGCTGGAACGTTCCCAAGCGAACCCCCCCCCCCACAAATACCCGTCCCCCTTCCCCAAATCGCAGCCTCCCCAGGGAAGCCGAGCGGCCAAACGAAATTCCTGCCGCTTCCTCCTGCCTGGAGCTGCCTCCCCCCTCCCGCCGAGAGAAAGAGCCAGAGCCAGGGGTGAGCACGTGCTGGCGGGGCCCGGGATGCTCAGCACCATCGGGTGCTGGGTTTCCAGCCCGGGGGCTCCCTTCCCGCTGCCCCCGGGGCTCCGAGGGGGCCTGCGCCGGCCCCATGAGCTCTGGCTCCCTTTCAAAGCCATTCCTTCGCTAAGAGAAATTGGCAAAGGACACGGGACCAGCTGGAAACAGCCTCTATTGGAGGCAGGAGTGGGGAGAGAGGGATAAGTGCACCCCGCCACCCCTGCTCGAGCCCCATCAATACTGTTGGGGGGCTAAAAATCCCACCCCAGCTTTAATAGCGACGGGTGCCCCCCCGGGACACCTCGACCCTCAGGGCGCAGCAGCTCATAGCCCTGAGCCACGGGGCCGATGCTGAGCCCAGCCCTGGGGACGGAGTCAGCCCCTGGGCAGCACCCAGAGCTGGAAACGAAACCAGAGCTGGAACGGCAAGGTTTTGCCCGTTTCTGCAGGCCTTGGCCCCAGAAAATGCGTGGTGGGGCGGAGGATGGAAACAGCCGCCCCGGCTGGAGGGTCCCGAAGCAGCGGCTCAGGGCGAGCGCCGGGGGACCGGCCCCACATCCCCGGGCGCTCGGAGACGGCGGCGCAAACAGCAGCCCCCCAGAAAACTTTCCAGGTTCCTCTTTCCCACGAGCCATCGGCGACAGCAGCGGCCGAGCCCTCGGCAGAAGTGAAAAATGAAAACCTGGGAGAGCTGCAGCGAGTGACACAAACCCCGCACCGAGCGGGGCCGGCATCCCCGGGGGGCTCGGAGCAAAGCGGGGCGAGGGGGGGGACCCCAGTAATAGAAACCCAAGGAAAGAGGCGGGTGCTCGCCGCGGGGCCAGCACTACAGGGTGCCCGAGGCTCGGGATAGGGGCGCAGGGGGTGTCCCCAGGGGGAAGCGCAGCCCAAGCCTCCCCCCAGCCCCGCTCACCTCCTCCAGAGCCCCCACCGCCCCCCGGCACTTCTGCATCTTGGAGGCGAAGCGGGCGGCAGCCGGGGAGCTCAGGTCCTCGCCGGTCACGGCCAGGAACTCGGCCACGCTGATCTGCTCGGGCATGGTGCGGGCGGGGCACCGGGGGGGGGGGGACGGGGGGGGGCACGGGGGCAGGGGGCTGAGCCGGGAGCGCACCGGGGGAGCGCACGGGGGGGGGGAGCGCCGGGGCTGCACCGGGGCTGCACCAAGGAAGCTGCTGAGCGTCCGGGGCCGTGGGGGCCGGTGGGGGGGCCAGGGGGTGCCGGGGGGTGCCGGGGTTCCCGGGGCCCGGCTCAGCGCCCCATCCCCTGCAGGCGGGCGGGGCTGCACCGGGGAGTTTCTCCCTCTGCCCGCCCGCTCCCTCCCCGCCGCCGTGACGTGGGCAGCGCCGCCCGCCCGCCCGTTAAAGGCGAAGCGCCCCGGTGCCCCCCCCTCGGAATTCACCCCCCCCCCCACCCCCCCACCCCCCCCCCCCCCCCCCCCCCCCCAGCAGGGGCCGTCCCGGGGCACCAGCGGGCGCGGGGGCTCCGTCCGCAGCCGGGGACCCAGGGTGCCGAACCCCTCCGTGCACCCCCCCCCCCAGTCCGGCCTCGCGCCCCCGCTGTCGGGCTGGGAGCGGAGAGGGGGGGACCCACGGCAGCCCCCCCCCCCCCCACGCGGGGAGAGGCCCCGCGAGATGAGGGCAAAGCACGGGGTGGGAAGGGCAGCGTGGGTCCTGCCCGCACCGCGGGGGCTGCGGCAGGCAGGGACAGGAGATGGGGACACCCAAGGTGGCCCCTAAAGGCCACAAAGGCTCGACCTTAAATCCAAATTAAATCCAGATTAAATCCCCACCCCCCGCCCCCCAAGCACTCGGCTGTCCCCATGCCCTGCTTGGCCCTGGAGGGGGGGGCTCGGTGCACAAGGAGCAGAGCCCACGCACCCCGCTCCGTGCCTCCGGTGCTGCCCTGAGGCTCTGCTCGGAAACGTCCCCCAAAAAAAGAAGTGAGAGCGAAGGAGGAGTGGGGAAACAAACGGAGGGGTGTCCGGGGGGGGCTGAGGAAGGAGAATCCGATGGCAAACAACAGGAAAGGAGAAGCAGAAGAGGAGGGGGGTGGCAGGGACACGGAGCCACTTCTGGAGCACCCTGCTTTGCCGTGGAGAGGCAGCACGGGGGCTCCGTGTCCTGCCAGCCCCTTGCCTCGCCCAGGCCATGCAGGTCCGAGGAGCTGGATTTTGGGTTCCCTTTTCCTGGTGATTTGCTGCAAGGACAATAAATTAATTAATAATAAAAAAAAAAAGGGCCTTTGGGTTTCCCAGCAGAGGACACGAGGATGCTCTGCAGGACCCCTGCACCAAGCAGCCCCCAGGGGCAGGTCGGGGGTGGCAGAGCCCCCTCCTCTTTCCTCCCTTCCCTCCTGGTTGCCCAGAGAGGGGCTCGGAGCTGGGCAAAAGGCCCAATCCAGCACCCCAAACCACGAAGACCCCCAAACCTGCCCACCTGCACCCCCCCAGCTCCTTTCTGCTGCTCCTGCAGCCCCCTGCAAGCCCCCAGACCATTTCTGTCGCACTTTGTAGTTCCGGTGAGCCCCATCCCCAGCAGCTCACGGTGACAACGTTAAAGAAAACCCGGTAAAAAGAAAAACCCAGCACAGCCTGGGCCAGCAGCCGGCCAGGATGGGGTGTGCGGGGCTGCAAGGTGCCCTGCTAAGGGGGTGAAGGTGTTTATAGGATGGGGGGGGGGCACCACACACCCCCTTAGCCCCCATCTGGCAGGCACAAGGTTAAGAGGCTGTGGCCCCGGTGGGACTGCCGCATTGCAGGGGAACAGGAGGAATTTGGGGGCTCCCAAGGGGTCCTGGCTGGGACCCCCCCACATCCACGCACCTCCTTGGGGTACGGGGGGGGCTGACCCCAGCAAAGCATCCCTGTGGCCAGCCCAGGACAAGGATTTAGAGCAGCGTGGGCCAGGCTCGGGAGCCCCCCCCCCCAAACCCCCGCCCCTTTCTTGGGGTGACCCTGCCACCTCCTGGCCGGCCCGGGGACTGCCAGCCGGTGGGGGCTGGGGGGGGCACGGCTGCGACACCGCCAGCTGCTCCGGGACACGCAGCCCCTCGGGGATGGGGACAGGACCCGGTGCCTCTCACCCTCCTCCTCTGCCGTGCCAGACCCCATGGGACGAGCGGTGCAGCCCCAGGGCACCGGGTGCCACCGCACATCACCGGGTGCCACCAGATGTCACCACGTCACCAGCACCGTTGGCATCACCGGGTCACAGCCCAGCAATCCTGGGGCTGGTGGCCTGGGGCAGGACCCTCCACGGGCACGTCCCCGCAGCCCCCAAAGCGGGCGCACCCAGGCATCCTGACCCCAGTGCTCGCCCACACTCGCCGCTTTGCTCCGTCACGGCTTCGTCTCAACCCCCTTCTCCATCCACCCACCATGGAGCAGGCTGACCTGCCAGAAATCCTAAAACCAGACTTTTTCCCCCCACCAAAAGCAGAAGCAAAACCACCTCCCTCCCCCGAAACACACTGCAAACCGCGACGTTTTGCTTCTTCGAGGAAAACAAGCCCCTCTGACTCAGAAGTTTTATTTCATTTCATCCCCTCGCGAGCAAAAAACACCAAGTGCCACGAGTTTTTCAACAAAACACATCCTCACCCACACCACGTCCAAGCCAAACTGCAGGAGAGCAAACTCGAGGAAGGACGACTTAAATACACTCGCTTAAAAACCCAAAACGCCAAAGAAACCCTCGACAGCGCCGTGCCGAAGGTGGGTCCCGTATAAATACAGTGCAATAATTAAGGTACAATTTACAAGGGCAGGAGGAAAAGCCTGGAGGGAGGAACTCTGCCCGAAGTTCCCAAGGGGAGGGATGGGGCCGGGGCAGGATTTTCCCCCCCGACACATCCTTGCTGCTGGATGCGGCCGTGAGCCAAAGCTGAGCAGCCGCATCCAGCCCCAGTGCCCGCACCCAGGGGAAAAATCAGCGCAGGGAACCGGCTCCAGGTTGATCCCAGCATGGGGAGAGGGGGCCGAGCCTCCGCGCCCCCCAGCGAGGAAGGGGAAAGCAGTAATATTAGGGAAAAGCTTGGGTTTCTCTGTGTGAGGCGCAGCTGGGAAGGACCAAGGGGTACGCAGCGCACCCGGCTCTGCCGCTGGCACAGCCGCACCGCCAACCCCCCCGCCCTGCTCCCGGCTCCCCCCTGCCCCAGTCACCACCACCTCCTGCCCATTAAGCTCCAGTTCAGACCCCCCCCCCCCCCAGCACCAACAGCTCTCAGGGAGCTGGCACAGGCAGGAGGGATGCTCTGCGCCCCGCAAGCGGTTTGCCCGCGGCTGTTTTAAGAGGTTCAGCATCCTCCCCTCTTTAACAAAAAGGTGATTTCATCTATGCTAATTTTTTTAAGGATATTTCAGCTACTGGGCAGGGGGAAGCACCACCTCGGTGGCGTTCCATCCATCAGCTCATACCCCAGGAGAGCTGCGCTGTGCCATGCCCCGCACCATCCAAACAAGCGGCCACCACCCCGAAGCACCAGTCGGACTGGGGAGCAACCGGAGCGGCCCCAAAACGCGACCCCACACACAGCAAAGCCCCTTCTGGGCAGCGTTTCTGTGCTGCCCGGGGGGCTGGGGTGCCCCTGACCCCGTGCCATGCACCCAAAGGGCCCCCCAGGTCTGCCAGCAGCCCTCGAGGCTGTGGGGGTGATGGAGGGGAGCACCAGTCCTGGCCCCCAAACCCCCCCAGGTGACAACCAATGACCGAGGCAAAGCCACCCAGGCGCTGCTGCGCCTCCATCCCACCCACCTGGGGGACAGGCACGGGGGGGGGGGGGGGGGGGAGGACAGCAGGCAAGGGGGGTGGCATCGGGGAGCAGAGGCTCAGTTCTTCAGCAGCTCCCCCAGGTCGTACGCCTCGAAGAGGTCACTGATGCCCTTGCCGTCCTCCAGCCCCAGAGGTAGTCATCCTGCTCAGGGGGGGTGAGAAGGTGACAAAGGGGGCCGAGTCCAGGTAGGAGGGGGCACAGGGCAGCTGGTCCTCCGTCTGCTGCAGGAGGTGCTGGGGGGAGCCCAGCAGCCCCGTCCCCACCTCCAGCAGGGAACCGGGCCCCCCGGGCTGGAGAGGGGCAGGGACGGGGACAAGGATGGGGCACGGTGCCCGTGGAGGGGCTGCGGGGATGTGCTGGGGGGCTCGGGGTTGTTTTGTAGGGAGGGGTGGGTGCTGCTGTCCTGCGGGGGGGGGTGGGGTGGCAGCAGAGGGGACGCCGTGCTGCTTGGTGGGGCTGTCCTCTGTGATCTCCTCCGGGCACAGGTACACCTCGAGGGGCCGTTGGTGCTCTTCAGGTGGAGCTGCAGGTTGTCCTGGCCGGGCAGAGCAGGGCTCAGGGGGCAGCCAGGGGGCACGCAGAGCCCACCCCGCTGCCCCCAACCTGTGCGAGGTCCCAGCAGGGCATCACCCCACACCCACAACCCCTAAAGGATCCGCTCAGGGTCAAACAGCCCCAGGGAGACACCCCGAAAGCGCTCGGGGCAATGCTGGGCTGCACCCATGAGTGCCCCAGATGGCACGGCGGGGCACGGTGCGGCACGGCAGCAGCATCCCGGCACTGACCCCACTGCCGGGGGACAGCTCCTGGCCCCACACACACCTCGCTGATGTCCGGCACCTCCAGCCTCGTCTCGGGGGGAGCCTTCACGGCGATCACCGTCTGCTCCTGGAAGTTGCTGATGGTGCGGAGGTCCTGGTAGGTGACGTACGCCAGCGTGGGCAAGGACGAGGTATAGGAAAAAGCAGGACCAAGAGCGGGACGGCCCCAATTCCCCATCCCACAGCGCTGCCGCCAGGTATCGACCTCCGAGAACCCCCCCAGGACACACGGGACGGCCCCGCAGGGAAGCGAAAGGGAGAAAAGGGACTCGGAGGGGTCCCCCACCCCCCGTGGCCACGCATCTCCCCAGGCAAGGATATCTCTGGTTGTCCTCGTGGTCCGTCAGGTGCCGGAGCTGCAGGGCGCAGTCCTGCAGGAGCTGCTCCAGCGCCCGCTCCGCCTTGGCCAGCTCGGCCAGCTCCCCGCGCAGCGCCTGCTGCTTGGCCGCCACCGCCGCGTCCTCGAAGATCCCCGTCCCCCTGCGGGCGGAGACGTGAGGGACCCCCGGCCCCGAAAGCACCTCCTCCAAAAACCATCCCCATGCGCCCGTCCTCCCCCCCGCGAGCATCGCCTACATCCACTGGATGTTGTTCTTGGACTTCTTGCGGATGAGCTGGATGCCCTCCAGCACGTTGGTGATGTCGTAGATGCGCCGCTTCTGCACCCCCAGCACCTCGGCGGCGCGGTTGAGGTCCAGCACGCCGTCGGCCGACTCGCTCAGCAGGTGGATGAACTTCTTGGTGAGCAGCCCCAGCGAGGTGTCGTAGCGCGTCTTCTCCCGGGGGATTTGGGGGCTGCGGGGAAAGCAGAGGACCCCCCCCCAAGAAGAGGTCCTTAGCGTGGGGTGGAGGTGGCACGGGGCTGGCCACGCTGGGGTCGCTAAACCTGCTGGAATCCCCAAGCTGGTGGAAAAACACCCAAGAAATAGCCCAGATCGATCCCCCCGCCCCATCCCCAGGGGTTTCTGCCTGCACAGCTCTGGGAAGTGGGGTCTGCCCCGCCCCCCCCCAGCACCCCTCCCGTCGCTCCCCAACTTACTCCTGGGGCTGGGGACCTGCACCAGCGCCCTGCCCTTCCCCTTGGGCGTGCGGAAGTCGAGGCCCTCCAGGTCCAGTTTCCTCTTGGCCTGGAGCAGGAGAGAAAAGCCCGCATTGGGGCAGGACCGGGCTCCCCCCGGAGCCCCCCCCCGGAGCATCGCGGAGCCCTGGGCACCGCCGCAGGCTGGGGACACCACGCGAGACACCCGCCTGCCTCCAACACCCCTTGTGGGATGCGCTCCCGCTCAGCACCCCCGTGCAGGTGATGGGGCCACCAGGGATGGTTGGGGGGGGGGGGTGGGGCCCCCCCCCGATCGCTTCCTGCCCTCTTCCTGCCCGGCGCCCCAGCCCTGCCCGGGGAAGCCGCAGGGATTTCCCCTCGCCCCCAGCTGCTGGCACGGCTCCGGGGGCCGAGCCCTGGGAACGGGAGGTGCTGGCACCCCGCGGCTGCTGGGAGGGGGCGGCGAACCGGATCCTGTCCCCTCCCCCCCCCCCCCCCCCCCCCGGGTGGTCTGAGGGGCACGGGGCTGCTCCGCCCCCCCCCCCCCACCCTGCCATGGGTGCGGGCAGCACAGGGGACCCCGCTGCCACCACGCACCTGGGAGCCACCCGTGGGTGCCCCCAGCCACCCGCACCCAGCTGGAGCAAAGGGGGGGGGGGGGGAACATGGGGGGTCCGTGGGGTCCTCGGGGAGGGAACACCCTGCCAAGCAGCTCCTTGGTGTAACCCCCAGGGGCCCCCCCAACCTCCAGCATCACTCTGGGATAAGAGACCCCAGGAAGCAGAGGGAGGGGCACAGCGGAGCCAGGGGTGTCAGCAAATCGCCCCCCCCGCAATGCGCACAAGGACCCCCCACGTCCCTAAACGCAACCAAGGGACTTTACCTGGGGGGATGTAATTTGGCTCGGCAGCAGAAAGCAGCCCCCCAGTGCTGCCCCCCAGTTCCACCCGCTCCCCCCAGCGCCCCCCCATCCCATACCTGCTCCCAGGCCGGGCTGTCCCACAGGGCCCCCCCCAGCACGTCCCTCATGGCAGCCGGGTCCCCGTGGCGGCTCGGCACAGCTCCGGCTCCCCGGGGAGCGCACCCAGCTTTGTGGGGAGGGGCAGGAGAGGCGCCAGGGGCTGTTTTCCGCCCCCCCAGGGAGCCAGGTCCCTCCCGAGCTCCTGTGGGAATTCGCTGCCTCCCCCCCCCCCCCCCCACCCGAGCAGGTTTGCCCCAATCCCCGGCTCTGCCCCCCGAGCTGCCGGCACCCCAATGGGGAACAGGGGAGCGCATGGGAAACGCCTGCCCCAGAGCAGACCCCGAGCATCTGCCAGCGAGATTTAGCGAGATTTGGGATGGGAACGGGGCGGGAGGGACACATCCAGGGCCCCCCTCCTGCTGGCACCCGAACCCTGGCCCCTGTGGACACCCCCATCTGTGGCCACCCCCGTGTCCCTGTCACCAAGAGCCCGGTGCAGGGCTTTGGCTGCTCCCCCTCTCCCGGAGCAGTGGGGAAACTGAGGCACGGAGCAAAGCAGGGGGCACGGCCGGCGGGGGGACAACTTGGACCCCTCGTGCAGCTGGGGGGGCTCCAGCCAGGGCTGGGACACGGCCACCAAGGACAATGGACAAGGGGGTCCCCTCCTGCGTCCCAGCTGCCACCCCCCCCGGCCGGGCAGGATTAGGCACACGACAGCTGAGCAGGCACAGCCAGAGCCGGGGGGGGGGACAGGACAGAAAGACCAGAGCAGGCAGCCAAACCCCGAGCCCCACACCCCAGAGGACACCACAGGACCCCCCCACACCACCCCCAACCCATCTCTGCCTGGGAGGGGGGGCACCGCAGTGCCCCGATACAGTGCTGGGGGTGGGAAAGGAAGCTCCAGCAGGAGCCTGAGGTGTTTGGGGGGGAATAGAAAAAAAAAAAAAAAAAAAGGGGGGGGGGGTCCGGGCCCCCCGCCAGCTCCTCCTGCCAACAGCCCCGGCGCCAGGGGCTACACCCAGCGCCCAGCCCAAGCATCAGAGCAACCTCTCCCCCCGGGGGCCGCGGGCGCTCCTCCTGCCAACGCTGGGTTTCAACAGCGCCGCTGCCTTCCCCGGGCTTGCCCGGGCTCTGCCCGTCACCGCCACCCCACCAAAAACACACACACACACCCAGGGCCCCCCCCCACCCCGGAGCCAGCCCCGCCGCCCCCCCCACGCTCCCCGGGGCGTGGGAAACGCAGCACCCGAAGTAAGGGGTGGGTAAAGGGGGGGCACGACGCGCCCGGCTGGGGGTGGCACGGGCACCCCGGGGTCCCCGCCACCGTGCCGGGGACACGGCGGTGCCAAGGGTGCTGGGTCCGGTCCTGGGATGCCGCCCTCCCTGCTTTTTAGGATATAGGGGGGGTGTTTGTTTGTTTTTTTTGCAGAGCCCCCAGCTAAAGCCAGATTTTGGGGGGGCTGGAGGTGGGGAGGGGGGGGTTCAGCCCCTGGCTGTAGGATGGGGAGTTGGGCAGGATCGGGCCCGTGATGAGGACAGCATCACCCTGGGGTACCGCTGCCCCTCTGAGGGTCTTGGGGCACCTCCGACCCCTCCAAAAACCCCAAATCCTGCGCAGAGCGGGGAGGGAAGGGAAGTTCCTGAGGGAGAGAAGCTGGGGGGGGGGGCACGGAGCCAGAAGGAGCCCTGGCAGCGGGGTGGGTGCCCACTGGGTGCCACCACCCTCACACCCATCTGCGGCACCCCAAAGTCACCCCTCTGGTGGGTGGCTGTGGGATCAGGGTGGGATGGGGAAACCCCCTGGGTCCCCCCAGTAAAGCTGGGGGGCTGCTGAGGGTTTCACTGCCCCCCCCAAGGGGAAAGGGGCTCCATTCTGTTCCCCGGTGCTGCCACCCCCCCAGCGCCAGCCGCTCTTTGCACAGGCGGCCTTGCCCTGCCCGCTCGCACCGAACCCACAGCGGACTCTGAACCCCTTTTCCCCAGCACGGAGGAGGCAGGGAGGGCCGGGACCCCCACCTCCTGCAGGGCTGAGGTGCTCCCCGAGGCTCCTTGGCAGCCCTACAGAGACCCTATAGAGATCCCATATGGCCAACGGTCGGGTGGGATCGGCACCGGCCAACACGGCTCTGAAATAGACGTGTGCAAGGGGGGGGGAGACCCGTTTACCAATTCTGGGGTCCCCAAGTCAGACACCGAGGGAAACCTGGGGTCTTTTGGGGCCACGGGGGCCACCCGGCCTGCCTTTCTGCAAGGGGACACAGGGGACAACCCGGGGTGGGCTCCTGGCCACGGCCGTGCGAGGCAGCTGGAGCAAGCGTCCCTATTCGTATGGCACGAGTCCCACAGGCAGGTGGGAGCGGGGAGGAGGCGCTCCTTATCTGCTGGCCCCGGGTCTGCACACAAAGGTGGTGCTTGGGAGCGTGCCCGAGCCACCACGGCCACGAGCCACCGCGGCCACGAGCCACCGCGGCGGGGTCCCCAGGAGCAGGGTCCCCAGGAGCGGGGTCCCCGCCTCGATGCGTGCCCCACGTCCAGCAGTGGGGACGGACCAGGACCCCCCAGCACAGAGCGAGCGGTGCCCCCAGCATCACACGACCCCCCCCAGAGCCACGCAGGGCGGGGGGACGTGGGCAAGGAGCACCCCGAGCATCCCCCGGACACAGCACCGAGCAGGGGTGCCGATGCCGAAGGGCCCCCTGAAAAGCTCTGCGGCAACGCAGGCGCTGTGTTTGGGGGGATTTGGGGTGTTTTATTGGAAGGGGGGGGGGGGGGACTGCGTGTCTCTCAACACAACCACCCCCGGCAGCAGGACACGGCATCCCACGCTGTGCGGAGACAACGGCGGCCAAAAAGCAGCTCCCAAAGCCGGGGAGGGGACAGGTGGCCCCGCAGCCCCCCCGGGATGGGGCCGTGCAGAAGGCAGCAGCCAGGACAGACCCACACCGGGCAGCACGGGGTGGGGGGAGCAAGGAGGAAAAAAAAAAAAAAAAAAAAAAAAAAAAAAAAAAAAAAAAAAAACCTCTGCCCCCACCGCAGCGCCGTCCCCAGCTGGCACCAGGCTTCAGCGACCACGGAAGGGGGGAATAACCAAATAAATCGAGACGCTGATGGGAGCGAGCGGGGCCTGGGATGGCTCCAGCACCAGGGAGAACAGAGGCTCACAGTGAGGGCTGGACGCGCGCCCGGGGCCGGCAGGAATTAAATGCCAGCCCCAGCTGCCAGCGGGGCCGGGCAGATTTGGGGGGGGGGCCCCCAGGAGAACCGGGCCCCAATACCAGGCATGGGGCGGCCTCAGTTTCCCCATCGGGACCCACGGGTTCTGCGAGCACAGCCCAGCGCTGGGTGACACGGCCAAATGGGGCTGTCACCAACATCCCCCCCCCCCCCCCCCCGAAAAAAAAATAAAATAAAAAAATAAAACAGCTCCCCAAAAAATAAAAATAAACCAGCTCCCAGCTCGGCTCCTTCCTCCCAAGGAGGAAGAGGATGGTTTCACGTCGAGCCCCCACAAAACGCCACTGCGAACCCCGCGGGAACCAAGCTTGGGCAGCGGAGCTGCAACGCCCCAGCCCCGTGTGTCCCCCCCCCCCCGGGGACGGGTCACGGCAGCAACCCGGAGCGGGAGTGGGGGGGGAAATAAAAATGTAAAAAAAGGCAGAAAAATGTAGAAAAGAGGAAGGCGGGAGGCAGCCGGGGAAGTTGAGAAACGCCCGAGCCCTGCCCCCCCCACCCCCCCCCAGGCCCGGCGGTGCAGAGGGACCCCCCCATAACAGCTGCACGACCTGGGGGGGCCTCCTGGCATCGCCCCCCTCCCCCTCCTCCTTGCTCCCCACCCTGTCCCCTCCTTGCACCGAGCCGGCAGCCCCCCAACACCCTCCCCCCCCCCCCGAAAAAAAAAAAAATAAAGCAGGGTCGGGGGTGCAGACACCTTACCGGCAGCCGTCCCGCCGAGGCCGATCGGAGGGTCCTGAGGTGGGGGCTCTGGGGGGTGGCGAAGAGGCACCCCCCCCCCCGGGGAGCGGCCCCGCAGCCCCCCCCCTGCGAGGAGCCCCGGCTGCAGCAGGCTGCGGGCAGCGGGGGGCTGCACAAAGCGGAGCCCCCCCGCTCCGAGGAGCCCATGGCCGGCACGGCTTTTTTGGGGGGGCGCTGGGCAGAGGGGGGCGGGAGGGCCGCGCCCCCCCCCGGGGCTGGGGACACTCCCCGGGGCAGCCGCAGCATTGCAAAGTCCTTCCGAGAAGCCGGCCCGGGGGAGGGAGCTGGCGGGGGGGGGGTAGAACCGGGCGGCTCCGCGGGGCCGGGGGGTCACGACATCACCGGCGGCACTTTTTTTTTTTTTTGGGGGGGGGGGGGGGGGGTCGTGGGAACCCGCCGGGCGCGGACCTAAACACCCCAGAAAAAAATAATAAAAAAATAAATTAAAAAGAAAAAAGGCGCGGGGGGGGGGGCAGGAAAAAGCAAGGCGGAAAAGGCGCGCTCGGCCCTAAAAACACCGCGTTTAGCCCCAGAATCGCCGCGTTTAGCCCCAAAATCAGCTCGCTCGGCCCGGATGGGGCCGGGGGCGGCGCGGCCCGGTGCCCCCCCCCGCGGTTGTGTCCCCCCCCTCCGTGCCGGCCGCTGCTTTTCCTCCTCGCTCGCCCCGGGTTTTTTTAACCTTTTTTTTTTTTTTTTTTAAGCGCCAAACGCCGTGCCGCGAAATTCGGATTTCCCGCGGAAAACGCCGCGCGCTGATTGGCTGCCGCCGCCGCCGCCCCGCCCCGCGGCAGCCCGCGGAGCCGCGCGGGAGGGAGGGGAGGGGCTTCGTATGCAAAGTAGGGGGCGGGGCTTCCTTGGCACCACCTGCTCGGGTTCTCGGCGGGTGGGGACTGGGACAGATGGGGACTGGGACTGGGACAAACTGGGATGGGGACTGGGACAGGGACTGGGACAGGGACTGGGAGTGGGACAGGGACTGGGATTGGGACAGACTGGGAATGGGACTGAGACTGGGACTGGGATAGGAACTGGGACAGACTGGGATGGGGACTGGGACTGGGACAGACTGGGACAGGGACGGGGACTGGGTCTGGGATAGGAACTGGGACAGACTGGGATGGGGACTGGGACTGGGACAGACTGGGACAGGGACGGGGACTGGGACTGGGATAGGAACTGGGACAGACTGGGATGGGGACTGGGACTGGGACAGACTGGGAATGGGACTGAGACTGGGACTGGGATAGGAACTGGGACAGACTGGGATGGGGACTGGGACTGGGACAGACTGGGAATGGGACTGAGACTGGGACTGGGATAGGAACTGGGACAGACTGGGATGGGGACTGGGACTGGGACAGACTGGGACAGGGACGGGGACTGGGACTGGGATAGGAACTGGGACAGACTGGGATGGGGACTGGGACTGGGACAGACTGGGAATGGGACGGGGACTGGGTCTGGGATAGGAACTGGGACAGACTGGGACAGGGACGGGGACTGGGACTGGGATAGGAACTGGGACAGACTGGGATGGGGACTGGGACTGGGACAGACTGGGACTGGGACTGAGACTGGGACTGGGATAGGAACTGGGACAGACTGGGATGGGGACTGGGACTGGGACAGACTGGGACAGGGACGGGGACTGGGACTGGGATAGGAACTGGGACAGACTGGGATGGGGACTGGGACTGGGACAGACTGGGACAGGGACGGGGACTGGGACTGGGATAGGAACTGGGACAGACTGGGATGGGGACTGGGACTGGGACAGACTGGGAATGGGACTGAGACTGGGACTGGGATAGGAACTGGGACAGACTGGGATGGGGACTGGGACTGGGACAGACTGGGACAGGGACGGGGACTGGGACTGGGATAGGAACTGGGACAGACTGGGATGGGGACTGGGACTGGGACAGACTGGGACCGGGACGGGGACTGGGACTGGGATAGGAACTGGGACAGACTGGGATGGGGACTGGGACTGGGACAGACTGGGAATGGGACGGGGACTGGGTCTGGGATAGGAACTGGGACAGACTGGGACAGGGACGGGGACTGGGACTGGGATAGGAACTGGGACAGACTGGGATGGGGACTGGGACTGGGACAGACTGGGAATGGGACTGAGACTGGGACTGGGATAGGAACTGGGACAGACTGGGATGGGGACTGGGACTGGGACAGACTGGGACAGGGACGGGGACTGGGACTGGGATAGGAACTGGGACAGACTGGGATGGGGACTGGGACTGGGACAGACTGGGACAGGGACGGGGACTGGGACTGGGATAGGAACTGGGACAGACTGGGATGGGGACTGGGACTGGGACAGACTGGGAATGGGACTGAGACTGGGACTGGGATAGGAACTGGGACAGACTGGGATGGGGACTGGGACTGGGACAGACTGGGACAGGGACGGGGACTGGGACTGGGATAGGAACTGGGACAGACTGGGATGGGGACTGGGACTGGGACAGACTGGGACAGGGACGGGGACTGGGACTGGGATAGGAACTGGGACAGACTGGGATGGGGACTGGGACTGGGACAGACTGGGACAGGGACGGGGACTGGGACTGGGATAGGAACTGGGACAGACTGCGATGGGGACTGGGACTGAGACTAGGACAGGGATGGGGACTGAGACTGGGACAGGGATGGAGACTGGGACTGGGACAGAGACTGGGACTGGGACTGGGACTGGGATGGGGACTGTGCAGGTGGGGGTGTACGGGGGGTGGGTGCTCCAACAGGGAGTCAGCAGCAGCAGATTTGGCCTCAGGAGCCCAAATCTCTGTGTTTTCACCCCAAACAGTCCCCGAGTTTAACCCATTGAGGCTGGTTCCCCCCAAGTCCCTGCTCCAATCCCAAAGCCCCCCGCTCTCAGGGCTGCAGCTCAGGCGCAGGGAGGACTTTCTTACCAGCCCCCCCCCGAGAAGACGGGCACGCAGACACAAGCACCACGGCCTCCGCTGTGAAAAGGGGACGGGGACGGGCACCAGACCACAACTGGGGGGGGGACAGACACCCAAAACCGTGCAGCGGCTTCGAGGTGGAACAAAAAGCCCCGCGGCAGGGGGGGCACCGCGTCCCCCCACCAGGAGCACGGCCCTGCTGCAGGAATCCAAGGACCGGGGCCTGATCCTGCTGAGATTCCTGGGGGAAAAGCCTGTCCCGTGGCTGGAGGCCTCCAGGAAGCCCCCCCGAAATGCCACCGGGGAGGGACAGCCGTCCCTGCCACTGTCCCGCTGGGAGGGTTATCGCAGCGCCGCGGCCCCACGGGCAGCACCAGGCACCAATCCTGCCTCCAGCACCCCACAAACCCAGCCCAGCACCCTGGAGAAGAACCTCCCAGCCCTTACGTGCTGATAGCGGGAGCAAAGTGCAGATCTCTGCCCCGACCAGCTGCAGGCTGGGGGGGGTGGGTGGAATCCTCTTCTGGCCTCCTGCCCTCCGCCCACCGATGGCTTTTGTAGGAAGCACTCGTTTTGTCCAAATTCTCCTGCTTTTGGGCTGGGGAAGGACAAAAAAGGACCTCCTGTCTGATGGTTGGTGGTGGCCACGAGGACCCCTGCCTGGTGGTTGGTGGTGGCCACAGGACCCCTTGCCCGATGGTTGGTGGTGGTGGCCATGGGGACCCCTACCCAGTGGTTGGTGGTGGCCATGGGGACCCCTGTCTGATGGTTGGTGGTGACCACGGGGACCCCTGCCCCATGGTTGGTGGTGGCCATGGGACCCCTACCCAATGGTTGGTGGTGGCCATGGGACCCCTACCCAATGGTTGATGGTGGCCATGGGGACCCCTGTCTGATGGTTGGTGGTGGCCACGGGACCCCTGCCCCATGGTTGGTGGTGGCCATGGGACCCCTACCCAATGGTTGATGGTGGCCATGGGGACCCCTGTCTGATGGTTGGTGGTGGCCATGGGGACCCCTGTCTGATGGCTGGTGGTGGCCATGGGGACCCCTGCCCCATGGTTGGTGGTGGCCATGGGACCCCTGCCCCATGGTTGGTGGTGGCCATGGGACCCCTACCCAATGGTTGATGGTGGCCATGGGGACCCCTGTCTGATGGCTGGTGGTGGCCACGGGACCCCTGCCCCATGGTTGGTGGTGGCCATGGGACCCCTACCCAATGGTTGATGGTGGCCATGGGGACCCCTGTCTGATGGTTGGTGGTGGCCATGGGGACCCCTGCCCCATGGTTGGTGGTGGCCATGGGACCCCTGCCCCATGGTTGGTGGTGGCCATGGGACCCCTACCCAATGGTTGATGGTGGCCATGGGGACCCCTGTCTGATGGTTGGTGGTGGCCACGGGACCCCTGCCCCATGGTTGGTGGTGGCCATGGGACCCCTACCCAATGGTTGATGGTGGCCATGGGGACCCCTGTCTGATGGTTGGTGGTGGCCATGGGGACCCCTGTCTGATGGCTGGTGGTGGCCATGGGGACCCCTGCCCCATGGTTGGTGGTGGCCATGGGACCCCTGCCCCATGGTTGGTGGTGGCCATGGGACCCCTACCCAATGGTTGATGGTGGCCATGGGGACCCCTGTCTGATGGCTGGTGGTGGCCACGGGACCCCTGCCCCATGGTTGGTGGTGGCCATGGGACCCCTACCCAATGGTTGATGGTGGCCATGGGGACCCCTGTCTGATGGTTGGTGGTGGCCATGGGGACCCCTGCCCCATGGTTGGTGGTGGCCATGGGACCCCTGCCCCATGGTTGGTGGTGGCCATGGGACCCCTACCCAATGGTTGATGGTGGCCATGGGGACCCCTGTCTGATGGTTGGTGGTGGCCATGGGGACCCCTGCCCCATGGTTGGTGGTGGCCATGGGACCCCTGCCCCATGGTTGGTGGTGGCCATGGGACCCCTACCCAATGGTTGATGGTGGCCATGGGGACCCCTGTCTGATGGCTGGTGGTGGCCACGGGACCCCTGCCCCATGGTTGGTGACGGCCACGGGGACCCCTACCTGGTGGTCGGTGGTGGCCATAAGGACCCCCTGCCTGGGGGCTGGTGGTGGCCACGGGACCCCTGCCCCATGGTTGGTGGCCACCCTGCTGCGACACACGGGGAGGGGACAGCGGGGGTGGCCCTGGTGGTCCCCACGGGGGGAGCACCCCGGAGCAGCCCCCCCGGCTCTGGCAGCGCTGCCGGCCCCGGCTCTTCCTCCTCGGCCCTGGGGGCGGCAGCAGCGAGCTGCGGCACCGCGCCCGGCCCCGGCCCCCCCGCGGGACCGGGAGGGAGGGAGGGACACGGGGATGGAGGGACAGAGGGACAGAGGGACAGAGGGACACGGGGATGGAGGAGGGACAGAGGGACACGGGGGGACACGGGGGGACACGGGGATTGAGGGACAGGGGGACAGAGGGACAGAGGGACATGGGGATGGAGGAGGGACAGAGGGACACGGGGGGGTGAGGGGACACAGGGACACGGGGATGGAGGGACAGAGGGACAGAGGGACAGAGGGACACGGAGATGGAGGAGGGACAGAGGGACATGGGGGGACACAGGGATGGAGGGACAGGGAGACACAGGGATGGAGGAGGGAGAGAGGGACATGGGGGGGTGAGGGGACACAGGGACACGGGGATGGAGGGACAGAGGGACAGGATGGGGGACACCGGGATGGACGAGGGACAGAGGGATGGGGGGACAGAGGGACGGACGAGGGACAGAGGGACACGGGGGTGAAGGGACACAGGGATGGGGGGATGTGGGGACACAGGTTTGGAGGAGGGACAGAAGGATAGTGTAATGAGGGGACACAGGGATGGGGGGACACAGGGATGTGGGGGGACACAGGGATGGAGGGGACACGGGGACACAGGGATGTGGGGGGACACAGGGACACAGGGATGGAGGGGCACAGGGCCAGGGGAATGAAGGGACCCAGGGCCAGAGGGATGGAGGGACCTGGGGGTGCAGAAAGGAGGGGTGGGGAGACAGAAGGACTCGGGGTGCAGGGAGCAAGGGACACCTGGAGGCAGACAGAGGGGTGCAGGGACTGGGGGGGGCACACCTGGCAGGATGGAGGGGGACAGGGGGGTGGGGAGATGCTGCAGGCCCCCAGCCCGGCTCACGGCAGCCCACACCACGGCTCTGTGCCAGCTGGGCACCACCTCGAACCCCCCCCACGGCACTGCCCGGCTGGACGAGGGACCCGAGGGGGCACAGGGGGAGGAGGCCGGGGCAGAACCGAGGGGCACGTGGCCACCGCCGCCAGGCCACCAGCTGCCCCCCCAGGTGCAGAACAGAAACCCTCGTGGCTTCTCCAGCGGCTGCTGTGGATGAAGCCCCTGCCCAGACGTGAGCAGGGGGCCTCCCTCCCCATGCGTGATGGTTCTTGGGGCGTCTCTCCCCCAGCAAATGGAGCTGTGGGGTTTCACAGCCCCGTCCCGGAGGCAACAAAAGGGATGGGAAAAGGGAAAGGCGAGGGAAGGGGCAGCGGGGCCGGCGGTGGGGGCAGCCAACGCTCACCTTCTGCGGGGGCTTCGGGGTCCTGATGAGCGAGGATCATCCCCACCGTGGGGGCGAAGGGTGACCGCGATGGAGGCGAGGAAGTGTCCCGGGGACAACTTGGAGATGTGGTCCCGGTGGTCCCAGGCGTCCTGGTGGGGAGCCTGGGGGTCCCCCCGCAGCCACTGGGCTGTGGACGTGGACGTGCCCCCCCCTGCTGCCCCCCTCCCCACCTCACCGGTGGGCGATGCTGTGGGGCGGTGTTCACGTCCTGCTCACGCTGGTGGCCACAGGGGGCACGGGCGGTCAGGGTGGTCCTGGTGGCCCCATGTCAGATCCGACCCCATTGCCCCCCCCCCACTGTGGACATCCCGGGGGGCAGCAGAGCCCCCTCACCCTCCTGGTGCTGAGCGGAGAAGCCGTGGTGGGCGCTGGCAGAGCCGTGCAGCGTGACCTCACGGTGACAAGCAGCAGACGGTGTGCCACCACCCCGCCGTGCCCTGTGACATCCCTGCTAACCCCAAGGATGGGGGCACGGAGCTGGGAAGAACCAGAGCAGCGTCCCGGAGCCGGAGGGGTTAATGTGGAGTCAGTCCCCCAAACCGGTCTGGCTTCAGTTTGAAACCAGAGGGACACTGGTGGGAAAGGAGAGGGGACGTGGGACGCGTGCCAGCGCTTCCGGAGCCGGGCTGGTCCAGTACCGCCGCCAGCCGTTCCCAGTTACCCCAGCAGCGCCCCTCCCCTGTCCCAGTTTGCCTCCTGGAGCTGCTGCCCCTTCCCTCCGTGTGGATGGGGAAACTGAGGCACGGGGAGCTCAGATCCAGGTCCTGGCAAATTTTGGGGCTGCACATGGGGGGCCCAGGGCCGCCCGGTGGTCCCGGGGGGGTCGGAGGGGAAGGGGCTGCTGGGGGGCTGAGCAGGAACCCAAAAGGCAGCAGCAGCCCCGAGCCGGCCCCGCCACTGCACGGTGCTTTTGTGCGTGTGGCTGTCCCTGCTGGATGCACACGTGTGTGCACATGCGTGTGTGTGCATGCACATGCATGTGGGTGCCTGCACGCGTGGGTGGGTGCATGCACGTGTGTGTGCATGCAAGCATGCATGTGTTCACGGGAGTTGTGCACACACATCTGGGTGTGCATGCATGTGCTCCTGTTGAGGGCGTGCACACGCGTGTGAGCTGCACCCCAGCAGCAGTGCGTGTGTGTTGGTGCCCTCGTGCACGCACACGTATGTCCCAGCAGAGCACGTGAGGGGCTGCTGAGCTCGGGGGGGGGGGGGGGATGCACACGTGTCTCTGCCAGCGTGCGTGTGCACACGTGCGTGCCCTCACGGGAGCAGGTACGTGTATCTGCACGCCCGCGCCGTGAACACACGCGTGTGCAAGCATGCGTGTGTGTGCATTTGCACGTAAAACCTCATGCATGCAGCGGCCGTGCGTGCACACCGGCACACGGCCAAGCACAGCCGTGTCGGAGCCCTGCTCCCACGCGCGGCCACGAGCGCCGCGGGCGTGCAAGCTCACGCGGGCGCGCGCCACGAGCGAGCCCCAGCCGTGCAGGCGCGCACAAGGCCACGCGTGTGCGTGTGCTGGGTCCCAGCGCGGCGGCGGCTGGCGGCGGGCCGGGAGGCCTTGGCCGGGCCGGCAGCGGGAGGAGGAGGAGGGAAGTGCGGCTCAGACAGCGCGGCGCCAGCAAACACCTGCAAACAGCTCCGGGCACACAATGGCAAATACAGGTGGGGAACCGCGCCGCCGATTGCATCAGACTCCCGGCTGCCAAGAGCCGGCCCGGCCACCGCCACCACCACCGGCACCCCGCTCGGGGCCGCTTTCCCAGCACCCCACTTTTTTTTTTTTTTTGCCTCCCCCCCCCCCGTTTTTTTTTTTTTTTTTTTTTTCTTTTTCCCCCCCATCCTTTCATTCCCCAGACGAAAGCGAACCGAGGGTTGCAGCAAAACGGCCGTAGTGGTGCCGAGGGTTTCGGGAGGGATGCGGGGTGGGGGGGGGGGTTCTTAGGAGAAAGCCGCCCCGTAACGTCCGTCCCGGCCCCAGTGGAGCAGCGGGGGCTATTTTTAGTATTTTTTCCCTTTAAAAAAAAAATAAATCAGGATTTCCAAGGAAAGCATCGGCGCCACGCCACAGCCCTGTGAAGGGAGACGGCGTGGGGGTCCCAGCACCGGTGGCACACACGGGGTTTGTCCCCGATGCTGTCCCCACTGCAGGGGGTCTGGGAATCATGGGGTGGCTGCAATGGGACATGGCCACCAGGAGCTGGCACCGAGCCCGTGGCGCTGCCATACCCGGGAATCCCAGTCCCCAACAAGGGGCACGGGGAGCGGACCCCCTGAGCCCCCCCCCAGGCTGGGGGTGCGGGCGGCCCCGCTGTGTCATTGGGGTCTCACTGACCATCGCTGTGGGATAATTGTGATTTTTCAGCCACACGAGCAGAAACAAGGTCCTGAGCCTCCGGCTGTGGGGACAAGAGGGCAGAGGGACACACCGATGCTCCCCATTCCCCCCCCCCGGTGGTCCCAGAGGTGGTTTGGGGCACACGGACGTATGTCGATGTCGGGTGCGGAGCCGTCCCCGTCCCTTTTCCAGGGAACGCAGCGGTGGTTTTCGGCCGGACGCCCACGGCCCCGCATCAGCCCACGGGGGCAAGGTGCTCTGGGGGGGCAGCGGGCACACTGGGGAGAGGTTTGCACATCCGCACGAGCCCCCCTGCTGCCTTCCTCCTCCTCCTCCTCCTCCTCCAACCCGTCTCACCTGGAGGCTGCGGAGATTTGGGGACACCCCGATGCCACCAGCGCCGTGCCCCTGACCCCAGGAGCAGGGGGCAGAGGTGACGGTGCTGCCGGGGGGGTTGAGCAGCCAGTTGCCCTCCCCGGGGAGCAGGATCCGGCCCAGCTGTGCTGCAGCCACCCCGCAGCTGAGCCAGCCCAAGGCTTGGGTCACATCTGCTTCGGGGCCAGAGGGGAATCGCAAGGCTCGTATTGGGGGGGGGGGGGGGGGGGGGGGGGCACATTTCTGCTCCAAGCAGCCCTTCCCCAGGGCGCTGCCCCCACGTCGCTGCCCCAGGGACGGGGACAGAAGGGGGGGCACAAAGCAGCAGCCCCCCAGGGAAGGGCAAGGCTCCAGGCAGCCCTAATCAGAGGCTGGGCAGCTGCAGCCCATTAGCACCCCTTCCTCGGGGGGGGGTCACATAGCCCCCAGGGCCACCGTTTGCATGGGGCTGAGCCCTAGCAGAGCTGTCCCAAAGGGGGGACAAAACCTTGGAAAAGCATCTCCCCCCCCCGCAGTGCTCCAGCTACACCTCCCGCTGCTCCCCGGGGCTCGGCAGCGCTGGGGGGGAAGAAGGGGGGGGCACCTCGCTCCTTCCCTATCAGATAAGGAGAGCAGCACCCAAAATAGCTGGCAGACACCTCCGCCGGGAGACAGCAGCCTAGGGTTAATTCCTCCCATACCTGAGCTGACATTTCAAAGCTATTAAACAATTAATGAGATTCCTCCCGTAACCCTAGAAGTTACGATCGCAGCTCGATGGCAGCGAGGTTCCCCCCCCCCCCAAAATGGAAGCATTCAGAACGAGGCGAGCTTTATTATGTAAAAACGGTAACTTTTATAAAAAGTTTATAAAGCAAGTACAAGGCATGTTCGCAGAAATTTCACCTTCCTGCACAAAAGGTACAAACGTTATACTCTAGTATAGAGCTCCACAATACACGAGGCCGTGGCCCCAGAGAGTTTGGTTCGTATTCGAGGACCCCCCCCCCCCCCCCCAAAAAACCCCCCCTCTATCCCCCTATTAAACGCCTTTAAACAGGGCTCGATCGCTATAATCCAAAAATATACAGACAACCACCGCATCTTCACCAGTCTATCGGTACAAAGTGTCTCGTTTATAAAGCGGGCTGAAAAAGTCCTAAAGAAGCCGGGATTTTGGGAACGCCGCTCGAAAACTCGCCGAGGAGGCAGCTCCTGGTCGCGGGGGGGGGACAAGGGGGGGGCAGCAGCCGCCTCTCCCCTCGCCTGGGGTCTTTTTTTTGGGGGGGGGCGATGCACCTGGGGTCTTTTTTAAATTTTTTTTTCTCCGGGCGATGGAGGAGCCCAAGGGTGCTTGGGTGCAGCCGGGTGGCCCCCCGTGGTGGCCTGGGGGGGGCTCCGGGGGGGCCGCGGCAGGTCGCAGACAGCCTGGCGCCGCGCAGGAAGCTGCTATTTACCTCCGGCCGATAACGAATCAGGAACCGACACTCGCTGCATGTTTGCTAATTGGCACTGGGGGGGAAGAAAGGAAGAAGAGTTAAAAAAAAAAATAAAATATAAAATCGGTTGGGGGGGGGGAGGGATGAGGGGTGCGGGGTCAGCGCCACGCGGGGGGGGTAGGGGTTGGATGGGGGGGGAGGGGAAAGCAGCGTGGGGTGGGTTTGGGGGACGGAGGGGGGATGCTTGAGGGGTTTTGGGGGGCTGCTGGGGCGGGAGCGGACACTCACCTGCTGGAGGAGGCGTTAGTGGCACAGCGCGCTCTCGTCTTTGGAGCAGAGCTCGGAGGCCAGCTCGGCCGCCTGCGGAGAGCGGGGACAGGGGTCAGGGCCACCGCGGCAGCAGGATGCGTCCCCCCAAAATCCATCCCCCCCCTCTCTTTGGGACCACCACCCCCCGACCCGTGTAGGTCCACCCCCCCACCCCCCGACCCTTATGGGACCACCACCCCCCCCAGTCACGCCCCCGGCCCCGCGGAGCCCGTACCTTGAGGGACAGCAGGGTGGCCTCCGAGGACGGGTCGCGCCCCTTGGCCTCCTCCTCCAGCACGATCTGCAGGTCGAAGATGTAGTCGATGACGTGCTGGAGGATCTCCACCTGGCTCATCTTGGTGCCCTGCGGGATGCCCGGCACCAGCTCCCGCAGCTTGGAGTAGCAGTCGTTCATGTCGTACAGGAGGCTCATGGGCTCCTCCAGCGCCGGGCTCTTGTTGCTGCTGCTGCGGGCGATGGCCAGGCTCTGCTCCGAGAGGCAGCACACGGCCTCGTAGCAGCTCCTGACGGACCTCACCGGGCTGATGGCTTTCATGCTGGGGCTGGGCGGGTGAGGGTTTTGTTTGTTTGTTTGTTTGTTTGTTTTTTGGGGACAGGAGGCGGCGGGCGTTGAGGCTCTGCTGGGACCTGAGGTGCTGAGGCTGGGGCCTCCGAGCCCTGGGGCCTCCAAGCTCCGGGACCTTCACCCTCCGGACCTTCACCCTCCGGACCTCCTCTCCTCGGGCCTCCGCTCCCTGGGCCTCCGACCCCTCGGACCTCGCTGGCGCACTGGGGCTGGGGCAGCCCCGCACCGCCCGCTATATAGGGCGCCCCTCGCGGGCCCGCCTCCCGCATGCAAATCGGCCCCGGCTCCCCCCCAAATTATGCAGATGAACCCTCAGACCCCTCCCACGTATGCAAATGAACCCCAAAGAACCACGCTCCCACCCCAAAACCCCCCCACAAGTGACCCTTGGTGGCCAGGGTGGCCCCGTCCCCATGTGTCCCCCCCCCTCCCGCTGCCACCCCACAGCATCACCCCAAGGCAAAACCCCAAAACCACTCCATTTGGGGGGGGGAGGGGGCTCCCCCCAGCCCCAATGTGCACCCCCCTGCAGCCCCCTACCCCTTTGCCCCCATCCCGGAGGATTTTTCCCCCCCCCCAGCTTTTGGGGTGGGTGATATTTTCTCCCCCCCCCCCCCCCTCCCCTTTGCTTTTTGCCGGGCGATCCCGTAGGAAATTAGTGCCGCCCTGTTCCTCAATTCGCTTCTCATATGACCTCCAGACTTTCTGGCGTCAGGAATTATCTTGTGACCAGCAGAAAAAAATTAATTGCGGTAAAGCTGAGGTTACGATGGAGAAACCAGATTTAGGTCAGCCGCTGCGCTCCTGCGAGCGGCCGGGAGAGGGTTTTTTTCGGAGGGGGGAGCGGAGATTTATAGGCACGGGGAGGGGGGGGGGTTATTCCAGCACGGCCCCCACCCACCCACCCCAAAACGCCGCCGGCTCAAAAAGCCCCGAGCCGTGGGGACAGCGGGGTGGCCGGGCCCCGTGGGTGTCACCGCAGCGGGTGGCGGTGGCACACGGAGGGTCCGGGGGGGGTGGCCAAGGGCCCCGCGACCCCCAGATGGTGAAAGCAAGGGGCGATGCCCCCCCCCCCCAAAATCCTCGCTGGGGTGTTTTGGGGGAATTTCCATAGGTTTTGGTTGCAGGGGGAGCCCAGGGAGGGGACGTCGCGTTGGGGGACACCCCGTTGGGGGACACCCCGTTGGGGGACACCCCGGGACCCCGCTCGCCTGGGGCTCCCAGCTCGTGGGGAGGGGGCGAGGGGGGGGGGGACAGAGGCACCTGGAGCAAATTACGCCTGCCCACAGCAGCAATTTATTCCAGATCTGCCCAAATCCCAGTTCAGTGGCGCTGGGTTTTGTTTCCCCATTCAGACCCCCCCGGGGGCCGCACAGCGGAGTGAGGGGGGGGCAGCAGCCCCCTGCTTCTCCCCTCCAGCTCCTCGGAGACCCCCAAAACCCTGAAAGCAGCAGCCAGTCTTTTTTTTTTTTTTTTTGAGGGGTATTTTTGCGATTTAAAAACTTTTTTCTTACCCCCCCCACTTCACCCTCCCCATAAATTTCCTGGGAAATCAGCTCCGGGAGTGGAGCAGGCATGGGGGGAACCCAAACCCTTCTCGGTCTGCTCGGGGGCAAGCAGCCAGGAGAAGTGGGACACCCCCCAGAAGTAAGATTAAATAGGGTAAAAAAATAAGACTAAATAGGATAAAATAAAATAAGATAAAATAAAAAAGATAAGATAAAATACTATGAAATGAAATAACGAAATGAAATGAAATAATGAAATGAAATGAAATGAAATGAAATGAAATGAAATGAGATAATAAAATGAAATGAAATGAAATGCAGTAAATGAAAAATAAAATGAAAAAAATAAAATGAAAAAAAATGCAAAAAATGCAAAAAACAAAATGAAAAAAATAAAGTAAAATAAAGTAAAATAAAATAAAATAAAATAAAACGGACTAAAATATGGAAAACCACCCTGAAACCAGCGCTCGGAAGCCCCAGCCCGCTTCCCAAGCCCCGCGCGGGCGGCCGAGGGGTCCCCGCGCCGTTCCCATGCCCGCTCCCCGCTCGCCGCCCCCCATTTCCCAGGGGGCTGAAAGGGCTGCGCCGGGGGGCTTTTGTTTGCAGGGGGTTTTGTTGGCGGCCGTTCCCACAGGCCCGGCCGGGGCGGCGGGACCCGCTGCCTTTGCCCAGCTGTGGCCCGGGCCCTCCAGCTGTGTTGATCTAACTCCCGGCCCCAGACAGCCTGGCGCCAGCCCTGTGCACGTCATGCATTCACACAGGGATGCGTGGCCAAGGCAACCTCCCCGCGCCATGGCCACGGCCCCGAGCGCGCGAGCAAGATGGTTGCGCGGGGACGTTTGCCGTCCTCGCTGCCTGGCGGCTCCCCGGCCAGAGGGGACACGGGGATTTTTATTTTTTATTATTATTTTTTTTTTTATTAGGGGGATCCAGCCCGCCGCCGGGGTTGGGGTGTCCTCCGTCGTGTCGGCGGCCGGGGAGGCGGATTTCTTGGCGCGGAGAAAGGGGAAAAGGAGGGGGGGGGTAAGGGGGGGGGGGGGAGAGAGGAGGGAAAGGGAGCGGGAATGCTCCAGAGTGCAATGATTTCATGTTGAAAAGGGCCCACACTGTGTGTTTTATTAAAAGAAAAAAATGAAAAAATTAAGGGAAAAAAAAAAAAAGGAAAAGTGGAGGAGGCGAGGAGAGGCGGGCGGGAGCGGGGATTTACCCCCTGCGAGCGAACACGGTGCCCCGAAATGGCCCCAAAAAGCCCCCGCGTGTCACCCCCCCATCCCGCTCCCACCCCCTGCCCCCCAGCGCCCCCTTCCCAGGTCGTTAATCCCCCCTAATTTGCCCCCTAATTTCCCCACACTCGGGGAGTTTCACAAGCAGAGGCCCGCGAGCGTTCGTGCTCCAGATTGACGCTCGCCACCCCCCCCCCCCAAAAAAAAAAAAAAATCCTCCTTTCATTTTTTTAATTATTATTTTTGGTGTTTTTCTCCCTAAATAAGGCCATACAGGTGGCAGGATGCAGAGTGCACAAAGCGGCGTGGAAATGGCCGGCTCCGGCCCCGCTGCCCCGCTACGGGGACGGCGAGCGGGGCCCCGCCGTTTTGGGGCTTGCCGGCATTTTTGGGGGAATTTCTCGAGTTCTGGAAGCCGGAGGCTGCCTGGAAGCGCTGGCTCCGGGGAAGCGATTTGGCCGGGAGAGGGGAGGAACGGAGACGTGGCAAGCGCCCAAGTGAGCTACAAAGGGAAGAAGGGCTCTTCCCCAGTGGTCATCTGGATCCACTTTCGGGACAAGGACAGGGGATAAATCCCGGCTCCCTGTGCTTGTCGGGGGCCTTTTGTAACCGGCCCTACTCCACCAGCTGGGGGGCTCGGGGGGGACCCCGCAGCGCTCGATGCGGCCGCATCCGTCCATCGGGTTTGGGGGATGCTCCACGCCGACCTGGCACGGCCCCGGCGGGCTGCTGGGGGACAAATCGGGATGCTTATGGGGCAAAAGGGATTCTGGCGTCCTCAAGCACCCCTAAAAAATCCCCTTCCCACCTTGTCCCGAGGGCCATATCCAGCTTGGTGCCACGCTGGGGCCCAAAATGCTCCAATTTGAGTGGGGGCCGAGCATTCCCATGGAGGCTGGGGCTCTGGGATGGGCACCGCTGCCCCTCTCCAGATTTCGGCCGCTTGGAGGACCCCCGGCACCCCAAAAAGGGGCCGTGAGCCCCCCCAGCCCCGTCACTAGGAGACTGGATCCGGCCCGGGGAATGCACAGCCCTCCCCGAGCGCTGTTTGTGCAGGGGATTAGCCCCGGGGACCCCCCCTTTGCCCCCCCCCATGTTGGAGGCAGGCGCTGAGCATCCCCTCCCGTGGCCAGGCACAGCCTGGCCCCTCCGTGCCTCAGTTTCCCCAACCTCTTCCAGAGCAAACCCCCTGGGGAGGGGGGGGCTGAGATCCCAAAGGGGCGTGGGGGCAGCTCGTAGAGGCCGTGGGGGTCCCTGGGGCTGGCTGGGGGGGGGGGGTCAGGCTCCCCAGGGGATTTCAGTGCCCCTCCTTGCAGCAGTTGCAGCCTTTCCTCTCGCCTTCCTTGTGGGCAGCC
This sequence comes from Cygnus olor, assembly GCF_009769625.2. Taxonomy (NCBI): domain Eukaryota; kingdom Metazoa; phylum Chordata; class Aves; order Anseriformes; family Anatidae; genus Cygnus; species Cygnus olor. The sequence goes on from NC_049191.1 coordinate 4,592,215, forward strand.
ACTGACCCCCGGGGGCTCAGCCCAAAATGCTGGATTTCACCTTTTTGCCCTCATTTCGGGGAGGCTCCGTCTGGAGCAGTGACCTGAGCTGAGCAGCAAGAACGCAAAGGGACCAAATCCCCCCCGTCCAGCACCGAAAACCCCTTAAGCAGCGTCTCTTTGGGCTGACGGGCTGCTCCCCGTCCCCGTGCTGTGCCTCAGTTTCCCATCTCTGTGCTTTTCCAGCGTGGAGACACCCCATTATTGGGGGGGGGGGGGGAGCGTGCCAAAGCCGCCCCCACGCAGCCAGGTTCCCCTGAGGCACCGGCAGGAAGGATCCGTCCCCGTCTCAATCCAGCTCAAGGGAAACTGAGGCACGGACTGCGGGGCTGCCGGGCGGGTGGAAACCTCCGGGATGGGGCGGGAGAAGCTCCTCCATCCCTGATCCCTCAGGAGCCCCGGGAGCACCCGAAATTAGGGGGTTCCTCACCCCCCCGGGAGAGCCCGACCTGACTGCCTGCCCCTGCAGGCAGCAACGGGTTGTCATTAGGGACCAGAGTGAACGCAGGGAGGAATTACCTTTGTGCAGAAAGTCGGGGGCAGGGAGAGGAGCACAGGCTTCCCTCTTGGGGGGGGGTGTGTGGAAGGCTGCGTGGCCCCAACCAGTCTGCCCAGTAGCCACCAGCTGGGGGGGGGCGCTCCACGGAGGCTGGGGGCTCCCGCAGCCCTGGAGGGCCTCGGCGGGCGGCGTTGGCTGTTCCCAGCGCCGGGATTCCCCGCAGCTGCTTCCTGCCGCCCTATCTCACGGGCGCATCTGGGGGAGCCGGGAGCGGCCGCCCCCCCCCAGCCGCTTCCTGCGCTGCCCCCCCCCCCGGCCCCGGCCGCTGTTCTCACGGCCTCCCCCCAAGGCCGGCCGGAGACCCCTGGGGCCCTGTTTCCCCCCCCCAAAAAAAAATGCCCACCCTGGGCCTGACCCCATAACCCCCCCTCCATGTCCCTCTCCCATCCGCATCCCTGGGGTGTTTCAGGCCCCCCCCAGGATGCTCAGAGCATCCCCAGACCGCATCCGCTGCCGCTTGGGGTGCACCCAAAATTCGGCATTGCCCTCCAACACCCCGCCCCCCCCCCGCATTTCTCATTTCTTTTTCTCCTGCGCATCCACCCCACAAAATTTTGGAGGGCGGGGGGGGTGCAGGTGTGAGCAGCGGGGTTGTGCGCAGGTGGGGGGGGGGCCACTGGGTGCCTCGGAGCAGCCCCGGTCCCGCTGCCGCTGGGGGGGCACGAAGCGCCTCCCGCCTCCCACGATATCCTCCAGGGGCCGGGGGGGGGGGGGGGCACCCCGAGCAGGCACAGCCTCCCCCACAGCCCCCCAACCCCAAAAGGCCGAGTGCTCTGGCCCCGAGTGGGGAAACTGAGGCACGGGGCGGGGGAGCAGCCCAGCTGCCCAGCCTGCGTTTTGGGGTCTTGTGGGGGAGTGGGGGCGTTGTTTGCGTCCCCCGCCCCCCATCCCTCCGTTTCTCAGTCCCCCAAATTCCTCCCCCAGGTCCCGCCAAGCTGCAGGATGTGGCTTTGCCTCGTTCCACCCCCGGAGACCGTTACAACTCATCACACCCTGCACCCCCCCACCCCACCCCACGCTGCCCACCCGAAAATCGCATCGCCCCACGGGGAGAAAAAATCCTCTCCCCCCTTCCCGACCCCTTCCGCCGGCCTCAAATCCCCCAGATCCACCCCAAAACGGGCCGAGCCCCACGGAAAGCCGCGTCCCACGGCACCGCACGGCTGCAGCCCCCGTCCCCCACGGAAAAACTCGGGGGGAAGGCGCTTTTATCGCGGCCTCATCAGCCCTAATAGGGCAGCTTTATTTTTAGCGGAGGTGAAAGGCAGCGCCACCAGCGCGAGAGCATTTTTCCACTCGCATCTGCGTTTGTACTATTTGGGTTTCCTGTCGCGGTTTCGGAGCTTTTCGAACCTGCCCGAATTGTTTTTTTTTTTTTTTTTTTTTTTAGCAGAGCCCTTCGAGTATCGGCGCGCGTCCCCGCCCCGACCTCCGTGCGCATCCGGCACCCCCAGCCCCGCTTTCTCGGAACGGGGCAGGAGCAGCCCCCCGGGATCCGGGTGCCGGAGGAGGAACGGGTACGGGGAGTGGAACCCCCCCCCCTCCCCCTACAGCCCCCCCCCCGGGGGCAGCAGCCAGCTGGCCAAGTGGGGAAACTGAGGCACGAAGGGTTTTGGGGCAACGCGTGGGTTTGGCGATGGGTGGATTGGGGTTTTTGGGGTGGAGGGTGGGGAAGTGATGGGGATACTGGGGGTGAGGGTGCAGGGACCAGCTGGTTTCCCCCCTCCCGGAGCATGGCCCCCTCCCTGCTTCCTCTGACACAGTTTCCATCCGCCCTGAGCAGGTGCCAGGTGAGGGGCAGGGGCAAGAACCCCCCCCCCCCCCCCCCCCGACCTCTCCTGGAGCTGCATCCCTGTAGGGACCCTATGGGGGACCCTTTGTCCCCCCCGCATGTCCCATACCCCAAACTCCCCCCCCTACCCCAGCCCCCTCCCCAAAACCCAGCTCGTGCAGCCCCCGAGGGCTGGTTCCTCGTTGAGGCCAGGTGGCGCTGGGACACCCGGTGCCCCCACGCCGTGGGGGGGTCCCCTGGGGGAGGCGGCTGTCACCGGGTGTCCCCTGGGCAGGCCACCAGGTGGTGGCTTTCACGATGGGGGGCGGGGAGAGGCAACCCCCCCATGCCGAGGTGCTGCCCTTTGCTCGCCTGTCCCCCACCCCCTGACTCTGGCAGCTGGGGATTTGTTTAAACAAACAAACAAACAAACAAAAAGAAATACACAATAAAACAGAAAAATCCTCAGATTTGGGCAACTTCCCCCAATCCATCGCCCAACGTGCAAAAAAAACCCACCACAAGCCGCGGATGCCCACGGGCTTCCTGGTGAGGATGCTGCAGGGCAAGGCTGAAGGCCACTGTCCCCTGTCCTTGTCCCCTGTCCCTTGTCCCTTGTCCCCCGTCCCCGTCCCCATCCCCTCGCGCTCTCCTTTCCCCCCCCCAAACCGAGCGGTGCCGCAGCTGCGGGCCAGGTGCCGCGGGGCCGGAAGCCGACCTGCCGCCTGCTTTCTCCCCGCTTTTATTTTATTTTTTTCCTCCTCCACTGACCCGGTAACTTCACTTTCTACGCGAGAGGTGACGGGTGTTGGCGTGTGTCCCCACCCCCTCCCGACCCACCCCGGCACTGGTTTAGGGACGTCACCGCAGCCGTTCCCGTGCTGGGCTCGGTGCCAGCCCCTGCGGTGTGGGGACACAGAGGGGGACAGCACCCATGTGTCCGTGTGTCCGTGTGTCCCTGTGTCTGTGTCCGTGTGTCCCTGTGTCCCTGTGTCCCTGTGTCCCTGTGTCCCTGTGTCCGTGTGTCCCTGTGTCCATGTGTCTGTGTCCGTGTGTCCCTGTGTCCCTGTGTCCCTGTGTCCCTGTGTCCGTGTGTCCCTGTGTCTGTGTCCCTGTGTCCCTGTGTCCGTGTGTCCCTGTGTCCATGTGTCTGTGTCCGTGTGTCCCTGTGTCCCTGTGTCCCTGTGTCCCTGTGTCCCTGTGTCTGTGTCCGTGTGTCCGTGTGTCCGTGTGTCTGTGTGTCCCTGTGTCCCTGTGTCCGTGTGTCCTTGTGTCCCTGTGTCCCTGTGTCTGTGTCCGTGTGTCCGTGTGTCCGTGTGTCCCTGTGTCCCTGTGTCTGTGTCCGTGTGTCCCTGTGTCCGTGTGTCCGTGTGTCTGTCCCCAGCACCCGACTGGGATGCAAACATTTGCCAAGGGGGGGGGGTCCCCAGGATGTCCCCAGGCTGAGGGTGGCTGGGGCACGGTGGCAGGGGACAGCGGTGGCCCCGAGCCCGGCGGGGGGGTGGCACTTGTCCCCTCGGGTGCCAGCACTGCCCCGATGGCTCCGGCTGGGGGGGGGACACGGGGGACATGGCAATGTCCCCAAGTTGTCACCTGTAGATTTTTTTCCATTCCGGCCCATCCTGCGGACACCGAGGTGGCCCCAGCTCGAGCCCCGCCGGTGTCCTTGTCACCTGGGGGCGCGGGGGGGCAGAATAAATGCTGCAGGTGGGGGCTGGGGGGGCTGACGGCCGGGGGGGCTGGGGGCTGCTCCCCAGGGGAGCGCAGAGGTGCTGGGGGGAGCAGGATCTGCTGCTGGCCTGGGGGGGCTCCTGCTGGGATTTTATTTCGGGGGGTGCCGCCGTCCCCGCTCCCAGCTCGTAACTGGGACCAGTTCAGCCCCACGGGGGCTCACTGGGGGCCGTCAACCCCCCGGGTTAAGCCGTGCGCTGCAGCTCCCCGTGCAGAGCCCACCCGTGCCCGGTGTCCCCGCGTGTCACCCGCACGCGCGTCCGTCACCGCCTCCCCCCGGGACCCCGGGGCACCGGGCGCGCGTGCCCGACGCGCCCCAGGGCGCGCGCACCGATGGGGCGCGCACCCGCTGCCCTCTGCCGGGGAACGGCGGGGCTGCAGCCCCCGGGAACGGCCCGCGGACACGGCCCCAAAGACCCCATTGCCCACGGACACGGCCCCCCCCAAGCCCCAGCCCCATGGACAAGACCCCCCCGAGCCCATTACCCACAAACGAGGACCCCCCCTCCCCCCCCGAGACCTGTGTCCCCATCCCTCTGTGTCCCTGTCCCCGTGTCCCCATCCCTACAGGTCCCCATCCCTGTGTCCCCATCCCCATGTCCCCATCCCCATGACCCCATATCCACAGGACCCCATCCCTGCATGTCCCCATCCCCATGTCCCCATCCCCGTGTCCCCACCCCCATGTCCCCGTCCCTGTGTCCCCACCACACCACAGGCCGGTGCTGTCCCGGTGCTGGGGATGGCTGCTCTGCAAAGGGGGCGATGGGGGGATCTGGGGGGCACCTGCATCACAGCCCCCCCATCCTGTCCCGTCCTGTCCCGTCCCGTCCTGTCCCGTCCCATCCCATCCCATCCCATCCCATCCCATCCCATCCCATCCCAATCCCAATCCCAATCCCAATCCCAATCCCAGCCCCACGGCCACTTGCTATGGGTCAGGGCATTGGGGGGGGTGGTGCGCAGCAATGCACAACCGTGCAGAGATGTGCACAGCCATGTAGGGTGGTGCACAGCCCCACACAGCAGCGCACAACCGTGCAGAGTGACGCACAACCGTGCACAACCACGCACAACCACATACAATAGTGCGGGGCAGTGCGCAGCTCCATACAGCAAGGCACAATCAACCGAGCACAGCGGTGCTGAGCAATGCACAACCGTGCACAGAGGTGCACAGCAATGCACACGCACGTGCAGCAATGCACAACCGTGCACAGCAGCGCCAAGCAATGCACACAACCATGCGCAGCAATGCACGACCACGCACAGCAGTGCCGAGCAATGCGTGACCGTGCACAGCAACGCACCATCCTGCACAGCGGTGCCAAGCAACGCACGACCACGTGCAGCAGTGCCGAGCAATGCCCGCAGCAATGCACACGACCACGCACGGCGATGCACAACCGCGCGCAGCGGTGCTGAGCAGCGCACGGCCACGCGCAGCGGTGCACGGGAGCCCTCGCGTGGCAATCCCGGCTCCCCTCCGCTCCCAGCACGCGGCTGCGAGCGCACCAGGCCAGGCACTGCACGGGGGGACAGGTCCCGCACGGCGGTGCCGCTGCGCCCTCCCCACGCTGCTGGGTGCGCCCACCCCAAGGCCCTCTGCATTTGCACTGCAAGCCCTTAGGGCTGATGTTCCCCCCCCCTGCAGCAGAGCCGAGCCCCTTCCTCGGGGCAGTTTGGACCCCCCCCCGGCGTGCAGAGGCGTTGCACGGTTATTTACGCAATGCTTTATGCAGCGCTCAGCACCCGTGGTTTTTCTTTCAAGGCCCGGATCAGCCCTTTGCTCTGCGGCCCCCCGGCTCCCTGCCCTGCTGGGGGGGCCACGGGGAATTCGCCTCCCCCCAGGGAGAGCAGCACGGCTGCGGGGGCAAAGCAGGGCACAGGGGCTTCCCCCACGCAGCCCACGGGAGATGTGCAAATATTTCGCCTTTGGAAAGAAATGGGAGCAGTAAAATTGCCTTTTTTTTTTTTGCTCTTACCTGTGCCACGCTCATGAGGAGCGTTTTTTGCTGGTGTGGTCTCCAGTTATAACAGCAGAAAGGATTTTTTTCCAGTATCCTGAAGTCTGCTGTGCACAGACACCTCCTCGAGGCAGCCAAACCTTCAGCAGCATCCCCCAAATTAAGGCACGTTAATGCCTTTTTCCCACATCTCAGCCACCTCTTTCCCTAAATCTCTGGGACATCCACCTGGCCCCTTCCCGGTTACAAACACTCCTCGCATCGGACCCAGTTTTGGTGCCATCCTCCCAGTTTCCCTCCCACAAACCCGCAGGTCTCTCCGACAACAAAGCACGGCCGGGCATTACTCACAAAATGACCCATTTTTGGCCAAACTCAAGGAAAGAGCCCCAAAGCAGCACGAATACCTGCACAGGGCCTCGCTGCAGGGTCAGTAAGGGGTTTGGGCAGGTAGTTTTTTAAGTAATTGCAGGCAGGGAAGGTTTTACACCAGCTTTAAGACACATGGGGACACCGCCAGGGTTTCTGCACCTTCAGCCAGCTCGGGGAGGAAAAGCAAGCAAAGAACCACGGAGACTGAAATTCCTCTGGAGGGAAGGCGTAAGGAAACCCCCAAAACGCGGATGGCCACAGCACCGCGGGGTCTGGGCAATAAGAGCAGAAAACAGGAAAGGGACAGGGCTCTTGGGAGCCAGATTTAGTCCAAAGCAAGAATATATCCCAAAAAATTAACCCCCAAGATCCCGATGCTCGTCCGTGAGCACAGCCGGGGTTGGAGCAGGGGTGCCAGGAGGAGCAGCGCAGGCAGCTGGCCGGCTCCAGCTGCTCCCCGACTGCTGCTCTTCAGGGCAGCGCGCCTTCCCCCGAGACAGCCCGTTAACCACTGACAATTAACGCACTGTTACTGGCCCGGGCAGCAGATGTGGCTGTGCCCTTTATTCCTCCCAGCTGGCAGAAGAAGAAAATGGGGATTTTCGATTTCCTGACCTCGAGCTCTGTTCCGCAGGGAGAGGGGAGCGGGCGGCTGCATGCCGCGTAGCTGGAAGGAGCGGGGTGATCCCCAACCTACCCCTGAAACGGGAACAAATCCCAGGAGTAAGGCACAGCTCACACTGGGGAGGGCAGGCAGCAAGCACAGGCTCTGAATCCCAAGAAAAGGCAGCCCCAGACCCAAACATCCTCCTGCCCAGGAGGGAGCAGGGCTTGGGAAGCGATCCCCATGTGCGGGGAGCAAGGTGGAGACCCCGCGCCCATCAGGCTCAGCACCACAAGCTGTAAGGGAACGATGCAGCAGCAAACCCCGAGTTGCAGAGCAGAAGAGGGGGGGAAAAAAATCAGAGATGGGAACGCCAAAGTGAGCAGCAGACACCAGTGATGCTCAACAGGATCTCACGTTTATTATTGAGAAGTGATTAATGGTGAAAAGAAAGGCAACGCCCATTCCTCATTGGCTTAACAAGAAACTGAAGAAACATATTCACTACACATTTTACAATATTTCTTTTTTTTTTTTGTCCAAAATTCATTTTCCTGTAAATAAAACAAAGTTTTTTGCCGCTGTTCTCAGCTTTCAAATCAAATTAACCCAGACTTAATCTGTAATCCGTGTAACGCACAAGAACAGAACATCTCTTAGGACTCCTAGTACTTGACTTTCGAGTAACAAAGGGTCAGCGAAAAATGAACCACCTTTAAGACACAACCTCGTGGACAATTTCTGCTCAATTCTTCTTAGGCCAAAACCCCAACTTCCTCGTCGGATCCCTCCTCTTCCAGGCCGGGGGGGGGCGGAGAAAAGAAAAAAGTTACTCCACTTTCTGCGGTGGGTGTTACAACTCGGTGTTCCAAGTGCAAATGTCAAAACCAGGGGAAGGAGGCGCGAGGGGGTGGAAGGAAGGGAAGCCGCGGGGTTTAAAAATTAGAGAAAAAAGGCATATGCCACTTACGGACTTGAAAAATCCAAAAAACATAGTAAAAAGACAAAAAACAAAGCGTATGCTCCAAAATCACAACCAAAGCCAAAAGAAAGGGAACAGTTTTTTTTACCTATGCTCTACCTAGAAGGGATTTTTTTTGTTGTTTTTTTTTTATTATTATTTTTTTAAGTCCTATGTCTTGTGAAATTCCAATACTTTTTTTTTTTTTTTTAAACTGCAAGTTTGTAAGAGTCACTTTGAAGTCAATGAAATTAAGAAAAAAAAAAAGTCCTAATTCTCTCTGGGATGTTTTTGCTCTTTCCTTCTCTCTCCGAGAGATAGCCGGGACGCAACCTCTGCTGCAGTCTCTGGGGGAGGAACGGTCTTTTACTTGACACGGCCTTGGCGTTCCTGCAAAAGCAAAGGAAAAAAAAAAGAAAAAAAGAGACCGTGTTAGCTGAGCAGCTCTTACAAAACCACCAGGGCTGAGTGAGAAAGCAGTTCGATTCACTGCTTTCACACATCAGCATTTCAACACACGGCAGGGACGTGCCCGGGGGTGAGCGAGGCGAGCCCGAGACGCGGCGGTTGCTGGCAGGAGGCACACGGGGCTCGGGGCCACCAGCTCATCACCTGCCCCCTGGAGGGATCCTCCCGGCAGCATCCTCCAGACAGCAGAACTCCGGGATCCCCCCGCGACAGGCTTCTCCACGTTCAGCTGAGGAATGAGGGAATTAAGGACGAACCAAGGAAGAATTGGTGAAAGAGGGAGAAGGTCGGTCGAGGTGACTGCTGAAGTCGCGGCTGCTATCGGTGAGGGCTGGGAGAGGGGTGACAGAAAGCTCCCATCCTCCTGGGCGCTGCAGGACACCGAGCAAGGAGCCAGCGCCAAGGCAGAGCCCAGCGCCACGCTGCAGGGGAGCAGCTTTTGGGGGGCTGGAGCGCTGCCTTTGCCCGGTTCCCCCGGTGTTTCACGGGCTGGAGGCTCTCCCACCGCCTGCATCTCTCCTCCGGCACCGAACGCACACACACAAACCCCATCCGAACACGTGCACCGTGCCAAAGAGGTAGCACGGCACCAAATACGCCAGACACCGAGGTCACCGTGTCACCTGCCGGGCAGAACGCCCCGCGTCACCCTCTCTGCTGGGTTAGAGCCGAGCCAAACCCAGCAGCTTTGAGCACAGGCGGCTCTGGACTATCCCAAGGGATTAAGAGGTGCTGCCCAGCCCACCTTCAAAGCGTTGTTCCCAGACACCACCTCCAAAAGAAAACCTGTCAACAGCTCAAGGAGCCTCCCGGATGCTCCTCCCCGCCCCTCAGCCGCATCCTCCGAGCGCAGCCCCTTGCAGGAAGGGCACCCAAGCGCCTTGGCTCTAGCTCCGGCGCTCAGCGAGCTCCTCCCACCCAAACCAGTCCCCACCTGCAGCCCCGAGGGATGCCAAGCCCGTCCCTGCCACCGCAAACACCTCCTCCGGTAGGTGCCTGCTGGCGGAACAAGGTGATTTGGTTTGGGCATCCCTCGCGTGAGCCTGCCTCGCTCGGAGAGGAGGGAGCTCGGTGACCAAGGCGCCCGCTCACCTCCCTGGCCGTCCCGGCAGCTCGCTGGGCAGCACCCGGCTCTTGTTGGAAGCAGGCGGGTTGCTGGAAGGAATCGTGGCTCCGCTGAATCCGGTGAGAGCTCGGATGCTGGGAGCTTCGATCCTGGGCGGCCACCCGTTACTGGAAACCTTCCCCCCAGAAGGGAGCCCTGCATCCAGCTCGAAGCAATACCTTGCGCCAGGAGCTGGCAGCGCCCAAGGAGGCTTCAGCTCCAGCTCCTCCGTGTGGGCTGATGGGTGCTGGGGCTGCTCTGTGCCCCGCTGCCCTCCCTGAGCACGGGGAAAGCCAGCCCACCGCAACACCGTGCACAGAAGACCTGCCAGAGAGAGGGGCTAGACTCGAGCACACGCTCTCCAAGAATACTTGCACCGCGTAAGCCGACTTCGCTCTGTTCTGCTCCGGCACGGCCGCCCGAACCTCCTGCAGGTGCCACGTGCTGCTGAAAAACGCCAGCACCCAACAGCAAAAATAAAGCTACCGCGGCGGTGAGCGGAACCGGTCCCGATCCTGACGCGGAACGGCTCCATTCGTGGCTTTTCCCGCGGTGCTCGGAGGTGCCAGCCCTGCTCCGTCCCCGCCGCGCTACGAGGACAGGTGGCGGCGTGACGCACGCCTCCGGAAGGAGCCGCAGCTGCTGGAGCCAACGCCGCCGGCCTCCTGAAGGAGGAGCGGGTGAAGTTGGTGGCCAGCCCCAGGCAGCCCCGAGGCCAGGGCACGCCGACAGCGTGGGACAGCTCTCCTCAAATAAACGGCTTCTACAAGTCCGACTTCGCAACGGCAGAGGACAGCCCCTCGGAAAGGGCTCGGCCAGATGTCCCCGTGCCTCCAGGCTAGAGCAGGGAGCGGGGACGTGCCCGAGCACCTTCATTTCGGGGTGGATTACAGCACGGTTCTTCCTCAGCCTGGTGTTCCACTTCGAAGCCTCCTGCTGCTCAACACCGACCCGGCGCCGTGCAGAACCACCACCTCCTACCACCACCGCCTTCCGTCGGCGCCTCCAGCAGCACCCGGAGCCCGGCCGTGCCGCAGACACACCACCGGGACGGGTACCACAGGGCTGCCGCAGGGCAGCAGCGTTGCGGCATCCAACACCGAGGGCACGGTGCCGGCAGGGAAGCCCAGCAGGAGGCACTGCAGGCAGCACCCACATGTGCAGGGCTCTGATCTCGTAGGACGCCCACGGAGGGCAGAGATTCCCCCAAAAGCTTCGTGTTCTCTCCGGCTGCCTTTTGGCAGACCTGGGCTGTCACCTCGCTGCTTTAAATAGGAGGAGCAGGGGAAAGACACCAGCACGGGCAGACTCCTGCCTCCCTCCGTCCGACCCCTCGGCGACCAGAGCGCAAAAGGGATCGGGGATGAGTGGGAAGCTGCTGCCGTGGCTCACGCCGAGCGCTGCCACCCACACAGCACCGCGGGGCTCGCAGGCACCGAGCTCTGGTTAAGCAGAAGCCCTCCGGCATCGCCCTGCTTAACCCACTTGGGGCGCATCGCGGCAGTCCCCGGGGGCACGCAGCGATGCCACCGGCCGAAGGAGCGAGCGGAGCAGGCTGAGGACAGATCCCAGCCAGCCCTGCTGCGGGGAGCCAGCACCAACAGAAGGCTCAGGAGCCTGCGCCCAGAGCTGATGCCAGCAGGTGATAACACCCAAACCCAGCAGGCAAACACCGGCCCCCAGAGACCCGCGCAGCTCCCCCCGAGCTCCTGCACCTTGCCCAACATCTCCGGCAGCCCACGCCTCTCGCTGCAATGGCACGGCGTTTGGTTTCCCAGCTCTCCTCTCGCACCCTGGACGCGATCCCGGCGAGGTAACGTGACGCCGAGCGCGATTTCCAGGGGCCTGTCCCCGAGGCAGGCTGCTGGCTTGGCTCGGACGCGAGGACTCGCGGCTCTCTGCTGCCTCAGACCTGCCCAGCGCGGCCGTCCCGGCAGGATCAGCCCGAGGCACGGCCGCGGACAGCACAGCCACGGACGAGGCTTCGCTTCTGTTGGGCTTATCCGCTCCGCAAACAGCCTCCGGTCCTGATTTACAAACCAAACGTGAGGTTTTCCTGCTGTGGGCATTAAAAGCCGTCCCCCACGGAAGGGGCTAACATCAGGAACACCGCTCGGCTTCCAGACAGAAGGCTGCATCTACCTCCTGGCCACCCAGGGGCTCACCACCAGGAGAGACAAGGCGAGATCTGCAAATGAAAGCAATTCCCTGCCAGAGCAGGCGAGCGCCTTCTGCTTTGCGGCTAAGAACCCACAAGAAACCTAAGGGAGCGAAACCCAACGTCCACACAACCCCTAAAAGAAGGGACTGGCATCGCTGGGAACGCACGAGCCGAGCAGGGACACCAACTGCGCCCAGACCCTGCAGGGTCTCCTCTCCTACCTACAGACGCTGCTGCTCCCCAGGATCTTTCCAGGCCTCTTTACACCTGATGCACCCGACTGCAGAGGACGAGCCTCTCCTCGCTGAACGGAGAGCGGGGGTGAGCGGGCTCCTGCCGGCTTCGGGGCGCAGGCGGCAGCTGCACAGATCCCGTCGAGGCGCTGGGAAGGACAGAAAGCTGCCCTGTGCTCTTCCAGGGCACCCTCGCTGCTCCCCATCAGTAGCGGGGTGGGAAGCCTGCCACCTTTTTGTGCAGTCGGCTGCTTTGGGCACACCAGCACTTCTCATTTGCAGCTCCAATTTCCCCACCGGGGCTCAGGGAGCTCGGCTCTGACCTATCTGCCACGCAGAAACCCTGCGGAGTGGGGAAGTAACAGCACAGACGGAAGGAACGGGAACAGGTAACGCCAAAGTTCAAGCAGACGGCGTCCCACAGCACTCACAGAGGCTCAGCGCCAAAGTTTCCATCTACACCAGACACCATAAGGTGATTTTTGTTGTTTTTGTTTTTTTTAAACAAACTCGTGTTTCTCCTCATTTGGGTTCACATGAAGTGTTTCATGACTTCGGTTCCTCTGCAATCACAGCTCACACAACGAGGATCAGCACCAGAAAACGAGCGCCCCGTGCCCCTTCAGAAGAGGCAGGACTCCCACCTGGATGGTTCCAACCCTTCAATAACTCACTTCTACCCCCTGTCACACCGTGCGAGCGTCACGGTAAGGACTGAATAACCCTGTGCAGAGAATCTGGGGAGCTTCGCTGAAATTTGTGGTTCAAAATAGTCCTAAAAAAAAAAAAAATAGGGGAGGGAGCGAATAATGAAGTGACCAAGTTTACTGCTGATGCTGTTCCATCCCGGGTAATAAAAACAGCAGCCAAGTGTGAAGAAGTGGAGGGCCCTGTGACAAAAACCAGCTGAACGCCGCAGTGAATTCGGTCTGCGTGGCTGAGGTAAACCAAACGACGCACGTGGGAACAAACACTGCCCTAACCCCGCAGCCACGGGCTGCAAGCCGGCCACTGACGATCAGAAGCAAGGTTTGATCCCTAACGCTAGGAAAACACCCACAATGAGAGCAAACGTGGTTCAGAACAGACCTTATCGCCGTGCCTTGCCACAAGCCGAGCTGCACCTCGGTCCAGAGCAGCGCCTGCTCCTCTCCACCTCCGCGGGCGTGCGGGAGAGCTGGAAAAGGGTTCGACAAGGGCAGGAGGGACGAGCAAAAGGGCAGGAAAGTTTCTACCTGCAGAGCCACCGGGCTGCAGCTCCCGCTCCTGGAGAAGAGAAGGCCGAATGGGGACGTGAGAGCAGAGCGGGCACGGGCAGCACGCTGAGATCTGCTCTCACCTGCTCCTCCGGCACGAGAACGAGGCGCTACGACGGAAGGCCAGCACGTGGCAGACTCAAAGCAAAGCAAGAGGACGCGCTTCTTCCCAGAGCGTCATTAAGCTGAAGAACTTGCTGCCACAGCAGCCTGAGGATGCTCAAAGAACGCGTCGGAGCACGGGACAAGAAAAGCCATTAGCAGTTAGAGACAAGGATACAAACCCTGGGTCCAGTAACTCCTGAGGTACAAGCTGTTACAGGCGAGGGGAGCCTTCAGAGACGGATAAACACGTGCTTGCGCTGGCCTTACAGCCATTTGCTCCCGACCACGTCACCGTTAGCTGCCCGCAGAGCTTACTACCTGCAAAAAGAGCAAGAGGGCTCGAGGAACGCCTCCACACATCCAGCAGGGCCACAGGTCAGCCACCTTGCAAGCCCCGATGAAGACGCTCGCTTCCTCACGTGCCAAGTGACGCAGGCTGCAGACACACACACGGACGAGCCACCTACAGCCTTCTCTGCGTCTTCGTCTCATCGCTGCTTGAAGGGGAGCACGCAGCACCGCTCACCGGAGCGGTTTGAGATTTCAGCTGTTGGTGGTTTCCTTTTTATTCCTTGAACTCACCAGGAGCACAACACTCGCATCCGCTGAACGCAAACAGCGGCCTCAAGGTTGAGCGATGGTCGGGACTTTGCGGTATCTTCATTATCATCACGCAATTAGAAGTTCTCTGAAGGTTTTACAGGAGGTGACATCAAATCACAAGTAACAGAGCTGGGAGAACAGAACCTTCCCTGGGCGTACAGATGCACGTGGAACAGGAAAAAATCCCACCGTTTTAGTTTCAAGACTAGAAATGAGACAAAGCTGCAGACAGATCTTGTCTCAAGTCTTCTAAGCCGATATTGCATTGTAAGAAACAACTCTGCTGCTAACCACAGGGAAAAAACCCTCAGCATTGTCCTTTTAATAAAACGACTCTAGTGGGATGGAACCAGAAACAGGCTCCATTTCCAAGCTCTTCCTAGGGAACGGCTTGCAAAACCCCAGTGCTTTCTTAGGAGCTGCTCAGAGGGCCGACCACAGGACGCACGCGCCCATTAAGCAGCCTCACGCTGGGCAGCTCGTCGCTGGAAGGAGCTCCAAGGGGCTCTGTGGCAGCCGGGTAAGGACAGAGGTTATCCCAGAGGCAACAGCAGCCCTCCTGAGCAGAGGCTGCCTCGGACAACTCTGCCACAGTACGAGCAGGGCGGCGCTGGTTCACTCGGCACGCACCACGAAGGAATGGGTTTAGGAACCCGTAAAGCCCCAGGACAGCCCAGCCACTACCAGGTACAAACGGGAACGTACAGGAAAATAAGAGGGCTCAAATAACTGCAGCTGAAACGGCTGCACGGCACCAAACACGGTGCCTTCTAGCTGAGCACCGGTCACATAACGCAGACAAGAAAGCAGCTCCTTGCAGGCAGAAGTGCTGCAGAATTACAATTTTCCCACTAAATCGGTGCACGAAGCTGTTCTTGATGTTCTGCACTGCCACAAGGCCCGCGTTTCGATGCACTTCAGCAGTTCTCCCAGGATCCTGGTCAGTTTGAGGTGACGTCTCGTGACCTGGCACCTCTGCACCAGGCAGAAAGCCCAGGCAGCAGAGCAGAGCCATGCCCAGCGCACGGGGCTGTCGTTAAACGAGAGATGACGAGTGCTGAGCTACAAACTGAGCTGCTTTTAGGGAGAAGCGGCTGTTAATAAAATAACCTGAACCACAGGGCCTGGGTCAGTGGCTGTTAACCTCGGTGCCAGCACCTTACTCTCAGCACTTGAAGAAAGCCACCAGCACCGACATCTCGCACGCTCCCTCCTCGCAGCTCCCAGGGAATTCGCCAGCCACACGCAGCCCGGCTCAGTCGCTGAAGGAGGAGCGAAGCCTTTCTTCCTCAAGCCCTTCTCTCGAAATCATCACGTTCCTGACGGGGGCACTTCACACGTTGGTAGGAGGATCAGGTCAGGGCATCCTGCAGCTCGGAGCCAGGTGAAGCAGCCTGGAGCAGGGGGACGGGAAGGAGCGAGCAGCCCTGCCCACAGCACGCAGGCTCCGAGCAGACTCCGAGAGGACTCCAAGAGGACTCCAAGAGGTGGCCGTGGCTGTCAGAGGCCAGCACCATTCATCCCGTGGCCCGCTGACCTGGAGACGGAAGGCTCTCAATCCGATCACCGGTCCTCGAAGGCTCCTCTCCCCACCTTCAGAAGCGACGAGCCGACTCTCTGCCGTCTCAGAGCGCTAACGCGATGTTAACGGAGTCGGGAGCTGGAACAGGCTCGCTCTTTTCCCCCCCTTGTTGCAGGGAAATGGCTCCCAGCCGCTCCTGGTTCCGGGCCGAGGGAGAAGTGCCCCGTCCCCCAGCGGGGAGCAGAGCAGCAGGGAGAGCTGAGCCTTCCCCTCCTGTTTTCTACTGCCTCTAAGCAAAGCTAACACATAACCGAGCTACGGGAGAACGCCGCTAAGTGCTCCATAGTGCTGCCGACAGGTATTTAAGCACACAGCGCCGCTTGTGTCAAACAGGGAGTAACAAACTACTAGGATAAGCAGCACGGGTTATGTTCACTCCGTTACTGAGCATGACAAACATGAGCACGGACACACACGTACAGGACCGGGAAGGCTGGGACTAAGCCAGGAGAAACAAGGCGCGTTACCGAGCAGCGAAGGGCACTCACTGCCCGTCCTGGTACATACACCAGCTAAAAACCCGTCACCGGGGTCAGGATTTGGAGCAGAAAGAGCAGACGGCCTTGGGATCGCTGGATAAAAGGGACCACGCGAGTGCAAGCAGCGTCCCCTTCTGTCACGGCTGGCTGTGCCTGGACGGGCAGTGTCCACGAACCAAATCTTTGCTTCCCCTGCAGTCAGAAACGCTCCCCCGGGGAGACGGCAAAGCCGAACACAAGCGCAGCGTCAGCCAGGGCCACCAGCAGGAGAAAAGCGTCGGTCCACGCTACAGAAAACAAGCCCGCTCCTCCCTGCCCTCAGAGACTACAAATGAAGAATTTAAGAGCTTTGCAGGAGACACCAGGAAGCGTTCCCTTCTTCCAAGGGCTGGGAAGCAGCCCGCTCGCGTCAGGCAGGCTCGCACAGCACCACTCAGTTTCCCTTACACCGTAACCGGTACAGGGGGCAGCGCCACGCGCCACAATTAAAACTCCTTTAGCCAGCAGTGCCAGCTGCCGTGCAAAAAGCAGCACGTTTGGGGAAGCAACAGCCCCGCCCCGCCAACCAGACCTTTCTGTTTCGAGGGGCACAACCTCAGCAAGGAACCCGACCCCGCACCGCTCGCCCCGACTCGATGCCAACCAGCCAAGGGCAGCCGGCCACCCCGGCAGGGAGGGACAGGACGTTTTTCATGCAATTTCCTCCCCCACATCCCTGAAAACCCGCAAGGAAAGACCCCCAGGCCCCCCCCCCGGGTCCTGGCAATGGGACGAAAGACCCGTGCTCGACGCCCCTGGGAGCGTGCCCCAGCGGGTTCCCCGCAAACACAGGGTGCTTCCCTGCAGTGCCGCAGCACGTCCGGCACGGCCTGAAACCTCCACGCTGCAACGCTCCCAGAAATACCTGGGAACTCCTAGGGCTATGGAATAGCGCCTTCTGGCTCTTCGTTTACCACAGGTAAAGCCACCCTTCCCGGGAAGGAGCTGCTGACACCCCCTACCACGAAGGCTGCTGCCTTTCCAGAAGTCCTGCACTGCCCCAGCCAGGGTCACACCGGCAGTCGGCTTCATCCATCCGGGCACCAACACCCGAACCCTTTAAAAACTGGATTTTAGCAGAGCAAAGCGAGACACTCGAAAGAGATCTGAGGGCAGAGGCGAGGACAAGAGCTCGATTTCAGCGTCTCCACCACCGCTGAGCCTCCCCTCACCGGCCGGAGGGAACAGCACCAACCCCGAGAGATATTTTTCATATGACTTCTTGGGACTATTTTGGGGAATTCTAGAGCAGTGACTCCAGCAGGGAGATGTATAAAAGGATACTGGAGAGTTCCCAGGCTTGCACAAGAGCTCGCCCATCTGCTCGGGCAGCGAGCAGGAATCCAACTGCAAGGCAAAGGTTTCGGCAAGCTGGAAGCCGAGCGCAACAACCGCAGCTTGCTCCGAGCTCAAACCAAGCCAAACGCGGAGACATTTCAGCTCCGAGGAAGAGGAATGCAGAGCGTTACCCTATCGCCGCCACCCGAAGACTGCTGGTGGAGACAAAGAGCCTCTTGCAGTGGGATTTCCCCGACACAAAAGCAGCCTGACAGACCGCAGGCAGGGAGGCAGCGCCGCAGCCCGCTGCCAGAGGAGCGTTTTAACTTTCCACCGCCCCGGCTCCGCTCTCCGATCACTCTTTTTTTTTTTTCCCAGGTGACTCGCTGAGGTGTCCCGAGGCAGGCATAGCGTGGTGCTGGGGTTTTTTCTGGTTTTTTTTTTTTTTGGCCAACCGCAGTCGCGGGGTGCCCGTCAGCACCCGCCCCGCTGGAGCACGCAGCTGCTCCCCGGCGAGGGCCCAAACCAGCAGTCACCGAAACCCCGACCGTCCCCGCGGCCGCGTCACAGAGCCCTCCGAGAGGTCAAAGTGCTGCAAGGAAGACCCAAAATGCTGCAAGGAAAGACCCAGTCACTTCCTCCGCGCCGGATGTCACAGGGCAGAGGCCCTCCGCATGCAGCGGGGTGAGTCAGCAGCAGAAAGCAAACGGCAGCCTCACGAATCCCTCCTTGCCTACCGATCCCAGGGAGGGATGACCAAGTTCCCTCCGAAAGAATAAAGCGTTTCCTAATCGGCCACTTCTGCACCGGAGCCCCACATCAAATCAGCTCCAGCAGCGCCGGGAAGGAGGCGCCGAACGCCCGCCAGCTGCTGCGGCCGCTTTGACCCCACTACGCGGGAGCATCCCCAAAAAAAACCGCCAAGGATTGCTGGGGAGGGGGCTTCAAGGTGTGACTGAAGAGACAGGCAGAGATGTTTTGCATTTTAAAGAAAACTGCTAAGTCACTATTTTTAATATCTTACTCATTTTCAAGCCATTATAAGCCAGCAAACAGCGCACCACGTGCCTGGCCCCTCTCCCACTGTTCTCTTCCTTCTTTCCACCCCCTTGGATCTCCCCAGGGGGATTTTCTTCCCGTCCCTGCCCGCTGGCGCCTCCTCTGCCCTTCCCCTGCCGGCTCTCCCCGTGCCACGACCCCGCTGCTGTCTCACACCACACCGTCGGATGCCGGGCACGTGAGGACCCCACTCCCTACAGCGCCCCGCGCAGCCCTCGTTTCCCACCGCGTTCCCAACCTCAGCTGATAAAGGAGAAAAAGGCTGGAGAGCAGGCGAACAGTGCTCGGATGCGAGGTCACACAACGCATCCAGCTTCTCACAGAGAGCAAGCTCAGACGCAAAATTAAGAAATCCTTCTCTCCCCGTGCCTTGCAACTCGTTCCTCCCCTACAGATTTCCTTCAGGCACCGTAAACGCTTGAGGCTCCAAGATGTGACCACCTTTGGTGACGCTGCTTATGGGGACGATGCTCCAAGTTAAAAACGACAAATTCAGATGTGTTCGCTGCCGGGGCGACCAGTTGCAGCTCCTGACTCAGTTCTCCAGCCGCTGGTGGAAGATTCCCCCCCCACTGAAGGAACAGAGCCCACCAGAGGGCTTGGCAGCCCCCCGCGAGCTGTGCCGGTGCTCGTTTTTAATTACTGCTGTGATCAAATCCCAGCAGATCCCCGCCGCAGAGCGGCTCAGCCGCAGGTGAATCTAACACGAGCGCACCCAGGCTCACCGCTCACTGGATTTCCTCCCAACCCCAGAGTCTGGGACCAGTTTTCAGCCCTCCCGGTGAACAAACGGGGGGGGGTGACAGCAGGCTTCGAGGCGGCGGACCCACGCGGCAGGGCACGGCCACACTCCGTGCCGGCGCCAGCCGACCGGCTTCAGATCCTACCGCTCGCTGCCAAAGGAACAGAACGACCTGCGCCGCGTCCACGGGAGAGGACGAGCGCTCACGGACTTAAATCGCTGCAGGGGAGATTTAGGTTGGGCATTAGACAAAGCCTTCTGCCGGGAAGGATAATTAAGCGCAGGCCTGGATTGCCCGGGGAGGGCCAGGAACTGCTGCAAGCGGAGGCTTTGCGAGCGGTGGGAAGCATCTGCCACCCGCTGATCCCACCGCGGGCAGGGGGTGGGTCTGGCAAGCTGCCGAAGCCCCAGCTCCACGGCCCAGCCGCCCCCCAAAGCCCCCCCGACCTCTCACTTTGTGCCATCCCGACCCTGGAGCTGACCACAGTGTGAAATGGGTTCTGTGCGGAACGCGGTGCTGGGGGGAGCCTGAGATCTGCAGCAACCGAAGGGCAGGCGGCCACGAGCAGGGCCAGCACGAGCTTCCTCACCCCGCTCCGCCAGGTGGCACCCAGTTCTGGCAGCACCCGTCTGCACCCCGCCGGCACCCATTTGGCCAGCAGATTTGCTCCCGTTTGGGCCGCAGGTTGCCTGTGCGAGCACGCAGCCAGCCGAAAAGCCCCCCCAAAAGCCCCCCGATGCCCGAACTCGCCCACGAGCCCGTGCCTCCAGGCCACGGACCCCGTCCGCTGCTCGGCAGCCCGCCTCCTGCCCCACGGGACCCCCCCCAGACAGACGGAGGAGTTACCTTTTTGACATTTTCCTCCTCCTCCTGGCGTTTCTCATAGTGTGAGAAGTCATCGAAGATGGAGGTGGTGTGCTTGTAGGTGGCAATGATTTTCAACACCTGCTTAGCCTTTTCCAGAGGCACCTCCTGAGTGTCCCTGGAGTTGGTCACTGGTTTATTCTCGTTGTTCTCTAGGCGGATGTGCCGCAGCTGGCTGTTGGGAACGTCCTTCACAAAAATCCACCTGACATCAAAACGTCCCTTCCACTTGTCCTGGGACCACACACCCGCACACGTGTTGTAGTCCACAGCAGATTTCATCTCTGCTACTCCGCAGAAGTGACCGCTCCCGTTGACGCTGAACAGTAAGTAAACGGGGCCCTTCCCGTTCATGGAGCGGTAGGCGGCATCCAGTCTCTTGTTGCCGTGCTCTGTGCTGCACCAGATGTTGTACTTGATGGACCGGTGGATATCGTCCTCGGAGTAACTCTTAATGATGAACACCCGCCCGTGCTTGGGGTTCCAGTCGAAATCCTTGGGGTTGTAGTTGTTGATGGACCTCAACTTCTCCAGGACCGGGTGAGGCTCCGACGGAGCGGAACCGGAGCCGGCCTGAGCCTGCCCCGCTCCGCCGCCGCCGCCGCCGTCCGCGCCGTTTTGGCCGAAGCCGTTGCCGCGGTTCCGGGGGGCGACCCAGCGGGCGGGCTGCGCCGCCTGCTGCGGCACGGGCAGCGGGGCGGGCTGCGGCGGGGGCAGCGGCTGGGGCTGCTGCTGCTGCTGCCCGGCCGAAGCCTGCGCCACCGGCGGGCTGCCGCTCATCTGCTGACCCACGGGCTGGGGGGACGCCTGGGGGGGCTGCTGAGCCATGGCGGGGACCAAAGCCTGCGAGGGGGCTTTCGCCACGGGCCCTTTGTTGTCCCAAGTCCCGATATCCATGTTGTGTTTGATGGGGGGCGGCGGGAGGCTGGAGCCCGCGATGCCGTTCTTGGTCTTCAGCTTGGGCTGCTGCTTGGCCGGCTTGCTGGCGATGTCGGCCCAGGAGGCGGGCTTCGGAGGAGCGATGGTAGCCGGGGGCAAGCTGCTGGACGCCACGATGTTACTGCTGATGGAGCCGCTGCCGACGGCCGAACCGACGACCTTGGGGACGGTGCTCGCCACGTCCGTGCTGCCCAGCTTGAGGGCCGCCATCCCCTGGTCGATGGTGTTCATGCCCGGAGCCTTGTTCAGGGTCTCGCTGGCGAAGGCGGACTGGCCGTCGATCATGGCTCCACCCAGCGAGCTCGGGGCGTAGGCGTAATTGCTGCTGTAGCCGGAGCTCTGAGTGGATTGTCCCTGAGAACTGTTATTCCCCCAAGCCGAGAAGTCGATCCCGCTCGGGAAGAAGTTAAAGCCGTGCTGCCCGAGGAACGGGGTGCTGCCGAGGGCCCCCGGCTGCCCGAACATGGCGTCGGGGAGGAAGTGGGGCTCCCCGTTGCTCAGCTGTCCGTACGAGGTCAGGTAGGGCATGGGGGGGGTCGCCCCCCGTGGACCAGGCAGCCTCGCCCAGGGAGTAGGAGAACCCGATGGAGGGGCTGTAGTAGTTGGGTAGGTAGGAATCGGACATTGCAGTGTACGCATTGTTCTGCGAAACAAAAAACAAGCACTGAACGGTTAGGATGAGCAGAACAAGTTTCCAGGGACCAGGACTAAAAGCCGTTTCGCCTTCCCGCGCCCGACCCTCCCTGCCCCGGGGCCGGGCAGGCAAACAGGCCCGGCCCCAAAGCACCTCCAGCAGCAGCTTCGCTGCCGGACAGATTAAGCACGAAGGCTTCGCCAGCTCCTGCCAGGACGAGAGCGCACAGTGCTCCCGATGCACGGTACGGACAGGACGCTGGGCTGCCTCGGAGCTCCTGCGCGGGCTGTGAAAGCAGTACCTTACCTAGCATACGAGCGTTACCTTCTGCTTCTCCTATCTGCTCGGAAAGAGGGATTTTCTCACCTGGGAACACACGTGTCTGAGCTTATTCTGCCGCTTGTTTGATGGGGGGTTTGGGGGAAGGAGACAGAAGTGGAATACACAGGGTGAAGGGTGCTGCTGAAATCACAAACGTCCCTCGCTGCTTCTAGCACAAGTCCCTTCCTTAAACTTACCGCCCAGGAGAACCGCTTTATCCCAACAATTCAAACTGCTAAGAGTTTGAAACATTCCAAGAACTTGCAAACAAACCAGGATTTAATGCCTCATCTTCGAAATACCAGCTGCTCCGGTGCTGCAAGCACATACTAAAACACACCTGGAGATGGGGAGTGATCAATAACACCTCATCGGGAGCCCTTCGTGGCGTGGTGACCGCAACGAGCGAGCAGGCTGCAGAGCAGAAAAAAGCAGCTCTGTGCTCTGGTCTCCCTTTTAACATCCAAACAGCCTTCAGGTTATGAAAACAAATGCTTAATTTTACAATTAGGAAACTCTCAGACACGACTAAGATTTGCTTACACGAACAACATCTGTCATTTCGTATTCAAAGCCGCATCCCCCCGCCCCCCGGGGAGCTGTTAAAGCCACGCTAATGGACATTATCAGCTGGTAATTTGAACCTGGGTGCAGACGGCCTGGTGCTACGCAGCAGCTCACATGCCAACCCAATGCAGACGAGATGAGAAGCTC
Source organism: Cygnus olor (assembly GCF_009769625.2). Classification (NCBI taxonomy): domain Eukaryota; kingdom Metazoa; phylum Chordata; class Aves; order Anseriformes; family Anatidae; genus Cygnus; species Cygnus olor. Next base: position 4,614,802 of record NC_049191.1, read on the forward strand.
AGTTCCCATTTAAAAGCTTGGCTTGCAGCAGGCTCTACTCCGTTTTTCGTTGAATCATGTTTCCGTGCGCCAAGCGGCTCCCCCAGGACTTCATGCCGTGCCCAAATCCACGGAGGCTCTCAAGATGGCTCTGGCATCCTCCCGAAATAGCAGCTTCGCCGCTGCACCTTCCGCGGAGTTGAATGGAAGCAACAGGTTTGGGGCTAACCGGCTCAGCCCCAACTTCCCCCAAATCGACAGGAATTAAACTACCCCTGCTTTCACAGTGTTTGGGGTGGAAGGGGCCTCTGAAGGTCCCCGGTTCCAGCCCCTGCCGTGGGCAGGGACCCCTCCCACCAGCCCAGGTGCCCGAAGCCCCATCCAGCCCGGCCTCGAGCTCTTCCAGGGACGGGGCAGCCACAGCTCCTCTGAGCAGCCTGCTCAGCGCCTCACAGACCTGCTAGTGAGGAATTGCTTCCTGATGCCTGATCTACACCTCCCCTCTTTTAGTTTAAAGCCATTTGCAGAGACAAAGTTTGTTTCGCTGTGTAAAACTAGAAAACTTTCTGTGCTGCTTCACAGTGTGACCGCACGGAAGCTCAGAGTCACTCCCGCCTGTTCGCCCGGAGAGGACATTACTACCGAAATTAACTCCTATCCCAGGTACAGCTTTAATAATTGAGGAACTCAGTCCTGCTAAACCAAACCACCCAACGGTCTCGAGGGCTCAATCTGTCCAAAACACAAACGGCAGCACTGACTCTAAGGGGCAGTTTGCAAGGCAAACGAAGGAACTTCACAAATAATTATTTCGAACCAGCGAAGTGCCTTGCCCTCACCTAAAACCTGCAGCCAGCAGGCAGAGCACAGCTCCCTCTCTGCAGGCTCCGCCTTCAGCTGCCACATGGACACCCGGCCCCTTGTCCCCTCAAAACATTTCCTCGTGTGCCGCTCCACGTTGAACTTGAAGGCAGCCCACTCCAGCCTAGGTTAGAACAACACCTGCAGAATATTCACCAGCCGGCCTCACGCAGCACAGCTGGAGCAGAGGAGTTAATTAACTCCTAATTAGCAGGTGAGAGCTGGCAGCTCGGTGCGTTTGCGACAGGCCCGCTGCTGCTCACTGCCTCGATTTCCACAGCCGTGCTTCGCCATCAAGCAGCACCTCGCTCGGCTGCGCTGCACTTGCACAACTGACACTGATTAGCATGCAAATAAAGCCTCATCAGCTTTTAATTCTCTCCGATGACTAAGACTTCGCGTACAGTTATTTCCTCAAATTCGCTATCCCTCTGCATCTCCACCTCAGACCAGAGGCAGGGCTAGAGCTTATTTACTGCTGCTGCTCAGCTTTCGGGGCTGGTTTTTGAAATGAAGTCACCGACCACGTACCTGAGCTCTAAAACACGCAGTAACATCACGTACCAGGCTGACAAGGCAGCAACGGTCGCACCTGAAACAGCAGCTCTGCAATTAAAGGCCAGGAAACTTTACAACGTGGTTACCTCGTGCTGGTGGGGAGGGCTCAGAAAGCAGAGCGCTCGTGCTGCGCTGCAGCAGCTGGCTGAATTTGGTTCGTTTCTCAGCCTCAGCTCCCTTCCCACCTTCAGACGAGGGGCGCACACGTTCCTGCTTCTCCATCAGGAGCCTGGCTCAGCAGCTCCAGTCGCCTCCAGACTCACCCCCGGGTTCTGGATTTTTATTATAAGGAGCATCACGACACAGGTGAGAGGCGACAAGAGGTGACAAGCATCACAGCGCAGCAAAAAAAAAAAAGAACCAACAACTTAAACTCGCCTAAAGTTTCATTCAAAATTAACACAGAGGCTTTACCTCACTCCTGCTGAGCGTCTAGGACAACAGCTCTGGTTCAGCTCCTCACTTTTAAAAAATAATTTTACCAGTTTGTGACACAAGAGGGACTTTCAGATAGGTACCAAGCACACAAAATAGAGTAAAATATCATTTTGCTTCTAATATTACAGTATCTGTCATGCTTTTTAGGAAAGTTAAATAAAACTGTGCTCTGTAGGAAATACTTCCCTGTCCAGAAAGTTAGAAATTGGTGATGTTGGTTTTGGGGCCAAAAAAAAAAAAAAAAAGACTACCACCATTAAATGGCAGGGCAAGGAAAATAGCTAATTTTAGTCAAGGCTTGAAAAAGTCACCGCACTCCCTCACCCTACGCAGTTCAAATTCAGGCTTGTAACTTTTTAGGGAGCTGAACGCAGCGAGTTACCTTCACGGACAGGCCGAGTGCTGAAGGGGACTTACAGGGAGTTTGGCCTCATGTTTTTAGAGCAACTAGGAAAATACCTGTTGAATATTTAACTGGGCTAGAAACGTGTTCCTGTGTTCCAACAAAACATGTGGCACCTTTATCTGAAAAAAAAAATACACTGACTAGTAAATATGATTAGAAAAATACAGAAAGGGAGAACCGAAGCAGCTTATTTTCACTAATCACAACAGGAGAGGGAAAAGAAGCCAAGGGAACGAACTCAGGGCTCCGGCCTTACTACAGATGTTTATCCGTAATGCTCACGTCTAATCAGCTGAACTCCATCTGCTGTGTGTCACTCCCCTCCTGCTCCTAAGACAGACCAGTTCACAACGGAGCTAATCTGAAGGAACAAGGGAAGAGGAGAAGTATCGGGAAGGCCGACTTTCCAAAGCCGGTCACAGAGTCTGGAGCCCAACTTTAACTCAAGCTCTAACAAAGTCTTCACAGCTTTCATCACAAGAAGGTTCTGCGGGCTTTTTTTTTTGGTGAAAATTTAAAAAAAAAAACAAAAACCCTTGACGTGCATTTTCAGTTTACTTGGCAGAGATAAGAGCACCGATAGTGTCCTCCCAAAGCCTTCAGAGCACGGCAGCGTTTTGTGAAGCAGTTTCACAATGCAGCAGAGTGCATCTGCTCGTAGGGGATAAAGAGCCACACACAAGCAAGGAAACAAGGTCAAAACAGTAAAACTGGAAGATCAGAAACGCTAACTTGGAGACAGTTGATCACTGCTGTTAAAAAAAAAAAAGAGCTGAATCCAACCGTAGGGGGTCCCAACACCCCGAAATATTGCTATCACCTTTATTCCTCGCCCACCGTGGGCTATTTTTTTTTTATTTTTTATTTTTTTGCCTGGCGAGCTGCAGGTATAAAAACCGCGTTATCTGGCGAGCAGAACGCAGCGGGGACGGCAGCCACGAGGATGCCAGCTCTGCCTCGGCAGCCAGGCAGCAGCAGGAAACCGCCAGGCTCCCGGCGCTTCCTGCCCGCTGCAGGTACTCTTACTCACCGGCCTGGCCTGGGGGCTCAAGTAGGGCTCAAAGTCATCATCGTTTAAGCCATCCTTCTGGTGCACGGAGCCGTTTTGCACTGGGGGAGAGATTCAGGGCGTTACAGAGCTCTGCCAGCGGCCCCGCCGGGCGCTACGAGGCCGCCCTGCTGCCACAGCACCGGCCGGGAGCTTCCCCACCTCACAACCCCTGCCTGAGAACTTCCCCCAGCCCCACGCACAGCGACCGCCTTCACGTTTCTGCGGCGGGCCAGCTCTTATGTCATTTATTTTTATTCGTTCAACAGCACTTTTTTCCTTTCCCGGGTGGTTTTCCTCCTCCCCCCAACCCTTCAGCTCACGGCCACGCTGCCCGGGGCTGTTTTGGCCGAACGCTTCCCATCCACGCCGCCCCCCCGAGCCCCAAGTCCCCCATGGGACGCCCGCTCCCGAGTGGACCCCGGTACCCCCCCGGTGTCCCCCTGCACCCCCCGGTGTCCCGGGTACCCCCCGCACCCCCAGCATCCCCCCATAACCCCAGTACCGCCGGGTGCCCCCCGTACTCTCAGTACCCCCCGGCGTTCCCGGTACCCCCCATGCCCCTGGTACCCCCGGTACCCCCCGGTGCCCCGGGTCCCCCCCAGCGCTCCCAGTACCCCCACAGCCCCGTTACCCTCGGGTCCCCCCGGTTCTCCCCATACCCCCCCGTACCCTCCGGTGTCCCCCCATGCCCCCGGTACCCCCCCGTACCCCCCGGTGCCCCAGGCCCCCCCCCCCCACTACTCCCAGCACCCCCACGGCCCCGTCACTCCCCCGGTAATCCCCCACGGCCCCGTTCCCCTCCGGCGCCCCCGGTGCTCCCCTTCCCCTCCGTACCCCCCGGTGCCCCCCGTTTCCCACCCCCCCCCCTCACCTTTATTCCCCTGGCCCTTGGGTCTCTGCGGGAAAGAAGAGAGCAGCGCAGCCCGGTGAGCGGGGCCGGGCCGGGCCGCACCACGCCGCGGGGAGGCCGCCGCTAGGCCCCACCGGGCCGCGGCCTCCTACGGGGGAAAGGGGGGAAAGGGGAAGGGGGGGGGGGGGGGGAGTCGGCGAGGCCCCTACCTGCTCCAGGAGGCTGCTGGCCGACATGGCGGCTCCGCGGCGGGGCTGCGGGCGGGGCGGGGCGGGGCAGCGGCGGCTTTGTCCGGGAGCGGGGCTCGGGGCGCGGCCGCCTTGGAGGACTCCGGGCCGGCGGCGGCGGGGGCTGCTGGGGGCGACGCTCTAGGCGAGCAGCCCCCTCCTCGCCTGCCCTCCCCGCCCTCCCCCCCCCTGCCCCTCTGGCCTCTCTCTTCCGGTCCCCGTCTCTATGGCCCCGGGCCCGCCGCGCTCGCGCCCACACACGCGCGCGCGCGCGCGCTCCCTCCTCCTCCTCCTCCTCCCTCCCCCCCCCCCCCCCCAACCCGGCGTCACGCGGCACCGCGCGCGCAGGCACAATGGCGGGAGGGGAGGGGAGGGGAGGGGAGGGGAGGGGAGGGGAGGGGAGGGGGAGGAGGGGGGCGTGGTGCATGCCGGGCCGGCGGCGGACCGCAGGGCGGGAGGACCCAGCGCCCCCTGGCGGGAGGGGGGCGCTCTTAAAGGGCCACGCGCCCCGTTAGCGAGCTGGTTTTTTTTTTTGTTGTTGTTGTTTTTTTTAGGTGAAAAACGGCGAATTTTAGGCCCGCCCCGCCCCCCCCCCCCGACAGCGATACGCTGCGGCTCGCCGCTGTTTGAGCCCCTCACGGTTTGGCTCGCTCCCGGGGGCGAGGGGATCGCCCCCAGCCCCGATGCCCCCCGGTGTCCCCCATAGGGATCAATGGGGCCGGGGGCCCCGCAGGGCCGGGGGCTGCGGGACGAGGCCCCGGGGGGCCGTGTTGGGGTGGTGGTGTAGGGCTGGGGGCTGCACGAGGCCGGCAGAGCCCCCACAGACGCAGTGTTTGCACCCAAGGGGGGCACAGTGCGGGCACGCGGGCTCCAACCCCAAAACGAACCCCCCAAACCAACTCCAACACCAAAACCAGCCCCCAAAACCACCCCCAAAACAACCCAAAAACCAGCCCCAAAAACACCCCCAAAACAACCCAAAAACCAGCCCCCAAAACCACCCCCAAAACAACCCAAAAAACAGCCCCCAAAACACCCCCAAAACAACCCAAAAACCAGCCCCCAAACCGCCCCCAAACCACCCCCAAACCAGCCCCAAAACCACCCCAAAACCAGCCCCCAAAACAATCCCAACCCCAAAACCACCCCAAAGCCAAGCCCAGCGGTGCTAGAGCTTCAGCCCCCAGCCCCTGTGTTTTTGGGGCCGTCAGCCGGGGCAGGGAGCCCTGGGAGGACGGGGAGCACCGCCAGGATGGCTCATGGGGGAAAGGAGGCGCTGACAGGGGCCGGGCCTCAGAGCCCGGGTGGCTGCCCCAAAACCTGGCCCCGTCCCCCCCCAGCCCAGGCCCGGCTCCCGGGGGGGCTCCGGTAAAAAGCAGCGGGGTCCCCGCTCGCCCTGCGCTGCCCCTCGCCCCCCTGCGAAGAAACCCTTCAAGCCCGGTCCGATTTTTTTTTTTTTTCCTTTTAATGCAAAAAATAGCCAAACACATCTGCCGCCCCCCCGCCCACCCCCCTCCCCAGGTGTGTTTCCTTTGCTGTTGTTTTTTGCTTAATATTTCCAGCCAAGCAGCTCCCCCCCACCCCCCCAAACCTCCCAAACCTCCGCAGCTCTACCGGCGCCCCCCCGGCTCCCCCCCTTTTTTCCCCCTGGGGGTCCCCGAGGGCAGGAGGGACCCCGGAGGGGCGCTCGATGACTTCAGCGCCCGTGCCAGCTCTAATCCTGCGGAGAGATCCTAGGAAGAAAGAAGAAACAATAGAAAAATAAAACCACCAGACGAGTAGCGACAAGCAGGGAGCAGCCCCGGCACGCAGCGTAAACGGGAGGCGCCCCCGATCCGGAGTCCGGCTCTCCTGGGAAGCGACAGCACGACATGCTTTGTACACCCCGCCGGCACGCGGGGAGGCTGCGGGACGAAGCTCGAGCTGCTCTTTTTTTTTTTTTTTTGTCTTTACGCACCAGGCTGAAGGGATCTCGGAGTCTCCAAGCGGCGGTGGTTGCGGCACCGAGCCCGGCCAGGCGGGGAAAAGGGAAGGGGGAAAAGTGCTGCGGGGAGAGAGCGGGTCCGGGGCTTGGCAGCTGGCAAACGGGGACACGGGAAGGGAGAGCAAAGAAATACAAACAAAAAAAAAATTAGAGATATAAAAACCAACTGGTGTGGAGGAGGAGGAGAATACGGACAGCGAAGTCGGGGTTGCTGTCTTCTTCCCCAAAGCAAAAATAAGAATTAAAAAAAAAAATCCCAGTTGCGGTGACAGTGAAGAGTCCAGCAGAATTCCCTTCCCTGGGCAAAAAAAAAATAAAAATACAAATGAGGTACCTGTTCCACCCCATAGCCATCGCCCCTTCCCACAGTCCCATCAAGCTCCAGCCACTGGTTATTGTCTCTCTGAAATAAAACCGCCCGGGCCGCGGCAGGCCCGGGGGGGAAGCACCATGCCCGCGGCGGGGCCGCAGCGCGCTCAGCGTCGGGAGCCCCGGCCTGGTTCCTCCCGGCCGGGTTGTTCAGCAGAGATCCAGTCTCTCCTCGGCCCTGCAGACAGGCAGGATTGTTCAGTGCTCCACGGAGACGGAGCCTTTTCCAGGTCTCGCGTGTTTCTCCAGCTTTTTTTGTTTGTTTGTTTTAAAAAAAAAAATTATATATATATATATTTTATATACAGTACAATGCAAATATCCATGGAAACAAATGGGGTGGCCGGTAAGGATGCTTAACCAAAAAGCCCAAAAGAAAACGGATTCCCAGCTCTTCCCCAAACCGACGCTCGCCTTCCCCGCTAGTCCTCCAGGACCACAATCTCCACGTTATGGACCTGGTGCTGGTGGTCCTCCACGTCTCCCACCACCTTCTCCTCAGTCCTCAGCTCCGTCTCCAGGATCACCGCCTTGCCCTCCGCCTCGTCCGCGTCCGCCTCGGGGTCCGGCGCCGGGTCGATCTCTATGATGGTCTGCCCGTCGTCCGAGGTGCCCTCCACGGCTTGGATGGTGGAGGTGAGGCCCGACTCCATGGCCACCAGTTCCACGGGGTTCACCACGGCCGCCACGTTGGCCAAGGCGCCGCTGTCCTGCATGGCCGCCGAGCTGAGCAGCGCCAGGCTGGAGGACGGGTGGAGGGTCACCGTGTCGGAGGAGCTGGTCTTGGACGAGGACACCACGGTGGCGTATCGGAAGAGCTGGGAGCCGGACGGCAAGGTGTGGACGGTCACCGGGCTGGAGCCTTGGCTAATGGTGGCCACCGGGATGTTGCCCACGGAGAACTGCTGTCCGACGGGCGCGATAGCGATGGGCGAGATGACGGTGAACTGAGGCTGCTGGATGGGGGTGGAGGGGCTGAGGACGGTGGCGGAGGCCGGGCGCTGCAGCCGGGGTCTCTTGGGGGGTTTGGGGGCGCTGACGGGCATCAGCACCACGTTCTGGATGGTTTGGGACTTCGCCTTCTGGTCCTTGGCGAGTTTCTTCTGCTCCTCCAGCTGCCGCTCCAGGTCTGCAAAGAGAGGGTGTAAGCGGTGCGCGGGGCTGGGGGCAGCGGGCTGGGAGCTCCCAGGACTCGAGGGCTACACGAGCAGCCGCTACAGCCCACGTCTGCGGCAGCAGGACCCCAACCGCTCCCTCTAGCATTGCGCTCAGGACCAAATTGTGCCAAGGGAACAGACCCGGGTCCTTGTTCTGCACCTTTGCCAGCAGGCAGTGCCCGCACGAGGAACACGCAGTGCCCTACAGCACTCAGCTGCTTCCTTTATCCTCCCGCTGCCGAGAAGATGGGAACTTTGCTCCCCAGGTGAAACCTGCCTACAAGGAGAGGACGGAGCCCCTCCGGGCAGCAGGAACAGGTTCTGGAGCCTGGCTGGGTCCCGGGAGCCTTGGACACGTGGGACAGGGACAGGACCGCCTGGGGCAGCACAAACGTCTGCCTCGACCCTCGTCCGCGTCAACGCGGGAAGCCAGAAGCAGCGCGGTAATCCCATTTACCCAGGGCAGTAGGGGACTAGGGCAGCCCAGCTAAGAACAGGTCCTACGGGGCGTGGAGAGGAGGGAGCTGCATTCAGGTCGGGTTGTTGGCTTCAGCTCAGGGGAAGCCACACGAGGCACTGGGTAGCTCGGCACCAGGACCAGCAGACAGCTCAGCACCACACAGACAGACAAGTTCATCAGCTCGGGCACAGCACCGCGCTGCCAGCAGCTCAGATGGCTGCAGCACAGCTCTCAGCCAGCAGCAGCACCGATTTGCTGACACCAACTGGATCGGGCTCCCAGCGCCAGGACCTTGGCTGCTGCAAAGGGCTCAGCCCCACTTTGGGCTGCTGAAAGCCCCCGAGCAGCTGCTCTGGGGACACGGGCGATTCCACTCAAGCCCTGGGATGGAAAGGGATCGGTGGAGGTTTGTTTTGGGGCAATCTGGAGCGAAGAAGGACCCCAATATGGTTCATTGGGGGTTACGTTGAGGGAAGGTCGCGTTGGTTCCCCAGAGCAGCAACAGGACGAGGAGCCGAGGCACTGACTCTACCTGCCAGCGCGTAAAGGAACTGCTCTTCTCCTTGCTCCGTCTGGTTTTTCCTGTTGTCCAGAACCTTCTTGACTGTGTCCATCAGGCCAAATGTGTGAGCAACGTTGTTCAAGACCGCGGCATCTGCAAGGAATGTGCAAAGGGATGAGTGCCTGGTCCCACAGGGGGCAAGGGTCTCCGTCAGGTACTCAGAAGGTGCTGTAATTACACCAAATTTTGTCTTTTGTTTTTTATAAAACCATCCGTTTTCTTCCACAAGGGCTGGCTGCCAAGGGCAGACCCAGCTCCCTCATCCTTCTGACATCCAAGAACTAAATAATCCCATTCACATGATAAAGAAAATGAAACAGAGATGTGTCACCCAAGCAGCTCAAAATTGCTGCAAATGAAAGCACAATTTGCAATCACAGAGATACAAACGAGATCTCCACCTACAAATCATCACCCCATGCTGCTGACAGTGTCATTAACATGCCAGCTCCACTGAAAGCTGTGCAAAATTTCTATTATAATCCACTGACTTCAATCACTCACAGCTTCCAAAAGCTGCCACCTACCAGACACAAAGATTTGCCAGCCCAAAGCTACTTTAGGGGGGAAAAAAAATAAAAAAAATCCTGGGTAAAACGGAGGTTGTGGTTACATGGGTGTTCTCTCAGCACGAGCGTCGACAAGAAGTGCTCTCAAGCCCTGTGCTCACGGGGCCGTGTGCTGAACTGGATTAGGGCACTGATCCAAGGTAAAAATAAGCCTCAGAAAGGGAGGGGAGCTATTTTTAACCCAGATCAGTTCCTTCATCTGGTTCAGCCCCAAAACCAGTTATTTTGGCACAAGCGAGGCCAGAACAAGAAGTGAGGGGGTAGGACCCGTTTACCGTCCACTGTCATGGAAAAAAAGTGTTTGAATGGCTCTGGTCCGCTGGGAGAATCTGCTCCAATGAGCACCAGGAGCTGGGGACGGTCGCCCCGTGGCCTTGGCACGCGGCTCCCTTTGGAGCATCCTTCCCCACCGCAGAGGCTCCGGCTCACGACCCACCTGTCATTTGGAAGGGAGACTGGCCCAGCCTCTGCTGGACGCCTCTCAGCACTTCTTCTATCTCCTTCTGGATGTTGCACACAACCTCCTCCATCAGCCCCACGTCAGCGATTCCCTTCCAGAACATCAGCGTGTCCTCTGGCACGGGGAGAGGGAAGGAGAAGTCAGCAGGCGCGAGCATCAGTGGGCATTTCCCCACAAGGCGACCTTAAACCTACGCCATGTGCAGCAAGAGAAACTTTGCAAGATGACTTCTGATTTGGCCGTTGGGGTGGATGTGACATGCAAAAAAAAACAACACACCAAACCAAACCAAACCAAACCCCAAAGAAACAAAAATAGATCCAGGAAGCAAGGCAGCAACAAGTTTTCAAGCAGCACCATGACCTCCAAGGCAACGTTTCGCTGTTTCTCTTCATCCTCCCGAGACACAGAGCTTAAAATCTTTGAGGAAATTCTGCCTGAGCTTCTGTACTGACCCTGGGAGGGAAAGCAAGGCGCCACAGCCAGAGAAACACAGCCCAGAGGGCTGCCAGGGTACTGACACGGGCTGCTAACCACGCTGATGGTTTCAGCCTAGCTCCAGGCTGGCGGACATTTACGTACTTCAAATAAACTAAAAACCAAACAGCCCTCACCGTAACTAGTAGCAACTAGTTACTAGCTCCAAGGAATCAGCCCCAAGGCCAGGGCTGAAGCCCCCAGCAGCAGCAGGGAGCTCTGCACGCCCGCGAAATGCTGGGATGGCTCCGGGGCTGTGGGGCAGCGCCGCCACTGCCTCTGCTCCTGGGTTTTCCATCTTTGCGTCGTAGCAGGCGGGCAGAGGGGGAGAAGACGCCCGAGGAGCTTACCCGAGATCTCGTCTGTGTCCTTTTTCATGCCTTCCTCAGTGGCCATGGTGACGGCAGCTGTCAGCGCCGAGTTCCACTCGATCCCCTCCTCCATGCTCTCCTCCGACAGCGCGATCTGGGTGATGCTCCCTGCCAGACAGACGGCGTCAGCCCTCCCCGCAGCGCCAGCCCCGAATCCCTGCCTTACTTTCCGCCCCCTCACCCCTCTCCGGCTCTCTTCCACTCTCATGGTCAGGCTGTTTTTGCCTGGCTTCTTTAAAGAAAATCAGCTAAGAGCAATCGATGCTGCTTCTCGTCGGGGCCGTGATGGGCTCTGGGGCTTCTGGAGGGAGAACCACGTACCCTCCAAAAACCAAACCAGAGCTCTGGCCTAAAATTAAAAGAAAGGGATCAGGATAAAGAAGTGGGGAGCAAACAAGTCTCAGCCCAGCCACCTTTTTCCCCCTGTATCACCATCATCAGAGATGCTCTAAGCTCTCAGGAAGCGACACGATCCAGGTCCATGCTAAATGGAAACAAATCCAACTTGATCCTAATTTTCTGGATCCAACTTGGGACACCTAAGCCAATGTTCAGCCACTGTAAGGTTTTCTCATGTAGCCACGGTGCTTTCCAGGAGATTCTCCTTAGCCTACGGACACCTCTGCCATCTCACCCGCCCAGGGCCTTATAGAGAAGTAACGTGCCCGGCTGAACGATGGGGGTACAACCGGGAGCATTCTTCTCCTTTGCCCTCTGCAAAGAGATCGCTCTCTGCTCTGAAGCATGGGATTAGCTGAGAATTTGTAGCTGGAGTGACCGTCAAATCACGCCTTCAGCCATCGTGCCCCATCTGCTGACGTCCAGGTGGCGCGGAACAGAGGAAGAGGTCAGCATGCCTGGACCCGTTACTATTAGCCTTTGTTATAGACCCTCTGACAGGAAACACATCAGAAAGCACTGCCCAAGCTCACGCGGGGCTCCCAGCCAAGAGGGATCCCTTCAAAGCGAGCTCCCCTGGCTCCCCAGGCTGCCTCCAGCCACTGCTGCCCACCCCGAGCTCCCTGCCCGATGCTGCGGGCAGCTCTCCGAGAGGACATAGGAAGCACCTTCCTTCCAGAAACCGGGGCAGCCTCCTGAACTGCCCTGCTACACCCGGGGAGAAGGTGGTGAGCGATGTGGGAAACCTGATTTAGGAAGCCCAGGGAAGGAGGCAGCATCGGGGGAAGCTCGTGCCGCTGCTACCTGCCTTCTTACCGTCAGCGGAGGTGGGAGTCTGCACCACGCTCTGCTGGCCCGGCACCGGCGCTCGGGCGCTGCTGATCAGCAGGTCGAACTTGGTGCTCCGGCAGGTGTTGGTGCAAACTTTGTCGTGCTGGTAGAAGTCGATTTGCCCCGAGTCCATCATCTTCCTGCGCAGGGAGGAGGGAGAGAAGCAGGCTCAGCTCAAGTCTCGGACGGGAGATGAAAGGGAGCGATCCACGTGGGAATACTGCGGCCGTGGGAAGGACGGGGGAAGGGGAACCCAGCGGCACTCTTCGCACAAAACATCTGCGGAGCTTTCAAATGGCAAGCACAAACCAACCCCCAGCTTCACACACGCGTCTCCAGCTGGGGACCAGCCCCGTTCCACCTCCACCAAGTACCACGACCCCCAGGTGAGGCCATTTCTATACAGGATGAGGAATCCTGCCCTCTACACCGGGATCTCTCCCCCACGGGTGCTGCAGGCTGCTGGCCAGGTAATGAGAGCCCCCAGGAGATCTTTTGGGGACTGCAAGGCAGGCAAAATGCCTGCTGGGGGTCCTGCAGCTGCAGCGATGAAGCCTGGAAGCTGGACACGGCGGTGGGCAGGTCACATACCTCAGCATGATTCCTCCGAGGCGAATGGCTCTCTTCCAGTCCTTTAGGGTTGACTTCCCAGCCAGGTGAACAAAATGCTTCGGGCTGATCAGCTGGTCATTGAACTGGCAAGGAGATAAGCACGGGCTCAGCAAACACAGGGGGGCAACGCTTCAGGAGGCTGGGTGAGGACACAATCCCAGCCAGGCCAGCTCACCTAAGCCCCCAGTTCTTCCCCAAAAGAGGAGCTGCTTCCCAAACCCCTACCAGCTCCGAACCCCTCAGCACAGAGCGCTTACAACCCAGCAGGGACAGTTTGCAGGACGCCAGCCAGCAGCACTCAAACCACACAGCCCCAGGCAGGAACAGCCCCAGGCAGGAACAGCTCCGAAGGCTTTTGTACAGGTCGTGAACCAAATCAGCTCCTTGCGTGAGCTGCAGTCATCTCAGAGACCATTTTGGGAGGCTCCCAGTACATGAAAGAGCCGAGCAGCATCCCGCTGACGCAGGTGAGCACTCGGACGTCCGCCTGCCCTGCCCCAGTGACCGAGCTCCCGCTGAGGGTCTCAGCAGAGCGCTCTCGCCGCAGCAGCGCCCCGGGACGCAGCCTCAGAGCACCAGCTGTTGCTTTAGCACATTGTCAAGTGGAAAAAGGTAACGGCAACATCCCTCTTCTCGATGCAGCCTGCTCCCGGAGGAAGTGACAGGCGCGGAACACCAGGACGCCGAGGGAAAGAGACAGGGAAGAAAAGCTCTGGCAGATCTCACTACGCATCCCTGCCTGCCTTCAGCTCCACGTCCCTCGCCGTGTGCCAAACACGGCTCTGCTTTAGGCAGCAACCAAGAGCAGCGCTGAAATGTAAGGTGGGTGAGAGGCCTTCCCCCTTAACCCGCTCTTCCCTTCCTTCTCCCCATGCTAAAACCAACGCCAGCATTAACAGTCCGGCACGCTGCAAAGATGAAGTCACTCAGCTCCAGGACAGGGCTCAGACGAAACACAACAAGTAAGGAAGTCCTGCGGAGGTAAAGCGCCAGACCCGGGGAGCGGAGAAGAAATCTGCTGTGAAAACTCTCCTACCTTCACACACTTGACATTAATTCCCGGACAGACAAACTTCTTCCAGAGCAGGATGGCTTTGCTCTCCCCGCAGGTGATGGGGTAGGCGATCTCGATTTCCTCGTTTGTTTCAATGGTGCTGGGGTCTGAGGGAGAAAAGGCAAAAATGAAATTTGCCCCCCGAGAGGCTCAGATCCTACCAAGCGCGAGCTGAGAGCTCACAAGCTGAAGACCTACGCTCAGGAAACCGCAAGAAGGGCCGTTCCTAGCTCAGGACCTGACCTCTTTCAGCCTTTTCCAGTTACTGCTCTAGCCCTACTGCTCTACCAGAAAAAGCAAATCTGCTTTTTAATAGAGCAGCACTCAGAACGAAGCTCATCGGTTAGGAGAACGTGGGATCGGAAACCCAACACATCTCTAAGGGGGGGGTCAAGGAGAACAACCACCACTTTGAGGAAAAAAAATTCAGAACACATTTCACAGCTTTCTCGGAGCTCTGGCGTCTCCCTAGCAGAGAGATCAGCCATTTACTCCCCATATATTCTCTGCACGTGCCGAGTTTTTGCTAATATTGCCAAAAGACCCGCGCCCACGCAGGAAGCAGAACACTAGTTACGATTTAGTGGCAGCACCTAACGAGAGGACACTTTATGAGCCCTCGTATTGCTCAGGGTGGCAGGGAGCACGTGGGGCCAGCCCGCTCAGTCCTTCTGAACGCTCAGCCCAAATCTCGAAGGGTTTGGATCCCCAAAGAACCAGCAACCGGAGCCCGACGTTCAGGACCCCGTCGGGAGCCCTTCCCGCTCGCTGCAGGAGAACCAGGACCTCACCTCCAGGCCTCTGAGCCCGAGCAGACTTAGTCCGGAGCACCCCCAGCCCCCGCACCCACACCCGTGACGACAGCCCGGGGGGATGGCACCCACGGGGGCAGAGCCGGAGGGAAGCCCCCCAGCCCACAGACACCAGCTCGGCGGCGACCGGCCCTGCGGAGGGGGAATAACGCCCCCGCCGAGCAGCAACTCACCGAGCCCTTCTTCCAGCTTGTGGATGGTGTGCGTTTCGACGGCCACCACGGCGGCGCTGGCCTCCGAGCCCTCTTGGTAAATCCTGTCGTGAAAGTGCCCACGAGTAAAGAAACCGCAGGCGGCACGGCGGATTAAGCTTCACGGCGCGGGGTTAAAAATCCCCCGCGTTCCTTTCTCGCCCGTCCTCGAGGGACGCGCGCGTCGCTTGACAGCTGAGCCGCGGACATTTTTTGGCACGTACAAAATCTGATAAACGGTCCCGGGGGGCTGGAGCAGGCAGAGGCGCTGCCATCGCACCGAGGCTGCCGGTGCCACCGGAGCGGCTCCGCAGGACGCTTCCCCCAGCCTCTCTCCCTTTGATTTCTGACACCAGCAGCCGCCCGCAACAACAGGAAGCGGAGCTCAATGACCCAGGATTTCCCTTCCCTCCTGCGTGACATTCTGCAGCATCGGGCGACTTCCCCCGGGCGATCGGGCAGGGAAGAGCCGTTGTCAGGCCTGCAGCAACCCCCTGCAAACATCGCCGAGCCGGAGCCGCCACGTTTACGCCCCGCAGCTGTTCAGGATGAAGCGCCCAGCGGCAGCTGCTGCTTCGGGGGACCGCGAGGCTTCCCTCCAACATCCCAGCGGATTTGGGAGGATAACTAAAAACCCCGGGTGCCCGCAGGCACGAAGGCAGCCTCGCAGGCTGTGTGGCGCAGCCCCTCAGGGGAATCGGCTGCGGTTTGACAAAATCCCACCCGGGGAAGGGCGCGGGGGGCTCGCCCCACGTCCTCCCCGCGTGGCGCAGGGCGCAGCGACCGGCATCCTGCGGCTCCGCAGGACGGCTCCGGCCCTCGGGAGCCCCGTGACGGTGACACACACAAAAGCTTCCCCGAGTTACGCCCGGGGAGGCTTCAGCCGGGGTTATTTGCCTCAAATAAAACCGCCGCGGGGCTGCGAGGCGCAGCCCCCAGACCCCCCCCCCCCCCTCCCGCCGCCCCTCGGTGTCCGACTCACCCCTGCTGCACGGGCTGGAGCTGCAGGATCACTTGGGTCTTGGTATCCTCCGGGTTCTCCCCTTCGTTGCCGTCACTTGGTACAACCACCACATCGCCCACAGGGACGCTCACCTCGGCGTTCGCCATCTCTCACATGAAGCCCGGCGGCGGGGTGCCGGGGCGCTGCAGAGGGCAAGCAGAGGCAGGGCTGCACCGCGGGAGGGGGAAACGCCGCGGCAGCGCGCGGGCATCGTCCCCCGGTCCCGCTGCAGCAAACGGCACGGCTCCGGGCTGCCCGAGCGGCTCTCGGGCTCCCGAGGCGGCAGCAGGCGGTTTAAATTCGCCACCAGGGAGGCGGCAGGTGCCCGCACGTCCTCCCCAGAGGGGATCTCGCTCCTCGCCTGCCGATCGCGGCGGCTACGAGCACCTCGTCTGGCGACGCCGTGCCGGCAGGCTCAGGTCCCCCCCCGCCCCCAGCGCCCTCTCGCTGGTAACTTTCCGAGCCGGCACAGCCAGAGGCCGAGTGAGGCCGTGTGTGAGGTTGTGGCAGCACCAAGAGGGCGCAGGGAGGAAGGATCCCGAGGCAGAGCTTCTCCCCCCCGGCCGGGGCAGGCTCCAATCGCCCCCTGACGCGAACCTGCCTGGGACGGATCCTTCCCGCAGCCCCCGAGCCGCAGAGCGGCCGTGCTGGAGGCACAGGGCCACGGAGGGCGCGCAGTGCTGCTGTGAGCGGTGCGGGTACCGCCGTGCCCCTAGGGCTGGTTTCACAGGGCTATGCAGGGGAGCACAGAGGTGGTTCTGTCCGCTAAAGCGCGGGATGAAATCGGCCCCGGGATGGACCCGGCCCTGGCCCTGGGACGGGCTCGGCCCCGGGATGGATTCGGCCCCGGGTGCCAGGCGCTCGGCCCAGGCTCATCCTCGCAGCCCTACAAAGCGCCCCGAGCCCCCGCCGGCCTCCCCAGCCCCGTCCAGCTCCTGCCCGGGGCTGAAGGCGGCGCCTGGGGGAAGCGGCTGCGGTGAGCACGGACCCGTTGGAGGCCGGCGGGACAAGCGAGGCCGGAGCGAGGCCAGAACCAGAGTGAGAGCGGGGTGAGGCTGGAGCCAGAGTGAGACCAGAGCGAGGCCAGAACCAGAGCGAGGCCAGAGCAGGAGTGAGAGCGGGGTGAGGCCGGAGTGAGGCCGGAGCGAGGCCTGAACCGGAGTGAGACCAGAACCAGAGCAAGATCAGAACCGGAGCGAGGCCAGAACCGGAGCGAGGCCAGAACCGGAGCGAGGCTGCCCATGGGACGTGGTGCAGGGGGCACCTCCCCGGCCTGGGGGCCACCTCCTCGCCCCTGTCCCCATCCCCTCGCCCTGTCCCTGTCCCCTCGCCCCCATCCCAAGCCCAGGGGGGCTGCCAAGGCCTGGGGGGGGCTGAACCGGGGCGGGGGGGGCAGCGAGCAGAGCCCGGTGCTGCAGAGCCACGACCCCAACGGGCCCGGGGGGGGCTCCCCGGGGTAACGGGGGCTCGGGGGCCGAGCACCGGGCCAGGCCCCGGGCGGTGACAGCGGGGGGGTTCCCCCCCCCCCTCCCCTCAGGCCCCACCCGGGGGGGGGCCGAGCCCGGTGCCCCCGCGGCGCGCGGCGGGGGGCGTGGCCGCCCGGGGGAGGGGGCGTGGCCTCCGCGCTCCCCCCTCCCCTCCCCGCTCCCCCCCCCCCCCGCAGGCGGACGCAGCAGCGCAATCCCCCCCCCCGCCCCCCCGCCCCCCCCCCCCGCGGCGCGCGCGGCACGTACGGCGGCACGCTCGCGCGCGCGGAGGGGGGGGGGGGAGCGCCCCCCTCCCCGCCCCGCCCCGCCCCGTCGCGCCGCGGCCGCCGCCGCCGCCGCCGCCGCCGCCGCCGCCGGGGCCTGGCCCCTGCCGGCTCCCGTAGCGCGGCGCCGGCCCGGCCCTTACCGTCGCCGAGCGGCCGAGTCCGGGGGTTGGGAGAGCCGGGGGGGGAGGGGAGCCGGGGGGGGGGGAGAGCGGGGCCGGGCAGGAGCCGAGCATGCGCAGTGCCCGCCGCGGCCTCGGCCGCCAGCACTTCCGGCCGCCGCCTGGCTTAAAGGGGCCGCAGCCTCCCCGCAGCTCGGTTGCCTTCACCGGGAGGGGCCGCACCGCGGAGCAGCCCCCCCCCCCCCCCCCCCGCCGGTGGCGGGTCCGTGCCGTGCCCGCCGCCCTCAGCACCCCCCCACCCCCACCCCCGGCTCCGTTTCGTTTCCCCCCCTTCGGCGAACCCCGCGGGGCATCCGCGGCTGAGCGGCGGCGCGGCCGGCCAATAGCGGCGCGGGGCCGGGCGGCGGCAGCCAATGGGAGCGGCGCGGGGGCGGGGCGAGGCGGCCCCGGCGGCGGGGCCGGACCCGGTGGCGGCGGCGGGGCCGGGGCCGTGCCGAGGATGCGGGCGGGCGGCGGCGGCGGCGGCGGCGGGGGGGGGGCGCTGGGGTTGGCGCTGGCGCTGCTCCGCCGCTGCCTCCTGCTGGGCCCGCTGGGGCTGCGGCCGGCCGGCGGCCAGGACGGTGAGTGCGGGGCGCCGGGACCGGGATGGGCGCCGGGACCGGCACCGGGAACCCCCCCCCCCCCGCCCCCCCCCGGTTCTTTGCGCGTAACGGGGCCGCGGCACCGCGGTGCCCGCGCGGCCCCCCCCCCCCGGGCCCTTCGGGTTTTGGGGGGGAAACTGGGGGTTTGGGGGGAGAAAGTGCCTTTTTGGGGGGCGAAAGTGAGGTTTTGGGGCAAAAAACGGGGTTTTGGGGGTTTTTGGTGTTTGTTTTTGTTTTTTACGGGGGGGGGGGGGGTGACGGCACCCGTCGGTGTCCCCGGCACCGGCTTCACCCTTAGGGGCAGCGGTGGCCCTAAGGGGTTTGGGCTCCCGGTCCCCTCCCTGCGACGTGCCCGGGATGCTCCGAGGGGGCTTTGGGTAACGGGACGGGGCCCCGGTGTCCCCCCCCCCCCCCCCCGCGGTGTCTGTCCCCCCCCGGTGTCCCCCCCCGCGTCCCCCCCGTCCCATCTTCCCGAATCTCCCTGGCTCCCCAGGCGGGACGTCACGGAGCCGAAGTTCCCGGACACCCCCGGGCGTCCCGAGTCCTTTTTTTTTTAATTAATTCCTATTAATTGAATGAAAATCAGCACAAAAACGGCACCGGGGGGGGCACCCAAGCCCCTGTGTCCCCCCCCCCCCCCCCCCCCCCCGAACTCGGCTGCCAGCGTCCTCCCCGCGGATCCCAACCACCCCGCCTGTCCTCACCCCAAAACACCCCAAAATCCCACAGCAGCTCTGGGGGGGGGGGACGGGACAGGGACACGGGGGGGGGGGGGGGGGGGGGGGGCACAGATTTCCCGGCGGGTCGGATCCTGCCCAGCCCCGGGAGGCTGCCAGAGGGCCCCGCAACCCGCTCCCCCCCCTCCCCCCGGTGGCCGCGCTTTGGCCGCCGTCCCGTCCCCGGGGGGGTCCGGAGCTTCCGCCATCCGGTGCCCCCCCCCCGCCCCCCCCCCCTTGTCCTTTCCTTCCCTTTCCCCACGGGATTTTTCCCCGGCGCCGCTTTGTGCCGTCTCCTGGTGACGGAGCCAAGGCAGGGGCGGTGATGCTGTGACCCCCCCCCCCCCTTCTTTTCACGTCCCCCCCCCCCCCCCTGTTGGGGTTTCGCTCGGGGTCTTTGCACTGCCGGCCACGGCCGTGGCTTCGCTGGCTTTTTGGGACAAGATTCCTGCAGTTTGGTTAACCCCCTCGGACAAAAACTCCCCCCCCCCCCCCCCCCCACCAAACCCTTTAAAATCTGCATTTTTGGGATATTGCCCCGTATCCGGGGGCGGCGAGGCCAGAAAAAAACCCCCTTTGTGGCGGGTGCCCACCGTGACCCCCCCCTCCCCCCCGGGGACATGGGGGGCACGCAGCTGCTCGGTGCTGTGCGCCCCTGCGGGGTTCTTCCCCCAAATCCCCCCCCCCCAAATCCCCCCCCAGATTGGCCTGGGCTAGCGAAGGGGTGGTGTGGGTGTCTGGGGGGGGGGTCACGGGGGAAACTGAGGCTGCCGTGACCCTGGGGCCTGTCCCCGGGGAATTTGCTGCTTTTTATATGGCCGGAAAATCGACCAAAAACTGTGATTTTTTTTTTTTTTTTTCCCAAAAAGGAAAACATTTTGGGGGGGTGGGCGCGGGTACCGGCGGGGCGTCCCCGGCCCCAGGGAGCTGGTGCTGGGCTGCGCTTGGTGGGGAACCTTGGGGAAACTGAGGCACGGGGCCCCGGAGAGCACAGCTCCCCCTGTTTTGGGGCTCGCGGTGATCCCGGGGCGGGGGGGGGAGGATTCTTTTGGCTCTTTGGGGGGCCCCGCTGAGCTCCCCCCCCCCCCCCCCCCCCCCCTTTTTATCTCTCCGCAGGGGACGGCTGCGGCCACACGGTGCTGACGGCGCGCAGCGGGACGCTGAGCTCCAGGAACTACCCGGGCACGTACCCCAACCACACGGCCTGTCGCTGGCGGCTGCGCGCCCCCCCCGGCACCTCCCTCATCCTCGTCTTCGGGGACGTCGACCTGGAGCCCTCGGAGAGCTGCGCCCGCAGCTCCCTGCTGCTCGCCGACCCCGAGAGCGGAGCCACCTACGGTACGGGACGGGGGGACACCGAGGCAGCGCCGCCCCGGGGGCTGAGGGGGGGGGGGGGGCACGGACGGCAGATTTGGGAAGTCCCGGTTAAGGAGGAGATGGGGGAAATTGGGCTTTTTGCCCCGTTTTCGTGCCGAGGAAGGGGGTGGCCGAGGCGGCGCGCCGGGGGGGGGGGGGGGTCGTGGCCCCACTGGGGTGCGACCACAGCTGTGGGGCGGGAAGGAGCCGGTGTAAATCCCCCCCCCCCCCCCCCCCCCCATGTTCCCGGGGCTGGGATTTTTGCCCGTTTCCCCCGATTTCTCACTCTTTTCACCCGCATCCCCCAGGGTTGGCACCCACGGGGGTGGCACCACGTGAGCTCCCCGGTCCCCAAGCCCTCCGCTGCCCGGCGTGGCCTCGGGGACGCGTCCATCCCTGGTCCCCAAAGCCCGTGTGCCCCGAGGTGGGGGACCCCCAGCCCCCGGCGTTTTGGGGTTTGCGCTCTGTGTTCCCCCCCCCCCCGCCCGGCAGGCTGCCCCCGAGCCGCTCCCCTTGGCCGCCTGCGCCCTGCTGGGCTGTGCCCGAGCCCTGTAAATATTTAGGGGATGGTGCCGCCGCCCCAACGAGGCTTCTGCAACCCCCGGGACCGCAGCCCCTTGCTGCTTCCCCCCTCCCCCCCCACCGTGCGCACCCCAAAACCCCTTTTGGGCCTCGCTGGGGTGGGAACCGCTCGCGGCCGCCTCTGCGGGGGGGAAACCGAGGCACGGGGAGGGTGCTGGGTCTGCGCCCAGCTCCCTGCTGAAGCACCCAGGGGTTTGCGCCCGTGGGTGCCAGCTCCCTTCGGGCCACCCCCAGCCCCTTGGGGTGCCTTTGCCGTCGGGACGGGGCCAGCGCAGGGTCCCGCTGGCGTCCCCGTCCCTCGCCCGCTGGAGCCCCGGGTGCTTTTCGGGAAGAGGCTGACTCAGAGCCCGCTCCCGGCGCCCGACCGGCCCCGCGGCGAGCCCCGGCCTGACCCTGCCGCCCTCCCCCGGGGCCGCGCCGGGGTCCTGGGGACCCCTCCCCATGGGCGCTTGGTGGGGGAGGCGGCACGGGGCCGGAGGGGACCGGACCGGGGACCCTTCTCGTCGCCGTCGGGGCTCAGCGATGCCCCAAGGACCCCTCCCGCACCCGGAGCTGCGCTTTTAACCCGGGACATGGAGCCTGTGAGTTCGCGTGGGTCACACGTGGGCGCTCCGCGGGATTTAGGGGGCGGTTTCGGCGGCACCCGTGGAAAGGGCGGGGGGGGGGGGGGGCGGGGACAGGAACGAGGACAAGGACAAGGACCCGTTCCTGGGGCCGTGTGGGGCCGAGCCGTGCGTGCCAGCCCCGGCAGCGCTGACCGGCGCCCACAAGGGCCGTTGGCCTCGGCGGCTGCTCGCTGCGTCCCAGCTGGGTGTAATTAAGCAATTAAGAGTCTCCTTGGCAGACGTTTTCCAGGAAGCAGCAGGGGATTACGCAGCTGGCCGAGGTGGCGTCACCACGGGGGGGGGCCTGGTCCAGCCCTGATCCCAAACCCGGGGCTTTGGCCCCCCCCCCCCCCCTTTCCCGGTGTCACCGGTGCCTGCGGGGATGGTGACGGGCCCCCCCCCCCCCCCTCGAGCATCCTTCCCGGGGCACAGCCCCCCTGCCCGAGCCCCCCCCCCCCCCGGGGGAGGCGAAGCCCCCAGGTCCGGGTGCCCGTGCCCCCACCCCGGGGGAACCCCGATCGCCCCCCACGGCGCCGTCCCTCCCGGCAGGGCCCTACTGCAGGAACGCCGGCCCCGCCGCCTCGCGCCTGGTGACCAACTGGAGCGCCGCCACCGTCCTGTTCAGCAGCAGCAGCCACCGCTCGGGCCGAGGCCTCCTCCTGTCCTACGCCAGCTCGCAGCACCCAGGTGGGGGGGGGGGGCTCCCCTGGGGGTGCGGGGAGCTCCTCGCCCACCCCAGGGTGGCTCCCATTGCTCCGAGCTCCTGAAATAATGCCCCCCCTCCCCCCCGGGGATCCTTAGGTGGTTTTTTTGTTTTGTTTTGTTTTGTTTTTTCCCCTGCCTGGGGGCACGGGGGAGGCTGGGGGGGTGCGGGGGAGGTGATGGGGGGGGGGGGGGTGGCAGCACGAGCTGGGGACCCCCGGATCTGGGACCCCCCAGGGCAGCTGGGACCCCAGCCCGGGGCTCACTGCGGCAGCAGGACGGGCTGCGGGAGCCAGGAGACGTCGCCGCCCGTCCCCCTGACGTGGGGACCCGGGGGTGGGGGACAAAACCCGTACCAGGAGCAGGGGTTGGGAAGGGGATGGGGTGCTCCGGGGGGGGGTGGGGGCGGGCCCCCGCAGCCCCTCACCCAGGGGTGTCCCCGCCTTGCAGACGTGGTCTCCTGCTTGAAGAGAGGCACCCACCTGTCCCAGGAGCACACCAGGTGCGTGCCCCTCCCCGCTTGGTGCCCCCCAACCCGTCCCCAGCAGCGCCGCCTTGTCCCCAGCCCTCTCCCGGGGCTCGGGCTGGGCTTGCCGGGGGGGGTCCTTGCGGTGCAGCCCCAGCTCCTCTGCTGGGGGGGGGACACGACGACACATCTCGGGGCACAAAACCACCCTGGGGTGTACGCGGGGTGGCAGCCCTGACCCCCCCCTCCCCCCCCACGTTGCAGCGTGTACTGCCCTGCCGGCTGCAAGGACGTCGAGGGGGACATCTGGGGCAACGTCCGCCAGGGCTACCGGGACGTACGTACGGCGCCCCGCTCCCCCCGCAGGGTGACACCCGGGTGTCCCCAGCGCGTGGCTGGCGCCTGTCACCCCCGTCCCGCTGCCAGCGGAGGGGAGGGCACAGGCTCAGCCCCCGCTCGGAGGGGACCCGGCTGCTCTGATTCCCCCCCCCCCGCGGGTCCCCGCAGACCTCGGTGCTGTGCAAGGCGGCCGTGCACGCCGGGGTGATCGCGGACGAGACGGGCGGGCAGGTCACCCTGTCCCAGGAGAAGGGGATCACGCTCTACGAGTCCGCCTTCGCCAACGGGCTCCACTCCAAGAGGTGGGTGCGGGGGCTGCCACCCCTCAATTTCAGAGCCCCCCCCTGCCCCCCCCGGGTGGCGGTGCCAGGTTTTCGTCCCCCAAGAGCCGGAGCAGCCCCTGACGTCCCTCCCTTCGCTTCCCGCAGGGGCTCCCTGTCAGAGAAGCGTCTCCTGTTCCACAAAGGTATCTCCCATAAATTAAGCCACTCCTTTCGCCCGAAGTGGTGCCGCTGCCACCCCGCGTGGGGTCCCCAGCGTCGGCCGGGTCCCCAGCTGCCACCTCCCCTTGCAGCCTGCGGCGATGCCCTGGAGGTGGCCGCCTTCAACGCCTCGTCCTGGTGGCAGGAGGTGGACGCGCTGGGGCAGGAGCGGGGCTGGGCGGCCGAGCGGGCGGCCCTGGGCACCCCCGGCCCCTCCTGGGCGGCCGAACCCGGCGCCGAGACCGCCTGGCTGGAGCTGGACCTGGGCACCCGCAGGAACGTCACAGGTCGGTGTCCGTGGGCCGCCGGAGGGGGACAGCCGCCACCCTGGTCACTGCCTCCGTGGGACCCCCCCCCCCCCCAGCCCCGAGTGGCTGCAAATCCCCCTAAAACTCCCAGGAGCTTTTAGGCCTCCTTGGGCCGCCTCCTGCTCCAGTTACCCCGGTGCAGACGCGTCCAGGCAGCGCCCAGCCTCCCTCACGGCTCCTTCCCGTCCCCGTTTTGTCGTCCCCCCCCCCCCCCGGCCCCCCGCAGCCGTCTGTGGGACGAACGAGCCCCCCCGTTCTGCTCCCGCATCTGGTGCCAGCGGGCGCCTTTTGTTCGGCCGAGCCCGCCGCGAGCGGGGGGGGCTTTGTGCGGCGGCCGGCGGGAGGAAAATGGGGACATTGTGAGGCCGGGGGAGGAGGGAGGAATGCAGCCGGGGGGTCATCGGCTCCGCGGGGCACAGCGGGGGCCGCGGGTGTTCCGGGGCGGGGGGGGGGGGGGTAGGTTGGTGACACGCGGGGCGCATCCTGCCCGCCAGGGATCGTCACGAAGGGCTCCGAGATGTACGACTACTACGTGACGTCCTACCGCGTGTCCTCCAGCCGCGACGGGAAGAACTGGAGACCCTACAGGGGCAGCGGAGGCCAGGAGGACAAGGTGGGCGCTGGGGCGCGGGCGGCAGGGTGGGCGCGCAAGCCCCCGCCCGCAGCTCCGGGGCCATCCCTGCCGCCTCCGCCAGGTGTTTGAAGGAAACGTGGACGGCCGCGGGGAGGTCTCCAACGCCTTCATCCCCCCGATCGTGACCCGCTACCTGCGCGTCACGCCCCGCAGCTGGCACCAGCGCGTCGCCATGAAGGTGGCCCTGCTGGGCTGCCAGATGGCGCGGGTCCGCGCCCCACGGCCCTACGGTGAGCGTCCCACGGCCCGCACGTCCCCGTGGCGCACCCACGGGTGGCCCCGGCGCTGACGGCACCCACTCTGCCCCGCAGCGCCCAGCGTCCCCGAGGAGGTCCCGCTCCCCGTCCCCACCGGCCGCATGCCCGTGCCCGGTGTCGCCCTGGACCCCGAGAAGGCCGGTGGGTGCCCCGTGGGGCCGTCCCCGCTCTCGTGGGTGCCTGCGGGCACGCGCCTTCGTCTCCCAGCTCTGGCTGCCCGCCGTGGGCTCCTGGCACCCACGGGAGCCCCGTGGGCGTGGGACGTGGCACGGTGCCGACGCCACCCTCCCTCCCCAGGCTCCACGCTGCTGGTGATGCTGCTCGTCGGCGGCTTCGTCCTCCTCTGCTCCAGCCTCCTGCTGCTGGCCTTCCTCTGCCGCAGGAGGAGGTGGGTCCCGGCCGGCAGCCCCCTCCCCAAAAGCTGCGTCAGGCTGCTGGCCGTGGCCCGGGGCCAGAAGGGACGCGGCCAGCACAGGGGGGCGCGGGGCAGCCCCTCACCCTCGTCCCGCTCTCCCCTCGCAGGAAGCCAGCGGCCGAGCTGAACTGCGGGCTCGCGAAAGGTAACGGCCCCCACCCGCGGCGGGGGGGGCCCAAAGGCAGGAGGGGGGCGGCTGATTTAAGGCCCGAGCTCTCGGGCTCCTTCCTGCTCAGCCCCGGAGGCACCTCCGTCCCCGAGGGTGGCGGTGTGTGAGAGCTGGGGGCTCTGCTCTCCGCGCAGGGTACCCCAAGCTGGAGTCGAGCCCGGGGTGCTCCCTGGGGAGCCTGCCGCCCCCCGGCTCCACGCCGCCCTCCTTCCCCGCAGCGGCCCCGCTGGGAGACCTGAGCCAGCCCCCTTCGCCAGGTAACGGGGACGCGGGCGTGTGGATGGGTCCTACAGCCTGGAGGAGAGGCAGAACTAACCTGCGTACCCCCACGCTGCACCCCGGGGAGCCATCCCCCCCCCGCACCACCCCGGTGCAGCCCCCGTCCTGCGTCCTGAACCCCCCGCAAAGGGAGAAATTACTGCACTCAATACACAGGTGGTGCTGGAGGGCGCTGGGATCCCCCAGGGACGTGCTGTCCCCATGGGGTGGGTGCCCTGCCCTGAGAGGTTCTGACAGCCCTTGGGGGCCGTGCTGGTGCCCTCAGCCCCTCTGTAACCACGCACCTGAGCCCACCACCGCATGGGGCAGCCGGGGGGGGGGGGGGGGGGGCCGGGTGGGCACGGGGCCCCTGCTCCTCTGCGGGGCCGTTCCCTCCCCGCTGTCCCCAGCTGAGCTGCGGGTGTCCCCGGGGCAGAGTACGCCGAGCCGGACGTGGTGCAGGTGAGCCCCAGCAGCCAGACGGGGCCCTCCACCTTCAAACCGGCCCCGGACGAGGGCTACACGCTGCCGCTGGTCGTGAGCCACTACGCCGTGCCGGGACAGTACCACGAGTACGCCGAGCCGCTGCCGCCCGAGCCAGAATACGCCACGCCGTTCGGCGACCCCGAGCCCGTCGGCACCCGCCGGAGCCCCTGCGGCATCGCGGGGCTCCCCGGTGCCCCGGGCCTCGCCGGCTCCCCGGAATGGCCGCCGGCGGGGTACGATGCGCCCACCCTGCCGCCCGGGGAGCCCCGGGGATGCGGCGGGGCGAAGGCGGCCCCCCGAGGGGAGCTGCCCCCCGGCCCCCGTGGGGAGAGCCCCTCGCCCGAGCGTCCCCTCTCGCACGTGTACCACGAAGCCTGGTGAGGGAGCGGGGCTGTGGGGGAACGCTGATGGAGGGGAGGCTCGAGGCGCTGGGCCGGCGAGCCTCAAGGGAGGATTTTTTAAGAAAAACGCTATTTTATTTAAATATATATTATATATATATATTTATGCATATATAAAACGGTCCTCCGGATCGCGTGCCGGGGGGGCGTGGACACATGAAGGGCGCAGAGAGGTGCGGGAACGTGAAGTGGGGACAGAACGGGGGTGGGGGGGTGGAACCGAACCAACCTTCCCGACGCTCTTACGCCTGTGGGGACCCCCCCCCCACTCCCTGCGCTCTGTCCTTCACCGCGGGCCGAGGGGCGCCGGAACGGGCGGTTACCGGCGGGCCCCGCGCGCAAAAATTGTGCTCCCGAAATCTCTTGATGTCGATTCCGCGGGGGCGGCCGAGGCCCCCCCGTGCCACGCACGGCAGAAGCCCTTTTTGGGGCCGCCCCCCGCGCCGCCGCCTCCGGAAAGCGCCCGCACCCCCTCTAGCTCACGGCGAGGCCACCCTCCCCTCTGACAACAGAGACAATTCTCCCTCCTTTCCTCTTTTCTCGTCAATTTTTCCCGCTTATCTTCGTTCATTTTTAACGATTTCTGCCTTTTTTCCCCTCAAAACCCCACGCTCCGCAGCCTCGCGGCGATATGCAAATCGCGCGGGGCATGACGGGCCGCCCCCTCCCCGCGCACGCGCGGCCCGCTCGGCGGCACAGGGAAGCGCTTCCGGGTGCTGCCCCCGGAAGGGCTCCGGGTGCGCGGCGGAGGGAGCGGAGCCGGCGGCGGCGGGGCCGGGTCCGGCCGCGGGGCATGGGGAGGTACGGGGGGGACCGGGGGGGGCACGGGGAGGACCGGGGGGGTTGGGGAGCGACGAGCGCGGTGCCCCGGGGCCGGCGCGTCCGGTACCGCCCGGGTAAACGGGGCCGGGCCGGAGCTGCGGGGCCCCTTCAGGCCCTGGGGGGCCGCAGCGAGGCGGCCCCGGAGCCTTCTGCGGGCCGAGCGGCCCCAGCTCGCGGCCGTGCCTTGCAGAGAGCTGCTGCGGCCGCCGAGCAGCCTCGTGGCCTCCTCCGGACCTGGTCTAACCCCGGCACCCCGCAGTTAGCGGGGGAACGCGGGTGAGGGGCGCTTCCCCGGGCGGTGCGATGGCCTCCGGCAGCGTAACCGGCAGCCGGGCCTCCAGAGCTGCCGCCCCGACGCGGTAAGTAACCCTCTGACGTTCAGAACTGGCGGCCCGACGGGGTAACCAGCAACCGGACGTCCACAAGTGCCGATCCGACACGGTGACCGCCTGACGTCCGGAACCAGCGCCCCGCCACGACAAGCACCGACCCGCCGTTCGCGCCTAGCCCAGGGGGCAGCGAGTGGGGCCAGGAGTCCTGCCGGGCTCCACAACGCCCCGTGAGCCCGTTTAATGTCCTCGGGGAGTCCTGACGGGGCTCAGAGCCCCCGGAGCGCCCCGGGAGCTCGCTTCGGGCTTCACGCGGGTGTTCGTTAGGGCTGCGAGTGGCCCTGCACTGCAGAGCCGGTGCTTAACGAACTGCAGCGGGTCTTCAGGGAGCCGGTGGTGTTAACTGAGGCCGCAGGACCTGCTCCCGCAGGGGGTGCGGGGAGCCCCTCTGCCTTCCGACCTGAGAAGGAAACGAGGCCGAGTTTCTGCTCCCGCTTCAGGACCTCACGCGAAGCCTCATCTCGTGCCGCAGCGGCAGCACCGCGCTGCTCACCGCTGCCCCACGCGGCCTCTCGCGCCGTGGGAAGGGCACCAGCGGCTCCCCGGCCTGCTGAAACCCCCGGCACCTCACGAGCGAGAGTGGGTGACGCGAGAACTATCCGGTGTTCCCGTAGGAACGGGAGAGAGATGGAAGAGGAGGAAGAGAGAGTAGGTTAACGCTGGCTGCTGACGGACCGGGAAGGCTCTGGGGATGGCCTCTCCGTTCGCTGGGCCCACAGCAGTGGCGGACGTAATAAAAGATGTAGAGACGCAGATAGCTGTAAGTAAACGGGGGCTCGCCCCCAGCCAGCATGCAGGCGTGCGGTGGCACCTCCGCGTCCCGTTGGTTTTGCCTCTGGCGATCTTGCGGGTGCCGCAAGATCGAGAAATAAACGAGCAAAACCACCTCAGGCTGAGGAAGCGTGTCTCGCCCCGGGATCCTGGGGGCGAAAATCGCCTCCTCCCCTGCACGGCGGGCGAGGACTGCCTGGGGGGGTTGTAAACGGGGGGCAAACAGACGCAGCCAGCCGGCGCGAAAGCTGAGGTGTGTGAACAGAACGCGCCTGGTGCTGAGCTCCTTGCCCAGAAATGACGTCGGTGCGAGCGTAAGGGACGTTTGGTTAAACCGGAGCGGGCCGGAAACTTGCTGAGGGCTCTGTGGGACTTGGTTGCGATGCGAACTCTTCAGGAGGGGCTCCACGGCCGTAGGGTGCGGCAGAGCATGAGCCTGCGGGGGACGCAGCACTAAAACAGCCCCAGCTAAGCGGGAGTGCCGCCTTGCTTTCCGGCGTGGATTAATCCCAGCTAACCGGGCTTGCTCGGAGGAGGGGAAGACGCCGGCTGGTGGCCGAGGCGGAGGGCGCTGGCGCTGGGTTCGTTACGCGGAGGTGCTTCAGAGCTGCTAAATGACCTGTCGGGGTGGGGATAACGGCGCCCCGAGTCGCGGCCTCGAGCGGCCGCCTCTCCCCGGCCTCTTTTCCCAAACCGCCTCCGGCGCTCGCGACGCGCGGCAGCGACGGGGGGCCGAGGGTTGGCCGGGCGTCCTAGCGCAGAATTTCACGTGGTACTGCCAGAAACGAGACCTCCACCTCGGGGAGCCTGAACCCTGCGGGCTTCTGGCTCGGGCTTCTGCGTCGCAGCCTTGCGGAGGACGAAGGCCCGAACGCTGCGGTGCTGAGCGCTTCTGGCCGTGTCCGTGGGCTCAGTCTCGGCTCTGAGCACGGCCTCGCCCTCGAAGCCGCCTGCGGGACGAGCGGCGTGCGTGCAGGCAGCCCCGTGGGCTTCTCGTGGCAAACTCCTCACAGACCGGGGAACGTTTTCTCTTCTTCTGAGCGTCCTCCTGCCTTCTTTTTGTGTCCAGAGAGCGCCAATCCGTAAACCTCCGGGCCCTCCAGGCCGCCGTGGCTTCCTGTGGGCAAGGGCCAAAGCGCCCCTGTGGATTCTGTCTGCTAACTCCGACAATTCTGTTTCTTCCTCCAGCTGATCGGTTTGGGTCCCCACAACCCCAAGAAGAAGCGGGACCTAGACAAGCTTTATGGTCTAAAAGCTAAAGCCCAGCAGATTATGAACCAGTTTGGCCCTTCTACCCTGATCAACCTCTCCAACTTCTCCTCGATAAAGCCGGAACCAGCCAGCACCCCCCCGCAGAGCTCCATGGCCAACAGCACCACCGTGGCGAAGATGCCGGGGACGCCCAGCGGAGGAGGGCGGCTCAGTCCCGAAAGCAACCAGGTAACTTCACCCCCGACTCGAGGAGAGCAGGGGAGAAGCTCAGACCTGCCTGTAGCTTCGCCCGTCTCCTTCCTTAAATTACTAACGACAACCCGATATCCGGTAAGGTATCGGTTGCTGCCCCGAGTGAGCAAACACCCTCGCGTGGTTCTTCCAGCTTTCAGGCCGGGTTGGGGACGGACGTTGGAGGTGCGGAGGCTTCGTCAGTCTCCAGAAAATCTGTGTCGCGCCACGACTGGGAAGGTCTTTTTCAACGTGGTTTAGGTCAGGGAAACAAGACTGCAGATTTGTAGCCCCGGTCTTACCGGCGTGGTGCGGGAGGCTGCCCAAAGGAAAAGGAACAGGTCCCCGGCACGCGCACGGGCGCAGCAGTTCCCCCCCCGGAGCCGTGCAAGGGCGCCAGGAGCGGGTTCAGCTTCTCCTGGGGCTCCAGAGAGCCGGAGAGGTGGAGCTGGGATGTGCCGGTGCCGGGGGCGGCACACCAGAGCAGCCCCAGCTCTCACCTCGCTCCTGTAAGGCCCGGCGTCTCGCCGCGGCTCAGCGGCAGTACAGTTCCTGCTCCCCTGCCCTGTTTGGGCTGCGAGGGTGCTGCCGTCTGCCCCGCGGTAACCCAGCGCTCACCTGTGTGCCTGCGTTCCCCCTGAAACACTGAAGGGGATGAGCGCTAGAGCACTGGAAATGCTTCCTTTGTGTCCTGGGCACAAATTCAGGCGCTGAAATGTCGCTTGCGTTTGCCTTTTAAGACTTCTCGTTGTGCCTTTGTCCTCTCGCCAGCAGCCTCGCTTCAGCCGGTGGCATTTCGGTGCCAGCTTAGCGCAGGAGGTTTTCTTCTCCTGGGCTGCTGCACTCTGCTTTCGGTCCGGAGCAGGCGCTCGTGCTCGAAAATGACTCCTTAACGCCTGATGTGTCTTATCTCTGCCGTTCCGGGGCCGATACGGTGTGTCAACGTGGGGGCCTCGGGGTAGTGGGGGAGGCGGGGGGGCGGCTGCTTTGCTGAAGGAGCAGCAAATAATTCTTCCCTCACCCTCTCAGGTTTTAACCAAGAAGAAGCTGCAGGACCTGGTGCGTGAGGTGGACCCAAACGAGCAGCTGGATGAAGATGTGGAGGAAGTAGGTACCAAAGCCGTGGCGGGGGCTGCACAAAGAGCTGATGGAGGACTTTTCACGGACCAGTGGCCCTTTGTCCCAGGCGGGGGGGGGGGGATTGGTTCGTGTTACGCTGCTGTATGCTCCAGCCATCCGTGTCTGTCTGCTTCCCGGTGCTGAGAAAGGTTTTAAAGAGCAGCAACCGTAGCGTACGCCTTTGAAACGTTAGCTTCTGAGGGCTCGTTCTCATGTTTTCCACCTAGTTTCAGCTGCTCAGCGCTGACAGGGCTGGTTGTTGTCCTTGTTCTGTGGCAGATGCTGTTGCAGATCGCCGACGATTTCATAGAGAGCGTGGTGACGGCTGCCTGCCAGCTCGCCCGGCATCGCAAGTCCAACACCCTGGAGGTGAAGGACGTCCAGTTGCACCTCGGTAAGGAGCTTGCCCTCGCCAGAGAGCTGGGAACACGCCCTGCGGCCACGGTGTTGGGGTGGAAAACCCACGAGCGGCTACAGATTCATTGCTACCGGGTAGCACCCTCCTAAGCGGGGAATAAGCGGGGTGCCTGCCCCAGCCTCACCCTCTCCAAGTTTTGTTTGCAGTTGTGCCGTTTGTAGCTGCCCTTCAGCCTCTGCTGGGGGTCCCAAGCACAGGGGCCGCATCTTCAGCGTGCTTTAATGCCGTGCAGCCCTCCGGAAAGGCTTTTATAGCTGGCCTGAGGATCACCACCACACATCTGCGTGTAGCACCAGCTGCAGGCGGGCGTGCCGGCGCTGTGGGAGTTACGAGGGGGCTCCTCGTGCAGCGGGCAGCTGGGGAGGAGCGTGCTGATCCGTGCTCTCTCTTCCAGAGCGTCAGTGGAACATGTGGATCCCAGGCTTTGGTTCTGAAGAAATCAGACCCTACAAAAAAGCCTGCACTACAGAAGCTCACAAACAGGTAAGGGGCCCTCAGGAGCGCACCGAGAGTCGCGTGGTGGAAGCCTGCTGTGCGTAGGGTGCTCTTGGGCTCCTGGCACTACGTGAATCTGTCGCCTCTTCCAAGTGGTTTGGACTTGAAATCGCTTCCAGAGCCTTCTCGTCGGTTTGTGCAGAGGATGGAGCTTGCTCTGCCTCCTTTGCTGGTGGTGCCGTGCTGGCCGTGCCCTGGCAGAAGCCGTAGCGCTCGCCATCTGAACGGCAGCTCAGGTTGGAAGGGTTAAAAAGCAACTGAGAGCTGCAGGCAGCAGCTCCTCAGCTGTCCCCTTGGAAATCTTGAGCTCCGAAGGGAGGGAGAACACCCTGCGAACTCCTCGGGCTCGACAGGAAATCCGTACCCACGTGCGGTGGGTTAAATTCCCGTGCAGCCCCTCGGACCACCTCCCTGCACCTGCCCTGGCCTCACGGCAGCTGCAGTTCGGGCCCGTGAGGGTCTTTTGCTTGCAGATCTGCAGACACTGGAGGGCTAATTGTAGGTCTGCAAAGGCCGTGAATGAGCACGGCGCTGAGAGCAGCTCTCGCCTTGCCTCCCCAGGCCTGGTGCTTCCCCTGCAGGCAGTTCAGAATCAAGGCAGGGCCTGGGGCTTCCTCCCTCGAACGCTACAGAAGGGCTGGAGGAGGCAGAAACACAACTGAGGTACCCCGAGGGACCGCCTGAGCGAAGTCCTGCGGCTGGTTCTGTCTGGGACTCAGACTGCCTGCGAGTAACCAGAGCCCCACGCTACGTGTGCAGACCCACGTCGCGTGCTGCAGCGTCCCAGGAGGCTGCCTGTGGTGCTCCACGCCGATTCGCAGAGCGCTTTGGCTCGGGTTCCTCGGGCTTCTTTCTGTCTGCAGCCCAAGGCAGCGCTCGGCTGTGCTGTGAGCAAGGCAGGGCGCCTGCTGCGTCTGCACACAGCTCTCTGGGTTTCCAGCTGGGGGACGGAGCTGGGCAGCTCCGTTTCTTCGCCTGAATTTTGCTTTAATGATTCGGGGGATGGATTTTAGGTGTAAGGTCAGGGTCGGGGAAGGAGGTGCCCTGCAGGAGCCATTCAAGAGCAGGGACGTTATCGCAGCTCCCCTCCTGAAGGTGGGTTTTGGGCCACTGTTCATCCAACCACCCCCAGGGTGCTGAGCAGGGGAGCACAGGCGCTTCCTTCTCCTCTGGCTCCGGCTGGGACCTCTGAGATTCAAATGGACTTGAAAGACCTGTGTGGAAACGAGTTGGGCGGTGTCCTGAGAGAACCCGGGATAACGCCGCTGCTGCACGGCCGCGTTTCGAGTTGCTTTGCAGTACCCTTGTCTGGGGCTGGCTTCCCACGTTTTTCTCTTTCTTGTTGCAGAGAATGGCACTGATTCGCAAAACTACCAAGAAATAGCCCCTGGGAAGAGCTGGGAGATGACGCCAGTGCATTTTGGGATATCTGCCTCTCCACTGAACCCTCCACGATGCCATCCATGGGATATTTTTTTTAATGCTTTACAGAGAAGCATATATTTTTTATTAACGGTGCAGCAATATCTGACTTTATGAGATCTGCCAAAAACATTCTACGCCCCCGTCCTCATTCCCTGTAAGAGCGCAACATATCTCAAAAACAAAGACTTTTATTTGTGACTTGAAAGTGGTTTATCGTATAAGTGATTATCCAAGGGACAGAGCATTTGATCTTGTGTGGGACAGTATTAGAAGCACCTGTAGAGGTTTTTGTTTCCTCCTTCCTGCCCCTACCTGCTCCAGTACTTTGTAATGTCAGTGTTTATATAAATACTTGCGTTTGTTTTACATGAATAAAGAAATTATTAATCTAAAGCCGTGGCACAGGCTTGTGCTCTTCAGACGGCGTGCAGAGGAATTGCCAGGGAGATAACCACCAGGTTAGCTTGATTTTCTCGTGTGGTGCTGGTCCTGGGAGAGCTTTCCTGGGCTTTGAAGCGAGCGGAAGGGTTTGCCTGGGCTCTGGGCAGGCGCTAACAGGGCTGGGCGGGCGCCTTGCCCCCTGCCTTGGGCTCCTTGCGTCCAGCCCGGGCCGGGCAGTTCGCCGCCGCTCGGACACCGGCACTGTTAGGAGTGATGTGGTGGCTGAGGATGGGAAATGAAGGCCATCTGCTGCTTTGTTGGCCTGGGACGTGAGGAAAGGCCACGTCCCGCTGCCTGCCCTGCTCCCCAGGGACGTGGTGAGGAGGGTGCCGGCAGAAAAAGGAGGCCGGCGTGTGCCGAGCTCGCTGCTGGGGCTCTCGGCCTCCGGGGCTGCCAGCACCCCCACCCCCAGGGGAAGCCCCCTTGGCTGAAGGAAGGGCTCTGTCCTCCCTGGGGCTGCCACCTCGGGAGCCCCGGGCCTGCACCAGGCAAGCGCAGCCCCAGACGAGGTCGGTCTGGGTGGCGCTCGGGGAGGGGAGAAGCTGCTCCCGCATCGCTGCGGGGCTGGGACCGGGGGCACGGAGCTGCTCAGCACCACGCAGCCGGGCTGCACGCTCCTGGTGAGCACGGAGCACGGTGAGCTGGATGGCACGAGGGGTTTGGGATCAGTCCTGGAGCTGTGCTGCTGAGAGCTTCGGGACCTAAGGGCACGGGGAGGGCTGCGGTTCCTGTTTGGGTGTGGAGACAGCTTTGTAGGAGAGGAGAGAAGAGGAACGGTGAACGCTGCCCCTCTGTGCTCCCGCTCCCATCGGCAGCCTCGGCCCGAACCGCCTCCCCTTCCCCAGGAAAACACGGGCAGGCAGCGAGGTGACCACGGGGTGTTTAATGTTCTCCTGCTGCCCCTCCCCGCCCCTGGCTGCCCGATTTCTGCTTCACCTCTGACACATCAGCAGAACCGGGCGGCTCGGAGCCCCCGGCCCTAGCACGAGCACTTCTTCCTCTTCTCCTCCTTCCCCGCCGCGTGAGCCGGGAGCGGCGCGGGCAGCGGGCCGCTGCTCTTCACCCCGTCCCACGCCTCGCAGGGGGCGAGCAGCCCGCTCTGCAGCGCCCGGTAGATGGCCAGCGTCAGCATCTGGAAGGCCTGGGCCACGTTGCTGGCGTCCTTGGCCGAGGTCTCGACGTACTGGGCGCCCAGCGAGGCCGCCAGCCGCTCGGCCTCCCTCCTGCCCACCCTGCGCTCGGCCTCCAGGTCGCTCTTGTGGCCCACCAGCAGGAAGACGACGCGGAAGGGCTGCACCGTGTCCGTCACCTCGCGGTGCCACCGCCGGACGCTCTCGAAGGAGGCGCGGTTGGTGAGGTCGAAGAGCAGCATCCCCCCCGCCGAGTTGCGGTAATAGGAGCGCGTCACGGACCTTGGGGCGCGAGCAGAAGCGGGGTGAGCGGCGCCCGGGGCTCCCCTGTGTGCTGTCCCGGGGGGGGGGGGGGGAGGGGGGGCATCGCCCCTCCTGTCCCTGCGTCTCGCCTGAGCATCCTCAGCCCAGCTCCTGCCCCAGGGGAACCAGCATGGGGCTCTTGAGGCACCGTAAGAGCAGGGAGAACCTTTTGCTGTACTAACGAGCGGCTCTGTCCCCTGGTGCGCTCCTGTCCCCAGCAAAGTGGCATGGAGGTGCCCAGCAGCGGGGGGAAGCCGCTTTGCCCCGCTCCCAGCAGGAGCACCCCAGTCCCACGCAGTTTTGGGGTCTCACAGCCCCTTCGGAGCTGGAGCCAGGGCTTACGAGGCAGCCCCAAAGGGCTCCTCGTCATCGGGCAGGGGTGTGGAGAGCGCACAGCCCTACCCAAGCAGCCCCCAGGGCTGGGCTCACAGCCCCCTCCCACCCCAAACCTGGCTCCCGATGCCTCCCCACCACCCCCCCCCCCCCCCCCAATCTCCGGAGCCAGACCCCACGGCCGGATCGGGACCCACCTGAACCGCTCCTGCCCGGCCGTGTCCCAGAACTGCAGCTTGACGCGGAGCCCCGGCTCCAGCTCCACGAACTGAACGTAGAAATCCACCCCCACCGTCTGGTTGACGGCGTCCAGGAAGACGCCTTCGGTGTAGCGCCGCAGCAGCGAGGATTTGCCCACCGTGGAGTCCCCCAGCATGATCACCCGGAACTGGTAGTGCCACCGCGGCTCCATGGGCGCTCGGCGGCACCGCTGCGACCCGCCGGCACCCACCGCCCCCGCGCCCGCTGCGTGCTCGGGCAGGGTGCTGCCGCTCCTCCCGCTGCGCCTGGGGCGCGGGAGGCGTTCCTGGCCCGGCAGGGGGTGCTGGGTGCTGGGTGTGTGTACGTGGGGGTCCCTTCACCTCCTTTTTTTGCTCCTCTCCATCCAGATGGAGGCACTGGGGGGGTATTGGCGGGGTGGGTGGGGGTGACCCCCCCAGCAGTGACCCCCCCCCCCCATCACAGAGGCAGGGCTCCACGCCGGTGCTCTAGCACTCAAAAGAGCTTTTTTAATGCGGAAGGCATCTGGTTTATTTAAAACACCCCTGGAGGAGGGGGGGGAAATTATTGTTTTCACAGCCCCCAGACCAAGGCTGGAAGCACAAACCAACGTGGGAACTCAGCCCCAAGCCCCCCCAGGGGGGTGGGCTCCGGGCAAAGGGCAGGGCAGCGGCTCACCAGCTCCATCCCCGTTTCTGGGGGGGGTCCCGTCCCCATCAGCACTGGCAGCGCCCCTGGGGCTCGCCCCGTGCCGGGGGCCGGGGGCGGCTGGGGCTGGGGATGAGCCTGACGGCGCCGCAGCCCCGGGGGGGGGGCGAGGGCCCCGCGGCCCAGCGCCTGCAGGATGCCCCCCGCCAGCGTCTCGAAGGCCAGCTCCACGTTGAGGTTGCTGCGGGCCGAGGTCTCCACGAAGGCCATGCCCAGGGAGGCCGCCAGGCGCCCGGCCTCCTCGGCCGACACGGCTCGCTCGGCCGCCAGGTCGCTCTTGTGGCCCACCAGGACGAAGGCGGTGGCGCGGTCGCCGGCGGCCTCGCGGTACCACTCGGGGACGCGCTCGAAGGACGCCCGGTTGGTGAGGTCGAAGACCAGCAGCACGCCCGCGGCGCTCCGGTAGAAGGACCTGGTGATGGACCTGGGCACAGCGGGGACGGGGGTGCTGAGCACCCCCTGTGCCTGCACCGGGCCGAATGGGCACGGGGGGACCTCCCGCAGCGCCCCGAAAGGCTCCCGGGGACGGGGCAGAGCAGGACCCCCGATGAACCCAGCCCTTTCGCACCCCTTTTGAGCCTCCTTGGCTGTCCGCAGGCTGATGCAATCAGGGAGGCGATCGCCCAGCCCCAGCCCGGTCCCCTCGGCTGCCCCCCGAGCCCAGCTGTGGCTTCGCTGCCAGCTCAGCGAGGAGCTGCCACGGCCCCAAAAAGTGTCACCGTCGCGCCGAGCCCTCGCTGCCCGTCCCCGTCCACCCCGGCCTTTCCCAACGGGGACTTTGCACCCGCTGCTGCCTCCTCGAGCAAAACCCGAAGCAAAACACCGCAGACCCCGGGCACCGGGACAGGGGGACAGGGACGCGCCTCTTGGGGGGGGGGGCTGCTGGGGTGAAGAGGTCCCAGGATCCGTCCCTGGGTGCGTTTTTGGGGGATTTGTCTGATCACACCGGGGTGCCCCAGCTCCCTGGGGCGGGGGCGAGCCAGTTGGGTCCCCGTCCCCGTCCCCACCTCACCTGAACCTCTCCTGGCCGGCCGTGTCCCACAGCTGCAGCTTGGCCTTGCCGGCGGGCGGCAGCGGGACGGTGCGGCTGTAGAAATCCACGCCGACAGTGGGGCAGGGCACGGCCCCCCCCGGCCCCTCCGCGTAGCAGCGCAGCAGCGACGACTTCCCCACGGCCGCGTCCCCCAGCACGATGACGCGGAACTGGTAGTGGCCCCCCGCGTCGGGGCTGTGGGGGGGACCCGCTGCCGTCCCCATCCCGGCGGCTGGGCTGGGGCAGAAGAGATCCATCGGCCCCGGGCTGGACGGATCCTGGCCCTAGGGGCTTTGCTGCGCTGGTGGGACCGGGGCCAGGTCTCCACCCTTGTCCCCACCCCGCAGCGTTGTCCCTGGGGACAGGGACGGAGCCGTCCTCTCCTCACGCCCACCCAGGCGCAGACAAACAAAGCAGACGAGGAGGAGGGAGAGGCCGCCGGCCCGTCCTCGCAGCCAGCAGCCCAAGGGGCACAGCCCGGGGGGTGTTTGGATGTTCGCTCCCTGCAGCCGCTCTTGTCACCTGCCAGCTCCTTGTCACCGCCACCGAGAGCAGCCCGGAGGTGGCGGAGGTTGGGGCCAGGAGCCGGGGCAGTGCCCCAGGAAAGGGACCCCAGGGATGGGCTGAGGGGCTGGAGCCTCTCCTGCGCCCCCACCGCTCAGGTCACACACACCACCCCCTGCACCAGGCCACTGCTGTCCCCGTCCTGCTGCTCCCTGTTGAGCAGGAGGAACAGCTCTGTTTTCATCCCCAAATTGCTCTCCACAGAGCGCACAACTGGAGGCAGCAGCGCTCCAGCACCGCCTTTTACCGGCGCCTTTGCTACCCCTTGCCTCAAAGCAGGCGGCTCCCCCCCCTCTGGCACCCCAGCAGCTGGAGGAAGGGCGAGCAAAGCCCGGCTCCTGCTGCACCCAGCGCTGCTGGGCTGCTGCCTCA
Organism: Cygnus olor; assembly: GCF_009769625.2. Lineage (NCBI taxonomy): Eukaryota > Metazoa > Chordata > Aves > Anseriformes > Anatidae > Cygnus > Cygnus olor. Next base: position 4,653,157 of record NC_049191.1, read on the forward strand.
GCTCCCCCGGGCCTTCACCTTCTCCACCCAGAGGTGTTTTGAGGACCCCGGACTTGTGCTCCCCAGCACCACACCGGGTTAAGGGCACTCAGCAGGCGTCACAAACCCCGGACACAAACACAGGAGACAGAGCAAGAGCTTCAAGTGACCGCCTTTATTCACCCCTCCCAATATTCCACACATTCTCAAATATTCACGTATTTTAAGTATTTCAAATATTCCAGCCCCTCCCCCCAAAGCTCTTTTTCTGCAGGAACTCCCTGGGAGGGATCAGTCTTCCACAGTGAGCACACGAACGGAAGCTTCAGCAGCACCCAGAACCCACGAGGTTCCCACTGCCTGCGGCGCTCAGTGGCTGGTGCACAGCAGCAGCTCTCCCACCTGGGGGAGCTCACAGCTCACCGAGGAGCCAGGATCCCGTTACACACAACTGCGGCTGCTTTGGGAGTAGGATACTGAAGTCTCAGACACTGAAACCCTCACTCAGCTCCTCGTTCCACGTACACCTGGGGAGGGAAGCAAAAGCCCGGTCAGAACGAAGCTCAGCCTGACACAACACGCGGGGGTTCCAGTTCCTGCTGGAGCCTGGCCTCAGCCCCATATCCGCAGGATTCATCCAGCAGTCTCCCAACAAAGGCATCATCACCGACCAGGCCGTGCTCAGAGGAACGGTGACAGAGAAACAGACAGCTCATCTCACGGGGACTCTGCCCTGAAGGTGTCAGGCCACCCAATTACAGACCTTACTAACGAATCTGATCGTTCCCACCTGCAGAGCCCCAGCAGGCTGCCGCCTCCAGCACAGGCAGTCACCTCGCAGCCAGGCCGAGCTGCCCCTCGGCTAGCACTGTCAAGATCCCCCTCAAAACCACCAAGCGTCTGCTGACCACTCACAAAGACACTTACCCAATCCACTTCACACTTTCCTCGTGATTTCGGCCTTCAGCAAACTGATTCCCTTCACGGGGGAAGAGGGGCTCACGAGCTCTCAGCCTCTTCCACTAAGGGAATAATTCCTGAAAGAGACAATGGAGCCGCAGGTGGGCACCTGAAGTTGGTGGGCTGCTGCGTGCAGAAAATCAATGCTTCAAATCCAGCCCCAGTAAACACCGGCCCAGAAACCCTCACTGCATCTCTGGTCTCTACGCCAGACACGTTTCCTCAGTCTCCTGACTTCCATTCCCACCCCAGCCCCCGCCAGGGGAACAAGCTGACACAGACTGTCATCAAACTGGCCCCTCTCAGAGCTGGGCTGTACCAGCAAAAAGGCTAGGACCAGTTTGAATTTTTCCTTTTCCTCCTTTTTTGACCACAAGACCGGTATTCGGATCCGATGGGAAAGGGATCTGGAGGGACAGGCTGCCGAGCTCTGACAAGGCACACGCTCTCACCTCGTGTCCATCCCGGCAGGCAGGCCATCAGCTGAGCGAGCTCGGAAACGCCAAGGAACCTTGAAACACATTGCAACAACACCCCGAGTCAGCAACGGGCTGCAGACGCTGCTTTGTGAGTACGCGCCGCTGACACAGCCAGCCCACAGACCGAAGCCCCTGTGAGGGGGAAGCCCCCTCAAAAATGTCTGAAAAGATATAGGAGGGGCGAGTGACAGCAACAGGCAGAAGAGGCCCAGCAGTCAAAGACCTTCCTCTTGCTCTTGCATGTTGTTGGAGACCTGCAGCTATTTCAGAGCCACAGCTCTTGGATTAACATGCGCAGGAGGTAAAAACCAACCTGTTTTGGCAAAGCCTGCTATAGCTGGAGAAAAAAGGGGCAGATGCATCAAAAGCAAAGTCATCTACTGGCTTTCGATCAAATTTGATTCTCAGTTCTGCCACTAGGGCCAAGGGATGCTGGAGAAATCCCCCTTCTACCCCAACTAAACATGATTTTGGTAAGAGCAGGAAATAAGGGGAGTTCACAGATCTTAACGACTGGAGGGAATATTTTAACAGGCCCACCAGGGGGAAATCCTCCCCTGCAGGGCCTCATCAAAGGAACAAGCCCTGCAGGGGATCCTCCTGCAGGGGATCTGTAGCACCTGGAACAGGAACCGCCTTCAGAAATACCTGCAAGCAGAGGGCTGCGGAGTACTGCTGCCCTGAGGAAGGGAGGCAGCGAGCCCCACTCCCAGCACTGATGGCAGCCTGCAGGGTGTGCTCACACCACTCACCTGCCTGGTGCTGCGGGGCCACCTCCCACGCCAGGACGACGCTGGGGACTGCAGCAGTCTTGAACTCCAGGTAGCTTCTTACAGAGAAAAAGAGACATTTTAAAGCAGCAGAACAGCAGCTACACCCCCCACGCCTCCCCTTCCCCTCGCAGCGAGGCCCCTGGAGCGCTCCTCCCGGACCCCCGCTCCCCCTCAGGCCTTGTATTTCCCCCTAATGTTGCCGGGCAGCTACGGAGGCTCCAGCTGCTCGGCGACCGTCGAGGAAAACGGGTGGCTCTGGGCTCCTTTTTGACTGCATCTGCCACAGCACCGAGGCAGAGGCAGCTTCGATAGGGCCGGCCACGCTCCAGCCCCCCCCCCTCCTCCCCGGCCCAGTTTTTACCTCACCCAGGGGCAGGGAGGCGGCCATGTCACCCCGCAGCCGCGCTGCCCGCCATCCGAGCGCCCCCAGCCGCCGCCGCCCGGTAGCCGAGCCCCCGAGGCACCGATGCGGCGGGGCCGGACGGAGGGAAGGCGCAGGGAGCGGGCGGATGGCGGCGGATAGCGCCCGGGCCGCAGACCTCACCGCTGGCCGCCATTGTAGGGAGAGGGTGAAGGCGGGCGGCCGCGGGTCTTTTATAGGGAGAGAGCACGGGCGCTGATTGGCTGCTGCGGCCAGGCCCTGCCGCTGCGCCTTCTGGGAATTGTAGTCCGAGCAGCCCCCCCCGGCCGCCATGACAGGCCATGCTGCTCCCCCAAATCAACGTGCCCTCCACCGACAGCAGCCGGGAAGGAAGGGGGAAACCTCACCCCAGCGCGGCAGGAGCTGTGTTTGCAAGCCCTTAATTGCACAGGGGGCGAGCTGTGCTGTGCCACCCGCCTCCTACACAACCCCTCATCTCCCTGGCACTGACACGACAAATTTCTGCCTCCTCCGCCCCGCGAGGCGTGTGTCAGGGGCTGCTCGTTGAAAGGTGAAGGCAGCCGCTGTATTTCTCCTGCTCCATCTTTCTGGAAGGCAGGGGGAACACCCCACCCTCGGGGAATGGAAGAAAAGGTTCTTGGAAGCAGAAGTCTGTCTGCCAAGACAATCCCTCTGTCATGTTCCTGGCTCGTAATCTGTAATTAGTGGAAAGGATTTAAAATGAGAGCACCTACCAACTGATTGGAAGGGACTGCTCAAGTTTCTGCTGATACTGATGCTGAAGGCACGGCCACCATGAGAAATACGGTCGAAAAGCTGGATCTTAAAGCGAAAGCTTTGCATCCTGCCCCTGAGCCCTGGAGAAAGTGCAAAAAAAGATGACAGAGAACAATAGTTAGGTTTTTAACCTGTTCTGAGCAAAATTCACAGATCAGAAATTCACATCGCCCTTTCCAACTGGTAACCCCGCACCACAACCATGCCAGACTACTGCCAAAATAAGCTTGGCACCCATTTAAAGCAGAAGTCTGGAAATGAGCCCCAAACCTTCCATGAGCAAGCTCTTCTAAAAACAGTCCTTGTCAAAGCTGCTGGGACAGGTTACGAGCAGGTGGCCCCATCATCCACAGCCCCTGCAGCTGTTCTGCTAAGTCACAAGGCGTTCCCTGGGGGCCCAAATTCATCTGGGGACAACAGCTCACAAAAACTGAAGCTAGAAACTCCCCACTCAAATCCTAAGACATGAGAGAAACCGGGAGTTCATTGTAGCAAAAAAAAACCAAACAAAGACAACATTGGTAAACATCAAGTGTTTGGGAAGTAAATGGGGAAAATCCCCAAAGATCAGTATGGAATCCAGACATCGCCCAGTAGACCTCAGCTCATCACAGTCTGAGCATGAAGACAGATGGAGGAACAAAGCAGAGCAGTGAAAATCCTGCTGCAGTGCTCGACTGTACGGTCAGCACCGCTCCGATGGAACCTCCACTTGTGGTTTGGAGCCTTACATCAACCTGCAGGGGGAAGAGGCTACAGCTCCTTCACTGGACACCTGGGAGCAGAGTAACCCGCAGGGAAGCTCTCTGTGAAAAAGTAAGCACAACGTACTGGTGCAGTTGGATTGCTGGTCCTGAACGCAGAGGGACAAGACAAGCCCTGGCCATGCACGGATCTCAATCTGCAGCATTTTAACTGTTTTATCTATCATTGCTTCAACCCTGGCTATTCTGCAGCAGCAGCAGCATGATACTGGCTGACAGAAATGGAGCACGTACCAAGCAGTACCCTCAAAGCCCCCCTTGCAACACTTACTGCACCTGTTAAAACCATCTGGACTGGGAAATGACTGCTAAGAAAGAAAAGAGCAGTAAAACTTGATGAAAAAAGGAGGTATCTTCTGAAGAAATGTTCTGAACAACCACGAAGATAAAGAAAGCTTTGTCAGTGACTTTTTTTCTGAGCTAGTTTTATCCGTTTTCAAATGCAGCTATTGCATTTAAAACGTGCAGTCCATCCTGTCATAAAATTAATTTTGTGTCTACGTAAATCCCAAGTTAAATCCAGAAACTGGAGTATCCAGTATGGTTCACAAGCGGCACTGGGACATTGCTAGTCTGGAAGGTAAAAATTCCTCTCTGATCTCACTTAGCAGAAGCTGGGGATTAGCAAACCAGTAATAAGGAAACCAACAGCACTTACAGATCAGAGTAAAACACCTCCATTTCTCAAAAGGGATTCCGAAGAATCCGAAAGGTGCTCAGCACTTCTTGGCAGCGTGCGCGACATGAACCTGTCTCCTGAAACTGGTCCAAATAACAGGGATCTTCTCTAGGCAGGCACAGAGAAAACATCACTGCAGGTGCCTGGTCAGACCCCGGAACTTGTACACGCTTGTTAACCAAGAGGTTTCACGCCCCTCGCCTTCACACCACTGGAAGCCAGTCAGAATTTCCCCCAGGCCATCCCCGATGCTGGCTTTTGATTAACCACACGGTAACGGCAACAGGATACCCTGCAAGCCTGGCAGCTTATGGTTTGGCAATCGCCACTCAATGCCCAACAGGAGTAACACCCACCTCTGTGCAGCTCCACAGCTGGCTGAACTTCTTCCAGTCTCCGTGACTCAAATTGTCATCCGAGAGCCCCTGCAATTTAAAGAATAATCTACACTGGGTCATCACAGCTCAGCCAAGTAATGTCATAAGAATGTTTAAGTCATTTTTGTGACTAAATGCTGCATGCTAAAAGGCAGAATACTTCAGAATCTAAATCACAGATTTTGATGCAATTTACAAGAATTACATAATCTCAGTGAGCTGTGCTATCATCTGCCTCGGATTCCTTGCCTTTAGCACATAAAGATAAAAGCAGAATTTACCTTACTACGTGGAGTCCTCATCTTTCATCTTGCATTACACCAAATGGTAATTAATCAGGGCTTTTCCTGTAGCCATCCACAAGAAACAGAATCCCACACTCTGTTTAACTTGGATTCCAAAACAAACCCTACACATCCAGGTGACTGGCTGTTTTGTAGCTCCACAAAAAAAGTCTCCTCTGCGCTCCAGGTGCTGCAATAGTGGCCAGGAGCTGAAAATGAACATTAAGATGAATAAGTGATACACGAAAAAAAAGTGCAGAGAGATTACCAGCTCAACAGAACATTGGCTGAGATTCACAAACAACCCCAAAAGACTGGCAGGGGTGATTAAAACCCCACGCCTACAAAGTAACGCGAGGGAGGATGCTTTCTCATCTCACCAGCCTGGTGCTGCACCTCTCCCATCCGTAACAAGGTAGGGAGAGGAAACTGCCTCCTGTCTCACTCACCCCAATTCCCTGGGTGGGGGAGCAGTTCGATTCTACCCCTGTCTCTTCAGGGTAATTCCCAGCTTTGACAGACAGCTGTTAGAATTTGATTTCCTCTCCTAATGCCCTGGGCTTTTCCTGACCCCCTTCCCTGTTGCTGGGGGCTGCCCTTCCCTTCTCTGCCAGCAGAGAGGGATTGGCCTGTTATTTGGACCAGTTTCAGGAGACAGGTTCATGTCGCGCACGCTGCCAAGAAGTGCTGAGCACCTTTCGGATTCTTCGGAATCCCTTTTGAGAAATGGAGGTGTTTTACTCTGATCTGTAAGTGCTGTTGGTTTCCTTATTACTGGTTTGCTAATCCCCAGCTTCTGCTAAGTGAGATCAGAGAGGAATTTTTACCTTCCAGACTAGCAATGTCCCAGTGCCGCTTGTGAACCATACTGGATACTCCAGTTTCTGGATTTAACTTGGGATTTACGTAGACACAAAATTAATTTTATGACAGGATGGACTGCACGCATTAAGGGAACGTGGCCCAAACACTCCCATCAACCTCCTTCCTAAAAGGAAATGCACAAGCTGTTTTAAGCCCTGTAGCACCCTTAAAGAGGCCTCAGTGGGTAGTCTCTGTTGGCCTCTGTACTCCCAAATTGTTCTCCCCATAGGGGCCCGAGGGTCTGTATATCAGAGCTATCCTGGAAGCTTGGGATGCCACTAATGACGGATCAGACCATTACCAACTTTCTTTCTGTGACAAAACTAGAAGACAGCAAAATGATTTTGCCCCAGGGTCACTGTCTGTGAGGGGTGCTACTCTGTGATAACCTGTCCCACTGTCCTTTAGACAGTGCTGCTTCCCTTCATCCTCCACGTCCTGCAAATACCGGGTCTGTGACAGCTGTCTGGCAGCACCATAGTTCATGAAGCTTAGATGGATGTGGCTTATCCATCCATTAGGGAGTATTAAACCGGACAGCAATGCTGGCCAGCCACAGAACAGCAACACAGATTTCTATTGATAAAGTAATCGTGGCTTCGGGTCACCTCCTGCAGCGAATGACGAGGGCTGCTTTATAAAAGCTAAAGTTTGGGGGGATAGAGAACAGCAGGTCAAAAAGAGAACGAAGGGCACACAGAGTAGCACTCCTGTAGCACAGTAACAGAACCATCTAGAAACCATGTAACTGCAGAACACAAAAACCTTCTTTACATCACCTCCAGAACGCCACTCTATTGAGCAGACGATTTCCAAGAAGAGGGGCATCATTTTGTTCAGTGCTCAGCACCACCGACCAGCTACATCCGAAGAAAAAAGCACTCTGCTCTCTTCCACCTCTCCGCTGCCTTTGAAACACTGCGCCGGGAACATTCATTTCCTTAAATTCAGAGTAACTCAAGGTTAGGACACTGTTAACAGCCCACAGCAGTCAAAAGCATAGCAGGAGGAAAAAAAATTCACAGCCAGTGAGAACGCAGGGGTCCAGCAGTCCTCTTAGCACTTGTTCAGAAGTTTGCTTAATCCAGCATACGTTACCATCACCCTCATATTCACGGTATGTTTACCATTGCAGTTGATAAAAAGACCACAGACTGACAAATATATCATAATTATGGACACAAACAAAGGCGTAGTAGAAGTAGGTTTTATGAAAGTATTTAAATTTTGTGGCAAATCTCTGCATCAACATGGGGAGGGAGGCAACTTAATGCTTTGCAGTAGCAATTTCAGTTACCAAACTATTTCTTGGATAGACATTTATTACAGGTAGTTTATCTGTTCCTGTTTCTCAAAGAGTTTAAGGCACAAAAGCCTGAAAAGGGCTTATAACACATACATAAGTGCTATCATTTTCGCTGTCACCTCTAACGCAACATAATATTAGCTTAAATATATTGCTCGTCCATCCGGCTTATACAACATCCAGTAGAAAAATGCTTTCCAAGTTAGCAACAATTTGTTGCACAAAATATAGATTGCTCTGACCCGTTTTTGCTGCAAGATCTTCAGTTTCACCATATACACTCTGACAAGACAGTGGAAGACGCTGTGAAACCTCAACATCATCACGAGACCATCAAGGCCTGTCCACAAGGAAAAAGGCATGATACACAGAATAACATTTAAACAAGGTTGTTGGTAAAAGTGTTTTAAACTGCTTGACTGGTGAGGAATTATTTCCTCACACATAGGTGGAGAGGCAAGCCAAACACGCTAGAGACCACCTGGTGGAAGGCATCGGTCTGTAGTAGTTATAAAACGCCTTTCTGTCTTTACTTTCCAAAATGCTCTTCAGGTAGATTGCTTAAGAACACCAAGCTATAAACTCACTAGCTCAAGATCACAGCTTAGATTAAGCAGAACACAAACTTTCATCTACACAGTTCTTTCCCGTACTCAGTTTACAGCAACCTTACCCAGTCACTAGAAAGCTTCTGAGACATTTTAGCAGTATCTGACAGTGACTCTTCAAAAAATAAACAAACACATTTATGAGAGTTGGATCAAATGACTAAAGACAGTTAAATGGGCATCAAAACAGAAAGGGGGGCAGGAACCAAAATGCAGAGTGTAATTTTACTTAAAAGACCAACTTTTTTATTGTACGTTGGAGTAGAGTCTTTCCCCTGTGCCATCTCGTTGAAAGTTTATAAATTACAAGAAGTATTACGAGTTCACTTCAAGACAAAAGGAATAAAACTGCTGCAGTTCTAACTTTCACCATGAATCAAAATTACCATGATGCTCCTACGATACTCATGTCGTACAGGAAACGCCACAGGCCTCCTGTACTTTGAGTAACAGACCTGGGTGCACAAAGGGCCACCCCTCACTACTGCAGGATCCAGGTGCAGCGTAACAGTCCGGAGCGCACTGGCGGGTTTGTCACACAGACAGTGCCTCAGCAACGAGGCTATAACATAGCTGGAATCTCTGACGAGACAGTGTCCAAAGGCTGCCAATGACAGTCCATCAAGGCATCGTAGAGCTCTTCGCTCTGTTCCATAAACTGTTTATTTGCTTCATGGACGTCCAACTGAGGCGTCGGGTCTGAAGGAAGAAAGACAGACAAATAGGTCACATGCCAAATGCGTTAGAAAAAACCCCACCCCATAGATGTTAGTTTTATGAAAAAATGTGGAGGGATTCCCAAAGCATTCCCATCGCTCACCCAGTCATGAACCTGACTAGAACAGCCCTGGTAAACCTTTGCGCAATGGGATAAGAGCTAACTAGGTGCAGATATGTCCCTCTTGTCAGTGGTGATTGCCCCCCTAGCAGAGCCAACAGAGAGAACGCATACCTGCACCTCGCAGCCCAGTGTAGCCACTTAAACTGCCAAAGAAGGTGGGTTGGCACTAAGGCACGGGACTGCAAAGTGGAGCAGCGGAGGCGCAGGCACACGTTCCCTTCTGCTCCCTCCGCTACGGGGTCAGAGTGGATGGCTGGGGACGGTAGCGTCTTACGCTGCTGCAACAAGAGTCACCAGAGCTCATCTGCCAAAGCCTCGAACATCTCAAAGCATTTCACAGTTAGTAACCAAAGAAGTGCCAGTGACAGCCAGTGAATTAAGCACGAACATGTGCCCTGTTTTACAGCTGGAAGAATTGTCTGTAAAGCATTTTGGGGCAGGAGAGTGACCCAGTGGCTACGATTCTGCTGCTACCAATGTATACTTAACAATTTGCAAAAATTGACTCATTGCATTACCCAAACCACCTGTAGGATTTAAAGCTCACCTAACAACACCCACAATCTAAAGGCTAGGTTACCAAACTAGCACAATCACTTAGGTCAGTAAGCAAGTACCAGAGTGCAAAGAAACTAGCCAACTGAATGGAAAAACTAGAAAGCACACCTGGAATAAAATGTTTGTAAACATGTTTGGTTTCAGCTATATCATGTTGCAACACATCACAGGGAAACACAATTAAGAACAGAGTGATGCACTGGCAAAACATTATTTCAGCTTCCTACAAATTTCAACATATTAGTACATAGGAAATTTAATCAACAAGCAAAAGACACCCCAGAGATATTCTAATTCCAGCACTGGTGTTTTAGTTTCAGCAGAAAGGAAAGCTCTCGTGTAACGCTTTGAAAAGCCAGCGAGGGCTTTCTCATTGACATCATTGCTTATAGCCACAGATCATACACAGGATCTAGCTGCTTTCTACTTCTACCATTTTTTGGTTTTTGTTTTTAAGAGAATAGTAAGATACACTGTATAGCGCATATTCCATTCAAGACCGAAATTTGGAATTACTAGTACAAAATAAGTATTTCTTGCATGAATAAATGAAAACGGCTCATATGTATATTTAAAACCACGATATTTTAGTGGTTCATTTCAACTAATGACTGCTAAAACAAATATTTTACCAGTATGCTAACTGATATTATTTCTTTTTAAAACAATAAGCCCAGTTTAAGTATCCTGGACTCTAAATAACAAGAATCTACAGAAAAACAGAATAACTACATTGTTTTTGTAGCCTACCAGAAAAGAAAAAAGGGATAAAATCTTGTATATTGTAGAAGACTAGTATCTGTATTTTCAGGGCAAAGGAGATGTGAACACTAAACCACAACTGGTCTCAATGCTAGTGAAGTCAATTCGTTTCAGCCCTGACAAGGTCTAGACTAAGAATAGCAACCGTAAAATAAGGATGCAAGCCAGGTGATAGGGACCAGCAAATTTTCTCAGACCTCCAATTTACTCAAAGACAAAGGTATATTATACATTGAATTTAGGGGCCAATTTGAGAAAGACTCTCCATCTGCAATCAGCGCAAAGGAAATACACAACTTCAATAAAGAATTCAGGAAACATACCTTCCAATGCATCCTCACCAACTTCTTCATATGACTGCAAAGACAAAAAAAAGCCCTTAGGACAGCAGATACTATTTTTTTAAAAAACAAACATCACCTGTTGATTACTACTGTCATACACTGACTTTTATAACTGACTGATTACAACACAATTCTTCACGCACAAGCCCTCCGATCCACTCCCACAAGGCTCCAGGGGGAGATCCCACACTAAACTTCTAACAGAGGCAGCAGTTCTTGAAATTCCTGTGGTGCAGTGGGTGGCTGTCTTGATCTGTTTTATCCTCTAAACCGAGGCCTATGAAGGATCCCAGAAGTCAGTCTCAGCACTGGCTGTCTGATTGCCCATATCAAGAAAAACCTTCTACCATGACAACTGTATTTAGAGCCCCCTTATGCCCCACAGACCTTTTTACCCACCCAGTCCTAGGAACAACCCCTACACATGACAACAGCGCAGGCCAGGGTCTTCTGAACGGTTTTGCTTCCTCATCAAGTAGCTATATGAAAACAGAAGAGCTTGAAGATAACATGTGCCCATTAGAGTTTAGAAAGCTGTTTTGCGCTGCCAGATCACTGCAGAGTGAGCGCTTTGCCCGGTCCTACCTGCATTGTGCTCTGCGTGTAGCCGTACTGGGGGTAGCTGTAGCTGTAACTGCCCGTGTTCTGGTCGTAGCCCCACTGGGCGTAGTAGTTGTGATATTGTTGGTAATATTGGTTATAATTATAGCTGTACATCTGATTGTACTCCATTGGTTTCACACGATTACTTGAAAAAAAACAAAGCGGGAATAAGTTACAAATAATGCAGAGCAATTACGAAAAAGCAGAAGTGAAATAGCTTAAGGTACAGAGGGTTTATTCTAGCATGCAAATTTCATTCTTTACAATATATTCACTATTTATTGTGGTAATTTTTATCATTTGCATACGTGTGCAGAAAGAAAGAAGCGGTTTCTATTTAACCCCCTTTCCTGTATTCATATTCATCTTCATTAATAAAATAAACACTGCTTTCATTCTTTATGAGTAATTTAGTATCACCTCCTGGCTTTGGGAAGGGAAGAGTTTGGGACTACAGGTCTCAGCTTAGAATATCCTGAGCCATGATCCAGATTCTTGGGTCCCTTTTTCTTTCTGACAAATACGAAGTACTACTCTGCAGCCTCCTGAGACGAGATACTGAGTCTTGCTTTACATGAAGAGCTAAAGACTTAGAGCCTTGCAAAAGAACTGGGGTTTCTTTTCGTGAGAACGGTCCAAAATCTCTCCCTTCTGCCACTGTCACAAAGCCTAAGCAACAACAGGTTGTCCCCATTCTCACTGAATTGGATGGTCTTCAATGCAAATAGTTTAAAGAGCTCATAAGTAAAAAGGACTACGAGTAATTAAAAATGTATCTGTTTAACAGCCTGTGAGCTAATGAAAATTCTCATTCCTTGCCATACAGAGGCAGCATTCCCAAGAAACTGGGAATCCCACCTGATTATCAGGATTTGAAATAATGAGATGACAAATGTAGCTTGCAAATGAGAATGTCACACGCAAAGCTTTATCTAATGATGAAATCAGTGAGAAGTAGGAAGAGGGAAACATCAGTCTTCTTACCACAGTACATTCCCTTTTCCCTTCCTTATCCCCCCAAGACTTCTGAGGTTACTGAAAATCTAAATATTATTCAAATAGGGAGCAATTACTATTATTCGTATTACCCTAGTGCTACGAGCCCCAAGTCAGACCAGGATCTCATTGTATCAGGTTCTGAACAAACACAGAAAAAAAAGTTAATCCCTGCCCCAAAATCAGTAGACATTGTAATAGAATTAGCAAGGTAATTGAGCTTTGCTATCCAGAAGTCAATAAGCAGATTTAGATTATTTCAATTTAATGCAAAGGAACATATACTTTAAAAATAATCACATTTAAATACAGTGTGTGTATGTGTGTGCATTTAATAATGTATATAATTAAAAATAGTGTAAAATGTTTAGTCTTGATCTAACGTTATAATTTGATTCCTCTGCATTCTGATACTCTAGCTAGTTTACTATATGTGTGTGTATTCCTTCACTTTGTGATGGAAACATCCAGGACACGCACCCAAATCACTAAAAGTTATTAAAAAATGCACGTGTTTTCATAAGATACTGCTCTTAAATATGACATCTGACTGCTCTTATACTCACGCTTTTGGTATAGCCACACTCAAGCGTACAGGTTTAGAACCCAACCCCACGGCTCCTTGACACTCTGTCAGCGCTCTTTTCTGTTCCAGTTCATCCGTGAATTTCACAAACCCGTAACCTCTGCAGAGATACGGAATAATTTGTATCAAGCAAAAGCAAAAAAAGCCACGCTGCTTGTTTTGTAATATTTACAGTGAAGTCTAAATTGGTTTTGAAAAACACAGCAAATGAAACACTTGCGCTAGGGCTTTTAGGAGAGATTAAATGATTCCCTGTTCCAGTTGTTTTGCATTGTTTGCAGAACGTTTGACATGTCTGAACTTCGGGAGCACTTTCAAGAGCTTCAGAAAAGTAAACTGAATCTTGTGCCAGTGGATTCTGGGGAACTTGAAGTGAGCTGACACAAGACATGTTGAAATGCGTGAACAGACAGTAGCAAAGCCTCAAAATCTATATTGGGAGGATACCGATAATCTAAACGGTTGCAAGTCAGCACAGGATTGACAAGACACAGGCATCATCGCCATACCTAAAACTGCCCCACTCTGAAGGAAAACTTTGCTTTTCCATAGGATTGACCGAGATGCACTTTCTAATCAAGTCCTTTTTTCAACACAAAACTACTCAAACAGGCTTTCTGTCATTCCCAACAACCACACGATCCCATCAGCGTTCTCAAGAGTGGACCTGAAAAGAAGCTCTTAACATCAACTTGCTAAAACCTGCTGACAGCACAACTTGATCAGGGTAACGTGCAGCCAGCACGCCCTCACCTCTGCAGCAATGCTCCCCTGCAGCACTGAGCAGAGCGTACATTAGCCAGAGAAAAAACATTAATTCCCCCCAACCCCAAAAGTCCTTTGCGTGGGATTTGATGCTGTAGTGAGTCAGAAGCAACACAACAGCATCCAAGAGGGCAGTGCCAGGATCCCAGGATGGGATGGGCCGCCTCACGCAGCAGAAAGATCAAAGACTTAGGTGTGGGAGGGAAAGAGGAATCCATCTAGGTGAAGGAAGGAGGTTGGGAGGGAAAGGGCTTGCCTACCCGGGGAAAAGAACGAGCCGTAAGCGAGGGTGTAAATTTACAGCGTATGATCTATTCTGTGGGAACAATTAAATGCAAAATAACACACTCAGAAATTCTGAAAGTGGCATCACCTAGCATTCATAGTACGGCCACACTGGAAGCTATTACAGAGCAGTCAGTGCCCCAGAAAATGCAACGTCTTGCACAGCAAGCTACACATACAAGTCCAAGTATATATTTATATATACATATGTGCGTGTGTATATGTGTGCTCCCCACATACAGAAGCCCAAATCAAAGCTCAGACTTGTCTATATACAAACTAGATAATTAAGCAAGAGCAAAGCTCTACATGGGTACCCATTCTGTTTAAAATTGGTTATCTTAGTTTAACTTGCCCTCTCTGAAAGCACTGTGGTGAATTAAACCAGTGTAAATCAATATTTAAGTCAAATTCAGGTGTTCACACACAACAGTGTGTACGTTTCTAAGCTGCTACAAAAACTCCCGTAGCCTTTCAGACAGGACCAGGAGTGTTTAAGTGAAACCATGAATGTTGCCAGTTCCAAACTAGAGACGGATGGAGAGTTAGATGTAGTGCACAGGTGGCTGGGTGCAGCAAGGCAAAGAGCCATTCTTCCAACATATTGGGATGCTTATTTTTTTTCCATATCAGTGGCTAAACCAGATTTTGTAAAGAAAAAAAAATAAAAAATCCCCTGCCAAAAATAACCCCAACAGAGAGTCATTTCTATGAGGTCAGGACCTCCCTGGCAGACACTCTGTCCTGTCCCAACAGTTAAGAGAAGGTCCTCTCTTGCCTGGACAGGAGGTGCTGGGAGGAGCCTTCCTGAGCCTGGAAGGGCCTGAGCTTCACCAGGCACGTCCACAAACCCCAAGATCCTCTCTCGCACCACACTAACACCTGCATTGCCTCAGCTTTGAGTAACTGCACAAGTCACAACAAAGCCCTGGCAGCAACAGCCCAGGGGAGACTGCTGTGCTCTTCCCAGCAATATGTAAACCCCTGTCCCTTCCCCAGCTACCACAGGTCCCCTTTCCTTGTGGTCTGCACCTAGGAACTGTTCCCAAAGCCACCTACTGGCCCAACGTCCATCACCCACCACCTATTTTGCAGCACGTACAGCAAAACAGGAGCTGGAGGAGGCACCTGGGCACAGCTGGTCTCAGGCGAGGTGGCAGAAACAGCACAGAGCGTGACAGAGCAGCTCTGCAAGAGGTTCAGGTTGGACGTAAGGGAGAACTTCATTACTAGAGAGCTGTTGCAGCACTGGAACAGGCTGCCCGGACAAGTTGCATTATCTCATCCTGGGAGATTTTCCAGGCTACACAATTCATGGCTGACCTGATCTTGTGTTGGCAGCAGCCCTGCTCAGAGTGGGAAGTTGGACAAGACACCTCCAGACATTCCTTCAGAGCAATGCATCTAAAGAGTGAGAAACCCTTACGTGAGACAGAGGGAGATCTACAGCCACAACACTCTCCTAGGCATTGGATCAGAATACTGTATGTCACTGAAGCCATGTTCTGTTTTGAAAAATAAGGATGGTGACCAACTGGTGGACCAACGGAGTGGTCTCTCTTCTAAGAAAAGAGTTTCATTTTCTGCTCTTTAGAAAATGTTTGATTAAGAAAGCTAAGGCTTTGACATCTGTTTTTGATGAGACATTTCCAGTGAAGACGAACAATACAGCTACTAACTACATGACAATGAATCATAGCTTTGTTCGCCCTACCCTATGAGAAACAAAAAACTGTAAAGCTTCCCTAAGAATATACACTCAATAGCTGAAAGACTGCAAAAGCAAAATTCTATCTGAAAGTCCAGGAGCCAGTGTTTATAGATCACTTAGGCATTTTTCAGCATTTTCAGAAGTGCAGTAACATACTGCCAACACACAAGGAGCACGACAGAAGAGTGACAATATGCCATGGTGACCTACCAAAACCCAAACACTGCAGAGTGAATATCCAAGAACACTGTATTTTTAGCAGGTATGGGATCTACTAAACTTATATAACTAATATTTTTCCCTTGCTGCATTACATCTTTCCTATTGCTGCATGTGAAGTGAAAGAAAAGAATGAATAAAACATAACTTACTTGGATACTCCTGCCTGGTCCAAAACAACTTTTCCACCTCTACACGATGGATAAACTTTAACAAAAAACTCATATAACATGCCATCATCCACATCAGGGGTCAGATCTCCCACGAAAAGGGAATATTCTGGACTAAAGAAATCAAAAGAAAACTTCTTCAGCACAAATACACACACACAGACAAAGTGTGCTGAGCGACAGCTAACATTGAGCCTACGAATTTGACTTCAGAGAGAAGTGATATTAAAGGACATCTACTTGATATTGCTTTGTATTTAAAGATAATTCCATTTTTTAGTTCTCAGAGGATATTGAACTGGGTACCATATATGAATTTCTAATACAGCAAGGAAACATTGTATTGTTTATAGATTTGCTATTTCCTACATACTGATCTTAAATTATAGTATATAAATTAGATACTTCGATGTTAAAAAGTTTAAATATTTAAAAAGACACTCCTGACAAACCAGCTGAGCCACACAAAAGATAAAGCATAAAACTGACAGGTGATCTAAGTTAACCTCTCTCTGCTAAAGGCTCATGGAGCCAGAAAGGTTGTGTTATCCATCTGTAACACACGACTACTTCCAGAGCAAACAGAACCGCAAGAATTAGTTACCAGATGTAAATCTCATTCTTTGCCCCATCTGTAATGCCTTGATTCTAATCTAAAGTTATTTTTTTAAAGATTCATAAATAATCATCTAAAATAAAAATACAATTGCAGAGATATGACTAACACTACCCTTGTAAATTGCAGGACTGTGTTGTTTTCACCCTAGTACACACCTGCCTGAACATCTCCTTGTGTTATTAACTCAACTGTGTAAGCGTTTCTGGGCAGGCATTATGAAAGGTATTCACACCACCCAACTTCAGAAGCCTAATTTAGCCCATTCGCCTCCTTCCACACCTTTCACTGTCAAGGGAGAAAGATGGGCTCCTCCAGAGGGCAATTCCGAGCGCCTCTCCCTCTCTGCTGACTGCGGTGGTACTCCAGCCAGTTAAGCCAGGTGGTGTGAAACCACTGCACCTATATCCAGGTGCCAAACACATTCATGGCATTATATGGTGCCAGCATGCTACAGCATCACAAATATTTCTAGTGTGTTCCAAGACGGTTTAATGTAATCCACATTATTAATTGTGGGATTTAGTTATCTGGCACTGCTCGACAAAATGGTACAAGACTCGGTTCTATGCATCCCATGAATTCTTTCCTGTCCAAATCTGCTAGCTGTACATCTTGTCCTGCAGCGATGAACTTGTGGGTTTACATATTTTGAGTACTCTTTGCAAGCTAATTGATAAGGAGACATGAAACAGGCAAAACTAATATTTGAATATTGAGTGTTTACCTGTTATCGGGCTGTTTTCCATACGTTGCATAATTCAATTTAAATCGCTTTGCCTGAAACAAGGCAAAAATGAATCCATACATTCAAACGTTTCCATGTGTATCCAAACAATTAGGAAAAAATACAATAAGCTAACTTTACGTACTTTTAAAAAATTTAATACTAACAGATGTTCAGTGCTGTCAGGCCAGTCAGTTAAGGTACCAAGAACAACATTTTTGTTTTACTTCAGCACAGCTATAATAATGAAAATCAGCAAACAACCTGCACCAAGAGGTTTGGACTGTCTTTACTTCAACAGTTTATAAAGCTAGTGAAAGACAGGTGGACCTTACATAGCATCAAATTTTTATTTCTTTACGGGAGGAAAGAAAACTGAGGTACTAACAGCAAGCATTACATGACTTCTAATTTTAAGGTCTTAAACTGAAATGATAGCACATATAGTTGGACATTTGTGAATTACAAGAATACTGACAGAGCAGAATCTGCCACACTGGAAAATGGAATTAATCCCTGATTCTAGAAGAATGCCTAAATATTTTGCTCTGGATGATGCACTCATTTATTTTGGGGAAAAAAAAAAGGGGGGGGTCATCTGAAAGACTTACCTGTCGTTTGATAGTGGAGGCCTCCCTAAACTTTGCACTTGAGCTTTTTTTTAAAAAACAAACATTCCCCAGGAGCCTAGATTTGTGTCACTGGCACATCTGAAACTCATAGCCCCCATCCTACCAGCTTTCATCCCACCTCACATTTAAATTTGACCAAGATCTAAGGAGCTGAAGATCTTCTGCCTCAAAATCCTGCGGGTCTCAATCCCAGAGGCACTCTTACGTGATGCTCAGCACACAGTGACCCAAGTAGGCTCACTGCAGAGTGCAATGGTAACTGCTATTTTCTTCCGAAACATGTCTGACAGAGGAAGAAGCAAAGGGTTGCACTCCTTTACAAGAATACTGGTTTCATAACTCACCCAGGCAGTGGAAGACCTAAGCTGGATTCCCTTGTCAGTATGAGGGGCTTCAAAACCATTTTTCTATCTCCCAACAGGCTTCCAAAGCAGACATCCCTCTGTACTACACAGTGGCATAGCATCAAAGAATTCAATTTGGTCAAAGAAAGCAAGCCTACTGTGAGTCCATAACCTAGAGATCAGAATGTTTGTTTAGTACAGCGGAGAGCCTAGAGTGCTCCTGTGCCTTGCACGATGTATTCCCTCCAAGATAGTGTAAATAATTCTTGGGAAATAGAGCAAAGACTTAACTCTAGGCTATAATCATGTTCCTTGCATGCTTGCATTCACTGGTGCACAGTGGTACACAACTCTTTCTGCGGACCATTTACAAGCTTAGTTTCCTAACATAAAATTGAGATTCCATTCTGAAACACTTTGATTTTTTTTTTTTTTTTTGGATCTAGTTCTTCACTGCAATACTTTGGGTGTAAAATCAGTGAGAAAACTGAGAGTATTTCCACTCTTACAGGAACTGGGGACACTAATTCTGTAAAAGAGAGACAATAAGAGCAACACAGCTCTCTGTTATTCCTTTGGCAGATTCAGGATTTAAAAGTAAATAAAAGAGTGAGCCACATTCAGTTTTCTGCAATCAAGAGAAAAAGTATCTAAACGCAAGAGACGAGCTGGACAGTTGCCTGCTGAGGGCACTGGTTTAGGCTGCCTACATTGGGGCTCTGTCTGACATCTGTAATTCCCTCCATGTATTATGGAAATCATCCCTCCAAAAAACACTACATTTTGAATTAAACTCTGGATAAACGCCAGTATTTCCAAAATCAAACTTCAATTATTATCTTCTCACAGGAGCTGTTCTCTTTCTCTCTCTGGTGACTACAGAAGGCATCTAGGAAGATCAGCTTCCCTTAGTCAGGGCCTCTGACTTGCAATATATGGGTTATTAAACGGGACAGGAGATGACCTCCAGACCTCTTATCTACCCCTTTCGATAGGGGATGTCATCCTCTTAGGAAGGCTGACCAAATAGTTCAAGGAACACCACCCGAACTTCCCAGTTTCCAACTCAGTGCATTAACTACTCTGAAATAGACGTCCATTTACCTTAATATATCACACTGTAATAGAGGTGATTCTAGAGCTGCCTTATGAACCAGTCATCCCAGCTACTGCAGCCAAATTCTGTGGGTACAACGGACAGCTGTGTCAGCCATCCCATTTTAATATCCTACACGTTCAAGTCAACACCCTAAAATTAGCCTCTATGACTATTCCTCCTCTTCTTCCTAACTACCTAGCTTTTAGGTACCTGAGACATTTGTTATGTATTGCAATTATAAAACGGACTAGCTCTTTCTCCACTGTAAATGGGTTTGAATAACTTTTCTTTGCTAAGGGCCAAGAATAATGCAAGGCTTAAAAGTCACTTTTCTCTTGCAAATCAATGTTACGCAAAACTCAGTGTAAACTTGTAAGTTCATCTTGTGCATATATCACAACGTGCAAACTATAGAAAATGCATATGGAACTACAAATGGAGAGAGACAGAAGGACTGTGGTACGTATACTCAACCTATTTTTTCCTTGTTCTTCTCTGGTTTCTCATCAGTCCAACTTTGGTAACAGTAGAAAGGCTCAGAAATAGAAAAACACACCACAACATTTCTATACCTGGATATTATCCAGACATTCAAACAAAAATTAACATTTTTCCAATAATTATCTGAGTAAGAACATAATAGCTTTATGTTCATTAACTTAAGTCTAAAGAAAAGAACAATCCCAGTTTGCTAACTACTTGTCTGTAATCATTATTCAAAATACAGTTTCTACTTCTATTTCTTCACAATTTGCTTTTCTACTGGCTGATTTGATTTACTTACCGGTGTAGCACCAGGAAGCGGTTTTCCATTGATTTTGTGTAAACACTTCTCTGCAGTAGCTAGATCTGCAAATTCTACAAAGCAATAGCCTGCTGGAATTCTGAACATAGACACAGGAGAGGAGAGAAAAGGATTTCAGATTTAAAACATTTGAGGAGGACTACTATATTTTCAGATAACTGCAAGGAAATTTGCTATAGCAGCAATATATAGAACAATTTCCTTTTCAAAGTACAAACGTTAGCTACCAAGCAGAATCTAGCACAGTAATCTTGGATCTTCACTGAAGTGATAGCCCCTACTTACCAGTAAGTCAGGTCAACATAAGGACACAGAAAATACTTTTGCTCAGTTGTTCCACTTCCTCCTTTCACGGACTATAACTTTTCCCACCCAAATTTAAGCAACCGAAAAACGAAATTGCAGCATTTACAAAAACACAAGACTACGTTATCCTGTGTACAGTCACCCATTCTAAACGAACTCAGAAGGTCTTCACGTGGCTCTTTCTAAGTTAGACTTCCCACCTCTGCTAGCATCATGTAGCTGCACTAGTGCAATGATTAACAGACTTGTCACTGAAGTCTTCAGCCCAGAACACGTAATTCCCAGATGGACTGTATGCCATACGTGTGCCATTCTGAAGGAGTGCTGAAGCACTGCAGGATGGTTCACTGATGGGGAGGTCGAAGAGCCAGCAAGTTCCTCCCCATTGCTATCATCAATACACTCATATTGTTGGCAGCAATGGTGAAAAGCTGAAAGGGAAAATCACGCTCGTACGGACAGGACCACAGCGATGCCACGTAAAGGGCAAACAGTTCAATCCAAATGTAGAGATGCAGTGGCAGAACGAATTGAGAACAAGCAGAAAGAGTTACCCTGTCAACCTGTTTCGAATGATTTTTACACTCAGTACAAGCTCTCCCATGGTGGCAAAGGCTCTTGAAACAAAGTTTTCATCCATATATGGCTCCAGCTACAAAAGCAAAAAAGTAAGTTAGATCAGGGCAACTACAAAAAGGAGAATATATGTGTCAATGTCACCCTAAGCAGTTAAAACATTATTGAGAAGTATTTTACCCTTACACTTCAAAAAGAAGACTCATTTAAGAGGGTCGATGCCACTCAAAACCAGCAGGCATGCATGAACCAGGCTCAACAGTCTGCAAAGTGGAACCCAAGAGACAGCATGAATTTCAGAGAACAGGGAGCTTTCACAGAAGGACAAAAGCCACTCAGAGACATACAGCAACAAACTGAGCGTTCACTACACAGGAGCAGGGGGTAAGGAGATGGCAAGCTCCTTCTCTCTATGCAAACGGAGGTTGGCCCAGCACTGACAGTACACAGGTGTGGCGCAGCCCGGGGTGCTATGACGAACGGGTGGCGTGCGTCAGGTAACACAGCCTCCATCGAGCTGGGGTCGGGGTTTGCAGAGCCGTGCCAACCTCACGCAACCGCGGAGCTCCGTGGGGCAGCACTGGGAGTCCTCTAGTCGCAGCCCGCAGCGGGTCTGCCCGTGGGTGCGCTGACCGTGTTGTGGGGTGTACGCGGGAAGGCAGCACGGTGTGTGTTAGGAGGGATGTGATGTGGCTGTGGTCCTGTGTGAATGACGACACCATGTGTGTGTGTGCGGGTGTCTGGATGGCGTAAGTGGCTGAAAAGTACGAAATGGCACTGCAAGTTGGACTGAATACACGATGAAGGTACTGGGACACAGTTTAGTGGGTGAGATTGCTGGTAGGGTGATGGTTGGACCAGATGATCTTGAAGGTCTTTTCCGACCTTAAGGATTCTAAAAGGATGCCTCCGTGTAATGCAAAGTGGCACGGTAAAGAAGAGAACTAACAGAAATGAGGATTGTGTGTAATGCACGTGCTGACAGGCAGCTGCACCGTGTGGGACAAGCAACAGGGGGTACGGTGGCTGCGTGTTTGCGAGTGAAAAGAGTGATTGTGCATGCATGGAGTTCGCACTGGCATCATGCGGGCGGTGTGGAAGAGATGAAGAGGTGTGGGGAAAATACAGATAGCTCCGTGTGAGTACAAATTCCTATGGCCTTGTGGTGATAGCCCTGGAGCATGCCTGTGTGCCTGTCAGGTACCGGGTGTTTCCTGCACTCGTGTGCACGAGGGAATGTGCAGACTCATGCGGTCTCTGTGTGCACCTGACAACGGGCGACCGTGCTGCCCTTGCACGTGCAAAAGTTGGCAGATGCCCTGCTGAGAAGCAAGTGTGAATCACCAATGACTTTTACATGTGCAAGTCGCTGGAGGTAGCCCTACTCTGTAGGGACGGGCCGTGTGGTATGTGTGTGTCCATGAAAGGCAGGCTCATAGAGGCAACAGGTGGCGGCTGCTGGGGTCTGTACGTTTGTGTTCCACAGAGCAATGGGCTGCTTGTGAGAGAGGCGGCTGAAAAAGATGCTGTGGAGAGGTTGTACGTGCCCCTTTGTGCGGGTAAGCATGGGAGCACGAACATGAGTGCAGAGCTGTGAGTGTGTCAGTGCCGTGAGCGTGTCCCCTGAAGCACATGAGCACGCAGGTGCCTAGCAGCAAGTCAGCTACAGGCTTATGAGTGTGTAAGTGCCTACGAGACCACAAACATGACAGCGTGAGTGCATGTAAGTGCCTGACACCAGCGTGAGTGACACTGGTGCAAGTGCCACGAGTGTGCCTGTGCCCACAGCTGCAGGCAGGCCACGAGGGTCCCTGCGCGGGTGTGTGCCTGCGCACGAGCCTGGCTGTGTGTGAGGTGCCTCCGGGTGTGTGTCAGCAGGGGCAGGTGTGTGTGTGTGTGTGCCTGGCAGTGTGTGCGTGACTGTGGCTGGCTTGGAAGCCTGTGTGTGTCAGAGTGCATGTGTCAGTCAGTGTGTCAGTGTGTGTGCCTGTGTGCGAGTGTGAGGGTGTCAGCGTGAGGGTGTCACTGTGGGTGTCACTGTGGGTGTCAGGGAGCGTGCAAGTGTCAGGGAGTGTGCAAGTGTCACTGTGTCAGTCAGTGCAAGTGTGCGGGACTGAGTGTGTCCATCTGCCAGTCTGTGCGAGTGTGCAGGACTGCATGTGTCTGTCAGTCTGTCAGCGCAAGCCTGCGGGACTGCGTGTGTCTGTCAGTCAGTCAGTGCGAGTGTGCAGGACTGCATGTGTCTGTCTGTCAGTCTGTCAGTCAGTGAGAGCGTGCGGGACTGTGCCTGTCAGTCAGCCAGTGCCAGCGTGCGGGACGGTGTGTGTCTGTCAGTCAGTCAGTCAGAGCGTGCGGGACTGTGTCAGTCTGTGCCAGTGTGCGGGACTGCGTGTGTCAGTCAGTCAGTCAGTGCGAGCGTGCGGGACGGCGTGTGTCCGTCAGTCCGTCCGCCTGTCAGTCAGTCAGCCCGTCAGTGCTCCCCAGCGCCCGGCAGTGCCCGCAGCCCCGGCTGCCCTCCCTCCTCCTCCTCCTCCTCCTCCTCCTCCTCCTCCTCCTCCGCCCGCCGCACAAAGCCCCGCGCGGGTCCCGGCCGGACACTCACGTCCCCCATCCACAGGCTGGCGGCCATGCTGCTCCCGCAGGCCCCGGGGCGGGCTCGGCGGGGCCGCGGCTTCGCCCTCCCGGCTCGGCCCCGCCGCCGGCGCCGCCTCTCGCCGTGCCCGCGGCCCGCTCCGCCGCCGCGCTGCCCCGCCGCCGCCTCCTCCGCGGCGCCCGGCGGGCGGAGAGAGCGGCGCCCCCGCCGCCACGGGCGGCCCCGGCCCGCGGCAGCGGCCCCTGCCGGCAGGAGGAGCGAGAGAGGGCGGGCGGGGGGCGCAAGATGGAGGCGGGCGGCACGGAGGGGGGGGAGGGAGGGAGGGAGGCAGCGGGGTGGGGTCGGGGCTACGGGGGAGGGATCGGGGGTCCGGGGGACGGATCGGCTCCCGGGGGAGGGATTGGGGTCGCCGGGGGAGGGATCGGCTTCAGGGGGAGGGAGCGGGGTCACCGGGAGGTGGGTTGAGGACACTGGGAGGTGGTTTTGGGGCTCTAGGGACAGGGTTGGGGCTCTAGAGGGAGGTTTGGGGATGCCGGGAGGTGGTTTTGGGGCACCGGGAGGAGGTTAGGGATACCAGGAGGTGTTTTTGGGGTGCTCTGAGGAGAGTTTGAGGCTCCAGGAGGAGGGTTTGGGACTCTAGGGGATGGTCTGGGATGCCGGCATGTGGTTTTGGGGTGCCAGGAGGAGGTTTTGGGACTCCAGGAGTAGCGTTGGGGATGCCAGGAAGTGGTTTTGGGGCTCTAGGGGGAGGTTTTGGGGTAGTGAGAGGTTTTGTGGTGCTGAATTGAGGGTTTGAGGCTCCAGGAGGAGGTTTTGGGGCATCGTGAGGAGAGTTTGGGGTGCCAGGAGGAGGGTTTGGGATGCCAGGAGCAGGTTTGGGACATCAGGTGGGGACCCAGCCCTGTGAGGAGCCCTGAGGTGAGGGGCAGGCCTGTATGGAAGGGGGCGAGATGGGGCCCAGGGCTGGAGATGAGGAGGAAGAGGAGGAAGAGAGGACTGAGGGGGCCGGGAGATGGGGTGGTGGGGATGGGGCCTGGCGGTGGCAGGTCTGGGTGCAGAGCGGGGCCAGGAGGGCAGCTCAGGCCTGGGTGATGCTGTGCTGGGATTGGGATGAGGGCAGGAGCACAGGACAAAGGGCACGGAGGCAGGGGGATGTCAGCCCCAGAAGGTTCTGTCAGAATGGAGCAAGCGACAGCCGCACAGGCTGCCCGCCTGGCCTGGAGGTGGTACGGGACCGGCACTTGGGTCTCCATCAGCAACTCTGTTCCTGCGGTCACCTCGTGCCCGAGGATGTCGGCTCTTTCTGCAAAGGGAACGTGAGTTTCCAGCCCCTTCAGTAGCAGAGCATAGCAAGAAAACGGGGCCTATTATAAACTCCAGAGTTTCATGTGTGAAGACAAATACAGCAAACCTCGAAATTTCCTAATTAAAAAATCAGTCTTTTTCTGAGATGGGGGTTGAATTCTTTTTAGCACTCTAAACTGTCAGCCCAGACCCCCATGCAACATGGGATTGCCTTAAAAAATTGTGAGGCTTTTAAGTAGAAAAAAGAATTAATTACTTCATATAATACTAGATTGTGCTGTGCAAAGATATGGAAACTCATTGCATATCTCAAATAATTTGGTAGTAAAGGGGTAACATTCCTGCCATTGTGTTGTTTTAAAAGCACTTTGGTCAATTTTTCAAGGTTTTCTTGAAAGAGCCATGGGAGGTGTATGGAATAATAAACTGCATGGAAGGCTTTCAGCTCTCTATTGTGAGTGGGTGACTCAGACCACTTCTGTTGGTGCTGGTCCATGGTTTACAAAGCAGGACACTTGTTGGCAATGCCAGAAGGAGGCCAAAGGCTCGGTGTGGTTTATTGGGGTGAGGAGATGTATGAGCGGCCGTAGCCCCTGCTCCCTCCATCCTGCTGTAGGACTGGCAGTGCAGAATCTGTCCTCTGAGTCCCATGTGGAGCAGCCGTCCTGGCCAAACGGGGGCTGCCACTGGGTGCAGTGTCTGTGAGGTCAAATGCTGCCTCTTCACTCAGCAGTTGCGAGATTTGGGCTTTGAAGTCATCACTCCAGCATGTGGGGTTGGATTGGGTATGGTGTGATCCTCCCTCTTCTCCAATTTACTTTGCCAGGCTTTCAGCATCAAAGGTGGCAGTTCCTGGAGCAAATAAGACCACTGGTTATGATGGAGCAGAGGTAAATGCACCCAGAGGACTGAGGGCTGCGTGCCAGTGAGCTGGTTGGTATTTTGGTGCTGCCAAACACAGCAATTGTAGTTGCAGAAGCTTTTTGTGAGCCTTGTACCCTCTTACGGAAAGGCAGGCATTGGGCATAGCTGCTGAAGCACTGGCTGTGGTTGTGCAGTCACTGCAGCATGCTATAAATCGAGCTGATGATGACAGGGACAATCCAAACCCTCCGTACAATGCTTTTGAAGTTTCTGGGTCTCGGCAAGCAGAGGTGGTGTTGCTCTGTTGCTTGCAGCCCGTGAGAGGGCAGCACAGGACCACGGGTTGTTGGCTGAGGGTTTTAAGGTGGTGAAATTGGGCATGCTTAAGCCTGATGCAAGCAGCACAGAGCAGAGGAGCTAATCCTCTGAAACTTCTTGTAAAGCAAAGTGTGAATGTTCACTTAAACCTTGCCCCAGAACATTCTCATTCCAGAATAATGTGTGAAATCGACCAAGAGTAGAAAGAAAAGTTGATCACGGTGGTTTTCCGTGCAGATGAAAGGTGTAATGAACGTTGACTCTTACTACATTTTTGCAGGAGACTGAAAATCCTTTATCTTCATACTGGGTAGGATCTGTATCTCTGTCATCATTCTGTAGTATGGCCGGTACTGAATACTCCAGAATATTAGCTCTTTAGAAACCATGAGTGTGTACAAGTCAGATTAAAAACATGTTTACAGCTTGATTTATTTGTTTTCTGATTTTTGAACCTCTAGGGCATCGTCAGGTCGTGTTTCCAAACTCTCTCCTACAACATTGCAAAATCTGGCAGAAAATCAAGACAGCTAGCAAGACCCGCCATGGCTGAAACTCTGTTGAATAAAGACATTCAGTTTTGCCAAGTAGCACTTTTTGTGCCTAGGTGTCACTTGCAATCCCTTCACACACACATCCTCTTTGGAGTCCCTGCTGTGACTGCCTTTCAGGTGTCAGCTTTCAGGATTTTTTTTTCAACATGGTGATTCATCCACTGGTTAGCACTGAGCTCTGTTTCGCAGAGCCCAAAAAGCTGTTGCTCGTTCTCTGTTATTACCTTACAGCTACTCAAAGCCAGTAGTTTGGTCTTTGTCACTTGATGAAGTGAGTCCAGTATCTTTAATAACTCCTTTCCATTTTTCTTTCCAGCTGAGTAATACAGAACTTGCTTTTTCCTGGGATAATCCATAGAGATGGATATTGGGCAATGAAAGTGCAAGAGGAAGCCAGGATCATGTGATCGTGTTGGACTGGGAGAAGGTAAGAATTTTATATTCTGTTCCATGTCTGAAGTGATTGCTGTTTATGCACCTAACCTTGTGACAGAGCAAAAACACTGCCAGAAGAATATTACCTGAAAAACTGTTTATTTCCCCTTAAAAACTTGTGAACTGGCAAAGAGGCAGCTGCTTATAGTAGACACGGGGATTCCTCTGTCCTGTGTGTGGATGTCAGTTGCCAGTAGCTGAAACATCTGTATGTCTTGTCACCTCTGCTGGGACAGTAATGCTTTCTTGCTCCGAGGACTTGGTCCTGCAATCGCTGAGCAAATTCTGACTGACATTTACTGTAATCCACCAGAGATGTGATCCTTGAGCCCCCCAGAGGACTGGGCGATGCTGGCAGTCTGCTTCTTAGCTGGATGCTCTAGGAGCTTAGCTTGCTGAAGGGATGGATCCTATGAGCTTCAGAGCTCTGTTACCTCTCAAGAACTTTGACTGGAGTTAAGGGCCTCCTGGGAGGCACTGAGTGGTCTCAGCTTTTAAAATTAATGGGTTTGAGCCTGAGAATCTGGCCTGGGAGGTTTTAATTTGAATCTGCTATTTTTAGCTTGAGCCTGAAACTGACTCAAATAGTTTTTCTGCCTTTGGTACTGTACATTACTGTGTTAGAGCCTTCCCTATCAGTCTCACAGGTGCCAAGTCCATCCTCAGTCCTCAACAACTGTAGCCAATGGACTGGGATCAGGGACGAATTTGCCCAGGGATAGTTGAAATAATAAAGCCGATAAAAAATAAAGATACATAAAGCAAAAGCTTGAGCTTGGAATGGCTTCTGAGATTCTGAAAGTAATTTAAGTAATCCGGGAGAAAATATGCAATGAAATCTGTTTTCCATTATTGCATGAGATGGCATGTCTTAAATTTTGATCAAGCACAGGATTTTTTATATGGTGAAGATAACAACTTAAAGTGATGTCTAGGTCTGGGATTTTCTTGTCAATAAAATATTTACAAATTATTGTAGACTTGTCATTCTTATTTATTTATTGATGAAAGTTGTTGTTCCTATCTTGATCTCACAGCAAGTAAAAATAATTTATGACTGAGTTCTAGCTGTCAGTGGTATTCTTAAAGGAAGTGGTAGTAAAAGCTCATTACTGATATGTGTTTGTCCACAGCTTTTCTTAGCCAGGCCCTGTTTGTTGTATATCAGCACTGTGCAGTGGTGGAGACCTGACGTTCTTTCAGAGACAGGTTTGCCCTTCTGTTCATGGTTGGTGGTGTGACAGAGTGCATCGGAGTGGAGGTTGGGAAGGCTCTTTGAGTACTTATGGTACAGTATTGCTGAGACCTTCCTTGTATTTAAGAAAAAGTGAAGAAGCTTAAATGATAGTCCCATGTTCACATTTCGCTGTTACTGTGGGTTTTGTAAGATTCCCCAACAAAGCCATGGCTGAATAGGACAAGGACACTCCATTCTTGTTCCTCTAGAGGAATGTGTGTCAAGCTGAGTGGCTTCTGAGCTGAGTGGCTGTGAGCAACAACATATAGATTTCAGTCTGGAGAATACTTGTGCACATCAACCAGCAAGCAGGGCTAGAGGAATTTATTCCCAGGTCTGTCAGTCTTCCCCTCTATGAGCACATGTGCTTCCCTTGCTAGTTTTGCATTCCTTTTCCCACACCATCATTCGATCCCTGTCCCTTTGTAGTCTGTATCCACTTCGTATCTTTGCTGGGGGATGTCCTTACTCATTCCTCCGAGGGAGTTTCTTTGGAGGCCTCATCTGTCCACACAGGGATCAAGTAATAGACCGCTGAGCCTCACCAAGCCAGAATTCAGCAAGGGCCATCTATGACTGTGGATGTCTTTAACTGGGAATAGGGTCAGAAAATAAAGCTGTTTCTTATTTTTTCCGTTGGTACTACAGGGAATTCTCCTGCAGGGAATTTCTGAAAATGTCAGTAAGTCAAAGGAGTGTTCCGGATGTTCACAGTATTAATTTACTAGCTGGCAGGGCTCATTTGTTTACATCCTCCATAAGCATCTCATGGGGCAGACTTAATCCTGGTTTTGGATGTTTGATTGAGAACAACTCTTGGGGCATCTCCCAGGATGTTTGTGTTCCATATGCAGTCAGTTGTGGGATCTTTGCCACTGATGTTTTAAGGTAAAATAAACAAACAGGCTTCAGGGCCTTTTGCACCCTGTTGGTGATGCTGTGTAGTTCTAAAAGTGGTTAAGCCAAAGACTTGATACGAGCACTTTTGATGTTGCTGAAAACACAAGACACAGCTTGTTTAAAATTGTTGCTGTCTGCTTTCAAGGCAACAGAAAACCCTGTTGGGCCTTCAAATGTGGTGTCTAAATGGGCCCAGCACAGAGGGAGGACAGTGCATCACCGGGCAGGGGAGGAAGGGGAGGAAAAGGAGGCTGAGCAGCATGGCCCATGGGTATCACCCACTAATGGGAGAGATGATGGACTCGTCAGGGTGTCTGTCTTGGACACGGCATGGGAGGAAAGTGGCAGTGCCAGTTTACCAGTCTCCTGGGCACAGCTGTGTGTATGTAGTGCAGTGCAGCACGTGTGGGAGAAGAACCACTCCCTGTTTTAGTTTCTAAGTGAAGCACTTCAAGCAGGTGCCTGGTGTTAAGGGGGCTAAATCAGGATTTGAACGTTGTTTCTCTCAATCCCTACCGTAAAGTACAGATAACAACACTTTCAGGGGTTTCAGTCTTACCATGCTCCAAGCAGGGCGTGAGGTGTTCAGTTTAATCTTCATTGAGCATGTGTCTTTTGTGCTCTGTTACTGTAAGTTAAGATCTGGAATTGGGTGGAGACATGGAGCAATGGCAAAGCCGGGCATCGAGTGGAAGACCAGAATCACAGAATCATGGAATATCCAGCACTGGAAGGGACCCACAAGGATCATCAGGTTCTGTGTAAGTGATATCTAGGTTGACTCAGTGCTCTCTGCTACCTGCAGTCTGAAAACTATACTGAAAACATAGCAGCAATTGGAGTTTGCTGGGACCTTCTTCTGCCTAACCCCTAACCCCTAACTAACCTAAATTGATTAGAAAAATAACATGCGTGTCGTTGTGGCATGTGAAGGACTCACGAGGTTAATTTCTGGAGCAGTTACAAGTCTTATCCTTGCTTGGACGCTGTGGGAGAACCAACAAAGAGGCTTCTCAGGGAACTGTCAGAGCTCACTTGTCTTTTCTGTCTCTCCAGGAGCTTGTGTAGGTGAATTGGCATTTACTGTTGGTACATTTCTTCCTAAAACTCTGGAAAAGATAGATGAGGTTCTCCCGACAACTGTTCCAACAGCAAGAAAAACCAGTGTGGGTTTGTAAATAAAGGGTGGGGAGTAGCTCAGTAGTGGCACAGGAGAGAAGGATGTGGAGGTTTCAGTGGACCACAAGCTGAATATGATTCAACAGTTGGTGCTTTGTGAAAACGACTTGTTTCGTTCTGGCGTGTCTTAGCAGGAAAGTCACGTGAGGCACAGGGGCAGTAATTAATCATGCCACTCCGGTAGGCAGCGGTGCTCCCAGCTTGGAGCACGGTGTTTTAAGAGGAGAAGTACACACAGGAGACCAAAGGAGAACAAGAAGGACAACAAGAGGTCTAAAACTGTAGACCTAGGGAGGAAGCTGAAGGAGCTGGATTTATTTAATCCAGGAATCAAAGATGAAGGGTAGGGTTTGCTAAGGAGCTTCCAGTGAGTGAAAGGTAAGAGGGCTGACTCAGTTCTCCTCTAACTGTGCTGTGGGCAGGATAGGAAGGCTGCTTAACTTCCAATAAAACACATTGCAGTGAGGTTTTTTGTAGAAGGTTTTTTTCTTATTAGGCAGTAGGCTTCATATGGGAATTTGTGTGTGGTTTTTATAACCCCCTGAGTATGGCGTACATATGCTTGATGATACATGGGGGGGGATTGGATCTTTCCTTTGGGGCTGGGAACAATTGCTCCTCCTGCGTGCTTGGAACACAGGCACGTTCAGTGACATTGAGAAGCAGCAAGCTTGAATGGGTGGGAAAGGTGTGCTGGCATGTTTCTGGCGCACAGAAACGTTGATGCCATGCGCAAATCTCCCATCCACTCCAGTAGAATTTTCGGTTTACAGTGTAGCACTGGAATTGTCTATACAGAATAAACTAGAATAAACAAAAACCCGACCATTTCCATGAATGAGACAATCACGGGTACAATTACTATAGAGACAGTCTCAAGGGAATTTTGTAAGGATTTACACCTGAAACTTCGAAAATAAGCCAGTCCTAATGAATGAGAAAGGGAAAGGGAGATGAGATGGTATTCATACCTCTTCCAGGATGGGATACCTGTGTTTTTGCATCCTGCAG
Source organism: Cygnus olor (assembly GCF_009769625.2). NCBI lineage: Eukaryota > Metazoa > Chordata > Aves > Anseriformes > Anatidae > Cygnus > Cygnus olor. The sequence goes on from NC_049191.1 coordinate 4,684,730, forward strand.
GGTACACTAAATCTGCAAGGCTGCTCCGAGACTGTGTAGGTGAAGTGAACACTATAAATGCTGAAGTTCCCTGGATTTGATAGAGCAGGATCCATTTTTGGAGCAGGACATTCTCTCCCTCTACCCAAAGAGGCTGGTTGAACTGATTCTCTCAGGGAGCAGAAAGCCTGTAGCCACTTATATCTCTTCTTGGTTGCCAACAGTAGTTTACCTAGAGCTTCTTTGTTAGTGATGGTTGAGTGCTGAAAGCTTCAGAAAAATCAGTCAAACATTTAGATTGCTTCTCTGATTAAAAAAAACAAAAACAAAACCAAACCAAAACAAAAAAACAGGATCAGGAAATTAGGTTGGAATTCTTGAAGAGTCTTCTCCGAAGTTTAAAAAAAATAAAACCTTGCTATCTGAACTCTTTGACTTGTAGTGGCATGCTCTCAGAAGTAAACTTTGTAGTTTGCTTATTTCTGTTTGAAAGGTTTTCATCAGGTCCTGGTACTGGGACAGAAATGGAATGAGAAGATTCTCTTGAGCTTGCTCTTGTTTTGGTGAACGCTAACCTTAAAGGAAGGTAGAGGTCCTCTCTCTTTCCACTTAAAATCTCAATAGGTGAGGGTTTTCATAGGCTTGAGTTCTGCAGCACGGGTTCAGGTCTTGTGTTTGATTTTTAATATATATTTTTTTTAATTTCAACCCAGGCAGTTTCTCCTATTTTAGTGTTCTTGGTATTGAAGATAAATTGAGATAGTCTAAAACTTAAAACTCTCTGTAGCAGTTTTCCAGGTATTCTTGGCTTTGATGAAAGAGAGCTAGTGCCCATATAAAAGCAGGGAAAAATGATTCATGTCCTTCTTTTGTGTGGTAGAGGGGCTAATGGTGCCACTGTTGCTGCATCTGGCACACGGTGAACAACTTTGATCTCATTGCTTGCCTTTGAACCACTTGCAAGCCCTCAAGCTCCTTGCTTCTTCATTGAGTGCTGCTGCTTTCGGAGCTTACCCCTGCTAGCTCAGCACAAGCCTCTAAACCTAAGGAAATAAAACCAAAAGGCTCATAAAGGTATCTGGTTTTAAAATTGCCATGATCCGTGGTGAAGCCCTTCCTCTTGCCTCTAGGGACTGGAAAGTTAACTGTGGACAACCCCAGCTTGTAGGGTGATGAGAATATGCAGGTCATGTTGCTCGGCGGTGTGCTGCTTACACTGGAGTCAGAATCCTTCCTAAAGAGCTGCAAATCTTGGCCAATCATTTCCAGTGCTTTGAGTATCACAGGTATTATTGAAATCTGGAGAAGTTTGACCAGTAAGTAGATCTTTGATTTATCAACACATACAGTTCCACAGGGGAGGCAGAGATGAAAGGCGGATGGATTCAGTCATTTCAACCACCCTATTGTTCTCCTATTTATAGCGAGTTACTGCTTCTTGGACAAGGTGGGAAGAGTCTGTGGGATTTAGTTCTTTAACAAAAGCATCCTTTCTCCACAATGTTAATTACTCATTTGTGCCAAACGGGGAATGAGAAACAGAGTTTAAGGATCTAATTAACATTTGCTTCTCCTTTCAACAGATTAGTCTTTACACTCATAAACGCTGCGATAAAACTATTTTCATTTAGTTTCTAGTCATCTGAGAATCTTCCAGCCTCCACAGAATCTGGATTTTCAGGTTAGGAAACAACTCAAAAAGCAAAGCTAGAAATAATATCCTGCTATTTTTCAGAAAGGACAAATATAATTCTTTTGTTCATATACCTTTTTTTTTAGCCTAGCAGTGATTCCTGTACAGGCTTGAAGAAGTCCCTGTAAACATTAAAGCTTCTTCACCACTCTTTTGTTCTGACATACCTATAGTGGGCACAGTTTAAAAATATATGTATTTTATCCTGATTTGGCTTACTCCCATATAGTAATAGGTAACATAAGGCACCATTATAGCAATATGACTGTGTCTAAGCAAGGCAGTGTTATCTTTACCAACACAGGCTGGCATAATTAAAGGAGTGTTGAAAATGCATAGGTCAGGGTTATTGCTTTGGATATATACCAAGGAATGTTACTTTTTTTTTTTTTTTTTAAAAAAGCATTGCTTCTCAGAAATAAGGACTACAGGGTTTGATTCAAAGTTCTTAATTTCGGAAAGCATTTTGAGGTTTTCTAAAGGTGCCATATTTAGTCATAGAAATAACAAAATGAAAAATACATAAGTGTATTTATAGTAAGAATAATGAAGATTTATAGGGTAACGATAGTTGTAGTGCTCCTAGCCTAGGAACTCTATATAGAACAGAGTGATTGAATGTTTGGCCTCTAAAAAGAGGAAAAAAAAAAAAAGCACACAACAAAAAACAGATGAATAATGGAAAACAAATCCTTTCTCTGGTGAAAAGCCAAACCTGTGTTTTGAAAATTAAATGTTTTTTTGGGTTAAGCAGTGAAAAAATGGACTTGATCTTTGCAACAGCTTGGATTTATTATTGGAACCATTTGGCTGTGCCATAGAGGAGAGGAATTTTCTGGTAATTAGAGCAAGAAGCTGGGAGTCAGAAGCGGTAGGGTCTGTTTCTGGCTCGGGCACTAGCACGCTATGTAGCCTTGGGAAACATGCTGCCTCATTTGTACCTTGGCTTTCCCATCTATAAAATGGGGCTAAGGAAATAATTCAAGCTCACAAATTGCATGCACTAATTAAAGAACATTTCTACAGCACCTTGAGGTCTTTACTGCTACAGAATGGATTTGCACAAGCATGCGCTTCAAACGCTTTTGAAAAATCCTGCCCCAAACATTTACAAACCCGATTGCCCAAATTCCTAAACCCATGTGTGGGCATCTAATTGAAAATGGTCCGATTTCCAGAAGTTTGTCTGCTGATGGAAAAGAACGCGCTGGGGAATGTTTCCTATGCAAACAGAGGGATCACGGGACTGCCTCCCAGCGGGATCCTGCCACTCGCCCGAGCCGATTTCACAGCCCCCTGGCTCTCCAGCCCTAACCCGCGGTCCCCGCGGGCTGCTCCTAGAGAGGCAGGTGGGGAACCATCGGCTTGCTCAGCGCCTGCAACTGGTGGTCTCCAGGGGGTGCGGAAAGGCTCCTCGCCCTGCTGGCTTCCTTAGGAAAGCAGCAGTCAGGATTAATTTGAGTAATAGCTGCACATCCTTACAGGAGTTACCACCGGTATCCCTGAGGCCCCGTATCTGATTTGGCTCGGGGATCCCAGCGGTTCAGTTTCTAAACCACCAGCTGTCAGCGTTAGAGCTACTCGGCCGCCCCTGCCTTCGGACGATGCCGTGGTGGGTGAGTAAAAGGAATGCCGTTCGCCTTGGATGCCGTCCCTCCCAAAGGCAGAGGAAATGTGCACTGACAAGGCAGGAAATTCTCGCGAACCACAAGGACCTGGAACTTGCCTCCTGGCTTCCTGTGGGCCTTACCCGACTTTCAGCCTGGGTGTTTAAAGATTATTAATAGCGCTAGTTGCGTTAACAGGTTTATGTTTTTCTCCTTCTGTCAACGAGGTTATTTCTTCATGTGAGACCTGCTGGCTGTTTTTGTTCCAAGCAGCCAGGGGAGGACCCAAGAAAGTGGCGGTGTTGTGGCACAGCGATCCCTCCGAGCTGATGGGCAGCCAGGCGGGGATTTCGCCTCGTGGAAGGCTCTCGGTCACAAGTGGACAGGCTCTGAAGCCTCCTCTGCAAAACAAATAGCTCCAAACTGGGACAGGCTTAGCACAGCGAAGGATTTTGTTTCACAAGTATTCCTTTTCAGCAGCGGTGCGCTTCTGGATGCAGCCACTTTCTCCTCGCTGTGGCTGCTCGTTCCTGTCCCTGCACTGCTCCCTTCTCTCATCCTCTTGTAAACTCTGCATGGCTGCAGGGTGGCCCAGTGAGAGAATTGACCTCAACTTGAAAAGAAAAAAAGCACAAAATCCCTCTTTTAAACTTTTCTTTATTTTTTTCTTCTTTATTTCAGCTCAGTTCCCTAATCCGTATTTGAGCTGCAGAAGCAAGTCTTAGAGACCGTGAGGGGTGGAAATATGGAAGCTGCTTAAGCAAAAAAGCAGCTTGTGCAACTAGAGGCTAAGTTGAAGCTCTCTTTTGCCCTGCCCTTGAGTCATGAGGACCTCAAAGTGAGTCTTGGCTGCAGCAGCGAGCAAGACATATGTGTGTGGTTGGGAGTTTGTGTCCAAGGAGACAGTTTGTGTCTTCAGTGTTTGGTCGCTGGGTAGAAAGCTCTGCTATTTGTTGGGCATGAAAGCTCTGCCATGGTCAACAAGCTCACAGACTGGCTCTAAGTTTGCAGGAAAAAAAGGTTGTAAGGAGACTGGAAAGTGCCAGGTTCTCTACATTTCAGAAGGAATGTGAATTTTTAAACTAAGTCCTGGACGTTCAAAGATCAATGCTTTACTTTTTATTCTTTAAGGCATATCTTTGTGCAACATGGCAATGTGTGCTAGTATAGGAGAAACTGGTCATCGTTCTAGGCAGAGTATAGGACAAATCTGACCACGGTGCCACAGGCGACAATGTTTTGGTGGTTCAGGTTCTCCTGAACTTCCTAATGTCTCTGGGAGACATGCATTCAGACATAGGGAAGAGAAGACGTAGTTTTTAAGTGTGCTCAGTGCTTTCTGTAAACATGATTCCATCTTCTCCTGCTTTCCTCTTCAGCTGCTTGTGCTTGGTGCCTACCACAACACATCTGCAGCTGGCGTATAGGCAGCTATTCTGCTGTGTTTGGAGGAAAGGTGAATTTTACCTAGTGAAGCAAAGGAAGGAGCAGTTGGGAACACTCGTGCAGCTGATAGCACACAGGATGAGGAGAGCAGGCTGTCCTCTGCAATGTCTGCACCGATATTCACAAGGAGTTAAACAGAGGTTATGGAGTGACTGGATGGTGGGCTGGTTCTCTCTTGAGCAGACTTTTTCACATGAAGAAGTACAGAGATGAGTAAGAGTTCAACTTTGTTTATTCCAGACTTATTTTGGAGTGTAAAATGTATTGTAAACAACTTTCTTCACAGAAAAGTATGTGCATGAAGCCTGTTCTGATTTATTTTTTCTGTTGTTCAGATTTAGCCCAAAGTGGTCCTAGTTTTCCCCAAATGTTACTGCTTTTAAAAATAAGCCCAACATGTAATTTCACTTACTGTATGCCGTGTGTTTGTCACACAGAACAATAGCCACAGCAGAACATTAGCTCCGAACGGCCACCCTGAATCTGAGCTAGCAGTGCTTCCAGTGCAGAGTCGGAGCAAGAACCCTTAACCCTGAACAACGCAAACAGATCTGGGATTCCTCTCTTGGTCTGGACCCCCCAATTCCCTTTACTGGGTGCCTGGGACAAGAGCTTGCTTTGTTCATCCTTCCTGTCCATTGTGTGGGGAGTGAGGAGGAGGAGATCAGAGACATTCTTTTCTTATGATCCGGCTGAGTCTCTCTTTTTGTTGACTTCATAACGCATGGCGGAGCAACTGTAGCTCCCTCCTGGGACCAAGCTCGACCCATCAGGCTTCCTTTCTCCTGACACTCTGCTGACCTTCATTTCACTCTTAACTGCTCTGTCAACTCGACAACTCCAGTGTGTTCCCTGACCTTGCAGCATCACTGCAGAAGTCTCTGAGAGTGACTGGGAGCTCTGTTGGTGGTGGACTGGCAGCACCAAGGCCTGAAGCATGTGAGTCTTCCTTAGAGGTCAGATTTTGGATTCATCTGTTGCTTGTTTCGTCCCAATTAACTGCTGAGATCAGCTGAGGTCCCACCCAATGTGATAAGGCTTAGAGGTGCAGAATACTCCTGGTATATATCTACAAGTAGCCAGCCTGCTCATGTGGAGTGATGACAAGTCACTGCTCCCTGCTGGTGCCACACTGAGGCGTGCTGGGGGTGCTTGTCCACCTCTCCTCCCTCAGTCATCTTCCCTGGTAGTTAGGTTCTGCCTCACCCTTCCCTCTGCAGCCTACTGTGACACAAAGAAGAGGTCTTCTCGACCTTCCTGAGTGTTTCTCTGTCCTTCCTTGCCCTCTGCTTTCATGTTGCATTCTCCTCTCCCCAGGAAGGCAGCTCCCAGCCAGCCTTGCTTTGTCTCCGTTTGAAAAGGGTCATGCAGAGCCCTGGCAGTGCCAGGGGATGTCTCCAGTGCTGTTGTTCCCATCACAGAAGTGGCTGAAGGTTATTTGTGTTTCTTTTCCCCTTATTTCTCCTGCAATGTTTCTTACAAAGGTTCCTTGTTTTGCAGATAGGCACTATCCACCTCTTCAACCACTCTCTTGGCCATCTCTTCTATTGCCAGTAATGTGAGCCCTCCTGTCCTGAAACCCTCCTTGGCAATGGCCAGGGTGCCTAAAAAGACCTGGACTTGTGATTTCTGTTGTCAAATGTCATGGAGAGAGAGGGTGTGCAGGTAACTCTTGGCGTGGCCCCTCCAGGAGTGCAGAGCCAGCTAGCAACAAAGTGAGGATGGAACTTTTAATCTCCAGGAATGGCTTTGGTAAGAAAGAGGAAAACCTATTGTGTTTAAATTTTTGTTTTTGTCTAAAGATTGCAAAGCATTTTATTGGATAGCACTTGACTATTTTGCATATATGGGAAAATGAGGCACACAGGAAGATTATTTGACTTATCAGGGGCCAGGTGATGGCTGTTTTAGGGAGGTTAGCCTATGGAGCAAGCCAGAGTCTACCACTTTTTCTGTGCCAGGTCCATGAATCCTATTTGCTTGTGTGAAAGCTGTGAATCACGCTGAAGCATTCACACTCCACAGGTCTAATCAGAGCTGTCCTGAGGCTAAGGGCTAAGTGCATGAGAGAGCGTTGGAGCTGAGTAAAAATATTAAAGAGGAAGATAGGTGGGTGGTTGCTTCTATTGTGTGTTTTCCTCTAGCCAGACAGTCTCGTGTGATCTCCTTGATTCCTGTGGGTGAGTCTTGTCTTACACTGCTGTACGTGAAAGGAGATACGCATCCCGTACTGGACTGCTGAACAGTCCCCAGGGCTGGCAGTCCTGCACACTTCTAAGCCTCCTGCCTATAATTGCCTCTCAGGGATAATATTATCCACACTGTATCGTACGGAAGATCTCGTGAATGTGTTGCAGTGCCTATGCCGAACACCCACCTCCTGTGCAGTGCAGATCCTAGCGCTGGGGCTTCTCCAGTATCCCACAACATCTTTGCCCTCTTTGGCCCACGTAGAAGTTCAGGAGCAGATGAACTCTGAGCACATCCCCTTGGCTCTGTCTGAAACCAATATTTGGGACCTGTGGGACAAACTGGACAGCAGGAGCTCAGTCTTATCCTGTTTTGGTGGCTTTATAAAGGAAACCTTTATCCATCTACCACGGCAGGCTTTGCATGGCTGGCTAGATGCATCTGTGGACCGGGAAATCGCATTCCTCTAACGCATCGAGGACGGGTGGTTGGTGCCAGAAGCAGGATGCTGGGTTTATCAGGCCACTGCTCTGACTCTGGACAACAATCCCTGTGTTCCCCAGCCTGACTGATCAGTGAAATCTTTTGTCTGATCTCAGCATTGCTTTTAGCAGCTGGCTCCAGGGAAAAGGGAGGAACGGCCTCCTGCAGAGCCGGGCCCTACAAAGCAGCCTGTGTGGGATGGAGGGTCCCCTGCTCGAAGGGGTGTGTGTGAGTGTGTGTGTGTGTGTGTGTGTGTGTGTACACGCGTGCAGCGGGGGGAGCACTTCTGGCAAGCACTGAGCTTGTCCAAATAAACAAAGGCTAAAAACAGCCCGTCCTCAGCCTCTTGAGAAACCCTGCAGCAGATGTTGCCAGTGACTGTAGGTCCTTGTTGGGAATCCCATGGATAATAATCATTGACAGCAGGGAAACACATGGCAGCGTATGGCAACGCAGAGAGGGCCCTCTTTGTTCGCTGAAATCACTGGAATATCTGTCTTGTCAGGGCTGATGAAAAAGCACTGGCTGGTTCAGGCTCTGAGCAGGGAGCGAGCAGAGCTGCCTTCGCTCTTGGCTCGCTCGGACACTTGCTGTGTGGCCCCGAGCAAGTTGCCTCTTTCCTCTGTGGTTCCTCCTGTTGCACTCTGAGGTCAGTGATAGAAAGCTGCTTCCCCGGGGGGGTTGTGGCCAAACTTTTAAACTTCGCAAGGTGCTTTGTGGCTGGAAGGCACCGTGTGCACAATTGGTAAATGTTCAATACTAGCATACCATTTACACGTGGCTCAAAAGAGGAGAAGGGGCTGAGAAGTCCAGCTGAAAGGCTAGCTGGTTACAAGGCAGATTGTTTTGCCACCAGTGAAAATGAGAAATGAAGCAAGGAGAAAAAGAGGCCGGCTGGGTACGATGAGAGATTAGACTGGAACACGCTTGGACTCTCTTCCATGAAATGCTTTTCCCTCTTTTTGCAGCACTGTGAGTTCAGTTTTTTGGCTCTGCTACTGGGTGATTTGTGTTTCCCCCTGGGTCTGTGTGCAATAACCACATCAGTCCCGTTACACCTGAACACCACGTAGCAGCCTGGTCGGTGACAAGGACTTCTAACCATTGTCTGAAATGATGTTTTATGGGTCGGGGGCGTCCCAGGGACACAGCAAAACCTTTTGTGTGAGAGGTGAGAGAGAAAGCAGATGTGAATCGGTGTGTTAGTGGAAATTTCTTACAGAGGGGCGTCCACAAAGAAGGATGCATCGTGAACAGGTGCTGCTATAAAAATACACAGCTGCACATATGGGCCTCAGAAACACAACAAGCTGGCACCAGCACCTTTCTCAAAACAGGCTTTTCTCTTTTGCTTCATTTTTTATTCCTTCTTGATGCTTTTCCAGCCTCCCTCACAGGAGCTTATAATCTGTCTACTTTATCATTTATCATGCCTTCTAGTCTCAGACTCGCTGCAACTCACATCCCTCCAAATGAAGCAGTAGCAGATTGTTCCCATCTGATCCCATTCCTGCTAATGCTGAGAAGTTATAATTGAGATAAAAAGTCCCATGAGTGGTAAACACGCCAAGAAGCACCAAAAGGAGAGCATGTGGGGCTAAGGTGAAAAGACAGGACCGTTTTGCGTGATTGGAAATCAAGCTAGGAGTATGCGGTGGGAATTACCTCCTGACAATGACTGTGCCAGTTTTACCATGGCATGGTGCTGTCTTCTGAGGTCTTCTGCTTGGTACCAGCACATGTGGAAGGATGCTTGGAGTCTTCCTGCTCAGCGTGGAAGTCAGTGGTTGAGTGATTCTTCACAAGCTGCTTGTCTAGCATCAACAGAATCATGCATCACAAGGTCGAGAATACCCTGAATCACTGGCTGCTAGTGAGGATGTAGGATTTGGGTCAAACCTTGTCTTCACTGCTGCTTACTGTGTCACCCTGAAAACAGTTGTTTCTCTCTCATCTGTGAAAAGGGGGGCACATACTGCTTTTGGACAGTGCATTGAGAGCTTGGATATGGCCATTCCATGGTTTTTTGGAAAGCCTGGCAGCTCCCTTTAGCTGGGTAGTGCTGGTCACAGAAATCCGTTGATCAGAAACGTGGGGTTAGTGCAGTGGGAGCTAGGCACCTTGGGAGTGGAAGGTCAAATAGCTGCTGCTTTTCTAAATACCTGAACCTTGAAGTTGACAAGGGAACTGTAGGAAAGTGACTGATTCTGCAGAAAATCCTTTTCTTCTCCGACTTCTCACACAAGTTTTTATTGATCAGATCTGAATGACTTCAGTAGTCCAAATAGGCTCCTGCAGTTCTTAAGCACTCTAGAAAGCCTCACCTGTGCCTTGTAAACTCTATTCATGCAGAAGCGCATCAGCAAACAGTCCTTTCTGGTTATCGCACAACACAAACCTTCCTCTCAGAAAGGAGAAATAGGACCTGATTATCTCCTTACCTGCTGTGGTCATGTTACACCACAGATCTGTCGATTCAAGCAAGTTATTCTTTATTTACATTAACCAAAACCACAACTGGCCTACAAAACCTAGAATATGCTTTTTTTTCTGCTAGATCCCCTGCTGTCCTGGTTGTCCCAGTGACTGGTTAGAAGCTTTTCTGGTGGGGTGCTGGGGAGGAGAGATATCACTCCAGTGCAACCCGCGTTTTGAAATATCTTGGCTCTCGTTTGCCTCGGAAGGTTATAAATACTGTTCCCAGGACAAACATTCTCCATGTCTGAGAGCTAATGAGCCAAACAGCTGCTCTGAGGCTGTCCACCTCTGACACCAGTAAACACTAAGCCATGTGAAAAAGATTTTAACATGCCCAGACGCTCCAATATAAGAGGTTGTGTGTGTGTCTAAAACTCAGCTTTCTTGCCACATCCATTTTGCACCTTCAAAGGAAAAGCCCTTTACTGACCATCTTCGACACCTGTAACTGTCAGAACAAAACTGGCACAGACCATAATCTCTTTGACACCGGTGCAAATCCAGCTGTTTTCAATAAAGTGCACTATGTTTACGGAAGGAAGAGAGCATAAAGTGTCACAAACATCTCTCTTAGGAAAGTATGCGCTTTTTGTAAGGGGCCATCTGAAATGTGCCACATGCAGACAGTATTCACCGATATCCTCTGGCTGTCTGAGCAGCTTCAGGTCCAAAGCACCAGTAAATCCACTTTAACTGGCTGACTAAACTGGGCTTATGGCTGCTTTGCACCACCAGAACAATGAAAGGTGTCCTGGCTCATGCTGACGCATCTGAGCTAAAGCATAAAAGAATTTGTAAACAGGATCTGGGAAGAGTTTGAAGAATCAAATAACTTTGTCCGTAAATTTATATCAACACAACACAAATGTCCAGGATTCGCTTCAGAAGTGACATAAACAGGAGACTTAACCATATGTCAAACCTGAATTGGTCAGAAAAAATGTGCAGGTGATGTTACAGTCTATCTTGAAGTCCTGAGGAGCTGGACAAGTGTGCAAATGTGAACATTTTGTGTAGAAGTCTCTGCTTCTCAGCCATCCAGGATCACCAGGACCACCAGGCCTTAATTCCAGGACTTTTTCCCATTAAGTGCTTTCCATCTCCCAGATTCCAACCAGTGGTAAACCTGGCCCACTGAAAATAAGCTAAATGCAGTTGCACCTAATTGTACATAACCAGATCCAGGAGAGCAAGAGCTTTGTTATCGGGTGGATCTCAAAATTACATCTGATTCAGGTTTCAGCAGTAGCTGCATAAGTATAGAAGAAGCTCCTTTGACTCTGCCTGAACTCCTGGCACCAGTGAGAGCAGCAACAGTTGTATTCAGGGGCACCGATTCCTGATCCGGGGCTGTGGGAACCATTCTTTTTGCCTCATGCCTGAGTCATGTTGACTTAAACCCAGATGACTGTTCAGTTCAGGCGATGTCAAGGCAAAGTTGTGAACGAGACCTTTTCATTCATGTTCCCAGTAAGCATGTATCTTCTTAAAATGAAAAAAAAAATAAACTAGGTCAGTTGAGCACATTAAATAGTTTTGCCTCTCTTGTTCTGGGCTTTAAAAAATGTCCCAGTTGCTTAAGTGAAAATTGCTGTGACTTAGAGAAATGCGTCCCAAGGCTCCTCGTTCCTTTGTTTGCCTGTCATTAATCATCGTAAAAGTCTTTCTCTAAGAAATGTAATTGGTCAGTTTGCTTTTAGTAACTTGGGGTTGGATGCTGATCTTAGTTCCTCCGCTTGCATCTGGCATTAGTCTGGTGAAGTAAGTGGAGTGACTCAGGATTTATAGCTGTGTAAATGGGAGCAGAGGCGATCATCTGAAACCTACTTGGTTCTTTAGCATCTGGAGATCATATATTTATTAAAAACAAAAAAAAAAAAACAAAAAAAAACAGAACAAAACAAAACAAAAAAACAAACAGAAAACAAACATCTAGTGATAACTGCTCTTTGAATCCCAGTCATGACATTCTTTCTAACAGGGAGACGGGGTAAGGGTGGGAAGAGAACAAAAGCATTGGGGAGTAAAGGAATTAAGAAGTCTGGCCTTCATATGCTCGTAGACATGGGCAGGATACATTCCCATTCTGGGTTTTCCCTGCTCCTGACCCCTTGGATTCAATGGAATTGCTTCTGATTTACACCCATTTGAGTGGAACAGAATCATTCCCTTTTCTTCAGCAAAACAAACATTTGTTACTTGGAAAGAAAAACAGAGGAATCTTAAAATGTGACCCGCAGCTGAGCGGAAATTCTCAGTAACGCAAGAATTTGGGTTTTTCTAGTTTGTAAACAAAGAAGGAGGGAGCGTGTTGATGGACGCCATGGGGACTGCAGCGGGACAGTTCGTGGGGCTGTGTAACCGGGAGTCATCCTGCCACGGGCACGGTGGTTCCAGCGAGGTGCTGCAGGTATGGGGAGGAGCAGGATGCTCCAACAGAGGAGGGCTTTGAGCTCTGGGGATGCAGAGAGCAGCTTCTCTGCTGGCTCTGAGCCCTCAGTCAGGCCACAACCTTGATCAAAACAGCCCCAGCTGCTAGAAGAAACTGAGATCCAGTGCTGAAGCGAAGGTAGGCAGGGGTCTAAAGATGCAGACAGATGCTTAGGATAATTTCCACAAGCTCCCTATCAGCTCGAGTGCCAAAAGCCTTAGGGGAATTGAAGAGAGATCCTCAACTGGTGGAAACTGGTGTAGCTCCTCCCAGGGCCCACCTCTGGTCAGTCTTTGCTAGCTCTCTCCAGGTCCGAGGTTCCCATAGCTCTCATAAATAAACTCCACGGTCACCTATACTGAACAGTTTTGCCTTGCTTCCCCTCCATAAATACACCAGCACTATCTTGCAATGCCGACTTAACCTAAGCTGAGCCGCAGAGCTCCCTGACTCGGGAGCTGTCAGCGAGGTACGGAGAACCCAGCACAGCTTCCCTCTACCAACAGAAAAGAAATACACATGTACATTCACACGCACACTGCTTGCTTAGCACAGTCCATTAAACTCAGCATGAACTCTGGGCCCAGCCGTAACCCATGATATTTATGAATATCTTCCTGTAAAGGATGTGGAAGAAGAATACAGCTGCTGTGGAGCCCCTACCCTCCCTCCCCTTCGCTCATATCTCACACGTAATCTCAGCACTGTTCCACGTAGCTGGGGCTGGCAGAGCAGGGTCAGCTCCTGGCTGCTTCTCCATTCTGCGTAGGAAAGAAGAGGACAGGACAGGAGAAATGCTTTTGCCCTCCATCCCATGGCCTGGGAAAGGCCCAAGTCCCACTAGGAACATATCAGTAGGACTTTCCCACTGAAGCCTGGCTCCAGCACGGGCTGCGGCCGTGCTAGCTGCTGGCCTAGGAGGTGTTGCTGGATCTGCACAAAGCAGGGGGAGATTTGTGGCTGGACCTGCCGCAGCCCCCAGCAGGATGCTCTTTTTCGGAGCAGTTGCAGGGGCTGCAGCACAGAGGCTGCTGCAAGGGCTGTGGTTGTCCAGTGCCTTTTGCATCCTTCCCTGAGAAAAGGGCAAACATATGATACCGAGGAAGAGTTGTTACAGCTTATCAGCCTGCATGACACAAATATGCTTCTTCCAGTTTAATTTTACAGTATCTGTGTTAAAAGGGACTGTCCCTAGTACCTGGTCCCTCTAGTCGTCTGAGGAGGGAGTGTGATAGAGAAAAAACACGGGGATTGATGGTTGCTGACTGTTCTTACTTCAACTCTTCAGGTGCCACCCAAAATCCAGAGGTTTGCACTGCCCATTTTGCTCTTACCTGGGGCAGAACAACCCAGGATGCTCCCAAATTAGGAGCCCATGTCCTTAAAAGCTGTACATGGAACGGTGTGCCCAGGAGCCCCAGCTGCAGATGTGTCTCTCTCTTGGGAAACAGAAAGGACCTGGTTCTGATCTTGTATTTAGGAGAGGCTTGACTGGTACAGAGACCGTGCTGAGGTGTTGGTGGTGCTGAAGAGATTGGGACCAGACCTGTTGTCCCCTTGTAGCTTCATCCTGCCAGGAACCGATGGGAGATGTTGCTGGAATGTGCGAACAGGAACACCCACATTCATAAAAGAGCTCAACCACCACCAAATGAAACTATCAACCTAGCAAGAAGATGGGAGTTGCCATACCCTGACCTCATTTAGTGGCCTCATCTGAGAGACTCTAGTGACAAGATTATTTTAAGGCGCCTTTTCCTGTGCTGCTGTGTTCTGCCTCCCAGCTACAAAGCAGCCTGCCCGTGCCAAGCACACTTAGCGTGTCCCACACTGCTGCTTCCCTGCCATGCCAGTCACCTGCCTCAAGGGTATTCATAGGGCACAACGGCTTCAGGAGGCAGCTCAAGGAGACAGAAAACCCTTTCAGACCATCTCCTTCCCATCCCTGCTGTGCCCCATGTCACTTTGGAGTTATTGGCACAGACCAAGGGCTCTCCCTTTTGTCTGATAAGTCATTGTGTGGGGTAACACTGAAGGGTCTGCTCTCTCCCCCCCTCCTTTTGAATAAGCTGCAAAGAGCTTCCGAACTGTCCAATTAAAATAACCCTGGGACAAAAATAGGATGAGAGAGTGCTACTTTAAAAACAAAACAATTAAGCAAAGCCTATCCCTTCCCCTTCCCGGAGGCTCCTATGGAAGTGGCGGCTTTTGAGCCAGAAATCACTGCTGGGTTGGGTATTTCTGGCACTCGAACCCAAGGCAAGCGATGACCTCCCAGTGCTGGCTTTGGAGGAGAGGCTGCACCGAGCGATGGCAGCAGATGAGACCAGGCTTGCAGGCACTGACACGTCTCCCCTCAAGGCTAATCTCGCCGTAGCCTGTGGAAGAGCAAAAATAAGATTGAGTGTGGGAAAGAGCTGAGCAGATGTTGGCACGAGCTGCACCAGCAGCCAGCCAAACCTGGTGGGGGGCCGTGCAGCAAGCACCATTTCGGGCCTCAAGATGGCGAAGGGAGAATGGGTTTGGTCTTGGGCTCACGGATCCGGGTCTAACACCAGTTCCCTGAAACCTGGTGCTGACATAGCTCCACGGCTGCGGGACCCCTGGCAGGTAAGGGTTAGGCTGTCTGCCTGCGGATTGCGTGGCTGCACTCCTACCAGGGATCCTCAGGTCGCAGGTTGAAGACCAGCTGCTGCTGCCGAGAATGCACACAACCAGTAGCTACACTGAGCAGTTGTGTCTGGAGTGTAAAAGCCTTGCCGATCACAACAGTGCTGCTATAAATGTGCTTCTGTATTTCAGAACTCTTCGCTTGAGCTGCGGGATGACTGTCCGTAAAGTTACGCTCAAAATGCCCAGGGATCGAGTGCTGGGTACATAATTTCAGAAGCTTATCCTGCAGGGAACACGTTACTTGAGCCCCCCTGCCAGCTGAAATCATTCTCGGGTGAAACCAGGGACTAGCATAATCACTGCGGTTGTCACAGGAATGCCAGGGGTAAACTTCTGGCTTCAGTTACATCAGTGCAGCACCAAATTAACCTCATGCTTCTGTTCCTGAGGTCCCTTTGTTGCGGTTGATTTTCCTGCCACAACATTCTTCCTTTCAACTCTTTTAGCTCATGTGAAAGATGAAAAAGGGTCTTACAGTCTTGTCATGAGGCTGGCTCTTTGGGATTCCCTCTTGACTCAGCACTGCCTGGGCTCTTCCCTTGCCTCTTTGAGTGGTATCCCTATGAAACATACCTAGGGCTTAAAATAGTCTTGCAAGCTCTTCCCCATGTGCGTTCTGGAAAAGCGAATAGCCCTTATGCAAGCATGGGAATTTGTCTTACTCCTTTTGTTTCTCCAAACTCTGGTCACAGGATAGCAATACAGACTAAGCTGACATATTATTCTGAGAAGAATTTGAAAAGCTGGAAATAATTTTGTTTCCTTTGTTCTAGGAAAGGGATCCACATGGCCCTGCCAGCCCTCCTTGTTCGGGGCAGAATGAACGGGTTGCTAGCATTCGAGCCGCGTCCTGGCCCTTGCTGTTTCCTCTGGAGGAAGATGAGCACAGCAGAGGAGGAACTTCACCGGTCAAGGGGGCTTGCACAGGGACAGCATGTTTCAGTGTTTTAGCAGAAAGGCAATGGCATTGGTGAGTCTGTGCAGTCGGTTATTTATTTCCCCACGTGGAACATCAGGGACAAATAGAGCTCTGACGGTTAATGCCAGAGTTGAGAACATTTCTGTGGTTTTTGAAGGTGTTGAGTGCCAAGTGGCCAAGAGCTGCCCTGGCAGGAAAAGTCTTTTTTCCTTACCTCCCTGAAACATAGCCAGGCTCCATAGTTTTCATTTTTCCTATCCCCCCTTTTTTGAGGTCAGGAAACTTTGGGCTCAAAATTTTAATAATTTTAGAATCCCCAATAACTGTTTTTTAACAAAGCCTCTTGACCTAACAGATTGGCCTATCTCTGCCAGGCAGGTCATTAATTTCCAGTCTAATGCACCAGGGAGAACATTGTGAAATGACTGCATAAAGAGGCATTAGAGTAAAGATGATTTGGGGCTATTTGCCTGGCAAAGAAATTGAACTAGCTACGGCTTTTCTTTTACCTGACTCATGACTGTATTGCAGGGGTCAGATTGGAAAAACAAGTGAATATTATTCACCTACAGCCTGCTTTCAGACCCATCTCTGTGCACCTCTGATGCCAGAATGACATCATGCTTCTGGGGGTGAAACAATTTAAACTATAGAGATGAAAATTACTGGTTTCGATGACTTCCTTAAAAAAAACAGCAACAACAACATCAGACTGAGGCTTTGTAAAACTGTTTTGAAAGTGGCTGTTGCTGCATCTCTTGTGTAAAATGGTAAAACCGCTGAGTAGTCTATCAGAGTGGCTGTTTTACCAGCAACAGAGTGTTTTAAAGGCTGTGGCAAAAGCCATACTGCATAAAAAGGCTGTGAACTTAAAGTGCTTTAAGCAGGTTTGTAACAGTAATGCCATTGTGCCTATACATAAAAGCGTATGAAAAAAGCAGCATTTGTAGGCAGAACTAATAGCGTTTCACTGCTAGCTAATAAAACTGTCACCTCTAAATACACCAAGAGGGATTCTAACATTACACGAGTTTCTGGGGGAGGAGCTAGGGAGCAATTGTTTGGGACGGGGCTAGGGGAGGGGAGAAGCGGCAGGTTGTACTGAGAAGTAGCAGGCATCATGCAACATACAGGCAGAGCAGAGGGTGACCACTGCACAGCACTGACTCTGCTCCCATCAAAGTTCCACTAGATGCCTCGTGCAGGTTGCAGCCTGCTGAAAAACATCATCTTCCTCAGCCTGTGTAAGTTCAGGCTGTCTGAAGGCAGCGATGGCTGCAAATACAGCCTCTTTCCTTACCAATTTTTTGTGAAATTATGCCATTTTTTATAACAAGTCTATTCGTGGAGCTTTGGACTCGTGTCTTTTTTAAACATTTGTGATATGAGATTTCTAAAAAATCTACTACTGAGAAAACAAATGAAAAAAAACACAACAAAACACAATTGTGAAAGACCGGCCTCACAGATGAGTGACTGTAGGGAAAGTAAAGAATTAAGAACATGTAAGTGAAAGTCTGACACCACAATTCACAACTTACTTTGCATCATTGTTTTTGTGTCAGCGTATAACTTACAGCAGGCTCCGCAGATCTTTGGAGGAAGATCAAGTTCTGTAATTAGCAGTGAAATAGTTGGCTTAGAGCTAATTGAAAGGTGTCTGCATTCCAAGGCTAACACTCCCTTCAGCTGAGAGAAGTCTCTGCCTCTCTCAAGGTGCGAGACTTGTGTTAACGCTGGCTCACAATTACAGCCCCAAGGGCTAGAAAGCTAATCAGACTTGGTGCTGGGATTCATTTGTGCCATGCGGGAACAGGCTGGGGGGAGCCCTGCCTGGCCTGAACTTGTGGACCCCACTGACCTGTGCCTCCGAAGCCTGCCCCTCTTCTGCGTTGGGATCAGCTGTGAGAGAAACCAAATAACCCAAGGATCCCCTCCAACCTAAACTGATCACCGATTCCCTATAACAGGCTGGAGCTTTTCCAAAGGAAAGGTGTGGGCTGGAATCCCAACCCCTGCCGAGGGAGGCACAGGTCCTGCAGGCCGCTCACCCCTCCAGGCCCTGCCAGCCTGGTGGAGCTCAGGGGCCTGTGGCTGCCTGTCGGGCTGGGTGAGGTGTGCGGCTGGGGGAGGTTTGGGGACACCCGTTCAATTCAGGAGAACTGCTCTGAGGGGCTGAGTCCTGGGTTTTCAGGGCAGAGATCCCTGGGGCTTAGGTGATGCCAGAGCTCTTAGTGTCTATGCTCACTGCACAGTCAGGGAGTTGCAGGCCCGGTGATTAATGCAGTAGCCAAAAAATAGAGAGACCTCTCTTTAGCACCCTCTCTTTCATAAGTCCTATTATTGTGAGCAAGTCCTTTTGTGCCCCATCCGTGGAAGTCCAGTGAGGACCAGATCCTATAAAGGACGGAGTGCTTCTCAGGTACGTCAGAGGTGTGCACCAGAGAAGTCCTCTAGATCAAAAGGCCTCCTTAAATGAGCCTACCCAAGTCTGCCTTAACTATACCCTCCCTCCCTGCATTTTTCCTTCAGGATAATTAAGCATGCAGTAAGTTAAGAAGTGGAAAAACCCCAGGAAGCATCTATTTCACAGGTGGGTGCAGCTGACTCTTTCCTCCTGGGGCCTTTTCCTCCTGCGGATCTGTGCAAGCCAAAAGCCTGGGCACAAACGCTCCTGGCCATGGCTGTGATTCACAACCGTACCCCAGTTTCCCAGGCAGCAGGCGTCTCAGAAGATCACTGGTTATTACGCTACCCAGTGGAGACCTGTGCTCGCCTGCGGGTGATAGGGACGTTGTTATTGCACCCTGCCAAAACGGGGGCACAGAGAGATTGCCCTTGGCTTTGGATTGCCCGTGAGGTCTGGTTTTCTTGGCAGACCATTGACCGGGTTTTTGGGCCCTGGGGCACTGCCTGCATGAGCACACCGTGGTGCTGAGCGTGTCCTGGTGCCCACACTGCCTCCGGGTGTGGGGCTGCAGCCACAGCCGGGGCTGGAGCAGCGTGCCCAGGTTAGGCAGCGAGGCTGCAGCAGGGCTGCCTGTCCTACCAGGGGCTCTAGTCCAGGGCCTGGCTGTGCACAAACTTCTGCCCTCCTGGATGAAGGGAGATGTTCTCTGCTCACAGCTGTAGCTATCAAAAGCTTCACCCCTTCTGTAGCCAGGATCCTTCAAGGAAAATAAAATATGGTAATGTTTGGGAAGGTGTTTTTTTTGCCATGTTTACAGGAGGTTGCAGCCGGCCGGGAGGCAGAGCACACAAGCTGGGCAGAGGAGCCCTTGTTGCAGGATCTTGATCATTATTTGCATTATTTGGGTGAAATCCTCCTGCCTGAGTTATGCAAGAAGTCGGGTCAGCTAGCTGTGGTGGTCCTTGCTGGCCTGAGAGCCTCCCAGCTGGCTGTGTCCTGGCTCGGGGCGAAAGGCCAGATTTCTCACAAGAACAGAAACAGGGCAAAAGGGAGGGAGAGGAATGTCAAGTGCTCCGATTCAAACCCAAGGCCTGCTTTTCTTTTCTTTCTAAGAGCTCAATGCTGTGGTACGCTGCTCTGGGATGACTTCTCGTTGCAGTTACGTCCTTAGAGGTGGTGACTTTCTTACTCTTCACCTGTTCTGAAGCAGGTGAGCAGTATGGTCTGGGTAATGGTGTTATGCATCGATCGATGGGGTTCAGTGTCGTTCCTGGTAGCCCCCCTGGGTGCCCTTGGTTTTGTGCTCCGTGGTAAGCTGCAGAAGTGGCTCTTTGCCTCCCGCTGTGATCAGGCTCTGGGGGTACTTTTTGTCTGGCAAGCTCTGTACCTAAGCACTGTCTCTTTCCAAACTTGTGATGCCAAGAGGCATTATATATTTTCTTCCTTTATAAGGGCATTGAGAGGCACTCCACCCATCCCAAGTTTTGTGACCCTCGATAGGCTTTGATTTCACAGTAAATCCTCAAATAAAAGGAGTGTTCCTCCCAGCACTAAAATAACCAGAGACTTCATCAGTGAACTCTGCAGCCGGGGACAAAATTTGTGCTGTGCTCGGCTCCCATAGAAGATGGGCACAACAGCATGCCCTCGGGCCGTAGGATCTGGTGAGGGAGGCTGAGAGGGGAATCCTAGGTCTGCAGAAGCCACAGGGTGTTGTCTGTGCGGTTGGGATCTCATCCCAAGGCTGTGCTGAAGCGGGGAGGGAAGGCTTTTCCTGCCCTTTCCATCCTCAGGGCAGGGTAACCTTTCCCACCCAGGCTGGAGTCGGATGTGCTGCAGCATTTAGCCTTTCCTGAGCTGTGATGCTGCCTTCGTGTGCTGCTTTCTCATGACAATTCACACTAACATCGTGGTACAGTTGATGCATATGGAGCAAAGGAGCTGGATGGAGCCATCAGAAGGCAGCTCAGGAGCTTTGGTCTTCCTCCACTGATTATAACGAGAGCCTAGAGAGATTAGGCTTCTCTTGTAGATGCCTTAATTAAGTGCTGAAGGATTAGGTGGCACGAATCTGATCCCAGACATCTGTCTAGGCTGGGGCTGAATTAGCACTGAACTTGAACTGCAAGGCAGTTCTGGAAGAGACCACCGCAGCCAGGGGGTCAGAGTGATTACCTCTGATCCACTCCATCAGTGGCTTTTGCTCAGACCGGCCAGCCATGTGAACAGGAACCGTCCTGGAAGGAGCAGTCCTGAGAGCCACCAGCGTGTCCCATGGGTGACTGAAGGGCTGGGAGGCAGGGGACAGTCCTGGCGGACTGAGTGAGCACCATGCCCTTTACCATGCTGCTTGCTCTGTTTTTTAATTTTGGTTTCCGCAGGGAGAGTGCCACTGAGAGAGATCAGAGCCAAAAAAACCCTGTGTGTTTGCCTTATTTTTATTCTTTAAGCTTATGTGATGTTTAGCAATTATCTAAATGTCGCCTTCTTTAATTACCGTGAATTCAGGAGAGCCACTGGCTGGGCAGGGTGAGTGAGCCCAGAACGTAACAAGGTGAATTAAACACCCAGTATTCTTTGCTCGGGGGAGATTTTAAGCAGGGTTGACATCTTCATCCCTTCACCTGAAACAGCTCATGCAAAAAGAAGAGCTGTAAATTGGTGTTAGCTTGGGTTTTTTCTCCCTTTGATCATTTGGAGTCACTCAGCCCTCGTGTTCTTCTTTTGGCTCCTGGCAGGTGACATCCTCGCTGGGGTGAGCAGCTCAGCTGCTAGCACCAGGGTGAGCTTGGGTTGTCCCAGTGCCCTAAGAAAGGATTGGGCCATGAGCACAGGATGCTCCCAGCGATCTCCAGCTAACATTGTCCGTGCCCTGCTGCTCCCTGACCTTTTTTTCAGTTTATAGTAAAAAGGTGCCTTTGTGTTAGACTTGGTCTGGGCTCTGAGAGGCATCGTGGGCTTTTCCATCCCCAGAAATCCTCATTTGGAGGGTTCTGGCACAGCGCCTGGTGCTTTGCAGTGAAGAGCCTGGGGCAAGGTGTTGGTTCTGTAACTCTCTAAAGGTCCACGGGCGTCCAGCCGCTCGTCTCTGAGCAGGGACGGGCACAGCAGGCTGGCAAAGGCAGAGCTAAGGTGGCTTGAAGGCGGAGCAGGGTTGCAGCTCAGGACTCTTTGCTGATGTTACTGTCCTGGGAAAGTGAAAGCAGTCAGGTGGATGATGATGAGTGGCCTGGTAAGGGCGTTTTATAATTTAATTATTCTTTATTTTTGTTGTAGGTTGGAAACTTAATCTGCTGTTGTATTGCTGGTCCAGAGCTGAGTATTCTCCGCAAAGCTCCTGACAGGTGAGTGAGTATTATGGTTTTGCTTGAACAGTTCATTTGAGGTCATGCAGCAGATTTACACCAAAAGCAGAATTTGGAAAATCCCAGCTCAAGGTGAAACTGTTGCTCTTGGGCAAGGAGCAATACATGAATCGATCTATGCATTAAGCACTGTCCTTTCAAAAATACTCAAATATGACGCTTTCAAGTGCCCAGTATGGTTTGGAATTCGGCTGTGGTTTATGTTCTTGCCGTGTGAGATGAGAACAGAGGTGTGTAGCACTTTATCCCTGTCTTATTTATGAGCTGTGGGAGAACATCTTGCAAAATGTGAGCAGCTAATTTTAGGCGGCAACATAGTTTAAGGTGCCAAGCCTTCCAAAAAGGGAAGGAATGTATATCCAGCTAGACAGCCTTCAGCTCCGAGCTGCTCTAGGGCACTGGACATTCCTGCACCCCAAGGACATTAAATCTCCTGCGTGCAGACAGAATCTTTAGTTGTGACATGAGAGGTAGCTGTTAGGGAGGTGATTGTGAAATCCCTCTTCTTACAGAAGAGGAAAAGGAGGTGCATCTGAGGTGTTTTGCACCGTGCTAATGCTTTCCAGCCCCAAATCCCCAGGAGCTTTCCAAGTGTTAATTAATTAAGAGTCAGAGTTGTCTGATTTCAGCAGTGGACGAACAGCAGCATAGGGAGTGGGGAAGCTGAGATGATTTGCACAGAGACCTAAAGGGACTGGAATAAAATGCAGGGCTCGACTGCCAGCTAACATGCTTTATACTTGGAGGGGGGGAAAGAAGGAGGCTGAATGTATAGGACCTGCTACACACTCCCTATAGTTTTCTTTGTCTTCTGTCCTACTTCCCAGCACACTCTGCTTGGATGTGGTAGGGACCCTATGGCACAGCACATTCTATGTATGCTCCTGCCCTCTGCTTTATGTTGGCCCAAAGTAAGGTAATACGCAGTTCTGGCATCACTTCTACCCTGGGAAGGTCCCCGAGCCAAAGGCACGACTCCATCTTCTAAGGCTACTCCGTGCGCAGTGCAGAGGACCACTGTCCGGTACCCAACCTGCTCTGTCCCATCCCAGGCCAGCGAGGACTAAGAGTGCCCTCTGCTGCACTCATTCTCCTCGTCTTTTCATGGCAGCGTTGTGCTTGCTATTTGAGAATAAACAAACCAACTATTTAGTACACAAAGCAGCTCTTTCATATTCTAAAGGTCTTTTTGTGCAGGTGGTGCAGAAGCCAGGTTCTATATTTCAGCGGCAAACAGAAAAGATCATGCCCTGAGATAAGACCGTGTGCTATCCCGTATCAATCCTGAGGCACAAATAAAGTGCTACAGGGAGCTGCTGTCCTTTATCAACAACCTTCACCCTGTAGCTTTTCATTGCCTCGTAAAACAAACTGCTCCTCATTGCAGGAGTCCAGACATCTGTCTTCATAGTCATGAAGCTTTCATTTCTTGGAGCTGGTGGCAGCAAGCACTGGTGATGCGCAGTCAGATGTGGTACCTACTTGCTGCTAACAGTGCTGAACTTTCCATCTCTCACTCCTGTTCAAAGCGGAAAAAAGAAATGCGAGCCATAAAGCTGTCCTTATTCAAGTTCCCAGCTCTTGCAGCCAAAAAAGAATGGATGTAAGTAGGGGGGGAGCTCAAGAAAGCTGTCCCAGGCTTCATACTTTTGGAGTTAGAGGGATAAATTAAAAAATAATAATCCTGCTTTTACTGGGATGTGATTTACCCATGCGGAAAGTAACCGATCTGCAGGCTCCGCCAGCAGCCCCGTAACTGCCAGGGCCACAGGAATCTGCTCGTGTTCCCTGGAATTTGGACATTTTTTGTTGCACCCATTTCGGGTTGCTTTCCAGATTGTCACTCAAGTGCAGGGCACGCCCCCTCCAGGAGGCTATTTAAAGAGAAGCTGATGTGCAACTTTCTCCAGAGAGAGACGAGAAACTCCGAAGGAGAAGGGAGTGAGAGTGAGCGAGTCAGCCGGCAGCCCGAATCCCGGCAGCCCGAATCCCCTCCCTCCCCTTGACTCGGGATGTCCGGCAGCGTGGGGACGGTGACCTGGACCCTGTTCCTTCTCCTCCTCCTCGCACCTGGCTGGGTACGTATTGCCCTGCAGCCGCTCCGTTTGCTCTCTGGGCATTGCAGCTTCTTGCTTTGATGCATGCGAGCGCTTCAGGCTGAGTACCCCTCCGCAGCTGCCACCTGCCTCCGGAGGTTTCCCGGAGCGTGGCTGGTAGCAGGGCAGTGCAAACGCGCGGCGTAACTCATCGCGCTCGGGGCTGCGCCGTGCGTAACGCCCGGCATCTCGGGATCTCTGAGCTCCTGGCAAATGTGGATGGGTTTTGTTTCACTTCACTCCTGGGAGCTAGAAGCCAGCCTTGGTTTACGAGAGGGAAGGATTGGACAGAGAGAGGTGAGATCGCTGGGTTTACAGCACTGCAAGGAGTAGCCTCATCCCAGTTTCTTACCATCATCATCCTCCCCCAGCTGCCACTGAATCTACCCATTTGTCCCTGAAAACAGTGATCCGAGGAGGAAATTAGACTGCAGCCTCTCCAGGGCAGGGCTTGTATCTGTTTTTTGTGTAAAAGTGCTTGCACAGAGCAGCTGATTCTGCTTACGACTTTTGTGTGCTGCTACAGCACCAATAATAGCAGGAACATTGCCGCAGTCATTAATGTCCTCATTACCATGAGATCTAAATTGCAGTAAGGGCCTTTCGGATTGGGGAAGAAGTCAGGTTCACAGGCAGAGCCACTGCTTTGCCAGGCTGGTTGTGCTGATAGCTGCAATAACGTCTGGCTGATAAGCTCTGATTGCTCCTGGCAGCGCTCAGCAACGTGCCAGCCCCTGTCCTTCCGGGAAAGGTGTCCTGGGCACCTGGCACAGCTGAGATCTGAGGGTAATTTCTGCTGTTTGGGGTCGTCATCTTGTTTCTTGCGCTGGCAGCATCGTGCCAGCCATATAAACACCAGCAGTGAATCGCGTGGCTGTGTCACTTCATCGCTGATCAGGGATGCTGTCACTTGCCCTAAACCTTGGAAATGGGGCTTTCGGCTTTCTTCTATTCCAAGCTCTGAGAGTGATGTTCAGTGGACAGAACGAGGGAACGAGAGCTCTTCCTCCTGGATCTGCCTCTCGGGGTGCTCAGAGGTGAGAGCAGAACCAGGGTGCCAGCAGTTAGGTTTGGCTCAGCCTGGGGAAGTCTCTGTGCCTCTGCTCTCTGCCTGCAAAACCAGGGTCGTGGTTCTCACCCCTGGGAAGGGGCTGTGCATGGGGCGCTGCCGCAACCTGGGAAGGTGCCTCGAGCCCTGTGGTACAGGGAAGGCAGGTGTTATCCCTGATAATTGGGTGTTTGCAGTATGTGAATAGCTGTGTTTTGACTGCTAGTTCTATACCAGGCTTGGAGTATGAAAGAGAACCAATTATGTGTTTATTGCATTACTTCTACCTCGCAGCATTAACCCCTGGCTCCCAAGGCGCTTTTCAAGCAGCCAGCTCAGCTTCAGAACGCCGCTTCCCAGCCCTTTGAAGGCAGTCGTGAGCCCAAATGCATTTTATAAATGCTTTTTGGTTTCGCCCTCTGAGCTGGTTCCCTGGGCTCGTACGGACATAGAAGAGGAATGAGAAGCCATCCCTGGCAGTGCCACTGAACTGCTGCAGCGGTGTGGGCTCTTGTCCCCCAACTCACACCTTCACCAGGGTGTAGGGGAGAGGTTTTAGGTGAATGTGAAGCAGGAGGCACGTTCTCACCTCTTTTCCCCCCAGGTAGCTGGGTTCAGCCCGCAGGGCAGGCAGGAAGCTCGTTCTGACTCAGCTGAGCGGACAGGACCCGGGAGGAGTGGTGGGAACACGTGGAGCACAGACACGGGATTTCTCTGGCCAGGATGAGTTTATTCCCACTGGGGCGTGACCATCGCTCAGGGTCCCGTGAGTGGCGGGTTCACACGTGGTGTTTGAGATCAACACGAGAGCTGCCAGCAAAGCCGGGAGCAGCGGGAGTCAGTATTCTGGGCTTTAGCCCTAACTCCATAGCCTTGGTCTGTCATCCTGGTTCCACTGCTCTTCAAGTCCCCTGAAATATGTTAACAGAAACAAGATCGAGGCTGTTGTGAGTCTGAAGTTAGTGGTGGTAAAAGAGTGTAGTTTTAGGGACAGACCCATCAGCAGAGGGGAATGAAATGTCAGGTCTTTAGGTGGAATCCCTCCGCACCCAGGTGCTAGGTTAACAGTTGGACTTGATGATCCTGGAGGTCTTTTCCAACCTGAAAGGTTCCACGATTCCATGAGATGTTGGTCTTTGTGTTTGGGTTGGTAGCAGAGCCTGAATGTGAGCACTTGCAGTTCTTTGGGAGCGTTTGGGTGGTTTCCACGCAGTACTGAAACAACTCCTAGAAGCAGCCCTTGAAAATAATACAGGCTGGAGAGTGCTCCGTGGAAATGCAATATAATCCATCATTTAAGCTCCTTGAAATTGCTGTGAAAGCAAATTAAGTAATGGAGAACTCTAGGAAGTTGGTTCAACGTTGACTTTCTACCAGATGTTCCCAGCTCGAGGAGTTCCCCTCGCCAGCCAGTTATTCAGTGCTCGCAGTCGGGAGCGCATGAGCCAAAAAAGATTTCAGCTCATTCTCTGCTCTCCTGGGCCTGTGAGAGGAGCAGGAGTTATAAATAGCGTGAGCTGACTTTGCTCAGCAATAAAACAAGCAAACAGGAGTCCCAACACACCCTGAGGCCAGGTGGATGGGGTGAGGAAAACAGGCCCAGCTGAGCTGACTGATAGGAAAATCTCTAAATGGTGAAAAAAAACCCTGCAAATGTGGCCAAAATGGGCCTGTTAAGCTGCGCTTTTGTGCCCGGGTGGGGGAAATGAGGCACAGAAGAAACAGGGGTGCAGTCAGCCAGCAGGTCTCTGATCCATTGGGGGGCCTGAACCCAGATGTCCTTGTGCTGAGAGCAGCCGTAATGCAAGGAGGAAGCGGAGCTGATTGCACACAGAAGGTAAAGCCAGGTGGGCTGGTTTCTTTGGGTTACTTCTCAGAGGAAATAAACAGCACCAACAATGATTAATGAAGGCGAGAAAGAAAACTTGGTTGGGTTTAATCCCATTGGATTCTTTGTTGTCCTGAAAGAGGTTGTTTTGGTTTGGCTTTCAGTAGGAGAGATATTTTGAGAGTGCTTCTTTATATGGCCTGTGGCTGACATCGCGCTGGAAAATGCTTGTTGTTGTTTTTTTTCAGTGCATGAATTGCATCTTAATATAGGCCCCGTGTTAGGAATGCTTTGCCTCTCTTATGATCTCATGTGCCCCCCACCCGCTCATTCATGGTTAAATAACACGTCCTCTTGGCAGCTCCGGCAGCCGCATACATGAAGAACAGTAGGAAAGCAGTTCTGTATTTTTAGCGTCTTTTAATGCACTTCAGCAGCTGGGGAGGGCTCCAGATGACATGCCAGCTCGCAGCGAGTGGTCCGAGGACCGCAGTCTGAGAACAGCTGGGCTGCAGGCAGGAGAGGCTTAGTTCCAAAATACTTTGCACCAGGAGTTTTCAGGGAGAATTATGCTGGTTCCCTCTGAGCAGGGTAAGGCTCTGGGAGGTCTTGTGAGCGGAGATTTAGGCTGATCCCTTTCCTATGCCACACTGTGGCGATTGTTGCAGAAGTGTAAAGCAGTTGGCATCTCCTGCCCCGTGTGAGCTAAAGTCAGAACAGCTGCTTTGGGCAGCAGTCAAACAGCTGGAAAAGCTTTACTACTGTTACTGGTGACAAACACAATATCCAAGGAAGCTGTTTCGCAGGCAATGGCTGGATAGGGCATAACAAGTGCAAGCAGAGCTGTACCAAGATGGTTTTGCCTCCTGGCTCTCTCTGACCCAGGTGTCCGTCCTCCCCAGTGGCTGCAGCCCCTTCCTGGCTGGATGTCTCGGTCCTGTTGGGCTCCTTCCTCTCCACCCACCCTGTTTGCAGCTCTGAGCGCAGATGCATGCGTCGTGCAGGAGCTCGCAGCGATGCAGGACCCCAAAATGTCTCGCAGGTGTCAGCTGCCATCTGCACACAAGGGTTGTACCAGCCCTGCGGCAGCTCCCCAGGGCAGCGCTGCGGGTTGGTGCCCTCACATCCCTCTGAAACTACCTGGGGAGCTGTAGCGGGCAGAAGCTGAACAGGGGACCAGGGTCAGTGCCCGGATTTTTCCGAGGAGGTGTAAGAGGATCCCAGAGACCGTATGCTATGCATCTTTCACAGCTGTGGTTTTAGATCTTGCCCAAATCTGGGGACACGCAGAGCTGAGCCTGGTGCATGCACTGCGAGCTGATTCAGGACAAGGAGGCCCCAGAGTGAGGCACTGGAGAGCCCCTGGGATTTCTGCAGAAGGCAGCCCTCCTCCAGCCACAGCCGCGTCTCTGTTCAGTGTCTGGAGTGGCCCAAAAGCCACGGGCGGGCTCCAGCAGGTGGGCAGCCCTTGGGAAATGCTCCAAGCAGGGCAGCCGCCAGGGCCCAGGGTCCCAAGGAGGGTTGCTTGAGTGTGCTCCCTGCAAAGGGGAGGGGAGAGCACTCTTCTGGGAATACCGAAGACAGCGCAGGATCCAGGGGGCAAAATGGGACTCAGGGGTGTTTCATTCAGTTTTCAGCCCTGCTGGTAGACTTTGGGCAAGGCTTTTCTCTCCATGCCTCGCTTTTCTCATCTTTGGGCTGGATCTAATGATGCTACTGCAGAGCGCTTTGATGTCTTTTCCTGAGCAGGGCCGTGTAAGAATTGCTCGCTGCTCGTGCTTACTCTTTTATTGCTTCCAAGGCAGCGGGGGGCTGAGCTGCGCGTGGGACTCCAAGCTACCGCTTGCCTCGTTTGTTCTGGCCCTGCTCCCCAGAGGCTCCTTTTCCTTGAGCTCCAGGTGAGTTAGGGATGAGGAAAAGACTGGCCTCGTGCACCCTCGGGAGCTGCATGTGCTGGCTGCACCCTGGGGCACCCCGGCGAAGCCGATCTGCCCTCCCTGCTGCCGGGGGCTGCGGAGGCGAGGGGGTGGCCGTGCTCGGAGCAGCTTCGTGTTTTGCATTTCTCTGCCTGGCTGGTTTGTGGGAGACTCACTCTCTCCGTGGCTTGTCTGCCCTCCAGGTAGAACCGCAGGCCTGCACGTACCCATGCCAGTGTCCCTCGCAGCCTCTGCAGTGCCCTGCTGGCACCAGCCACGTGTTGGATGCCTGCGGTTGCTGCAAGGTGTGTGCCAGGCAGCTTGGCGAGCTCTGTTCCCTTCAGAAGCCCTGTGATCATCACAAGGGACTCTACTGCGACTTCTCCAAAATCCACAGAGGCAGCGGGATCTGCTTAGGTGAGAGATGTTTGTTCTGTTGTTGTGCAGTTTTCCTGTGGCCCCTGCAGCCCCCCCAGAAAGCCCCTGGCGCTCAGAATTTCCCACAGCGCTTGGGGATTCAGCCAGCGTCACGTTGTGAGACCTGTGCCAGTCCTGCGAGTCCACCGATACGCACCCAAACTACTTCCTTCTGCAACGAAGGCCGTTTCCAAAGGCACGGCTGGGGGCTTGGGGCTCCCCTCTGTCCCTGGGACATTATGGGAAAGCCTCTAACCCTGTAGTGCCTGCGGGTAAATATCAGCCAGCTGGGCCTTTATTGGAAAGTGCTGCTGCTTGTAAAACCTCACCCAAAATCTCACTGCCTTGCGCTGGAGACTGGCATTTTGCACTCGACCGCTTACGTGCAAGAGGCGTAACGCATTTCTGGCTTTAGCACCTGGGTGGAAATAGGTGAACAGGTCATTTGTAAAACGGCGTGCACGTGGAACCTGAGAGTCACCGAGCCAGGTAAACACAAACACAGACCTGTTCTCCCCAGGTTAATCCTGGTGCCTCTTCCCAGCATGGAAAGAATTGTTGCTCTGGTCGTTCAGTAGCTATTTTTAAAGCATGCAGAAATGTATTTTGGTATAGAAGGAAAAAATGTATTCTGTCCGTCTCCTGTTCGTTGTTAAAACCAAGATTTACCTGCCTGTCTCTGCCAGGTGCTGACTATTTTTTTTTTAATTCAAGCTTTTCAAAATAGTCAGGAAGACCTGAGGGCAGGAAGGTCGGTGTGAACGCTTCGGGAAGTGTTCAGCCACTGCACATGGCTTCTGTGGAAGTGCTCAGACTCTGACCTGAGGCAGGGCAGTTGGGAGTTCTGGGGGAACCACACTGTCTTGCAATGCCAGGATCACATACAATTGTTTCTTTTTAGCCTAATTAATGACTATAACTTGTAGAAGGTGTTTTCTCCTTCTTTTTGGGATGTTTCGGTAAGTTATACTTCATTTCTTTCCCCAGTTATTGTGATCTTTAGAAGCCATGTGAGCTTCCTTGTGCTTTCTGTAGGCATTGGTGCACCTAAGAGCTGATGACTGAAGCTCAGTAAGGCCAACGTAGGTCTGATAATACCCAGTGGGTGTAAACTGCCTAATTAAGGCTGGAAATGAAGTGTGCCTTTGCAGTAGGAAAGGTAGCTGAATCATTGGGATGATTTACTCGGGTGTGGAGAAGGCCCCATCTCAAAGACTTTGCATGAAGACTGGATGTTTTTCTTAAAAAAAGAAAAAAAAAGAAAAGAAAAAAGAAGAAAAAAATGCTTCCTATTCACTGTGAGGTACGGGCTTGATGCACAGATCTCAGAGTGAGAGTCACAGCTCTCTGCTCTGTAGAAAATCAGACTTGAAGGTCACAACGGTCTTTCCTGCCTCTAAATGAGAATTTAAAGTCTTCATGGCGAAAACCCCAGGTGAATACAGAGCAGGACATCTCCCTAAATTGGACCGAGGATTTGGGACATGTCCTTGGGCAATGTTTTTGTAACGTCCACGCTGCTTTCTTGGAAGATGGGGAATTCTGGAGGCAGTGAAGGCAGGTGAAGCTGAAGTGATAAATGCAATGAATGGTAGGATCGGGTTGTGTGAGTAGAGAAAAGAGGGCTTAGAGGAATCCAAATAGGAAGATACAGGGGGAGCAGGAGGAGCAGAGAGGTGTTAAAATAGCATGGGGAAAGCTCGTGGGTTGGGTGCCAGTGGTGCCAAATGGAGCTGGTAAATAGCAAAGAGCCCCCTCTGTCCACTGCTGCCATCCCTTTTGGTGCCTTATTGCGTCGGGTCAACGGGAAGGCGAGGTCGCCGTAGGGTAGGAAGAGGCATGACGAAATGATTGGGTTTTGAAAACATCATGAAGTCCCCGAGCAGACTGCCACGCGTTGGGTGGGGAGGGAGCGGCGTCAGCGGCTCCTCGGGGAGGGAGAGGGCTCGGGCTAAACAAGTGAGAGAGGGTTTAAAAATAAGTCTGAATGGCCCCGCAGAGGGAAAGTGGACGGCTTCCACTCTGATGGAAAAAGTGAAGGGGTTGAAACTTCTCAGTAAGAGCACAGGAGTATTTTTATACCAATGGCACTGAAAAGAGCTGCGAGTTGAGATCCAGCGCTGGTGAGAAACGAGGCAGTAGCAAACCAGGAGGATTTGTGTCCCCTCGAGGACGAGGAGGGATGGAAAGAGGCTCATTTTTTGGGCCAAACACTTGGTCGGAGACAACGTTCTGTTCCACGGGCAAGCAGGACTAAGGGGAAAATAGATCAGGTTTCCTGGTAAGCCTCCTCAAGCCGCCAAGAATCCTTCATTTTAGTTACTTCCCAATAAATGTTTGCATGGATTTTTTTTTTTTAGGGATCAGAATCGCAGAAAGCGGCAGCTGACTGTCCAAAAGCAGGATTTCTGTCCTGTGAACAACTTCTGAGATTTCAACATTTCGCTTCAGACTGAAGACAAAAAAAAAAAAAAATTAAAAAATACCAACACTTTCCGTGAATTATTTGGAATACTTGTTTGGCTGTGCCAGAACTTTCTAATTTGGTTATACCAAAATGTTTCATCTTGATATTTATAGTATCTAAAATAATTACCCAAGGAAAACGTTTCCCACGGTGGATACTGTCCAATGAGTATTTTGGTTTAGACATGAGCTATTGTAAGAGCATAAAGGAAATCTTTGGTATCAAGTTGAAATGCTTCAGTTGTTTCTCATTGAAAACATTCACAAAATTGGTCTGTGCTTGCAAAGCTTTTAATCAAATCAGAATTTTCTGCTGGAAAACTTCTACAGGAAAACTTTGGGCTAATACAAATGTAAGAACTCGTGAGCGTTGTTCACACCTGCAGACTGAGGATTGCTCCTGTGTGTACGATATTGTCGTGATTCCCCTTTTTGCTCATTTAAGTTTTATTGGGAAGGAGTGAAAAACTCAGAGGAGGGCTGGCAGGGAGAGGTCTAGAGATCAGAGTGAACTGAGAGAAAGAGAAAAATTGTGGCAGGAAGGAAGACCATCAGAGGAGTGCAAAAGGTCATAAACTCAGTGTGGTGTTTTGTAGGTCACCTTTAGATCTGTGGGAGAGCTGCTCTTAGGAGAAGCCCGTAGCCTTTTGGCCTCTTAAGACAACTAGGAGCAGAGCTGCTGGCTCCTGTGCCTC
This sequence comes from Cygnus olor, assembly GCF_009769625.2. Taxonomy (NCBI): domain Eukaryota; kingdom Metazoa; phylum Chordata; class Aves; order Anseriformes; family Anatidae; genus Cygnus; species Cygnus olor. The sequence continues at coordinate 4,716,870 of NC_049191.1, forward strand.
GAGGAACGCATCTTGCACAATGCCACGGGCTGGGCACTCTGAGCCCCACGGGAAGACCTCTGACTCGACGTGGAGGGCTGTGAAGAGAAAGCGTCACTTGGTGGCTCATCCAAGTGGGGCAGAGGGTCTGGTGGAGCGTTTTGGGAGGTCTGGCGCGGCTGGAGCCACTTCCACAAATCAACGTCAGTAACATCCTGGGGTCAGGGAGCCAAATACTCAACGTGCCAACTTGTGCTGCAGCCAGCCCTGGGATCGCAGAGTCGGGGAGGGTCTGCACGTGGGGCTTGCCCATCGCCAGCAGCCCCTTAGCCCCCGAGGCAGAGGCCGTGCTGCCAGCCCCTACCATCAGCTCAGCTTCTCCTCTTCCTCTTCCTCCAGCTCACGAGGGTGCGACGTGTGACCTGCTGGGCAAGATCTACCACAACGGGGAGAGCTTCCAGCCCACCTGCAAGCTGCAGTGCATCTGCATGGACGGGGCCATCGGTTGCATCCCCCTGTGCTCTGACGACCTGCGGCTGCCGTCCCCCGAGTGCCCCAACCCGCGGCGGGTGAAGTTTCGCAACAAATGCTGCGAGGAGTGGATCTGCGAGGAGGGCAGCGAGGAAAACCGCTTCGAAACAGCCATGGCAGGTGAGAGATGGGGGGGCTGCTGTGACGGGCAGGAGCGGTTTGCTGGGGGATAGAGGCAGAGCTGAGCTGCCTTCACTCACGTCTTGCGTCACTTGAGCTGGTGACAGCTCATCCCCTGGCACAAAGCGAGCAGTCTCCTACTCATCGTCCTCTAGAGCTGCCAGGCATCTGCTGGGGACGCGTGGCTCCTGTAGCACCCTGGCCTGAGTGTCTTGCAGCACCTAGAGCAGCAGAGGGAAAGTCAGGCCTCAGAGGAGCTGTAAGATGGCAGGATTGAACCAACCTCCCTGGACACTGCCCACCCCAGCTGCGTTCCCAGTTAGCTTCATCTGTTCCAGGCTGAGGGACGGAGGTGCAGCCTTCTGGGTGCGTGGCTGTGTTGTGGGCACAACGCGTTGAACTCCAGAGCTGCTGAGGCCTTAACGGCACTGAGTGGAGGCTCACACGCCCCCTGATACTGCAGCAGAACTGGCTGCCATCAGACTGTGGCAGGAGCTGTCCCTGTGCTCGCCTCTGTGCTCCTTCTGCCAAGAGCTGAGCGCCTCGTGGGGTGGGTCAGTGCCAGCTGCTCACCTTTGCTACTGTCCCTGAAGAGCTGGACCAAGCTGGGAGCAGCCACGGTCGTCTGCCCGGCTGTGTGCCACGCTTTGTCCCAAGCCCTGAACCTTGCCTTGTGTCTTTTCCTCTTGGCTCAGTTTTCAGGGAGGATCCAGCACGCAAGCCGGAGCTGAACAATGTGCAGGAGAACTGCTTGGTGCAGACCACCGAGTGGAGCGCCTGCTCCAAGAGCTGCGGCATGGGCATCTCTGCGCGGGTCACCAACAACAACCCCCAGTGCCGCCTGGAGAAGGAGACCCGGCTCTGCATGGTCCGGCCCTGCGACTTCCCCACGGAGAAGACCAAGGTACCGGCTCGGGGAGTGGGGACACGACACCGGGAGTGCCAGGGACCACCTGGTTAGCTGCTCGTAAGGCATAAGCCTCTCTTCTGGGGTTTGCTCCACCGTCTCTGTGCCTTCCTGCCCAGAGACAGACAGTGCACAGGGCTAGGTGGGCATTTGGTTACATTCCTGTTAGCCCATTTGTTGCTGCTCTCTCTCCCTAGAAGGGGAAGAAGTGCGTGCGGACCCCGAAGCCACGCCAGAGCCTCCACTTCGAGTTTTCGGGCTGCACCAGCACCCGTTCCTACCGGCCCAAGTTCTGCGGCAGCTGCACGGACGGCCGCTGCTGCACCCCGTACGTCACCAGCACCGTGGAGGTGGAGTTCCGCTGCCCCGAGGGGGACTTCTTCCAGAGGAAGATGATGTTCATCAAGATGTGCTCCTGCCACTACGACTGCCCCCGAGACAACGACATCTTCCTGGCCACGTACCACCGGAGGATGATCGGAGACCACGTCAAGACGGAGCGGCAGTAGCCCCCTGCGTGCCAGATCCACGGGCCGAGGTGTCAGGGGGGCTCTGCATTGCTTTTGTGGCTGTGTCCCGGGACATCGCAGCCTCTTCCCCCTCTGTGAGGGGCTGTGCTCTTCACGGCAGCGCCGTTCGCCACCAGTGGTCCCGGTGGCCGTGCTGACAAGCCAAGGTGCCTGGGGGAACAGCCCCTCCTGTCCCAGGCTGCTGACCTGCAGCCCGTGGTTGCCCAAAGGTCAGCGAGGGAACTGGAAACAGGCTCGAGCTGCAAACTTGATCCATGTTCCCATAGACGAGACGGGAGAGCGGATCAAAGCCGCATGGCTCCAGCCTGTCTCCAGCTGAGAGCACGCTGGGTACAGTTCCCCGTGGCCGCTGGCCTGCCAAAACCGTGGCAAACCCAGAGAATGAGACGGGGGAAGTCCGGGAGGCCTGAGCTAGCGCAGGGCTCTGCAGCCTCTTTTCCAGCAGAGCGGGGCTCTGGTGGGTGCGGATGCGAAGCGTCTTGGTGAGGAAAGTGGTCCTGGCCCCCTGCTGAGCTCCTGCTGAGCCTTTCATTTATTTTTGGCTAATTGGACCCAACAAGTTGGCAACATCTCTCCCCCATCCCTCTGCCCACCTTTCCCCCTGCCACCTGCTTTCCCACCGGCAGCTTTGTTCCAGACCAGTTTGCTCCCGGAGAGGCCGGATCCTCCACTGGGTGGCTTGTCCTACAGGCAGCTCCAGGCTCTTTTTTTTTTCCTATTCAATTCCTTTTAGCCTCATGTGCCCGTGAGGATGACAGCAAAGAGGCAGAAGGGAGCAGTGAGCTGTGCAGTGTCCTTGCAGGAGCCCCGGTGTGGCTCGCGGCCTCCTTCAGAAGATCCAAGCCCAGGAAGGATTTCCTGTGGAGAAGAAAGGATTCAGCCAGGCTGCAGCTCTGCCTCTGGTGTTGGCTGCGCTCCTCTCCCTGGTGCCTGTTTCAGACCCAGGGAGCTCTTCCAGCATGAGGTGGGGGTGAGCCAGGCTGCCTGTCTGAAGCGTGTCTCCTGTGGGGGCTGCTCATGGCAGATTTTAGCGCAGCGAGGAGCGTTTCTCTGGTCCCAGTCTGCAGTCACTTCAGAAGTGGCCGGGGGAGCCGGGCTTTGCTGGCTCACGCGTGCCCGGCGGGGCTGCGGCTGCGTTTCGGCTCTGGAGTCTGCTGCCTGTGGGTCAGGAACTGGAGGAGCACGGTTCAGCTCATTCATCTCCCTGGGGAGTCTCAGGGGCTGGCGAGAGCAGTGCCTGGGTTTGTAAACGGAGCGGGGCTCTGGCGTTAGGCAGGGCCAGGGCCAGTCCTTGGTGCTGGGGTTCTCCACGTTCCCTGCTCGCCACGGACCCGTGCTGAGCCTCGCAGCCGGTAGCGACCCGGAGCCGGCCACTGGCATCCCCGTGAGCCCCCGGCCAGGCTGAGGCTGCCCCGTGCATCTGGGCAGCTTCGTGTTACCTGCCGAGGCCACCCGACGCATTTAGTCTGCTGATTTCAGCAGAAGCATCCAGGTGAGGGCCTGACCTTGCTCCTTAACCCTTCCCTGCCTTCACCCTTCTATCATCGCTGCAATGAATTCCTGTCCCAGCCGGGCAGGAGCAGGGGCTGCGCTGCGGCACTGAGCCCTGCTCCATCACCGCTCCCGTTTTGGGGCAGAGCTCAGTGTCAGAGGAGAAACCGAGCTGCTCACAAACTTGGCCACCAAAACGCCGCCACGAGGCCAGCGTCCTGCATCCGCCTCTCGCTCTCAGCCTGCGGAAGCTCGCGAGCCTTCAGCCTCCTGTTACGTGTAATCAGTTATAACTGTAAATAATTCACAGGATTATTTCTGAGGTTGTTTCTTTCCTTTGTAAAGCTCTTTGTACAGTTTTTGTACCCTGTTATCGCAACCTTGCTCGGGGCCTCTTCGTGATGGAGATTTTCCCCTTGCCCTCCACTTCGGGTCTTGACTTTTCTCCTGCTGTTTACACGGCTTCTGAGCGTAAAACTAAGCCAAGGCTGCATCTCACTCACCGCTAATAAATCTATTTTGTATATCCCTGGCAGCATCCCTCTGGGCATGGCCCCAGCCCCTGGCCCTGCTGGGATCGGTGCCCTCAGGGCTGGCAGCAGAGGGGTGGGGGGCCCAGGAGGCGTCCTGTTCCCCCTCCCAAAACGCAGTGGTGCTGAGGGCAGGGTCACGGGCACCTTGGGGCACCCAAAGCGTGGGTGCCGCTCTGGGGGTGACGAGCGGAGCCCTCCCTTCGCTGCTTAACGACCTGAAGCCCTTAATACCCGGTTAAAAATAACCCCGGCGGCAGATGTGCGCAGAAGTCGGCGATAACAGGGCCAGAACGCGAGGGGCTTTGTGGCGGCTTAGCGGCTCACGCGGCCGGCCCCTCTTGTGGCTGCCAGCTCTGCCCCCTCCCAGGCTCCCTCTGCTGCTGGGGTGGGCTTGGGGCTCCCTGGGGGCGAGCCCCCGGCACCCCAACTGTGCGCCCTCGCTCCTGCTGCACCCAGCCTTTATGCTTTGGGATCCCAGGGAGGAGTTGCTGCCATGGGGGATTTTTGTAAGGTTTTTTATTACCCCGCTGGGGCCCTGTGCCTCCGCCTCCCTAAGTGCCAGTGGGGACACCAGGGCCCCCTGGGGGCAGCACCCCCAGCCCTGGGGCCGAGCTCCCCGTGGGCAGGGCTGGGAGCGAGGTTCCGGAGGCTGCTGGGGTCGAGGCACCCAACGTGGCCTCCGTCCTCCGCGGCCCAGTGGCAGCACGAGGCCACCTCCGGGGCTGTCCTGGGGCCCCACCGCCCCTTATCGGCCCGTACCGCCCGCCGCCTGCGCGGCCGCGATAACCAGGGCGGGGCCCTGGGCGGCTGCCGGGGGTAAGGCAGGGTTTGGGGGTAAGGCAGGGTTTGGGGGGGTCCTCGCCCTGCCGAGGAATGAGCGGCTGAGGCCGAGCCTCGGCCCCGTGAGAAAACACAGAAATCGCTAAAAATGAGCCCAAAACCTCCCCGAGCCCGGTGCCCTGGCAGAGGCCGGAGCAGGGAGGCCAACGCCGGGCCTCCGCGTGGGGAGGGGCCGGGAGGACCCCGGGGGAGACCCCGGGGGGATCCCCGAGCGCTCCGCTCCTTATATGGTTCGGCGACGTCACGGCGGCGCTCGGAGCCCCTCGCCCCTCTCGGGGACATCCCCCCCCCCGCCCCGTGACGTCACAGCGCCACCTGCACGCCCCGCCCACTGCAGCGCCGCGGCGGCGGCCCCGCCCCCCCGGTGTCGTGGGCGGGGCGTGCGGCGAGGAGGGGGCGTGGTCTGGCGGTGCGGAGGGGCGTGGCCTGGCGGCGCGGGAAGGCGTGGCGCGCCGTGACGTCACGGGGGCGGGGCCGGCGGCGCAGGTGGAGGCAGCGCGGAGCGGAGCGGCCCCGGGCCGGTAACGGCGGGGACCGGGGGGGGGCACCGGGAGGTTCCGGAGCCGGGGGGGGGGGGCGTGGGGTGCTCGGGGGGTGCCCCCCGTAGTGGGGGGGTCCCCGGTGGGGCCGGGCCGGGCGCGGGGTGGGAGCTGCGGGGGGGTCCCGGTGAGCACGGGGGAATCCCGGGGGTACCCCGGGGGTACCGGGGGGCAGCCCCACGATCCCCCTCAAACTCGGGGTCGCCCCCCGAGGGTCCTTCCCCTGCCCGGCTCCGGCTCCCCAGCGCTCCCCCCCCCCGCGCCCTCCCAGCCCCTGCCCGCAGCCGGGTGCCCGGTGCCCCCTCGGTACCCCGGTCTCCGCCGGGCAGCCCTAAAGCCCCGCCGCCCGGTTTGTCCCCGCGCCGGGCGCTTCGCCTCCCCGCTTCTCCTTCCAGGCCGCGCTGTCGCAACCCGGGGAGCGTGCGGCGGCACCGAGCGTCGCGGCCGGTCCCCGTCCTCTCCCCTCGTCCCGCGTCCCGCCGGCCTGCGCGGCCCCGGTGCGGGGCCGGGGCCGTGCCCCGGTGGGGGCTCGCCGGGGCCCGTCGGTATCTTTAGGGCTGTGTTGCAATGGGGGGGGTGTGCCTTGGCTCGCCGCTGCGCCGCAGCCGCCTCCACGCCGCGGGGTTGCCGTACGCCCAGGCTCTCCCCCGGGGCCGAGGGCTCCGAGGCCGGCAGGGCCGGTGTCGGGGCGCCCGGTGCTGCGTGGGGACTGGGTGGTGCTGGGCCCAGCTCGGCACGGGGCTGGTGGCAGGAGACCGGTGCCGTGCCCTGCGTCAGGTCACGCTGCGCGAAGGGGCGCCTTGCCACAGGGCCGTGACTTGGCACGGGGCACGCTCGTGTCCCCTTGTACCAACGTGAGCAGAGCTGGGGGGAACGGCTGGGGGGGAAGGGCTGGGGAGGCCGGAGGGGCAGGAGTCCCTGCCAGCCCTCCGCTTTCCTGCGCTGAAGCAAGTTGGGGTCTTGCAAGGTGCTCCCCAAAACCCTGCCCTCTGCTGTGCCCATCTTGAGGCTTTAGCGGAGGCACAGCTGTGGCTGAGAGCCGGGGCCGGTGCTGCTGCTCTCCTCCGTGTCCTCTTTCTGCTGGGTAACCGGGTTAGTCGTGGGAGTAACTTGCGACCGCGCCAGAGTTTCAGGTGACACGGGGCTGAGGTTCCCTGCGCTGCGTAATCCTGCCTTCACCCTGCGTGTGCCCACGGGTGTGCAGCTCCGCTGCGCCTGCCCCCCCAGGCAGAGCTTGGGTAAGTTGGGAGCGGGGCCCTTTGCCCCCCTCGGGTGCGCAGCTCCTCTCCGAGTGCCGGATCCTGCTCAGACGCGTTCTTCCCCAGCTCAGCTCAGCACCGCGGTCCCTTGTGTTCCTCACCCGATGCGGGGCACGTGCTGCTTCTGCGAGTCGTGATGGAAACGGGGAGTTAGCGGCAGCGAGAAGTTCCTCCGCACATCCAACTCCTTCCCCGTGGCTGGGCTCAAGCTGTTCTGCCTGTGGCACGAGCCTCCCCCGGCTGCGCGCTGTGCCTTCCCTTTCCCTTAAGAGCATCTCCAGGCCTGCTTGAGAGGGTTTGAAACCCTGCCGAGACGGAAAGTGCCTTCTCATCCGCGGCGGGGCCGCTCTGCGACGTGATCGGAGCGGCCGCCGCCTCCCGGTGCGCAGCCTGGCTGCTGCGGGAACTGCCTGCGAGCAGCGGCACCGCGCCACACGTCCCCGGCCGGCGCTGGTTGCTCGTAGGGCGAGCGGTGTCAGTGGTTCTCTGAGACAGAGGTCGCAGATCAAATACCCAACAGCTTTTTTCTGAGCTTCATCTGTGGCCGTTCCCCGGGAGGAGAGCGGGCCGCTGATGGTCCTTACCCCGCAGGGCAGCATCCCGCTTTCGGTGCGGGGCGGTGTTTTAGCTTTGCTGCACGTTCCCAGCTGGCTATGGGAAGAGGCTGGAAGCTGCGGGTTTGGGGTTAAAAGCAGCTCTTGGCCACGCTGGGTGCCGGGGGCTGGAGGTGTGGGAGCTGTCTGCAGCGTGATTCAGGAGGGGGGATGGACTCACCCACCACCACCTGGAGGCTTCCCGTTCAGCGTGCTGCCCAGAAAGGCTCCGGATCCGCCAGCGGTCCCTTCTGTGCGTTTTGCTTCCTCCAGTGACTTGTGCAGGGCTGAGTCAGGCCTCGCAGGGAGGTGCTGCAGCCTGCTTGCTCAGCTGGGACCGGTGCAGGGGCAGCTGGCCCTGGGGATGTCCCCTTGGTGCAGCCTCATGTGCTGGCTGCAAAGCTAAGGCTCAGCTCGCAGACCCCGCGGTCCCTTATGCCCTGAGCATCGGGGCTGAGCCACCCTGTCCCGTCCCATCAGGGTGGGCTCCGTGGGTCTCTGTGCCGCAAGGCTTGCAGGGTCCCTACGAAGCGGCCGGCCCGTCTGCCTGCTTTTCCCCACTAGAGGCTGCTGATGAACAGAACATTTTCTTTCCCTGGCTCTGATGGAGCAGCGGGGGCTTAGTTTGCAGGGCTGAGCGGGTGGCGGCTGCCCGGAGCATCCCGGCCTGGGCTTTCCTGCTGATTCACCATGGAGATGCGGCCAGGTCCAGGGCACATCTGCTCCCCTACCAGGCCCATAATAGATCTCCGCGCTTCATTAGGTCTCAATTAGGCAAATGCATGGGGTACGATGACATTGCCGGGGGGACGCGGAGCCGCAGCTGATGGGATGTGCGGTGCGGGGACGCCAGCTCCGTCCCTCTGCCTCGGGGGTGCCTCCGGGCTTCTTCCAGCTGGTCGTGGCAGGGCGCTGAATGTGCGATGAGCTGAGCCTTTGGGTCGTTTCCCACAGGATGTGTGCAGCGATAACCACTCACCCCTCCAGCATATCCCCGCTGGCGGAAAAGCCGAGGGTTAGCTGCGCGTCGGGAGGAACGCGTCGCCCCGGGCACAGCGCGGCGGAGCTGCCGCGTGGCCACAGAGGAGATTCTTCTTCCAGGGCAGCTGGTTGGGACCTCGTGCTTGGGCAGGCTGCTAGGAAAGCAAACCCAGACCCTGGGAAGGTGATTAACTACGTAACAATTACACGTGAAACGGAAGGTGCTGCTAGCTGCGGTGGAAGGTGCCCGAGCAGGGATCCCGGGGCGGGCGTTGCGCGAGCCCCCGCTGCGGGGTGAGGGCAGTGCGGTGCCAGCTGGCCTCGGCGCCGCTTCCCTGGCAATGGCAAGGCAGCGCTTTACATAATCTGGCACTTGCAAAACAAGCTCGAAGGCCTGGAAAATCCTCCTGCTATTGTTGCTGCTCAGAGTGTGCTAAACTTCCTGGTTTGGTCTGCAGGTCTGATTATTTTCTTTTTTTTTGAGACTGCAGTGGGGAGAACTGCCCGTAGCGAAAAGAAAAGGGCGTTTGTGGCGTTTAATCCGCGCCTTCTCCTTAGATGAAACTATTTTTGTTGCTCACAAGAGGTTTTGAGCAGCTGCTCGCAGCTTTATAGGGCTGCAGAGGACTCTTCGTCTATCCAATTAGCATGGTTTGTCTGCTGTCCCCTCCCGATACCCCTGGAGAAAAGCCTGAACCATCGGCCGTGCCTGCGGAGCGCCGGGAGCGGTGCACGCACACGCACCAGCTGGGCCCCCGTGCCGAGTCTGGTCGGGCGCAGACGGGGCCAGGTGAAATGGGTTTGCGTTGCCCAAGCCTCACCCTGCTGTCCTTGGAGAGGGAAGGCTCTGAAGCTGTCCCTCGCTGGGGGTTTTGAGGCGGAGAGGTTGGAAGGGAGCTTGGAAGGCGACCCAGCCCCGCTCCAGCCCGCGGGCTCGGCGGCGCCTGGCCCCTCAGAAGTGCTTCAGGTTGCAGGGCCTGCCCCTGCTCTTCCATTGGCTCATCCTAAAGCCCTTTGCCAACACAAATAAAGCTTCTGACGTCCTCTGCGCTATTCAATTAAATTAATGAATCCTATTAAAATGTTCTCTGCTCCTGTTTGTAAATGGGTGACTAAGGAACCGGCGTTTCCCTGCAGCTCCTGAGAAAGTCTTGTTTGGTGGCGAGGAATGAGGTTAAGTTCTTGCTGGTCCGCTTAGCAAGAGGCAGCTTTTGGCATCCCAGTAAGCAGCAAAACAGAAGGAACCTAGGCCTGACGGCACAAACACATCCCCTGATCAGAGGCAGCCTCTAGCTCCCCTCGTGTAGGTAATTACATCTGGCCACGCTTGACCTGAGCGGGATTTGAGCAGGGGGCGTGAGGCTGGCCGCGTGCTGCGAGTCTCTGGAGTGACCCCGCTGCCACGGCGGTGGGTTGGAGGTGTTGCAGCCTCCTGGGAGATGCAGAGCAGCTCGGAGCTTGCTCACAGCCTGGCGAACCTGGTATCGGTGCTGAGCCCTGCTCGGCATGGCTGGGAGCCGCAGTGGACCAGTGCCCGGAGCATCGTTGCAGCCCTTAGCTGTTAAAGCAGCTGCATCAAAGCATTTGAAGGCTGCCTCTGCGAGCTGACCCCTGCTTGGTTGCTGCCCCCCAGCTGCAGCGATGGTTTAGCTGCTCGCCAGGCGGCACCGGCCTTTAGGGGCTTGTATTTCTGTACCTGCTCTCTAAAAGTCCTTGGGGATGGGGTAAGCGTTTCTTGGCATTTCAAAACCCAGGAGAGCTCTCCCCCTGCATCAGGAGCTTGTATCAGGGCGAGCGCCCGTCCGGAGTCGCCTCTGTGCATCTGCACGAGCTCAAACACTGAACACGCAAGGAGCAGAGGCAGAAGCCGGCCCGGCCCCGCGCCACGTTGGGCTGGAACGTGACTCGGTGCGGCCGTGTTGGTGCTGTGCTGCAGGCGCGCGTGCCCGCCGTGGGGGTAAGCCGCTCCCGTATGGCGCGGGTCGGCCTCCTCCAATCTGCGGCTGCGAGGCCCCGCTGCGGGCTGGCAGATGGGGTCGGCGCCGCCTGGGGATTTCCTCGGATGCAGAGTGGAGGCTTTTAATAGAAAATGCAGTTGTGTGAGCCGTTGCCTAACCCGAGAGCTGTCCCTGAGAAATACTGCCTGGCGGCTGGGCGAGAAGTCCGCTCCTTCCTGATTTTTCACCTGGTTTTGAAGAAAAATAAAATAGGGTTTGGAGCTGTCGCTGGGAATGGCAGCGGGCTCAGGAGCGGCGTCCCCGCTGGAGGCAGCCTGGCACATGTTACCTGGATCAGGAATGCTGCTCAGCCCCGCGTGCCGGTCCGATCCTCGCCGGCTGTGCAGTGCTGACAGATTCCTTCTAGGAACGGCGGCGGGGCCGGTGTGGGTTTCCCTCGCTGCCTGCTGCCAGCCCGCAGCACCCCGTGTCCCGGCGGCGGGGAAGCCCTCGCGGTCGCATGCGGCTCACGGCGCCCTTTGATCCACCCGAGCTGGCTTTTGGTGGGAAAGTACAAAGAGAGCCAAGCGCAGGATGGGTCCGTGCTCCTTTTTCCTAGTGCCGGTGCTTTTCCCCCACTGCTGCAGCAGGAGGCAGGTGCGGCTCTGCAGCTGCACGGCTCTGGCAGTTTGCATCTCGCTTCCCCTGCAACTGCCTTCGAATTTCCCAGCTCTCTGGCCCCTGTGCTGCTGAATTTGGGGCTGTTGGCGGAGCTCAGCAGGCCTTGGTGACTGTATCCCAGCGCTGTACCTCCAACCACCTGGCAGTGCTGGGCTGGATGAAGGAGCTCATTTGCACGGGGCTGTTAATTCTCTATGTTTTAATCTCCGCGACCATCTGTGTTCTTGCCTGGGCCGGGGAGACGGGAGCTCTTGGGATTTATTCCAGGAGGCGAATGCGGAGAGGACTGTTTATTCTGTGTCTGTTGAAAACTGCCCCGGGTCAAAGCAGGACAGCCTCATTAGCTCTGGGAACAGTTGTTCCCGCACCTTCAGGCAAGGAAGCCTCTGTGTGTCAGCGTCTGTCCCCAAAACGCATTTACTGAAAATGAGGGTCTTCACGAATGCTTTCCAGTGAGGCTCCGTGATGGTGCCTAGAGGGCTGCGAGGTCCCTCCAGGTCAGGCTGTGTTGGTCTGGGGAGAGGCAGCATGCTGAAACGTCTCCTGGCCATCCTAAAAGCCCAGCCCCGGGCTGCAGCAGCCTCTGGGGTGTGAGCCTGCCCCTCCGGCAGGTGCTGCATCCCTTGCCCCGGTGAGCACCACGGCTGGAGCTCAGCTTTGGGCTTTAGGAGCTCCTGCTGAGACCGAGCTCCTCAGACAGGGGTGCTCGCCCGTAGCTGTGAAACCAGGTACCGGTACCTGTAGGTGGGCTGCAGCAGCCTCTCCAAAGAGACCCGTGCAGGCTGCTGCTGCCAGAAGCGTTTTAGCAAGCAACGCCTGAAGTCTTCCTCCTTTTGGGTTCTCAAGTTGTGGGTTGAGGCTCTGCAGCTGCTTGCAAGAGCCCTGGCCAGGCTCCTGGTGACCGCGGGCCCCGCGTGTGGCACGGGCAGAGGCTGCTGCAGGGCCCGGCTCTGTCGAGGAACACCCGTCCCATGGGGCTGCACGGCCTCTGCTGGGGCTGCCGCCCACACAAGAACCCAGAGGGAACAATCCCTGCCCTGTAATTAAGCTCTTCTGCTCCTGCTCACCGTGCTAATGAGCAGTCTCGCGGATGTGCTCCTTGCAGCCACAGCGCTCTGAGTCCCACGTGTGGCTTGGAAACTGGAGGTGGCTTTCGGAGAGACATCTGCAGGGGGCAAACCCAAATCTCCATCCCATCGGGGCAAGTCATGTGGGCTGGGAACCTTGGATTTAAAAGGCTTTTCCCGGAGTGTACCTTAATGGACTGCACCCTTGTGTGCTGTAAATTTCTCTGCCAACGTACACCTTGCCTCTTGCTGCGAGGAAAACCCTTCCTGCTGGCAGGGCTGGGTGAGGTGGAGGTGTTTTCCCAGCCCTCAGTTGAAGGGCCGAGGCTGCCTCTTGACAGGAGAGCTCTTCTTCACCTGCTCGCCAGGCTTTCCACACCAATGGATAACAACTCTTAAAAATAAACCCTTAAAAACAACCAGTGCCCTGGCTCCAAGTCCTCCTGTTCCAGCTGTTGGGGGCTTCAGTCTCGCTGGAGATGACAGCCCAGGGACCTTCAGCATCGTGTGGCGGGTGTGACGTCCCGTGGACACATCCCAAAGGGCAAGCACGAACTTACGCGTGTCCCTCTGGCGTGGCATCATGCTGAGCATCCCATGCATGCCGTGAACTCTGCTGTGTGCGCCCGTGTCAGTGCACTCGTGTCTGAGCAGCTCCCCGGCCGGGCTGTGCTGGGGCTGAGGACCGAGCCACATTTTGGAGCCCCTCGTGGGCCCTGGCGTGTGCCGCCGGAGCACGCAGCCGGGCTGGCTGTGGCTGAGGGACCCGTTGCTCTCTTGGATCTCTTCATTTAGTTAATGAACCTTTTGTTGAGAGGATTAGGGTTTAGAGGCCTCTGGCAGAGCGTTAATTAAATTAGGTCTGTGGGTGTTTTGTTGAGTTTTTAAAGCCCACTAGAGGGCTCAGCTGAAGCCCTTTGGAATTGGGGCCGGAGGCACGCTGTGTGTCCACCCCCTGCCTGGTGAGGTCTAAAAGAGAAGTTATGCAAGGCTGGAGGAACTGGACGGCCCCAGAGAAGCCGGTCTGCAGCCTCGGCCAGAGCTCTCCCCTTCTCCAGCTTGGCGGTGCCGGGGCCGTGCTGTGCCACCTCCTGGGGCTCCCAGGAGGGTGCTGGACGCAGGACGTCAGCGTCACCGCTCGCTGCATTATCAGCGTTAAGTAACGCCAGGCTACTTTTTTTTTTTTTTTCCCCTTCCCTGCTTCGTGTTTACATTTCTAAGAAGTGGCCCAACGTGAACGTCCGGTTCCACCTTCTGTTCTGGGGAAAGTCAGACGCTCAAGTTCGCTTACGCGAACGCTGCCGCGGCGCTCGCATCGAGTACAAGTGTGAGCACTTGCTGGGCGGCTGGAGGGATTTTTCTGGCGTGTTTGGGGGTTTTCGTGTTTGGCTGGAACTGCTTATTAACCGGTGTCTCTTCTTCTTTCTCTTCCATACGCTGCCCCATGATGGATTGTGGTGCCTCGCCTGCGTGGTCTGCCCGGCTGCCTCATCTCTGGGTAAGTACCTGCTTCCTTAGAGCAACGAGGGGAAGCAGCTGAGAGGAATCACTTCGGCTTAAATAACGAGCCCACTTGTTCCTTCCGTCTTAAACTCTACAAATCACTTGGACTTAAATAATGAACCCACTCGTTCCTTCCGTCTTAAACTCCAGAGTGTTGTTTGTTAACAAAGAATGGGGATTATCGTGTGTGTGTACGCGCATGTGTGTTAATGTTTTGGGCACTGAGAAGCGTTTCATATAGCAATTTCCAGGCTCTTTGTAGGATGTAGAAGCCCCCAGCAGCAGTTGTTCTTGCCAGCCTGGCCTGCTGGGCGCTGACCCTGTGCTGGCAGCACGCTAAGCACCAGCAAGCGAGGAAATGGAAGTGAAAATTGTCCTGGTAGTGGAAAGCAGCACTCGCTGTTTCTCCCCAGATTCCTCCTGAGAGCTGTTGATGGTGAATCTGTGCTGTGGTTGTGTAAGAGACTCTCTGAGGGCTGGAGCCCAGCGCTGGGTTGGCTTCCCCTCTGCAAACCTGCAGATGTGCGTGGCTTCGCAGGGTACAGAGAGCAGCCCGAGGCCCTTCTGGCAGGAGAAGAGGGGAAATGCACGTCGAGCTTGGAGCAGTGGGCACTGGTGTTTGCGGCAGGCACTCACGGAGATCTTTCTCTGCATGGGGGAAAATCATCTCGGTGGGGTTGATTCCTGTGGCTTTGCAGCAGGGGGTTGGTGCCTACCCCTGCACCTGGCTGCGAGGTGCTGTTAAAACCTAAAATAACAAAATAAGGTGGGTGTGCGTGGAGGAGGAAAGGAAGGAGCCTCTTTGGGTAAAGCTGGTTCTCTGGACGTGGTGAGATTATCTCTGGAGACTTTCGAAGTTTTTAACTGACTTCTTCTTTCAGAAGTGCAAAATATCCTACTGCTAAGCTTTCCCCTTTCCTGTCTGCCTTCCCCTACCCCTGGTTGTATCGCCTCCTCTCCCAGCAATGGAAAGGACTGCGTGTGTGCAGAGCAGCTCTGCTCCAGCCCTGCCGCTCGGTACGCTGCCAGTCACTGGTGAGACTTGAAGGGAAGGCAGGGAAGGTGCTGGGAACAGATTGCTTTATTCTTAACTCAGCATTATTACACCATGCCTCACAGGGGAGGGCAGGAGATGAATCAAATCCAGGTATAAACCTGTTGTTCTTACCCAGAAGTAAGTGAAGCACTATATTTAGAAGCCGAGCGGCTGTCTCCTGTTCTGAATGAGCTGTTCTTTGCTACCAAGCCTCTGAGAGAAGGATAATTAATTAACCAGAGGATCTGCCTTGATCAGAGGTGCCGAGCTCCCATCCAACCCCCGAGCAGTCATTTGAATGCAGAACAGAACTCCCCCGCACAAAAGGCTTACCTGCAGGCTGGCTTCGTGCTGGCCAGGAGCTGGCATCTGGGGCAACATGCAAGGGCTCGCTCGCGCGGCTGTGACTGCACCAGGGCGCCCTGCACCAGGGGACACCGGGGTCTTCCTCCATCGTGGTCAGACCTTCAGGACACGGTCAGCACAGTGTGACAGCTTGCCAGTACCTCGCAGCTGTGTTTTTTGCTCGGGACTGCCTGGTTTACCTACTTACCTGCAGCAGGACGTGGTGAATGCAGCACCGTGCGTGCATCTCGTCTGCCCTGCGTAAGAAGCGCAGCAGGGACTGTGCGGGACAGTACTGCTACTGCAGAGTTGTTTGAGAAGGCAAAGCTTTGAAAAATACAGTGTCCTTGATGGTTGGTGCGGGGTGAAGCTGATTCTGGTCCTGTTCTGGTGTAGATCTCTGTGTGTGAGTGGTGAAAGACCTTGTCTCTGGTCAGGGGTGAATTTCTTCCCTGGGGACAGCTGGTAACCTGAACAGCCCCTGCTTTGCTCTCCCCGGAGTAGTCTCACAGTGAGTTTTGTCTGTATGAGCAGTCTGTTGCTCACCATGTACGGCACAGAGTGCAGAGGCTTTCAGCGTCCCTGCTGCTTATAAGCTTTTGGGGTTTTGACCCTGATAGTGGATGAAATCTGCTGCTTGGTGAATACTTGGTCTTAATCTTGGTCAGCAAACAAGAAGGCCAAGTGGTACTTTGTTAGAGATGGCAAAGATAAAGGTTGTGTGGTCCAGTTTCACTGGATCAGGGATAGCCCTGACCTTCACCCAGCAGAGGAATCAGCCGGCTCAGGTTGCCTTTCCATCTTTAAGCCTGGCTTACCTCTGAGGTAAAGGTAAAATGCATGGGAGCTGTAGTGAGGGAATCTTCTCTCCTGGCCTGATAGGAGTGTTGGGCATTGGTCCTAAAAGTAACACACCAGCAGCCTCCGTGAAGCTTCTTCCGTGCTGCGAGAAGCTGGAGGGCAGAAACCATGAGAAAAATGCTGAGGATGCAAGTGCAAGAGGAGCCTGCGATGTCTGAGGCTGTGTGCTTGACCTTCAAGCTAAGATTCACATACGTTGCCATCATTTGAAGCCTGTCAGGAAATCTTAAGTGAGGTCAGGGAAGATGCAAGCTGTCTGGGGAAAAAAAAAAAAAACGTTCAGAGCTGTTTGTTGTAAAGGAGGTGATAAGCACAGTGTGGCTGCTAACTGCCTGCTGCTGGGCTGTGTCCTCCTGTACGTTGACACTGGTGATACTGGGAGTTGTATGTTGGGATCTCAATGTTTATCTGTTTAGGAAATTATTTGTCTCTTGCTTAATTACGACGTGGAGCTGCTGAACAGCTGTTGTGTTCGACAAACTTGGGCTTTTCCATAATTCTTAA
The DNA here is from genome assembly GCF_009769625.2 of Cygnus olor. Lineage (NCBI taxonomy): Eukaryota > Metazoa > Chordata > Aves > Anseriformes > Anatidae > Cygnus > Cygnus olor. Next base: position 4,733,107 of record NC_049191.1, read on the forward strand.
TTTCCAATGTAGCTCGAAGAGGAAGTAAGGTCTGCTGCTTTTCTGCCTTTCAGTGACATTTTCTACTTTGAATCTCTCTAGGAAACGTGGTAGCAGGGTATCCCTTTCCTTGTCCCCCTCTGTCAGAAGAGACTATCAGAATCCAAAGCGGTGTCAGGTTCTGGGGCTGGCTTAGCTCAGTGGTTTTACTTCGTCGCTTTGTAAGGCAGTGAAATCGTTCTCATTGTGGTGTTCAAAATAGCGGTGCTGCCTTCTGAATTACCATCTAATTAAATGAAAGCGAAAACTCAAGGCAAGTGGGCTTTCTGTATGCCTTGTTGCATAAGAAAAGCTGTTTTCGTTGACCTAAAAATCAACATTGAAAACCAGCCGAGACAGAGATGCTTTCCCCCGCTCTGTGGGCAGTGCGTAGCAGTTGCCACTGTTCTTGGAGAGCCATTCATGTGGTGGCAGCTGCAAGCCCTCTTCAAAACAGTTACTCCTTTGAGACTTGCTTCCCTTGTACTGGATGGTTGCAGGAACCCTGCTGTGGAGACAAATAATTAGAAATAAAAGATGGCAGCTTAATGATTATGAGCTCCTTTCTGATGCAGTCCGTGGTGGAGGCAGAACGCAGGGGCGAGGTCTGGCTCCTGTGCATCCCCAAGCTGCTGCTGCATCTCGCCCAGAAGATTTACTGCGTGCCCCGCGTTGACCTGCAGCTGTGCCTCTGTGGACCTGCAGAACGTGCCGAGCTAACGGAGCTGTATTATTTCTTTCAGTAACGAACCTTTTTCACAGAGGACGACTCTCAGCAATTAGCCGCGGCAATGGCAGCGGTCCAAATGAAGCACGGTTCCTGCCCCTTCCTCCGAGTCTCTCCATACGTACCCACAGCTTTCCTCGACTTCCAGGTTCCCCTTTCCCCCTGCCCCCAGTACTTGGGTTCTGCCCACAAATCTGAACAGCTTGGGGTTGTCTTTATAAAGCAAACGTGGAAATACACGACCTTAAATGAAGTCTCAAAACGCCTTATTTTGTAAAGCTCCAGAAAAACTGGCAGCAGCGCGATGCTCTCCTCTGGGATTTTGTCTTATTGATATTAATCTTTTTGAAGCTGGTATCCATGACTGCCAGTTTCAAAGGTTAATATACTGCGTTTCAACCAAGCCGAGAAGTCTTTTTTATTTGTGATATGGAAATGTGCACCAATTAATCACTGCGCACCTGCAGAAATGCCTCTCTCAGCAGACGCTGGCTGTGCTGTATTAGGTCGTGGGATCATCTGTGGAAAGGGCTCGGGGTGACAAATCTGATCCAGTTAGTAGCTTAAGACAAACCCTGCGAGGTCCAAGGAGATGAGATAGGTAAGGGAAGCAGCGCTGGACAAGACGGTGCAGAGCTTTAGCTCGTATTTGTGAGCGGGGAGGCAGCCTGTGCTCTGTTCAGAAGCTGTGTTTGCTCTCCATGGCAAAGTTCTTTAGTTAAATAAATGTTGGGTCTTGCCAGATATCCCTCGCTGTCTGCAGGTCCAGCCCCATCATGAACTGCTGTCAGGTGTCTAGAGCTGGGTTCGCACTAGGAAAAATTCATTGCAGGAATCTGCAACCTGGCCTCCTGATTACAAGGGATGAGTAGTGCAGATGAGGGCTCTAACTTACTGCTAAATAGACGCCGCTCTTACATAAACGCTGATCTAGAAACATCGCTCCCCTCCGCCAGCTGAACCAAAGAGCCCGGAGTATCTGGGAGCCGAGCGATGCTCTGCCCAGGTTGGGAGAGCAGCAGCACGGAGTCAAATCCGCGCTTCAGCAACCTTTTGTGAAAGCTTCACCTACCCTGGTGCCTTCCCGGTGTTATTTAACCAGAGCAGAGCCTCTCCTTGCTGCGGTCTGACTTCTCATCCGTGCGAGGAGTGCATCAGCCGCTGACGTCCTTTGTTTGTGGTGTGGCTCTCCTGTCTCCCTGCCTGAGCTCTGGTCCCTAGGTGGCACTAACTGTTATTTTTGGGTTTATTTCAACAAAGGCTGCATAGCTGAGCTTGTCCCCTGCTGAAGCGACAGCTGCGGCTCCGGCCGAGCTGGCTCTTGGTATTTGGTGGAGGAGGCTGGCGCAGGGGCTCGAACGTCCTCCTGCTGCCCAAACACCGGGGTTTCCAGCAGCATCTCCTGGAATTTATATGGGGCATCGAGCACTGCCTCTGAGCACACTCTATTTTTGGTTGTCTTCTTTCCACTAAGACTGTTGGGCAATGAAAAATTGGTGAATGCTTGAAATGCCGTTGTCTCTCTTGTGCTGGCTCTTTCCACGGGTCAGTTTGTTTCTCAGGCTGTTTCTGGAGTTCACGCTCACGCCACACCAATTCTGCCTTTTCCCGAGCCTGTGCTAGCTGTATTCACAGCATTGCTTGTAATCCATTCCCCAGGGGTTTTAAGCACTTTCTAGATACTCTAAGTGCAGCCTCTTGTATGTTTAACACTTCCTACCCAAACTTAAGGGGAAAAATATTTCTCTCTCAACACAGAAACATTTGTCGTATGAAAACTTGATCCTGCGATCTCCAGCTGACCTCCTCTAATCTTTATGCGGTGCATCTTGGCAGAACCGTGCTTTACACGCTGCCTGTGAGCCCTGGAACAAAGCTGACTTTCCAGGGAGCTGTTCCCTGTCCTGGCACGCAGCCTGGGGAGAGAGAGCTGCTGCTCCTCTTCGTCTGCTTTATTCCTTCTCCTTCTTGACGCTAGGCTGCTGCGTAGCAAGACACCGACTCAAATGAACATCAGCTTCACGCAAATCAATGAAGTCCATGATGGGAGCTTAAATGAACCAGATTCTGGGTGGGATAGGAGTTCCTGGGTGTACAGGCTTTGCTGTCTGCCGTTCCCCTCTGCCCTCCCCATCTCCCCAGAGGGCACCCACATAACCCAGCCTGGTTCCAAGAAGACACAGCGGCTCGGCAACTGGCTTCTCGTCCCCACAAGAAAGAACATGTGCTTTTCGTTTTGCAACAACAGCCTTTAAATGGCACAACTCCTGTAACTGAGAGGGGAAAAAAGGGGGAAAACTCTCCGGTAGGGGACCACACAGAAAAGGCTACGGAGAAGCAGCCTGGATTTAGCAAAACTCTCGGGACTAACTGCTGTAACATTAAGTGGGATCACAATAGCAGACACTTAGTCTGTTTAACTACGGAGGGTGCTGTTTGTCCCTTTAATAGCTTGCTCAACAATGAATTGACTGTTGGTTTTGGAGAGGGAGAGTGCCATGGCAGGCTGGGCGAGATTTAATCTCGGCGGAAATACCTGATACAGAGCGGGATGCACGTGGATGCGCCGGGCTGCCTTCGCTGCGCACACGCGTTGCAGCGGTTTTTGTTTCTTTGGGAGCGTTTCTCGAGTTTGCAATTCAGTCTGTCGGAGGCAAATTGCTACAAGGCTTTTTCTGGCGCTGAATCCTGCTGTGCCTACCGCTTTGCATGCTCAAATCGAGAGGTGAGCACTTGAGAAAGTCAGCGCTAGCTGAAGCGCCCCTTCCTTCTGGGTGAATTATTTACCTGAGCTATCTTTGGTCCCGATCACTGTTTTACAGGAAAACAAAGCTCGTGAAGTTGAAGGCAGATTTCCTTTACACCTCATTCTTGCTGTCTGCTATCGGCCAGATCTGCACTGCTGATGGTGACAGCAAATCTCAGAAGAGGAGCCAAGGGCAGAGGGCCAGTGCTGGCAAAACCGAGCCACCTGCTCTCCTCCCACCTTGTTTGCTCTTGTGAAATGGCCACTGCTGCCTTTGAGACGCTCGCTTGCTAGCAAAGTGTGTGAACGTAGCACGTAAACTGACCGAGCCTATTGTGTGTGTACGCACGGACATACAATATGCACACCACCAGCTCGCTTAGAGCAGTGGTGGATAAATCATTCCCTTGGCCAGCTTAATTTCTTTGTTTTCCTAGGGCTTGGAGTAATCCCGAATGTTTTTCTTCACCCTAAATTCTGCTTGCTTTGGGGGAGGGAAAACCAATACCAGAGTGATGCACGGTTCCTTTGTTCAGACTGGGAATTCCTCATTTAAAGAAGCTCCTCGGGGTAAGGAGAGCTCCGTGCAGTTTATTATTGGTGTCAGTAATGGTTTTAACACAGTGTTCACCGTCACTGGCATAAATCGGGAGCCCCGTTTTATAACTGTGCATTAATGCACAAATCCTACCAGCAGTGCACCCTGCAGGGGCCCTACAGAGTATCGGATCACCTTACAAAGGATTTTTTTTTTATGAAGAACTTAGCTCAGCTGGTGTTAATCTGGTGTCTAGATGCTGCTAAGATGCTAGAGTGCAGATTTAGGAGCCGCTTGCTAGCTGCATGCCCATTAAACAGCCGGAGGGCAGGGTCCCCTGCCTCCTTCTCTGTTGTGACCCTCTGGATTTGCACTGACCAAGTCCATGAGGATCAGAGCACTCGCAAAACGGCCTTTCAGCTTTCAAGGAATGGCTTCTGCCTTAGAGACTACAAATGCATGCCTAAAATGAATATAATTCCTCTCCTGATTCCTATATGCAGCAGCTGAATACCAAGAAATCCTGACTTATTAAAATAATTCTTGGTCTCTAAGTGACTCTTACAAAGTGACCTAAACCAGCTGCAACTGGGAGAGTTCTTTAAATATTTGCAATCCTGGCTTGGCACAGGGCAAACTGTTCTTATAGGGAAGAATTTAAGAAATTTCCATTACTTCCTATGGGATTTCAGAGGTCAGTTTGGGGCTGTGTAGGAAGGAAGAGGCTAGAAGCTAACCCAGAAATTTACAGCACAAGTGTGTTGTTGATGGTGGTATTTCCATATGCAGAAGAGGTTGTGTGTGTGGTTTTATATTTTTTTTATTTTTTTTTTCTGCTCCCAGTGAAAGAACTGCTATGACCTAGGTTCAAATCCCCCTGCCCCAGAAGAAAATTTTGAAGGCACTCTCTTGTCATGGACCAAGTGCTGCTTTTCATGTTTGTGGACTGTACTGCTGTTGAGTTTCTTCTGCCAACGAAGCTCTTGGCCATTAGTTTGGGGTCTGCATGGGTAACAGCATCCTTTGCCCTTTGCCTCTGGACTCAGGCTGGCAGGCAGAGTTGGGGGCATCTGGTGGCCTGAGCACGGCAGATGATGTGCTGCGTGGTGCTAAGTCACTACTTGAATGGGAAGATTTTGGTGCTCTGATCTCTTTGCCACATAATTTGCAATCTGCTGTCGGTCAGCGTGTGTGCATTATGACAGAGCGGTGTGGATTTGTTTGCTTGTTTTTCTTAATTGCGAGAAGCTGTTGCCAACCCCTGGCACCCCAAAATTACAGCTTCTTTGCTTGGCGGTTTTCTCCTTAAAGCCCTTTGGCCTCAAGTTGTGCCAGGGGAGGTTCAGGCTGGAAATGAGGAGACATTTCTTCTCGGAAAGAGCGGTCGGGCGTTGGGACGGGTTGCCCAGGGATGTGGTGGCGTCACCGTCCCTGGGGGTGTTCAAGGAGAGGTTGGACGTGGGGCTTGGGGACATGGTCAGTGGGTGACATTGGTGGTAGGGGGATGTCGGAGGGCTTTTCCAGCCTTAATAACTCTGTGATTCTGTGAACAGAACCTGCTCAGGAGAGGAGGCCTCGGTACCGGCAGGTGAAGGGAGGAGCGGGCAGCCCTGGTGTCACAAACGCTGCCTTTAATTTGTGCGCAGATGAATCAGGTCCCCTCTCCAGGCTGATGATCCCGTTTTTTTTTTTTTTCACATTCCCCATTTTTTTTACACATTCCCCGTTTTTTCTGTGCGGTGTGGCTGTGGGGTATCTCCCTTCAGCGCCGTGCCTCAACTTTCTCCGTGACACAACGAGACGCGATCAAAATGTAGGTCACTGAGGAGAGCGGGGCCCGCTCCCGCCGAGGAATTACGAGGAGACGCCGCCTCCTCCTGCCCCTTGCTGCCCGTTTTGTGCCGTTTCCAGTCAGCTCCAAACGGAAAATCGCCGCCCCCCCGCCGTGTGTGCGCCCCCTGCCCGCTCCTCGCTGGGCTCAGCGCCGGTCCCGCCGCCGTGCGGCCGCTCCGGGGCGTTCGTTGGGGCCGGGCTGAGGCGGGAGCTGCCGGGGAGCGGCCCCCGGGTCCCCGCTCCCTCAGCGCGGCGGGGCCCGGCCTGAGGGGAGAGCGCGCGGGCGGTGGGGGGGGTGGGGGTGGGGGGGGGGGGTGGAGAGGGGGCGCTCCTGCTCCCCCCGCCCTCCCCGCCAGCCGCCCTTTCCCTTCCACCAATCGCAGGGCGCCGCTGGCGTCCCGCCCCCTGGGCTTGGCCAATGGGAACTTACTACAGTGTTGGGGGTGGGGGCGGGGCCGGGGGCAGAGCCACAGGGCGGGCGGGCGAGCGGCTCCCGGCGGGGCTCGGCTGCGTTCGGCTCGGCTCGGTTCGGCAGGACTCGGCTCGGCGGGGCTCGGTTCGGAAGGACTCGGCTCGGCGGGGCTCGGTTCGGCAGGACTCGGCTCGGCGGGGCTCGGTTCGGCGGGGCTCGGCTCGGTTCGGAAGGACTCGGCTCGGTTCGGCGGGGCTCGGGGCGGCCCCGAGGCGCTGCGCGAGAAGCGGCGGGGGCGGCCGCGCGGGCGCGCGCGCTGCCGGCGGGCGGGTAAGTCAGTGCGCGCGGGAGCGCGCGCGCGCGGCGTACCCCGGGTGGCGCGCGCGGGTTTTGCGCGGCGGGCGCGCGCGCGGGCTGCCTGCCGCAACGCCTGCCTGCACGTGCGGGGGCGCGCGCGCGTTCACGTCGCAAAGGTCCCCCGCGTGTGCGCGGGGTTTGGTGCGCGCGTGCACCGAGCGCGCGTCTGGCGTGCACGGGGCGCTTGCACGGCGCGCGCGTACCTTTTCCGCGGGGGCGCGCGTGTCATGGAGGGGGGCGAGGGGCTGGGGGGGGGGTTATTGGGGTCGGGGGCGTTATTGGGGCCGGGGGGTGTCCGTGGGATCGGGGGTAATAGGGGGTGTTCCTAGGGCTGGGGACATTATTGGGGTCAGGGGCGTTACTAGGGCCAGGGGGTGCCAGGGTATGTTATTAGGGCCAGGGGGTGTCATTGGGGTCAGGGGTGTTATTGGGGCTGGAGGTGTCGCTGGGACCGGGGTCCCAGCCCATGGGCAAGCCGCGCTCCCCTGCCCACCCCATTTCCCACCCCATTTCCCACCCCAAGGTCCCTGGGTCGCGTCCTCCAGCACCGCCCGGCTTCGGTGGCAGCGCCTGGAGGGGCTGGGGGCCGGGCGAACCCCCTGGGAGGAGCGTGCCCCCCTCGGGACGAGCGTGTCCCCCCCCCCCAGGCACCCGCTGTCCGCTTCGGGGTTTTCATGGGAAGGGGCAGGCGGCCGCCCCCAGCCCTGGGAGCACCGCGGTGTCCCTGTGAGTTGGATACCGGGGAGGGACGGTGTCGGGGTCTGTCCCAGTCCTGGTTTGTTTATTAGGTTATTCCCTGGGGTATTGGTAAAAACACAGGGCAGCAAAAAAAAAAAACCTATTTGTGAACAGCAGCGCGAAGCTAGCTTTTATATTCCCTTGCTTTTTAGTATTTAGGGTTTTAAGGGTTTCCTAACTGAACAGGTTTTGTTCGTAAGTTATGGGGGATACGTGGGGACGCCGTCCCGTGGAGGCTCCTCCCGATCACTCGCCTCTCATTTCACAGCCCCACTGAAAGAAATAGTGTAAAAAGGTAAAAAGGCTCGCTGCCGTCCTGTAAGGGCTGGCACCGCGGGGCCGAGACCCCTGCAGTGCCGTAACGGGGTCGGGAATTCATTGAAGGTTTTCCTGCGATGTTTTAGGGTGGTGGCTACCGGGGCTGTTCTCCTTGCTGGGCACCCCGTGCACATGACGTTTCTTTTATTTTAACACCCGATGCAGATGGTGCCGACCTGTGGTGCCTTCAGGTGTGTTTCCGTGATGGTTTTGGGGCGTTTGGTGGGATTTGAGCAGCGGCTGACACAGAAACCTTCTGTAATAGGGCTGGGATCCTCCTGGGCAAACCTGACCCGCTCCTGAAGGCAGCACCAGGACGAGTGTACGGATCCTTACCGTTAAACCTAGTCCATGAAACACAGCTCTGAGCTTTGTTCCCTAACGAAAATACCCTGATTGCTTCTCGCGTGAGGCGGGGGGAGAAGAACAGGAGGGACCTGTGCTTAAATCCCCCCCGGCAGCGCGAAGCCCATCCCTGCTGGGGGCGGCGGGCGGCAGACCCCGGCCCGGCACCGCTGCTTGGGCGAGGGGAAGGAGCCTTCGCAGCCCCTTCCTCCTCCGGCACAGAAAAGCTTCGGACAATTCTGCTCCGAACCGACAGCTTACGTCTCCAGGAGGGCGCCTGCCAGCCGCTCGCGTGCGCGGGTGCGGCGTTTCGAGTCGCTTTTCGGAAAGCGGCGCAAAAAAATCCATCCTGCCGCTCTGTTTGCTGCTCGTGGAGCGGATGTTTAAATGCTGGGAGGTAGGGTGGGAGGCACTTCGCTTCCCTTTAAAGCCTTTACAAATCCATTCAGCAGCCGTCGAAGCAGCGCCGTGCCGTGAGGGGCTGGTGGGTTTCGAGCCGTGGGATGCTCGGCGGCTCCGCGATGCCGGATTCGGACGCTGGGGCTGCCCTAACGCTGGGTGTAGGGGCGTGGTGCTGATGGACGGTGCTGGCCCCGTGCTGGGGCTTCTGCCAGGGGCTGCTTAGCGTCCCCGGGGAGCCTTGGGTGGCTGGAGTTGCAGGAATTTGGTAATGTGGCATCTATTTGATGGGAGCCTCTTGGTTTTGGGCGCTGGGTGCGTGCCGTGGAGCAGGTGGGGCTGTAGTGAGGGGTCTGCAGCCGTCCTGTTATAAATTCTTCTGGTTATAAATCCCGTTTTGTGCTTTTAAGCTCAGCTTCAGGTTTACCAGCTTCTTCCTAGCCACGTTTCATCCCGATGCCACCTCCCCAGCATTAAGACATTCCGCCTGTGCGGATCCAGGCTCGGATTTTGTTTTTGTCTCTTGCATCCCCCTGGGGAAGCCGTCAGCCGCGCTTTGTATCCCGAGTGGATCGCCGGCGGGGCTCGGCGATGTCTCGCAGCAGTCGTTCTGCTTCCTCGGGGCTCAGCTTTGGCCATGATCCCGTGTAGACGGACCAGGGGCCGTACGGAGCGGGTCCACCTCGGGCCCCTCACCTCTTGGCCGTCCCGACCAGCGCCGCGGTTCCTTAAGTTGCAGAAATCGGAGGCTGTGGCCCGGCGGGGATTTACCCTCGTCCATCGGGTGGATTAGGTGGGAAGGTCCACGGCTCGCGGTTAATCCAGATTAACATCCCTGGTCTCTTTACGCTCGGTCGGTTGTTTACGCTCGCTGCGTGTTCGTAGGAATCGTTGCTTGTGTAACGCCACCGACGTTACGCGTTAAAACCAAACACTCCTAATTCTGCGTGGATGCACTAAATCCCACTCTTTTTTGCTTTTTTTTTTTTAAATGAAGCAATTTCGTGGTGTGGAAAATTGTTTGGGCATTGGGTGCGTGGCGCAGGCGACGATTCTCATCCGGATCCTGGTGCAGATCCCCGTGTAAACGCGCTCGAGGTGTGCTCGGAGCAGGCACGCGTAGCAGTGCTTCACGTGTCCCGTTGTGCGCAGCACGCGGACTCGGGAGCTTCTGGAGGGCACCGGGCACCCTGCGCCCCTGGGAGGTGCAGGATGAGTCCCAGCCAGCCACGCTGCAAGCCGGCCCCGAATTACAGCCGCAGCCAAACGCACGGAGCCCCGCAGCTTGGGGCACGGTTTGAGCGCAGCGGATTTGGGCTAGTTGGCTGTTTCTGTGAAAAACACAATTCCCGTGAACTCGCGGGTCACCGGTTGTAGGCTGATTACTTCCCCCCGCTTCCCCGCCCCACGTAATGCGTGTGCGTGAGAGAGATAATTAAAAGCTTTTCGTTAAATAAATGGCTAAGCTGCTCACGCGGCTTTGCGGCGGAATCGCGGAGTCGGAGACCCCCGGAGGCAGACGACGGGATGGGGCTGGTCCACGCGGGTGGGTTTTACCCACGGGGCTGCCACCAGTGGGGACAATCCTGGCTCATTTCGTGCGGCGCCCCAAGCTTTATTTATTTCCCACTGTCCCAACTGGGCTCCAAAACCAGGGCTGATAATTCCTGCCCGGGTTCCTCTGCGACGCCGGCGCGCACGTGCATCAAAACCAAGCGTCGATATTTGCAATTTGCTCGTGAGACGGTGCTGTGGGCTGGGGGTCTTTAGGGAGAGGTCACAGCACAAATGTTGAAGGCCGTGGTTCGGTTTTATCCCTTTAACGTGATGGAACATTTTATATTCGTGCCCCAGTTTTCTGCTTCTTTTCCCTCAGAAAATGGGAAGCGTGCGGGCAGCGACCGCTCCTGGCAGCCCCGTTTGTCGCTGGCAGGGCTCGTGGAAGGGTAACATCAAATGGTCAGCTCCACATTCAGCAGCCTGAGCTAGGAAATGTTTTAAACACCGGGCTGTGCACGCGCGTGGCTGTCTAGTCCTGCTCGCGATGCTGGGCACGGAGCTCGTCGGAGAGGGCCTCGGGGTGGGTGAATTTGGGGCAATAAACCCCATATTCACACCCTAAAGGTGCCTCAACGCTGGCAGAAGGCAGAGGACGCGGTCCCAAGCTTCTCGTAGGAGGCAGGACTAGCGTCGCTTGCAAGGAAACGGCAATTTGGGGGTGCTCAGGAGCAAGGGTAGGATTTGAGTGGTGCTGGAGCAGAGGCGGGGGCACCGTCCCCATCCCCTGCCCTGCTGTTGCTTTTAGCTCCGGCTGCCGACTTGAAAACAAGCCTGTGAAGCCAGAAACCAGGAAGGAGACAGGGAATAAATATGTGGAAGGCAACAGCAGAAGGCCCAAGTTATGCTACAGCTGCTGAAATAACTCCTCTTGGGTGCAAATCAGGAGCTTTTGGGGTTTGAGGAGGCGCCTGTCTGCAGGGAAAGCGACTATTTTCAGCAAGACTTTGGATATCTGGCTTCTAAGGAGGGTTTAAGGGCTTCCGTGCTTTCCTGGGGAGGAGGAACAGCCAGGAGGAGAAGATAATTTGGGAGGAAAAAATATAGATTAAATATTTGTTGCTTTTCCCTGGGTTTCCCGGTGCAGCCAGGCCCCACGGTTTGCTCAGACGTGATGGAAAGGGCTCCTGCAGGTACTCGGGGTGCTGAGCCGATCCCGCAGACCGGCTGCCTTCAGTCCTTGGGGGGTTCTGAAAAATAATTCAATGGGAGGCGCTGGAGGGGGTGAAGCCAGGAGGAGTCCCGGGAGCGACTGCACAGAAAGGGGCCGGGGGCTGGAGCTCCCTGGTCACCTTCCTGGCGTGCGTGCCGCGTTGGAGGAAAAAGCTCCTCTGGAGCCGGGTTGTTGTGGAGCTTTTTGTTTTGTCTTGCGTGCGGCTGCTTCCCTCCTGGCCACCGAGATGCTCGCTGCAAGAAACGCTTCCTTTGTTTATTTACGTGCAGTGCTGTCGGCTCTGAGCTCCCGCCTGTCTGCGTCCTGCCCTTCCCCTTCCCTTCCCCTTCCCTTTTCCTTCCCTTCCCCTTCCCCAGGAATTGGCTGAAATCCCCTTGTTGGCCACGGGGACGGGGGCTGCCGGGCGCTTTGCTCTCCTGCTCATCCAAGGACCGACGTTTCTCCCCACCTGCGTGCTGGACCAAGCTTTTTTTGTCTCATTTAGCACCTCAGGTAGGACGGTTCGGGCTCGGTGCCTGTCCCTTTCTGCCAGCCCCAGGGCAGCGATGCAGGGCCGGGTACAGCTTGGCTCCTGAGCTCCACGTGGCTGGGCAGGTGGGCACCAGCTTCGTCTGCTGCTGCTCCATAACTTATCTGAAAACGGTGATTGACTTCACCTGACCCGCTGATGACAAGTGGTGATCCTCCTCCTGTAACGCCGTGGGTTGTTAAACAGGAGGCAAGGCTCTGGCAAGGCGAGGAGGCTTGTGGTTAAAGTGAAATTTAGTATTTTGCTTTTTTCGCAGCTTGATGCCTCCTCTAAGGCTGCTGCTGGGAGCGGTTGTGAGTTGTTTTTTGGCGACGTCTCATCACCCACGGCTGTTACCTGCAAAAACCCCACGGCCCCGATTCTGCTGCGCGTTGTAACCCTTCTAACCAGGGCTTTGTCTTGGGCATGGCGCGCAGGATCGCAAGGAAACAAGGAGCTGCGCCCCTTTGATGCATTACCCATGAAATCAGCTAAAAACCGCGGATAGATCGGCGCTTTGGAAGCGGTTTAGCCTTCTGAAACTTGTGACTCTAGCAAAAAAAACAAGTGGCGGTTGGTTAGTTAGAGTGAAACCGAAGGCTGATCACTCGTAGCTTGTGCAGCACTTCGACTTTACCACTAGAAAAACATCTGGGGGTAGGCGGGGAGCCCTTCCTGCACTAAAACCACCTGTCAATAGACTCCGTGAGTATCCTGCTGGGGTGGAGAGGACGCAGAGCGACGTTGCAGCCGTGCATCCTCCTGGTGCGGGGCCTGGGAGCTCTTTTAGTGCCGCGTTGGGAAATAGGGCTTGGAAGTTGTTGCTCTCTTTAAGCAAAATCTGTCTCTGCTGCTCCAAGCAGTGAATTATATATAATTTTTTAATGCAAATGGGAAACAACTCTGACTCGGAGCGGTGCAGACATTCGACTTCTAAGTGGCTACTTTGTCGTGCACGCGATGAGCCCGTGTGGCACCTTGTGTGGTCCCTTACGGCTTTGCATCGTGTATGCAGGCTGCCTTCCTGCGAGGAGAGGGGGACGGGGCGCTGCGAGGTAGCAGGCAGACTCCTGATATTAAATATATTCTGGGTTAGAAAGGCACCTTGTGCTGTCCTGAGTACTCAGCTGAAGCATCCCAAATGTGTTCCCAAATGTCTTTGATCTGGGCGCGTACCTGGCCATCTCCTGCTACCACCACGTTCCCTGCTGGTGGTCGGGGGGGTCCCCAGGTCCTGGTGCCACCCGGACCCGCAGGGGGATGCGTTTCTTTCTCGAGAAGCCGGTCTCTGAGGCGGGTGGGATGAGGGCCGGCAGCAGGAACGAAGCGCGGAGAGGAGCCCTTTACGTTCCCCATCTTTTTCCCCTTTCCTAGAAGGCTGGCGCTGCCCTGGCCTGGTGTTGTTGGGAGTGAATTTAGCACTGAAAGTGCAAAAAAGCACCACGCAAAGTGAAACAGACGTTTTGCAGGATAATCAACAAAAAAATGAGAAGGTGGCTGTGGCTTGCACAGGTGGCTTGCAGCTGTTCGGCACGGGTGGCGCTGCCTCGGTGCTGCGCGATGGGTGGCTGCCCGTGGAGCTGCTGGAAAAGAGAGCAAAGTTTATGAAATCTTGGCGTCTGCCTTGGAAACGTTTTGTTTTCTCGAGATCCTGCCGAAGAATGTCTTATGCATGGGTGGGTGTTAAGTCTGAGTAAGGCGAGTTGCAAAATCTCTCCTTGCGCTGGTGATGCCGACATGAGCCGCGTGGTCCCCGCGCTCCTTCCCAAGCCTGCTCCGGCTCCGAGCACCTCGGCTGCTGCAGGTCCATGCTGGCAGCTTGGGCTCGGTCCTGGCTGGCCAGGAGGGCTCCGTGCTCGCTTGGTGGCCCGCAAGCCCCTTGGATTTGTCCTGATGTGGGCTTGTTTGAAGCGGTGCCACCGACCGCGTGCAGCGAGCGCTCTCTGTAATTACCGCGGGCTCTTGAGCGCCGAGTAATTGGGAGCAGTAATTGGATGGTAGCTTAAGAGCGGGAGGTTAAATGAAACAAACAGGCTTGGAAGGGGAATGCCAGCAGGTAAAATGGCCAGGAAATGGTAAAAAAAGGTAAATCCTGTCCTGCTGCTGCTGCCCGCAGCCTGGCACTCGCCGTGCGCTCCGACAGCGAGCGCAGCGATGCCACGACGTGCAGCCCCACGGCCTGGCTCTGCCACCCCTGCAGGACAGCACCGGGGAGGAGCCTTTAGGAATCCCCTTCGCTTAGGAATAAGGTAACGGGATATTCTTAACAGGGAGCTTTAATTCATCAGAGCGGTTTCTGCGATCTCTTTAGCGTGAGTGATGGAAACAAGCCGGGGCTGTGCGTGCACGTGCTGAAGTCGCAGCTCCGAAACGAGCCATCAGCACGTCGAGGGAAGCTCGGTTCTACGTTTGTGTGTCTCATCTTTTTACTCCTGTTACGAAGCCACCCTCCTGGCCGCTGTGCCGGCAGAGCAGCCGGCTTCCTGGAGGCAGGGACGTGCCCCGGCGCCCAGACCTCGTTTGCCCGCTCGTTATTTTTGTCTTGTGGAACCGCTGCCGAGGAACAAGTACTGCCCGCCTTCAGCTCCTCTAGCTTATAAAGAGAACCTGAAGCCGTCGCCGGCGAGGAAATGCAAAGGAGGAGGCTTCGGAAGGCGTTTAAAAACAAGAAGGCATCTGGCACGAGCTGGCTGCCTGCTGGCGGCCGGGTGAGCTCACGGTCGCGTTCTGCTCTCTCCACTTTTTCACCCTGGCTACGTTTGAAGGGTCTTCTGAGCGCAGTTTTAGCCCTGACAATGCTATCCACGGAGCTTGCAGAAAAGAGGATTTGGGTGGCATTTGGTTCCCTTGTGCTCCCTGAATGCGGCTTTCAGCGATATTGTTGTGCGGCTCCCGCCGTCAGCAGCTTGCTTGTCTGGCGGGGCACCCGCAGCCCTTCCCCAGCACAATTTGAGCTGCGGCTCTCGGCTCAGCTCCTCTGCTCGGTGCCTTCCCTCTGGACAGGACCGTCGAGTCCAAAATCCTGATGATATTCTTAATTCGCTGGCAGTTTTGGTGCTTGCTGCGTGTCTGAGCCCTCCATGAGTCCGTGGCTCTCAGCTGGATGAAGAAGTGTCAGGCTCAGAAGGGCTTCAGCCGGGCGTGAGGCAATTGCACAACTGGGATTTAAATAGGAAAAAGGGAAAAATAAGCAGAGCTGCTCCAAAAAACAGGCAGCTGTTAATAATGAATTTGCATTGCTGGGTGCATACGTGTGCACGCAAACACGCACACTTTGAGTAGGGTAAGGATTATTGGGGGACCTAACTTGTAAAATAAGCAGCGTTAGGACACTAAGATGCGTACCCAAGATCAGTAGCTTGGCCAGAAAGCAGCGTTGGCCTCAGCTGGCTGCAAACACAACGATTTATTTTAATGAGGAGATATTTAACCTGCCGCGTTCTGTTTTCTCCATCCGCTTTCCCCTACTAAAGGAATATTTTTGTCCTGCACGGCTTGTCGTTATTATTATTTTAATACTGAGGTCTTTAAGAAGTTGTGTGCTATTTGCTGCTGTCTCCTCCGCCGGAGCCTGGCCAGGAGCGTGCCGTGGGCGAGCGTCCCCACACCAGTGGAGCAGGGAAAGCAGCTTTGATCCCCAAAGCTGTGCCCAGGTTTCCCCAGCACACGCCTGTGGTCTGCCTGCAAGCCTCTTTGCTCGCACCGGGGCTCTCTTCGGCGTGTTTGGGGACCTCAGGGTTCTCCTGGTTCAGTGTTTAATGCGAAATGAGAGCGGGGAGAACAAAGCAGGGAACAAATGCCCGAGAGAGGAGCGGTGCAGGAGGCAGAGGAGGTCGAGGGCAGCTGAGTGTGAGGGTGGGAGGTGAGTGCTGGGGCTTCTCGTCTGTAGGGCAGCCCGTGGGCTCCTGGTCGGGTGCTGTTGGGATGAGCAGCAGAATTGAGCGTGGCTGGAGAGGATGCTGCTGCGACATGCTGCTCAGAAACGAGGGGCCAGGAGCACGATGCTCAGTGCTGGTGCTGTCCTCCTGGTGCACTGCATTGCCAAGAGGGGAACTGAAGAAGTAAAAAAGGCTGCTCCAGACCCTCAAACATTGCAGTGCCAGTGTTTGTTTGGTGCTGCCCTGGTTTCAAAACCTCCGTGAGGCTCACTCCTTCCCATGCAAACCCAGCGAGCTCAGAAGGGAAGGCAGCAGCCGACAAGCAGCCCTTGTAACCTGGGTGCAAAATGTGCCTGGGACTCTGTCCCTGCAGTCGCTCAGAGCAAGCAAAGCTTCCTTTTCCTTCCTGCAGCCTCAAGAAAGCATCCTTGGTGCACGTTTGTGCCGACGGCTGCAACGCCTGCGGGCTGCCGGACCGGTGCCGGAGGCGAGCAAAGCGCAGGGGGGCGGGGATGCTCGCTGGGGTCCCCAGCAGTGGCAAACACCTGCAGTACCCCGTTATCCTCCTCCACGTGTCTTTAATCAGTGCTCCCCTCTGCCCCCCAGGTGATATTTAATATCCTGCGTGCTATTTCTCATCGCTGGTAGGACAGGCTGCCTGCTGGAGCCCAGCTGCCGTGTCCCTGGAGCTATTAATGCATCAGGGTACGCATTGGGCGCAGTAATTCAAAGCAGGACCGAAGGCAGGAGCCCCGTGGAATAACGGCCTGATGGCTCCATGGGCAGGCAGAAGGTGTCGGCGTAATTATTTTGGGTTCGGCAGCAGGAGCAGGGTAACAAAGTGCCCTGCCAGGGCATCAAAGGGATTCCTGGCAGCTGAGCAACTGCGATGAAAGCACCGTTGTGCACCTACAGACCGGCTACCAAAAGGCAACGCACCAAAATAACGGAGTTAGACCCCAAAATGTTGTCGCTCCATCCCGAGAGCCAATATTGAGGACGCTGCCTGAAATTGCAGCTTTTTCCCTGCCAACTTGGAACGGCCGCACCCCCGCTGTGCTGCTCGGGGCAGGCTGCTGGGGCTTTTTTAGCGCTGTTTTAGGACTTCAGTCCTGCCCGAAAAAGAGGTGAGTGTTTAAGGACAGCTGCCCGTGGGGCTGCGTGTGCGAGGGTGTCCGGGCTGAGCACCTGGAGAGCTGCCGGCGGCGCCGCGTGTCCGCGTGGGAACCCGGCGGCTCCGATTCAGAGGCTGGAAGCGGCTGTTTGCAAACGCCATGCCTCAGCTGTGGCACTGGATGTAATTAAGGAATGAAAACTGCCGCACACCCCCTAATTAAGGGGATTAAAACCGAAAGCTGCCTGATTTCACTGCTGGCTGGGAAAAAAAAAAAAACAAACAAACAGTGGCGGAGATGGCTGCGAGGCCAAGGCTCCGGCACGGGTCTGCCGCAGCCACGCCGAGTGCCGAAAGGAGAGGCTCCGGGGAGAGGGGCAGGACTGGGCTGCGCTGTGATTTGTGCCTAATTGGTTCTTGAGCACGGGCGAATGCAGTTCATCACTGCTCTGCACGCCCTCTCGGTGGGGTTCTGTTCCCGGTGGGGTTCAGGCGGCGCCAGCTGTGCGTGGAAGGGGCCGGTTGTGGCGTTGGGATTGGGGAGGCTCCGGGCACCTCGAGGGCTCTCGCTCTTCCTTGTGCTATGGAAACACCTCGGTGCCCATTGCCTGACACGTTCTGGAGCACCTTTTTTCCGTTTACATTTCTTTTGGGGATCGGGGAGGTTTGGGCGGCGACGTCTCCTTTGTACCGGCGTGAACCCCAACGCCGCGGTGCAGCCTCGGGGTGGGTGGGCGTCCCGCTGCCTCCCCCAGCCCCAAAACCCATCGCCAGCCCTCGGAGTGGGGACAACCTCAATTTGTCTCGATCAAACCGAATCCACGCCTCGAGGCTTCACAGACAGCTTCTGGCTCCTGAATTCCCCCACCTGGTGCCGAAAGGTGCTTCGCTGCTCCGGGTCTGTCCCTCCTGCGTTCCCCGCTGCCCCGTGCTTGTGGCGCCGCAGCAGTGGGGAACTGCCTGGGGCTTGTGTTTCTGCAGCTGTTTGGGTTTTGCTGGGGAACTCCAAGGAGCTTTTTGGTGTTTTTAAAGCTAAGCTTCCACAGTCGTGGAAGTTTTCAAGTGGCAAGAGTTTGGGGTTCTTTCTGCGATGCTGTGCGGAGCTCACCGCTCAGGGTGTGTGATGGGAACGGCTTTCTCCTCCCTTGTGAGGTTTTCCTGCCCCATGCTGCTGCGTGCGGGGCTGAGCCCTGCAAGAAAAAGACCTCAGAAGAGGTAAAAGGCTGAAGGGTGGCGGCTGCCTGACTCAAAGCCTCTTGCAGCAGCACGGTACCTGCGGTGCTGTGCACCCACCCAGCGAAACTCAGCCAGGTGAATCTCGCTGGGCGCTGACTCGCTCCCTTGGGGCTTGCCACAGCTTTTGTAGCCGTCCCGTTCCCGTCCCCAGAGCTGGGTCGCTCCCCAGCCTCTGGCTCCGGAGCGAAGGTCTTCCTCGGGGCCAGTGCATCCCCTCCGTGCCCCCAAGCATCCCCGGTCCCTGCGTTAAGCTTCACAGGTTAAGCTTCACGGTGTTGGGGGCTTGCTCACGATCGCAGCGAAGCAAATTCTTTGCTGCTCCGTGGTTGTGGTGAACACACCGGGGCAAATTCAGAAATAAACCAAGCCTGGTGGCTTGGGCGCTGCTGCGAGCTGCCAGATTGCTCCGAACAGCAACAAAGCTGCCCCGCTGCTGCTGGTGCTGCCTCTGAGCAGCGCCGGAAGGCCTGGACATGCCTCGCACCGCAGGCTTTCGCTGGGGTAAGGAGCAGCCTCTGCACCAAATGTCTTGGCTCTTTGCAGTGTTGGTGTTGGAAGGAGGAGAAGCAGCGGCTGCTTTACAGGGGAGGAGGTCTCGGAATCAGCTTAGGGTCGCGTCGTGCTGCCTCGCTGAAATACCTTCACGCCCCGTGGCAGGTGTGGAACAGCAGTAGTGTGAAGCCCGTGCCGAGGACGCTTTCGGGTAGCTTTAGCGGGGCTGGGCAGGAGGCGAGCCCAGAGTGACTCAGGACGTGCCAGCCCTGCTTTCATACTTGACATTTCTTCTATTTACTCTTACCATGACCAGTTATTCTCCCTTTTAATAAATTTTGGGCGTTCCACGAGGGCGAGGCTTTGGATGGATGCAAAGCGTGCTGCAGAAGGATGCCCGCAGCTCGGGCTGTCCCTGATGTCCCCAGCGTGCCTAAGCTGGGGCCGCATCCATCGTGTCCCTGGTGCTCAGTGCCTGCGGGCAGGTGCACACCAGGCACTCGTGGGGCTGTGTCAGAGCAGCGTGCGGGTCCCTCTTGGGTTCCAATTATAGCCCCGCTTGGGAAACGACTAAAGGCAAAACGACACAAGCTGAACGTGTTTTTACCCTGTGCTCGAAGCTGTAAGGAAGGAAAATGAGCCCTGTTATGTTAAACCTCGAGTGTAAATGAGGCACAGTGTGAGTAAACACATCTGTGTTCAGGCAGGGAAGAAAAAAAAAACCCTCATGAATAATGCATGCAAAAACCCCTTCTATTCGCTCGATTGAGATGTATTGCTTATTTCTGTTTAACTGGTGCTTTAGGAAGTATCGTGCTGCTGGAGGAGGAGGAGGAGGGCTGCTGCCACGCGTGGAGCCGCCTCGGCTTCGCTGTGCCGTTTCTCCGGTGCAAAGTCTGGCTGGGATGGGGTGGAAGTGGGAACAAGGACATCCTAAACCCAGCTGCCATCACGCACCTCGGTGCTTTTTTTTTGCCGAGATTTCTGGTGCCAGCCCCGTACCATGCGTGCCGGGTCCCCCCCATGGGATGCAGCAGCCTGGGCGCTATCGGCAGGGTGCAGGCGGCGGGTGCTGGAGCTGCCTTGGGTGGGGACGGGTGCTCGGGTCCCTCCCTTCCTCCCCGAGGCCGGGCAGATACCGGCAGCAGCCGCAGAGCCGGGTTTCAGCTCAGTGGCCGCCCTGAGCAGGGCTGGCTGCTTCCTTTGTAGGGTTTGTGACGCAGCTGGGCGGCTCGCAGAATTGTTTCTGCACGGGGTTTCTGCCTCGTGCTTGAGGCACAGTGGGGTCGGTTCTGCTTTGACATCTGTGTAGGGCTGGGAGAGCCCCAAGAGTTGCTCCTACACAATGGGAAGCAATGCTTGCGTTACACTGGTGCCTGTTCCCAGGTCCCTCTGGTTTGGGTCCAATTGTTCCAAGTTCGAGTCAGTTTTAACACCTCCCAAATGGGCATACCCTGCCAAACCCATTGCCGTTGACCTTACTCAAGGACGTGTCTTCGTCTAAATTTCAGGGTTTGCTGATAAACAAGTCCTCTGAATCCCGTGTGACATCCAGGTCTGGAGCATCCCGGAGGGTGTTTGAGGATCCGGGGTCGGTGCTGCGGCTCTGCTCGCTTGTAATGCACTCCTCTAACGCGCCGTTTAGTCAGGTCATTCCGTAAGCCCGCTATTCAGCTTGACAGAAATGATTTGCTTCCAGCAGATGGTAAGCTACTATTTTTTGCCCTCATTTAAATAGGAAAGCTGTACGGCACCAGAAGATGAAAGAGGGGCACGGTGCTGCCGCCATGCAGTAGATTACGAGGGCTGGGCTGGTGAAAATTAAATCCGGGCGGTTATAATGGACCATCTGCATTGTGCCCGTGCCTTCTTCCCCTGCTTGTGGAGCCAGAGCCTGCAGCACCTCGTCCTACTGCTCGGGTGGGAGTGGGGCCAGCCGGGCCATGGCATCCCTTTTGTTAGCACCCAGCATATCGGCACAAGGAGGTGATGCGTGTCAGTTCTGTACAATGCCCGTGCTAATTATTCTCCTAATCAAGTATGATAAAACAAATTTTGCAGACATTTTTTTATTGCTTGGCTTTGCCAGACCTGTTTGTCCCATAGCTTTCAGTGGCAGTTCCTTGGAGGTTCTGGTTCAAATCTCTAGAGGTATTTATTGGGAGGCATCTGAATTTCTTATTTTATTTGGGGAAAAAAAAGCACACTAAGTCCTCTGCTGCGTTTTCTTAATTGTATTAAAAATAATCTATAGGTTGCATTGCTCAAACACGTGTTCTGCTCGTGGTGTCTGCAGTTTCAGTGCACGTCTCCCACCTGAAAACGCCTTTTACACATGTGTGCCTCGCTGCATGTGCACCAGGTCCCCGGGAGCCGCGTGCTCACCCTGAGCCCCGTGTCTCACAGCGTGCAGTTCCACCTATTGAGAAATGGGAAAGAAAGCACTTACAAAAAAGCCTGCTGTTGCTGCAACTATTGGATTTTTTTTTGTCTATTTTTAGCAGAAATTTCTCGCTGAAAATTTATCACTGTCTCCAATTCTCGCCGGAGCAGTAGCGTTCGGTGGAGCCGCACGTTTCTGGGCAGGAAGGTCGAGGCAGCGTGCTCAGGCAGCAGGGGTACGGTTATCTGGTGCGCAGCATTGCTGCGAAACGGTTCGCCTTCTGAGAAAGGAGTGTGCCTGGGGGCAGGCCTTCTTCTTCTCTCTTTGAAAGACAAAAACACCCAGGATTAGGTCACAGTTATGGCGGGAGCTATTTTCTTCTGGGCTTGGGAGCAGGAATAAGTTAGGTGTTACTCTTGGTTGGAACAGCAAGCGTGTTGTAGCTTATTTATGTGCCTAGATGCGGGAGGCTGGAGCGCTCTGTCAGGTAAGGACGGTGATAGACGTGTATCTAACTATTACTGTTTCTCTGAGCCACTGTAACTTGTCACCGAAGGACCCAAACGAGCAGCATCGTTATTTCCAGAGAGCTAACACATCGTCGTTTAATGATGGCTTTCTGGGAACGAAGTAGTAGTTTTGCATCCTTGGGGCTGGAAGGCTTTCTCAGCAGGGATCTGTTGAGCAACTCCAAAACGTGCATGTTAGATAAATTGTCAGCCAGTCGCCTCCAGCAGGTGTGCAGGGTGCTCTCTGTCCTGCGACAAAGACCTGAAGCAGCTGTGAGACCGCAGCTGGACTGTGCTGAGCTAAAATTGTGCTGTAAGGGAGAGCTCTCCTCCCGAGAGATGCCTACGAATTGTGCTGCCTTACGTTGTTGGCCCTGGCCGTAGCCTGACACGTGAGGCCACACTTGCAATCCCACGTGTTTCAGGTCGTTGGGAGACAGCAAACTCTTACGTGACTAATGCTGACTTGGCCAGAAAAAGGGCTGGAGGTGAGGGGAAGAGGAAGAAAGGGGAGGTATGAGAGAGTGTGCCCGTGGAAGGGATGGACCCGAACACCGCCTTTGCTTTGCTGGAAGTTTTCTTCTGACGTCTGCAAGAGCACGGTGTGGGGCTGGAACTGAGCTCTGATATCCTCTGCTCCCCAAACACTGCTTAGCGTGGGCTCAAACCACGGATATTAGGATCAGGATCAGCAGTTAGGCTTTTTACTCACTTTAAGCCTCAAGTTTATTTTGTTTAAAGGAGAAAAGTGACTCTGCAGGTGAAAGCAAGCTTGCAGAGGCACCATGTGCTCCCTCCAGCGATGCTGCAGGGCCTTGGGTAGAAAGAAGGTGAGCTCGGAGGCTGGGGATGTCAGAGGGTGTCTGCGGGCCAGAAGATCTGCTGTGCAGGGGACAGGAGGTTCATAAAACCTGCTCTGAGTGCCTTTAATTACGTTTTCTTCAGATTGCTTCCTGTTGCTGAAGACTTCCTGTCTGAAGGAGGATGTTCTCAAACATCAGAATGCTTACATACAAATGCGCACTTGAACGCTTTTCTGAAGCAATATTTACTCAGAAATCTCCAAAGGCAGCATGTACGTTTTGCTGTGCTTTGCTCATTTCCATAGCATTAAGTGCCTTCTCTCCGTTAGACTTGTGACAACCCCTCTATTTACAGTCTGTCTGGCTTCAAACCCTAGTTCTCTCCCAAAAACATCCCCCAAAACTCGGCAGTGACAGATGTGACAGGGCAGAGCAGCAGGTGAGCAGCGTGGCGATGTGCAATAAGCAGGAGGACCAGGTCCCTCTGCTGCCGGTATCGCAGAGCTCCTGGGGCTCCTGCGTGGTCTGCACAACTGCCTGGTGGAACAGCAATGGAAGAAAATGTATTTTTAAAACCTGCTTTGGGTTTGAGTGGGCATGCCTTATCCAAATAGCGAGCAGAAGAGTAGCAGAGCAGGAACCTGGCTCTTCAGGCCAGCTCTGCTGTGGGTGTCCTGCTACGTAGCGAACATCTCTGTACTACAAAGGTTGAAGGAATAGGTTTCTTAAGTGGTACGGCCCCTTGGTTATGTGCCTTGCTTACAAATTCCATTTCTTTTGGTCGAAAGCTCGAGAAATCCTTTCTGACCATAAAGCTTCAAAGGGAGAGAAGCAGCGGGCAGCACGCTCGGGTCATGCCGCAGGACATTCGGCTGCACCCGATGAGTTCTTGGTGCTGGCGGCTCGCTGCCTCCACAAAATGTTTATTGGGAAGGGAAATGCTCCTACGTGCCCGTCATTGCATCCCCAGCCCAGGGAAGGGGATTTGGCCGAAGGAAGCTGAGCTCTGACGCGATTCCTGGGGGACAGAGGAAAGACGTGGGGATGTTTGTTGGTCCCCAGCGAGTCCCACCTTCCAGTGCCGGGATGAGCGCCGTCCGCAATGCACCGCGGTCACTGCTTTGAAATCCAAGCAAGTAAACAGGCTTGTTCCAGGAATGTTAGTATTTAAAGGGAGCAAACTACATCCAGAGGAAGTGTTTGTTTGTGGGCTGTCCCTTCTGTTTGCCGCAGTTGCTGAGGCCTGCTCTTCCAGGTCCCCTCCCTTTGCTCCGGATTTTGCCTTTTTGTTTTTAAGAGAGCAGCGCGCTTCGAGTGTGTGTTTGGATAACGATTCTTACAAATGCATTTATTCAAAATAAACACAGTGGCAAGTAACTACAAAGCAGGCTGTTTGGGCAGCTGGTGCACAAGAGAGCTCACCATTTATTGCATGCTCGTGCTGGGGCAGTAACGCGGCTGTCCCTACCCATGTGTGCTGGTGCCGCGGGAGCTTTGCCCTCTCCATTGGCCATGGTAAGTGTGTGTGTTGTCCCATGGGCTCAGGGTGACAAACATAGCCTGTTATCCCTTGCACTGCCTTGTGACATCTACCCAGTCGTTTTTGGAGGGCTGTTGAGGGTGTGAATTGAATTCCTGGTGCTGTGATGGCAGTGCGACTGCAGGGTATCGCTGAGCTGGCGGTGAGCAGCGTGCTCGCCAGGTATCCTATGGCACTGGGAGCTGCATGAAGGCCTTCGTGTCTCGTGTGTGATTTGGATGAAATTGCTTTCCCTTCTCGCCGATGTTTCTAGGTTAGTCTCCGCCGTTTCCCCCAGGGGACGAGGCAGCCCACTGCTGTAGGGCTTTGCCTTCCCAGGCAGCGAGCAGCAAGCGTGACGCAGCCGCTCCGAGGGCGGCGGTGGGAGCCGGCTGGATGCTGTGACTGCCGTAGCATTTCATTTGATTTGGATTTCACAGCTTTCTCGGAGAGCCTGTTCTGCGATAATCTTGCAAAAACAAACTCCTGCAAGACTTCCGCGAAGGGTGACATAACGTCACAGCATTTTGGAGAATTACCTGCCTGTGCTCTTGCTACACCACGCTGCCGTTTTCTACCATGCAAAGCGCTGGAGTATGAGAAGTGCTGAAGTGTGGCTTTCCACAGATCTGTGTCTTCGTTCAGCTCAGAGCTGTGGCACGCCTGGGGTTTGGCAGCACCTTTTCCCTTGCAGCATCCCTGGTGCATCAGGTGCACGCGATGTGCTCAACTGGGGCCATGTGCAGGCTGGCTCCTCTCGTGCCATTTTCTCCCTGTGTGTAGAAACTGCTGCTTCAGTGCCTTCCACCTCTCTGGGCTTGGAAAAAATCTCCTTTCTCCCAGGAAAGCTCACCGAGGGGAAGATCATGCGTAGGGTTTGGCGCTGAGAAACTGCAGGAAACCTGCAGGAAAGCAGGCTGGAGATGGCCCTGCAGCTCATCCCCAAAGCTGGCTGGTGTGGCAGGCCCAGGGGAAGGGGCTTCGGAGATCTCAGAGCCCCTGCTCCAAATCTGACGTGGCTCCAAACCACGCTGCTGGGTGCACAGATCCATCACTGCCGCCTCTTGGGCCCCAGCAGGCCTTCCAAAGGTCCTCCTTACAAAAAAAGAATCCCTGCTAAACTCAGGGAATTTACATGTCTGGAGAAGCACAGCCAGAGCAGGTCCCTAATGCTGCTTTTTTTTTATAAACTACAGCTTTAGAAATACTATTAAGCTTTTGCATTAAATGCAGGGGAAGAGTGCTTCGGAAAGCTGAGAAGGTTTTTTCTTCTAAGCGCTCCAGTTATTTTGGCAATTAGTATGAATTAATTTAAAATTGTTGAATGCAATAATTATGTAGGAGGGTGACATCTCAAAACGTTTCTTAAGTGCGTGTTTTGAGCAAATGTTTGTGCGCTGAGGGCTGGGCTGGGGGATTGGGAGGCATATTGGATTATATGCTATTTGCTCTGTGTAAGTAGTGGCAATTTATTGCTGCAGATACATGTGATGCAACGCGCAAAGATTAGTTCTATCCCCTCTAAAGCATGATTATTTTGGGTCCTCTTTATACCTTAAATAGATACTCCTCTCATGTGATTTCCATCTTTTTGTGTCAACAGCCTAGGCTAAAGTTGAAATAAACATTGCATCAGCTTAACAACGCGGCCTCTGAAGAAATCTGCTCTCCATTATGGGGATTGTTTGGAAGCCTTTTAATCTTAAATTTTTCAGATGCTTGACGGTGCAGCGCAAAGGTCTTGTGAATCCCAAAGCCTGCTTGGCTTCGCCGGATCTGTCCCGCGTAGACCAGTGGAGCTGCAGCGGGGCAGCGGTTCTGAGCAGAGCCTTTTCCCTGTTTTGTGTCCCTCTTCTTGGTTCCTTGTGAGGTTCTGTGGCCTGTTTTAGGGACGTTGGGAAGAGAGCAACGGCTTACATTGGTTGAGGTGGGCTACGAAGCTGGTGAAGGGCCTGGAGCACAAGTTCTGTGAGGAGCGGCTGAGGGCACTGGGGGTGTTTGGTCTGGAGAAGAGGAGGCTCAGGGCAGACCTCATTGCGCTCTGCAGCTGCCTGAAAGAGAGGTGTGGGGAGCTGGGGGTCGGCCTCTTTTCGCAGATAACTAGTGATAGGACTAGAGGGAATGGCCTCAAGTTGTGCCAGGGGAGGTTCAGGCTGGAAATGAGGAGACATTTCTTCTCAGCAAGAGCGGTCAGGCGTTGGGACGGGTTGCCCAGGGAGGTGCTGGAGTCACCGTCCCTGGGGGTGTTCAAGGAGAGGTTGGACGCAGTGCTTGGGGACATGGGTTAGTGGGTGATGGTGGTGGTAGGGGGACCGTTGGACCAGCTGATCTTGGAGAGCTTTTCCAATCTTAATGATTCTAGGATTTTTGACCTAATAATGACTCTTCTTGGCTGTGTGGGGTTTGTCTTGAGTAGCGGCTTTTCCCTTCCTGTTGCAGTTGTGGAGAAGGATGCTGTAACCCTGCAAGCACCTATGGGCTGTGTGGGATTTTTGCAGGGCTTGGTAGGAGGAAAATTGTGGGGTCTCATGCGTGTCCTCATCTGCTCCGCTCCAACAGGTGGTGCTGCAATGGGGTGATGGACCTGGAGTGGGAGAGGGCCTTGGGACAGCCAAAGGGTGGAAGATGTGTGGGCACCCGCTGTGTGTGGTGGAGGTGTTTCTGTCAAAGCAAACCTTAGCAGAATGAGGGATTTGCTTATTCCTAATTGCTTAGGGCTGGGGTCGGCAGGACAGGGTGGTGTGACTGGGGAGCGTGGTGTGTCCATGTGTGCTGCTCAGTCTGACTGGCTTTATGCCCGCTCCAATGTCCCTGCTGCTTGACACCTTTGGTGCCTCTCCCACAGCGCCATCATGACAACAGAGAAGAGCCCAGCAGCAGACGCCGAGAGTTCGGAGCAGCAGCAAGCGAAGGAGGAGGAGGAAGGAGCTGCTGAAACACCGAAGGGAGAGGCCTCTCCGGAGGAAGGGGCGCAGCAGACCGCCGAGGGGCAGAAGCAGAAGGCCTCCGGCGGCGATACGCAGGAGGAGCCGGGCAAGAAGGAGCGCCGTGCCGCCGAGGGCCGTGGCCTCTCCCGCCTCTTCTCCTCGTTTCTCAGGAGGCCCAAGTCTCAGGTGTCCGAAGAGGACAAAGACCCCGATGCGCCCAAAGAGGGAGGAGGTGACCAGAAAGACGCGGGGTTAGGAGCCAGCCCTGATGAAGAGATCCTGGTGAAGGCCCCGATTGCAGCTCCTGAGCCTGAGCTGAAAACTGATCCATCGCTCGATCTCCATTCCTTAAGCAGTGCAGAAACACAGGTAAAACACCCTGCTTGGTGTGGCATGCTTCCTTCTGTTCTCGCGAATGTGTCTTTTTAGACAAAAACATAAAAAAAATCTTATCCTCTGATAGTAAGCTAGATTAGAAAATCCCATGAGATGCTGAAAGGGCTTGTCATCTCCTTGTGCTGCATAGCGTGCTCCTGCATCAGACCATACTGCAAAATTCCTATTCCTGAAATTGTAACAGCACTTCAAAGCATACATTAAAGTACCCCGTACTGACTCTTTACCCTGCTGAGCATGGAAATTCCCCCAAGAACTTGGATTTGAGTTTGTTATTCACAACAGAACCGTTTCTCATTTGGATGTGCTTGATGTGTACAGAAGGGAGGTCAGTGTTGTGAGGTGGGGAATGCAAGAGAAAGTGAACCCGGGGAAGGGTTTCGTGAGCTTCGAGGAGTGTAAGCGGGGCATTTCAGGACTTGGTCATCTGCTCAGTCTGGGCTGTTGCTGAGCCTGTCAAATACAAATATTTTCTGCTTATGCATCATGTAGACAGGGATTTTTGCATAGCACGTGTGCTGAGCCCAGCTCTTAGTAGCTTTCTGATTTCTGCTCTTTAAAGCCAGGGTTGTTTTTCATGCAAGATTTAAAGTTTTTAAAGCCAGGTAGAAAGTGAGGCAGAGACACCCGTGGTGAGACATTCCCAAAGCAGCAGCTGGTTATTGATTTGGGGGCCTCTGGTTATTGATTTGACTGGCCTCTCTTACTCCTTGGTGGGCATCTTGGTTAGCTGCAGCCCTGCCATCACTAGTGTGGCTGCATGGAGCTAGAGAACGTGATTGCTACTTCTTGTGAGACGGGGATTTCCTAAAACCCAGCCAACCTGTGTGTATTGCTGGAGTCACGGAGTGACAGCTAGTTTATGGTAAAATCTGCATTATTTTCCTTGCTGCCCTAAGGTTTTGAATGGTCTCCAGTGGGGTGTTAGATTTGAACTGCAAACTCTAGGTTTTTACTGACTTTCTGAGGAATACTGTACAAGTCAGAGTGTTGTCAACTGTAGGCAGTAATTGTAAATCCACTGCCTTAAAACTGCAAAGTCATAGAGAAGGTAGTAGGTAACATGTGTCTGTTTTCCCTCATGTCTGAGTCTTTGAAAAATACAGGCTGATCTTTGCTAGTGCTTTCTACCTGTCAAAGTTGGGACATGGTGGGGAGCTGGAAATGTTCGTGCAATTTCAGCCCTGAAGGGGCCTCTTCAAGAGGAGATGCATGATTTCTTTCTCTGTTTAACTTTGATTTGCTTGCTCTATGCACAAGTGAGCGTGCACAGAGAGAAAACCCACCACCTTCCTTCAGCAAGCGCCGTCTGTTTCAGACGAAGCACTTGTTTTTGTTAGTTCTTATTTTAGATTGACGTTAGTGGCTTTTTGAACTGTGACACTCGGCAGATATTTCTGCCGTGAAAGCATTTGTGAGGTTCTGCCTGTTTGATAAATGCTGACCAGCAGGCATTACGAGCTTTGACTGATTCTCTGCTCCTGATTATCCTGGCCCTGCTGGAACAGAAGTCAGCAGCTTGTGGACATTATTTAGGTTTCAAACACTGGAGCTGGTGCTGGCTGTGTGCAGTTGTGCCTGGGTGTGATTTCATGAGATGCGATGGGCTGAATTAACAGCTCACCGCAGGCTGAAAAGACAGGGTTTTGCTCTCCCTTCCTCTGCCACGGCTGCGTGCTCCGGCTGCATTGAGCCACTTCCAGCACTTGTCAAAGCCTGCTATGAACTCATTTAACCTGCTGAAATGGCAGTAAAAAAAAAAAAAAAAAAAAAAAAAAAAAAAAAAAAAAAAACAAGCTTCCTTCCTCCTTCTGTCCCCAAACTGCGTCTGTTTCTGCAAGTTTAGTGAATTCAGCTGGCTCATAAAGTGCTTCAGTGGGCAAAGGGAGAGGCCGTCAGGGGTATGAAGGCTGCCTTCCCCTTTTGGTGGCCATGAACTCTTTGGTCAGCTCATAGGGCCACGAAATGTCAGTGCCAGTGTCCCTTGTTACCACTGTTACCGTGTTGAGCACCGTGCGTTGGAGCACAGTAAATCTTTCTGGGTGACAGCGGGAGCAGGGGGGTACCCTATGGCTGTTGGCTTTTCTATCAGTGAAGGCATGAGGTCTCTAGCCTAGGACAGAAAACACTTGCTAATCCAAAAGGCACAGTCATTAAGGCCATGAAGATTTGCATGATCTAACCTGCCCTAATTTCTCTAATCAGCCCTTTCTTTTTTTTACGTCTTTTATTAAATGAATATTTGAGAATGACTTGAAGGGCTTTAAAAATTGCCATCACTCCGTGCACTTGTTACCCTGCCCACTCAAGCTGCTGCTCCAGGTCCTGGGCTACACATTTAGGCCAGATAACTAATTCCGGGGTGCGATGCTCGCTTCTTGTGATGGTTTTTTGTGTGACACATCTAATTGGGAACTTGGACATGCTGGGGTTTTCAGCCTGCACAGGAGGAGAGGAGGGAAGACCAGGAGCTGGACAGCAGAGACCTTGAGGGCCAGGAAGGAGGAGAAGCGAAGGAGGAGTGCACCAAGCCGGAGCCCAGACAGGAGACTCCAGAGACCAAAGCCGACAAGGATTTGAAAGCTGCCCAGAGAGCTGTAAAAAGACACAGAAACATGTACTGCAAAGTTGTCTTGCTGGATGACACCATTTTTGAGTGTGCTGTGGATGTAAGTACATTCAGGGGTTGTTTCTTCTCTTTTCCCTCTCCCTTCTCCTTGAAAACCACCACAAGCGCTATTTAATAGGGGTCTAATTTGCTGCCAGTGAATTACATGACAGGCTTTACTGCAGAACAATCTTGCTGTAAGCTATAATAACTTATTTAGCGTGTTGTAAAAATCTCTGTGTGCCTAGGAGCCTTTTTTGTTTATAGCTCTGGAACTTGCAGGGTACTTTGCTTTGTAAAGGTGGAAGTTTTAAAAAAAGTTACTGCACTTGCTGTTCATCTTCTCGCTCATTTTTATCCCAGAGTTCAGTTTATTGCGTTAGGTTGGGATTGTCTAAATATTTTCTGCCCCTTTCATTTGAATAAAATGTGTCGTCATGTTGATTTGTGCTTTCTGTTCACTCAGAGTACCTTTGCCTATCAGGCTGCTGGCTAACATATCTCCTGCAGGTGGATGTAAAGAAAAACAGGCTGCATTTAGCTTGGAGTTGAATATATTTGCAGTAAACAATTTAAAATCATTATGTTGACTTACAGCACCGCAAAACCCTTCATCTGAGAGCTTTCATTTTGCTTTATTTTGTGCATTCCCTCACAGGGCTGTCTTGCTGTCAGGGCAATAAAAAGCTCGCAGAAATCCCCATTTCAGTATCGAAGCACTTGCCCAGAATATTAATAATCTGGTATTTACTACTCGAGCCTGCTTCCAGCTTGTTTTTCTCCATCCCGCTAGCTCTGCGGGCTGCGGGAGGGTATCGGGGCGTGGGGCTCCCTGTGGAAGCGGTTACCTTGGGTGATCCTGGGCAAGTAGGTCAGCAGTTTGTGTAACAGCACGGCTATTGTCGCTGTGCGGGATCGGCGCCCAGCGCTACCAAAGCCTGGGATGTTTACTGGGGATATCAGGCTCAGCCCCCAAAAAGCAAATTGTTCTCCAAAAGGCTGGTGCAGCAGCGGTGGCTCTCGGCCCTGCAGCCCCAGTTGGTTTGTCGTGGTCTTGTGAGTGTTTGGCAGCCCCTCTCCGGCACTGATCCAGTCCTGCCGTGTTCTGGGTGCTGTCACATCACATGCGGTGTCCCTGGTGCACTGCTATGGGTCCGGAGCATCCCATGAGGCACCGAGGAGCAGATGGGCAGGAGCTGCTGTGGCAGCAAGAAGCTCTTGACTTGTCGAGTACCCTTGGCATTAATGCCGATGTAATCCCGTTGTAGCATTTTGAGAAGTAATTTATGAAGATGTAATTGGGAAGGAATTGCAAAGGTGTAGGCAAAGACCAGCACAAATGCCTTTATTCGAGAAGAATGGGTGCTTTCAAACCTTCTTTCCCGTTGACAGCCATAGAAGGCTTTTAATTCCTACATGTCTTTAAGTGCCAGTTCACCGAGAAAGCTCCCAGGCTCACGCATGCAGCGTGTTAACGGGGGAGCTGCAGCGTGTGCGCTGACAGCCTTACAGCTGAAGGAAGGGCCACAGGAAAACACGGCCGTGGGCTTTGATCAGTAGCCATGCAAATACGACTGAAAGGAGAGCTGCCTGCACAAGCGATGCATTAGCAAAGCTTATTTTGCGTCACTGGAACTGCACTTTCCTTTTAGCAAAGCCTCCAATAGAATTAGCTGCTTGTGGTTACCATAGTTTTGTGCCTCAGGGACGTTTTCCTTCACGCTTTGGACTAAAAGGGTATCTGCTCCTAGGGCCAGCTCCTTCACTTCACTTCTGCAGGATTTTGAAAAAAGAGGAGATGAGAAATGCTCAAAGAGTGTGTCTGGAGGCAAGAAGTTGTGTGCTAAGCAGCCAAAGCTGGGGAAGCTGGGTTGCAGCAGCAGCTGGGATTGAGGAGAG
This sequence comes from Cygnus olor, assembly GCF_009769625.2. Taxonomy (NCBI): domain Eukaryota; kingdom Metazoa; phylum Chordata; class Aves; order Anseriformes; family Anatidae; genus Cygnus; species Cygnus olor. The sequence continues at coordinate 4,764,541 of NC_049191.1, forward strand.
GGTGGAAACGAGGGTCTTTTGTTCTGAGCTGCTGATTCTTCTGTGAGCCTGCTTTGCCAGGTTGCCCCCAAAATAAGGACTGTCGCGGTGGGTTGGAGCAGCTGCTTCGTCCCTCACACTCATCATCCTTTGATCAGCTCCTGATTGTCTGAGAGCCTGGGGCTGGGAGGTGCCAGTGCCATGGGTGTGCTTTGGGAGGGGAAAACCACACAAATCCTCTGTTTATCGGGATGTTGGAGAAGCACGGCTTTGGGGGCTTTGGATGTGAAGTTGGTGGGAGCAGGGAGACCTGCTGCAGTTCTCATTGCCTCTCAGTTTGGATTTTGTAAGGAAGAACGCCTTATAGAAAAGAGCATCCAGAAGCAGCAAGGAGATGGGATTTTGAGCTAGTCAGGACTTTTCCCCCTTCTTAGTAGCATCCAGTGTGGTTTTACGTTCCCTTTTTGCAGGCAAAAAGCAGTCTGTGCTATAAAATGCTTTTTGTCTATTTGCAGAAACATGCCAAGGGGCAGGATCTACTCAAGAAAGTCTGTGACCACCTCAATCTCCTGGAAGAAGACTACTTTGGTTTGGCCATATGGGACACACCAACCTCCAGGGTAAGAAGTTGCTGGTTTATGGTTTTCTGCACCTGAGTGGATTCAATTCTGTGCAAGGCTCTTCTCCATGGACGAGGTGGTGCATAAGCTGCTGATGCTCTTCTTCAAACTACTTTGATCCCATCCCCAGGAAAGGACTAAGAGGACTTTAAGAATAGGTTAGCCCTGCTTAGATGGCAGAAGGTGGACCTAAATGTTGACACGCTGCAGGGGGACTTGAGTCCTGGAGCCTGTGTTCACTGAAGGCATGCGGCTTGAGCAGGCAGCAGCAGTAAAACTGTGGTGGTTTGGGCATGGAGCAGTCATTGCACGTGCCTTAGGTGTTCGTTTAAAGTCTCTGCAGACTTGGAGTGTGGTCGCCAAAGAGGCTTTGGGTTTGCTTTCTCTTCCTTCTCTGACTTGCGACTGCCTTCCTCCTGCTTCGGTAACAAATCTGGGACTTGAAATTCATTCTGGATTTATTTTACCCTGGGTGGCCTCCTCCTCCAGTACAGCGCCAGCAAATGTTGCCATTCTTAATAATGACTGGTTTGGGGGATTCTCTGGGTGGTAATACTGCACTGCACTGGTAGCTTTAGCACCTTTATAATGGGAACACAGGCAGGGGAGTGGGAGTGAATCAAGGCTTAAAATGTGCAGCGAGTGAGCTCGTAGCAGCTGCTGGCTCCCAACATGGATTCAGCTTCTGCTGCCTGCGTGCCAGCCAAAGGCAGGCACTCGGAGGACTTCTGGGCTGAGATTTGGGGCTTGGGTTGTTCTTTTTTGTTTTGTTTTGTATAGAAGATTCTCAACTGGAAAACACGAATGTAAGGGCAGTGGTGAGTTTCAGCAGCAAAGTGTACATCCCTTTTCTACGACTATTTTGCCCTTGAAAAGGGAGAGCATGGCAGGAGGAGTGCTGAGTGCCAGCTGACTGCCCTGGCACTGGTGTCAGCGTTTGTAGGGTTTGGTTCTGAACCGAGGCATTGCCCTGCAAAAGCAGAACACGTGCAGCTCTTCATACCAAAACTCTTACTCATAGGGTTTTAGTTTAAGAGCTTTGTTTGGTTAGACCTGAGCAGTGTCTTATCTTTTAAACCCCTGGTTATGCTTTAACTCGAGCAATTACTCAAGCTCTGTTTAATGAAGCTAGCCAAAAGTGTGCGAAATTGAAAACAAGGGGCCACCTTCATCTCCTCTAGACCAGCTGTGTTGGTCCACACTCTGACAATTCACCTATAGCTTCGCTTATGGGCAAGGTTACAGTGGCAGCAATATATATTAGTCGTTAAAAGGCTCAATAATTGAAAGTATGGATTTTTAATTCAGGCAAAACACGGCTCGATTTGTCCTGTTTGTGCTGGGGGCAGCGTGCTGCCGCATCTCCCGGAGCCGTGTGCCTCCGATCGCTTGCAGGAGCGCCGCGATTCTTCTGAAGGCAGACACGTGCACTTCCTTTGCCCCCGCTTGACGTGAGCTGAGAGGCCGTGCAGCTTTTTAACCGTAGAGACTGAAAACAGATAGTTCTGTCAGGTTTGTGTGTCAGAGCCAGGAGAGGAGGAAGGAAAAGAGCTGTGCATGGGGTTAGCTCCAGTGCAGAGTAAGCTGCTCGCCTGGAGACTGTTTTGTTGTGATGGGGGAAAACACTGTGGGGTTTTCTGTTGTTTTTTTTTTTCCTTTTTTTAATCTTTCTGGTTACATGTCATTGAACTTGAAAACCTCAAGCTCCACCTCTCTCTGTAACTTCAAAACCCTGACACTGAATTACCGAGTGGCTGGTAGAAATGATCGTGATAGGAAGTCAACAGAGGAGCTTCTGCAGCTGCGCTGAGCAGGCAGGGAGATGCACGTCTATGTTCATGGGCAGGGAGAGGTTGTGTGCAGGTTTTCCCTTACTTAGGCAATAAACCTTCCTGCGGACAGGCAATCCAAGCAGGAATTACAGAGGGTGAAAGTGGAAAGAGCAGCTGCTTGGCACTGAAGCAGTCGTGGTACCAGTATGTGCATCGAGATGCTCTGCTTAAAAGAGTGGCTGTGACTGGAAAGCAAGCGGGCCTGATACGTCTACCTTTCAGATGGATTTCCTATCACTGGTTTTATAGGTTAGAGGAGCAAGCACATAAAAAGATAAGATTACGTCTAAGTATCGCTGTCTCACTGCCATCAAGCTGAATGTCCTTCTAGTCAGGAAAGATTAGCTGGGAGGATTCAGTGTGTCAGTTCTTTCACCTCAGGAGACCTGGATGTCCAAATCCTGTTCAGACCTCACAAAAATGACCATGATGGTTGCCTGTAGCCTCTCCAGGAGGGCTGAGAGCATCGTTCCAGCCCCTCTTGGGGGGAAATTGTGGCCTCTGCAAAGGACAGGCTCAGCCTTGGTGTGCCAGGAGTTGCTCTGACTGTGCTGGCAAAAACAGGAGTGGTTTTCTGAGGCTTATGTTGCACCAGCATCCCACAGACGCCCAAATTACAGAGGGGGGAAAAAAGGATGCATTTCTAAATTTGTAGCTGAGATAATTACTAGAAACTTGAGTCATACTTAAAAGAGATTAAGTTTATGTCACGCTCCCCAGCTACTGGATGTTTTCACTCCTGTTTCAGCAGTTAGGTTGTTAAAGAACGTAGCTAATAATAGAAAGTCTTGGTTACCCTTGTTCTGAGTAGGGCAAGTATGTGGATAGGGTGCCTAAAATGAAGGCGTATGTCCAATTTGTCTGGTTTTAAAGGTCTTTGAGAAAAAATGTGTTGCACAAGTGCCCCTCTTGGCTGGATGTGGCTGAGACCATGCCCGCTGGTATGTGCTTGCTGCCTTTTATGCTGCAATATTTGTAAAAGTAGGATCTGACAGGGCAGAATATGCTGGGCAGAGTTCCCTTGGATGCTGTTGCTTTGTTGTCAGGAGCCGCCATAAATTCCTTCATTTAAATCCTTTTCTGTAAAGAGCATCCGTGTGGTGTGGGATGCTCATCAGCTGTGTGTGCTGAGCCTCTGAATTAATAGGGTCACCTCGATGGAGAGGACAGCTTCAAATTGGACTCCAGATCCTTGTTCCTCTCCCACGAGTACTTCGTACGTGAGGGATTGGAAATATGCACAGGGACCGCAGACTGGAGTAAAAGTTTCAGAAAATGCTGTATATCTTCAGTTTCCATGGCTGCATTTATGTCAAACGTTGTCGCCTTGCTGTATTTTTAGCAAGTTGCAGTTTGCTGTGGTGTTTCTGTAACGTCTGTTAAACTGTGAATGTTTTTATCCTCTTACAGACATGGCTGGATCCTGCCAAAGAAATAAAAAAACAGGTTCATGGTAAGTAGATCAAATTTATCATGTGGGTGTGTGTGGCTTCTCTCCCTTCCCTGAGTGTGTGTGGTTCTGGGCGCAGTCCTGAGTGCCCAGGGATCGGTGAGGGTTCAAGTCAGGGTGTCTGGCAGGGATCAGCTCAAGTTCAAGCAGTCTGTGCTTCCTTTCTCTTTTTCTTCGGTACTTGGTGATGCTCTAGAATTAAGGAAAAGTGTGATTTCCTTGCAAAAACACAGCCAGGGATGTGTTCGTCCTGTGCAAAGCCATGCTGTCCTCACTACCATGCAGCACTGAAATGGGATGGGAAAGTAGATGTCAGTGGGCACCATTTAAAGCCAAAAGGAGCTGGGGAGAGCCTGAGCAAAGTTGCCTGCTGGAGCAAGGTTTCGTGGACTCCGAGGCTGTTTCGGAGCCCAAATCAGGGTACTGGAATGATAAACAAAGGGCTCGAGTAGTATCAGGACAAATGCCAGATGCTCTCTGGAGTATTTTAAGTTCTGCTACCACTGAATTAGTTCAAGACGAGGGCAGTGTCAAAGTTAAATAAACTCCAGAGGCTTTTGTTTTGTTTCAGGAACAAGTCTAAGGTCTGACAGCCTCACGAGTCAAACGCTGCTCTCTGTACGCGTGGTGGGGGCGCAGGACGAGGCGTGTCAGCACTGCCCGGGGGGGAAATGGTGCAGGGCTGTGGAGTAGGAAAAGTTCCTGCTTTTATCAGCTTCTCTTTGAGTCAATAACAGGATGTGTGTAAAGGGCAGGAGCTGCTCCTGCCTTGCAGTGCAGTGCAGGTAAAATTCAGCAAATATGGGTAACAAACAACCTGCTGTACGATCCATCCCTGTGAGATGCTTTAAATGGCACGTTACTGGAGTTTACTTGAAGAAGTCGTGTTGGTGTACATGTACAGGGAGCCAGTCTCTGCGTCTCCCTTGCAATGCACAGGAAAACTCTGCTACCTAAGCTGTCTTCTTGAAATAACTTGTGTTGAACTCTGTATAATGAAGGCAAGGTGCCTTGTGTTCAATGCCATTTGCGGTGTTGCCTAAGAAGTAAATCCATAAATGGTGTGGTTGCGATTTTGATAAATCCCTTAGCAAGTTAACAGCAAGGGTATCTTGGCTTTCTGACATAAATATTTTGAACTACACTGCTAAAGGACACAGCAGGGGAGAGCTGCGACTGAAAATTAGTTCTGGAGTGCTTAATGGGTCTGCCAGGATGATTTTCTGTGGCTAAACATGATTATTCTTTTCGAGGAAGAGAGGGAGCCTTGGCTCGAACTCTTCAGAAAGAGTTAAGGATTAACTGTTAAGAAAGATAAAAAATTTGGTAGCTTTACTGTCCTGCTTAAAAGAGGAGGCAGGGGGCATTTCCACCGTAGGCAAGCAATTCTCATCTGGCTGTTCCTACACCAGCATGCGATGTACACGCACACTATTAAATATTAGTCCCAAAGCTGCACTTGTGTGGTTGCTGTGTGGGGTGATGGAGAGCTGCATTTTAGGTACGCATGACAGTGTACACAAGTAAGTCGTGCGGTGTCTTACATAGCTAGGCAGAGGCTAACCATACCACAAATAATGTCTATTGTAGATACAATTAAGGGAGCCCTCGCTCCATTTAAAGTGTGCAGCATTGCTGCACGAGGTTTGCAGCAAGCTTCATTGGAGTATTTAGGTCTCGACTTGTCAAGCTCTTCCTGTCGCAGCGCTCACTGTTTCTTCCAGAGACTGATGCTTGCATTGTGCTGAGGTTCAGCTGTGGTCCAACCACACGACCACAGCGCATTAGGCTGTTGAGTGGATTAGCACATCTGTTCCTTACGAGAAATTTGAAAATTGGGTCAAGTGATAAAATACCAATTCATTAACCTATGGCACATGTCCGACCTCTCTTCGTGAATCTTTTTTTTTAATCAGTGAAAAAATATTTGAGTGAGTTAGCCTCTTAGCAATGAATTTATTTCTTTTTCCACAAGTTGTGACATCTTTCACGTGTACTTGTCTGCCCTGCTTTGTTTGTTCGTGCGTGTTTCCTAGCTCTTGTAAATGAAATCATGTCTTACACCGCCTGCTTAAGCAGCAGCGAGCAGTGTGAGTGAGCAGCATTAAAAATCGTATTATCATCTCATAGCTGCCTATCGTGAAGCTGTTCTGGTGGGCTTATTTTTCTCCAAATTTTCTTTGTAATTTCAGGAGGCCCCTGGGATTTTACCTTCAATGTCAAGTTTTATCCACCAGATCCCGCACAACTGACAGAGGATATAACGAGGTGAGTTCCCTGCTAATTGTGCTACCAGATAGTGAGCTTACCGAGCAAAGCAGTGAGCAGTTTTGGGAAACCACAGGAACTGGATGATTGAGTAGAAATTGTTAATACTGAAGTGTTATTTTGTCCTTCAACAAGATGATCAATGTCTTGAGGAACTGTCGGGAGGGGTTACTGTTGTTTGGTTTTAGTGGTCCTGTGTGTGGGAATATTCCCTCTCTTCACTGAAGTCCACATGCATAAAGCAGTGCCGTTGATGATCCTGGCACATGTATATTTGAATAGAAAAGTACACTTCTATTCTAAAATAATTTCTTCTGATAGTAAGTGTCCTCTGCTTCTTTTCCAGAGCAGAGGTGACCTTAGGTCCTTCTATCCTCCATGCTCTTGACTGTGTGAATGTTGCCCCATAATTAAAAATACATGTTAGAAACAAACATCATGCTTCATTCATTAGTAGTATAAAAAAAGATGTTCAGTGCTCGGGAACAAGTTTCTTAAGGTCATTATATTCTCTGTTAATAGCGTTTTTGTTTTATTCCCCAAAGGTATTACTTGTGTCTTCAGCTTCGACAAGACATCGTTACGGGGCGGCTGCCTTGTTCCTTTGCGACTTTGGCTCTGCTGGGCTCGTACACAGTCCAGTCCGAGTTGGGAGACTATGACCCTGATCTACACAGCGCAGATTATATCAGTGAATTTAAACTGGCCCCAAACCAGACTAAAGAGCTTGAAGAGAAGGTTATGGAACTTCATAAAACATACAGGTAAGGTACAGTGGCTGGTGAATTCATTTGTGCATGGCAGCATGAAGGCAGCAGGTGGAATAATGGGACTTTCTGGTATTTTTCCTACCTCTGCTCTATGGTTTTGGTTTCATGCTGCACCAATTTTTATGGCAGCAACAGAAGCTTTAGCAGTAAGGTGTGAATTTTCAGTTACTGAAAAAATCAGCTAATCTAAAAAGATCTAATATTTTAAAGTTACAGCAGAATCCTTCCAGTGTATGGGATTCTTTCTTCCTGCTTGAAGAAGAAACTATGCTTTTCATTTAGTTTTTTTTAACAGGTGCCCCATGTGGGTGCTTCTTCTCAACAATATCCATGAAAGTGGGCTTTACTTCATGTGAAAAGTTTGCTTCTTTCAACCTTGTTCTTTGTCTTTTTTTTTCTGCTTTGGGATTTATTTTGGATTTTTTTTTTTGGATTTTTGAAATTATATTTTTTTTGGATTGTAGTCTGGTTGGAACAGATCCTGTCTCTCTGTGTAGCCTGCAGCATGTTTGGGGTTTTCTGCCGCCTGTTATTAAGTAGTGTGTTATAATGTGGAAGTATTCCAGATAATGCTTGAGGTATAAAGCTGCAGCTAGGCTCTCCTCCTCATGTTTCTGAGTGCAGCAGTGATCTGGGCAGATGTGTCTTGTTCTGGTGAGGTTGGAAGATTCCTGTGAGTCCTTCTGATACGAGATTTGAGAGTCATAACAGCAGAACCTCTTCGTCATCTTATTTTGAGCTTGTTTTTCTAGATGCTCTCTAGATGCTTTGATCGCAGAAGCTCTGCAGAGCGCTGTGCTTAGTGACATGGAGAGCATCCGTGGCCAGCAAGCAGCTTCTGCACAGTTCAGAGTTCACAGTTCAGATCAGTACGTTTGGGCTTTGGGGGAAAAAAGCCCATAAAACTGCTCCCAGATACTGAGGCCTTGTGGAGCCCCTTGACCTGTGGAAAGCTGCTGGCTAATAACGAGAGCAGAGCAGAGCAGAGACCTTCTTGCAGGCACATGGAAGCTAATAACCTAAGTGCAGCACTAGAGGGTGGACGGACGCCCCTGGCTGTTACCAAAGCTACAATTAACACCTCACTCAACCCCGCAAATCGATACTCTAAATTGATTCCCCTCCATTTGCACTGAGAGGAGAGGAAATGAGGGAAAATAAGTACTGGGCCACTGACAGGCTTCATGACTTGAAGTCAAAGGCCGTCAGCTGTCCTGGAAGTGGCAGATCGCATTGCTGAATTATTCATGGCTGCATTACAAGGCTGCTTCACAGTATGGGATGTAGATTTATTTAATGAACTGGTGTGTGCAGGAGGAAGGTTATAATCTGTCCCCGTTTCATTTCTCATCCATATTCTAACGTTAAACTGTCCAGTGGAAAACTTACCTGCTGAGCTATGCTCTGTCTCTTGCTGCTTTATTTGCAAAGCACAAAGCGTGTGCTGGAGATGGTCACTGCTCTCAGGTCTTGCACAGGGGATCGTCCTCACTGTGCTCATTGTCCAGCACCACTAAATACCTCTATTTACATTGCCCACGAGATGTATGCGGGTGTTCAGTAAGAAAGATATCAAAGCAGCGAACAAAATGAAATGTATGCAACTGAATACTCCCCCAGCAGAGCTGTTAGAGGCACCTTGCACAACAGAAACTTATTAACAAGGGCGCTTCAATAACACCGATAATAGCCTCCATTATCGGGATGTTTCTCTTAAGGGAGGTTCTGATGTGTTGCCTCTCCTGCAGACAGGGTACCATCTGTTCCCAGAAAACGTCTCATTCATCTAGTCTGCCCCAGCAGGGATCTCTGCTAAGTGATTTCAGCTGTCCTTGCCTTTCGTTTGGAGAACAATAGCTGGGTTTGGGAAGGTCTCAAGGCGGTACTTCTAGGTGCACAGTATGTGTCACCCTTTGCCTTCAGCTTAATTGGTGTTTCTTCCACAGCATCAAGTTTTGTACCCTGCACTTCCTCGCCACATAGCTTGCTTTCAAGTTTGGTGTCTGTAGTGCTCCGCAGAAACACAGTGCATCTGTTCATGAGGATGTCTCAAAGCACAAATTTGTGCATTCTGAGTAACTTAATAATTAATCATCTGGGCACAGATTTGTTTGTGTTCAAAGCAAAAGATCTAACAAGTAAATGGTTCTGTGAAGTCTGATGTGTCCCCTCTTAACTCTCCATTTGTGAGAATACCAAGCCCTTCCTCTCTTTCCCCAGATCCATGACTCCAGCCCAAGCAGATCTGGAATTTCTTGAGAATGCAAAAAAGCTGTCCATGTACGGAGTTGACCTTCACCAAGCCAAGGTGAGAATCAGTGTGTGTGCACCAACTGTAGATCTTGTAAATTGACTGTTCTTCCCTTGTTAGGAGCAAGTTTACCCATTTCAGGAAGCTCCCTTTGAAGGATATAGGAAGTAAGCTGGCTACTGTTACAAAAGCATAGACACACAAAAGAAATGCTCCAGGCATTGTTGCAAGCATTGTAAGAGAAATGATTCTTCCTGATTACTCATTATTTAAATATTATAGGAAGCTTAACAAAGCTGCTGATGTACACGGGTCCTTGCTCTGAGGAGCCTGCAAGGTGAGCTGCTCCCTGTGAGGTGAGCTGCTGCTCTCAGAGAAATGCAGGGTAGGCTCTAGGCACAGCCCCTTGAGCAAACAGCATCGCAGAAGGGAGGAGGCCGTAAGAAGAAACGTGAAGGAAAAGCAAGTCTGGCCCTGGCTGCATAAGGAGCTGAAAATGGAAGTCTGGGAGGTGGGGGGATGAATTAAGAGCCTCAAGGAAAGACAAAATAATTTGGAGTAATTTGGAGGATAGACATTGACCTGAAACTTGTAACCCTGACACTGGTCTCCGCTTAAATCTTCACTTTCTTTCTCAGGACTTGGAAGGAGTGGATATCACTCTGGGAGTCTGTTCCAGTGGCCTTCTTGTTTACAAAGATAAGCTGAGAATCAACCGCTTTCCTTGGCCCAAAGTCCTGAAGATTTCCTACAAACGCAGCAGCTTCTTTATTAAGATTCGGCCAGGGGAGGTACGTTGTGACTTCCTTGGGCTGTTTTGTTCAACTACTTTCTGATTATCGCCAACTAAAAAAACTGGAAGGTAGCAAGCTTTCTGCTGAGTGGGCATTTTACACTCTCCTGTGTTTCTGATCTTGACTTGGTTGTAAGTTCTGCTCTTCAAGTAGAGTGCAGTGACTTTGCTGAAGCGCTAAAAGAAACGGTGGAAGCTTTAAGGTGTCATCCAGCACCACCTCCTGGCACAGTGTGGTATTCCCACATCCAGGCTGAAAGCAGTTCCCAGCTGAAATTGATAGAGGACTTCCTCCTTTTTTGGAAACCTGGCAATTCAAAGGCTTTTTGTCTCACATTCACTTAAAAACAACAACAACAAGGAAGCAAATACACATCCCTTTTCCCTTAGCCTGCCTCAGACAGAGGAGAGGGGAGGTGGCTGAGAGGCAGCCATGGCAAAGCAGCCAGGCTGCTGCTGGAAGTGCTTCCTGGAGGCTGGGGCCATGGCTCTCTGCTCACGCCTCCTGCAGCAGGTGCCTGGGTCTGTAGTACAGCAGTGGAGAGTGCGCAAATTTGTGCCTGGGCGCTTGGAGAGAGGCTGCAGTGTGGGTCTGCCTCTTTCCTCCTTCCCTTCCTCCTCGTGCTTCAACTGCCACAGCCCATGGAGCGAGCACAGGGCTCTTGGCCAAGAGCTGCAGGCAGGGCAGGTCAGTGGGCTGGGGACCTTGCTTCTTGCCACATTTACTTCTTGCTAAACCTAAATAACTTGTGTTTCCTGCAGCAAGAACAGTATGAAAGTACAATTGGATTCAAGCTACCGAGTTACCGGGCAGCAAAGAAGCTGTGGAAAGTTTGTGTTGAGCATCACACGTTTTTCAGGTGAGTTTTCTAAACAGCAGGCTTGTCTTTGTCAGTGTTGACTAACTAATGCTGTAGTGGAGCAGCTGAAAATGAACACTCCTTCAGTGTTCTTAGGGTTCAGCAACAAGTGGAGTGAAATGATTGCAGGGAAATTGTTTGTTGCAATAAATTTCTAGGCAGCTTCCACGTGAGGTCTTCTGTCTTACATAGATGTGGTGTTTATTGTTAGTATGTGTTGTTTCGTTAATTGAGCATATGCAGAGACTGCTTTAAAATTAAAATAATACAAATGTATTTTAATTTCCCTTTACGTGCTGCTTCCTAGATCTGGAGGCATGCTTTTAAAACATGTGTATGTGGTTTTCAGGCTGACTTCCACCGAGGCGATCCCCAAGAGCAGGTTCCTGGCACTGGGCTCCAAGTTCCGCTACAGCGGCCGGACGCAGGCGCAGACCAGGCAGGCGAGCGCCATGATCGACAGACCCGCGCCCCAGTTTGAGAGGACAGCGAGCAAGCGGGCCTCCAGGAGCCTCGATGGAGGTTGGTGCCTGGCGCTTCGTCGCTTTCCAGCAGCATCCTGGCTGGATCCAGCACGATGCTGTTCACTTGCTGTGTGTCTGACTCTTGCTTTGATGAGAGGTGAAAGGTGATTTAGTGGATTTAGAGTTTTGACTACTTTGAAAACTCTTAGGTACTATTTAAATACTACTAGATTCCCTTCTTTATTTAAAAAAGAAAAAAAGCGTAACTTTTCACTTTAATACCTGGATATAAAAGATAAACCAAATAGTAGTACCACCAAGAAGTGGCTGACAAAAAAGATGCATGGATGTAGGTGGGTGTTGAAGGCTTATTGCAAAGTTCTGGTATTTCCTCGTTCAACCTCAGCACGTTTTCCTCTTAGCAAATGAGGAATTATCCTATACTAGGATGTTTGTTTAATGTAGCTTCTTAAATTACATTATTTGCCTCGATGGGGAGAGTTTTGCCACTGCTGTTTGAAACTTTGTTGGTGTCTGTTAAAGGGATGCTAATACTGGAGTTTGTGGCACATCGATTAGGTGGGCTCTTCCCTGACATTTCCAAACAGTAGCAGCAGACTAGAGGAGGTGGGGTGTGAAAGGGGGAGTGCGTGAGTTTGTTGCCCGTGAGCTGGGTTGTGGGGTGCTTGTAAAATCAGGACCCGGGGCTGCACTCCCATACCTGAATGTCAGAGCATGGAAAGAGCAACCTGTGAATGTAACGCTTCTGTCCCGGTTGAAGTCTGCAGCCTTTCTCCATCTGCTGTGTGGGCAGTTGTTAACATGTGCGCCATTTCTTCAGCTAAACGTGCGACTCAAAAAGTTGAGTTCAGAGCCGTAGAGGAAGAGAAGCAGGAGGAGGTGGTGGTGGTTGAGGTTCCTGAACCAAAACCCGCGGATCAGTTCCCAGAGAAGCCAGGTATAGCGGTGGTGGCTACAAATCTCTGCAGCGCCTTTCCTATCCTTTCCCCACTGAGACGCCTTTACATGCTTGTTCCTGACAACTCTGAAAAGTTTCACCAAACCTGGCGGCTTTCTTTTTCGTTTCTTTGCAAGAAGAGTTTCGCAGTCAGAGGATGGGCAGCTCTGGGAGTCTGGAGACTTGTTAAATTTCTGCCTTGCACCTGGCTGGACAGTAATTTGGGGAGGTGGGGGAATGTTTAGGATGTACTGGCACTTAAGACCTGTCTCCTTATTAAATTTTGGTAGTTTTATAAATGTGGATTAGAAAACTTCAAAGTTCTTTACCTGTGATCCTGAAACTTCTTGTAAAGCTTCTGAAAGACTTCATCCCTGGAACTGCTTGCAATTTTTAAGCCTATTTTGGTTTCTGTTGGTGGTTTTGAGAAATGCCTTCCATTTTGCTACATGGAGCCTAGATTTCTCTTAAGATAGGTATTACTATAAATATTAATGCCCTCTAAACAGAGGTTTGTAGGTACAACAGTATATTTGAATATTAATGAGTGTATCATAGCAGTAGTGGTGTCAAATACTTACTTTCTTCCTCACATAAATAGGGAATGCCTGTGCTGCGTTAGGACTGGAGATAATTCATATGCAAATGCATTGTGTGCTTTTCTACTTCCCTTCTTCTACCTTGAAGATTTTACAGTGTGCTTTTGACATCACTGCTTTTCTGGTCTGAAATCTAGATCAAGGTTTCCTCGAGTGACGTGACTGACTCCTCTACCTCTGTCTCCCTCTCTATTCCTACTAGTCAGCATAGCCTGGCAGTGAAAACCCATTGCTGTAAAAGCAGAAGACGGAGAGTTAAGATTTAAGACCCCAGGACAGATGGCTGCATGTTCTTAACTTTCAGATTTGAGAGCTGGGAGCGAGCGAGGTGCTCGAGACCAGTTTTCCTGTCCCCCCATAGCTCAGCTCTGTCCCTGCCTAGGAAAGAAGCTCACAAAGCTTTTTCACGTTGCTTTTAACTCTCACCTAATCCACTGTTGGGACTGGCAGTGCTAGAAGGACTGACAGACAGTTGCACTGTGGAGAATTATTTCTAATCAACCTGGTTTAGAAACTCGTTGCTGTTCTCAGGTGCTGCCTGGTTGAGGAATCTGAGCTGTGTCCTGTGCTGCGGTGACTGTTGTGTCCGCGCCGGTCTCCAGACGCTTTACTAATGCATGCAAAACTCTTTCTAGCCAAGCACATGCTTGAAAATTTTGAAATGAAACCCATTGCAGAGGAGGAAGAGGAGGAGGAGGAGAAGGTAGAGGTGGCTCAGGTTCCCGTTGCCAAGCCAAAGCCGCCAGAACCGTTGCAGAAGCGGTCAGGTACAGCCGCAGCAGCGCGGTGTCGGCTGCCCGCGCCGCAGCCTGCGGGGTTGAAGTGGTTGAAGTGCTGTAGGACAGAGGCTGCGTTGTTTGCAGTGGTGTTAATGCCATTAAAATCGCAGGGTAGCTTTTGCAGGTGTGCTGGACCCTGCCGCTGTAACCCTCGAGTGTTTCTTACCAGGGTTTGCCTCTGCGTGAAATGCGAGTGGAGTGTCGTGCGGTGGCTTGGCTGTGTGCTGGAATTAATGGCAGCTGTGTGTGTTGGCCTTCTAATGCTCCCGTGTCACTGTCCCTAAAAATCAGGCTGTGGGGGTTACCTCCATGCTGCTCCTCCCCAGCTGGGTTTTCTTTCAGCAGCTTCACAGCTACGCCCCCGTCATAACTCGAAGCAGGGTCGGTCGTTTCAGAAAGAGGAGACTGAAGGTGTGGAGGGGGTAACTGCGAACTTCACCTGGTTTTGTGAATATTACAGCAAATACCGAACCAGTCCTCGCACTTTGTACTTGCTACAGCAGAGCAAACAGCAGCGACTGTGTTAGCCCTGAACCTGAGCACGTCTAAGAGTCTCCTACTGCTGCCACCCCTTCTTCTTACTCACCTCCTTCACCCTTTTTCCTCCTCTTGACGCTTCCCTTCCAATATGTACCATTTTCTTGGCCAGGATGATAAAGATCAATATTTTAAGTCGTGTACTTTGGAGTAGTGCTTTGTACCATGTTTAAATCCAGAGCAGCATATCAGAAGAGCTAGAGGCAGTTAATCAGGTAAACCTAACCAGAGTAACGCAGTTCTGGACAGACACAGCTCATCGTTGAATGGCAAAGGAAAAGCCCGGTGCCTTTTATCATTTTTGCTGTGTCTCGATGCTCTGAAGCACTGTGAAAGAAGCACAAGTCCCTAAAGAGAGGCGGCCGTGCAGATTTACTGCTGGCAGTATTTCCCTTTCTGTTTGGTCTTCAAGGTGCCATTTTAACATACACAAAACATTTTTAGCCAAATGTGTTCTTGGCAATGTTGAGATAAGCCCAGTTGAAGAAGAAGAAGAAAAATTGGTGGTGATGAGAGAATTAGAGCAGGTCCTGCAGGAGCCGGATACCACCGCGACGGCTCTTCCCACCCGTATGGTTTGTGTGTCGTCGTTCTAAGCCTGACCGTGTCTGCCATGTCACAGCCCCTGCGTACAACCTCTCCGGCAGCTGTCACCGCTTCTGGGGCATAAATAACACCAAGACACTGGGCCATTTGCCTTTGAAAGGATAACAAAATACCTGGCGCATGGAAATGAGCTGTCGTGCTGAAGAATGGCAGAGAGGGTGCAGGGAGTGGCGGTGGCTTGGGCTTCTAGTGTGGATTTGCAGCAAGACCCAGTCTCCAGGAGTTTGTTTTAGAAGTGGAATTTTGGTCTCTGACAAATCAGGGTCTTGCTTTTTTGACTGTCTTGCAAGTTTTTGACCACATGGATACCTGATTCCGTACACTTTTTAGACACCCAGATGAGATGCAGTTATCTGCTCAGTGAAAGGTGAAATGGCAACTCTCATCGAGGAGTTACTTAAAATTATAATTTCTTTTTTATTGCCAATTTTTCTGGTGTCTTTGACTAGCTGGATGGACACTTGTAACCTAGTATTGGCTGCAGTAATTCACACATTGTGACTTTTCTTTTATAAACTATGACTTTTAAAATATGACTAGGTATATTTTTATTGGAACAGCCAAAAAAGCAGCATCAGGAGAACTAAATAGCTCATCGTGTCTACAGATAAGCACCGTGAATTACTTGCAGGCTGGCTTTGTTGCCCAGGATTAGATTGAATATTGCTGGAAGTGTCAGCTCTCAGAGATCAGGAGTGTGTCCGGGAAGTCAGAACTCAAGGAAAGAAGGAGGCAGTTGATTTTGTGCATACCTAGTGCTCTTGTTTAAGACAGTCATCCTCTTCAAAGACGATTTCTTTGAAGCATGTTGTTAATTTCTGCACTTTCACCGATTTGGAGGTAATGGATATCTTCTCAGGGCGGTGTCTTGTGCTGCAGCAGGAGTTATCCATCTCAGACCACATTGTGAGTCTGCTTTGAAGGCCACCTGGATGTTGCTGTAAAGTTTTATGGAGAAATGCTTGTAGGGTTTGTTTGGTTTTATCTTCATTGGATTGATGAGAAGTTTGGGGAAATGGGGGAAAAAGCAGTGTCGCTCTTCCAGAGATGATCTGTTTCTGGTTGAGGACATCCAAAGGAGGTCAGGAATTCACCACAGCTCTTAAGTGTTTCTATTTTAAAGGTTGCATCGTAATGGACTTCTGTTTCGCTTGTATCTGAAAGACCCAGGAATCAATGGCACAACGTCAGAAATAGATTAGCCTTTCTGGCGTGGCTTCTCTGCAGAGTGCAAGCTTGCTTTTAGTAAACCATCTCGTGTGGGGTTTTATTTTATTTTATTTCAACCATAAGGAAAATAATCTCAACTTTCCCATACTAAACGCACAAGCTGCTTTGCTCAACATCTTCTTTCTTTTCCCCCTTTCCCCCCTTCTCCTCCTCCCTTTCTCTTGAAACTACAGCACTGTAATTCGGGAAGACTTTGCCCGGAGCTTTGCCTGCTCTGAACCTTGTTGCTGTCTGTCTCTCCCACCCTCAGCAGTGGCAGTGATAACACCCGAGAGGAGCCCCCGGCCCACCTCTGCCCCGGCCATCGCCCAGAGCCACCTCACTGAAGCTGTCCCAGCTAAGCCCGATGTGAAGGAAGCCATCGCTGTGTCCAAAGCAGAAAAGGAAGCAGTGAAAGCTGAGACCAAGCGCGAAGAGATCCCACCAGAGAGAGCCAAGGCAGAGCCAGCTGATGCATCCAAGGTATGGCAGTCCGGGCTCTCTTTGGAAGAGGCTGGTGCCAGGCTGGAGCCGCAGCTCAAAACCAGCCCGAGCAGCAGCTCTGGGCACCTTCCCTTCCTCAGTGATGATGAAGGGGATTCCTCACCCAGGCAGTGGATGGGAGGGATGTACGGGGATGTGGGGCCGAGAGAATTCCCAGCTCTGCCCCTCAGGATACAAGGAGGAGGATGTCCATGTGAAGGCAGGGTAGTTCTGCCTTTGGTAGTTCCAGCCTAAACCCGTCTTGCTGATACATCAATTAAAAAATGGGCAAGAATTGCACACATTAATATTTGAGTTCATGGTACTTGAATTTTGGGGCTCACCCTTTGCTAAGCTGTGTCTGCTGTTTGGTGGTATGACAGCAGGAGGGATTCCAGTGAAAGCAGCGACACAGACCAGGTCTGCAGCCAAGTGTCTAAATGCAAAGGTTTTTTAAATTGATGTGCTTTCCCTGGGTGTTTCTGAAAACTAGGCAGAAACTTTTATTGTTAACGGTGCTGTTCAGACCTTGAAGGGGGATTATTTAAATGAAATTTTTTAGAGAATGCTCACGCTTTCCACAGATGTCTGAGACCTCTGCTGGTGTTGATATGATACTGATATATGCGTATTGGTATTTTAAGTCAAAATGATGTGTAAAAAAAAAAATTTGTTCATATTACAGTGTCCTTAATATTCTGCAAATCTTATTGACTGGAAGCTTTCAGTGTTGCAGCAGAGGTGCATGCCTTGAGTTACAATTTCCACATTACCCTGATGTTCAGTTGTTCTCTGCATTTCTGGAACCACATTTTTCCTGTGACATGTTACGCATGTGGTCTTGTATGTATAAAAGCCACTAGATATATAGTCTCGTGTGCCATACTCCCTGGGAGATCACTGTCAGTTAGGGTTGGGAAGTGGAGGTGAACAAAGGACAGCTGCTTTAAAAAAAAATCTTGGTCTGTATGGCCAGTAAGTTCTAAATGAAAATGCTAAAGGAGATCTTCAGGATGTTGCTTTGAGTATCCCTGTTCCTGCACGGCTGCTGACCCTCTCTAGCATTAAACTGAGAATAAGTACGTTTTATTCATCCCATTTCCCTTATTACAGGTTTGTGGGTTTCTTTTTTCTTAAATGCTTAAATTGTGTGGTTTTTTTTTTCCTTTAAATGTAGATGTGGGGGGAAATTGTGGATTTGAATGTGCCAAATTTACCCTGTTTCTCAAATGTAGCTGTATCACTTCTTTTAACACCCACCAATGCTTTCACCTTCAGAGTATTTGGCAATCCAGTTTCCCTAAAATGCATTCCTTAAAATGTTAAGACAATCTGGGCTCTCTACTCATGGTCAGTAAAGAACTTAATTTGTGCTGCTGGATTCGTTTTAAAGATAGGTCTCTTCTTACTGACTGTATGACCATATTACAGTATCCGTGCGTAACATCTCATTTGCTGGTTTTGAGAAGTTCTGTGTTGATCTGAACATGTTGCTTTGGGTACTGATCTCCCTGGGAGATCCAGCTCTAAATGGGGTTTTAAAACATCGACTGACAAATCTAACGCACGTGGGAAGCCAGCCTTCAGGAGCGCTAGAGAGCACTAGCTGCAAATGCAAATACTTCTCAAGCTGAAAGAATTATTTCGACTGTGCTGTTGAACTAACAGACTGACGGAGAGCTGCGGTGTTATTAACTCTTTCTGGCAGGCTGCATGTTGGTTTTTGCATGTTCACCCAGCATCTCAAAACCAACTTGATGCAGCTGTGTTTTGAAACTAAATTGTCTCTTGAAAAAAAAGTCTACTAACAAGAAATGTTTTTACCAATTTATTTCTTAAATGTAGGTGAGGAAAACGCACACTGAGGTCACAGTACCCACTACGAATGGTGACCAGCCCCAGGTTTGTGCCGATAATTCAGTTAGGTTGCTCACATTTTTGAAGGTTCAACACGGTTAAATGAACCAACAATTTTTGTTTTTTTTTTTTTTTTTTGTTTTATCACTGCCACACAGCAGCAGCCTGCAGAAAAGAGGAAGAACTGATAAGAATGAGGAAGGTTAGCCATTTTCCACTTTCACCAAACAAATTTGCCATATCATTCATGCATACGTAACCGATTTAAAAAGACAGTGCTCCAATTTCTTCATGTGCTTTGGGTTGGGTTTTTGGTTTTTGTTGTGTTTAAACTGCAACTATCAAATACTTGATTTCAAAGAGAATGGCTTTTTCCCATAGACAGTCTGATCGCTAAAATTTGCATGTTGAATGTTAGAGAGAAACATATACCTATAACTCTATATGACCTATAAAATTTATCTTTGCTTCTCTGTAACAAATTTAGTTAGAAACCAAAGAAAACCGTATAGTGTGCATTCCAGGAAATGCAAAAAAAAGTTTAATACTTTTTTGTACTGATTGAGTAATAGGGGAAAAATTCGAGATGGGAAAGGTGATTTAAGTATAGTTACTATGCACATTGAGGCCATGTAAAAATTACATGTAGAGCACCAAACCAGCGTAGTACATTGTGGCAGGCATGCATCACTATCAGGAATATGAAGTTATTACCTCGTGCAAGGCTTCCACAGCAGCACGGTAAGCTGTCTCTTTGTGGAGAGCAGTGTAAATCAACGCAAAAGCCGATGAAACACTGGGAGCTGTCTCTTTAAAGGACCCATTGCATTTTCCCATTCTCATGAGCCCGAACTTCCATTTCCTGGTGGTGACTCGGTGCAGGCGTTCTTGTGGCTCCGTGGCCCATCCCACACCGGCACAGCGCTGCGCTCCAAACGTTGAGTTAACTTTTTAATTTGCCAATTTGAATCCCGCAAAAACAACATTTTAATTTTTGTGCTTTTCTTTTTTTTTGTTCCCCCTTTTCTTTCATTTTCACAGAAAAGATCAAAGAGACTAGATGGTGAAAACATTTATATCAGGCATAGCAATTTAATGTTGGAGGTTTGTATGAACTTGAAGCTTTTTTCAGTTGCGTTTGCCTAGACCTTCTGCATTTTGTGCTGATCTTTTTCTTCCTCTTCTGCTGCTGCCGCCTTTGTTTTTGCATGCTGTTGCATGAAAGACTTTTTTTTAAGTACGCTTTTGCATGCTGACAGTAAACATGACGATGCGCAGGCATTCTTCCTTCTACCTCTTCTGACTTTCATTCTCTCATACTTACCCAAAATGTATGATCGGCAGAGCCGTGTGCTCAGCCCGCTCTGTTCTTGGACCCACGGGTGGTGAGCTGGGTGCTCATATCGGCACGAATCGTGGTGGGAGTGCTTGTTTGCAGGTCTCTCCTAGCCTGAAATAAATGATTTTCTTGCGAGCAAAGACAGCCTATGAGAAAGTAAAGTAAATTTCAGTGACCACCATGGCCTTCAGGCCACTGGGACAGCCACGTTGCTTAAAGCAGAGGCACGAAGCCAGCCCATCTTTCAGATGGGGCCATGTGGGATGGTTGCCGTGATCCTCCTGCGACCTCCCTCTTGCCTTGCAGCATCTCCAGCAATGCCTTGGTGCTGAGCCCCTGGGGCTGGCCTGGTGGCTCGAAGCGATGTTTGGCTGCAAAGCTGTTCCCTTTGGCTTGGGAGCCCTTCACCCTTGGTTTCACCCAAGCACAGTCTCAGAACAGAACGTGCCAATCATATATTTTCCTACACACCGTGTTACAGAAGATGTTTGTGGCTTCTGGTACTCTGTTCCTGCCTTACGTGTTTCTACTCAACCTTGCAGCACCAGCTGGTAGGGTTTCCCTGTTGGTATCTCTTGAAAGTTGAAGTGTACTAACTGCCTTCTCCTAATCTGAATTTTAAACATTTTGCAGCTTTGGGGTTTTTTTTGACTGCTACAATTTAAGCTTCCGGACACGAGTGAGCGGTCAGCAGACGGGCAGAGTTCGGCCACCGCCGGCGCGCTGCGAAGACTGTGCCTGTCGCTTTCTTTAGGCCAACGCGAGCGGCTCCTTCTCCCCTCCTCCAAGCAGAGCTTTTACCTACACGTTGCTCCTAAATGGCTTTTTCCTATCAGTGTGGTATGGTGCTCTGCTCCCCTCGCCCGCCTCCACCCGGTTCTGTTGCAGTGCTCCAGCCCTACGGCCTAGAGGAGGGCTGGCCCCGGCGCTCACCCCTTTGCTTCCTTTTTACTCCCTGCGTTTGGCAGATCGGGTGACTTCCAGCACAACCGCGTGCGGAGAAATACTCCAGAATCTGCTGCTTGGTTTTATGAAAGCCGTTTAACGCTCAGTGCTCAGCAAACCTGCGCTCTGTGGTCTTAGGAAAAGGCAAAAAGACGAGGAGAGCTTAATGCTCCGAGGGCTTGTTCCTTAAGATGCTTTTGAGATCAGTTGTGGCTTCACGTGTCGCTCTGGGGCTTTAGCTTCTCTGCAGGCTCTCAGGACCAGCTCGTGGCAGGCAGGCGAGGGGCTTTCTCTTCTCTCAGCCAGGGGCAGCTGAGGGCTCCTGGACCCACGCAGAGGTTCCGACTTTACCATGGTGTCCTCAGCAGACCTATTCGTGCTTCTTCTAATGAGCAAGCACTTGCCTCGTGCTTTTATCTGGGACAGATGCCAAAGCTGTTGTTCCCCAGAACCGTACCGAAAAGAGCAAATGTTGTTAATGAGGCGGTTGGGGCTATAACCCCGTAAACCGAAAGGTTGGTGTGTCCTGGGTACGCTGCAGGAACGCTGATATCGGGTGGTGGGGTGGAGGGGGGCTTCCTTTAGGGATGCATTTGCTTCCAGAAGCACTTGCTCTCCCATCTTCTAAAATCTATGGGCTGAGTCACAACTAAAAGCATAAAAAGAGCAAAATCTGCCAGTGATGCTTCTACTGACCTTACTTTCCTCCTTTTTCTAATGAGTGAGGCTTTGCTGCTTTTTGGCACTGTCCAGAAAAGTTGTTGTTTGGCTTAAGCCTATTTTATTGCAAAAGCTTCGTTTTAAACCAACTGTTTTGCTTGCAAGGAAAGGCTATTTCTGAACACATTAGTTGAACTGAGCTGACTTGCCTTGAAGTCTGGGCATTTATGCTGTAAACTGGCATCACAGAGTAGAAATCTGGCTCTTTCAAGATCAATAATTTTAGTAGGAGTTTCCTGATTGATCCAGCATAAAGTAAATTCTCAGTTCAATTTTAGAGGTCTGCCCTCTTATCTTCAGTCTGAAGTCTAAAGCTCCTATGGTAGCTCTTGGAGATGAGAGGAGAAAAAAAAAGTGATGGGGGTATTCTGGGACCACAGATAACTTCTGATAAGATGACAGAATAGATACAAAGAGAATGAGTGAAACTGGAAAAAGTTCTTAAACATTAACTGCATTTATACCCTTGAAAAGTCAGGCTAGCAGAGGGAAAGAAAGCAAACCCACCCAATTTAGAGGCATGAAATTGAAGAACCCAAACAAACTTAGTCTTGCAATTCAGTAAATCCACGTGCAGAAATCCCACGAGCTCACAACTTGGCTGTCATCTGTTTCGGTGTAGCTTGAGATGAAGTGAACGGCAAGTCTCGCTCCTGGCAGACACCCCGCTGTGCTGGTTGCAGATTTGCTCAATACAAGATGAGAAAGAAAGGAGAGAGGGACGTTCCCTTGGTGTGTTACAGTGTGAGCACAATTGATGGAAGTCGGCAACATCTCTGCTGAGTGCAGCTTGCTATGTGGCAGCGTAGGCAACTGTAGGTGCCTGTCTCTGTGCCTCCTCATTCATTCTGTCCTTTCACTACTAGGATCTAGATAAGACCCAGAAGAAATAAAGAAGCACCACGCCAACATCAGCGAGTTGAAGAAGAACTTCATGGAGTCTGTCCCGGAGCCTCGGCCGAGTGAATGGGACAAACGTTTGTCCACTCACTCCCCCTTCCGAACACTTAACGTCAACGGGCAGATTCCACGGGAGTGGATGGAGTGAGTACCCTGACGCCGCGTGGGTGGTGGCTTGCTGCGTGCCGCTTCCAGGGACGGCCTCGCGAGCTCAAATCGAGCCTCAGCTCCCTGGAGCTTTGGTTCCATTTGAGAAGACTTTAACATGCATAATGGTCTCTAAGAGAATGGGTGCTTTAGTTTTAGTACCATAAAAATGTGATTTATTTTTGTGAATTGCATAAAAGCGTAGGAATTTGTCCACCTGGTTTTGATACTCCTTTTCCTAGCGTTGCTGTCATCCATGCTGATAGCATATTTCGCAGGGTTTGACTTATTCCTGGTGCCCACCCAACCCCCCAAAGCCCTAAATTGAACGGAACATTGCAGGTAATCCAGTGCAGGAACACTCGCATGCCATCCATTTCAAATGTCACTGCAATCCCAGTTAATCCAGTCACTGGGTTTAGTCTTGCACTGGAATCTGCTAGTGCATACAGGTGTGCTGTGATGAGAGCAGGGCTGTCATACCTGATGGAAGGCTTTCTCCTTGCAGAAGCAGTGTCTATATGTCAGTAGCCATGTACATTCACAGGCCCCTCACTAATTGCCTCCAAAAAAAAAAACCTTTTCAAAGAAACCGAGATGGAACAGCAGAGATGTCCTGCCAGCTTGTTTCTTCTTTGATAATAGGCAGCTTCTCTCTTATATTAATACTGGCACTTCCTGGCTCAGATTTGAAGCTTGTGAGTGAAAGCGGTAATCAGTCCCTTAAATAATGAATGAGATTTTCATTAAAACTGAAAAATTGAATCCTGGCTGCAGCGAAGGCAGTCGCAGAATCTCTCCTGCTTTAAACCCTAGCTTCTCCCCTTCCTGCCCACAGCTCTGCAGATAAACTTCCGTTTGCTCTTCATCCCACTGCAAGGGGATTGTTAAACGAAATATGTTTGATTGAAACAGAAAATTGTTTGATTGTTAAACAGAAATAATCTTGCAGAGGATGGAGGGTTATCAGAATGGATGCCAGGGCTTTAGTGGCTGAGTTACTACAGGCTCCTCAAAGCATGGAGAAAGGGCCATGAAAATTATAGGGCTTTTTTCCTGTTAGAAAAACAATTTCCCTCCCACACCTCCCACAATGCACTTGTTGTCATTCTTGGAATTAGCCTGTATAGCACCTGGATGAACTTCACCCTTTGGTTGCTGTCTTTTAGTGCAAATTGCACAGGAATTTGGGAGCAGGGCACAGCAGAGCGACACAGAGCTCTGCCTGCTATACCGAGTGTTTTAATGGAGTGCAGGTGGAACAGGGCAGGGGCTCTCAAGCTCAGCAGCTGCAGTTCAAAAATTAAATTCTTGGTTATTCAGGAGAAGTTCTTGCGTGGTGATGGCATGTGAGGTCTTAGGGGGCTGCTGTGCACAATACTGGATGATGTGGGCTTTGCAGGCTGCGGTGCACCACAGTGACATGAAGATTGGGGTCAGCCCTTGATTTGCATTTCTGGACATTCACGCTACCTCTTAATATGCTCCTCTCTGAAGCAGCCTCACCTCTGAGATGGAGGTGGACACATTATGCTGTGAACTTTCCAGAAATGTGTCTCTGATATGGCACCTACCGGGGAGGAAGTTTTACTTGACCTGCACATCAGTGCACAATGTTTAGGGTTGGTGAATAATGCAAAGCAATCCTGTTTCTACTGCTCATGGTGGTATCTTAACCCTGCTGTGGTGGCAAAGGGGTTATTCTGCCAGGGGCTTGCTTTTCTGCTGTTCCTGTATGTTTTACTGCAAGACAACTGAACCTTACACGCTTTGTGTGTCCAGGTCAAGAAAGTCACTGTCCTATCTTCTGAGAGACAGGTTGGTGGGCTTGAGGTAAAGCTGCTGTTCGGATATGTGCTGCTGAACCAGATTTTGCTATTGCAATGGCACCAAGCAAAAACTTGAGAGCAGCTGCTGGATACATTTTTCTTTTGGCTACATGGAGTAGTTTCATAACTCACAGCCTAACACTTGAGAGGACTTTTTGCACTGCTGCAGCTTTTGCAGCTTTCGATTTGCTTCTTTTGGTGCATGGCTGGTTGGAAAAAGCTGCATGAAAGATGTAACCGTATATTCGGAGAGAAAAGCAATTATGAAAGATTAACTGTACCCTGTTCTTTTTATGTTGTCTTTCTTTCCGTTTTGTTTAATGATCATGTTACTCTTGCATTTTATATTTTCTTTTGCTGCCAGTCTCCCAGCTACTTTCTCCCTGATAGTCAGCACTTAGGGGTGTGCAAAGAACCAGTCCCAAATACCGCACTGACCAGAGGAGGCTAGCTCAGCTGAGAGAGCTTAGAGCCAAGTTCTTTCTTTATTAGGTGTGCTTGGGTTTGACCACGGCTGCCGACCTGAAGAGGCTGGAGAGCTACTGGACAGGTTGCAGCAACACTTCCCACAATCTTGTCTTTCTTCAGCGGAAGTGCTAGAGCCCTTGCATGATCCCGTGTGATGATTTATCATTCTGGGTTTTCACATTCCTGAGCTCCAGAAACAAAAGTGCTAAAACGCAGAGCAAGATTTCAGGGGTTTGGAGCACTCATACTGGCAGCCTGCCTGTTCCACACTCGGGATTTCTAAGATGTAAAAGTTTTTCACTTGTTCTGGTAGAATTTTCAAAATGATCAAAATTTTGATACTCTTGTCAGAACTTTCAAAAAATAATTTTGTACCTGCACTGAAGTCTAAATGTTATTTAACAAAAGCTATTTTTTAAGGGCACTGTAGAATAGGAAGTTGTCAGAGACCACGTTTTGTACTACACCATTTCTCTTGGTAATGCCACAAAGCTCCCTTTCTCCTGAACCATTCCAATTCCAAACACCCGTTAGTAGGCTTCAACCATGCGCTTTTCTTGGAGGGCAGCTGCAAAACACACGTGGATTGTGATGCAGGGATCCACAAGCTCTGTAAGAGAACCATATTTTGCAGCTCAGGTGGCAGGGTGATTTGAGCTCTAAATAATAATGAATAAATAAAAAAAACACTCTCTGCTTTTAAGAGCAGTCGATTAGCACATTGACAGGAAGACTGTCCGAAAACTTTGCACACCTCCAAGTGTCACTTTGGGCACTTTCCATCTGTCATTTTTGTTCATCTCTCTCTGTCTTCTTATCTTCTACCACGAAAGCAGACACAGGAACGTCCTCTGTTAGTACAGGATGAAGACAAACTAAAAAAGCAGGAGATACCTACTGAGACAGCCTTTCCCCCGGCAAGCAAGTGAAGAAACTCTTCCAAGGTTTCTATTCCAATTCCTGAAGAGCAGAAATCCCTCAAAAAGTGTCAGCTGTACTCTAGTATTTTTCCTTCTGTGCGCATTCCCTTTATGATGTCTTTTCTTGTGGTGTTAGCACTGACTGTTTGGTGGCTGCTCTTTCTCTGAGTGGGAACAGGGTCACACTGAAACCTCAAGACCAAAGCTCCTGAATCTCTTGGCCGTAGCCTCTGCTGCATCTTCCTTGTCCTGGTCTTTGATCTCCGTAGTTCGCAGTCCCGGGGAGGGACGCCCTGCAACGCTAGTGTTAATCCCTCTGTTTTATTGTGTAGCTGTGATCCGGGGCCTGGCAGGAGTGGTAATGGATTGCCAGATCTATTTTGACGTTTCCTAGAGCTGTGCACAAAAAGGAATTCTCTAAATCGTGTCCCCAGTTTCAGAGGCTTCAGCTGTAAGAGGGCAGACTGAGAACATAAATACGTGGCAGGAGGTGTTTGCCTCTGTAGCCCTTTTTGACTTCATGTACCAATTGCTGAAGAATTGCTTTTAAGCTCGTTGCTTTGAACGTAAGATGTTCACAAGCAGAGGAACATTTGATAGTGATCCAAAAGCCTGAAGAGGCTTCACAGCAATGTGCTGAATCTAATCCATAACCACTCCTTTTCTAGGAACTGAGATTGGCATTTAAATAAAAGTGTTGATTGTTAGTGCTGCTATTAGTGTTAACTTATAGACAGGAACAGGCAACTTTTGATTTTCCCAGTGGGAAGCCTTCTGCAAAGCATCAGCTTCCCTCTCACACCCGCGTTCTCATTTCAAAGAAAATCCATTGCGTTGTAGGAGAAAATCCATTAGAAGGAACTACTTATTGTAAACATAGATTAATAATTTTTCTGAACCTGGTGGTCTTGGTGCACTTCAGATGTGTTTTTTAACTCGTGTTGAGCTAACTGAAGCATGTTGCTTAGGTCACAGGAATGGAATAACCTGTTACACGTCGCCTTGTTAGCATGTTGACTTTCCGACTGTTTAGTTTACCCCAACGTGTAAAAAGACGATTGTGCTCAGGACACGGTTCTAAGGTTCTAACGTTAAAGCCATCAATTGTTTTGACTTCCTTAACAAACCCGTTGCATGCTGCTTGTTGTTTATTGCTTACAAATGTAAATGTCTGGAAAATGCTCTTGTTTATCCAAGTTAACTTGATAGTGAATGCAATCGAGCTGCGAAAGATGCGAGAGGAGTTGCTCTGCCAGGCTGAGTACAACAGGTTTGCGAGCTGGAGGGCAGATGGGACTTTGTGTCTAAGGGGTTTCTTTTCTGTATATAATAATTATGGGACTGAGCTGAGCCAACTGCTTCTCCTTCCAGTAGTGATGTGCTTTCTGTTGCTTTCTCTAGAGTAGTGGTGTAGAAGCAGTTACTTCTGAGAACAGCCACCAGTGCCATCAGTGTTGGCAGCTGCTCCAACAGCATAGAAGAGAAAGGAGTAGAACTCTATTACAGGGACTAAAAAGTGTGAATATATATAAATATGTGTATTTATAACCCTTTATAGATCTGTATCTGTGTGAACAGTGTACTTTAGGAAGCTAGCAAATATGCTTACAGGAAAAAGATGCAAGGCAATTAAGGTATGTGTGCAACTTGGCATGTGCTGCCTGGTTGGAAGGATCCTAGCATATCACGGACTATTTGAGCTGTCTCTTACTCTCAGTGTATAGGCTGAGGCTTTTGAAACTCTGTCTCAGAAATTTAGGTTGCAAGTGGAACCCTTCATTTTGATCTCCCAGGAATCTTTCTGATCTGACCGCTCTGTCCCCAGATCTTGTAACGTGCTCCGATGAGTTCACCAGTTTGTGCCTTTAGGACTTCGTTTTCTCTGAATGCTGATTTTCCTCGGAAAGTATTCTGCCCTTTTTAATACACTGCCTTTAATACACAGTCTTCCTCTTTCAGCGGTAGAAATAGCAGAAGGAAATGGGTTTTTTGGTGCTGTACAGCTACAGGTGTAGTGCAGCTAGATGGAGAGCTGCCTGCCTCCTGCCTGCGCAGCAGCCGTGGCCACTCGGTGCGATGCGGGGTTCCAGCACTGCTCAGGATGCCCATGGATGAGATTCAGGAAGATTATTTTGAGAAAGTGGCCCTTGAAGAGGAGAGGTAGGAAAGCTAAGGAAGGATGCCGAGGTGCTGCGTGCGATGCAGAAGATGCAGGATGGAAGAAGCTTTCCAGAAAGTTTTCCCTTCAAAAATTGGAGCAGACATAATGAAAAGTGGGGACCATTCATCCTCCACAGCATGACATGGGGAGGGAAGGGACAGGGGATGTTCAATCCTTCTCTGTCCATTTTCTGTCCATATTTCATGGAGAAAAACAGCTTAAACATGCACCTTTAAAAAAGCCATTGCTCAGGTTAGCTGTCACGGTGCTGGTTGAGGATTGCTGCATCGAGCACTCTTTGGGTTATTGCGCACCATCCTTGAACCAATGACAAATTCCTTCAAGCCATAACGGTGGCTTTTGCAAAGCCCTGGTTTCTGCAGCTCCCTCTACCATTTCCAAAGGACCTGAAGTCTAAAATCTTTGCCCAGAGCAATGTTTGAACATAAGCATTTCTCAGGATAATCTTATCCCAGAGTGATGAGAGACGCACTCTGTTGGTCACTTCAACACAATTATTTAATTAATTAACATTGTCTCTCTCTCTCTCACTTTTCCTTTTTTTTTATCTTGAGATAAGGCTGGTTGTCAGCAAAAAAAAAAAAATAATTAAACTTCATATTCTGAGAATGCTCAGGAACATTTTTGGAATTTATAGAGCAGTTATCACCGAAGGGTATAAGAAGCTGAACAAACTCTTTATATTTCTGTGGCAGTGTAGAGGCCAGTTACCTATATTCATTCAGGTGGATATGATCTTTTATGGCAGGGAAAGGTTGTAGCTTATCAGGAACAGAAACCTCATCTTGCCCGTGGCAGCCTGCATAGGGTCTCATTTTTGTGCATTAGGTATCTCGTGCACGTTTGTGCTGTGCTGGTTGATTCCCAGTTTCACTGCTTTTGCCTGACGTCCGCTCAGGTTGCTGGGTGTCGTGCAGGGGAGACTTGACACGATCTGGCTTAGTTTAAGGGCAGAGGTCTCAGGTTTTCGTAAAGGAACTAACGTGTACTTTGCTCCCTTCTTCCTCAGGAACAAACACACTGCAAGGTGCTGGCAGCTCACCTTGCCCCTAGCACCGCCCTGAAGTGCTCGCGGGTGGTAGGATTAAAGCCCCCTGGTTGTGCGTGCTGCAGTTCCACCCTGTTGCACTGACAGTGAGTGGTGGAGAACTCGGTTATTTCTTCCAAGGGAAGCTGAAAATGGCTGTAGCACATAACCTCCTCCAGATTTGCATGGGAAATCCTGATCCTTCGGTGTGACCTGCTGCAGAAATGACATCTCAGTGGCTCTGGCATGCCAGTGACGTAGCTGCTAGAAGACTGCCAGCAGTTTTGGTGTTAATTAGACTTCCCCAGTGCTTTGCAGTCTGACTGCTCTGCTGCAGGGACACTTTGGTGCTTCCACCTGGATTCCAGCCAGCAGCTGGAGTAAGGGACCAGTCGAGGTTCAGTCCCTTCAGCTTTTTCCGTCGCGGAGCCTGTGGTTGGCTCTGCACTTACTCTCTATTCTGAATCTTCTTACGCTGATAGCAGCTTTTCTGATCTCCAGAGAAAATGCAGAATGGTTTCTTATGCTTTCATGCTTTGGGAAAAGGTGGGCGTGAGTATTTGGAAGCAGCAAGTGCACGTGAGCCTGACCGATTGCTTCAAACTCAGTTTCAACTCTGAGGCTGCATTAGGTATTGGGCTCTGTATATGATGTTGCGCTGGTGATATTGAAGAGGTATGCATTACCGTAAAACAAAATCCACTTTTCTTTCCATTATTAGAAGTAAACAGATAAATTAGGGTAGACTGCTGGTATTGTCTGCATCCCCTGTCATGTGCTGCTTTGCTTTGCAACCCAGTGGGTTGATCAAAGATGACTGAGTCTCTGTGGGAAGGTTGTGTTAGGATTCGGAGTTGAGCATAAGACCAGGTTTTCCTCCCATACCGTTTGTGCAGTAACTGGTGATGGCCCTAAAGAGGAGGAATTCAGTATTTGTGTCCAGTCCTGAAATAAGGAGAGGTGGGTTTCCTTGGCATTCCTCGTTTGCAGGACTGGCCTTGCGCTGTTTGCACCTCGGGGCTCCTCAGGAAGGTTTTAGGTGAAGCCTCTCTATGTAAGCGGTGGTAATTTGTCACTCTGAGATTATCCCACTGTTTTACTGGTTTTTCTTTTTCTTTTCTGATCATGAGTTGATCACACCTGTTCTGACATAACCAGCTGAGGTAGGATGCTTTCCAGAAAAGGTTATCCCAAGGAAGAGTTACTGATTCATTTCGAAACATTTTGGTCCATGCTCACTAGTGCTGGTGACGTGGGAGACCCTGCCCGTGGTGTTTTCCCTTGTGTCCCTATTTGCATCTCTTGGTTTGTAAAGCTGGAGGGAAGGACTCGCAGGCTTTGGGTAAAGGCTGTCCTAGGAGCCTTGGTTTGTGCCACCTTGTGACCAGTGGTACATGCTTGTGTTGGATCAGTTTGTGGGGACTAAAATACTTTCTTTTTTAACGACAATGCTCTCTTTTGGAACACTTTTTGGCTTTGTATTTTTTCTCAGATTTTTCTTTGTAAATATGTACATTTATCATTAATAAATGTTATTGCAAATCAGATTCTTCTTTCCACTGCTTATTAACAAAAAAGGCTTATGACCCGTGCTGTGACTTGTCGGACTAACTCTCGTATTGCTTTCTCAAGCCAGGCACCGTCAGACCCTGAGCCGTTAGCAGCTGCCCGGTGCAGTGGGATTCAGGTGGGGTCTGAGAGCCAGCCCCCAGCTTGCAGCTCAACACAGCTGGTGCGGGCTTCACCCTGATATGCAGAGGAGCGTGCAGGCTCAGGAAGCGGCCAGAATAATTCGATTCAGGATTAAATCCGGCTCGGTTAAGAATAGCTTTGTTTTGCAGAGGAGCCAAAAGGTTCAGCCATCTACTAAATACGTAATATAACACTAACTTCTCACTTTGGAGACTGAATGATAGGTAAAATAGTTTGCAGAAAGTCTTCAGAGAGCAGCAGCGTCGCAGGTCCTGTGTTTCGGCGCTTCTCCTGCGCCAGTAGCTGCAGTAACGCCGAGGGGTTTCATGCGCTGCTGTTTGGTGAGGATCGTCCTGTGCCATTGTGCAACTGTGAATTCCCTGTGCTACATATGGCACAGTGCAACTTTGAGAGCCTTTCCCCCCGGCATTGTATTAATTTGAAGAGAAAAATGCTTCCTTCTGGTTTTGTGAGCGAAGAAACCACGTTCCTAATTAACCCCTGCCTTTCTCCTTGGCGGCCCAATGCAAGTCTCGCATGAATTTTAGCTGGTTGAAGCTGCCCAGGTTGTTTCCATGGCTAGAGGCCATAGAGAGAGGCGTTTTTAATCTTAGCTCCCAAATTTTCTTCTGTGAGATTATTTACTTTTGGCTGAACTGTTCGGCTTACTCTCTTTTGCCATGAGCAGTCATGGGGAAGCGAGCCTGGCCGTGTCGGAGCAGCACCCAGCTCTGCTGCGCTCTCCCGATGAGCCTGCATCAGAGCAGAGCCCAAACGTTGCCAAACGAGGCAGGCAAAATGCAGCAGCACAGGAGTGGTGTCAGTGATAAGCCCTGACAGTGTCCCTGCTCTGTTTTCCATTGCTGCAGCTAAACCAAATCCGAGGCAGCGTTTGGAATGCCACCCGCAGCTTTTTCTCTGTTGAGGGAATTTGAGCCAAGCAAAACACAGCTCTGTGCGAGGGGAGCTGGCACCCAGAGGGATGGGAAGGGTGGAGGGAAGAGGGAAGGGCTTTTGGAAGCATCTTCCTCAGCAGCTGGATTTTGGAAACTTAGGCGTCGATCTGGAGGTTGCTTCGTGTTGCAAAGTAGTTGATGCAGTGCATTGGAAGGGGCTGCTGTGTGTTGTGTAATTTCCTGGGATTCTTGTTCATGACAGCAATATAACCCTTTCATTAAGCTTGTAGCATGCTGTGTATTTTGTAGCCTTACCTTTAACTTCAGTTAAATTCTCTTTTCTCTTTCTGCTGTCTGACCAGGCTGGTCAGGATGTTGCAATCAGATCAATGGCAATTGAAAAACCTGCCCAAAAATGCAAATCCATAGGTAATGGCAATCGTTTTCCAATGCCAAGTTTTGTTGAATGGCTTCTAAACTTTTTTGCTTCTATGTTTAAGGCAAAGAAATTCTCTGAGACGTAGCAGGTACTGTAAAATAAGGATATCTTGTTTTCTGCTTTATAATACTTTTTACTCAAGTACTTTGACAGCTGTGAGATTGAGCATTCACCATTTGATCTGGGATTTCTTACTGGTGAGTGTGGCTTGCTGCAAAAGCAACTTCATCTACTCGTGCATCTGTAGACGTCACACTGAGCCTGTTAGCTTATGTGCATACTTGTTTGGGGATAACCTAATAACATGCACCAGCATTAGCTGCTGCAGTGCCCTGCTGAAGAAGGCGGCAATGGGAAATACTAATTAGGATTTATAGCATTAAATGTGGTTGTTGTATGGAGTTAGCACACATTGCCATTTAATATTTTTAATAATTTTTATGACATGTCTTTGGTAATTGACAGGTTGACTTCATTTTGGCAACCCTTAAGTTTCCTGCGAGATAGGAATCTGTTTTGGGATGAGGATAATACATGTGTTACAGGGTGAGGGGCAGCAGAGCAGCATGCTAGCATGGGCTGCAGCAACAGTCCTGCAGGAGTTCTTCTGAAAGGGGAAAGATGCAGAGCAAGGAAATGGAAATCGTCCCTGGCAGTGCGAGGAGCGTGGTCAGGGCAGCTGGTTCATGTGGTTATATCCCGATCCAAAATAGCAGGATCTCTAAAAAAAAAAAAATAATAATAATAATGAAATAAAATAAATACAGGCAACCATAACTTTATCCAAAAACACTTCAAAACCAATCCTTTCAGTATCTGGTATCAAAGCCTGTTATTAATTTATCCCCAGTCTGAGTTACCGTGTGTCACTTTTTACACTGCAACTTTTAAATAAGCTATATCCTCAGTATTTGCCAACATCGGGTGCACCAAGATTTATATTTAGCAGGGTAAAGTTTTAGTTGCATTCGTGTCTGGTTGATTTTTTTTCTTCTGGGGCACTGCATCCTGTCCTGTATTTTCTTTACACTGTGTATGGCTTATGCAAATAGTCTGCTTCACGTTTGATTTAGGTGTACCTGGTTTGGTTTTGTTTCTCTGGAAATGAGTAGTTTGCAGCCCAGGCACTCCCAGGTTTCATTGGTCTCAAGGAGAACTTGGAACTCTGCAAATCTGAGCCCTGAAAGTAGGAATGCTTTTGCATTTGCAAATAAATTTAAAAAATCTTGATAAGATCAGAATTCGTAACAGATGTTGAAATTCCTAGAGAGTTGGGTTGGTGGTTTGGTTTTGGTGTGCAATGATCTTTTTTAGCCTATGTGTAAACTGCATTTTGAAATACAGGTACAAATATAGTAGTATTTTAAAAAAAAGGGGAGGGGGAGAAAAAACGTGTATTAATAGATAATTATCTGTAGAAAGGAATAGCTTCTAATTAGTCTGTCTTCTTAATGGTGGCATAGGAAGGCAAGAAAAAAAGTGCTTCTGGTCAGTTGATCTTATCAGGATTTCCTTCTGTATTTATAGTTTGCATGTTTATTGCTGCACTGTGCTCTACTGAAGACCAGTACATCCACACCATAGACTTCATTCAAGCTTTTCTGCTCTTCCGTGCTTTTACTATGCAAGATGCTTCTCAAATGCAAATTATTTTCTGTGTACGAAAGGGAGTTGGGAGGTTGTTTTTATTGTATGCAAATGTTTGTCTCTTAAACAGACCTGTGTTTTTGTAGCTGCTTAATCTGCTTTGTTTTAACTGTGGATTTCATTCTGCCTCTTGGCCGAAGTAGTGCCCTAGTTGGTAAGGAAATCTTGCTTCTAAGGCATTTGTTTGCCATTAAACTGCAGAAGATACACTACATCTTCTCAAGATGCCCTGCTTACTTTGCAAGCTGTGACATACAGAATTAGGAGACATCAGACACATTGTCAAAGACATTGACAGCATATAAATCCAGGTTTTAAAGCAATATTAAGACATGGGCATTCGAACTCGATAACCTCAGTTCATTCGCTGTTCTGGGAAACTTTGCAGTATAGTATCTTGTGTCAGGCAAAATGATGGTAGGATCTGTGTATACCTTATGGAGGAGAACATATGGAAGTGGTTTTCATTCAGAAATAGCACTTCCATATGTGTGTAGTCTGATCTGATCATCGCAGTGCTGATTACTGTAACTTCACTCCTGTTAAATGCATTTTCCTAAGTAATAACCCAAGAACTTAACAGAAGCCAAAGAGGCTGGAAATCCTAAAGGACAGAAATCTTACAGGTAATATATCATAACTTAAGGAACATAACATAACGTACAGAAGCTGGGCACTGAAAAAAGTTCCTGGAGGAATGTTGGAAGAGTCCTTACTTGAAATGATACTAAAATAAGCATCTGTTTGTTCCTACGTAAAGCCGTTACAATTCCTAAAATACTAGTGAACTGTGTCACTAGATGAGGACAGTCAGGGTGAAAGCTTCTGGTGTACAGAAGATGCATTGTACCAAATAACCCACAGGCTTCAGATCTCGTATTTTAAGTGCATGTTACAGTTTTTTGGTTGCCTGGAGAATCTTTGTAATAGAAAATGATGCAACAGTTTTTGTTCATCTTAATACCACCACAGAATTAGGATAAAAGTTGACAACGACAGACTTGCCATACTTTAATGAAAATTTAATCACTGTTTTTGGACGTACAGATATATGTGGCTGTTTTTATACAAAGTTACCAGAAATCATCCATGAGGCTGTCAATTATTGATAAGAAGCAGTAATTAGCATTGATTTAAGTGGCATCCCTCTGTTTTTTTTCCTCCTCGTTGCCTGATGCTGGATGAGGCAGCAATTTTGGTATGTCTAAAATAGTTCGTGTCAATAACTGCGTATTCTGCCCTTCTTAAAGGCAGCTTTCCATGTCAATAAGGAGAGAAACACAGTTTCTAGGGTATGGCAGGATTGTAGCCGTCATTCACAGCTTGTGCCAAAAATGCTGCTTCTCTCTGAGAACTAGTGTGTATTAAGTACTCATCACTTGGGCAAACAGCTGATTTTTGCTAAAGCTTTCTGTCTTGTTCATGTTTTAACCCTTCTCTTCTCTTTTGTCACTGTTGCTTCCCTTCTGGCTAGAGGGCTCCCAGAGATGTGCGAAGACCTAGTTGAGAACTTGCTAAGGAGCTGAATGGAAGGCAGCATAGCACCAGCCTTTGCTAAACCCTCGGGTTTGGCACTCTTCTAAAATACCTCAGGTGCTATAGACATGCTTGCTTGCTTCTCGGAAGGCTGGGTTGCTTTATTACTTATCTTCTCAACCGTGCCCCATCACAAATGCCAATTGTGTTGTACCTTCAGGAGGTTTAGCTACTGCAAAGGTTTCTGTGCACCAACTGCTTTGCGATAAAGTATGTCACAAATATTTCAGTAGCCCCAAATAAATGGTTAAGTGCAGCTATGAACTGCACGCTCAGTGGTGATGGGGTCAGGACACATCAGTGTCAACGTCTGGCTTTCCAGTTTAAAGCCCCAATTCTTTATTCCTCACTTGAAAACTTTTGTGCTAAGCTGTGCAGGTTAATGGAGCTGGTTTGTCTAGAAGAAGCAGTACCGTTTCTTTCAGCTGACCAGGCTGCATCACCGGCTCAGGAGCCTTTTGGTAACCAAATCAGTTGATTTCAATACCAATTCTTACAATAATTTTACCGATGCCATTATGACTTTTTGCAGGCATGGCTGTGTAATCCTAGAGACTGCAGCAGCAAACAGGGTGCTCGGAGGTGTGTTCCCAGGTGACAGGAAGACGGCAAAGCACAGGCTCTGCAGACTGGTTGTGCACAATGATTCTGGGTTTATTCTCTTAATCTCCGTGTGCAAATTAAAAACACAACATGAAATATTTCAAAGAGTTGAAAGCAGCATTGGTGTATGGTTTTAGTGTAGCTGGTGGGTTTTGTTGCACATGTGAATTTTGGATGTGCACGGAGGCCCCCACTTGCTACACTGACATTATTCCTGTTTCCAAACCAGACAAAAAGTTGAAGTGGTGGTTCTTCATTTAGGCGCAGAGCGTTGTTTTAATGTTAATTCCTTAAACCTTTAGACCATGGGTTACTAATCCACCAGGAGGGCTGTGGCAGTAAATTCACCGGATACATCGTGTATCACAAAGGTTGTCAAGCTCTGAAACCTTCAAGATCCGCTGCTGTTGCATGCATTACTGGAGATGTGATGTATTACAAGAGACCGATGTTTTGTCTTGATGCTTCTTCACCTTCTGTTCTCCCTAACTCTCTCTTTCTCTCTCTCTCTCTCTCTGGCCTTTTTGTGTATTCGTTTCTTTTTAGAATATGAGTGACTTTCTCTCCAGAGAGGATGTGGCTGCAGTGCCAGAGAGGAAAAGTCTTAACACTGGCTTTGAATGGGAGGGCCCAAAGCAGTCGGTAGCTTTTAGTGAGACCCAAATGCCACCCGCCTCAGAGCCTTCTCCGAGCCGTGACTTTGGCGCTTCCTCCGTAAGCAGCGAGGAGGAGGAGGAGGAGAAGGAGGAGGAGGAGGAGGAGGCTGCCCCCAGCCTCCTCGAGGGCCAGGAGGACCCGAGCTGCGCCGAGGGGCTTTGTGCAGCCGTGGAAAAGCAGACGGCTGACTCAGAGCTGCCTGAGCTGGAGCCCGCAGCAGTCCCTGCTGCCCCTCCGCCGCAGCCCTGGGGAAGAGAGGAGGTGACAGAGGATGGCGAAGACAATTTTGCGGGAGAGCCGCTTAGAAAGCTAAATGGCGAGCGGCCCGACTCGAGCATTAATAACGGGCTCCCGGCGGTCATTCGCTGCTTCCAGGTAGTGAGCCCTGACGCCTGCTCTCTCCCAAACCTCCCCGTTTGGCTTTGGGCTGGGACCCCAAACAAACACTGCAGCAAGCAGATGCCACGCAACCACAAAGAGGAGTTTCGCTTACTTGGACTCTTTCTTGGAGCTAATTACCCGGTTAACCTCCTGCAGTCGCTGCACACGAGCCCCTCTCAATTTATTTTTGCATTAAATACAAGGCTTGCCTTGGCGCAATGCCGTTTGCCTTTCTTTGATGAAAATGTCCTGGTACATCCCCCAAAAGTGAATCGTTTAGGCTCCAGGGGCATGTAATTTTAGCTCCTTAAGGATTTTGCTGTCTCCTGCTGTACTGCAAGGCTGAGCCGTAGTGCAGCAGAGCAAATTTGAAGCGCTGTCAAGCGTGCTTTTACATCGCAACTGTGGGCTTTTGACGTCCCTTTCTGCTTCCCACCGTGGGAGATATTTTTGCCTGCTTCAGTGTTCCTGATGGTTAATCGCTTACGTTCGATAGACGTGTCCGTTCACCCCGCTAACAATCACGGTGGCATCTGTCAGGTTTGGGTCGGTGAGCAGAAATGGAGTGATCCGGGAAAGCACAGTGGGTCTGAACTAACTCTGTCTTCCTTTGGATGATTATCAGGTGGTGGAACAACTGATTTCTCTCCCCCCTGTTTCTCTTCCGAGATGTCACGTTTCTGTTTTGTCTGACATTGATTTAATAAAAGTTAAAGACCTAGGATGCGATGAGGGTTTTTAATAAATAGGGTTTCACTTGTGGCCAGGATAAAGCTTCTCAGCTGTGATCAAGTCTTCATTTGTCCAGGGTTTGTGATAATCTTGACATACCAGTAAACGAGGGTCATCTCTTACTGGCAGCTGGCAATGGGCTTCTAGTAATTAGAAAGTTAATAATCAGTGGAGACAGTTTCTTCATGGTATTGTGGCACACGGCTTAAAGCCTTAATGCCTTTGTTGGGCTGACTTCAGGCCCACGGCATTTGGG
Source organism: Cygnus olor (assembly GCF_009769625.2). Lineage (NCBI taxonomy): Eukaryota > Metazoa > Chordata > Aves > Anseriformes > Anatidae > Cygnus > Cygnus olor. The sequence goes on from NC_049191.1 coordinate 4,802,172, forward strand.
AGGGTCCAGAGGATTTCTGTCTGTTTAATCCTCACACGTGATCTTCGACTTCTGGAAGTGTGTCGTACCAGAGGCTTAAAAATAAAGACTCCGGGCTGACCTGGGTTCCCGCAGTGCTTTTATCAGATCAGTGTCAGAACATTTGCCAGCCACACAGTTATGTGGAAACGCTACCTGGGTGTTCACTGAGCTGTTTTTCAACCTGTTCCATAGCCACCTCTAGTGAAGACACAGACAGTCACCATCTCCGACGTGTCCAATGCTGCCAAAAGCGAAATTCCAACAAAAGAAGTCCCCATCGTTCACACGGAGACTAAGACCATCACCTACGAAGCTGCACAGGTAAGGTGTGTTCAGATTAATTTTCCAGGGGCTTAATTAAACTCATCCAAACGTATCCCAACCCTTTGGGTGAGACAGCAGCCCCGTCTGTTACCGCCTGCCTTTCTCTGAACATACGAGTCGCAGCACAGAGGTGAACAAATCTTGTGGACAACATTACCAGGTGCCTCTGATGTTTTTAGAGTGGCGGTGTTTTTACTGTCCCTGGAGAGTAATTACTTTTTCAAGATGTGTAATTACTTTTTCAAGAGCTGCAATTACTTTTTCGAGGTGTGTGTTTGCAAACAGAATTTATCTTCAGCCACTGGTCGCTTTGGGATGTGGATTAGGCTCTACAGAGCTGGCCTGAGTTGGCCTTTTCTCTGCAAGAGATGGTTTGGCTTGTTTACCCCAGCTCTCCTTGCTGTTTATGCCTGTTCAGAACTTTGTTTATAAATGATTTTGAAAATGTTTGAAGATTGTCCCTGAGGCTTCAGCACTGAAAAAGGTGTTGAAAAACAAAATTACCGTAAAAAGTGATAATTGGAGTGGGTATCTCTGCAGTGAGTGGAAACTGGAAATGCTAGTGAAGCAATAGCAGCATATGCAGGTATGGTTTCACTGCTAAGGTTAATTTTAATCTTCAGTATAAAATAGATTTTATTTGTGTATTGAGAATTTGGATCCTTTATTAGCTTGGTTTTGACTGAACTGTGGTTGTTAAAAGCAGCCCATGGTGCTGGAATGTAGCGACAGTAGGACATGGTGATTAGGTTCGGGTTTGGATACCCCATGGCCCACTTTCGTATAATTTGGGATTCCTGAGGAGGGCGTAATACTCTCAGGGCACTGAGGAATAGAACAAGGCTGGGCACCAACATTTCTGCTGCCTATGGTGTGCACTGGACATAGCAGCTGGCCCTGTGGAAGGGTCTAGCTCTCGCTGGGTGCCTAGAGATGTGTCTCCAAAATTGTGCTCTTAATGGTTTAAAAGAAAAAAGACATTGGTACTTGGAGATACTGTTTATGCTTCTGCGTAGCTCAGATGGTCCTGTGGTGTCTGTCTGCCGCGCTTTGCATTGTCCCCAAGCCCAGGAGCACAGCAGGCTTTTGGGCGTCTGTGTGGGGCAGCAGCGTGTTGCCCGATTTCTCAGCAGGTGAACAGAGGGGTAGAGGAGCTTTGCTCTGGTTACTGCTTTTAGTCCAGGGAAAAGACAACTAAAAGGGAGTTTCCATGGCTCAGAGAAGTCAGCTGTGCATGGGTTGTGGTGTGCTGTTAGCTTTCTCCTGGCCCGTGGAGAATGGTCCCACCTTGTGGTAACTCCAGGTACCGCCTGCCCAGCGCTCGTGGACGTTGTTCCTTCCCTCCTAGGAAGGGAGACATGGACAGCAGAGCCAGGGCAGATGAGCTAAGAGGACTTCGGGATTTTTAGGCAGATCTCAAGAGGTTGAGGCGTGCAAGTCGGGAACCAAGTAACCAGCTACAAAACCAATTGTTTGTAGTTCAGCAGTAGCTGGACTTCCAGTGCTTCTGCAGAGCTTGAAGTAAGTGATGTACAAGGTGGTGTCAGGAAGGAGAAACGGTGAGAAAAAAGATCCTTCCAAATCAAATGTTGCTTGGAAGTACAACCCAGTGGGAAGTAGCTCCTCCTGCACCACTGCTGGTGGGTCCAAGAGGCTGAGTCTCCAGAGACCCAAGAGGGGTCCTGTGCAGCTGAGAGCAGTGCAGCCAGCTGCAGATAAAGTCCCTTCATCTCATAAATCCTGTGGTCTGCTTTTGAGATGAGTTTTTATCCTCAGGTTGCACCCTGCTCTGTTGACGTGAAGCCTTGTTTCTGTCCGTGCTGCCTATGGAGGCTGATGGCCTCTTCTTTTGTCTCCCACAGACGGATGGTGGCAATGGAGATTTAGACCCTGGCATCCTGCTCACTGCTCAAACCATCACTTCAGAAACCACCAGCAGCACCACCACCACGCAGATCACTAAGGTAACAGCCAGGGAATGCGATACAACAGCGACGACAAAAATAAAACAATAAAGTAAAACAACATGATAGAGCGCTGGGTTGAGTAATAGGAAAAAAAATTAAACTCCAGTTCCTTAAAAAAAATAAAAAAGAGATTAATATCTAAAAAAAGCCCAGGGGTCCCCGAACTGCCTGTGTTGCATTAAGACTGGAGATTGTATATTAAGTGAAGTCAGGTCTGGACATGGCTCTTGCCATCCTGTGGGACAGCAGGAGAGAAATGTACTGAGTCAAAGCTCCTCACTGGCTCAGTTACGAGAGAAGATCATTGAATACCTGACAGTTTTTCTTTATGAGTGGTGGCAGTTTTCCTCTGTGATGCTGATACTGTGGTATGACAGCAGTATTTGGTAATTCTATTTTTGGATACCATCTTTAGACAGGCAGCCCCAGCGCACTTGTATTCCTTTTCACTTCTCGACTAACAGTAGTATTCCCTCTGTACTAGACTGTAAAAGGTGGCATTTCAGAGACGCGGATTGAAAAGAGGATTGTCATCACAGGAGATGCAGATGTAGACCATGACCAGGTAGGAGCTTGGACGCAGCCCAAAAGAGCTTTTCAGAGTTGGCACAAACCAGACAGCCAGGCTGCCTTTCTGAAGATAACTTTAACAGAAAACAAGCTAGGGAAATTTTTCTGGAGTAGAAATAAAGCTTCAAAACTGATTTCAATAATAAATTCCTTTTTGACAGCATGTAGTTTCAAAGCTGGACCAGCAAGGGTTAATTCTGCTCTGAAGCTGGTATTGGCACAATTTTTAAATACAAGAGTTGTTTTGGAAAAATGCGATTTAAAAATATCTGCAAGAATGTGAAATAAAAGTTTTCCTTGACATCTGGATTATCTGCATACATTTTCTAATACTTTGAAGCAGGATTGCTGCAGTGTAGTGCCAGACGTCACTGCATAGCTCTCAGCACCACCCATGTTTAGCACTGGGTAGGAGATGCCTGCATTAAATCTCGTAGGCTTTGTATGAAAGCCTTTGTGATGAGTCAGCCTCACCGGCCTCTAGCATGTGTTGGAAGTGATGATTTTGTCATCAGAGAATCATACTTTGAATTTAATTTTAGTTGCAAGTATCACGGGCCTGGGAAATATTTGTACGACAAGAACTAGTTAATTAATTCTGACAGAAAATGTCTGAGAACATCCTCAATGTGCTAGTCACACTTGCTGGAAGAATAAACAGTTGGCTTAATTGCTCCCATCCATCTTCTAAGATGGGGCAGCTGAGAGATGTGATGTATTCTTAGAAAACCATCCTGCCTTTCACAAATAACCCAGTGCCACTGCAAGTTGTCCTCTCCGCAGGACCCAGCTCGTGCTGCGGTGGCACATTGCCCACTGCAAGCCAGGACTCCCCAGCACAGCCCGATGGCACGGTTCCTCTGCCTGAAGTTCATGGCCAGGCTTTAATTCCCATAGTGTCTGTGTGGATTCAAAATTACCCAACTATTGCAGCAGTTTCCTGCTCGCCTTGTGTTCCCACTGGGACCAGGAGTCTTCAGGACCTGTTAATTCTCAGCTCGGTGCAATGCGCAGCAGTTATTCCTGCCGTGCCTTTACTCCTAGGAGGAATTAAGTATTTGCAGCCTGTTTAAGCAGAAAACCACGTTTCCTTCCAAACTGTGCAGCACAAGTGGTTTCACTTCTCTTTTTCTCTCCCCAAAGTTAGAAAGTGTCCCATGAGCTTGAGCACCCTTGCTGGCGTGCAGGTCCTGGCACCTCGCTGACGTGTGGTCTCTTGTAGGTGCTAGCGCAGGCCATAAAAGCAGCGAAGGAGCAGCACCCGGACATGTCGGTGACCAAAGTGGTTGTGCACCAGGAGACCGAGATTGCAGAGGAGTAGCAAGGCTGTGTAAGTAGGGGACGACACACAAAGAAAGGGCAGGTGCTGTTTTCTCCTTGGGGCAGGTAGCTGGAGCTCCGTGCAAGTGATGTTTGGCTCAATGTGGTCAAAATTTACTTAAAATTATTATTGTTCAGTGATGACTCCTGCTCAGACTGTTCCTACTAAATCATTTAAGGCTGATGTAGCAGTCACAAATGCAGACTAATCCTGCAGTGGAAGTCAGCCAAAAAAAAAAAGGTCTAAAAGAAGCTACGTGCGTGATGAGGCTGCTGGATCTCACCGGCCACCTCCAATACCTCAGGAGCATCCTGACTTTCACAGAGACCCCTGCCTATGTCAGCTCCGTGCAGTGGGGCCACCCCATCCTGCTGCTCCTGACATGCTCTAAAGGTCATTTTGCAGTTCGGTGGTTGGGGGAAAGAGTCTGGGGACTCCAGCTCCATCTGTGTGCCGGTGGTGTTGGTGCCCTCGTGCAGACAAAGCTGGTGCTCGCAGACTTGGGAGGTAGAACGGGAACAAGTTAGGCGAGAGGAAAGAGCGAGTCATTTAACAGGCACTGTGGTTTCACCTTTTAACTCTCTACAAACTCTAACAAAAACGAGAGGGGTTTTCTAAGGGCTCCCGGAGCTGCAGCTCTCAACGTTGGCCCTTTAGGGAAAGGCGCTGAGCCTGGCCTCTGTGCCACTGGCAATAGCCCATCTTTTGTTCTCAGCTCTCCGATGGCTTCAGGGAAGCATGTTCTGCTCTTTCACAGAGAGCTGGTTGCTAGTAGCTGTAACTTGCTGTGCTTCTCTTCCTAGGAAGTGTTCCTTCCAGACAACACCAGGAAAAACAAACCCAGCAAAACTACAGAAAAACTACCTGGAGCACAAAGACCTCGGATTTACAAGACTTTACACTCAGAGAACATTCATATCATTTATTAGGAGTTGCGCTTTGACATTTTACTTGTGATTTTCCAGAATCCACTGGATCCTCTTCGATATAGTTCTTTTTTATATATATATTGTGACAAACAGTATGCCATATTTCTAACTGTACTGAATATTTTTTACAAGTTTTCAATTTTGCATTCCCTCTCACGCATAGCCTCTTCAGATACAGGCCCAAACACAAACCGCAGGGCTCAAAGGGTTGGTTTTGTGTTCCTTTTGTTTTTAAGTCTTATTCCCTCAGCCTTGTCAGGTATAATGGAGATAAGCCACACCAACGCATATCCCGAGTGCAGAATCTGTGCTCGTGTTCATAAAGCAATGGGTCCTTCTGCCAGAAGAGTCAGTTTAAAAGGTCGGACTTGAGTTTGTGCAGCATTTCCACTTGCCTCTTGATTTTTAGCTCTAGGGAGTTTGAGACTCCAGGCGGGATACGGGGGCACCCAGAGCTTCTACCTTCACTTTGAGTTTCCTTACCTTCGGGTTTCAGACCCCGATGTTTGAACGCAGTAGGGTTGTGTGGTGTAGCATATGCACACAAATTAATAGTTGGCTAGATTTAAGGCATACTGGAAGTTGCTTCGAGTATCTTATACTGTGAATTCTAGAGCTTTAAGGGGACTGTGATAGGCACCTCACCTTCTTCCTGTGCATCTCTGCCTGTTTGTGTTTTCTAGATGCCATTAAATTAAAAAGCCCTTAGAAGTGTGTGTTTAAGATGTTTGGACTCTGAATGCTATTAAGGTAGGCTTATGCAGCATTCACAGTAACTGATTTTTTTCAGTGTCATAGTTTTTCACTTGTTGGTGTTAATTTTGTTGATTTTTAAATGTTTTTTTTGTAAGTCATGGGTTGGGTGTTTTTTTTTCTCCCCCTTGCCAGTGCTTATTTAAAGCTAAACACATTACCCATGTATCAGGGCAAGGAGTTATATCCTACTATCATTTAATTTAAAATCCTTTAGACAATCCTTCCCTAGGCCTGCAAGCTGTATGTGGAGAGGCTGAACAAGCAGCTGGGAGGTGTCAGGTGTTGCTGGTTGTGATAAAGCCAATCCAGCACACGTGGGAAGTGCTGACACCCCCTCCTGGTTTAAGGGTCTGTACTTTGGATTTGTGGCCGCCTTGCTGGAATGAAATACCAGGGCTAGCATCTGTGTCTTTGGGCTTAGCTTACAGACCACATATAAAATGTCTTCTTTTTTTTTTTTTTTTTAAAGGGAAAAAAAAAAGTGCATAGTGCTTGTTTGTAGACACTCCAGCCATCTGAACCACACAAATTCACCTTATGGCCTCTTCCTGCAGTCACTGCTGGAGTGTCCTGCAGGGGCTGTCGCCAGCCAGGTGGCGATGACCCCAAAACTCACCGCTTCTCCCCGCCTGCCCCTTGGGCTGGGTACACTTCCCTCCACGGCGCCGGGGCTGAGCACTCGCTGCTGCTTCCTGAGCTTCGTGGGCATGCCCTGGTTTCTCCTTCCAGCACTTAAAAAGGAAAAGAAAAAAGAAAAAAAAAATGTAAAGTCTGCCCAGACACTTGTGAACACTTTAGTAAGACTTTGAGGTTGTGATTATTTTATTTTTTTATGTAGTGTGGCACATTGGTAGCTGAGGGCGTGGAGTGCTTTGCTGCTGCTCCTCGGTTGAGGACGGGAAGAAAATGGCAATAAAAAAAGCTCTCTGCTATTTTAAATTTGAATAATTTCTTTCAGAAGTCACTGGATTTAGCTCAGGCTGCAAGGACGTGCTGTTTAGCCAAAAAACAGCCTTCGAACTACACTGTGGCTGAGTGTAGCATCTCAGGTTCAGGTGCAATTTTTAATTAAGCTGTCAGTATTGACCGGAGCCCATACTGAAAACACTGGAGCTGCTGGATTTTTGCTTTCCTTGAGCCTTGCTGGTTGCGGGTGCCCCTGAGCCTGCAGCCTTCCCATCCTGGTGGCTGCTCGGGGGGCTCGGTCCCCTCCTGCGCTGCTCTGCCTCCGCGTGCAGGCACCTTCCCCTCGCTGTGAGCACCCTGCTGGGCACCGAGCAGGAATTAGGGAACCCAGTGCTCCGCAGCTGTAGTGCGGAGATCACGTCTTCCTCTTCATGCCTGCACAGCCCTCTCCTTCCTTTTCTGCACCACAGACCCTTTACTAGGTCAGTGTCTCTGCTCTCTGTCCTGGACTTAGTTGGGTAACTCTTGCCTTAAACACCCGTCGCGCTTAGCGGCTGTCTGGTTATGCCCATTTTCTAGGATTTTATTTTATTTTTTGCCACTCGCTCCTTCCTTCTCACCCCGTAGCTGCTCACTGATGGGTAAATGGGCAGTAAACGGCAGAGCAGCCATTAAGAGGATTTCAGAGCTCTACCAGACAAAGCCAGGGGTGAATTAAGTTTGTCCGTAGCACTTAAAGGCACTTGGCAGTCACAAGCATGTAGGGAGAAGTGGTGCACGGCTGATGCTTGGCCCTTGATGTTCAGCTGGGGCTCCTGAGCCCTGACCAGAACAAAGCACCCTGAGCGTGAGCTTTCTAGGCTGTGAAACCTGCTGGCACCAGCGGCAGCTCCTTACCCAAAGGGCTGCAGGAATGTGTGCTTACCGTGGCTGCGCATGCCCCTTTTTTAAGTGGGCATAGAATAGAATAATCCTTTTTTTTTCTTCTATTTTTTTTCTTGGATTTTGGGTGGCTGTTTCCACGGTGCTCACTCCCTCTTTTAAGTTCCTGCTTTCCTTGCCTGTTTCAAACAAGTTATCCCCAGGGTCCTCCATGGGGCGAGCGCACTCGCTGGAACTGCCTTCAGCCACGCTTGTTGGGCATCAGCCGACATTTCCCCGACATTTTCCCCGGATCTGACCCCACGGAGTGGGGGACCCTGTCCCACAGCCACCCCAGTCCAGCTGGACGGAGCGGTGGCAGCCTGGGCAGAAGAGAAAAGCTCCCAGCAGCTCCAGCCCCCCGGAGCAGGCTGCCCCCAGGCGCAGCGGGGCCGCCCGCACCCCTTCCTCCTACACCGCGCTTTTAAGAACTTGGCTCCTGGCGTGCCGTGTTAGTCCCAGGGACAAAACAACCCGGTAAGGTCTATTTTTATGAACGTTCCCAGCTCTTCCCACTCTACAAATTCACCCGGAGACTGTCTTGATTGTATAATATACATTATATGGAAGCTATTTATATATGAATGAATGTTTTTATAGAAAGGAAGGCGAGGAGCTCGTGACCTGGTCGCATCCATTAAACTGGAAGGGCAGCGCCGGCTGCCACACAGCAAGCTCTGAACAACACAGTGGTGTTATCACAGGACTGACTGATTTCTGGTTTTAATAAACTGTGGTTTGCTGATTTCCTAATTGTACAATTACCTTAAGAGGTGGTAGTGCCCCGACCTTAGAGATTAAACTTGTAAAAAAAAAAAAAAAAAAAAAAGATTTAGCTGAGAATATGAAGGAGCTTTGTAAAGTTTTTTTAAGGCAATTGTGAATTGTCTAGGCTAGCTGTTTACATTCTTCTTTATAAAAATAGAAACTTTTAAAATTGGCAAATCTTTATAGATTGGATAGCGATGGGAGCTGTTATTTTGGACTTTCATAGTAAATCAAAGGGAAAGTTGCCGTAGCATTTAGACAGATGTAAGTGTTCAGTATTGCTTCTTGTATTGCATTTTTCAATAAATTTTCAAACAAAACTGTCTCCCTGCCTCTGAAGCCTTCTTCTCCCTCCTCCCCTTGTCCAGCAACCTGTTCCCAGCCCAGAGCTGGGCCAATTTGCTTTTCCAGCCCCTTGCCCCCCATCCCGCTGCTGTGTGCTGCAGCCGCTAGAGCTCTCCCACGCTCCGTGCCCACCACGGCTGCTCCTGACAGCTGGAGCAGCTCCCAGCCAGGCACGTGCTGGGGTACAATGGTTGTAACAGAGCCTGTTCTCATCAAGGATCACTGTATTCACTAAAGCATCACCGTTTAATATCAAAACCACCGGTGGAGCTCGGGGTGAGCGCAGGTGACAGCTTCTGCTAAGCAACCGCTGCCAAACCCAGAGCAAATGTGATTGAACTGGAGCAGGGATAGTGGCTAACGCTGCTTTTCTGGGGGCCTGGTTTATTTTTCTGGCTGCAGCAGCTTTCTCTAGGAGCAAGAGATGGAGACAAGAATGCTGACGGAGCACCTTGGCTGCTAGCCCAAAAAACAAACCAAAAGTCGGTCCCATTGCTGCAGGCTGGATGGGGCTGGGACCTGTGGGATCAAGCACCAAGCGCTCCCTGCAGAGCCTGGGATCGCTTTTGCTGGCTCCTAACCAGGCACAAAGTTGCATCCCCGTGCCTCAGTTTCCCCAACAGGCAGGAAAGGTTTGCATAACCCTGTTGACACGAGTGTGAGTGACAACGTGGCCACAAAGTCAAACCACTCTCCCCTAAATCCACCATGCCATGCCGACAGCGCGGGGCCAGGATGCTTTCAGGCCACTCCAAATCTTAAATCGCAGCATGCTGGAGGCAAAAATCAACAAAAAAAGAGGAGCTGTAGAAGCCAGCCACAAAGAGTTGGGTAATGGCCACCACTGAAGCTGGCTCCTCCACGATGTGTCAGAGTGCTTCGACTTACGGAGCGCAGCGAGGCAGAGCCGAGACACGCGAGCCAAGCCAGCACGAGGCGTCCTGCGGGCAGATGGGGCCGGGGGTGCCGTAGGCTCCTCGCTTTGTCCAACCCCATTAGGGTCACGGTGTATGGCAGCATGCCTAAATGCTCCTTAAATAACCCCGTCCCGGGAGCAGGGGATGCAGAGGACTGCAGCAAATTCCCCAGCACGATGCAGCCAGAAGCCGGCGCGGTGCCAGGGGGCAGTCGGCACCCAGTGTACCCCCATCGCCCCCATCCCCATGGGGCTGCCAGCCAGGAGATGCATTGGGCTCAGAAACATGATTTTGGGGCAAAACTGGCAAAACCTGGAATTGCATCCAGCTGGGGAAGTTCAAACTTGGCCTGGAGACGGGGCTCTGCTTCCCTTTAACCCCTGCCTCAGTTTCCCTCCTGCAAAGGCTGCCAAACCCGGTGGTGTGTTGTTGCCTGGCTGCAAGCGAGGGGAAAAACAACAGGCAAACAAACACCATGGAAATCTGAAGAGATGCAAATAAAAAGGGATAAACAAACCCGTCCCAACAACAGAGCCCCCCAGGGGCCCCGCACCAAGGAGAACGGCCCCGTCGTGGGGCTCCCATCCATTTGGAGGAGCCAAAAGCACCGCTCCCCCATCCGCAGCCCCTGCCCCGGTCCTGCTGGGAGCAGAAAGTTCCCACTCGCACCCCAGCCTGGGATATTTTTAGGCCATGCCTTCAGTTTCGGGGGCCGTGGTGGCCGCTGCTTTCCCGTGGGTCAGGGCACAGTGCCGGTGTCGGGGCCGCTCTCAGGGCCTGGGGACAGGGCCAGCGTGCCTGGGTCCCACTCTGCTCTGCAGGGTCGCTGCTGTCACTTATGAGGAAGCCAGGAGTGATTTAGGTCCCATTTAGGACCCACAGCCCCTTCCCCTGCCCAGAAGCAGGGCACTGGGGCAGGCTCACATCCCAATATCCACATCGCTGCAAGGGGGATAGGGTTGGAAACCTGCCCTTCGTGCCCTGCTGGGGTGCCCCGCTGAGCTTCTAAAGGCTCAAAATGGAGGAGCTGCATCTGCAGGAGCTGGTGGGGCTGAGCCCTGAGCCTTGCCCTCCATAGCTGGGGAAACTGAGGCACGGGGGTTAAGCCTTCGTGATGCCCTGGCCCCCTTCTCTCCTTCACCCCCAAGAGCTGGGGGAGCAGAGCATCCCCATTACTGTGCAGAGCACCCAGGACCAACCCAGGCCCAGGGAAGCTCCAACAGCTCCAGGAGGCCTCGCTCCAGTGCACACCAGTACGGCCCAGTGGCTCTACACTGGGCTTCCTAAACACTGCAGCCCTGATTTTGCTGCTCCATCACCAGCACCATCTCTCCTCCAAAACCCAAAGAGTGGGGAAATCTCTGTCCGTTTGTCCAACCGTGCCCAGAGCCCCTCGCGCAGCTCCCCACCAGGGTATGGCCAAGTGATATTTGGGGACCCCAGCCTTGATGTCCCCAAAGCGTGGGTACAGCTCCAGCACCCACGGGACAGGGACACCTCAGGTGGTCGTGGTGTTTGATGCCACCGGACCTTTCCCCTGCAGGACACTCTCAGGGGGGAAAGGAAAGCGCAAAGGAGCCTTTCTACGTCACAGAATTATGGAAATTTTGTATTTGGGATCCAAACGCTGGGGAAGACAACCCCCAAGCCCTGATGGGCTCCGAACCAAGGCCCTGGAGATTTGGGCTCCAGCTCCACCGCACTCGAGTGCCAGGGGACAGACAGGGGCCAGCACAGGTATGGGCTGGTAGTGGTATATTGGGCCTCAGAGCTCAGCTCAGCCCTTCCCACCCAGGACTCGCTGATCCTACAGAAGGCCTGTGGGGGCCACAGAGCCTCATCAGGCCACCCCAAACCTATAAAGGGACCCCCATTTTTAACCAGCAGGGTCTCTCACCAAAAAGAACCACGCCACCACTTGGCGCAAGAAGCGACACCCCGTGCGCTAAGCCCCACGGCTTTATCTTCCCTGCGCAGTGCCTATACAAGGAGATTTATAGCAGAGCACTCTCCCTAAATAATGCACCAGCACTTGAATTTCCTGGCTGTACTACAAGTGCACCGCTGCTAGCAGAGAGCTTTCCTTCGCGTATGCTTTAAATCTATTAAAAAAAAAAAAAAAAGATAGAAAGAACTTACTAGCCAGGCAGAGTCGTGGTTGTTGCTTCATTCGGAGAGGAGCAGGAGGAGAAATGGCTGCAGACAAGCCCCAGGGCAGTAGCGGGGCGGGCAGCAGCTGAGCACCTTCAGGTGCTGGGGTGGGCGCGGCTGCGGGCGATGCCACCCAGCTGGGGGCTCCCCGGCTGCATCCTCCCCACTGCACCTCCCGGGCACAAAACGCAGCCTTTTCCCCCGGCCTCTTTTCCAGGTTTTGTCCGATTTTGTCCCAAATTACGGCTAGATAAGGAGAAAGTGCCCAGCATCACCTCGTGCAGTGCGGGATGCTTTTGTGATGGGTTAACTTCATGGCAAGGGGAACGGGAAGCGCTGCTGCAGCAATAAAAAACCAACGCTGGGTCCCAAAGCAGAGATGGAGGTGGGGGACATGCAGGTGATGCTCCCCATGGATAGAGCACAGGTCTCCTCACTGTGCCGTGTTAACCAAGAAAGCAGTTGTGCACTTGGAACATTTCCTTTGCAGCTGGGGATTGCCCCTCCGTGGGGCAGCTCCGGTCGGGAATGGATGCTGCGGAGGGCAGGAAGGAGCAGCCGAGCCCAGCCCACAGCAGCCCACCCAGGGCCGGGTTTGTCCTCGAGTTTCTGGCTGCTGCTTTCCAACACACGGCTCCTGGGCCCGGCACTGAGTCTGGCTGCAGCTGCTTCCATGCGAAGGAAAAGTTATTTTCAGACCGAAGCAGCCTCCTGGCACGTCCCTGCGCTGCTGCTTCAGGGCAGGCCCCCTCGGTGACTTCTTGTTTGTTTGCTTATTGCATTGAACCCGTGCCTAAATCGTTTGGAGATTAAGTGGCAGCGTAAAAGCCGGGATCGCAGCCAGGGCAACCCCGGGGCAGCGCTGCAGGAACCCAAACCCCGAGCCCCTTTCTGCTCCCCCGCAGCCCTGGGGGAGCCTGCGTGGGACACCCCAGGGGGGGCTCCCCGTGCAGCGTGGGACAACGCGCTGCAGGTGTATGCGGGGCTTAGGGGTGCTTTGCAGCAAAGGGGGGTAAGAGAGGGTGAAGCATTCAAAAGACGAGGTAGAAATTCAAATGAAAAAGAAAAAAAAAAAAAAACAAAACACAAAGAAACAAGCCATGCCAAATTTCCAAAGGGGGAAAAAGAAACATGGCGTGGAAAACCCTGACCGGTCTAAAACCCGTCATTTGCATCCTTTAGGCTTTAATCTGCTTTTTCCCAGCCCCGGTGCCAAGCACTATCACTAATGAGGGGCGAGGTGCCAGCCGATGAAAGCTTGGACAAGCGACAGCAGCAGCTCCAGCCCTGCCATCCCCTCGTCCCACCGCCCTGTCCCTGTCCCCAGCGCCGCACGCAGCTGGCACAGCCCCACGTGGTGACAAAGGGCTCCTTGGCTGTGACAAGAGCCAGCGGCCGGGACGGGCTGCTCTGCCCCAGAGCTGCTGGGGACGATTGTGCTGGCAATGTGTTTTTTTTTTTTTTTGCCGGAATACGCAGTTGCCAAGCCCAAATGTTCTGCAGGGATGGTTTGGTCTGAAGAAAGCTGCTGTCCCTGCAGTCTCCAAGTCCAAAGCTCTGTACTTGCTTCAGAAGGAGAAGCAGAAACAGGATCAAAAGAAAAAAAAAAAAAAAAAGAAAAGAAAAAAAAGCACATTTAACACAGAAAATATATTTCAGCCATTGACACTCGGCTCCACACCACGGCTGGCTTTGTTCTCCGGATGGGAAAGGGCAGGGATCCAGCCCAAGCTGCGGAGCCACATTTCTGCGCCTCCCAAGTCGCTGGCGAGCGGCGCTCCCATCCCCGTGGTGTCCTCAGCACCCCAGGGCGCCCGCTGCTGCCTCCAGCAAGGGGCTGGTGTCTCGGGGCATGACAGGCTCTGCTGAGCACCACTTGCTTCTGGACCTAAGGCAGGATCAGGCATGGGTCACGGTGCTGGATGCTGCAAGAAATCCTCCTCTGGTTTGTCCCCACGTAAGTGACGTCGCCGCGGCGTGCAGGGAAAAGGGGAGTGCAGGGGGATGCTTTGCAGCCCGGCGCCCACCTGGTGCCCCCCTGTGTCCCACCCCATGTCCTACCCCTCATCCTGTGCCTCTGCCAGAGCAAACCACGGGGACCTCTGTGACCTCTGGTGCCTCCTCCTGCTGGGACCAGGCACCTCCTCGCCCCCCCCCTTGCCCAAGACTGTGAGCTCTTCTGGGTGGCTTCAGCTAGGGGGACACTGGAGGGACAATTCAGAGCATGGCAAAGGCACCATGAAAGGGTTGGGAAAGAAATGCTAGAGCAAAAATTGCTCATTTGTGAGAAAAAGGAGCAGCAGATGCTTCTTCCCCTCGGCGAGCCTCCCCCCCACCGAGGCTGTCCGACCTGAAATCCCAGCATGGGCACCCACACACGTCACAGGCCCCAGGAGCCAAAATGGCACCAAATAACACGAGGGAATCCAACAGCGCCACAAAACCAGCACACACACACACCCCTCTCTCTGCCCCATCACATCCCCCTGCTGCCCACATCCTTCACCCCAGTAGGAAAACTCCCATTGCCCCAAAACCGGCTTTGGGAATGGCTGCACCCCAGAAACTCCCCCATTTGTTGTGATTTCACAGCTGCCTGGACAGCATGAGGGTGGGCGGCAGCACCTGTACCTGCAGCTGCCCCAGGCACCTTCTGCATCACCTGGAGCTTGTCGCCTTATCTGCAAATACTCAGCTGGGGCACACAGCATCCTGGCTGCACAGGGCGGCGCTGGACCTCCCTGGAGGATGCCGAGCCCGGATGGAGGCAGCAGGACCCCGGAGAGGCACAAAACCCACGGACCTGGCTCCGGTTCTGCTCACCCGCCCTGCTGGGGTGAGGATGAGGAGGGAAAGAAAAGGTCCGAGGCGTCCCACGAGTTGTGCTCTGAGCACAACCGAGGTGTCAGGCTGGAGGCTGCCATCCCAGCACCACCGGTGCCCGCAACACTTGGCTGTGGCAATGCTCGCATCCTGAAATGTGGCCCAAGCACACAAAAAACCCTCTGATTTTTGGAAGATGCCACCCGTACCAACACTTGAGCATTCCCTATGGAAAAGCGAGTGCTCCAGGCTTTGCAAAGGAGTGCTAACACAGGCCCATACCTCGCCTTGGGGCAAACCTTGGCACTTCCAGGAACAGTGGCAATTTGCAGGGGCTGGCAAATGGCCACAAGCAAGCACTGACATTTCTCTGGGGGAAAAAAAAAAATCTCCCCATGCACAAATATTCCCATGCACACATGGGGCTGAAGCGGTGGGGACGTCACGCTCCCGACCCCGAGCACCCCAAGGGCAAGACGAGGCGGCACCGCATGGCATCGAGAGAACATTTAATG
Source organism: Cygnus olor (assembly GCF_009769625.2). Classification (NCBI taxonomy): domain Eukaryota; kingdom Metazoa; phylum Chordata; class Aves; order Anseriformes; family Anatidae; genus Cygnus; species Cygnus olor. The sequence continues at coordinate 4,817,406 of NC_049191.1, forward strand.
GCCTGGCCGGGCTGACGTGCACTGCTCAAGCAAATTTCCCACTGGGGCTGGGTGAGAGAACCCCCCCGGTGCCCCCACCCTCGCCCCGGTGCAATGAAGTGCCGTGGGGTTTTGCACACCCCGTGTCCCCGTCCCATGGTCTGCGTTGGGTGTCAAAGCGAGGGCTCCTCCGGGAAAGCTGCCAGCAGAAGGGCTTGTAGGGCCGAGAGCATCCAGGAGGAAGCTGATGAGGAAGAGGAGCAGGCAGGGAGGAGCACAGGTCCCAACCCAGGAGCCTTCCCCGAGATCGGGGACCTCTCGGTGTGGCGATGTCCTCTAAAAACCACGACCCCGCAGCCAGTGGGGCCGTCAGACCCGCGAGCCCCCCTCCACCCCGACTGCCCAGGAGCTGGGCCGGGGCTCGGCGCGGCGCGGGGTCTCGCCAGGCTCCAGCAGCTGGTCCGAGGACTCGCCCCGGTTCTCCAGTTTGGCGTAAGCCCCCGGGGTGACGTGGTCGAGCCGGGGCCAGCTCCGGTTCTTGCGGTCCTTGATGGGAGCCACCAGCAGCACCCCTGGCCAGCCCAGGTCCAGGGACTTGGAGTGCCCCGGGTTGTGGGGCTGAGCATCGGGGCCGAGCTCCGCCACAGGGCAGCCTTCCTCCATGGTGACGATGACGTGGCCACCACGGTGCTCCTGGCCCCGGGACGCGACGCCGCTGCCACTGGGGGACAGCAGAGCCCAGGGGGGCGGCGGGGCTTCGGCAGGGGGCTCGGCTGCCTCCACTGGTCCCCCAGCCCCCCGCGTTGCTGCATCCAGCAAGCGGTTGTTGAGCTTGATGATGGGCAGAGCCAAGGCGCCGACGGCGGAGGAGAGCCCGAGGTTGCCCTCCATGTGGAGGCTGAGCAGGGAGGCGGTCGGGGAGGCCCCCGGGCGCTGCAGGAGCTCGGCCGTGGTCTGCAGCCGGTTGGGGCCGTAGCAGTCGGCCCACTTGCTGCCCAAGGACAGGTCCACCTCGTAGCAGCCCTCCAAGCACTCGGGGCTGGCCTTGGGTGCCAGCGGGGTGTCCGCGTCCTCAGGGCCGGTCCCCTCGGGGAGACCCGTGGCCATGCAGTAGAGCCCCTTCTGCATCAGCATGCGGGTCTCCATGTCCCTGTTCTCATAGAGCATGGTGTTGGCGCAGATGAAGATGAAGAGCCCGATGCCCATGATGACGGGGCCGATCAGCTTCAGCTTCTCGCTGTGGGGCACGGGGCGCCCGGCAGCCACCTCCCTCCTCATGTCCCCCGTGGTGCTGGCGTTCCCCGCTCCCGCCCCGGCACCCCCGTGCCCCCGGTGAGGCCAGTAGCCCACCACGGCGATGGTCATGCCCACCAAGACCACCGAGATGCCCACCATGACGAAGGCTCCCGACGGCGAGCGCATGCGGAGCTGCCCCTTCACCGGCACCTCCGGTGGCGACTTGCGGCGCAGCCTGCGGCCCCGGCGCCGCGGCGGGGCTGGGGGGGGGGTCGGCTTGGTGCCCCCCACCGCCGGCTCCCGCACGGGGCCGTTGGGTTCGGCGCTCTCGGCAGTCATCGTCGCCCTCCCGGCCGCTCCTCCTGCAGGGTGGGGAAGGGAGAAGGGGAGAAAAAGAGGTGGAGAAGAGTCACTCGATGGCCGGGGGGTCCACATGCATGGGATGGCGGGGACATGGGGACACTGGGAGCATGGGGATGCTGAGGATATGGGGACCACAGGAACACTGGGATGCTGCGAACATGGGAGGCAAAGGGACACCATGGTTATGGGGGCACCAGGAGGATGGGGACCACAGGGACACTGAGCCCACTGGCTGCACCACATCAGGGTCCAGCAGGTTTGCTCTCCTCTCCGGCCTGCCCGCTTCCTTCTTGTTATTTCTGCCTCCTTGCTGGTGGTAGTAGGGCTGAGGGGCTCCTTCACACCCACCAAAGCCCTAAAAACCCCGAGCTGTGCAGGGCAGCTGGCATGGCCAGGATCCCGCTGCACCCCATGCTGCAGAGCCTGTCCTGGGTCACCGTGCCCTATGGCACCTGCAAAAGGGTGGCAGCAGCAAGCTCAGCGTGGTGACAGCAGGGGAAAGGGCTGTTTATTAATCCAATTGGGAAACTGAGGCACGGAGACGGGCAGCTGCAGAACAGCTCTCCAAAGCCACCAACACTGCGCATGTATCCAACCCCCCACCAAAGGTTTGACAAGGCAGCAGCATCACAGCGCCCTGCGAGCACTGCAGCTGCTCCCCAGCTTGCTCTGCTTGCTGCCAAAGTGACCCAAACCGATAAAGGAACACAAATGTGCCCTGGCCAGCCAGGTGTCTTGGCCCTGCAGTGAGCACCGCGACACTGCAGCCCCCACACCCCAGATTTGTGCTGGGCCAGAGCCTTGCGGCACGCAGCCGGTGTGATTTGGAGGCTGCAAAAGGAGCCAAGCACCACTCAGGGATGGGGGGAACCAGCCTGGCCCTGGTAATTAAATCTCGGAGAGGTTCATCTGCCTTTTCTGGGGGCTGCCAGGAGAGCTCCTGGGCAGGATTTAAGCTGCAAGAGTTCAGGGCCTTTGCTGGGATGGGAACGCTGGGTGCTGGGGGGAAGCTGCAGGGTGGCCCCGAGCCAAGGGACACTGCGGGACAGGGGTCGTCGTGCCTCTAAATCATCCGCAGCAGCGCGGGGAGGCTCCGGGCACCGCGGCAGCAGTGGAAGCAGCCCGACGGCACCACGATGAAAAGCCAGAAAGTAAAACCGATTGGGAACGCAAGGGCATGGGGTCAGGGAGGGGAGGTGACCAGGCTCATTTACTTCCCGAGATGAATGGAGTGGCAAGAGCCAGCAAGCAGCATCACCGGCGGGAGGAAAATAAAATACTGAGGTTTTTTTCCCAGTCTTAATCATCTTAAGGTGTTATTAGCATCCCATGGAAGGGAATTAAAGATATGAGTTTCAGGATGACAGCGTGTTCCTGGCACAAGGCTGTCAAGCTGTGACAATTCGAATGAGGGAGATTTAAAAAAAAAAAAAAAGCCCCAAACAAAAAGAACCCAAACCCCCAGCTCGCTGCTGTGAGATTTCAAATGTTTCTCTGAAAGAAGCTGATAATCCTGCATCGCAAGGCAGATAATACAATAAACATTGCTATACGAAAGCAATGATCACCCCAAATGGCAAAATGAGGTTTTTAAATGTTTTAGTCCCAAGGGAAACAAGCGGGCACTCAAACACTTCCAAAGGTGTTCTTCCACCTCGAGCACCCTGGCTCAAGGTCCCCAGCTTTCTCCAATTCCCATCCTAAATTCAACCTCTCAAATATTACACATCAAATGTTAAATGCCTTGCTGGTAACTTGGGGCTTAAAAAAATGGGAAAAATGGAAAAAAAAAAAAAAAAAAATTCCAGACCCATGCAAAGGTTGGGGGAGGGAGGATAAAGGCACAACCCCCCCCCGGGTGCCTGGCCCCTGCCCTGGACCTGCCACGAGCGCGCAGCCAGCTCCTATTTTTGGCAGCGAGCCCCGGCCGTGCCTCTTTACACCGAATTCCTTCACTATCTCCTGCACCCCCCCGAGCCCCCCGCCGCCGGCTGCTCACCAAAGCTCACACCAGGACCCCCGAGCATCCCTGCTTGGGGCCAGGATGCTCTCTCCACGCCTTCCCATCATACGTGGCTCAGAGCCAAGGCACGGGGATATCAGTGGCCAGTGCAGCACAAGGTGCTGCCGTCTGTCCCCTCCCTGGGGGTGAGCCCCCCCATGGGAACCCCCCTACAGCCCGCCAGAGCCCTTCGCCCCCGCCCCAGGTGCCAGAGGTGTTTCTGGCCCTGCCGCTGCCCCCTTATCTCCCCGCCGCCTGATAGCTGCCTGCTTGCAGAAGTTGCAGCATTTAATTGCTCATTGCTGGAGATGGTTGTTCCCAGAGTTCAAAACCATTATTTTTATTAATAGAATCCCCAAGGTTATATAAGCTCTTTAGGGGGAAAAAAAAATAATAAAAAAAAAAATCCAGCGTTGGCATCAAATTCAGAAGCTCGCAGACACCAACACTCCAGCCACTGGGTTGATTTGCTGTGGCACCGCACGGGGCTGAGTCTGGGGGCAGCGACGAGGGTCCTGGTGGCACTGCCAGGGTGGGGGGACAGCCCGGTCCCTCCGCAGGGACAGCTGGTGGCCTCGCTCCCTGCCGGCCTCCTCCCTCCTTAAGGCCTGACCTGATGCCTTGGTTTGGGAAGGGTTCCCACCCCAGGGGAGCAGCGGTATAGAAATGTAAATGTCATTAGCGTTATAGGGCGAGATGACGGCTCGCCTGCCGTGCTGCCAGGTTCGGGGCTAAGCTCCCCATCCCTGCAATAAGCCCGGCATTAAAATAAATGCAAATATTTCTCTAATCCCCCCCACCATGAAGGCATATTGCTGGCTCCACCCTCCCACCCCAATCCCTCCTTCGCAGGCAGACATCCCGAAAATGTGATGCTAAATCCCAACGTGTCAGAGGGCAAACTCTCAGCCCCTGGGGTACGGTGGCACCGGGGAGGGTCCCTCTGGCTCGCGGGGACCTGCATCCCTTGGGTGCCCTGGGATGTTCAGCCCTGCGAGCCTGCACTGCCTGTGTTAATTTGCAGCATGCTGTGGTCCATAAAAAGGCAGATTTGGCCTCAAAACCTCCCTCTGGACAAGGGATGAGGGCCCGGGGCCATGCCAAAGGGGACGGCAGCCCCATGGAGATGCAGCAGGATGATGGCTGCACAAGCCTTTCTCCACACATGGCTTGCAAAGCTTCTCCAAAACAACCCCCCCAGCTCCTCAAAACACACCGGGGAGCCAGGCCGATGAGGAAGGCAGAATCTGTGCCTTCGTGGAGAGGAGCTCTGCCGCTGTCTGTTGTAGGCTGGGAGACCGAAGGGTCTGCGCGCTCCGTCTGCGCAGCAGCTTCCAGCAGCGCTGACACAGCCCCAGTGTCCCCCGCGGGCACAGAGGGAAGGAAGCAGCCCAGGCTGGAGAAAAAGCTTGGGAAATCACCGACAAACAGCAAACACCTCCTTTTTCCATTTCTTTTTTTGGATATATTGTGACTTTAAAGCTGCTCTCTCAGTTTTTGGAAGGAGACGAGGTTGAAATCCATCACCCAAGCGCCCAGAAAAGCACCAGCGTGTTTAAAGCCGCGGTGATGGGTGAGACCCAAAAGCCCCGGCGGCACGGCTCAGCCCCTGCGCGTGGCCACGTGCTAAAATAAAACCAGTTTCAGACCGCTTCCAGCTCCCGAGATCCCGATGCCCCTTGAAGCTGAGCTCCCCCCCGTGCAGCACAGGGGTACCCGGGCCGCTGAGACCTGTGGGTGCGAGGACGCGCCGAGCTGCGCCAGCCCGCCCCGGCTTCCCCACCCACGGCGAAGGTGAGAGCGTGGTAATTACAGTCTGCGCCGAGCTGCGCCGGTTAAAAATAACTCCGTAACCTCCAACGCCGCCCCAGCACGGGGCTCTCGCAGAGCAGCGCCCCGACACCAGCTCCCCTCTCCCATCCTCGCCTCCCCTCCCGGCAGGAGGCAGGATGGGGCCCGCGATGCCGCGGAGCCGCCTCGGTCCCCGGGTGCGTGCACGGCTCACGAGCACCGCGCGCAGCCTTCATCCCGGTGCCGTGTTCTCTCCAAACAATGCTTGCTGGGGCCAAGGAGTTTGCAGGATCCAGCCCAGACCTCTGCTGGTTTCTCACCTGCAGCTGGCTTCTCCCCAGCAAGGGGACCCCCGGCTCGCTGCCTCCAAATTTCCAGCTGCCTTTTTCCCCTTTTGGCCCAGCAATCTCAGCGTGACGAACTCTCCCCCAGCCTGGCTGCACCCTGCAGTCCTGTCCCTCCTCCTTTCCTCTGTACTCAGTCCACTTCAAATTCCCCCCCTTGGCTACACATTAAAGGTGTCCAGACAGAAGGAAAAAAAAGATGAAGAGCAGGAGAAAAAGATGACGAGGGTGTCTCGGCAGAGGAAAGCCCTGTTTAACATCCCAACAGCTCTCAGCCCAGCGGGGCAAAGCCTCCTCCAGGCTTGGTCCCTGCAGGTAAATCCCCACATCGAGCCCACAGCACAGGCACGCTCCCAGCACAGGGACAAAAAGCAGCTCTCCAGCTCCAGCTTTTGCTGAGGACACCCGTTAATCAATCGTAATTAATTAAGCTCCCTCGCAGAAGCTTTCAGGCAAGCACAGTAACTCTGAGATTATCACGGCTCGGGAGGGATCGTCACAGCTCCAGTCCCGGGCTGGGGGTCTCACGCCTGCTTTTAACCAAGTTTTGGAAACGTTTTCACCGCAGCCTTTGCTGCAGAGCAGCAGACCCCAGGCGCGACCTGTCCATGGCCCAAAGGGGACAAAGGCTCACCAGACTGAAGCATCCTCGTTTCATTTCTGCACCCCCGTTTCCCCAGGCAAAAGGATGGGGTGCATGGGGTGCAGGGGGTGCACCAAGCGCTCAGCGTCGGAGATGTCCCCAACACGCCTGGCCGGGCAGGACACTTGGTGGCTTCCTCGCCAGGAGGTGACCAATGTCACTTGGAAATGAGATGCAGGGCAGTGGGCTGGGGGTGCTGCAGAGGTCTGGGGACACAGCTCGGCCCCTTTGCTCCCTGCCCCGTGCTCGATGATCCCCAGCCAAAGGGGTCCCCGCGGGCGCGTGGCCCCGTTCCCCTTGGCTTCTCCCAAGGCCCCCCTGCTCCCGAAACGGGGCCATCCGCTAAATTCCTCCCTGCCCCTCAGGCAAAGAAAGTGTGTGGAAACATCCAACTGATTGCTAATTACGAGAGCTTGCCTTACCCAGATTTGCTCTGCTAATTAGACTAATCTCCACGGCTGGGAGATGAGCTGCAGTCACCCGTGGCGAGGAGATCACGCAACTTGGACGGGCACTTAACTCGTGCCAGGCCCCTGGAAGGGGGCTGCAATTCCTGGCCCTTTCTGACGGGCCATTGTTTAATGAGACAATAGAAGCGCAGGCGAATTTTGTGTCCCTCCTCCAAGCCCGTTCTGAAATCAGGACATCTGCATTGCTCAACTTTTTGATATGAACCAGATGCAAATAATTAATAAATCCAAATTCGAGATAATGCAGGCATCTAAATTTAAACTGAGAACGAATTTCTAATGTCAGCTTTTTGCTTCCTTGAAGGGGGAGGAGGCGTGGGGAGCTCAGAGGGATTTCCTGGGAGAATTCCTGCCTCGGGAAGCCGAGCAGGGTGGCAGAGCACGGGAAGAAGGCTGCAGCCAAGCACCTTGCAAAAATCATCATAGCCGAGAGAGAAGGAAGGAGGGAAAAACCCCCTCGGCTGGGATTTCCAGGGAATTGGAACCAAACTCTTTCTGAATTTGGCACCTTCCCTTCTACGCCTCTGAAAATCCCTGCCAGGGTGGAGGAAGGGAAGGGACGGGGGGCTGCCAAGTGCTCCACGCTTGCAGGCACAGACCGAGCTCCCCAGCGGCTCCAGGCAGGCGCGCTCCGTCCCCCCCGACCCTGGGACCCCGCTCCTCGCTGCGTGCAAGTGGGGCTGGTGGAGAGAAGTTCCCCGAAGCGTTCCCAGCTGGGATCACTCTTGTCTCCAGCAGTTTAAACCTCACGCCTCCCCTGCCCTGTGCCCTGTTTTACCTTGCTTTACCCTGCAGCCCCATCCCCAAATTCATGAGCAGGAATCAAAACCCACCTGGGAGCGACACAGGACAGATGCGGGTCCCCCCCTCTGAGCGGGCTCAGCCACCGGTGCCGAAAGGCCCTCCCGATCCCCAGCTCGGGGAGCTACTGGGATAATTTCCACCCACTTCTCCTCTCTAGAGTGTCTAAATCAAATCCTGCGCGGGGATTAGCTCCGTGACCAGCTCTCACGTAAACCCTCTGCGAGGAGACTCGGGGAACTGCAAAAAGTGCTGGGATTTGGATACTAGAGCCGGCGCTCCTGCCTGGCTCCTGGCTCCTGGGTGTGCAAGGGTGCGTGTCTGGGTGCGTGCTTGCACGTGAGCGTGTGCATGTGTGTGTGCGTGTGCGTGTGCGTGTGCTCGCTCTTGCTCCAAGCACCCGAGGTCCCCTCGTGTCAGTGTTCCCACGCGTGTCCGTGCCCACCCGTGGGTTCCGGTGCCCGGGGGGGGGACGGGGGGGACGTGTGTCCGTCTGTCCACCCCCTGTCCGTGTGTCCGTGCGCCCGCCGCTGCCCCGCGCCCCCTCCGGGCCCCTACCCCCGGCTCCACCCCGGTCCCCCCCGTTACCCCCCGGCTCTCCCCGACCCCCGGCCCCGCTCCCCGCCGACCCCAGCCCGCACTCACCCGCGGCCGCCGAGCCCTGCGCCTCCCGCCAGGACCGGGACCGGGACCAGGACCAGGACCGGGACCAGGACCGGGGCCGGGGCCGGGGCCGGGGCCGGGGCCGGGGCCGGTCCCCCGGGGGCGGCGGGCGCTGGGGGCCGCCGCCGCGGCCGGGGCCATGGAGGGGCGGCGGAGCGGCTCGGCTCGGCTCGGCTCGGCTCGGCTCGGAGCGGGGCGGCGGCGGGACCCGCCCGGCCCCGGGTCCCCTCCCCGCCCTCCGCCCGCCCGCCCCGGCCCCGGCCCCGGCCCCGCGGGGAGGCGGAGCGCGGGGCCCGGAGCATCGCCGGGGAGGGACGGAGGGAGGGATGGAAGGATGGAGGTTGGGGGGGGGTTGCAGGGGGAGAGCATCCTTAGCCGCGGGCCACCGGGAAGTTGGCCCCGCTCCGTGGAGCGCTGCTGCGGCACCCGGGGGGGGCTCCTGGCCAGCCCCTGCTCAGGGCGCGCACGGAGGTCCCCTGGGGGTCTCCCGCCCGCGCCGTGGGCTGCCCCCCTCCCGGCTCCCCCTCCCGCAGCAGGGACCCCCCCGGCCCGGCAGCCCCGTGCGCAGGATGGGACCCGCTGAGACACGAGCAAGGCGCTGGGAGCCCGGCGGTGGGTGAGCCCTGGGGAAGGAGACCCTGCCCCTGCCCCTGCTCCTGCCCCTGCCCCTGCCCCTGCCCCTGCCCCTGCTCCTGCCCCTGCCCCTGCCCCTGCCCCTGCCCCTGCTCCCGCTCCCGCTTCTGTCCGCAGGGCAGGGATGTGCCCAGATCCCGTTGTGCCCAGCCAGGTCAGGGCAGCTGAACTGGGAGCAGGTCTGCAGCAGCAGGACCTTTTACTTTCTCCCTTCCAGCCGTACAGCTCCAGAAGAGTGCATCAGTTGGAATAAAAGCGTTATCCTAAGTTCACTTTCCAGCCAAGCTGCTTGAAGGCAGCCCCCCGCAGACGCTGTTTAAGCAGGTTCCTGAGTGCTCTCCCCTCTTAGGCAGGCACAAAGAGGAGAGGCTCTGAAAGCAGCTGGATTTCAGCATCCCACTTTGCTTCTCTTCCCCTGGATGTGCTGGAGACACGCTCAGCCCCTCTGTCAGTCCCAAGGACCATGACACTGCACAAGCTGCATCGCGGTGCCATCCCATGGCCCCAGCTGCCAGCAGCACATTGTGATGCCCGAAACAACCAGCCCAGCCTTCCCCCGTGTGCTCACACACCAGCACGGCATGGCGTGTCCATCGGTGGAGATTCGGCCTCATTAAACCCCTCTGCCACTCGTCTTTTGCAGGCAGGCTTTTTATCAGGCTTTAATTAAAAATGTGCCAGGCTTGGACTCCCCCTCCTACCATGGTTGTGGCAAATCTAAGATCATCAGACCAGACCCCTGCTTTCCCCAGAGAGCCACAAAATACAGCTCCACTGTTCCCAGCGTGATTGGAGCCACAGCATCCCATGGCCTGTAAGTTAATGCAGTCCGCAGGCATCTGGCTTTATTGCAGGGACCATTGCTCGGGAAGGTTTTTAGGGACAAAACTCAGATCCGGGGCTCAGATGGCTCCTCACCCATCTCCGGCGGGGGAGCATCACCCCGTGGTCTTGCCATGAGACCAAATCCCCGCTGCTGGGTTTTGCAGCGGAGATGCTGCACTGTGATGTCCTCCCCGATCCCCCCTGCGAGGCTCAATTAAAGCAGCACCGCAGAAACTTTGCAGCTTCTGGAGCAGCGAGGGCTGGGAAGGGACCGGGGCTGCAGGTTCGTGGAGGCAGACATCCCACTGAACTGGACAGACATCTCACTCATCCACCGTCCTGCTAACCCAGCTTCCCGGCGAGGAATTATACCCGACGTTGGCTTTTCACACCGCTCAGTGACATTCGTCTCCCTTTGCCACCACTGGTAACCATCTGGGCTCTGCCCAGCCCAGGAGAAATTAATGCTTTTGAGCAACATTCGATTTCTGATCCCGGGCTGTACCTGTGCCAGGCGGAGCCAGGCAAGGAGACAGGGATGGGAGCGGTGAGAGCTCAAAAGCAGATTCCCAATTCCAGGTCACCCAGTGACACCCCAAGTGTCGGTAACGCCACCAGCACCAGCGAAGGTGCTGGAGGCGGGCGCAGGGGACGCAGGGGAGGTGGGTGCTGCTGTTGTCCTGTCGCCTCCCACTTCTTCTTGCAGAAAGTGGGAAAACGCCCGAAGGAGCGGAGACAAGAGGAGAAAATAGCCCACTGGGGGCAAAGAAGCACCAGGAATAGAGAGGGGTGACCTCGGCGAGGTGGTTCTGGAGCAGAGCTTGCCGTGGGACAGGAGATGTGTGGGACCTGGGGCTTGGAGCACTTTTCCTGATGCTCTGGGAGAGGGCAGGCAGCGCTCTCCCTGTTGCGGACACTGGATGGGGAGGAACAACAGAAGGCAACGTGAAAAAGGATCTACATCACTGCCTCTTTTCTGAGAGAGGGAAAAAAAATAGATCTCATGGTAATTGGGCACCTCCCTCCCGATCTGGGGGGAAGGAGGGGAATCTGAACGTGCCTTTTTTCAGGCTCTGGTGGCTGCTGCTCCTGGCAGAGCCTCCTCTGCTCCCTGCTGCCTCGTTTGGGGACCGGGTCTGGGCACAGGAACCATGTGGACGGGGGAAGGAGGAGACAGCGACTGATCACAGCCAGGATCTTAGATCAGAGAGAAGGAATGTTGTTGTGGAGAGGCTGAGCGCTGGGGTGGGATGACTCATGCTGGAGAACATACAGCTGTTGGAGCGGGACTTGGCACCGCGCGCTGAGGCTGCGGAGCCTTCCCCGACAGAGGGAAGGGGAGGAGAGGAGCCCCCGCCCCGCATCCCTCCCTGACCCCCTGCTGGAGGTGGTGGGGAGGCCGCTGCTGTGTGCTGGAGCTGGGCCACAGCCCGGCTCTGCCCAGCCCCAGCACCGGTCCCACTGCAGAGCCCGGGGCTCAGCCACGAGAACGCACCGGGCACGAAGCAGACATCCCTCTCCCTTCCCCGTCAGTGGGGAAACTGAGGCACAGAGCGGGGACCTGACGGGTTTCCCACAGGACAGCTGAGGAGGTTATAAAGGCTCGTGGTGGCTGTTGCTCGCTGCTGTATCCCTGGGCTGTGGCTGCGCTCGCCTCGCTCCGGGAAGAAAGTTTCATGGCTGGAAGCAGTCTCTGTAGGAGAAGCCGGACAGTCTTCTGCTCCTGGCTCAGGAGCTGGCATCTGTGGGGTGCGAGAGCCTCGATCTGCCTTGTGCCCAGGAACCTGCACAGCCCCTCGCCAGGCGGTGATGCTGACAGCGGCTTCCCCGACAGGCACAGGATTGCTGCAGGGAGAAGGGGAAGAGCCTGCTCTCCGCATCCACCAAAGCCTGCGGACTTGCACTACCATGGAGGAGATTTGGGCAAGGCATCACGAGAACCACCAAGGCAAGGGGATGAGCCAGTGTCTTCCCAAAGTCCCTCCCAGACGTATTTTTGGCACACGCCTGGAGATAGCCAGCGCGCCAGATTCCCAGCGCGCTGGGACAAAAAACTTCAGAGTCAGCTTCAGAGGTGGCCCCGTTTTGGCGGGGAGGGAAGTGGCTGTAAACACAAACAGGCTCGTGATTAATCGTGCTCTGCTCTCGGTGAATGTGGAGTCATTAGCTTCATGTCCCTGGAAAAGTAATTATCTCCAGTTTGTCAATGAGAACTTGGAAAAACCTGAAGCCTCGAGCTCTGGAAATGCCATCCGCTTCCACATACAAGAAAACCTGCATATTTTTGTAGGTTAATAAAAGGTAACCAAATTTACAAAATGAATAGATTTAATACATTACCAAAGCTTTAAGGGTAAATGACTTATCTTCCCAGGGATTTATAATCCTGTTTTGCAGACTTTGCCTTATGCTGTATTTTATTCTCACATCCAGCGGTACTAGCGCAGGAGACAAGGTGGAGCGCACGACATTCCTGCTCTGATTTATGGGCTCCCTCCTCCACTGCCATGTAAAGCAATCCTTCCCCGCATGACCGGGCCCGCGGGTCGCAGAGCTCCATCCTGCTCACAGTTTCGGGAATTATTCCTTCCTCCCAGATAACCAAACAGAAACCTCTTCCAGTCAAGGGGAATATCAGGGCGGTAACTTGGGGCCAAAAGGAGAAGTTTTGTGCAAATGGAGGGCCACAAAAACACAGCCATGTGAGCACGCCTGGCCGAAAATATTTCTGAAAGAGAACATTTACATTCCTGGAGTCCCAGCACAGGGGGGGTGGGGAACCCAGCAGCACCTCAACATTTCGCTCCCAGCTCCAGCACCACTGCATCAGCACGAGCTGGGGGAGGAAATCTGTGCCGGGGCTGTTCCTAATTGCACCCGGTGCCTGCAGAAGGCAGAACTTGCACTGCACATCACCACCCTGCAGAAGGAAGCGGGAAGAGGCGAGTGCCAGTGCTCGCTCCTGGTGTGAATGTAGCCGTGTGCTGCCTGGGGTGGGTCAGCGCCCTGGTTTGGAGCAGCCAGCGATGCTCAGGAGAGGGGGCTTTGCTCTGGAGGCACGCATCCGCCTGTCGCTTTGTTTGTTTGCTCACACCAGGGACCAAGGAAGGGATCCTGATGGAGGAGAGGAGAGCCTAGAAAGAATTATCCCCAAACGCACCAAGTGCCTTCCCATCCCAAAAGGCTCAGCAGAGCAGCCGGAGGTTTCTCAGAAGTGCCGTCAAACTTCTCAGCACAAACTCATCAGTGTTTTGGTTTGGCATTTAGGTTCTGCTCTAAATTGCCCAGCATTAGTGCTTGCTAATGTTGAAGTAACAAAAATAAAAGCTGAAGTGAAGTGCTTCAGCTAAAGCTGGGATGGAATATTTCACAGAAATGCAATATTCGGAGATTGCCTTTTCATTTCGAAATGAGCCATAACAGTTCCAGCTCCACACGGCCCTTGTGGGAAGACAAATCTCATTTCCATCCACCTCTTCCTCCTTCCTCAGGCACTGCGGGGGCCGGCCCCGATCCCCGCATCGTGGGCAGCTGCTGAAGGCTGAGGACGTGGCAATGCCCTGGGCGATGCTGCTGCAGGAGCCCTGGACGTGTCAGCACTCGGGCTGGGCACAGCACGTCAATGAAGGATGCTGCCCTCAGCCCCGGCCATCCCACAGACGTGCCCTGGCTGGGGTGTGCCCAGGAGACCCCAAAATCATCCAGTGCAATGGCCACAGCCTTCTCCTATATGTTATGGCTAGTTATCGCGGGTAGGTTGAAGTAGGAGGAACCCAAGCCACACCCCAGCACTAACAATGCGTTTATCTGCTCCTCGCCCCATCAGCCACGTCTCAGCATCTTTCAAGAGTCACTACATCTATCCACCCCCCTGCCTCAAATAACATCCCAGGGCACAGGCGGGGAGCTGAGGCCCCGGGAACGAGCAGGACTTGGGTAATTTCACACGGAAAAGGAGCTGAGCTGACCCCGAGGCTCAGACACAAAGCTGTCGTGATTTGGGATATTTGGATTCAGGCTCATCCTCAGCAGACTGCACCCCACAGCTCCCTCCCTGTGCTGAGTGAGAAGGCCGAGAGGAAGAGGAGAGGGGACGTTTGCTGGCATCCTTCCCTGCTGCAAAGGTCGGGCGGTGAGGATGGAAATCCGGCACTCCAGCTGCTTCCAGGACGTTATTTGGGCTCCGGCATCTCACTGCGCTTGACCTCAGCAGCAGAGGCCGGGCAGGGACAGGGGCTGGTTCCTGTGCAAAGACGGAGCGGAGCAACCCGAGCTATTAAAGCTAATGGGTGGGAAGTGGCCATGAATAAATCAGCAGCAACTTAGCAGCTATCAAAGTCTGAAATCCTCCAGGACAGAGGGTGAAACAGCAGCGATTTCAACATGTTATACGCTTGGTTTTGGATAGGGGCTTTCGAAGCTGTTACCTACAAACCCAGAAACCTTGTCCGTGTGCACCCTGGGGGCAGTGGTTGGAGCAGGATTTGGGGGCTGGATCCATGCAGGGGTTTGGTGCTCACCCCATCCTTCCAGCATCACATTTGCCAACCACGGCAGCTTCCAAGCATGGAGCAGGGAGAGAAGACACGGGGAGGAACCGCCAGCAAAAACCTCCCTTTAAACCGAGACGTCCTTCTACCTCAAACCACCCAGACTGGCCTCGGTAATCCCAAATCCTGGGTATTAGGCATTTAATCTTGCATTTCATCGTGTCCCCTCATGCCAGGGGTCTGAAATTAAAAGGGAAGCAGGGAAGGGCTGAGCTTCTGCCGGCTTAATCGGTTCTTGCTTGTGGATGACAAGGAAGGAAGGAGGAGAAGGTGGCGGTTCCTTGTTCCTCGGCGTTCCCAGCAGCGAGAGCTGTCGCAGGAGAGGGGGACGAGCAGCGGCATCAGGGGAGGGAAGGGAAAAGCCGCCCCCCCGGGCAAGGAGGAAGCGGAGCTGTGGCTCAGCGAGCGGCTGCGTGGAGCCGTGCCAGGGGCCCCGGCCGGAGGCCGAGCTTTTGTTTCCATGATGCAAGCTGGGGAGAGGGGCCGAGGCAGGACGGGGAATGGTTCTGGGCTTTGGTGTCTTTGGTGTCTCTGCCTGCCCTGCAGGAAAGCTGGGGCAGCTCTGCCGGACGGGCTGCGAGCAGGGACGGATCCTGGAGCAGCCGTGGGATGAACTGGGGATGGAGACAGAGCGGGGAAGCATCCGAGCCCCCTCCCCAGGGCCAGGCAGCCCCTGGTCCCTGTCCCCTCTGCTGAAAACCCCATGCCCTTGCTTTTTCCCTACACCACTGCACCACAGCCCCCGTGCTGCTGTGCAATGTCCCACATACAGCCTGATGTGAGGGGATCCCCTGCAGCTTGAGAACATGGGGACCCCCCCCACCTGGCCCCAGGAAGAGAAAAATCACAGCTTGGGGCAGTCCCGTGGCACAGGGCAGGGGGTACCGAGTGCTGGGGCAGCACCCAGTTCTGGGTGACAGCAGCACAGTGCCCAGTGCAGGTCCCAGCCCCACTCTGCTGCTGCCCCATGGGACCCACATATTGCCCCTGGGATGGAAGCCCCTCGATTCTCCCCTCCTCCCCCCCAGCCTGCTGCCCTGGCTCTGCACCCCTCGGTTTTGCTCCAGCACAGAAGTGCAGATCCATCCCCACTGAAGCCCTCTTGCTACTCAGCCCTGGGTTCTCGTGATGCCCGTCACAAACAGAGCTGCTCTGGCTAATAAATGCACTTGTTTAATTATTGTTGGCAGAATGAAGAGCTTTTAATTGCACTCTCCCACCACAGGGTGTAACGAGGGTCTGTGCTTTGACCTCAGCTGAAATATCTGTTAGTAACAGGTACGTGCCCTCGATACGCTAATTTCTAAATAAAACCAGGCAGATCCACAGCTGATCACAAGGCAAAGCCTGATTCTAGAAGCTGCAATCAAGCTTTTTCCTCCTATTAGGCTTCAACTTCACCCATATTTACCAGGAAAAGGCACAGCTCAGGAGGCTCAGAGTGCGCAGCGGCCGCGCTGCTGGGGAAGGTCCCCGGGATGCTGCAGAACCTCAGCACTGCCAGCCCGCGGGAGCTCGCTCTGCTGTGTGTCATTACAGAGAAGATGGATTTTGGAAGAGCTGCACGCACTTAAAGAATAATGCAACCTGCCAGGCACTTAACACAGCCCAAATAAATGGAAGCAACAGCGAGAGCTTACCCAGGTAAAACTGCCAGAGCAAGGGGGCTCTGGGGACAGGAGAGGGTTTGCAGAGAGGAGCTGGAAGAGGCTCCTGGCTCTCGGCAGCCCAGGTGTGCCAGCAGATGCCCATTTATCTTGCATGCTGGAGAAATAATGGAAATGGTGGAAATTCAGAATTTAGCAAGGCCACGGTTTGGGTACAGACATGTAACAGACACACAAGAAGAGGACGTCCTGCTGCTCCCTGCCCCACGCTGAGCACTGGGAGATGGGGCAAAAAAAGGAGGAATCAAGAAAGTTTCGTGGAATGACATCAGCTACACACACATCGCACAAACCTCCCCAAAACAGCAGCTCTGCAGCATCCCAGGGAGAAGGTGCCCACACACAGGAATGATGAACATTTTGCAGCTTAAACCTATTGTGAGAATGAGGCTCTGCCTGCTCCCCGCGAGCCACGCCAAGGCACGCTGCTCCACATGGCAATCATTACTGCGTGCGGCAACGGCGCAGCGTGCACCGTGCACACACACATGCACACACACTCAGCCATGCATGCAGGAGCAAGCAAGCAGCTCACAACATTCCTGCAGCGAGCATCCGCACGGAGCTCTCCCAGCCCAATGCGAACGTAGTCTCGCAGCAGCCCGTACTAAAGCACTGGAACAGCCAAAATTTTCAAGAATTGTGGCACTTTCCTAGCCCCCCGTCCCTCCTGAGCTCCCGGAGATGCACTGGGGCCTCATTCTGCCGCCCCATGCAGAGCAGCATCTCTGCTCACTCTGGGTGCAGCGGCGGTGCCGCCAGGCAGCGCTTGCCGGCAGGGTTTGTGCTCTACCAGCGCAGCCAGGAACGCTGTTTGCAATTAAAGCAGCCCCGCCGTTTCCATCGTGAGGCCTCGCTCTCATTGCTGGACCTCAGCGAGCTTCAAAGCCCTTGGCTGGGTTTTCTGGTGCCAGGCGAGTTTTCCCCTTTGTGGGAAAACGCGGCAGCAGTGAGGGGCTGGATGTGTGCACAGACATTCAGGAGGTGGAATAGCACCAGCTACCACATTTCGCCAACATTTACCCCAAAAACACCAAGCTTCGTGCGATCCACACATGCACACACACACGGACAGCTCTAACCCGGCACACTCGGAGTCCCGAGGTGGTGGCAGCCAAACAGCCTTCGGCATAAAGGCACCAACAACCGTGACAAATGCTGGCAGTAATCCCTCTGGAGAGGATTACACCGTGCGGATTTCGGGAATGGAGATGTTTTATGGCCACCTGAACACCGGGCAGGGGGGAGAGGCCCCAGCAGGGCCCCAGACGGACTGAGAAACCCATCGGGAACAACCAGAAACCTGGGGGGTTTCATGGGAGCAAAAGGGATAACTTTAACCTCAGCAACCTGACACTGCTTCCCCCCAGGCAAGTTTTCAATTAAGAACTGGCTAACGGAAAATCCTGTGATAATTATGTCAGCGTTGTGGTGGTACGGAAAACACTGTAATGAGATTAGGTACGCGCTGGGATGCTCCGCAGCAGCACGGCCACGAGCACGGCTCGCCCTGCCCCTCTGCACCCCTGAGAAGTATTTTGGGGCTCAGGAGCCCTCCCGAAATGCCCTCATGGGGTGGGTGAGCATGACGGCTTTTCCCCACTTTAAGCCAGGGCTGGAGGGAATTAAACGCAGGTCTCTGGCCGCAGCCCCCGGAGGTGGCTTTCTCCAGACCTCCAATCGTTTTCAGCTTCGTGATCTCCATCGGTGATTTTTCCTGGAGATATTTATGGCTCTTTCTGTGTTGATTTCCATGTCCCACTGAATATTGCATGTGCTATCGCTCCCCAAGGACCGATAGTCTGAAGAAAGCAGCTTCTTCGCAGGCTTTTCTGGAGCTGCTAAATGGCACCTCTTCCCTTCCCCAGCATGATTATATCTGCACATTTACCACTGATTATATTTGCAGGCACATTTGAGTGTGATTATTAGCTGAAACCTGTCAAGGAGTCAATCTGAGTGGTAAGAGCATCTCTGAGGGCTGCAGAGGAAAAACAAAAGCAGCATCCTCCTGCTGATGGGGGCACGTGCCCAGGGCCCGCAGGGTGCATCCACCCCAGTTGCTCGAGCCCTTTGTCCCCATCCTCCATGAGCAGGGGAGATCTCGACCAGACACAAGCAGCTGGAAGCAAGGATGAGAAGCTAAAAAGAGGGCAAAAAAGTCAAGAAATGGGGAGCAGAGGCAATACGTGGGCCCAAAGGGAAGGTGGGAAAACAGTGAGAGCAATTCCTGGGAAGAGATGCTCCAGTACAAGAGGGAAATCCAGCTCTAAGAGTGCTGCTTTCCTCAATGTGCTGCTTCATCTTACAAAGCGATATGAAATTTGGGATGATTTTCTGCTGAAGAAATAAATGAATAGGCTCATGAACGCTGGATTTCTCCCAAGGCAGCAGTGCAAGCTCTTCTGGCATCTAAACGCTGCAAAATGGGCTCCCTCCCACCCCTGAGTGGTCCAGGGGGAATGGACCTTCTGATTAGCAAAGATTTCTGACACCACATTAAGCAGAAAACTTGGATCAGGTCCCCCCATGGCTGTGCTGAGATGAAAAACAAGGAAAAAAAAAAAGGAGGTGCCATGCGGGAGAGGAACTCACTCACCCTGCTAACAGGCGCTGGAGCAATTACACACCCGGCTCTAATAGGCATGAAAATAATTAACACTCTGCCGAAGGCTCAAGTAGTGATTTTATGAGTCCTGCTGAACCTGAGCTCCCAGCGGGGTATTAGTGTAGGGTTTTATTTTTTTTTTTCATTCTTTTGGGACTGTTTTATGACCTCACGTGCAGCTGTTGGTTTTTGGCATCTCTCGATGTAGGCTGAGCAGCAGCGGGCGAGATGGCGAGGAAACAGCTCCAGGACGGCCCCGGTCCCTTCAGCCGCTGAATTTCCCATCCGATGGTTCCCTAAATTCAGCCAGAACCTGCTCAACATTGCACGGAGCCTTTCCGGGTTAATTACACTCTGAGGTCCTGCACAGCCAGGCCTAAAGAAGGAGGAGATGGGAGAAAAACGCTGCCGTGTTATTATGGTGACACATGAAGTGCTGCTGAAAGCATCCCGTGTATCTTGCCAGGGGGATTCACCGCATCCAAAAAGCACGCAGAGATCCTCTGGGATCCCCGAGAGTTAAGGGGGAAGTCAGCTCTTCCACAGGTCTTACCCCAAGATGGCTGTGTAAGAGAAGAGGGCATCACCCATTTCCAGTGATGCTCTTTTTTTCCTCCTTGGCTGGTGCAGGAGCTGAGATGCCCAAGACAAAATGTTTGGCTTCGGGAGGGCTGGTGCTGGTTGAAACGGATCGTACTCCTGACATCGCCCTGCACCTCTCTGGGCCACTCTGGATCACATAAAACCCACCCCGTTTGTTTCCTTGTCTTTTGTGAACCGGGGAGACGGGATGAAGGCAGACAGGCTCAGGCTGTTGCTCTCGTCCTTCTTTGCCTGGAGCAGAGCAGCCGATGCCCCCCATTGCAGCCAAGGCAGCCGGGTCTCACCTGCACCCATCCGGATGATGCTCAGCACCCCTGAGGAGCCTCCCACAAGGTGACCGGATCGGTGTGTCCCCAGCGCACCAAGAGCCCTGCTCGAGGGCGACCGGCAGCCATCTCTGAGATGTTTTCCATTTCCACTCCTGCTCCTCCTCTTGGAACTGGGCAGGAGCACCTCAAGATGTCCCAAAGTGTTTTGGCTGCTGCCCGGGAGAAGAACAGTGCAGAGGGGGTAACGGGAGGTAAAACTGTCCATTATTCACGGAGCATCTGTGCCACAGCAGGCCTTACCCCACGGGATCAACAGAAGGCTTTGTTTTCCTTATCCCTTCCAGTAATTCATCAATTTTACTGCTCAACAAAGCCCCCTCTTTGAAGGGAGGTCTCCTACTTTAAATCCTGTTTCGGCGGAAGCAGTGGATGATCCTAACCAGACGTGTCTGCTGAAAGGGCTGCAGACGCTACCGCGCTGGCTGGAGCCTCTGGAAGATCAAAGGAGAACTCCCTCCGCTGCATCGCGCTCCCTGCAAAGACCGGTAACCACCTTCCACCAGCCAGAAGGACTTAAACACGTCCACCCAGCTCTTCCCATTGCTGAGGCTCGTGCAGAAGCATCGCGTCCACCTCGCCTGGGTGCTGGAGAGCTCCAAGGGCGGGTGGGTGGCAGTGTCTGCAGAAGCCCCAGCTTCTCACCGCAGGCTCTGCGATGACCACAGCACCTCCCGCTTGGTGGAGGTGGGCTTTTTAGCACATTAACATATTTCAGGATATCGGCACACTACAATCCTCCTGGTTATCGCTACAAGCCCTTCTCAGATGCACGTGGTCCTTTCCTTACAGCTTTGGGGCCAAACCCCCCGTTTTTCTCCCACCACAAAGCCGACTCCGTGGCTCCGCGGCCAGCAGCTCTACATTCGAGTTTACAAAGATTTTCCATTTGTGGTGGATGTGGAGCTAGGCTGCCAGCTGGAAACACGATGGCAAGGCAAAACGGTGCTATCTGCTGCATCACTCTGGATGTTTAATGTAATTTGATTGTAAGTAGATGTAAACAAGCACTGGCTTTAGGGCAGGAGGAAAGCTTCAGCTGCTCTGCTGCGGAGATAACTCCGTGCAAGATTTTAAAAAAAAAGGGTCTGCTTCTTCCTGCCCTGCTTACATAAAGCCTTCATGCACATTTTATAAGAGAAGCTGCCTGAGTATAAAAAAAAAATAAAAATAAATAGAAAAAAAAAAAGAAAGGCTTACTCAGAAACTGATAACATGGAACGTAACTACGTTTTGATCCGAAGCCAAGATGCTTTATTTACTTGATGTGTGAATTATTCCTTCACCCACCTCCTGGTTCACGAGGAGTTCAGGGCAGGTTCCTTCCAAGCGGGTCGCCTGGCCCCGAGCTCGGCGCGGTCCCGAGGGAGCGGTGTGGGAGGCTGTGAGGGGCTCGGGGTCAGTTTATGGGGAGGAGGGTGGGAGAGCAGCTTCTTCGGGAAGCCCTTCGTGGGGCCACCAGCGCTGGGGACCTGCCGCGATGCTGTTGCAATGAGATGAGCATCGGCAGCGTTGCTCTCCCACTTGCTCTGAGCGCATCTCCGCTCGTTATTCATCCTCCCAGCCCAGCCCGCAGCCTCTAATTAGCGTTAGGTGAGGCTTAGGGGAGCACCAAGACCCCGGCAGCATCCCGCGTGGGAAGAGGAGCCTCCCTTTGAGCATCGCGGGGTTTGTGAGCATTTCGGGGGGTCCTGGCTCTGCTGCAGGGCTCGAGGTCAGTAGAGATGCTTGGCGAGGGAAAGGGGACTTGAGATGGGTCTTAAAAAACATTTTCCAGCAGGAGGCAGGGGTGCCATCTCCAGCTGCTGGGGTAGGGGGGGAGGTGGGAGCCCCCCAGGTCTCTGTGTCCCCTTTGCTTTGGGCAGGGTCAGGGCAGACCTTTGGGAGAGTGGGGAAAGGAGAGGTGGGGACAGGGAGAGGGAAGCCCGTGGGTTCATGTGTGTAGCACTCATGGATGGAAGAGAATCGAGTGTGGGCGAGGGGCAGAATTAACCAAACACAGGACAAATTGATTGGCAAGGGAACGAGGTTCCCAGGGCAGCTGAGCTGAGCAGGCGGGGAAAACCGGATGGAAAAGAGAAGAAAACCAACCCAGGCAGAAAGTGGAGCAAGTGGAGGAGGGTCGGGAGAGTCCTCGGCAGGAACATAAAGCTGCTGCGGGGATCAGAGGTCTTGTCCCAGGGTGCAGGGACAAAAAGCAGCAGGGATGCCCGTGCCACACCACCCAACCACCTCCCCCTGCTCCCTGACCCCCAGGAGGAGCCGGGGCCACTCACAGCCCTGCTGAGCACCACAGCCCTCCGTCCCAGTCCCATCCCTCCGTCCCAGTCCCATCAGGAGCCCGGCCTCACACTGCTGAGCTCCAACAACTCATTAGGTGAATTCTTTTTGCATGTGGTGCCCTAGCACCGTGCAAGCCAGAAGAAGAAGAAATCTATTTCATGGGGGAAAAAAAATAAAAAAGTTTCAGCTGCTGTGCTGCTTCTGAAATGAAGATGCTTGGAAAGTTTTTTCACTGAAACCAGAGAGCAAGACCTTCCCCAGGCTGGGAAGAGGGGAATTTACATGCAAGCCTCTTCTCTGGCCATTTTCAATTCCACCGCTAAAAGAGACGAGTTCAGGATGGTGCAAGAAGCATCCGGAGAGGCTCATTGAAGAGCTGTGTGGTCCTGCTCAGTAGCGCGGAGACATACCACAGCTTCCTGCGCTCCTGCCAGGGATAACAAAACCCAGAGCCACATGCCCTAGGTACCTGAGCCCAGAGCGGAAAAGCTCGATTCAAGCTTCTTGGTGGTGCAGGAACATTTGGCATTGTGCAGGTGGGGCAACTCCGTAAATAAGTATTGCTGCAAAAGTCGCTTTCTGGCCCCAAAGAGCTCAGCGCCAATGATGCCCAGGAACATCCGACTGACCCTGGTGCTGGAGCTGGTTTGGGAGACAAACCGTGCTCCAAATCCCTCGCGTGATCACGCTTTTGGGCAGGAGCTGCTCAGCCTTGCCAGGGGCTGGTTTGACAGGGGGTTTTGGAGCCCCCCACCAGCACCCGGCTGTGGCGCTCGTTCCCTCTTTGCCCGAGTCCTTCAGCGCCTTTCTCTAAGGAACAGCTGGAAAGCCTCCAGCAGCAAATGTGGTCGTCTCCAAAAGGGAAAAAATATCTTGCTTACATTAACAGTGTCTGGGTGGTGAATAATGCACAGACCAGAAAGCGTCATGGGGCAATTAACTAGCCGAGGCTGTGCATGGTAGCAAGGATGTAAGAAAATATTAGGGGAAGCGACAGGCAAAGCCAATAAATAGTGGAGCAAATGCATTATTTGGGGAAGGACTGGCAGCACATCCCCAGGCCCCTCCAGCCACCACGTTTGTCCTTTGCACCTTTTTCTTTTCCTCCCAAAGGCAGGATTTGTCCATCAGCTCGCACGTGAGCACGGAGGGGGCACAACTCCCCCCCCCCCTCACTGGGCTGGCAGGTTTGGTGCAGCGATGCTTGGTTTTACAGCTCCCGGGCTCGAGAGCTTTACAGCGGCCAAATGAGAAATGTGCAGGGGAAACTGGAGCAGGGAACCTGCCTGGGGTCCCTGGAGGAGCAGGATCCGACCAGCCCCACAGGCACAGGTGAGGATGCGAGAGCTGGCACCCAGCACACTCCTCCTTTTACACTGACAGGTAGTAGCAGGTTAATTGAGCACCGACAAAGTGCTGATTAACACCTCAACCCCGCTGCGAAAGCACAATGAAAATCGGTGTTTAAAAGCACTTAGGAGGTGAAGGGGCTCGGCTTCTTCTTCACCTAACCCTGGCTGCTCCCTGCCCTGCTGAGCATTGGGGGGACGTGGGCACCTCCTTCACCAGAACAACCCCACTGCAGCCCCAAAATTCCCCCAGAGCAGATCTGGGCACGTTTCCCGTGCAGGGAATAAAGGCTGCAGGCAGCATCTCAACGAAACCGGACTGGCGACTCGAGCACAAATTTTCCCCTTGGAATTAATGCCATTTACATCCAAAAGCAACAGCCCCTAACCCCAATCCGCGGCTGCCATCGCTCTGAAGGAACCCGCTCTGCATCACCCCACCCCAACAGGAGCAGAGCCCAGCCCAGCAGGGACCGGTGCTCAGCCTCCAGAATGCAAAGCCAAGGCAAACAGCCCCCAGCACCCGCTGCGTCGCGACCCTGGGGGATATTATGGGAGGGAAGAAGGAGGG
Source organism: Cygnus olor (assembly GCF_009769625.2). Lineage (NCBI taxonomy): Eukaryota > Metazoa > Chordata > Aves > Anseriformes > Anatidae > Cygnus > Cygnus olor. The sequence goes on from NC_049191.1 coordinate 4,841,113, forward strand.
GAAGCCACCACTGCTCTCCGAAGGCTGCAGTGTCACACAAGGACACCGCTCAGGGCACAAATCCTCTAGGAGAGGAGGCCGAGGGGAGGACCAGGGGCCACTTGCAGCAGGCAGGAGATGTGCTGCACGGGGCCAGGTCGGTAGGATGCTCCTTTTCCCCGTTGCTACCTCTATCCCATCAGCCACATTTTGCCCCTCTGGAAGTTTTCACAGCAGCATGACAAGAACCCAGCTGCTCAAAGGGGACCCCACAGCAATGTACAAACGCTAAAATCACACAACCCCTGTACAGGTTACAGAGCACACCTTCTCTGGTGGGCTGGTGGGAAAACAGCACACATCCAGCAAAGAAAGGCAACAAGGGACAGTTTCAGCACATACCTCACAGCGCCGTCCTCCCCAGGGTAGAGCTGCAGAAGAAAGGAAGAGCTCCCCGGGGGGGGGGCAGAGCTGCCCACCTGCTTAAATGGGTGGGGAGAAAACCCAATGCTCAGGTCACAGCTACCAGAGCTCGGTGTAATTACAAGGGTTTGATGGGGGCAGGCAGCACAAAGTCCTGCTCCAGTAGCTTGAGCCAGCCCGAAGGGCTGCACAGCGGTGCCAGGCGGTCCTGGTGAACCCAGCTCACAGGAGACGGATGCTTGGCAAAAGGATGATGCAAAGAGGTGAGGAGAGTGGCACAGCCCTGCTACCACGGCTTTGCCTTCAACCTAAACCAAGCAGACCCCTCAAAACCTTCATGTGGGTGCTCAACCCCCCTGGGCAGCGTGCAGGTGCCCCAGCGTGAGCAAAAACCCAAGGAGCGTGGTCAGGCAGACGTGGCCGCAGACGCCAGCATCCAGCAGGCAAAAAAATAAATGACAGGTTTGGCCTGCCCAAGGAGGAATATGGCTCAGAACAAAAAATTCCCTGACTGCTTGAGCAGAATAATCTGCAAATGTAATCAGCCATTTGGGTGATTAATGCAGCCGGCTCTGTTAAGACTTCTCTATCAAAATCTCAGTTAAAAAAAATCCCTTCGGCTTCCATGGAGAAATTCAGATATCAAAAGTGCAACGCCAGAGACGAGCACACATCCCAGCAGGACCCCAAGGGAACGAACAGAGCAAGTAGAAGCAAAATTTGATGTTACCGAGCATGCAACAAGCATCCAGGCTCACCAGACTGGGAATCTGATCACGGTAACAAAAGCAAACAAGCCGGGGTTTAAATAGAAGCAAAAACCTTGGAAAGGAAAACCAGTGAGAGCAAATGTTTACCCTGATGATGGGATAGTTTAGAAATTATGGCTGGAGGCCAGCTCGCCAATATTTTTAGTTTTGAGAGGTCTGCTAATCTCAGCCTGCAGAGCAGGCGAGCCCATACCCTCGCCCCCTTTGCTCCACACAGCGCCGCAGGAACCGCTCCTGCATTTTGGCTGGATTGTGCCCATCTGCTGGGCGAGCAGGACGAAGGCTTCCGCCTTAAGACAGAAACAAATACCCAGGTGAGTTCACTGAAATCCTCCTGAGAAGCCCGGACAGCAGGGAAGATGCTCAGCAGGGCCACCAGGAAGGTGAAACGGACACAAAGACCCCAAAACACCGAGGTTTAACATTGATTCATGCTGATAGCAAGTTCTTGCTAATTTTAGTTAAACACTCAGATTTGGAAGCTGCTTTAGGCCAGCATAGTCCTGGGGTGGTTTGCAATAGAAAAGCACGAGGGATTAAAATATTGTCAGCAGCACAGGAAGGAATTTGGGGATTAGGCAAAGCCTCAGCTGTGATACCGGCCGAAGTCGATGCTGTCCTGTGTACAAATCAAGGAGAGTACAAACACGGGGCTTTGCTCTGCATGATTAAAGAGATGATAGATGCAAATGCTCCCTGTATTTTGATTCTCAGGTTTAGGGGGAGGAAAACAAGGGGCTAAAAGCAGGGCTCCTGCAATGCCCAACCCGCCCCGGGGCAGTCCCACAGGGCAGCGAGCTGGGGTCGGCCCCCGCGCTTGGAAAGAACCAGCCAGGTCTGAATTTATATTAATTTTATTCACATTTCCAGAAGAAAGCATTGGTGGAGTGCAACATCATGGCTAGTGTCAAAAAGCTCAAGTATTTGTTTGGTTTAAAACAGGCAAACATTTCAGAGGTTGAACAGAGACAACGTGCGCACCCTCCCTTCCCCTGTGCATGTTTCCAGTTCAAGTAATAGGAATTTCAAAAATAAGCTAGCTCATCACATGGCGGAGAGAATGTCAGAAACTTTAAAGCTTTCTGCCGTATAAATCCCTAAGCAGGGCATGAAAGTAGCAGGCAGGAAATCTTCTACAGCTGAACTAGCTTATCCCCTGGGCTGAGTTTTTTTTTTCTTTTTTTTTTTTCCCTTTGGTTGTAGAATTTTGCTCCCAGTGTTGCCGAACGCTTCTGTCCGACGTTAATGCGATTCATTACCCAGAGCGGAAATTTGCTATTCCTGGATTACAAGGAGACAATCATTTGCGATGGCACAGAAAAATTTTAACAGTAAACGGTAGAGGAGAAAAGAGAAAAGGAGAACCATTTGATCACTTCGGATTTCCAAAACACATATGGGAGTAAGATCCACTTTAACCGAGAAGGGAGCCTTCGCAGCTGTGCTGCTGGTCCCCACGAAGCTGTCACAGCTCCGTGTGGCTTTCAAGTAATTTATTTCTGGGCCAACAGCTGCTTTCTGTTGATACTCAGTAGACTATGAAAGCCTCCTAAACCAGGTGGCATTAACCAGTTTCAGCTTTTGTTCGACACAGAGCCCCAACTTTTGGCTTTCTGCTTCAAAGTGCATGTTTCAAATTAGACAACAAGGCATTAAGACAATCAAAGGCATCTGCAGAGCCCTCGCCTAGACACAGGCCGTGACCAGGACTGGGAAAAGGCAGAGATGAGGTTGCAAAAGCAGAGCCTGGCTACAGGACCAAGCCCCCGAGCCGCCCACGAAAGCAAGGCTCCCTGCTGCAAGCGAGGTGGCATCGGCCAGCAGTGAATTCCTAAGTCAAGGAGCCAAGCTGAGGCTAAAAGATGAGTTGTTTTTTCTTAGTCTTGTAAATATTAGGGAATTTTAAACGCGTCCAGCGAGGACAGGAAATCTTTTTGCCCTTGTGGTATCGTGAAGTTGTCTGATTTTATTAGAATATAGCTATATTTGGAAAAAGAATTAGTAATAGATGTGTGCACATTCTTGCTTGCGCTGCAAAGACAATTACTGGATTACAAAAAAAGGCACAAGAAGCACATTCCTCCTTCTTCTATCCCTAAAAGGGTTCCTCCTTCCTCCCTGCTGAAAGCACTACTACTGCTGTCACTGAATAAACTCCAAGCACACGTTTCCGTCTCTGATCCAGCTGGCTTGGAAGCCCCTAGGATTAAAGATCTCTCTTCTGTTTGAGTAATTTCAGCGACGAGAATCTTATTGCTTGTTGCACCAATTCTCTTCATCCTCTATCTATATATAGCAGGAGATGAAATTATATCACATTTTGTTTTATTGCTGGAGGCAGTCTGCTGTCCCCCAGGGCAGTTTCCCAAAGGAAGGAGGTAAAACAGAAGATTTGGCAGGACCTGCTTCCTGAGACAAGAACAAGGTAACACTGCGCTCAGCCCACCTGGCTGGCTGTCACGGCGGGGAAACCGGAGCAAAGAAGGGCTCAGGGTTATTGAGCAAGTCGTTGGAGGGCCACGAACAAAATAATCCAGCCACTGACCCTCTGCTCCCGTTGTCAATGAACGGATTTTGCTGTGCCTGGAAGGTGAGCTGTGTCACAGCCCAGGACGTGCCACTTACACCTGAAATCTTTACACAGACTTGGGTGCACGGAGTGGGGAAAAAGGAACGTGACTCTTTGGTGAATATCCTGGTTGTCATACTATAAATTCATTTTTATAAATTCATATCTCGTCTAGTCCCTAATACTGCATTAAATTACTATATTCTCCTGCAGTTGCCTGGCTGGTATTCAACGTTTCAGCGATTAAATATCCCCCCACCCCTATGTCTTCTCTGCGGAAGGCTTAGACTCCTTACACATCTTACACAAAAATAGAAAGTATGGAGACCAATAGCTCTATACATTAATCCAGGACTGAATGATTTCAGCAGCATGGATTCTGCTCTATCGACAAATTTAAGGAACTCAGTACCTTAGGAAAGTCACCAGGACCTTCACAGAAGCTGCAAAGCTGGACAAAGGACACAGAGCGATTAGGGACAGAAACCAAGCGCATTCCCTGTGTCATCACACAGTCACGAAGGGTGCGCCCATTCTCAGTTCCTGGCAGCTCCCAGAGAAGCTGCAGGACTGGGACTAAGGCAACAGCACTGGTGGTAAAGATGCCAAGTTCAGGAGGGAGTTTGAGGTGCCCACAGATGGATCACATCTCAACGTGCAATGCCCTGAGAAATTCACGCAGCCCTGGGCTGTGATGGCATGCCAGCCTTCGGCAGCACAGTGCAAGCGCTCTTCCAGTGCTCCGGAGGGTTTGTTCACTCACTCACGGCCTGGCGGCTTCGAATGAAGAGGTGGAAAGGTTTACCTAGCTGAGATGGTTCTTGCTGAACTCCAGAAGAGGCAGTCAGAAGCTAGCATGCTGCCAGCTGCAACGGGAAACGCTGAGCAGGGCCCTGGCAGGGCTCCCCGCTTCCCACTGGAAAAAAATGGCTTTGGAAGTAACGGCATGGAAATCCCCCATCCAAGGCATTGCAGCCCCTGCTGCATGTTCCTAAAGCTGTGCTTTGGCTTCCAGCAGAGCAAGAAACACCAGTGCTCTCTTCTGCCAGGAATGCATGCAGACTGCCACCTGCACACACAGGAACAGAGCCACAAGCTTTGCTGACCTGTGCCAGGGAGGTAGCAATCTCTTTTGAGAAGTAATTCCTACCTTGCTTTTCTCTCTGTTCTAACCCTGATCCCCCTTCAGTGAAACCTGCCCACGTGTTCTTCCTTCCTGCCTCGCCACTAAAGATGCAGGGGAGCCAGTGCCCTGCTACTACAGCACACAGCTCACCGGCACAACAGATCAATGTCCACCTGGAGGCCGAAAGTGCTAAAGCACTAAGTGTTCGTGGGGTTTGGATTGTTTGAAAATAAAAGCAAATTGCTTCTAGGAAACTTGCTTGCATCCGTACACGTAACACTGCCCACTGGTGGGTTTTCAATTCCTAGCATTCGGCTGACTGAAGAGGGTTCGGATGAACCCGTCAAATTCCCAAGTGCTCCTGATGGCATCATTTTGCCGTAAGATGTTCATGGTCCAGATAGCAGTTGCACAAAAGCACTGATGGGAGAAATACATCTAGAATATTTACCTTTGTCTCCTGTGGGAGATACCTGTATGAGAGAGCTTTGCCTACCAAAGCCTGTCCAAATAGGGCTTGCCTCTAACTGCCTGGTGGCATGAATGAGAAAGGTTTGCTTGTTAACAGAAATGATGTAAGCGACCACTGGTGGAAACCCTTTGCCCATGGTACGCTTCTGTTGTGGTGTGAGCAGCCCGGGAATAAAGGGTATTAGAACAATATCAGCAGGAGAAACTGGAATTTAAAAATCAGTCGTAAGAAAGTCAACTCTTGACTCACAGCATTGCTCTGAAGGGCACCTTTTTCCTATTTTCTTACTCTCTTCTCAAAGTTTTTATACATATATATATATATTAAACATGCTGGTGATAACTCAGTCTCTCTTTCAGGCACTATCATCAGACACAGAATTCATTTCACTTGTAACTTTCCTCTTACTATTGCAGCTCCACCAATGTTACCCTGGATTCCCCTTATAACCGGAGGTGTCTTCTAGATCTCAAAAGAGATTGATATATCAAAACCAAACTCAATTACAAAATATAATAATATCCTCTTCTTGGAAGTGAAGCTGCCCCATATTCCAGATTGCGGCAGGATTTTTATGTCCTCAAAATATTTTTTAATAAGTTCTACTTAAAATATATCTGAGTCCAAGTCTGCCTCTTGGGCACGTTGTAATGCTCTCGGTGGAAGATCTGTTCCCTGTCAATTCCTCTTGGGCTCTGCCGAAGGGCTCTTCTCACTCTTCTTCTGCAGACTTGAACATGAGAATGGCATTGTAGATCTTCAGGGCAGGACCCAGTTTGATACTGAGTATTTTAACTATGTCGGTCTGGTTCAGGAGCAGAAAGGCTTCACCATCTATCTGCTAGAGGTGCAAAACACAACATCAGATAGAAATTACCATCAAGAAACAGGCAGGATTCTCATTTCTGGTTGTTCAGTTAAATGATGTACTTTACATATGTACATTCCTCCATACTGAGGAATGAAAGCACAAGCACAGCCCTGAAGACTGAAACCTTGTATTATTCCCGAGTGTTGGCACCCACACAGCCTGAAGTTCCCAGGCATACTGTCCTTCCCAGGGGTCTCAGGCCTCAACCAAGAAGCCCGTCTTCTAGAAACAGAGAAGCCAGAGCATGGGCAAAGAGTATGAAGAGATCACGAGGAGGAGGCTTGTTCATTAGACTTTCTGTTCACTGTAAGGACACTTCGCTAAAAAGCCAACAACTGTCAAAAATCCTACAGCCTATTCATAATCTGTGGCCAGAAATTAGATCAGGAAATGCAAGTCTTCAGGAGGCAGCTATCCAAGAATTAATCCATTACGCTGATCTACAATGATTAGAAGTATAAAATCACCATTTCCTACTGCATTCATTATATACTGTCATTGCATAGCTTCTTGGATTCCTGTTAAGCTGTTCAGGGTAAAGTTTAAAGCTTTTCTGATTTTTTTGGTCAGCTTTGCTAGAAACCTTACAGAAGAGAAAAAACCCTTAGATGTGTACACCTGGCTGCTCTAAGAGCCAGTCTTCTGCCCACAGCCAACCGGCCTCCATTTAAAGGAGTAAAACAGGAGGCTGTTATGAAATAGTTTTCAATGACACTAAATGCGCTTGTTCAGCACAAGGTAAAAGAGATGTGCTATATAAAACACGGCACAGTAAAGACCTGGAATCTGTCTGGATTTATACACACACTCTCCTAATCTATCAGCAAGGAGACATTCAATTAGATTCAAAGCAAGCGATACAAAAACACACTACCTTGTGAAAATAAGGGATGCTCTAGGTACCAGTGAGTAAAAACATATTAAGAAGAGGTTAAAAATGTACTTGGGTTCATAAGGACATCCAGAGACACAGCAAAGATATAATTAACATAAACCCCAAATGCTGCAGGGAAGAAGCCAAGGATTAATGGACACAGACAAACAATACATGTGTCTCTAAGTTACTCCATTGAAGTCCATTTACAGAGACCAACAGCCATCTCCTCCTCTCGCTTGATGTTCACCAGTCCAGCAGACACCACCAGACACTCAACTGATCCAGAATAACAATTCTTCTGTCCCTGTAGTCTTCCTAACCAGAATTCTTTTGAATGTCAACAACTGGCAGAAAAGGATACATTCAATAAACTTGGACAAACATACCATTAAAGCAAAGACCTGGGACACGGGAGATTTGGTTTCCTCCTCTCTGGCCACACAAGAGACTGTTAGCAAGTTACTTTACCTCCCAGTACGTACACTGGAAATGACAGCAGGGCTCCCAGTCCGCAGACAGCCACACAACCTCAGTGAATATTATTTACAAGCTGCCTGGAGTCTACACTGCTGCAATGCCCATGTTAAAAATAGCCTGAAATAGATGGACTGCTGCTTAAATTAAATAAAAAGAGTCAAGAGCAGGAGAAAGCTGCTGGAAAACAGTCCTATATTTCAAAATGTTTTTGAGTTCCATATTATTATTACCGTGTTTCACTTTCACTGCATCGCCTCGAAGATGCTTATTTTAAACAGACCTTCCCTGAACTGGTCCTAGAAACAAGCGTCGTTATCACTGCCTGTGGTTTATTATTCATTTCTTTGTTCCATCTTATTTGGATGGTTTTTAAAATTCCGCGCACAATTTGTTCTCTTCATTCGTAATGTAAGCAGCAACTTATCCCTCTCCCCCCCGCCAAGAGAAGTCTGCAAGGGATTTATTTATCCTAAACTGAGAGCACTCAAAGGCCTGATTACAGCTAATGGACAACCCTGGTGGAGGCCAGCAGTCCTGTCACTCACACCTGAATTCTGGCCAAAGCCAAACTGCTAAAAGGGTTTTAATTTCAAACTGACAGTTTAGTTTGAGCAGAAACCTGAAAAACAGTCCAAGCCCCTCTTGTTTGGCATGGCGAGTCATACTTGGAGGTTGCAGAAAATAAGGTATTAAAATAGAACAAGGCCATGCTGCTCTCTGAACTAGAAAACAGCCACCTTGCTCAGGACCCATTTAAATTATTACTAGAAGAAATAAAATGAATTGTGAATGGTTGGATTCATTACAAGACTTACAGCTCACTTACCAAGGCCTCATTTCTGAGCGCAACTTCACTAGAAATCAGGCTGCATCTTTTACACTCAGCTACACCGAAGGACTGGTTCAGTAAGATAAATTTCATTATTCCCTCTATATTCAATTAAACAGTATTCCACTAGAATGTCACACTGCGAACAGTGCTTCTTGCAAGCCTCAATTTATTTTGCTTTTTATTTGGTGTGTGTGTGTGTTTTTAAATAAGGGAAAACAAAATACAGAGACATAAATCCCATAAAATGCACTACGGCCTGATTCATCCTGAAAGGAAGCCAGCTCTGGGGAGCAGTCATCTATTAAAAACCTGCCCTTTACAGTCACTACAGCGTGCAGTGCTTCTCCTCAGTACAGAGGGTGCGCTCAGTGCCTCGCAGAATACAGAGAAGGCACAACCCCTTCCCTCAAGCTCTTAGCATCAAAGCAGCAGAGCTGTGGTGACAGAAGGGAGGCATGTCTGTGCATATTAATCAGGGGCTCGCACAGAACCTCCAAGTTGTACCTGCATCGTAACTGGAAGCCGAAGCAATCAGCAGAGCCTGGGAATTGTACCGTCAGTGACAGGACGTGCTAAGGAACAGGACAACCGTATCCTGCACTAGCTGCAGTTTCTGAGAAGCCACAGTGAAGGCACCACAAACAGGGAGCAGAGTCCAGAGACCAGCCTAGCACGAGGCAGCAGTGACAAGACACGCCGCATGCAGGCGATGCTGACTTCCCAGCAACTGCTTTTCAAGGCAAGGACCCTCTCCTGCTCCCACCTCGGTCCTCAGGAGAAGCCAGTGGCTCCTAAGAAACCCTACGACTGCCAGCCTCACCAAGAGGAGCAGGCATATGTTCTCGTTAGAGGGAGCAGATGAGATCTTCGCTGCACCATTCCAACAGGACATCTTTATAACTATGCCAGAAACACTATGCCATAGTCCAAGACAGGATGTTAAGCATAAGCTAAGTGATTGGAACTGAAGGGGAAATTTAAAGCAGCAGAATGCAATTAACCATGCTAGAATCGAGCTTGATGCCGAAGCTGCCTCCTAAATGCCACAGGCTCCTTAATGACAAGGCTGAGCATGTCTGTGCAGCCAGCCCCGTAACTCCGGAGCAGCAGGGGTACGGAGCAGACCCACCAGTGTCACGGCACTGCATTTGGGAGTGCACGTGGCAGGCTTGGCTTACCTCTTCCCTGAACACAGATGCTTGTTCTTTGCAACCAGGTAGACGCTGGATAAAGCTCACCACCTATAATTAGATGTAGAAGAGAAACGTGAATGATTGAAATGGACATCAAGTAAAAAGGCCTTATTTCTGTATGTGAGTTCTGTATGCAAGAATTTTTCAAACTTTAATTCTCATAACTCTCCCACTGATGAAGGACATACATGAAAATATTACTGAGATGTTGCTGCAACACAAATACTTTCCATACTGCCATTTGACCACTTCTCTTCCTTTAAGAGAGCAGTTTCTCCAATGCTCCAAGTGGTCCTTATAAAACATCACTATTATTTTTACAGATTAAAAAGTGCCTATGGTTATAGACTATTTTAAACCCAACCACAACTTTACCTCCTCTATGGTATTATCAGAAAATAAAATTAGAAAGAGAAAGATAAAGACAATTTCCCACTATGACAACCCTTTAAGAGAGAAGATCAACCAACCGAATGAGTACTCCTGGTTTACCAACACACAGAAGGCAGAAGAGCTACGAAAGTGAGGAGTTTGGGTTTTATTTAATCTGTGGTAGATGCAGAGGATCCATGGAACCAACAGGATTAAATAAGTTAATTTTACATTTCATATTAGAGAAAACCTTTCTAAGCAGGAAATCTGTTAACATTTGGAATAATCTCCTCTGAGACATGCAAGCAAGCCTTGGATTACATTATATAACACTAACTAGTGCAAGAAGCAATCCTGAATGCAGTGGAGGATGATTTAATATGCATTGTCTTCTCCATCTGTAGCTTCACTGGTTCACAGAAGATTTGTATATTGAGGCATAATCAGATCAAACATCTCATGCTAATTGGATGCTCCCTTGCAGGAACAGCTCTGTTTCACGAGGCATATTCATTTGAGTTATTACAGATGTGACATTTCTTCCATAAACACAAACAGACAAACAGTTAGGAGGGGTCACTGTCAAAGATGAGCTTCCCTTTAACTCACCATTGTCAGACTCTCTCCTAAATCACGTCATTGCATCTGCAGCTGATCCCACCACTCGTGCTCATTCCCTTCCCCCAGTTCCATCCGCAGGGAGCTATCAGCCTGCCCTCCGGCTTCGCTCCACCCTGGCAGAGCTGATTTTTGGTGAGCAGCTCTGACTCTGTTGCTTCTGTTACGCAATCTGCCAGCAGAGCCTTCCTCTCCTCTCATGTTTCACCATTACATGGTGCTAGGAGGGAAAGCTTGGTTTTAAAGAGAACCTCTAAAATTGCTTTAGCACGCAATGACTCCCAAATCTTCTTCTGTAGAAGTGCAAACAAGTAACAAAATACTACTCTATTTTCTTTTGAACTCCTCCCTTCCTTATAATGAAAAGAAACAAATGAAAATGCCTCTGCAGGGCGGTATCTTCCGGAATTTAAATGACAGTAGGACCCCTGGGGGCAAGACGGTAAGTGCCCCTCATGGGCACTGCATCAAGAGGCTGGCAGAGATTTCAGGGGAATGCTCTGAGCTTGATTTGCTCTTCTGTCTCTTCTGTTCTTCCCTGGACAATCGCTGCTGGCCACTGTCATGGTCAGGGTGATGGGGCTTTGATCTGTCCCAGACGCCTCTTGTATGTACACAGCAAGCACCCTGCTCCAGAGAGGCCTTTTAAACAAATAATGGTGCTGGGGTTCACTAGAAACCGAGAAAAAGGAGGAAGGAGGAGGATGCAAGAGAAGAATACAGGAGAGATGGTCACCAGGGTGTCAGCCAGACCCTGGGTGTGCAGAGCCAGGTGGCCTGCCTGGCCCGTGCCACCGCCAGAGAGGACAGTCCCCAAACTAAGGCACAGCAGCTGGGGGAAAAAGGAGTAGCAGAAGGCCAGGACAGCAGCACCACGGGCTGGAACAAACTTGTCTGGACCCCAACACAGCTGCACAATCACGGCAGTGAAGCACTTACCCCAGGGAAAGGTGAGGCTGGGGAGGGCAGATGTGTCGGACAGGTCAGATGTGTCGGGATCAGGCAGATCAGGGCCTTTCCTTTGAGGAGGTGAACCCCTGCCTGCCTTTCCTGCCGGTAATAACCTCACGTAATAACCTCAGAGCTATCTGGTGGAACTGTTTTGCACTACGACTGCATACCAGTGGGGGGGCAATTGTTCTATGTAACTCTGAGAGCACCTTAAATCTCCATGCAACGGGTGATAACAAGATCCCAGATATGATATATCGAAATTAGCACCATAATGGAATATCTTTTAGGGATATTTTTTGGGATAGGAGCTGGGTTTAACTCAGACGCAGTAACCCACAAGCAATTAGCACAAGGACAGTCCCCTCACAAGGTACTAGCATCTGATGCGGGATTAACTAATGAAGAATTCAGCTCCGGCACATATTAATGTTCTCCTGTGATTCAATACCCTACACTAACTGTGCTTTGAAAACATGATAGGAAGCTTTCAATAAATAACAAAGCTACATTAAAGTAACTAATCTTGTTGAACTGTTCAGTGTTACCAAGGGTTCCTTAGCTTGAGGGTCCCTAAATACTGCTGCTGCTCTGTCATTTCAGCTGTTCTCAACCAACAGAGAATTAAAGCAAGATTTTTTTTCCTTAATGTGGGTTTTATAAAATAAAAACAGTTCTTCAGTCTGAAACCAAAGGAGAATTTTACACTCCCATTGCTCTTGTTTCACATCAGCAGAATAGGCTCCTTTGTGCAGCGGAGTTCAAAGCACAACTCATAGGCAACTGTTTGCCCTGCAGGAAGATGTTAGAAGCCCAAACGCCGACAGATCAAATCTACTTTGGACTCACTAAAACACAGAGAAGTCCTACTGCTTTCATCTTCCAGACCTTGCGGCTACATTGCCCTGCACATGCCAATCCTGCAAGTGCTCATACAAGGGCTAAATTAATTCCTACGGGAATCTGTGAGGAACGGGATTTGCAAAACCCGATCCACTTTACCAAAACTCAAGACAAAACCTGTAATGACTTTAGCTGGTCTGTTGTGGTGCTGCAGCTGATCTTTTTAATGTGCCATTCACACTCCCACTGGTAGTCAGCGCATCATCAGTAGTTTCAAGCAGTTCATTGTGTTCCGGATTGTGAATCACTACACCACTATGCCCTGCATCGATGCCCTGTGGTCCCTACTTACATTCATCCGCTATCAAACTAATATCCCAGTTAAATTTACCAAGCAGTTGCTTTAAAGGTCAACTGTAAAGGACAAATTTTATTTGGCTTGTATCCTGTCTCTGCTCCTCCATGAAACAACCTCCATGTTTTGTCCAAAAGAAAGAGATTCTGATTGTTTTCATGTCAGAGGATTAGCTGCTCCTGCCTGTATTGATTTACTAAAAGACCTTTTGGAAAAAAAAAAAAAAAAAAAAAAAGTGGAAGCTTTCTCAGAAGGATACAAATAGAAAACCTTTCAGAGAGATTTTTTTCCTCATTGCTATGAATTTAATTCTAACTCATTTTCATTAAAACTTAAAAGAAAAAAAAAGAATAAAAAAATAGCCAGTTTTTAAACCAGCCACACTAATTGCTCTACTGCCTTCACATTTGCTGTGGTTCCCATCCCCTGTGATTCTGCAATCCCACCGGACTCCAACCAGTCCTCCAGCATGAAGAACAAAGTCAAGATTGGATTTATCTGACATAAGAGGCACTTAGGCAAAATGCACTTTTTAAAAGTCTCCGAAGATCCTCTGTGTATCATGAAGAATGGCACCTTTTCCTGCTTTGCAGATTATCTCCTTCCTTGCAAGCGCAACATTACAGCACATTTCTCTTCAATTAAATAGCCTGTGATTAAGCGCCAGGATCCAAATTGTCACCACTTCCCGAGTGGAGATACAAATATTATTTATGCCCAAGGCATCAAGGCAAAAACCAACTACTCAGCCCACAAAAGATACCAGCGTTTTCACATGCTTCCTAATTACAGGAGACATCTCAAGAGCTGGGACTGCAGAGACATATCCCCAGCTGCACAGCTACCTCTGTCAGAAATCAGGTCAGGCTGTGGGCAGTTTTGTTCCAGGGGAAACAGGCAGGGAGACGTGGGAGGAGTGGGTATGCACAGTGCAGTTTGGAATTATCTGCAATGTAAAAGTGAATAAGCAGGAAAGTCACAGGAGAGGGGGAGGGAGACCAGAGAGAAACAGAATCTGCTGTCAGAATCGTGTTTCAGGCCTGAGCACTGAAAGATCAAGGGGTAAATAAAAAAGAGAGTCTCATTCATTGAAATAAGCCACGGGCACCAGAGGGTTAATAGGGATCTTTTCCCTCCTTTTATAAAGGACTCAGGTACAACTTCTAGCTGAGTCAGCTACGGCATACGCAAGGCAAATGGCAAAGCATTACCTAGGGAGGCACAGAAAATAAAGATGTCTTCCAATCAGCACTCCAGAAAGGGGGCTCTGGCATTCCAGCACCCGAGAGCGGAGCAGGTAGCAGGTAACTCACCTCTTCCACAGTCCATTTGGCCACGTGCTTGGCTGTGAGGCCCGAGACCTCTGGCAAGAGCTTGCAGTGCTGCTCCCAGCAGAGATGGAGGCGGTGGGTTGGGTTAGAGGTCAGGGAAGGCATGAAGATGGACTGGTGGAGGGCCTGCTGGAGATCAAAATCAGGGTCTGGAAAAGGAAACGAGACATGTCAGAGCGAGTCTTCAAGTAAGAGCAATTACGACAAAAGAGGAGGAAGGGTCACAGTCTGGAGGAAAAAGCAAGGCAGGACAAGCAGGCAGCCAGGCACTGCTATTGCAGGGCACACAGCTCTCAGGGTGTTCTCCCCCACCCTCCCGAGAAAAAGAAACCAAAAAAAGATAAGATTGCCAGGCTGGAGGCTTTATCGTTAGCTCGTTAGCTTCTTCCCAGGAAAATGATGTCACGCTGCTAACACAGATGATGTTTGCAGCGTTTTATTGACAAGGTGGAGGAGTTCTGGTAACAGCATCTTCAGCTGGAAACTAATGGCATCGTTCCAGCTCACAGCTGTAGCCAGCCTGCGAGGAGCGCCACGCATGCCAGCTGATGGCCTGGGCTCGCCGCCTCCCCAGGAAGCTCCCAGGCCAGGAGTGCTGCAGGTTACCTCCAGACATCAGTTCCCTCCTCATGTGTCAAGTGATGGAGGCTTTAAAAAAAATCAAGGAGGAGGAAAAAAAAAAAAAAAAGAGAGACAGAAGAAATCACCCCTCCCTAATGAGATCATTTGAGTAGTGCAGAGTCATGGTCCTACAGGGATTTGCCCGGTTATACAACAGGAAGTGAAGCAGAGGATGGAAACAACATGGAAAGCATTCCTCTGCTTTACAAGGGGTAACGTGCACCATCCCCTCGCCCCCCGGCAGGCACTGTGCAGGCTGCCAGGCGCCATCCCGCGGCAGTGGTACCAACATCCCGTTTTGCTGCCGTTTTCATAAACCCTCCCCAGCCACAGCACCGACAGGGCTGCTGCCTGCCTCAGATTTATTCAGTGCTATCGTGAACGGCGTTTGCAGGATGGTGTGTACGGACCTGTGGGGTGTGCCAGGCGCTGCTTGTAAAGCACAACGAAAGCAGTGCTACAAAGAACAAGTACATTTTGACAGGTTGCCTGCTCCTCACCAGCTGAGGCGAAAGAAGTGCTAGAGGCAAAGGCTGGTCTGATGCAAGGTTATTCCTCTGTCCCCTTCTGGGTCACCTTACTTCATCTCCACCTCACTAAGGGATGCAGGACAGCATCAGATACGGGTCTCTACTTCTAATAATGAGACCAGAGCGGGGGAATTAAAACTTAAATAAATAAAGCCTGCTCATCAGTGCAGAAGCTGATGCTGCTGGCGATGACATGGCGTAGGACATCACTCCTGGGAGGCTGTCACCTGCTCCTCACCTTGTCTCTCCCTGTGTCCCCAGGGGCTGGCAGCAGCTGGCCTCACCCCCCCGCCCTGTGCCAGGAGGTCCCATTCGTGCCAGGATCTTCTGTGCTGCCACATCCCTGCTGCGTGGGCACTGCCTCGATCACAGGCTGTTCCCTATTCATTTTATTCCCTCCCCATCCTTACAGCTTGGCTTTTCTTCATTTCACCCCCTTCTCCACCCCGAATGTCACCATTAAGCCTTTAAACCTTTAGTCACATTGATAACATGGCAGCTCACGGTGAACAAAAAGCGTGCCTGCTGCAAAGCGTGCACGGGAACAGTGACAGGCACCTGGAGGGACAGGGAGCCTCACAGCAACACGAACTGGAAAGCCCTTTCCTTCCCTGAGCCCAGATCCTCGGGGAAAGTGTCCAAACCACGATCTACAGAAATTATTATCCGTTCAGAAGGAAGCGGTGTCCTAATAGTTTAAATATAGATGGGATGAAAGCTCTGGGCAATCACGAAATTACAGGTCAGTGGATTATTGCAGAATTTCCCTCTACTGATTTCCATCACTCTGCTTAAGGTAAATGCGACGGGAAAGCAGACAGCTTTCCCTGCCAACCGCAACTGCAGCTCAGAGCTGGCAGGCTCTCTAGCTCTGACTGCAGAAGTCAGCACAAGGTAAAAATGAATAAATAAAAAAAAAAAAGCTAGGCACCTGCCCCAGTTTGTGCCTGCTTAGCTATTTTTGATTGGAGACTTATTACCATGTTAAATCCTCCTAAAAGCCTGGTCAGCTCGGTTCTCTGAAATGGCTTTTTATAGTAAATCTGAAAGTTAAGCATATGGTTTGCCAAAGTGATATCAGAAAGCTTCTCTTAAAACTTAACCTGTCAAGTACCAGAATAAAAAAGACATTGTTTTTCCATTTGATTTTCTTTTTCCTCCTTAGGAGGATCTTCAAGGAGTTACCCTAAATGATTCTAATCATGTTTCTGAATACCCAGGGGGAATCTACTGCAAGAATTTGGCTGAACTTAGCAACTATCTGCCAGGTTTTGTCTGTGTCTCCCATGACACCTCTTCTCACTCTACCAGCAGAATGGTTGCAGACGAGGGAACAACTTCCCCTTGCCATTTCCGGAGAGTATGCAGTGGTACTACAGATGATGAAGGCTCGTCTTCTCAGTCAATAAATACAAAGCTTCACTCTAAAAAGTATAAAACCCTACACCTCTATGCAATTTTACTCTTCTTCCTCATTTTAAAAGAAAAAAGACTACCCTTATCATTATCTCCAGGGTATGTTCTCTCTTGACCATGGAATCAACAACAAAAAAAGCTGTAGAGTTTTAAATTGTCCTTGGGGGTCTGGTAAATTGCACATGCAAACAAACACACACAAAAATAAATAAAAATCAACCAACCTTTCCCATTGTTTTCCTGTTTCGCCAGCTGGAACTTTATATAGGCATGTGAGCATCCAAGCCTGAAAGCATCAAGTACGAAACATTTCAAATGATAACACAAACTGATAACACAAACTCCTCTACAGAAAGAGATTAACGGTGTATTTAGCAACCAAAATTATCTCCCTCTTACCATTAGCGATAGAACTACTTGTCCCTGGCCTCTCTTCTCTAAGCTAAGGACTGTGATATTCAGTTCACAGCTACAACTCAGATTTGAGCTCACAATGGGAAAGTCCCCGAAAGAGTAGGAGGAAAGGAGGAGACTTAACAACATGTCATTCTAAAACTCTGTGCTGCAAACCTCTGATCAAACTGAGCCGTTCTAAGCTCCTGATTTACATCTGTATTTTCTATGTAGCAGCAGCATCAAGAGGCGCAACTACTAATCCATGAAAATACCTCACAAAAATCTTATTTACTTTTTCGGTTTGGCTTTGATGTCTGCAGACGATTCCTCTTCTATCCAGTCTTTCTCTTGATTGTTTTCAGACTGTTCCGACAGACTGTGAACACTGCTTTGACATGACTTTTCACTGTCTTGTGCAGATTTTCTGGAGAGACAGATAAATGATAGCAGCTAAGCTGACATCCTCTGTTCCCTTTTCCCAGAGGAGAGGCAAAGCCGGCAGCTTCTTGCAAATGAGAGTAACAACTACCACCTAGTGGTGGAAGGCTTCCTCTCCCCCACCATCATTACTGGCACAGTACAAAGTGCTTTACTCTAGCATGGATTGAGAGAGATTATGTGAAATAATCAGCCCCTGTGGACTGAGGCTCTGATCCCAGCAGCTACAAGAAACCCACTGAAGCATGTGCTGTGGTGAAATCAAGAGATTTAAGATTTTGGAACCCTGATTCCTCCGGATAACATTTAAGACAGTTTCCACAGCTGAGTTTGCTGCATAAATAGAGCTACACAGTTAACCAAGGTAGGACAAACAGCAGGAAGTTATAAGATTCGCATACTGAATTTGAAGCTCCCACTATCAGGAAATGAACTAGTTAGAAAAACGTAAATATACTGCAATTTTAAATTGCCATTTATTCTAGGAGAATCCCAAAACTCCTGATAAAATTTTCAAGTAACAATGCCATTGAAATGCTATCAATTCTGTTGTTAAGAGTAGCAAAAGGAGATCCCAGCACATTACTGGGATCAGAAGCGGCAAACTCTGGCCTGGCCATGCACACTTTAGGGGAGAGGTGTTCCTTTTGTCTGACCAAACATACCTCAATAACGTTATAATCTAAGCAAAGCAAAGAAACCTTAAAATGCATATAGGCCTTAAAATACAGAAAAGACCTAAAGTATCACCAGAGATTGCCTTGGAGAGACTGAATTCCTACAGACTGTGGGTGACAATAGTGAAAGCATTCCTGTCCAGGTTTGTCCCAATGACAGCCTAACTGCCTCCTGCAGCCAGTGAACTACTACACAGTTTACCTCAACGATACTCAATTCCAAGATCTTCATGTAAGAAAACAAAATATCTGAAGGAACTCCACTTGTTTGCCAAGTGATACATACGGAGCCATTACACCTACCAGTGTAATGCAACAGGCTCTGGGGTGGATCACAGTTACAGTTTAATAGTGCAAAATAATCTTGCTTGACAGTTTTAGGACAGGAAATGAAGAAAAAGAATATATTTTAAATTGAAACAGCAAAGAAAAATTTATGGAGACAGAATGCAATTTCCTTTGTTGGAATGTGACCAGAGCAGCAGGATTAAGGAATCAAGAAACCTATTAAGGCATATGAGGGTATAAAAGTGCACTGCTCTGTGTTAAGAGTGTCTGGGGCATGGGTCAATATTACAGACAGATGAACTCAATGCTCTACTGCTTCTCTGCCAATTCCTGTGTTTGTCAGCCTTGTAAAATGGTTTTGTTCCCTAGTACCTGCCCAGGAAATGGGTTCAGCTCACCTGGAGTGTGGAGAGTCCTCCTGAGAAGACTCTCCTGTTCCCAGTAGGACTGGGGCAGGGGTCTCTATCCTCTTGGCTTTCTGAAGGCTATTGCCAGAGGAAGGTTTTTCCCCGCTCAGGCGGTCCTGTAACGAGTTTTCTCTGCTGAGGTTCACATCAGAATATGGGCAGCCAACTAACCTGAGTTAAAGAAAAAAAAAAAAAAGAGAGAGAGAGATTATGATGCATGTTTCTAAAACCAGCCTTCCCAGCCTCAGGCAGATATATACATCAACAAACACAGAAAAAGCGAGGCCAGAACATGTCTGGAAAGGAGACGTCATTACCCAGTCTAAGGTGTGGGCAAGCAGAGGACCAAATAGCAGGTTTAGAAATCAAAGTCATGTTTTTAGAGTCATCTTAGAGAATAACAACAGCTCTTCCTGTGTAGCCTGCTTGTCTGAACAGTATTTCATGAAACAAAACAGTCCTACAACTATCACTCTGAACAATTCAAAATCCTTTACCACATTATATACTACTGGACCTTCAGACCTCCCATTTGAGATTGTTTTCTTGCTCTGTAACATAGTTTAATCAAGAAAAACCTTTCTTTTCCAAGAACACATAAGAAATCAAAGGCAAACCACAAAACATGTGCACTCTCTCCTTTCTCCTTACGGTATAATAATCTACCAACACTCTCCCTCTTAGCTGTCTTCTTGCATCCTGTTCTTGGGTATGTTATTTTACAAAAGAAATTCCCTCAGTAATACTGGAAGATAGAAATTGGAGAGAATTCATCTATGCTAGATTGTATTGCAGTTGTAATGATTATACCGGTATAAACTGAATTTATGGTGGAACAGTGCATTTAGACACGAGAGGGAGCTGCAATTGCACTAATAGCTATCTCCAGAACAAACACCCAGTGATAATTTCAGTGCAGTGCAGGTGCTTGTTGCTGCATTACTCTTACAGACAGCATCAGACAGAACCCTTATAAGATCTCATATACATACGTATAATGTGTTCCATATCGTGGTCCCCTGACATGACCAATACCGTGACAGCCTGGAGTAGGACACGCTTGTCCCACAGTTCCCACAGGATCAACAGCACCTGGTAATAAGAATTAAAAAAGGTAAACAGGTTTGTAAAAAGCTAAACAGATTTGTAAAAAGTTTCATACAACTGAAGAGCAGACTGCATTTAGGGAAAATTATTCAATACAACAACGAGGTCATCTACATTACCTAGAGGGACTTGCAAAGCATGTCCAGTTTTTGCACACCAGCCTACTGGATGAACATCAGGGCTGTCTGCATCGACCCAAAAATCATAATTACGGTCCCAGCCATCAAAATGTATCTAAAAGAAGCACAGAGTCTCAGTGAGAGATACAGTTAAGGATATGACTCAGCTTTTATTTTAACTTCCCCCTTTGTTTCACCTTGCTCAACTTGCAGCTGATTCATTCAATCTTTCAGTCAAGCACAATCATTCTTTGTGCTCAATTTGTTTTCCTGACCCCTTTGTCTGTCTTTTAGGGAACAACCAGATCCTGGTGACATAGTCAAATCAGAAGGTCTGCAAGAACGCACAGACCATTGGGTGCTCCAGCACACTCCAGACTAAATATATGCAAACAGAATTGCTTATGTAATTGTTTTGTTTTCTGTGAATCCCAGAACACCATAAAAGCCAATGAGTTTGGCAAGTTTTGCAGTAAACAAGCTAGAACTTTCCACTGGATGAAGGCACTAGTAATGGTTGTTCAGATCCAGCTCAGGCAAACAGAAATTACTGATCACTGCTGTTTAAAGGCTAATGGGTTGCTCATACGGCAAAGTTGCAAAAAAAAAGGTATGAGCTGAGTGTCATGCCACTATACACTGGCAAAACTTGACTTCAGCTGGCAGTCACAGTGATGAGACTGAGAATCAAATGGCCAAGGGGAAGCAAACTCCACTCCTGACCATCCTTCAGGAAGGAAACCTGTGGCCAAGAAGCCCCCATCAGTGCAGGCTCCACTTTAGCCAACTGACATCTAATTTCTCAGAAGCCAATGCATTTCTGGCAATATATTAACATGAAAATAATTAGTTAAAATGCATCTGTGTAATTAATTTATATTGGTGAATGAAGCTGCTTCCCACACGGACCAGGGCTTAACTTGCTTTTGATTTTCTTTTAAGTGTGTTAGGAAAAAATTGTCAGGTAGCTTCCCACCAGCAGAACATTAATGCTGCCTTCACTCGTACAGATCACACAGAAACTGCTAAGAGATGGGAAATCATTCTGTCAAATCTTATTTCAAAATAGTTACATTAAAACAGTAACTAACAATACCAGGCAATTCCATCAGATTTCAATAGGCCAAAACAACAGAAATCATTTCCAGTTGGGCAGGCCTGCAGGCTCCATCATCTGTAAGGTGTTTGTTTGCTGCTTCTCATATCAAACGGTATTTTTTCTGTCCTGCCAATCATCGCATTCCTCAGCAGAAAGGCTCTGCACTTCAAAGCAAGGTCATACCTTAATACGATGGTCATCTTTGTCAATTATCGTTGCTACTCTTATCAAGATGGGATTTCTTTTGTCTACAGCCTCTAACTTCATATTAACTTGGAATCCATGAGCAGGACGCTGTAAGACAAGATCATAAGCAGAATGCTAAAAAGTCAGGGCATTCACAACTAGTTGCCTTCTCTGAATAAAATGCACTGGATGTTTCATACACCAGTCAAATGTTTTTGCAGCTTTGGCCCCTGACCTCATATGGCAGACTACTTCAGAGGTTAAAGTAAGAGTTTTCTAAAGGAATAGGCTGTCCATTTGTCAGAAGTCCAAAATTACTCAAGGAGAAGCCTGAGCTTTCCCACAAAAAAAAAAAGGAACATCTCAGTCAGTGCAAGAGGCTCTTCCTTGCCAGAAAAGACCAAATACGACCACAATCTCCACTAATACACAGACTGAACAGTCTTGACAGCAAAACTGCTCAACACAGCAGAGAGATTACCTAACGGTTGACAAGAATGCTGGCCAGCTTACTTCTGTCTCACATCAGAATACCTGAAATGCCGCTGTGGGACACCTCCCTTCACTACACTACAGAGAATCATTCTTAGCATCAGATGCAGCCACCTCTGCTTCTGGATACTAACAGAGTTACCTTCATTTGGTGCTCGGGCTGGGAAACAAGTGACTTCACTTCAGTGCACTGCAAAATTCTTCCTCTGACACAGACATTTTGCCTTAACTGTAACCTGGCAATTCCAGACACTCCTCTTCCTTCCCAGAGTAAAGAGGATACAAAAATCCCCACTTCCAAGACAACCAGAGGTATTTCAGATCTTTGCTTTGAGCCTGGGCTTAAGCCTCTCTCGTGCAACAATGGTGCAGGACCAGGAGCCCATGGGTCAGAACAGTAACTGCCATCTACTTCTTATGATAACTGCACCTGCTTGTTATCACTTGTTGAAAACTGTGGCACTGGGGAACAGTGCTGGGACATGAGAACAGTTCCAGCCACAGGAGTCTCACGCCCACAGCTGCTCATTTACCATTTGCCTCAAACCCTGGCGGTCACAGTACTTTGTAAAAATTCCAGGATGCCCTTTGACCTGACGTGTGCCCTCTGCAGCACCTGTGGATGTAAACCTCTATGTAACAGACAGCGTTTACCAATTTGTTTTCCATTTATTTTTGAAGGACTGTGAATTCCTCCTCTGAACTCCTCACCTGGGGGTTATGGAGCACTGGGCACTCATTCAGAACACACCCCTCTTCACTTCTGCACACAAAGGTCAGGGGAAATGACAGTTCCAAATCATGTCTTTGAACAAGATCGGGTTAACGAAAAGATTAATATCATCACTCTTTCCTCACAATCTTCCTTACCCTTTTCACTGTCAGCAGCTGGGTAAAGGGAAAGAGGTCGCTTCTGAGATGAGGGGATTACAGACTCCAAACCTCAAGTTTCCCTTCGGTCTTTTCACCTGGATACAAGCTTTTATCCGCAGGCTTCCAGCCACATGGTACATCAGAAGCCAAGCAATCTAAACTGCATTTAGTTTTAAGAGTGTCTTATTGAGCCAGCCAACATTGTCTGACTTTCTTGGGGAAAGAGTGTGAGTGCTAGAGAACAAAACACTGCCCAGAAGAGGAGTCTATTTGAGTCTTGCTGAAGGGTTGCTGCCTTTTTGGAATGGCTTCTGAATGTTTTTGAATTGACATCCCAAGACAATGGGTTGAAATAGTGATGCTGACGATGAAGCTGTCTTCTCCTATGTTTTTGGACGGAGGAAAAGGCAGAAATCCAGACACAAGATCTGCTATTTGTGCTGATGATCAGTGTCTCCAGACTACATACATTAGCTCTTGAAAACTGTTAAAAAATAATTCAGTGAGAAATGCCAGTTCTGGCTCTCAACCCGTATTTTTATGTACTGATTTCCTGTAATTGCTAGCTGGAAAAATAATAATAATAATACAAAAATCAATAACCGTGCCATGTATTTGCACTTCAGACCAACCACGCCAGAAAAATAACGAGATTTGATCCTGGAAGAGTTCTATTAACTGTTGTTATATCAAATGCAATTTTTTTTCTGTCTCATTTTCATGAAACAGTCTTGGATGCTAATTTAGACTCCCAAGTTTCATGAGAGCCAGAATTGGCCCTTCTACCGTTCTCTCAAAGCCAGATATCTGGACGAACAAAGCAATGGCTGCAGAAATTGATGAAAAACAGGAAGAGAGTCAGACAAGGCACTTAAATTCCTCCTTGGGAAGATGCTTCATTTTGGAAGAATCCAAAAGAGGGAGTATCCATATTAACAAGGCTCCCTGTACTGAGCAAAGCCCTATTATCTTCAGGTGACATTTCTTAACGCCTTTTATATTCTGAAAGTCTGAGGAAGCGATGCTGTAATGAGAGATTACTGAGGACTGGAGAGTGGCAGTTTTAAGTAGGTTGCACTCCACCGTTTCTTTTTGTCAGAGAGAATTTTATCATCTTTCCAAAACATTTGTCTCTACAACACAAGTTCTGTTGTTCCTCTATCGTGCATTAGACCATTTGCTGCATTCCCTCTCTCTTGTATTCTGAAATTTCCCATTTTCCAGCACTGTTGGGATTTTGCTAACGCAGCTCAGAAAAAGGCTGAGCCTACGCTGGGGGTAACAAATGCGTCCTACTGACAAGCCTCACTCATTATCCAGCATGCTGCCTCCGAGGTGCTCCGCATGCTGCGCTTCGTGATTGAAGATGCTGTCTGCCCAGCTCTGGAAAACCTTAATCCAAGGGATGCTTTGGAGTTCCACTGTGCTGCAGATAACTCCAGCTGTGGCCTCACAGCTCTGTAAAGAGGCAAACCCAGCCTCTTCCTATTACGTGACACCCGCCTTGACAACCTACAACAATTTCAAATGGACACCTGCTGAAATCTAGCAATTATCAGCCTTGCTTGGCTGGATTTTCACTTCCCTTATCTGAGGCCTCCTTGATTGCTTTTCCTCCTCAGTCCCAAAGACCTTACCCACAAAATATAAGGGAGGGCTGCAGGTATTAACCTGCAAGTCTAACTTTATCAAAAAGATTCAAGGCAAATATCACGATGGCTTAGCAAAGTTTTTAAACACACTGCAAAGTGTAGCAATGTGAGCCAGCACCATGGAAGACACTGCTAAGAAATAAAAAAAACACCAACTCTGGAATTTATTTATGAAGTTATTTTAAAGGCTTTTGTTGCATTTCTGCTCACAGTGAGCTTCCAGATAAATGCACTGAACTCCACTGTAAGAAACTGAAGCTCAGGCTCCCATGGTTGAGAGAATCTGACAATCTTCAGATTTAAGTCTGCGGGATGGTCTTACTCCATTCTAGGAGTCTGGCAGAGACGCTCTATCACCTGGCAGTATGCTTATTCCTGCGGAGGGCACAGCTGGCTCCTCCCTACAAGAACCAAGATCGGTATCGGTACACGCTAGTCCTTGACAGGAACTTCTCACTCTACCTTCATTTTATCCTCACTAACCAAGGGAAAGGGGGATTTACACAACTTCAAGGGGAAAATATTTCAGAGGAGTTTTTAAAATTTCATGTCGGTGAGAACAACCAATGGGAGGAATTCCAGACATCACTTTCCCTTCAAACATATACACATACCACTTCTCCTCCCTTCCTCACCAAACATCCCCAGTTGCAGACCAGTGATACCCCCTTCTGATCCCGACGAAGGGAGCATCTGGAGTCTCCTCAGCCAGCACCAGTCCTGCTCACATCATCTGGGAGAACCCCTCTGCCCACCCAGTCAGACCTCGAGCAAAATGCCATCTCCTTTTCCTCTCAGTGCCCCCTCTGACGCAAGGTACTGTACTGTCCTTCACACGTACCTCTGAAAGCTACAGTCATCTGTAGGGTCTGAAGGCTCTTCCCTTAATACTTCTAAGGGAGAAACTGATGAGAAACTGAAGACATTTCGTGAAAAATTCTTTCCAAGAGAGCTTTCCATGACTTTTTTTTTTTTTTTTTAGCCATGCAGCATGTAACCTGTTCTGTGTTCTGTTTTAGCAGAACACAGAGAGCTGATTTTAAACTCAGGCCCAAAGTAAAAAACACACTTTCACCCTCTTAGTACAGACATGGCAAACCACCACCAAATACAACATCTAGAAAGAAAGGGTAGATAACAGAAGTTTCCCCTACTCTTCTGACCTAAGAAAATCAAAGAGATTCACCAACCAGTTTGAATGCTCTTGCTGGGGCTGCCTGGGAATTAGTTTCTTCCAAGTATTTCTGCCATGAGAAGGCTTTAGGATCCTTGTATCCTGAAAAACAAGAAGAATTAATATTTAAGTAAGAAAAACCCAGCTATTGTTATAAATAACAGAAAAGCAGCTATGTAGCACACGTTTATTTTGTTAACTTAGCACTTTAAAAGGATGGCACTGGGAAGTGTTGTTCATACATATTACTTACAGCACACACAACAGCACTGCAAGTTTTCTGAGCTTCTACACAGGCCTTTAACCCTGACCGGAAAAACCTGAAGAGTTCGTTTCTGTACAGCTTAATCAATTCTTATTCTCTAGAGAAAGCTGCCAATTAAGTTAGTCAGAGGATTCTGTGATGTGCAATGGCATCACTAAATTAATTTCCTATTTTATTAACCATTCTATGTGTGAGTGCCTGCCAGATTGTAGGAACTTCTCATCTCCTCCTACCTACTCACCCATAGCCGAATAAAATTAGCAGTCTCGAAGTAAGAGGCTCTGTCACCATTACCTACCTACCCAGACACCTACATGGCTGTGCTACTCTAACGACAACGGGATGCATCTCTCTGGCAGCAACTCCTAAGCTGCGTTTAAGAAACTGCTCTACCTTTTTTCCCCTCCCTATTTCAGTATTTTTTAGCCTCAATATTGTTCCCTTTTGGCAGGAGGACCTAATCACTAATTGCATAGGACAGTCTGCAAATTGCTGCACATAAATCTTTCAGCAGAGAAATGAGAATTGACTGCAGATTCTCTTAGGGGCACAGGCAATCGTGATGTGAGTAGGGGAGCTGCATGCCACAGCCTTGTTGCACTTTCCAGAAGCAGGAACAGAGGTGGTGGTGCTGAAGAATAAGGGTCTATAACCCCTTTAGCATCTACAGTAAAAGGCACTAAGGCAAATTCTTCCACTGCAGAGGCAGCTTGTAGTGCTACCCACTCTACTAAACTTGATATGCAGTAATTACAGAAATTCTTGCTCCAAGGCTGTCAATCTAGCAAAGAGCAGACATTATTTTTTTATTATTTTTAAGGTGAATAAGCACTTGCATTGCCTGAAAACAACACTCGTTTTCCTGTAGGTTCTGTCCTTTTTCATTTGCCCAACGTTCTTTTCATTTACTGAATTCCAGTGCAGCAGAAGGAGATGTGCCCTCAGTTATTCCTTCTTTTTCAGAAATTCCATCCCATTATCTATAAAATCACGATATCGATTCCTCCTTCTTCCAGCTCACCTTAGAGGAAATTCTGAAAATACTTCACATTTCTTTCCCTTGTGAAATCAAATTCAATTGCAAATTACCAAACCTTGTTCCTTTGCTTGAAAGAGCTGTAAAACAAAATAAACTGCAGTGGCAAAACGTATGAACAATAACATTGTTCAGTCGGTAAAGAAACGAATACTGAATGGAATCTATAAATTCCTGTAAATCTTGCAAATACGTAATTATGTGGAAGATAAAGCCTACAGGTTTTTTGACTGAGGCAGGAAATAAGTCTCACTTTCAACATACCAGGTGGTGTTGTCAGCGGGGTTCCAGTTTCTTGGCAATAGCCAACAGGACGAATATATGGGCTGCTAGCTTCACACCTGAATCAAAGAGGAGAAGTTGGCACCAGTCAGTTTTAATGCAAAAAGAAAAGAAGAATTTCAGATGCTGTCTGATATGCTTTTGCTAGGGTAGCAGATGCTTTCAGTGGGTGTGATCACGATGTAAAAGACAAGCATTACCTCGTTAGAATGTATAAAGCCAAGTTTTCAAGGCATTCAAGCTGCCCCAAAAGATGTCTGTTGCTTTAAAAAACGACAACAAAAAAGCTCCCCCCACAGGCCATACAAACCACAGATCAGCCTGGACATAGACCATCCAAGCTAAAATATAAAGGAAGCAAGCAAACAAAAACCAAACTCTTGTCCCTAACTGAAACCCAAACTTTGGAAGAAGGGGCAATGACTTTCAATATCTTGCCAAGAACTACACGTTACCCATTAACTCCAGCTGAAACCTACTGGTAGTTTGCCTGGTTCCCAGTTTTATTGCATATATACATCTTCTGAGCTCCCAAAGGAGGGGATGTGTCCATTTGTGACAGCCCCTTTTGTCACATCTGCTCTGAGGAAGGGACCAAAACAGCCTTTCAGACTGAGGAAAAAACTGTGTTTTCAGCCAAATGCTACTCTGAAGCTTTGTTTGCTTGTGTTTCCTATTAACATTTCCAAATTCCAAACAAAACATGGCATGGAAACAAAGCTTCATGGGCTACAATGGTAAAGGAACTAGATCTGAAGACCTGCTAATCGAAACACCAGTGCTACAAAGCTCTGGATGATATATTTATGGCAAAGAAAGAAAAGACTCTCTTGGCACCAGAGAGGTACCTATTCTGAAAAAAAAATAAAATCATACAAAAGGAGGTGAGGGAGAAAACACAGAACACTGATTGAATCAGTGCTATGTAGATAAGCATGTGCCTTGTGTTGCTTTCACAGGCAAATTCAAAGAAAGTTTCTCCATTCATGTGGGCTGGGAAACCTGGGCCAAAGAGCGAAAATGGTTTTTAGACTAACGCTTCACCTGGCCCCAGCATGAGGGGCGGGGATCAAGATGCAGATGCAGAACAATGGTAGTGCAGGTCAGGACTTCAAAGCCTAAATGCTGGCAATCCCTTCTATTTTTGAAGTGCCTTATCTAAACTCTGCTGAAGCAAATGGGAAGATTTTTACTGACTTCAGTACTACCCACTTCCAAACGTAAGTTTGCAGGGAAACATGCCAACAGCCATTACTAGCTCTAGAGGAGAGGATGTTACTAATTAGAGGTGTTTGTCACCAGTGGAGCTTACTGCTTTTTATTTCAGTTCTGCCGGAGGATAACATGAACACTGCCTAACCTGGCCTCCAGTCACCAGCTGCGTTTCCTCAAACACTGCTCTAGCAGTTCAGGTTAACCCCACTGACTTTGCACGGAGCCAGCTGAAGGGTGGACAAACAGCAGGGGAAACTACTGGGCAGTGTCACTTGGTAAAAACCCCAAACAACCATTCAGATATTTGAAAGCTGATTTAAGATCCCAACTTTAGTGACTACACTTAAAATATTAGATGTTAGTGTTAGTGACGGAGTGAAATAAACCACGGTCTACTTGCAGATATATATTAGAAATAGATTCTCTTTACCAGTAGTCGTAATTCTCATCCCAGTTATCAAAATGAACTAGCAGGCGGTTATCCACCATGTCAGTGATGGTTGCAACACACATCAGTGACGGATTCTTCTTGTCCACTGCCTCTAGTTTCATTCCCAGACGAAAACCAGATGGTGTGACAGGCTGAGGAACAGGACATCAGGAAAGGGAAATCAGCCACATTCTAGCCCACGCCATTTAAATCACTGTTATAAACTCATTAGTTGCAGGTTATAACCCTGAAACCCACAGACCAAAACACAAGTCACTAGCAAGAGGGCTACAGGCAAGATTTCCATGTATTCTGGCAATAAATGTTACTATTTCTGAAAAAGAGCTGGTGCAGCCTGAGTAACAGAATCTCCAGGTACACAACAATACAGATTCGAAGGCTAAAATGCCTTAGCACCTTAGCCCAAACCAAACCATTCTGTGATTCTATGCACAGTTTTGTGCTGCTAAGCACTGGCTGACGATAAGCATGAGCATTGATGGTCCTCTCTTATTAGTGGAAAAGTTAGAGAGTATCCAGACACAAATCTACGTGGTTGGGCCCTGATCCCACTGCAGACAGCGCTCAGTCCATTGGCAGCACCAAATCCACCAGGCTGTGGACTTTGTGTCATTTCAGTGGCACAGAATGGGAAGCAGTGTTATAAACAAACTGAAGCTAACAACCAGAAGGAAAACAACAGTGGGTGAAGGATGAAAAATACTCAAGATCCATAGCTTCATAACAAATCCCATGGCGCACATGAGCATGCTGCTGGAAACCAGAAATTATTTTGGAAATGATTAAATTAGAGGAAAGTGACACAAATATCTTGACTGCAGGGACACAGCAAAACAGACTGTTGTAATATATTTAACAAATGGTAGAGTAAATCTTTTCCTCCAGTATTAAGGAAGAAGGGAAATACAAATTCTCTGCCTGGAAAGCCAGTGATTGGGGGAAGGAAAAAATTGTACTAGCTTCCATCTTACAAATAAATCACAGCAGGAAATAGCTTGCACCTGATTGTACCATGGTTGTACCTCTGACATGAGCATATTAAAAACATGTAAATATTCTGGTCAAAACTTGCTTAGCATCAGACCTATTTGAAAACATCTTGTATTCAATATCGCCACTTACAGTGCTGAGGGTCTTAAAAAGGCTTTTTGGAGCTGCTTGAGCTTTGCAATTCTTCAAATAGGAAGCCCAATTAAATTCTCCCTCCTTGAAACCTAGAAAGAGAGATAAAAAGATTGTTTTACACAGACCCATTACGTTCAGATTGGTTTTTCAGAAATGGAAATTACCTGGGAAGAATATGAACTTTGCATGATAACTGCCCTTCTACAATCTTCAGGGGTTACGCATTTCGGCTAAAACATCTCTCTCTTTTTC
Organism: Cygnus olor; assembly: GCF_009769625.2. Classification (NCBI taxonomy): domain Eukaryota; kingdom Metazoa; phylum Chordata; class Aves; order Anseriformes; family Anatidae; genus Cygnus; species Cygnus olor. The sequence continues at coordinate 4,871,273 of NC_049191.1, forward strand.
AGTATAATGTCCAATCATTAATCTCAACCTTCAAACATTTCTAGGAAATTGAATGCCAGGAAGAATAAAGTTCTGAACCCCAAAGAAACTCCTTGCTTTACAAGCTCACCCAATAAAGAGTTTCTAATTTGACTAACAACGTCAATCTTTGGGAACATCAAAAGGAAGTTGTTTTGTTCTTTTGTGATTCACTATGTTAATTACACCTCTTCCCTTTAAGCCACTCAGATTGAGTTCGACAATGAAATCATACTAAAAATGAAACATGCATAGCCAGGACAACTAGCTCTTAGCAGAATTTATGGCGTCTTGCACACCATCTTATTTTTTTCCGTACCTTTAGGAGGGAGCAGCTTATGGCTTGTTTTTTCACACCAGCCGACAGGATGGATGTCTGAGGAATCAGCATTAACCCAGAAGTCATAGCACTCCGGATAACCATCAAAATGTAATCGCATTCTATACCCTTGTACCTATAAGCAGGGGAGCTCTGATTATCATACAACATCATCATACAGAACCTAAAGAAAAATACTAACAAAATGTTTTTCCTGTATTTGGATTTATAGGTAAAAGCGTAAGACCTGGTCGATTTCTCAAAAGCCTAGTTCTATTTTTCCTCATTTACATCTCCCACTTTCCATGCTTTCCTCACTTCAAGGAGCTGACAACGAAACCGGTCAGTGTAACTTCAGTGGACTTGTTTTTATTCCATACCCCATATATTCCTGTGCTGCGACATCCAAAGTGCAAATGCAGCAGGAGAACACAACAGGTCTGTATCAGCTTGACACAGATTTCACAGAATTGAAGAAACACAGAATTTCCACTTGCTTATATTTACTAAGTCTTGGAGCCTAATTGCATTGTTCTTTTCCACACTCATTCATTGCATGGAATTAAAAGGTTTATTATTATTATGAAATACAGTTGCAAAAGTCTGACAGTAGGATTTCATGGATTCTTAACCACATAACAATATTCCTCCAGTGTCACTTTGAAATCCTCCTAATCATTAATTAATTAAAATACAACTATTCCTATGCTCCTACTTTTTATTGAAAAAAAAAGTATCCTAAATGTAAATGGGATTTTTGGAATCGAAGACAGGAATAGCAACTACCTCAGCCACTGTAAGAACACAGAATCGAGATGGGTGTTCAGGGTCCAGCCCTTCCAATTTCATTCCAACTTTAAATCCATTTCGGCCTTGTGGGAATAATTGATACTGTGTGGGGGAGGAAAAAAAGACAGAGAAATTTGTTTTTAATTTCTGAAGAGAAAATCTATTGCAGAACATTCATCAGATATGCTTTGAATTTTCAACTCAGAGCAGAAAATTCTATCACTAAATGATTGCTGCTTTAATAGACAGACACAGGTACAGAGATCAATAACGGCATGATCACCATATTTCAGGTTTACTTGTTATTCTAATTAATCTCTGAAAATCTGAAAAACACTGAACCATGAGTCTGTTGCAATTAACTGCGAACAAATCTTTCAGCAGATGCAGAAATGAGCTCTATTCAAACACAAAAGAATCCCCTTCACAGCCCAGTGTAGGAGCGCTGGCAGAAACAAACAGCCAGGAAAGCTAAAATCATTCTGCCTGTGTCAGCACGAGGTCAGCAGTCCAGACTTCTCCAAAAGGTAACTTTTCATCTTCAAATGGTAGAAGGGAGAAAGAATATTTAATCTGGAGCCCATTTACACAGCCATTCCAGAAAGCATTTGTGTTATTCATTTATTTGCAATCTGAATCCAAATTAAGCATCTGAAGTATAGCAAAGGCTTAAGAAGAAATTTTAACTGCAATTGCAAATAGCTTATTGCATCCACTGTAGTTAACTGCCTCTCCTTCTCATCTCATCCTGGACGGTGCAAACAGCTCTCTGCTTTGAAGAATTCACTGCGAGCTGAACTTTTAATTTGGGCTGCTGCACCAGAATGTAGAAGCAGCTTCCCCACATCTACATTCATCTTCTAACTTCAGTGCACCAGACTGTGGATGACCACAGCTTCCCTTCTAACAATTACTTCTCACTGAGGTAATCTCTGACACTCTCAGAGCTAGCTGACTTACAGTTTTCTACATAGGAAGGCTGGAAAGGGCGTAGTACAGCCACAGATGAAACACAGGACATAAGAAAGACATTAAACTGTTCCTCTATGATGTTGCTTAGCGATTGCCTAACAGCCAATTTATTCCGAGCTACCCAAAGCAGACCGAAACAGTCATTGTTTATTTGTGAGTGGGATTCAATTCATGGTTTTTACATCGCTGGTTTTGGATAAGACTCACAGGGTAGATGTTTGTTTCCACAGTGCTTCAGGGCTGGAAACAAACATGAGGTTTTTACTGCCTGCTTGCACCAAAATAGCTAATAAATGTAACTGCTGGTTTGAGGGTAGTCTCACATTCTGCTTGCATTGAGTTAGTAATTCTGGGAGGCTGCCTGAGAAAAACAATGGAAGAGCTGAAAAAGCTGCCAACCTCTCTGAACAGTTTTAGGGGAGCAGCTGGCATCCGTTCCTCTTCTAAGTAGGAAACCCAGTTCCATACCTTCTTCTTTGCAGGAACAACTAATCAAAAACAAAAACAAAAATGAGTGTTTCTCCCAGACATCTCCCGTTTTTCCCTCTCTCCTCTTTCTCCTCCCATTTCTGCAAGTCATTTTTACAGCACCCGGAGCAGCTCCAGGCAGCGGCGCTGCTCTCTGATCAGGTGCAGAGTTACTTTTACAGCAAGTAAGGAGGCAGCTCTGAGCTCAGCTCAGCCAATGCTGTTTTGCTGCTGTACCCCAGAGGAGGCAGTGTTACCCAACTTTTGAGGAAAGGTACAAATTCCAACAGTAGGACAACCGTGCTCATTTCTCATTAACAAAAATTTATCATATCGCAGGTCAAATGAATTGTGGCACCCGAATTGCTGGAAGCTACCCATGGAAAGCTGCCACGGTAAAGTTTCGACAAGATATAGTAACTTAAAATAGAGGAAAATAATTCCTTCTGATAATTCACAGAGAAATAAAGGGTTAGATATGAACTAAATGACAGCACAGAGAGGCATATAATTGCAGCTGAAATAAACCTAAAACAAAACAAATGAAAAACCAAGTGAATTTTTGCTCAGTTCACAAGATTTTTTGTATGCATAGATATATAAATATACATATTTATAACCTGCTAATACCACAGTGCACCTACTACAGAGGCAGCTACCAGTACATACATGTTGAAGACAACTTGGCAGGTGCTTGGATTCATTCTAGCAGAACCATGGTCATACACATAATAAATTATATTTTAAAAGCATATTAAAAATCTCCCCCCAGTTTAAGATATGCTAACTCCTTTAAGGTATGCAACAAATTTAACCCAAAGTTTGCAATCAATCTCATGTTGCTTACAACTTGTGTTCTATTTGTCATTTGTGGCTATGAAGCTCTCCAAAGTCAATGGAAACAAAGATTCTTATCGGCTTCAGTGAGCTTTGGATCAGACTGTCTCCTTCCAGATCCTCTACGCTGTGCCCAACATGCAGGCAAATCTAGCATACTCTCCCTAATACATTTCAGAAGACTGACTGTGGTAAGAGGGTTATGTACCTAAGAAGCTATTCTGAATGTGAAATGAGCTCTACTGTCCTTTCTTCTTCTGTTTATTATTATTCATTTTATAATAGCTAGTAAAATAATCTATAAACATTAAAGAAAAGAGACTATGAGCTTAGCTCACCTTGTTTTATTGGTTTAGTGTTTCTGCGGCTTTTCATATTATTTGATTTATTCTTCTCCTAGACACAGATACGTTAAAAAAAAGTTTAGCAATATTGTTGTTTCCTCCCTCTGATCATCTCACAATGCAGGTACAATACGGATGTAACATGTAACTAACAGGAGTATTAGCTAGCATTATTTCCCTTTGAATAACCCTGCAAGAGCATTAGTAGAGTACGTTACATAAATAACTTTGATCCTGCAGTATCCCAAAATACTTTACAAATTACTTAATATGCTACTGAAGTTCACTTAAACATGGCCACTGAAGAGCAGTACGGGCCCTAAACCTCCATTACAATGCACAGGATTTGCTTTCTGCAGTGCTGGATTTACTGTTCACATAAGCAACCTCACTGTAATGCTCCATTTTCCTTCTCATTTCAGAGGTTCTTATGCCCATCTATGCCAGGGAACGGATACAGAAAAAAAAATCACCTATGAAGCCCTGAAAGAAGCAGATGCTTCAAGGAACTACTGCCATAGATGAACACCCCAGAAAATGTCTCCCTGTGTCACATTCCAAGCCAGCTTGCCATTCACAGTTCTTCTGTGAAGTTTTCAAACTCATTAATTCACCCAGGGTTTTCATTTCTCAATGTGAAACAAAAAGGGCAAAATGTGAAATGCAAAGCTGCCTGCCAAAGCACGCCCTAGAAGAGAGAGTGGGGCAGTTTCAAATGAGGAAGAGGAGAAGGGGAAGAGACAGAGGGCAAGTACTTCTGCAAACATATATACTTAAATCTCTCTCATATGCATCACAGAGAAAAACTGAGCAATAAGATGAGTTAATCATCAGAAATTTCATGACATCAGAAATTTCAGCTTGCATTGCCACCAAGCACCTACCCCAGTGGCTCTCCATTAGAAAAACAAGTGCAATTCATGAACATAAATGTAATGGTTCAGGCCTGAGACTATGCACATGGCAGCAGAGTGCACACTTGCACAAAGGCCTCCTAAAAGGAGTAAGATGCTTAATGAAAATTAAGAAAAGATGAGATCAGGACTGAGGTACTTCTATTTGGACACCATTAATACATGTTTCTAGTAGTGTAGTGAATGTACACACAAGTACATTATAAAAAGCAATCAAACTCTGCTGTTTGACACTAATCTTTAGCTTCACACAGTATTTCTTGACTGTAGCTAGGTGTAATATTTGGGAGGGCATGTATTCTTATTGTGAAACAAGCTCAGTGCACATGGCTATAGCTACATCTATATTGCATTACTGTCTGAAATCTTGACTGTGACTTCAGATGAGCTATTCACCAACATGACTCCTCAGATTTCAGAACAGATATTCTCATTCCTGATGTAAATCAGAATCAGACCCAGACCATTCTCATGGGTACAGAACAACCTCCCTTGGCTCAGTTTTCCTTGCACAGTGAAATGCAAGCCACAGACTTCTATATGCTCTTTACAGTTCTCTTTAAAGAAAATACATGTGGCCTTATTTACCTCATCCTCATCTGCATTTTCCTCATCATCCTCAGACTCCAGAAGCAGTCTTCTCTTCCTTCGGAGACGTTTGGCAGGTCTGTCAACCTCATTCATCTGACAGCCAATGCTGACATTAGGATTTCTGCTATTTCCCCTGTTTCTGCAATCATTTGGAATGTCTTTGGTATCACTAAATGTTCAAAATTGAAAACAAAAACAAATTAAAAGTCCAGCAATATTTCTGCAGTTTTCCCAGCGTCTCTGTACCTGTTCGGCAGAATGAGGTTGCCTGGGCTGAGAACCTGAAGAAATGAAACATGTTTGCATGATTTGCCATATATTTATCTTTTAAAATACTTGACAGTACCTGAATAGCTATCGCTACCAAAGCAGCTCCAGAGGGTTTTTAATATTGCCTTTTTACAGCTTTGTGGAAAACAGGACATCGTCCTTATCTACAGGAGAGGGAACTGAGGCATCAAGCACACAATGAGAATTTATGCAGGTTGAGAAATTAGGATTGATATCCAGAAAAAAGCTCTCCTCAGTTTGGCTTGGGAGCCTCAAGGGTAACAGGAAGGTCACCAGCAGAGCTTTGCAGGCAGCCCTGCTTCTGCCATGCCATGTTAACACTTGCTCTGAGGACTTCATTACTTTCACAGCGATGCTTCTCTCTAGCACAAAGTTATCCCTAAGCAGTTTTAAACACAGAAGAAGAAGAATCTGGGGTTTATTTACCTGTCCCTGTGCTGCTGAGAGCCTGTCTGAGTACAAAACTTTCCATTCGCAAAGCAATCCATTTGACCACGGGTTTGGAAAACAGAACAGGGCAAGTTGTCTTTGGACACTGCAGAAGCAAAGAAAAAGAAAACTATTAAAGTAAAATGTTAGAACTTTGTACTTTTTAAACACCTTTCATGCAAGGAGTTCTGTCAAAGTCCTTTGCAAACTTTCAGAGAACCTCAGTACCCCATTGTGAGGGAAGTAATTATTATCTGTACACTGGCACACAGAAAGAGTGTACCACCTCATTAAAGAAAAAACACTTTTATCTATAGTATTTTAATTTCAGAGAAGCTCTGCCCTCTGTAAAAGTATTACAGCCTTGAGATTATATCTTCTTTAGCCAGGACACAATTACAGATCTTTTTATATTTCTTTATTCCTAGTAACCCTTTAACTTGAAAAGCAAATGTCAGATGAGTCCACCATGTTTGGATACTTTAAATACAGTTGGTTAAGTTTTAAAACTTCAGTCTTTATCTATACTTTGTACACAGGAAAAAAAATCTTTCGTAGGCAGTCTTTAAAAATAGCATTATTGATGGGAAAATAGAAACAATTATTTCTGTATCTAGCAAGGAATATATATCAATCTTTCTTCTGAACAAAAGCATGAAAATACAAAGAGTAACTCCAATGTATTGTTTACTTTCTACTACTGTTTGGCTTTTTCCTAATGCAATTTAATTTATGTTGAATACTTTAACAAAATATGGTTTCGGTAATCCCCATTACCAGGCATCTGCACTATTCCAATGCATACTTCGCTCAAGTTCTCTGACATGCAAATTGTGCATGGGGCTCCTATGCATACGTCATTCCTATTCTGCACTTTGGGGCACCGTTTGTGTGCACTGGTTTGATCAATTCATTCCCGTATGCACCATTTAAGAGAAAAAAAAAAAGCAAACAAGGCACCAGGCAATCAAAAACACTGAGATACGAGTCACTTCACTTCTTGTTTAAAACCATTTTCACAGTCTCCTTACCAGTACTTGCACTCATTCTGTTGAGATGACTGAAATTTTTCATTTATATCTGATTGCTCCCTACAGACTGATAGGGGATGTTGGATGGTCCTGGCTGGAATTCGGCAGACAGACTGCCTACACAGAGTGAACACAAGCCTGCTAGTGTTACAACTTAAAGCTTCTCCCTGTGCCACTGGGGACCAATGATTCCAGGCAGGGGGAAGGCAAAAGAGGGAAAACGTGTAAGAGCAACAGAGCTTGAAGAGCTTTGCTCAAATAGAAATCACGCTGATAGATGGAATACACTTGGATTAAAAGGGTGTGAAAAATTCTTAGCGCTGAGGTGACCATGTAAGAACTGGTTCTTTGCCTGATGAATTGATGTTTCTGCAGCTCTCGCAGGCAAGAAGTACCCACAATCAGCAGGAATGTAAGCAAATGCCTGTAAGCAAAAGTGAATCTGCAGAGCTTACAATGAATTCTGAGATGAGAAGAGCCAACAGGGAAGACAGGTACAAAGCCTTCCTACCAGAAAACAGAAACAGTTCCATCAAGATCCTGGGGAAAGCCGACTGGCAGATGCTTGTCCAGGCAAGCAACAAGAGGAGAGATTGTTCTGTTCCCAAAAAAGAAATTCCCTCCATGGGTGTGTACAATTTCAGGGATGCAGCCCTGCCTTGACCAGCGATCCAGCACTGGATCACATGGGCACTTTCACAAATAGCTCTACTGAAACACTTGATCAAAGGAAACAAGAGATTTACCAAGTAAGTGAGGCTGCCCAGCTGAACCAAGTGGGCTGGAATGAAAAACCTCAGAGGCTAACAGAAGTAAATCTGCTTTCAAATACCGGTTTCTGGAGAAACAGGGTAAGAAGAGGTCTGCAGAGAACCGTCTGAGATATTTCTTGTCCATTATATTGACGCATATGTCTAGTAACATGCTTACATTACCCTGTCAAAACTCAATTTCCCCTAATTTGGATTGCAGCAGCCTTGGAAATGACAAAGTTCTTGTGGCTAACAACGCACCTATCGACATGAGCCAGGTTACAGGCAACTCTCAAGGGTGTTCTCGCCAAACCGGGGATTCATTTGGGGCCACAAATGCCAGGTTGGCACAGCGCTGTGCCACCCGCTCATGCTCTGCATACACATGGAGGAATCTCACTGGAAGCTCCCGTCACCCCCAAGAGCAGTCCACTAAGGCACATCTGAGTTAGCACATCAGCCAGAGCACCTCAGCTATGCACAACTTTAGCTCAGCCCTGGGCACTTCTGGCCTGAGGCACCCAGCAATGTCCCAGGCAATTCCCAAGCGTGGTTTAGGACTCAGCATGGAGCTGAAAGTCCTCCCTGTGGGTGCAACCCCTCCATTGTGGAGGCTGAGTGTTTAATAAGGTACGTAACACCAGACCATTCTGATCTCAAAGTCCCAAAATAAGCACAGTTTAGTTTAACACAGATGCAGACCTAATTGCTGCCATGACAAGTGCATCGCTCCTGTTAAGGATGTCACTGCTGATCCACTACCCTGGAAAGAAGGGGCTCCGACATCCCAGTAACACCAGTTGAGGAGACCCCAGGGTTTAAGTTAAAACTCCGTGTGAGCGAGATGTCTGACTACAGTGGCAAACCCAGCCCAGATCGTTTATATAACCACACTTACCTTCCACAAAGGAGCGCACAACGCATGAGCCAGGTACTGTTATGACTCTGCAGTAATTACATTCACTCTAAATACCTCTAAAATATTCGAAACAGGCAGTGACTCACTTCACACGCTGCATCAGGGAGCCCGGCGCTACTGAAACACACATTTCAGTCCTGGTTCTAGAAGCTTTTCCAGAAACCACATATTCTGTCCCACAGCAAGAGGCTCACCTTCCAAATCAGTGCTAGAGGCAGCGGAAGCGTTGACAGCAGCAGGAGCAAAGCTGGTTGGGCTGGCATTTATTGCTGAGGCTGAAAGAGTTTTTATGGCTTCTGCTTCTACTTCAGTAATGATTTCTAGCATTCCAAACTCATTTAAACGGAACTGCAGGTAACAGAAGAAAGCAGGCAAATAAGCAGTAGTAAATGGGCTAGAAAAGGGGACGGAAAGGAATAGGATTCCCTGAGAAGCAACTAGGTAAGGGACAAAAAGAAATGGCTGTATGTACATAGAAAAGCAATAAAAATAACTAACAATAAAAATATGAAACACAAAACTCTTCCTCAAAATGCCAGCAGTGGGCCCTCAGAACCCCAACGGTGCATTTCACCGTCAGAGGAGGAAAGCAACGTTAATTCTACCTGCTTTGATGTGTTCCCCTTATAAATCCCAGACCTCTGACAAATGCACCAGAATAAATACCTGCAGAAAACCAATTCAACCCCAAACCTTTGTTCTGATGGGTCAAGTTCATCCAGCAAAGCACAATTACATTTATTGCAATTATCAGATACCGCAACCTCCCTAAAATCCCGGTGCAAGCAGGAATCACGCAGCTGTTGAAGGAAAGGCCATGCTGCAGCAGAGAATGATGCAGCACGTGTTCCCAGATGATGCTGGCCGAGTTTCGCAGACCTCGGAGCATGGCTGGGACTGCACAAACGCAGTACACATCTGAACAAACCATCTCTGAACAGCCCAGAAACACACCTAACGCCCTGCACATGCGCCGTCTGCCCTACTGCAGGCCAAGAGGAAACTGAGATGCAGAAGAAAACCCCTGCAGACATGCAGGGAAGTGCTCAAACCATAGGGTAGCCTGGAAGAAAAATGGTATGTGTCTGACTTCAGAGATTCTATCATTTAAGCTTAAAAAATGTCTTGGGCTAGGAACACACTTCATGGATCCAGATAAAATTAGCAGTGTGCCAAATAGCGTCAATGCGCATCTTTTATTAGTCCCCATCTGCAAAGGCAATCAAACACACACACACACAAAAAGACTAATCTGAAGATTAGTCACTCCTTGATCTTCTCTACGGTCTGCACTACAGAGCTGCTGAACTCCAGAACGAGAGGCAAATACAGGGCGGGTTGCATTTGCAAGCTCTGCTCCAAAGCTTTTATTCACAGCAGTTTATGAGCTTGAGATCTTTTCTCAGCCATCCGTTCTTCACTCAAACCTGGCAAACCCAGATTAAAGGCGTGTGCTTCACCTCTGAAGCAGGGCTCCTCGTCGCATTGAGAAGCGCCGCTCTTCCTCTACTGCTGCATGCTTCCTGGTCTCCAAATCCTGCCTCCAGCCCCCTATCAAAGCCTCATCCCAAAAGTTCTTCCCCCTCCTTCCTCTTTTTGATCTGAAGCCTGTATTTGTTAAGGATTCAAAGATGCTGGACCTGCTCCTAAAAGCTCACTTTTTCCTCTGCAGCCCCTAAGACACGGAGCACCTTTTTTATTTCACCAAGACGAGAAACAGCCCATTGCAAAGAAACGATAATTTAAGTGGGCCTCTGCGTTTCCTGGAGATGGCTGTTGTAAGAGAAGCAACCTCTCGCTTTTCCCCAACGCCAGAGGAGCAGTAGCCTAAGGGTGCAGGATCTCAGCGGTTCCTTGCCATCGCTGCTGAGGACAGCTCAGCACCGTGAGCACAAGGTCAGCGGCGGGAGCACCTCCAGAGCTCTACGTGCCATCAGGCAGCAGAGCGAGCGCGAAGCCGAGCTCACAGCTGGAGGTGGGGAAGGGTGCCAACGCCACTGTGTGTTAGCAGGTTAGTCTCCGGGGTGGACACTGCTGCATACAAATCAAGGGCTCTGATTCAGCCCAAGCCAGTGAAGACAAGAGGTTGTTATCTCTTCCTTTTATTATTTGGTGCCATGTGAACTGGGAAGCCCAGCCCAGGACCCCAGAAGCAAAAGTTTGCTATGAAAAATGACCAGCATCGTTATTAACAGTCCCTGAGCTGTGCTGAGGACTGGTTGACCTATGGAGCCCACCTCCAGTTTCATTCACTGACTCTTCAAGGCAATATCCTTCATCGTGAAGTTCTGGAAATAACTGTTTCTATCAGAACTGCTTCTTCTTTTACATATAGAAATGAGATCAACACAGCGCATTTGTTAACGTGAAATTCACACAAACTCTCCAAAAATAATCTGTCCTTGCTGAGAACTTTTGAAAAGGGAATTCAGGGAAAATGTATTTAATTGTGCATGCAAGAACTGGAATACAGCAGGAAGAGGAGACAGGCAGGGAAAAAAAATATACTGCAAAAGAAAAAAAAGAAAAAAGTGTTTGGCTTTTTTGCAGAAAAAAAAGTGTTTGGCATCTTAAGAATGAAGCAGCTTCCTGTGCAGCCAGTTATCATGCTCCAGCCAACACTGCCACCACACTCAGCAGCCATGGTATCAGTGCTCTTATAGTTTGTCATCTAATATAAAATAATACAGTATTATTTGTTTTTTTCCAGTAAGTACGGTGGTGCTGTGCTGGTTCTCTACTATTACAAGGAACCAAAAGAGGTGAAGCTGTTTCTGCAAATGAACATTACTGCTGGTTAAGAGAAAACCCGTGGCAATACACTGCTCAGCTCTTTTAAGCAGCAATAGTATAATGACTGAATAAACACAGCAGAAAAGTTAGGCCACTGCAAAATGATCATCCAGAGGGCCTCCTAGAGAGTCAGTGGACCCAATTCCATGTCTGTTTGGTGGGAGAGCAAAGCACTGATCTCAAAATACTCCAAGCATACAGGTTCACCCATGTTCTCTCCACATTTGCAGGCAGAAGCATTTTCCTCACAGACTGAGGTCGGGCAGCCTATGTAGAAGACTTTTCTGCACAACTGGGAGAGGGGAGGAAGGGGGAGACTGTCAGCTTTTTTAGGAGGTGGAGGACCTGATTCTGAATGCCTGATGTGATACCAACAATACGATTTTTTTGTGAGCTCTCAAGTCCCTTCAGCTCCAATTTATTTCAGTCGAGATTGATTTTTTTTCCCAGATTGAGAACTCGCCGCCTTGAGGCCAATTTTATGTATTCATTCCCAACCATCAGAAGTGCAATCAAACTGAAATAACAGCTGCAGGTAATTTGGGAAACAGTCAACTGACACTCACCTCCTCCCCCCTCTACCACAGCACACCTCGTTTGTGACCATCAGATCTTGGTTCTGATTTACATGAGAACTGCGCTGGAGACATTACCATGAGTATGTCAGATACAGACAGCTGTCAAAAGCTGCAAAAAATAACCACTGGTGTGAAAAGAACCTAAAGGCCCAACCCCACAGGTATTCACTCGTGACAAAGTGTCTCTCATGCTGGGCTGAACTTAACGGGATTTCTTGCCCAAATATGTCGTATGGATGTGACTGAGAATTAGGAAGATCAGGCCCATAATTTCTAACAGCAGAAAACAGTTCTTTAAAACACTTCCTACCTTTAGAAATCAATCAAGCAAGAAATTAGAAGGGGGAAGGAAGTATCACCAGGCTTTCAGAAACATCCCTTAACTTTCAGCACTTGCTTGGTAATGCCAACCCATCTGTTTAAAACAAAGTCTTTTCTCTGCACAGATCTTATTTGCAAACTAGAGCATATATTGGAATTTTTTTTGCGGTGCCAAAGGCATGGTGGCCGCTCATTTATTGTGTTCCTTGGTTTCTTACTTGTATGTTGCTACCAGGCAAGGTACCAATGCCGTCTTTCCAGTCTAAGGCACTCAGTACATCGCAGTCTGCTGCCGGGACGGTGACGATTCTCTCCGAGACATTCTGTTCCATCTCTCTGCTTAGTCTTTGGGATCTTTATTTAATTTTAAGAAAGAAAACTAGGGCTTGAAAACAAAACAAAACAAAAAAAGAGGCAGAGAATAAATCCTGGGTTCTCTGGATTCAGTGGGAGTTTTGGTCTGGATATTAGCAGTACCAGGATTTAAAATGACAGAATCATAAATACACAGGAGCATGCACAAACTCATATCCCATATCCACTGTGACCAATCTGTACAACTCGTGGAGTAGCAGCATCTGTTGCCAGGTTGCTCTATACTGCTGCAGTGCTTAGGCTCTATGCTAGAAATCCTGTAAAGCTCTTAAAATGCTTTTGGTGCATGCGCTGCCCTCGTCTCCCAGCAAATGAACTATCAGGCTCCATTAGAAGAGCGGACTAAAAGCCATACAACTATCTGAGCCCCCAGTTCCCAAATATTCAATGATTATTGTGGTAGACACTAAACGAACACCATAAATTAACTGTACAGTACTGCCCTTTAAACGTAACGTGAATATTTTCAATCTGTGAACATCACCGCTTGCCTACAAAGAACAGATTCACAACCTTCCCTTGAACTGGCAGCACTGCTGGATTTTAGGGGTGTGAGCTCCCGGATTTCAGCAGTGTGAGCAAACCCGCTGTTCAGTTCCCCAGAGCAGAGCCCAGGTGATAGGTCTGACTGCATTCCTGCCGAAATGGGTCAGAACTGCCCTGAGTGGGGACCTCTGCTCTGACTTCTGAATTCCCGAGGTCGACAAGGTTGCTCTGAGCTCTTAACCCAGCACTAAAAGCAGGCACCATCCAAGAACAATTTGCTCGATCTGCCTCTGGCAGACTGTTTCTCCCCGTGAGTACTGAAAAGAGCTTTACAGTGACAAGGCTGGGGCAGGTTTTAACTACCGGGTGCTTAAATTTGGGCAGGCCAACTCCACTCCTGACCTGAAGTCTTCCACGTGCTAGACCATCTATCTGCAGGCTGGGAGTGCAGGTTTATTCCAGCCAAAGGCAAAACCACAGACCTGATGCAGGGTAACTGACGACGTCTGAGCATTCCTGAGGCTCCAATTCAAGCACACCAGCTCTCTGTGATAACCTTACTGAGGTCAAAAGCAGGAAAGATGCACGTGGACTGCACTCCCAGGTATCTTGGGGTATCACAGTCTAATCCCTGCAGGATTTGCTTCTTTTTTCTCCCCCAGGTGTAAAAATCCAGCTACTTACAGTCCTGCCGAAGCGTGAAGCTTAGCAGCACGCATACGGCCCAGCGGGATGGGGCCAGGAGGGTGCAAGTGGGAAGCAGCAAAGCTGTGGGCACCTGCTCAACTCCCAACGGTTCCAACGGACCTGTGGAACCTGGAGATGCCCCGCGGCGCCCCCAGCTATGTGTACAGAACCCTCCCGCCCCCAGCTTCATGGAGATTCACCCCTCCAGTTAATTTCTGCTCCGGTACCGTGGTATCGAGCGACCGCAGCCGAAGGTTCACTGTACGTTAATATTTGATGTAGCCTTGTACGTTTGTAAACACTAGTTTGTAGCCTACGCTTTGATGCCAGTTCCAACAAGGACAAAAACATCGCTTTTTAGATGTTATTCTTCGCATTCAGGCTCTAAAAATAAAGAAGCTGCAACACCAAGACTATTTAGGGAGCTCCCTCGGGGACGAGGGGTTTGGAATTTGGAAAGTACTCGGACAGAACCTGAGCAGAGGTAATTAAGCTGCAGGATTTATTTAAAATGGGACCAGGAAAACTGTCAAGAAGTATAACAAACCAAACTATCTTGTACTACCCGGAGAAGACCCAATACGATAATGGGCCTTTTTCATCTCTTGTGCTTTATAAATCTATTAAAAGCCCTAGAAAAATGTAATGAAGAAATTACTGTTCTTATAATGCTCCCTACCAGTACAATCTACAGTAAAACCAAGATAGCCCAATAAAAGGGAGCAAACTGTGCAATTAAAGACAGCAGAATCTAACTTGAAACATTTTGAAGAGCCATGAAGAGCACAAATGCTTCCCATTTGTCCCTATTTGCGTGATTGCTTTTCATCCTCAACATTAGACGACTCAGAAACAATGCAAAGGAAGATATAGAAAAACTACGATGAGTCATTCAGTCCCAAGGTGGAGATTCAGATTTATTAAATGATAAACGACTAGCGTGCTGGCAGAGATAATAGTTCATAATTAATATGCTACCACCCAGACCTCTGTGCTTTATCTTTAGATAGGGAACCCATAGGAAGAGAAAGTCAGAAATACTCGTTTCTGCCACTGAGCCACACTGCAGCCTTGGGAAACTGCTCCATCATTCCTGTAGAGAACCAGCTTTGGCTTTTAACATCCATCTTGCCTTAGTATGGAAAAAAAAAGAAAAGAAAAAAGAAAAAAGGCACAAGTTCATACAAACAAATAAAAGCGTGAGGGCTAAATGGGTGGAGTGGGGTTCATTATCCTTCCCTGTACACCATCAGACCTAACGGGAAGAGAAACATTTCAGCAGAAATTCCATTTCACATGCTGCCAGCTTCACTGCCAACAGCATGAGGATTTCAGGGTCTTTATATAAGGGTAAAATGTGAGAAACGCAGCGGGGTAATAAATCCAGAGGCTGTAAATCAAGTAACAACAATCTTAAGTTCGCAGCCCTTCTGGCTGAGCCTCGGTATACCAGCAGGCAAAATTCCATTCGAGAAGCAGCTGGCATCAAGGAAACCATTTGATATTGTGCTGCTCTGGGAATAATCCACTTACAAATCACCCTTCTTTCCCGAAACAGAACGGGAAACCTAGCAAAGCTGGGCATTTCAGTCAGTGCAATATATATGCACTCAAGCAAGCTGGGATTCGGAGCTCTGTGTATCCCCAGCTTCCTGTAAGATTTGGTAGAGTTATCTAACACCCAATATATTATACCTGCCATTCATTCTTACGACGTTAGTGGAATTTAAACAGGGGGAAAAAAAAATTTAATGACTTCTCGCAGGGCACAACTAATCCGGTCTCAGGAGCTGCTTTGAGAACTTACCAGTTCAGACAAAAATTGTTTGCCTGTCCTCTGCTATGACGATGACTGATGATCTTTTACTTACCCATCAAAAAATATTACTCACCTCAGGCAAGTAATATTTTGCAAGGCTGAACTAATACCATTACCAGAAGCCCAGCCTCACCTCCATCAGCCCAGCCAGGGATTGAAATGAACTTTCAGAGGCTGCAATGGAACCACACGACCACATTTCAAAAGAAAGCGTTTGTAGCCACCAGCAAGCATTTAATGGCATGAGTAAGACATAGCTGCTTTCGCTATCTGCTATGTCAATGAAGGGAAAAAAATGGGCTTACAGCACAGGTATGAATCGAGGAGACACAAGCAGGTCGTGTTTTAGCTCTGCCACAGGACCACAAAGACAAACTAGTTTGGTTTTAGGGAGTTCGCGGTGTTCATTTGTACAACACAGACACTGCAAGGTCACTGGAAACACGCGCTAATGTATGGATTATGCCTACCTGTTATTGTGCTGGGAGCCTAACAGTCAGGCAGCGGGGCCACACGACTTTAATCAATTTATACGATCAGTCAGCAATATTGTGAGTTCCCTCTAAACCTAGCAGCTGAGCCTGGTATTAAGCCCAGATCAGCATCACAGCTCGTAAGCTGCTGTCTCTTGTTTCTTGACACAGTCGTGTCAAACTGAAACGACAAACAAAAAAAAGCAATACACACACACTCAGTTCAGCTGACACAAGAAGGCAGCTGCACAGGCTGCTGGTGGCACGAACACCCGCTCTGCAAGGAACCTCTCCTGTTCCTCGCACAAACCCACCCTGTCGTGGGAGCGCTGGGAAGCGAGCAGGTGGCACGGCACAGCACGGCACGGCGCAGCGCTTTGCTGCCCCAGCTCACATGTTTCCAATACCATCCTTGGATCACGCGCAATTGCACTCCCTTTGCTACCTTTCTCTTTACATTTGTGTGACATCTCGACGTCAGCAAGAAGTCTTCCTCCTGCCCTTTTTCTTGCAGAAGGTGAAGGAGGCATTTGGTGCCAGGCTGCAGAGCCTCCTGCCAAGAGAAGGGAGGGCGCAAGGAAGGTACAAAACCTCCTTTCATGTCCGCAGTTAATGCTTGCTGTCAGCAACACGATTAATTTCATTTTTATAATTTCATTTTTATAGCTTTCATTAAATTCATTACCGTCAAGCTTCTTCTCCCCAGCTCCTCGTGCTCGTGAAAAATGGGGGTTCTGGGGAAGGAACCGGGCACTGAGGAAGCACAGCAGGAACCAAAATGCCTTCATCATCGTGCTCCATGTGGTTGAGGCCGAGAGAAGGCTGTGCCACCACTGGTCCCAGCCTCTCTACCAAAGAGAGCCACTTGTAACCCCACAGTACAACCACTTGTAACCCCACAAAACACACACCCAGCAAGGAATTGCAATGCCACACAGAAGACGGACCCCACAACTACTGCCACGTTCACAACCCCGGGAACGGTGACCTAAAATATTCCCAGTAAGATACTCTACGTTTTGCCATTTCTAAATCTGCACTCATCTCTACAACGCCAGATGCAAGATCTAAATACCTTCCATCACTCTTGATCAGAATCATTTTCACTCGGAATGTAACGACCTGTAAGGAAGCTTTAAGATTTGCGATTCAAGAGAAAGTCTATTTTGTGGCAACATAAAAATTGTAGTGCTGGGGGAAAAAAAAGTGTTTCTTCTAATGGAAAACTAAAAGTTCAGCCACCGCTTAAACGTTTAACTAAGACACAAAGAATTAATTTCGCAATAAAACGTGCTCTTAAATGGGATGTAGTTAATGAAAACAAGAGGAGCATGCCGTTACCCGTAACATCTTGTTGTCCTCCAACGTGTTGATATCTACGGTTGCGTGTTGGCTGTAGGCTTCCAAACAGGAATTTTAAAGGGATGTCAAAGCTCTGCACTAATTGTTTGATTTGCTTCTGTTCTGAAGCTACGCTATTACATCGTGTTTTACTGAATATTCATCTTATGCTTTTTGGGGGAAAAATTAAGGTTGATTATCTCAACCCCAAATGGCTGGCATTAAGGCGACTAGTATTAATCTCCAGAACTACCTGTACCTACAGCAAACCAGTTTTTAATGTGTCATACTGACATCAACAACAATTGTTCCCTGTTGAGTAATGCATGCTTAGGTCAAGTGTTTCAAAAGGAAAAAAAAAAAGTGCCCAGAACTGACAAAGCACGATTCAGAGTACAAATAAGCGTAGGCTTGCTGTTCAGACCCATTTGATGCTGAAGTCAATAGGCACAACGAGCCAGAGTGCCCATATTCCGTGTACATAATTGTGCAACAAAAACTGCAAACCAGATTTTTTTTCTCCAGTATTTGTTTTCTAAATAGCTTGGTATAGTATGCAGTCAAATTGGTATTTTTAGATTTAACATTACTAGAGAATGAAGGAAGTAAAGTACAATCTGGCAGAGACAGCCATACGAAAATATCCAAACTTCTTTCAGTGAGCTGTATATACAGGGGAAAAAAGAATCAGAAAAAACAGTTAAGCATCACATGCCTTCTTTGTGCTGAACACAATGCAGAACTGCAAAAATATTGTTGTCCCTGCTGGAGCAAAGGTTAAGTCAAAAAGGAACCTTCTTAGAAAACCATCTGAATATGAAAAACTAAGTGTTTAGTCAAGGAACTAATTAAACAAAAACCTAAAGAAGTATTTTTTCAGGTACAAAACAAACAAACAAACAAAGACTTGCAAACATATATTTTCCATCCCTCCTTTTCCATCAGAAGTTTCAGAAGGGATAAATGGGTAGCTATCACAGTCACAAAGGGTGAGCAGAGGAAGAAAGCTCGCAAATTCCATCAGCAATGTTGCTGTATTTTAAGTGCATTGTTGACTAAATAACACGTTAAATGCAAGCGAGTGACAACCAAACGAACAGGTAAACAGGCGAGGGCCTCTGCCTTTTTTTGAAGGGGCAGAAAAAGGAAAACAAACCCACCACCTTCACTGAACTGGCCTATTTTCTATGCATTTCGTTTATTTATTTGAAAACTTCTTATGTGTTCCAGTCCTGTGCTACCTCATTTGCAAAGCTGCATTGTGCCAACCTTAAATACATCCTCCACAGGAGGGGATGGATTTCCAGTGCCGAGAGGGAAAGGGGAGCTGAGGCTCCTGCCCGCTGCTGTCCCACCGGCCCCAGGGATTGCCTGGGAGCGCAGCACGGGGACAGAGGAGCTCCTCCGGCACGGCAAGGGAATTCAGCACTGCCAGGGAAGAGGCTGAAACACCCGTAGCTCGCCGCCTAAATTCACAGCAGCTATGTTCTCCTGGCCCAGCTCCTCACCATTCAGCTTCTGGAGACACCAGAAAGCAGCACCACGGGGCCCGAACTTGGGCAAGCCGTCCAGGAAAAGAAAAAAAAAAAAAAAAAGGCCCAAATCAAGAAACCAACAAACTCCGCATAAAGAAAAAAGAAAAGGACACAGATGCACAAAGACCCGGAGCAGCAGGACCACAGGAGGGGCTATCGCGCACTATTTGAGAACCCACTCTGATGCAGGCTGGAAGCCAGACGCAGCCCTGCAAGCCTCCCAAAACTCCCGTCTCCACGAGCCCCGCTGCAGAAGCAGATCAGTCACACAGCACCCACCAGCAGCGCCCGTCCTGTGCCAAGGGGATCCCGGCTCCGCACCGCGCTGCCGCACGCAAGGCAGCGCCGGTCTGCCTCCTGCCACACAAGCACGAGCTCTGCTGTCGCTTATGTTCAGGTTTCTTGCTTAAATCGAGCATTTTGTTTAGTTTAAAAGCTACAGCTATCAAAACAGACGCTGTGTGTTTCATGAATACAGCTTTGGCCTGTTTGCTTAGATTTAGGTTTACCATGCCTTTATCCCATCATTTAGCTTGATTCAATCAGAAAATTAAAAAATAAAATAAAATAAAATAAAACCCTCAAACAAGATAAGCCAAAAGGTGCTAAACCTAAAAATCAAATGGCCTTTCCAAGGAGGGAAAGTACTTTGCCTATAAGCTGAGCCATCCTCTGGAAAGCACTCTGCCAAATTTCTAAGTTAAATTGCAGAAGAGAAGGAATTAAACTTTAAAGACAAATCCAACTATCATGACAGAAGCTCAGCTGCCACCTCTGCAGTGACAGACACCTGGATCTAACCCTAGACGGGCCATGGCAGATCTCTAACCGGGATGTTCTGCTCAAAACCATGCCACCATCGGAGCGTACCAGTCTGCCCATCGAGATGTTTCCAGCACCTTTCTGTAACAAAAGAGAAGCACATCTGCACTCACGCTTCACCTGCTGAGCAGCCAGTGCTACTAATTAGGAAGGACGGGGTTTGCTGGGATCCCCGGTCGCTGCGGCTGCTAATTGGTTCCAAGTGCCGAGCTGCCGGCTGCCAGCGTTCATTACCAAGTAAACAGTTGGTCATTTTTCCTCCCTGTCTCTGATCTAATTCCTCTACCCACTGTGCTACCCTCTTCCCTCTCCCCTGCCTCGGGTGGCACGTGGCACTGAGACGTGCTGCTGGAGGCTTGAGAAAGACGGGAATGGATTAAACACCATAAACGAGGGGAGAGAGGGAGCAGGGTATGTGCGGGGCAGAACTGACACCGTAATTCAGAAATCTCCTCGTTATTCTGCAGGAGATTATAAACATGCACAGCAACTGCCGCTGCATTTCAGTCTGGTTTTGACCCAGTCTGTGTTCTCCTGAAGTTCAAATCCTGCAATTGTAACGATGGAGCTTAGGTCTCCCAGCATCAGGCCTGCTGCACATCTCACCTCTCAAAAAATACCACAGCTCATATGGAAAAGGACAAGGGGGTTACACTGAGGCTGTACCCTCAAATTCATACCCCCACAATACAACGCCATCACACTTGGAAGTGTTCAGACTAAAAGCTTTGCAGGATGATAGAAGAGAGGTAAAGAAGAGAGGTAAGGGAGAGCTAGACCTTCTCCTACTGATAAAACAACAAAATTTCAATTTGACCGTTATAAACCAAAATTGCAGATGCTTTTTAAAATAAATTCCAGGTGCTACTTTACATATAATCAGTCTAAAGATGAATGGTCCTACAACTTCCTTAAAATTCCAGCAAATAAAGAACTGGTGGAAAAATGTACAGGCAATCAGGGCCCAGCACACAGCATGCCTGAGGCAAACAAAACACACCCTCAGGTCAGGAGAAGTCAGCTGCTCAGGAATTGTCTGCAGAATACACGTGTTCGTAACCACTCATCATTCCGCAGCTTACCTATTATGGCAATAAAACAACGAAGGCAAGACGAATTAACTCCGGCCAGGAAAAATGGAACTGGTGCCGTGCAACCTGTCCGTTGGTTGTACCGAGCTGAACGGGGCAGCGCACATCCAGGCTCCGGTTCCATCTCCGTACTCACGATAAATTACAATTTATTTGACACACGTTCAGCCTTAATGGCATTACTTGCAGAGTTAAGGTGCAATCAATTTCAGGCCAAAACTAGAGCACAGAGGACAAAAATGTCCCCTGTTATAATTGCACCTGTAATTACTTCATAAGCCTACGATCCAGCAAATCACCCTGGGGACTCGTACTAATTATTATTCCATATCTTATGACACCAGGTAGAAACTTTCACTGAGGAAAAGGCTGTCCCGACCCTGAAAAGTGTGCAGTCTAACTAGATGGGGCAAGGAAGAGCAGGAAAGCACGGCTCTGGTGCTAACGAGACGGCTCAGGACTGCCGTTAAGCGCCCGGTGTCAGACGAGTTTCCAGCATCAGGCACCAGTCTCCTCTCCGTTATGTTTCTGTCCTATTAGACAATAAGACACGTACCAGAGAGGTCTCATGCGATTTGGCACTAAATATCAGAGCTCTTTATCCCTTAATCCCAACTACAGACAAACGTGTGTAAGGATGTGTTATTTTTTTTCTATTTTTTTTTTAAACTCATCTAGGCAGTACTTGAATGAATTACAGGAAATGTTTTCATATTAAAAATCTAATCCAATTCCTTGCAGCGCTGAGTGTCAATAAAACTGTCCTAATCCCATTCTTCTGCACATCAAACATCATTAAGATCGTCCCATGCTAATCTTTACGTGGAACATTGATCAATATTTTTGAAGTTTTAAATTTATGACTGTATTTATCTGGCACCGGCCTTCCCTCTGTTCATAAAATCTTGATGTTATCAGTTCTCACCTTTTCTTCTGGAGAATTTGCTTTTGGAAAGCTTGACGGCATTATTTCCTCATGTTAAATCTCAATTTCCAAACTTAAATCTTGGCTCAGCCTGCACAAATCTCTCCGTTATTCCCCTGTATTGTACCATTTTGCAGCGTTTGGGGGTTTGCTCACGCCAACCCCAGCCCCGCTCTCCTCAACCCTTCCGCCAGCAGCGGTCCGCAGGCCACAGGACATGAAAACCCCAGAATGTAAATATTTAGGAAAACTTCGCCCTGCGACCACCACAAAGTTGGCTTCCCCACAGGCTGCGGGCACTGGTGACGGGGGGAACGCGACGCCCCGTGAGCGGAGCGCGGCTCCCTCACAGCCCCGCGGTGTCTCAGTGACTCGCTGAGGGACTGGGGGGAAACCAACAACCCCACCCAGCCCCGCGGTGCTTAAACCCCCCGGCAGGGCGCGGCTTCAGGTCCGGACACGGACCGCGGACCCGCAGCAGAGAACTCCCGCAGCCCTCCGGGGCTCCCTGTGGCGCCGAGCGGCGTCGAGCAGCCGAGCGGCCGAGCCCGGCCAGTCCCCCCCTCAGGGGCACCGCGGAGCTCAGCCCGGCCCGGGCGCCCCCCGCCGCCGGAGGCGCCATTTCCCGCAGCCCCTTATCCACCCCCCGCCCCGGCCCGAGCCCCCTCAGCCCCGCCGCAAGATGGCGGCCCCGCCGCCCGCCGCCCCTCGCCGCCACTCACCGGCGGCCCGGCCCGGCCCGGCCCGGCCTCCCCGGCCCTCCCCGCGCTTTTCTTTGCGCCTCAACTCCGGCAACAAGCGGCTCCCGCGGCCCGCTGCGCGCATGCGCCCACCGACCGGCCCCGGGCACGGCCCCGGCCCCGGGCACGGCTCCGCTGAGGGCAGGGAGGGGCCGGGGCGGTGGCGGGGGCGGGCCGGGGCGCTGGGGGAACTGGGGACACTGGGGGTACTGGGAGCACTGGGGACACTCCGGGCACTGGGAGGACCGGGTGTACTGTGAGATACGAGGAGCGCTGGGGGGACTGGAGGCACTGCAGTGGGGACACTGGGAGCAACGGGGACACTGGGAGATACGAGGAGCACTGGGGAGACTGGCGGACACTGGAAGCAATGGGGACACTAGGGGCACTGGGAGATACTGGGGGGGACTGGGAGCACTGAGGACACTAGGGACGCTGGGACACTGCTAGCGCTGGGGGACACTGGGAGCAATGGGGACACTAGGGGCACTGGGGGGACTGGGGGACACTGGGAGAGACTGAGGACACGGCACTGGGAGGACTGGGGACACTAGGGGCACTGGGAGGACTGGGCG
Organism: Cygnus olor; assembly: GCF_009769625.2. Lineage (NCBI taxonomy): Eukaryota > Metazoa > Chordata > Aves > Anseriformes > Anatidae > Cygnus > Cygnus olor. The sequence continues at coordinate 4,894,508 of NC_049191.1, forward strand.
GGACACTGGGAGACACTACAAGCACTGGAGACACTAGGGGCACTGGGACACTGGGAGCGCTGTGGGACACTGGGAGCAATGGGGACACCAGGGGCATTGGAGGACGCTAGGGGCACTGGGAGCACTGGGGACACAGCGCACTGGAGGACAGTAGGGGCACTTGGGACACTGGAGGCACTAGGGGACACTAGGGGCACTGGGGACACTGGAGGATACTAGGGGCACGGGGGGTTATAGAGTTGCTGAGAGCGCTCTGTGCACTGGGGACACTGAGCACTGGGGACCTGGGAGTACTGGGAGTTACTTGGGTGCTGGGGGCACTGGGGACCTGGGGATACTGGGGCAGGGGGGCACCGTGGTACTGGACACGCTGGGGACTCTGGGGCCTGTCGCGGAGCTGAATGGCTCCAGCTCACCGAGGGTCTTGCACGAGGCCGCCCGAAATGGCGGTGGGGAAGCGGAGCCCTCCGTGGGTATCAGCGCCAGCATCCAGCCAGCAGTGGCCGAGGCGCTGCCCTCCGTCACCGGTTCCCCCATCAGTTATTAATAGAAACTACTTCGCCCTCCTCTCTTGTTTTTCTTTTCACCTGGGAATGTTGGTTTTGTTTGTATTTGAATTTTTTGAAACAATAAAAGAAGGGGTGGTATTTTTTTAATGACACTTTTTTTTTCTTTTTTCCTCTAGTAAGACGGGAAAAAGTATGAGCGGGCCCCAAGCTGTGACAACTTAAACACAATGGGATCTCAGGAAAATAATAAATGAGACTTGCAATGGCTCATTTGAAATACACATCGTAATATTCCTCATCCCTAGAGTGAGGCACATAAAACAGCCGTCTTTAAAATTAACTCAGAGAACAAATATATTTCTCCCCTCTTCTGCATCAGCAAGTTACATCTAAAACACGGGGTTCTGCAGGCTCAGGGCGCTCGCTTGGTATTGCTGAGAGCCCCGTTTAAGGGCTCCTCACCCTTCTCACACCAGTTTAAAGCCTTGCTGATGTGCACTTTCCCCCCTCGGAGCCCTCCTACACTTTGCGTTTCCCCTGTAGGATCCATCTCCCACCTCTAATCCAGATTTTGGGGCTTTTTCTCAGAGCGTCAGCACAGGTATCGCCATCCTACAGCTGGCGCCTCTCGTTTTTTGCATTGCTTTTCATTCTTCAAAGCGAAATGTTAGGATGTTCTGCTGAACTTGGGATGTTCTGCCGGTTCTTCCTCTCCAACCACGTGTACACCATCATTATTATTTTTGTTGCTGCTATTGTTGTTGCACTACTTGTGATTGCACCAGGCTGCCGTGCAGTGCCGGGCTAGCAGCAGGGGAAGCTGCAGCCTGGAAATTGCAAAGTGCACTTTGCCAAAGGTTTTGATGCAAGAACTATGCTTCCATTCAAAATTAGCAGGGAAGACTCGCTCAGTGATGTTCAGAACCAAACATTAAATTCACCCCGTAACAGAATCGAATGTTAAGTTCACTGCAGGCACAGAAAACAAGCAGCAACGCGGCTCCTCTCACCTCAGCAGTGCTCTGTCCTGCAGAGGCCAGCTCCACGTGAGCAGTGGCGTTCCCCAAGCCATAGGAATAAGAAAAAAGAAAAAAAAAAAAAAAAAAAGCCTTTTATTTTCAGCTCTGTTGTTTTGCCGTTTTAAAATGCTGCAGGCATATTACGGTAGTGCAAATTTTGGATGATGCCCAATGCCAGCACCTTGAAACCCACTCCCTGAGCACCTCTGCTGGCTCCTTGAGCTGTCTGACGCATGCCACAATTTGCGTGGGGTTTCTTACCATGAAAGACAGCATTTAGGTACTTGATAGATCATTACAGGAGTCACATCAGCTGTTGCTGCTTTTTCTTCTCCTGCTGCTTTTCAGAACAGCTCTGAGCAGGGCTAGTTAGAGGGCCTTAGCCTTGGAAAGAAGTAGAGAGCCTGGGGTCCTGCAGAGCCCACCAGCAATGACCATCATCATCATCATCATCCTCAGCCCCACAGCACTGGGCTGCAGTGGGGCCATGACTCTTTCCTTGGACAACGCAATCCCATACAAGGAGGCCAGGGCATGGGGGACGAGGATGCTTCTGGAGTCACCACCCCGCAGGCAGAAGGTGGAGGAAATAAGGCTTTATTTTTTCTGTTTTTAAATACAAACTTTTGTAGCATTTGTAAACAGTGGAAGCAACCCCTTTTATGTGCTAAATCCTGCTTTAAAGATTGCTTTGCTCAAACCTGCTTTGTGGTGGAAGAAGAAAGCCCCAGCTGAGGCTGGGAGCAGGGCGAGGGGGTTGGAGCTTGCTTTGTTCGGTGGCTCAGCACAGCTACGGCCTGCCCAGAGTATCACCAGGCCCCTCCAGAGCACCAGACAGCCCCAAATAAGCCACTTGCTAGTTCTACTGTCAGTGCTGGGACTCTTTTACGGGAATGCACTGGGGTATTTGATACCCAAGGAAGAGCCATAGCCGAGAGTCAGGGCAGCAGCTTCACTGTGCAGCTCTGTGTTGGTTGAAGGTGATGAAATCTCCTCTTCAGGAAGCCATCCCCTGCCGAGCCTCGCTGCGCTTCTGCCTCCATTCCTTTCCCCACATCCCTTCTGGGCTGCTGCCAGCCCTGTAGCACAAACAGCAGCTGCGCCACGTGCCCGTGGCAGCACAGAGCGCTCCCGGGCTTGTTTGGCACTTCGTGGGAGCAACCTGGGTTGTGGCAAGCTGCAAGCAGCCCGAGGAGGACCCCCGAGGCTGCGAGCCACTTGCCCGGCTGATGGGGGATGCTGCTGCTGCTGCCAGGGCTGCTCAGTTGCTTCCCTCCCAGCTGGATGCATTTAGGGGCAAACCAAAGCACAAGACTGTGCAGATCCCCAGGGGAGCAAGCCCTTAAGCATACGCTTCGCTTCGTGTCAAGCAAAAGGAGAGCCCCAGGCAGTCGCTGGGATTACCCGTGTCTAAAAGGCAGCTGGATCGCAGCCTCAGAGCAAGGTTTGTTAAGGCAGCAGGAGCCTGAGTCACAGTTAAGTAACTCCGGAATCTGTCCAAGGCCCTGTCTCCAACCGTGCTTCCAGTGGGTGCCCCAGGTGCATCTTTAGATACTCAGGTGAGTTTGCTACAGAGCTCAGGCTGCACGACTCTCAAACACCTTTTTGGATTAAAATCCGCATCTTCTACCCCTTGCTAATTTGCTTGCAGCAATCAATCATCTGCTTTGAAAACGGCAGGATCAAAAGCAGGGAACTCACAACAACGAATTATGTCCAAACACTGCTCTAATTCCTTACTGCACGTACAGAAACTTCCCTGCAGGGCAGGTGCCAGCTCCTTCTGCATGGCCCAAGGTGCTTGTTTGTGCAACCTCAAAGGAGTTTTTGTCTTTCTTGGTGCAGAGACCATCTCTTACCGGGCACAACAAGGAGTTTACATCTTCACTAAAGGTTTTCCACGTTCCTCCATCGTCAAACACCTGTCCTTGGGTATTTGGGGAAACACACTTCTCCCAAAGGGCTAATAGCACCCTCCCTAAAAACAAGCACACTTCACTAGGAGCAGCCTTGGCTGCCAGACAGCAAAATCCAGAGTCACTTCTTAAAACGTTTGCCTAGACAATCATTTGCAGATTTGGTTAAAGATAATTTTTAAGCTAATTATCCCCTATTAGCAATCATCTTGCCTCGTTTGGTTTGTTTTAAACAGCAGAAGGAATTGCAAATATTGTGAGTGCCTAAGATGTTAAAGCACTAAATACATAACTGAAAGTCTCAGACTTCTGAAGAAATTAAATATCACTTCCACTGAGCTTTCTCATGCCGCTGTAGTAATATGACATTTGATAAAGCCTGAGCCACTCACCAAGCCCTGACCCCTCTTAAACTCTACAGAAATATTTTGTGTTGAAGGCTACTCTTGTGATCTATCACCCTTTCATCTTTTTAATATGGCAGTACAAGTTTCAAATGATCAAATTAGACAAAATTACTTGCTCCTATGAAGTTAACAACTAGCTGCAAAACAACTACCGTCAGAAGTAAGGTTAGCAGTTTGAAATTAGCTACAGAAAAGTTTTTGATAAAGCCATAGCTAACCTTGCTGCCAGACTAAGGAAGAACTAAAACTGTGCTTTGCCTGTTATTTTTGGGGGGCACCGTTGGCTCTAGAAGGCAGAGCAGGGTGCTGGGGATGTCAGTTCTTCATTCAAAGCCAACATAGGAACCTGTAGAAAGTTCAGTTTTAGTAATTTGCTAATGGTACAGCCATCAAACTGGGATATTATTCAGGACCATTTACAGTACTCCTGCTAGAAGCTGCCCTCCTTTCTCCCCAGGTCTCGAGGGATGCTGGGGACACACCAGGACAGCAGCACACCCGTCACATTCTCACTGCTTTCAAGTCCTCACTCCTCAGAAGGATGTCCTGCACCTTTTTCTTTTGTAAAGGCTCCCCCTAAAGCAGAGGTGCTTTGTTAGGAAGAAAAACTCCTGGAAAATACGTTGAGAAAAAATGAGCTGAGGCTCTTGCCTCAACTCCAAATCGCACTGTGTGTAACTAGAGAAGATGGATTCACAGCTGCGCAGTGCCCAGAACAAGGGCTTGTTGGTGCTATCCGTGCTCGTCCCACCTGGTTCAGGCTAACACCTTCTCATTTATAAAGTCACGGTTTGTAACTGAAATCCCAAACCCGCAATCAGGGATCGTGAAATCAAAGAACCACCAGAAGTAAACAGCTGCAGCAGCTTTGCGTCCTCCTGCTGAGTGCGCTAGACTAGAAAAACAACCGTAAAGGAACCATGCTTCTTCCCCCTTCGTTTCTCAGAGGTGCTGTAAGAAAGGCCAACTGTGCAAAAGAGGAAACAATTGAACTGATGTTTGACAAAAAAAAAAAAAAAAGCAAGAAGCAGAGAAGCACGTTCTCCATGCCAGCCAGGCTTACCTTCAGCATCAGCTGTATAAAGAGTAAAATGTTTTGGGACAAACAATGATTTGAGTTGACTCGAGTCTAGCAAGTTAAATGGTTGAAAAATTTTCTTCCTTGTATTATGGAAGCTGAAGCACACTTCATTTCGTTTATACAGACAATGGAAAACAGGCTTGTCACCTTCATTATTGTTTCTGGTTCATTTTCATGTATTCTTCTTATTGCAATGTTACAGCTCCAAACAACACAGTAAGTGTTGCTGGAGAAACAAGTTCTTTTAACTGGATTGTATTCGAGTGCCACGACTACATATAATATTAAGTGGCTTTCTAAGAGAAGAACCCATTCTTTAAGTAACTGTTCGTCAAATTCAAGCTTACACCAATCAATATAAAGCAGCGACAATCACAACACAACTTCATGTAACCACCGTCAAATGTCATCAAGCAAAAATAGTCTTTATTCAAATTTCATGGAAACAGGGATCACTGTACTTTGCAAGACGGGGAAAAATAAAATAAAAAAATTTAATATAAAACAAGGATATTGTCACAATACCAGAATATGGAACTCTACTTTTCCCTACAGATTACTGCAAGTACCTTTTTTTCCCCCTTTTGACTGTGCTATTCACAACTTTAAGTCCAAAAATATGAAACAAAAGTGGTATGAAACTTAAGACTAGCACTTCTACTAAATGGCATACATCAAAGGGCATCAATTGAAGGGCAAAGATTGTTGAAGCCATCATACCTACCTATCAGTCGTCATTGCAATCTCATAAACCCACCAAGGTGCACTGCTCATTCTCTGTAAGGCTCTTCCTGGAAAAAAGGGCAATTTCGGTGCTCTAGGAAGAATTATATTTAAGGAGAACCTTTCTACAGGAGAGTACATGAGCTGAACAGCCTTGCACCAGAGGGCATTACAGGGAGGGAGCAGTGCAGTTAACAGTGACAGACACACCGTCAGGGTAGTTAAAAATATACAGCATTGACATGTTTTCTACTTCAATCACTTGTGCTACAACTACCAAACATGTACAAAAGACTTCTCCGATCGTTCCAAGCATGGGTGCGGCAAGGTTAGGATCTGGAGCGAGACCTTGACCGTGAACGGGAGTGTGACCTAGAGGCAGACCTAGACCTAGACTTGGACCGGGACCTAGGTTTTGAAACAGATTTTGACCTGGAACGAGAATCTGATTTGACGTTTGGTTTTGACTTGGAAATTGACCTAGACCTGGAGCGAGACACCTGATGGGCAGCTGCATCCTCACCCTCCCCTTTTGCCTCCTTTTTGTCAGACTCCGATTTTAGATGCTCTTTTTCTTTGGAGACTGACCTGGACCGCTCATGGCTGTCCTTCCTTTTCTTCTTGCTACTTGATTTGCTGTCTCGCTTGCTGCGCCTCTTGCTTTTCTCACTCTTGCTGTGGCTGCGGCTCCTGCTTCTACTTCTGCTGTCATCCCTGCTTCTCTTCCTACTTTTCCTTTTGTCCTTACTGTGGCTCCTGCTCCTACTCTCGTCTCTACTCTTGCTCCTGCTTCTAGCCTTGCTAATGCTCTTCTCCCTGTCTTTGCTTCTACTCTTCTCCTTGCTCCTACTCCTCAAGCTCCCCCTTGTCTCTCCCCTGTCCTTGCTTCCACTCCTGCTCCTGCTTTTACTCTTCTCCTTGCTGCGGCTCCTGCTCTTTGCTTTCTCATCACTGTTATGGACAGTGCCCTCAGATTTATCTTTGCTTTTGTTCCGTGATTTCTCTGCACTCCTGCTGCGGCTCCTACTTTTATCCTCTTTACTTGGAGTCCTGCTTTTCTCTTTTTGGCCTCTGCTACGGCTCTTGCTTCGACTACGGCTCTTGCTTCTGGAACGGGACACAGACCTGGAAGTACAAAGGCAACACTTTAGTGCAGCTTGCATTTGACTACCACTCAAATACTGTGCATAAGGGAAAAGAAAAACAGTTTTCCCACTGCAAATTTAGGATGATGCTTCTCATTTAAGTGGGTAACCCGATTTGTTCCACCACAAAGACATACCTGGATCTTGATCTACTCTTGGAGCGACTACTACTGGCACTGCGGCTCCTGCTCTTATGAGAATGTCTGCTTCGAGAGCGAGACCTGGAACAGAATCAGTCAGCTCAACATTAACACACGACCATGGAGAGCTTGTGGTCTCATGGACCCACGTGGGTAAAAGCCCATAGTATTTAGAGCACCTTCTGAGCAGCAGAAAGAGTGTATAACACAATAAAGTTACGATTTAGAGTACCCTTCCCCCTGCTGTTCATCCCCCTGCTGCCATGTCTGCAAGCATGCAACACTGCAAATCTCAAAGAATTACTTAAGTCAGAAACCCTTTCCCAATCAAGTCAGAGGTTTGACTACAGCGAGACATTAGGATAAAGCTCTCTGCTCTTTCAGTACGGAATGCCGTTGGGCAACACCCACAGATGGTTTCCACTTTCCACCCTTCAAAAGCACAACCTGTTTGCCTGCAGCCTTCCATGAAGCTTTAAAAATTACTTGTAAACTAAGGGTCACTATTTTCTCAACCAGCTTTAAGTGGGACAGATGCAATTGGACTGCCAATGGCATGAAATCCTCCCACCCCTTTAGCTTTTGAGCACGTAGCCTATTTTCAATGACGTTTGGCAAAGGTCTTTTGAACTTCTGAGAAGCCCTGGAGCCCTCAGACAGGAGGCACAACACGCCAACATTTCCTTTACTGAAGGCAGGAACAGGTACGCTTCATTTTGCAGCTCATTGCTATGAACCAGTTACAGAGCTGCTATCTGCTGACCTGCACACACTGCTCATGAGTGCAGAGGACATGAGAGAACAGTGGGAATCACAAGTGATTGCGAGAGGAAAATCCACACGAAAACAGGCTTTAATTTTGTAAGCAAGTTGATGCAAGAACAGTAGAAGCTGGCCTGGACTTTACTACAACAAAGTTCTATCCCAAAATGGAATACGGTGCTGTGCTGAAGCACTTCTCTCGGTCACCTAAAGAAAGCAGTAAATCTCTAGAAACAGGGAATAGGTGGGGGTTTCCACACCGAGAAAGAACTGTTAGTCCTGGTGCTTGTAGCAGAACACAGTGTTCAGAGCAGAAGTGTTAAAAGTACCTTCTGTTTCCCTCAGTATGCACAGCTCCACCTGCCATGCCGTGCTCCTCTGCAAGACAGCAAGGACTAGACGACGCAGCTGGGAGCAGCGGTAGCACACTGTGTTTATATATACACATGTGTTTAGCCAGCGGTACCCATGTTCACTAAAGAAAACACCTCTGAGAAGAGGTTTCATTTCCCTTTGTTACTTCCTGGTAACTAATAAATTCTCAAAACCAGACTTATTGAGAACTCGGAACGCTTCCAAGGTATTTTGGAACCTGCTGCATATTCTTGTAATTGCAGTTAGATTCAGCCCGAACTACATTATAAAGAGACATACCTTGAATGGCTTCGGCTTCTGGAATAAGAGCGGCGCCGTCTTGATCCAGGTCTGTCTTCCACTAATCTAATCTTTCTGCCATTTACTTCTGTCCCGTCCAGCTTTTCAAGGGCTCTTTTCATGTCAGAATAGGATTTGAACTCAATCACACCTTCATTTTTCCTTCCTTTGTGTGCATCTGCATATGTCACTTCCCCTGCCTGACGCATATAATCCTGGAGGAAGAGGACAAAATAACCATTGCCTCAAATCCAGAGTCAGGCTTCCAGGCTCTCTTCATCTCTGCAATGATGCTTGCATAGCCTCTTCTGGTCACACTGACATCGGCAAGGGTTTTAACCAAACGGCATTTGCAGAACTAAAGCCAAGATTTCTGAGCAAGCCAAGTAGTACACTACAATTTCACATAGTTTGTGTGATGAGAACTAAGACAGCGTTGGTATTTTGAGGCAAATAATCTAGCGTCTCCCAATATCTAATATCAATACGGTCAGGACTATGATAAATTTCAAATTATAAAAGTGATTCAAGAAATAAAATGCTCTCTAAATCACGTTTTCAAATGTAACTTGGGAGAAGTAATGTACTTAAAGGTTAAATATGAAAAAAACGCCTCACACGGGCGAGAAGGCTATCGGCAAGCAGACTTCCCTTTGTCCTCCACCTAGGTCATTCATCTCATTCTGCTGGAAGAAAACCCCACACAAATAAGAGCTGAATTAATTTTCCTACTTCATGCTACCTGACTTCTGTGTTTCAGTTACTACACACATCCTCCTTGCTCAGAGCAAGCTGCCACACGGGGCCACCTCAGCCCCCGGGGACTTGGGCTGCAATGGGAACAGCACACACCAACTTGGTTCCCTTTGGTTTTGACCCAGCTACTCCCCTCTGAAGTACACTGAAATGAAAGCTGGTCAGAAAAGCAACGCATCCAGTAGGGGATTAACCATGCCATGCTCTACTTACAATTTTTAATACCCGAAGCAAAGACAAGCTATCGATGGTGTGAAGCATTAACAAAAGACATTGGAGTGATCTCAGTACGTACCTGAACTAGTGTTACAGTCAACTACAGACCAGTTTGTACTACGTCAAAGTTTGTTTAGAACAAATTTTACACATCCTTAAAAGAGAACCATAAAGAAAGCGTTCCTGTAAGAACAAGTGTTTTTAACCATTGCTGCTAGGTTTGGTAAGGAAGCTGTCTTTCTGCACCTGCTATTGGAATTCTGCTCCCTGTCCTGTTCCCCCAGTACACGATGCAGATAATCCTAAATCAACACTTCAGCGCCAGGGCACTCAGAGGTCCTGTTGTCTACACGGTGTTACCCAACACTTCCACTGCTGAGAATCACTTTCCATTCCTTCAGACTTGGAGAAAATATTAACTTTTGGCAGAGATTTTGCATGACTGCTCATTCTGGAAGCATCCTTTCCCTAAAGCTGCCTTCAAACAGCTTTTCACGGAGTGGAAATTCTTACAGAGATTGTGCAAGAACGATGCTATCTTTTCCAAACAGCTCCAGCACCTTAGAAGCTGATGGGTAAAAGCCAAATTGACAAGGACAAACTCCTTTGTCTCTAGTGAATCCTACCACTAGCCTGACTGAAGTCTGTTTTGACAGGGCTTGAAGAGAAGATACAAATCATCCGTACGTGATGTTGGTTTATTAGGGAGAAGTGTTTCTCTCCCATCAGCCAATGACACCAAGCCTGCAACTCCCAGTGTTGCACGCAACATTAGCGACTTTGTATATGCAAATAGCACACCTTCAGTCAATATTGATGTCATTACTTCAAGTCTACTTGTATGCACATGAGCACACAGACTTACTAACAAGTTGGAGTTGAAAAAAGACAGGTGTATATGAGTTTTCTTTGATGAAACAGAAGCTAACCTTTTTACCCTTTGTGCTCTTTAATAGAGAAAGGGTAAAGAAAGGGGCCCCATACCTTAAGATCTTGCCAACTGCAGCGGCTTGACAAATTTTCCACAATCAATCTGTATTCTGTACGGGTAGGAGGACCGTACTTATCTCTTCCGCTTCTTCTATAACCATATCCACCTTTAGGAGGTGACAAGCAGACAGCAGTACTTCAACTAGGGAAATGGAGCACTCACTCTACACCCCCAGACAAAAGCGTTCTGCCCCATATGTTTGCAAATCCATTAAAAACTCACCCACCCGCTAGTCTAAATTCAACCCCCCTTGTATAAAACGTTACGAAGATAAAAAGCATTAAAAAGAACTATTGCGAGCACATAATTAAAACAAAGCACAGAGTTATAATTACGATAAGATTAACATGCAATTAAGTTTAAATTATTTTTTTAAAAAAGTTTGAAAGAAGAAACCAAATTAAGCCAGTTGACTAATGTTACTTACATTGCTTACAGGTTTTCTGAATATTTGACATGAATAAAGATTTTCAGGCACCTATTTCAGATTAATCTCATCTGTCTCTAACCCTTGGGATCCTCACCACCCAGGTCTAATGGGAAAAGGTTGCGGTCGTCACATGGCTTCCTTTTTTGGTCAGCCAAGGGCCACAAGTTCAAAGAGCCACTCATGGAAAGGTAACCCAAGGTCAGCAAATGGAACAGGCAGTCATCTTAGCCTCAAAGGACTCTTTTAATTAAAACATTGAGGTCTTTGTTAAATCTATGTTAAACATCACATTGCAAATAAACCATTAAAATAGTTAAACGAAATGATAATAATAAAAATAGTACAAGAAAATGTGTTTATTCAATTTATCAATTAAAATACTTTAATACAACAAACAAGTTAAATGTTCAGATCAACAGTTACATTTACAGTTACAGAACACTATGCACAACTTCATAGATAAAAATATTTTTTAAGTTACTTTTAAAAAACAAGCAAAAATATTTTATTTAAAACAAGTCACGGATACAAATGCATTTTAGTGCTTACTGCGTCCAGAACCGTAACTGCTGTCACGCCGTGGGCCTCTGGCATGCTCAACGATCACTCTCTCCCCACAAAGATCTTTACCATTTAGCTCATAAACAGCATCATCTGCGTCTCGCAGATCATCAAACTCAACAAAGCCATACCTAGAGAGAGGGGAGGTGGGAAAGAATCGCTCAGAAGTGAACCGGAGGTGTCTGTACTGCAAACAGCTCATCCCAGGGCAGCTCTCTGCAGAACCCCGAGGGGTACACCTCTCGTGCCGTCCTGCAGATCCCCGAGGGGACCCCTCTTGTTCCATCCTGCAGACGAACGCCAGCTGCAGCCTGCAGGTCACGGCCACTACACCCACTACGTACGGTGCTCTGCTGCTCTATGCAATACATCTGCTCAACAGCAGTAAGGCTGAAATTGCATGTAACAGGTACTGAATTTGTATGATCCACGGATTAAGATTTACCCTGATTTTTGAAGAGCCTCTTGTTCCGTTCCTGGTTCTGTTGGGCAGCTACCATAATTCCTGCTCTTTAAATGGAAAAACTCAATCACCTCTGTAAATACACTTTGTCTGCACAACCTCTACGGAAGGTCCAGCAAGAAAGAAAATGTGAAGACAAGCCAGGAAAAGAGATTTTCTTTTAATTAGACTCATTTTGCTCTTAATACTGATGATATGGGTTGGAAAAGCACCACGCTCATACAACAGATCCTACACCTGTTGAAATATCTGCAGCTTCCCATACACTGCTGAGAAAGCGCTTTATGCCCAGCCAGTTTCTAACATCCTAGCTTTTCAGACAGCATGGGAAGCCCAAACCTTGGTATTGGATTTAAAATCCAGCAACAGTAACCAGGAACAAGTTCCTGGGATGAACCAAGAGTGCAGCTGTGGCCAAGATGCCTCACAATGGCAGCACTGGGTGCAGGTCCAGAGAAAAACAGAGAAAGTCTGTGTTTGAAAACATCCACTGCACTAGCCTTGCTCATGCTTTGAGATCAGACAGACCAAGTGCAAGAGGAAAATATGCAAATTAAAAAAAAAAATGACAGAAGTGCTTACTTTCAACATTCACATCAACTTTCTGCCATTTGTTTCCTCCTACCAAGGATGCAAAGATGCCTGCAGACCACCGCTTGCCTGGAAAGTTAAAGCCAGCATTTTCAGCTTCATCTTCAGAGGTGCCACAGACATCAGTGCGAACGTCAGGCTGCTGCAAGAGCCTAATCCCTGCTGGCTACAGATCTCAGAAGACTGAGCGTAGGTTTCTTAAATAATTTCTTACAGCTGGTGCTCAGGGACAAGCTGGTGACTTGCTTACGGTTGCAGAGCAAGTTCACCGGAGCACTGGAGTAGAACTCAATCCCGCCAGTTCCTAAACGGGCAGAGTTAAACACCTATTTTAAAAAACAACATTGTGTAAAATGCCCATTACCCAAACGGGTCTGACAAAGAGGACAGAAAGCATCAGAGCGCTGTTTTTCAAAGTTCAACGCCTATCTGCAACTGCAAATCATTTCTCCTTCACTTACCTAAGACCCAAGTCCAGGCTTCAGAGCCTCCCGTGCGATACCTGGTGATATTGCAGCCCTGGGCAGTACCGGAGCCTCTTTCCAGCTGGCTGCGACCTCTCTGGTTGCTGTGGGCAAACACAGACCCTGAACTCGGGTCTTAGCAAGCCAAGGGGGGAAACATTTGTGAGTGCTGGTGGTTTAAGTCATCCAGAATAACAAATCTACGACACGAAAATGCTGGCCTCCTCTTTTAGGTCACTAAATTTTTAAGCATTCTCACTACCTCCAACAAGCGATGAGCTGCCAGCAGCTAGAGCTTTGCTAGGTAACGTTACCCGCATTAACCAGAGTTAGGGAAGAATCCAGGGATCGCAGAGAGGTAGCTGCAATCTCATGTAAGCTCTACAGCTGCACAAACAAAATGTGTGATTGATTTATAACTGAAACAATCACAGTCATTATAAAACCATTCTGATAGGACCTTCCTTCTCTCTTCGCTTCGATTCCAAAAATAGAGCAAAGAAGCTCTTACGTTTAAATGAGATGTCACCTAAAAGCAATTACTTACAAGGTGAAGTGCCTGGCAGGCACCCGCCGTGCACCTTCAAGACACTAAATTTCCAGACAAAGCAACAGAGCAAGCATAGCGGAGGGATATCCGGGTTTGATCGGAGCACGGCACTGACCTTGCTCCTCTCAAAAATACCCCCAAGAAGGCTCCTGAGAAGCTCACAGTCCCCTGCATCACACATTGGACAAAACATGGCCCCATCAGCAGCACCTCGCAGTCCAGCATCCACGGGCTGAGCCCAGGCACTCAGCCTCCCTCCCCTGGGGGGTGCATTTTTGTTGTTGTTCCCCTCAACGCTCCCAGGAAGGTCCCACCGAGAGGATTTTGTCTGGCTAAACCTTGATGGAAGCATTACGCTCCTCCTCCTCACTTGTTCCAAAAGGAAATACTTAACATTTACCCAGCGCTGTTTGTTCTTTTCACCTGGGAGCACATAAAATGCAAGTAGCCCTAGAATAAGACGTTACTGTAATAGAAAAGGAAAAAGCAGGATTTACAAGATAAAACTTCCAGTTACTTTAAAAAAAAAAAAACAACAAATAAACAAAAACCACAGGACAAGCTTACACAAACCTTGAAAGAGATTGCTGGCTATTAAAGACTACTAAAAATCATATCCCACACCACTCATAAATGAAAGTAATACTGATCCACCTGTTAAATATGTATAATATTGCACCATAAGATCCAAAACTGTGAATCAAAAACCTTCAGAAGCACGGTTTTACACCACAGAAAGACACGACTGCTGACACAGCCTTAACTACAGCAATCTGAACCCGCTGTTATATGACAGCAGTGCAAGTAAATCTTCTTTTAAATGTCTACTATTACTACTTCATATGCGGCATAAAACTACTTACTAAAAATGTCAATGCAATTTACTCCAGATAATGTGAAGCTACACCATTTTCTGCTCATGTATCAAAAAGAGGAGAAAGCTACAGAAGGCTGTCCTTATACCAAGCAATTCCAGCAGACTTGATGTCCTAGAAGTTGTTTTTTTCTTAATAACCCAAAAAGAAGGAAAATGTAGTTTTCTGAAATTGCTTAATACCTGAAATAAGAGGAAAAAACCTCGTTTTTGTCCCCTTTCAGCTGCTCCCCACCTAGTGCTGTCGAAGCCCTCCGCATCCTTCCCAGCTGGCTCCGCAGCCTCTCCACGCCAGCCCACCAAGCGCCAGCCCACCAAGCGCCTGCCCGAAGCTCACCTCTGCCATCCACCAGGTGCCAAATTTCCCCCACTGCTCACGAGTGGGTAGAGCCCAGAGCCCAAACCCCATGCCAGGAGGGCCTGCGAGCTGCTCCACCTGCCCTTGCCTGCTGGAAGTCCGCGGGATTCCCAGGAGTGCCTCCAGTCCAGCCAAGCTCGACCTGTGACTCCACACAGGCTGTTCCTCAGCTGTTCTGCAGATCCCAAGGAGAAGGAAGAGACCTGGCTCAGCTCCTGTCCTGCTCTCAACAGATCAAGCTGGCAGCTTCCTTAGCTTTACACGACAATTGCTTCGTGTGGACAGACACTACCGAAATGAACTTGGCTCGTGGCACCTCACCATCCCTCTGAATGAGTGAAATCGGGCAAGCACGCATCAACACAAGCAGCCACGGAAGGAGAGGCACGTGCAAAAATCCAGTCTTGGCCTCAGTGTCATTTGGAACAAAGAATGCAAAGAATGAGATGCTTCCAGCCCTAAAACACGCTCCTGGAAGTTAATTTGTTAACGGCTTACGGTCTGTCCCCATTCTATGAGTCCTCCTGCTCAGCCGAGGCTACGACCAGGAGCGGGACAGCCTGGGTGTCATCAAGGAAGTCTCTTCAGACAGCTTGAAACATAACACTCATTTAAATGAGTTACTGAAGTCAAAAACTCCGAAAATATTTAAATTGCAATACTTAACATTTAAACTACTTAAGTATAACTTAAGATCTGGTAGTGATTCTTGGAAGTTCTTGCAGTAATGACAAACATCGCCAACAATCTCTGGGCTTCTAACAAAACTGAACACTATAAAGCAAAAGAAAATGAAAATCTCACCTTAATATGAGTAAAGGAAAAAAAAAACAACACTGGAATTGGAAGGTCACCCTTCTGTCATCTAGGCGCACTGGGTATCGCTACGTAGTGACACCAACTTGATTTTTTAAAACTCGCTGCTCTCACTCAACGGGTATTAAATATTCTGGTGGGAAAGGCCCAGGGAAATCAGATCACCTCTCTTTAGGCAACAAACACAGATTTTGAGCCTGGCTAGATGAAAGAACTGAAGTTTGAAGCTTTTAGCTTTGATCTCTGTCCCTCAACGTGTTGGAGAAGTTGCGTCCCTCCAACCTTCAGGGATTTTACCGGATGAAACCATGCGTGCTCGACAGCTGCTCGGGGTGATGCAGGGCAGGTGAGCACACAGGTAGAACTATTTTTTAAAGCTAGAGCAAGATTACAAATTGGTTTTGCACCCAGTGAAAGCTTTCAGCTCTTAAGTTATTACTGCTAGCTTTTGGCATGTTTTTAGAAGATAGAAAAAAGCAGGCTGAAAAGTCCAATTTTCTGGTCACTTAATGCACGGCTCCAGTTGTCAATGCAGTTCTGAGTAAGAAAAAACATGAAAACTATGAGCATACAACTAGAAATTGCAAACTGAAATGGAGAATCCTACAGGAACTGGATTTTTGTTTTCCTGTCCTTCCCTCGAGTAAACACTGCTCCAAGGCTTTGAATTGCAAGCTTAAATTACAATTAGCAGCAACGGAGACCCAGCTAAGCTTTTAGGACTCTACCGAATCACATTCCAGTTTCATCCTCTTGCTCAAGCATTTCAGCTTAACTGCTAAAATACTGAAAGGCTAATCTCTTGCAGGCTGAGCACTGAAGATAGCCCACAAGTTTTCAGAAGAAACTGGAAGACTCTTTAAGTTAAACGCTGTGCAGTCATTCCTAATCATTTGCTAAGCACTGCTAAAAATAAGCTGAGGAGAAAGGATCAGAGGGCAAACAAAGCCAACGGTAGAGTAACCTGGCAAAAACAGCGCAAGACTAACCCAAGCAGAAGGACGTAAAATCTGATAGTTTGAGTAAACTGTTGTCAAACTGGAATTTAAAAACAAGCCACTAGTAGTTCCTGTATCCCTCTACCATCAACTTTTGAACTCTGTCTCCCCCAAGTGAACTTACACGTAGCTCCAGAGCCAAAGTCATTTTGGAATCTCATTCAGGATATTCTAGGGCTGTGCCCTCCTTCCCCCTCTCTACCCCGAAGCACCCACTACAACTCACACTCAGGATGCCGCAAGTCTGACCTTTCAAGCTTTGCCTGCTCAAGCTCACGCACAAGTTGACTCCGGCCCCCACTGCATCCCCCCAGACTATTTCCAAATATTCTGGGATGGCAGGGCTGGTCCTTGATAGCTACTGCTCAATAAAGCAAGAAGACAAATCCATTAACTGCATCGGACACGTAATCTAGCAGTTCTATGTCTGTTATTAAAGTCTTTTTTCCTCTGACATCTGTCTGAAATAGAAACATTTCCTTTGGAGGTTTTGTACAGCAAGAGGAAAACCAACTACCCCTGCACCTTCAAGGATGCACAGCAGAACTGAAATATTCAAGCACTTTGTTTTCTAGTTATGGCCAATCTTCAATACCACCTGAGGCTATGTTGGTCAAAACACTGACACGTGCACACTCGTTTGTTTTAACAACGGCTTTTATTCATCTTATAAACCCGTTATTATGTCTACCTACCAGTAAAACCAGTGCAAAAAGCTTAACGAGCCTTTTCTTGTGCTCCAGGACTAACTTCTACGAGAGATTCCTCTTCTCCACTTCTAAAGCAAAATTAATAATTGCCTCTCTTGGCTAATAACAAGAAAATCCATATTCCACTCAGTCCTCCTAAACAAGACTTCAAGTTGGGTTTCTTGTAAAGATGCCAGCGCTCATTAGGCCGGTAGCTTTAGATGTTGGGAAAAGGGGGGAAAAAAAATAACAATTTGTTTTTCTCTTGAAAATCCATACTTGAATGTCTTGGGCAAGTCCTGGTGGAGCAGCATCCAAGACCTCTAGATGCAGCCAGGTGGCCTGACTAGAACAGCACACGTAAAGCACACGTTACAAACCGAGCACGACTCTGGGGGAAGGCCGCCCACACCAGCCGCTGCTCCTCCCGTTTCCCCCCCCCATCCCCATGAGCCGGGCACCCATGGGTGCTCAGGAGGAAGCGGGTGTTTGGCTGCAGACCCCGGCACCTGCATGCGGGGGTCTCTGGTCTGTGCCCCCGCCAGGGCCACAGGTGCTGTCAAGGAGCTTTTACAGATGGGTTCGCACTGGGGGTGCTCGCCCTAAGGGGAACCCCTCCCTCAGGGAGCACGGGAGGGCCATGGGGACCCACCCCCTAAAAACAGGACCCCCCCCCAACGGTGCACAGGCATCCTGACACCCTCATTAGTCCCATTACACCCCCAATTACCACACAGGCCCATTACCACACAGGCCCAGGCACTCTTCTCCCCCCCCCCCCCCCCAAGAGGGGACCAAGGCACCCTGACCCCCCAGTTAACATAGTAACCCTGACACCCTCCAAAACCCCCCTCCCTCAGAGGGGACCCTGGCACCCTGACACCCCCATTACCACAGAAACCTTGCCACCCCTTTTCCTAAACCCCGCACACCCCAGAGACATCCTGACTCCCCTATTACCATAGGAACCCAGTCACCCCTTCCCCCAACCCCCCAAAAAACACCCCAAAACCCTCAAATCCCCCCCGAGACTTCCTAACCCCCCATTACCATAGAAACCAAACCACCCTTCCCCCCAAACCCCCCCAACTCCCCCTAAAACCTCCCCTGAGGCACCCTGACCCCCCCATTACCACGAAAACCCAGCCTCCCTTTCCCCAACCCCCCCCCCAAAACCCTCAAATCCCCCCCCGAGACTTCCTGAACCCCCCCCCGTTACCATAAAACCCCAGTCACCTTTCCCCAAAAATCCCCCCCAAATCCCCCAAACCCCCCCACGCACCCCTGAGGCACCCTAACCCCCCCCATTACCATGGAAACCCATCCACCCTTCCCCCAGCCCCCCCCAAAAACCCCCCCAAACCCCCTCCTAACACCCCCCGTTGCCATAACAACCCCCCCCACAGCCCCGTATCCCCCACCACCACCCCAAAACCCCCCTCACAGGGGGCTCACCCCCCTCCCACCCCCACACGGTCCCCCTGTGCGCGCCCCCCGCCCCGGGCAGCGGGGCCCGGCCCCCCACCCTCCCTCCCCTCAGGGCCGCCTGCGGCCGCGCAGGGCCGGGCGGGGCCGGCCTCACGCACCCGTTCTTGAGGTCCACCTCGAGGATCTTGCCGTAGCCCTTGAAGAAGCGCTCCACGTCCCGCTCCCGCGCCTGGTAGCTCAGGCGGCCGATGTACACCCGCGGCATCGCGCCCGGGGGGGGGGGGGAGGCGAGGAGGGGGGGGGGAGTAAGGGGAGGTGTGTGTGTGGGGGGGGTAAGGGGCGGGGCCCGGCGCGGCTTGGCGTCACGGCGCCGGGAGGGGATGGGGGGGGGGGTGCGTCCGTAGGCCCCGCCCGCACGTAGGGCTTGGGGGCTTAAAGGGGTAACGGCGGGGGGCGCGGGGGTGGTTGAGGGGTTGTAGGTGCCGGCCTTATGCAGGAGGGGGTAGGATGGGGGCTACCTGTGAGGATCCCCTATGAGGTCCTGTGAAGACCCACTATGAGGACCCCCTATGAGCACCCCTATAAGGACCCCCTATGAAGACCCCTATGAGGACCTCCTATGAGGTCCCCTATGAGGACTCCTGTGAGGACTCCTGTGAGGTACCTCATGAGGACCCGCTATGATGATTCCCTATGAGGTTCTGTGAAGATCCCCGGTGAAGATCCCCTATGAAGACCCTCTGTGAGGACATCCTATGAGGGCCTCTATGAAGACCCCTATGAGGACTCCCTATGAAGATCCCCTATGAGGTCCCCCTATGAGGTCCTATGAAGACCCCTATGAGTTCCTATGAGAACCCCCCCACACACATCACAACCATCGATCAATTAAATGCTGAGAACCTCAGTGATTCCTTCCCCTTCCTCTCCCCACTGAAAAACACCAAAAGCCATGTTTTTGCCCCCAAAATGTGAGGTGGGCACTGTAACTGTTCTGTGGGATGTTGCTTGGTATGAGGATCCTGCTCTGAGTGCAGGTGTGCCCCCGGCACCCCCTGCACGGGCAGCAGGCCTGGGGTCTCAGCAAGCAGCCAACCCTCCATGCAATGAATTTGGGGAGTTCCCAGCAGGACCCAAATACCTCATTTCATATCTGGGCTTTTCCCCGCTTTGCTTTCCCAGGTTCTCACTGCCACATCCTGCAGCAAACCTCCCCCAGCTGGACGAGGGCTCCCATGTGGATTCTCTGGTGTCTGCTTGGGGCTGAACCCCACTTGCACACAAGCGGCTCCCCACTCTGAATCTGGGCTCACAAGGCTTTATGGCATGCCTGCAGGGTCAGCTCTTCTGTCAACAGGGAATAAAAGTATATTCCTGTCTCAGGATGTAGATTTGGGGTGACAACCGCTGCTTTTGGGGGTTTTCGGTGCTAACAGGGTAGAGCCATCCCTCTCTCCATACATTGCCCCAAAATGTGTCTGTGATCCTACAGCAGGGTTTAGCAGGGTGTGAATAGCTCCCATGTGGCCAGCCCAGCTTTCCAGGCTGGAAGATGCCCGCAGGCTGGCCTGGTGAGATGAGCAGCACCGAGCCCCCTGCGCGAGGCTGAGGCAAG
The DNA here is from genome assembly GCF_009769625.2 of Cygnus olor. NCBI lineage: Eukaryota > Metazoa > Chordata > Aves > Anseriformes > Anatidae > Cygnus > Cygnus olor. The sequence continues at coordinate 4,914,664 of NC_049191.1, forward strand.
CAGGAACACTGTGGGATGGATGGGGAACGGAGCAACCCCAGTAACTGACAGGGTGATGGAGGAGCTGAAGCGGGAGGGTGTCCTGGCTTGTGTCAGGAATAGCGTGGCCAGCAGGAGCAGGGAGGTGATCGTCCCCCTGTATTCTGCTCTGGAGTGCTGTGTTCAGCTTTGGGCCTCTCTCTACAAGAAGGACGTCGAGGCCCTGAAGCGTGTCCAGAGAATGGCTACGAAGCTGGTGAAGGGCCTGGAGCACAAGTCCTGTGAGGAGCGGCTGAGGGAACTGGGGGTGTTTGGTCTGGAGAAGAGGAGGCTCAGGGCAGACCTCATTGCGCTCTGCAACTGCCTTAAAGGAAGGTGTGGGGAGCTGGGGGTCGGCCTCTTCTCACAGGTAACTAGTGATAGGACTAGAGGGAATGGCCTCAAGTTGTGCCAGGGGAGGTTCAGGCTGGAAACGAGGAGACATTTCTTCTCAGAAAGAGCGGTCAGGCGTTGGGATGGGTTGCCCAGGGAGGTGCTGGAGTCACCGTCCCTGGGGGTGTTCAAGGAAAGGTTGGACGTGGTGCTTGGGGACATGGGTTAGTGGGTGACATTGGTGGCAGGGGGATTTTGGAGGGCTTTTCCAGCCTTAATGATTCTATGATTCTAAAGGAGAAACCAGATGCAAAGGCAGGTTTCTCCCTCTCACAGGATTTGCATTTGTGCGAGCAGCTGGCTCCAGCACATTCCTCAGTCCCTGCTAGAGCCTGGTGAAAGCATGGGAACAGGCAGGGGCTGCTGGGGCAATGCAGGAAGCAGGCAGGACACGCAATGCTTTGAGCACGGAAGTTTATTGGCAGCATCTTGCAAAAATAGACATATATTAGACACTGATTTTCAAGAGGTTTCTCTGTGCCTTGCATGATCAGTAGTGGCGGTGGTTCAGTAACAGCAGCAAAACTGAATTCAAGTCCAGGTATTGCAAAAGTCACATTGGAGGCTCTGGCTGGTAAGCTGCGGGGTGAACCCAGGGATGGGGACCCGAGTCCTATCCCTGCACTGTCCCCTTGTCCTACAGCCAGCATGGGCACTCCCCTAGTCCTGCCAGCACTGCATGTGCTGTGTAGGGAAAAAAAATAAAAAAATACAATACATATTTTTAAAAAGTGGTTTTGCTGTGTAATTCAGTCTGCAAAGAGAGAGACTCCTTTCCCTTGAGATGGTTGAGGGAAGAGCCCGGGCTTTCTGCTGCAACAAAACTAACAACGAGCTAAAGCGAGACCGAAATCTCCTTCCAGAAGCAACCCCAGCCTGTGTGCATGGTGCCACCTGGGCAAACTTCCAGAGGCTTTTAAACCTTGAACTGGGCACCCAAAAATAAAAAAGGAACAAAACAAAAAAATCAATGGATGTGGAGCTTTCCCTCTGCAGACGCCAACAGGAAGGCCCGCGAGCAGTCAGAGGAGGAGGACCTGCTTGGAGGAGGTGAAGGGCTGCATGGAGGCCACCAGGGCTTCCCTGAAGTCCTCCAGTGGGACCGTGGTGCAGGCGGGCGCGCCGAGCTGTCCCCTCCGCACCAGCTGGCACAGGGCATCCATCATGCTGGTCAGGCTCTCCTTGTCTGCGAGGGAAGAAGGGGACCGCTCTTACCCAGCCACATCCCATGGGATGCTGTCCCCAGCCCTGCTGGCCACCTCTGGTAGCCCATTGTGGTCCCTGCCCCTCTCAGCTCACCGTGCGCGTGGTCCTTCTTCCACTGGGTCATCCAGAAGCCGCGCAGCCTCACGTCCCTGAAGATGAAGGCGCTCTGCGGAAAGCGGGAGGTGAGATCTGGCTCCTCCCGACCTGTTCCCAAGCCCTTGTGAGTGTGGCAGGAGGCAGCGAGGAGCTTTGCTCAGAGCTCTCCTTTGGGACAAACCCAATTCGGCAGGTTCATGTTAATGCAAGACCTCGCACCGCAGCGCTGAGCTGCTGCAGCTCTGAGGGGCTGCGTCTTGTTGGGATAACACCAGGTTTCACGTCAGGGCAGAGCTCAGACACGGCTCCAACACACGAGATGGGTTTGCATCAGGGCAGATTCAATGCTTAGCATCTGCGTGGTTGTTTCCATGCTGGGATTTCAGAGCAGCCCAAATCCGCCATAAGTGCAACCATACCGGAATGCAAACCAGCTCGTCCCATTATAGCCCCAATCAGTTAAAAAATAAATAAATTTGGGGTCTCTGAACGTGACATCCAGACAGCAGAGTGCAGCAGAGGATAAGCCAAGCCCCCGTGGGCACCAAGAGCATCCCCGGTACTCACCACTGGCACCGTCACAGGCTGCTTTGCCATGCCCCCGTAGGTGACCATGGTCCCTTTGGGTCTGCGAGAGGAAGGGGGCATTGGGTTACCCGTGGTCCCCGACACGCAGCTTTGGCCTTGCAACCTCTTCTCCATCATACCCAAACCCACCGCTGTATGACGAGGCTGGTTTCACACCACAGGCTCCTCCAGAAAGCCATGAGGATCTGCTTTCTAGAGCTGCCCTCCTGCTCGCACGCTGGATTTGCAGCTACATAAAGCAGCCAGCCATTACACGTGGCCAGGACCAGACAGACCTCCAACTCCATAACTGGTCCTCAGATGTCTCCTCCCTCATGCCACTGGTAGAGTTTGAGACAAGCAAGAGGATGGTGATGCCAGGTTAACTTTAACTCCTGTTTTCCAAAACAACTTCTCCAAAAATCTCCCCTCATCAAGGACTGGCATCTGCTCTTGATGCCCCTGGTTGCCACATGCCCTGGATCTGGAGCAGGTCCCAAGCTCACGCCACCGCAGCCATGGGGCAGAGCCCAACTTACTGCAAATGCCGCAGCATCTCCGTCGTGCTTTTGCCTCCGACACAGTTCAGGGCGAGCCGAGGCTTTGGGATGCTCTGCAAGAAAAAGGGGAAGCTCCAGCCTGCAGGGCTCAGTCCTGGTCCAGAGAGCTTGGGTGAAAGCCCTCCGTGGTGGGGAGCACATCCCAGCCTGACACTGGTGTGGAAATACTTTGTGAAAAGCACTTTGGGACTAGGAGTTTGGCGAGTTTAGGGCATGTTTGTATAAATGGATGGGCAAATACACGAGGTAAATACTGAGTGGCTTAGAGAAGTGCAAGAATGCCATTTGTTAGCTTTGTATCTGTTCTTAACGATTTACAGCGTGGCCATCACATTGCCTGCCCAGAGATTAGGAAAAGCTTGTTTCACATTTGTCCTTTCTACCATCCTCGCAGCTCTCCTCGAAGCACTGAACTGCGGGGCAGCCCTGGATGGTCTCTCTGGGGGGCTCAACATCGAGGTACCTTAAATATTTCTTTCATTTCTGGCTTTCTCAGCACGTCCTCCGTGATGACGTGGTCTGCGCCCAGGGCCTTCAGCCTCTCCACCAGCTTCGGGAGATCAGGTCTGGGGGGAGAAAAAAGACCCCATGAGGCAGAAAGCAGTGTGTCCCCTTCCCCTTCCTCCCACTGCGACGGGGCTGAGGACGAGGCCTGGCACAGCAGAGGCTGGGAGGCACCTTCACAGGACCGTGGAATGGCTGAGGTGGGAAGGGACCTCTGGGTCTCCCTGCTCCCACCCCTGCTCCAGCAGGGCCACCCCGAGCAGGGGGCCCAGCACCACGTCCAGATGCTTTTTGGAGATCTTCAAGGAGGAGATGCCACCTCTCTGGGCACCTGCACAGCACGGACGGGCTTGTGATATTCAGAGGGAACCTCCCCTGTCCCAGTTTGTGCTCAATGCCTCTGGTCCTCCTCCCATCCCATGGCACTCACCTATCCCTGACCACGTTGATGGTCCTGACGCCGGTGGCTTTCGCGATCTGGATGACAGCCTGGCCCACGCCGCTGTTGGCTGCGTTCTGGATGACGGAGTCACCTGGGGAGCAGAATTTCAGTGCAGCCGTGACCGCCGGAGCTGCAGTCCCCTCCAAACGCAGAGCCGGAGGCCCGTGCATGCAACGTACCCGGCGCCAGGCTCTCGAAGTCGGACAGCATGCGGTACGCCGTGCACGGGTTGACGCTGAGCGTGGCGGCGCACAGCAGTGGGATGTCGCTGGGCACCTGCAGCAGGCTCGCCTCGGGGAACACCGCCTGCGTCCGCCACGTCCCTGGGCATCGGCAGCGTTTCGTGAGCAGCAGGGAAAGGAAAGCGTTAGGAGACCCCGGCTCACATCAGAGCCTTAACTCACGCTGCTGCAGCATCACCTCGCGGCACGCAATCTAAGCATCGGAGAGCCAATTATTAAACATTTTCCCATATGGGTATAGCCAAGATATTTAGAAAGGTGAAGAAAGAGAAAGCTGGCAGTGCCTGAAACAATTTGCAGGCTGGAGGTAAGGCTGCACTGGGGTTGCAGCGCACTTTTCTTCACAAGTTGGTGAGGAAGAGGCACGAGCACCCCAGACACTCATTCCCTACGTATGTTTAAGAGCAGTTTTGCAAATCTCCCATGGTTGAGCCATCAGCATATTTGCCAACACCTTGTGCACCAGGGAGCTTAAAGTCAGGACTCCACCCACCACTTTGTGTGACGTGCCCAAAATCCCAGGGTAAGAGATTCCCCCCATCCGTACAAGCACTGATCGACTACGATGCTGAACACTGGGCTTCCAGGGGAAAACAAGCCCTCTTGTGGAACATCCTGCCCTGCGCCTCGGCAGGACCCTGGCGGAGGCAGGAGTTGCTCCCCTGCTGCCCACGGACAGCAGCTTTGTCACCCAGAGCAGCCCCATCACTTCCCAGACGTGTAATGGGACCGGGCTCCCTGGGTGCAGAGCTAACGGAAACACTCCGCATCCCACAGATGAGCCCATATATTCAGAGCCAATTTACTTAGATTTAGTGACTATGTATTTATATCTGATTTAACCCCCTATCATCCATTTACTTTTTTTTATGCTTAAAAATATCACATTTGGATCTTAACTAGATAACTTTCCTTCTCCCATTAAGCGAGAAATCCTTTTAAGAAGAAATAGGCAAGGAACAAGCTGTTAAGCTAAAGCAGAACTGACAATTTTTCTGGCCATTGGCATGTTGGAGAAGCACGAGAGGCATTTGCTGGAAAATAAATTCCCAAGCTTTCCCATCAGAGCACTATTAGGGAGAAAACTGTAATGAGATATAACTCTGACCTTGCACAGGTTAAATGCTTTATCCCATGTCTTTAAAGAAGCTCTAAGTAGACGTGACAAAACGCAGTTGTTTCCAGAGGAGAACAGATTGCTGCGATGCTCTATAACAGTGCAGAAGGCCCATAAAGGGTCTGCACTCTAGAAAAGTAAATTATTCCTAAATTGAAGCTTAGCATATGCAACAGCACTGCCAAAGCTCCCAGGGTGAGCGCTTCCTTGTGGTGCTTAGGGACATGGTTTAGTGGGTGATGGTGGTGGGGGGGGGGACGGTTGGACCAGATGTTCTTGGAGGGCTTTTCCAACCTTAATTATTTTAGGATTCCTCCTGGCTGAGGGCATCCCATGCACGGGAGCCAGGCGCTGGGGACATGCATGGTCCCAGTCCCGAACCCCCCCGGGAGGGAACGCCAAGCACCCAGCCCCGGGTACAAACTCACCAAGTCCAGCATCAGCCGGGATGACCCAGTCCCCAGGTCTCAGCGCCGTCACACCGGGGCCGACCTCCAGCACGCGCCCGACGCCTTCGTTCCCCGCCACGGCCGGCAGCGGGGCCAGGATGGCGTAGGTGCCTGCGGGGAGCGCGGCGAGATGCAGAGAGGAAGGGCAAGGGTTCAAAGGCAGTGCCGGCAGCGGGCAGGTTACCTTGGATCATGTTGACGTCGGCCGGATTGATGGGGGCTGCCAGCATCTTGACGTGGACGTCCGAGTGCCCCAGCCTGGGCACCTCCAGCTCCTTCAGCCTGTGCGGGGTCACGCAAAGGAAGACTCAGTTACGGGACCTAGGAGAGATTCCTGTATTACCTACACAACGCATCCGGCCTAGGATAAGCAGCACCATTTTCCCTCGTCTCCTCTAGCAAATAATAAATCAAACAGCACCTAACGTGGCACCTCCACTGCTCCTCAAACCTCCGCTCCCAGCACCTTCTCGCATCAATTATAGGAACGAACCCAAAAGATGTCCTGCACAGAGAAGAGCCCCTCCAAGGAGAAGACATTCCAGCCCCTTTGCTACCAGACTGTTTAAAATCCAAGGAAAATGCCCTTACACCAAGGTTGGCTGACTTGGAAGCACAGAACCACCTAGGTGGAAAAAGACCTTCAAGACCATCAAGTCCTACCTCAACCTGACCTACGGAGTCCCATCGCTAAGCCAAGCCCCTCATCGCTAACATCCTCCCACCACTACACCATTCAGCTCAGCTCCCTCCTGCCGTGCATGGCCACGGGGAGAATTGCACAACATTTTTTGGCCACCTTGGGTCTTGCACCCTCCTGGCAGCGGGGTCCTTCCAGCAAAGAGGACTCGGAGGCGCGGGGAGGCGTCCCACCACCCAGGGATGGAGCAAGCTCCTCCAGCCTGCACCACGAGGCACCCCAGGGGGAAGAGGAAGCTGACTGCTGCCTGACCTATCTGCCGGCCGGGGCAAAGCCATCCAGAGGCGCCCATTTGCAAGATGAGGGCAATTTGAACTGCATTTGAACGAGCTGGTGGCTCTGCAAAGGAGGTGGCACAGACCCTGTGCGCTGCCAATTTTAAGAGCAGTTATTTGCCGCAATTACATGCTGCTAAGTACGTGTCATTAGGAACAATACACTGAATTTCCTTCACAGCTTGTCCTGTGCTGGCAAAGTGTTTTCCCCTTCTCTCCTTGAAGCTGCCTGGGTGATTTGGAGACTTGGAGTTCTGGATTAAACACCTCCCTGCCCTTGTCAGAAGGCTTTTAGCATGCAGGAATCTGCTTTTTGCTTTGAAACAAACCCCAAACTGCACTGACAGCCTGTGGGAGGCTCCCAGGAGGGTCCAAAAACCTCACTTCAAGCAGTTTGGGATCAGAGACCTGCAGGGTACAGCTCTGCAGCTGCTGGGCATGGCCACGCGTGCTGACCTGTGGCTTCTGCTCAAAACCTTGCGTCTTGGCAAGGGTTCCCCACGAGTGATGGAGCTGCTCGTGTGTTTGAGGTCTGGGCAAAAAGCCTCACACAGCACCAGCACCACAGGCAGCCCAGCACCAACCTGCCACTTGGGTTTTCGTGGAAAAATCAGTTTTATAATTAAAAAAAAACACGGCAAGATTTTTGACCAAGGCTGCAGAACCCAACCACCCAACGCTGCACAAGAAAGCATCGACATTGCACAAGGAAGCCGCTGACTCATTTGGGGTTCATCCCACCCCACCAGAGCATTAGGGGAAGTCAGACCCACAAGGGCATTTCCAGAAATCTGCAAAAAAGACAGAGAGAGAAGTCACCCAGCACGAGCTGGGTCTTGCACAAGCAGCAGGACGAGAATGGCTGTTCCTGTCTCACGTTCCCACTGCGTCCCCTGCAAATCTCAGCAGCCGCCAGTGCCGGTAAGCACCGTTACCCAACTGAGTGGTCCAAAGACAGAGAAACCACCCATCTCACCCCAAAAACAGGGGTTCGGGGTCTGGATGCACCCAGATAACGTATCTGCACCTCCTGTGTTTCTACATGACTCCAGCCAGTTCTGCTGGGTCAGTGCATCCCCAGCATTTCCTCTCTTGAAAAAAAAAAAAAAAGGTACAAAAATTTCCCTTTTCCCAGACTTTTTGGTCATTTTATGAAAACCTTGAATAGCTGCCGTCCCCTGGATGTCACCCCGCAGCATTATACTTGAGGAAGCAACACTGATTTGGGCCCTGCATTCATTCCTGGCCCTGAACACCCCTAAACTGGGGACAAAGCGGGGTGCAGTGGTGCTGCAGCTCAGCACCTCCCCACCGACCCCCAATTCTGCGATAGCAGGCTCCCCGGCAATCACTGGAGACCCCCAGCCTTGCAGAAATGTGGGTGAAAGGGGTTGGGGGTGCACCCCAAGCTCTGCCTGCATGCTGGGGGGCCTCTGAGCACCCCTAGCATGACCCCATGGGCTGGGTCTCCACCTACGGACCTGCACCCACCCCTGCCCACTGCCCTGGGGGTGGGCAGCCCTGGGCCCCCCCACACCGTGCACCCCCAAACAGCTCTGCTGCACCCTCTCCACATGTATGCCCCCCCGCCATACACCTCCACCTCGCCCCTACACCTGCCACCCCCCCAAGCTCAAAGCACCCCCAACCTGACCCCCCTGATTTGCACCCCTCTATACCCGCACCCCCTTGCAATGCACCCCCACAACTTATCTGCACCCCCTGCAATGCACCCCCATTTCCACTCCCCCCATACCCCATTTCCTGCAATGCACCCCCCCAAAATGCACCCCCAGTACCTGCACCCCCCATACCCACATCACCTGCAATACACCCCCAATACCTGCACCCCCGCTCTCACTCCCCCCCCCTTCCTTTGCCACCCCCCCCCCGTGCCCCCCTTACTGCAGCACCCCCGCGGGCTCCCCGTGCCGCTCATAGAGCAGCCCCCGCGGGGGGGGGCCCGCCGAGGCCGAGCGAGCCCGCACGGGGGGGACCCGCGCCCCTCGCAGCGCCCGCGCTGCTGCCCGCTGCATCCCGGCACGGCACGGCACGGATCCGGCACTGCTCAGGCTCCGCTCAGCACGGCTCGGCTCGGTACGGCACGGCACGGCTGGGCACGATTCTGGCACGGTGTGGTACAAGCACGGCTCGGCACGGCTGGGCACGATCCTGGCGCGGCACGGCACGGCACGGCACGGCACGGCTGGGCACGATTCTGGCACGGTGTGGTACAAGCACGGCTCGGCACGGCTGGGCACGGCTGGGCACGATCCTGGCGCGGCGCGGCACGGCACGGCACGGCACGGCACGGCCGCCAGTAGCGTCACGGGGGCAGCACCGCCCCGCACCGGGTCGGCACCGCCCCCGCCTGCTCTTAAGGCGGCCTCGAGCCGTGCCGAGCCGTGCCGTGCGTTGCCGTGCCGTGCCGTGCCGTGCCTTTCTTTGCCTTTCCGTGCCGTGCTGAGCCGTGCCGAGCCGTGCCATGCCATGCCTTTCCTTGCTGTGCCGTGCAGTGCCGAGCCGTGCCGAGCCTTGCCTTGATTTTCCGTGCCGTGCCGTGCCGTGCCGTGCCGAGCCGAGCCATAGCATCCTTTGGAGCCGCCTCCTGGCCGTGCCGGCTCCGTGCATGGTGGGATGATTGCTTAAAGCAGCGCTAAGAGAAACCCTCGGAGCAGTGATTGATTTCGACGTTTTGCATAATTATCCCGGAGGAGAGGTCTCGTTTATTCCTCCAATTAACGCCGGTTACATCGGGGGGAGGAGGAGGAAGCCGAGGTGCCGCACGCACCGAGGGGCCCCTCGCGGCACAGCACAGCGAGCAGAGGTTTTTAAAAATCATTTCTTCTTTCGTGTCTGGATTTGGCTGCTCCAAAGGGGCAGCAGCAGCTCTGTGAGTGAGCCCTCTGCAAAGCCAAGCTCCCGCTCTGCTCGTCACCCTCCTCGTCCACGTACAATTAGCACGTCCCTTCGTTAACACCATCACCGGCGTGGGAGCTTGCCCGTGGTCCCACACCAACAGCGACCAGAGCACCCAGAGCGTGCGGCTTGGTTAAAAACACAACAGCCGAGTGGGAAATGCTCCAAAAAGCAGAAATCCAGGGCAGCTCGGTGGGTGTCAGCCTCGTGGGGAGCCTCGTGTTGGCCACCAGCAAGTGCTGCACGCCGTACCCGTACCTGGGCACGTGGCTGCAGCCTGGACCCAAACCAGCAGGCTGTACCGAAACCTGACCTGAAAGACTGGCATCAACTTGCCTGATGCTTCAAGGTTGTTTTAGTAATAATAATAATAATAATAATAATAAACAATAAAAGCAACCTGGAAAATAACATGTGTGTGTGTGAATTCACGTGAGCTGAAAGTGCAAGATGAAGAAAAGGACCGGTTTTAGAGAAGGCGCCTATTCAAAGGTGCTGACGAGGATTTTTCTGCCTGTTTTGGTGTGAGATTTGTACAAAAAGCTGCTTCTGGAGGGGAGCGGCAGGGCTCAGCTCCACCAACCGTTGCCGAAGGCTCTGCTAAACAGGCGAGGGGAGCAGAGAGAAAAATAACTTTTCTCGCCAGCTTCTTCCGTGATGAGATGGAGGTGTTGTTTGTAACAGGAGCGGGTGTAAACGTGCTCCGACACCCGGGGGATGTGCAAGCGGGTAGCTGCCGGCAAACACCCCCCGCAAACACCCCGCACCCACGGAGCTGGTGGCCCCCATGAGCATTGACGGCGCTCGTGGCGCTGGTTCTTGCCACCAGGCCGGAGGGGCTGCGGGGACACAGCTTGGGCTGGCCCGAGGGATGGCACAAAGGGGCAGGGGAGGAGCAGGGCTGGCCCCGGGGGGGCATCCAGGAGCCAAACCCACCATGGGAGCGGTTCGGCCAGATCCTGCCGCATGGCGCTGCATCACCCCGCATCCCTGGGTCTCTCCATCGTGGGAGTTATTGGTTGCATTTTGCAGGGTTGGCCGAGTGCTTGCAAAGGACACTGGTGACTTGGAAGTCCCAGCTGAGCCCGCAGTTTTGTATCCCCCCTCCTGCAGGTGACCCCATTCCTGCCGCCGGGAGAGGCAGTGGGAAGTCGCTGCCCTTTCCTTCCCCACCTTATTTTATTCCACGCTTTCGATAGCACTTGCTGTAGCCTGGCTTCCCATTTCCCCACCTAAACAGCATCCCCTCCACCTCTCTACATGGCAAGTAACTCAATATATGCATTTCTACTGTCCTAAATTCAACGTGGCATTCAGAAAGAGATGGGCAGGAGTGCTGGGACAAGTGAAGTCAGGCACAGCTGTGGGGGTCTCTCAGCCCATTTTCCTGCCCGAGCTGGCAGGACGCCCACAGCCCCATCTCCAGTGCCCCTGGTCCCTGTTCCCACAGAGCCAGAAAGGGCAAAATGGGCTTTTCCCACATCTGGTGGGATTCTGAGCACGGCCGTGTCCTTGAAGCATCCATACCGCTGGGATGCGATGGTCCTCGGGCAGGCTGCCCAGCTGTCCCCATCCCCATTGCCCGCTTTAAATCAGCATTTTAAAGCACAGCCATAAAACAATGGGGTTTTCACAGCACCGAAAGCTGCACCTTTCTGAGGAGGCTCATGGCTTTTCCTGGCGGGGCTGTGCGGGCGGTGGGTTTTCCTTTGCCATGGAGAAAAATGGGATTTGGGCCAAACAACTGTGCCGTGATGCTCCTATGGCTGCAATAACCCCGTGGCTTTGGGCACAGTGGCAGTGTGGAGGATGCTGCTGGGTTTAGGATGGAGCAACGTGGACGAGCCTGCGCATTGGGAGGCTCGGGTGCCCAAGCTCTGCACTGCATGGCAAAGGGTTAATAACTAATTACAGCAGCCAAATGAGATGCCTTTCTATAGCGTTAGAAACGTATGCATTGGCAAATCAGGGCTGGCAGACTATTTATGATTATTTTGTTAATGTTTCTCCTGTAACAAGCACAATTTCCTGGTGATTAATGACTGCTTCATCTCCTGAAATTGCAATTTTTTTTAGGAGAAGCACACGGAGATTTGCATGCGAGGGCTTCGAGAGTGGGTGGGGAGAGGGGGAAGCGGGGATGGATCCTGAGGCAGAGGCACAAGCAGAGAGAGAGCTCAGGCCAGGGGAACGAGCAATGATCCCGGCTCCCCTTTGCCTTTTCCTGCCTAAAACCCACTGCTGCCAACTGGCAAAGGTTTGTGGCAGCCATCGGCTGATTCAGGTCGGTCACATTGCTCGGGGCTGGAAAGCAAAATGCTGCCGGCCAGGGGGTGGGTTTGGTTCTGCACACACGGGGAGCTCCTGGCCAGGAGCCCCAGGGGATGCTCACGAGAGCTGAGTGGCACCTGGGTGACGATTGCTATGATTTTGCACCTAAAACCAAAAGTCTTTCTGAGGTTTTAGGGTGGGAGGAAGCTTTGAGGCTGGGAGGGCTGGAGGGATCCCCTGGTCACCAAGGGGGAGCGGAGTGGCTTTGCCCCAAGCCTTGGAGCTCATGAGTGCTGAGATAGCCCCAGCTGTCATTGCTCTTCATCACCTCCATGTGGGATTATTAATTAACTGCTTACAAAATCGACACAATTTTAACTAAGGAGAATAACAATCTGTTGCCTTTTTGGTGGAGAGATTGAAGGTGGACCTGAGTAACTGGGAAAGCAGAGGATGAGGGCTGGGTTTTGGAGGGTTTTTGTTTGGGGACAGGCTCGGTGTTGTGTCTCGGTGGCCTTCCTGCGGAGGGTGGGTGCAACTGAGCCATGCTGGACCTTGGAGACACCAGGACCCTTGCAGGGGTTTGGGCTTGCACAACGAGATCGGACCTGGGAAATCATCCGCAAAACAAGCCCCTGCTCCGTGCAGAGGAAGCGATGCTCTTACAAGGAGTCGAGGCCGGTGGATTGGCTGATTGCCTTTTTATTAAACATGCCTGGATCTTAAAATGCAAAATACATTGTGCTTAAAGAACCACTTTCCATAATCCTTGGCTTAGCCCCAAATCCCTCATTTAACACCTCTGATGGCGCTGGACAATCCCATAGCCTCTATTGAATCCTTTACCTAAAGCCACCCTCGTGTCCCACGCTCCCGGCTCTGCGCGGCAGCGAGGGAGATGCGGCCGCCAGCCCGCGGATGCCCAGGATTAATTTTTTTAAGCACACCAATGGCTGATTCTTGTGCCTCCAGAACAGCCTCCAAAACTGTATTTCCTTTGAAATGTTTCATTGCCAGATAATGAAAAAATAAAAAGAAGAAACACACCGCTCGGCGGCTAACTGAGAATGGATGAGTTCTGATCCTCTGCCAATGAGACGAAAAAGGAGGCTCCGTCCCAAGCCATAAATAAGGAGAGGAGCTGACAAAGGATCCAGCCGTGCCTGATAACTCTGCGGCGGGACCTCAGAAAGTCACCGCGGTGTCTCCCGAGGGAGGGCAGTGCCTGGCCCTTGGCAGGTGGGGAAACTGAGGCAGGGATGGCCAGGGTCTCACCGAGACGGTGCGACGGGTCCCTGGAAGCCGACGCACACACAGCATGCACAGGCGTCCCCACGCACACATGCCCTTGTCCATACTCATAACAATGCATGATTGAGGAGATCTCAGGACAAATCCTTTATGGTGGGGCAAGCCAGAAAATTGGAGGGCAGGAGCCAGCCCCTTTTGGTACCATTTTTGGCATCGAGACCGATTCCATCAGAGCAGCGACCCCTCTGGGCAGAGGAGAGCTCTCAAAATAGCTTGGAAGGAAGCTCAGGTGAAGAGAGGAATCAAATAAGCACCTTTTATGCTCTTTTTAACTGCCTTTAACTTTTCCTTCAAACTTTTTTCCTCCCTCCCTTGCTCCAGGTCCCGACACGTCTCCATTCCGCCCCCTGACCATGCAGGCTCCTATCGATGGCAGACCTGACACTTTTCCAGCCCCTCATTAAAGTGTGAGCACGAGCCATGCTACGTGGGACAAGAATCGATTGTTCCCTGGGTTTTGCCGCTTGTTGTAGTTCGCTCCTGTTCAGCTCAGATGCCTGACGAGCTCTTTTTGTTGGAAACTGCAGAGCGCATCCTTTCTCTGACGGTGTTTGGAAAAGCACCAAAGCGGAGCTGTGAGGAGGACAAACACAAGGGAGGAGAGCCGACACTCCCCGCATACATAAAAACGAATAAAACAGACTAAAACAAGCTGTAGAAGCAGTATCTCCCCCGGCATAAGGATAAATCAGAAAGGCCGGACGCGGCGATGCTCCCTCCTCTCCTCCGGGTTCGGGGCAGGCAGGAGAGGCAGCCTCACGCCCCTCGCCGTGCTCGGGCAGCACCAGAGGTGATGATGAGGAACCTGAGTGATATCCAAACCCAGGGCTGAAAACGAACAGCTCTTGTGGTGGGGGATGCGATCAGGGACCCGAAGCGCCCCGGCTTATTTATGTTCCACTCCCCCTTTAAAAAAAAAAAAAAAAAAAGCAACAAAATGGGAAAAGCGCTGAGTTTTGGTGCAGATCTGCTGGGTTTTAATGCCTTTATTCTTTTGTACCGAAGTCATTTTATTGCTGAATTTAGGGATGAGCAAATCCTTGCAGCTGGGATTGCAGCTGCTCTGTGGACCTGGGTTAAGTGCTGGCCAGCATCAGCGCGTGATGCTCTGGGATATTTCTGAGTTAAATGGTTTGCAAAGACCCTGGGAGCTCCCGATGCAGAACGAAGGGATGCTCCTGGGCAGCTCTGGGCTTTGGGCAGTGGGAAGGGCCCGGTGCTGCCTGTTGTGCCTTTGGTAATGGGATTTTTTAACGTTTTCTGTGTTGGCAGGTGCTGGGCTGAGGACAGCAGAGAAGTGCATGGCTTCACCCCAGCCACCCTGGGGGGCTTGCCACAAGTCCAGGAAGAGAGCCAAAATAAGCGTGGCCCTAGCAGCAGCGTTGGGGTTTTGCATGTGAAAGCAGAGCTGCTGCTGGGGGCTGTTCCCTGTAGTCCTGAGGCACTGGCTCCCACCAGAAGTGAGCACCCGGCTTTTTGCTCCATGAAACCCTTGAAAATGCCGCTGGGGGAATTTGTGGGTGCAGCACGGGGACAATCTCAGCTGGCTGGGGCTACCGGCATCCGTGCTGGCTGGGGAGCTGGGATGGAGCATGGGCTCTGCTGGTACTTTGGGGTGTCTGCATGCAGCTGTGCATGGGAAATGCAGGGGTGGTTTGGGAAATCTCCTTCGGAGGTGGAGAGCAACTTTTCTCCTTGCACTCAGGAGCTGGGGTGGAAAAAGCAGCGGTTTGCTGCATGCACCTGGTTCTCAACCTCAGCCACGCACCGGGTTGGTGCCATCGGCTCCAAAACTGCACCGGGGCAGGATTCAGCTCTGGGGCTGGGGACGGAGCCTTCCTCTTCCCAATTCCCCACCGAGAAACCCCAGGGCCCTGGGAGCACAAAGCAGCAGGAGGGCAGGGAGTCGGGTCAGAAATAACACCGCGTAGCTTGGTGTGACACCGTGTAACGCCGCGCAGCATCTTCCAGCTATTTCCTCCGGGAACTCTTGTTCACTTGTTGCCTCGAACAGGAATATGGGCGGCTCTGCGGGTTTATTTGGACGAAGCCACAGAAGTTATTTCATCCTTTCAGGCGGTGATAACTCATCTAATAGCCCTATTACATCCGGCCACCGCACCGCGCCGGGCGCCTGACCGCTGGACGGGCGGGATGAGATAAGCTGTTTTGTCTGTTAAGAAAGAAAAGGATTTTTTGGCATTAGGAAAGGCAGGTGATTTGAGAAAATAGCGGAGACTTATTAGAGATAAAGAACTGGATGGTGGTGTAATAGGCGTAGATATAGAAAAAGAAAGAGGGAGGTGTGTGGGGAAGAGGGAGGGTGGCATGAAGGGAATGGAGGGGAGAAAAAAGCAGAGGGTAAAAGTTTGCGGTGTGAAGTGGCTTAAATCCCCCCGTAGCAGTGCAGAGCGCTGATGGAAGGTGGCCTCATCCTCACAGCTCTTGTGTCCTCGTGGGAAAAGTGGGAAATTATTCCACTGGCAGCAAAAAGAGGTGTTCTGAACGGTTTTGGCGCGGGGGCTGCGGTCATGCTCCTGCAGCCCACCTGGGTGCTGTGGCCCCGTCCCATGGGTGCTGGGGAGGGCTCGGGGCAGCCCCGCTCCATCGCTCTGCCCTTTTATAAGCAAGAGCAAAAAACCCTCCCCAAAGCGCTGCTGACTCCCAACAGGCCCCGAAGCCCCAAAACCCAGTGTTTTACCCCCAGCCTGGGGGAACCCAAGAGCGCCGACGTGCCCGCTGCGTTTCAGGCTGCTGTCACCGAACACCCTGGAGCTGAAAACATTTATCCTCCGAATGGGAGAGAGGGTTTCGGCTGAGACCATTTGCAATCACAGAGAGGCCTGTATTTTTCCTGCAAATGACTGTACTTGAAGAGTGATTACTTCATTTTAGCTCGATTGCTCCTGCAGGCGCTCGGGGGCTGATGGCAGCGGGAGACGGGGCAGGGACGGACGGGCAGGGGGCTGTGGTCCCAGGGGCTGATCCTGCGGGGTGCTGAGTGCTCGCTGAGATCGCTCCCCTGGCTCCTGCTGCCAGGAGGTGGTGGGGAGGGATCGGGCTCAGGGTTCTGCTGTGTTCTCCCCACTTTCGGCCCTGTTATACTGATGGGGTTTCACCTGGATGTGCTGGAGGGGAAACCCTCCTCAGCAGGGCCTGATCCTGCCACGATGGCAGCTGTGGGGCTGCCCTAATGGGCAACTCCTGCTTGACCCCAGACCTGCTGGAAATAAAATGCATGCATGCATCCCCTCCATCCATCCATCCATCCATCCATCCACCCACCCATCCATCCATCCATCCATCCTCACATCGCATCCGCTCCGTGCATCCCCTCCCTGCACACCCAGCCCCTCCACACATGCCCCCACCTCATTAACCCCCATAAAACCCCCCTACACCCCCATAAAACCCCCTATACACCCCCCTATACACCCCCACGACTCCCCTTGCAGCTGCCGGCCGCTGAGCCCCCCCGCGGCAGGGGGGCAGCCCCCGAACAAGGTGCCTTTGTGGCACCCCCGGCTCCGCTCGTGCCAAATTCGGGCTGCGTCCCCGCGGCAGCTCCAGGGGCGGGGGGCTCCCCAGCACCAGCAACGGGGGCACTGCAATTCCCCCCTCCCCGTGACCCACAGAGTCACCCGTGGGTGCAGATTGCAAAATGCTGGGGAGCCTGGATGAAGTTGCGCCACGCCGGCTGCAAAAGGAGCTTTTGGGACAGCTGCTCTGGTTCCCCCTTTTCGTTTTGGTTTTGAAATACAACTTTTGGGTTTAAAAATGGGCCGTGTGGCTTAAACGCTCCGTGTTCAGGTCGCTTGGCCCCAAATCCTGGCAGCATCCTGCTTCTGCTGGACCCCATCCAAATCCCCCCCATGCTGAGACGCTCGGCTGCTGGAAACAAATCCCAAATCCCCCCCCCCGCCACTTGCAGTGTCCCCAGCTTCTCCCCCGCACAGACACACAGGACTCGTGTCCGCCAGGCAGGGTTTTAGCAGGATTTTAGCGCTGGGAGGGGATTTGCTCACTTTGCTCTGTGCTTGGTGCCTTTTGGAGGCTGCTTTGTTTGCAGAGGGGGAGCTGAGGTGTCCCTGGGCTCTCCTCGCCCCATGCTCCCACCCCAAAATGTCCTCCCCTGCCTGGGGGGACACACGGGGCAGGATGTGGCTGGGCCCTGTGCCCTACGGCGGCTTCGGTGCAGCCCTGCAAAGTGCCACCAGGGCCAGGGGAACGTGCTCGTCCCGGTGCCGGGGACCTGGCCTGGCCCCTGGCACCGTGCTCACCGGGCTGGGAGCAACTGGGAGCAACTGGGGATGGAGGGAACTCGTTGCACAGCCCTGTGGTGCCGTATCCCCAGGGCTGTGCAGTGTCCCCGGGGACTGGGCAGTGTCCCCAGAGCTGGGCAGTGTCCCCAGGGCTGGGCATTGCCCCCAGGGCTGCCAGCTGAGCCCTTTTTGCACCCATTGCGTGCGGTGCCACGGCAGGGCCCCGCTCCCAGCCCACGTGCTGCTCCCTGGAAAGCAAGCTGGCCCGAATCCCGCCACCGCCCAGCGCCTCCTCCTCCTCCTCCCAGCAGGGATGAAGGCCCCTGAACAACCCCAGCCCCAGCGTGGTGCAAGCTGCGGGTGGTGCAGGTGGATGAATCCTGCTCCACGCACGCATCTTGCACCGGGGTGAACCCGAGGCTGGGCAGATCCCCCCCCCCCCGCCTGCTCCAGACCTCGGCGGTGCAGAACTGGGGGGGATTTTTAGATTTTTAGCCCCGATTTTGCTGCAGCATCCCGGGGGGGCTGCGCTGGGAGGGTGCCGGCGTCCGTACCTGGGCGGGTTTCACCCTCCCGGGATAAAACAAACAAGCTCGGGGTGCAGCAGCAGCAGGGCAGCCGGGCTGGGGGTGGATTGCAAAACTCCCCCCCCCCCCCTCCAGCTGGAGGAAAAACATTTTCCTGCAGAGCCGGGGCCGGAGGCGGCGGGCGAACAAGGGCCCTTTCATCCCCTGGCAGCACCGTGTGTCCCCACGGGCACCCAGCGCCGCGTCCCGCGCCTGCGCCCGCCACCCCGTGCACATTTTCCTCTTTTTGTGCCCCTTTGGTTTTGTTTTTAGTTTTTTTTTTTTTTTTTTTTTTTTTTTCCCTCGCTGCAAGCCACGGCTGTGCCTCATGCTACCTGCCCCCCCCCAGCTCGTCCAGGAGGGGCGGTGGCTTTGCCGAGTGTCACCCATGGGTGCCACCGCCACCCCGTGCAGCAGTGCCGCGGTTTCCGTGTCACTGTCCCGCTGCAGGCAACGTCCACGCTCCCCGAGGACGTGGCCCATGGAGGGGGGGCAGCCACGGCCCCCAGCCTCCTCCTGGCACCGTCCCTGCAGCTGGGGACCCCTCCCACCCCAAAGCTGGGGCCCCTCTAGAGGTAGGGGTGCCCCAGGGTCGCTCCAGGCTGGTGGTGGCCCCCTGCAGCTGTCCCCCCCCAAAAAAAAAACCCAGGGATCCTCTGTGCAGCTGGGTCCCCCCTGCAGCCATGCACCCCCCTGCAAACAGGGACCCTCCCCAAACTGCAACCGTGCCCCCCCAGCCTTGCAACCCCTCCGTGAAACTGGGGACCCCCCAGTCTGCAACCATGCCCCCCAGCCTCGCAATGCCCTCTTGCAACCTTGTACCCCCCCACAGCTGGGGTCTCCCCCTTGCAACCTTGCACCCCCCCAGCCCTGTGCCCCCCTGCACCTGGGGAACCCCAAATTGCAACCGTGCCCCTGAGCCTTCCACCCCCTCGCAACCTTGCTCCCCCCCATCTGAGGCCCCCCCCCCTAAAATGCAACTGTGCACTCCCAGCCTTGCAACGCCTCCATGCAACTGGGACCCCCCCGAAAGTGTCTCTATCCTGCAACCATGCACCCCCCAGCTTTGAACCCCCCCCTTGCAACCTTGCACCACTGCACCCCACTGCAGCTGGGGACACCCCCAACTGCAACTGTACAGCCCCCAGCCTTGCAACCGTCTTGCAACCTTGCACGCACTGGAGCTGGGGACCCCCCCTTGCAACGGGTGACACCCCCTGCAGCTGGGGACCCCCCAGACTGCAACCGTGCCCCCCCAGCCTTGCAACCCCTCCATGCAACTGGGGACCCCCCTGCAATTGTCCATGTGCTGCAACCGTGCAGCCCCAGCCTTGCAACCCCCCCCCGCGACCTTCCACCCCCTGCACCTGGGGACCCCCCAAACTGCAACCGTGCCCCCTGAGCCTTCCCCCCCCTCTTGCAACCTTGCACCCCCAGCAACTGGGGACCGCCCAAACTGCAACTCTGCACCCCCCAGCCCCTCTTGCAACCTTGCGCCCCCAGCAACTGTGAACCCCCCCTTGCAACCTTGCCCCCCCCCCCCCCAAGCCTCGCACCCCGCTGCAACTCGGGACCCCCCAAACCACAACCGTGCCCCCCCCCCCCTTTCCCCTCCCTTCGACCCCCCCCTTCCCCCCTCCCTTTCCCCTCCCCGCGGGGGCGGGGCCGCTCCCCCCCCTCCTGCCGCCAGGGGGCGCCCCCCCCTTGCCCGCAGGTCCCGGAGGCGGAACGGCGGAGCTGAGGGGGGGGGGGGGGGGAAGGCTTTCGGGGAAGGGGGGGGGGGGGGCGGTGGCGAAGTGGGGGGGGCCCGCGAGTGACGTCAGAGCGGCGCGGGGCCGCCGCTATTTGAGGCGCGGGGCGGGCGCCGGGGCCCCGCTGCGCCGCCCGCAGCAACCGCGGGGCCCGCAGGCGGCGGTGGCCGCCCCCCACCCCCGCCCCCCCCCCCCTCCCCCCGGACCCCCCCCCTCCTCCTCCAACCTCCCCTTTACCCCCCCCCCCCTTCCCCAAAGCTCGCACCATGCGCAGCGCCCGGGCGCTGCTGCTCGCCCTCGCCCTGCGGGTCTGCGCCCTGGACACCGAGACGCCCTCCGGTGAGGGGGTTTGGGGGGTCGGGGGACGGGGGGGGGGGTCGCTTTCGGTCGCCCCCGGTTGTTTTCGGTCGCCCCAGGGCGCTCTCGGTTGCTTTCGCTCGCTCCCGGCTGCTCCAGCCGCTGCTTTGTGCGCGCTCCGCCGGAGCCCCGCGTTCCGCTGGGGGGGGGAATTTGGGGGGGTGGCTCCGGTCCCGGTGCACGGCTCTGCCCCCCTCACCCCCCCCCCCCCCCCCCTCCGGTCCCGTCCCGGTGCCCCCGCAGCCGCCGCTCCCGTCCCCGTCGGGGCTCCGCCGGGTTGCTCAGCCTGGCAGCGGGGCTCGGTGCCGCTTCGGGGAGGGGGTCCCCGGGGTTTGGGGGGGGTCTTGGGGGGGTGGGGGTGAAGGGGTCCGGTGCCCCCCCCCCCCCCCTTTGTCCCCTCCGGTCCCCAGCACGGCTCCGGGAGCGCTGCGGGAACAGGTGGCGGCTGGCAGCGCGCTCTGCTCGCAGCCCGGCGCTGTGCTGCGGGGTTATAATTAGAGCTTCCCCAAAGGATGTGTTATTATTATTATTTGGTATTGATTTGTTTTTTATTTCGACATTTTCCCTCCGCCGGGCTCCCCTGCCTGGCCCCCAGCTGCTCTGCCGGGCCAGGAGCACAGCCCTGGGGTGCAGCAGCCCCGCTGCTTTCCCCCCCCCCCCCAAAATTGGGGTGCCCATGGGGTCTGTGGGTTTGGGGCCGTGCTGGGTGCGGGTCTGGGGAGGTGCGGGCACGGGGGAAACTGAGGCACGGGGCAGAAGGGACCCCGGTGCTGCAGCTGCCGGCTGGTGGGAGCCGCTCCCTGCTTCGGGGCCGGGTTTTGCCTCGATCTTTCCTGTTTTCCTTTCACTTCGGGGCGCAGCGGCTCACCTGCGCGCAGCCCCGGTGCCGGCGCATGGAGGGGTTTGGTGGTGGCCCCGCTCGAAAAATTATAAATAGTGCCGGGCAGCTGCGGGGAGCTCCATCGGGCTCACCTGTGTGGTGGGTGCGATGGGGAAACTGAGGCACGGGGCTTTGCAGGGTCCACTGCTGGAGGAAGGGGATTCTGCCCCCACCCCTGGTGCTGGGGGGCCCGGGGCTGTGCTGCTCCCCAGCCCCGTGTGGGGTTTTTTTCCCCTCGTAGCATCCCGGTGTTGTCATATCTGGTCTGCAGCAGCCTGCGAGGGGTGGTGGTAGCGGGGTCCGTGTCTGGAGCATCACGGCGTGTGGAGTGGGATTTGCGCTGGGCAGTTTTGGGGGATTGTGGTGGTTTCCCCAAAGGGGGGCTGCAGGGGACCGCCCGCCCGCCTGGGGAGCGGGATGGGGCTGGGTTTGGATGGGGAAGGGGCTCGGGATGGGGTTTGCGTGCTCCCAGGCGAACCTCTTCCCTCCCGTGGGCCTCGGTGTCCTGCCCACGAGCTGACATTTACTGAGGACGGGCTCCAGCCTGAGCCGTGGGCTGCTGTGAGCCGGAGCTGCGCAGCCCCGAGTGCCTCTGCTCAGCGCTTCCCCCGGTACAGGCAGCGCCTGACCTGCCTCCAGCCCGCTGGGGTCTCTCGCCCTCGCTGCAGCCGGTGGTTTTCCATAAATCCCAGAGTAAATCCCGGTGTCTGGGACTCAGTGACCTGGCATCGCGAGCCAGGACGGGTGCCCGGTGCCCTGTCCCCCTGGGATGCTCCCTGCTCCGGGAGTGCTTGAACTTCAGTGATTTGTTAAAGATTTGTTAAAATTTCCCAGTGGCTGAGCTGTCGGCGCTGTCTGCATTGTGCACATCACAGTGGGGTTTTTTACAGGGGAGGGTCCCTTTGGTGGCACCCTTGGGTGCTCCGGTGGGGGCTGCTCTCGAGGGGTGCCCTGGTTTGGGCTGCCTTTGCCCTCCAGCACCATCTTGGGGTGCTTACCAGCAGCACCTGGGGTGTGCGGCAGCAATTAGCAGCAATTACGCAAATAAAATATTAGGGTTTGTAGCTTTCCCTTAGGAGGAGGTTTCAGGTGGAGCCCAAATCTGAGGTTTGGGGCTCCTCTGGTGGCACCAGGACGATGGTTTTGGGGTGAGCAGTGGAGGGGTCGGCACGGGTGAACTTGGCCTCTCCCCTGACCCCGTGGCCGCGCTGTTGGGGCCGGGTGAGCGCGAGCGGCCGCGTTCCCCTGGGTGAGGGATTGGGGTCGGGGAGCGGAACAAATCTGGCATCGTCACCCCGGGCCATTAACGGCCGTGTCTTTGTCAGAGGAGGCTGTGGGGACAATGGGGGATGCTGGGGACAATGGGGGATGCTGCAGCTCAGCGTCCCCACGCAGGGGTCAGGACCCCAGGGGCCGGCGCAGATTTGGGGACTCGTGTCACCAGCGGCCCCCTCGCTGGTGCTGGGCATGGGATGTTTTTTTCCTCCTTGCCTGTTCTGCTGTGTTGGGAAGAATCTTTGCTTGCTGTTTTTGCTGCATTTTGGGGCTTTTTAAGCTGTGCTCTGTGCTGCTGTCAGGCACTGGGGTGAGGGCTAGCTGTGGGGTGCCGGATCCTGCAGCACCTG
Organism: Cygnus olor; assembly: GCF_009769625.2. Taxonomy (NCBI): domain Eukaryota; kingdom Metazoa; phylum Chordata; class Aves; order Anseriformes; family Anatidae; genus Cygnus; species Cygnus olor. The sequence continues at coordinate 4,937,175 of NC_049191.1, forward strand.
GATGGTGTGGGCACATTGTGTCCCTCCTGGGGTGCTCTGAAAAATCCTGCTCACATCGATGTCCCCGAGTGTGCCCTGGGTTGAGCTTTTCTGCTCCCGTGCTCCCTTATTTTTGGCTCTCTAGTGTGGTCCCCTCTTCCCAGGAGCCGGAGTGCGGTGGGCTTCGCTGTCCGTGGGGGTGAAGCAGAATTTGGGGATGTTCCGTGGTGTCAGAGCCCATGGATGGAGCTGGAGCTGTGGTCCCATGCCCGTGGTGGAGGGCTGCAGCGCTGCTTTTCTCCCCCAAAGGCTTGCAGTTGCGTTTGCTTTTCTTCTGCCTTTTTCTCCCCACTCCGGAGCTGGTGCTGCTCTCCCTGGGTCGTGTTTTCCCCGGCTGCGGGCGGGTGCTTGGACCTGCCCTGGGATCCTGGTGAGTCACCTCTTGGCCCGCGCCGAGCATTTTTTTTTTCTTTCTTATCCAAACTAAGGCGAACCGTCCAAATCCCAGCTTCCCGGGGAGTTTTCCCTGCATGAAGCCAGCGGGATCTGGCCCTGGAAGACAACGGCGGCCGCTCGCCGGTGGCTCCAACCCCTGCCTCCCCACTGCCAGCTGCTGGGGACGGTGTACCCCTGATTGCACTGGAAGGAAGCTTTTTTTTTTTTTTTTTTTTTTTTGCTCACAACCACTTCTTGGCACGGTGCACGGAGCCCTGAGCCCCCCAGCGCTCTGCTCACCCTCTTCCTGCCAGGGGACGCCCCCCAAAAATTCCCTCCTGTCCATGACCCCCCAGGCGTTTGCTGCTTCCCTGCCAGCAGCCGTGCAGGGGTTAAGCGTGCGGGGCTGGAGGCAGGGGCAGGTAAATCCCTTCCGCATGCTCAGAGCTGGGAGGTGGCAGGGCTCGGGAGAGCCTTATCAACACAGCCCTGCCATCTGCCTGCTTAAACCTCCATAAATAAGCTTTTTAATAATCTATTATTAACATGCACTATAATTGTCTTATTAGACATGTCTGGGAACCTTTCGTTACTGCGTGATTAAATGTCAGATTCCCAAACCACCTCCTCCTCTCCCCGATGGTAGCCGGGGGGGGTGCTTTGCAGCTGGCTTTGGGCACCGCTTTCATGGCCGTGGGGTCCCGACCGTGTCTGTGGGGTCCCCACCGTGCCCCGTCCCCCGGGAGCAGGGGGAGCAGCAGCCTCATGCAGGGCACGCTTCCACCCCGCGTGGATTTGGAGGGGGACTCGTGCCGTGGCCCTTGCCCATCCCGAAGGCTCGCCGTGCCCTTCCAGGCTGCAGAGCCTGGGGAAACCGAGGTTTTTCCCTCCAGGCTGAAGCTGCGGCCCGGGGAGACCTGGGCGAGGAGGATTCCCAGCGCGTCCCCCCCCACCCCGGGCTGATTGCCTCCTTGTTGGCAGCCTTAAAATAAATCCGTCCTGGAGACGGAGCGCTCTCTTTCCGCCGCAGATGGCCTCTTCAAACCCCGCTGCCTGGCAGAGGCTGCTGTTGATTTTTAGCGTGGGGACGCATCCGGGTGGGTGCCCGGACCTGGCACGGCTGTGGGACATCCTGAGGACACGGGGACCTGCTCGTCCTTTCTTTCACCCCCACAGGGCAGCCCTGGGGAGGAGGAGGAGGAGGGGTGGTAGGAGCTGGCAGGCGCCGCAGGGACTTCCCTCTTGCTGCCTGAGTTGCGCTGGGTGTTTGTCGAGCTCTTTCCTTTCCTGGCGCTGGGAGCGGCTTCTGCTACACCCTCCGCGTGGATCCAAAGTCCAGCGCTGCTCCCGAGCTCAGGGACAGCCCTGTCCCCTCCCCAAGTTGGTGCTGGGGGCACACGGGCTGGTTGGGGTCTTGCAGTCACCAGCGCTGCCCTCACCTGCGTGCCGTGGGCTGCGAGGTGCTGGCAGAGCAGTCGTTGGCTGCCCCGTGTCCCCGGCAGCTCCCCGGCTTCACCCGAGGTCCTGGGCTGGGAGCGATGTCCTGGGGACGCACACACAGGTTTGGGGGGGGGGCTCCGGCTTTGCTGCGCCCCAGTTCCTCCTCCCCAAAGCGGAGCCCGTGGGGCTGCGCCCTCCTGGGGCCATCCCCGTGTGCCCGACCCCAAATGTGGGGGTGCCGATGGCTCTGCTGCGGCTCGGTGGCGGGGGCTGTGCCGTGCGGTGCCACCGCCACCAGAGGGAGCGGGGACACGGAGCTGCTGCTGCATCAGCCGGGTCCCCACGTCTGGGGACGCTGCGTGCACCCCTCGGTGCCGGAGGGACCCTGTCCTGGCGGGGGTGGGGGGGGGTACAGAGGTGCAGTGCTGCAGCTGGAGGGGCGCGAATGTATTGTGGCCGGAGAAACACTGAGTTTATTTTAATTTTTTTTGTGGTTTGGCTCTAAAAATGTTGGGGAATCGCCCGCAGCAGGGTGGTTGCAGCGGTGCAAAATTCCACTGCAGGGAGCCTCTTGCTCTGGGAGCACCCCCCCCCCCCCCCCCCCCCGTGGATCAGCTCTTGCTTGGCTTCGTTAAGTTAATGAGGGCTGCGGCTCCCCAGACAGCACGAGGGGGCTGCGGTGACCTGATGTGCTGTAACGAGGCTGCTGTCCCCGCGGTCGTGCTCGGTGCTGGTGGCCTTGACCGGGGCAGCAGAGAGGAGCCCTGGCAGCCCCGGGGTGTCTGAGCCGTGCGTGCATCCCTGTGCAAGAACAACCCCGCGCAATTAGCCCAATTAGCCCAGCCGGGGAGCAAGCGTCGCTCCAGTTCAGTGCACTTCATCTATGATGGCACCATGGGGACCATGGCACCGCAGGGGCAAAAGGGCTGCTCCCCGGTGAGGGGTTTTGTCTTTGGGGCACTGCTCGGGGTCTTCATGTCGTCGGGGGGAGCCAGTTTTCCTGGGACGAAGGCGGTGGAGCATCACAACTGCTTGCTCGGGGAGATGGAGGCAGGCTGGATGGATGGATGGACGGACCACGGACAAACGGCGTTTCCTTGCTTGGATGGACCTGGAGGTGCCCACGGAGCTGCTGCAGCTATAGGGGATGCTCTGCGGGGCGCAGCTGCCTCTGGCCATGCGCTCAGCTGCAACCTCCCTGCGTGGTGCTGGTGCCCCTGGTTGGATGTCCGAGGGTGTCCCACGTGTCTCATGTGCCCTTACGCAGGGCTGGCAGAGCCTTTGGGGTCGCTGGGAACCTCTGGAGACTTTGCTTTGTGGGGGAATGAGAAGCCTGAGCTGTGACAGCAGGGATTCAACAGCAAACTGAAACGTGTGCCCGGTCCCGCGCTGATCGCAAGTCATGCAGAGAGCAAAGCCCCGCTCTGAGCCGGGCAGGATGGCATCAGGTGGCACTGCGGGGCTGTGGCCATCAGCGGTGCTGCAGGGACCTGTTAGACTCATTAATGCCCCTTGTAATTAGCTGAATAAATGCTTCTCACATAATCATCAGCTGCAATTTGCCTGATGGTGTTAGCGGAGCAGGGAGGGCTCCTATTGACTTTGCACCGGTGGTGCTGCTGCACGTGGGGGGGCTGCAGGGCTCCTGCCCAGCCCTGCTTTTTCCCAAGGACTCTCCCTGTGCTGTTCATTTTTTTTTTTGCTGTATTTTCAGCCTCACGGTCGCTGTCTCACTCCTCGCTGAGTGATAAAGTCCCATCAATTCTTTTTTTTTTTTTCCACGGCCAACAACTGACCTGCTTTACTTTTGCATTAATGGCATCAAACTAAAGCAGCGCATCTCTGCACGGGGAGAAAGTATTTCTAATCACTTACTTGGTAACTTACCCGGGCTCTTGCCTGTTTGCTGCTACTCGCCTGGAGGAGTGTGGGGAGCTGTATCCTGCCTGCTGGGTGCATCCCCAGGACACGCCAAAAACCCAGCCCCGATGAGCAGGTCCCTGCGTGGGAGAAGCTGGAGCGATGCAACAGACGGAGGAGAAAAGGGAGGAACGAAGCTGTGCAATGGCCAGGACACAGAGCAAACCCAGCACCCGGCGCTGGGCTCGTGTGTTTGTCCTGTTTGCAGCAGATCTCGGGGTTTTGAAAGCTCAGCGTTTCGCTTTCAAGGCGCTGGGTTCACTGAACCTCGTGGTTCAGTGCAGTGAGCTGGCCAGACCTCAGCTCAGCACCCGGGCACCTCGCTGCTGTGTTTTCAGAGGGCTTGGAAACAAAGTGGGGGAGCTCCAAGGCCGGCAGAGCCCTCCCGAGAGCTTGTTTGTATTCCGGAGGAAAGGGGAATTCAATTTTTTGACAAATGACACAGGCCATTTGCAGAGCAAACCTGGCTTTGCAGACAGCGCTGCGAGCGATGGAGGGGAGGTATTAAAAGCAATAAATAAGCTGTTGAGGGAAGGCAGCGGAGGGCTCTCGTGGCTCTGGATTTACAATGTACTGGCCCCCAGCGACGGCTGCTCTGGAGCCGACACCTGCACGGGGACCTGGAGCTGTTACCTGATGCAAGAAGGGGCACAGGGGTGTGGGGCTGGGGGCTTGCTGTCCACCCCTGGCAGCACAGAGGGGGCATGGAGACCCCAAGAGCGCTCTGCAGGTGGATGGGGTCCTGCTGAACCCCTCCTGCTGTTTTTTTTTTTTTTTTGCTCAGCTGCATTGTGCACCTTTTCCCAGTTTTCCCTGCCATGGGGGATTCTGCAGGGGGAGCAAGCAGGCAGGGGGCTTGCTCACATCAGCCCTGTTGCCACCTTTAAGCCTGTGCATTGCTGTCCCCTCCTTGTTTTTCACGGCTCACCCCAGATAGGGAGGGTGATGCAGACCTGGATTTTGCAACGGGATGTGCTGCTGGTCTGCCCCGACCTTCCTCCCCTCTCCTCCTCCTCCTGCCCGCTTCACATACAGGGGCAGGATGCTTTTTTCCCTTTTGGGGTTGCAGCACAGGGATGTTTTGGGACTGCTGCAGGGAACTGAGCTCCTCAAAGCCATCTCACAAGGGTTGTCCTCTTGCAGCCCCCATCATGCTGCAGGTGCACAGCTCTTCCAAACCATGGGTGGCCCCGCTCTGGGTGTTGTGAGGCCATAAATAGCGGGGCTGAGCCCCCCTGACACCACCATGTGCTCCATCACTGGAGGCTTTGCCCTCTGGCGTGCTGCTCCTTGCTGCAGCAAGGTGGTACCCAGAGGGTGAGAGTCTGCATCCCTCCCTCTAGAGGGGGATTTATTCCAGAAAACCTTTTTTTTTCCTTTATTTTCCCCGCATGTTTTCTGCAGCTTGGGCTGCTGATGGAGCCCTGCAAGGCTGACATGCTGCTGCTGCCCCTGTGCCTGTCCCGGAGCTCCTTATTTTGCTGCCCCAACTTGTGCTGGGGAGCGTCTCCGTGTGCTCAGGGCTTCCCATGTGCTTCTTGCTTCCCGAAAATCAGCATTTTGCCCTTGTGGAGGCTTCACCACAACCACGGGCCCCTGATGATAATAATGGGCAGGAAAGAGGCTTGAGCACCATTTTTTTTGCCATTTTTTTCCCCCAAAAGGCCAGGTGGATGAGAGCTGCCTGCACGTCAGCCCAAGGGCTGTAATTGTGCCGTGAGCAACTGATAACTGCAGGACGGAGGTTTCTGAAAGCCTGCGTTTGTTTTTCTTCCGATGCTGTAGAAGAGGCAGCCCTGACTTTGTTAATTAAGCGATGGTTAATTATGAAAGCACTCACGTTGCAGCTTGGTGGCCTGCAGCCAGCCCCTTTTCTTGTTGCGTTCTCCCAGCGTTGCGTTTTTCTGCGTTGCATTTGCTCCCCGAAGGCTCCCGGTTGTCCGCAAGGGGTCCGGGTCTTCCCATCCCCACCCGCGGCTCTGCGGGGCTCAAGAGTGGGGGCTTTGCAGGTGAAACCCATAAAGGGAGTCTTCAACAGGCCCAAAAACGGATTTATGACTTCTGTAGTTGCTGGTAGACGGATATTGTTCTCTTAGTCCTGCGCTTTCCAAACACCGAGGTTATCAGGCATAAGTGACTTATTATGCAAATCCTCTGTCTTAATATCTGGCTGTTCTCTCCCTGGAATTGCATTGGCTAAACCCCATGCGTTATTGGAGCTGCTAATGTTTACACATTAGCTTCTTTGGCTAATATACAAGGCTTCAAGTTGCAAATTGATGTTTCTTACAGCTGAGCAAATTATTTTTCTATTAAATGCAATATTTAAAATGATTTGGAGAAGCAAAACAAACTACTGGCAAGAATTTTAATGGAGCTGCTTTCCATATTCTTCTAATCAGCTTTTATCGGGTCCAGGAAATCAGTAATTTTTTTTTTAAACATTTCTATTTCGCCGGAGTGGGGAGAGGAGGAGAGGCAGGGAGTGGGCTTGTTGTAATCTCTGGAGTGTGCAACGCAGGAGGTGATTTGCATGTGGCTGTTGTGCTTGTGTCCAAGGCCCTTTGAGTGTGCAAAATGCAGCTGGTTGGGTACTTAGCTCCCTTCTGCCTGGACTAAAGGGGCATTTAAGCTGTGGGGCCTCAAATCAGCGGGATTTGGGGCTTTGAGGGGCTGTGGAGCCGTGGCGGTATGGGATGGAGGTGCTGGGATGCTGTGGCACGGCAGGTTTTTGGAGGAGCGGTGCCGCAGTGCACAACTCCGCCGGGTGCTTGGCAGCGCCCGCGCTTGGCTGTTCGGGCAGGAGCACAGGCTGTGTCCCCCTGCCCAGGGATTGTGCCGAGGGAATCGCCTGGAAATAGTGGCAGGGGAAGGGCTGGCGTCCCATGTCCCTGCGTGTCCCTGGGGCTGGGCATCGCTGCCTGCTGTTCCTGTCCCGGTGTGCGGCCCCATCGCTCTCGGTCCTGCTGGGGCTGGAGGGGCATCGTCCCCCAGGGGTCAGGGCTGGGCCCGTGTTGTTCAACTTCTTCATCAACGACCTGGACGAAGGAACGGGGTGCACCCTCAGTAAGTCTGCTGATGACACAAAACTGGGAGGAGTGGCTGGTAGCCCCGAAAGCCGTGCTGCATTCGGAGGGACCTCGACAGGCTGCAGGGTTGGGCCGAGAGGAACCTCAGGAAGTTCAACAAGGGCAAGTTGTGCCCAGGGACAGGACGAGAGGCAACGGGCACAAACTGAAGCACAGGAGGTGCCGGCTCAATGTGAAGGGACGCATCTGTGCCGTGAGGTGATGGAGCAGTGGGACAGGCTGCCCAGAGAGGTTGTGGAGTCTCCTTCTCTGGAGATATCCAAAACCCATCTGGATGCCATCCTGGGCAGTGCGCTCCAGGTGATCCTGCTCAGCAGGGGGGTTGGCCCAGATGATCTCCAGAGGTCCCAGATGATCTCCAGAGGTCCCTGCCAACCTCAGCCATCCCAGGATTGTGTGATCAGAGCGGGGCAACCCATCACAAGCACTCCATGGGGATGGCAGGTTCCTGGGCCTGCAGCACCCTCGTTGGGGCTACGGGGGGGGCTTTGCATATGGGTGGGGATGGAAACAAGAGCATCTGGCACTTGAGAGAGGTCTTGGCCGATGGCCCGGGGTTGCTGCGGAGGTGCCTGATTCCCATGGCTCTGGGGAGCAGTTCGGCTGCGGCCTCCCTTTTGAAGCTTTCCTGCCTCCAGCAGCCGAGCCCCGGAGGGCGTTGGGCGGCCCCATTGGCGCGAGCGCCTTTTCGAGGCCGCTCCATAAAAGCGAGGGGAAGCCCGCGGAGTGCGTCCCGCGGCGCGGGAGGTTAAACAGCAAAGGTTTAAGTGTGTAATTAACTCTGAAACGAGAGTGGCACAGCCTCGGCGGATGAAAGAGCGCCGGGCAGGCTGGTGGGCAGGCGTCCACACGGGGATTTAATGAGACGCCGTCAACTGCGCGCGCGCTTCTTCGTCCTTTCCCTCCCTCCTCTGCACGGATCTGTCGTGTCCCTGCAGTCCTCTGCTCCTTCCCTTGTGGCTTGGGGGGGTTAGGCTAATTTGGGATGCTCGAGCATCGTCTGGGCTGCATTGAGCCGTCGGGACCAGGCAGTCACGCCCTCGGTGGTATTTTTATCCGCTCTTGCTGTTGGAACCGCTCCTCCCGTGGCGCTCGCTGCATTTAGCCCTGCACGGAGCTGCTTTTACCCTGGCGTCGAACCAAGGCAGGGGCTGGGGTGCGGGGCTCTGTGCTTCCACCTGGGGATTTTTAGGGAGCATCTGGACCCGGAGTGAGTCCTGCCAGCCACATCCCGCTGCCAGTAGGGTTGGGTAAAACCATCCCTGTGTGTGCAAAAGGGGATTTTAGGTAGTGGGGAAGGCCTATTTTGGTTTTAAGCGTGTTGATAAACCCTTAATTTTTGGGGAGCAGCTCAGCGTGGGAGCAGCCAGCTCTGTCCGTGTCCTGCTGGACTTGTCACAGCTGCTGGAGGATGCTCGGGACACTGGGGTGTTGGGGCTGGGTGCGCCTTTTGGGGAGGGAGAAGGGGCTGGGCAGAGCCTGGGGGTCTGCGTGGTGCAAGCGCAGGAGGAGGCTGCCTGTGCCCCAACGGTGGAAATGGTCCCTGGGAGCCTCGGGGAATCCTTTGTGCCTGGTACATGGGGCTCTGCAGCCCCAAATGCCTTGCGGGGTCCTGCTGCTTTCCTTCTGCTTCCTCGGGCAGGATAAAGCAAACCCATGAACGAATTTCTCCCTCCTACAATATCCCATCTCAACAGACTTTGGAAGGAAACACATGGGCTTTTTTTTTTTTTTTTTACATCACTTGGTGCTTAGAAATTTCCAACACTTATTTTGCCTTTTTTTTTTTTCCTTTCCTTCATGGAAAATTTTGACAGATTTCTGCTTTTTTTTTTCCCTCCCATTAGGAAGCCAAGCTTCAGGCTTTTTAAGCTCTGGCGGGGCTGGTGATGGGAACCAGCCGGGGCCGCATCCGCGCGTGGGCACGGCAGGCGCGGCAGCGGCAGGGTCGGCGTTGGGAGCTGAGCAGCACAAACGGCCCATTTAGAGAGGGATTTGAGAAAACTGTCAGGGCTCCGCTCCTTCGGTCCTATGAATAGGAGAGGATGTGCTTTTAGGCTTTGTGAAAGAAGTTTCCCCGTTCGCGTGGTTCTGGGGAGAAAAAAAGCTCGATGCTGTAGTTGGTGCTTTAAAAAACTGAGTGTAAAAGGAGAAAAAGAAAAAGCCTCAAATCTGTTCTCATATATGAAAGTGTCGAGAGACATAATTTTTTTTTTAAGTCTTACAGGATTTTTTTGCAGTGGTTTGACTTGGCAACGTGGCTGTTTTGGGGCTGTTTGCAGCAAAAAGGCATCCCTAGGTCCCTGCTGTAGCCTTGTAGGGGAAGATCCCGGTCTGGTTTCATCCCATTGCCCGCAGGGGGGTGACACCGCCCCTGTCACGGTCCCACTGGTGTCCCCACCACGGGTGGCTTTGCACAAGAGACATTTGTCTGTGTGTCCCCTGCTTGCTAGGGCAGGGAGCACAACCTGCACCAGCACAAATCCCTCAGCAGTGGGGAGGATTAACCGATGTAGTTTGGGGATAAAATACAAAAAAAGAGAACAAAACCCCAAAAAACACACCCCGGCCCAGGCTTTGCTTTCCTGCTGGCCCATCAGGGGATGTTTGTCTTTGTTCTTTCTGCTTGCTCAGGGCTTTCCTAAAGTGCCTGCCCTCGCCAGCCTAGGGGCTCGTGTTAATTATCACTGGAGCCCCAGTGCTTGTAATCAGTGATTTTAGCAGAACAATGGGGCAGTGTTAATGAGCCGGCCTGGAGCAGCTCCCCAGAGCCCAGGGGCTGGCACACGGAGGGGAAGGATGCGGAGCCCCACAGCCCGGGGATGCTCATCTTTCAGGTTTGCTCTTTGCAAGGGAAAAAAGCAGCAGCCCCCAGCTCACAAATAAAGGGGCACGGGGGTGCCAGCCGCAGCTGGGGGCTCGGCAATGCGCTTGTGGGGTGGGATTGCTGCTGGGGGTCTTGGCTGGGACCCGATGCTGGCGTGTCAGGCAGAGCAGAGCTCACAGTCTAAGGGTCAGAGAGGGATTTTTGAAGTTGCAAGTTCTGGCGCAATGGCTGTGGTGGAACAGGGAAACCCCCGTTGTAGTACCTGGCCCCGGGAGGCAGAGCCATGAGCTGTGTCCTGGCTCCCACACTGCAGCTCAGCCGAGAGGGATGTAACCCCTCTGCCCCCCGAGCTGAGACCTGGCAGCTCGTTTCACTGCGGGGGGAACCCAATGGGAGGGGAGGGCAGAGGCAGCCGACGGGTCCTGTCCTCGCCCAACCCCTGGCAGCGTTTGCGGCTGCACGGGGCAGCTCTGCTCCTGCGTTGGCAGGAGTGAGAGCGGGGGAAGAGATGACCGCCACCCCCCCCCCCCCCCCTTTTGTGAGATGCAGCAGCATCCATCCTGGCTGGGATTTCGGGGAGGGAGCAGCTGGTTTGCGGGGGTACTGACACGTCTGTCTGTCCGCAGCGGGCTGCACCTTCGAGGAGGACGACGACCTGACCCAGTGCGAGTACAGCCAGGGCGAGGATGATGACTTCGGGTGGGAGCTGGTCCGCAGCTACATGATGCCGCACCTGACGGCTGACCTGCCCCACGGTGAGTCCCGGCCCCGCGGGCGTCTGCCCCAAACCCATCCCCTGCCCCGGAGCCTGGGATGGGAAGCACCCCTTGGGGCACTTGGGTCGTGATTTATCCTCGGTTTTGGGGTCGGGGTGCTGCTGTGCCTGATGGCGAGGTGTGATGAGCTGTGTCGGTCCTTGGCATGGCACAAAAGGATGCTGCATGGCCCCAGGGGTGTCACAGCTTGGGGACATGGGGCACGGGGCCCTGCCGCTGCTGCAGGGAGGTGTCCCCGCAGCCCTGGGCTCTCCCCGCTGTGGCGCTGGGATGGCAGCAGCTTGCCTGGGTCTCTGCAGCATCTCCTGCGACATGCGCCCAAGCTCGTGGTGCCAAATTCCCCATCTGTTGTGGAGTGCTGCATCTGCAGCCCCTGCCCTGCCTTGCCAGCACGGGAGCCCCCAAATCCTTCTTTGCAGGCACCTTCAGCAGCTCTCCCTGCTGGGGCATCCATCTGCTCGTTCCTTGGTGCTGGTGAGAAGGTCCCATCTCCGGGAGTCGTGGCAAAGAGAGAAGTGTGCTTCTGGCTCTTGCAGTGTGGGGAGAGGCTTTTGGCTGTGAGCTGGAGGATAAAAATGCGAATTGAATTTCTTCTCTTTTTTAAAATCTCGTTGCTTTGGAGCCACGCTTTGTTATTTTGTGGGTCCAGCACCTTGCTCCGATGCCTGGGCTGTTGGAGTGGGTGTTTTGCTCAGGGGCTTTGTTCATCCCAGCCCCACGCTGCGTCCCGGTGTGTCCCCACGGAGCTGTCCCCATGCCCAATGGCCCTGAGAGGCACCCAGAGGCCAGATCCCACCCTGAGGCTGGGCAGAAAGAGGGAAAATCCGGTTTGTAGCTGGAGAGTAAAAATGACTTGTCATTCACTACTACTTAGAAATCTCATCGCCGCTCCATCAGCCTGCCTCCAGCCGCTCTTCTGCCTTGGGCTCGGCTTGCTTCTCCCCTCTGCTAATCCTCTCTTCGTTTATCTTCTCCTCTTCCCAACACCTTTTTGATCCAGGATTTCTCCCAGCATCCGTGGGGTGCATCCCCGAAGGCAGCAGCCTCCACCGGCTCGGAGGGCTGGGGATGTGCCATGGGGCCAGCACGTCCCAGGCACCGCAAACCAGCCTCAGCCACCCACCGGAGCTGTAGGGCTGCTGGCAGCTCCTCCCCGACGGTTGTCCAAATAATTGCTTTAAACCGAATTAACCTAATTTGTGCTCTGATGGGGCTCACCTGGGGGCAGCGAGATGGGAAGCAGAGCTGGGGAGGGGACGCTGGGGATGGATGATGGCGAGTCTCCAGCCAGTAATTGGGGTTTCTATTTGGTTTTCTGCTGTAATTTAAGAGCTGCGCTGAGCTGCTGCAGTTCAAAGCCTGGAGGCTTGTTGGGGGGCTGAAGGGGTCAGGTGGAGACCGCGCTTGGCCACAAAGCCGGGGCTGCTTGCCTTGCTCGAGGATGTAATCGTGGATTAATGAGAAGTGGGGTCTTAAATGGAAGCAAAGAGTTGACCTGTTTATTCCGCTGAAACTCAGGGGTGCAACCGTCTGCGGTGCTGAGCTACGAGAGCGTGTGGCAGGGCAGGGTCCGGCCCTGGGAAGTGCCCCTGTCCCTGATGCTGATCAGGGAGAGACGGGTGGCACCCATGGGGGTGCTCGGCCCCTTACCAGGGGGTCCCCAAGCACCCCCCCTGGCTGTTTGCAGACAGGGGCACAAGGTGCAGGCAGCACCGTGCCTCTCGGCCCCCTGGCAGCGTGGTAGATGAACGCTATTTCACAGCGCCGTGGCCTCTCCAGGGAGCACTTTACAAAGGAGTCTCGTGGTCCTGGATTAAAATGAGTTTTTATTGGAGATCAGCCAATTTCAAGGAGTGCAGGATTTATTTGAGCGGATGCTGGCTGCCGGCCACCCGCCTCTACCTTTTCTTCCCTCTTTCTTTTTGTTTTCTTGTTGTGTTTGTTTTTTTCCTCTCTTTCCGTCTTGACTCGTCTCCCTCTTTCACATAAAGAAGACGAATGGGTCTCTCCCACGTTGCAGTCTTGCTTTTTCAGCTCGTTATTGTTCTTTTAAGGGAGAGCGGTGGAGAGCTGGGGCAGGCTGCGCCACCGCTGCTGTGGTGCTGCTGTGCCGGGCACCGGGGGCTGAGATGTGGGTTGGAATTTGCTTAATGAGCACCCGAATAAAGCGGGTGCTTGGGTCAATCCCTGCACGAATCTGTTGGATGGGACAGGGGCAGGATGGAGCACGGGTCTGGTTTTTCGAGTGGCTTTCTTTTCTAGGTTTGCATTGCAAAACCATGAGAGAGTTTTCTGTCCACACTCAGTGATATTGGAAAAAATCCCTCCATGGATCCCTGCTTGTCTCTTTTGTATCTTCACGCATCAAACTGCTCCGTGCTCCCAATGTCGTCCCCACATGCTGCCACCCCGGTGCCTCTCCTTCAGCTGCAGCCCTGTTTCCCCATCGGCTCCTGCTGCATATCTGTAAAAACCTTGGAAAAAATAACCTTGGTTTTGGCTCCTGGGCAGAGTTATTGTGACATTTCCAAGCGCCCAGTGGTGGTGGCTGGCCAGCCCTTGATGCCGGGGCTCCCCAGGGAGATGCTCGTCCTATGGCTCAGTGCAGAAATTGGGTGCTGGTGCATGCTTCACATGCCTGCCTCGCTGCCTCTTAATGGCGCTCTCCTCTTATTTTTATTCCCCTTTCTGTGGTTTTGTACAATAAAATCTCAGTGAGATGTGAAAGTGCTGGGGGGGGGGGGGGGGGCGGCACGGCAGCGCCTCCGACCTCTCCGCAATTTGGAGCCAAGGCTGCCAGAGGTGCTGAGTTGTCCTTGAAGACCTGGTTTGAATCACAAGGAAGGGATGATGTCCCCAAAATGGGAAAACAAGGCTGGGGACCTTGCACAAGGACTTTGCAGGGAGAGGTCCAGGGCTTCCTGCATGCAGCCCATGCAGGCGAGCTGGTTTTGCAGCTCAGACCTTCAGACGCGTCTCGCCGACAACTTTAGCCTAACAAATTGATGTTTTTCCCGTCGGGAACATAGCTGGAAACTTATTTCTGTTTTCATTTGAAATATTATTTAGCGCTTTTGAGACTCCTCTGTTTCTCTGCAGAGCAGTTGGACTTTTCCCTAAAAGCCCACCTGAAAACTAAATTAAATTAAATTGCCGGTGTCCTCCCAGCCGAGCAGAGGGGCTGCTTGTCTCCGGGGGGGGCTGGCTCATTACTTGCAGTGACGAAGCGGGGTGACAGCCCGCTGGGCCAGCATGTCAATTAAAACCAACCTTAGATTGGATTGAACGGCGGAGAAAGGATTTAACAAACGAGGCGCGGCATCGATCGAGCTGCCTGCATTAATGGACTCGGCGCAGCCGGGGAAAGGAGGGACGCGGAGGGAAGGATGCTCACAGGACTGCCTCCATCCTCAGCCCAGCCACGTCCCCTTCCTGGGGCTGCTGAAGCTGCCTGTTTCGTGTGAGGTTTGCAAATAATTCCCCTACTGTGATTTTTGGAGGGGATTTTTGCTGTAACGCCGGCATATGGACAGGGCTCACAGAACCCGGCTGCGATGCTGCGTTGTGCTCTGGCTGCTGGGAACGGTCCTGCCCATCCCTATGGCTTTGGGATGCTGTAGGGCAGGGATGTGGCCTCTGCCTCCCCAGCTCTGCTGGCAGCAGTAGGATAATTCTTAATTTCAAGCCCCCCAGGGCTGCCCATAATGCTGGGACCGAGTGCTGCGGTCCCACCACCTCTTGGAGCTCTCCGTGTGCTGGTGCTGCTCCTTGGGGCACCCAGCCAGGGCCATGCTGCCTTTGTAATTGGGCTGCTTTAAAAAATAACCAGAAACGGGCTGAAAAATGGAAAAATACCTGCAAACAAGCCCAGGGGAAACCTCTTCTTGTTCCCTAGCGTTTAAAATACCCAACCTGTATGCAGGGGCTTCAGGTGGAGGCAACGCTGGGAGTCGGTGCTGGTCGCTTTGGGGGAAAAGACATTGCAAGGATGCATCGGTACTGCCAGAATGAGCAGCGGGAGCCTGGTTTTTCCATTGCAGCAATACCAGGAAAGAAAATCAAGGAGGAAGATGTAGAGTGTGGGAAGCCTTGCCAGATGAGCTCTGCTGCCCTGCTGCAGTCGGAGCCAGGAGTGTCTAGTCCCAGCTGAGCTAATGGACGTTCTTTGTCTTTAAAATAACTTTTCAGGGGGTTAATTTTAGTCTTGGTATTTTTATTATTATTTTTTTATGTCCTCTGGCTTTGCTTTGTTTGTGGGCAGGAGGAAGGGCTTCAGTTATCGATGAGAGCCCGGAAGATGGGGTGGGATGTTGGCTCTTGGTGCTGGCATCCCCTGGCCTGAGTGGAGCCACTCTCATCGGTGCAGGAAGAATTTTTCAGGGGAGAAAGGAAAAAACAACCAAACAAAAACCAGAAGGAATAGCTGCATACTGGCTTCCCCTCTGTCCATGAAATGTGTCTGTGTTATGTGAGAAAATAAGTTTATTTTACACCAAGCACCTGTCTGGAGGGGCTGGGATGCCTGGTGGCAGTTTTGATCGGTGGATACGGCCCAAATTTTGCTTTTTGCTGATTTCTTTCCCCTTTTGGCCACCCCTCTGCTCCATCCCTCTGGTTCCTAGCTCTAAAGGATGTCGCGGTGTGGTGCCGGTGTTGCTTTTCCCCAGGTGAAGATGGGGCCCATCGGGTGCTTCAGGGCCAGCCATGGGTGCAGCTCCCAAGTGCTGGGGGAGGCGGACGGATGTCCCCCGGCCTTCATTAGGCTCTGTCGGTGCCCATGCCCTGGTTGAGCCTCTCGCCAGGGGTTGTTGGGAGAAAAGTGTGTGAATTCATGTAAATTAAACAGTGGTGAGAGCTATTAATAATTAAGGGGCTGCTGTCAGGAAAACAACAGTTGACTTGAATAAATGGCCTGGCTTCGTTACTTACAGCACCTGCTGTTATTAAAGTGGAAGGAATATTAATAGTCCTGTCCTTGCTGTGGGGTGGGGGTGAGGACCAGCTGTGGGACCATGGGTGGCTCTGGGACTCCTGCAGGATTTTGGGGCATAGCCTTGGGGGGCGGATGCTGTGTTTTGGGTCCCCTTTGGGATTTTGGTCCTCATGGGGAATCCCGGGTGGCCCTGGGGCGTGCATTGGCACCTCTGGGCTCATTGCTGGTGGTTTTGGGTGCGGGGCAGAGTCTCTGGTGGCATCGAAGCCACTAACGGGACCTGGTGTCCTGGGGGGACCAGGGCCATGAGCAGCTTGTCCTGGGGTCAGCGGGTCTGATCCTCCCCTCCTCCTCCAGCTGCTGGGTCCCATTTTGGCATCCTGCTGCTGCCTGGGGCTCCGGCATCCCTCTCTCCCTTGGGGTCCATCCTTGGGGTCCCCTCGTTCCCAGCTCCTTCCCGCAGGTGCCACCCTCCCTGTCCCCAAATCTAGGGGCAAGGCGGAGGAGAGAGGCACCGCTCCACGCTCTCTCTCCTCTCCCTCCTGCTTGCCCCCCCCGGCCACAGGCTCCTACCTGATGGTGAACGCCTCGCAGCACGCCGCGGGCCAGCGGGCTCACCTGCTCTTCCAGGCGCTGAGCGAGAACGACACCCACTGCCTGCAGTTCAGCTACTTCATGTACAGCCGTGACGGCCACAGCCCCGGCACCCTCAGCGCCTACGTGCGGGTGACGGGGGGCCCGGTGGGCAGCGCCGTCTGGAACGCCTCCGGCTCCCACGGCCGCCAGTGGCACCAAGCGGAGCTGGCAGTCAGCTTGTTCTGGCCCAACGAGTACCAGGTGAGCCCCCCCGAGACCCCCTGGTGTGTTACAGACCTGGCTCTCCGTCACCTGCTGTCAATGTGCGTTGAAATCCCTTTGCTCAGGGGATGGGGTCTCCTCCAAAGGCTGGGTGCTGGGTTAGGGGACCCCACGGGCCAGGCGTGACCCCTCTGTTCGGTGCTGCAGGTCCTATTCGAGGCGGTGATTTCCAGCGAGCGCCGCGGCTATCTCGGCTTGGATGACATCTTGCTCTTGAATTATCCGTGCTGTGAGTGTGGGGGTGTGATATGAGCGGGGGCTGTGGGGAGGTGGGTGGGTGGCGGGTGCTCCTGGGCTTGTGGCCTGTGGGCCAGTCCTAGGGACAGCGAGCACCAAGGTGTCCTGTTGTCACCAGGGTGGTGGGGCTCCCATCTCCTCGGGCACCTGCAGGGCTCCTTCTTCACCTCCAGCCTTGCTGGAATAGAATCACAGAATCATTAAGGCTGGAAAAGCCCTCCAAGCTCATCTGGTCCAACGGTCCCCCTACCACCACCATCACCCACTAACCATGTCCCCAAGCACCACGTCCAACCTCTCCTTGAACACCCCCAGGGACGGTGACTCCAGCACCTCCCTGGGCAACCCGTCCCAACGCCTGACAGCTCTTTCTGAGAAGAAATGTCTCCTCATTTCCAACCTGAACCTCCCCTGGCACAACTTGAGGCCATTCCCTCTGGTCCTATCCCTGGTTACCTGTGAGGAGAGGCCGACCCCCTTCCCCCACACCTTCCTTTCAGGCAGCTGCAGAGTGCAATGAGGTCTGCCCTGAGCCTCCTCTTCTCCAGACCAAACCCCCCCAGTTCCCTCAGCCGCTCCTCACAGGACTTGTGCTCCAGGCCCTTCACCAGCTCTGTAGCCCTTCTCTGGACACGCTTCAGGGCCTCGATGCCCTTCTTGTAGTAAGGGGCCCAAAGCTGAACCCAGCACTTGAGATGCAGCCTCACCAGAGCAGAGTACGGGGGGACAATCACCTCCCTGGCCCTGCTGGCCACAAAACCCAGGCTCCTATGGGGATGGGCACAAATCCCCAACCCCAGGCTGGAGGTCCTGCCCAGGAGATCACCACGGGCTTACTGGGCCATGAAGATGCCCTCGAGCCCATCCAGTGCCCTCAGGAAGCTGCCTGCTCCAAGCTCGTCTCCCCCAGGCTGGGTTTCGGGGCTGCAGCAGGGATTTGGGGCAGACGAGAGCCTCCTGACTCCTCCCTTGTGTCCTTTGGCAGCCAAAGCCCCCCACTTCTCCCGCCTGGGCGACGTGGAGGTGAACGCGGGGCAGAATGCCACCTTCCAGTGTGTGGCCGCCGGCAAGGCCGCCGAGGCGGAGCGGTTCCTGATGCAGGTGAGCGGAGAGGATGCACCGGGCTGGGGGGGAGAAGGGCGGCCCCATACTTTCATCAGTGACATCCTTTGGGACCACGTTCGGTGCCTCTGGGTGTCAGGCTGACTCCTCCTCACGCTTTTTCCCTCCCCGCCGGGCAGAGGCAGAGCGGCGAGGTGGTCCCCGCTGCCTCCGTGAAGCACATCAGCCACCGGCGCTTCCTGGCCACCTTCCAGCTGGACGAGGTGTCCAAGGGCGAGCAGGACCTGTACCGCTGCGTCACCCAGTCCAGCCGCGGCGCCGGCGTCTCCAACTTCGCCGAGCTCATCGTGAAAGGTGGGTGCTGCCCGCGGGCATCCCTCTGCATTGTGCCATGGCTCCTGATCGCCCCTGGTTGCGGAGGGGTTTTTGTCAGGGCACTGGGACTGCATTTCTTCGCTGTGACTGGCATGAGCTAAACTGCGCTTCAGCATAAAACCTGGAAACTACCTTTCCCACTGGCCTTCATTTATTTTTCATTGCAGTCGGTGGGAATTAATTAATTCTGGTGAAACTTTGCAGTACCTTAGTGAAGGCTGCGCAGTGCATCTTCTAAAAATAATTAAAGTTTGGTCAGGTGAAACCCTATTGCTGCCAGGACTGCTGAAGAGATGCAGGGCACATGGCACAGGCTGAAATTTGAAGATCAGCCTGTGATTTCTGACATTTCGGTGTCAATCTCTTGTCGGAGTTTTGCTTGTCCTCTGGGCGTAAGATCAGATTTTGTCCCATGACCTGACGGCGATGGGTTGGATTGGGAGGAGACGTGAATGTGCTGCCTGCAGTCAGTTGTGGCGCCTGTGGCTTGGGGTGCTGGGATGGGGGATGCTCCGGCTTTGAGAGGGGATGCTCCAGCTTTGAGAACCACTTCTCCTCTCTCTTCCAGAGCCCCCCACACCCATCGCGCCCCCCCAGCTGCTGCGGGCCGGCTCCACCTACCTCATCATCCAGCTCAACACCAACTCCATCATCGGCGACGGCCCCATCGTGCGCAAGGAAATCGAGTACCGCATGACTTCGGGGCCCTGGTCGGAGGTGCATGCCGTCAACATGCAGACTTACAAGCTGTGGCACCTGGATCCCGACACGGAGTACGAGATCAGCGTCCTGCTCACGCGCCCTGGCGAGGGGGGCACCGGCAAGCCGGGACCCCCGCTCATCAGCCGCACCAAGTGCGCAGGTGGGTTGGCGTCCACGCAGCGTCCGTGGCCGTGAGCAGCTGATGTGGTCCAGGGGCTGTGACATGGCTTGGAGCATTGCTCCTCTGGATGCACAGAGCTGCATTTTGTTGACTTCTTAGGGGCAACGCCTGGTTCCCATCCCTGGTGATGGGTGAAGGGGGCTGGGGACAGCTGCTCACCTGGGCTGCGGGGTCCCCAGGGCCACCTCTATCTCAGGGCATCCCTAAAATATCAGGACAGGAGACCTGGCCTTGGCTGGCTAGTGTCTGTCGGCCACCTTGCTGTGGTGGCCGAGGTTTGGGGATGTCCCTGTCTCCTGTTGCTGGGGCATTGAGGCTGGTGGAGGCATCTCCGCTGCCCCATGGCAGCTGTCTCTAGTGTGGGCTTCGCTGCTCTGGCTGAGCACAGGCAACAAGGTGAGGGGTTGCGATTGTCCCTGTGCTTTGGAGCACTTATCCTTTTTGGGGGCAAGCTTATTTTGTTGTTTTTAATTAGCTCAGCCTTATTGCTGTTGGTGGAGGGTCCTTGTCCCTGTGGATGCTCCCTTTGGGGGTGATGCAGGGATCGAGCAACGCAAGTACTAGCAGCATCCTTCCCACAGAGCTTGAATCAGCTAGCAGGGCATGGGGACCGGCTTGTCCCTTTGTTGTCATCTTGCCAGTGACAGCGCTGTGAGCCGGGACCTCGTCACCCCTGGGTGCATCCTCCCCGTGCTGCTGCTGCAGGATGCAGCCTGCGGGGCTGGAGCACTGCAGCTCTGCCCATGCCTGTGACCCTGCGGGGTCAGCTTCTGACATCAGTGGAGGAGAGGATCAGGAGATGCAAACCCTGACCCAGGGCCTGGCAGGAGCTTTTCTCCCAGATTAATTTTCACAAGTGTTCTGAGAAAGTCTGGCTTTCATTATTACCTTCAAGCCGATGACAGGCGCTGTTTGAAAGTGTCAGCGCCCCGTGTTGCATTTCCAACAGTCCCCGCCTCTAGCCCAGGCTCCCTGTGCTCCTTCTGTGCGACACAGCTGTGGATTTCATTCCCGACTCAGCACGTGGTGGCTTTGCAACGGATGAAGCATGGGAATTTGCTGTGTGAACACTGCTCGAGGATCTGCTTTGGGGTGAGGTGGGCAAAAGCATCTGGTCCAAGCCCTGCTCCAGCAGGGCCACCCAGAGCAGGGTGCCTGTGACCATGTCCAGATGCCTTTTGAAGATCTCCAAGGAGGAGGCTGCGCAGCCTTTCTGGGCAACCTAAGGCAGGCCTCGGGGCCACAAACTGGGACCAGTTTTGGGGCCAGGGTTGCTTTCTGTGCACTGCTGCCTTGCTCCCACACCATGAAAGGGCTTTCCCTCCGTGTGCTTGAAGCTAGGTGATTGAAACCTTGGTTTAAACCTTTGAGCCATGTGTTCTGACTCCTCTTTCCCCCGGCAGAGCCTATGAGGGCCCCCAAGGGCTTGGCCTTCTCCGAAATCCAGTCGAGGCAGCTGACGCTGCAGTGGGAGCCGCTGGGCTACAACCTGACCCGCTGCCACACCTACACCGTCTCGCTGTGCTACCGCTACCTGGTGGGCAGCGGCCACAACCAGACCTTCCGTGAGTGCGCGAAGATGGAGCGCAACGCCAACCGCTACACCATCAAAAACCTGCTGCCCTACAAGAACATCCACGTCAAGCTCATCCTCTCCAACCCCGAGGGCCGCAAGGAGGGCAAGGAGGTGACCTTCCAGACGGATGAGGACGGTAAGGGCACGTGGCGGGTTTGGGGAGCATCCCCGAGGTGTTCCCTTTGCTCCTCTCTGGGGGCACAATGGGAATATCTCCTGTGGGGAGGGGAGGATGATGCAGTGATCTCAGAGGGGGGGAGAAATGCTGTGGGATGTCCCGGGGGGGTCGGGTGGTGATGGGGCAGCACCGGTTGTTCCGGCAGAGCAATGTCCCGCGTCGCCCCAGAAGCGCTGTCCTTGTGATGTTTTAGCCCAGCTCGTCCCCACGTGAGGGGTCCTCCTTCACCCCTTGTTGTGGAGTTGAAGCCTCGCAGGAATAACAACTGATTAAAACAATTAATGCTTTGCACTTCGGGAACTCCTTTCATCTGCAGAGCTCAGGCTGATCAGTTTGGCTTTGCTATGTTCCTTGGTGAGCGCCAGGAGCCAGAGGTCAGCGCGCTCCCGGCACAGCTGTGGTCGGCTTCCCCAGCACTTCTCCCCAATTAAGTTTGCTTTCGGGGGGGGATTTGGGTTGCACGAGTGTGCTCTCCTTGCATAGCCGAACCATTTCTTCCTCTGGGACCCAGCACCCTGTCCAGAGGCACCGACAAGGGGCGATTTCCCCTTTGGGGTGCGAGGAGCCGTGGTGTCCCTGAGTGGGTGCCAGGTGCCAAGCGTGTCGGCAGCATCCATCCCTCCATCCCCGCTGGCTCACGCCGACTCGCCCATCACGCGCCATTAACTCTCCGCAGTGTGAGTGGGGAATGGGCCACATAATTGGGAAGAAATTACCTGCTTGCTCCAGGGCAAAGCCTATTCCCTATGCTTAAGCAACCCCTTGCATAGTTGTTGATCTCCGAGGTGCTTTTTACGATCAAGAATCAGAATTAAGGCAGAAGAGCTGCAAACTCAACCGGAGTCTTTGGGGTCCCACTGTAATCTCTAAATGCTAAAATCAGAGCGATTTCTCCGTGCGTCCCATCAGTGCTTTGTGTACCCCCAGACCTGAGCCTGCCTGCCCGTGGGCACCCAGCTCCACGCTTTATTTTCCATCTCTAATTGCTTCAGCTGTTTGCACTGTGCTGTGACTGCTCCAGCTGCTTTCTCATTGTATATTAATACAGTAGCTCCAGATGTTCTTGTGCTACCCTGTAATCGCTCCAGCTGCTTCCCTCTATGTTGATGAGCCGGGGCTGGCTGCTTTCCCCTTGGATCGAGCACGGTGCAGCGCTTCCCGTCCCAGGAGGGATCGATACATCTCTGGGTGCATGGATATATTGCAAACGTTATGTGTGGGTTTGGCCCAGCTACAGGACTGCTCAGTTTAGCTAAATTAGCTAATGACCGGGCGTGAAGCTCGGCTCCTACTACTCCCAAATTTCTGTGGCAGGCTTGCAGAGGAGCAGGGGCTGGTGCCTTGGCTGCGCTGGGGACCCTGCAGCCACCTCACTGTGTGATGGGAACATCCCCACCTTGTGTCCCTGAGCTCCATGGGACAGGGACATCCCCTGCTGATTTTCAAGGAACTGAACGGGGTGGGAATGGGCTGAATCTCTCCTCCGGCGCGCTCAGTGGCTGAGACTGGGTAATGATGATTTGAGTTGCCAGGACTGGGTAATGAGCAGCCACACGTGCAATTGTGAGGAGGTAGCGGAGGCTCGATAATAGAATCTTTGGTTGTGTTTTATTTGGCTTTTTTGTGCTTTGTTTGTGAAGCACTGGGGCTTTTCTTTGAGAGTTGTTGGAAAAAAAGACCTGGCTGGGGAGGGCTTTGGTTCCCCTGGCTTTCCTTCTGCCCACCCTTCCCCTCAACTCTGCGCTGAGCAGAGCCGTGTGCGGGTGCTGCAGCGAGCCAGTTCTCTCCCTTGCAGGCAGGGTGCAGGCACTACAAGCCAGAATAAAAATATACAAATACATAAATATAGGTGTAGATGGATGGCAGGGGGGTACACACAGCTGGCAGCCGTTGTGCACCGACGCTGGTCTCATCCCAGTGCACGCACAAACGTGTGGTCCCCGCTGGCATGGGAACATCCCCGAGCAGTGGGATTTTCCCCTAGAAAGTAGAGAATAGTGCTGCGGGTGCGATTAGCGCTCACAGGCACAGCAGAGCACGTCGGCCAGTGCTGGAATCCAGAGTTGGGCACCTCCGTGTTGCTTTTTTCCCCCTGGGGCCAAGGCTGAGGATGCAGTTTGCTGGATCTGTCCCTTTCCCCGAGCATCCCTCTGCCCTGCCCGTGTGGAGCAGAGCTCAACATGCTTTGAGGCCGCAGGTGAGCGCCCCGCGTTTGTTTGCAGGAGCGATGTATATTTATACGTACACACTACTCCTGCCCTAAAGGTTTCCGGAAATTTAATAAGCGTCTTGTGTACACGTGTAGGACATGGTGCCTGTGATTAAATTAACTTGTAAATCAAGTGGAAATTGTGTATTTGCACGGTGGGAAGCATGCGGAAGGCAATCCCTCTCCCTTGGCCGTGTAATTAGATCTGAACAAAAGCTGAAAAAAAATAAAAATAAAGGGAAGACGGGGAGAGCTGGCACCCGGTCGGAAGGGGCTGCTTCCCTGCGTGTGAGGCTTGCGTGCCTCAACCTGCCCGGACCCAAAGCACAGAGCTCAACAAAGCTGTGCCGAATATAAAGCTGTCAGCGATGCCTTGCCTGGAGCACATCCCACCAGGGGCTGGTCCCAAGCTGCTAACGCTGCCCTCCGTCTCTCCTGTGCCTCCAGCATCCCCGTGGAGCGTGGTATTTTTTTGGTGAAGTGGGTTTAGTTGCTCCTGAAGCGAGGGGGTGCATTTTTCAGGCAGCGAAGCATTATTTCTGCTTGGGAATAATGGGAATACTGGTCTGTGCCGAGCTCCTGTCCTCCTTAATAACCCCCTTGGGTCTGGGAAGGGGGAATTGCAGAAATCTATGGTAAATAAGGGAATATCGATCCTGGCACCTTCACCCGCTGTTATTATCTGTGGGTGTTACTGGTGGTGGTGGTGTTAATAGTGGGGAGTGCTGGGGGGGTTATATCACGGGGGCAGCGCCAGCTCCGGCCCCAAGGATGCATCCCTGGGGAGCACCAAAGCACCCGGAGCAGATCCCTGCAGGACTCGTCCTCACGTGGGCACCTTCCCTTTGCTTTCCCAGTGCCCGGTGGCATCGCCTCAGAGTCTCTCACCTTCACCCCGCTGGAGGACATGATATTTCTGAAGTGGGAGGAACCGGTGGAGCCCAACGGCCTCATCACGCAGTACGAGGTACGTCCCGAGCCCCGGTACCCACGGATCTATCAGAGCTCAGCAGCTGCTGGTGGCTGCAGTGGGAGCACAGATCCAGCCTGCTGAAATCCTCCTGGCCACAGGGTTTGTGTCTCCTGGGTCAGCTTTCAGTGCCACTGTTACTATCCAGTGGTGGCTTTTCAGTCATCTTCTGATTTACCCCAAAACGCAAACACAGACGCCTACCTTTAGGGCTGCCCCGATGAGCAACCGCTCCTGCAGATGAATCCCTGTAATTAATCCCTGTAATTAATCCCTTTCCCCGCGCCATCAGCCCTCACCCTCTCGTGATGCCCTGCCCTTGTCCCTCCAGATCAGCTACCAGAGCATCGAGTCCTCCGACCCGGCGGTCAACGTGCCCGGCCCGCGGCGCACGGTCTCCAAGCTGCGCAACGAGACCTACCACGTCTTCTCCAACCTGCACCCCGGCACCACCTACCTCTTCTCGGTGCGCGCCCGCACGGGCAAGGGCTTTGGGCAGACGGCGCTCACCGAGATCACCACCAACATATCCGGTAGGTGCCCTGGGCTCTGGTGCCGAGTGCTGGGGCTTTTGAGGAGCTTTCTGCCCTGGGCAGGTTGGTGGTGGTGGTGCCAGAGCGTCCGTAGCGGTCGCGTGGGCTTGTCTGTTGCTTTTGAAGGATGCTCATGGTGCTGTGCCCATAGCCTGGGACTGCGTTTGTGTTTCTGACCTATTGCAAGGTCAAAAAATGTCTTTGTAGCCTTTTGGCCACAACTTCTTCTCCAAAGCAGTCCTGCTCTGCATCCTTTCTTCCTCCTCCTCTTCCTCCTCCTCCCTGCTGTGGGTGCAGGGGACTGCGTAAGGGAGATGCTGGCACCGGGGCTGCTCCGCGGCAGTGGGGCTGGGCACGGGGGTGCGTGGCAGAGCTCAGTCAGACCAGGGGACACGTGGTGACCAGCAGGACAGAGGGGGCAGTCCTCTCCTGCTGGGGGTCAAGGTCACGAGCAGATCCCAAAGCAGATCCCAAGGAGATCCCATGGCTGAGATGTGTCCAGCTGTGGGGCACTGAAACTGCAAAGCAATGCTAACGATGACCTGGGGCCCACGGGACTGTGCTGGGCACACGGGGGGTCCCCTCCTTGCCTTGGGGGTGCTGCTGCCCCTTGGGGCGATGCTTGTGCCGTGCCAGAGGTTGTCCGTGGTGATGGGATGCGCTCAGTGTGCATGGGGGCAAGGCTGGAGCGTCAGCCCAGGTCGCATCCTGCTCCGTCTCCTCCCATCAGCCAGACCGGTGGTGTTACTTAACCCCCTCACCGCAACCCCCCCACGGTCCTCTCCAAAATGCAACACTCGCTCAAAACCTGGGGGGATTTTGCTCGTGCCTCAGTTTCCCCTTGCAGGCGGCCACGGGGCCGCGGCTCACTCCTGCCCGCTCCCTTTGCAGCTCCCACCTTCGACTACGGGGACATGCCGTCGCCGCTGGGCGAGTCGGAGAGCACGATCACGGTGCTGCTGCGGCCGGCGCAGGGCAGGGGGGCGCCCATCAGGTAGGCAGGGGGCTGCGGGGGGACGAGGGCACGGCGGGCAGGGCAGAGCCGTCCTCGCAAAGCTAACCTGCGCCCGCCGCCCGCCCAGCACCTACCAGGTCATCGTGGAAGAGGACCGGCCCAAGAAGATCAAGCGGGAGCTGGGCGGCCAGGAGTGCTTCCCGGTGCCGCTGACGTTCGATGACGCCGTGTCCCGCGGCTCCGTGCACTATTTCGGGGCCGAGCTGCCCGCCAGCAGCCTCACCGAAGCCAAACCCTTCACCGTGGGGGACAACCAGACCTACAGCGGCTACTGGAACCCGCCGCTGGAGCCCAAGAAGGCGTATCTCATCTACTTCCAGGCCATGAGCAACCTCAAAGGGGTGAGTAGCTGTGCGGCTCGCTGGGTCCCCGTGGGGACACGGGGACCACTGGTTTGCCACCAGCCCCATGGGGTCCCAGGGGGTGTTGGAAAGCGGGGCTTGCTTTAGATCCTTTGCTTTAGGTCCACCTGCTGGCTGCCTGCCCTTGGTTCCTGTCACTTGAAGCCACCCTGGGGCGCGTTGGGAGTGCAGCCCGGTGCTCCCCGTCCTACCCAGAGCCTGGGCACCCACCGGGGTGTGCGTGTCCCCTGCCTGGTCCTGGCCACCAGCGCTGGGCCTGGGGGGTCCAGCCTCAGCCCTACTGCTGTTGGGGCAGACCCATGTTCCCAGGGGCTGATCCTGGGGTGAGAAAGGACAATCTGGGAACCAAGAAATGTCTGCACATTCCTCGGCTACCAGTTCCCTGGCTTCCCGGCAGCAGTATCCGGATCTGTCTGTCCCAAGCTCCGCTCCCCATCTGGGCTGATTTCTTCCAAACTGCCATCAGGACCCCTGGGAGACCTTCATCATCCTCACGTGCTCCAGCAGCTCCTGGTCCACCCTGGGGACGAGCTGCTAAACACAAAGCTGTGGCACCGTGGCAGCATCTCTGCTCCTCCGTGGCTCCGCACGCTGGCTGCAGCTCCCTTCTCGCAGGGAAGGAGCTGAATTTCGAATCCTCCTCCTCCGGGATCGTTCACACCTCGCTGGCTTGTAATTAGAGCCGAGACAGGCGGCAGCATCTCAGCTCCGGCTCGCTCAGGCACTGCTGGATGATAACTGGTGCTTCATAACCTTCCTGCTGGGAGGCAATGGGTTTGTCCTGGCTGCCGTCAGGCGTCACAAAAAAGCTGCCTCCCAGCTTGGGTTTGTCCTGGCTCTGGGGCCAGCTGGACCACGAAGCAGGAGAAGCCAGACCTGGCACCTCCAGGAGAGTGGTACTGTGCCAGCCACCCCGGGCACCTCGCGCGGGCAGATTTTGGCATCGGGCTGCGAGGACAGAGCGGGTTTGGCAGCGCTGGTGTCCCGAGGCGCTGGAGGAAGCTCAGAGAGGAGAGCTGTGAAAATGGTGGATTTTTTTTTTTCAACAGAAATCAGATACATGGAAAAATGGAATATTGGAGCTCAACCCACAATGCAAATGTGAAAATTATTGGACAGCCGAGCATGAAGCCCTCACGGCAATGTTGGCAGCATGTGCAGAGCACCAGGGATGGGGGTTGAAAGCTTTGATCATAAATAAAAACCCCACAAAGCTCCAAATGGTGACTTGGGGTGTTCTAGCCATGGTTAGTGGCTTGCTGGTGACCTGTGGGTGGCTGGGACTGCTGGGGTCCCTCCAGGAGCTCGCTGGGGACCTTCACTTTGCACCTCCCTGAGCTTTGCTCCCCCTCTGTGCCAGCAGTGATGGCCTTGTTAAATCAAAGGATGTTGGTTTAGAAGATGCCGGGGATGGATAACTCAGCGGGATGGATAACTCTGTGTGCCCCAGAGCTCCTAAGGCTCGGCAGCGGGTGCTTCAACACAAACCACACGGGAACTCCCCCAGTTTGGGGGGCAAAAGCATCAACAGAGCAGGTTTGCATCCAGCCAGCCTGACTCCTCATCTCTTTCCTCCGCAGGAAACCCGGCTGAACTGCATCCGCATCGCCCGCAAAGGTAAGCTCCCTGCTTTCAGCAGGATCCCTGCTCCAGCAGCTTGTCCTGCCGGGGCTGCAGACCCGGGGTGCTGCCGCGAGGTCGGGTGCTCGATGGCTTGGTACAGCTCAGCCCCACGCTGCTGGGAGGGTGTGCGGTTGTTGCTCGCTGTCTGGTGTATTTTGTTTTTTTCCCTTGGCTGAGTTTTTTTTCTAATGCTGTTATTGAGGTGGTGCTGGGGCTGGTTGTGCTGGATGCTGAGCGCAGGGAGATTGTGGCTGGGGTGACAAAAGGTGGCCCAGAGGGACCGCATTGTCCCCTGGGGATTGAGAGGTGAAGGGATGTGCCCAAGGCACTGCGGCTCTCCAGGTTTTTCCCTGCATCTCGGCAGGGATAAAACATGCAGGGAGCTCAGAGCATCTCACGGGGAGGAACTGGGGAGAAGAGAGACTTCTGGGCTCTGTGTTGCATCGTCCTTTGCCACCCCCTGCATCTAGAGGAGACGTTGCACAGCACGTTACATGAACATCACGTAGATGTTACGTAGGAGCTGGATGCAATGGTCCTCGTGGGTCACTTCCAGCTGGGGGGATTCTGTGAATTTCCTTTTCCCCCCCCGGCCATGTGGGAGGCAGGGGACAGTGCCCGGCCCTGGCAGGGGCCAGGAGGGAGCTGAGCACTGATCCCCCCGCCCCGCTTTCCCCTGGCAGCTGCCTGCAAAGAGAGCAAGCGGCCGCTGGAGGTGTCGCAGCACTCGGAGGAGATGGGGCTGATCCTGGGGATCTGTGCCGGCGGGCTCGTCGTCCTCATTATCCTCCTGGGAGCCATCATCGTCGTCATCCGGAAAGGGTAAGGGGAACCCGCGCCTCCCATCCGTCTGTCTGTCCTCCCCGCTCCAACTTACGGGGTGATGGCACTGACTGGGGGTGACTGGGGACTGGTGACCTCCTCCCAGCACAACAGAGGGGATTTTTGAGGTTTCCCGTTCGCTTCCCCGGTCCCATCCAACCCTCCTCTGCCTGCTGGGAGCCCGGGGAAGGGCTGGTGTTGATGGCTCGGTGGTGGTCAGCCCGCATGGGTGGGAAGGAGATGCTGAGCACCTGGGGCATTGCATGGGTCGAGGACGTGGAATAAACTCAGGCACAGCAGCAAAAAAGGCTGCATCCTGCCTGCGACACGGGGGGACCAAAGGACAAAGTCCTGGGATGCCCCTTCACCCTCTGCAGCTTTGCTCCACCGCTCTCCCCCGTGTTTTCCAGTCTTTTACTGCTCCTTCTTGGCTTCGTGCTGCTCTGCCAGTTCTGTAGGGACTGAAACGCTGCAGCTTCAGGGGTCCTGGGGCAGCGCTCAGCCCCTCTGTCACCATCCCTGTGCTCGAGGGCACCAAGACGAACAGGGCTCCCTGCTCCCAGCCTAGGCAGGAGGACGTCGTGCTCATTTTCATGCAGAAATACTGATTTTTTGAGTAGCCTCCAGTTTTTCTGGCTCTGAGACGTTCCAGTTCCTGTGCATGCTGGAGGTGGGGAAGCCTCCCAGGGCTCTGCGCCCTGCTCCCTGGGGACCCCAAACTCCTCCCGGGGGGGGGTCCCTGCGCTCCCCAGCTTGAGCATTGGCCTGGATGCGGCCGTGGCCGTTGCAGCCGGCCGATATTCGTGAAGCTCGGTGGGGCGGGAGGGAGGAGGACGAGGGCTTTCCAGGACACTCGTCCCCGGGAGTGCTGGGGCTGCGGCCGCTGCTTTTCGCTGGAGCGCAGCACCCTGGAAAGTGGCCTTTTAATGCGGGGGTCCTGAGGCGGCAGAGCCGGGGGGGTGGGGGGGGCATTAAAAGCAGGGCTGGCACAATGGGGAGAAAAGGGCAGCAATTAAACGCTGTCCGCGTGCCGGGCTCGAGAGCAAAATAAGGAAAGTGTGCTAATGGCCGGGGGGGAGCAAAACAGCCGCAGCCAGTGCAGAGCTGCGGATCTCTTTATGGCTTTGTTCACCTGGAGGGATTCTTGCTGATTTGTGCCAGCTTGAAAACAAGGCTGCGGTGTCCCATCACCACCGTGCTGCTGCGAGGCGAGCAGGATCGGCCCGTAGCTCCCTGCCTGCCTGCGCATGTGGCATTGGACCTGTCCTGGACGGAGCAAACGCCGGTGGTGCTGCTGCATTTGAAGCCCTTTGGTTCTTACAAGCGATGCTGTTGGGCCAGCGGGTAGAAAACCGCTGCATTTCCACCGGTCTGGGGCAGGAGGAGGAGCTGCTTTGCTTCAGCACCCCGGCGTGAACCGCTGGAAGGGGCCACAAATCAGATCCGGTGCCGAGGGCCCCGAACTGGGGGCTGTCGGAAAGCTGGGACTGGCTCATAAATCTCCTCTGGAGCATTTTGCCGTTGGAAAAACGCTGACGTGGTGGAATGGAAATGTGCCCCCAGAATCCGCTCGTCCGTAATGAATGGCGACAGGCAGCGGAGGCTGGAAACGCGGCGTCCCCACCCCGCGTCCCCGGACGGGGGAACGAGCGGGCTGCCTCCTCAGCTCCATGGGGATGGCCTAAATTCTTGGCGTGTTTGCTGCTCAGTCTCACAAAACAGGGAATATCCCCTCGGACACCTCTCCGCCCACCCTGGGACCGTGATGGCCACAAGAGCCGGTGCTTGGCCCCACTGCCAGGATGCCCAGGTTCCTGCAGGTGCAAAAGGGGAACCAGGTTTCTGTTGGGAGCATTTAATTTCCTGAGCACCGAGGAGGGCTGAAGTCCCCAGGGCTTCGTCTGACAGCTCCAGGCTCCCCGGTAGTAACTCACAGGCATGAGGGCACATGCAGCCCGTTACCTGCCCTCCAAGGCTCGCTGCCAGAGGCAGGGAAGAGCCACCCTCGGCTTCCATCCCGTGCTTTGACGCTTTATGGAGCAAAAAGAGAATGGCTCCATGGGGAAGGAGGGCTGGAGAGGAGGGAGAGCGCCCCGAGATGCTTGGGGCTGGCTGCAGCGTGCAGATGCCCATCGCTTCCCTCCCGCACCGTGCCCCCGAGCCCCCCTTTGCTCCGCCAGAGAAAAGCTGCTTATGCAATTTCTGCCGTTCTCTTTGTTTGCACGCCTGCCAGGAGGAACTACTATTCCTATTCCTATTACCCGTAAGTAATTGTCATTCTCTCTCCTCCCTTCCTCCTGTCCCCCTTGCTCTGCCGCTCTCCACTCCAACAAGTCCTTTTCCCTGTCAAGTACTTTTTAAGGGCCTCTTTGGCTTGGGAAAATAATGCTTCTGAGCTCGTTAGAGACCAAAGGAAGCGTAAGCAGGAAGGGCCAGATACCCAGCACGGCTCTGCTCCTGCTGGGGTGGCCGATGCCTGATTGAATGCAGTGTTTTGGCAGTGTCCTGCAGGGTCCTGTCCCCACCAGGAGCTGTGAGGTCCCTCGGGTGATGTGGGTTTGGGTCTCCTGCTTGTCCTCCCCCCTGGTGACAGAGGGGGACGCAGGATGGATGGTTTGGAACTGCTCCAGCCAGCGAGAGGTGCTCTATGCGGGGCTGCAGCTGGCTCGGGGCAGCAGAAAACAAAAGGAGCAGGGGAGAAAATCCATCCTGGTGCCCAAAAGGATCCAAGCCTTGCAGCCCAGGGTCACTGGTTTGGGGACCTGGCAGCATGGCCAGTCCAGCTCTGCTCACCCCCGCTTCTCTCCTTCCATCCCTCTGCAGCAAACCCGTCAACATGACCAAAGCGACCATCAATTACCGCCACGAGAAGACGCACATGATGAGCGCCATCGACCGGAGCTTCACGGACCAGAGCACGCTGCAGGAGGATGAGAGGCTGGGGCTGTCTTTCATGGACACCCACAACTACAGCAACCGGGGTAAGGACGGGGAACCACGGCATTTGGAGCCCTGGAGCAGCAGTGGCACGCCCGAGTCGGCTCCTCAGCTCCAGCAGGACGTGTTTTGTGTCGCCGTGCACAGCTGCAGGGTGTGGAGGGTTAAAGAGCCACAGTGTTCACATCAGAGGGAGACTGATAACTTCACACCCACTGGAGGATGCGTCTCGGCGCTGATTTAGTTGTAAAATAACTTGTTCAGTGCCCCAGTTTCAACCATATGCTAATAACATCTGTTACAGTAACTCCAAGATGCTGCTTACACACAGCTCCTCTCCGCCGACTGCTGGATTAATATGATTCCTGGCATTGTCTTGCAGATAATAGAAGCCCAGAGGGCAAACTTTTCCTCCTTTTAATGCATCCGTATAGGTGTATTATTTTTCAGTTACGCTCCTACTGGGGTTTCTCGAAACTCTCGTAACCAGGCTGCTCTGTACGGAGCTTTTCCTCCATCTCGGAGCCGGGAGAGCACGCTGCGCTGGGTTTCTTTTGGGAAGGGGGCTGTGAGGGGCCCGATCCTGCTCCCACCTAGGCTGGAGCTGCTTTTCTCCTCGTCTCCGGGCTGCTCCCCATCCCTCTGCTCGGCTGAGGAGTGGAGAAGGAGATGTGGGAGGCTCAGTCTCTGCTGCAGCCACGCTGACCCCAAACCATCGCTGTTTAATGGGGATAAATGCCCGGGCTGCTCCGTAACCCATTGTGGGCTGTTCCTCACCCTGCCTCAGTTTCCTTGCATTTAAACCAAGTCCCTAGTGCATCTTGTAAAATACCTAGCAGGCTCCTCAGCATTTGGCTGTGCAGATCCCAGCCGGCACAGAGCTGCTGGCACATCGCAGTTCATTTCCTATTAACCCCAACGGAGAACTTCTCTGCATGGGCCGCACAGGGAGCGGGGGGATGTCGGCACGAGCAAGGGGGCTGCACCTTGCATCCAAGCAGACCCCAAAAAAAGCCTGGCAGCTGTGTGAGCGGGCTGGCACGGGCGGTTTTTAGAAGTGTTGTTAGGGAAACCGCATCCAGGGCTCACCGTCGCGGCAGAGCTGCGTGCCGGCACTGCGGGCTCCGCGCCGGCCGCCTCTCCTGGCAGCAGTGGGAAGCATCGGTTCTTGCCCAAACCCCAGTTTTGGGATTCCGTCTGCTGGCCAGGCACACGGTCGTGTGGGACGCTGGTAATTATATGGCAAAGGCACGAACTGGGTAAAACACTGTATAAACTTGCCCGTTAACCAGCAGCGAAGTCCATTGTGTCGCTGCTAGAAATAAGGCGGTGGGGTCCAGCAGCGAGGAGAATTAACCCTTAGGGTGGGCTGGAGACGTTGGCAGTGCAATTCTTCAAGGCGGGTCTTCAAGTGGGTATTTGTGCACGTAGCTCGTGCTGCTCTAAGTGCTCCAATCGATGGGAAATAAGCACATGAGCCCCCTAAGACCTTGCCCACTGGTTTTTAACATCTCTGCTGTGGTCCTAGAGGCGTTGCCCCCCTGATGGTCTTGTTTCTCCCTCCCTGCTTGCAGGCGACCAGCGCAGCAGCGTGGTCAACGAGTCCAGCAGCCTGCTCGGGGGCTCCCCCCGCCGCCAGTGTGGCCGCAAAGGGTCCCCGTACCACACCGGGCAGCTGCATCCCGCTGTGCGCGTGGCCGACCTCCTCCAGCACATCAACCAGATGAAGACGGCCGAAGGCTATGGCTTCAAGCAGGAGTACGAGGTGAGAGCCTCGCGTGCCAGTGTCAAGGGGAGGGCGGGTTTTTGGATGGACATGTCCCCTGTGATGTGGCAGGGTGGCATGGGGAGGACCCACGTGCAAGAGGATGCTCCAGATCTGGAGCTGTGGTTCTCTGGAGAGGAGGAGGTGGGCCTCCGAGCTCTCTGGGCGTCCTGAATCGTTAGGTGTTGTCAGCACGTGGGGTGTCCCTGCTTTCTGGCTGGTCTGGGTTGAGTTTCTGGTGCTGACAGCTCAGGATTTAATCCGATGAGATGAGCCCAAACAACTCTGCCAGCCATGCAGCGAGTCACCCAGCATCTCCTGCCGGGGCTGGGGATGCTTCTCCATGCTCAGGTCCTCCTGGGCAAACACCCCTCGGTGTCACCTCCCTGCCACCTCCTCCCTCTCCACCGTGCTCTCCCCGTGACTGGGCACAGCCCGAGGATGAGCAATTCCTCCGAGCAATTCCACAGCAATCCAGCAGCTCCCGAGGCCGTGGCGAGGCTGCAGGGGATGGACGTCCCCCCGAGGGTCACCGCTCGCATCGTGCCCGTCCCACCTCGTGGGGCTGCAGCTCTTGTAACAGAGCGCCGTGTTCTGTGCGGCTCTGCTGCAGCGCACCCAGCGGTGTTGATTTCCTGACTCCTCGGTGTCCCACAGATCCGGCGATTGAAATTTCCCAGGGAAATTACTGTTTAATGTTTAGTTGTTTCAAGTGCAGGAGCTTTTTTTCCCCCCTTTTCACGTATTGGACAAACCTGGGCTGGCTATAATCATTAGTGCTCCTTGAAAAGCTGCTGTATGTTCTTGGAACTAGTCATTTGAAAGCACTCAGATATTATGGGAGGGGAGAAAACATGTAATTTCCTTCCACTTTCCTCCTCTTATGCCAATCTATGAATGTTACTGTTATTACACACAAACCTATTCTGTGCTGGGAAGAGAAAGGGTCTGGGGAGATTAAAAAAAAAAAAAGCTGAAAAAAAAAAGCAGCATATAATTTGCTGGAAAATGGGGCATTTTGTGGATGCAACAGAAGCATGGAGCTGGCAGAGCTGCTATGGAGTTGGCACATCTGCCCCTGCTCCCTGGGGAGGGTTTTGGAACTGGGGGTGTCCCCAGAGCCCTGTCCTCGAGGTGTGACAGCCACCTCTCCTTGCAGAGTTTCTTTGAAGGCTGGGATGCTTCGAAGAAGAAAGACAAAACCAAAGGGAGACAGGACCATGTGTCGACATGTGAGTGCCTGTAACAAAGGCTTGGGTACCCCAAAGGGTGTGAAAAGCCTTCTAAAGGGCTGGTTGGTTGGTTTGGGTTTTGGTAACTGTCTGGTCTGTGGCAAAGAATAAACTGATGGGGTTTGGCTGGTCGGGGGCAGCAGCAAGCTTTGCTCAGCTGGGCTCCAGGTCTGGAAGCTCCCGTTGGATCAGCACCAGCGCAAACAGGAGGGCTGGAACTGGGAGCAATTGAAAATGGGACATTTTGGGGTGCTTAAACAGTGGTAACACCCACAATAAGGTCCTGGTGCATCCCAGGGTGCTCCTGGTGTGGGAATGCAGGTGGTTGGGGGTGACACAGGAGTTACACGATGCTCCCTGCATGTTGCTGCGGGGATGGGGACCCACCAGGTCCTTCAGGAGCCCTGCTGCCTCCCCCCTGCGGCGTGCTGCTCTCTGGAGCTTCGTCTCTCCCTTGCTGGCACTGCCCGGGGCCCTGTTTGACACCGAAGGTGGGCAGGTGACACGCTGTCCCTGCCACCTCCTGATGCCACCTTCTCCCCTTGCCTTCCAGACGACCGCCACCGTGTGAAGCTCCATCCGCTGCTGGGCGATCCCAACTCGGATTACATCAACGCCAACTACATCGATGTAAGTGGGGACGGGGCCGAGGTCCCCTCCGGCGGGGGCTGAGCGTCCTATGGGACCGTCAGGGTCTGTGCCCTGCAGGGAGCTGAGCCAGGCTGGACTCTGACAAGCCTGGTTTATGTCCGTCAGCAATTTCTGCTCGTTTCTGTCCCAGCCCCATGCAGATGCATCTCTCCCTCCTCCTCTGCTCCTCTCTCTCTCCTTCCTCATCCCCTTTTCTATGCTCTCTGTTCTCGCCATGGTCCCAGGATCATTGTCTACCCAGGGTATAGGATGCAGAGGTTGGGGGGGACATGGGGACAGGCTGTTGTCTCATCCTGGGCTCGGGAGGCAGCAGTGCTTGAATTTGGGGACCCCCAGTCACAGCAGTGCTTGAATTTGGGCAGAGCTCAGTCCCCAGAATGACATCCCAGTGCCCCCAGCAATGCCAAGCCCAGGGGAGGCTTGTGTCTGTGGGCTCTGGTGGAAGCTTCGTTAGTACTGAGTGAGGAACAGCTCAGGGGCTCTGTGGGCTCCTCACATCTTCTGGAAGCAGCAGCAGATCCCATTCTTCCCTCCTGTCCAGAGGACATCATCCAGCAAAGGGGGCCTGATGCCACTGTGATGGGCTCCCTGTGCTTGAGTGGTGTCCCTGTGCCTGTCCCCGTGTGTCCTTCCTGCCCCGTGGCTCTGTCCTGTCTCTTGAGCTCTGCCTCACTAATGTCTGTCTCTGATCTTTCTTTCTCAAACCTGTGTCCAAACGGGATTGTTCAGATTCGGATTAACCGAGAAGTAAGTAGATGGTTCCCTGCTCCCGGGCACGGGGCTGTTGCTCTGTGTAAAGGTGTAGGATAGTGCCCGTGAGTGTCAGGATTGGTTATATGTGTGGACAGAGTGGGGAAGGGGGGAGAAATGAAGTCCGGGGGGCGGCTGTGGGCTGGGCAATTCTCATCGGGCTCTCGTGATGGTGTGGCAGCGATGCTGGTGGAGCCTGGGACGTTTTGGAGGTGCTGGTGCAGAAGGCAGATGCAGGCTGGGGGGGTCACACGAGCCTTTGCTGGGACAGGGGATGAGATCTGGGCCAGGACATGGTGCTGGGGCAGCACTGGGCTGGTGGCATGGCTAGCCTGGTGGCAGAAGGGTTTGGTGGGGCAGCGCTCGAGTGCCCCACAGCCCCAGTTGGGCCTGACGCCTCCGCTTCCCTTGCAGGGTTACCACAGGTCCAACCACTTCATAGCCACCCAAGGTGAGTCGTCCCCCCCCTCTTCACTCTCTGCCGGATTTAGCAGCTGGATTTTGTCCCTGGGGGATTTAACCTTGTGTTTGTGAGAAAAGGGAGGAAAGGGGCTGGTTTTGGGGCCAAATGGGGCAACAGCAAAGCCGGTCAGCTGTCCTAGCCACAGGATCCCCAGGACCACATTTTCCACCATCGGCTGTGTGGTGCTGGCCAGCTGAGGATCCCCCAGCACCCAGCCCACACAGCTGCCCCCTCCCTCCGTCCCGCAGGTCCCAAGCAGGAGATGGTGTACGACTTCTGGCGCATGGTGTGGCAGGAGCACTGTTCCAGCATCGTGATGATAACCAAGCTGGTGGAGGTGGGCCGGGTAAGGGTCTCCTTCGCTCCTTCCTACCCTGTGGCTCTGTGATCTGCTCCACAGGAGCTGAAAAGCCCATCCTGTCTCCCCTCCTTGCAGGTGAAATGCTCCAAATACTGGCCGGATGACTCCGAGATGTATGGGGACATCAAGATCACCTTGGTGCAGTCGGAGACGCTGGCAGAGTACGCCGTGCGCACCTTTGCTCTCGAGAGGGTACGCTTCCATCAGCCAGGAACCCGCCCGACCCAGCAGGCAAAGGACAGACCTTGGGCATCTTTAACCATTCTTTGTTAACATTTACCAACATCCTCTTTATTTACCCCAGCGTGGGGCTTTCTGCATCTTTGGAGGTGCCACCTCCAAGCCTGGAGACGCCGGTACCTCCTCCCTTTGTGCTCCTTGCTGTAAGCCCTGTCCTGGCCCTGTGCCCTCTGCCCGGGCACACAGCTCAGCCCTGCTTTTGTTTCTGTGGTCAGCGGTGAGCATTGAATTTCAGGGTGAGCGCTGTGTAATTGCAAAGGAGGATGAATGATGCTTTTTCCCCTCCAGGCTGCGGCGTGCGTAATGTGGCAGTTATTTTCCAGCGTGGTACCTGGGGATGGAGCCGGTGTAATTCACCCCTTAATCTAAAGGAACATGAAATTACTGTCTAGTTAGGAGGCAGGTAGAAAAGATGCTCATGGAACGGATCCAGATTGCCCCAGGGCTGCTGCTGCCTTCTCTGGTTGTTTTTAACCCTCTCGCAGCCGAGGAGGAGAGAGCTGTAGGGCTCCCGAAGTGACCGACCGTGGTGTGGCTGGGAAAATCCTCAATTCTTAAGGAAATCGGGTGTTTGGGTGGCTGGGGCAGGATTGTGCCCTTCTCTGCTGTAAAGACCTTTTTAGCATCCCTGCTGCAGGGGTCTTGTCCCGAGGGTTTGCACAAAGCAGCTGAAGCAGGCTCAGGGGCTGCTTCTGCTGCTCTGCCCCGTGCAGCCCCCCCGTGGCAGCCGCCCCAGCTTTGCACAGCATCCGTCTGTCCGTCCGTCCTCACGCCGTGTTGCCCTTCCCTTGCAGCGAGGTTACTCGGCCCGGCACGAGGTGAAGCAGTTCCACTTCACGTCCTGGCCCGAGCACGGCGTCCCCTACCATGCCACGGGGCTGCTGGCCTTCATCCGCCGCGTGAAGGCGTCCACGCCGCCTGACGCCGGCCCCATCGTCATCCACTGCAGGTGGGCACGGGGACCGGCCACATCCCACGTGGGTTTTTGGGATTTTGGGTTGTGCACGGAGCAGCGCAATGTGTCACGGGTGGGTGCTCAGCCTTTGAAAAGCTCGGAAATTGTACATTTTAGTAGAGAAATAGGAAATGTGTAACGAAAGGGAGGACTGAGGTAGGGTAGGAGCTGGGATTTGCAGCTGGGTGTCCCCATATGAAGGCATCGAGCTGTAAGGAGTCATCCCCAGGGCTGCGGGTTGCTTGGGGTGGGTGGCAGGGAGCAGCGTGCCGTGGGTGCTGCCCCAGCTTTGTCCCCATGGGAGATGGTGGCACAGAAGGACGGGTGGCTGGGCCACCGGTGGTGGCTGTGTCGAGATGCTGGGTTTGCCCCGTGGGGCAGTGCCATTCCCTGTCCCCACGGCGTGTCCCCGGGTCTGGCCGTGCGAAAGCAGAGCTGGGAGCAGCGGTTTTCCGTCCTCACGCTGGTGTCCCTGTGTGACAGGTTAATGGCTCTTCCTTAGCTGGGCAAACAAGGAGGAGCCGGTGAACGGGAGAGATTTTTTATTTGATTTCTCCCTGTCAGTTGCCTCATCAGTATTCATTCACTGGCAAGAGCAACTGTGATTAGTTCCCATAGTATGTAATCGCTGATAATCACGACGAATGATTCATCAGCCCCAGAAATTAGGATTTCACTGCGGAAGACTTTGTGGGAAAGGAGCAGGGGGGCGGCTCTGTTCTGGGGGGCTCAGCCTCAGTCGCTCTCTGTGGGGTCCGAAGGTGCCAGGATTTGGGCTGCTGCCTGCTCTGGCTGCTGGCATCGGGGCACGGTGCTGAGCACTGGGGCATGGTGCTGAGCGTCCTCCTGCAGCATCCTTTTGGGTGGGGTCCCGCAGGACTGTCAGCGCTCAGGACTGCCAGGTTTGTTGCAAAAAACGTAGATTGCAGCTGCGCGAAGGCGCTGATTCCCCTTTGCCGTGAGCGCCCATGCTCCCACGCACAGCCCCGGCCCTGCAGCAGCGTGTGGGTGTGTGGAGGGGGTGGATGAAGGGAAAGCCAGGCTGAGGGCTGCGTTACGGAGGTGTGCGATGTCCTCTGGCACCGTGCGGACCTTGCTGGCACCCGGGGCTTCATGCGGATGCCGTATGGACTGGGAACATCTCTGCTTTGTTTTCCCTTTCTCCTCCAGCGCTGGCACGGGGAGGACCGGCTGCTACATCGTCCTGGACGTCATGTTGGACATGGCCGAGTGTGAGGGCGTCGTGGACATCTACAACTGTGTGAAGACGCTGTGCTCGCGGAGGATCAACATGATACAGACGGAGGTGAGCGGGGATGGCTGGGGACCGGGGGCAGGTCGTGCTGCGGGTGCCAGCACCTTGTGGAGGGATTGCTCTCGCTCTGCTGTCCCCTTCCAGACTGTAAAGTCCTTTCAGCCTGGTGTATCACCAAGATTGTGTCCCATGGAAAGCCAGCACCCATCTTGTGGCTTTTCAGCCTTTGTGGGGTGGTTTTTCTAGGGCTGGCAGAGCTGCAGCAGGAGTGTGAGGCTGTTTTGCTGCCCGCAAGCAGCAGCTGCCCTGGCCTTGCACAAATTGATCTGGCAGAGAAGGGGCTGGGCGATGGAGGAGGAGGAGGAGGAACCTCCTGTGTTTGCTGCCCAGCTCAGCCTCTTCCCTCCCCAAAAGGAGCAGTACGTCTTCATCCACGATGCCATCCTGGAAGCCTGCCTGTGCGGGGAGACCAGCATCCCCGCCAGCGAGTTCAAGCCCACCTACAAGGAGATGGTGAGGATAGAGCCACAGAGCAACTCCTCGCAGCTGCGGGAGGAGTTCCAGGTGAGCGGCCCCAAAACCCCT
This sequence comes from Cygnus olor, assembly GCF_009769625.2. Lineage (NCBI taxonomy): Eukaryota > Metazoa > Chordata > Aves > Anseriformes > Anatidae > Cygnus > Cygnus olor. The sequence goes on from NC_049191.1 coordinate 4,976,471, forward strand.
GCCACCCCTCCCAAGCTCCAGAGGTGAGAGAGGGGATTTGAGGACCGGTCCCAGCAGGGATGGAGCTAAGGGGAGCGTGTTTGCCTGCAGACCCTGAACTCTGTCACTCCCCACCTGGACGTGGAGGAGTGCAGCATCGCCCTCTTGCCCCGCAACCGGGAGAGGAACCGCAGCATGGACGTCCTGCCGCCCGACCGATGCCTTCCCTTCCTCATCTCCGTGGACGGAGACAGCAACAACTACATCAACGCAGCCTTAACCGATGTACGTGTGCTCTGGGGGTGGGAAGGAAGGGGCTGCTTTGGGTTCAGGGTCCTCATGCCACGCTGCAAACCTTCCTGGATGGTGTGTGGGCTCGGAGGTGGGATGAGGCGAGCCTTGGTGTCCTTGTGGGTGGAAATGCTGGGTTTCTTGGGTATAACTGGTATAATTTCAAGGGTGTCCCCCTTGGATATGGGGGCCCTGGGCTTGCAGAGGGGATGTGGGGAAGCCTGGTGCGGTTTTGCAGCTCGCTGCTGATCTTGCAGAGCGGTCAGTGCCCGTGCAGCCCACAGCATGCGGCCTTGAGCCCCCCTTTCAATGCAGAAGTGGGCATGCCGTGGGTGGAGGGTTCTCGCAGGCTGTGGGGTGGACTTTCATGCCAAACCCTTGCTCAGTGTGCACTCACAGTGCCTTGTTTCTCACAAATGCACAAAGGTGTGGGCCCATGTCGGCCCCAGCCTGTGCAGAAAGGGCAGGAACCAGCACAGTGGGGTCTCTCACCCCTTCTTTTGTGCGGTGGCATCTTATTCGTCTCAGAAGAGCTTTTCATCGCTCACAAAAGAAAGTCAGGGCATTATCTTCATTTATTTCATACGGAAACTGGAGCACGGAAGGGAGACGGAGCTCTGGCAGGGGGTTGTTAGCGCCAAGCCTCCCTGTGTGCTGCCAGCATCCCGCGGTGCGTGCTGCTTGCCCCTTCTGCTGCAGTTCAGGGGGCTCTGAAGTGGTCCCCAAGCCACCGTGCGTCCCCTTGTGCAATCAGAAAGGCCACCCGTCATGGAAAAGCTATTTCCTGCCTGCCAGTGATGGCAAAGCAGAGCAGAGAGGCTTGCTGCAAGCTCGGAGTGTGGAGTGATGGGTCATTTGTCACCGAAACCACTTTCTGGAAGCGAGCTGGGAGCTTTGGCTGAGCCTCGCAGCTCCGCGTGTACTGGGCAGCCTCCCCTCCCCTGCCTCCCCCCAGCGCCTCCGAGCACCTGAGCACCAGCACCTCCTGGCTCAGCCCTGCGTTTTTCCCCCAGCTGGTGATTTATCACGCTGCATCTCTGTACAGATCTTGTACCTGCATTTGCTTGCAGCAGGAGCAGTTCCTGTGCTGGAGGTGGCTGCTTGATGGCTCGGGAGCGGCAGCCGGCAAATGGAGACTGTGGCTATCGTGTGCTGGCAGCTTTGTTTTCAGCTTGCTTGGGGTCTGCACATCCATTTTGTGTTTATACATCACTGAGCATCCCTTCCTTAATCGCTGCTACGGGGACTGCCCGGGTCAGAGAATACATTTCTATACAGACACAAAAAGCCCTTTGGATGAAATTCTTGCTGAAGGGCTAAAATCCATTTCTCTCTTTAGAAAACAAACAAACAAAAGTCTCATTTTCTTTTAGTGCCAAAGCCATTTGCTCAGTCAGTCTGTCCGCCTGTCAGATCCACGGTCCATGCTGCCCACCGCTGGTGCTGAGCACGGTGGTGGCACTGGCAGAGCCGCAGCACCGTCATTGACATGGGCGCAAAATGACTGCGGGTGCTAGAGGCACGTGTGGTTAATAGGGGAGGATGGAAACCTCGTCGCTGCTCCTGTTGTGCTTGGGGAGGTTGTGATCGGGCACAGACAGTCCTGCTGGGAGGGTGCTGGCACCCAACTGAGCTTCTCTGGGTCCCCATTGGGTTTGATGGGGAGGAAGGACCCCAGTTTCCTTTCTGGAAACCTCCGCTTTCTTTCTTTTGCCTCTTTCCCTTCCTCCGTCTTTAATTTGAGGGGTGATATTTTAAGGAGCTGAAATGGTTTCTCTTGTCTCTAGAGGTCTTTCATTCTGGTTTCCTTTCCCCCCTGAAAATAAGCTGAGCCAGTTGTCTCTGCTGCTTGGGGTGCCCAAAGGTGCTGGGGCGCAGCGGTGGTGAGGCCGTGGGTGATGCAGAGGCACTTTTGCTCAGGCCTGGGGCCATCCAGCTGCGCTTGTTCTTGGATCCAGGGTGATTTCTCTTTCCTAGTTATGTGTTCAAAACGCCTTTCCCTGCTAGAACCGAGAGCAGAAAGCTGATGCTTTCATCCTCACCAGTAGCCTGGGCCTGGTTTGATAGCGTCTCCCAGCACCAAGACCGAGGTCAATGCCAGGGAGGCCAGTTCTGTTCCAGCACAGAGAAAATGGCTTTACTGGCACTCAGTACTCTTTTTTTTGGGGTGTGACAGCAATGGCTTCAGTGCTGCCACCATATCCTTAATGGTGCCCATCTTCCCTCTCTGCAGAGCTACACCAAGAGCGCTGCCTTCATTGTCACCCTGCACCCGCTGCAGAACACTATGACTGACTTCTGGCGGCTGGTGTACGACTACGGCTGCACCTCCATCGTCATGCTCAACCAGCTCAACCAGTCCAACTCCGCCTGGGTGAGTGCTGCTGCTGGCCCTGCAGGCGGCCCTGTCCTGCTTGACGTTGCGTTGACGTTGCGTTGACGTTGCATTACTGTACTCTAATCTTTGGGGATGCCCAGAGGAGATAGAGTTAACAGGAAACGGAAAGTGTGGGAGTAAAGAACTGATTTTATCCTCCTTTTACAAAGGGGAAACTGAGGCACGGGGGATTTCCCTGGTTCTTTGAGATGTTTTGGTTCAGCTTGGCACAAAACGGGACTCCCCTGGTTCTTCTTGCAGGGATACACCACCAGGACCTCGTTTCTCTAGCAAGGTGTGTCCTTCCCTCTCTCCTGCCATGAGAGGGTTTGTAGTTTCCTTGCACACTGTCAGCCCCTCCAGTGCTCTGCCCTGGCAGAGGTGATGTTTCGGCGCCAAGCCATCAGGTGTTTGTCTTCCAAATGAGTGGTGACTTGTGAATGCTGCTTTATAAATGAGCCTGCTGCAAAGTGGCTGTCCTGCGGCTTTACGGTGTGATGGGATGTGCAGATCTGCTGAGCTGGAGGGGAGTGTTCCCTGTCACCTGTCCCCTGTAGAGAGGGGACAGAAGCCCTCTCCTGAGGTGGCCAGGGAGCTGGAGTCACAGCCAGAGCAGATGTAAAAGTCCACTCCAGGTCTGCAACATTAATTCAGTGAGGAAACTTAGTGGATTTTACATAAAATTAGCATTATGGGCACTTAATGGATGTCCGGAGAAGACTTCATTAGCTGGCTTATTTGACGAGGTGAGATCAGATACGCGATGTAAATGACCCAGACTGGCAGTTGTACCATTCATCACAAGGACACGGATGCAGCACTGGTCCTGAGTGGTGTAAATACAAGTGGTGTAAATACAAGTGGTGTAAATACAATTACACTGGGGGTGCCATGCAGGAGCAGCGGGTAGGTCCAGCTGGAGTGGGTGCCCAGTGCGTTTTGCCCCTGGATTCACGCTTACCCTCCTGCAGGGGGGACAAAGTGCCCCTTCAAAGCCAGCCCTGTGGCTGTGCCACCATGTCACCGTCCTTCCACCGGGGCCGTGCATCACCTCTGCAGCAAAAGCATCAGCTGTTGGCTGAACCCGGCTGCAGGGAACCACGGCAAGGGATAAAAAAAGAAAAAAACACATATTTTTTCCCTGTCCACCTGTTCTTTCATCCCCTAGTTCAGAAATGCCCAGCAGGAGCTGCCTGTCCCCATCCCTGTCCCCATCCCCTGCAGCATGGCAGGGCAGCTGCTGTCCCGTGGCACTGTCCTGGCGGGGTCTCTGCCGTTTTTCTTCATTATTCAGCCCTGTCTCTCTCTCTGGACATCTATTCTTCAGGGATGTCTGTGTTACAATATTTAGCTGGGTCTTAAATGTTTACCAGTTTAGGACCAACAGCTAATAAATCAGCCTTTACAGCAGGCAGCTTTGAAAGGTGACTTAGAGGGTATATCCCTCACTTGAACTATGTCTTGCCGAAGGAAGTTTTAATATCCAAATTATAGCTCTGAGTCTAGAAGGCTTAGAGATCTTGGAGATTTATAGCCCCTATTAATAACCAATTATTTCTCAAACACATTTGCCATGCAGTTAGGCCCAAGCCGTTAGATGGCCTGAAATGCTAAATGTTCTGTTAAAGTGCGGTGACAAACATCATATATTTTGTATCGCTGCTGGTTTCCCAGCTGTCAGGGTGTGAAAACAATCCCATCTGTGACCCTTGGCCGGAGCCATCCGTCAGTGCCCTGCAGGACACATGGGAGGGACACAACCTTCCCTGGGCTGTTGGCTGCCACCGGCGTGATTTTGGGGATGTCCTGGCCATGGGATGAGGGTCCCTATTGTCCCATTTGCTGCCGGTGGCAAAGCTGCTTATAAAGCCAGAGCATCCAAGCCCTGCTCCATCCCAGCACAGGATCAGGCCTGGGGACCGTCCTGCCCCCTCTGGGACCAGCTGCCCGTGGTGCGAGGTGGCCCTTGCCCGTGTCCCCGGTCACGGTGCTGTGCCTCTTCTCCCCTCAGCCCTGCCTGCAGTACTGGCCCGAGCCCGGGCTCCAGCACTACGGCCCCATGGAGGTGGAGTACGTTTCGGGAGCGGCGGATGAGGACATCGTGTCCCGACTCTTCCGAGTACAGAACATCACGCGGGTGAGGCACGGGGTGGGTCGGGGGGCTCCACGTGTGGCTGTGTGCAACCAGGTTCCCCCAGTGCAGATCACTGAAGGAGCTTGTGGGCCGGGCTGGATGGGTCTGGGGAAGGGCTGGGGCACCTCAAAGAGCTTCTTTATGAGAGTGAAGACCCTTGGAGAGCAGAAGGATGTACCTAGTGAGGCCACGCAGTCCTGGAGCTCGGCCGGGTAACTCACCCTACAGACCACCCGACCTGTAGGTGCTGTCGTGCTCTTCAGCCCAACCCAGCTCCTCCAGAGGGTGCAGCACCAGCTGCATCCTGGCCGAGAGGAGCCTTCAGTGCCGTTGGCTCCATCCAACCGTCCTCCAGTTCCCACATCCTTACAAGATCACAGAATCATCTAGGTTGGAAGAGACCTCCAAGATCCCCTACTCCAACCTCTGACCTAACACTAACAAGCCCTCCACTAAACCATATCACCAAGCTCTACATCTAAATGTCTTTTAAAGACCTCCAGGGATGGTGACTCAACCACTTCTCTGGGCAGCCCAGCCCAATGCCTAACAACCTTTTCAGTAAAGAAGTTTTTCCTAATATCCAACCTAAACCTCCCCTGGCGCAACTTTAAATCTTAGACAACTCTACAGAAGACCTTTCCCATCCTCCTGGAGGTCCATCTGTACCCCGCTGTGAGTGCACCTTGGGACAGAAATGCCCCCCGTGGGTGCTGTGGGCTCTCTGGGACCTGCTGAGCAGTTTTCCTTTGGGGTGAGACCTGCCGAGGGTTTCATGTCCTTGCTGCAGCGTTCACTGCAAGCCCGGCTTTCATGCTTGGTCAGTTTGGCTTGCCTTTAAATGAGGAGAAATGGAGTGAAATTGGGAAAGGACACCGATTGTGATGAGCAGCACGTGTGGGTGCAGAGTTTCATGCAGAGAAGAGCTGGTTTGATTGCAGAACCTGGCCAGGAAGAGGTGATGGCTCCGAAGGCTGTACATCTCCCAGGGGTTGCCAAAGGGCTTAGGGTGATGCTCTGATGATGGAGGTCATTGGACAGAGGGAATTTGGGGAGAGTCTGGGCTCGGAGGAGACAGGTCCTGACTGGTCTGGAATCAGGGGGTCTTGGTTTCTGCCCCCCATGGCAGCATCTGGTCTTTCGTGGGTGTCAGCCTGAAATCCTTCGTTGGCCATGGCTGGTGGCAGAATATGCCCCTTGCTGAATTAAAATGCAGTGTGATCGCAGGCTCTGGATCCAAGCAGAGATCTCCCCAGGGAGCAGAGTGCCGGAGGAGCGCTGCTAAACGCAAGGAGCCGCTTCTAGCCGAGCCGTGCCGGCTGCTGGTGGCTGGAGGGGAGCCAGCTCCGTGAGCCAGAGCTTTCACCTAGAGCCACAGAACTAGAGAGTGTCCCAAGTTGGAAGGTACCCATAAGGGTCATCGAGTCCAACCCCTGGGTCCACACAGGACCACCCAAAAATCAGGAGCACCTAAGCTTCAAGATTTACCCTGCAGCTTTCTGTAGCGGGCTGTCAGAGAAGTTTCCTCCTGGTGTCCAGAGTATTTCTGAGCTAGAGCCCCACATCTGCCGGGCTGGAACCTGGCCTCGTTCAGCTCCCTGGGTGTAATCCTCCTCCCGCAGCCTGCTAACTAGATTAGGTTTCAAGGCTAACCAGCTTACCAGGGTATTAAGGCGCGCTGCCACCGTGCCCCAGTTCTGTGGGAGGCAGCTTTCGGTGAGCTCCTGGCTTCCAGCGAACACAACAAAACGTGTCCCCTGGGGATCCTCTGCCTGCGAGCTGAGGATGTGATGGAGAAGCCGTGGGGAGGCTGAGGTGGAAAGTTTTGTGAGATACGTGGACAGCCTGAGATGCTGCTGGTTAGGGGAAACTGTGTTTGTGGAGCTGCCTGGGTTGGTGGGACCAAAGGGTCGGTGTGAGCTGAGAACCATCCGTCCTACTGCGCCAGGAAAAGCTTTTCCTCTTTTCCTCTGCTATTAATACATGGCAAGAGCCCTCCGTGAAACCTCCAGTGGAGGAAAAAAGGGCAGCAGAAGGAAAAGAGAGGGCACATCCCATTAATGTGGGATCACGTTAATGAGGTTTACTTTTCTAGTTGCAGGAGGGGCACCTGATGGTCCGGCATTTCCAGTACCTGCGGTGGTCGGCGTACCGAGAGACCCCGGACTCCAAGAAGTCCTTCCTGCACCTCCTGGCCCAAGTGGAGAGATGGCAGAAGGAGAGTGGCGATGGCAGGACCGTGGTGCACTGCTTGTGAGTGTCCACTGGAGAGGAGCGGGCTCTGGCATGGGGGGAGAAGCCACCAGCTCATTTGTCAGCAGTCCTGCCAGAAATTCTTCTGAAAATCCCTTTCCTGGCAATTTTTGTGCCCAAACCCCCGCACGCTCTGCTCAGATGGGACTCAGCATGTTTGCAGATTGGTAGAGACAGCAGGCGAGCCTTTAATCAAAAATTAATGACGGCCTCGTCTGTCTTCATTAGCCAAGGGATAATTTGAGAACATGCTTTATAAAACACCGGCATCATGCTTGCTCTTCCTCTCCCCAGTCCCCGTTGCTGTCAGTGATCAGACGTGACCATGTCGGATGGTTTCACCCCAGGGTGAATGATTTTGCCACGCCGCAGGTCTAGCCCTGATGGTCCAAAAAGGCGTTTTCCTGCTCTGTTGTGGCTCTTGTGAGGCCCGGTGGGGTCCAGTCCAGGTCCCCCACTTTAGGGGGGCTCTGGGACCTCTCCTGGGAGGGGAGGAATGGGCAGAGTACGAGGGGAACTGGATGGTGCAGGAGGATGCTCAGGTGCCATCCTCCTGCCACCGCCACGCGTGCCTCTCCCACCAGGAACGGGGGCGGCCGGAGCGGCACCTACTGTGCCTCCACCATGATCCTGGAGATGCTCAAGTGTCACAACATGGCGGATGTCTTCTACGCCGCAAAGACCCTCCGCAACTACAAGCCAAACATGGTGGAGACCTTGGTAAGCATCAGGCACCACCAGTGTCTGCACTGGCTGCTGCTCCCTGTGCATCTGCCTTCCTGCAAGCCTCTGGCAGAGGGGGCGAGGTGCTGGGGGATGCATGCACCCCAAAACACCTCATTTCCCATCCCAAACCCAACTAGTGTTTGGGGCATCCTGCAGGAGCATGTCTCAGTGAGTTCCCCAGCAGGCTTGGCTGGGTGGGTAGGTGAAAGCCTCTTGAAAGCTGCCTTGGTGCTGCCTTCATCTCACTGTGCTGATGTGCCCTTGGCACTGGGCTTGCCAGAAATCCATCCCTGGACTAATAGGGCAGGTTCACAGGGGTGACAGAGCACTGGAGCAGGCTGCGCAGAGACGTGGTGGGGTCTTCTTGGAGATCTTCAAATGCCCTCTGGACATGGTCATGGGCACCCTGCTCTGGGTGGCCCTGCTGGAGCAGAGGTTGGACCAGATGGACCCAGAGGTCCCTTCCCACCACAGCCATCCTGTGGTTCTGTAATTGTGGCTTTTTTGAGGGTTGGGGGGCTGGGAACAGCCCTGGGTCACTCGCTGCCTGCCCGGCTCAGCTGAGCTGAGCCCCCGGCAACACCCGTGTGCCCAGGGGTGTCCCTGGAGAGGTGGCGCATGGCGCTGGCTCCCTGTCCCCATCCTCGGCTGGAGCAGGGGGTCTCCTTCCAGTGGATGTAATTTAGAGAAAACAGCCTGGAGTTAAATTCACCCAGCCAGCTCCATGGGATGGTTTCGTGCTGCCAGGAGGGGAGCTGAGGGCTGGAAGGTGAAGCCTGACAAATTCCTGTTGGAGATACAAAAGGGAACGGCATTTTGAGCAGAGTGACTTGGTGGGCAAGCTGCTGGGGGTGGCGATGGAGCCACGTTTCATGGGGGGAGGGCGAAAGTTTTGTGCCCTACTCCAGACCCCGATGGCAGGACCGGGGAGGGAGCAGGCACGTGGCTGTCCCCATGCGTCCCATGCTGGGCTGGTGCCTCGTGGTGGTTCCAAAGCAAGCCAGCCGGAAATGTTTACCCTGTCCGGATTATAAAATCCCTAAATTGAGAAATGAAATGGTTTTGAGGGGGATGTGATTTGCATCAGGAATTAAAGTGGAGGAGAAGGTGAGGGAGGGGACTGGAGAGCGGAGGGAGAGCTGCAGCTAATGGAAAGACGATGTGACAAGCATGAGGCCACGAGCCCCATTGGGCTAAATTGCCAAGGTATTAAAAAGGCGACATTTCGCATCAGGACACGAGCGTCCTCCAGCCTCAAATGAACCTGAAACAGCTATTCTGGGAATCCCAATCTACCGGAGCTGCTGGAGGCTGGATCCTCCTCCGGTGTAAGGAGCTGCAGCCCCGCAGAGAGCAGCCGGAGCAGAACATTTCCCTCTGGATCCAGCTTGTGCTTTTTTCCCCCTCTGCTTGCCTCTGGGGGGTTATTTTTATATTAAAATAAATGGAAACAATCCCTTTTCTTAATCCAGAAGCTTTATGTGCTTTTAATCTAAGCTGCAGCAGCCTCCTCGCTTTGAAGCCCCTCTGCCCACTCCCACCTGGGGATAACGGGATTCGCACGCCGGCACTCAAGCTGCCATCTCCATAATGCTGCCGAGGATTTGGGGAGATGGGGGGACCCAGGATGCTCCCACGCAGGGGCATCAGAAATCTTAATGGTTTTTGTTTTTTTTTTTTTCTCTTTCTTGTTGGATGCTTGAAGGAGCAACATCTCGTGGGGATGGACACTTCTGAGGTTCCCCGTAGTTTTGTGTGCTATAAATTGTATGAGGACAGGAGAGCACAAGAACAGGTCACATAAAGGAGGACAAGGATAGACAAAACAGCCTTCGTGAGCCCAATTTCAGTGATTTTTGCTATAAAAATAGGAGCCAGCTATGTTGGGCTTGCCCTCGTGCAGTCAGGGAGCCAGGTAGTGGGAAGCAAAAAATGCCTTTGGTTTCAGGGAAGGCTCAGCCCTGGTGCAATTAATAAACCAAGATCCTCACACTAAGGGGATGTTGCAGTCCTTGTTCTTCCTTTTGGGGGAGGTGAAGATGCCCTGTGCCCCCTAAATACAGGAAAATCAGTGCTGTTGGTGTGTTTGCATCCAACGGGTGTTTCATCCATTTTCCCCAGCAATGGGCATTGTTTGCTAAAAGAGTTGTTTGTGGCAGTGTTGTTTTGGCAGGAGCTTTATAGGGGACAGGAGAGGGAGGAAGCCCCCAGCGAGGGTTATACTCCTGTCCTGTAGAGCTCAACAGCTTTTCCTTAGGGCTGCTGAAACTTATTTTGCCCTTAAGCTTTGGGAAACACTTAATTCGGGATCTTAACTCTCTCATCTCTCTCCCCGAACAGGAGCAGTATCATTTCTGCTACGACATAGCACTGGAATACCTGGAGTCGCTGGAGACCAGATAGCACCTCGCCAGGAGGGCGAAGGCAGGGGGCTGCGTAGGGTTTGTGCCAAACGCGCAGTTTTGTGCTCAGACGTTGCATTAGTGCTGAAGGCAAGGAGGGGAAAAAACAGCAGCGGAGCAGATGCAAACACAAATTGAGAGCAACAAAAGGATGTGGGGATGCGTTGGCCGTTCTCCATCTTCATCCTCTGCTTTCCAACTCCCCTCCCCTTGCTCCAAGCTCGTCTGGGTGGTCGTGGGTCGCTGCCACAGCTCGTCTTGTCCCGTCCCTGCGGTGGCGTGGGGTTGGTGAGCCTGAGAAGTTGCCCCGGAGTGCTGCCTGGTCCTGCTTGGACACATCTGGAATAGCCGGAGAAGACCCCAAGGAGGGGAGGAAGAGGACAGAAGGATGTGAGCCTGTTTCCCAGCAGGGCAGGATAGATATTTGGGGAAGAGACGTTGTTTTTAAATCGTATGTGGAGTCAAAGCTGCTCTTTGAGGAGCCCTGATGGCTACCGGTTGGTTTTGCCCTTTGTGGGGACCTTTTGTGCTCTGTGCTGGAGCAAAGCCCCTAAAGGCAGCTCGTGGATTTCTGCCCGCTCGCCACGAGCCTGGTTTCCACTGTCGTATTTCTGTGAGCTGCGCCCCTTCGTGCATCCAGCGCTGGACAGAGCAGGGATGTGGGATGGGAGGCAGGGGACAAAAAGTGTCCCTCTGTGGGGACCGGCCTGGAGCCTTCCCGGTGTCCTTGCAGAGCTTCAGAAGTGATGTTTCCCCTGTGGCTTGTCTGTCTCCATGCAGTTATCTCCATCCATATCAATTATCCCCTCCTGGGGGGCTCTGAGTGCTGGTGACAAATTCCTGTTGCCACCCAGGCAAATGGCTGGGGCTGGGGCTGAGGGCATCTGATGCTTTTTGGCTTCATCCTGCTACAGGCAGGCGTGAGATGTCATTTCTGCTGTCCGATGTTGTAATAATTGCAGGGTTTCCTGCTTACTGGGGGAAGCCAGGTTGTCCTGGGGCTTGGGGAGCCAGCTGTGGTCAGGGATTTCTCTCTGCATGTGGCCCCACAAAGGTGCAGTGAAGAGGTACAGGTCTGGGGGCTGCCTCAGAGACTTGACGAACTGGGGATCTTGCTTGTCTCAACGCAGGCAAGACCCTTGACAGTCATTTTTGGTGGGTAGACAAGAGCAAATGAGAAACCGGCCTCCATGTGCTGGAGGTTGCCTGTGGGCACCCGCATCCTTCATCCTCCAGCCCCACCTGCCCTGGACAGCAGACCCTTTCCAGCCCTGGTGCATTCGCACCCCGACCATGATCCAAAGCCCAGGCAGATGCTATTTGGCCGGACCACTCAACAACGTGAAGGTCTCAGAGCCAAAGGGGATTCACCCCAGCTGAGCAAAACCCAGAGAAACTTCCACCTGCTTTCCAAAGGCAGAGGGACATGAGATGAATCTCTCCACCTTGGAGGATTTATGCTTGGGGAGCCAACACTTGCTACTCGGTGCTTAGCTGGGAATAAGCTGCACTGCCCTGAGCTGGATCCTGCGCCTCCTTCGAGGGGACTGCAGTGGCACCGGAGCATGTCCGTGGGTTTTGCCCGGATCCTTGACTTTCCCGTGCTCCCGCTGCCTAATTCGCACGGCTTGACAATACCTGATCCAAGGGCTATACAACGTGTTCCCTTTCGTTTCCATCCGTGCTGTGTGCCAGTGCTGTTTTGTGACCAAATAGTCTCCTTACCCCGACACGGGCTGGTTGTGGCAGGACTTTGGGTAATGCTGGTACTCGTATGGAGCAAGTTGGTGTCCTCGTCCCATCCCCTTCTCGCGAGAAGGGTGCTGCGTTGGGTGCTGCTCGCAGCTGACCTGTGGCCAGAAAAACAGGAGAAAAAAAAAAGAAAAAAAGGAAAATTTGAACTCCCCTTTAGTCCCGATAAGGTAGAGGCTGGTGGAGTTGTATATACGTTTTAAAAGTGAGATTTTTTTTTTTTCCCTTTTCTCTTTTGATATCTCCTTGCTGGATGTCTCTGGGTTTTTAGGGTATCTCTTCCAAAGGGCAGACTTTGACATCAAAGTGCTATAAAAGCCGACCCATCTCCAACTCCTGCCGGGATGCTCACGTGACACAAGGCAAGGACAGCCTGTACATAGAAATATATATAGAGAAATATATATATATAAATATAAATACTGTTCTTAAGATGGATAATGTTTATTGGTATTACAGGTTGGAGTGGTGCTTTCTTTTTTCATTTCTAATAAAAAAAAAAAGAAAAAAACAAAGAAAAAAATCAGAACCCAAGAAAAACACCGAATTGGAATGGTTTTGACTCCCGAAACCTTTGGCAGCATCCAAGAGCTGTTGCCAAGGGGACTGGTGCCATGAAGCGGCTCCACCGTGGAGGGGACATCGGGGGCAGCGTGGTGGGGACTGAGGGTGGCACAGGAGGGACACGTCCAATGTGGATTGTACCACACGCATCCAGCTGTTATCTGTTTAATTTTTATTTTTTTTAATTATTATTTTTGGCTTTCTTTCCTTTTAAGAAAATCAGTTGCATAAATAAATGTTCCAAATTCGTGATGGCCTCTAGGTTTCTTTTTGCTGGCCCTGGTCTGGGACCCATACTTTAGGGAGCCCTGGTGCACCGTGTAGTTTAAAAAAACAACAACAAAAAAAAAGGGAGAGGAAAATATAAAGATACAGCTGTATCATGCTTTGTTGAAGGATGATATTTTGGGGGAACCCATTTGTAGGGCCAGATTCTGGGATTGCAAAACCTTCCTGGCACTGAGGACAGGGCTGCCTTGTGCTTGCAGAGCTTTAGGGGTTCCTTCTGCGAGCAGTATGATGACATCTCAGACGAGGTCCCATGGTTGAGAATTGCAACTCCCCCCTCCTCAACCAGTGGAGGGTGAGTGCTCGCAACTTCATGTGGCGGTCGTAATGGAGCGGTGTCCTCGTGGACGGTAAAAGTGCCTGTCCTTGCCCGTTCCTCTGGCTGGCTGGCGAGGAGCGAGGTTTCCTTTCATGGGATGGGAAGGGGATTTCCCCTTGCTTGGTCGTCCCGTTTTCCTCCAGGGAGCGTGGCCCTAGGAATCGCTGGTGGAGCCTCTGGAGGTGCAGAGAGCTCTCGGGATGGAGCAGGCAGCAGGGAGGATGCTCCCATTTGGTGCCACCTCTGCAGCTGCTGCATGGAGTGCTTGGGAGCTGGGGCTGCAGCAGGGCGGGGGTGGGCAATGCTCCATCCAACAGGGGCACCATCCTCTGGGATTTGATGATGGGATGTCCTCAGGGCTCTCACCCAACCTCAACCAGCTCAGCTGGGTCTGACCCAAACCTCAGCAGCATCCCCATCGCTCAGGGCAGGGTCTGAATCTCCCGGGACAGCCCCTAGGATGATGCTTTGGCTCCTTTTTGCCTCTGGGCTGATTTTCCATCCCTCTGTTTTCCCAGAAAGCAAGCAGGGGGCTCCGTGGAGATGCTGGGAATAGCAAAGAGGGAGAGGGACCAGTCCTTGGACTCCCAGCGATGGGATGGGCCAGTGCTGGGAAAGGTGCACAAAGCAAGAAGAAACTTCCCGTGCCCTTCCCAGCTGGGAAGTGAACAGCTATTGTAAGGAAAGCCTTCTGAAAAAGAAAGCTCCTGCATTGTCTTTGGTGATTTATTTATTGCAAAGCAGCCTTCAGTTTAATGTGTTGTGATATTAAACACTTCCAGTAACACTTGAGTCTTAATTTAATGGAGACCAAGGAAAAAAAAAAAAGATCTAATTGACTTGTCAGGACTGTTTTTCATCTTTAATTAAGGTTCGTGAAGGATGCGGTAATTACATTTTACCAATAAATAATAAAAAAAGGGGCTAATGCAAATTAAAACCAAGAACCACACCTGGGAAGGGCTGGGGGTGTGTGCAGCACCCTCAGGCTTCGGGGTCTGTCCTTGGTCGGGTGTCCCCAAGCCCTGCGGTGCTGTCCTGGAGCGGTGGCAGTGTCACCGTGCCCACCCCCTGGTCACCTCCCTGCTGGTTTCGGGCTCTTCTCGAGCCGTATTTCAGCCACAGCTCGTTGGGCGCTCGCTGTCACCGGCCACTAACGATGACAAAACCTTTCCCCTGGGTTTATGAAGGCCATCACTCGGTCGGCGGGTCCGTAATACAAACAGCAGCTGCTCTGCCAGGACCGACGTGTTGCCCTTCTCCGCCGTGCCCCGTGAAGGTAAAACAGGAGCTTTTCCCTGGGGACAAGGGGTGGCAGCAGGGTCTGGGTCCCAGCCTGGCCATGGGGCACAGCGGGGTGGCACTTGGTGGCCAGCTGGGGAGGGGATGGGATGGCCTCTGTGGGGTGATGGGGTGGTGGAGGAGGGCTTTTGGGGCCCGAGAAGAGCGGGGACGTGTTGCCTGCAGCTGGTGGCAGCGAGGACCTCACTTTCCTGCCTTGTTTTATCCCCACAACATCTCGAAGACGTGCGGAGAGCCCGGAGCACCAGGCAGCCCGCACCACCCTGCGGAGCCAGGGCAGGACCTGGAGTCTGGGTCCCTGTCCCATGGAGAGGTCCCTTCTGTCCCAGCGCATCCCGGTGAGTGACGGGCTGGGGACGGGGTGGAGAGGAAAGCCTCAGGCCCTGGGCATGGCTACAAGTACCCGGGTCTTGTTGCCCCTGGATGGATTAGAGCTACTTCAACGGAGTGGTTTGTCTTTCAATACTGAATGCAAACGTGCTGCCTGATACCCAAATTTTGGTTCCTAGGAACTGTTCCTCCTCTCCTCTTTTGTGCCCTTACCCGCAGCACAGCCGGCAGTGATTTCCCACAGCCGAAGCTGTGGTAGTGCTGGAGGTGACCTGGATATTCCTGTTCCGTTCCCAGCCTCGTTCCCTAACCAGGGCTGGGTGTGCAGGAGGTGCCGACTCCATCCCCTGCTGGTGTCCAGCGGATTGCAGGCGGGGTCCCCCATGCCCCCCGTACCCCCCATGCCCCCCGTCCTCCCATCTACAGGGGCTAAAACTCCCTGCAGACGCTCTGCTCCATCCTCTCCATCCATGGTGAGCATCCTGCCATGGTGCCGGGGTGGCTGTTGTGGAACCACCCAGATGGCAAGGCTTCGGGCTTGCTCCTTTGTACGTGGCATTGTCAAGATTGCCTTGAGCAAGGGTGGAAGGAGGGCTGAGGGAAGGGCAAGTGTTGTGGTTTAACCCTGTCGGCAGCTAAGCACCACACAGCCGTTCGCTCACCCTCCCCCCTCCCTCTCTGGGATGGAGGAGGCAAACGAGAAAGTGAAGTCTGTAAGTTGAGATAAAGACACTTTATTAAGACAGGAAAATAATAATAACAATAATAATAATAATAATGGTAATAGTACTACTAATAACGTGTACGAAACAAGTGATGCACAATGCAATTGCTCACCACCCACTGACCGATGCCCAGCCTATCCCCGAGCAGCCGGCCCCCCCACCCTGGCTGGCCACCCCTATATATTGTTTAGCGTGATGCCAGATGGTATGGAATACCCCTGTGGCCAGTTTGGGTCAGCTGTCCCGGGTCTGTCCCCTCCCAGCTCCTGCTGCACCCCCAGCCTGCCCCCTGGCAGGCCAGAGTGAGAAGCTGAAAAGTCCTTGGCTTGGTGTAAGCACTGCTCTACAACAATTAAAACATCAGCGTGTTATCAGCGCTCTTCTCATCCTAATCCAAAACATAGCACCCTACCAGCTACTAAGAGAAAATGAACTCTGTCCTAACTGAAACCAGGACAGCAAGCTAACTCCCCCCCCCCCCCCCCAAATTAACCTTGGCAGATTAATTCATGAAAGCGAAACCTAAATTCAATTAGCTAGAGCAGCTCATTTATTGCCTGTGATTTATCTGCTTGTGGCTCAGGTGGGGCTGTCACCTCCATCCCCTCGCCATCGCCAGCCTCTGAGTGCTGGTGCCTTTCTGATTGGCCTGGAGGGGACAAACGTGTCACAGCTGTCCCCAGGGCAGAGCCACTCGCCTAGGACAGCCATCCCACCCGTCCTTGGAACAGGAACCCAGCTGGGAGCACGATCCTAACATCCAGGAAAGCCCCAGATCAGCCAAGGTTTCACCCCTCAGGAGACGTGAGAGGAAAGCTCCCTTCTGCTAGCATCACTACAAGAAAAAAAAAGAGCCCCCACGTAATATTATTTTTGATTTAAACCCTGGGCTGTCCCCGGCC
The DNA here is from genome assembly GCF_009769625.2 of Cygnus olor. Lineage (NCBI taxonomy): Eukaryota > Metazoa > Chordata > Aves > Anseriformes > Anatidae > Cygnus > Cygnus olor. The sequence goes on from NC_049191.1 coordinate 4,992,815, forward strand.
ATTGGCAGCCAGGAATAGTGCCCCGTCTCCCAGATTTCATCTTCACTGGGCAGTGGCTGCTGGAGCCAGAGCCTGCAGGAGGAGGAGGAGGAAGAGAGCGACACTTTGCTGTGATGTTTCCCCCTTTGGTTGTTAATTCGGGGCTGCCCTGACCCCACGCAGCCACGAGCTGGGGTTCCCCCCAGAGCAGCCCATTGCCGAAACCTCTTTGTTCACCTCTTGGCAGCTCAGAGCAGCAGAGCTTCAGACAAGCACAAAGCAGGAGCGTGCTGTGGCCACAGCTGCTTTTACAGCATCAGCTGCTGATAAAGATCCTGCAAGTCCTCCTGCTGAAATTTCCCTCACTTTTGACTTGCAGGAAAGAAAAAAAAATTACACTTCTCAAATTGAGCCATTTCCATAAAAAATACAAATCCCTGGGGGAAGAAATATGCATTAGCCCTGATGTTGCTCGGTTCATTTTTTTGGCAAGAGGAGTGGAGGGAAGCTCGCAGCATCTCTGCGACGGGCATGGCGAGCAGAGGCTGCAGTGTCCGGCGAGCTGGTGGCACAGGCACCGTGCACGGCTGGAGCCTTCCCATCTCCCCAGTGCTGCAAATACAGCCGGGTAATTTATTTAAGTAGCCTTAATGGTATTGCAATCTATATGCTGATGGTGTCACCTCTAAATGTGCCATCAAAAGGCTCAATGGGAAGAATTTGTATTTCGAAATAAATATTTCCTCACGGTGTGCAAAATATCTAATCATGTATTTATCCTTAAGTACTTCCAAAAGTCAACATAATTATTCTAGTCCCATTAAGTTTAATTTGCAGTAAATTATGCATTTAGCTTTAAGTTGAGGTTGCTGGTTAGAGTCAAGATAAAGCTCTTGCTATTTATAAAGCAGTATTTCAGCACGGATACCAAATACGAATGGCTGGGTGAGAAAAACCTGCCCAGGAAGTTTGGGGAGAATTTGAAATAGGGAGGCAAACACAGATCTGCAGTGTCGAAAAGCACACGAGCATTCTGCAGCCAGCTAGTACGAGGTCCCAAACAGCAACAGGGGCTCCCAGGAGGATTTCACTCCAGCTAGAAAACGTGATAGTGTTCTCAGGACGTGGTTTTGTAAAAGAAATGAATCATTTACCTTTCCCTTAGTGTTGTGCCTTTGAGGTTCATGGGACAGGGAAGGTGTTCCTGCTGGAACAGCTTTTATCGGGGATTTATCTGCAGTTTCTGGTCCCCTGCAGGTTAACAGCAGTGGATCATTGATCCTCCCCTCCCTGAGCAGCCTGAAGTCCTTTGAGTCCATAGAAAATCTCCCGTTCATGGGCTCCTTGTTCCCTTCCTGATGCTATTGGAGCTGGTGCTCCAACCCACGTGTCCCTCTGTGTTTTGGGGCCAACAGCCAGGTGACATTTTTCTGTCCAGTCCCAAGAGGTGATGAAGCTCCTGGGTGGGTTTCAGTGCCATATAGACGTGTTGGTGGTGCCGGTGGATTGAGAAATTGTCCCTTTCTGGTGGGCTGGGGGGTGGTCCCGTGGGTAAGGCAAGTGGAGGGGAGTGGGGTCGGCTGCTTGGTTTGGTCAACGGTCCTTTGGGGGACTTTTGGGACAGGATCTCTGAACGCTTCCCCTCTTTGCACAATCCGAGGTGACCTCGTCCGAGGTGGAGCAGATGGGCAGCGACCCAGCATCGCTGGGGAAGGGCTCAGGGTGTCCCTGTGCCGGGCACAGCCTCTGAGCCCGTGCTGGCATCTCGCTGTCACCTTGGGGACAAAAACCCTGCTGTCCTCCTGCCTTCCCCCGAGCCAGAGCTCTGGGCTGAGGACTGCACAGCGCCGAGCAAAGCGGGGCTGGCCCAGGGCACCTGGATGCCGCTGCTGCTGCCTATTAAGAAGGGCTCAGCTGGCTGGCGAAGCTGCCAGGTCTGTAAAGGGGAGGCACTCGGCTGTGTCTGAACGCCGGGCCTCCTAAGGGGAGATGAATGCACCCAAAATTCGCAGGCAGTTTGGGAAACGAGGGCTTGCAGCAGCCCCGCAGGGGTGCGCGGGGCTGGAGGCAGGCTAGCAGCACGGCGAGGCCGTCCCCAGGATTTGGGAAGTGGTGATCTGCTGCAGGACCAGCACAGCCCCAAGGGGTGGTGCCCAGGGCATCTGGACATTCAGGTGACTTCGGGATTTTCTCTTCCCCTGATACTTTTCCACTGACCTGCTGCTCGTCCTCGCCGCTCGCAGCGGGGCAGCAATCCTGTAATGAGCCAGCAGGCGAGCCCCCCCGGGCAGCCCGAGCTGGTCTCCTCTGATTGCTTTTCCCAGCCTTGCACGAAGGTGTTGGCAAGCTAATGTGCCACCTCTGGACCTGACATCAGGCTGCCAATCCCAGCACTGACAGGCTGCCCACCAGCCTCGTTTGTCCCCACACGTGGGGTAAGGCTGCAGCACACTGTGGGGGCAAACCCGTGCAGTGAGGTTTTCTTAGCAGAAGGTGCATGCCTGCAAATCTCTTTGGACCTGAATAGCACTCGTGTTATTTGTTTTTCTTTTATTTCTTGCTTTTTATTTTATTTCTTTTTATTTTTTGGAAGGAGAACATATTTTGCCATGTCAAACGCTTTTGCTCAACAGACGCCAGAGACCGAACCACCTCTCGATATTTCTCCATCCCCTGTTTCAGAGCTCCCTGGGCAGCTCTGTGCTCTGCAGTTCTCAGGGTTCTCTTCCACCCAAACCCCAGAGATGCTGCTTAGTGCAGCCCCACCAAATCCAACAGGGAATCACTACATTTTGGGGCGACAACACGTCTGCATCAGAGAGCGGCACCCACAGCCCGGTTTGCATCCTCAGCAGGATGCAGGGACAGAGGAGGGCTGGGGCAAAGCAGAGATGAGGTGCTGCACCCAAGGCCAGGAGGCTGCTGAATGCAAAAGCCAAGAGCTGCACACCCAGCCCCTGGGCTTCAGGCGACCTTCAGACCCAGTCATGCCATCGTGCAATGCTGAGGCACGCGCCTGCAATCAAATCGTTCCCCTCCCTTTTTGCTTTCTCTTTCCCTAGAGCTTTTGGAGACCATCAAGGAAAACAAGAGGTGTTTGCAAGGTTAAGAGACTCAGTGTCTAAACGTGCCATAAAGGTTTGCAGTAATTTACAGCTGTAGGCAGCCTGCGCTCTTGGTGGGGGGAAGGGAAATGCAATTTAAGAGAACAGAAATAAATAAGAAGCCGCAGCAGCTAACACTCTCTGATTTAATCCCCAGCCCATGAGAAAGATTTATTCTGTTATCTGACAGTTTGATCACTCCAGGAATCCCATAGGTCAGCCCATATCTGCTGTTGTTATCTCTGGGCTGTTTCCAGTGAGATGTGCAGGGAAGATTTGTTAAAGAAATGAGCCAAAGAGGGGCGCTGATAAGAGTTACAGATGGGACCCCCAGAGACCTTTGGCATGGAGGTTCCTCGACAAGAGAGCGATTTGCTCTCTGCTATGGGGTTGAGGCATCACCAGGAGAGTGTTGGTGGCTTGCATGGCTTGTGCTGGGGGAGCAAGTGAGTAGGAGCACACACAGTGCACACTCACGTGCAAAGAGCATCCAGGAAAGGGGAATTAGGTTGTGAGTGGAAGATGAGCCCAGAATAGTCTGGAGGAACCATAGCAGACTGGCATTGGGCATCTGAAGTAACCAGAAATCCTTTTGTAAGGCTGTTAGAACAAGGAAGAGCTGCCCAAGGACTTAGTGGGAGAGGAAGGTTCATGAGCAGGCTGAAGGATGGATGAAGCACCAGTCACTGTCGTTGGTCTTCATCAGCGCTCAGGTGGTGCTCAGGTGTTCCACAGCTGACAGCAGTGAAGGTGGGCAGGACCTTGGGGCCAGGAAGGGGTCAAGTACGGACCCTGGGGAACTGCAAAGCTTTTGGTTTGGTGGAACCTGCTGGTGGAACCTCACCCCAGGGTGCTTGAACGGCTGCCCGGTGAGTGGTGGTGGTGCTGGGAGGTGCCAGCAGAGCAGGAGGAAGGTGCTTCAGAGCTGTGGTGTGGGTGCAACAAGGATTTATCTCCTGGGGCCGCCACTGCTCACAGCATGATGTGTCTCTGTCTCATTGCAACGCCTGCACTGCAGGGATGGATGTTCAGCCTGGTTTTCTTGGAGACTGCTGTGCCTGCTTGCTGCTCGGGGCTTGGAGTGCCCGTCTATCGGGAAGAGCCCTGGGCTGCAATGGGGGTTACTGGTGGGACACCAGTAGCACTGGCATGGCACACCTGAGGGCCCTGCAGACGCTGTCCAGACAGGTCTGCTGCCTATAATGTGGTGCTAAGATGTGCTTGTGTGATAAATCCTCCCTCCTGAATGCAGGCGCAGGCCCTAGCATGCCTTGGCATTGCAAAAAGGCAGGGAGCACTTGCGCAGTTGAGATTTAAGGGATTGTTGTTTTCTGCTCGTTAAACTGGCAGTAGTCTACTGGAGAGATCCCAATTTCTGCCCCTGGAGCACCCTCGAGATGTTTTATGGTCACCACCTGTCTCCTGTCCCTTTCTGGCTCGACTCTTCCAAGGTGTTAGTAGTGGTCCAAAAAGGATTTTCCATTTATTTTTTCCTTCAAATCCAGTAGGAAAAAAAACTAGTACAGATGCTGGGTCGGGGGGACTGGTTAGAGGAGAAGGATAAAATGGAGACCTGAGCACAAGCAGCTTTCTTGCACACTGAGAAGGATCCAACCCCTGCTCCTGTGCATGCCTGGGTACAGGAAAGCTTCGCTTCGGGCAGATCTTCTTTCGCATGCCAGAAAAGGTGGGTGGGAAACATCCTTTAAAACCATGAAGGAATGAGATGCAGGTTGAAAATTAACCATTTCTCAGTGCTTCCTCCCCTCTTCCATCACTGTTTAATAATCTCCCGGTGCAAAGCGTGCCTTTTGCTGTCAGAGCTGCCTGGGAATGGCACCAGAAAGCCACGGGAGCTCTCCTACGCAGTCAGGCACGTAGCCACAGAGACATATGTGGAGGGAAAGGCAGCCCGTACCAACAAACAGCCTGAGTGCAGACACACAAACAGACACAAATAAACAGGCTCACGCCCCCCAGTAAGCCTGAAGTGCGTGCACGCAGGCAGGTGTGTTTGCAACTCTCTGCAGAGCTGCTCAGGTGTGCAAAAATGCACGTGTGGGCATGGGTTTTCCCCTTCCCTGCAGCCAGAGCAGGAACGTGCACAAAAGTGGGGCACAAACGTCTTAAACGTGCACGGTTTTATAGATGCACTGTTTGGCATAGCCCTTGGTTTGAGCCTCTCTAGCCAAAATTAAACGTGTTGCCAAGATGCAGAAGCTGCAGATTTTAGCAAGCCTGCCCTTGCCCAGTTTCGTGCCTTTCCTGGGCTTTTTTGGTTTTGTGATGTGCCGACTAATGACAGCACAAAAAAAAAACCAAGCCCTGTTGGTCAAGGAAAGGGTGTGAGGCCAGTCTGGGGAGCCCTAATTAACAGGAGGACTAATTGACTGGAGGAGGGGGGTGAGGGCTGTATTTTCCTGGGGGTAGATGTTGGTTTTTTGGTTGATCCAAGGTTTCTCTGACATTAACCAAAGAGCCGTTGGCCTCCCAGCTGGCCTCTGTGTGCTGTGCCAGGAGAGGAAGGTGTTTGGCTTAGCTCCAGGGGTGATGGTTTCATGGGGGGGAAACTTCGGCAGGGTCTTCTCCCCGGGATGCTGCCCTGGAGCGCAGCAGGTTTGGGCACTGCCCTGTTACATGGAGCTGGGCTCTGCTCCACGCTGAGACCCCAAACCATGACTTTGGTTCGTAAAGAAAAGAGCAAAAAATGCTGAAAGTTGCCAGGAGGGAAAAAGGAAAAGCTAAGGAAAGAGAAGGCAGTTTCTTTTTATTTTTTTCATTATGTAGTTTTAAATGTTTCCCTTTGAGGCGCTCGCAGAATTTCATGTTGACATTGGCTCTTCAGGCAAGAGTGAGGTTTGTGTCAGACCACAAAATATTTTTCAATAAAAACTAAAAAGTAACATCAAAAGGGAAAACACACAATGCTGCAAGAGCGTTGAAACCCGATATTTTCCAGTGCTTTTCCTCGGCCTTCCCCCACCCAAAAAACACCCTTTAAAAACCCAGTTGGATTTGGCAAAGCTTGGGGTGTGTTTCTAGCAGCAATGCCAGGGTTTGCAAGCTGCGCTGATCCCATATGGATGTGCTTCGCCACCGCCTTGTCCCCCAGCTGCTTGGTTTCACCCTAACTCAATATCTGTGCTATTTTCCAACAAATCTTGCTGTGGGTGCTGGGCAGGGGGCAGGTACGGGTACGCTGCGTGCCGTGCAGGGGCTCTGGCTGTTTCTGAGTGCTGAGCCGTGGCCGGAGGCCAGTACAGCCCAGAACTAGGCTGTAGCTCTGTCTGCTGGTTTTATTGCCCACTAACCCCAAACTATGGGTGACCAGCTACGGAGCCCAGACCATGTCCAGGCACGGGGTGATGGTGCAGGGATGCCCAAGGGGCTGGTCTGATCCAGCCAAGAGTGCAAAAATGGGGACAGCGCTCCAGGAGGATTATTTGTCTGCATGCATTACAGGATTTTGGCTGGGCAGCTTGGGTGTAAATGTGGATTAATGCATGTAGGGCTTTAGGAGAAGCCCCTGACGTTCTGAAAACCCACAGCTCCTGCGCCTGGTGGCATCTCCCAGCCCCGGCACGGGGGCCAGGCAGCGCAGGCGACGACAGAAGGGCTTAATGAGGGTTTGAAAGAAACATCTTGTAAACTTTGGAGCGAGGAAGCTCTGGTTTGATTTGAACATGTTTGCTTGGCAAGGGGCTGCCTGGGCCCCTGCTGCTGCTGCTGCTTTTCCTGGCACTAATTAGGCAGGTTTCCATCCCGTCGAGCGCAGGCGCTTCTCCTAGTGGGGGCTGGAGGTGCTGAGCGCTGGGGGCAGCCCCCACCGAGCAGCCAGGGGAGGGGATGTGGCCCATAGGGAGCGCAGATCCTGGCTGGATGCGTGTCTTGGAGCAAAGCACCAGCAATGTCCGGGCTGGTGGGGTGCTCGATAGCTCCCAGATCCCCAGGACCCCCTGCTTTGCATTGGGCACAGAGGTTTGTATGGAGCACCCAGCTGTGCATGGAGCACCCTGGGCTTCCAGCAGTGCTGTGGTGGCCCGGAGTGCTGAGCACCTGAAATCCTTTGCAATATCAGGGCTGATCCTGCTCCCGCTGGAGCTGCCCTGCCTGCACTTCCCTTCCATTGCAACCATCTGCTGCTTTTGAAGCTTGGTAAATATTTCCTTTCCCCCGCTGCCTCTCCCTTTCACTCCTCCTGGACATCATCTTGCAACAACCCAAACATCTGCAATAACTAAAACACCTACAATAACACGCCCCCTTCCCCCCAAAGCCCCTTCTCTTTTCCTTTTTCTGGCACAGCTTCAGCCCCCTGGTGCCTTTTGGAGATGAGGAGGGGCACGAGGGATGCTGGTGCCACCCTGCCCGTGCCAGGTCCATGCTGTAGTGGTGGCCGCTGCTTTCCTGTGCCCACACCGTGTGCCAGAGATCCGCTCGCTCCCACCACTGGGGGAATCCATCTCCCTTGTTTGATGTTTGTCGTGAGACAGGCCCCTCTTAATCTATTACCGTGTCATTAAAAGGGAAAATGTTTGCTCTGTAAGGCCTCAAATGGCCTTTTTAAACTACAGTAAAAATGTAATTACTGGCTCGCTTAGGAATTTAACCGTTTCTTGATGCCCAGCTCTGTCTCCACGTGGAACTGTGGAGATGGGCCCGATTCAGCAGCTGGGCAGGGGCAGCTCAGGTTTGGCTGCAGGGTAGGTGCTGCAATGTCCTCATGTTAGGGATGCGTTGCTCAACAGGGCGGGTGAATGTTTTGCAAAATGCTTTGGGGTCTGCAAGTGAAAATAGTGGTGTTCAAGACAACAAATACCTTATCCAGAGCTTAGAGACATTGTGGCATTCAGAATCGGGATCCTATCCCCTTTGAGATGTTTGGGCTTCATCCAGGCTGGAAACAATCTCCCCATGCATGCATGGAGCAGCTCAGCCCCCATGGGCAGAGGGGGGCCTGGGGACAGCCTTGGTCCCTGCAGCCCATACACCCTGCGGGTGCCTGCAGCCCCACCATATGGGGCCCCCAGGGCTGTATGGCTGTGTGGAGGTGTGCCTGGGGATGCATCCACTGTGCACAGCCTTTGCAGCCCTGGGGCACGTCTGTCACTGCCGTTGTGCCTCCGTTTGTCACTGCAATATGGTGTGGGACACAGCAGGGCCAGCTCGCCGGGGCTGCCAGACATTCCCGTGGGCACGTCAAACATGCTGTGAAAATGGCAGCATAAGGACATCATCCCAATAATTCCCTATTTTTGCATCAGCCAATGCTCCTAAAGGCAAATTGCTCTGCTGGGGTTGTTTTCTTGCCTGTTTAGGCCACAGGGCGAGGTCTGTGTCTGTGTGTGCATCCCATGGGTGCTGCAAAGGGTGCAGCACCTCCCTGGGGTCCTGCCGTGGAAAGGATGGCCCAAGCTTTGTCATTGAGCAGGCTTTGCTCACTACGGTGCTGCTGCTGAAAACGGGAGAAGAAACACCCTCAACTGGCCAAAAACAATTATTTTTATTAGGACAAAGAAAAAAAAAAGCACCACCTTTACTCATTCTGTGTGTGTACGTGCGTGCTTTAAATTGTAGCAGTCACACCATTGAGTGGAACTTAATTATCTTCCTGGGAAGCTGGGATTACTTAGTGCGTCTCACCAAGAGAAGCACTTCATGCCGTGCCCTGAATGCGGCCGAGGCGAGGAGGTTTTGTTGGAGCCAGCACCACCATCCCCATGAGCAGCCTGGACCACGGGGCGATGGGCACCCAGCTCCAGTAAGGGCTCTGTGGCCCCGAGGAAGGCTGACGATGCTTTTCAAAGAGATGTTTGCTCTCTGTCGGTGAGGTATTTGTATGTTGTTGAGGTGGCAGGGAAGAGGCTCTTGTTTAAAGTCTTGGAGTGAGAGGAGGTGAGGAGGTCCTGGTGACCCTGCCCGTGGAGGACCTGAGAGGCTGCTGATGCTCGTAAGTGAAGCATCGTGATGCTGAAGCCCTTTGAAGTGCTCAAACCTTGGTGTAATTTAAAATTTCATGAATTTCCCCTGAAGAACCTTTCCAAGGCAGAGTTTATCCAGAAGAAAAATTTGGTGCCTGCATGCAAAGCCTGAGAGATGAGACCAATTTTAGAGCCGCCAGCTCCCACAAAGAGCCCTCGCCACGCAGCAGTAGCTTTGTGTCTTAGCAGCACAGCTCCAAAATCGGTCATTTTAAGCCAAGCCAGGCTGTTTTGTGACTCATTCTGTTTTTTCTGCACGGCCCAGAGCTTGAACAGGTAAAAATGGGATCTGACCACCTGGAGCCCAGGAGATCTCCATGGGGAACAGACTCAGGGCAGCTTTCCCATCCTGGGCTGAGGGTTTTGGGGCGCAGGTTTCAGGGAACCCAACCAAACCCAGGTCACTGCCAGCTGCTATGGGCTGCTGGTGGCTGCTCCGTGCTGGGATGGATCCCGCCCTGTGCTGCTGCCGGGAGCAGAGGATTCACTGCCTGGGCAAGGAGAGCACCAGCACAGAGCTGCTCCGTTCTCAGCTCCGCATTGTATTCTATGCCCCAATTTGCATGAAAAACTTTAGAAACCTGTTATGCAAATGAGACTTTTTTTTAGTTGTGTTTTTGCTGCTTTTTTAATTTTGCTTTTCCATTCTGGTGCAGTCAGGAGTCATCTTCATGGCAACAACTGAGGCCCATCCAAGGGCAGGCTTCTGTTCTGCAGGCAAGCCGATGGCAATCGTGGGGAGCAAGAGGGGAAAGCAAACCCTTCTGTGCCCTTCCCCAGTCCCGTGAGGTGGCCACGGGGGGAGCAGCCAGGAGAGGAGAAAGGTAGGCTCCAACCCCTGGCATTTCTTGTTGATGGTGTTTGGCAAATGACTTTGTCTCTGTCCCTTCTTCTGCCTTGAAGGAGGTGGGAAGGGCTGTCGGGGCACTGTGAGAAACCCAGAGACCACCTGCCCCAAACGTGGTCAGGAGGGTTGCTGCAGGAGCATCCAGGAGGTGCACAGAAGGGTTGGTGTACAAATAATGCATCATTTTGGCTGTGGGTGACAGGAGATACGCTGTTTCAGAGGGGTGTACAGGGAAGTTTCTGCCTTGGAGATGGTCATTTTGAGCTTGAAATGGGGGGATTTAGACCTGCTTCCAGCTGCAGGGTTTGTGCTAAGCAGTTCTCATAGCGAGGGGTGTCCCAGGGAAGCCCATCAGCCCTGCTTGTTCTGACCTGGGGCTGAAGCAGGAGAGAGCATCTTCAACCCCCTGTGCCTGAGTGTGGGTGTGAGCCTCCATCCTCCTGGCTGCCCCTTGCAGTAAAGCTTTTCTTCGCTTCAGAGCTGCAAAATTCTTCTCTCTCCATCCCAAGGGAAGGCTGCAGAGACTGTTAGGATTTATGCTAAACAGCCAATTAGCTGCCAGCTGTGCCTGAGCAAGGCTGGTGCAGCAGCCCTGCCTGGGTGAGGCACCAAAACCCAGGTGGGTGGCTGGGGAACACTGCTGGAGTGCCTCGGAGAGGCTGCCCTGGCTCCTGTTCTGGTGCAGGGTGGCTTGGCCAGCACCTTCCTGCTGCACTGCGATGTTGCACGGGTTCAGCATTGCTTCAGCCAGGTCCTGCTTGGTGGGACAGGGGGGTCCTGAAGGCAGCATCCCCTGGTAGTGTCTGCAGAGGCAGCTTAATCCACCCTGAAGGCCCCCCTGTGCTTTGGGGCAGGTTTTGCACCTCTGGTGCCATTTAAACTGGGATTGCAGAGGGAGAGGTCTGGTGTTACTGGCATGCTGGCTGGTGTCCACATCTGGAGCCCTGGCATGGCATTGGCTGCGTGGCCACAACCAGACCCCAAACTTGCAGTAAGAGCCATGGCTTCATCGTGCTGTGTTAAGGTGGAAACCCTCCCCAAGGCGTGATTGCATCCCCCGGGAAGCATTTCAGCAGTCCTGTGGACTGTCTTCATCCAACGCTGCTCTGGAAGGCCACCAGTGTTCGCACATCCCTGACACAACTCAGGCCATGGAGCTGGTGTGAGCGCGTGGTTTGCTCCCATTCCTGCAAGCTGGCAGTAGTTCCAGCTCCAATTATTATTGCACAGTCAGATGTAGTTGAAATTGTTATAAAACTGTGAGCAGATATTGGTGAAACCTCTCACGTCTAGCCAGGTGTGCTACACAAGTACGCAGGTAGCCTTCCCTGATAACCCAGAGAGGATGAGTGCACGGAGGGGTGCTGGCTTTTCAGGAAAGCTTTTGTTGTTGGAGTTGAACCCTAAGCCCTGCAGTCAGTCTTCTCCCAGTCCCACTGCTCACTCCCTGGATCCTGGCAGCCAAGGGCATGTATTTCCCTTTGGGTCAGCACCTTGAGAACCTCCTTTGGAAAGATTTCCCTGACTTTTACGGTGGAGATGTCCCAAGTGGGCAAAAAACTGCTTGGGATGGCTCATGCAGAGCCCGGGGTGCATTTCCCCATCCCAGCTCATGCCCTTCCTGCAGGCACAGCTTCGCCACTGGCTGTGCAGCATCCCCTGAGTGCCTTGCTCCCTGCTGAGAGATCTTAATTACATCTAATTACCCCTGACTTGCTCTTAATTGTTCCCCAGTAACACAGCCTGATTAGGGAAGGAGGAGTGTATTCTATTACAGCGGCAACACGTTGAATCTTCTCCCCCCCTGCTCCACGAGTTCACAGCAGATTAAATTTTGGTGCAAAATGTTGTGGGTTTATTTTCCCTATCCACCAGTGGCTGCTCAGAGCATCTCTCTGGTGCAGCCACAGCCTCCTTGGGTTGGTTGTTCCTATTCCAAGCAGTTTATGGGCAAAACAGAGGGGGATGAGGTAGATCTGATGTGCCGTGCCAGATGTACCTGGGACTGTGCCAGGTCTGTGACTGCTGAGCACCATCCTGCCTGATCGCCTGTACAATCTTTGTACGATCTTGTGGTTTTTCTCATTTCCTTCCATACCTTGACATAATGGCATGAAATTAAACTACATCAAATTTCAGCTGTCAGGAAGGGGAAAAAAAAATAATTAATGGCCAAGTCTGTTAGACCATGGAATAATCTTCCAGGGGAAATGGTGTGAGCTTTACTTCAGCCACTTACATCTGGGCTGGACAGAAACACTAGGAAAAAGAAATACTGGGAAAAATGCTGTGAATACAAGGGTACCTGATGGAAGAAAGGGGCTTTTCTACTGGAGGATGGCTGACCTTGACTTGCTTCTTGTATATCCTGAGCAGTGAGGGCACACGCATGGCTGTGGTGTGGGGCTCTTGGCTCTGCTGCTGTGGGAAATCCTCTTCTAACAAGGGGCTTCTCTGTAATGAGGAGCTGAGATTTCCTAGGTGCTCAGGTACCACAGTGCTTAAAGAAAAGCAAACTGATTAGGTCTGTCAGCTTTCTTGCAAGTTAACTAGGCTTGGTAGGATTCAGCCTTTATTTTTATTGAAAATCAACGGTTAGAAATTGAAGCCCGTTTTTAGTGGCTGACATTTATTGCTGCAGTAATGTATAGAAGCTCTCAGCCTCTCTTGCTCTCGAGCCATGCAAACATGGTTCTTGCATTGCTCCGTGGAGCTGCGGTGGATGTAGCAGGGCTAGAAGAGCTTTACCCTGTTATGAGGGGCATCCAAACTCCTCTTGTGTTTTCTCTGGGGTGTTTTCTCCTGAATGTTCCTGCCCATGATGTGTCCAGTGAGAGCAGCTCCTCTTCCATCTAGGCTGGGAATGATTCAGACCCAGCCAAATGCTGCTGCAGAGCAGACCAGCAGGTTTTGCTGCTGTTAAGGCCCCTGCTGCACTTCTAATCCTATTAATTTCCCAGAACTATTTCTCTGCATTTGGGTGTTTATCAGGATTTAGTGGCTATCGAGTCTTAAATATTTAAACAGCAGCACGTGTTCCCATTTCAGCAGCTTGCTCTTTGGAACGGGTATGCCCTGAGATTTGTTTTGACTCCAGGACCCCAAAATACCTGAGCAGTTCCGAAGGCATTTGAGCATCCAGATGCAGGGATCTGTGCAGAGCTCTGATCCCAGGCCAGGGATGGGCGTGGGGTTCTTGGGTCTCATTCTGCCCCATGAGGACCTCCATGGATGTCCTCAGCCCAGGCCATGGCATTTGGGAGAAGCTCCTCTTCCATCTCCAGGTTTCCTATTGCTCTCCCTCTCTCCTCCAGACACCTCTCGCTGCTGCTTTGCAGTAAAGGACTTGAGACTTCAGTGCCCGCGAGGCTGGGTTGCTTTGGGGACAACAGAGCAGGAAGAAATCCCTTCTGGCAAGGTTATGTTGTTTCCCAACCAAAAAAGCTTGGAGCAAAGCAAACTGATGTTTATCCAAGGTGTTGGTCTCATCCTCCTCCCTGCACCTTCATCTCCTGCTCAGGTACATGCAGTTTTGCTCCCAGTTTACACCAGTGCTCAGACACACTGCGTGTCCAGCTTCACCTGAGCAAAAAACAACTTCAACAAGCACGTGTGTGCTGATAGGAGACCCTCATGTCGGGCCATCACGGAGGGGATGGGTGATGCTGGCAGTCAGCAACAGCAGTGCGAAACCCACTTCCAGGAAGGGTGATGAGTGTTAATAGTACCTGAAATCAATAGAAGCACCAGCAGATCCATTTTTAACAAGCTGTCTGGAGAAGGTGAATGCAATATCCAGAGATTAATAAAGCACGTAAATGTGTTCTTCAAAGAAGTGGTAGTGGAAGGAAGCCGTGTTAACAAGAAAGCTGGTACGAGGCCAGTTTGGGTGGGGGGAGAGCTTCCCAGGTGGGAAAAAAAAAAAAGAAAAAGGTGGTGAAACTGAGGTCAGCAAACTCCCCAAACATATCTAGGCTTAGGATCAGAAAAATCCCTTCAATATTCTTAGGAGAAAGCTTGTGAGGACTTGGTAGCTATGAGGAATGGATGACATCTGTAGCAATGTAAAGGTGATGGGAATTAAGAGAGTACATCTTGCACCAGGGTGAGTAATGTGCTTTGTCCAGCCTGAGTGAGGCGTGGAGCAGGTGGGTGCTGGGACATCTGCTCACTCCTGACCAGTAAGAACATCTCAGCCCTGAGATATATATATATATATATATATAAATATATATGTTAGCTTTTGGAGCACTAGCAGCAACGGCCATCCTTGGTCTGACCTCACTGCATGTGTGACCCTGGTGCCCTGTGTTAGTCCCTGCTCTTCTGCCTCTGGGCTCCTCCAAATGCTTTGTAAATGTGCGTTTATGTTATTTTAATGTTAATGCGAGGTCTGTTCAAAATTCCAACGTGAACCCCAGGCAGGCAGCTTTGTAGATTTTAAGGTGCAATCAGGCTCCTGCTCCTTGGAGTCAGCCCAAGAGCACAGGACCCCAATGTACCTTGGTGACTACGTAGATAAGAGCAGAACGTGGAGACGAAAGCCAGGAGGTACGAGGCTCTGAAGAAATGGTTGCTGCTTGGTGTGGTTTCAAGACAGCAAGGAAATTCTGCTGTCAGCTCGTTGCCCTTGGGAATCCTCTGTTATCTCCACAGTTTTCGTGTATTGGTGTCATCAGGCTTGTAGGGGAGAGGGAGCTGATTTGATTAAGAGGCATCTCTTAGCCTCCCCTTGTCAGGTTCTGAGCAAATCAGGAGCTCAAATCAAGTTTATCTGGCAGTGAGGGCACAGAAAATGTTCTCCGTCATAGAAGACTTCATCTGGTCTTTTAGCATTTCCTCCTCTTTTTCCAATTCCTTTTCATTTCTTAACACTGAGAATCTTTTCTTGGTACTGATATTTAACATGCCATCCCCACCAAAGGAGAGTCACTTTTCCTTCCAGCTCCATTATAAAAGCTCGTAATAAAAACTGAAAGGGCTGGATGATAGGGCTAGTTAGTAGGGTTTAATTAATTAGATATGGGAAGATGAGTCTAGGGGCTTTCTTAATGCAGTTTAGTTTTATGGATTGTTGTTGCAGGGCTTTTCTCATTGATCAGGAGAGATGCTCTTCAATGTGTGCTCCAGAGGGGCTGACACACCAGGCACTAGGGCCAGGATGCTCCTGACGGGTTTTCTGGCACTGTCTGATAAATACATGAAGGAGCAGTGCTAGCAGATCTATGAACGTTAAATGATTGCATTACGTCTTCTGTTGTGTCTGAAGATGAGGGGTGATAATGAAATTTCTGGTACTGGAAACCAAAATAATCTGAGACGGTTGTGGGCGTGAGAAAACCAGGCTTGGGGGAAAGCAAGACAGCAGAAGAAAGGAGGTGACAAATCCTGGTGTCTTAGATGAACCCTGAGCCAGTGCCTGAGATAGTAATATGTCCTGGAAAGCTACCAGAAATGAGTTAAGGAAATGAACAGCAGGAAGAAGACGTGGCTTTGTGGGAGCTTTGCCAGATCTTGCCCCAGCTGAGAGGGATCCACTAGAGCCAGCAGTGCTATGGCCGTGGGTACGGGGTGTGGGTGGACCTGGCCTGTGACATCTGTCGTGTGGGCTGGTGGCTGCGAGTGACACAGCCCCGCTGGGAAAAAGCCAAGCGGCTGCTTTAAATGCAATCAGAAATCTGTGGCTGCGGATAATAAGGGTAAAACTGCTTCTGGGCAGGTTTTGCTGCTCTGACATTGAGCAGCTCCTCCAGCAGTTCCTTGGCTGCTTCTGGTTCATGTGCTACGGGAGCCTGATCCCCCCAGGACCTCCTGGCACCTTCCCTCAGCCCGATCCACTAATGGCTCCTAAAGACCTGCTGCAGGCAATAGCAACAAGGAGAGACGAGGCAGAGCAGCTGTGTCCCAGCATCCAGCTGCCGAGGTAGGAACTGGGACACCTTCCTTCCTGCACAGAGATAAAGCTTTTGTTCTGTGCCGTTATTGCGGGAGATCACAGCAAAGCTGGGCGACAAGCTCTTGTGCTGATTCCTGCTCTCAGAATAACTTCAGTGCTGGCTGCTTTCATCTTGCAGAAATACATCCAGCTCTAAGGGCTCCCTCTGTCCTCCTCTGCAAGCACAGAGGTTGCAAAAGGTGCTCCTCATCCTCACAAATACTCTATAATTACTGTGTATGTGCATATGATGGAGACATAGTCTCCACCATATAAACCCTTTAGCAGCCCATATGCAAAACCTTTCCCTCTGACTGCCTTGAGTCAACAAAACAGATTTTGGTCTAGGATTCAGACCACTTTCAAAGTCTCAGGGATGGTGCTGTACTGCAAAATCCTGTTTGGGAAGCCTTTTTCAACAGCCTTGATGTAATGGCCACAGGAGGACAAATATTTCCTTCAGCCTTTCAAATGGTCTCTCTAGGTCAGGGCAGAACCATGTTTGAGCTCAGAGCTCTTGTCATTCCTGTGCCTGGCTGGTTGCTCTATTATTGAAGTTTCAAGCTTTCTTGTTCAGCAGCTTTAACCAAATTTGCTCAGAAAATTAGAAAATTGCTATGTATATATCCAACCCACTTCTCTTGTCAATTCTCATTTAGTGCCAGAGATCAGAGGGATATTCATGTAAGAGCATCTGGTAATTGCCCTCTAAGACATCTGGGTCCCAAAGGCACCCTTGAAAGGAACAGATTTTCGCTGTGGTGAAGGGGGGGGTCATCAGCAAATGCGGTTGCTTGGAGGTCAGAGTGGATGCTTGGGAAAGGCACGGCAGGGAGAGGCTCCAACTCGCCTCGGTGTGAGCTGCTCAGGCTGGGGGAGATGCTGCATGGTGTGAACCGCCTGCCCCTTTCCTCCAGGGAGGCTGCAAAAGTGGTGGGTGCTTGACTTAGGAGCGTGCGAATGCCGAGGTACTGCTTGTTTCTGGGGCAGCTGCTTCTGATAGCTGCCACCTCTGGAGCACAGTGTTTGGGTTGTGCTTGATGCCTTCTTTTTGGGGTCTGCCACAGCCCTGGACCCCAAAACTGGGGACTGAAGTCTCCCGATCGCACCCTCTTGATGCATGTGCCCTAGGAGCTCCACCTGCTCCTGCACAAACCATTTTGGGAGGTCTGTGAGGACCAGGCTGTGGCACAGGGATCTCATCGGCTCTATTACTGGACATTCAGAGCAGCTGAGAACTGCAAATCTCTAATGCAAGCAGGAGTCCTGAGCTTGCTCTGCCTCTGCCCCCCATGGTTTTCTGGCAGATGGGGTGGTCGGGGGTTAGGACAGAGCTGTCTCCTAACCCCTGGCCGTCCTCATCTAACTGTGTGACTTCTGCAGTAGTTCTGGCAGGGTGAAGCTGCAGGGATGCACGGCTTCTGCCCACAGGAATAAATGCAGCCACGGGCATTTGGCTCAGGGTGACAAAAGCTTGGCCAAACTCAGCTTTTGCTTTTTTTGGGTGATGCTGCTTGTGGTGACCCCAAAAGGCACATGGGGCCCCAGCAGACAGATGCACCAGAGCCCTATACAGGGGGCTGGGGCTGGCTCCTGGGAGCGGCCCCAAAGGCAATTTCTGCTACTGGCTGGGGGAGACCCGAGAAAATCATTAGAAATATCGTTGTGCAACATATGCTTTATTTTGAGGAGTAGACAATAACCCTGCATCCCCAAATGAAATATTGAATTTTAAGGGAGATGCAAACAAGTGCAAATGAAAAATGTCTCTGATCATAAAGAAAGCATTTGCTAACATTAAAATGGAATGCATTACTGTCCAGGTTGGAGACAGAAATGTCAGCAGAGCTATGAAACGGGAGGCTGACTACTTAGGTGGCCAGATACATTTATTGTTTTCTTTCCATTAATGCCAGTGGCAGTATTAGAGGAAAAAAATCCAGTTGCCTGACAGCAATTTAGAAGTGAATTAAGTCCAGTTCTTGCAGAGATCTCCTTAGCTTGTGTTTCAGCAGGAATGGAGGCTTGAATGGACTCACATCCAGAGCGACAGGGATGGGGAGAGAGGAATTAATTTTTCTGAGCAGAAATAATATAGATAATGTCATAATAATCATTAAAAGGACAAGTGGAATTGGTCTGGCCCTTGGAGCAATCAATATGGCCCATTATCCAGTTGATTTGGCATTTGATGGGAATGGCTTGTTATTGTATTGGATGTGCCTGCGTTTCACATCATTGCCGAATTTGGAGCCAGAGGTGTATTAATATATGTGCATTTGCAAGGGGTTTGTGGCAGGTTTGTGTTTAGGAAAGCATTTACATGGTTGATCTGAAGGCACGCATGCTTGAGCATCCTGCAGGATGCATTTCAATGCCTCTGAAGGCACCAGTGGAGACTAACCACACCGACCTCATCCACAGCCTGTTGAAGTTAATGAAAAGCATCCAATGACTTTAGTGGGCTTTGGGCCAGGGTCGGCGTGTAGACAAACACACTGCTCGGTGAGATGAGCACCATCTGTAGGTACGTAAAGGCTTGTTGTGCGCTTGTTGGCTGGGGCAGGTGTTCTTGTGAAAGCTCAGGCCTGTCCAGACTGCAGAAAACTTGTTCAGGGGTAATTGCCTGCCTTGTTTTACACCTCCATGGGGCTTGGCTAATGGGGAAGAGAGTGTGGAGAAGGGTCTGAAAGTGTGGTGTTTGTTGCGTTGACCACTAGGGCACAGCTCTCTGGCATGATCTCCCTGGGAGGTTGGGAACATGACATCAAAATGAGCTTGATTTTATAAGAGCTCTGTGGCAGGTTTCCATGCCGCAGCATCTAAAGCTGCGTCCATTTACCTGGATAAGGACTTGCATCCTTTTTGCAGAACCCCTGGTATCCTCTCTTCCAACAAGACAGCACAGCCAGAGCTGAAACACCTGGCCTGGTTTGTAAATGCTGCTGCCTGGTGAAAAGCTGGTACCCCATGTCTTGGTGCATCCATCTCTGGGATGCAGTAGCTCTGCTGTCTGTGGTAGCATGCAAAGCACTGAGGGAGCTCAGCCCCAGATGTGGTGGCGGCAGAGGTTTACACTCTTTAGAGACACCAAACTTCCCCCGAATTGCAGACCTGGATATCAGGTATTATCTTTGGGCTGTGGATTGGACTTTGCTGTGTTCTGTCCCTTCTGCTTCTGGTGTAGATTGTGGGGAGATGTGGGGGTGTTCTGATGAACAAAAGGAGCTGGGGGACCTGGTCCTGGAGCAGATGGAGGGGTGCTCATGCAATAGGTTGTAGGAGCAAAGCTGGCAGCATAACACAGCTTGGAGAGGCAGGATTGAACAGCTCAGGACCTCCAGCCTCTCAAGCTGGATTTGCAGTAGAGCCCTGACCGCTGTCGCAACACGGCACTCTTCTGTCGGCCATGAGACAGTTAATTGCCATTTCTCTCCAAGCAGGAGAAATCACAGAGGCAAAAAATAAATAAATAAACCAGTGATTTCAGTCAATTAAACTGAAGCCTACTGGGTCTGTTACTTTGGGATTTTTTATTTATTTTATTTTATATTTTTGTAAATGAGTCTTCCAGGGTCTTCGAGCATTTACCGTGGGGAGTGACAATCACAATCCACTGCCTCGCCTCTTCCCATGCTGCCTCTCCACAGGAGCTCAAGAAATCTTAACATCCCATCAAAAGCTAATTACATTCTGACACACCAATTGGAGACATCGAGAGATGGGGGGGAGAGAGCAGCTTACATAATGGGTTTAAAATTACATGGAGCATGCTGAATATTTGGTGTTATGAAGCTTGGATAGTTTGGAGCAGTGGAGGGAAAAGGGTAATGGGAAGGAGTTATAAAGCGATTTGTACTTGAAACCTAGTCCTCGTTGTTGATGCTAGAGCTGGTCCTGTGTCTTGTCTTTGTTTTTTGACCACTGAAGCCTTTTTGAAGGGAAAGTTGCCCCTGAATTTCCCGTCTTGGGTCTCTTTCTACCCATGGGATCAAGGCCCTACATGAGCAAAGGGGTGGCTGTCATCTCCTCCAGGTCCTGAGAGACAGAGACAACCCCAAAAGGAATGAGGGGAGAGCAGTGGCAAGGCAAGATGTCCAAGAGCAACCAGGCAGAAGGATCCATTCAGGGCTGGTCACTGCAAAGCTGCAGACAGGTAAAGGCTGGAAGGGACATTTTGGGATGTGCCCCTACATAGTCATCCCCTTCTTGTGTCCTTTGTAGGCACTTGCTGTTGGCCACTGTTGCGGCCTGGTTGAGGTGAAGCGGGTGGTGTTGAGCCTGGAGCTGGAGGCTGTGGCTGTGAGAAGGAGGGAAGTTGGTTTGCTTTGGGTTATGGGGCCATTTTCTGCTCCGCAGCACTGTGACATGCCAAGAGGTGACAGACTCCCATGGTTGGAGACTTCGCACATCAGCAGTTTCATGGAGCCCCTGGGATAGTGAGTCGCACTGAAGGAAATTTCTGAAATGAAAATATGGCTTGTTTTCCTCAGCCTAGTAGAGAATCCTCACTTTTGGCTCTCAAAGACCTACAAGTCACAGTCATGGACGTGCATCGTGCTGTGGGAGAGCAGCAGTGAGTGACCCAGTGCAGAAGGCTGTGGGGCTGCATCGCTCACCCTACTTTGTCCCAGAGAAGGTGCCGTTCCCCGAATCAAGTCATCAAGATGTGGTTTTCAACCAGCTGCCCTCATACCGATGTAATTCTTTCTTAATATTATTGGCCGGGCTCAGGAGCATGGCAGGAGGGCTGTGGCTGACCAGGCAGCAAATTAACTGGAATTTCATTATCTGATAATTTATATGATGCCTGTGTTTTTTGGCAAGATGCGTTCATTAATAGAAGATGCCCTCTGTCCGCTGACTATTTACACTATGGTTTCTCAGGGACCCCATGTGAGGCTTCCTTTTTCAGTGACCTTCACAAAAGAGAAGAAATGATGCTCATTTCCCTTGATTTTGATGATGAATTTTGTTCCTTTCTGCTTTGCAAGAACTTGTTCTTCTGGGTTTAAAACACTACAGGCTTAAATTTCCTTCTGTACTGCTGTGAATCAGGATTCACTTCCCTGATGCCACTTGCGTTACAAAGGCTGCTAGGATCCCAAGAGAAATGCCAGGGGGACCGTTTTTGGGGGGATTTGGTGGCCTCAGACTGCAGGACAAGTGCAGGGCCAGGGGTTAAACACTGGCCAGGGGTTAAACACCAGCCAGCAGTGGGAGAACGAGAGGAGCAATGGCCAGCAGCTCAGCTTCTTGTGTGGCAGCCTTCATAGATGCTGCTGGGTCCCCTGAGTGCAGGCATGGTGCCACCACTGCTGTCACCTCTCCCTGGTTCCAGCACATGCCCTGACCCAGGGCAATAGAAGGCAGAGCAGGATGTCACCTGCCGTGTCCATCCCATGAGGAGGATGGCACCTGGCAGGGTCTAGTGAGGACAAAGCCATCCTCATTGGTGTGTTGTCCTCAAGATCTCCGGTGCCTGCTTTTGATGTCAGCTAGCCTGCTTTAGGCCATTTGGGCTATCTCTGTCCTCCGGTGGGGACAGTGACACTTGCAGAGAGCCCTGTTGGCTCCTCGGGATGCTGGAGACTAAGCTTCTTAGAGGTTTTTCTTAGCTGAGGAAAATGCAGGCTCATTAAATCCACCTCTAAGCCCCGTGACATGGAGAGGTGACACCAGTGACTGACCCTCACAAGGCCAGCAGGAGAGCAGCCTCCAGGGGGACAGGCTGGTGCCTTGCTCTGTGAGAGGGGACAGCTTGCAGCCTGCTGGTGCCTGGAGGCAGGGGCTGTGCCCAGGGGACAGACACCTCTCACCTGGACAGCCCGGGGAAAAGCTTCCCTGCAGGGATGGGAGCTGGTGGGAACCCACCTGCAGCTTCCTGCAGTGGGGCTGGAAGGGATGGCAACGTGGTGGCAGTGTGACCCCAGCAGGCTTGGGTCCATCGCCAGGTGCCAAAAATTCCCAGGCTTGCTGCAATCCCCTGCAGCACCGTGGGCACAGCACCGCTGACTCTGGATGTCAGCAGCTCCTTCATTTACCCAAGGCAGATGGCTAGCCTAGTCTGGAGAGGGCTTCCTGGCAAAGTTTGCAGTTTGCAGCCCTTAAGGCACAGACCACACCCCAGGTACCTCTGGAGAATATCGTCCCAGCCTTCTGTGTCCTGTTCTCCCCACCTTGGGGTACTCGTAGGCAGGGGCTCTGCCACTCAGCAGCTTCCCTGCTTCTCATCAGACGGATGCTCTGGTTTGGCTGGGAATTAATCTGCTGTCACTAGTGAAGGGCAAGGCCTCCACGGAGTGACAGGCAGGGACAAGCTGTTCCCCTTCCCGTCCTCCCCCTCTGATTGATTTGCAGAGCAGCATCAGTGAGTGGAGTATCTCCATTTCCTAGCGCTTGAGGGCTGCAATGAAAGCCTCTCCTGGAGAGAGAAGGGTGCTCCAGAGCACCACGGAATCAGCGGTGCCAACTGGCATATGACATGGGAATGAGGGCTGGAGAGCCAGCCAAGACACTTTGCTGTGCTGCTAGTGCTCCTCTGGGACCTCTCATGGTTCCAGGAGGGCCTCATCCCCTGGGGACAGTGCTGCGTGGTGTCTCAGCCCCGTTGTGCTGCAGGATGCGGCTCCCTGCTGCCAGCACAGGTTTTCTGCCCTTTTAATTTGAGCTGAGAGGAGGGAAGGTGTGAGTGGAAGGGAAAGAAGAGAAAATTGCAGTTTGTGGTCCTGCAATTAGTGGTCCTGGTTTCAGAGGATGGTGGGGAGCAGTTGGGGCTGTTACAGGTCCTGGTCCTATCTGATCTGCCTTGCTGCTTTGGCCTCTTTGAAGGGCAGTGTCCTGAAACCAAAGATGCTGCACTGTGTTAGCTGGGTGCCAATTGTACCACGTCCCTGCATCAGCTCGGGGAAAAGCCCAGCCTGGGCAGACCGAGCTCTCCTGTCCTGAGCCACAGGAGTGCCCAGCACTGGGGCTGGGCTGGTATTTACAGGGAAAATCTAAACTGGGGCTCAGCTTGGTGTTCTGGAGCAGTATGAACTGGATTCAGTAAATGGATAGGGACTTTGTCTTAATTTGGGGGTCAGTAATAACTAGAATTTATATGTATTAATCTCACGTGCTCCGTGGGTCACTGACTCCATCCTGGTGCACTCTGCTTCTCTGCAGCACCCATCACTTTGAATTCAGTAACACCAACAAAAAAGGGAGGACTAAGCCCAAGCTGAAACCCAGCAATTCATAATAATATATTTTTGCCCTGAGCAGCTGGAGAACCTGGTATGGTCCTAAGCAAGGGCTCTTTGGTATCTCTGGAAGGATTTGTCTCCAGGTCCTAGGCTCGGTCCCCCTCCACCAAAGCCCTTTCTGCCCCTGCTGCTCCCTGTGGTGCACGGCGACCTGGTGGGTGCTTCCTGGGCACACAGTGGGTTGCTTCAGTCCTGATGGGGATGGAGGGACTCCTGCAGGGTGAATGAGATGAACTGAATTTCTATTTTTAAATATGAGGAGGCAAACTGGAAAAGGACTGAAGAAATGGATAGAGGAGAGTGTGAGGGGGAAGGATGGATGGGTGGTTGGGACTGGGTGCTGGGAGCAAGGACCAGGAGTCTGGGGAGGGAGGGAGGGAGGGAGGGATGGATGGAGAGATGCTGGTGGTGCCAGGACACAGGTTTTACTCCTAAGGGAAGGATTTTCCGTGGTCTCTGCAGGCAACAGTGGGGTTTTCTGTGATCTGGGTGAGCAGAGACCGGGGTTTTTAATGGCCCAGAGCTGGTGGGAGGGCTGGCTGGACTCAGAAGGTGCTTGCTGCTCATCCCAACCCATGAGGCTGCCTGTGTAGCCAGCTGCCAGTAGCCCGGGTACCAAATTGGCTTTTCATCTATGGCCAGTGATCCTGGAGGTTTGTAACGCTTTCTGGGTTCTGCAGGAGGGGTTGGGGTATGTGCTGTGCTCATCTATGTTCTCCAGCTAATTAAAAGAACTGGAGCTGCTTTGTAGTGTGAAAAGCCCTGGAGTGGCTCCAGGGCCCCCAGTCGCAGGTCTGGGATGGGACACAGCTGGCACAGGGTGGCTAGGGACAGAGACAAAACGGCTCTATAAGAGCAGAGCTTGTGACACAGCAGAGATCCTGCAAACAGCTGCCCTCCTCCTCCGAGCAAGGTTTGTTGCTACCTGCATCCTCTCTGCCTTCCTGCTGCATGCCTTGAATACAGATGGAGACCATCCCTCCCTGCTGCAGGGAGTCCAGGGCCAGCTGACACCAGGATTTGCAACCACGTCAAGCAAGGCCAGGAGACTTATGAGTATCTCCTGCCCCAAGCCAGGAAGATTTGTCTTCTCAGGCCCAGCAGAGAGGGTGAGAGCTGTTTTTCCTGCTTTCCCATTGCAGAAGGGCTGTACCATAGCATGGGATGTGTGGCTGTGGTGGGGATGTTGCTTGTGTTGGCATGGAAAGGTGCAGAGGTCCAGGGAAAGGGCAGGGACATCACCATGAGATTTATTTTAGGGCCCATCTACACTGTGCACTGCAGTCTCATGCTGAGATATCGCCTTGGTTTCAGTAGCAAGGTCTGTGGCCAGGCTGAGCCCAGCACCTCCAAAAGCTGGCCCTCAGCACCCCATCACCATGGGTGGTGGCTTCTAGCTAGGTGCCCATGCAGCAGCACAGCACAAATCCTGATGGTCTGAAAGGGCTTTAACCATCTTTGATGTCAGCAGGGGGTTAGATGTCGAGATCTGGGCTTTATCTCTTCATCCCGAAGTGTTCCTGTCTGTAAAATGGGTATTTGTGCTATTGTGTCCTGAACATTTGGAAGGAGAAGCAGCTGTATGAAGGCACTGGGAAAATGGAGATGTCAGGGCATATCCATTAATTTAATTGCAAAAAATCCTAATGAAATGGGGAATAACAACTTTTGCATCAGCCACCTGCATTTTTGCAGGCAGCAGTTTGATCCCGGGTGATGCCCCAGCTCTGTGGGAGGGCAGCCTGTGTCAATGCGAGGAGCATGGCTGTGCTGTCTAGGACTAAGCATGGTAGCCTGGGTTTCACTTCTTTCTTTCTGTCTTTGAGATTTGCATTTGTTTGGCCAGACCATAAGGGCCTAGATAGTGTTTGATGGTAAATGGCATCGCTGAAGGACTTGGATGGGATTTGGGATTTTGCAGGACACCTGGAAAGGCAGGGAAAGCTGCCCCATCCATGAGATGTGTCATTCTGCAGCTCAGGGATGCACCTCTTAAGGAGAACAAGATTGTAATGACAAGCCCATGGATGCATCCTGATCCTTTGCTAAAATACAGGCTGAGCAAGCTTGCATCAGCTGCAGGGGCTGAAGGCACGGCGTCCCTTGCAGGGTGCTGGCTTTTGGCAAGGTGTATGAGGAACCCTTGCACCTAAGGGGAAGAGGCTGTGGGCTGTCAGCCCACACAGGCACAGCCCTGCAGCAAGGCGGGCAGGAGGGAGCAGTGCACTGAAGGAGCAATTTAAAGAGGAAAGTGCCCGAAGATTTCACTGTACAAGGAGTTTTTTTCCAGCTTGTTTGGGCAATTATTTCAGGCACCACAGAAGTAAAGCTTGCCTGTCTGCAGTTGTGTTTCCTTGGTGTGAAATTTGAGTCCGTGCACATTTGACTAGAGGGCTTTAGCAGCAAGGAAAGATCCTGATTTTTGCAGAAATCAGATTGCATTTATGAAGCATTGGCACTTGTGGAAAATTAGTTTGTCAACTCTGTAAACATGTATGTCTAGGATGGTGACATGAATTAATCTAAATCCAAATGCAGGGATGTGATGTGGGGAAAGCAGATGCCGAAATGGAGAAATGACCAAAGACGTTAACATCCTGACCATGACAGAGATGGAAATTCTGCTATGACATTAATATTTTGCCATTGGCCTGAAACATTTCAATAACTGGAGAGTCAGCCCCCCAGATTTGTGGGGTTTTACAGTCTGCTTGGCCTGCACAGCACAGGTTGATTTTTCTGAGAAGATGAAGGGGAGAACTGCCAGCAATTCTCTCCCTCTGAGTTACGAGTGGCAAATTACTGACAATCAGCACAGAAAGTTTTCCAGCACAACTGATTATGTTGTGGGGCTCGGGACTGGAACCATACGGGTGATTTGGAGAGAGCTGGAAATTGCTCATGATCTCATAGTGTCAGGTGTCTCATCTACAATAAAATACACAGAAAATACACCCCAGACAATTCCTGTCAGATAGCGGGAGTCATCAGCTGGCGAGCTTCCTCAGAATTTGGTATTTTAGGTCAGCCGGGTTTAACTTATTGGAAACTGCAGGCAGATAAATATCAAGGACTTTGAGTCAGAGCTGCGGTGTGCTGAAGACGCTCTGTTGTTCATATGGGGTTTGGGTCAGTCTGTAAATGAATAAATGAAGTGCAGAACCGAGCGAAAACCACTTCCAAAATTTCCCATGAAATTAAAAAGCAAACTGTCAGTTTTCTTCTTTCACCTCCCATGAATATCAAAGGCAGCGAGCGGTGCTGGGGAGCCCAGCGGTGGATTCGGTGTCTGTGCGCACTGTCAGGAGTGTTCCTGCGCAGGGCAGGGCTCGTTTGCAGCAGTTGAAATGGAAATGGAGAGGCTGCACTTTGTTCTGCTCGTCCTGCAGGGCTGGAGATGAGGCACACTGGCAGAAGGGCTGCTGGAAGTGCGGATGCGATCTAGCACTGCATCTCAGCAATTGCAGCTCCTACTAATTTATAAACATGAGTATTCGCAGTGCAAACCTGATTTGCGGAACTCTGCTCATCTAATGGGAGAGAAAATGACGATTGTCCGGCCTCAGCACTTTGCCACAGCTGAGCCCATGGCTCCGGAGCTGGAGACCAAATCCTGGTGATCAAAGGCTCGCTGCTGGCCGGTCGTCTCCAAACCACGGCTCCCGCTGGTGCTGGTTCCACTGACGTCATCACGGATGTCCCCAGCAGGGACTTTCTTCCCCAGAATTATTCCAAGCAATTGTTTAGTGAATAATTCCGGATAATGAAAATGCAGAGGGAAGGAATTGGAAAGTTGTTCGGACCAATTCACAAAAGAAAAGAAACGGAGGGATTTATCATGTCAATGGTTTGCCTATGAATTATTCACTTGCTTCACAAAAAAAAAATCTCCTCCCAAACCCCTACCCAGTCCAAGATGAGTTCACCGGCTTTGCTGTAATGTGTTTTTGATGTGCCGGTTGCTGGCAGTGCACCCCACCAGCTCCCGCGCGTTGCATTGCACATCGCACGCGTGACATGTGAGCCCTGCTGCTGGAGGGGAGGTTGCCCCCGAAGCAGCGAAGGGAAGGCAAGCAGCGGTGCTAAATCCAGGAACGATGCCAGCGAGGCTATAAACAAGTGGAAAGGCTATTAACGGCGTATAACCTGATGCTGCTATACCAATAATGGGAGGAGACTATGCATCAGCAAGGGACATTAGAGCAATGTTTTACTGTCTCTGTGCTCTTAAGCATCCATTTGGCAGCAGGAAGGGAAATGCCATTGAAAGGGGTTGATGGAGGGAGGTAGAAGAAATATGCTGCTGTGAAGGAAGGGAGGTGAAGGAAGGTGGGTGGGAAAGGATGAAGGCTTGTTTGCTGCTGCTCTCTGGTTTGTGTGCTCAGGTCGGGCAGAGATGAGTTGAGCCTAGGGACTGGACCCTTTGGGAAGAGGAAAGGGCAGCTCCAACCAGCGATGCATGTCAGGGATGTGCCCGTGGTTGTCTTTGTGCTTCTGACCCTGCTAGGAGCTAGGAGATGGGTGAGAAGAGAGCCTCGTGAGCTTTGCTCCAACCTTGGGGCCTGGGAATTCATCAAGGCAGAGGATGAATGGTGGGGAGCACGTGCTTGTTTCATTCTTGTGTGATTTAAATCCCCATGCATTTGGCTGAACATGCTGTTTAATACTCCATTTAGGTTATCACAGTAAGAGTTGTCCACAGCAAGGGCTTTCAGGGCGTTTGCTAAATTGGTTTAAAACCTCGACTAGAAAGTGGCATAATTTACGGGAAGAGACAAGATCTGATATTTTCATAAAATAACAGTGCTAAAACCAAGCCAAATTCTTAAGAAACTAAGCTTATAAAGCTGAGTTTTCACTAAAGATACATTTTAGACTAAGAAATGAGACTAAAAAATAAAAGCAAAAGCAGATCATCACCTATCACCTTCATTATATTTGTAACTGCACGTCTTTCTTAAGATCTTCTCCAGGTTGGTCTCTGCACTAGCATGGAGCGAGGTGTTCCTCCTGCCTTATGCCGCATATAAAGGAATATAGGAAAGGCATAAGGGACAATAAGGCTTTGTTCCTAGGTCCTTAAGTATTCTGGCTGGGGGAGTAGAGGAAGCAAAGCCATGGGATGCCCATGAACCTTGTGCCTTCCAGCTAGGATCTAGTGCTCTGTGCTTTTCCTCGGACCAGGCTGCGGAGGAGACGCTTCCCTGCATGAAGAGCAGAGGTGGCTCTGGTGCCGGGATTCCTCCTGCTGAGTGAGTGGAAAGAGACACAATCGCACCCATCATTAATTCAGTGAGCAGGGGAGAGCCACGTGTTGTTTTTGTGAATACAGCAGGCTCTCCTACGTGGTAACACACAGTGGGAGCGGTGCTGTATTACTCCTCTGTGGCTGTTGCTGGGTGGATCAGACAGTTCACGGAAGGAGAAAATGTTCCCAGGGAAGTGTTGCTTATAAGCAGCTATTGATCTGATGAGGTGTTGCAGAAAATATGTCTGAGGTATCACAGTCATTTCTGATTTCTCTTTTGATGTTTTCCTGAATGCCCTGTGTTTAGCAGAAGGATCCTGTGCGCACAGGGGAAATGGAGGCTGGGAAATAAGGGTACATTAAAATTCTCATCCTTTGGTAGGCAATTGAGGCAGCTCAATTTGTCAGTCCCTGGGCTGGTGAAGTTCATCCTTTCTAGTTAAGACCTAAGGGGAAAGGTAAGTGTGTGGGAGCAGCGCCAGGATGAGAGGCAGGTCCGTGGAGGAGCCCTGCAGTCACAACCTGGGGTTAAGTGGGCTGGAATCAACTCTGCCCAGGGAAGAGGAAATGCTGTTGGCTGTTGCCCCCATTTGCTCTGTCCTATTTAGCAGTAGCCAGGTGTGAATATTTAGAATCTGGGAACAAAACCACACGATGCCTGCTTTCCAGAACACTTCTGTTGTGTCACTGAAGGATTGGCCTCAGATTTGGGTGGGAGAAGAGCTGCTGGGGTAAACCTGCAAGGTTTGTCCCTTCACCTGGGGCTGTGGCTTGGGACAGGAACACCAGAAATGTGTGTTCCCATCCACAAAGAGAGCAAATGGACCCTGAAGGTGAAGGTTGCCCTTGATGAGGCTGGAATGGGGACAGAGCAGTGCAAATGAGCCAAGAGCTGCACCTGCAGACAGCTGCGTGTGATGGGGCACCTGGGTTTCGTGTGTGAGGGAGGTTACAGCTCTGCTGGCAAAAGGTGCGTGGGGAGATCTTGTGCTTCGATTTCCCATGCCAGGAGAACCTGAGCAGGGTGGGATCGGTGTTAGAAGGGAAGTGAATTCAGTGGTGTAAAGACTGAAGTAATCATGTGGAGGGTTTGTGTGCATGCATGCACAGGCATGCCTGGAGAGACCTTACAAGGTGGGAAATAACACCACGTGTCCTTTATTTGGGATTATGTCAGGGATTGGTGTGTTTGGCTCATGCAGGGGAGGGTGCTGTGCACAGGGTTACACTCACAGCAAGGGATAAGTGCCTGGAGGGTGAGCTGGCTTTCCTGGGAGTCCCGTTCTCTCCAACTGTTTTGCCATGGCAGCCTACACAGCCTTTTATAGGTCCTGTTAAAGCCAGCTGTTTGTGAAGGGATTGATTTTAGAGGGGCACAGAGTTAATTCTTTCCCCAAATGGAAGACTGAGTGTGCATAAAGCAGACTCCATCTCTTCCCCCCACCCCTCCAGATAGGTGAGCCTGAGTATTTCATGCCTTATCCTTGCAGATCTGGAAACCCTTATGGAGATTACAGTGGAGATGGAGACTATATTCTGCCTGCATGTAGATTCAAGGATAAAACGACAGATGTCTTTCATTAAACATCTCCGGAACGAGCTGTTCAGGAGGCAATATGTATTCAGATGCTATCAATATTTCATAAAGCTGTAATAGATGTTATCATAGATCCTCCATCCAATATTTATTGCTCCATAATCACTGATACATTGCACTGGGGCTCTCCATTCCTCCTTTCCTTCCTTGTCCCCCCCCCCGGACGTGCACCCAGGTACATGGCATTTAAATGAAGTGCAAACCTAGTGCCACAGTAAATTTGAAGGAGTTTGAAGTTGTTTGTTACTTCAGGCACTTTCGGGCCCAATGATAATGAAACAAATCTGTTTGCAGAAGGCGTTTTTATGGAAGGGTTTCAAAGTGAGTTGGCTCAGTGTAAATCTCTGGGTTGAGGCCATTAGAAAGCATTTAAGCTGCAGCAAGGCAGCAGGCTGTGTCTCCAAGTCTGTGGGTGTTGGAAAGCAAAGGCCTAAAATTAGCACTGTGGAAACTATGAATGCTCTAGGAAGTTTTCTGCTAGGTCAACACTGGTAGGAGAGGTCTGAATATGGCCAGAGCCGGACCCTGCCATCCCGACCCCACCACCATCCATCCTATTGAGCTTTCTGAGCAACCTTGGTGCTTCCAGGGGAGTTGTGTAGGGAAAGGATTGGATCAGAAAGATTTATAGTTGGGATTTTCAAAGGAGCCTAATGGATGAAATTTTATAGCCTGTGTCACTCAGGAGGTTGGACCCTGGTCATAATAATCCTTTCTGCCCTCAAAGCCCATCCGTCTAAGGGAGGCCAGCTGTCACCTACTACACTATTCCTAAGTTGGTCAAACTTCTAAAAAGCTTTTGGCTTTGTAACACAGGACATGCTAATGGATAAAGAGGAGCCATCCAACATCAACATGGTGCACATTAGACGGCTGGGGTTTTTAACTGGTTTCTAAATGGAGTCCTAAAAGGAGAATCCACATCAAACATCTTTGTTTCTCGTGGAGACCTTAAATGGCTGATCTTGACCCGACCCCATTCAGCGTCTCTAGCAATGATTCAGGGGAGAAAAAGAAGCCGCCATTAAATCCTCTTTGATAAATGTTGAAAGAGGCACAAAGACCCTTGCAGAGCTCCAGTTAATGATGTAGAGCCTCGGGCTTGCTTGGCAGCCCTGGGTCAAGTAAACACAGTATTTCGGTACGGTCAAATGTCAGACCATTCATCATACTTAACCCAGGCCATCTAGAAGTTAGGTATGTGGGGTCCCCTTCTAGTCCTAAGAAAGGTGGAGAATGGGGTAACTGATGACTCAGGAAAGCCCCATGGAGACAAGAGGCCATCAGACAACTTCTGTGGCCAGTTTTGCGTGGGAAGGTTGTGATACCTCCGTATTTGGCACAGAATCTGCAGTTCAAAAAGGGTGTGGGGATATTGGAGGGGATTCAAAGAAGAGCCAGAAAAAGACTAATGAAAAGAGAATCACACCTCTCAGAGAGCAAATCAAGGAGTGTGATCTGCTTAATTTAGCATGGAGTCGGTAATAGCTGGCTGATGGCACCATTACACCTGCAGGGAGGCGAAACAGTCGCGTCGGAGAGCTTCAGAGCAGGACAGGCAGAAGCTGCATGAGCATCAGCGGCTGCATGCCTTGGCCAGGACAGCCCAACCAGAAACAGGGTGGTGGTTTTCGACAGCAAAGGAAATGAGCTGCTGGTTGTGCTGGATTTCTCATCACTCGGATGTTTTGGAAGCAATAAACTCCAAAACATCCTTTTTTTTCCTTTTTTTCTTTTATTTTTTTTTTTCTGACTTATGCAATGCATCTTACTGTGTTCCTCAGTGGGGTTTAAACAGGGTCATGAACTGTTAGAAAATGCCCCAGAAACACCTATTTTACAGAAATTTTATCATCTCTTCAGGCTTGTGAGGCCCTGAGGGGAAGCAGACCGTAAGGAATGTGTGCACGCATGTGCAGGGGGCAGGGATGATGTTTTAGGATGTGTGAAAAATACTAGCCTAAGGCTCATGTCGGTCTTGAAACTTGAAACATAAGTGAGATAAAGAGCCTTCACTCCAAAGTAAGGTGCCCATGGAGACACCGGGTGCCAGATGGGTTAGGGGACCTGGGAGAAGCTGGAGGTGCTGGAGAAGAGGAGGTTTCTTCATCGCTTTCCTTTAAAACAACACCCTGAAGCCAAGCATCACATCTGCAAACAAATAGGGGTTTAGCTTTGATTCTCCATAAATCACGGGAGCAGTTTTCACTTTGTAGCTCAGTGCGAGGGTTGGGGTTTAAAGAGCTGGTTCATGGGGCAGGCAGGGAATGTTTTCATTTCTTTTGGGCCCTGGGAGCCCCCAGGATTGACTTTGAGTTTCTGTGAAACAGAAAACATTTGCTGATGATGTAAGGGAGCCTGAAATAGCTAAGAAAGCTTGGGGGCTGCTGACACTTGAATAAATCCAAATGTCCTGGTATTTGGTTAAACTTGAATCTGAATATTTGTGTACGTTTTTTACAACATTTACTTGCCTCGGGGAGCAATTTGTGGAGCTGAAATAATCCAAGAGCTTTTTTTTTTTTTCTTTCTTTCTTTTCTTTCTTTCTTTCTGTGCCTGGTATTTCCACCCTCCAGGAAGTGAAAAGCCTTGAGAAGATTGGATCATGCATTATTTTTACCCTTGCAAATGGTTCCCAGACGCACGGAGCTCAAGCTGTGAAAAATAGAGTGCAAGACCTCAGCGTACACCGGCTCTTGAAATGCTGACCGGGAGGCTCAGACTGGACCATCCATCTTACGGATAACGCCTCTGTGGGGTTCCAGCTCAGGCTGCATCGCCTCACGGGGCATTGGCACAAGCACAGCCCCGTTTTTCCTAAACCTCATCCCCTCTGCGCCGCTCCAGTGGGAAGAGGCACACACCTTGGTTCCTCTGAGATGAATTTCAGCTTTCTGCGGAAACCTGGCTTCCTGTCAACTTGGCTTCATCTGCTTATTATATGTAACACATAACCTCTTTAATATTACACATGGCATGTTTAACTGCTTAATTTACTTTGGGAAATATTGCCAAATGCAGCTATTCTGTTGACATATCATTTGCATGATAAACTAGTGTATTTTAAGCCACGAATAGGATGCATCTGTGAGCTATCTGTCCACACTTCTACAAGTTACCAGCGTTATCTTCACACCTATAGTTGGAGAATGTAGCCCCACGTCGTGCCTGGGGAGGGATTGATCCTTTTTGCTAGGAGAGCAGAGACTGGTGGCTTGTCTACAGCAAGGAATCAGATGGCATAGTTATTCTGAAATAACTTCCTGTGTAGATGTTCTCTTTGGACTGAAAAAGACTTTTTTTTCTTTAATTCACTCAGAGCTATTTTTTTTTTCATCCACTGAACTATTCTTGTTTGGATACAATCAGAAATGACGCTTTTTCCCTAGACAAAAGAGCTATTCTGGTGTGTCCCCTGCTGTGAGACCAAGACCCCAAAGAGGCTCACTGCGAGGATCCTGGAGCTGGTGGCTCTCCCTGGGCAGACCGGTGGGTGGGAGCAGCCCAAACCAGCATCTCCTCGATCCCACATTCACCCCTTGACCCCTCTCCGGATGCCTTTTGCTGGCATCCCGCATCTGCCCGCCTGTGAAAAATATATTTTTGCACCTTTCTGACGTAGCAGAGGTTGGGCTGGTGCCTGCCAGCCACTAACAAGCACGTTCTGCTCCCTCGGTGCCCTGCTGTATGGGGCAGCGTCACCTCCTCACTCTCTGTCATATTAGGCTTGCAGTCACGCAGTGCCCCGTAAAGCTTCAAGGCCTTTGAAAACCGAAGGCTGACATCTTGAAGTCTAATTTGACACGTTTCCAACAGGGGAAGCATTTATTACATTAGACAAGTTGATGCAGCTCTCAGGTTGGGAATTGCACTTATTTGCCATAATAATGGTGTAAAGTCCTCTTCCTTTTATTGTGTTATCTCTCTTTAATCATGCAGAGACGCTCCCCAGTAATTTTAATCAAAGGCTCAAGCATCACTTATCTGAAGACTAATGACTCAACTCAATGAGAGGAGAAACTTTGAAGAGCTTGCAATTGAGCTGGGAGGAGCGAAAAAGGAGAGTTTATTTGAAACTTTTTTTTCTTTCTTTACGTGTGTCATTATTTCACCTGATTTTAGCTTGAGAACCTTTGTGTGTGCAGTGAGTGGGGAAGAGCCATGGCTTGCTGCTTTTTCTGATCATGCTGCATTTAGCAACATGGATGAGAGAATGAGGTGTACTTTCACAAGAAGTTCGTTTCCATTGGAAAAAGATGATTTGGTCAAAAGTGTTCTTTTCGGTAGAGAAAAATGCCAGATTTTCTGAATCTTTTCCCTTGTTTGATGGGAACATTTGAAAGATATTTGTCTTGGAATGAATGCTTTAATCTTAAAATGCCACTTCTAACAAGAAAAGGAAGGCTCTTTTTTTTTTTTAATCTTTGACTCAAAACAGAAATTCCAGAAGCCCCAGAAAATTATCATAAAAAAAAACAAAGAAGGTATGAAAGGATTTGTTCATGTGAGGTTTGTAAACATAAACTTTCAATTTAGTGCTTATTTCAGCTATTTTCACTGAGGAAGCTCATTGTCTATGTTGGAATTTAACTGCTCTGCTTTAGATTTCTTTGTGGGCAAATCCCACGGAGCTCCTGATGCAGAGACCATCTCCTTCGGCACGGCACAAAAGCTCTGCTTGTGATTTGCTGCGGTGTTGGTCTTTGTAGGTCGAGATTATCAAAAATGGGTGCCCAGCTTGCTCAGAAGCGTGCCTCCAGCTGCCAGGGGCTGGGACCTTTCCAGCAATCAGGCCTTTTTAGGTTGCCTTGGCTACAGCAAGCAGAAGTGAATCTTCCCAAATTGCAGTGCTGTTTGAGTGACTTGCCCATGTATAATAGAAGGCTCTGTAATGGCCAGCAAACAGCATCGTCCCTGCTTTCTAGCTAGGAAAAGACATGCATGGAGTCAATGCATTGCTTGGGGATTTCAGTGTTGGAAGGAAATCAAAGATTTTCAGGGCTCCTTGCAAGCCAGTACAGAGATCCCAAAGCTTGGGGGCCAGTTTGGCCGCTTGTCCTGACAGGACATCCTGCCTGAGGAGCCTGGATCTGCCCAGTAAGCTTCTCTGCAAGTCCCTCTTCACTTTCCTGCAGCTCTGCACAACCATGGCACAAGCAGAAGCACTGAAAGAGAGCTTTTTTCAGTGGTGTTGGGGGGTAGATGAGAGGCAGGAGTCAACATTCAGCTTTTGGTGCAGCGTTCCCTAAGAGCTGTGTTTTTCAGACTCACTCTGTTGAGAGATCTCCTGGGAAAGACCGGGACTGAAATCCTGTTCATGGTGGTCAAGACCAAAAGTCCCAGCCAGGATGCTGCTGCTGCAGTTTCAGCTTCTTCCAACAGTTTCTTCCTGTGGGACAAGAACCAGTTTCCCTTGATGGGAGACCATGGACTAACAGCTCTTCCTTTTGTCTTCAGGATCTTGCTTTGGTCCCAGGAATGAAGAAAAAAGGGTGACACTGAACAAGATCCAATCTCTGAGTAGTTTTATCTATTTCCACCATGCACTTAGCAGACTCATGTGCAGGCACTCATAAGCAGCCACGCTTGCTACCAATTTATCAATTCTCCATTTTGGGCACGTGGATTCTGGCAGAGATGCAGGATCTGGAGTCAAACCTGGTACTGGCTGAAGAAGGAATGAACCCCCTTCACACTTCTCCTCCTGCTGTCTGTGCATTTTTGTTTCAGAGAGACTGATAGAAAGATGTGTATGGGGGGGGACCTGCTCAGAAGCAGGTGACTTACAGGGTGTTTTCCAGGCATTAAATACAGCCTTGATAACAGCTTCCAGCAGGGTGCTGTTTGCCATGCGAGGACCTCCTTAGTTTGGTAACCACGGGCCCAGGAAAAAAGGAATTTCTTTCAAAGCAAAGACCACTCAAGTCCTACTGTTAAAATCAATTGAAACTAAAATGTTAGGTGCTCTGAAAGGGGCTGTGTGTTTTCAGTAACTCCTCTTTCTCTGTGGTTTTGCAGACTCCCCTCTCTGGGCCTCTTTGCATGCCGCAGTAAGAAGCTCTCTTGCTTTCCATTTTGGTGCTCCCAACTTTTGCCTGTGGGTTCCCATCTTCCTCTCCAGGAGCCGTTTAGAGGTGATTTATGGCTGCTGGCATGTCAGAACCAGTGGGAGCTCCTGGGATTGAAACGGCTGCCTGATTTGCCATGCTGATAAGTACAAGCCAAACACACCCAGCAATGCCAGATGGCGGCAGCGTTATCTGTCACAGAGCATCTCCGAGCAGACGGATGCTATACAAACATTTCACAACTGTGGTATTATTGTTGATGCAATTACTATTAATACTATTTATAAGTGTTAAATTAACATAAATATAGCACTGTAATAATGAACACAAACCGTATTTAGCATGATTGCTGATGTAATAATTAATGACCTCT
The DNA here is from genome assembly GCF_009769625.2 of Cygnus olor. Classification (NCBI taxonomy): domain Eukaryota; kingdom Metazoa; phylum Chordata; class Aves; order Anseriformes; family Anatidae; genus Cygnus; species Cygnus olor. The sequence continues at coordinate 5,029,195 of NC_049191.1, forward strand.
GTCAGTAATGCTATCTGCTCTTATAAGGAATGATTCAACAGTAGCTTGTCTTGATTTCTCAAAGGAAGGAGGGTTTGGGAAAAGGTTAGAGTGAGTCAGAGCCCACGGAAAGCTGTGGGAGTTGGAGATGGTGCCCAGCTTCAGAGAAAATTGTCATGGGAGTCTGAAAACCGAGGACGCTAATGAATTGTGGATTTTGGGAGAAGCAGCCAGCAGTTTGGGCTCGTGGCTGTTTTCAGGCATGATGGCTCTGTACCAGCTATTTCTGAAACGGGGTTTGCAGCTTTCTGGGCTTGGGTTTCAAGGTGGCCAGAGTATCTGAACTAGAACAATATGAAGGGTATGGCTGGTGCCTTAGTGCCAAAACAAAAGTATTCATTTGGGAATCTAAGACCTGCTACTTGCCCGTGCTCTTATTTCAACACTGCCTCTGACCTGCTGTGTGACTTTCCATAAATCTGTGCCTCCATCTGTCTTGTCTTTTCTTTTATGGCAGTCTTTTTTGGGTCCGTGTCTGTATGCAGCTCCTAGCACAATAGGGCACTGAACGTGATAGGACCTCTGGATCCCGTAACGATGCTGCTAATGAGATGACTGGGAGATTCTGGCTGGAGCTCAGGGCCTGATGGTGGTCCAGGGGCAGGATTTGTCTGCCCTGCCTTGAAACACTGATATGTGTTCAAGTCTGAGCTTGTTACCACAGCCCAGTGGTTACCTTAAAGCTGACTGTAGCATGAGATAATATATATATATATTTCTCCATAAGGATTATCGAGGTGTCTAACTTTAAGTGCTTAGCTCTCTTGTGCCTGAGTCAGGGTGGCTGAAACTCTAGCTTTGAGAGAAGGGCTTATATTCCCCTTGAGGTATAAAGCTTGTACATTGAATTTAGAAGCGACTAATTCTGCTGACAGACAGAAAAACGCAAGCAGGTCTCTCAAGTACCTTCTTGCGCAGGCTGTCATGCGACGGCACGTCTTCTGGTGTGTTGAGCCCCAGGAGATGGAGAGGGCTAAACACCAGCCCTCACTAGGGGAACAGGCATCCTTTGAGTGCCCTTGCAGTGATGAGGCCCCTAAAGCTGCGTGGCACCAAAGCATCTTCCCTGCAAAGTTGTGCAGCCCCAGGAGAAGCAGTGGAGCCACCATCCCAGAGATATTCAGAAGTTGGATGGATGAATCCCTGAGCTAATCTGAAGCTGCCTGCAGTTCCTCTGAGGAGGAGATCAGACTGGAGAGCTCCGGAGGTCCCTTCTACCCCCAACCTATGCTGTGATTCTCTGACATTTGTAAAAATCCCTCTTGGTATGCAGATAATCTTGAGGCATTGCCTTGGAAAAATCAGTCCGAGACCTTTCTGCTCCAGTAGGCTTCTTTGGGAAACCCGGGCTAGGCTATAAATGGCTTTAGAAAATATTTCCCATCTATATATGTCAAATGTAATAAAGGGAGCAGGAGGTTCCTGCCCGATAAAACAACATGAGAAAGATTCATGGTATGGGTTTTAACCTCCCCACCCCCCAAGAACTTCTTGGCTTCCCAGTGCTTTTTTAATGTGCATTGATTATGTTCTGAGGAGTTTACTGCTCTGTTAGAAAGTCATTTAGGGATTTATTGGGCTGGCCTTAAATACTGAAAGTGAGTCATTGCCCTGCCCCGCTGGTGATGTGCCTGGGCCTAATGGAGTTCAGGAGGGGGAGACGGTGGTCCAGTGGTGGGAGCTGGTGGTGAAAGCCCTCCCAGGGAGCTTTATTTGAAAGGTAACAAATGGGTTAAGCAGAGCTCATTAAGGCACATCGCTGCTAGTCCACGAGTACATAGGAATCGCCTAATTTCCTCTTCCACCCTGCTTAATCAGAGATAATAATAGGATAGCGATAGGAATTCAGACCTGATGATGATGAGTGCCTTAGAACAAAACCAGCTGCGTAGGCAAAGCCCAGCTCTTCGTGCTGGTGACAGGGCATGAGGGATTTTTCACTGAAGGCTTTTCACTGAAGATCAATGGGACTTGGCTGCCCGCCTCCCATCATAAAATTGAACTTCTCCCTCTCAATTCAGACGACCATTTGTGAGACGTGTTGGCAGTTCCCCTTCAAACAGAAGGGGAATACCAGAGATTTTCTTACAATTTAGGATTTGGCTCAACCTGAATCCTGGGATGGGCCATCAGCCAGGAAAACAGGAAACCCTCTCTGGAAGGACCATTTGTAGCTTTGTTATTTTGTAGTGCTTTGCTGCAGGAGGTACGCTTGGGATTTCTGGTTCATGCATTCATAATAATAATAATATTATTATTAAAAATAATAGTAATAATAATAATAATGTTAAGACACTGAGCTCCACACCTGCAGTGTGTTCCCTCCCAGCACGCAGTCCCAGCTGTGAAGTTGGGTTTCCCATCCAGTGGCTCCCAGAGATCCATTGATTCGAACTCTGTGGCTGTGCTAAGAGCACAAACCAACTTCATCATCTCTGTTTGCTTTTGCACTCAAGCTTTTCCTGCACTTGCAGCACTTAGAGACCCCATTCCCCACTGGTGCACCTCTGTACCCAGGTGTGCAAGGAGATCATGCAGACCTGGGAAGGCTGAGGTGGGCTCAGGTGAGTCCAACACTGTCAGAGGGGTTTGGATGGCTCCTCATGCCAATGCCAGCACTGTTTTGGTGGCAGGTCTGCTGTAATCAGGCCAGCTTAGGGTCTGCTCTAATTTACATCACTTAGCTACCACCCCCTTTATCCACGCAGTGAGGTTGGAAGCACTCCCACTTTGCCAGTCCAAAATGCACATTTGTGCCAAGTCAGAACATCTCCAGGAAGGACTTGGTGATGCCATATGAGCACCAGCTCTCTCTGCAGGGATTTCCTTCAGTACCTCGTTGGGATTCTGCAGCTGGGGAGGTGAGCCTGCCCTCCCTCCACACCAGAGACCTGGGCTGCAACCGGGATTGAGACGAACCAAAGCAAACTTGTGGAGGAAGAACAAGGCAAGTCCTTTTTCAGCTGCAAAGGACAAAAATCTTAGCAGCCGGAAAAGGAAAAAAATAATATCTCAGCTTCAATAAGGAGGGAAAATAAGTCAAGTGAAATGTGCAGTGTGAGAGGAAGCCCTGAGCCCCCTGCCTGAGAAGTTCTGGGTCCCACCACTCAGAGCAAATCCTTGTGCTCCTGCGGGATGGGAGCACAGCTCACCACAACGCGGGGTGGTTTGGGGGTCTGCTGGAGCAGATCCAACCCGCTGAGGTTGGAAGGCAATGGCTGGTCTTACAGAAGAATTCAAGGAGAAAAAAGCATTTGCTGCTCTGGAGGGCTGAATTCAGAAGGGGGAAAGCGGGTTAATGGTGATAAATCATCCTTTCCATGGGGGAAATGTGATGCAGCACAGAGGGGAGAACACAAGATGCGCTCTGGGCTGGTTCTCGGTGCGGAGCACGGGGAAGGGCTGGGGGCCAGGCTCTCAGCTGTTAGGAATTAACATCACCCCATCCACATCAGGAAACATGCGCTGGATTGTACCAGCTCTTGGGTTTCAGCTCCTGAGGCCCCGCTTGGGTGCCGGAGGCTGAAGGCAGCTGCCTTTGGGTTTCTGGAGCTGGGGAGTCTGCAAAAAGTTGCTCTCATTGCATTGGAAGTGCTGGTCAAAAACAGATGCTGCAGTCTGGGCATTGGATGGCAAGCTTTAGGGTACATTGAATTTGATGTTTTCCCATGAAAATGTCCTTGTTGTATTGGGTCTGTGTAGAAATAGAGATTTCTGGAACATACCCCCCCTGACCCTGTAAGCACCAATTTGATTGGAAAGCGTTCATTTCTTTTCTTCGGGAAAATATGAATGAAATGCTTCCCTCTGGGCTGAAGTTAAACTGTTTTGTCTGAGTTGCCACAAGTGGAGCTTTCTGGGTAAAAATTGTCACCTGGAACATTTCTGTCAGGAAAATCAGAATGGATATAGTCAAAGTATTTTGCAAATTCAAGTTGAATTGTGACAGTGAACAAAGAAACCTCTGCACAACACCTGGCGTTCTGCCTCTCAACATTTTTAAAATGAAATGAGCCTTAATTCAGGACTCTTTTTTTTTTTTTTTTTTTTTTGCCACTTAATTCCTTTTCACTAAAAAGCACATGCGCACACACACGGAGGTAATATATAAATACAAATGAATCTTTTCAGTCCAAAGAATAGATTTTGCTCTTATCAAAATGGATTTCTCCTCAGTATTTGCTTTGCAGCCAAGCAGGAATCCCAGTATTTGCACGCCTCGAGGGAGATGCCTGTGACCCCCTCTTTGGCTAAGGGACCCCTGGGACTGTTTCTCCTTCATGGTTCAGGGATGTCAGCCCCGGCTTGGTGCCTGTCCCACAGCTTGCCCAGGCTGAATGGCAGCGTGGGCAGTGGCAGGTTGATGTCTTTCTGCACCGAAATGAGTTGTTTTGACATTTCTGAACAGAAACTCTATAGGGTTCCATTTCTTCCATTTTTTCCCTGTGTGTTTTGAATTTTCTGTCCTTAGTTGGGGCAAGCAATGTCAAAACATCACATTTGACTTTCTATTGCCTCTCGTCTCCCAGTCACTGGCTCAATGGGAGCACTGGGCTGAGGGTTTGTTGCCGCTGGCATCACCCAGGCTCGGCCCTCACCCTGCAGCAAGGCTAGACTCACTGCTCCGGGCTCCTGACAGCTTCCAGAAGAGCTTTTTCTTTCCACAGCAGCCAGCAAATCACCTGCTCCTTACTCTTTTTTTTTTTTTGACAGCAGGTGCTCTGCAGGCTCGTTGAATTATGTTGTTTCCACCCGAGGTGAAAGCCCCCAGCTCTCCACCACAGGCAGCCAACCTGTTCCATCCAAAGAAATTTTACCTCTGTCCCACTTGAAAAGGCTTGAAAAGCCCTTCAAATTCCCCAAATTCATTTATTTCCAAGCTGGCTGGAGGTGACTGTGGGCAGGGAATGACCTGACCTGGATTTCCTCTCTCCCTGACTGGGGAGCTGTGCTCTGCTGACGCCTAATTACATCCAGGCGAGCGTAATGCACGGAGCTGGGCTCCAGTCTCAGCTTCTAAATAAAGCTGTTCGCAGGGTGTGGAGGCAGAGGAACGAGCAGCCACAGAACCATTAACACTGCCATGGGAGTTAATGGCTCCTAAACAATTCCTGCCTTTTGCTGGGCCTGCGTGCAGCAGCTGCCTGTTGAACTGCGGCCTCTCCCTCCTCTGTTTAAAGCCACTTAATATTTTATGAACATGTGTAAGGCAAGGCACTAGCCTCCATCTCCTCACCAGACCTTGATAACTTACTTGCCATTTTTTATTGTGCATTAAATGCTTTATGGGAGTGATTGTGAAACCTTTAGAGGTGCTTCCAGTGCAGCTGGCCTCAGTGTCTTCTTTAAAATGTGACAGCCAGGAATGGGTGCTCAGCTCTTCCCTCTTTACCTTACAGGTGACACGTAAAATGTCCCCGATGGTGGCCCCATTCAAGCACTGGGATGGGCTGAATAGGGAAGTGGTGGATGCCCCACACCTGGAGGTATTTAAGGGGTATGTGGACATGGCACTAAGGGACATGGTTTAGTGATGGGACACGGTAAGTGTGGATGATGGTTGGACTTGGTGATCCTGAAGATCTTTTCCAACCCAGATGACTCCGTGAGTCAGCTGCACCGGTGCAAATGAAAGTCAAGTTCCTGCTCTGAAGTCTTGCCCGGGTTTGATCTAGCCCTGCCTAAGGGGACACAGCGACAGACGGGGATGCTGGGGAGGATGTGCTGTTGCTTGATGTAAGCAGGAATTTGCTCAGCAAAGGTTTGGGACAGCGTTAACAGGGATGACAGATGCACAGAGCTGTGCATCCTGACATGTCTGAAGCTGCAATAGCCAGGGGAGCACCGTGCTGGGGTACCCATGGTGTCTGTTTCCTCCTAAATGAATCCTAAACTGGCAGTGATGTAAGAGGGAGGGAGGCAGGGATTTCTGGTTATGATTTCTGCCTCAGTGAGGTTATTTCAGCTCTCTGTGGAGAGTTTTGCTACTGCTTCATCTTGGAGATGTTTATGATCCACGGGGTTGAGCTCTGTAATTGCAGATGGGGAAAAGGGCCTGTGATGGAGGAACGGACTGGGGCAAGTGCAACGTGTCCAGGGGATGTGCCAGCTGTGGGCTGCTCCTAGCCTGAACCTTGTAGCTGGCCCTACCAAGCTCATCTTCTTACTGTAGGCAGTGATGAGAGTTTTGGGTGCTCCAGGGACCACGGGAGCTCCATCACAGTGTGGGCCCGGACAGGGAAATGCGAGGAAGGAGAGCAGGAGCAGTTAGGCAGAAGTGAGCTGCTATTCAAGTCCACCCCACCGGTATCTGGTCACACCGCTTTGCCTTGTCTGTGTTTGCAAGGCAGTAGAAACCCTACAGCAGGAGTAAAAACTCTGTGTACTCGTCTCCTGGGATTTTCTGCCAGTATCTGCTTTTGATTCTGGAAGATAGCCTGGTAGTTCGATTGTTGGTGTCTCTTTGATTTTACTTTCCAGCTGCAGAGATGCATGGCAGGCAAGAACAGCTGGGGAAAAAGAAACTCTTGGAGAATACTAAGAGAATATGCATGGGCGGAGAATGGGTTTTAAAATATATAAACACAGGTATTCACCCTCAAAATGTCATCCTAAGAGTTACTGTTCTTCTGTTTAATCACAGAGCTGGTATACTGGGACTGACACATCCCCAAATTCCTGTCCCCTTCCCTCCACGTGTCACCTGTAAGCCCTCGCTCGCACAAGGGAGTCACAGAAGGACCAGAGCCTGCAAGGATGGGTCCCAGTGCCTGACTTCTGGGCTTTTACTTCTTGTTCATGCCGTACCCCAAATTTGCCAGAGAGAATTAGATGCTAAAGGGTGCGTGAGCAGAGCTAGGATCCTATGAAAAGCCAATTTGCTGAGAGGGACCCCAGCTGCTTATTGTATCTGGCAAAACCTCCCACAGCACCTCAGGGGAGACACAAGCTTGAAATCTTAATTAAAAAGCAGAAACCAGGGTTTCATGCTAGGCTGATATTGTGACTCTCTTCTCTTTATGGACAATTCTTATGCAAGCTCCTACTGTGTCTGTGGAATTGCTAATTTAAAGGAAGCTACAGATTTGTGCAGAGCAGGGCCTGTGTCAGCAGTGTTTAATGTCAGGAGAACGGAGGTGTGTGCTGATCACTTTGGCTGTTAGGAACTTTCTGCTTGTTTTCCTCCCAGTCTTTCTCTTTTCCCGATATCTACTCCAGAAAGTGCCCAAAGGAACCTTGTCGTGATTTGGGGTATATGGAGAGAGCACCGATAAACCAGAACGTCACTATTCAGCACTGAAACTCTGTTTATGGCCAAATAATGATAAGGTCCCTATCAGCAAAGGTATCAAATACAGGATTGCCAGCGCAGAAGTCTCCTTTGGAAATCTGCAGGTGAAGTTGTTTTTGCAGGACAGAGTTGTTTGGACAAGTACACAAGCATCTCTGATTGAGGAGGCTGAGCACAGGGTTTGAGAGACCTGTGATTTATTTTTTGATTTGATACAAGCCTGATGGAAATTTTGGGAAGCCAGGCTGACATTGTCAAATCTGGGCTATTCTATAAGCAGCTTGATATGACAGAGCTGTCCCATCTCCAGATGAAAATGGACTGAGCATACCAGCCTCAACGAAGGGCTGGCTCTCTTTTTGTGTCTAATTAGGGATGTGCAAGCTTTTCTTTGTATGCATGACTTTGAAAAATGTAACTTCATTGCTTTAGTTCCTCCATCTCTGGAAGAAAATAAAATCTTCTGTCCCATTAGATCAGTGGGTGGAAAGAGACTGAGAAGGAACTTGGTAGTAATGGGAAAGCTTATCAGGCCTGAAAGTGCCGTTCACTGGGAAGGTCCTGAAGGACCCCACACTAGGCCAGAACTAGGGACTTTTCAGGGATAGGTGGCACCTTACACACACAGGTGGCCCTAGGGACCCCAATAGCTCCTTCATGAATCCCTTGGGTACCACAGGCCTTTGGCCAGGCATGACTTGCACTTCCTTGCAGAGATTCAAAGATTTGATTTCAGAGTGATGCCAACAAGAGATGAAATTCAAGATAACTTTCTCCCTCCCCTTATGGCGGAAGGACTTGCAGATGATGCCTAATTTAATTGTGAAACTCACTCCAGGGCACGCTACAGAGACCAAAAGCAGAAAGGGGTTCAAAAAGTCATTAGTGAAATATGTTCAGAAAGGGGCCATCAAGGGCTCTTAAATACAGGTTACAGATGCATCAGGCTCAGGAAGGCCCTGAGCTGCAGATGGCCAGGATCAGGAAGGGTTTACAGCCACACGCCTGTCCTGTTCCTGTGCTGGCCGTACAGCAGGCTGGCCTAGATGGACTTCTGATCTGATCCAGGAAGCTCTGCTCGTGCCCTTATCGCAAATGGCCTCTGCTGCATGATTAGAGATTGATCTAACAGAGCTGGAAGGAAATTCAGGCTGGATCTGACTTTCTTGCTGGTTCCTTGCAAGAAGGCAAGTCATGGCTTTGGGTTTAGGCAGTTTGTCTTTCCCCTTGTCCCAGCGATGTTCAAATTTCATCCCCATGATCTGGTAAGTTTGCAGAACCTATAGATCACTGCATGGAAAAGAAACCCTCTCCTCCCACAGCAGTGGGGTACGTGGCCACGGCGCAGTGTGGTTTTCTCTGGGACTGTGGGTCTCAGGGGAGTACTTGAGCATCCTTCAGGCTGCAAAGAGTGAGAAGACAGCGCAGGCAGGCGCGAGGTGCTCGTGCTCAGTAATGCTGTTTCCAGACAGAACAGGCCAGCGGTGAAGTAGGTTGATGGATTAGTCTATCATCTCAGTGAAGCGAGGTTTGCGTCTGCCTAAGGGCATGGCTGTAAATGAGCCCCTAATGGATTCTTCTCCTAAAACTTCTCTGTAATACAGAAATAGCTGCATCCCTTAGAAGTGGAGAAGGGGGGTAGAGAGAGGCTTGGTGTCACACCGGCAGAGAAGGGTGGCAGAGCCCCGAAGTGGCAAGGATGGTGAGGAAACCTCTGCTGCTGTAGCCTGGGTGATGCTGGGACTGGTCGAAGACCATTAACTGGGACTTAACAGTCCCCCTTGCTCCCAAACTGTTCCTTTAATGCTTGCTAGCATTTCTGCTGCTACATTTAAAACCATCACAATTATTAGTCCTTCCCAAATCCCACCACTAAGAAGCACTTAAGTACCGGATGAGGACTACAGATCCCCCCGCCCTGTTCTCTGACCCCACAATTCTCCCCTCCAACCACATCCCTGCACCCAGGACCCCCGGTTTGGCTCAGAGCTGGGACAGGAACAGTTGGTGGCCTCGGCGGGTGGGCTGCTCTCCTTGGGCTCCTCGTCTGCAGCCACCTCCGCGTCACCTCCCTGCTGCAGCAGCCCTTGCTGTCCCGCTGGGTTAGCAGGAGATGCAGTGCTGCTATTTCCGTGCGCGCTCAGCATTGCTGAGGACTCGGGGATGCTAATAGTGCCATGTCGCTCCGTGGTGTCTGCAAACAAACAAATAAACAGCACCTGCTCCATGACGGCTTCTGCTCCTAACAGGTTTTGTTGGCTTTTGCAGCTCCGGGATGGATGGAGGTGATCCTGACTGTGCAGGGGGACCTGGAACTGGGGATCCCACCAGGCACAGAGGAGGCTGCAGGAACAGGTACGGGTGCTGGACGTGGCCATGGGAGCAGGTCTCTGTGCCAGGGGCAGGCTCATGGTGTCTTGTGCCTTGGCACAGGGGTGACTCTCACCAATATGGTCTCCTGCCTCTCTGCACCGGCAGGGATCAAGTGTGAGCCCTCCAAAATCTGTCCCGGCTGAAATGAGAGCAGGGAAACTGAAACATGGATGGAGGTAGCTCCAGTGCGTGGCCCTGAAAAGCCCCAAGACAGGGGTGGTGTGGGAAGAAAGGCTTTGCAGCTGCCACCACCACCTAGCAGGGGGCTGCAAGCAGTGGACATGCAGGGAGCACAGAGCCGTCGCAGCAATGCCCTCTCGTGGGGACTCCTTCGGCTGCTGTGATCCATCCCCTCCTTCAAGAAGCTGGTGCTATAGGATGCTCCAGCCAGGGGAAAATTCAATTATGGAAAACTGTTTTCTTTCTTCTTCCCCCCCCCCCCCCCCCCCTTTTTTTTTTTTTTCCTTTTTCCAAGATGCCTGTTAGCCAGGGTTGTGATTTTGCTTTTTTCCCCATAGTCCTCTTAGGCCTACCAATGTCAGCAGTCTTTTTCTAGTCCCCAAATACATTGGAGTCTCCAGTTCTGGTGGGACTTGAGTGTCGATCCTCAAGTCCCCCACCTCCTGCCCCAAAAATACAGCGTTGTGCGTTCCTCATGGAGCTGAGCAGTGAAGGGCTGCAGGAATTGCCCTTTGGTTGCTCAGCCAGTGACAGGATCAGTCCCGGCACTCACTACAGCCATGCTGCTCTCTCTTGAGCCAAATATGTGATTCAAGGAAAAAATACTTCTAATTGTTTGTAAGTTGTAGTGATGATCTTGGGTCTTGTACAAAGCCTGGCAGACTCTTACCTTGCAAGGAATCTTTTTCATCTGCCAGATGATTTCCTTCCCATTTTCTTCCATCATTTTTATGGACTTGCAGCCGTGTGCAGGTCTCGTTGTGTCTCAATGGGAGGTGGGAAATCCAGCTCGCTCTTCGCAGTAAGCACCTGATTCATCACCGTTAATTCCTTTTGCCATTTGCCGTAATAACAATAATCAAAATGAATTAATTTGGTGTTAGTGGAGAAAGAACATTGAAACTGCATAGGGATGGTGCTGCAATCAAATAAGATACGTGTCTGTTTAAAGTAAGATCTCTCTTTTTACTACCTACATACCTACCAATGACTACATTTTATTCTCAAGGACAGGCTATCATATTAATACAACTTATAGTTATTCTAAAATGTTTTCCATCTTTCACTGCTTGTTCTAAATATTTTAGTAAACATAAAGTGGATTTTTCCTTTTGTCCTCCCTTAGCATGAGGCAGATGATAAAAACTGTGGTTTCCCCACAACAAGCGTACCTTTTTATAGTTTATTGGGAATCAAGCAAAATATATCAATTAGATGATCGTGTGGAGCTGCTCCTTCTTTATGGGATAATAACTCTAGGCAGATAGAAACAAACACCCTGGGTATGTGGCTATAATGTTTATTAGCCAAAGATGTATTTATATGAGGCTAATAGGAAACACCATCAATATAATATTAACACTAGATAAAGGTCAGGTCTAATAAATGATGTATACATTTAAAATGGGTGCCAGATTTAGGGACCTGTCTGAAATAAATTCTGAGGTGCTCAGTCAGCAGCTTTATACTGCAGTTAGGACTTGATGGCCTGGGCCATTCAAGCTCAGGTGTTTTTTTTTGTGATGCTCTGGGGCATTTTTGGATAAGTCAGCTGCTGGCACCGTCCATCTCCTCTCTGCCCTTCAGGATGCCTTTTTTCCTGACTCAGGAGGATGGTGATCTCTTGGCAATGCCAACTGCCCAGCAGAGGTGGCTGAAGTAGTCCCTTGAGGTGAGGGATTTTTTTCATCCTAATGTTTGCATGGAGGAGACACTGGGTGGGAAAAAGTGCTCCAGCTATAGGAAGACCTCAGAGAAATGCAGCACACATGAGGAACAGCTGAGCCAGCACCTCCTGCCTTCCTTCAGGGCTGAGAAATCTCCCCCATGGTAGTCAATAGATCTGCCTGTGCTCCTGATTTGCACCAATGCACCAATGGAACCCCATAATGATGTTTGGGTTGTGTCCCCACGATATGCCCTAGGGTGTCTCCCCTTCTGGGAAGGCTCCACAGCCCCAGACAGAGAAGAAGGAGGCAGAAAATAGGCCCACGGCGCTGTGCGTAGCCCCGAGACATTCGAGGCTCTTGTCTCTATTTTCTTCCCATCATTCGGAGGCGAACTTCATGGGGGAAATATGAAAGAAACAAATTAGAATTGCCTCGCTGGTGTGACAGCGAGGAGAGCTCTGAGTTTGAGAAGCTGAATGGAATGATAAATCCCATCACTTAAAGCGCGTAATGAATTTTCCTGGAGATTTGTCTCAGTGTAAAGAGAGAGGGGGGGAAAAAAGGTATGAAATTCTCCTCTGATTTTGCAGCAGGGTTGCAGGCTGCTCTGAATGAAATGTGTAAATCTGAAGAGTTTGTGCTTGCAGTGCATCCAAATAAGTTCCCCATCCTTAATAGTCCTGGGTGCAATTTTCAATGAAATGTCAAATCTTCTTTGCCTCCAGTGGCATTTGGTCTAATAACGTTATTTTGCCCAAGCAGCCTAGGAGAACTAACGTGTTCCAGGAGTAATTCTGCAGCTAAATATAGAAAAGAGGATTTTTTGCATTACAAGAAAACATTTTTATGCTGCGAGGACTTCAGTGGGGGGTTGGAAAATCCTTTGCCGTTGATTTGTTGGGTGACCTTGGAGAAATCACTGTCCTTATGTCTCCTTCCCTCTCTGATCTTCTCCTGTACTCAGGTTTCAAAGTCTTTAGGGCAGGGACCAGCTTTTGCTGTGTCCTTCACAACTCCAACACCTAGTGTGCCAGGCTTATCCAGGAACCTTGCAGACCAACTGGTAGATTAGGAAATATTTCATTTTTTATGACGTGTAACACAGCTATAGATGACCAGTTGCAACGTAGGGGCCATGAATTAGATCCCTGCTGCTGCTGCAGTGTTGGATTTTCCAAAAGAGTCCAAAGGAGCACGATGCATGTGTTAGAACTAGTTCCCAGCTCAGAGAGGAAGGACATGATGACACAGAGGCTCTTCAGATCCTTTGTTTGGGGAAAATGCAATAAAACAGGCAAGAAAGAGCAGAGTCTGACCTTTCCTCAAAAGCAGACCTCAACTGCCCATAGATGAAGCCTTCTGCAGCCTCTGCTCCCAGTGCACTCTGAAGAAACGTGTTTGATGCACTGTAATCCAAAATATTCCTACTGTTTCTCTGAAATATGTATTCTAAGACATGAACAAACATGTATATGTATCTTACGGTGATTGCAAACAAGAAAGTGTGGTTCGTTTCCATGAAGACTGTGCCTGGAGTAGGAGGCTGGGAAGTGAACCCAAGATCTCAAACTTTGGCAGGACAAAAACCTCAGTCTACAGCTCTTAAACTCAGAAAAGCAAAGTCTGTGTACTCTGGGCTCTCTTTCTTCCAGCAGCTCCCTCTTTCCTATCCACATCTAAATAGTGAGCTACACCATGTTTTCTTAAAAAAAATAAAAAAATCCTTTTAGTTTAGTTTAGTTTTTTTTTGAGAAACCCAAAGTAAAAGCCCTGCAAGTTGCCTCTTGTGGGAAGGAAACTTAGGGCATGAGCAAGCCTACAAATATGTGCTAGGAAAAATCCGTAAAATAAATGATATTCCCTCAGGTAAAAGACGAATGCTCCTCTGTGTTCAGACTATGTTTTTATTGCTTTACTGCTGTTTTTATCCAGAACTGTGGGTTGGCTGTCCTGGCCATGCAAAACCAGCAGATTTTAAAGGAATCCTGAGGATTCTCTTCAGAAAGCACATTTTAAACTTAAAAAAAAAAAAAAAAAAGACTGATTCGTTCAAATTTTTGCACAACTACTGATAGGACAGCTCGTGGCCATGTCTCACCAAAGGGATTTAGAACAATTTTCTGAGCTTCAGGGCAAACATTGCTTTTAGTTCCTGGATGCGAGGATCACACCAGTGGGACACACCCAGAGGCAAAGGCACACACTCCTGTCCCCTTTCCTGGTCATGGGGGCACCTCTTGTCCCTCCAGACCCACCTGAGCAGCTCCCACCAGCGGTCATCTCCTTCCCCGTCCCTGTTTGCAGCAAATATTCCAAGCCCATTCATCTAGCCCAACGATGGACAATTAGGGATTTGCAGCACGAGGGACATTAGTCACATTGATTTGGCTTTGCAGCTCCAGCCGAGCTACCTTTAGCTTCACGCAGTACATTAATGGGAGCAATAGGCATGACAACTCTTACACACAAAGGCACCGGGCCACTTACAGCTGGTAAATGAACCTTGGAACTTACATAAAGCAGAAGGTAATGAAGAGTAATAGAAGTTTTAAGCAATTCATTTTTCTCTCTCGTTCTCCTTCCCACCTTCTCTTTTTTCCCTTTTCCTTCACCCATTTCCTTCAAGGGCTAAGACAAGCTGACGGGTCTTGCTCAAAGGGTGTCCTAAGGGGAGGGACAATGCCCTCATTGTCATTGCTGCTACTGCAGATGGGGCTTGGGGGATCAGCGTCATGGGAAGGGGAAGGAACGGAGCAGCCATCCCGCTGCTCCCAGCACTGCTGAATTAAAATTTGCAGCCTAAAAATGCTGCAAAATATTGCAAAAAGAAGAAAAGAGTGGCAAGCACTTATTTTAGTGTAGACAACATTCAAAATACCCTGAAATTCATAAATTTGAAAATTGGAACAACAAAATCGATTGTCTTATTTTTCTTTCTCTGTTTTTCCCTGGCAGGGCAATGTGGAAGAAAGCTGGCTGGACATTCCTGCAACTAACAGGGTCCTAACCCCATCTCCACCTCCTAGCCTCAGATCTTGGCTTAAGGACAGTAGGGATAGGCCATGTATGTATGCACACGTGTATCTGTCCGGCTATGTGCTCCACCACGTTTCTGTTGCTTGGTTTGGACAGGTGAACGTGGCCATAGGGTTTCGAGGATGAAGCTCAGCGTTTCGGTGGAGATCTTGGCTAAGAGGTTGACCCAAGCTTAGCAGAGCTGCAATTCCGGGGACTGTATATCCCTGGGGAGACGGTTCAATTTTGGAGGGATGGTTTCCTACGCTGGATGTACCTAGCTAGAGGGATAGAGCAGAAGGTGCAAGGTTTTGGGTGGGCAAGGTCTCTAAAGTGCAGATGACTTTTGTAAACCAGGTGCCAGTAATGGCTTACAACTGTCTAATGTGAAAGGCAGTGATTCTGCTCACCAGCTTCAATGAGATTTAATGCAGCCTAATGTAACAATTTTTGCCTTAGCTTTGCCTGATGCACTGATGAGCTGAGAGTGGTGGTATACTCCCCCCCACACCCAAAAAATAAAAGCCTTTCCCGGGGGGAAGGAAAAGCCATGTCTGCAGTGAAATGTCTCAGCTGAGTGGAAATGGGAAGGCTAAAAGCCAAAGAAATAATTTAGCAAATTACCAAAAAAAAAAAAAAAAAAAAAAAAGCTGGTTTAATTCATTCCTATTTCCTGAACTACTCATGGCCCTGGAAACCTCCTGACGTGGTGAAAAACAAGCATTTTGAAAACATTTCATTGCACAGATAAAGTGGAAGTCTTGAATTTTTACTCTTGATTTAGAGACAGAGACAATGTAGGGAGTAAGAAAATCCCAGTGGACCCTTCCTTGCTGTAGGGGTGCACATACTCTCGCTTGAATCCTGTGGCATCGCTCACGGTTGGCAAAAGCACCCTGGTGTTGGCAGCCCACCAGCTGGCAGCTCTGCAGGGTGCAGCCTGATGGGTTAAACCCTATGATGGAGCACTAAAACCTGGGTCTGCTCACAACCAGCCACTGCGTGACCCTGAGCGTGCCTTCCCATTTCCTTCTGGAAAATGGAAACCGCTGCTTTTACGTGGCTCGAGCTGTGGAGCACAAGGGTGGTTTGTTGTGAATGCAGCTGAAATTTGCTCTCCTACCCAT
The DNA here is from genome assembly GCF_009769625.2 of Cygnus olor. Lineage (NCBI taxonomy): Eukaryota > Metazoa > Chordata > Aves > Anseriformes > Anatidae > Cygnus > Cygnus olor. Next base: position 5,044,890 of record NC_049191.1, read on the forward strand.
GGCACGAAGTAGTGCAGTGCAAATTACACTTTCCTTTATTTGGGCTTTAGATTATGGAACTAAAATTAAATTTAAACTCTTTGCAGAAAGGTAATTTTTCCTAATCACTCACACTGCTGCACAGATTTCTCCAACTTGATTACATTCTAATTAGATTAATTGGATGGAGAATAATTTCTTTCTCCAAGAAGATCAACTACAAAAGACAAGCAATTCTATAGACTCTGCATGGGAAAAAAATACAACAAAAAACCCCAACCCTCATTCAAATCTTTAAAACCAAAGCACAAAATGCGCAGTAATTAAATTGTTAAAGAATTTATGAGCATATCAGGATGAGCTAGGGTGTTTTTTTTCCCCTTTCCCCTCTTGCATCATTTTCCCTCATGCTCTCCCTCTTTTTCTCCTGACCATAAAATGAGATGTGGAATTCCAATTCCTTCATTGATTTTTGAGATAAAAATTTAAGAAACTCAAGTAACAAAAGGTTGCACTCTCACGTTCTGCATGCAAAATGGATTGCCTTTGTTACAGGGGCAGAAAATATTGAACTGTATAATGCTGTGAGGTCTTTGCCCTGAATACTAATAGTCATTACTTAACAGAAATGAACGCAAACCAAAGAGGTTCAGTATCTCCCAGTTGGCTTTGGCATCTCAACTGAGACTGCGAGACTTGGGGGGGTCGAGGGCTTTGTTTCTCTGCCTGGCCCCATATCACTGGATGTTGGTTGGGTAGCATATGTGGCCTTTTCAGAACAGTGCTATCAGGAGGTTCCTGACGTCCTCACTGGATTTTTTTCTTTGTTATTTACTCAGGCAGCACTTGCCTTTGCTGGGCAAGTGCTCAGGCTAAGGTGGGACAATTCCCAGGGAGTGTAGAGATAGGACAAGTGGTAACGATTTTAAACAAGTAGAGAGTAGATTTAGCTTTAATATTAGGAAGAAATATTTTACTATGAGGGTGGTGAGGAACTTGAGGAGGTTGCCCAGAGAATCTGTGGATGCCCCCTCCCTGGAAGTGCCCAAGGCCAGGCTGGATGGGGCTTTGGGCAACCTGGTCTGGTTGCCCCTATGGCAGGGGGTAGGAACTAGTGGTCTTCAGAGGCCCCTTCCAACCCAAACCGCTCTATTCTGTGAAATCTGTAGCTATGAATTCATCCTCCCATGGGAGGCATGGTCACTGAACAATGCACATTTGGCATGGATAGGAGATGCTGGGCTGCAAACACAGCTGCCAGCAGCTGGGGACCCGTGGGGGCTGCAGGCAAACCCATCCCTGAAGCTCCTGGTGCCTCTCAGCACCAGGCTGAGCAGTGTCAGGGCCCGTTAACTTCTGGGAAGGATGCAGGGGCACCTCAATAGCTCTCCCTTGACTCTTAAAAATCCATCTGTGATTAGAATAAAAAGGAAACTTCGCTGCTTGACCTTCAATATGCCTGAGCAGGTCAATTATAAGGGAGCCAACGGGACCAGATACGTTCCGGTGAGTCTCAGGTCAATGCTGCTCTTTCCCAGCTGGCCTACAAGACTGCTGAGGAAATGTGCCTTCCCGCTATTCAAAGAAGGAGCAAATTGCACCTATCTGCAGCTGCATTTAAGCTCATCGCTGCTAAATGATACAGCATGGAGCCCTCTTCCTTTTAGCTTGCAGCCATTTGTTTCACTGTGAGACGGGCAGCAGATTTATGCCTCGGTAGTTCGGCGGCTCTGCAAGGTGTTGGGCTGCTTTGTGCTGAATGTTAAGTGAGCTCCGGAGTTTGAAATATGAAAAGTATTTGGATAAGGCAGATAGGCCACCTTGAAGACATAATCCACAGGAATAATGACAGGGCCCAGCAAAGCCAAAGCAAGTACTTAAATTAATAGCAAGAGATCTATTAAAGGGATTAGCCACATGTTGTAACACTTACAATGCTTTATCTCACGGTGGTTATGGCAGGAACTATATATTTCCCCAAAACAAATAGCTAGGGGATGATTTATAGATTAGAGAGGGTGGAAAGAAACTTTACAGCCTTGAATTTCCAAACCTGGAGGTTTGGCGGGGGCAGAGGCACGGCGCCTTGGCCTCTGGGGACATCTCCGTTAGCGCCTTGGGACTGAGATGTAGCCACTAAGGGCTCCTCCCCGTTGTCCCCATCACCCTTTGGGTGACATCCTGAAGCCATCATGGAGCAGAACTGGCTCATGTCCCATGTGCCTGGCTGGGAGCATCCCAGCGTGTCCCACCACATTCAGAATATGGTGCAGGGCTGGGGCTGCTCCAAAGCACCCCCACACCCATATAATATTACCATTAACATCGCCAGAGCCGAGGACACAAATATTGCCTTTATCTTCCAAACGGAGCTGTGCTTTTGAGGACCCTCCCTTACTTTGGAGGAACCTCTGGGGGAAGCTTGCTGCCCTCTGCAACTTCCACACGGCCGTGCTGGGCAAGGCTGTGGCTCCACGGCTCATCCACTCGGGCAGTCGAACACCATGAGTCATTTCTGAAAAGGTAAGGCCCTGACATTTTGTCAGCACTAAATGGACAGCTGGAGTGTATATATGCGCATATATCTCTATATCTACAAATATTAAAATGGCAGATTTGAGCTGTCAAAGGTCTGAGTACTGGACTTTACAGCCTCACCTTTTTTTTGGACAGAGCTCTGTGCGTGCCATTTGTAAGACGAAAAGAAAAAAATAAAGTGGAAGATGGAAAACCTATTGTCAGAACCACACAGAAGGGATGGAGCTTGCTCCTGGATCCCCAGGTCTGTAATATTTAACGTGATTCCTCTCCAAACCTGTCTCAGGGTGATAACAGCAAAGCTCCCCAGGACTGCCGTGGGAGGAAAAGCCTCTAATCCTTAACGTCTCATTGGCACGTAGCAAATTCTGGGATGTTCACAGCCTCTTGAACCTCCCAGTTCATGGTGCAGCCTGAGCAGCTCTTTTATGTTTCCTGCCTCTTGTTAGCTAGTTTTAAGAGAATGTAAAGAAAGGGAAAATCAGATTTAGTCATTTCTTTTACAATATGCCCCTAAAAGGGGCCTCATAAAATATGAATTCCACTGAATGTGCTTGTTTCTAAATTCAGAACATGTGTCCGAGTGAATTTGTAGCTCAGGAGATGAAGGACAAACTGCCTGGGACAGGAGACCTGCAATGAGGCAGCCGCCCTCTCCTTTACCGCCCAGCCCCAGCCTGCTGGGGCATTTTTTGCCATCAGCTCCCAAAATACATCACTTTTTGCCTCGTCCAGCCAGGCAGTCCCACCAAATCCCACTTAGGCTGCCTTACCCACATTAGATGGGCACAGGGGAATGTGCTGATGCTCCAGCCCTGGTTCTTCCTCGGGGTCCAGCTCCCGGCCTCACTTTGCCTTCCCCTGGCTGCACGAACCGAGCCTGGCACTTCAGCTGGGGGGGGCCGGGGGGGTGTGTTGGGGGGGAGAATAATTTTCCTCCCCTGCTGAAACATTTTGAGCTCATCAGAGCTCCTTCACCAGCCTCACCGGGGTAGGGAGAGGAGCTCTCAGACACAGCCTGCAACGTGAGAGCTTAAATTGCTTTTGATCTGTGCAAATAATTCCCCCGGTGATTTTGGGGAGGTTTTGTTTCCATTTCTGCCGTGTTAACTTTATGTTTGTAATAATTAATTTCACGATAATCAGCTCAACATTGTGCAATGCAGAATCGTTTTAAACCAGAAATGTCTTATGTTTTGCAGATATCAAGGCTGAAGCATGAACAAAGACGAAAATGTCCCAGGGGCAGGCAGAAGAGAGGTGCTGGGACACAGCCTCCTCTGCTAGATTTCACTTTTACCAAGTAGATGTTTTCTAAAGTCCCAGCTTCCTCCTTGTTTCTGAGGACTTTCTTGGCTTCCAAGTCAATATTTTCCTTCTCTTCCTCCTCTAAATTTCTTTTTTTTTTTTTTTTTTTTTTTTAAGGTGTGATATAGTCTCTCTGGAATCCTTTCAGCAATTGCCACCTGTTTCTCTTCAGGAGGGGAATGGTGTGCAGGGAGGGGAAGGCTCTGCAGAGCAGTAGGGAGCTCTTCCAGCAATGGGTTATGTGCTGCCATAAATTACCTGGCACGGTGCGAGAGCGAGAGGTGGGAGCAGGGTGTTTAATCAGAGCCACATCAAGAAGCAGCAGAACCAAATCTTCGCTCTTTAATGGCAAAATTGCCCGGTGGAGGGCTGCATTTAACAAGCGATGTATGAGCAGTGCCGTCCAAATGGATGTCACCCAGTGATGTTGGGGGGGGACACCCCTCAAAAAATGTTTTTTTTTGCTGAGGGGAGGTCTGATCGTTCGGGCTGGGGTCCCTCGTGCACCCCAGCTGCAGTCACACTGCTGCTGGCTCACTGGTGATGATTAACCAGGAGTTTAACTGGGGAGTGTGCCGGATTATTTGCTAGCTTTCAGGCTCTGCTTCTCTCTGTTAAAACTACAGGAAAAAAACAAGGAGCAATGCAAGTAATTTTATGGGTAATGAAAAGGGTCAAACACATTTGCACTCTGATGAGAGAAGCTGTAGTAAATCCTTAACTGTGAGCTGGGTGGATGAGAGTTTCTGAGCACAGACAGGCAGAGAAAAAATTAGGAGGCGAGATGGGCTGCTAGGTCAGTCTAGGAGGATAGATAGATGGATAGATTAAATAAAGATCTACTTAGCCATCCATCTATCTATACTTAGTGTTCATCTAGGAGGAGAGCTCGCTTCCTATGATGGGAAATGTATCAGGGTTTAAGAAGAGAGATAGATAGGTGGAGAAACAGATGGATGGCTGGATAGCTTCCTACCGATCCATCTCCATCCACCCTTACACCTAAATCTTTATCTAATCTAGTCGATACAAGCAGATAAATAGCTGGAATCCTAAGTACAGAGACAGAGAGAGACGGGATTTAGGATAGTGTAGAGAGGGAGGGAGACGTTCTATTTACCCCCCAAAAGAAGAAGGTGGAGGATGAAAAGGAGGGAGGACACCGTGGTTTTGGAGCAGCCAGCTCCAAGGTCAGCTTGCTCCTGCAAGACAATGGCTTTGCCTTCATGTGCTCCTCATGCGCTCTGGCCCTGATGCAGAGGAGGAAAAACAAAAAGTAAAACTAAAAATACCTTTTTTTTTTTTTTCCTTGTGAGTTGCTAAACTCCCCTTTCCTCAGGCCCGAGTGCAAGATCATTCAACAGAAAGTTATTGAGAAAGTCACCGTGTTGGCATTTTCTCTACAAATAACTTGGTGTTTCAGAGCATCTGAAATTGCAAAGTGAATCACAGGGGACAGCTGGAGCCTGTGCATCTGATCCTGCAGCCTGCACACACACATGACCCTGTTCTGTCCCCAAGCTGTCTGTGGCCACCCCAAGGTGACATCTCCAGGAGTGGTGCCTGGGGATCAGCAGTGTCCCCCAGGTGGGACAGGAAGCTGCTGCAGAAACATCAGGACCCCAAAGACAAGTGCTTATCCTAGTGGCATCTATGAGAAGAGCAGCTCGCAAACCAGCTTTGTTAGGAAGAAAACCTTGGTTCCTCTGGGGAGCAGTGATCCTGGAACTTTTAAGCAGTAGGTTCCCAATTTTTAGGGAAAGGGATGCAGCCATAGAGATGCTCAGGAGCTGAGTGCAGTGCACCTCCAGCGTGCTGTCACAGCTGGACATCCCTACAGTTCTTGGTCCTCTCCTCTCTCAGATCCCTTCCCAAAGTGATGCAATGGAGCCTGGACCAAAATGATGGCCATTCCCCATTGCACCGGCACCTGGGGAGTCCCAGAGCATTACCCCGAGCCTTTAATTCCAGTAAGCATTATTGCTCCCTGTCCATCAATACCGAGCGCTGCAGTGAAGCTGTTATTTTAACACAGATTTGCATCCCTGCCTCACGTGCCAAAATCAATAAAAGAATCGTGAGTGATATTTCAATAGTAACGATCATGATAATAAATACAGCCATGCACTTGGTGCTGAGCTCAGGTGCAAGGGCACCATCAGTCCCTTGTAGTTAAAGATCCCGACCCCAAAGGGTCTGATACCAGGAAATCTGCTTATTGCTTTAATGACCTTTGGCTGAAGTTCATGAGCAAAGAGAGGAGGCAGAGGCAGGAGTGCAGGGACACAGTTTGCTTGTTGGCAATAACTTTATTCCACCTTTTCAGCCTCTTCCTCCCCGTGTCCCAGTGCCAAGCTTGCCCGTTCCTAGGAATAAGGACCCCTTTGTGGCCCCTTACTCATCTCCCTTGGGGTGTGTACATTGGCACAGCCCACCAACAGCATGGGCAGGCTGCAGGGCGGGCAGGTGGGTGCTGATGGAGGGGTCTGGCTGTCCCCCTGGCTGTCCCCTTGGTTGTCCCCCTGCAGCCACAGGTGATGGCCCACCTTTAGGGATGTCTGTGGGTATTTCCCCACCCACAGCTGATGCCCGATGTGCAGCCCTGGGGCGGGTGAGTGTCATCCCTTGCCGGGGCAGTGCCTTGCCGAAAACATCCCTCCTGGCGAGACACAACCCTGTGATAAGCCAGTTGCTTAGCATGGATGAAAATCGACAGGGAGCTGAGCGGGTGGAGGATTTTAATACCTATCCCTCTCTAACTGCTACGGAAAGGGAAAGTTCATTGGTTGTCGATATTATCCTGCTGTGATAAAAGCTTAAGAAGCTGCTTTGCAGATGCCCACTGTGAGGAGCATGCTATAAATGTTTCCAGCGTGAAGTGATACATCACAGCTCATGGTTGTTCCCACTGAGAAAGATCCCAGCTCCGGTTCCTTCCAGGGACACACTTATGAAATGCAATCTACTGGCACCGGCACAATCAAACACATATTGTTCCCAGGTACAAAATTGGCCACTGGTGAATTAATACCGAGAATGCCTTGCTCTTAGACAGCTCTTCCATCTGTCAGCCTCAAAATGAGTTTTGTTTTGTTGTTTCATTGTTTGTTTGGTTTTGTTTTTAAATAGGGATTAATATCATCATCCCTGTCCTGCCAGAAACTGAGGCAGGGGCTGTGCCACTCGTGTCTGTGAACAGATTACAGATGTGGTCATCCTAGTGACATCCTACACCCAGATCTGACTTTGGATATGGTAAGACTTCTGCACTTTTAGTCCATTTTTCCCAAGGAAATGGAGCTTGGAAGTAACTGCACATTTTTTGTGTGTTTTTCTGCCACCTCTGTAACTTTCAGATATGTTGAGCAAATTTGTCAGAGGAATAGAGTTCACGTTTCTGCTGTTTCCTGCCAACAGGGGCTGAGTAGGGGAGCAAATCCCTCGAAATGCCCCTGGTGAAACTCGCAGCATCAAACACTTCATCAGCCGTCAGAGCCGCAGCATGGGCTGGCTGGGGGGAGACGGAGGAGACTCGACAGGATGAAAGCTCTCAGCACGAGCTCCCAGCCACCCACGAGACACCAACCTGTGGGGAACCGGCAGCTCCGAGTCTGATACTCATGTAGCTATTTAATTTTATTTTTTTTCCACCTGATTTTTCTGCAGTGCTCCTGGTACTGCAGCGGGATGTGGAGGGGAGCCCATGCTGCACTGTGCCAAAGCCACCCAGAGAGGCTGAGGGAGGGCAGGGGAGGGAGCCGGGCACTGAGCACATCAAGCAAAATGCCCAAACTTCCATGAGAGCAGCTAAAAGGAGCCTTTCCTCCCATTGCCATGGCCCTGTGACTGCCCTGACATGAATTCACTTGGAATTACATCAGTTTTTTATAGGCACGTGGATTTCCTTTGACCACTGGAGCGTACATCTGCTCAGATGTTCTGGAGCTGCACCATGAAAGCTCAGGAAAGTTATTTATTTCAGCCCATTTAAAGTGATTTTGCTAATGTATTCCACAGAGTGGGTTTAGTGTGTGAGCTCTTTACTAAAATCATTACTGTATTAATGAGACCTAACCTAAAGCCACTAAACATGGGTTTAAAGGAATATCTCAAAGCTGCTATTGAGATGGATGGGAGCAGACAGAACGTGTTTGTAAAGTTATATTTAGTCAAATCAAACTGGAACTCATTAAATACAGCAAAATAATTCACTGAATAATTCACTCCGGTTGAATGTGAAAGATTTGGAGAACCTTGGGCTGTTTGATTGAAAAACAGCTTATTTATGCTCCCGTGTATGCGACAAAGCAGAAATACGAGTTGAAGGTGGAGAGCTCTGTCATCTTGGTGTCAAGGGCCTTCTGTGGAGAAAGGTTCATTAAAACAAGAGCTTGACAAATTCTGGCTGGAAACAAGGCCTGCACTTTTGTTAGGGAGGGTAATTAAGAGCAGCCCCACTGACTTGGGGACACGGGGAACATCTGAGCCTTTGTCATCTTCTGTGCTGGGGTGGGCTGCACCTCCTGCAGGGGATGTGTGTGGATCCAAGGCTGGTACCAAAATGCTGGCTGTGGGTCTGGGTGGGCTGGGGTACACTGCTCCCACCAGTGGGACCACAATCCAAGGGCAGCCGAGGCTCCTGGTGGGATACGGGCTTGTGGAGATGAGAGCTAGCTCCAGCAAGCGGCGTGCCAGCAGCGCCGTGCTGATGTGCCTTATTCCCAAGCAGGGGGGACACCTGCTCTTAAAGCAAGGAAAAAAGCTCTTCTGTGGCTCTTCCATTACTCTTCTGTGCAGGTTTTAGGCCATATCTCAGATGTGGTCCTAACTGCTCAGCCATCCCTACAGCACTGGAGGTGATCACTCTTGTTTTACACAGGAGAAAACCCTGGCGGTGGTAAGGTGACAGCTCAGCCAGCGTCCCCCCCCTGCACCCCTGCCTCCATTAACCCCCTTCACACCAGCGAGCTCCACTCAGGAATCTCCCAGCAAAAGCAAAAGCTTTAAACAAAATACAATTTTACAGTTCATTTCAGTTAATCACAGAGTCTATGTTCTGAAATGATCTTCTCAGCATTGCCTATGGAGAGAAGCAATGGCTGATTGGCATTCCATTACTAAACAGCTAAGCCATTCATAATGCAAAAAAACAGACTTGATGGAAAGATTTGATTCAGTTTTCAAGCTAGACTAATTCAAAACCCAGTGCTCTATAAATCAGAGCAAATGTTCTTTATAAAAAAAATATAGCCTGAGCCCGTGTGCTGTATCAGATCTATGATTTATGCCTGTATCCCATTAAACTGAAGGACAAGCGAGGGGAGCATGGGGCTGCCAGCGGATGCCAGGTTCCTGTCTGTCCCTTAATAAACATGTTCTGTGGCTGCGGAAATAGCTGCAATGTCCAGGGGACATCTGGGGACATTCTGTTTTCCTCAAAGGCGGGGGCACAGCTAAGCCCTGCCCTCGTGTCGCTGCTTCTAGCCCATGGGGCTAGAGCCTGCAGAGCCTGCAGGAGGGCAGAGGATGGAGCAGAGCAGATCGGATGCCTTGGAGCACAGGGGCCATGCAAAAGAGCTCCTGACTATGGCTATTTCCACGGGAGGCACTGCTTTGTGCGGACACCACCCCCCTGATCCCACCGTGTGTGCATGCACTGCACGCTGAAGACCCCACCCAGGGGCTGGTGCTTTGGGGGCTATCACAGGGATGTGTTCTCCCCCATTTCAAGGCATCGTCTCACTCCAACCTTATTGAAACCTTTGGTTTTTCCTTCTTGGCTGCACCACCTCATGTCCTGAAGTGTCCTTGCAGAAAATTGTGTTTCTCAATCTGCTGGCACCATGGCAGGGATTTCCCCCTGCTCAAGCTGTGCCTGGCCAGGCCTTGGCAGCCACGCAGGCATTGCTGCGATGCCCCAGCACAGCCCAAACTGGGACCATTGGCATCTCCTGCCAGCCTCCACCCCTGGCCACTTGGTGAAACCCTGAGCTGCCCCGGCCCTGCTCTCCTGTGTCCTCTTCCCCACTGAGCACTGCTGTGAGTTGCACTGGGAGTTGTGCTGGGAGAGAAGGCGGTGATTTTTGGTGGAAGAAAACAAAAGAATTCCAAAACGTGCAGGACAGAGCATCGCGTGCTGCAGGACACGCATGCTGTTGACTCTCCAAGGCCTTCATCCCCGAGTGCAAGAGCAGAACCTCAGCGATGCTCCGTGTTTCCTTTGGGTGAGGTCTTCTGGAGAGGGGGGATTTGCGAAGGGGAAATTCCAAGGGGTGAAGATTCCCCTGGTGGTGAGACATGAAATGCCCAGAGTTTTGTCCTGTAGCGATGGTGCAGTGCCAGCACCCTGGGACCACCTTTGGGCAGCAGAGCTGGGCTTGGGATGGACCCAGCACGGGGCAAGGTGCTCTTGGGGTTGGTGCTGGGCCTCTTGTCTATAAGGAATCTCCTCCTGACATATCTTGGCAGACTCAGAACCACTTATGGTGGTAGGGCTCTGTCCAATGCACTGTTCATAATTTCTTTTTTAATATTTAATGACAAATGTGTGTGTTTAATCTGCCTCAAGGGGTAAAATAACAATTCACCAACACCACCCTTAGGCTGCAGCAGAACAAAGGAGCCTGGAAACCATCTTAAATCCATTTCCTTCCTCTTAAACCTCCCCATCTGATGTCGGCTTCACCACTCTGCAAGCCCAACATCCTTTTCATCCTTGGTGTACAGAGCGGTGTTGCAGGCTGCTCCAAGCCCTTTTTTTTTTTTTTTTTTTTTTTCTTAATTTTTCCCCCGCCAGCAGACCTCACTGTCTGTATCCTGATATTGTTTACTTTCTCTACAGTTCATAAAGTATCAGGTGGAGCTGGGGGCTGTTAACATCTGTTGGCACTCAGGAGCTCATGGGGAAAAGGATGCCATCTTTCAGGAACTGTCACTGACATTTTAAAAGCCATGTCTGAAATCCCTGAACAATTAAGAGGCATCATTTTTACATTCCCTCCCTATCTGCGGCATTACGCAGTCAAGGCACCAGCTGAGAAGTACATGTTGATCTTGACAGGAAAAGCTACGATTAATGAATAATGGAGCACTGGCAATATATAACTTTCAGGCGGAGCCATCATAATTCAATCCAAACAGTAATATCAGGGTCCTTTCTTGGAGGAGTCTAAGCACAGTTAAATATTAAATAAAAAAGATGACATTTGATTTTATTTTCCTTTGGCAATTCTGTGTCTCCTGATTCAAACTAGCATAAGTAAAAAGTACCACCTTGAGGGGGGGATGTGGAAATTTAAATGCAAATTCATCTGCCCCCAGCCTGGGCTATAAAAGAGCTTGATGGGGGAAGAGGAAAACAACTTTGCAACATTTGGATGGAAAGATGAGGCATGCAGCACTTTCTGGAGTGATTTTTCCACCTGGATTTATGCCCTTTGTCTTGCTATCATCACTCAAATGGGGTTGCTCTAGGGAAAAGCGTCAAACTTTTCTGGCTGTTTTTGTGTGTGTGAAGGTACGTTTTTTTTAAAAAAACAACAACAATGCACAACAGTAAGTCTGCACAGGAGCCTTGCTCAGTCGTCCCTTGCTGAAGCAGACTGAATGAAGGAGTGCAACAGGTGCTCCTTGCTCCAACCACGGCCTTTTTGCTTTTGCTAATCTATTTGCCTGGAGCTCAGTTCCGTGTGATGCCCCTCGCTGCCCCACCACCGTGAGCTGCATCTCAGCTCTGTCTCAAACCGTCCCTTGGCCCCCAGCACCTGGCTGGTGCCCCCCTCCTGCCCCACAGCCCTGCCCCATCCTCGCCCTCAGAGCCCGAACCTCCCTGCAGCCTCTCTGCACGTCTCCACCTCATTGACTCCTCATTTCTCTCCAGATCTCCTATCACTCCTTCCTGGGCACCGTCCCTCTCTTCCTGGCGTTAGGGCTGAATGCTTTCATTAATTCCCCCAAGCGCTCTCCACATCACTGCTTCCCCTAATGACTCCATCCAGCATCTACTGACATCTGGTATTTAGCTCTCCTGACTCTTTTTCACGTGCATTTCGCACGTGAGCATTCCTGGCCTGACCACACCAGTGCTGCCTGGGTCAGCTCTCAAGGTGAAATCTCACCTCAGCAGCCGCCCTCCTTGCATTAATATTTATTAAATATATTGTGGCGATTCTGCTGTCGCTGAGCACTATTCACCTCTGTGGTAAGTGCTGCACAAAAATACCCAGAAATGAAAAGTCTCTGAGAGGATGTATGAGGAAAGGGAGCAAACGGAGAGGATGAAGAGTTAGAGTGAAGTAGTGGGCAGCCGATGGGCTCTGGGTGCAGAATACTTGTAGTCAGCCTCTCTTTATAAACTTCATCTTGCAAATGTTTGGCAGATGCAAATGCACGGGATTAACTCTTGATTGCTTTTTTTTTTTTTTTCAGCTGAAAGAGCAAAACCTTGGCTTCTTGTCCAAATGGTGCCAGGTTCTGCTGCAAGCCAGCAGGGATTTCCTAAGAGAAGTACATGCGCTGCCGAGAGCATTCCCAGCATTGGAAACAAAGGCTCAATTTGTGCTAAGTTTGTTTTGCTGTGAGCTGAGCCCAAGGCTGCACCGCTGGCTGGCTGGGGACGTCCAGTGACCATGAACTGCCCTGGGCTGGGGGGCGCCCTGCAGAGCATCCCCTGGTGCATCCCCATCACCGTGTCCTTGTCGCAGTTGTCCTGCACCACAGTCCCCTCCCCGGGCACTCCTCCAGCCACCAGAGACTGTGAGTGGGAAGGGATGGGCCAGAGCCAGGTCAGCCCCATTTTCCTATCAAAAGATGGTGTAGAGAACGGGGAAGTGATGTTTCCAAGGCCACACTGCACCAAAGCTTTCAGGGATTATTTGCCAGCCCCGCGGTGAGAAGGGCAAGCAGTGCCGAAATCTGCGCCGCTCTCTCGGGCAGCAGGGAGGGCTGCATTTCATCGCTGACGTCCCCTGTAATAACAGAGCCCATCCATCAGATAAGGGAGACGAAGAGGAAAGGGAAGAGGTCCGTATCTTAAATTCAGCTCCAATGTGGTGCTTTATCCACGAGACAACACTGCCTCCGCAGCAGCGCTGCGCTGAAGCCAGGCAGCCAAAGCCGCTCGGTGAAAAGTTGCAAACCAGAGGCATTTAAGTGGAAGGACTTAGAGAAACAACAGCACAGCTAAGCAAATAGCTCCGCACATTTAGCAAAGGCCTCATCAACCCACCCCGGCAAGCGGGCGAGACAATGCTGAATGCAAAACAAACACAGTTAATCTGCAGCTCAGGCTATTTTTCAGAGACTTTCCAGCAGACCTGCCCCATGAGCTGCTTTTGTTTCCTTCCACTATTCTTTGCCAGCACCAGTGGAAGGCTCGTTAACTTGCCAGCCCCCCTCCACAAATAGGCAATATTTTACCAGTCAGCTTTTCTTGGCAATAATTCTGCTTTCAGAATCGTGCCTCTTTTTTTTTTCTTTTTTTTCTTTTTTTTTTTTTTTCTCCTAATGATTTAAAGTCTGCAGCTTTTTGGAGGGGGTGGGGAGGAGGGAATAGAGGTGGAAAAACACATTGTAAGGCCTTTAATGCTGTCCAGATAGGAGAGCTGCACTAAATCATTTCCAAAAAGAGAGCAAAGGTTAAGATAAGGCTCTGTGCTGTTCAGAAACATCTCGGTAATTCCATTAGAAAGAGAACTGGTAAAAAGCAAGCAGCCGAAGATAAAGCAAAATACATTTTCCTGGGAGTTTAACATAATTTTTGTCTCAGTGGAATTAGAAGGAAGTCTCTCAACAAATGGACTTTTCTTTCCCAAGGGAAAAAAAATGACATGAGCAGTCAGCCTGAAGACTTACACCTTACAACCTCTTACAGGATTTGCCCATAAACCCTCGCCCTCCTGCTGCAGTGCATCCACTGGAGCCGTTGTGCTTTTCTGCTGTGTGAGCTCGTGTCCCCCCCAAAACCTGGCTCTGAGCATCCTCCTCCAGAGAGCTGTGCCTTAGCTGCTTTTATGGGACCGGTGTTTGGAAAGGGGGCTGCAGTCCTGAGGTTTCCCTGCTGAGGCTGGAATTTGTTAAGTTTTTGACAGTGGTATTTTTTTTTTTTTCCATGAGGTCTGCCTGTTTCCTGCTGCAAATTTCAATATTTCACTGGGATAACAAAATCCTTGGCTTTTGGTTGACATTTGATTTGTTTTCAAGCAAGATGGTGTGCCAAAATGTCGACATTTTTCCAACAAAAATGAAAGCTCTTCTTGCTTAAGTTGCCTGTGAATCATTTTTCCATCTTTTTTTTTTTTTTTTTTTCTACCAGTTCAGGCAATCTCCTTCCCGAACCTGATTTCCTGAGACCAGCAAAGGAAATAACTGCTGTGCCCAAGGCTATTTAAAACTCCCTCCATGATGCACAAGTCACGCACTCATAAACTCTGCAGACAGCACGCGTGGTGTAATTGCCCGGCTCTCCCCGCGGTGCCGACAGAAGGCTGCAGGGGGTCTCCCCCATTCCCCCCCTGCCCTGGGCCAGTTTCCCATCCCTGCGTCCCGCTGGGTCCTGCTCGGGCTTCTGCCTTCTTCCAGCCAAAGGAGCCTGAGTCCTAGCGAGATGCAAGTGGCTTAAATTGATACTTCCTGTGAATAGTGTGTCAACAAGGGTTTGCAGCAATACTTGTTGTTTTTTTTTTCTTTCTTTTTACTTTTAGAGCCTCCGAAGTGTTGCCCCAGTGAAGGGAATCATCTTTAACTTCTTTCCTTGAGCAACGGGAAGGCCAAAATGAGAAGGAAGACAGGAGCGTGGTGTCCAAGTGCCCACTAGGACAACCTGCCTCCCCCCAAAGCAGCATCAGCTCCATCCCTCGCTCCAGGGGCAGCAGAATTTCCTCCCCCAGCACTCAGCAACGTGGTGAGGATGTGTGCACCCAGGTAACATGGAGGCAGGAGGGGGCACTGCCAATCACAGAACTGTAGGGGTTGGAAGGGACCTCGAAAGATCATCAGGTCCAACCCCTAAATGGGAGCCTGTCCTATGCTTATGGGTGACAGTATGAGGATGGGGCCCGCAAATTGCCTCAAGATAGATTTACGTGTGATATCTCAGCACAGTGCAGCTGCAGCGAGGCTCTGTGCCATGACAGTGCTTTTGTCGTGCCGAGAGAAATCTCATTTCTACCCGCCCTCTGTAAGGCTCTGGCTGTAGGAATCATACCACAAGTTAAATTGAGCTTTTAGAACATGTTTCAAGCAAGCATCTGAAAGCACTTTGCAAACAAACATGAAGGTGTTAAGCTTCACAGCGACTAGGTGAAGCAGATGAATATTTGTCTTCTAATTAGAGATTCAGGGATGTGGAAGCATAGGAAATAGGACCGATTCAGCACGGCATTAAGTGAATGTTTAAACCTAAACCTAATTTTTGGAGTCAGTTGAGTTTGGTGGGGGATAAGAACATGCTTAAATATGCTGTGT
This sequence comes from Cygnus olor, assembly GCF_009769625.2. Taxonomy (NCBI): domain Eukaryota; kingdom Metazoa; phylum Chordata; class Aves; order Anseriformes; family Anatidae; genus Cygnus; species Cygnus olor. Next base: position 5,060,178 of record NC_049191.1, read on the forward strand.
TACGGACTTTGGGATTTTCAGAACTGGCTAAGGGAATTAGGTTCTCACTAACATATACGGATTTAGAAAAATAATCCTTATAGATTGACGTGAGGTCCATCTCAGTTCAACACCCCCCCCTGCATAGGATGGCATTTACAATGTGATTTGGGGATGGGAGTTGATGTCCAGCTTCCTGAAGGCCAGCAAGCCACAAGAACCTGTTACAAACACTCATCTCCAGGGCTGTAGGGTGTTGGTGGGAAGTCCCATGGCCCAGCCCCAAGGTGGGACCCCTGGGTGGGTTCAGGTCCGCAAGCTCAGATGCTCCTGCTATGCTGTCCATCATTCTCCTGTTATGTTTGCCTGCATCATCCATCGGTGTCCTCCTGCACTTCCAAGAGGGTAGGGAGATGGCCGAGAGCAATTCCCAATGGGAGCAGTCAGCGTGAGGCACAGCACAGGTGCTCTGTCCCTGTCCCCTTCCAGACCGGAGCTCCATTCCTTTCTTCTTGTGGGACAAGCTGGGCTGCACCATAAAGCAGAAAGCAGTCCAAACAGTTTATTAAGATAGACTCGAGAGCTAGTTTTCATTAGCTGCCATTTCTAAACAGACTCAGAGAGAGGGAAAAAAAATCCAGGCGAGGTCTGTAGCTGCTGTAGATCCCCTCCTGACAGCTCCCCACTTCCTTGCGAGGTCTGCATCAGCCGAACCGTCATCCCTCCATCCCGGCTCGTCCTGCCGTAACTCACGGAGATGCATTCCCTGTCATCTCTGAAAGGGATGGTGGCAGGAGGGGAAAGTTATTGCTTGTGAGAGCAGTGCAGCACGTGGGACTGGTTCTGCATAATGAAATCTCGCCCTGCCATCCGCATTCATGCATCACCCTCTCCAATGCACCGTCTCCGTCGAAACAGCAAAGGGAGGTGGAAAGTGGGGCTTTTGGGCAGCACTGATGTCCCCAGTGCTGAAGGCAATGTCACCCCCAGCTGATCCCGAATTTGGGATCCAACCCATTCCAGCTTTGTTACCCTCTGGTGCCAGCCTGGTGTTCAACCCGGACAGAGGGTTTCTGCTGAGGCAGGAGCGTGTGACACGATGCTCGTGCTGACTCCAGGCTTTGCTGTGCTGTCATGATAGCAGTGGAAAAACAGATCGGTCTGGCCTGATGCAAAGGTTCCAGAAACACGGGTATGCCGTCAAAAAAAATGTCCTTGTGTTCCCATCTGCTCCTTCCCTTCACGATCTGTGCTCAGACACTGGGCTGACCTTGCCACTACTGTATCCTGCTGTCAGACAGGGACAAAGCCTTGGGGAGGGGCTGATCTGAACAAAATCCTCCGTGCCACACGCGGAATTTCTCTCCCTCTGTACAGGTGCTTAACTGCACCCTTCCCTCTCCTCCATGGGGAGGAATGCCTTAAAAATGGCTCAACACACAGCTTAAAATGTGGAGCAGGAGCTCGGGGAGGCACTGAGTGCTGTGGCAGCATCCGTCCTCCCCTGTTCCCTGGCACTCCTGGTCCTCAGAAGCCCTTTGGGCTGGAAAAACACCCAGACCTCAGTCACGAGGAGCCAGCTTTGGTGGGAAGCCCTGGCTGAAATTCAGCTGTGCGCAGCTTTTGGGCTGGGCTCCAGCCAGTCTTGGGCAGGCTTTGTCCGTGCTCGGCCCCTAACTCAGAGCTGCCACGGCCCCAGACCAAGCAAAATGGGCAGGGGGAGAGGGCAGGGGACCTGGTGAGCGGGGACATCATGGCCTTGGGGCCAGAGCCAAACCCAATGGGTGCCCCACCAAAACCCACCTCATTCCTCTCTGCAGTGTTCCCCGGGGCATTAGGTGCTCATGGGGTGTCACATTTGTCTCGCTGACAGCTGGCGTCACCATCAAAAGTTAATCAGCTGGAAATAAATGAATAATGATTATAAACCCCTGCCAATATCTATTAACCAGGCTATTTATACTTTTTTTTTTTTTTTTTTTTTTTTTTTTTTTTTTAGTGTTCCTCTTATCTTACAAAGAAGAGGGGGGGAAACAGCAAGGAAGATAAAAGCGTTGAGTAAATCCCGCATGGCTGGGTTACACTATTGGACCTGAGGATTTCGGTGCTGTGGAGCAGACATCTGCTTCATGCTCCAGGCTGATAGCAAGCACCGGCAGCTTTATCGCTAGTTTAGTTTCCAGGTAAATATTTTCCAAGTGCAAGAAGGGTCTTTCAAAGCTGTGCACATGCACACGCACACATGACATGCACAAATAATCTGCTTCTGCAAGATTTGTGCCGGAGTCAGGCTGGACAGAATTGGGGGGGGGGGGGGGTCTCCTAAGAATCGTTAGCAAGCTGCAGGATGATCAATAGTGCTGATGGAGGCACGGTGGGTTTCTGTAGTCTGGAGTTTATGGTTTTGTCATAAATAGAAATAATTGATTGTCAATTAGTGAACGTGGTTGGAAAGGGCTTTGCAGGTTCTCTATGGGCATTTGTTTTGTTTAATTTATCCTATACAGCAAAGTTAGAGCCACACAGGGAATCTGTCATAATACTGTGGTCAGACAAGAAGGTGATGCTATCAGAGGTGGTGGCACCTCCCTGCAACCACCCCAAGCTCTGCTAAAGAGCCGTGGGTATCGGAGCAGCTGAGCTTGGGGTGGGACGGTTCCTGGTGGCTGCAAGCACCTCCCCACAGACCATGTCTGAGGGACATCTCGGTGGCCCAGGGTGGGTGGGTGGCCATGGTGGTCCTGCTGCAGACCTTCATCCCTGCCATCCTGTGCTGGGAGGGGATGTCGTGCCTCCACTGGTGGCACAGGGCTGGCAGTTGGCTTCCTTTCTCTTCCCTAATTCTCATCTGGCAGGGATTTTTTTTGCACTTCTATCCTCTTTTTGGGGTGGTAAAAGGGGGCAACGGCTCCCCCTGACCTATAAAACCTCCCTGGACCACTCTCCAGCTGCTTTGGTGACCCTCCCTGCACATCCTGGGCCACTCTGGGAGATGGGACTTATCGTAGGCTCCTGTGGCCATCTTCAGCTTTAGCACTTTTCATAAGCAAAGCCCCATTTCTTAAACGTCGAGTGCAGCTTACTGTATTTTCACATAAATATCAACGGGATCTTGTCTGTTAAAATCCCATCTATTTGAGCATATAATTTTCCTGGAGTCAGAATCTATTAGTAAAATCTCACTCCGTGTGACAAGATAACAGAATCCTCAAATTAAACAGGGTTTCCACAATTACAGCTTCCCCCTTTCTTTCCCAGTATTAACACCATGAACGCTACTGTCAGACGAGATAAGATCTGAATTCTCTCCTGACAAGGCAAATGTTATCAGAGATCAGTTAATTACACCCTGGGTTTCAACAGAGGCAAATAAACCCCCTGCGGGTTCGTGTGAGCACTGCTGCCTTCCCACCAGCCTCTCGCTGGGCCACCAGGCACACGTTGCTCACCGCCCCTCCATCACCGCCGTGCTGAGGAAATGGGGTCTGCATTTTCAACCTGGTGTCAGCCCTTCCCTGGGGCTGGAGGAGGGCCCCACAGAAGGTCACGGACACTGAGGACAGCTGATTCAGGCACAGTTTGCAGGAAAGGACTCGCAAGCAGAGGTTGGTTGTGTTGGGAGGGATGCCCCGTGGCTCTGCAACGAGAACCGGGGAGTAACAGGGGCTCAGCAAGCAAAAAAACTTTGGTGAGAGCTGGGCTCAGCAAAGGTCTCATCCCAAGGTGGAAGATCCTTGGCTGACTTTGCTCTCTGTCTTAGCGAGGCTCTGGGATGCCCTAAGACCTGAAGCAAACACTCAGGTGCATTGTGCATTGCATTTAATTTTTGCCATCTGAATTGCACGCGGCTGTCTAAAATTGCCACCTAGACTCGTGCTGTGCTGATCAGAGAGCGATGTTTCTTTAGAGGGTTGTTGCACCCATCCCAAAGCAGCGCATGACTTGCTCTGTGAAGGTACCTCTCCCTGATGGTGCTGGTGGGACAGATCCTGCTCTCGCTGCTCCGGGCGGTGGCTGGGAGGAGAGGTGCTGGGTCTGACCGCAGCACCAAGCGAGGGAAGCGCTGGTCTACGACGCTTTGAGGCCAACTCTGCTGTGCAGAGTGGGTTTGCTGAGGGATTAAGCAGTGCTTATTCAGCCCCATATACAAATGCAATGTCTTTTCAGCATGCTGAATTTCATTCCGAGTTTACCTTGGTGTAATCCAGTAGTTACTTTATAAATGTTATAAATACTTTATAAACTCTATAAGTGGTATAAACTTTGGGTAAAATAACTGCCTTCTCCTGAACTCTGCAAGCTCTCCAGCTTTTCTGACTCTAACTTCTTTCTCTTTAGAATGTCTCGCTCTGAATTTTCTTTCTCCAGCTCAGTATATGCCTCTTAGCCTGCTTTCAGGAAGGAAGACCAATTATTCCTATTTTAAAAAATTGATTCCTTACAGAAATTGGCATAATGGACTCATGCCTTCTTAAATTCTGCAGCTGGCTCTCAGACTGTGTGAGTTTTTTTTTCTTCCCTTTCTTTGTATTTGTAAATGAAGTGTTTACACCTTATTTGGAGAGCAGCCTGTGTTGCATGAGCAATGTTTTGTAGGTCGGTGGGAGTTAGCATGGTTTTGTATTCAGGCCGTCTACTGCAGGTGGACGGGACACTCACTGCTGCTGCACACCAGGGGACTGCTGGGATCACGAGAAACCTACTGCCAAGGGCTGCCAGCCATGGCTTGTTATTCAATCCAAAGCAAGAAAAAAGGAGCAAATTCAGAAAATTAGATAGAAAATGAGAGGTTGTAGATATCGGCGCTCACTGTGTTAAGATTCGTGGTCTCTCCTGCATGATAACCGCTGTGAATTACTTATTTTTTGCTTAAACTCAGGTACAACCGATAGTGGTGTGAATGCAGCACATCATGGGGATTTACACCAGTTGAGGATATGGCCCAAATCATCTTGTCGCACTGGGGAACGGCTTTGTTGCTTCTCTCCTTATCGCCAAAGTCGTGCCCGTCTCTATCAGCCCCGTCCTTTCTCCTGTTCTGTTCCCTTCTGTCCTGCAAACGTATGCAGGGTGTTCCTGCGAATGGCAGGGTTTACTCAACCGCTGATAACTCCAATCTAGTCTAACAAAGAAGTAAATGCACAATGACATCTCTTGCGCAGAGAGCTGTCATAAAGTGTGGCTGGCAATCCAAGTGGTATAAATGCTCTTTCGATTAAGTGCCTCATTGAGGTAAGTTGATGATGCTCCATTAGGCTGAAGTGATAGACTTCTAGTTCTCGACACAATCGGTGGGGAGAGGGATTTGGTGCTGGAGCAGGCAGTGCAACACTCGTGCTCTCTGCACGTTCCTGCAATTCTCTTTACTCCTGGCTGATCTGATCTATTGCAGCTTTGCCATTTCTGCACCGTGGGTCAGAGAGAGGTGATATCTCAGCAACGTGATGGGACTAGCAGGGACACAGCACAAGGAAGGAAGGAAGGAAGGAAGGAAGGAAGGAAGACAGCTAATGTATGGATGCAGGGTGCAGCAATAGCTTAGGAGAGGTCTCCAGCTTCCCGTCGAGGTTTCAGTGTCCCTGTGGTTAAGCTTTGTCCCAAGGAGGTCCTCCAGCTCTGCACTAGGACTATTTTCTGTACAACCAAGCCCTGTCCAAGTCAAGCAAGAAATTAAAATTCCCATTGTTTACAGGGGAGCCAGCAGCATGAGAGTGAGTGAAAGATGGTTGTGCCCCCACTATTAATTACTTCAGTTTTACTTGCAGTTGGTGACAGTTATTGCCATGCCTGCTGGGACACAGGATGATCTCCATCCATCAAGGACCTGATAGTGGTACATGCTGGGAAAGGCACCACTGCTGATTTCTCTCTTCCATTTCTTGCAGAGAACGCTTTCTGTCCCTTATTAAAGAGAGGAAAACGTGAGAACAAAATTGCAATATGTAAAATGCTTGTTACTTGCATTTTCCAGCTGGCTGGGGTTTCCTGATGGGCTGTTTGTGGGGCATCCGTTACTGTTATCCACTACAGTCCTTCAGATAGCTATTATTATTTTTGTTACTTCCCTGTTGGACACGAAGGTATCAACTTTCCCGCCCACCTTGATAAAATAGGATGCAATTGCTTTCATGGTTAACAAGTCCCAAGCAAGACCTATACCGGCACGGCTTGTGCGACAGCGACAGTTTCTTGGCTAGTTGGTGGCTCCGAGGGCTATACGCAGGCAAAGCCATCGCTTCTGCTTTAGAGTGATGTAATTTACATTGAGGCATTAGAAGCAGCCGTAAAAAAGCAGCACTTAACTTCAAGGAAGAACACAGGGATAGGGACGTAAAACAGGTTTAGGTTTTATTTGCTTGCGGAAAGCAGAAGAGGCCGGTCACGGTCATTATTTGGCTGTGGAGTACCTCGCAGATCCGTTCCCTGGGAATCCTGCCCAGAATTTGCACCAAACTCTCTAACTATGCACTCGACCAGGACTTCCATCATGTCAAACTTGTCAAAAGCGGGTAATGCAGATGAAACACTTAAAAAGAATCTCATTTTCAGGACAAGCTGATCACTCTTTCCTTGAAAATAAAGCCCTTGTAAAAGATCTTAATTTAAGCAGCCAACGATTAAGCTGCCCAGAAAGATTGCCTGCATTTGCCGGTGAATTTACAGGCATTTAGCACGTCGCACAAGGCTGGTAATGGTGTGTCACCACGCTCCCATCAGGCTGAAAAATACCATGGGAGTGACAAAAATGAGACCACAGGGCAGGATGAAATGTGTTGAGGACTGGGAATCCCAGCGATGGACCCTTGCAAAAAGGAGGCATGCCCCAGTGCCACTGAGGCCAAGAGTGTTTGGATAGTGTTATTTTTGGGTGCTGGCTGATAGGTGAGCATCACCATTTATGGAAGAAGCCACTTTGGGAAAGATCACTATAAAACTAGAGGAAATAAGTCTTGAAGATGGCTAGAGAGCTCACGTACTGTCAGGGTGGATTTAATGACCTTAAGTATTGCTCTTCACCTGTAGATGAGGACCTTGGTCTGGTCTTAGGGGGAACAGACTCCTTGCATGACCTTGGCAGAGGTTATATCTCTGTCCTGCTCCCAGAAATTTAATGCTCCCAGTCTAGAAGGGAAACTGAATTTGAGCTGTTTTGGAGAACCGTGAGCAATAGGTGAGCTGGGGCTGGTCCAGCTGGAAGGGTGTCATTTTTTTCAGAAGGGCATAATGTCACTGCAGACTGAGGGCTGGGGGACAAGCTTGTATAACAGTGGAAAGCAAGGAGATAAAAGGAGTAATCAGAGGAAGAAATCAAGCAAACAGAGCCCATTTCCTTGAGGCATTTGAGCTCCTGGTCAACCCCAGTATCAGCATTCAGCAGGAAGCCTCATTTATATATTACTTATTTTTGGCTTAAAAAGAAACATTCTCTTGTTTGACAGCTTCTGCCCGGATTTTTATGCCATTTTCTTTTCTTTTCCCTGCATTTCTTTATTTATTTGGGTATCTTAACAGAGGCTCTTTGTCTCCATTTGCTTTTGTAGGGGCTTCGGGGCATGACCTTGGCAGCAGCACTTCTGTTGGTGGGAGCTGGGATGGCCCCGGGCTGGGCACGGGTTCTGCCTTGCCCCTGCCTCCCCTTGGCTCTGATCCGTCTGGTGCATCGCAGCACTTTGTATCATAGCCTCGCTGTCGAGGGATACTTTGTGCTGTTGATGTGTTAGAGGTAGAATTGAGCATGTTGGTAGCTGTCCCTGGAGGATAACTTTTCATTATTGATGTGGAAAGTGGAAAATAAAATAGACTATTACACTTTTTATCTTCAGGGAACATTTTTTTTTTCTCCCCATCCCCCCTTCAGATATGAGAGCATTTCAATTCAGAGAATCATTCTGAGTACAATGAAGAGAAGTCAATTCTGAGAGCAGCAGGAACATTTATTTACAGTGCAGGTGACTTGCAACATGTCTCTACCATATATGCTTTTATTATTCCCTGACAATCCTTGAGACAGGACGTCTTGTACCTGGAGTGCCACAGCTGTGCTGCTCTTTACAGTCATTAAACCTGACTTTGAAGTCGTAAGAAAAACCCAATTCCTCAAGTTCAAATAGGCCTGCAGAAATGGCACATAAAGGAAGTTAAACAACATTCCTTGGGTTGAACTGCGAGCCAGAGAAGGATCAAAGGACAGCAGGGAAGAAAATACAAAAAATCTTGCTGAAAGTGTGTCAGAAGGGCTCCCTGCCTGTCCTCCACCCGCTCCAGCTGCTGTGTCATGCGAGGAAAAGCATCCTCTGATCCTCCGACGCCTTGCAGATGGCACAGCCCCTGGGCAGCTGTGCACAGCTGGCAGGCAGTGGTGCTAGCGTTTGCCAGCTAGCTGGCCAAGTGGAAAATGGGTATTTGTAGGTACAAGCCCTTTGATTTTCCACTGGGAGAAGAACACAGGCAAAGATGGGAGCGTAAATCAGAGCTCACTGATACGGATCCAAGAAGGCTTCCAGATCAATATTTAAAAGAGTAAGCTAGCAAAGGAAAACCGCGTTTCCTTGCTATCCATCAGCTCTGCACACAAGTCCTTATCTCATCTATCTGCTGCCTCCTCCCAGGCTTCTCTTTCCAAATCTGCAGCACCATCTAGCCCTCTAATCATTTCGGGGTCTTCTACAAGGGAAGAATCAGGGCTTTTGGCATCCAACAGTGAGACCACTTCGCACTACTTACTCATGTACAGGAGGCCTGGGAATGAAATGAGGATAAGAGATGCTGGCAGTGTGTTGCTCCGGCACAGAAGGGTCACTACTAGCACAGCTGGTGGAATTTACTGCAATCCACTGGGAAAGACTGGGCAATGGATTATGACCAAGTTGGTTAAAAGGGTTCCCCCAGCTTTGCCTGGAATTTCCTACACTCCTAGCAGGCAGCTGAGATTTCCTCCTTGCACCCTGGTAGCTCCAGGTAAGGAACTGCTAGTCATTCTCCTGTTTGCTTTAGTAATTGCTGAAGTCAGGAAAAGAAAACATTTGGATGTTATTAAAAGGGTCACTGCATTGTTAAATGTCAGCACTGGCTGGAACAGCTACAGCTGTTTTAGCCTTTTGGGAAAATCACCCTTGGTGTCAGAGCTACTGTCCCTCTGCTGAACTGGGGTGTTGCTACCTACAGTAATATTACAGCAGAAAAAAACACCTCTAAAATCTACTCAAAAATGAAGGATATGTGAACCTAGCAGGCAGCTTTCATTTTACACAGTTTGCCTTTGCCTACTGGGCCAGGGATTTGTAGCTGAAATGCCATCAGTACTTGCTAGGCTCTTATCTCTCTGGTGTGCTGAGATAGCACCTGATTGCCATAGTATCTGAGCATCTAACTGCCTGTGATGTATTCATCCCCGTAGCGAGCCTGGGGATAGGTGAGTGCTATTATCTTCCTTGTACAGACTGGGAATGCTTCACTATGGCCTAGATCCTCACTTCGAGGTACAGCGATATTGAGAACAATATTTATTTATTAAAAATGTAATTGTTTGTGGTTGGATGGGCATGAAATTCATCTCACCTACCTTCATATAGCTGTCTCCATAGGTGCTGGCTGTCAGTCCTTGTGTACCTGGAGAGAATGGAGCACTTCTAAGGTGTGGAGCAGCTCAGTCAGTTGTGGTTACCCAAAACAGCCCACATGAATATTGGGCTGTGTCTACCATCAAGGTAGGACTGACATCTACCTTAAAAATACCTAAAGCTGGGTAAGATGAATGCCTTTGACATTACTTGAAGTAACAATTAGAGGTATTCCTTGGAGATTTTAGGTCTAAGTGACTTACTTAGAGCAGGTTGATGGCCAGAGTTAACTCCTTGCAGACAGTAGATCCCTTGCCGCTAGGCTGTCATAGAATCCCAGAATCATTAAGGCTGGAAAAGCCCTCCAAGATCATCTGGTCCAACCGTCCCCCTACCACCACCATCACCCACTAACCCATGTCCCTAAGCACCACGTCCAACCTTTCCTTGAACACCCCCAGGGACGGTGACTCCACCACCTCCCTGGGCAACCCGTCCCAATGCCCAATTGTCCTTCATGACCGCGGTGCCTGCTCAGATGGGATGAGTTGCTCTTTGGAAGTATGTTTTCATACCATTGTCTGATAAAGAGTAGCTTAATTTAGAGGCCTAACTTTAAGGTGGGAAGTTTACTTTAATTAGATAGCAAGCTCAACTTACACATGTTCTTCTCTTCCTAGAGGTCACTCCTCATGCTATCAAGTTCATGGTGGCCTCTTCTTGCAAGTGTTTTTGGGCACTGTTCTGACACAAGAATAGTGAAGGACAGCTGTGTGATGGTGGGTGGAGGGTTCATTTGTGCAGATGTGTGCGGTGCGTATTTGTATGAGAACTTTGATGTCATTCAGGCAAGCTTTCCCAGGCAGCAAACTTCATATTTATGTGCAAATGAGGAGACAGTCACACCGAACTGGAGGCAGAGGATGTTAATGAATGTTCTTCTAGGCTTTAAGGAAAAGATATTGCCCAATGCTGTGGAAAATTAAAATTTGTTTCTAATATGTATGGTAAATTTAATGCTAAAGACCAAAGATAAATGGGAAGGGAGTTTAATCCGAGCTGACCCCATTTTTGCTGGAATGTCATTTGCTATGGTTTTTGCTCCCTCTCTGAAAGCAAGACACACACTAATTAGTTCTCGCATTCTGCACATAAATTATTGCTCCCAAACATTTAAAGTAGAAAGTAAGGGATGCTGGGAAAGGCACTGAGGGAACTGTCCCAAATCCACAGAGGGTTTGCGTGTAATCATAAATCGAAGGAGTGATGCTGTAAGGGCCACTAACAGCTGTCAGGAGGAAGCTGATGGCCTCTGAGTGTGTTTAATGGCTTGTTGAGGTTGCTGCTGACAGATGTGGTAGCAATAGGATAAATGGGATTAAATTCACTTCAGGATGGAAAGATCTCCCTAACTAAAGAGGATCTGAACTGTACAGGGCTTGGCGGGTCTTAAGGTTCCTTGAGATGGACCCAACTTGCAGCTTTTCAAAACTTTTCTTGTATCCCATACACACAGATACAAGGATCCCTTTTTGCATTCACTCGTATGATCACCTAAACCGATCCAGCTATCTGAAAGGGTGACTTGCAAAACTATCTTGCAGAGCATAAGATGAAACCAGACCCCTTCTAGGCTTTATACTTAGCAGAACAGATTCAGAAATGACATGGATTAGGAAGTTGCCTAGAAAAAGATTGGAGTTTGAGCTTTATCTTCCTTAAATAGTTCCTGATGGCATTCAAGAAAGTTGTTCTGACACCCTGGGTTTTCAGACCTCTGCTGAGAGCCAGGGGACAGGTTCTTCTGAGGCACTGAACTTGCACAGCTCAGTAAAATGCAAAGGGCAGCTAAAACTGAACTCCAAATGGCATCTCAAACATCGATGCACTGCATCCAAAACAGCGCGCCCGGCACCGAACCACCGCATCTGTCGCACCAACCTTCTACCACCTGTTCCCTTGTCAGCCGTTCAGTTCTCCTGGCCGGTGAGATGGAGATGAGCCTGTCTTCGTCTGACGGGGGCTTGACGGAAACTCGCCAGCAGATGATCAAAGGTTAGAGTTCAGCTGAAAGGCCTTAAAACTTGTCACAGGGAGGTTCGGGGCCCTCTGTGTCCTGTCGATGGAATTTCATTAGCTTGTAACTGTGACAGGTTATAATCAACCTGTCCAATTTTAATCTCTTCAGCAGCTATGCTGCAGATTTTTAATTTTTAATTTTTTAAATCATTTGCTTTATTTAAATTGTGAATGTGCCCTGCTGAAAGAGAAGCCTCCCTAGCACCTTTCCTCCAAGCAGCTGGAGAAATTCCCCCCACAGTTGGCCAGCAAGTGACGTGTTGAAATGTTGGTGCAGAAGAGACAGGTGTTAAGGGAAGGTGGCTCACCACAAAGGGTTAATTACTCTTTCGTGGACTACCTGCCAGAAATGGCATTAAACAGTCAGGCTGTTTAATATCTCACAGGAGCTACAAAGTGTAAGCTTGCTTTAGCCCCTGATGCAAAATTTGTCGCTCTAGGAGCTAGAAAAAGGTTGGCTGTGCTTGGCAAGAAGGACCCTGTCCCAGGAGAGCTCTCAGCTGGAGCACAAACCCTTGCAGAGAACACAGGAACCCCACTCAGGCACAGGAGGTGTTTCAAGGACTTCACTGGGGCCACTGGGCGAAGGGACAGGAAACCTCAGGCACCCCAATTTCATGAGTGAGACATCACATTTCAGTTAAAAATAGCTTTAGAACTAATTAGAATTGCTTTCTCTCCTCCATATGACTTTTTGGGGAGACTATGCTTTGGGAAGACTTTTTGGTCATTTTTGCTTGCTTGTCCTTCCTCTGTGGCCATCCTACAAGCAGATATTTTTAAGCAGCCATGCGAGTCTAGGTCTAACTATTGCATGACTTTTCCTCCCTGGAAAGAAAAGACGATAAATCCAGTAGTGCTTTGGTGCAACGTGTCCCCACTTGAGCTCAGCCCCCTGCTCACTGAGGTGAGAGCAGAGGGGCTGGGGGATGAGGGCAGTGACCAAGCCCCAGCTGCCCACGACCTCTGCGTGCATCCCCTTGGTGCCAGTTGCTCATAAATCCCCTTGGTGTCCTGGCGAGAAGTGCCAGCTCTCCGGGACACAGCTTTGCAAGTGATGATCTGGAACTGTCCATCATCATTACAGTGCTTTGCTTCCAAAACCCAGTCTGACGGAAGCATTTTGTTCTGGGGGCAAGGAGATGATCTGAGAGGACATCTCCTCGGGGCTCACCGTGGCTGTTCCCATCCCTGGTGTGGCGAAGCTGGATTGCGCTCTATGCAAATGGAAGTGAATAATTCAGCATTCCCCCCTTTTTGGAAGACATTTGCTGGCTGCGGGAGGTGGAGGCACGCGGGATGTACCAGGACACTGCTTCAAATGGCAGAGAGAGCAAGGGAAACCAGCACGACCCTACGGTTTTTATACCAGTATAATTACCTCTTCTGGGCATGCAGGATATTTTTAGCTTGCTTGCCTGAGGAAATTAAGCTCATATGATCATGTAATGAACGCGTGTGCATTTCTGCATGTTTATTTTGACCTTAATAATTTTTGAACCCATTGGCGCTTTCAAGCAGATTTGATGGGGGAGGAAAAGCAGTCTTGGATACAAATAAGTTTTTATACATACTGTGAAAACTGGCCAGGTGAAGGAGAGAGAGCCTGTAAATGCTCCAACTCAGCATTTATTGCCCGAAAAACAGGCCGCAGTGTGGGCTTCTGCCTTACCAGCCATCAAAGACTCCACACCAGGGGAGAGGATTTAGAAAAATCCATTCAAACTGCAGGAAAAGATGTGATCGGAGCCCGCAATCAAGCATGAAATGCAGATCTTAGGGAAAGCAGGCTTTGTTATTTCTGGTGCTGATGGGACTGCATCTTAACTGCTTATTAGTTGTACCAGCACAAAGGCAAGCGTGGATTTGGTTAGAAGGTAGAAAGTCGGTGCTCAGCAGCACAGCATGCTCCTCTTCCCCTAATAAGTGCATTTTTGTCAACGAGGCTGCTTTCTGCACTCAGGGAGTTAATGCTGCTCCACTTTGGGGCATAAATAGGGCTTAAAGGCCCTGAGTGCCTCACGTGGAGACTTCAGCTGGGGTGAACCAAAACAGCCGCTGGATTTGGTTCTCTGCGGTACTAGCAGTGACACAGAATAGGGCTGGAGAAGGGACTTCTTGTGGCAAAACTCTGCAAATCCTCTGTGCTGTTCTTCCTCGGAGACTGCAATGGAGCCAGGCTGCTGCCTCCAGCATAGGTTACAGACCGGGCGTGCTCAGCTCCTGGGAGCTTTCCAGAGCAACACCTCCCCAAATTCGTTACCTCAGGACCAAACCCCACGGCCACCAGGCTTCTCCCCCAGGTTTGTCTCAAGAGGCATATCCATGATAAGTAACGTGTTCTTCAAACATGCATGGGAGCACTCTTATAATTAATGCAGTCTTAATTCCATCCAGCATAATCCACATCGAAGTTTAATACAGTTTTGCAAATCCTTCGGAAATTCTGGCTTTTGCTTAATTCAGATTAATTCACCGGAGAGTCCCTGCATGGACAAGCCTTCAGAGAAGCCTGGCAGCAGCCGAGGTTTGGCAAGTTTTACTCACAGGGACAAAGTGGTTGGAGTTGGCCAAGAGGGGTTTTGTTTACCCTCTTTCATGCCACAGTGCATACTCCTGGCTAAGTGCTGGGCAAGCAACAGTACAGCTGCATGCGATCCCTGCCAGCCTCCCCATCCTCACATCCAGCCCCGATTAAAGCATCAGCCCCCACCTGAGATAACTGGGTTGTTTGGCTGCCCAAAACCCCCAGAGCAGCTGGGGTATGGGAAATGATGCTGCGCTCTCAGCATGGCGAGCCAATCCGCCCAGCAAAGCCACGAGCCCTCCGAGGGGACAAAGCTGCCATAAAACCCAATGTCTGCATCTTGCTAGAGGGGATTTCATGGAGAGATGCTGCAGGTCCCAACCCAGAAACAATGGCATCTCCAAAGAAACAAGCCCCTCTGCAGGGCAAGGTTTCTTTTCCCAAGGCTCACCTCTCCCAGGTCTGCGAGATGATCGGTGATACCTTTACAGCTTTACGGAGTGCCTTTAATTAACGGCCCTGCAAGGCTCTGTAAGTCTGTGTTAGCACAGCACTATGCATCCTAACAAAACAGCCCGAGAGCCCATAAACACATCTTTTCCCATCAGCTTGCCAGCTTATAGCAGCTGGAATTAAACTGATGCCAACACAATGACTCCGAGATCATTAAAGCTTTCCCAGACAAAAGGACTATATCTCAAGGGTCTACTTGCCATAAACAAGCTGGGTGAAAACAGCAGGAAATATTGAGGAATAATATCCTTGTGAACAAAGTCCTGCTCTGCTGAAACGTGCCAGAGGGAATTGGGGCAGATGGCTGAACAAATCCTCCACAGGGCTGTAAACCAACGCAGCCTGGGTATGGGGCTGGGGGCGGCGTTGTGCGAAGATGGGCTCAACACCTGCAGCTTCCAGTGGTTTCTGGAGAAAAAAAACACCAAAAAACAGCTTCTGCAGGTGCACAGGACTCTGGAAACACCATAGCATCCTGACTTAGCTGGTGCTTATACCGAGGCAATGGTGGGGGGGCCCACATGTAGTCAGTAGGAGAGGGGAAGCAGAAGCCATGGACAGCGGCTCCCCATCATCCTAGGACCTTCCGGAGCTACCAGGTGCTCAGATCAAGGCACAAAACCCCATGGATGTGATATGCATTAGCATCATTGCTTTCCAAAGTGAAATTCAGAGTACATTTCTTCATGTTGAGTCCCTGAGTGGGTGGGGATAGGACCAAGGTGCTCAGAGGTGAAGTTGCTTGGAATGAAACTGGAAGAGATGTAAAAAATGGGGAGGAAGTCCCAGACTTCAACACCATATCCAACATAGAGTTTATTTGTCACATCAAGTGTTGTGCTCCTGTTGGGTTGCTGATCCACTTTGAAATGTTGTTTGCTTTCTCCAAGAAGGTTGAATCCTAAATGACAAATGTAATCACAAAACATAATGTGAAAAAATCATTTTGAAAACACAAAACAAATGTGATTTTGGGGTCTTGTCCAGCATTTTCATCTGCCAAAACAGTTGAATCCATCCTGATGTGAATCCAATGAAGAGTTCCCATCCCTAATGCCAACTTTTGGGAGAGGCTTTTGATAAGCAAATTACAGATTGATGTCTGCTGCATCTACCATGCCCTGCCTGAGAACTCCTGAAATTGGGGAAAAGTTTTTGTATTCAAAACTCAACAAACGATGTTCTCGGTCAGCTATGGTGATGCCTGTAAGTTGGATGTGCAATTCCCACTGCGGATTTAGGTTCGCCTACATTGTCCTTGCCTACTCCCCAACTTCAACACCTCTTTTAAGATGGAGAAATCCTCTCCCTGGAGGTGCTGTTGAACCATGCATCCCAGTAGCCGTCTATATGGCAGACTACCCAGGCTCTTCATGCCCTGAGCCACTTGGGTATGTGGCAGTACCACACAAGTGCTGCCACAGAGGGTGGCTCACCCAAGCTACGCACAGCTGCAGAGAGTCCAGGCATTTTCCTAATGGCTCGGCTAATTCTGCAGTGCCCAGCACATGAAGGACCTGCCTGCTTCCTCCATGGCTCCAAAGAGTGAATTAAACGATACGATGAAACATATTACATTTGCATCTGGCTCAAAGGGAACATAACAGCATTAGGCAGCCCTGGTGCTCATTAAATGCCTCTGACTAGAAGGATGTAATGAACCAGTTTTATTACAATAGTAATTTCTTCCTATCACATTTGGTGGTTATATATTCATGGGGGATGCAGGGAAGGGAGGTAGATCAGTACAGACTGGTGCATTAAGATATATTGCATGTGGAAAAGTTGACACCAGAGCATGTGGCTGACAGATAGGAGAGAGGCAAGCAGACAGCAGAATATCCCCAAGTCCATTATAACTCCATCAAACTGACCTTTACAAAATATATATGAGAACAATAAAAAGGGACCTTCCTGGCTTTGGATGCAGCAGTGGCACCGAAGGTGGTTTAATGCCCTGTGTGCTCCTCATCTCCCAGCACCTCGGTGTCCTGGGCTGACCGGGGGGGCTGCACATCCTGCGGGGTGTTCGGGCATTGCAGAGCTTCTGGATGCTGCAGGACCATGCAGGAAGAGCCAGCAGCATGGCACCAATCCTGCCAGGAGCCATGGCAGGGGATGCTGCATGCATGGGATGCTGCAGGCACAGATGGAGGCACTCACGGCTCTCCCCTCCAAGTCCAGGCTGTAACCAAGGTAAGTTTTCTAAATTTGTACAAAGAGAAAATCCATGATTAATAGTAGCTCTAATAAATGGCTAATCAATTTATATAGGTTGCTATAGAGTCCAATAAATCAAAACCAGGTTGCTTATAACCATGGCTTATAGCCATCTTATAATACCTTCCACTGATGTGCTTATAATAATCTGTAACATCCGCTACTGCTGTCGGTAACTCATTTAAAACACCCGTTAGTATTTTTTTAACCTGCTAAAAGCACAGGGTGAGTAAATATTCCTCAATACCTGTAAGCCACGTGACCTTTCATGGTTGCAAATCTGGGGCTGAATCAATGCCCATCAAAGGCGAGAAAGGACTGCTGTGGCCTGCAAAAGGAACTGGAAACATGCTATAATCACAGGAAAGGTGACACTGAGACAGACTCAAGTCCTTTCTTGTCTGAGAGGCCAGAAGAGGATGCCTCGGAGGAAGGGCATTGCAAAGAGGGCAGCCAGATTGCCCTGCTCCATTTCTCCACCTTGCAGCAATTACAGAGCTGGTGTTTGCAGGGAGCTGAAGGTTGTATTCAGGTCCTCGAGGCCAACAGCCGTGGGTGCATTTATCCCTTGTGAAGGTGCCTTACCCCTGCTTTTGCAGGATTGCAGAGTGGTTGAGCCTGGAGCCCAACTGCTCCAGCCCTCACTCAAGCAGAGCCACCTTGCTTTAGGTGATTAAAGCGTCACCCTTTCATCTATTTTGCCTCTGACCCTGCAGCTATACATTCCATTTTGTAATCACAGAGCACGGGAAAAGCACAATTAAGTTAACATTTATCCAACTAGACACATACAGACACACGGAAATGTCTTTCTCAGAACCCCGATTTGGCCATGAGCGCCGGGAGCGGTGGCATTTTGCAGCCCAGACACTGCAGCTGGGTGCAGCTGCCCCCGGGAAGCCTGGGGCTGTGTGCCCAGCCTGCGAGGACAGCCCTTTTCCAAGGGAGAAATAGGAGCTTAGCATCAAATTCAGCCCTTAGAGGACCTACACCAGAATTTCTGTTCTTCTCCAGCACCTCTGTTTTCAAAGCCTTCATGACAGCAGAGAATAATGAGAAATTAAAAAACCTGTGAGCCTGGGTGTTTTAAGAGCCCACAGCCAGTAGGTTTTGCATTTTTGCTATTCCAACATATATACATTTTTTTTCTTTCTGATTTGACTCATGCAACTCTTTGGAAGAAGCCCCATCTGCTAAATATAGCCTGGAACCTGTAGCTGCCTGGAAAGAGGAGTGTGGTGATTTCTGAAAAACTCAAGCCTATAAAAGCTGACACACAGCCCCTCACACTCTGTAAAAACCATCTCCTGGTGGATTTATTAGTCTTAAGCAACAGCAGTTGGTCTGAAAAGAAAATGTATTTAACCTTTCTTTTTAATTGTCGCACTGTTAACCTGTCAGTTCTACATGGGGCTGTTAATAATTCTGCTTTAAACGTCTCAAAAGGAACTTTCATGTTTAAATATTAAACATTAAAACTTGGGTACAGTTAGAAAAGAATTGATACAGCACTTTTGGTAGTAATGTGTCTCAATCCAAAGTCTGCTGGAGTGCCTGGGAATTGTCACGCTGAATTAAACAGGCCCAGACATGGGGTAGGCTGCAAATCCAGATCCTGGGGGCAAATCCTGGGAGCTTTAAGCAGGGTGAATAATAGGGGCTTAGCCTCGAAAAGGACCGAGTTGTACCTTTAGAGCTGGTCTTCATCTGCACCTTAAGGTAAAATGCTCAGTGAGGGGGAGAGAATTAATTAATTGGGCTCAGCTAACGAAAATTTAACTAGCTGCAGCAAAATAGAAGTGAAAGCACAAAGTAACAGGGCTCTAAAGGAGGTTTTAGCTTGGAATCAGCTCCAAGTTTCTTCACAGCCATGTGTCATGCATTAAAGGCCATATTGTTTTTGTCTTCACTCTGATTTTAATCTTTTTTTTTTTTTTTTTTCCAAGTATGTTTTGAGATCTACCCTGACTCATCCCAGTTTGTTTCCGTGTCGGCCAGCCCACAGAGCGGGAAGTGCCAGCATGGGCAGGAGGGGACAGGGACCTTCACAGCCTGCTTTGAGGGGGGGATGGAGCAGCCATACGGGATCCACCAAACCTCTCAGATGGCCACAGGCACAGCGAGCTGCTGCCTGCAACACCCCAGCAATGCCCTACAGCCTGGTGGGTCAGACCTTGGGCATAAATCCCTCCAGAGGCTGCAAACTGCAGCCAAGGAGGGGATTTAGGCTCTTACTGGGTCACTGCCAGAGCTGGCTGTGTCCAGGGCTTCCCCCTCGCTGACACTGGGGGCTGAGGCTTTCTAGATCCCCTTGTGGACAGTCCCCCCTAGAAGGATTAAGCATTAAAAGGGCTGGAGAGATGGAGCGTGTAACTTGGGCACCGGCTGGGAAAACAGGGTTACAGCTCCTTAAACCCAGGCGTATCACATGTCACTCACACTTTTCTTTTTGCAGGCAGGGGTGGAAAGGTTAATGAGCTCACCCAGGGCTGTGATGAGCTTTGTTGGCAAGAGGAGAGCCTCCAAAGGCCTGGGGTGGAGTGCTCCAGCACAGGGTGGACCCTCAGCCCCTCTCGGTCCCTGCCCAGCGGGGAAGAGCCCTCAGGAGCTCAGGCACAAGCAAGACTCGTTCCTCTCTCCTTTGCTGCATAGCTTGGGTCTGGCTCTAATAGCAAAATGATGGCTGCAATCCTGTATCCTGAAAAACCAAAGGGATTTTCCAGGACTGGGAAACTCCCTGGGACAGTAGCAATGGCAGGGGCAGAGCTTTTCAGCACTAGAGAAGAGCGTAGCAGAAACCAGCCACGCAGGGAAGGCAGGTCTGCAGTGTTGCCGCCGCACTACGGGGAAGTGTGACACGTGGGCGTACCCTTAATTCGCGAGCGTTTCCACCCCGATGTGCTGCGAGCCGGGGACAGCAGGGAGCTGGGTGCGTGGTGTCTGCGCGGCAAAGGGGTGCAGCGAGGTGTTACAAACGCCGCCTTCCCCTCCCTGCTGGCTGCCTGCTCTAAGGGCTTTAAGAAGCAGAGTCAGTGCAAGCCCCCAGTTCTGATTCCCACCGTAGTGCTGCTGGTGCTTACATGCATTTGGGCAGAGAGCTTGCTTCATCCTCCAGCCCTGCTGCAGCTTTCATGCTTGCTGTAGCCAGCTTGTGAGCATCCATGCACTTGCAGAGCTGCCTCAGCACCCTGGTCTTGAGCTGCTGCTCCAGTTTGTGCTTTGCTGGTGCAAGCAGTGGTTGGAGAAGCCCACAGTGGCTGTGTGATGGCTCTGCCTTGGTGGCATCTCCCTGCTTCCCTTGGCAGGAGTGCGACAACAAGGGGACAGCCGCTGTCTCAGTGCCATCTGCCAGGTGAGCCCTACCGAGCCCAGGTACAAACTCCCTGAGACTCCCTGAGTCTGGCCATGACATCGTGGACCACTCGGAGAAAGCTGATAGCCATGCCCATTTCACGTCTTGGTCCTTTCTGTCATGATGCTTTCAGCAATGTGGGACGCCGTGGGGCAAATTCAGTGGTGCTGGCTAAGTTGGCATAATTTAGAGCCTCTCAGCTTCACTAAGGCTCCCTGGGCACTCCGTACACCCTGCCTGCTGATGCATAAAGCTACCTAAATAAGTGTAATTTATGAACCGAGGAAAAGGTGCTAGTTAAAAAACCTCCCAGCCTAACATAACCTCTAAGTGAGGAGAGGGAGAGGAAGGGGAGCCTTGGCTTTATGCCCCATAGAACAGCATCTCCGAATTTGGCCCTGGGCCTCAAAGCTTTTAAAAAGAGAGAGCAATTTCAGTTTGTAGGAGGTCATATGTGGTCTTGTGCACCTCTCCCCTACTTTGTTTGAGAGTCCTGGCCCAAGCAAGGCACATCCGAGCAAGCTCAGGAGCGAAGCTGTTGGGGAGGCAGTGCCGGCTGTTGGTGCTGAACAAGCTGATTTTCCACCTGTGGCTCCCACCCTGCGTGTTTGCACCTCTACAAAGCAGAGATAAAACAAGGCCCTTCCACTTGGTAACTGCTCCACACGAATGCACCTGCCCAGCGATGAAGCAACTGCCCCTTTGCCTCCCGGCTGTTAAGCACACCCCAGCTCACTGTCTTTTTCTCACTTTGACGCTCCTTTTATGCACAAGACAGGCTGTTTTCCAACCAGGCGGCTCCTGCTGGATCAGGAACATGTGGATTTATTGCCATCAATACTTTGCAGTGACCTGAATATTTCCAAACTTGTGTCATCCTGCCCGGCACACACTTAGTGCTTAATTGTCGCTAGAGGCACTGCTAATATCGACACTCTGTGACCTGTCTGCAACCCAGGCCAGTCGATACGGCCGTGATGAGCGCTGGTATGGGAAGTGCCATTGCTGATGCCTGGCTGATAACATTATGTGCCTGTGACATGTGAATCAACCGCAGGGTAAGTGAGCTGATTTAGAATATAATGAATAAATATCCTCGGGTTTGAGGAGGGGATGCTGTCAAAGGCTTTCTAAAAATAGTCGGTAATTGGCTTTGTATTAGGCTTATTATTGCCTCTGATGGTCTCTCAGAAGTTTTGAAACTGCAGATTCCTCCCTGGGCATATCCGTGTGCTCCAGAGCCAAGCCCTCAAGGCACAGTGCTGTGTCTTGGGGCTGCAAAAGCCTGTCAGAGGATAACTGTTGGCACTGGGCAATTCCCCACTGTGCAGGATGCAAACAAAACTCCTTAAAAACATGTCTGGAAGTGCTGTCCCCTGGTGTTCAGGCACTTGCTTGGTTCATCTCTGAAACAAACCTGGCTTTCCGTGCATGGAACAGCTTTCACTACAGGAACAACACTGCCCCGTTCCCTCCAGAGCAGGTTCTCTGGCTCCTGCACCTCCTGGAGTCCTCACACCCCTTAGAGATGCTGGGCAGCTACGAGTGCACATGGTCCTTCCAAGAACATCCCATGAACAGGCCACTGCCCGTAAAATAACACATTACTATTAACTGTCTAAGGGCAGTTTGCTGGGGGCAAATCTCCTGTGTGATGCCTGTTTACTGGAGTTATGAAGGGGGAGAGGGGGTAGCATCCCTGTCCGCCACCACAGCCATCCCACTGCCTGCTGTATCACTGCTGTGGTGCAAATGAGCTTACGTGCTTACATCTGCACAAGGCTAACAGCCTGTTCTCATCTGGTTCCTGGTGTCACCTCTTTGGCAGCCCCTCGCAGGCTGACGGCACTGTCAGAGCTGATGCTGCTCCCTGGGAAGGTTTCAGATGTCCCCTCCTGCTCCACAGGTGAGTGCTGCTCCACGCAGACCCTCGGCAGACACGGCTCGGTGGGATTTGCAAACTGCAGGCTTCAGATAGCAATCACCTCCCTGCGGCCGAGCAGGGATGCTGCAAGGATGCTGCTAAGCAGTCGCACTCAGATTTTTGTGTAGCCCCACAGAAAGACCAAGTCCTACCTTGTGCTTTCATGCAGAAGCTGCTTTTTTTCTTAGATCCGTTGTCAGCTTCTTCGGGACGTGCAGAGCTGAAGGGGGACTTGTAATCTTCAGGGGCAGAATTCAGGAGCATTCACCCTCTTTAATGCAAGTTGCCTCTAAAAGACCCTTTAAAAGGCACAAGCCCTTAAGTTATCCACAGGCAGTATCCGAAAGGCATAAAATACATCAGAAATCACACCCAAAACGTAAGAGTGCTTGCTGTCTGTGGAAGAGGCTGGATGGGTGCAGCTTCTCAGACAGCGCTGGGCACACCAGCATCATGGGCTGGTTTGCAGCCACAGCGAGTTGTGGAGGAGAAGCTCCTGCAAACCAACTTGAACCTCCTGGATGCCCCAGGCTGAGCAGCCTTTTCCAGCTCAGTCCAAACCATAAAGGCAGCGACGTCCCCTCCTCACCCCACCTGAAGCCACGCCGCTGTCTTCTGCTCTGTGATCAAGCTCCCGCTGCCTTTGATCAGATTTAGATGAGGTGTTTCTTCTGCCACCTCCTGCATGAAAGCACACACGTATCTTTAAGCACATGTGGAGGAAAGCCTTGAGTGCTACAATTCACCCAAATCATCATGATTCCTTTTATTTTTACATTAAATGTTTTTGCTTTATGAAAGGAATAAAAGAACTATAACAACCACAACGAAATAAGAAAGTGAATGCCCAGAGGTAACTACAATATAAAATCATATTCATCATATCATAATATTTTACATTTGCTTGTTTTATGTGGATTAAAAACCCCGCAACACACAGTCTAGCAGCAGCAAGGAAAGCAGCAGGAGAGGAAGGGCAAGGAGGGAAAAGCAATGTGCATGCCCAGAGGACTGGGGCCTGCAAAAAAGAGTCTCTGGCTCAAGCAAGCCAGAATTGAATCCGACTCAAAGTTTTGCACCAAGCGGGTGGCCCTGCCTGATCTTTGGCCCCCTCCTTGGCCATGGCCACTTGTCCAAATGTGTCTGCTCTGCTTGCAACCAGCCACTTCGTAGCATGAGCAATGTGGCCACGGCAGCAGGGCACGAGCTAAAGGCAGCGTCCCCCTCCAACACCCTCTTACAAGGCTGCCAGCACCAGGTTGGGCGGCTGTTGAATTAAGGGGGAGAGAGCGGAACAAATGGCGTGGGATGCAGGGCATTCTTCATCTCCTGAAAGGCTTCAGACCAAGATTAAATGCCTTCCTGGAAGCTGTCTTTTAATAACATGTGCTGGACGAGGTGCAGCAGTGGAGAGCCTTGCATTAAGTAGCCTCTTACACAGGGGCTGGAGGAGATGCTCGGATGGTCTGAGCATCTCGGGATGCAGCAGCATTTATTTACCTGCTCCCTGATGCCATGGGGGCAGCAGGGAATGGGCAGGGTGTGGGCACTCTCCATTGCCTGAGTGGGAAGTTTGGGTGCTCTGAGCAACAGCTGAAAAATATTCTCCAAATTCCTTCTGTTTTCCATTCAGCCTGTCTTTGGCTGCAAGAAGTTTGGCGATTTCCTTGGTGGTACCATTCCCATGTGGTGGCACAGGGGTTTGCCAGCCAAACACTGAGCACTGGGGCTCAGCAGCTCCCGAGGTGTCTTTGTCCAAAAGAACTGCTAAAATCCTACCTTCTTGTTTGTGAGAACTGGGGCATGTTTGCTTCTGGAAGGGAAGGGACTAAACAAAGATGATCTTGGTCCTCAGTGTCCTCAGCTGTGGCAGCCGCGGAGGCAGGTTTGGTGTTTGGAGGACAGCACAGTCACTTCGAGTTCAAGAAAGCAACTTCCACCAACTGCAGGTCGCATGCCTTCTCCTGCATAAAATCCAACCTGACATTTACTACCCTTCTTACAATGCTTTTAAATTTATTTCCAGATGCTTCCAAAGAACGTTTTAAATTATCCATATGCCATCTGTCACATGTGGCATACAGACAGCGCACTGTCTTTGTGTTCTGTAGGGCAGGTCAGAACAATGCTTTGTTTGTCTGAAATGAGTCTGGGTGGCAAAAAAAATAAAAATCTGCTGCATGTTGATATCATTGTGCAACTTCTACAGCCAGAGCTTTTGCAATGACAGTTTGCAAACATGGTGCTAACATTAATTAATCATTAGAGCCTTCCTGCTGTGCAAGCATGCACGTAAAACTGCAACATGAACTGCAACCTGGAACGGGACAAATGATCTTCCAGTCCCCCTAGGGAGGTCTCAACAAAATTAAACGCCCACATCTGACCGTGCAGGATGTGGTGGGTTGCTCTTCTCCCCCACCCACAACTCACATTTCAGAGAGAATAACAACACTTCGTTGCTCTCGCCCTTGCCCTTGCCCTTCTGTACTTTTATTTCTTTCTTTTCCACTGCACTATTAGGATGAATTCCCAGCCCTGCAGATATAACAAACTGTGAAACTCCTCGTGGACCTGAACTCTCTCTCGAGTAATTAAGAGAAGACACTTTCCATCCCCAGCTACATCTCTTTTGTGTCTTACCAAGCTGCTGGGACAAGATTTTCCATTTTTCCATTGTCCTGGCTTCAGCTGAGATAGTTAATTTTCTTCATAGTGGCTGGTATGCTGCTGTATTTTGGATTTAGGACAAAAATAAGGCTGATAACACACCGATGCTGCAGTTGTTGCAGAGCAGTGCTTACACCAAGCCAAGCACCTTTCAGCTTCTCATACCTCCCTGCCAGCGAGGAGGCCGGGTGTGTACAAGGAGCTGGGAGAGGACAGAACCAGGACAGCTGACCCCAAATGCCACAGGGATGTCCCATGCCATGTGGCATCATGTGGGACAATAAAACTGTCTGGGGAGGGAGGTGGTTGCTGCTCAGGGTCTGGCTGGGCATCATTTGACAGGTGGTGAGCAATTACATTGTGCATCACTTGCTTTATTATTATTATTATTACTATTACTATTACTATTACTATTACTATTACTATTACTATTACTATTACTATGACTATTTTCCCTTTCTTCTCTTTCCTATTAGACTGTCTCTATCTCAACCCACCAGTGTTACCTTTTTCCAATTCTCTTCCCCATCCCACTGTGGGGGCAGCGAGCAGCCGGTGCTTGGTGCTTTGCTACCTGCTTAAACCACAGCACTCACTTGGAGCACGTAACGACCCGGTGCTGGTCCCGGAGCCTTTCTGTGCCCCGTATCTGCTGGATGATTGCAGCAGGGGTGCCACGTGCATGGGCTGCTCGGTGGCTGGACTCAGGCTTTGCAGCTCCCCAGGGGCACCTCGCTAGCAGATCTATTTAATCTCTTCCTACAATCCCTGGTCCCTGTCTGAGACGCCACAAGGCCACCTTCACGTCTCTAAATTCAGATCTCTCTACCTGTTTGCTTTCTATAGCTCCACGTTACTCTACAAAATGAGCCCAGCATTTTCCCAAGACCTCCTGCTCCCAATTGAATTACTGCAGCTCTGGACCTCTCATGCTGGTCCTGTTTCACGCTTATTGCTCGGGAGCTTGGCTGCAGTGACTTCACTGAGGGCATATTTAGCACAGCTCTGTTTCCCTTTTCTGTCACAAAACTATGAAGATAAGGTTTCATTACCTGTGTGTTCACAATGCAATGAAACATTTACCTAAAACAAGCAGGGTGTTCAGAGGGAACGGCCCTGACAAAAAGCACAAATGAGCTCTGCTCGGTATGCTGCCTCCTTTAACTCGCCAATACCTGGCAGCACAGAGCTCGCTCCCTTGCGCTTTCTTAGGGGAATCAATCTGGCAATTAGACCATTCTTAAGGACAGAAAGGAAATGACATGTTGTGGAAGAAAAGGTGGATATTTGGATTTGATATCTGTCTCTAGCTCTGTGCTCAAGACGAAAGAGAGATGAAAGCATCTCCACGAGCGTCCCTCTGTGGACATGCTGATGGGCGCCCTATCCGCTGGGGATTTTGGCTTCTCCCCTGCCTTACAAACCTGCAGCAGGGTTTTGTGAAGCTATTTTAAACATGCTAATTGCTTCTGGTGCTCTTCACCCTGTGAAAACGAGTGTGTTTAAGCTGCCAAGCCTCCTGGGTCACATCCGTGTCTCCTAAGTGCTGGAGAGCATCGGGGAATGCAGTTTTTCACCCGTGCTGCCCTGGCATCTCCCTGCTGACCGCTTCGCCCCGACTTCCAGCTGCCCTTGTCCTCCTGCCCAGCTGGAACCTTGCAGAGCCACCAAGGGGCAATCTGCAAAAAGACAACTCAGCATCTCTGTGCAGGTTTGCTGTGCTCAAAGTTAGGGTGGTTTGGTAGAAGGGCACTGTGTCCTTGCTCAGGGCAAAGCAGAGGACATCAGACTTTATCTGTGTCCCTGTCTGCCTTGTGTGTGACAGGGGACTTGCAGGGCTGAGCTTTGTGGGTCTCCAAGGCCCTAAGCAGTGCTTTTCCCACAGTATCCCCTTGTCCCTGAGGGCACCTTTTGGCAGATTTTGTACCTCGTGCATCATGTAGGGTCCCAGGTGGGACTGCTAAGTGCTGGCTCAAAAGGAAAGCCCATATAGAGCAATGCTGATTCCCATCCCTGAGATGGAGGTGGGGAAAAAAAATCACTCTTCCTGACTTCAACTGCTCTTTTCTATCCAAATGAACTCAGTGCCCACACTCTTCCTGAAGCAAACTGACTAAGACAGACACACACACGATCCCCTTGCCCTTCTCCGGTATGGCCGGCCCATCACTGACTGCTTGCTGCTTTGCCAAATCAACACCCGTGCCACTACAAAGGGTTTCAGCTCTTTATCTTTCGAGGTCCAGCCCATATTTTATCGCCCCTCTCCTGCCATCCAGCCGTGATCCACAGGAGCTCGAGGTGGGTCAGGGAGCGGCAGCCCACCGGTGTTTTAATCATGCCGCGATTTGCCTGCCTGCCGCTCCTGTGGCAGAGTGGGCACGGGCACTGGGGGAGAGCAACAAAGAGCAAATAAAGGAGACAAAATGATATGCGGTAATTAAGTTATTCTTCATCTTGGAGATTGCTGCCGAGGACAAGATTGGTACAATGAGCCCGAGGCGCTTCTCCCTTCACTCCTCTCCATCTCGGTGCCTGTGACATGGAAGATGAATATGCAGCATTTTCTATTTGTGCTACTAAAACGCCCATTAAATGCCAGCAGGGAAAAACGATACATAAATACCAGAATTCTGCTACCCTGTGTGCCTGAGAAAGAGACAGAGAGAGAGAGGGCGTGCATCCTCCTTCGTCTGGAGGAGAGGGCTGCTTGTGGATGGGGAAGGGGCTGGTGATGGGCAGCGAGGTCCTGTGCTTTGCCAAAAGACAAGGAGGTGCCAGCTGGATTTTTTCTCTACAAACCTGGTAACTTACTCACTTATTACATTTCTGAATGGCATTTCCAATCAGGAGATGACGGTAAAGGATTTACCTTTACTTTTAATGCCCTCCTGCCCCATGATCTGTTCCAAGAGCAGATGTAAATGTTACAGGTCTTGATAGCCTGAGCTCAGGTAGCCTTTAGCTGGAGAGCAGTAAACCGTGTGTGTGTCTGCGCTTACATCACTGCAAAAGGCTCCCCGTGATGGATGGGATCATGTGGATGTCCCCCGGGTGGGACAAGCAAACGTCTCCTCCAGCTGCCATCGAGGATGGGCTGCCCCTGGTGCAGTGCCGGCACAGCTCTGCTCCTGAGCCAGAATCCCAGGTGGCTGCTGGGGAAAAGAGCAAACAAATACATAAACAAACAAATACATAAACAAACGAATACATAAAAGCTTGGGGTTTCTTGGTGCTTTGAAGTGGGGCCAGGACAAGCTGTTCTCACCTAGATAACACGAGACAGATCCTCACAGGGTCGGCAATGTCCCGGGAGCCCCCCAGCCCTTTGTGTACGCTGTTGGGGGCACAGCCTGGGCTGCCATCCCTTGCCCCCCGATCCCTTACAGTCCCCTTCAGCCCGCGGGTGTTTTGCAGCAGGCAGGAGCTTGTCTCCAGCACCAGGGCCGGTATCTCCAGCCTCACACCTTGCAGGCTGCGCGGGTTGCCAGCCGACACTCATTTCCATCCGCAGCAATCTTGGCAATATCTAAATAAAGAGAGCTGCCGGTGAGAGCTCCTGAGGAAGCCATCGTGGAGCAGATAAGCTGGGACTCTGTTGCTGATGTGTAATGCCAGGTTTCAAGCAACGGGGGGAGATTAGGATCATTGTGTTATCTACTGTTATCTAATTCAAGGAAATAACCATGTGCATGGCACATATTATCAAACGCACAGAACTCCTCCGAAAATGATATTAAGCCAGGAACTTCACAGTTCCAGCTGCCACTTCATCTTTAATTCACTTCCCCGCCCCGACGCACTCCTGGATTGCTGAAATCGCTGAGCAGTGGGTGGCCGGGCTGCCATATGTGCTCCATAAAGCTAGGTGAGTTACAGGGGGATAAGAGCCTTTAATTCTGCAGCACTGCGCTTTCTCTGTTTAAGCAATAAGCAACGTTATTTTAACAACATTTATTATTATTATGCTGCCCAGAGGCAGGGGGAGCAGGGCCAGGCGCTGCTGTATGTGCAGCACACTGGTGTTACTGGCATCACACCGGGGGTCAACGTGAAATGGGAGTCAGTCCCTGCTCAGGCACATTTATCATTTAAATAAACAAGGGAGAAAGATGTGCTCTGGGAGGTGAGACAAGACGACTTGCTGGTGGTCACGCAGCAGGTGGGGACAGCAGCAGGGAGCACCCAGGTGGATTTGCAGCACCCAGTTCTGCACCCTGCTACCCTCCTGCGTGATGCAAGGCAGGTGCTGATTTTGGTCTCCTGCTTGTGATCCAGCAGGGAAGGCTTTTTTTTTTTTTTTTTTTTAATAGCAGGGGAACGGAGGTGGTGTTTAAGCACCATCTCTAGTGGCTGTTCTGCCTGACGCGGCAAAGATTTAATGCTGTAGCTTGACCACCTCTCGGGAAACCTATAAAACTGCCCGCACAGCACAGTTTCTCATCAGATAAAAAAAAAAAGATGAAAATTTTAATGGGGGAGATGTTTCTATTCATTGTCACTAGAGACTGAAGCTTTAGTCTTGGAAGCTGCTATTTAACTAGAGATGTAAATTTAAGGTTTATATAAAGCATGCTGGGGAAGAGATGCCTCCTTAGGGGAATTGACTGCTAAAGGCATGGCATAGCACCACTGAAGAATGAAGTTTACTATTATGTTTATTCAAGGCTCATTTTGTTTAGATGGAGGTGCTGGAATAATATTACCTTGAAATAACCAATAACAGGGCTGACGTGGAGGGGATCAGCTCCCAAGAAGCAGCTCACAAGCATCCTATTGCCAGCCTAGCCCTCTTCACTGAACAGTCCCTGCTCATTAAAAGGGCAGGGATAGGGTGAGTTTGGGCCTGATACTACTGAAGCACAGTGAGGGACAGGCCCTATCCCCCAGCACTCACAACCTGACCGATAAAACTTCTCTGCTCCCCTGGGCCATGGGCAAGGCGAGGCTGAGGGTTTCCTGGTAGAGCCTGGATCCAGGCTGACCAGGTGCGGTGCTGTGTCCTGGCGCTGGCCCACCGAGGGCACGGATATGAAAATGGCCCAGCCATGAAAAGGGAGCTTTGAGAGGTGAACTTGAGGTCCAGAAGGTAGACAGGTGTTTTCCAGATGTTTGCTCTGAGTCTATGGATGAAGTAGCTGGGACTGGGGCTGGAGCTGGGGCTTCCCACATGATGTTAAATAAGGTACAGCTTGCTGCGTACCAAGATCTCTCCATCACATGCAAAATCTGTCTAGGAACCTTTACATGACATAAACCCACTCCTCTCAGACCAACTGGCAGCCTGTGAATGGGTGAGCACAGCACCGCTGAGCCAGGTAACCTCTGCTTACCCCCCCAGCATGAGCAAGAGGTGAGGCACAAACCTCAGCCTGAGACTGGTGCCTGTGGCCAGGGTTGTGCCACCCAGCTGGGCCACCCCAGCGTCAGCTGGATCATTGTCTGAGCATTATGGCCAGCAAGTGCCACCTCGTGAACACCCCGCTGTGCACAAAGGCAGCAAACGAGCCCTGTGACAAATGGCACCGGGATCCCCCTCTCATTCTGTGACTCCATCCACATAGGACAGCCAGAGGCACTGCTCAGACTTCATATTTAAGTGATGGAAACATCTCTCAGGCATCATTTTGGGATCTATTTTGAGATATTTCTCAGAGATGGCTTAAATACAAATTCACAATTATTTAGCTGATGCACAAACTGCCACTGCTGCAGTGGCTGCGTGCCCATCCTCGGTTCAGGCTGCTGCAAGGACATCAGATTTGGGCTCAGATTCCAGCACTGAGTCCTGGGCGGTTGCTTGTGCCAGTTTCAGGTCACGGTCCTCATTTTCAATGCAGTTCATGGCTCGGACTCCAGCTCACGTCGAAGAGAGGATTTTGATCTGCAGGCGACCACGACAGCTGCGCTCCTCTGGGACAAAGCCGCTCACAAAGCCAGGCAGGGAAGGTGACAGAGCTGGGGACAGGGAGCGCTTTGTTGAGGGGACCCGGAAGCCTTCCCAAAGTGCGGGGTGAGCCAAATGGCTGACTGCAAGAGGGAAAACTGCAAAGTATTTCTCTTGGAAAACGTGAGCTTGCTACCCAGGACCTGCACTCCTCACTTCAACTGCTGCACCCAATGCTTTCAGCCCGCTCCCCAGTATTACAACCACAGACTTGAGGGAGGGGAAAATCACCAATTTCCCCCCTAAAGAAGGGGATGTTTGCACCATCTCTGGTTAGACACAGAGCTTTGCCAGCTGCATTAGCTCTCCTGGATCTGCAAATGTTGTTGCTGCAGAGGAAAAGTCCCACCAATGGAGAAACCAAAAAAAGGAGCCACCAAACCCCCCTCCCTCCCAGCTGGGTCAGCGCAGAGCGCATCCCTGCATTAGAGAGGTTCTTTTGATGTCAGCCTGTTTTCTTCCTCTTATTTTTTAAGCTGAACTTCTAAATGGAAATTAACATTGACCCTCAGAGAAAATATTTTCATTTCAAACAGGTCCAAAAGGGTTATTTCAAATGTTTCACACACTCCCTTATTTTTGGAGGGAAAGATAAGCCGAGATTGACTCTTTGCTGTGAATGGTTCTGATGTTGAAAATCAAGCAAGTTCTACAGGAAGAGAAGGGAAAGGTCAGCAACAACCCTGAGTAGCTCTTCTTGGTGCTCCCAAAGCCAGCCCCGTTACCTCCAGGCTGGGGCAAGGCAAGAGCGGGGTGCATCAGAGGGTGCACCGTGAGGTGTGCGCTTCTCTGGAAATGGAGAAAGCAAAGAGGGGGACAGATCTGGCACACCTGGGACATGGCAAAGCAATGAAAGCAGGGAGCATAATTAAAGCTAAATTACCCAAGGCTTTATTTATTATTTGTGGACTGCACAGACACAAATAAAAAATGCAGCCTTTCAGCCAAAGCGCTCTGTCCAGAATAATGGCTTTTATTCTTGGATGGTTTACAAGTGATGAATAAAATCCAGGAAACCCAGCTTGCAAAATGACAGAGCAGCGCAGAAGAGAGGAACCACTGAGGGCCACAGCAATATCACAGCCCTGAATTTCACAATCTGGCAAAAAAAATCCCTGTTGTTTCCCCACTTCTGCCTTCTCACTCCCTCACCAAACACAAAGAAGTCCCATATGACTATTTTGGGTCTGCTGGTGTTGATCCAGACACATAATCACTCAGTGGCACTGTAAACTTTCTGAGTTTTCATCTAACACAGAGGTCAGGGACATTCAAAATTTCCTACCAGCTACCTGCTTTGGTTTTCAAACATGTACCCAGCAAGTGATGTGAGAGCAGCCATCAATGCCTAAAACCCACTGGGACGTGTAATAATTGAGAAAAGAACAATTCTTTTCTATTTTTTTTTTAATAAGAAAAATAAGAAAGGAAGTCAGAGCTATTGAAAACTAGGCTTTACCTATTAACAGTTGAAAATTGTCCAACTCACGACAAAAAGAAGATAGAACAGAGTGGGTGTTCCGTCTTGCTAAGTAATCATTACTACATTATGCTGTTTTTTATGATTAATTGCAAGACGATATTTCTGTATATGAATTTGTCCTCGTCTTTGTTCATATACAGATTTTTGAATATGAAGAGCAGAAAAACTTTCCTTCCCTGCCTTGAAGAAGCCACAACTGGGAGAGTTTTGCTGCCTGGAAAAGGAAACATGAAACAATCAGAGCAAACGGGGCTGGGCAAGCAGAGGTGCCCGGTGTAGCAGGGAGGTGCTGCTGACTGCTGGATTGATGACTTTTGTTGTTTTGTGATGCTATTTGGGAAACATTCCTTTGTCATTTTGTCTCCCAGATGGTCCAAGTCCGGGAACATCCCTGGAGCACGTTCCTACCTCCCTTCCTCACCTAGGTGCCCCAAACAACAGCCAGCTCCATTCCTCTGCGCCCTGGCTCCAACCTTTCCTGCTCTTTTGAAGCCTGCTGCAGAGGAATAACTGCTTTGCTTCTGCTGAATCACATCACCAAGAGAAGGAGAGGAGATTCTTGGCAGAAATTGCCATTTAGTTGTCATCATGCCCTGCCTTTCCCCTGATATTTGCAGATGGGAAACTATTCAAAGGTGAATGAAAACATTAGGCTTAAAGCTGCAAAATTGAAGACCTAGAAGTGTTATTACCCATTCAGCTTAGCTGGAAGTTGACCTGGAGGTGATGGCAGACCCAAAGGACCCTATCCTACATGGCATTTGCAGAGAAATACGTAATCCCAGGGCTAGGATCTTCCAGAGTTGTTCCCTCTTTGCTGGCTTTCAAAGCACAGTGAGTGTCAAGATCCTGTGGGGCTGATCTCATAGTGATCATTCCTAATTCTGCTGCAAAACAATTACTGCATATTTTTCCATGAGAGTTTCTATAATTCAAGGCTGAGTCTGCAGTTGTGACAAAATCTCAGCACTCCTTTTTCTTTTCTTACTGGTTTCTAGCTTTCTTGTTTGGAGACAAAAGATGATGATAATAAAAAAGCAATCTATTTGCCTTGGGTTTCTCAGGCCCATATAACTCCACCTCAATGCATGATCTTAAGTTCAGTCTCCTGACTTGGGCTCAAACACATCAGGCTGCTGGATTTATGTTTTTAGATTATTAACGTGTTGGTTTGCACTCTAACACCTTGAACTGCACCTTTTTTGGGGGGATAGATCAGTCTCTCCCATGGTAAAATTGCCAGCAGAACTGGGGGTCTGGGGAGGGGATGCTTGTTACAGTGGGGTTAGAGGGTGAAAAGAGGGAGTGAGAGAAGCAGAAAACTAAATGTGCAGGGAAAAGCAACAACACTGCTCGCCATCCTGAATGGATATGGCCCTGTTAACCCTTATCAATAATTGATGTCTCAGAGCATGGATTTTCCATTATTCTGATGAGACCAGCTCTGTTACAAATATGTTGTTTGGCACCTAAAATTAATTGAGCATTAAAAATTTACTCTTTTTATTTTCCCTTTTAAAGACAATCCCTCTGCATTTTCCCCCTCCACTCATACTGTTGAAGCATCTTACAATGAGCTTAATTTTCAGGTAATTGAGCATGGGAGAAAACCTGGAGAAAAGCTGTGAGTGCTCCTGGTAAGGTGAGGACTCCTCCGAGCCTGCTCTAGGACTGTGCCTCAGTTTTTCTCCTGCCTAATGGACACGTGCCTTTAAAATCAACCTTTTTTCCTTCCTGCCACCTCCCATAGCTCATACACCTACCTCCATATCTCCCACTCCTTTTTCCTCCTCCTTCAGCTGGAAAGGTAAGGGAATATATGCAAATGAAGAGAGCACTCCTGCCAAGAAAGGGAACTGAAAGGGCTCAGAAAGCCCTCAGCACAGTCTCCAGCATGGCATTAAATAGGATGACACTAAGCATTGCTCAATCCAGAGCATGGGATCAGGTGCACTGATCTGGGTTATCTCCTAATCCACAACATCTGCCAGACAAAACAAAGCTTGGAAATGGGCAGACACTGCATTATGCCATATTCTGAAGAGGTTGGATGTGAATTTGCACAAATATTTTGGCAAAGCATTTTTTTTTTTTTCTGGGAAACTACAGGGTTCCTGTGCAGAAGGAAATGATAGAAACCTTATAGGATAAAATAGTGTCCTATCCCTCCTGCATTGGTCCTTCTGTGACTCTCAGCTAGCAGAGCCGACCACAGCTTGCAAACTATTGCAGCGTACAGGTGCGCTCACTTGGTCACTGCAGTACTCGATGCTGATGGAGAAGTGACACCAGCTGGGGACCTACAGCTAAGGTGTGACAATGCCACGCAGCTCCAGGAGCCACAACCCGCTGAGGGGGGAGCTGCCCTTGCTTTGCTGGTGACTTGCAGCTGGAAAAGCTGGGGGAGCTGCACCAGGCAGCTGGTGCACCCAGAGGGAAGCGAGCACCAGGATCTGCGAGGCTGCTCTTTAAAATCCCAGCCATGCACTCTCTGCATGAAAATTAATCCTTGCTGAGGCCTCGATGCCTGCTTCAAAAGTCTCATTTTGGTTTGGTTTCCTGTCAAGAGTGTAACTGCTTGAATTTATGCAGATTATGCATTCCTGCCAGGTGTTTATTTTATATGCTTTTCTTCCCCCCTGCTACACTATGAAAGAAAAATTGGGTAATATTCGCTAATGAGGCAAGTGGGATATTCCAGGGCCCCTTTAACTTACTAGGAATAAAACATTTTTAAAAAACTGCTGACCCTTTAAACCTCAACAGTTAGTTTATCTGAGGGACATGCTTCTTAGTCAGCAAAGGGTCTTTCCTGGAGGAGTTATTTGTAATTCATTAGTGCAGGGGTAATAGCCGTGCTCCTAAATAATTCCAGCGCTTATAAAATACCATCTGGTATCAAGCACCGAGGGCTGTACACACTGTCGGTGTAAAACCGGACAGCCCCGTTGCCTTGGATGAGTCCTGGTGGCGTTACATCCACCTGCCTCCTCTCCAAGGGCTCGTGTACCCGGCTTTACAGGAGCTCTCGCATTGCCTCCACGAGCGCCTCGCTGACGTCTGCGCTGCCGGGAGCGATCGCTGCTGCGCGCTGGAGCACGAGGCTGGGCTGCAGAGGGAGCGAGCCCGGCTCCTGCGAGCTGGATTTATGGTGTTTGTGTTAGAGCAGGAGGCACGGCCCCTGTGCCGGTGAATAAAACCTGCCAGGAAACCGAGTGTAAGAGGAAGAAAGGAAAAGGTTTGATTTTGAAACTGCTCTAATCTGAGGTTCGGTTTTATTCTCAAGTACATGGCAGGGATGGATTTGCATGTGTTAAAGTAGATGTGCTGGGGCTATATTCCACTTTTTTTCCCCTCCATAAAAAAAAAAGCAAGAGGCAAGAGATTTACAGGACACATCCAATGAGAAAACCCACAGTTCACACTAATCTATCCAAATTAAAAGCACTTCCCACTCACGAATCCTCCTTACAGGATCTGAAACTGCTTTAAAGCCTCATGGATTTTTAAAGAGCAAATCCAGGCAACCAAAAAGATGGACCTGGACCAGCCATAAATAGATGTGGACCTGGGACTTGTGACCCTGTCAGTGCCAAACAGGCCCCTGAGGCTTCACAGGAACCAAATGCCCCAAACCTCTTTGCAGGGCCAGCCCCAGGCTTGCTGTATGCCAGCTGCTTTCAGGAATGGAAAAAACAAAACAACAACAAAAAAATCCTTCTGCTTCTGGGTTTTCTCCACTTCCACTGGGGTCCAGGAACAGAAATCACCTCTCCTTTTAGACAGGGATAGCATTTGAACAACAACAACAAAAAAAAACAGAGCAAGATGGCATCAAGGCTTTTGTCTGTAGCACAAACTACAATGCCAGTAAGAGCTCGGTGCCCTGGAAACTCAAAGAACACAGAGGAGGCACTCAGCATTTTGCAGAACTGGGTCCTTTTCACTTTCCTGCAGGTATCAGACACTGAGCCCTGATTTGTTTAACCTGCATCTGACCCTCCTCCAGTAATGAAGCAACAAAATTTGCAGGCAATTTGCACACTGCAGTACAGGAGCCACCCAGCTTGTGCAACCCTCCCCAAACACAGCACCGTACATCACACATGTGCAAAACAAGGGCTTCAAACCAAATAATTTCAGTTAGGATTTCTAGCCCAGATCTGTCCCTGAAAACTTCTGGCTGACGGATTAATGTCTAGAGGGTCAGCCTGCTTCATCCAGGAGTGTTCATCACCACCAGCGGCACCACGTGCGGTATTCCTGCCCCAGTTCACAGCAGGGCTGAGAGGCTCCTGCCATCGCAGCTTTTATTCCTATTTTTGTTAAAGCCTTTTGTCCCGCAGTCCTGTGACTGCTTGCAAGTTTTTAAGACCCAAAAAGGGACAGGATGAACTCGAGCCCATTTTCTAAACCCGAGTGCTGAGCTGGTCTGGTTTGTGACTTGTGGAGCTCAATCGTGCTGCCCAGACCAGGTCCCAAGTTGTACCCATGCCGTGTTCCCAAGCTGGGACATTTCCCACAGCTGAGCAGTGACCGGCAGCTTGGGTACTGCCAAAGGCACCTCGAGCTGGGGCAGGGCCCCGAGAGCTGCTCTGGGGAAGGGAGATGGCAATATAGGAGAAGGGAGGAGGAAATGCACAGATGAAACACTGTGAATTTCTGCAGCACCCAGCTCAAATGAATTCCCAAAATTAAGTTTCTTAATTAAAAATTATTAATGGTAATAACAAACAAGTGAGAGTGGGAACAGGACAGAAGGAAGGCGAGCAGAAAGTAGCAACAGCATCAAGCAGGGGCAGAAAAATAAAGGCTCTTTCATGTGCCATTGTCACCTGCAATGAAGCCTTGCAAGCCTTGGAAATTTATCGGGGGCTCACTCTTTCTCTGAAGCCTTTCAAGATGCTGATATTTGCAGAAGGTGCAGTGTAGCCACTGGATAAGGCAGAAGAATGAATCCATCATGGCTTTCCCCCTCATCCCCTGACAGCTTCAAGTCATAAAACTTGGGGAAGGCACAGCTTTCCCTTTGAGACAGGCAGCCCGGAGACGTGGTCAATATAGCTTTGTAGCCCATCACCATTAAGACAAGCTTATCAGCAGGGTACCAGGAGTGCAGAGCACACCAGCTGACAGGAAAATCAAAGTTTCATTCTCTTTGCAATTCATATCTGGGCTACCCTGGCCTCCTGGCTGGAGCAGGCTCCCACCCTGACTTTCACACGATATAGCACGTGTTCCGCCTGGCTGGGCATCTCTGATTTTACAAAGGTATCTTCTCTTAGACAAGGCCCTGTCCCACACAAACCCCGTCCCTCCACACAGAGATGATTTCATACAGAAGCAAGAAGACAGCCTGCCGCTGAGATCATGAAGCCGGAGGTGCAGCAGAGGCTCTCTGAAAGCAGCAGGTGAGGGCTCCCAGAAGGTCATTTTACCTTTTTGATGCAAGATGAAAGCCTGACCTACATCAGGGCAGCTGAAAAACCAAGGCACACAGAATGGCTCATGCCTGGCACAGACCCATGGAAGTGCTCAGGCTGCAGGATGGTGGCAGGGCCTGCCAGGAGAGGGGACAGTAGCTGGCCGGGCCTCCCAGGAGGCTGCCATCCCCCTCCCAGCTGAGGTAT
Source organism: Cygnus olor (assembly GCF_009769625.2). NCBI lineage: Eukaryota > Metazoa > Chordata > Aves > Anseriformes > Anatidae > Cygnus > Cygnus olor. Next base: position 5,098,062 of record NC_049191.1, read on the forward strand.
TTCTCACCTTTCAGCTTTGCTCCAGACACTTCTTGGCAGCGGGGTGCATGGTGCTGTGGCCATAGGGTCTTCCCTGAACTCCCTCATGAGTCAGCAGGGGTAAAACCTCCGGAAAGAAGATGAGGATTGCTTCGCTTTGTCTCTACACATCCTCACCAAGCAGCTGGTACTGCATGAAATGCTTGGGACTGGCAGTTACAAGACAACCTTGTTGGAAGACAAATTTCTTCTTAAGGCCTTGGTTGATCCCTGGTCCTTGGGGACATCCATCCCTGACCACGCAGCTTCCCAGGGAAGCACCGGGCCAGAGAAATGCAGTGCAACAGGCACAGTGACATTAAGCTGCACTGGCAGAAGCACAAGTCAGAGACCACCAGCAGGAACAAAGCACCCATCAAAATTTAGACCGTGAAGCAAAGGCAAAAATCACATCCTGAACAATAGCACCAGAGTCCCTGATAGCATTAGACCATCCAATAGCAGACAGAGGCACAAAGCTGTCCCCACCTCCCTCTCCCTTTAGTCCAAAGAATAGCACCCTACACATAATAGATTTTATACCGCAGCTCCCTGCAAATGCACAAATGCAGCATTCCACCAAAAGGCCTCTTACAAGTTACTTTCCAGTAATTAAGAGGCTTTTACAGTAACACTGTGAATAAAAATAGTCATGATCAAAAATACTGTTCTTACGCCCCGCCTGGCTTCATTGTGGCCTTACATGAACTTCTGCGGCTTGCTTGACCATTTTCTTTGTTCCCCTCAGAGCTCTCCTGCTGGGCCGTAAGGACTTGCCACATGCTCTCACCCAGATCTGTGTACTCAGATGTGCCTTTACTGGAGCTGGTGGAGCTGCAAAGGAATAAAAGTGGCCCAAGAAGGTGCGTTTGCAAGTGTTTTTTTTTTTTCCTAGCTCTCCTGTTTCTTGCTTTTCTCTACTTCATACAAATGTTTCAGAGTGACGGCCAGAAATAGAAATGGCAAACGGTAACGTGGAGTTCTACACGCAGCTTTTGGGGCATAACAAACCTCCCCTGGCTTCCTGGTCTTTGTGATATCATTGCTGGAGAGTGCAGAGACCTTAATTTCCCCTGCACACAGCTGAAAATGTCTCAGCTCTTGGTTGAAATGTCAGGTCTCCATTATGTCCATAATCCAATATAAAACCTGAGTGCAACCGCATGCCTGCTGCTTGCCTTGTCCTGGAGGGATGGGCTGCAAAGGCAGCCCCCCTCGGGAGCTGCTTCTCTGCACTGTTTGAGAGGGAGAAGATCCCCAGCACAACGGAGGGATGGACCTTGACCTGTCCTCACAGGACTGCGTAAAGCTCCCTGTCAAGAATAAGTGAGCTCCAGCTCCCTGCACCTTCCTTTGGAGGAACATCACACCGTCTGCTTGGGAGAGAGAAGAAGCCATGGAGGAATAACGCAGCTTTTTTATAAACGAGGTTTCCACAAAGATGTATTATTCATTATGCAATAATTAACCACATTTACAGACACTGCCTCAGGAAGCCTGATCACGCAGAACCACAGCTGCACCATCCCACACAGCCGGCATCGCTCAGCGTGGCCAAGGCAGAAAGCCAGCATAAGGGCTGTGCAAACTGAAGCCAGAAGCTGGGGACACCAGGGTGACAGTGGCTCAACCCTCAGGAAAGCTGCTTGTTTTAGTTCGAGTGTGGCTGGATCCCTCAGTTCCCTGTGCTATTGCCATCAATTCTCTTAGCATCTCTTCTTTGCAGGGCTGAAGACACCACAGAACATAGCACTGGCCCCTCCCTGCTGTCAGGGTCTGACCCTCCATGGGTCCACCACATCTCAGGACATTAGTTGGCTTTTTCTGACAGCTACATTCCCTTCCTCAGTTATCAGAGTGCCCATCACTGTATGGAGACCTACTTGTCCCCCTCCAGGCTCTACAGTGTTAAATCCTTCCTTAACAAAGGCATTAAAGCCCATCCAATTCCAACCCCCTGCTATGGGCAGGGACCCTTCCACCAACCCAGGCTGCCCAAAGCCCCTCCAGCACTGCCGGGGATGGGGTACCCACAGCTTCTCTGGGCAGCTTGGGCCGGTGTCTTAATATCAAGGCAGAACAGATCATGGTGGCTTCAGCAAGAGGTGGGAGAAGAAGCAAACAAACTAAGAGCCTTGATTAAGGTGTCCAGAAGACCCCAGGGACCTGGGATCAAGCCCCAGGCCTCCAGCAGTCAAGGGCTCTGCTCTGCACATCCAAGCCAGTTGGACAGACCTTAGAAGAAACCTAAGAGATCTTAACCAAAATTGTCAGCACTCTGAACTCATTCTGCTCTTCAAGGAGGTGGCAAATACAGTTATTGCTAGGAAGGTAAAAATATTAAAGCAGAAATAAGACCTTTGTTTCCTAAACTTTGTATTGCATACATATATATTCATGTTATATGCACGGTTTTGCACAGCAGTCGCCCCCAGTCTTTTATGGAATTGTCTTTCTGTTTAGCAACGTGCTGAATCAACAAAGCTATTTCCCTTTCATATTTCTGTAATTAGCCTGTTTTAAACCCTTCAGCAGCTCTTCAGAAGGATGCTGATTATTTACAGTATGTGCAATTCAGATGTCACTGGATTATTAACCTTGGCTGTGTAGTCTTAAATGTCTGGATTAGTGGATATGAGTTTGTTTCCTCCATTTCAGGCTAGAAAAGAAAATTGGGCAAAAATGGCAAGATAAACAGGTTAGAAAAGCCAGCTGTCTACTAGCACCTTGCACCCAGAAGGCACAAGGAGCAAGGCTATCAGCAAGAGCTCTGCTGCATCAAGAGGTTGGGGATCTGGCATTCCAGCCCTAAAGCTACCATGGGAAATGGCTCTCTGGAAGAGCAGCACAAAATGGCAGAAAACCAAAACCCTGCTTCAATGGGGAAAGGGCTTAAGAGGGAAGATGGAGATCCGAGTGGAGGGCAAAGCCCTGCAGTGGCCTGGGAATTCCCTGGGCACTGCCCATGGCCATTTCTCCTGCATCAGAGCACCAGGAGCTGATTTCCAGCCCTTCCTCTGCTTCACTGCAGGATTTTGGGACAGCTACTCTCCTATTCTTTGTCCCTTTGCAAGCAGAAGATGGGAGTGTGCTCAGACAATTCTGCAGAGGCAACAACTATCTGCTGCTCTGCAGGCAGCCCAGCTCTGAAACACAGCTGCTAAAGCAGCACTGGAGGCAGGGAATGTCAGACAGATCAGCCCCAGCTGTTCCCCCTCACATGGAGCATTAAAGTGGCTAAGAAAGGTAAGGAAGGACTGTCCCAGCCACCAGACCTGCACAGAACAGGGCTTGGCAGGACCTCCTTGGGATTTCCTATCCCTTTTGCAGCCACCTGAGCCATTTGCTCTTACTACAGAGGTGGAAGTGAGCACCCAGAGGTGTCCCAGGCTCTGGGAAATGGGAGTTAAGGGAGCATGGCTATTTCCATCTCACTCGAGGACAGTTATCAAAAGATTTCCATAGATGCTGAGTGCACAGCTCTGGGAAGGGTGCTACAAGGTGTTGGGAACCACAGACCTTGGGGTTTGGCGTGTGCAGAAGTGAATGGAGGGGCAGCAGCAACTGTACATTTGTAAGTATTAATATAAACATAAGCATCAGACTGACTTGAAAGCATGCAGTTCCCAATGCACTGGAAGTGTCAAAAACGCCCTATGCTGCCTCAAAAATATTTCATTTTGATCCTTTTTAGACAGCTGTTTTTATAAAAAAAATTTGAGGGGAGTGTTGAAATGGAAGGCTCCTTCACATGAAGCCTCCCCAAGGTTTTCAGCTCTGCATGGGTTTTTGTTTGTTTGGGGGATATTTTGCAGAAATAATTTTGCAAACTAACCCAAATGTGTGAGCGTGTTCTGGCATTGCCACTCTGTGGTTTTTGCTAACAGTAATCCATTTTATTCCAGTGAGGAGCAATAGGAAGAGTTCCTGTCGCTACAAAGGAAAAATAAAACAGTTGAAAAAATCTCCGTGGAAGTCTCAGGAAACTCCCTTCAGCTCCAAACATGGTGAAGAAAATGCCATCAGTGATTTTCCCCCTTGTAATGAGGTTTGCAAAGGTTGACTTGCAAGGAATTAAAGCATGGAAACATTTAAAATATCAGTGAGTTCTGGCATCCTAAGTAATGTGACATTTATATGATAATTTGGCAATTAAATATGCAAGCAAGGATGCTTTTTCCTTTTCAAACATGCAGGTACGGCACTTTCACAAAACAGCTTCCAGCATTTTACAGGTTCACCTTCTGATTTGAGTGGAAAAATATTATTTGCAACGTGTGGGTGGGAGATGCTTGCAGCAGCACCAGTCCACACCAACTCAGCAGCATCTCACAGCACACCACACCACAGTTCTGCTACGCAAATACCACTCGGGGAGCTCCAGGTGGAAACCCCATTTCTTGCTCTTTGAGAATGGGGACATTTGCTCTTGACAACTGGGGAAAAGAGCATGGGTTCAGAGCTGTTTGTGCAACCCAGCAGGGAGACCTTCGCTGCGGAATAAGCTTCCTCCAGCATCCCTAGGTGAACAAGAGGAACACCAGCTGAGCTGTCTGGATATGGGTTCTATGTGCTCACAGAGAAGAGCTCATAACCTGGCACAGATCCCAACCCTATAACACTCAGAAGAACAAAGCATCACCCACCAACAGGGTCAGGTTCAGTTATCACCTGGGCTCCTCCTGGTAACTGAGGCACCAGCTCAAACCCAAGATACCTGCAGAAACAAAAAGTCTTTCTCCAAGCTGCATGACTGGACAAGACCCCAGAAAGGGGCTGGTTGGTCTGTGCTGGGAATGGGCATTAGGTGAAGTAAAGTTCTCCCTCCAGCAGGGCCCTGAGCACCTCACCCCCCAACACCAACCGCATCCCTTCCGTGCATCACAACAACTCACTTCCTCTGCTGATGAATAATTTGGAGTGCTTCAGCCATTATTAAATAACGGATTTTTTCCTTGCAGAAATAATTGAATATTGGAGCTGGGAAATTGAGGTCACCCTCAGCTCTGCTCCCTTTGACAATGCTGCTCTCACCAAGGCAGCAATCCTGCATGGTGCTGGTGGAACAGAGCAGTTATTGGAGCCTTGCAGCTCAGCAGCATTTGTCCTCTCACCTTGGGCTGCTCAGCAGGAAGATCCCAAAGCTGGCATTAAGGCTGTAGTGACTTGAAACTCTCTCTCAAGGGAAAAACGTAGCTGAAGCTCAATGGATTTGACTGCATCACCCAACAGGGATTCTGCTGCTGCATGGGGCCAGCACTGCACATCTGTTTTTTTCTTCCCTACTGGAGGGGAAACGCAAACTCGTTTGGGTATAGTGGTGTACAAGTCCTGCTACTGGGGAAAGAATCACCAAAATCATTAAGTGCTATGGAAGTTCTTCCTTGCTATTGGAAACCACTCTCATTTCAAAATCAAAGACTTCTTCCTGCTGTGCACAACCCCTGCTCTTATCCCCCAGATTGGTTTTGCCCACCACTGAGGTCAGATCTGGAGAAGTTTAAAAAAAAGTTACTAACAGCAATGCATCTAGGAGAACTCCAGTTGCTTCGCTTCAAGCCCTCTCCCCTCCTGCTGCTTTCTCTTTATTGCTGTGCTGTCAGCTGGCTGCTCTCAATCACATACTTGTGGAAATATTTGCTCCAGGTTGATTTCAAGTGGGTGGAAAGTTATGGCTGAAACATGTCTGCCTGTCTCCAGGTTGGTTATGCACGAGGGAAGAGAAAGCCTGCAAGAAACCCCCTGGCAGAACAAGTCCTGGAGCCAGCCCACCTTCAATCTAACAGTGATTTTTCCCTTCTGTTCCCCTTCAATCTCACAATTTTTTTCAAAATCAGGAAGGAAACAACTTGGGTAACACAGCTTTCTGCCTTCACATTCCTGTACATGCACTGATAAGTGAAATTCTCATTGACTGTTACATTAAAAACCAAATTATCCCAGGAGTAAAAATCCTGCTTGTAGAGAATCCAGCCACAAAAAAAAAAAAACTGTGGCTTTAGAGAAGTTACGCCAGTAAATCATCCAGTTCAATACTGAATGAGATCCTTTCTGTAGGATCGTAGGATTTTCCTGAGCTGGACAGAGGACTCTATGATGTTCCAGCCCACAGGGTAAGGAAATGATAGTGCAAACATCTACTCAGGGGAAAGGACGATTTGCAGAATCATGAGAAAAAAACATGATAAAAGCCAGCACCCACAAATAGAAGAACTTAAAATGGAGTCACAGCCTGCCCTAAATCCCAAAGTCAAATGCTCACACAACGATGAAGACATTTGGAAAGACTTCCAGAGCCAAACTTTCTGCTTGGGGACTCTCTGGACTAATTAGGTACAATTACAACTGCTTAAAGAGCGCTAATGCATTTGCCATGCACTGAGAATTGTCATCTGCTCATAAATACATCATGTTGGATCCAGTGTTTGTGGCAAGGGGATGACTAACTCCATCAGGCTGAAGTGAGAACTTCCCTGAAGACCTGGGCTGAGCAACCTGCAGAGAGCAAAGCTCTGCCACAGACAATTCTCCCCTCTTCTGACCCCTTTCAAATGCAGAGGGGGAAGAACAGGATCTCTCTGAAGTCCCATCTCTCTTTCCAAGGGTGTTACTGACCTTGATCAGTTGGGTCTAGGTGCCTGTTATTTTGAGCACATCACAACACAGTTTAAAAAACAAAAAGCATGTAATGTATTTCTATTCTGTGGAAAAAACACCTGGAGACCCAAATTTTGCAGGCTATTACCTTTGCAAAGTGTATACACAGAAACCCGAGATTTCTCTGGGGAAAAAATAAAATAAAATTTTTCCAGACGTATACTTGGATTTTTATTTTACTTAGACTTCAATCTCTTGTTCACTTGCACAGTGGGGACAGTGACAGAAGAAAGCATCAGGAAGTGCGTGCAGCAGCGCTCTGCACAAAAAGCTTTGAGAACCTTCCTTGGCAAATTCCCCCAAAGCAGAGCACATACATTTCTTTATTCTAAACAAGATAATTCATAATTAGAAGTAAAGCCCAAACTGGGAAGGTCTGACAGATTTGAACTTTTCCCCTACTCCACTTCCACAGAAAGAGAGTTCCATTTACATGAGATTTTCATATTTGTTCCAGCTAATACGACCTTGTGGATAAAGGAGACAAAAAAGGTGGTTGTAGTTTATGTGTACATGCATGAGGAAAGTCTCTTTCTCCCCCAGGAGGAAAAAGCACAACAGAACTGGAATTGTTCTGGGGCTTGTATGAACTTCTGAAAATTGATTTTAGCATTGAGGAGTCTGTGCTTGCCTCGTTCATCGTCTCTGCCTGCCAATGTGCAGCATTTTTGTCTCAGTTGATAAGGAAATTTTTAATTATTGTAATTATCATTTGAAAATTGGGTTCCTGCCACAGACACTTGAAATTAGATTCTGTTACTTTTTATCTTTGTTAATGTCTTTTAATCTGAGGTTTCATTTCCTATCAGCAATAAAATGTGTATGCATGCATACGTGTGCTCAGTTTAAGTACACACACAGAGACCCATGATCTCATAAAATATGCAAGTATATTACACATGCTAGACAGATTTTGCAGTCAGAAAGGACTGTTACAATCAGCTAGCTCAACCTATTCTGAAACAAGGGCCATGCCATTTCACCCTGTAATTTCTGCATCAAGTCATTCCTTCCAGTAAAACACCCAGCCCTGGAGGAGATTGGCACAGAGGAGCATACCCTCACCTGACCAGTGGGCAGGATTTTCATGGGGGACTCCTGATTCAGGATTTGTAATCTGCAGCATGCAACTTGGAGGGTACACACGGGTGAAAGGGTGGAAAGGTTTGTGATCCCATTACGGTCAGCCCATACTTTGGTCCTCTTCTGCCAGCACTGCTCACAAAGCTGCCCCCAGCTTTGAGACCGAGATGTTTTCACTAGGAATAGGATTGAGAGCTCAGGAACTCATTTGACCCATAGACTGCTGCCATACACCCGGGAGTAGGTGAGAGCCAACCATCTCAGCTGCACAAAGTGACCTTGGTATGGAAGTAGGGACAGCAGTCTTGATGCTGCTGCTGTGTCCCTGCCTAAACCAGCCTCTCTTTCCTCCTCATTGATTTTCAGCTAAAAATCCACCACTGCTGGCAGGATTCAGCCTCCAGGTGGTGGTGGGCTGCACCCAGACCTCCACTCCAGCCCTGAACATCCACCACAGTCAGTTGGGCTGCTCGGGCACAGCTTCAGCTGACAAACTCATGTAGGATTTGCAGGCAAACCCTCCTGCGCTCGGAGCTGCAGAATGTGGCCAGGAAAAAACAGCTTAAGCAACTGATTTTATTTTATCCCCCTCTTCCTTAAGGGTTTATTTTCCTCTCCCACTGACCATGTTCCTCCGAGTCTTTCAGCCTGCCCAGATCTGCACAGCTGTCCCCCAGAGCCCAGCACACCCCAGGACTCTTTCACCACTATTCCCACAGACAGACATCAAGATCCAGCAGCTGCGGTGTCCTACAGGGCACAGTTTGTCCACATAGACCTTGCCAAAGGCTTTTGCCACCCCAAAAGCTCTGAAGTGTGCTGTTCGGAGGCCTGACTCCTCTTGAATGTGCATGGGCTTCTCCTCTCAGGGCAGGACAAGGAAGCCTTGGTCAGTCTGCACATGTCTCCATCTCAGGGGCACTGGGGGAACCTCTCCCAAGCACAAGTGAGTCTCTTCTGTGTCTTGTTGCTGCTCCACAGGCACACTGGACACATTTCCTTCCAGCCACAAACCAGCACTCACCCCTCTGGCTGGTTCCACCACCCACATCCCCCAGCCAAGGTAAATCCTTCAGGGTTTCAGCCAGGCTTCAGATGCAGAAGCTGTGAGAACAATGCCAACGTTGCTCAGATCATATAGTCATCCTTCCACCCCCCCCCCCCCCCCCCCTTCTCTTTGGTGGATTTATGAATCTCTACCCAAATTTCTTCTTCCTTGGAGCTCCACAAAGGTCAGCTCTTTGAAATATGTGGATCAGGCAGAGCCTAAAGCCAAGAGTGGTGCAGAGCCTGAATCCCAGGTGGACCACCACAACCCCACAGCCAGCCTGTGAGATTAGATGCTGACCTGGTTATAAACTACATTAAAGGTAATCAAGACATTTTATTTCATTTTTATAGAAAAAGGAGACTTTTCTACTACTTCTCATCCTCTTTACCCATCTGTTGTTGCTTTTGTTTCAGGTAGGATGGAGTCTTGGTACAGAAAAGTCTTCCAAGAGGAGACTAAGCAGGTGTGAAAGCTATTAGCTAAGAAATGAGCTTTGGAGCAACAGTACTCATGGGGGCACATGTGCCCTGCTTTTTAAATCCAAGGAAGAAAACTGTAAAAAAAGTTTCTTTTTTTCCGGATTTTAAGAGAAAAAGCTGAAGAGTTATTTATTATATGCTATATGATGAATTCCATTCAAAGCAACCCCGCACTCTTAGAAGTGGTGAAAAACTTTCCTGGTTTAATCTGCCTGCTCTGGAAAGGAAATAATCAGATCCTGCCTTTTGCATAGGCAGAGTTTTAATTACCTCTGAAACTCGCCGGGTCCCATATGAGCAGCTTTTCAAAAGCAATCTATTAACAAACAATAACCCCGCTGCTTGCTGCCTGGTACAAAGCAGATGCTATCGCTGCCTCTGCGCACGCCCGCTGCCTCCCACCGCAGCGCGGAGTTCAGGATCTCCGCTGCTCGCTCAGGGGGAGTGTGGGGAGGGGGCTGCCAGAGCCCCCCTGGGTGGCCAAGGCCACTGCTGGCAGCAGGACGGGGCTGTCACATCACACGCACACCAGGGCTGTGAGCGCAGCTCCCAGCTTCTAGTCCCAAATATGATTCTCAGCAGAAGAAACCGAAGTGACAGGGGAGATGTCCCTGGCAGCTCTGGGACTACCAGCCCCGATAGCAGGTTGACTCCAGGACCAAGATAATGAAGCTGTGAGCCTCTGTCCTCTATTGCTGAGGACGAAACTCACATCGGGTGTCCTAGACCCTCTGCCCTCCTGTAGGAAGGGCCAGAAGGATTTTCTTTTATCTCTAGCAGGAAAGAAAGAGGGTATTGGCATTCTGGACTTGCAGCTAATTGGAGACCACAAGCAGCCAGATCTGCACATAATGACTGAGGTGCCCCAAGTAGTGTGCAGCTCCCAGTAAAAGGGGAAGTTACAGCCTACAGGGCCTGGGCCCCAGCTTTGGCAAAGGAAAAAGGACATTTCACCTCACACCTTGGGTATGGAGAAGAAAATTAACAAAAACACCAAGAGCAGGTAGACGTCAGCTTGCAGCCCCACCGGATCCGAAGGCTGGTCCCAAGCCTCACGCACCATGTTTTTCCCCATCCAGATGCTCACTCTGCCCTCGCATGGTCTGTGCTCATCCCCATGAGACTTGTGGCTCCAGAAGCTGCGCCCAGGTGCAGTGGTGGCACCGTGAACCCCAGCAGAGGCCGAGGTCCCACAGGTCCCAGCACTGTGCAAACATGCTGTGAGAGAAAGCCTCTGAGCAGCTGCTGACATTTTCAGAGCACCAGTCACTTATCGCAGCATTTCCCCATCTGCTGCTTCTCAGGACAGTCAAAAGCCTTATGCCAAATGCCTCCAGTCCCTGTGGCTATTCCAGTCGTGCGCATAAAGCTGTCATTGGTGTTGAACAAGGTTCCATGCTATATTTAAGAGAGATGTCCCGCAGGGTATTGCGACAGAATTGGAGCACTACAACCCAAACCTTACTTTCTGCAGTCAGAGCTGGTTTCTTGGTTCGGCTCTAATACACCATCAGGCCAGCCACTCCACTGCCTTATTTCTTGCTAGCTCACACAGAAGGATGGGAAGTCTCCTCAAAGCCTGGGGTAAAAGGCACCAGGAACCCAAACCACTGGGGCAGCTCTACTGGAGGCCCTAACCTTGGGCTAGCAGGTGGCAGTAAGGCCCCTTTGCACCCTGCCTGTAACATGGAAGGATTCAGGAACAGCTTTTATTAATTTTATTTTTGCTGAAGCATTTCAGTCATCAGTCTTTCACACCAAATACACACCTGCCTCAGACCTACTGCTGTCACATTCATCATTTAAATCTGCGTGTCTAAAGAACCTAAAATGAAGTTCCCTTGATGCACCATTAACCTTCTTATGTATCTGCTACTTTCAAGCAAGCTGCAGTGAACCCTTCACAGACCACTCTTCCTAAGCAAGAAACACCCAGATTCCTCCAAGCAAATAAGGTCAAACATAGCCAAGAACATTTATTCTCCAAAGCCAAATGACATAGCACCTCATGATACAGCACTACCCCATTTCCCATCCTTCTTACCAGGGAATGTAAGCCACAGAAGCAGCCTCAACACCTCCCTGCAGAGCCTGGATGCTCCCCTTCTCCATCACCAGCTGCCACTGCCTCCAGCCAACCTCATTATAGAGACCAGCAACCCTTTATTTAGTCTCGTTAAGAAAGACTAACGGGGCACAGATGGCGTGGGTTTGCTAATGGCACAGGGCTGGCTGCTCTCTGTCCTCCTGGCCCTGGGAAGGACACGCTGCAGTGCTCCACCGGGCTCCCAGGGGATGCAGCTCTGCAGCAGGAACACGAAAGGGGCTGGAGAAGCCAGGCCATCCTGGCTGCCTGCCCTGGCCACCAAAGTGCTAAAAATTCTGGGCAAAGCTCGGGAGTGTGAGCTCGTGGGGGTGTAATCCCTGGGCTGCCCCTTGCCTGGGGACTGCTAGAAGGAGAACAAGAATTTGGGTCTATGGTTGCTTCATTTCCCTTCAGGAAGAAAAAAAAAAAAAAAAAAAGCCTTGTGAGGTTCTTTCTTTGTTCTTTTTAATGAAAAAAACATTTGCCACATGAGAGCAACTTTTAACACTTATCACCTCCAGAACCCAACACTTCTTTGGAAAAAGGAGCCAACAGCCAATAAAGACCTGCCTTTCAGCACCTTTACTGATGGCCTGCGCCGTTCTCATTGGTAATTAAATGCAGAAGGTCGGGGACCCTGCTCGATTCCAAACTGTTTCTTTGGTATTGCAGAACTGACAGGCCACGATGGAAAACAAAAGGGAAAGAACAGTTTAATCCAGCCACCGGCAGCAAATAAATCACCCTGGCCAGGCGCGGTGCCGGAGGCTGCTGCAGTGAGCGCGCTGTCGTCTCCCTGCGCAGATGCAGCGAGCTGGCTCTCCGTTTGCAGATGCTGTAGCGATGCTGGCGGTCCTCATCAATAGGGTCTTGTTAGGATCCTGATAACAAGCAGCACGCAAAAAAGGGATGTGGTGGTTGTCTCAGCAGACTGGTAGTGTTGGTGGGGTGTCTGCCATGCTGATGAGGCTGAAGCTGGGTTTTCCACAGGAGCTGAGTTCCTCCTGTTTTTCATAAGCCCCTCCCTGCATAAAACCACCCTGTGGTTGCATGAAAAGAATCAGCAGCATTTGGAAGTGCCTGGAAAAACATCATCTCCCCATTAGCTTTGCTGCTGCATCCTTCGCTCCTGTACCTGACGAGCCCATCTTATAACTGGTGCAAACTGGCCCCTGTCGGCTGGCAGCAGCGAAAGCCCTTGCTGCATTTCCAGCAGCTCAGGAAAGACTCCCTGCTGCTCTCCGGCAGTTTTGTGGTCCTGAAGGAGCAGAGCCAGAACTGAGAAAAAGGAAAGGAAAGCAGTGGCCTGGCTAGGTGTTAATGAGAAAGTGATTTGTCTCTCCAGGATGCCCTTGTGCTTCCCGGGAAAGTTGCAGAGCAGAATTTCTGAATATTTAATACAGCTTCTTAATTAAGGAAAGGGTAAAAACCTGAGAGACACCATCCCCTACTGCAAGTTCAAGGCCAAAGCTTTAAATACAGGATAATCACTCATCTCAAGGAAGCAGGGGGTAGCCGATTAAAAGAGGTGGCCTCGCAGTTAGACCCATTTGGAGGGTTTCCAGACAACAGCCCCTTCTGCGCTTGCTAGCTATGTTGCACTCAAGAGTTTTCCAGGTTTTAGGAGTTTTTTCTTCCCTATTTTGTCCTGAAAAGGCTAAAAATCTACAGTAAGGCTCAAAAAAAACAGAAGACTCTAACAAAGTAATTAAAAAGAAAGCCCTGTCTGGTTTCACAAAAATGTCTCAGTTTGGTAATTTCCAAAGGTTTCATTTCCATTTCAATCTTTCTTTTCGTCCTGTAGCTGAACTTACATTTCAAAGTGAAAAGCAAATTTGAAGCAAAATATAATAGTTCCATTTCTGGGAGTCACGGTGACCTACTGATAATTTTAAAAACTTTTCTCCATTTTTCTCCAAATGTAAAATCTACTGAAATTGGTCCTTCACTTTGAAATATTCTGGCTTTGATGAATCAACATGTTATGACGAAATTTTTTTTGGCAAATGGCTTCTAGGTACACTCATTTCTGACGTTAATATACCATACCGCAGCAGGAGGCAATATGGGCTACAGGACTGGCTCAAATTTAACGCATGTCACTGCTGCTCCTTCTTTTGTTACCCATTTTCTGTGATACCTGTCACAAGCTTTGGCTCTATTCCCATGGACAGAAGCAATTGAGACCCTGCCTCTCAGTCACTGGCCCTGCACACACACCAAACTGCATTTCTTTAAAACAGATATTTGGTCTCTTTAATTAACATCCAATTTGGCATCGCCATCCATACAGGAGCACATGTGATTTGCTGCTGCAGTTCAGCTGGCAGGTGGTAACTTCCTACGCGATGATATAGTCATTACTGGTGACTGCATTAACTTTGTTTTCTCTCTTCTCTCCTTTTTTTTTTTTTTTTTTTTTTTCCATGCATACTGTAAGCTCTTTGGGCCAAAGATTTAATATATGCAAAAGTTAGGCTGCAAGGGCCATGAGGTCTGACAGAAACCCAAGCGATGCCTCAAATAAATAACCTTTGCCTACGTACGTGGCCCACCTGAACGCTCTGCGGTGTCAACAGTGGTGATAAAAAGATGCAAAATCAAGGTTTTGATCAATTTGCATGAGGAGCAGTGGGAAGCAAACGTGTTGTACTATTAAGGGAAACATTAGAAGCTGAACCGATTTGTGTGGTTGTTTTCTCCCAGCAGCAGGCACACCCAGGGGGATTCAAAACGTCCTTCAACTTCGGGAGTAAAAGGAGGAAGAAGGGAAAAAATAATAACAACATGATCAGTAGCTGCAAGAACATCATCAGGTGATTAGAAAAATCGGAGGGAGCCTAAACACACCTTTTTATTATAAGCAGCAGTGCCTAGTCGACCTTGCCTGATTCAAACAAGGCAGGATAGCAGAGATTGAAAGATATGCAGCCTCGTGTGCCAGCCCTCCCCGCCTGGAATTTAAATGACAGCATTAGTATTCAGGATCTTTGCATGTGTTTAAATATGGATTAAAAATGCATTAATTGGTCTCGTTTTAACAAGCTCTTCTCTTTGTATATCAAATATTTGAAAGATTCGGTATTATCACCTCTTGTCTGTGCTGGAATTGAAGAGGAGAAAAGAAATGTAATTGAGGACTTAAGGAGTGTCTCCTCCTGTTTGCTCAGCACAGGGCTATCTGATTGAAAGCTCGGGGGAAAATGACTTTGATAAGTATATGAACAACATCTAAAGGCAACACTACTTGGCAAATGAGTGCTGACATCCAAGCAGAGGCAATTTTGGCAAGGAAAGTGGCTTTCCAGTAAGTGCTGTATCAGAAGAACTGCTGGAGCTGTTTGTACCACATAACCTGTCCCTAGCAAGTGCCAGCATGAAGGGAAGATGCTCTGTTTGTTACGGTGTTTGCCTGGGATTTGCAAAACACAGTTCAGCTCTTTTCTTGGTCTCAGCTCCCTGTCTGACCTTGGGCAGGTCGCTCCGACCAGGAATGGATGACTTTGTGGACTGAGCCCCTCCAGCTCTTGGTGCCTTCTCCTTGCTCCCACTGGAAGCTGGGAGATGCTCAGACCTGCTGTCAGTGAGGCGAACCCAGGCTGTGACCCACACGGCAACGTCTGGTGAGAAACCAGGTGGAACTTGGCCTGCAGCGCTCGGTTGCAATACTCCAGAGAGCTCCAGCAGGCCTTGCAGACTCAGGGGGTTCCCACCTGAATGAAAAAATCACTTGGAGACCTTGACTGAGATACAAGCCTCACACAGATGACTCGGTTAAATGATGAGGATAAAATACCCAAGGGATGTGTCCCAATTACAGGAGATACACAGGGCAAGACTGGCAGCAAAGCCCTGATCGCCCCACAACCTTGGGGCTGTCCCCCCAAGACATCAGGGCCTGCTGAGGAGGGGAGCGCCTCCCGGCCAGCTGCACAGGCCTTAGGCCTGAGGCCAAACCTCGCCTTTCAGCTCACCCTCATGTGTCTGCTGTCTCACCGTCCAGGAGGGTGTCTCACTGCTTATTCTCTTACTAATATTCATATAAATCGTCAAAGAAAAGCGGAGAGTTAATCCTAAGGAGGCCTGGACTGATGTGGATTTAAGAAATTACCAGGAACTTCATTAAATGTTCAAGTGCCTCTTGGGTCCTGAGCACTGATGAGTTTGAAAACCTTCAGTGATCTTTACTCACAGGCATACTCGCTACCATCTCCCTCTTGCCTTTTTATCCACAAGTGACAAACTAATAGCCATCGCCCTCATTACTGGTGTTGAACCTGGGCACTGGGGGATGTGGCTATGGAGCTCTGCTGAACCCATGGCTGTGGCCTTACTACAGACTTCAGTTGCTGATGTACCCCCCGTTCTTCATGGAGGCTGACCAAAATAGAGCCAAAAAAATACAATTTTTGTGGTATTTCAGTAGGGAATCTCACATTGAGAGACTGCGGCAACACGAGAATTTTTACAGAAGTTTAGCCAGTGTTTGAACTGCTTGCACAAGTTTGAGTTAAAAGCCTGAGTTCAGAAATGGGCTGAGCCTCTAAACCTGAGTTTCAGCCACTGATAAATACAGCACCTCTCAGCATTGCCACAAATACTGTGCTGAAGCTTGCTCATTAAGAAATTCCTACGCATCAAGCTATATGCTGCTAGGATCTGTGCAAAAAAAAAGAGGTCTAGCAATCAGCATAAAAACTTGCTGAAGTGGAATTTGCATGTTAATCGCCCTTACTTAGCCATATGAACGCACTTCGTAGATAATCCACACTTCCTGGTAGGCAGAAAAGCACCTCTAAATGTGCAGGCTAAGAAATGCTCCCATATTGCCTGTATGGCTGCAGCAATGCTGTGGGAGCAGGTGCGTGCATGGCCGGCTATGCACCGCGCTCGGTCTCTGCTGGCTCCGATAGGTATTTAGAGTTGTTGGAGTTCTGCAGAAACGTGGTACTGCTTGGCTGGGGCTTGTACAGGTTTTGAGGTTGATAGCCCCTGCTATCATTTGC
The DNA here is from genome assembly GCF_009769625.2 of Cygnus olor. Lineage (NCBI taxonomy): Eukaryota > Metazoa > Chordata > Aves > Anseriformes > Anatidae > Cygnus > Cygnus olor. Next base: position 5,114,442 of record NC_049191.1, read on the forward strand.
AGGATCTGAATGCCCGATTCTTATTAAAATTAATGTGAACTCTGCTGTCCAGCTTCCCTCTGCAGCTTTGCAAACCTCAGCCCAGCTTTGGATTTGAGTCGCTGAGGGTTGGTACCTTTGCAGAGTTTCATTTTCTGCTGCAGGCTGGAATATTTCCAGGCAAACTTTATGTAAAATTCACTCCAAACCCCAGTGTGGGAATCCAGGCTTATAGAAAATGCTATGAACTTTTTGCTCGTTCCTAAGCTGGAGGCATTCTTTTCTTTCAAAAAACAAAAAAACAGCTGGAGCTTGCATTTTCTCCTCGTATTATCTATTTACATACCCCATTTTTTCCTAACATCTGAGCCCCACAGAAAGCCCTGGTGAGGCTGGAGGGGTCCACGATACCCATCTTGCACATGGGAACTGCAGCACAAACTCATTTATTTAAGCTTCTACAGGAAGAACAGAGACTTCAGGTTTGGCTTTGACAGTCAAAGGCTGTCTTCTGCTACCAGGAATTTGTCTTTCATGGTACAGCAAGAAAAGCAGGTTACACACAGTTTGCATCACCCCTGCTACAGCTTGGAGGCCCATGAGGACATCACCCATTTCCTGGTCCATGTTGTCACCTGTTTTGTGCCCACCTGAAATATTCAAATGCCTTCCAAAATGCTAAAAAAAATCACTGATGTGGAAAGGCAGTGAAAGCGAGTGAAACTTTTTTTGTTGTTCTTTTTCCTTCCTTCCTTTTATTTATTTTTTTTAATGTGACAGATTAACAGTGGAAGAACAATGCATTTTGCAGTTTGGGTGTTAATCCTTAGTGTGCTGTGAAATGGAGAAGACACTCTGTGCCTCAGAAAACAAAGACGTATCGTGTAAGGGATATAAACACGGCAGGTCTCCCAGAGTAATGCGCACTCAGAACACCGCTTTCTTGCACAGAAGATGAAATCATAATAGCATACACTTATTTACTTTTAAAAACCATCAATAACAAGTGATGTATAGCTGAACTCTGGGCTCTTCTCCCATGCACTTAAAAATGAAATGAATCTTAAGAAGAAACAGAAACATATATAGATGTATATATAAGCAGTATGAGTAAGCTACAGTACAAAACAAACTGAATTATCTACGTTTCTTCAAACTACCTTCATGACTATTTGCCATTATTAGCAATTTGTATCCAGAGAGCTCAAACTAATCACAAAAAATGGGTCTATATCACCGTGGTGTTTTCACAGATGGGAAAACTAAGGCAGAAATAAGGGCTGATGCCAGCAGAGAATGGCCAAGAGGAGAGCAGTTCTCTGGCGTTGGGGCACAATGCCTTCCTTGCTGCTCTGGGATGCTGAACCAAGGTGGTAAATGCATCAAAGCCTGCTCTGTCGGGCACCCCACCAAATTCCCTCTGGGCATCACCCTGGGACTGTGCAGGTTGCTGCGGTGCTGTCTCCAGTGACGGTGGGCTGGGTGCAGGACATGCATCCTGCAGAACAGACAGCGGGACGGCTGCACCTCTGCTGGCTCTGGAGTGCAGGTGCAACAACTGCATGACACCTCCAGTTCGCTTTGATTTCCAACCTCCACCGCATCCTGGGAGATCTTGCTGGGGGCTTTTATTTTCCAGAGACTCTTTCATAGTAAAAGGGTGTGCAAATGCGAATTCAAATCAGTCATCAGCTTCCCACTGAGTTCAAAACACCTCTTTCACCATTTTAAATGATTTTTAAATGGATGCAATGCACTCGATCTTCCAGCTGAAATAACTTCTGTATTATCCTCCAAGCCTGAATTCCTTTCCCCCCTTGCTCTCTGTTCACTTCAGATAATTCAATGGGAATTTATTTGAAAAGAGGTGGTGGGTCACAAATGAAGTAAAATGCTGACAGCAGGAGTTCCTACCCAGTCATTGCTTATGTGAAAGGCAGGGAGCCAGATTTAGGGAGCTGTGGGATAGTTATCATTAGGCTGGTTGAAAATATTCCATCTCAACTGAGGTTTTTTTTTTTCCTTTTCCCATAAGAATCGATTTTCTTTTGATTAAATGAAATTTTTAGAGAATGTGTCTTTTCCCTTGTCTTGCTGGAAAAAGTCAAATACCTGAAAAACTAAACTCTAACTAGCCCTAGCCATGGGCCTGCCTAGAGGCGCTGCCGGGGAAGGGGCCTTCTGGGAAGTGTAGTTTGATTTAGGAAATCAAAGGTGCTGTAGGGAAGGGTGGAGGCACCCTGGAGCCAAGCTGCACCTCCCAGGCAGGATTTGTCAGTTAAACTGCTCTGGCTTGTGGCTGAGAAGAAAAGCAGCTTCTGAATTCAAACCCATAAAAGCTCTGGTTTTGATGAAAAACATACGAGCTTAGTTGCCGGCTCTATTCCTGGTGAAATCTCCTGAACCTTACTCCTTACTCCAGAAAATGCAATGCCTGCATGAAATATTCATTGCTCCCCACGCCACCACGATGCACAGATGCCAGAGGATCTAACTAGTGCTTTAGGTAGGTGCAAGGTGTTACACGAGGTGGGTTTATGGGGAGATGACGCAAGGGATACATGGATCTATCAGTCCCTTGGGGATTAAGAGGAGGATGAGCTCTCTGACTCCCTAAATCCTTTTGGAAGCCTGCTGTTTTCTCTTGATTTGAGAACATCTTCCTTTTATCAAAGTCTGCATGAACAGATAATGCCCACTGCATGCTGCAGTAATGAAAATTATCGCTGCTGTTATCACTGATGGGAGCACAGCACTTCTCTGCATGAAACCCAAGCTGTCAGGGGTTTCTGTGCCCTACTGTAGGGTTACCTACACTCTTAAGTGCCTTGGGATGAACTGAGCTGCATTTGAAACTCTGCAGTTCAAATCAGAGGCAGCAAGACTTGGGTATCTGCCATCTGCATTAGCTGTGCTAACCCTCTCTCTCTATTACAAATGTTTTTTCTCCTCTAAATCTTGACATCCCTTCCAGCCCCACAATTGCTTGTTCACATGCTGGTTGCTCTATTAATGGCTTGTCATTGTCAGAAGCTTCAAAGAGATCCCTCATTTTAATTGCCCTGGGGGAACAGCATCACCTCATGCTGCTGCCGCAGCTCAGGGCTCCTAAAAGTGACCTATGCAGCTTTGTAAATGGCATTAATTAACAGAGCTTGTCGGCTGGACTCTTTCCAGTCCCACCATGCACCACGCAGCACCTCTCCCAAGCCTTGCCAAAGCCCTTTGAGATCTGCCCTTCTTCAGTTGACCAAAAAGTCTGCCTGGATCCTGACCCCCACTCAAGACAGGCCAACAAACCTCAGTGCTGCCTTCCCAGAGCCACTTGCCAAATTTTATTTCCCCCATATGAAACCTTCTCCTGAAGGTTGGCTTGAAAGTCCTGCATGAGGGGACATCACTGATGGCTGTTGAGGAGCAACATCAGAGGAACATCCCTGTCTCCTTTCAGCTGAGTGTGTCACTGGAGGCTTCTTCCAGACCCTTCATGAGGCTCACCCCAAGCATGGTGAAAAAGAATGAAAAGGGGTTAAACTTCGCAGAGCAGAGTTGCTTTTTTTCCTTTTTTTTTTTTTTTTTTTTGAAAAAGAAGTTCTGTGGCTCCCTCTCTAGATGGAAGAGGGAAAAAAAATAAAGTTGCTTTCTTGTGGTCTGTTTAAGAGCTTGCTTACACGGGGAAATTAATCCAAAATTAACTAGTGGTGTGAATTGCAAGTGGATTAGTTAAATTACATTAAATCCAGGTCTGGATACTTTCATTTAAAATTAAAGTGGCCTTAATTCAATTTGGCTCAAGTCACTTCAAAAGTGAATTAAGTAAAACTTAATTACAGACCCCTTAATTCCAAATGAGTGTGTCTACATAGGTTGTTTAATATGCTTTCATTTATCCATTTTAAGAATTAGTCTTGATGAGCTTCTCGAAATCTCTCCTAACTAGGCAGACCCTCATTTGTTTACTAGAAAGCCTCCAATTCCCTCAAAAACAGAGAGGAGAGGAGAGGAGAGGAGAGGAGAGGAGAGGAGAGGAGAGGAGAGGAGAGGAGAGGAGAGGAGAGGAGAGGAGAGGAGAGGAGAGGAGAGGAGAGGAGAGGAGAGGAGAGGAGAGAGAAGAGAAGAGAAGAGAAGAGAAGAGAAGAGAAGAGAAGAGAAGAGAAGAGAAGAGAAGAGAAGAGAAGAGAAGAGAAGAGAAGAGAAGAGAAGAGAAGAGAAATGATGTGTCAGTGTGTCCTCCAACCTGGAAGCAAAATGTTTCTGGTCTAGAAGCCACCACCAAGCCAACACTAATGAGCCACGATGCCATGGGTGATGTATCTGGCATCAAGATGCTGTGGAGATGCAGCAATGAATCACTAATGCCAAAAACTCCCTGAAATGAGGTGAGAAACGCAGTGCTGAACTTCCTGATTTTCATGCACAGAAAATTGGTGTTAACACTGAAGTTGTCCCCACAGAGTGCTTGGAATTTTACAGAACTGGATTTTGGCCCCAAAATTACAGCATGGAAATGTTTTTTCTGGCTAACCACACTACCTGCCAGTGCTGTGGGCTGTGCTGTGTTAGCTCACTCCCAGGCTCCTTGTGCTTGTATGCGTGATGGAGAAAAGCAGCTATTCCTCACTGAGCAGCACAATTCAACCTCCGTCACACGACTGCCCTACCCACGACTCCTCATTCCAGTACCTGGATCCAGGCTGGATATGAGCCCAAAGAAAGGGCAGATGCATCCTCAAGCAGCACATCCTGCCACACCTCATCCTGGATCCCGGATGGGAGAGCTGCTCCCTTTGCCGCTTCATCTATTGTTTCAACAAGATTAATTTCAGCACTTCTGAAGTGTGTTCAAAGCTGCTGAGTTTCTGCACATTTTCTAAAACCGATTGGCAATTTCTTCCAGCTCCTAGCTGCAATGCGTGGGGGGCTGCTGCCTCTTGGGCTGTTTGCTTGTGCTGCTGTTGATCTTTTCTTCTTTGTGCTTGGAGCCTGGAAATGCTTCTTGCTGTTTTCAGGCTGGCTTCCTAAGGAAGTTTAGTCATGTGGGATCACCCTTTTTTTGGGTGTCTCCTTGTCTTTTCAGCCTTCTGGCCGTGTTCAGAGAAATTTGTCAGAACTACAGGATGTAGGGTACGTGGTGGGAGGAAATGAAGTGCAGGAGGTATTTAATGCACACTGTTGCTCTAGTCCTATCTGTAACCAGGTGCTGGAGAGCAGGATGTTCCTAAAGGTGAGGGCCGTTTAAAATAAAGGAGGTAAACCTCATAATTTCTGAAGTCAGTGCATCCCCTCCTGACATGTAAAATAAGGGTAAGAGGGGCTGCCCTACCACAGAGCTGCCCTGAGGAGAAATGCATTAAAACCGCACCGGTGGAGATGCAGGAGTGATAGGCAGAGTTTATTATATCTCAGAATTGTGTTAGATATTAATCATTTTGCGTCCTTAAAAGGTGTCTGAGGAACTTAATTTGTCGTGGAAATGTCAGATAAGAGAGATGCTGCATCTCCAGCTGAGAATAAACAGTGAATACTGTGGAATGTTACTCTAAGATGACCTTTTACTTTATATTAAAGCAAACAGGTAAAAATCAAAGTCAAATCCCCAGCAGAGATCACAGTGTGCGCATGTGTGTGCACACATGGCAGTGTGTCTGCCTTCTAACGGGCTGCAGGGACTGAGAACAAACCCGGCATGGGGCTCAGCTGACATGGCCGGGTCCTGTTGTCATCCCTCCTCTGGGTGTCTGAGAAATCTGGGCTGCCTACTGCATACCAAAATACATTCATTTATATTCATTTATATTACTGCATATATGGTGATTTATATAAATAGATGCATATTATGGTATGCACAATATTGATATTTATATGATATATTATATGATATTATTTCATGTATGATATAAAATAGTTTATATCTTTTTGTGCATACAATATCTGTATTTGCACTGTTAAATACGCTGCATTTTGTGATTCTTTCCTCAAAGTTCTCCTTATGGCTACTCCAAAATGCCCCCCTTTTTATTTTTCAACTTTTGAGAGAAATTTGATGTTGTGTTCAAATATCTGAATGTATGTACACGTGAGTATTCCACAGGGAAAACAATTCATTTGCACTGGGCATTGCAGGTGCTGCTGCAGGTGGCTGTTCTCCTTTCCATGCTGGTGGTCGTGGTGGTCCAAGACATGTCACCATCCCGTGGGGACCAGAAGAGCACCAGAGGAGCCCTGGGGGGGTGGGTTCCTGAGCACCAGCTCTGCAGGCCACACAAGCCAATGCTCACTCTTCTGAGTAATAATATTTGTGCTCCTAGCAAAAAAATAGCTGGGATTTCTGTTGAAATAGTAATATTTTCTGCTAGAGGTGGTTGGTCATTAAAAACCCAGTTCTGTTGAAAACATGAATTTTCCTTCAAAATGTAGTTTTGACTGATCTTTTGTCCTATTAAGGGTGAAGTCCATTTTTGAGACCAAAGGCAGCACAATTGCTCTACCTAATTATATCCCATTTAAGTCTGAACTGCTCTAGAAAGGGGTAGATTTCACCAGAAGGATTTTTCTTTGCTTGAATGCCTGTAGGAATGTTATTACATCCGCTCCCAAATTATATTTTTCATACTTGCATTACTGCCTTTTTTAAGAATCAAAAGCTTTTCAATTTCTTAAACGGTTTCACAGTCTGAGATTGAGCTAGATACCTAGAAGGATAGAGCTGACAGAGAATTAGCAGGGCTGAAAAAAAAATCCTGGCACAACTCACTGTTGCAACTTTGAATGAATACAGTGACAAGTGCTTCTTAGAATAGCATCTCTTAGTTGCTATTTGTGCTTTCTGTAAGGAAATGGCTTCTCAAAACCATATAGACTTTGGACTCAGTTCACGATTCAAAGTGGAAGTCAATGAAAGCACTTAGCAAACTCCTCTAGAGCAGTCCCTATCTACTTTTATTCCCTACTATTTTATTTTACTTTTTTTCTAATTTTATTTTCACTAACACCTCCCTGCCCTGAGTTTGACTGACGTTTCTAATCCTTTTGAGAGATTGCAAATGCTCTGATTGTTATCAAACTGTGTTCCCCTGCGTGACTCAAAAAAGAATTTGACTATTCTGTATCCTATCAGCTTCCCTTGATGCATTTTACCCTTCTAACCCTTTGAAGGGTCTCCTTTTAAAGCCGGCCCCTGGGAACATTTTAACAACCACCATCATGAAGGAGAGGTTCTCTACCTATTACTTATACATCCACCTGTAGGCTCATTCACCTCACAGTTGAATTAAATGTCCTTCCTAGCTGACCCCTCTGGGGGCTGTAAGCCCCTTGTTGAAAGGCTGGTTTTGCCCTGCTAGGGAAGTAGAAGCAAGAAGCTGTGGATGCAGATAAATATGGGTTCAAAGAGCTACTGGGCGAACTCATGGAACTGAAAACGTGATCGAGGTTTATGAAAAACAATGACCTTACATCTGGCTTGTGAAATCCCTGTGGGATGAGTTACTAGACACACGGATAATATTCTGGGGAAGCACCACGTCATACAGACCCTGTTTTGATGCTCTCTTTAGGCCCCTGCTGCTGACTCTGGGGAGACTTGGGCTGATCTTTAGTCTGACCCGATACAGAAGATTTTAAGCTCTCGCCATTGCCGTCCAGCCCAGCATTCAGTGCCAGCTTGTGTTGTCCTCAGCACGGGGAGGATTTCACTGCTGAAGACATCTGTTTCATTCTGTGCATGGAAAAACACAGCACTTTCCTACTGCTTGTGAGTCTCTTGGTAACGCTTACCAAATGCTAGCAATTTGGCCTGCTACCATGCTGCTGTGATGGGTACTGTAACAACTGAATGTACTGTGGCTGTATATTAAGGTTAGGGTGTTGAGTAGACTATTTACAATCCCATTACTTGTAATGCTACGGTATTTTGTTGTACAGCCATATATTGACCATGCTTTTGCTGAAATTACAATGTCATGAAGGTAGTGATCAAAAGTTTGCTCAGAATAACGGATGCCTAAACAATACTAAGTTTTGGTTCATGAATTACAGCTTCCTTGGAGGACTGGAATTGCCTCATCAAATTCCTACCACAAAATCCTTTAGTGATGGTGAAGCACAGGGAGGAACTGTGTTACAAACTATATGGTAGTTTCTCTGCCCTGTGTCCTGAAACAGCCTGAAACTAAGAAATTTACAGGCAAAAGAAATAAGGTCATAAATCACTTTGTGTTGTCCTGTTCACTGCAGAGTCAGCGTAGCCATCAACCTAAGCCAGACCAATTCTAGGACATGACTTCAAGGGGAGCAGTGCTTGAACCACACAGACCCTCCTAGCAGGGAAGCCCCAAACCAGAGCTGAGTTATTCATGTCACTGGGGATTTCCAGGAGCAAACAGGCTTGCAGAAAATGTGAGTTCTCAGTGAGTCTCAGGCAAGTCCTGCAGCTACAGGAAGGGGGCAGAATGAAGAGAATATGGAAAAATACAAGTGGGGCTGCGTACCCCTTCTGTACACGTAAAAGGTAAGGAATGACCTTGCTCTGTGTTTAAGAGGAAATTCTCCCACATGAACCAGTGTGAGACCTGTACACTACATGAGTCCAACAGATCCCTGTAACACAGAACACCCTGGGACATCTGTCCTCTGTTGTAGCCACAAGAGCTTACCAAAACTCCCTTCTAAAGTTTCATTGCAGTCTGATACGAGGGCAGGAGAATAAGAAACCCCCTGGGTTTGCCACCCCCCTTTTCCACCTGACCACACCAGATATGCGCTGCTGCAGAATACAATACGGTTTGACATTTCTTTAATCGTAACAAAAGGGACGAGTACAGCTTTTCATTAACGTATTGTCATCAGCAAATGAGGTCCTGGGGACTAGGAAGACGGGGAGATAACAATTTTAGATAACGTGCTGCATCTCAACAGGCGGTTTGTCTATCTGCATACCCCAGCAAGCAGAGTGAGAGGCTGGGAGGCAAGGCGCAGGCAGGGTGCAGGCAGGGTGCAGGCAGCGCCACGGTGCTCTGCTGCACCTGGGGTTCGTGGGAGAAAGCCTTAAGTGGGCTGCTCTGAGGAAAAAGGCAGTATTTGCTGAAAAAATGTCTTGCAAGTGAAAAGGGAGAGTTTAAACAAAAGGGCTAAGTAAGCTACCAACGCAGCAAAGCATGACATTTTGGGCCAAACAGCATGCTTATCTTGATGCAAAATAGGTTTTTGTGTATTTTTGCTAATAACCCTCAAAAATACATTTAATTTCCTCTGAAATATATTTGTTTTTCTGCATGCTTTGTTTGGCTGCTGAACCAAAGAATTCACCATTCCTTTAGGAGCTGAAGATGACAGATAGGGAGAGTTTGGGGCAAAAACTAATGGTGGGATTTGGAAAACAGCCCTGGTCGGATCAAAATTCATTAATTCTGAAATCTGAGCTCCTTGTATGAAGATTTCTCCCCTCCTCCACCAATACCTGTAGTGTGGTTCTTCTCCCCAAATGCTGCTGAGCTGTGGGACTGTCCCAGGTGATACTTGCAGCTACCAGGGACAGCCCATCATTTATGACGGTGGCAGGGGTGCAAGAGAGAAGAAGCAGGGGAGAAAAACTAATTTATTTGTATAAGTTTTGCCATAAGAGATGAAAACTCGATGCAACAGTGAGGCTTACAAGTGAGGTCAGTGCGAACTAGGTCTGATCCTGGCAGGAGCTAGAATATCAGCAGAAATGACTCAGTTCATGATGTAATTTGGGCTTGGAAATAAAGGAATAAAACAAGAGCATTTTTTGGTTTTAGTTTATAATATCCAAGAAGAGCTGTTACAGGTCAGACCAAAGGTATAGGTAACCCATGATTCTTTCTTCAAAGTGGTTAATGAGGACATGAAGAGATGGGTAGAATAACAGTGAGCACTTTGTTTTGTTATTTTCCCAAACATTTTAAGCTTGGAGTTGCCTATCAATGTTTTTGTACTTAATAGCCCTTCATGGATTCATTCCTCATTCATCTGCCCACTTGCTTTTGAAACCCACAATATTTTGTGACAAAATTCCAGGGAGCAAAAATAGTTAATTCTGGGTCTTATTACAAATGGATGTTTTCTGTCTATGAATCAGCACCTCCTACAGCCCTCAGACACTCTCCAATCCTCCCGAAGGTTAAAGCTGTCAACGTCTGCCTGGCCCAAAACAAAACCTCTTCATTTCAGTGTGAATTGTGTGATTATTTTTCCTCTTCAAACATCTAAGTTCATTTTGAAGTGAAAACAGTGTTTTGAAATAGTCAAAATGTTCCAGTTTGAAAACAACAGGATGAAAAAGCTTTCCTTTTTTTTTTTTTTTTTTTTAATTTCTCTTTTTCTGGCCAAAATCATTTGCAAAAGTTGACCCAGAAGGTTTCATCTTCCTTGAATCTGTGCAATTCCATGAGTTTATTCTGAGCAGAGAGCCTCTCCCTGCTAAGGGGCATGCATTCAGAGAACCACTTCCAAATATCCCACTCATTGCAGCTCTCCTGCCAAGCCGTTGCTTTTATGTATTTACTTTGCTCATGAAACCTCATCGAGCCTTGTTCTTCTCTCTATCCATCATTCACACCAGACAGCCCATTGCTAGGCATTTGCTCAGCTGTGACCATTTCTCTCACAAAAAACGGAGGGCTTATTTATTATTTTGCTAACTGCCGTGATTGCTGTTTTCTCTCAGCCTCTCGAGAGTGAACCCTTCCTCTCAGATTTGGTTTGCTTCACTGACCTTCTGCTGCTACTGGCTCTCCATCATCCCTGCTGCCCAGGACCCTCTCAGCACGGCGTGCACTCTCCCTAGCACTTCTGAGTCATGGCTGGATTTTTGGCAAGCACATCAAGCCAACAACTCCCTGGGGCTGAGTTCCATCTGTAGGCACTGTTGGCACCGGGCTGGAGACCACTTCAGGACCCACTTACGGGCTGTGCAATGTTCCAGCATGCAAAGAAGAGGATAGCACCCTTGTTGTTACTTCTGTTTTTTGGTTTGTTTGCACAAACAATTTGCTTTTAGATAGCTCTCAACAGGCATTCATTCCTCCCCGCTCATAACCTTTTTCAAACAGGAATTTTAAAGCCTTGAGCAGTTCCATCATGTTTTGGTGTGTGGGCAAATGCAGCAGCTCACAGCACTGCCAGGCCGTTTATCTTTTTGGCAGACTGGCCCCTGGAGAGAAGAGACAATAGTGGGACTTGGCTATTTGATAAATAAAATGTTAAAGGCAGTGGTGGGAAGGGATGTCTGGAGATCTCCTGTCCAGCCTATGCGACTCTTGCCAACTTGAGAAGGTCTTAGAAACCTCCAAGGATTCCTAAGCCCCTTACTTCCTTGGATTTAAGCCTGGCTGTTCCATATCACTACAGAGGACAGAGAGGCTCTAGCAGATACAGCCTGTACAATGGCCAGGCGAACTGGGATTTCTTTTTGGCTTACAGCTCAGTGGAAGCTGCATGGATGGCAAAGCCAAATATTTAGTACAAAGGAGACTTTGCCTCCAAATTGCAGGTTCCTTATCCAAATAGCAAGAGCTATTCAATGAATCATGGTAGGTATTTCTATAAAGCAGCAAGCCAATTTATTTTCCTCTGAATCCTTTCTCAGAGGTAGCCAATGTTACTTTGTACTTTTACTCCAATTTGTTTCCTGGTGCAAACAAATATCAAGGAAAACATGAGCCCAAACGTTTCAGATTTTCTGGTGCTCTAACAAGTTATGCAAAGTGGGATCTCTTAATGAGAAGCATTCAGCAACCAAAAGGAAAGGCAATGTTACCAGCTCCCACTGCCTTGCATGCTCACACAGAAGATGAATGTGAGAAATGGAGCTGCTAATGACTGGAAGTAAGCAACAGATTCCTGTTGTTTCAGGAAATATTTCCATAATGGCCATAGTGCTGTCCCTGTGGGCAAAATCTAGAGGGAAAACGTGGCTGCTGGTGAAGAAGAAAGTTGCTAATAATTCTTGCTGCTTGCAGGTGGTCTCTCTGTCTCCGTTTCTTCCATTTGCCTCTCTTTAAAGCTCCATCTTTCTCCTTGTCTTGCATTTTCTGCCGGTGCCTTTAAATGTCTGTGTATTTGTGAAACTGTTTCTCCGGCCAATTCCCCTTGCCTGCTTTAATTAGCTCCCTAGTATTTCTGAAGGTATCTCCCAGGGCTCCCTAATCCCCTCAATGTGCTGACTAACCGAACCCCAGGAGATCCTTACAAGAGAAAAACTGCAGGATAAAAGCAAGTGATTTCAGGCCTCTAGTTTCTTAATTAGAAGCCTGTACACCAAAAGTCCACAGGAGTGGCTGTCTGACAGGGAGACTTTGCACTTGTACTCAGAAATGAGCTCTCTGTGCCTTTTTGCATCCCTTGGAAACTTTCCTTGTCCTTTTCTCAGTGTTAATTACTCACTGTGTGACCTGTTCAGCATCAGCAGGATGTGAGGAGGAGGTGACGGGTAATCTGGTACCACCCATGCTCCCTGGTCCCACTCTACCCAGGCCTTGTCGATGCTCTCCCACTCCTTTGAAACACAAACAAATAAACTAGAGCTGTTAGAGCTCTTTAAACTATCACCATGACACTGTCCTCCCCATCCATAAATAAATACATAATGTGATGGATGAACAATTGGCTGACGGGTTGGGTCAAAGGGTTATAGTGAATGGGGTTACTTCAGGCTGGTGGCAGTCACTTGTGGGGTTCCCCAGGGCTCCATTCTAAGACCAGTTTTCTTTCATGTTTTCATAAATGACCTGGATGCAGGACTCAAATGTATATGAAGTCTGCAGATGACACTAAATTGGGAGGAGCTGTTGACTCCCTCAAGGGTGGAGAAGCCTTGCAGAGAGCACTAGGCAAATAAGAGGGCTGGGATGTCACCTACCACATGAATTTTAACAAGAGCAAGTGCTGGATTCGGCACCTGGGAGAGGGCAACCCTGGCTGTACATACAGACTGGGGAATGAGAGGCTCGAGAGCAGCCCCATGGAAAGGGAGCTGGGGGTTCTTGCTGACGGTAAGTTCAATATGAGTTGACAGCATGCCCTGGCATCCAAAAGGGCCAGCCATACCCTGGGGTGCCTCAGGCATGGCACTGTTGGCTGGTCGAGGGAAGGGATTGTCCTGCTCTGCACTGGTGCGGCCTCAACTTGAGTGCTGTGTGCAGGTTTGGGGACCCTTATATAAGGACATAAAGCTGTTAGAGAGAGTCCTAAGGAGGGCAACAAAGATGGTGAAGGGTCTGGAGGGCACAACGCAGGAGGAGCGGCTGAGGTCCCTTGGTTTGTTCAGCCCAGAGCAGAGCAGGCTGAGGGGAGGCCTCATGGCGGCCTGCAGCTCCCTCACGAGGGGAGCGGAGGGGCAGGCGCTGAGCTCTGCTCTCTGGGGACAGCGACAGGACCCGAGGGAATGGCATGGAGCTGGGACAGGGGAGGGTCAGGCTGGTTATTAGGGAAAGGTTCTGCACCCAGAGGGTGAAGAACTGCTGGAGACAGGAGCAGGGCCTGCAGGCTTTAGTGCTAGCTGCTGCATCCAACTATGAATCATCTAGCACAGCTAGTAGCCAAGGTGCAATTCAGTTGTAGTGTCAGAAGCCGTCTAACAGCAAACAGCATTTCATTTAGATATTCATACTGAGGCAACCAGTTTCCCAATAGTTTAGCCATTCCCTCCCAGCAGCCTTCTCTTATGCACAGCATCTCTAAATGCCTCCTTAGCCCTGCTTTGCCTTATCTGCCACGTGCCTTCGGTGTGCTGTAAATGACACAGCCTGCCTGCTCATGAAAGCTGACATTTTCAAACCTGATTTTTAAATTGTAAAATACATGGCACGTGTCTTGCCAAAATCAGATGAAATCAAGTTAGTATCTAAAATGTTAAAATTACCATTTACATTTATATCAGAAATTAAAGCAGGAGGCTGCAGACTACATACTTTGCAAGGATGCTAGTAAAAAAGCCACAACCATTCTCACCCAAAAACACATCAGTCCAGTAAAGATATTATTTAAATGCTGTTCGCTTGGCATCTTAGCGAATTTGCAATATTAAAAGTGACATTAACATCACAGGAGTGAAAGGTTTCAAATCACTACCAACAGAACAGCAGTGAATACATATCCATGCAAGTATTTTATCTTCCTTTATTCTGTTAAGCAAGTAAGGCTATCCATAAAACAAAAAGACAATGCTAGTAACTCAGCATAAAGATGCTGTTTCAACTGGAAATTCAGCATCTTCATGCTGGGGGGGATGATAATTCTTCTTACAGTTTCATGTTAGGGCTTTGTTCTCATGTTAAGCTTTGCTTTAGTTTGGCACCCTCAGAAAATACATACATAAGGTTAGGTAACATAGATGCCTATGTCCTATTTCCAGAAGAGATACAAACCTTTAGGGACACACATGCAAAGGTATCAAGGCACTTAACTCCTACACAGCATTGGGGATATCATATATAACCATACAGCATAATAACTATAAATCTCTTCAGTAACTGTAAAGAGTCTCTTCAGAAATAGCTAAGAAAAGACATTTAAATTTCAGATGATTGAAGAAATGTAAAACGAAGCCCCATACCAAGTGCCTGAATTCCCATTAAAATCATTTTGTGTTTAGGTGTCTATGTAAGGTCAGATGCCTGCATACCCCTGCATCTGCAAGCCACATCTGGAAAGGAAATTGGATATCTAGGATGCAAATTAGTGCTTCCAGACTTTGAAATGCTGACTAGTGCCTATCTGCTTCTTTTGGCATCAAAATACCTTGAAATATCTGCAGTGTATTTGGTTACTTCTAGACAGGGAATTTTAACAGGCAATTTAAGTCAATCTGTCATACTTTGCACCAAAATGGATGTCAGAGACAATGTCCCAGCTAAGGCAGCCGCAATTTGGAGCTGAGAGCAGGTAGCTTCTTAAATGGCTAAAAATATATTGCAAGCACTCATCCGACAATGCCCTACTCTTAAATCAAGCTTAGGTGAAGTCCACCAGATGGTTTGGAAAATTTCACGGTGTGCCCAGAATTGGGCACAGAATAACCAGTGTGGTTGCAAACAGCTTTGGTTTACTTTAAAGAGGTGTTACGCTGAAGTAGGCATCCAGATTGCCACTTTCATTAATATGGGTTAAAAACTGAGTAGTGCGTATTGGCCTGAGTGCAGGTCCACATGGTCCTGACAATCGGCACGTTCTGCTTCAGAGCAGACTCTCATCTGCTATAAGCAGGGGCAGAACTTTTCTGTATTTTTTTTTTCAGAAGTCACATAGACTTACTGTAAATCTGAAGAAAAAGAAGCAGTTTAAAGTGATGCCCTCTCTGCTCTCTGTAGAGTTACCTCTGGTCAGAGCTAAGACAGCTTCTGCAGATGGCTGAAGATGGTCCTACGAGTTCATGAAGCAAGAAAATGAACTGAGTATCATCTGAGCCCTGCTGGTATAACAGGCTGGCTGAAATGAAACCTCTGTGATCCATCAAATACTCTGGAAAGCTCATAAAACTGGATTTTCCAAGTGATTTGTACTTTTATCCAGAGCGAACATGCCATAAGAAGAACTTTTCTCAGCAGTCCCAAGCCAAAAAGAAAAACAAATATATGCAGAAGAATGTGAATTACTAAGGCAGAAAGCCAGACAAGCTATTTCATACAACTAAAAGTTTCTGGGATGAGACTTGGTTTGAATTTGGAGCCAAAAGGTTCAGGTTACTGTGTACTTTCTCCCTTTTCAATACAAGGAGCTCTGGAAGTATTATAATGACTTGAAAGAACTCAAAAGCTGTTGACCCTCTTTGATAACCTAACATATCGGCTTTCCATTTGAGAATTGCTCTTTGATTGAGGTTTTCGCTTTTTTATTATTATTATTTTTTTACAGATGTCAGATCAGCTACTCTGCTTTGTGACTATAGAAAATAAAAGATGATGGCAGATCCTGCACTTCCTAGCTAAGTGCTTTTGATCAGTGGTCAACACAGTGATGAATGTTTTTCCATCGCATCCTTCATCCCATGCATTTTCAAGGCTGGTTAGAGGTTGGAAGGCAAGACGAAAGAATGCTGCTATCCGACAGAATTCAATTTCCTGAAAAAAATAAATCATATTTTTTTCCTTGTGACCTAAATGGAAAACATATTGTTCTGAAAGTGCTGTTCAAACAGAATTACCAAAACCTTTTATCAACAAAGAGACTGTCATATATCAGACATCTGGTGTGGATGTCAATTATAATAATTAATTAGACATCTCCCCAGATGCCTGACACTACATTCTATCAGCAGATTTTTTGACTTCAATCAAAACTGCTGCTGCATTATGCATGAAACTCATGGAGTTGTTGGGAGTCGAGGAGATCAGCTACAAATCACAGCTAAACACACTAAAGGCCTCCTGGTTCTGATGGCTTTTACCACTTTTGAAGGCTGCCAAGTGAAGGTCACATACATTGATTTCTTTTCCTCCCTTAACAACATTTTCAAATGTTTTACATTTTTTCATGCAGACGTTCAAACAAAAAGATGAGTGGGAAGGAATATCATATATATTAAAAAAAAAGGTAATGATTGCTGCTGTATCCTTGTGGTGAGAAAGAAAAAACGCATCTTAGGTTGCAATTTGAAGTGCAACCACAGTGGAGCATTTTTATTTCTCCCATGTCTGTACCAGCAACACTCTCCAGAACTGATCCTCAAAGACCACTGAAGAAGACAGAAAAAGGTGACCTCACTTCATTTTTTTTTATTCTCCATTTTTTCATAATTAATTTGAAAATAAAGTAATTCCTGGGCAATTTAATCAATTCAAAGCATACCTTTTTTTTATTTTTTTTATTTTTTTCAACAACATTTTCACATTTCCCAGGCAAAACAACTCAATTAGTTCTACTTGATTTAGGAAATCACTCCAGTCAACCCCAATATACATACATATACAGCTATACATATACTTCGGAAAATTTACATAAACATATCACCAATTTTACCAGTATTAGCAAGGATAGAAAATACTTTATGTTTCAGACTAAGAGCTAATAACTGTCAGGTATATGGGCCCTTGTATTGCAATTTGGTCTTATCTCCTTGATGGGAATTTGCTTGTATTCAATGTGTGCACACTGATAGAAGCCTTAGTTTGGAAATATTTTGAAACGGACAGAATGAGATTCTGGTTTAAATCCCTGGGTTTTTCCTGTTTTCACTGGGGCAAAGATTTCTGCCTGTCTTTTATTTGTTCTATAAAGTATTTAGCACATGTTTGAACAGCATGAAATGATAAATGAATATGTAACTACCATACACTTGCCTCTCCGGAGCTGGCAAGTTTCTTTTATTTGAAGGATTTGCCAATGAAAAATAGAATTACAAACAGTATGTGCATTTTTAGAAGAAAAAATATTTGTAGTAATCCATGTGTTTCAATATTTCATAAAAGTGTCTGGGTTAGTCTCAGTTTCAATACAAACAGAAAGAAAATAGATTTAGATTGACATGGATTTGCTTTGCAATAAAGAATTGAAAGAGGAGCAAAGTCCCAATGAGTAGAGTATGAACAAATTGCAGGAGCCTGAGAGGCTGTCCAGACCTCCAAGTATGCTCCCCTACCCAGCATTTGAAGTAGGCTTGGGAAGACTTCTTTTGGTTAAACCCCCACACAAATTCCTGTTTTGCCTTTTGTGGAAAAAACACGACACCTCTGAAGTATTTTTTATTTAAGGCTCATCCCTGCAGGGGGTGCTCAGAAGTTTAATCTGCTGGTTAATAATTACAATTAATTAAGGCTGGGGATTTAAAGTGGGTTAATGCAACTGCATTAAACCACTGTGTAAACACTTTTAGTTAGGAGCAGAGTCACCCAAAGTTTGCTCGCTTGTCCTTGGGCTTGCTGGTATGCAAAGAAGAAGAAGAGGAGAATTTACAACTTCCTTTCCATGTGGCTATTTCTGATGTGTTTTAGAATAACTTTCTGCTGCTTACTCTACTTTGAAAGCACAAAACTTGGCGGTACTCTGGAGAGTCCCTACAGAGCAGATAATGCCCTAGAAATTCATGCCATTTGCTGCAATTTCACGGTAAAAAGAAAACCTCTGGAACCAAAGTAGACTGCGCTGATTTGCACCACTTCAGTTCTGAATAAAAGGGTTGAGCCAGAAGAGTTTAAAACAGTTTAACTAGTGTATTTGGCAGGTAATGTAGTCATTTTCCTCCAGGTCTTTTTTACCTAAAGACCTGCAGTTTCAGATGCTGCTAGCTGTGTGGCACAAGGTGCTCACCTTGATGGGCAGCGGTACTGGTCTAATATTTCTATTTTCTTCTGAAAAACAGAGCCCATATTGTAGTGTAGAGCAGGATTTCTTGTTCAAGGATCAAAAGGATCATCTCTATTTGGGCAAATGATGCAGAGCTCACAGAAATACATCATGAAAGAAGAGAAGAGAACTCTGAAGAAACTCTGAAGAGTTTCTAGGATGCACATTTCTGCGGTTAAGCAAATAATAAGTAAATAAGCAAAGCTTTGTGAAGTCCAATGACTTTGGCCTGCATTTCTTTAGCAAAATAGGGTCAGTGTGATTCACAGCACTGCATGAATGGAGAGATTCCTCAAGCATCAATGCTGCTGTGACTCCCGAGCAGTTCCCAAGCCTTTAGGTGCACTTAAAAAAACAAACAACAACTTAATAATGAGTTTTTCTCTGGCTTCTTTCAGCCCTGGCTCCCAAAGCATTTTCTAGCTTCGGCTGGATCTTGGCTGTTTCTGTGATGTGGCCAAGTAGAGGGCTTTGCGGTGTGTAGGCAGGGCAGGGAAAGATGCTGCTTCCACACGGACACCTGATTCCTTCGTGCACCTCACCTGAGGAGCCCATACAAGCAATTTGTGAGATTAAATATGCTGCATTTATCTCCAGAGTTCTTAATTGCTGAGCATTTTTAATCTTGCTTCATGTTCAGATAGAGAGCAAGAGCGCTACAGAAATGTCAAATATGTAAATAAAATAAAGCAGAAAAAAGCAAGGAAGAATTGATTACTTTGGATCCACTGGAGTAGTGAATTAACACCGAACCTAGAAACATTCAATAACAGCAATCACCGTACGCCACCACTGCCACTGATAATAGAAACAGATACATTTTTTTCTTTGCTTAAAGAAGACAATTCCCCCCTAACTTGTAGCCAAAATTTCACCAGTCAATTAACGACCTTTGCCTCCGACACCCCCCTTCCTTCAAGGTTTGCATGGCTATTATTTTCAGTACTTAATCTTTTAGAGTGATTTGTGTCTTCTAATAACTGACTGCTTGTTTTGCTATCAGTCAGCTCCAGGACTGCTACAGCGTCTCTGCAGCTTAAAGCTTGCTTCGTTCACCTTGTGACTTCAAATACCATTCTGTCTCAAGCGGGAAAAAAAAAAGCCGCCCAAATCCCATATTGCTCCTTACAGTCTTATTACTCAGGAAACTAAAGAGAGAAAATAAAGGTCAGAAGAACTTTAAAACAACAGTAAAGTCAAGAGGACAGGAGAGTTTTAAAGGAAGTTACAAGCTTGAAATTACAGACTTTTTTTTTTAGGATGTTCCAAGACATTTCCAAAAAAGCAGAAGCCCCTATGATTCCCTGCTCGACCCTCACTTCTCATGGGAAATTACTCAGAATTATCTCCCTTAGCCTGTCAAGAGAAAGCAGCTTATGAAATGTCAGACATTCATATGGTGAGAAGGAGACTGTAACTGAGAACCCCACAAGTGCCTTGACTGGACATGGAAGGAGCTTCATAAGCCCTCGCTGTCCTGGGACCACCTTCCTAATCTCCCCGTTTCTATACAGCAGCAAACTCTGCTGAGCATCTTTAGAGGAACCAAAGCACCTAGGTACTGTACACCTAAGCCATGCAAGAATAAATGAACCACGTTCTCCCAGTGCTGATGTACAGCCCTGCACTGCCTTGCTGCTCCCAGTGCTCTGCACCCAGGTCCCCTGGGACATCCTCTCACCAGGTGTGGGATTTGGTTTGCTCCCACAGTCGATAGCAGAAGGTGTCTCCATCTGAGGTGCTTGCTCCTGGCCACTGTCCCCATGCAGAGGGAGGGACATCATCAAACCTGGTTTAACAGGTTGTCTTTAGAGGAGAGCAAGAATAACCAGGATGAGTCCAAAAGAATAATGCGTGCTTTTGAAACCTCTTTTTTTTTTTTTTTCGCCCCCACAAGGGAGCTCTGCTGAGATGCAAGGGATGTGTTATGCCTCTGCGAGGACTATAAAGCCCGTCCATTGTGTTTGCCACACAAAGAGCAGTGGAACAGCTTGGGGCCTGGCTGCCCACTGCGCTCCTGGAACAAATAATTGTTGTGCTGGTGAGGGACGCCTCCTCTGGAAGCTTCTCTGTGGAGAAGCTCTCTACTTTGGGAGAGCTGAAAAAGCTGAAGGGAATGGCAGGGAGTATTTTCAAAAGCACCCCAGGGTCTTTGAGATAAGCTCCACTGCAGAAATGCAATGCTCTGTCCTTAGCCCACCCAATGATTGATATAGGACAGCCTTGAAGGACTCCTGTGCACATCCAGTGTTTATTGTTCTGCAAACAGAGCTGGGCATCTTGATCTTACAAAGCTACTTTGTCAGGATGCTTCTGGGCAAGATGCAGGCAGGCACCTTCAGGGAACTTCAAAGGCATCTAAGCAATCCAGGTGTCCAACACAGAGAGAAAGCAGAGCCCTGCACTCGGCCTTGTTTGAAAATCCCAGGCCTTGGGGCTGTGTAATTTTTGTAAGACAGTTCATCAACAGGCAGAACAGGGAGGGGGAAGACTTTAAACAATTTTCTTGGAGCTCCTCCCATTGCTGCCTTAGTGCAGGTGGCCCATCCATCATGTCTCTACAGGTTCCTTCTCCTTTCCACCTGCCTTTCCACAGGGGGTCCTAGCACCAATGGTGATGAGATCTTTTGATCTCACTGCTCTCCAAATCCAATACAGCTACCTGAATAATAACTCTGTGCTACCGCTAATACCATCAACCAGCCTTCAGTGTGAAACTGCTGACAGAATGCCAGCCCCAGCCAGTGAAATGTTTCATTAATTATCATAATTGATATCAATAGCAGATGTCAGCCTTAATGAATGAGGAAAGTCATTGCCAATAAGACATGCAAAGGAGGAGTCCTCCAGCCCCTGAGTTTTGACTTCCCGGAGGCATTTTTCTGTGGATGTGAATCTCTGCCCAACCTTCGATCACCTGGGGAAGGCTGATAGCTTGGAGGGAGGTGGCAGGGGAAGTGACAGCAGCGCCCATCCTGCAGGAGCAGGGAAAGGCTCTGCTTAGTGCAGGACACGGTAATATCTGGGGGGTTTCACTTGTTGAACTTTTTGTCCTTGGGGGAACAGTACTGCTTTTAGGAGTGAGTGAGCAGCACCATTGTGAATCCTCTGCCCTTCTGACAACATTGTGCTCATGCTCATGAACCTTTCTGCAGTAACAAATTAGCAGCTGAACCCCCCTGCTCATCAGCAATACAGATCTGCTCACACTCACTGCCAAGAAGATACCTGTTCCTAAACTTGGGAGAAAAAAAGCTTCAACATAAAGCTTTCAACCTCTTGAGTTATACACAGTAGAGGGGAAAAAAAGGTGTCTTGGCAGACTCCGTTTCAACTTTCCTGAGCAAAAAATCATGTGATAAAAATAGCACTAGAAATGTTTTAGGTAAGTTTTGCACAACCCTGTGTTTTTGTTTCGGCCAAATCTTTTGATACCAAATACTTCCTTGCTTTGTTTAGTTATTCTGTTTTTACTCATGGGATAAAAGTCTCTCCTGCACATCCCTCAAGGTTCTGACTTCTGCAGAAAGCGCACACAATAACCCTTGAATGAGAAGGAGACGTATGCACTGAAAATGTCATTAACAAAATTAATTCTCATCTAAAATCTTATCAGAGCTAGAACAACCAGGGCACTTGATCTTACGTCGTGGGCAGCTCTAAAGTCTTTCATTACTGGGCTCACTGGACCAGAGAGGCTACAAGCCTGTACATCTGAATATAGATGATGTACAATTTACGGGTCTGTGGCCTTCTCACTTAACCCAAGTTACTGGCCCATGGTGGGGTTTGCCAACCTTGCTGTTTCAGGCAGGAACAAACATTTTATATATCATCGATTTAGCAAATCTATTCCCCCGATTCCTTCCTCCCCCCTTTCACTGGTTGTGTTCATTAATCATCCCTTACTGTCTCCCTGGCACGACGTGTTAATTTTCATAGGGCTTGCTCAGCAAGTCTCAAGCAGCAGCGTGTTCCCCAGGCAGGGGAGTGTGGCTACCTCGCTGAACTGCCAGGCCAAGGGAGGATTTATCCGAGGGCAGGATCCTTCAGGGGTTAGGCATTGCTCTTGCTTCTAGGGGACTGAACAAGTACAGAAGACATTTGCTGACTGGGAGCCAATGGAGGCATCACATAGGTGGTAGCACTTGGGGACTCTCTTAGCTCATTGTCATACTGGTAGATCTTGCAGGTCTCTGGTAGTGAAAGCATTGCCACAGCTCAACAAAATTAGGTGGCTCGTGGGTTTGGCTGCTGTCAGTGTGGCTCACAGCCCTTCCAGTGAAGAAATTTTTCCTAATATCCAAACTAAACCTCATTGGGACAGTCTGCTACATCTCTCTCTGCTCCTGCTCCCGTGACTTTATTTCAGAGATATTTCCTGAGGATAACATCCCTTCAGGATATGCCTATGCTGATCCCATGGGAATAATACTTGTGATTATAACAGGGGAAAAATGCTGCATAAGTGGGACTTCTTGCCCAGAATGACCCCAGGCCGGGAGCAGTGATGGTGGTGCAGGTACCTGGACACTGCTGTGCTCGGACAGGGCACAGCTACCTTCTGTAAAATTCACAGATCCTAGCAAAGCTGTGACATCCAAAATGGTAGAAAAGGGCCTATTACTTCACAGTTACTTGAATAAGCTTTACATTAATGTCATCTAAATGGAGGAAACTGAGAAAGGACAAGAGAAAGGGAGTATCGATCATGCTGTGTTATGGCAGGGTCTGGAGACACAGAGGAGAGGAAGGCAATGGAAGACATACCAAGGGAACCCATGGTTTCTGAGACAGCCAATGCAGTAGCCCCAAAACATTTCTATTTCCTGCAGCCACACTGAAATGCAAAGAACAGGAAAAATAAATTTTCTTGAATGAAGACTACTGATAGGACTTGGAAAGCAAGATCGACTGTTGTAATGCAAATCCATGTCAAAGCTGGCCAGGTAGGCTCTCTAGAGGAACCCAAATGTACCAGGGGCAGTTCAGCCACAGCATCTTCAACACCTTTGTTAAGAAAGGATCGGTCACCTCCTGGTAAACTCATCTCTTGCTGCACTGACCACAAAGGGAACACAAAAACCTGGTCTTGGCATTACATGAACAGAAAGGTTTGGTGGGATTTTCTGGGACTGAAGCACTTGTTTGATCAAGCTGGTGGGATGCACTGACAGCCCTTTACTTAGAAATGATTGAGTAGCCGAATTACGAGTCAGTGGAAGACTGGAGCCAAACTGGCAAAGCAATTGCAGGTCTCTGTGTGTGTGTCTCTGAGTGAGAGTTCATGCAAGACAGTTAACTCTCCTTCCCTTGGTGACTTGGATTGATAGCCCTCTGCTATTCCCATCTTTGAAGGATCCACCGGTCAATACTTCACTCCTTTGTGCCCAGCCATCCCATCATATGCGTGTCTGGCACCGGTTCTTGTAGGTGTAAATAAGAATCATTTCTCAGGCTGCCAGCCTTTCTGCCTGGAAGACACGAGGTTCATTTCAGCCCTTGACATTCACCTGGATCCCTTCTCCCTTCTCTTGCAGCCTTTTGGTACTTACTCCTTTGCTGACCTTTTCCCTGGCACATTTGCATGTAACAGCAGGTCGCCGACCTGCAGAATAGATGCAGGATAGATGCAGCCTGCCCTTCAAATGCCTGGCTGGTAGCAGAGAAGTCAGCCTTCTTGTTAACATTTGAGCGTGGTCTTTCCATGGGTCAGCAGGATGCTCCATCTCCCTTTTCACTATGAAGCCCCGTGTGCTTTTTTCTATTTGGTGAAGAGTTGTGTGGCTTTGCAGCTTACCTCTGTGAGACATATCCATACGCATTACTCCTGTATGTTCCCTTCAAAGACGTCAGCCCTTTTAGTATGATATCCAAACCAAAGAATATCATTTTCTTCCTTGTCATCCTCCCAAGTGAATTGTGAGTTTGCTGGGTGGGGAAGTGTTGTGCACTGAACACAGGCCAGCTCCCCAAACACAGCTCGTGCCTCCGCTCCAACTCCCAGCACTGGCAATGCAAAGGCGCCTCTGCAGCTGCTCATGCAAGATTCAACCCTTCCTTTTGTGCACCTCCTCCACCTGGGGAAGACAGAAGAGTCGGACCTCCTGCCTGTGTGGTCTGACAGGCAGGGACTGCAGGACGGACCACGTTTGTCCCATTTCTCCCAGATCAGGACATGGCAGAGCCACTACAGTCTCTGCACCTTCTGCAAGTCACATTTCTATTTGCATTTTGTTGCTTTTGTTGTTTCTTTAGCTCTACCTCTGTGCTTTGCCAGAACACCTGGGAACTACTGGGAATGTCAAACCAGCCACCTTTTGTGGCCCACTCCCTTTTCATTTTTCACAACTGAGATGGCCCCAGCCTGCTGTACGAACAGAGCCCAATTGTTTTTCTCTTCTACCCTACACCAGGCATGGGCTGAGCTGGGCTACAGTGAGAAAGCATCTGCCGTGGGATGTTTGGTGCACCTCTGCTGCGAGTGGGTGCAGAGGAGGAGGAGTGATGCACTCTGGTCACAGACATCCTATTCCAGTGAATTTATGTTGTGGAGGATGCAGAAGGGGTGGGTTACTTTACCCAGTGCTAGGGGGATCCATCTCCATAGGGCAGGGAGTATGTTCGCAGAGGCAGAGAAATAAACTCCCTGAGAAGCTGGTGGTGGCAGGGAAGCAGAGCTGAGGCTAGAGAAGTCAGGTTAATTGGGCTGGATGGTGATAGGCAACAAACACAATGATAGTTAGCACTTCCCAAGCACTGTCCACGCCACCCTGAGGGCCATGCAGAGTACATCACCATTAATGTCTCAAAGAAAGGCATTCAACAAGCAGCAGGGCAAGCTTCTCAAGCACATGTGCCCTGTGAGTGCACTGTCTTAATGTAGCCACTAAACTCCACAATAATATTACTGTTATTATTACACTACTACTATGCCTGTTACAGCACTGTAGCATTTGATTCCAATTGCTGCTGACATTTTGAAATGTGCTGATACAATAAAACCGCATCTCCCACGGCTCCTTAGGAGAGCTGCTAAGGACTGCATCTCTCCCACGAAGCCTGAAGACTTGCCAAGAAGCTTCTCGTGCCCCCGCTTGGACTGCGGGGCAGCCTCCGGTGCTCACGCCTGTTTATTCCAGGCATAGATGGTGTTTTCTGAAGAAGTGATAAAATTGTTCATTCTTGTGGTTTCTACCCTGCTCCCCTGTGTCTCACAAAATCACTGACCCTGACGCTGCTGCTTGCTGTAGCTCCGATCTCGACTTCTAGCCTCTGCAGAAGCTTCTAAAGTTTAATCCAGGCATGATGTAATGGAAAACCTGGCCTAAGCCACAGCCAACAGTGTCTGGGCAACGTGCTGAGCAGGAAGGGCATCTTGCTGCCCACGTTCAGGTTCTTGGAGCAGCCAGCTGTGGGAATGACATTCAGCACTGAAACCTCTGCTGCCTTGAGCTGGGATTTCGCGCCGTAACGCCTGGCACGCAGACATCCTGAGAGCCAGGCGCACTGGATTGTCAAACAGATACTGGCAAAGCCAGGTGCAAAAACAAAGCCATCATCAGGAATTTCAGTGACAGGGAAGGAGGGTTTGCATGGACAGGGTTGGTTCACTCCTCCAGGAACTCATCACGGTCTCATCATGAGCTCTCCATGCAGCATGAGCAGCTGGAGAGAGGTAGCCCAGGCTGCACCTGAGGGTGCTGCCCTGTGCCTGCTCCCTTGCTGTCTGTGCCCTGACATCTGGGGCTTGCCGGAGATGTCCTAGCATACAGGTGCCCTTACTAGGCTGGGCTGCCTTCCCTTCTGGCAGAAACAACTTGCCATGCAGGAAACCACAATCAATGACAAGTGAACTTTCCATTTTGAGTCTCCAGATAACACTGGGACCCTGGTGTGCTTGGTGCTGTACAGATGCATGGTTAAGAACTATTGATATGAACAAGCTGGCAAAGCTTCTTGCTCAAGGCTATCCGGAACAGAATTGTTTTGTTCAGAAAAAGGAGCCAAGTTTGACAATAC
The DNA here is from genome assembly GCF_009769625.2 of Cygnus olor. NCBI lineage: Eukaryota > Metazoa > Chordata > Aves > Anseriformes > Anatidae > Cygnus > Cygnus olor. Next base: position 5,140,743 of record NC_049191.1, read on the forward strand.
TTTGTCTCCTAGACAACATCAGATAATTCTGGAGCTTTGACTTGCCTTGAAGAAAGCTCACAGGAGACCCCAGGCAACAAACCCTTCTCATCCTTGCTCAGACAATGAGTCTCCAAAGATAAGGTTTGTTTGCCTCACTGTCTTACTGTGGCCCTCCTTTTCCTAGAACCTCTACATGGGCATCTCCCCTCCTGTTGGCAACATCACACCAAAGTACAGAGAGCCAAAGCACCAAAAAACAGGGCTGTGGTCAGCAGCTAGTGAAAAAATATAATGCCCTCCACAATCCAAACCTTCCCATTGGAAACAGGCAGTGAGGTTGTTTCTTTGACAACTCACGAGAAAAAGAAAACTTTAAAGTATGCAGCATGTTATTTTGTGTCTGCCTACCTATGAGCTCCTCGTGGAGCATCTCTGTTTTTTTCTCACACTGTCATTGCTTTGTCTAACCACTCGTCTAATGAAACAGCTCTATGTATTTTTGTGCACTGCTCTGCATTTCGCTTTCTTTGTTATTCCCTTAGCCACCTTTTATCTTCCTGACATGCAATGTGCATGTTCTCCTTCTTACCTATGATCCATATATCCACCCATTTTTATTAGTCTAGTCTCTCTCTTCCTTAAGACGAATGCCATACTCTTCTATTTTGTCTCCAGAAAAAGGACCTCCAACAAATCAATCCCCAACAAAAGGCCCAGTCTAAACACGGCCCCCTACAAACTGCTTCTTTGCAGATTTTTTATGCCTTTTACTTGATTATTTTACCAATCTCAAATATCACTGTTTCCTTCCCTTAAACATCCCAAAGCGTGTTGTGTGGGGGTGAGGGCTGCAGGAACATCTTTTGAAAATGAAAGCCACAAGCCATATTGTGGTAATAGCCTATTATATTTCTCCTCATATTTACTTCATTCAGCAATTTTTGACTTGATTTGACAACCAAAGTTAATGCTCTGATATATATATATGCATCTATATGTTTTTTCTCTTTTATTTCTTGATTAGAACTGTGAAAATTTTCAAAGATTTAAATTGAGAAAAGTGACTAACCCGGATCTTTCTGCTGGCTGCAACATTAGCTTTAATCGTCTGCTAATAGCTCCAAGCATTTAGCTCAGTCTTCCAATGTGCAGACAAAAATGCCTTCCTAGGAGATTTTTGAACAATAATGGGCTCCTTACTGCCTGGTGCGGGACACAGATGTGGTGGTGACAGCCAATGTGCATCACTCCAAGAACCTCCCCTGCAAGATGATGGAGATCAGGGATCTTTGCCCAGCCTGGTCCCTTCGTGACGTCTGGCAACACTCACCTTTCCTTTCTTGTCCTCCAGCTCTGCCACTGACTTCTGCTGGCCCGTGTTGTCTCCTGTACTTGGGTCCCTGCAGCATAAAATGAAAACAGGGTGCGTCATTCCCCCAGTTACTCTGGACTCATGTCAGCCCTCAAGTCCTAGTTTGTCGATGCAGCTCAGCGTTTGTGTTGGTAGAGACACTTGAGGGAACAGTTTTAACCAGAAAACACAGTTTTGCCACAATCTAAACATTTCATGGGGACACATCACTCACAGTTACATTTCTGACGTGCAAAATTTTGAAACCGTTTGTTTCCATTTTCTCATTTAGTTTCAAAGATGTCAAAGGACTTCAATAAGAGAAGAAAGGCTCATCGCAACTTCTGGTTTTGTTTCAGTTTCCTTTATAACTTTTATTCTCTAGAATCCCTTTACTGTTGGAAAGTTAGAATTTCAGATGTGAATTCTTCTGTTATAGTCTCAACATGAAGAGGTCTGACTTCATCAAAACAAAATGACTCGACAGGAGTAGAGAGCAGCTTCAATAACTTCAGAAGAATAGGGTCAGAATTTTCATTACTTTTGAAATCTTCTAGTTTGAGCTTTTTATTATTTTTGTAATCATATTTCTATAGTATTTGTATTATTTTTAGGTTATTTGGATGGCCAGGAAATAAATTAATACAGAATGTCAGTTTCCTATGGATCTCAAATCTTAAATCCCAAGTATTTCTACAGAGCTTACCCAGTCCTCTTGGGATGAATTTTATTGACATTTTTTAACATAAAACTGGCAGCTGCACGACCTAGGTTAAAAATAGGCATACATATAATTTACTGTAGAAGTTGAAGGTCTAATAACCAAGATCTAGAGCTGATTCACATCTTCTCCAGGTCATCTGAACAACTCTCAGCTCTCTGTTCTTTGCATTTCTATAGGGGGTTGGACTTCTGGGAGAGAGCTTTATCCCACATGCAGTTTCATAAGCCTTCCAGGTCAAACTGGGAATATTTTTTTTTAGCTGAGAAAGCTCCTATCTTTGGTCACATTTTTTTTTCAATAGTTTGTACCTGAGTTAGGAATGGGAAACAGAGAAAGACATTGTATGCTGAACTGTGGTGTAAAATAATCTCAAAACCCAAACAAAAATCCTTCTCATGTCTGCAAAGTGCTGAGAAGCTCAGCAGCAAGGTACAGCTACACTCCGTGCCCAGAGCAGGGGTGGGTAACCTCTATTTCTGTGTGTTTAACCTGCACTGCACTGTGTAGTGAGAACTGTGCCCCACAGCACACAAATTAAACAAAGCCTGGTACTCTCTACTGGGCATTTTACAACACACAGACATCTGCATTTATGGCAATTTTGAGAACCAAAATGACTATGTTTGAATCCATATTTAAGCCTCGGATATTTCAGGTGCTGACCGCTCAGTAAAATTACATTTGAAATTCTGATGCAATGGTTTCTCGCTCACTCTGATAAACAGCGGGGAAGAGCTTATTTTCCGATAGCAGGGCTTTGTCCAGAAGTCCTACTGAGCTGGGAAACATCAGCAACTTGAAGCCACGGGCAAAAACAGGGGCAGAAAGGATCTCGGGAGGTCGCTAGGTCCTTCCCCTGCCCAAGGCAGGCAGTGCAGCCATGGCACTCCCGGCAGACGCCTGTGCAGCCTCCTGCAGCCTCGCAGCGGTGGCTGCTCTGCACCTTCCCCGGGCAATCGACTCCAGCATGTGTCACCACCAAGACAGACCTTCCAGTGCCCGACCTGAACCACTCCTGCTGCAGTTTAAGCCCATTTCTTATTCATTTGCTCACCAGGGACACGAAGAGTGAATTCTTCCCTTATTCTTTGTCTTTTTCGTGTTTGAAGACTGTCATCTCGCCATCTCTTCTTTAGGCTGAACATTTTCACTGTATTCTGGGCCATGTTTTGAGGGTTGTTGATAGGCCCTACTGCCATCCTCTGAATCCCCTCCTGCTGGTCGACAGTCTTCTTAAAGTATGGAATTAAAAAGCAGAAATACAAGTGGCCTTCTTGGTGGAAGGATCACCCATGCGCCTTGGAGTTCATGTTGTTATTTAAACTTCCTCATACATTTGCCTTTTTTTTTTTTCTATGCCTGGCATTGCTGAATCATGCATGGTTTGAAAACAGCTACAAGTTCCCCATCCTTTCCTGCGCAACATCTGCCACGCCAGCTGTTCTCCATCCCACAGTTATGGATCACCCTGCCTAGGTGCAGGTTTGACACTCGTCCTTATTCAATCACATCTTCATTTTTTCATCTTGATTCTCCAGTTTGTCATGTTTGCCTTGCACACAGACCATGTCCTCCAGCAGATTTGGATCTCTTCCCCTCATTATATAGCTCACAAGCTCCATAACCCTGATCTCTGTTCTGCTATCTGTGCCACTAATGAACACATCAGATGGCATCAGATACGAAAGGGGTCCCAAGGCAGATGTGACTCACTCACCCTTTTGGTTTTGACATCTCTCTCTTTAGCCAAGACGGCAAATGCCAGTGACTGGCACCCCTCTGCTTCTCTGCATGTACATCACCTTGGTCAAAATTGCCTGTTTTTGTGGAGCTGTGAGCCTACATCTTCGATCCCTCCTCATTTCTATGCCTCCTGCTGCTCTCAGGACTCCTGCTGGGCAATGAGCTGATTTTTGCTACTTTATCCCATCTCTATGGGTCCAGCAAAGGCTGCAAAGCTCCTCAGAAACATGTTCTGAGCAGCAAAGGGACCTAGAAGTTTTGCACCATCTCTTTATCCATCCCTGCTCGCTAATAGCTGGCCACGAAGCAATGATTTGTTTCAGGCATCTGGTTTGCGAGATACCAAAATGCTGCTTTTTCTTCCCCGTCCACTTTCCATTTAAATGCTAACTACTATAAAGGGAAAGACTCTCTGAAAACAAGCAAGCAAGAAACAGCCTGCAAAGCAGCAAGTTAAAATCCTTCCAAATGTCAGCTGTGGCTGAAGAAGCTACTACAGGACAGGATTAAGTGCAAAACTGGGTTGTAAAGCCTGAAATCGGGTGAACTATTCAAAAACATAAAAAACTCCTACATCCTTTGGAGTCGCCAGCACATTAGGTTTCAGAGCTCAAACTGGGGCTCTGGAAGAAGTTTCAAGACATGCTAGGTCCCAGCCCCTAATTACTTACCAGCTGAGTGACTTAAGCTTTAGTAGGTGCAACTGTCAAGCAAGTCTAGACCTTGCAGCCCTGACCATTGAGCCTTACAGCACCGACATCGGACCCCAGCCCTTATCCAGGCCCTGATTCTGACACATGCCTATCCCTCCTTCCAAAGGAAACCCAGGCCTTCATTTCTAAGGGGTCCTGCACCTCATTTCTTAAAGGAGCTTCAGCCAAGCTTCCAGAGCAAACACCAGATTGCAATTACACACAGCATTTATCTTCATTTCATCATAGTCCCAGGTACTCTAGGTGGTACTATGACAGATATAAGGGGAGATGAGTCAGCCCTTTGGGGTCTCAGTTCCTCCACACCCACAACAAGAGAGGCTAGAGGGAGTAGCTGTGTGGTTCAGCTTTACTTTTGGGCACCTGAATTACTGCAGATGATTCCCAGCCCAGCAGAGGAGCCCAGAGCTACGGTCAGACCCTGCCCTACTCCTAGCGTCTCAGGGGAAGTCCCCACCAAGTCCTTGGGCTTCTCTATCTTACAGATTCTCTTAAAGTGTTTTTGCTTATTTATTTTTTTGGTTTTACTTCATGGAGTTTATAGCTATCTCCTCCCCTTCCCCTAGGTGGTAAGGGTAAAGCTAAGGTCAGAGTAGTTTGCAAACAATGAAGATCTTGAATTTGTCAAAGAACAGTGGGAGCTTTACCCCAGTGTTTAGCTAAATTTTCTTTGGAAATGTCAGTAGCCCATCCAGGCACAGAACCAGAAGGTCTCTGTTTAAATTATGTATGCAACTTCTTGATAATTACGTACCCTAAGGAATATCATATTCAAAAACATGAAGGCTTGGAGGATTTAGGGAGGGAGGGTGCTAAGAAGAAGTTTGGAAAGATAACAGCTTGATTTACTGAAAAGAAAGCACTCACATCACATCCAATTCAAAGGGGTTAGTTTTTTTCCTTCTTATTACAACAGAGTCAGCTGCTATTATGTACCCTGCCGCACAGAGCATCTGATATAAAACTCTGCCATAAGTTGGGTATTAGGTGAATTACCCAGCTACAGACTCATCTGCCGGGAAACCAAGTACTGCTATGGGGGAGTGCTGCAGGTAGGGGTGGAAAGGAGCTCAGGGTGAGAGGGAGGATTTGGGCAAATGCCTTTCAGTGAGTATGTTGGAGAAAGACATTTCCATGTGAAAATCAGCACTGTTCATCCTTCCAGTGGCACAAATGAGTGACAGGAGCGAGGGCTGCAGCCAAGCCAGCCCAGCTGCTCTGGGCTCACTGCAGAACATCGCTGCAGGGTGAGGGACATGCACCATGGCCTTGGAGGCCCCACAAGGAGACAGAGCCCCTCGAGACCTAGGCTGGGCAGGATTTGCAGAAAGCTTGAGCATTTCTTCAGATAGCAAGAAAATCTATTCTTATAACTACAACCTAAAATGCTAAAAATATGCTAGTGCTGGAAAACCACAAGGCTTAAGCCAGTCTTGGAGGAGATCAGCTTGCTCCCTGGGGCTCCTTGGGATTTAATCCCTTGTGCTCCTCGTGCTTGGGCTGCAGGCGGATCAAGGCACCGGCATTACAGGGAGCAAGCAAAACCCAGTCCAGCCTGTCAGTTCCCCTGGCCAGCTCTGGGTGGCAAAGGGGTTTTGCTTTTGGCTGGCCAGGTATTACTTAAGTTTACAGAAAGCAGACTCATAACGACTAAGCGTTTTATCTACTTTTTTTTTTTTTTTCACACCGAATTCTGAATTAAATACATTTTATGGTGATCTAGGAAAGAGATATTCTATTTTGCTTCCCAGTCTTTTGATGACAGATTAGGGAAATGTAAAACAATTTCTAAAAGGAAACTTGAAGAAGCAAAGTTCTGCTAAATGTTGAATCTGAGCTTTCTAAATGTTTCAGAATATTCTAAAATGGGAGATTCGGGAACATCCATATGGATTCAGCAAAAAATTTGCTGTGACTAAATCTGCTTGTTTTGCAGAAAAAATAAAAATAAAAATCAGTGTTGAAGAATTCCCTGATGAGTAGTCTGGCATCTGGTCCGGTTATTTCCACTGTTAGATGTTTCCAAACACAAGCACCTCCCTCAGCCTCCAATAACCAGAACGAAGAGGTCTGTCCTCAACCTCCTGGTCTGTGAGGCCATGCCGTGTCCCCAGCGCTGCTGCTGAATGATTGCCAGCACAAAATAGTGTGGTCCCGCCAAGGACAGGGGAGCTGATTCTCAGGTGAGATGAATCAACCCTTTATTTTGGAGTGTGACTCATACAATCCACATCTCTGTAACCTGGTATTCCTCACCCCGCTCGGCAGCAGACAAAAAACTTTCAGTCAAAGCTCGTGTTGTTCTACTTCAAAACTGTAGATTGGGATTGATCAAATAGACATTGAAATGTCCCCGAAAATTGGATGAAAAAGAAATTGAACAGAAAATAAAAAAGTTTTTTTTTAAAAAAAGCACTCTGCTATTAATTTTTTCAACTTTTTGCTTCACTGGAAAAATTGAAATTCTTTCAATTCAGGTTAACTCAGAATGTTTTTTTTTTTCCATTTGGCCACTGAACCAAAAATATGTAGTCTTTTAGCTCTTATTGGCACCCATTTTTGCTCAATTGTTTTGGTTCATTGCTCCTATTTTCAAGAGAGAGTTACAGCTTTCTAATTGTATCTGCTGTGTTCATGAAGATATTGAGCAGAAGTCTCTGGCTATTCTGGCTGATTACAGGTTATTTTGTTTTACTGTAGGTAAAAAGAATAATCATTGGTCCATGTTAGCTATAATTTGTGTCTCCTCTCTACGTTTGGATCCACGTATTCACATTTAATGTCATTATACAGGAATCCCAGACTGAGTGCTCATTTTGTGAAAAAATGTTGTTCTGACAGAAAATGCCACTTTATGATGAGTGAGATGTTGCTCAGGAACATGTCAACTTCAATCACACTTTATTTGAAAAAAAAAATAAAAACAGAGTGGAATTGTTTTGATTTTCCATTTTGAAGTGATTTTTCGTTTTGCTTTTTTTTTTTTTTCCCTACTGATATTATAATGACATTCAGTTTTAAAAAGTGAAAGAGGAAGGAGACATTTCAGTCATTAAAACCAAAAGATATGAGTGGTCCCCAAAGCTATTGCATTTCCTTAGAATGTTATGTGAAATTCTGGGGGGAAAGAGTTTCATTTCAGAATGAAAAAAATAAAGAAGGAGAAATTGTGAAGACTCTCAAAGTAATTCCTACACAGGTTTAAAAACCCCCACTAGGAGAAAAGCCACCTGAGTCTGAAGTCAACACAAGGTTGGGTTTTTCAGCTTCCAGAAAGCACCGGGGAAGCTGCTCGCAGCCAGCAGGGAGTGGGGGCTCAGTGTCACCCGTGCGACACGGGATGCTTCCAGGAAGCCTCCCTGCTGCCATGGGACCCCCATCCCTGTGCCACGGCACTGCATCACTTCGCATGCCATCACCCAACCACTCCTCTTTCAGCCCCCAAATCGGGCTGGGCTTAGGGGGTCCCCCAAGCACTAGGCAGAAAACTACAGCTGGAGGTGACTGGTGTGCAGCAGCTCCAGCTGCAAGGGCACAACCCTCTGCAGGTCCCCAGACTGAACTGGCAAAGCAATGGCTTGCCAAGGGGAATGCAATGGGGGATTTTCCTTGGAGTTCTGCTTAGATCTCCTTGCTTTGCTGTAGACTGAAGCCCACCACTTCGGCTGCACCTCCTCAAATGGCACAAACAAGCCACCTGCAAAATTCACAGCTCCGCTCTCACTGTGACTCCCTGCTCATCGTATCTCCTGCACAAGGATGCATCATTTTGTGATAATAAATACCCCATTCCTCCCCTCCACGTCTTAGATCTCTGCCTTTCTTTCTCGCCTTCGGAGCTTTGACAGCCACTCTTCCCTCCGCCTTTTGTCAAAACACCAGCTCTGATTTGAGCCAAGGCAAATAAAAATTGACGTGTGATTGACAGCAGCCCAAACAGATGCACGGCTTGGCAGGCTGAGGTTACAGAGAATGAGCAAATAAATAGAGACACTAGAGCGGTCAAACGTGTTGCTGACACGTCTAGAATAACTAGCTGGAAGAGTTGCTTTGTATGGGCTGGGAATTTGAGGCTCCCCATTTGTACCCTCTGCTCATCAGCCAAGCGACTTGAGTAATTGTGCCTTGCAGCGCAAATTTGAAGTTCCTCATTTAAAAATGGTTTACAACGCTTCTCTGCCCGCTAGCATTTCTTGTGGTTGATCTTAAAATTTGTCAAGTGCTTGGAGAACCTGTAGAAGAAAGATAGAGCAGAGCAGCTGCATGTTTGCTGCTCGGCACCAGCCCATGTTTGCCTCCTCTCATTAGGTAGGCTCAGTTTTCAAAGGCACTCTGCGCCTGCTAGCGAAGACACAAATGAGTGTGTGCAAACATTTGTGGGTACAAATAAGGACTACTTCTGCAGCAAAATGAATAAAAGCATTTGAAAGCTCCGTCTCCTCCTTCCTTCTTTAGAAAGTGAACTTCCAGACAGAGAAAAATAATTACCCATTCCATCTTAATTACCGAGAGTAGAATTCCTTCTTTTGATTCACAACATATTAAGCCACTCAAACAATTCTCTGCAAATTACATGGCTGAACTCAACCTGAGCAACTCATCGAACAGCGACCACCAGCTAAACCTGGGGAGAAAAAAGTCTTCTAATGTGTCACTGTCCGGTGACCAGTTCCAGATGGGTCCATTTTGAGGAAGAAGTGACATTTTTCATTCCAAAAATAGCTACCATTTAGTGATGTGCTAGGGTACGACTTCATTCAATCAAAGGATAACCTTTTCAAAAGCTCTTACTTAAAGCCTTCCTACGTCAGGAAGTTGTGGTAGTTAATTCTAGCAGCACAGCTCGATGGTTACGAGCCTTGTTGTGCACGTGCTGCTCTGTCGGTATATGCCTGGGAGAAACCTAGCTGGGATTTACATGGTTACACTGATTTACCTGCCTTTACACTGAGCTTGTGCCTGTGACATTAACTGCAAATTAACTTCCAACTAATGCACTAACCTGCAGTTTTTGTGTGTTCTCAGGTGTAAGGGGTAAGTCCTCAGGTTGGAGCTTGCCTCTGCAATGGACAGAGGGTGGCCATGCTCAGCAGCCATACCCTCGTGCAGCCCCCCAGCATCCCTAACCCCATTCTAGGACCTCAGCCACTGCCCTGGTGCCAGGATAAAAAGGATTTTTCAGTTGCATTTTCAGCATTGAGGCTTTCTCCTATCAGAAACCTGCTCCTGGTGTGATGGTGGTTGTTGGTGCTGGCCCTAGGGTTCCCAGGGGTGCAGCAACACAGAGGCCATTGGCTTTCCATCAAATCAGCTGCAGAGGTGAGAGCTTGGAAGTCCTGGGAAGCCCTATTTGTGCCAGACGCTGGGGGTGCCCAGACTCTGTGCTGAGTTTTTGGGGCACAAAGAGCCCCAGCAGGCTGCAGGACTCCTGCAGTCAGGGGACAGATGCACAATGGGGGGCCTTATTCTCTAACCCAAATTTAGGATCTTACTTGGCTGCCTGTCACAAATGAGATCTGCAAGCTGCAGGAGCAATCTCCATCCACCAGTTGTCCGATATGACCCCAATCCTCCGTGCTGCAGAAAGGCAGGGTGCTCCCAGGCGAGGAGGAGCAGCCGGTGGGCACGTTCAGCTCGCTGTAAGCTCCTGATGTTCCTCCTCACACGTGCTTCTTTCTGGCTTGAAATAATTCATCAGATCGCTTTCGCAAATAATTGTATGTGAATTGATTTACCACCTCCAGACACAAGGTTTTTTGTTGTTGTTGTTGTCATTGCAGCTTTTTTAACAAGTCTAAGAAAGAAATTCAAGCTGTGCTGCTTAGTTCCAGAGACATGTAGGGCAAGCTAGTCCTCTGATTTCAGTGACTCCAACCCCACTTACTGTGAGTGCTTTTTGTAAAGATGCTTTAGAGCTAGAAATCAATGTGTAGTTACTGTTTACCATGAAAATGAACATTTCAGCCTCTTACACTAAAAGGGAAAGAAATTTTCTAGTCACCTGCCATTTAAATAGCATCTCGCACGCAGTCACTAATTTAATGCAAATCTCATATGGCTTCCTTGTATTTGTCATTTCAGTGCATTTTTGTGCTTGTAGTTTTTATGCTAATGAGCCAGCTCCGTTGCTAACTAGGTCTTTATACCTATCATTTCAATGATACTAGTAATTACACAGTTATGTGTGTATATAGGGGTGCCTGTTCCATGCACTCAGCTCTCTGTCACCTCTTCTTTATTGCTGCCTAAGAGAAGTGAGTTCTCACTGTCAGTGTGACAGTGGGGCTTTGTTTGCAGTGGCTGGCTGTAACTCAGAGGCTGATTAATATAAAAAAAAATTCAGCAAATGTTCCAGGTGACAATAAACAGAACCTGGTGGATTTGGGTAAAAACTGGAAAATGTGAAGATGGAAAATAAGGACACAAGGCCTCACTCTGCTTTCAAAAGAAATGGCTCTTCTGTAACCCATCAGTGCCAGGCACAGACCTCTTCTACCAGCAGGCCCCAACCAGGCCATGCCCAAGGATAAAGCCACTGAGACCCTCAGGGATTTGTTGCTCAGGATCCATTTAGCCAAGGAGAGAAATGGACGGGTCTGTACGGATGGAAGGGGAAGAGAGGAGCAGAGTGGGGTCCTAATCCCCACTTACACGTGGAGAAAGTAAGAGAAGAACAAGGGGAACCACAGGAGGCAACCGAGATAATGCTTTACAGGGAGAGTGAATCCCAGTTCCAATCCCAGTTTACACTGGTGTAGATGGAGACCAACCCAATTGCTTCAGCAAAGCACCAGGCTCTTGACCTGCCCCCCGAGATCGCACACCATAGTTATCGGATTGCCGCAGGAGGACTTTTTGCAAGGGGACTGAGTAAACTCACTGACAGCCTGAAATGAAACATGACACACAATCATTTCCAAGCACGTTGAGAAGAGATTAACGTGCAGCCCTGAAAAAGAGAAAGTTTCATTTTGTCCTCAGTGCTCTTGACAGAAGAATCGTCTGCAACTTACTCAAACTCCGGTGAAAGCTGAGATGAGCAGCTGATGGCTTCAGCCTCCTTATGGATCAGGTCGCTGAAGAGCAGCTGGAATGAGGATGCCTCCCCTACCCTTCTGCTTTGATAGAGATAAGGCTGAAATATACTTCAGATTAGAAGGCATTCAGGCTGCTGGAAGGTGACTGGAAATGCTGCAAAGGATGCGAGCACAAAATGTAAACAGCAACATGGGGAGAAAATAATTGAAAAGAGTCTGCCAGGCACAACGAGCAAGCCAGGAGAGGTCAGCCCTGTGCACTGGCTTCTGCTAGGGGTATGCAGAGAAACCTCAGGGATCCTGGCAATTAAAACACTGACACTGAAGAGTTACTGTCTGCCTTATGGAAGCATTTCAGAACTCAAACCAAAACCAGGCACCTTCTGTACTTGGCACTGTACAAACATGCAAAGAGAGAGACTAAACAAAGAGCTTAAACAGGCAAAAACTGGGAAAACTGAGGCATGGAGCAGCAGGTGATTTGCTGAATGAATTAGGAGCAGCACATCTTTTTTCCTGCCAATGCCTTATGCATTTGTCTGTGCTGCTCTTTGGAGCAGCTGAAACATGTACCATCTCCTTGTGAACACACCAAGGCTTGGGAAGGACACAGGACCACCGCAGGACGAGGTGCATCCATGGAGTCTTGCAAAAACACAGGTCAGGGCTGGGAGCAGGAGAGCTGTTGAGACATGAAATTGAGGACAAACGGCTTGTTCAGGCCCAACTAGCCCCCAAAAATCACTTTCTGGTCCTTCAGGGGAGGCAGCTCAGGCCCAGGACACAGCAGCGCAGTTCAGCACAGTCTTGTTTTGAACCTTGCTCCCTGAGCCAAGGTTCAGAAGTCACTCATGCTAAGACATGCGTGTGTTTAACCGTTTCTAAAGTCCACCAGAGGGCTGGTGTGGGCATACAAGAAACAGAGAGACTTTTAACCTCAACTGGAAAGCAGCCAGAATCCAGTCTTTGGGCTGATATGCATGAAATGTAGATAAGGACCATCAGCCGCTGAATTCAGATAAGGCGCTTGAGCTACTGAATGGCAATTCAGGGGCCACAGAGAAAAGAGAAAGCAAAATGTCCCCACGGGCTGATGTCAGTGACCCCATCCTTCCTATTCTTCCACCATTCAGGCTGTTCCAGGCCAGCTGACCCATGGAAAAGCCACGGGTCTGTCCCTGTCTTGTCATTTCCAGCCCATCAGGAGTACTAATCACTACCAGCACATTTCCCTGGAGACAGACCCACTGTGCCTGGTGGGGGAAAGTGTACAGCAGCTGAGAACCTCATCCCGAGGTGGGAAGAAGGTGTAGAGGAGGCAGAGCCAGGTCCGACTGCAGCATCCACACCTGCAGCAGCAGCACAATTTCCAGAAGGGCAGGCTCACTCCTGACTGGGCCAGGGACAGAGCATTGTCTGCAGGTCACTCTGGGAAGAGCAGAGCTAAAACATGATTTCCTGTAGATCCATTCCTGGACTGGATTCCTGGATGTCTAACTTAGGCTCATGTCACACCCTGCGTTATCACTTGCCTTTATCAAACTTATTTGGAGACAGATGTGCACGCCACAGCGGCACAGGCATGAACACAGGTACAGGCACACAGCATGATGCCAGTCTCCTTCTCCACAATTCAATCAATTTGCACTAACAATCAAGAAGTTAGCTGGGGAAAAACAAAAACTTAAATCCAACAGTTTGGCAAGTTAATCTGCGCTGCACATATATGGAATTCCCTCAGCAAAAAGCTGGGTAATGTATCAAGCAGTGTCTTTTGCTCATTTACTTGACAAGTATAATTTATTTTTACTATTTAGTCTAATGTTTTACAGCATTCTTGCAAATGTGCTCCACTATGCACTTTGCAAAAGTTAATGGAAGTTTAGTAACAAGAGACATTGTCACAGTTCTGTGCCATCACATCTATGCGGTAAAAGAAGGAAAGAGAAAAGGTAGAAAGAAAGGCTAGATCACTGTTTTTGTGACTATTAAGAAAGGCAGATTCTTCAGGCTTCATTGAATTATTATATTCAATGATGCTTTAAAAGAGCATCTTTAGAACATCTCCAAACCTTTCTTTTTTATGTCTTACAGGAGACAGAGAAAGAAACTAAATAAAAATGAAATTAAATCAAATGAGTTCCTGGACTGCTTAATGTGGTATTTTACCCTCATTTAAAGTATCCCTCAGGAGACCAGGTTGATTTAATAAGCCTAAGAGATGTTGCAGTGAAGACTGAACTACCTTGATGAAAGCACAGCTTGGTTGGGGCTGCATTAGCCTTGGAAACATGCTCCAGCTTCTTAAAAGGACTCTTTCAATCCATTCTTGAAATGGAAAAAAAAAGGATCAGGCAGCAGACATTCATAAATGGGAAAAAAGATACATGCACTTACACAGCCATGTGATGGAAACTGTTCTACTCAGCATCTAAGTGAAGAGAAAAGCAAACCGCAATAGTTTAACGGGAGAATTTAACTTGGAGACGGGCACTGTCAGAAGGAAGGACACCTCCTGTGCTGTAGTTTGCAGTGTCTGGCAGTCCAGAACTTCCCTGCATACTGCAGCATCCCAGGCAAATTTCATTTCAATTTTGGAGTGGTGCCTGGGCCTCCTGCTGGCTTTCTGGATTTTGGAGCTGCCCGGTGAGCTGCACTCTGAGATCTTCCTGGACACAAGGAAATCACTGACGTCTGAAGATGTCCGAGCTTGCAGAACTATAAACGACTGTGCTCCTGATGCAGGGCCACTGACAGTGGCAGTCATAGGTCTCCTCTGGTGAAAGCTGTCGGAGTCGTGATTCCAGCACCTGGTGGGGAAGGGACAGACTTTTCTTCCTCCTTGCAGAAGACGGGAATAACCTCCTCTTATTCTGTAGTAAACACTGTTGAGACATATTAAACCTTCTTCAGGGTCAGCATCGGCGGTGAAGAGACTTTAATTCCCCCATTGCTGAGCAGCAAGGCTCAAGGGTCTACCCTGAGCCGTGAAGACCTCGCTGGACCATCTGTATCTGTTAGCCCAGACTCTTGCTTCAGCCACCCCAGTGCTCAGCCAAAACCGACTTCATCCTGGTCTGTGCACAGCCTGGGCATGGCTTGAACCCCTTGAAAATCAGCAGAAGAGAGGCCAGATGCTTCACAGCCCTTCTTCCAGCCCTGGTAATTACGGCCCCCAAATGATCTCAACTGCAGTTGTCTGAGTATAAACTGCTGTCCCTCCTACGTTATCCCAGCTCTGTCTGTTTTGCACAGCACCCAGTTTTGGAATATGAGTTATGTGAATGCATCCAGGAGGGCACATGATCACATGCATCGTGGTTCACTGTCAGAAGATGCCTGGTGCATGGCAGCTCGGAGAAGCTGTTCTTTGGGGAAATCTGCCTTTATAAGACTCACGGGATGTTTCTGAAATTGTTCACATCCAGTCTTTCCTCACTGAAGATGAACACAAGCTTATCTGTACACCCTGGTAAATTCTTGACCTTGGAATAAAAATATAAGGGCTGTTTTCTGCAGCCGGATGGGAAAGCATATGTTTTGCATATGTTGGGCCATTACTGTCACCTCATTGCTGTGAACAATATGAATTGTGCTTTTTTTTTTTCATCCAAATAAATAACAAACAAGATCCTACACTCCAGAACCCAGCCACTTCAAATAACTGATTTTCTTCTTCTTCTTTTTTTTTTTTTTCATCATAACATTTTCAAGAAAATGTTTCCCTGCAGTTCTCCTGTCACAGGCATGGATACAAAGGAAGAGGATTGTTGGTAGCAACAGAAAGCCAGGGGCAGAAAATGAGTGTGTGAGAGGTTCAGTCTTTGGTTTAAAGTTTGGGAGAGTCCAGAATGGTCTTCTGGGACACAAGAAGCTGTGATGAAGATGGCTTTGTCGGGGACATAGCTCAATAGCTTAGCCTCACCCATGCCTAGTTTCTCTCAGGCAGTATCTCACAACACAGGGCATATTTCCTCCAGAAGCCACCATAATGTCCTGTGCAGAAACCATCCCCCTGTCCCAACCACTGGACCAAGGATGGGGAGAAGGCTGCTAAACCTCTGCCCTCACCTCCAAAAGCGTAGGGATGGGGGTGAGGGGAATTTATGTTTACAGCTGTGTTTTTAAAAGTGCCACTCAAAAGTAATGAAAAGCCCAGTGCAGCACAGAGCTTTCCTATGCACTGCTTCTCTGAAGTGAGAAGCTGCTGGCTGGGAAACCTCCATTTATCTTCTTGAGAGCTTACTCACAGGAGGCATCTGAACAGAGCCCCTGCATGACTGGTACTTCAGAGATCAGGTTGTTTATCTTGGTGGATAAATGTAGGGGCAAAGACCTCCTTTCCCCCCTAACTTTTGAAAGTTTTAGTGAAAACTTGTGACACTCCAGACAGATCCACTCCATTAAATCCTTTTTGATTACTGCTAGTCAAATATTTTCATCTTAAAATTTGGATTGAAAAAATAGAAAAACTGTGTCATGATTAAACTTTCCATGGAAAAAGTCAATTTCTGCTTAAATATCTTATTTTGAAAACCAAAATCATCACTATGTCCACTAGCAATAACAACAGCAAAGTGCCAAAAGGTTTGGATTTATAAATATGAGAGATATTTCAACTTCTAGTTCAACTTTTGCAAGATGTATCCCGATAACAAAAAGCAAACCCAGACACACTCCGAAAAATCAATGTTCGTTTCAGGCTGCAGACTTTCATGAGCTCCACTGAAGTGAAATGTAAACCTGCCAATGGTGAATTGTGACAACCCCTCTTGTCCAGTAAATGCAAAATCCTTCATCAACTGGACAAGAGGGAGCTTATTTGAATTGCATGGAGACAGATTCACACAGTAATACCATGTAGCAGTAATATTGGTAAGGATGGTGAAGCACTACAAAGGATGCCTGTGGAGAACATACCACCTCCATCACTGAAGGTCTGTAGGAGCAGTTTAGGAAAAATATCTGTTGTGGATATTAAAATTGATCCTTCTGTGGGTAGAGAGGTGGACTACACGACTTCTTAATGGTGTTTCCAGGGTTATTCTGCAAGCATTTTATGAGCTCTTGAATATCAATAAATAAATATTTGATTGCAGGTAGCAGCAAAGGAGGTGGAGTTATGGGGCAAATCCCACAGAGCCTTCGGGACAGAAATTCATGTGCTGCTTCGTTTCATGTCAGGACTGCGCAGTGCGAACGGCAAAACATTTCCAAGTCTGCACTAGGACTCGTTTATAATCAAAATGTCTTTGACTTGACAATGGTTAATGATGCTTTGATATAGGTTGATTGCTGGTGAGGGGCGGACGAGGCTCCCCGGGGCACTGTGCTGACGCAGGAGCGAAAACAGGGGATTAATTGATGTTTTCATACTTGAGGTGCTCCGTGTTTGGTACCTCCCCTCTCCCCCCAGCTTAGATTTAATACCACATTGCACCGCAGGGACCTGACGGAGATTTCTGGCCGTGATAGCTCTATTGCACCAAGCCGCTGCCTCGCTCCCCACCTGGCCAGGCGCTGCTGCTGCTCTTTTCGTCACATCGCCGGCTGAGTCACCGGGTGACGGATGGCACTGAGGAACATTTCCTGGAGACACGGCGGAGCCCCCGCCGAGCAGGCTCCTGTCACCGCTGTCTGTCCCCACGCTGAATTAAAGATGGGAAGAAAGGAAGGGCTGTGCTCCCCCGCGTCTCTGCGGCTTAATCTTGTAAGTCCCATTTAAAGTAATTTAGACCCATGAAGCTTAAATCTTATTTAACTTCATTAGGAGCTGAGAGCTTTGGGCATCTTTGACATGGCCTAACACTCAGGGACCTGTCTGCCATTTTACGTGGTAAAATGTAAGATTTAGATGCTACTGAGATCCTTGAAACATCACTCAGCTGCCATCTCCACGTCTGCGGGGCTCTCAGAGGTGAGGGCCTTCGGTCTGCAGTGCTGCTACCCCAGACCTGCCTCGCCTCGAGATATATTTATGATTTCTTCTTAATTTGGGGGGCAGCGGGAAGGAAATAGAGCAGCACTTCCCCACCGAACAAATTCAGAATAAAAAACCTCACACACAAAAAAATCCCCATCTACCTAGAGGCTAAATTATCTCCAGTAGAAACAAACTCGTCTCTGCGTACATAAATGATCAGAGCGCCATAAAGGCTGAGTCTAATTGTACAAAACGGTGATTAGACACTTCCCTCTGGGGACGTGCAGCTTCCTTCCGAAAAAGTGACACTGGGGCAACCTCTAGTGGAGGCGAGGAGCTGCCTTGTGCTTGCTGCTGACTCTGGCCCCAAGGAGCGAGTGGTTTTTAGCCCTGCGGCCTGCCCCAGCGGGCCCCGAGGCCTCCGCTCCCCTGGATTTAGGAAGCGCCCCAAAGGGCTCAGGTCCTCCCTTGGGTGCTGCCCAACTGTCCTCTGATTGCCAACGTGGCAACAATACGTATTGCCCAGATAGGAACTTCTTCCTCCCGGCTAACCAGTCCTCAGAGCTATTTCAAGGCTTGCTTCTATTTTTCCGATTCAGTTTCAGTCACTTCAGGACGGGTCCATAGGGAAACTCGCTTTGTCTTTAAATAAAAATCCAGAAAACTCCCCCCCCCCCCCCAGCCACTCTGCCATGCCTGTTAGGGAAGAAGCTTCAGGAACAATTAAAGCCATAACACAGGGCTCTGTGAGCACAGGACATGGACCAGAAGCCGGGCAAGAAATTATTACTTCTGCTTCCATTCCATTATGCCTGTTTCTTTATGCTAAAAGACTTAAATGATCAACGCTGTGTTAATAAATTTCATTTGGCTCATTTAATAGATGACTTAGTAGAGGAGTGAGTTTGGCCATGACCAATAATGAATTAATAACTATGCAAGTAGCACATTCCCTTACAGAAATACTTTATATTGGCATAATTCTTTATTCCAGGGGAAACAGAGTTGCTCTGCAAGACTCTGCTGCTTCATCTCTGCTAGTATAGGTGTAGCTTTGATTTGAAGACAGGCATAAAATGTCCCTTTAGGACATGGATTGAATGAAGCTCTGCCTCTGGACACTGCCACAGAGCTGAACCTCAGAGCCAGGAGTTTATGTCCCAACTGGCCTGAGTCCTCCTGCTGTGTTTCCTCGCTAATGATGCTAATTTCCCTGTGCTTTGCAGCGTGTGGTCCTGAGATGAGAGCTAAAAATGAAGTTTGTCAGCTTTGTTCGGCTGGATCGTGGGAGCTGCTGGCTGGCTGGCTGGCATTTGCATTGCAGCTTTTTCAGCTGTTGGCCAGAAAATCCTCCAAAAAAGACTCATGGCTGGTGCTGCACATGCAGCTCGGTTAGGGTAGACATGTCGAACAGCTGGATCTCAGTCCCGGTTATTCCAGTGATGCCAAAAGGCTTATGCATGGAAAGGAAAGTGCTCTTGACCAGGGAAGGGGTTATGCTGACTACCCGTGGTGCTTTCTCCTTCTAGCATCTTGTGCCAGCACTCCAGCAGCAGGATTTTCTTCTAAATGAGGTTTGCTCTGTAGCAAAAATAGCAGGCACCATGCCACAAGCAGTGAAGCAACGCGGATGAAATGTGGCAGAAGGAAGTCAGCTGCAAAGCCCGAGTGAGGAGACCCTTTGCCTCGGAGCAGGACCAGCTGTGGTCCCCCCTCCTCGTGTGAGCTGTGCTGGTGGCAGCAGGTCAGGACAGGTGCTGGTGCCTCATTGCTGGCCAGTGTGGGCATGAAAGGGGGCCACTGCTCCTGCTCCATTGGTCTCTTCTGCACCTGAGAGAGGAGCTTTGCTTGGCATTTTCTTCTCTTCAAGAGAGAGGTCTGCCCAGTGCTGACCATCTCTGGGAGCAGGGATGCCATGGACTCTCTCCACCAGCTTGAAATGCACCGGTTTTGCTCAGAGCTATGATGTTTCTCCTAGCATTTAACCGGCAGTTTCCCTGCTGCAGCCCAGCCCATTAGTTCTCATGCTGTTGTCAGTGACTAATGATGATAATTTCTCCCCGCTTGCCCCACAACAGCTTCTTCTCTGGTTGCAAACAGCACTCCTGCCTCCAAACAGTCATCTTTCCTCCAGCCTGAGCCTGCCTGTCTCTCACAGGCCCAATTCTCAAAACCTTTTCATCATTTTTGTGGCTCCCCTACCAATATGTGCTGCTCTAGGCTCATGATATGCATCAAACTGTTGTAGCTCACAGAGGACTGGAGAGGACCAGCTTGGCCAGCAGCTCACCTTGGGCTCTGAGCAGCTCTGCTCCAGAGAGCTGGAGCTGTCCCGTGACGGCTCACGCTGGAAGGGTAACGTGGGTGTTGCAGGAGGGTACATTGTTCAAATAAGCAGAGAGCCTTGCTGGTGTGGCGAATGCTGTGCACGAGGCTCAGACCATACTCTTTGCCCAGCCAGGAGGAGGGAAGAGAGGCAACAAGCCATGCTCTGCTGCATGGATGTTCCTGCGAAAGCCCATTAGAGAAGTCTCAGAAGGGTTGGTTTGGGCTGCACTAGGCACGAGTTAGAGCAACACTAACCAGAGCATAGGTGATGGAGATGCTCCTACTGCCACCCCACTGGAGCGTGCAGGAGAGCAGAAGTGACCATAGCCGAAACAGCTACGAGCAGCAGGCAGGGAGGCTGTGCAGAGGCAGCTGAGAGGGCAAGAACAGGGGTAGGGGCCATGTCACTGCAGTCCTGGGAGATGTCCTTCCAGAACAATTGCTGGCACCATGTTGGAGCAGCGGGTCCCATGTTAGCATCCCATACCAGCATTGCTGTTTTGGTGTTTGTTGTTTGTTTCCTTGTACTTTCACAATGGGTGAATTAGTCTCTGTAATGATCCTGCCTGTCTACTGAACTTTGTAGATCCTATAGGTAAACTGAGAGACCCCAGGAGGAAACACTTCTGAAAATGGGGGATTATAATTATTTCCATGGTGGAACTTGCACTCCCTGAGTATCAATCTGTGCCTCCATCTAGTGGTTAGAGCTATATAAAGAGGGTAAGAGCTGGCTACAACACCCAGCAGAAGACATCCTGCTCTCTGGTGACAGCAGCTCCCACCACTCGCCCAGGTCCCAGCTGCTGATCCCACTGTTGACCAAACAGACACAAGAACCAAGCCCCATCCAACACTCAGTCCAGAGACAGATGGAAATGTTGGGGAGCTGGACAAACATGCATTGCCTGCCATGAAGATCTGTGCCTGTTCCTTGCCAGCTTTGAGTCACCTGGGACACCAGCAATGCTGAGAAGTTTGTGATACTGAGAGCAGAAAACCATGCCAGACCCGGTAACATCCAGTCACAGCCTGCCTGGACACCCTGTGAATACACCGCTAATAGCACCAGTGTGAATACACTGTTATTATACAAAATGAGGTCATTTGCCTAAAACAGGACTAAAATTGCTCCTAATTAACAACAGAGCTCCCTATACCTTAAAACACAGGGGCTGAACCTCCAGCAGAGATTCAACAAAGCTATGATATGGCAATTTGAAGCAACTGGGGTCCCCCCCCAAAACCCTTTTTGTCCTCAACTCCCCTCTCCCCTATTAGTGGAAACAAAACAAGGGGCAGGTTTCTGATTAAGATGCACAAACAGCTCTATTTAACAACTGATGCAATAAATGTGCTGAGTAAAATCACTGCCAAAGCTCGTTGCAGTGCTTTATGGGGCTGCTCTAAGAGTGTGAAAAACTGTTTGCTGCATATTATTAAATGATGAAAAATGCCAAGCTCACAAACAAACTGTGCAATGAATGTAGCTCGACTGCCTCTAGTGAGAACATGATTGAACCTATATAAGTGAGGTGGCAGGGAGAGAAGTGGGAGTCGTTCTCTGTGCCGCTGCCACGCTGTGCTGCAGTGATTATAGGGCAAAATGACCCAAAATAACAGCAGAGTTCCTGCCCAGCCCCACTCCCAACCTCAATATTGATCTAGAGTAGGACAGGTACAAAAAGTACTCTGCCAGCCACAACTGCAACCAGGAGGACCAGGTCCTAAATGATCATAGAATCATAGGAACATTAAGGTTGGAAAAGCCCTTCGAGATCATCTGGTCCAACCATCACCCTACTACCAGTGTCACCCACTAAACCATGTCCCTACACACCAGGTCCAACCTTTCCTTGGCTACTAAGATGGTGAAGGACCTAGGGGGGAAGACGTATGAAGAGTGGCTGAGGTCACTTGGCCTGTTCAGCCTGGAAAAGAGGAGGCTGAGGGGAGGCCTCATTGCGGTCTACAGCTTCCTCATGAGGGGGAGTGGAGGGGCAGGCGCCGACCTATTCTCTTTAGTGACCAGCGATAGGACCTGAGGGAATGGTGTCAAGCTGCGGCAGGGGAGGTTCAGGCTGGATATTGGGAAGAGGTTCTTCACTGAGAGGGTTGTCGTGCACTGGAACAGGCTCCCCAGGGACGCAGTCACGGCACCAAGCCTGTCAGAATTCAAGAAGCATTTGGACTGTGCACTTAGTCATATGGTACGAATTTTTGGGTAGACCTGTGTGGAGCCACAGCCGCCTTTGGCCACGCGTAGGCCACTCCATCACAGAGGCTTGCTGAGGCCACAGTGGCCACCGCTGCCCCGCCTTTGCTCTGGGCCCTATAAAACAGGACCCGTGCAGCTGGCCCACCACTCGCTCAGCTACTACGTCCTCTGACAGCCGGCGTACGCGGCAGGAAGAAGGCTAGAAGGAGCAAGGCGAGAAGTGGCCCTCCTTGGTGTGCGAGGACAGCAATGCCGTCCAAGGAAGCACCAAGAAGGAAGGCAGCTAACGAGAAGTGTCATGGGCGGAGAGATAGCGCCTGCGGCACAAGAGACACCAGTGCCCAGGGGACCTCTGGCGCCCAGCCCACAGACACGTATAAGCGTTATCATTGACACCGCAACGATGCGGGGAACAGGCCAGCCCCTCAGCTGTACAGCGACAGGGGGCCTGGGCCTTACCAGTGGCGCAATGGTGGCGTGGGGAGAAGGCAGGAGTGTCAGCCGGACAGCCGTGGGGAGCAGAGGCATGCCCATAGTCCAGAACACAGCGTGGGACCCAGCCATGGCCATAAACCAGATGGCAGTGTTGGACCCACTCATGGAAATGAAACGGACTGTGGCACGGGGCCTAGGTGGAACTGGACGACCCCTTGGTTCGGCACCCTGGCCTGAAAACATTCCGGACGGAAGGCATCCCATTTGGGCAGTCCCAGAAAAGGACTGGCTTAGCCTTCTGCCAAACACCGTGGGGCCCATGGAGGTGGATCCACCAGATGTGGAGGAACCGATGGAAGTGGATCCACCTCAGCCAGAACAGATCTGTGGCTACCCTGGCATGTCTTTGCTCTGTGCCATCTGAGCGCACCAACAGCGTCGGAGGAGTGCCCGGCAAGCTCCCTACTTGTCGCTCAGGCTCCATCCCAGGCATTAGCTTGGAGCCACCAAACACCATGGACATCTTGCAGGCTTACCTGCAAGATGTCCTGGCAATAAAGAAATCTGTTGCCGATTCTCAGGGGTTGTGTGAGCGCTTCTTTCCCATACCCCAGACCTTGTGTAAGAGGTGGCATCCCTTCTGCGCAGAGCCTCGAGGAAGACCACAAGAGAGGGAGGACACAGCTTCCTTCAGGCTGCTGCGCTGGGGTGACAGGAGGAGTCCCCGAAGGCCACCATGCTCCTTTAACATTTGTGAAAATAGACTGAGGGGTGAAAATAGGAGTGTGTAAGTGATTACGATGGCTAATTTCTTATATTAGGAGGGAGTTTCTATATCTGAGTAATTGGCAACGACAGATACAGAGAAGGCTGAGGTACTCAACAACTTCTTTGCCTCCGTCTGCACTGGTAGACGGGCTTCCCAAGTCTTTAACTTCTCTGAACCCACAGATGGAGGCTGGAGGATCAAAGTCCCACCCACTGTAAGTGAAGAGCCGGTTCATGATAAATGATAAATCTAAACAGGTACAAGTCTATGGGACCTGATGACATGAATCCCACATGCACAGACCACACATGCAGGCAGCACGATGCAGTCATGCTACACGTGTGATTTCACTGTTCAGGACAACAGCAGCTGCAGCTCTGCACCCAGGAGCATCAAAAATCTCTCAGGTGGCTTTTTGGCAGGACAGCATGTGAAAGGTGGCTGGGCATCTGTCTGCACAGTGCATAAGGGCTGGGGTGATTTAGATGGAAACAGAAGCAAGCAACCACCTTCACTTGGATGGCTTGGGGCAGAGTGTGTCCCCTTGTAGCTTAGCTACAAAGAAGGGGCTGTTAGGAGGTCCTAATGTCTTTCTTTCCCAGGAATGTAATCAAGCCAGACCTTCAGAAAGCAGGAATTATTGCACATATCACCAGGAGGCACCTGTGGAGCGATGCTGCAGGACAAGGTACCACGTGCTGCAAGAAGCCAGCCCAGTCCCAAAGCAGACCTGGGCCAGAAGCTTGTTCCAATGCTGACCTGAAACTTATTTTTCAGAGGGACAGTCATCGCCTGCTTCACCACAGTGGGAGTGAGCATTAGTACTGCCAGCCTGATGGCTCGGGGGGGCTGCAGACCTCCGGAGCCCTCCCTGGTGTGAGCAGCCGTGCTGGCACCGACGTCCATCTGCTGAGGTGGCACTTTGCCCTGCTCTCAAGCCTGCGGTGCCAGCTCTGACGAGACGTAGGTGCTAATCAAACACAGATTTCAGTGGGGCAGGGAGGAGAGGAGGAAATGGCATTTTATCATCAGACAGCCTTCTGTGCCAGACCAAACACTATGCATCATTGCGAAGGAACTGTCGCTTGGCATCTTACATGAAAAAAACACCCTATTAGCTGAAAAACACCCTTCTCCTCTTAACAGGCAGATGGAAATTGTGTATCAATGTTATTAACAGGGCAGCATTGCTTTCAGTTCAGATCTATACTCACCCTGGCCTTGGGTCCCTTGAGATGTAACCTAAGCTGTATGAATCAGAAGGTGCAAGGGCATTCTGCTGCTTATCTTCTGCTCCAGGGCTGGGGTTTGTTTTCTCTATGCTGGCTGGAAAAAAAAAAAAAAAAAAGGAAATTTTAAAAATCACTGTGTGCACAGACCAAAATCTGCCTGAAGTTTTATATGAAACAAGCAGTGCATGGGTCTTTCAATAGCCTTTCAGATAAGGAAGAAATTTCACCCACAGTGCCCTGAGATAAGCTGCCATGTACAGGAGATCAATGATTTTTCCCCTCTCTGTGATCTAGGCAGGACTCAGAGAAACGATGTTCTTCTGGAAATGGCTGCTGGGTCCTGGCAACGTTCTGCACACTGCGCCTGTTCGGCGTGAACAGTGAAGCCCCTCTGTGTGCAGAAGTGACGATAACAGAATCGGTCCCTCAGGCTCCGGGGGCCAGCCAGACCCCACTCCCTGCACCTCCTACAAGGACCCAGGGACCCACACAGTTGCAGATGACAGCAGGAGAGAGGCTGTCGGAATAATGAAGGGAGAAACCCTGAGCCCCAGGGAAGAAGCCAGATCATAAGACGCCAAAAGCAGCTGTGTGCAGCTCCTGTTGCCCCTTGCAGCTACACATCCCAGCGCTGGGATGAGACTGTGCTGATCTTTGGTCCTCTCTGACTGTAATGGTGGTCTTTCACTTCTGTACATTGGCTTTCTGCCCAAGTTAGTACCTTGTGCTGGGAACAGATCTACATCTTTGAAAAACAGCACCAAGATGTACTCAGAATCACCCCAGGGGCTGGCCATGCAGGAGCTGTGCTAAGGGGCAGCTGCCCTGGGCGTGGGTGAAAGCTGGGATGCTTCTTTTCTCAGACAGCATCTGTTAACTGGAAAATGCAGCTCTGGCTCACCTCCTTGTACTCTCGGCCTTCCCAAAACCGAGTGCCGTACATGTTCCAGAGATCAAAATATTTCTCCTTTCAAAACACTGAGCTTTGAAATTCCCTTCATTTTAACAAAAAGGCAGAAAACCCTGTGACATCGTCCTTCCCCAAGTATACAGTTTTCTTGACTTGGACTGCAGTGATTTTAGTTTCCATTGCAGTTGTCAAGCCAAAAAAGTCAGTTACTCTCTGTGCTACAGCTAATCTAGAAATGCTGCATGAATTGTCACTTACCTCAGTGCCTAATATCATGTCGCAGCTAAGCACATATTAAAAATTAGACAGGTGCTAAATGCAGCTTGAACGTTTGCACTTAAATTCCGATCCTCCTCCCACTTCTCTGATCCCTTCCCTTTCCTGGGCCGGAGGGAGGAAAGAAAAATTGCTGAAGGGCCTGGTTCAGTGCTGCAGGTGCTGAAAATCCACCCTTTGCCTTCCAGCTCCAGCCCAGACACGGGAGCAGGAGGGATGGATGGTGAGGACAGTCACATCGGGGAGCCCCCTAGCCCAGGCTGAAGCCACCGGGCAGGAGATGTGAAGGTGCCCTGAAGACAAGGGCGATGCGGTTTGCCAAGCACTGCCCTCTGAGTTGTCATCCTGCACAAACTACTCTTTCTACCAAGAAATTGATTCAGGCCAACTGCAGTTGGATATCTCAGGTGGGAACAGTTGCTAGAAGCTCTTTATGAACAGAAGAGGCATGGGTGGGCTGTGAACTCAGTGTGCATTCAGGGTTGTGGGTTCAGCTACTGCTGGGGGTGACAGAGCCAAGAGAGCCCTTGGGGCTGCCTGGGACAGGGTGTTCTGGGCTCAACCCACTGCAACAAGAGGACCACGAGAGTGAACACCTTCCTCTTTGATGATCTCCGTGTGTCCTGCTCTGCGCCTCCCAAGAGGAGAGGATTTATCCTTGTGTCCTTGTCTTCGCAAGCCCAGCTCGCAATAAAACCCAATCCCAAACAGCCTCTGAATATCTTCTGCTCGAGTGACTGCCACCTCCCCACTCATCCCACCCGCACATGGAGTAGGACCGGTCCTTCGAAAAGGCAGCCATGAGTTTTATATCAAATTAAATTCACACACAAAAATATCCCCCCCAGATTGATTTCCAAAAGCCAGATGAAGTAGTTGCCGTAGATAATCACTATAAAGATTAATGCCTTAGAAAGTGTTTATTCTTGGAGCTCAGCCCAACACCCCGAGCCAGCTGCCAGGATTCAAGATAGTGGCCGCAGGGACGCGGGGCTCTGCGCACTGCGGAGGAGGAATGAATCTGGCAACTGTCTTACGGCCAGAGCGGATTCCTGCTATTGTGGACTTGTCTGAGGAGCAAAACTAGGGAGAAAATAAGCCTTGTGTTGCTGGAAAAGAAATGAAAGGAGCACAGTCTAGACTATTTTTACATTTGTAGGGGCTTCATTCAGTTCACTTAGTGTCCTAAGGCTTTTAGAGAAATGGATTATTCCAGGTATTTTGGGAATGGTAATACACCAGCCTATGGAGTCCTGCAGTAAAGACTTAATTTGCCATTAAAAGCTGTAGTTGGCTTTACAAATTCCACAGAAAGGCTCTCACTCAATTCTATTGCTCTCCAGAGAACAACAATTTTATAAAGCATTTTTCATCCAGAGATCTCAGGGCACTTTTGCAGGAAAGAGAGGGGCCGGAGATGCTGGCCTGCATTACGTGGAAGGTGTGCGCTCAGGAGGAGGGGTGACATGGAGAGACCTTGGAGGTCACACAAAGGATCGGTGGAGGAGCTGGAGCACAGACTTCCCGCAGACAAGAGATCTTTGTGTGACATGAGACCGAGGTTCAGCAAGGTGCTAAAACCAAGAGCTGCTTCCAAGCACAGCAAACTCTTGTGTTCTCATGTACATCTGACCGAGCGAACGATACCAGCAGAGCAAAGAAGCAGGAAACGTAAAAGCGATATCGTCTCAAGAACCCAAATTGGATAGATCTGCCTGAAAAGCTCTAGATTCAAAAAGCATTAGAAAAGAAAATGGCATGGCCCCGTGCACTGAGCCATCTTCCCCGGGGCTGGATGCGAAGTGCAACCAGCTTTGGTTGTGCTTCTGGCAGTCTGGGATGCAATCGCTGGAGATGTGGAACATAACCTTAACTTAGCAAGGACTTGGATTTGCAAGCTTCCAAAAATGAATTGTAGCAAGATGATGGCTCGATGTGGAAGTGAATGGCTATTTATAGCTCCCCAACCACAAGAATGGACCGTCTCCTTCTTCCACACCTTAGAATTAAGAATGCTTTCCCATATAAATAGCTACTTAATTAGTTAGAAGGTTTTCCCCAAGAAAAACAATGAGGGTAAAGGTTCTGCAGGGAAACTTGTGGTTTTGAGGGGAAAAACCCTAAAATGTTCACATTAGTGCTATCAAAACTGTGTACACATTCTCTCTAAAAATCTCACTTATACAGAATTTAACACAATTGATATTAAGAGTTAAAACTGAAGCACTTCTAAAGCAGAACTTGCTAGATTCTTTGCAACTTTTATTTTGTTTTGGGGGAATTTAACGTTAAGGGTCTTTTTCTTTCTCTGCATAAGCAGTTTTTAAAATGTGAAATTTCCCTAAGAAGCAGAGACTGTTCCAGAGTGCCTGGGGAATTGCTGATGATAGAAGTAGCGAGATTAAGACACTTTGGATAGCACGAACATGCCTAATAAATCTGCCTACTTAGTTTGTACCTGTTTGTCTGCTGTTCCTACCTTTCCAGCTCTAAATGCTCCAGCTCCTCCAGTCTATAGCCTTCTCTTTGGTTCAGAAACAAGACAAGCTTCAAGAGTTTCCGGAGCAGAAAGTTAGGTATTCCTCCTCTCCTCCCCTAGTCTGAATCTATGGTTGAAGTGAGCCTTTGTTAAATAAAGTTTAAGTGCTTAACCCTCAGCTACAGCACACAGCAGTATGTGGGAGTCGCAGACGAGAGGCATTAGCTTTTAGGTCTTGCTGAGAAGTGCACTGAATTGCTGTCCACCGACAATAGCAGCAACAATCTCACTTTTAAGCTCAGTTCATTGGCTTTTGAACACCTTTAAGATAATCCCGACACAACTGACAATATTTTATTTTTAGTTATCCTTTCAGATGCACGTCCAGAGTAATTCTGGGGAAGAAGGTTTAGAAAGAGAAGTTACTGTGAGTCTGAAAATTATTCTTCCATTTAAGACTGCTGAAAGTGCTTGCAACTTTCTGCAAAAGGAAGAGAGAAACCATTTATTTTCCAACCATAACACCAGCATGAGAAACCCAGCAGTAAGTGACTCTAAAATACAATGGACTTGTTTCACTCAGGCCTTCTCAAAAGAGTACTTAAAGCATGAGCTTGTGGGTGGCTGAAAGCTTATAGAATAATTGAAACATAAGGCACAGCTTAACATCCACGGCCTCTGCATCCAGTACAGAACATGTTGCCAATATCCTAATCCCATCCAGCCCCATCTACTTCTCCCCTTGTCCCCAAAAGCCCTAGGACTTCTTCCCCCGGCCCTGGCATGGCTTCCCAGAAACCAAACATCCACCACTGGGCAGCCTTGCTTTGAATTTTGCACACCGGCCTCCATCAACGGGGAGCAAGTACCAGGAGCAAATGCACACAGACTGTCTGCCTCCAAATCGCCAAGTCTGAATCTTCTGAAGCCCAGTCAGATGTTATGAAAGCTCAAGCCTATCTTTCCCTTTTGACTGACATATTTCGCACTCCCCTCTCTCCCTTGCATTGTCCCTGCAGAAGCAGCGATGACAGGCTGCTGTCACAATGAGATTCATAAAGGGAGTTGCATTAAATCATTCCTCAGATTCTCTCTGGCACAAAAGAAAAATAAAGTTTATGCATGAAATGGCCCCAACAAAAGTTGATATAGGAGAAATACAAATGATGTAGAGAGAAAACAAAACCCAAGCTACGATTTTTTTTTTTTAATTGCTGCTTTGTCTTCAAGAGTTAAGATAAAGAGCGGATCAGCTAGTGAGATGCTGGCAGTGCTAGCAGGCAGGAAGAAACAGGTCTTGGTACATTGCTCATGACATTTCAAGACCAGAGTCTCAGTTTCATGCCAGAAATACAGAGCTCTCGGGTTCTATAAGAGCAGGGGTGGTCAGCCACATGACAAACTTTTACATTTAATTGTGCATGCTCACAAACGGATAGAGGCAGAGTGCCAGCACTTCTGTCTTTGCAGAAGATTTCCTGGGAGGTACCTGTATACTTTCTACCCATCATTTGCCATAGACTCACAGTGTTGTTTTCCGTCTCACATAATTTTGGGGGAGCTAATGGACAGATGGAGGCTGGGCAATAATAGCAGCCTTTGCTACTGGACAATGAAATATTTTTCTCTTGAGCACAATCACAGCGTGACAGGTAGAAGAAGAAAGGATATGAACTTACTGCTTCCATATGCTCCATCAGAGTGACCAGCTGTACTGCCGGCAGGAGGTCGCACAAGCCAGTGTTTCTGAGTTATAAAAGCAGTGCAAGCTTCCATCATTTGCTTTCATGCTGCATGGAGTTTCCAGAGCTATTCTGGAAATAAAAACCTGAATTTTAGGACTGGGAAAGGTTGAGAATACAGTTCTTGTTCAATGCAAACTGATCCCATGGTGGTCCTGGGACAGACAGTCCCATGCAGAGTGCGAGTGGCAGCTCGTTGCACCTACAGGGCTGCTCAACCTCTGTTCTTAAGCAATTACAGCCTGGCCCCATAGCACTTCAGGACTAATTGGTAACAGGTTTTTACAGTTTTGTTTTTTTTTTTTTGGTTGGTTGGTTGGTGTTTTTTTTGTTGTTGTTGTTTTGGTTTGGTTTTTAGCTTTCTGTCTCAGAATCACATTAATGTTATTTCTTAAAGCAAGCTTTTAAAACGCTGTGCTAGTACACATCTCAGACAGCGCTGTTCAAATTTCCAGATTCTCTGCGTTCAGAGGAGTAACTGAGAGCAGCATTTAGTCCTCTCGTCATTGCTCCTTTTGTTACTCAGGAAGAGCTGCCTTCCCCTCATTTTGATGGCAATTAGACTTTTATTTCAGCGTGCACCTGAAATACCATGCAGTTTTGTGCTCCAGTATGGGATTATGATTATAGAGACTGCAAAGGGAAGGGACATGGGAGACAAAAGAGGTTTGCTCACACTGAATGGTGACTGCGAAGGGCTGTCAGGTAGGCTGCAATGTAACATTTTCCTATGACATTTACGGGGAAGAGGAGGAAGCGTCCAAGCTGGAGTAGCTTTCATTGTAGGAACAATGCCACAGTCTTTTAAAAAAGGGAATTACCGGCCTCCAGGTGCAATTACTTGGTTAGCTTATGTCTCGTGGAGATCTCAAAGAGCCACAAACATTAGCCAGTTTAGTTTCATGCTCTCCTTTTGTAGTAGGGATCAGTGTCCTTTCACCAACAATGGAACGTGCAAGTCTGAAATGGAACAAAAGTCACCCAAAGAGCTAGTGGCAGAGGTGGAAACAGGACAGGTGAGTCTTGGAAATCAGCACGAAACTCATCTCCTCCCAGCCCTAACCCTTTGCAAATACCTCTGGGAGCAGTAACACCCAGGACAGTCCCTTCTCCTCCAATGTGCAGTCACCTGTATGGAAGTTCTCAGAACCAGGGTTTGATGTTTTTTATCTGACTTTGCTCAAGCAAGCTGTGACTGAAGTTAATCCAAGTTTTCATAAAGGAAAAAGCAAAAACAAAACCCAAAAACCAAACAGTAGTAAGGCCTGAAGTATGGGAGCTCATCTGCCCTGCAAGTTCTCCTTTACTCACCACGCAGCGAGTGCACAGCCTCTGTTCTTGCACTGAAGCATTTTGCAGTTCGCTTTGCACAAGAGAGAGCAATGACACAAAGCACACGGCCCAGGAGAATTGTGCAGGAATGGAGCATCATCTATTTATACAAGTGCCCCTCCAGAAAGCAGGGTGTATTTGTAAGAGCACAGATGTTTCTTTGTATTTTTCTCAAGTATCTTCTTCTCCTGAAAGGCACTTACTCTGGGACAGTTAACAAGGCAGATTAATTCATGTGGATCCTTGCAGCAGTGTAGGGCTGTCACTGGTGGGGAGAGAGGTTTGATTATATTATTCCCTATTGTCAACACAGGCACTTTATAATAGATTTATGGCTAATAAAATCTTTTAGTAGTATGGGATCCTTGAGTTGCAATTTTCAACCTTTGGCCCTTGCTCAAATCACCAGCAGATGCAAGCATTAATGAAACCAAATAGCACGTGGATACTAAAAAGGCATATGGCTGGATACTCAATAAAGGCAGTAAAACACAGGAGAGGGATCTTTACAATCTGCTTTGACCTAATGGAATAATTCTTTCAATAATAAAATTACTCTTTACATGATGCAGCGCACCTCAGATCAGTGAATTCCGAATTTAGAAGTTTAGGGGTGATGCTGTTCAATGGCACATTTACTTTAATTTGAAAAATCTTACATGAGTTTACAAGTAGAAATCAATGAGGAAAAAACTGACTTATGAGTAAGAAAAGAAGCAGGGGCATGAAATAACCAAAAGAGAGGACTTTGTGGAAAGCTTCTGTCCTGAAATGATCTCTGTTCAGCTGGTGGCTCTGCCTGAGATGCAGACTCCATGATCCTGCCAGAATGCACTTGGGATCTATCAAACCTTGCCTTCATTTCAAGCCAGAGACGCTTCAAACCCTACACTTTGGTTACAATTTAACCTCTTTTTGGGTTCTCTACTGATCTATCCTCATCTACTGCACCACCAATAAGCTGTGACAGTGACCGGCACAGTGAGGAAACTGCTCCTTAACCGAGCACATTCCTCCTGTCCCTGCCGCATGTCGGGAAGCCCGGGCATGGAAGCCAGCAGTTCTGCTCAGCAGGACTTTGAGATGCTCTGCAGAGATCAGTCAGTCCCCCCTCGTCCATAACGCGGAAGCCAGCAGTTCTGCTCACCAGGGCTCCGATGCTCTGCAGAGCTCACTCAGACCCTCCCTGCCCACAGCCTGACACTGCTCTCAGCAGCATCAGCACGGAGAGCTGCAGGACAGCTGTCACACAGCACAGTGCTGGGGAGCAAAAGGCTTCCAAATCGCAATTTAGGGCATGTCTTTAAGGACATCGGCTGAGCCCACGCCAGCGACTGCCAGAAGAAGTCAGAGCACGTGAGGCAGTTTCAGACTAGAGGCTGCCATCCGCATCCAGTGTACTGCAAGTGAGTTTTGCTGCTAATTAAATCCTCTCTCCTGATTATTTATAGCCCTCTATTTACTGGCTCATTGATTTTAGGGGCCATGTTAGTTTTCTTTTTTACATGTCTGTCTGAATGGCTAGATTATAACGTATTACACAAAGAACAAGTGAATTGGTGTCAGAGTGATCTATTACACAGATGGTCTGTGAGCAAAGGGCCTCTGTCTTTGACTTTGGCATACTGAGAAGACAGGGAAAGATGCTGAGCTCAGTTAATTCAGTGCAAAATAAGATTGTCAACCCTATCAGTGGCTATCTTGGGAAGTTTCGTACATTGGCTCCATGCAGTTTCTTCTGGTGCTGGCAGAAGTTTAGAGAGGAGACAAGCGGGGAGGTGGAAACAGAAGTCATCTGTGAAAACCCAACAGGCACGGACTGTAAAGACAAAGAGTTATTTGCTGCCTGTAGGAAGAGAATCACGGGACATTAATTGAAATTAGCAGGCAGCAGGTTTGAAAGCAAGTGGAAGCTGTTCTCATGAAACTACGACGTGGAGCTCTGCCATGGGTTGCCGTAGGATCCGGAGATTTGCATGGCTGCAGGCCTAGAGAAGCTAACAGGAGAGGACAGCCCCTGGAGAGGGCCTTAGCAAGAGGTCGTGGTGGTTTAGAAAACCCCACAAGTAGCCATGGGAACGTTCAGGGCAGCCAGCACTGTGCGCTTCCCATCTCACACTTGGCTCTTGGCAGCTGCTGGTGGCCACTAGCAGGTGGAAAGGAGCCGGAGCCAGCCCAAACTGACCTTAGCGGAGTTAAAGCTAAAAATCCAATCAGAGGCTGAAAGCACATTTAACCTGGCCAGCAGAGGTAGTTCACCGAGCAGCAATGCCCACGCTGCCGCCACATGAGCGACCTTGAAACCCTCAGCCTTCCCCAGAGCCCCCACGGGAGCAGAGATCAGGCAGTCGGCCTGCAAACACATCAACTCCTGTGTGCAAGAGGAAGAAAGTTGTCTTTGTAACTACCAAGACCTTTGGTGTAAAGGGTTCGGATCCATTTCTCAAGGCAAACGACCCTTTCACGGTGTATTTGTGTGGCCCTCCAGCACCAGTACCTTAAGATCAAGCATTTCCAGCTGTCACAACCCCATGTAACCAGGTACAAGCTATCCTTCTTGTTTGCGACCCAGCGCACCGCTGTGCTGCAGTGCTGTTTCATGCAGGGAGCAGGAGATGCTCTGAAGGCAGCGACATAGCAGGACTGGGACTACGTTCGAAATCAGGACCGGGTCTGTGAGCCCTTTACAGCCCCAGATACAGACAGGCAAAACCTTGTGCTGCTGTATGGCTGGGAAGCCAAGTCTTATAGTAATAATAACAATTATTATACATCATTATATTATATTAATTATATAATATGTATTTTAAATCATTTATAGTTTTATTTATTTTGTTCTGGGGAATTCTGAGTGCTGCGATGCCCACTGCTATGTCAACTTGTTCCTGACCTTTACACTTACAGTATACGCAGGAAAACAGGTTCTTTCCCTTTATTCCCCAGTTGTCTGTGCTTAAAGGAAATAAACTTTTGTTTCAATAATCATAAACACAAAAGGTTCCCCAGAGGGCTGTTTAAGACTCCAAGCTAGTTAAAAAGAACATTTGCATGAATTAAAGAGCAACAACAAGTCACCACTGATCTAAGCCTAATGCTTAACCAGAGGCTGTAGGTGGGGAAAAGCAAGATTGGTAGGAGGTAAGAAAGAAGACCAGGCTGTTTCTTCTCCTTTACAGTGTGCCTCCCAGGCAGCAGCCAGGGGAACAATACCTGTCCTTCACTGACCACATGGTCACTTTATGCCTGCCTGTATCAAGGCATAGAGGATGACGAGCAACTTTGGTCTGCTGCAGAATGGCGCCGGGATTAAGCCGGGAATAAAGGCAACTTTCAACTTCCCATTACAGGCTCCTCCATTGCAGAACCCGGACGAAACTCCTGACCCTGCCTGAACTACACAGCAGGTATAAAAGCCTCCAAGTGTGCAAATCTGTGGCTCCTAAACACACAGACATATGCAATGATGCACACAAAATACACTGGTTGCTCACGCCTAGGTTTCCTAGTGTTTCTTTGGTTTACATAAGACCTGATTTATAGATACCTGACCTCAACAATTACATGCATCTGCATACGTGACCCATCTATACCTCATGGCTCAGACTGCACGAGGAGCCACTTTGGGCACCCGCAGCCACCCTGTCCCCCTCCCCACGGCCCCTGCCAGGGACATGGCCATGTGTGAGAACACCCACACACGACTGCATGCACCCCACGCAGCACAGCTGCGTGGATAAACTCCTGAAATCCTTCGTGAGCTCCTTATAAAGCCTGCCATCCAAAACAGACCTGAAATTGTGTCCTCTGCAGCTGGTGCTGGAGCCAGAGACCTTCGTCCTTCACTGCAGCTAGAGATCCAGGGGTCTGGTTTTCTCTAAATGATCACATTCAGAGAAGTCAACATCCTCCGAATCACCCAAAAGAACCCATTTGAAAAGGGGCTAAAGCACGCAGTCCTTTTTTATACGGGAAAACCTCTTGTTGAATGCATTCATATCATTGCAACATGCCCAGTGTAACAAGATTTGACAAAATGATGCACAGCTTAAGGACTCCAGCAAGATCAGACACCAAACGCCTTGGTGCGGCACGGCTCTCGACTTGGAAGTGCTGTGTGGGAACGAAACTTTGCAAAATGTTGTGTTCAAATCTGCGAAGCCTGGATGGGTTTGATCAATTATTCAACCACAGCCCAATGTCCCCATTAATCTACATAAAAACAAGCCACTTGCAGGGGAAGGCAGTGGGCTCAGGGAGCAGCTCTGCAGGGTGAGTGCAGCACGAGGGGAGCAGGCTCAGCACCGGGCAGGTAAGTGTCTGCTCAGGCTCCAGGGCTCAGACACTGAGACCTTTGCTTGCTGCCTGCAGCACGGCTTGATTGATTTAATTGTGGTTGTGAGACAGCACCTACCTGTTTCTGTGACCAGCAAGTCCTTGCCTATTGGCTGTTACAGCAGGGACAAAATCCCTGCAATTAGAGGCCGAAGGGCCAGGCTGGTTTTAGGCTTTGCGATGCTGTGATTGTTACAGAAACCATTCCAAGAGCTAAAGATTTATTTTTGCAAATCCCCACGTCTCAAGGGTTTGAGATTATGCAGTGCGAGTGCCTGTTGTTCTGAGTAGCTGTTGGGCAATCACCCAGCCAGGGAACGAACCGTGCCATGCGATTAGGTGACCAGTCACACAAGGAGCCCATTTCACAAGCCTGAGCATTACTCAGCAGCTCCGCAGGAGACAGCTGAGAGCTGGGAACCCTTCACCACCTCCGGGAAGCAGCGCAAGCCCAGAGGACAACTCAGGCTGGCACAGGCGGCCACCCCGAAACCAGAGGCTCAGGCAGGGTGGTTGCAGGGGGAGGACGAGGGCTTGGTCCTTGCTTATCCCCATAGCACTGGAGCACTGAGGACTGTCTTCCAAGTACCCCCCGAGTCACACCAGGGTCTTGCAGAAGGGGACGAAGCTCCTTATTTATACGGGGGCATTTATAAGTCACCACTGGGGGGGTGGGATCTCCCCCGGTGTGAACTAATGGGTCTCTAATAACCGGCTCCAGCAGCAGAAATGATGCTGCCAGCATCCTGGGATGAGCTGGCTGTGACCCAGCCACCCGTCCCACGTCCCCGTACTGCTTGGTCCCTGTGCCCGTCACAGCCACGGTGCTGCAGCTCGGAGTTCGTGGTTTATGGGAGCATTTGCCCATGGATGGTGGAAGCGGCTGCACAGCAGGAAAGCAGCCCAGGAGACCAGAGCAGCAGCGAGAGCCCTTCGCTGCACAGCTGATGTCCTCCCCTGTGCCTCGCTGGCAACGCTTGTCCAGCGAGAGACGGAGGCAGCAGTTTAATTTCACATCCCTTGGGGGGACTCCTACAATAAAAAATCTACAGAAGGAGGTAAACTCTCTGCTGCTGCCTTTCGCAAGTAAATATATATATATATTTTTTTTTCCAAGCACAGCAGTGCTGTATTTATCTGTGACATTAGCAGCATTTTCTTAGAGGCAGACCAGGCCACTGTGGCTCGCAAGCTGAGACTCTGACCCGGGGAGCATCAACCCCCACGGCACAGCTAACAGGAGCCATCCGCCCAGCATCTCCAAAACAAATCAAGCCAGCCCCACACCAGATACATCTTCCTGCTTTTTAGGAGGATTGAAGCTTGTCAGTCCTTGTACTTGCCTTTCTCACACCTTCCTGTGAAAGCACATTAACGAGTAGAAGCCGTCCCAGTTTTGACCAGTGTTGTTCTCACATGGCATCGAGAGCTTCTCAGGTGTACCTCTCTCCCAGAATATCCTCTGGTGGCTGTTGTTTAGAAGTCATGACAAATTCTCCATCCCCTCCTTCACTCTGTATTGCTGGCACCATTTGCCACCCACCCAGCATCACAGCAGTGTCCCTGCAGTTGTATTTTCTGCTTTATACCCAGAAAACATCTCCTTGCACACCATAACACAGGCATGGCCTTTTGACTCATTGCCAAGTGGGAGAGAAAGCAGCTTTCAGGTTCACATTATTTTGCAGGATTTTAAACAATTACCTCTGCTATTCTCTCCATGCGTGTGCTCCAAGAAACTCTGATAACGCAGCTCACAACAGATCTCCTGCCCCGGGGAGAGGTGCTGAGCCCGCCCTGGTGCTGCCCTGCCACGCTCTGTTTCTGCACGGGAATTTATTACAGCCACGAGGAGCTTGGCACAAAGGAAAAATTTGTCATTTCACTATGGGAGGAAAATAGTCACACTGGTTCAGTCAAACAGTTTCTTGCTTGGCTAAAATCCACCTGAGCAGGACTTGAATGCTTTGTCTGACTTTTCCTGCAGTCCTCCCGCTGCCAGACGCCCGCAGTTGCTGTGTGAGCACACAGCAAAGGGAAGGCAGCATGCTGCAAAGCAAGGCTTGAGCATGCACTGGTGGCCGTTTTAAGCCCAGGGGCTGAAGCCTGGGTGCCATCAGCTTATCTGTGAGAAACAGCAGCACTCCAGTAAACGTGCATTATTGCTTACCACAACAGAAGGGAATGCAAGGCTGTTTGCTGGCTTCTTCCAGCACGGCTGGCCAAGGCAGAAAGCTGCCTGCTGTCCATGGCCATGCAGGTGTTGTAACTTGACATCCATCAGTATCACACCG
Source organism: Cygnus olor (assembly GCF_009769625.2). Classification (NCBI taxonomy): domain Eukaryota; kingdom Metazoa; phylum Chordata; class Aves; order Anseriformes; family Anatidae; genus Cygnus; species Cygnus olor. The sequence goes on from NC_049191.1 coordinate 5,178,563, forward strand.
CCAAGCTTTCAGGCCACAAAATCACCAGTCTGATATGTACCAAAGGAGCCCCAGCCTTTCTCCTCTGTATCAGCATGGTGGATGAAGCACAGAATGAAAGCACACTTTCAAAACTGGCTGCTCACATACTGCTGGACACCTTCCTCCCTTGCAGGTCACTCGGAGAGGCTTAGTTTTAGTGCAGTCCCACCGGGCCACCAGTCTCCTACCCATCCAAATTTTGGTGGCTGGCATCTTAGGGCTAGGGAAGGACACTGGGTTGAGCTCCAGCTATGCCTAAGTGCAGTGCTGGTATAAAACGTGAGCTCAGAACAAGGGAATCCCACCCGTGGACCAGATTTGCTTGCCAGGATTGGTAGATGACCAGCATTTCAACAAGGAGGCTTGGGCAGGAAGGGATGAGGGCCCTGTCAGGTGTAGTTGCTAATTAACCTGGGAAGTAGCTCAATTATTTCTTTTTGAGGTAAGCACTGAAACACCTGGGATTACAAGCTCTTCCTACCTACAAAAGAAAACTCATGCTGACAGTTCTTATATTTCCAAACTCTTATTTGATCCTTTACAAGGTACAGGAAGGCAGAAAGCCCCAGCATCCTGGGCATCTGATCAATACACCTAAACCCCACTTCCACTTTGATCTCACACCAGGTCCTGATCAGTTTTTGAAATGTAAATAGCGCTTTTGAACACTTAAATCTCCCCTTAAAGCCAAATCACAGGGGGAGATTCAGCTGTTCAAAGAGCAAAAAGCAACTAAGCTAATCCTAAACCTGGTGGTAACAAGGCCGGTAACAGGGTGTTAATCTGCCCACCTCTCCCCATCACCCAACCCCTTCCAGGGAGCCTAACTGGTGGTGTGGACAGGCCAGAAAGGCCAGACCCTGGCAAGCTTTGTCTAACCCCAAAAAGCACAGTAATTTGCTCTTTGGGCAATCACCAGTGCCTGAGATTTTTTATTTTATTATTTTTTTTTCCTTTTCTTAAAAGCAGAAGCAGCACCTTTGGAGAGTGCTCGGTATTCAACAGAGCTCCTAGAAAAGTAGGAACCTTTCATTCTTCCAACATTTGCTGAAAAGCCATTTAACCTCAGAGCAAAGTTACTAACACCCTTAACTAATCAGAGAAAGGAGAGGACATGTCTCTTGTCTCTAGTGGCCAGACAGCACTAAAGAGCCTGAACTTGGCTAAAGCTACTTAGCTAAAAGCCTGCAGCTTGCTCAGACTCCTGCTGGCCCCAAGGCATGGAGTAAGATGCACATCAGAGCAAAAAATCCCACCTGTGCTCTGGGGGTTTTCATCTGGCACCAATTTATCACAGTTTCAGTTTGTACATCTGACCCAACCATCTAGATAGCTTTAGAGGTCAATAGAGAGGAACACACAATAGGTGAAAGCTGATCTCATCTTGATGCCATCAACCTCAGGAAAAAAAAAAAAAAACAAAAAAAACCCTTAATTATGGCTGAGAAGACCTATTCCTCATCATACAGAGTACCTAAATCAGCTCACATTTTGACAACGGGCAATGATGCATGGCCTGAGTGGAGAATGGTGCCTGTGTTAGCACATTAGTCTTGCTAGATTCCCAAGCTCTGCCACAGACTTCCAGGTTTCCCTCACTTAGCTGTCTCCTTAGACAGAGCTCCATCCATCTCCATCTCCAGACACCCCTGCTCAGTGCAATGAAATATCAGCATTCCCTCCACTACTACGAGGAAAAATTCATTAAGAAATGGGAGGCTCCCAGACACTTTTGCAAGAGCCTATAGTGAATGAGCTGCTCCAATAAGATAGGCAAGCTATAATGAGCATCACTAATCTTCTCTGAAGTCTGAGTTATGCAGATTAACAGGCTCTAGAAATCGCTGTGAGATTCCCTTACGCATGTTCCTGAAGTAAGCTGCAAAAAGACCTTCCCGACCTCTGGTCCCCATGCACAGCCAGCCCAGCAGCAGCCAGCCCAGCAGCAAACAGGCAACAGGCCTGGCAAAGGTTTTATAAACCTTGCAAGGGAGAGGGTGGCTCAAACATTGGCCAGGGCTTTAGGGAGGAGGTTGGTGATGCTTGGTAATGCAGGGATGCGTGGCATGGAGCAGGGATGCGGAGAGCAGCAAGAGGGTTTTCAGGGCTGGAGCTGAAAGCTTGGTGGTGTGCTCCCTGCTCTGAGCTCGTGGGTGTCCCCTTGGCTGCGGGATGGCCAAGGGAGCTGTGGAAGGATCAGAAGAGCAAGGAAATGTGCCCACCTGGTTCATGGGAAATGCAGCAGCCAGGGGGAGTTCAGGCACGGTATGTGCTTGCGGACAAATTCCAAAAATTCTTCTGTTCCTGTAAGGTAAAGACAGAAAGAACAATAAATGCAGATCAGATAAACGGGGAAAAGAATCTCGCCAAAAGATCATAACAGTTTCTGGTGACATTTTAAGCTACTTTTTCTATTGGATCTGTGTATTCTGCCCTTTTATGAGCATTCAGCATGTCTGGGCTGTATTCTCAAACTGTGAGGTTTTGTTTGTTTTCCTTACTGGAAACTAGGGACATGTCAGGTCGTGATGAAATCATCACTGTTCACTTAAAGGACTGAAGTCCTTTATCCAAGTACAATCAAAGGGCAAGGTACACGCTGCCCTGACCTCTGGTTTCATGGATCTCCAAGAAACACCAGCATTTCAGGCTGTCTGTACTGTTTATCATATCAGGAAGGAACGTAGTCCTAGCAACAATATCTATTTATCAGTCCACCTGTCAGACAAATAAAGCAGTCGTATTAATCATAATCATCCAAACTCTTATCTGAAGCACAATCTTGGACAGAGCAATCTCCCCAGCACAATGCATGGCTGGTCTTGGTTGACCTGGGGTCAGAAAGCAGAAGGAAATGAAAACTTTGTTAATTCAGAGGCTCGGGCTGTCTCTCAGGATGGGTGCTAACAACGTACAGCCCAGAGGTATTGCTCAGGAAAAGGAAACAAAGTTTCCTGGATTTATTCACATGAGATTGGAGAAGAAAGCTGCAGTGTCCCCATAATCTCCATCACTAGTAACTGCACAGCATTGCCCAGGGTTTATATCTTTTTGGAACAAGCCAGCTAGGAGCGACAGCGAGGTGGTCATTTGCTGCCGATCATAACACCGGGCGGCATCTTGTAGCCTCCTCTTTCACCACCGCATGCTCTCATGGGGATGGCAGCATCACAGGATGCTCCATTCTGGGACAAAAACAGCCAGGGACAGAGCAAAAGGGCAGAAGGTTTGGTGATACCATGGCTCTGAGGTCAACTCACACCGCTGGTGGGCTGCCGTTCCCCGGAGCGCCAGGTCTCCCCTCTGAAAGTCAAGTGACTGACAGCACCGGGATGGTTTTTAATGTGTTTACAGTCAATGTTGCAGGAGATGCTACAGCTCATTTCTGTTCAGGCACCTTGTGTGGATGATGAATGTTCTTTAATAGCTGCAATATTTAGTGTTTAATGTAAAATCACTTACTCCTAATGCTTTGCACTTGCAAAGTTATGAAGCTCCATTTATGCCTGACTGCAGAGCTGACAAATCCACTCTAGGCCTCAGCTCAGGTAGCTGCATGCTGAAGACAGAGGTGGGGAAAATCTTTTCCACCTCCTCCCACCTTTTACACGTTCCCACTAAGGCGATTCCTCTAAACAGCCCCCAAAACAGCTGGGGTTAGGTTAGCAACAGACTTTCTACACCTTCCTATCCAAGTTTCAGCATCAGCTGAAGAAAAACCTCCCACCCAGCAAAACCAGCCTGTGCTGCCAGAATTTCTCTGCTTCTGACTTTCCATCCTTGCCATAACTGTGCTTTGTGCTTTCCTATCAAGACCTCAAAGGATCCAACAGAGGGACAGGCACTTGAAGGGACGAAGGGGGCACCTGCCCAAATCTCAAAATACAGCCTGAATTCGGGGAGACTGAAGAGGGAAGGACCACCGGGGCTCCACGTGGCCAGCCTGGTGCCCCGTGTGCTGACCCAGGTCCCGTGCCAGTATGTGGAGCTCTGTAGTTGCAACAAGTGCGCCGTAATGCAGCTCGGCTCTTGGAACAAGAACAAATATGATTTCTTGGAGGGATGCTTGCTTAAAATCCAGGGATGAGCGTCAAGAGCACAGCAATCCACTCCCGTTACTGTCATTTATTTCGTGCTGCTGGTGGTTGCCTAGGGGGAAAAATAGACAGAGATTTGAAAGACAGTGCTAATTTAATTTGCCAGTATGAATAAAGATAAGACTGTAAAGCATGTTAATGAAGCTACAGTATCACATAATTCACATGCAAGGGAAACACTGCCGTTCTCAGATCATGATTGTCTTTTGCACATTCAAAACTGATTAAAACAGGATGAGGGCATTTCATTACACGCCCTCCCATGAAAAGCAATGTTCTTCCAGGGACACTGGGGCACATTTAGAAAAAGCTGTAGGGGGAAAGATAGATGCCTATTGCCATGGTCTGTTAAATGTACAGATTCGAGTGCATTCACCATATCAGCATACATTACCTGTTCACACCTGTTTATCTTAGTTTTATGCCTCTGCGGGATTCTTTTTCTCTTCCTGTCTCCTTAGTTTGTCAATTGACAAAAGAAAATAGCCCACATTATGTTCGAAAAAGTACTACCAACCCCAGGGAGCGAATTATGGCCCTAGAAGAAGGTGAAAGACTTTCTTCTTAGTTAAGCAAATTAGAATTTAGAAAAATCAAAATTCGCAGCAGCAGATGAAAGCCCTTGCTGGCTCCCTGCAGCACCCACGAGGGTTCCCAGGCATGTGTTTTCCCCAGGTCCTGGCTTCATAAAGCAGGTATGGTTCAAGCTGTATCTGTAAAGAGAAGACAACTCTGTTCCCTACAGACACGAAGGCTTGTGCTCCTCACTGAGATCAGCAGGAAATCAGTTCCCAACCCTGTGTGAGAATAGGAAGCCAATGTCTGTAACTCAGAAAGAAAAAAAAAAAGCACATTATAATTAAAAATAATTACCTATCAAGCCCCCTTAATCTTGATTTAGCTCCATGAGAAAGATGGATTTGTTGGTTTAGCCAACAGGGTGGAGGAGAATTTAAGAGAATTTTAGAAAGGAGTAAAAGCACTTCCATTGATATGTAGCACACAGTATGCTCAGTTTTAAGACAGTGCTGCTCTTGTGCAGTATTGCCAACACAATGACTCAACTCCAGCGGGATGGTACGACATGAGTCACACACCCTGCGCTTCCACAGGCATGGAGATGTCTGATTTGTCCTTCTCTGAGGTTTCCCCTAATTGCTGAAACGGTCCTGGTTGAAAATGCTTTTTGGGATAGGAAATTACAGCATGAACAATACATGTCGGTGCCCTTTCACTTTAAAAATGCAGAAATAATAGCCTGCTTTCATCCTCCATCTGTTCTGAAGGGAAGAAGTCTTGGCCCTCTGCTCAGCAGCACCGTGCTCTGCTGCCACCAGGTCACAGGGACATGAAGACGTGGTGGGTGGCACAGACCGAGAGCGGGTCTAGAAGGGAGGGAGGCAGAAAATTACCTATGCTTTAATTTAGCCATCCCTTCTGCAGTCCCCCAAACTCTTTAAAAATAATGTAAGGACTGCGGTGCTTGTCTCAACTCATCGGTGGCCTCTGTGGGGTGGAGGGTCCATGAAATGCTTCAGGTCAGTGTGCAGGTGCCCAGCACCTGCCTTGTTTCAGGGTCAAGACAGAGCATGGCCAACAAAAGTAGGTGTGGGCATAGCCTGAGAGATACAAGCCCCACTACTCACATCCCCAACAAGGACTCCAGCACTGGTGGAGGACACAGTTGCGTGCTCTTGGCCATTAAAGGCTTAATATTTCAGATCAGGCTCCCAAAATCTTTGGGCAGGGCTAGGAAAGAGGAGGGGTGATAAAGCAAAGTGGTATTTATAGGGTATGTCATACATTATCCAGCTTTTTTTCAAGCAGCTTTTCGAAATCTCATCTCTGAGGATTTATTTTTTTCTCTGCTTCAGCTCCCTTTGGCGCTCTCCTTCCTTTTTCTTTCTGCACTGCAGTTTCTCTTGTGCCTTCCTCCATCTAGTAGAGCGCTATGAATCCAGGAAATTCATGAACTCCCAGAAAGTTATAGCTCTTAAAAAGCATTCATTTGCAATGTGAAAAATGGTTTGATGTATATCTAAACCTAGGTGACTTTATGGAGCCATTACAGTGCAGGTTTGAATTGTAATGCTATATATCTGTCTGTAATTACTTGGTCTTAACTGTTGCTCAAACCTTCTGTTTTATTCAGAAAAGGTAAAAGAAACAAAACCATTTTTGCTTTGCCTCGAGTCTCCGTGGATGGACTTGTGCTGGGCAGTCAGGCCAAATGCAAGAGGTATGTTGGGGTTAATTGGCTGAAATCAAGCAAAATGGGCTCAGTTTTGCAGAACAGAGAATTGCACGAAAGAAAGAACTGGACTTCAGAAAATCATGAAGTTTTTGAAACAATATATATTGTCTGCTCTCTGTGTTCTCTTTGGTTTCTAAACCCTTATAAGTCTACTTGAATGAAGTAGCCAAGCTTTTTTTCTACACCCATACATGAAAGCTTTGAGTTTGCTGCTTTTTTTCCGTGTAATGAGAGAAGAAATTCTCCTGTAATCAGACGCCTTCAGGAATGAGGGCTTTATGCTATGAGACTTAACCATTTGTGATATTTAGCAGAAAGCCACAGCCAACAGCTGGGTTCTCCACGCCCTATAGCTTGTGCTTTCACATCTCTCTCCTAAAGAGGTGTGGGCCTGGCACAGACCATCACCAGAACCAGTTGATATTTTAATTTCCTTTTCTCTGGGATAAAATACCAATTCCAGAGCAAAGAGGATCTTTCAGGCATGATCATTGCTTCCTTCAGAACTTGGCTGAACCGCTCCTTGTTTTCTCTGCCTCCTCTACGCTCTTCCAAGAGAGTTTTTCTTTTTTTTTTTCTTTCTTATTTCTTTGATGACCTTCACCTAATACAAGATATTATGGTGTTCCTCCACCACAAGGCAGCCACGGACCAGCTGGGGAAACTGAGGCACTCGCTATGAACATGGGGTCAATGCAGAGTACACTGCGGAGCATTTCACCCAGCGTCCCACACATGTGGAGGTAATTACAGATCCCCAGCACCTCTGACTTCAGACCAACAGAAAATACATCGGTCACTATTTTGGTACATTTCTTGTTTTCTGTCAGAAAAATTGTCTTGAGCTTGTCTTTCTTTTCTGTTTTTAAAGAAAAAAAAACCTGATCCTTACATCCTCAGAACTTTGCTGTCTGAAAAAAAAAACATTTTGGCAGGCATTTTTATAGGGTCCTTCTCTATTTTCCTGCTGGGAGGGGAGGAAAAGGTTTCACAAGGTACATCTTAATGGTCCTGGCCAGCTCCCCCAGCCCATGCAGCCCCAGCAGAAGATACCTTTCATCTCTTTCTTCAGGTTAGCAAATGCTTACAGGCACAGGTGAGCTGGATAAAGAGAGAAGTTCTCAAAAAATAGAGGGATTTAGTAGACCAGCTGTCCTCTGTTACAGCCATCTCTCGGTGAACACTTGCTCTTGATGTGCACCAAATATATATATATATATATATATATTTAAGAATGTCCTGGAGTTTCAGGCAGCTCTTGTGTCTGCACTGCTGGGGGATGGAGAGTTTGGCCACTGTTTTTGCTGTAACGCCAAGCAAATCTTTTCCCTGATTTTTTGCCAGTGTAAAGAAAAGCATTAGGCTTGAGAAAACAGACCGCTGCACCAGGTACTTCAAAAGCGTGCGTTTTCTTTTCCCTTTCCTTCTGTTTTGATCATTTAGTTTGTGGCACAGTCTGTTTGTCCAAGTCAAAACTCGCCTTAAAACCTGGCCACAAAAAACACCACCGAATGAAATGAGCGGTTCAGCTGAGTGTTCGCAGTCTCTGGGTAGCAACTTTCCCAGGGAAAGGCGGAAAGCTGTAAGAGTCGGCTCTGGCTGACATTTGCAATGCCGCGTGATGCTCCTCCGCTGAATAACTACAGCATGCGGAAGCTTGAAACAAGATAGCTTCAGGATAAGTGACTCGCTTCATGCTGTAATGGAAAGAGGCTGAAGCTTCATATTCATAACTTGCTACATGTAAAAGGAGAAAATATATTTATTACTCTTTTTCCAGCTGCTCTCTCCGATTGATGCTGGAGCTTATCGGAGAAATCGCTCTTCCCAGCCCCAGCCTTCATCAGCCGCCCAATCTCAACCTGTCAAGCCAACATTATCTTTGTTCATTTGCAGAACAATTCTGCGGAGTTATTAAGAAGGAGTCTTGCCGTGTTAATGCTTTTGTGCTTTGAGGCGGTAATCTGGAGTCAGTGGAAAGTACGGCAGAGAGACAAAGCCCTCAGCGCATGAACACAAACAAGAGCTGCAAAGGAGCCAATACTAATTCTTCAGCTCCTTCTTTTTGTTTTAAATGTGCAAATTCTCTTGCTCCAGGAAATAATTTATAAAGCATGTTTCACCAAGAAGGTTCATAAAAAACACCATCCAGCCGTTTATCTATCTATAGAGAAACCCAACTATTTTCCTGTTGTAAAATTAAACTTAGGATAAATGAACCAAGTTAATTATGTAAGGAATGAGAAATACAGAGATGCCACAAACTTCCCTCTGCCTCAGGAAGGTTCCTGTGGGTTTACCCGCACACATTTGGGCACTCTCTATTCCAGCCCCTGAGATCGATCAGGACAAAATCAGCTGTGCCCAGCTCCTCGCACCAAATCAGCCACACGAGGTTACCAAATCCACGTCTCTCTCCCTGCCTCAGGGGAGATAGATGCTAAATCCCTGAAGCACTGCACTGAGATTAGTGGCTGTTTCTTGGGACAGCTTGTACCGCGCCGGGGGGCTCAGCAGCCCAGCTAGCGCTCAATCCGGCAGAGCAGAGTGAAGGCCAGGTAGGTGCACCAGGGGGTGACCGTGACCAGTGATGCAGGACATCGCTTGGGTGAGAGCCCAGGATGTGGGAACAATTTGGGGCTGGCTCTGCCAACGGGACTGAGTGTCCAAAGGCACAAGGGACTGAGACCTGAGCAGGTCAGGAACAGCACCCTGCTCCCTTCAGGACAACAGCCCCGAGCCTGAGCCTCTTCTTGTACAATGAGAGGAACAATGTTCCTGTTTTCTCAGCTCTCTCTGTTGATTAGTTGCATGATAAGCTTTGAGCTTAAATGAGAGGAAGGAGTGAGCATTTCTCCATCAGGTATGTCCCTGCTGGCTGTGGGTTACGTGACCGAGCTCAGGCCCGAGCTGTTCTAAGCAAACGAAGGTCTCTGGAGTCGCTGGTGACCCTGACCAGCTCCCACCACGAGCACTGACTCCAGATCTCCCATCTCCCCAAGGCAGCTCTGATGATCCTTTCCTCAGCTTCAGATATCTCACTTCAACAGGGTTCATGCCAAGGGTTGGGGGCGAAGGGGGAATGTTTGTGGATTTTCAAGCCCCCATTAAAGTAAACACTCATCTGTAACCAATGAAAAACAGCAGTCGGATCTGTATTACACCTGAAAAATCCCATCCTGACTGCGCTGAAAAGCTTTTCAGGTCAGCACACAATGGACTCTGAGATGCTGAGATTCCACTTCCTCTCAGCGTTAGCGCCAGCACTGTGCTTGCTTGGAAATGTTGATTTTCTTGCAGAGATCACTGCATCTATCTCAGGATAAGCACTCACTTATGAGACATGTATAGGAAAGCTGTCCCCATATCTCAGTCTTTCTGTAGATTTCACAGGGTATAAAAGCCTCTTATTCCTTGTATTCATCACCAAGAACAGAAGCTTTGAATTCTTTGATTCCGGTAAACTACCATTTATTAGACACATTAAATGAAAGACAGTCAAAAGGAGAATGCAACAGAAAACTCCAGCACTGGAAAGTCTGCTTCTACCTTGCTTTTCTCATCACTAGCACAAACAGCCTTTCAGAACATCAAAGGAAGCGCTGCTATATAATAAGGCACATTGCAGTCAGTGAGATACGGGCGGATGTAAACGCAGCTAAATAGGAAGATATGTATTTAGAGATAAGTTACATCTCAGAATTCAAATCCCCATTTATCACCTCTGATAAGTTACTCATGCATTTAAAGTCAGGACATGGTGTGTGTGTCTGCCTCTCTCCCCCAAGAGATGCACACACTCCATGGTACTGAATCAACATTTTCAGTCCTAGGGAAGGCTGCTACCGAGGCAGGGTAAGCTGGCCCTGTGGGGGCTGACAGGGGACCTCCAGAGCTACGACATCCCATGTGGACAGAGGTAAAGGGGCAAAATTTCCTTAATGTTGCCTGGCGAAACTTGCAGCAGCTGCTGGTGGACACAGCAGGGGTGGGTCACACCTCACCAGGAGGCTGCTGGAGTCAAAAGGCCTAATCTCGATGTCATCTGTCACAGGGCTTGACCTGCTGGGAAGTGACCCTGAGGTGCCACATCTCATGTTAGGTGAACTGCATCCTCCAGGCCCTAGAGCAACACTGGCGAGAAGATGGAGGAACTGCCAGAAGGCCCATGGTGGTTGAAGCATAAACCACAGTGAAATAAGAGTGTCAGTTCTCCTGTGTTGGAGGATGAAAAGCAGGCTCGGAAGAAGACCGTCTCCTGAGGGGACGGAGGTTACCTCTGCGCCTTGTGGAGAACAACACAGCACCACGGAACTCCTTGGAAAAGGAAGCGTTGACTAATCTGTTAGAGGGAAGCATGGGTGGCCACAACGTCCATGAAGGTTCAGGGGCCTAAGAGTTAGTCTGAGGATCAAGGCACTTGGAGCTGGTCTTGTTGTTTTGACAGGAGAAAAACCTGTGAAGCTCAGAGCTGCATTTGGAAACCAATGATGGTTTGGTGGTGGATTTTGATCAGCTGAACTCTGTGGCTTCTTTTGATGCTGGAGCTTAATTTGGTCATTTTTGGCTTTTGGAGTTCAGATCACACTTCTTTCTTTCCCTTTTACCCCATTTTATAGGGCAAGGATTTTAAGCACATGAAATGTAGGGGGTGGAACTCACTGCCAGGGTCCTTCACTGAGAGTGGGGTTGGCGAGCGGCCTCCCCATTGTATGGGTAAGGAAATCCACACTGCCCCGGAAAGGATTAAGGCTTCTTAAGGATTAAGGAGCTATTGATTGTTCCTTATCAGAACAAAGAATGCCCTACACCTAGCAGGACTGAACAGAGCCCCACAAATGGAGCCTGCTCAAGGGATTCTGCACTCTCTTATGAGACCCATGGCCCTGGCTGCATCTGATAGTGCAGTGGCTTAGGTGGAGTGGTGATTCCTGTGGTGATGCCCATGATCAGGCTTTTATTGCAAGCCCATCAGTCCTGGCTGATTTACAAGAGCCATCTGACAAAGACCTATCTCCAGAGAGGCATTCTCTAATCCTTCCCAGCTCCAAACACAACAGATAAGCAAGAGATGGGCAGTGCATCTCTCTTGAATGGGCTGTTGTGATAAGAGGACCAGCCTTCCTCAGATCACTGACATTAGGGACCTGCTCACCTACCTTGCTACAGTTATCTGCTAATTCAGCACGTGGTAATTCACACCTAAAGGCTGTAATTACAGCCTGCTCTGATCCCCAAGGCTTCAGGCCTAATAGGGCAATGTTTACAGAATGAATTTCCATTTAATATTGTCCATGTGACTCAATGAGAAAGAGTGAGGATGCGAAGAGGGACCAATAAATACTGCCAGAGTCCAGTCACAAATGCTAAGCACAAAGATAAAACTCTAACAATGCTGGCTTACACTCCAATGGATTATTTCTCTTTACAGACTTAGGGTGTTGAAAGTCCAAAATGACTGAAGAGCCAAAGTCCCCATTTCAAAGGGAGTCCAAAGGCTGGATTCCCAAGGTCTTGACACCACAATTATCTCAGTGACCATAGAAGCAGGCAGCCGGTGGCACGTGCAGCTTTTCTTTTGCCACTGATCTTCCCAACTCCCCTGAAAATGGGCAGAAGAGGGGCTCTAAGTCACTTCAGAAAAATGTGATTTTAAGAAAAATAGGAACAAAGGAAAATCAGAAAATTTGAAGCTGAAGTGTGATTTATATTCATGCCATTTCCATTCCGAAGAAAGCAAGGATGAGCTGGCAGGTTACTGCACTGACCACCAGCCTGCCTGGACCGCAGGCCATCTCAGACAGACCTGTGCTCTGCAACAGCCACAGGGATGTGTTTGAGGGACCTTTGTCATTCCATGCTATTCCATTTATCTTTTTTCCTGGTGTCACTGCAGATACCTCCTCTGTCTTGGCAACTTGTTGCTCTGCAATGAATCATCAGCACCTTGCTGGCATTCAGCAAGCGGGCTGCTGGGGCTGACCTGCGCTTCTCCATGCAGGAAATGAGAGGGGAATGCACTCTGTGCCCAGCGCAGTGTGGTCTGCACTCTGCTATCTAGGGACCAGGTCCAGCCTCCATTTTCAAGACAAATCTCAGTCTAGACATCCCTGAGTCCTCTCCCATCTGTTTTTACTGATGTCTATCAAGCTGGAAGACATTAGTCATGTCATTAGATTCGCACATCTAGAAGCAGTAGAACAAAACAGCCAAAGAAAAAAAACCCTTCTCCCCCAGTAAAGGTTTCTGACCTGGAGAGTTCTCCAGTAATAAGGCAAGAGCAAAAGCTTCCTGAGCAATTCGGGCTTTGAAGTTGGCTAATAAATCTTTCCAGCTGATCTCTGCTGTGTGCAGTGAAAGCTGTCAGAGGTTCAGAGGCAGGATTCTTTGTGCGTCCCCACAAAACTGCTTCTGAACGGTGCACGCTGCTCTTTGCCGCTCAGCGACGGATGCTCCTTTGAAGGTGAAACCTCGTTAAAATTAGAAGCAGCCCCAGCCGCCACGGTTTCTTTGTTTTGTTTTGTTTATTTCATCTGCAGAGAGCTGGGAAGGAAGGGCAACGGGCATGTGAGAGCTTTGGGATTTTCCCACTCTTTCCCATGAAAGCCCCATCTGTGCAAAGCAGCAACAGCTCACATTCAAAGGGGCAAAGGCCAAGGAGGTAGCAGCAACAGTCCTTTAAAAGCGAAGCATCACAGAATTCCTTTGTCAAACACTACCCATCTGTCTGTCCTCTCTCACAAGCACCAGGTTTCCTTGGAAACTACAGAAATGCCAACAGGCAGTGGGACTGGTCTATCAGGCACGTGTTTGACCATCCCAGAGCTTTTGGTGGTCAATTGGATCTAACAGACGGCTACATTGCAACATCAAGGGTCATGCTGGTTGGTAGGGGTGTCAGGACATGCCGAGAGCCTTAGGATGTCCCTCTGTTGCTAGGACTCCAAGACCAACTCTCTAACAATCTGAATGATGGAGGATGTGTAAGGTATGGGCTGGTGAAGAGCACCTCGGAGTGTGGCTGAGCCGCTGCGATGCTGGTGACGTGCACCTGAGACTGGTGTTGGGGTGGGACCAAGGACTGGGAGGGTTCATCAAATGTCTTCTGGAGCCCAAGGCTGACAAAGCAGCCTGACACAAGGAGCTCAGGGTTTGTTTTCTGCCACCAATTTCCTGTCTGATGCTGGTTTCAGGGGCTGCAGTTTTAATCCTGGGGGCTAAACTTGAAAGCACTTGGGAGCTGCTATAGTGACTTTTGCAGGGCTCTTTGGCTCATTTTCCAACCCATCAGCAACTTGGACAGTCTAAGCCCTGCTCATTTGCACCACCACCCAGGAGTACAGAGGTGACCATGCTTTGAAGTGACCCAATGTGCTCAGGACGTCAGCCAGAGCAGCTTTTAGCCTGAATGCAGACAAAGTAAGTGAGGGTAAACAGAGGCAGCAACCTGCCCCATCCCCAGCCCCAAAGAGGCAGCGACCTGCCCCATCCCTATCCCCACAGGGGCACCTGGGCAGAGCAGTGGTGAGAAGCTGGATGCTCCAGACTCCTCAGCATCTCCTCAGCATCTTCCTCTCGCAAAGACAGTGATGATAATAATAATTCCTGCTTTATTGCCATCACTATTGCTGATGCCATTACTGTACTGGCTTAACCCTTCTGTCACTTGTACCTATTTAAGTTGCAAAAAATGGGGAGCAGAGCCCCTCGCTGGGTGCTGAGCTCCTGGCAGGACTGCAGGGGCTCTCGTAACGCCCACTTCCAGCGGTGCCGTGCAGCAGCCGATGTGTGCAGCCCCCCCTCGAACGCATGCACAATGGGAAGCTCATCTTGACTGAGGCCTCTGGGCACAGCGGCACTGAGAATAATAACAATAACTTCTAGTCAGGTTTTTAATGGTGAAGCAAGCCTCTCTCCCTCTGAAGAATCCTTTAAATGTTCCCTCGCTCTTTATCTTTTGCTTCCTTTAAACTGTGATTGAATTTAGGACTAATGAAAATGTGAGTCTGAGAGCATTTACTGGAAGCGGGCTGCTCTCGCTTTTTCATCTCTCTCTCTCTGCTGGCCTGTCTCGTGATCTGCCTTTCTGCGTCCACCCAGTGAAAGCGAACAAACACATTTCTCCAGTGGAAGCTGGTGCATAATCAGGGATTGAGCGGGTTTGGGTCATTCATCTTCGTGTGGACAACAAGGTCATAAGCTGGGCACCGCTTGCTTATTTTCCTAATATCTTTTCTCAACAGCGAATGGTATCTTAATAAAATGGACCCTTCCTTTTTTTCTCTTTTTCAGAGGGAAAGCGAAAGTGTTGCTGCAAAATAAAACCCTGAATGTGTTTTGTTTTTTTTTTTTAGCACCAGACAATCAACGGTTGGCTTTGTTGGTCTGTGGATGGAAACCAAGACTACACTAACTAATTCTGGTTGGGGTTGTTATGCCCCTACAGAGCTGGCAGGATGCGAGGAAAAGATTGATGCAATTTTTCACCATGGGGTAAAAACGTCTTCCATGACGTCAGAAATTCAGTGTCACAAAAGATCCTTCATGATGCTACCGGCAGGAAAACCCATGTTGGTCGATGGATCTTGTTTTATTGCCCTTCTGGCTCTCTTTCCATAAGTACCATAGGAGAAAAATGCCAGGATCTCAGCTGAGGGCTCCAAGACATGCAATCCCATTGCATGTCCTAGGAATACAAGTCACCCCAGCTGCTGCTACCGTAGGCAAGAGGAACCTTTCTCCTTCACCTCCTGGCAAGGCACAGGTGAATATTTCTTGCAAATTTGCTCCTTTGGCACAGGAGCCCCGAGCCCAGGTCTGGCACCTTCCCCACACGTGTCTGCTTGGCACCAGCAGCCACGCGGTGGCCAACGTGACTGATGTCCACTGCTCCTGAACTGTGGCTAACATCATCCTTTGTGCTGGGCTGCCATTGAAGAGGCATGGTATTATTTCCTTCTTTTTTTCCTTCCATTTCTTCTGAAGACAGAAGAGCCTCTTGCAATCATAAAATAACATAGCTGGGCACTGCTATTTTTCATCTAACCTTTCCTACTTTCATCCTTCCTTTCATGCCCACTACTAAAAAAATGCAGTTTAGAAAACTTCTAGACTAGGTCAGATCACACTGAAGTCCTCAAGAAATATCCTATCACGAAGTTTTTTCTTGCCCACACTGGAGCTAGCAATGGGCTTCCATGGGAGCCAAATCAGAGCCCGAAACAGGGCGCATCTTTCTGCCCTGGGTTTGTTTGTACAGCACCGAGCATGGCGGAGCAGAAATCCTGCCCTCAGTCAGAGGCTCTCTGGCTCTCTAATGCCACCGTCTCTATTTGATACCAAGTAGGCAGGGAGAAGAAGGAACCAAGGGAGTTACCACCTCAGTGACTTTGCTGGAGGTGCAAGGAAGGGACTGCAGGTGCAGGAAAGCACCGTCCTTGGGCAGGGAGCAGCAGACAGCCTGTGCAGGACAGGGTCTATTTTGGGAAGAGGAGTGAACTACTTAGGGATGTATTCGCCTGAGCAAAATTTATCACTTCTGTCTTTGTCTTTTTTCTTTTCTTTTTTTTTTTTTTCTTTTTTCTTTTTTGTTTCGTTTTGTTTTCAAAACAGCAAGTACATTGGAGGGGGGAGTGAGGAGATCAGAGTTAAAAAAGGCAGACCTTAAAAAAGGTAGAAATGCCAGATCCTGACAAGATAAACCTGAAACAGAACTAGAGCACAAGTTACAGGAAAGGGGAGTCCCTTTTTAGTACTACGAACAAGCCCTACATTGTGAGTCTACATTAAAAAGAGCCAGAGCAATTAGAATTTGAGGCTGACACATAACAGGCTCACAGCAAAATAGCAATGTAATGTGCCAGGTCTTTCATTAAAGACAAATTGTCAAATAGCTTCTGATGGAAACCTGCCCTGTCTGAGAGTGATCAGAGAGGAGCCGGCGAAGTACCTGCTGCTGTGCGAGCACCTGACATTAAAGCAGATGGAACAGGAATAGTTTGTGGCTCTTCCAGCAGAGAGCTCCGAGAGGCTGCACTTTTTCCTCCCTTCTGTGTTTTCACTAAATGAAGAAATTATTTCAAGGCAGACGTGGAGGCTGAGGTCAGGTCTCTAGACACATCTCTGCACTAGGGCTCACTGTTCCTGTGTGTCACCAAGTTCCAGAGATAGGCTGTGGCATCCTCCAGCTAAGCCCCAGTCTCCTCTGTCCTGTTGGCTTTCTGCAGCACAGAATAGGGGCAATGAGGCCAAGGGAGCACGGACACAGCCTCATGCACCTACATTTCCAAGTTGCCAGCCTCCCAGCCCCTTTCCACGGTGGCATCCATCACCTGAACAACCCTGCTTATTGCCCTGTTAGCTTAGCACTTCCTGCGGTTGATTTCTGATCCTACCTACAGCACAGACAGGGAGATGGAAAAACCCTGGCTTTGTTAGTAGGGAGCTCAAAGCCAAGCCCCGGGGCAGCCGGGGAGCTTTGTGCCCTGCTCACAGACTGCAGAGCATGGGAAGGCACAGAAACGGTGGCCACGCTCCTTCGTGGCAGCTCCGGCACATGCAGCACAGCCAGCCTCGAGCCGGCTCTGGAGGGGAGAATGTGTAAGGCTGCAAGGTCCCATCCCACCAGGCAGCAGCCAGAGGAAATCTGCCCATCCGCCTATCTAATTATAGTGCTGTAATTAGGCAGCCCCCTCAGCACCGGTGCAATTTTCAGTTTTGCACAACATCAGCATTTGGCAGGTTTTGCTGGGGCACCTCCAGAAGAATAATCATTGTCTGGTTACTGGTGCTGCAGGGGCTGCGTGCCCCAGCTGGGTCAGCGTCCCACTGCACGAGGACGAGGCCCTAGAGTGCAGACGGATAAATGGGGTTGGGTTTTTGGATTCCCCAAGAATCCCTGTGCATACAGGCTGACTGCTAAAATGAACTGCCACAAACGCAGTTAAATCTTGACGGAGCCAAAATCTGAACGCTTGGCAGCTGGATTCGGAACCAGGCTCTGCCAGTGCCTCTTCAGCCTTTAAAATAAACTTTTAGGATGATGCGGGGGGAGTCTCACTGTGCACGCTCCATCCCTGGCATCCCTACGGGCTGGTGCAGCCAGAGCAGCGAGGGCTCCACATTTCGGTCTGTGTGAGCGCCTGGGGCAACGCCTGTCTCCATCTGAGGCAGCCTCCGAGTTTGTCTCCACCAAGGCGAAATTAAAATAGACAGAAACAATTATTGTAGGAAAAGCAGAAAAGTTAATAGGGAGCTTGAACGTGCTTGTGAGACGTTTATAGGGTTTGGTTTTTTTCTCTTCAAGTCTCAGAAAATAGCTCCGAAGGTAGAAAGGTTTTTTAAAAAGACTTGTGCATGAAAGAGCCTAGGAATGCTCTTATGATCAAATAGGGATTTTGTTCTCCATAGTTTATCTCCTACCATGATGAGAAACCTGCAGTGGAGGCAAAGGAGAATCTGGATGACTTTATTTTAAAGCAGATTGTTAGAAAAGCAAACATGCCTTGGGGAAAGCAGGAAATTTGATCCATGTCTCTCTCTGGTCTAGCGGGAATCCACGCAGAGATGACTACGGCCCCTGGAAAACCTCTCACCGGTGTGGGACTGGGTCCATACGCGGTAGGAACTACGCTGTGCCCTACTGCACACACAGGCATTTCGGCTGCAGTAAGGAGAAGACGGATGCAGGGAACAAGAGGGTGGATGGACTGGTACCTAAAGCCTTTCTGTGATCAGTGAAGGCAGAGCTGCCACTACTGACGAGCTGCTGCAGGAGCTCTTCCGCTTCCAGACGTCACCCTTGGCCAGCTGAGACCGGCTCCTCCGGGGACATCAAGGGCCCCGTGGGCATGTCCCTGCGTAAGGCCCTGATGCACCACTTCTCCAGGAATATTCTGCTCCGGCAGAGCTTGCCCAAAGGGTTGTTCTTCCCTTCTGCACCTTTTCAGACCAGCCCTCAGAACCGAATGCGCCCAGCTCCGTAGCTTCTGCGAGCACACAAACACACGCAAGTCGGGCTCTGTAATTTGCTGCGCACACGAGTCAGAAAGATGGATGGTTAGCTGCCTACATGATGGTTTCTAGATATCCCTGTCGTGTCCCTTAATCATACACTATATCAAACAAACAGTCCGCATTGTTGGTACGACCGTGGCAATGTCTGACTGATTCTCCCCGTTCATAAACCAGAGCGTTATCTCTTCCCATCTGCAAACATAAAAATCCCACAGTGTTATTACACAAGTGATGCCATCGTAAAATTCTCCCCACGCCTTCCTCACCTCTCCCTTTCATTTTTACGTTACCATCAATCGGACCGAGACTTTCTACCTCTTCTGCAGCCTCTTGCCATTCCCTCTGCCCCCTCTCCGGAGGGCTGACAGAGCAGGGGGGCACCTTGGGCTCTTCGTTTCTAATTTCAATGCTGGGGGTTATCCCCCTGGCATGTTGACTGGGGTAGGCACTGCCCCCTCCCCATCTTCGCAATGTGTTTCCTCTTAGTCTCTCTGCACCCACTATAAATCAGGGAGCTACAACATTTTTTATTTGGAGCATCTGCTGGAACAGCAATTAATCACTGTCAGGCTATCTGAAAATAACCATTAGTTTTTGTTTCATTCTTTACTACATAAGCAGAAGAGATACATCTCCATCCCAGTTATTAATCCACTTGCTCTGTGGCCAGACTACACCTGGGAGCACACTTTTACCAGCTGATCGCACGAAACAAGAGACAGAGTTCAGGTGGAGCTTAGCTGGAAATAGGGACTGCCCGAGAAAAGAGGGAGAAAAGGCAGAGAAGGGACCATGGCTGGGAAGAGGGAGGAAGCCTTGCAGCTCTGCAAACAGATGTTACTGTTTAACAGGACCCATAAAAGGAATGGCTACAAAGCTTCGAGAAAATGATTTTCCCTTTGTTTGGTAGCTTTGAGCTCTTTAGGCAATTAATTAGAAGATATTCACGGAACATATCTTTTTCACATTTAGGCACACAGCCAAAAAGTGACCGTAAACTTGGCATCCTAGGGTTCTCTATTAATTTACTCTCCATGTTTTCAGAGCTGCGCGCTCCTTTTTAAGGTCAGAATATTTTTTTCCCTAATTTCTAGGACCACGAATTCTCTGTCACGAGATCTAAAAAATACAAGCTTTGTTTTTAAGCCTTAGATTTCATTGCCAGTAGACAGTGTCCTGTAAGTAAGACTTCCAAATTATTTCACATTTCTAGTTCTTAAGTCACTTAGCCAGTTCTGACAATTCCTTTGACATACAAAATTTAGGCAGCAGCACCGTGGGACATCCGCGCAGTAGCTCTCTGCTAGGTTCGGCTCCACACCGCCTTTAAAGTCAGGCGATGTGATTTAAAGCTAGAGACGGAGAAGACCTGCTGGGAATGGACACATCACAGCCACGGCTCTTCTTTGCAGAGCTATGGCTGCATCTGGAACATGTGCAGCGGGAGGGCGGTAGCAATACAGCATTCACATGCAATGTATATGCACTGTCAGGATCTCTGCCAGTATGTTTCAAGCTCTTTGTGTGTAAATAGGAGTAAATACGTATATATGGGTGTGTGCCTGCATGTGCATTAGCGGCAGTGTGTTGCTACTAAGTGCATGCACAGAAAATTATCATGGATTGATAATTATAAAAGTATTAATCACACTTATAAGCATGAAAACTGTATGTGCATACCTGAAGCTTTCATGTCTACTGAAACTGGTTCTATGATTGTAAAAGTGGCTTCATACAAACTCTAGTTATACTTCTACAAATACATTTTGGCACATCAAATGATTCGTGTTATTTATGCTTATCTTGATGCTGCAAAACACAGCCCCGTGCCCTGCCTTGTGCCGTGTCTGGCTCACAAGGACATCGCTGCCGCTGCCAGGTAATGGAGTTACTCCTCGAACTCCCATGGTCTAAAATAATAAATCCCCAGCCTCTGCTGACGCCCTGGCATACAAGATTACAACACTCACACTGTGAGAGAGAAGTTCACATGACAGTTGGAGAGCTCTGCTGTTGTCATGACCGAGCCTTTTTCCCCCAGTAGCTCAGCTCAGCCTTCCCTTTGTAGCATGCCCCTGGCCACCTGCAGGGAGTAAGAAAGACCCCGGTTGTGTCTCCTGCTCCCCAACCTCTTCCTCTTGGCCCAGCTGGGGAGAGATGGGGAGAGATTCCCAAATTTGAACAAAATGAAACAAAACAAAGAAAACAAACCCCCAAACATGTGCGCACACAAACCCACAACTAATTGCTCAGGTTTTTCCAGCAAGTGTTCCTCAAAATCTGCAAGAGGCCCTTAATGAATCATTTAATCTCATTGATTTCTTTAACTGAAATCACTTATTTACTTAAAATTTTAGAATTTTCTACTGTCCCTCAGGTCATTTTGTTTTTAGAGAAGCAGCCTGCTAGGAAGTTAATTATGCAAAACTAGCAATTAATTTCTCACAGGCATGACAAATATTTGACTTAAAAGATGTACTTCTCTTCTGGCGAGCCCCAGCCCATCGGTGTGCCGTTACCTGCAGCGGTACATGCCAGGGAATGAAAAGCTGTCATGGGAAATTAAGGTCTTCACTTTATTTTTAAGATACATGTGGTTTCTCTCTGCTCACCCCCTATTGCTTTTGTCTACATGCAGGAAAAGAGAGCGCAAGGCCATCACGTGTCCTCAGGATTTTCAGGCATTTTCAACTGGCTTCTCTCCAGGACAATATGAAGAAATTCTCTTAAATTGGTAGCACTTCCTTCTCAGGGGCTGGGGTTCTGCACTCCTGCCCAGATTTACACCATGTAACCTCATACATTTAGCTGCAAGATCGAAAGAAGGTGTGCAAATGAGGCTTTCTCACCAGGAGCACGTGGAGAGATTACCTCCAGAGGCTGGAGGCTCTTTTTTCTAAAGAAAGAGCCCAGGTTTAGGAAGACTCAAATCCCTGCGTCTGGGCATGACGGAGCCCCTGGAGATGGACACCCTGGAGGACTTCAATGACCAAGCTGCTCAGAAAGCAAGGAAACATTCTGTTAACAGGGAAAATTTTGCAACCACTGTCCCTAGGAGGGCTCCTGGGCCACACCGTTATG
This sequence comes from Cygnus olor, assembly GCF_009769625.2. Lineage (NCBI taxonomy): Eukaryota > Metazoa > Chordata > Aves > Anseriformes > Anatidae > Cygnus > Cygnus olor. The sequence continues at coordinate 5,200,031 of NC_049191.1, forward strand.
CCTGAGCACAGAGGAGGCAGGTTTGCAGCTGCAGGACAGTTCTGTAACTCCAGGGCTCCCCTGTGCTTACACAAGAGGGTCAGGTTCTCTGCATCAGATTAAAGCAATGCTTGGAAACAGGATTCTTCCAAAATCTGGAAGGCCTGGGGGAGAAATTTTTTGTTTTCCTATGTGCGTGTGAAAACGACACGACAGTACTTCAACTCGGCAAGCCTTTTTCTGATGCCAAATGTTGCATGGCTCAGGGTCTCACATGTGCATCCTGCTCGTTTATTTATCTTCTACCTGCACTGAAGGTAGTGACTGAGTCCTGTTTCCTGTTTGTAGAAACCTTCATGCTGCCAAACGGGAAGTTCCAGCAGCCATCAAAGGATGGCTTCTGGACTGTTTTTTTCCCACTCTGTATGGGAAGGCATTGGCTGACGTGGTGCGCAGCTGTTTGGCTGTTCTTTGCCCATCCCATTGCAAATAAAATGTGCTAGCTCCATGAAATGTTGCTAAGCCAGAGTTTTCAGGGTGGGGTAGAGCTCCTGTGCAGCTCGGCTGATGAGAGGTAATGCCTTGACCTGTCACGGCTCAACAGTTTTCAGGGATGTGTCAGCTTGAGTCTATCTAAAGTTCATTTATTCTCTGTATGAAGCTGAATTTGGTCTTTTTTTTTGCATATGAATTGTCCTGGATAAGCCGCATCTTTGCTTCCATTGGCTTACCTGACCCACGTGGCTCACATGGGTACTTTTACCCTCTGCAACATCAAGGTTACAGAACTGAAGTGTGAAATGATATTACAGAGACAGTCGGCATCAAGTAGAAAGAGCAGGAATTGTTCAGACTGGAATCTTATTGAAAACACAATTCAAACCTCACTAGAGAGTCAGGATGAAAATCATACTTTACTTTTATTTTGCCTTTATTTTCAGTCTGTCTCATTTATTCTCGACTCTGGCAGGGCAGAAGCACCAGTAAAAATGCCATTCCTATGGTATTTAATTGTTCCAGTTGACGTACGAACAAGAGCCTGGGATGAAGAAGGCCTGAGGCAGCTAAAATGTCAGACCAAGAAGCTTTGAATGTGGGGAGAAAAAAAGCGCACTGCAGTAGCTGTTGGTTACATCAAACACCTGAAGTGCTGGAGACACCCTCCACTTGCCTGCCTGGCAGAGGCTCTCACGTGCCAGTTCACTTGCTTCTCACGGGGAACTTTTCAGCAGGTTCAGTCAAACCCACGCTGTTAGCTACCACATGCCTGTCAGAGAATCACCTTGCTTCCTCCTGTATTCTTTCCGCTATTTACACAAAATAACACTAATTATCTAAAATGCTGGCTTCCTCAAAATACCTGTTGGAACAGAAGATACAATTACCGTAATTCCATTGCAAATTTTACTTCCCATAATCACTCTCCATTACAACGGGCATCGAAGGTACCTTTGGCTTTGCATAGGAGATGGTGAAAGCAAAGATTTAATTAATTTAACTCTTTTCAGTCCAATGTAGAAAGATTTGAAGTTCTTGCTTTGTTGTAAGAAGTCAGCAGGAGCTGCACCCATGGGCTTGCTGAGCTGGTGGCAGATCTACAAGGAAATAGTCATCTCTCTTAAATCTCTCTGATTTTGCTGTCTAAACTTTTATAATGTCCAGCAGAGAAAGAGGCAGCTCCAGAAGGTAGTTAGTTTATCCTACTTAACTCAAAAGCTGTATTTAGGACAGGGTAAGATGCTCTCTGTACCTCTGGAGGAACCATCTGTACTGACACGGACTTTGGCTTGTCCAGGGCGGACTCCCACTCTTTACCAGGCAAGCCGCCTCCTGTAAACCGAGCCCTCTGCTGCTTCAACAGTGTGGGAAGGAGCCAGTGGAGGTCTCTGACATTATCACAGCCCTCCTACACTGTGTGTCCTGCGCTTGTTCAGATCCGATCACGGGCTGCTCTCTGGGCTGCTATTGCGGAGATGAGCCAAGAACAGCGGGGTACCTGAACACTTGTTGGTCCTCGTGAGCCTCCAGAAGGGTACAGCCTGCGGGCTTCAAGTGACTGAGGGTACACTGAGGATGGGATGCTGAGATTACTTTGCCTTTCCATGGGTTTGGAGTGAACACTGTGGCAGCCACCCCATCTCAGCCATGGAGAAATAACTTCCAGCAGAGAGTTGGAGACTCCTTTAGGAATACGAATTTCATGGCGCAACCCATCCCTTTGTTTCTCTGCTCTTGGCTTCCTTTACTGAGGACAGCAGAAGAAAACCTGGGCTTTGCTCTCCAGTTCTGTTGCAAACTCCCTTTCCATTCTTGCCGTGCTCCCCTGAGACAAGGACTTAGCTCCAGGCAGTATTTTATTCAGATCTGAGTAGATAATCCCACCGAGGATCTTCTCAGATATCAGTGTGGCACAACAGAACATAGTTCCGTAGACCTGTTGGAAACATACCTCTACGAAACCCCTGCGGGAGGCTGGAAAACCAAAAATGCTCATCATCAATTCTTCCACCTGCTTGGATGAGGGTGCAGCAGGTGCTGTAATTGCCGCAGCTTGTCTCTGCAATTACAGCCAGCTACGACAGCTCCCGATTCTGAGCGACTGACGGATGTCTGAAACAGTAACGGAGGCCTTTGAAAGATGAGGGCTGGAATTTTAACAAGCTCGGGAATATTCATTCTCGCTACCCTCCAACACACATAATTTCATCTTTTCTGCTAAAAAATGAGATGCTGCAACATCTATGATAGGTTTGCCGTCTCCGAAAACCCTCCTGCCTGAGCACATTTCCCAAGGCTTTGCTGGTCTCGCGGCAGCAGCACGTGAACGTGAGCAGAACAAATAGAGCTTCCTAACTCACCTTCTGCTTGGCTCCACCTCCAAAGAAGAGCGATCCCTTCTTTTTAGATGGTAAAAATGTGCCTATAATCCCCAGAAATAACCCGAATGGACCTTGTGTCCCACCCCAAGGAATTGAACTGCTGTTTCCCTGGCTTGTGCTGAATCCACAGATCTCAGGGACTAATATTATCGTGGCTGCTGGGAGCCCTCCTTTAACGCCGGTGGCTCAGGCCAAGGATTTTATAGCAGAAAGTTTTAAATTCTAATCCCACTAGTGACCATACCATTGACAGAAGCTCACAAAGTTCATTAAGTTGTATACATAAATCCTTTTACCTTCATGCACCTAGAAATATATTTTATATGATCTGCATTGGTACTAACAGGGTGAGCAATAGTGGTAAACACAGCTAAAATAATGAGAAAATTCGATATTAGGTTCCTGTCTTGGAAGGATTGTCAGAACCACCAGTCTTCAAAAACCTTCGGGCAGGCCCCCAGCTCACAAGGGCAATGTGCTTTAAAAATAGTGAGATTACGTAAATACAAATCAATAGTGAGGTTCAGTTTTGCCTTTCCAGTGGGTTCCTTGGTCTTCATGAACTGCTTTCGTGGTTTCAGACTTGAATCTCACAAGTCCAAAACATTATCTTTTCTTTAAAATAAGAAGCTAAAATCTCTTTTACCCCCAGGAGCCAGAGCTTCCAGAAGAATATTGAATATTGCCAGCCTCTTAATCAAATAATCAGAAATAACATTACTGATTTTTTATTAGCTCCATTTTTTCAGAGGTTGAGGATTTGCTGTACAGTATGTTAATGAACAGCTTTCAAGATCCTTCCTCCTTTCCCCTCCTGCCTTCTTCGGGAGTTTATTTTTAAAAGTACCATCCTGGGCATTGGAATAGCAATAAAGAATAGGTTAAAGCCTCTGATGTTTCATTCCAGGAAAGCTGAAAAGATTAATGCACTTGTCTGCAACTTGAGCCTTTGCTATTCCCAGCTCTCCAGAAACCAAACAGCATGTACAGCAATTTCTTTATTACTTAAATCACATTGCCCGATTATTACACCACTTTGGCTGGAAGGCAGCAAAATCACACTGGCTGCCAAGGTGAAAGGTGACTGAGAAAAGGTCAGCTTGGCAGCTGACGGGGAAACCTTGTCGGTTTGTAGGACAACGTTGTAGTTAGAGGAATTTGGAAGGCCTGGCATGCAGCGAGGGTAGAGGCTCCCTTCTCCCTGCCTTTTGACATCTTTTTTTGTTGCTCTACACGGGGTGGAGGCTCACCCTGGCAGCTACGGTGGGCACCATCCTGGGACTGGAAGCACTGGAAGCATTAGCTGCAATAGCTGCATCTAGAAAACCAAGCTTCTCCTTCGAACATCAAGCACACAGCTCAGAGCAGGCACAGGGAGTTATACGTGTCCAAGCATTGGCTAATTTCACCCTGATCAGGGTTTTCACCCCTACACCACCCAGACTAGCAATGGAACAAATCAGTGTAGTATCACCCAGCATGGAGCTACGTCTGCTAATGATGGTTTTTAACAAAGCCTTTGGTACACAAGGTTGTAGCTTACAAAAACAAAACCCGGCCCAAGGCTCTGGCCTCCTGGGCTTGGACCTTTATGCACAAAATCCCTTCTCACAACTTCTTGTTTCTTGGATTAAGGCTTTGAGAGAGAGGTTCTGGAGAACTTGAGAAATGGAGAACTTTTCCATGAGAAACCAAAGAATCTCCTTCACTGCGGTTTTGCGTTATGGGTATTGCTCCAGCTCTTCAGTTTCTAATGCGGATATGGAAGATCTCAGTTTGCTAAAATGCCACCACTCCTGCAATGATATTAAGCACTAGAAAAGCGGGCATAAAGTGGAGCCCATTGAATCAGTATCATTATTTGCACAGTGCAAACATCTAATTAGATGGTATGGGAACACAGAGCTAATGGCATTTGCTAGCTCTGTTAATATTAAATTTTGTATGTTTCAAAAGATTTGTTTTTAAATTTAGATTTTCTTGGCTTTTTTTTTTTCTTAAATATCTTCCCAAAGGTTAGATTACTGCTGCTATTAGCATTTCCGGGTGTTCCTAACTTTAGCTTTATTTATTTTTTGAGATTATGTATGTGTTGAGTATCTTTGTTAATAGTAACCAGACTCTTTAGGATGGCACTTATGAGTGACAGCCTAAGAAATCACTTTATACAGGATTCCTGACACAATATTTTGACAATTTCATTTTAAGTAAGACACTATGATTGTCAGCTCAGTTACAATATGGTTGTTGCTCCCTAGTGGAAAAGAATTCTGAAAATTGAAGGAAATCAAATTCCCAGCCAAATGATTTTTACAGTAAACCATTCAGGTCTTGCCCTTGCCTCTCACTTCACGTGTGCACAACATTGCACGATGCCTGAAATGCATACGGAGAGAACAAACACCTAGCAAATGTCTGAGACCCCAGGCATACTCTGAACAAGCATCTAGCAAATATAGGTAGTTCATCACTCTTTGTAGGCTGATAATAGTGTTTTGCCATTTCTGCTCCTTTTCTGGCTAATGCAATGCCCTGAACAAAATACAATATTTCTGATGGAAAAACGTTTGGGTTTTCTTTTTATTTTTTAGCTGAAATAGTTCTCATCAGGATTGGAAAGGAAAATGTAAGAGAGTGGCTATGCATAGCTTTCTTGGGTGTCATGGGATAGGGCAGGAAGAGCATCTAGGAAGAAATGAGGTGGAGCTTGCAGGGCATTGTTGGGGAAACAATTTTTTTCCCATGATAGGAAGAGAAGTTTTTAAAGTGGAAAGATTTGTTTTGATAAATCTACTCTTAGAAAAGTGCTTTTTGTACCACAAGACATTTTGGACAAAGGGATTAGGTAAGGCTGGCTCTGGGGCAGGATTCTAAGATGGCCACATTGGAAAAAAGTGGATGGGAGAAGTCGGAGACGTGACTGTTAAACTAAGGGCCCAGAGCTGAACCCTGTGCATGGACTGAGTCCTACAGGATTGATTCGTGGCTACAGAGCTCAATCCTAGAGCGAATATCTCTGCTCTCCAGCACGTCACATGCCCACCACGGGTAACGATAGGCCTGAGCAGGTTTAGAGAGGCAGCGTCCTCATCCCTGTGGACGTGGGTGCCACGATGTAGAGACAATCTCTTTGCAAAAGCAGCTGAGACAACACTCTGCGTGCCTTCCTGTCCCAGCGCCAGGTCTGACAGCAGCCAAAGGACCTTGCCCCGTGCCCTCTGCACCAGACAGATGCTCCATGGGGACTCCAGCCAGTGCACACCTATGTCTAACAGACACGTCTGTACTGCCACCAGGCCCCCACCGACAGAGGCATAATACTCTCTTCATCACTCCTCTGCTGAATTCTGGACAACTTCAGACATTCATTTCACTAAGAAACGTGGTGATGTTGGAGTTTGCTGATGAACTGTCTGGGATTTAAACTCTGCCACTGCATTACATTTTATTTGATATAAAGCAAGGTCACTCCTCATCCTTTAGGTTATTCAGGATTAGAAAATTGAAGCCATTTGAACTGAGATGATATTTCTTAATATAATAATGGCTGGGAAATTGAACCGTAAGAATGGCTTCTTGTTATTAGTTCATAGGAGGTGCTTTTTAAAAATTAGAGTAGAAGGAGGACGACTACAGTTTAATCCCAAGATAAATCATCCTTCCAAAATGGCTAGCAAAGCTCAGGGGTTGATGTGATTAGGAGACTTAAAGCTGTGGCAGGGCAAGTTAAAACCTCACTAATGATTTTAACTAGGATTACAGACAGATAAATAGGACTTTCCATACTCTGTCAGCTCCTTGCATTGTTATATGTTGCAGGTGGCTTTCAGTCTGGATTTTTTCTTGATGTTTCACAAGAAAAGCAAATCATGACAGATATATCCAATTCATGTGACTTTCACATTTCACTGGAGTCACACTTTTTTTTTTATCTTTCTCCATATTCTTGAAGAGTGGAAGACATCAGTAAAAGAAAACATACCAAGCCAGTTAAAATAGTTTTAGTTAAAATCCCTCTCTCTCTCCTACTCTGTGTATATTTAAGCTTGGAACAGCTTTTTAACTGAAGTGAGAATTTTAGCGGAAAGCTGTTGTTTGGGTTAAAATATCTCCAATTTTGATCACTGAACATTTTGGTTCTTTGCATATCCTTCTCATTTTATTCCTCCCTCTTGCTTGGCTTTAGCCCAATCGGAAAAAGAAGGCTTTTTTTTAAAATTCTTTTTTTGGCTTACTTTAAGTTTTGCAAAAAAATAAAATAAAATTGCAGTCCAAAAGCTATCCATGTCTTTTGAGTTTTTTTAGAGATAGCAAACGCATTTTCTCAAACATCTGTAACCCACCAGCTGCTCCTGTCTGTCTTCGCTCATCTGAACTCCTTCCACCCCTCTTCTTTCCTCATTATGTTCCCTCTTTCAGCTTGCTGCTTTCATTGTTGGGTGATGAACTTCTGGCTGCTGGAGGCATGACCTAGTTAGCTCTGTTCACAGGAGGAGGAGAATGGGCTTCTGTCAGGGCTGCCTCCCAGCCCAGACCACAGGCAGTGCCACAAGCCTTGCATTCATTTTCCACCTTTATGCAAACAGAAGTCCCGCTGCTTGAGAATCGGAACTTGTGTTCGGTGTTGTGTAAAACAGGGCTCTCCTTTTGTTCTCCAGTAAGCGTTCTGCTCTTTGAGAGCTTTCGGATTGGCAACTCTGATGAATGAAGACAGGGACATTGTCAGAAAATGCCTTGTTTTCCTTTTGGAAATGCTCGCTATCTATGACAAAAAAGTTCATTGTTTAGGCAAAAAGCATTATCTCTTTTTTTCTAAAGAATCCAAATACAGAAGGGACTACCCCTCCCCTGCAAAAAATGTAAATTCAGAATTAATTGAATTTGATTTGTTTCTTCTAAATAGGCTTCTGCAGAAGGAGGAAACAATCTCTTTGTCCGTCTTTGACAAAACAAACAAAAGTGGATTGAAATTCATGATAGAAATGAACAACTTGTTAACGGCAGGGACAGGAAGCTACCAGAGCAGGCAGTCTGTAGAAGGTGAAATTTCCATCACTGATGGGCTTTACAGAGACTTTACGAAATTCTGTGTTGCAAGTGGCAACATATATACCTGTTACTACTCCAGGTTAAGGTGTGGACTAAGTCTTAAGCAGATTTTCACAGAATAGCAAGGTTGGGAAAGACCAACATAAGCTGAAAAAATTAAGTAAATACCTGGAAACTGGTGGGAATCAAAGAAAGTGTTGCATTTTCAGCTATAATGTTGCCTAACCTGAGTGATTCCCTCAGTGTCTTTTTAAGGGCTTGTTTTTTTCACTGTGCAAGAAGAATACACTAAAAAAAAAACACCCACAAAGACACCAGAACAAACGATTCTCACCACGAGAGACCTTCATCTGTTCCTGTGCACCTGACAGGAGCCTTGTGGGGCAGGAAAGGCTCCTGTGAACCCCAGAGGACAGGGCATCACCAGCTGCTGGACATACCAGGTGCTGGGGGTTCTTGGAAGGCTGGTGTTGCATAGCCCTGCAAACTGGGACTTAAACTGGTCAACATTGCCTCTGCCATACTGATGTCAGCAGCGTTATTTCTGCCTACACCAGCTGGGAATAAAGTCCCCACGTCTCTATATTAACGTTATCCTCTGCAATGTTGCTGGAAAAGGCTGATTTTTCTTACTGAGAGAGCAAAAAAGAAAGAGAGTGCTACAGAGACACAGCAACAGGCTGCTTATTCAAGCAAAGGATACCTCTGTGGATTAAGGAGTGGTGCAGAAAAGAAAAGAAAAAAAACATTTTAATTAAAGTATATGTTATCTTTTCAGAGTATTCATAATCAAGCCCTGTCTCTGTAGTGTAGACAAGCCTTTGTAACTCAGGATGGCTGGACTCTAGCTCTTGCTTTATTTAATTTTGCTATGTGCACAGTAGGAAACAAGATAGGGATGGGTATATGGTGGATCAACACATAAGCCAGCGCTTTCACTAGCAGCTTGTAATTTTAGCTGTCAGCTGAGTTGTTTACATAGCTAAATAAACGGATCCCAGTCTCTCTCCCTCTTATCTCTGGTGCACACAGAGTGGGAACAAGTTAGAGAGGCCCCTCTAAAAATGTTGCTTGCGCACTGCTGGGGTCTGGGTCAGGAGCCCTGAATTTTTTCCAACTGCATCTATATATCAGATTAGAGCCCTTGCTCTCTCCTCTGCTCGCATCTCCTCTCTGCAGGAGCACGCATACACACAGCATTGGTCGCTTGGTTTTGTTTTTCAGAAGAGTCCATCTGCTCCTGCCTTGTGTAATCCCTTTACAGGAATTCCTGGGTTTGAGCCCTGCTGCTGGCTGTTCTGACATTTTTCATTGCCCCCTCTTGCTTGCCAAGGCTGAGCGCCATGCCGGGGAGCTTCTGCTTGCCCATTCCAACCTTTTCCTTTGCTCTGTGCTTACTGAGCCACACTGAGCACATTCAAATGCTCCCTCTGTCTGCTGGGAGAAGGGAGGACACTGGGTGAAACTGGGCTCAGAAATGATCAAAGAGCCATCCATCCTCCCAAGGTCAAGCAAGACAGTGCTTAAATGCTTTTTTTCTCTTGCACGTGTACAGATGCACCAGTTCACTCCAGGGAAGATGGTAGCAAATCCTGCGTTTCTGCCAGGAGCTACTCACAGTAAATCAAAGCAAATCAGGCGCAGATCCCACAGGTTACTAAGCTCTTCAGCTGATTCTATTTTAGCTGTGAGGCAGGTGATGTGTTTGACTCTAAAGCATCTTGATCTGAATTTCCTCACGGGGGAAAATATCAAACCACTCTTGGTGATTCCGGTGGACGTTTTCACCTCCTAAAGCTTTCTGGCGGTGGCTCTGAAGTCTTGCTCTTGTTGAAATGTGGTGGGATATGGGCAAAAGAGACTTTTCCGTCCCTTCCCCTGGACAGCATGCCATTAAGCACACTGGGCAGGAAAAAGCCTTCAGTGCGATATAGCCTTAGGATCTGATGATACTGAGGAACCAACACACGAAGCACAAGTCCCTCCATAACAGGCACACACTACACTGGATGAGTTTGAGAGAAGAGGAGCTACAGAGAGCTGGATTCCCTTTTATTTAAACCAGCAACATCCGACTGACCAAAAGAAGTGCCGAAGTATGATCCCACCTTGCAATGTGACTGGGGTCTCCCTGAATTCTGACTCTGCACAAGTGATTGAGTTTAATCTGAGCAGTGAAAACCCACAGGTTAAGAACCAGGTTGTAATTTCTCCTGCAAAACACCCAAAAGGCTAAAGACTTGGGGAGAGGTTCTGGTTCTGGATGTACGGCATGGCAGTGAAGCAGGATGTCTCCGATCGTGTCAGTGTACTGCAGTGTTTGAATTACTACCCTGATGAGAGGAAGCATGTACCTGAAGGGAAGATGCTGTGTGAAAAACATGACCTGCTGGAACAGGGTCATCGAGTTCATAACATCAATATCTAGTCAGCACCTACAGATTGTTTCCAAAGCTCATTATTTCAGAGAACTGCTGTATATGTGAGTGAAACTCATTACCTGAGAGGCTTGTTATATGTTCTAGTCACTGACAAAATGTGGGCATTGCTTGGCTACCTTAATTAATGCACAATTACAAACTGAAATGTATCATTTGTATTTAGATATGTTTTTCTTTGCTGTAACTGGAGCCACTGAAATTTATCTTTCAGAGAAGCCATCAAAGGCCAAGCCGCCTCATCCCACATGGCAATTAAAAGTATTTTTCCCTGTAGGAGAAGAGAACTTAACCTCAATGCTCCAACAAGACTCCAAGACCAGCTTTGAAACTGCTGTGAAACTGCACCCAACCCAGATTTTGTTCAGAGGCTGTGGTACTGTGCTGTGCGGCCTCATCTTACAGTGAAACGACACCAGCCTCCTCTCTGGATTGCAAACAACCTTGGCAGTAACACTTCATCCATGTGAACTTCTGCTCTGCAATAGCCTTTACAGAATCACAGAATCACAGAACAGCCTGGGTTGGAAGGGACTGACAAGGATCACCGAGTCCAACTCCTGGCTCCACACAGCACCACCCCAAAACCAGACCCGATGTCTGACAGCGGTGTCCAAATACTCGTTGAGCTCTGGCAGGCTCAGGGCCATGCCCACGTCCCTGGGCAGCCTGTCCCAGTGCCCAACCACCTCTGGGTGCAGAACCTTTCCCTAACACCCAGCCTGACCCTCCCCTGTCCCAGCTCCATGCCGTTCCCTCGGGTCCTGTCGCTGTCCCCAGAGAGCAGAGCTCAGCGCCTGCCCCTCCGCTCCCCTCGTGAGGGAGCTGCAGGCCGCCATGAGGCCTCCCCTCAGCCTGCTCTGCTCTGGGCGGAACACACCAAAGGGCCTCAGCCGCTCCTCATACGTCTTCTCCTCCAGACCCTTTACCATCTTTGTTGCCTTCCTTTGGACAATCCCTAACAGTTTTATGTCCTCTTTATAATGTGGTGCCCAAAACTGCACACAGTACTTGAGGTGAGGCTGCACCAGTGCAGAGGAGAGTGGTAATATGTAATATATTGCATCCCTGACATCAAAAGGAAGCTAGCCTAAATATTTCATTGTAGGTGCCAACAGCAAGACTTAAGGGTGCCCCTGGGAGTCCAGTTGGAGGTAAAGAGGAACTTGTGCGTGGATTATCCAGCACTGTCCTACTGTGGCCCATGTCTTTGCAGCCTTGAGCTCACCAGAGGTGAGGGGCAAGGATGAGAACACTCAGCTGACAACAAACAAGCTGGGCCTTTTTTGCAGTTTTTGCTGTAACTGGCTGCAGTATGAAGAGACCCAACACAGGCCCCCAGAGGTGCAGGAGGCCGGGACAGAGCAGATGAGCAGCAGAAGGGAAAAGCAATGAGTTTCCCAAGGGTACCCACCTGCGCAGTAGCAAGGATAAGTGGAGTGGAAGGGTCGGCAGCCTGAGGGTAGGCTTGGCATCACTAAAGGTGAGATTTATTGGCTCTAATTTGGTCATCTAAATCCAAGTTGGAGTTAGGCTACCTATACAGGCAATGGAGAGAATCAGGAGGCTCCAAGGGCAATCCATCTCCTCTTAGGACAGGTACTTTAGGAAGGCCAGATGTTTCACTCGGCGTTTCTGGGTGAAATAAAGCTGAAATTTCCTCCCAGCACCTTAAATCAGCAGTGTAATCAAAGCGGAATTAAATCCAAATCTGGAATAAACAAGGAATGCAGCTTGAAAAATGTGCCTTGTTTGACAACAGCATTTTAACTTTTCGGAAATGTCACCCAGCTGAGCCTGAAACTCGGCCAGAGTAGAACCGGTACTTTGGAAAGTGCGGTGAGCACTTTTTGGCAAATTCAGCCTCATGATTGGGTTGTGTCACAGTTTTAATTCTGAGGTAGGAATTTTTCACTAAATGCCTTCAGAAACAGTTAACTTCAACTCAGTACACTTAATTGGCAGGTTTGGAGAAGCAGAAAGGACTTTTTTTTTTTCTGATGTCTTACACACTTTTTTTTTGAATGTTTTTTGACTTGAAATAGAAATGTTGCTACGTGCTCAAGAGCTTGAGTTAAAAAAAATATTTTTCTAATTTTACTGCTGAATGCAGTACACTGCACTGAATTATTTTACTTTTGCTGATGTTCTGTATTTGTGCAGTGTCTGCTGCAATGAAGCACTGTCTTGGACAGTGATGATAATAACAACAGTGAATTAACAATAATTACAGGAACAGCAAACATTTTTTCCCTTCAGTTTTCATATAGTCCTTCTGTTCAGCTTGGCACGAACATCTCTTCGTCCATGAGAAATTTCAGCTTCTCGTGAAAAACATTTTTTTTTTAACCTGTCAGAATTTAAGAGGAAACTAAAAGAAAAAAAATCAAACTTCTTTGTTCAAAAGGAAGTGCATAAACTCCAACTCTGAATTACAAACAGCCCCTGGGAGTGAGGTCTAGTGATTAAAGGAGAAAAATGGAAGTTGGGGTAATCGTGTTAAGCTGGCATGTGTCTTTGAGTCCTATAGCGTTTAAAAAGGTACAGAGGCTTATGACTTTGTTACTAGCAGAAGACTCAAGGGCAAACATTTCTAACCAGAATCTAGCCACTTCTAAGATCAGCTGTATCACATTCACCTACTGCTTATATACACCAAATATATGAATTGACACACTTTTGAATTTACTACTACATCTTTCCTGTTGAATAGGCAGTCTATGAGATGGCTGAAGGGACTTTTACATAAGGGTGTGGGGCCCAGCTGTTGCGCTGACCTAGGCAGAGGCATTAAAACATCTGTGGCTGCTTCCGGTTTCTCTCTTTCCTTCAGCTCTGGGGCAGCCTGAATTGAGCAGCTTTAACACCTAACTTTTAGATAGCTGAAGTTAAATGACATGTACTCTACTCAGCCTTCAAGAACATGACAGGACACCCAAGATGGACTATGGCAAGTAGTCTTTGCATTCTGTGAAGGTGGCTGAGCATTTTATCAAAATGGAAATTATTCCAAATTGTGACTGATCACTTCGCAATGCTTGATTTTCTCTATGAAAAAAAAATAAAAATAAATCTTTGGGGTGTGTGTATGGGAAACTCTTCTGTCCCTTGACCCTTTGTTCAGGTAAGTAATTCTTGGCAGCTGTCCTATAATCACAGGTTCTGGTTCACCCAGTGAACCCAGCCTCCGTGCTGAAGGGCTGCTTCTGAGCCTGACTCTGATCCAACAATTTCCTAAGCAGATGCTCCTCCAATTTACAGATCTCTTTCAACAATCCGTTAAAGCTCCCTTTCACTAACAGCTCATTTTTAAACTACAGGGGAAAGGTGTAAGACAAGTGGCTCTTCCTATTGTGCTTCAGGAGCAAGCCAAGGTGGGAGGTCACCTTAGTGCCAAGCGTGCTGGAACGTGACCTGTCAAGTTGCTCTAGAGGAGATGACTTCCCTCGCAAGCACAGAGCCAACATGCAAATACTTCTGACTGCTCCTTGAGCGTGTGGGGTCCCGGAAACCTCCCTGTCACTCTAATCCATTGTGCTGTTGCTCTAAAGGACAGAAAAGCCCTTCTTGCCAACGGAGCTTGTGGGCATGAATAAATCATGAGCCATGGGGCAGTACAGCAGCCTGCTGACGTTGATAGTGGACAGGAGCTGCCAAGCAAGCCCTGTGCGACAGCAGATGTGCAGCACTGGTGGGATTCCTGATTCTGGGGCAACTGGACCACTGTCTCTTAAAATCATCTCACAGTGCCTCAGTGGGGCATTGCAGGGATTAAACCGTGTTTGCATAAGTGATCTGATAGTTTTGAAGGAGAAAACATCTGTTGCAGAACAGCGGGTACTGCACAGCGCTTGCATGCTGCTGCCTCGCTGGGGCAGGATTAGCGTGGCTTTGCTGGGTGCCTGGGGCCCGCAGCTCCTGACATTTTGGTAGCTGCAGCTTGGCTTCCCCGCTCTTGCTCCCTCGCCTACTGTTTTCTCAGCCCCCCTTTTCTCAGAGCTTTCTCCTTTCCTCATGCGTGGTCCTCAGGGCTTGCTGTCGATGCCCCTGCTCCCAGTTCCAGCAGCAGCAGAGCAGGGATCCCCTTCATCCCCTTCAGGTGACAAAGTCAAATGTGGCTGCAGACGGTGACAGCAGTGTGCAGGGCCAGGGAAGTACTATGCAGAGCTGCATTAACTGTCCCTCTGAACAATGTGCTGGCCTGGTTCTCAGGACCAACGTGCTGGAAAAGCCTGGGAACAGCAAGATGCCCCTTGTCTCCAAGCCACAGCACCGCTGCAAACTAAACGGGTCAGCGTGGCTCCCGCCACTCCGGCTGTGTGTGCACAATATTGCAGTAAGTTCTTCTGACAGCTTCACACTGCCATAACATCTTGCCCTGCTGTCAGATGCCTCGTCCGGGAAGAAACGTGCGAGCTCCCCAACGCGCACGCAGCGCTGCTTTGGTACCGTAACATACGCTTCTGCTGTGCCTCCCATGGAGAGCAGCAGGGAAGGCTAATGTCTTCATCCCATCAGGATCCAGTGTGGCTTGGAAAGGTGTGAGGAAGGCAGAGAACAGACGAAGGCCAGACGAGACCCCACCTGCCACCCAAATTGGGCATTAAGAAGTGGGGTGCAGCACTGGACACTGCCAGGTCCCGCTGGCTCTGGTGAGGGCTGTCTTAGAGATGACACATCCCTCCTCTTCTGGCACCTCCTGTCTCCTTAGCCTCACCTGAATTCCCAGATTTGGGTTCTTCTTCAAGAAAAGGTAATTCAATAGGCATGCCAGTTAATAAAAGAGCTTCTCTCCAAAGGCACTTTGTTTGAGCCTGAGATCTTTGCTACTGCAGGGGACAGCTGGGATGCAGCAAGGGTGGTGTCCCTGCATCTCTGGAGGAAGATGGAGGGTTTTGGAGCTCTTGCTTTGACACGAGAGCTATGGGCACAAGCACAAGACACTTTACAGCAGCTTCTCCTTGCAGCCTGCTGGGCAGCACAGCAGCTGTACAGGCCTTCAGCCCACTGCAGGCACGTCCCACTCCAGCTCAGTCCCTTCTCCTGCAGGCATTTCAGAGGGAGATGTCAATGCAAGTGTCCTGAATAACGTATCCTGAATAACCCCCTGGAGTCATCACCTTCTTGTCCTTGACCTTTGAGGCAGCCTGGGGCAGCGAACTCCCCCAGCTACCTGCAGCTACGGCAAACTGGGGACGAGCTTCATTTTTATCCCCAGTGACCTGGCTTCCTATTTGTCTTTCATATCACTTCCTGCCAGACTGCTCGGAGTTAAATTCAAGAAAGCTGCAAAACATTTCCTGAAGAATTAGCAAAGAAAGGTAAAGCAGAGGCAGATAAAAAAGCCTCCAGTACTGAGCTTCAAAGCAGCACCAGGAACAATGGCTGGACTGCTGAGGAGGGGAGGATTTGGGGCAAGCTCCACCTGGCCCACAGTGTCGTACCCTTTCCTCACATCAAAGGGTATTTCTCCCCCATGCACAGTCTATAGCCCACGGTAAAAAAGGCGATGGGTGGTAGGAGGCTGGCTGGCTGGAGACAGAAACTGCCCACGGTGTGTTAGAGAGAAACCTGAGCGACCAGGAACACGGTATTCGAGAGGAAAAGAGCAAATGCTGCGTGAAACATGAGCTGAGCTCCCAGCTCTGGGAGGTGGAACGAACTGGACCCATCTGGGCTTGGGATGGAGGGGTGAAACCGAGCTGAGGAAGGCTTGTGCAGGGTCTCTACTTTGCTCTGCTTCCTCTGCATGTTGCGGGGATGAGTAAGTGAGGCTTTGTTTTAAAGGAGCTGTTTTGCAGGCTGTGCTCTGCGTAACGGTGCTCGCAAGCTGCAGTGTGCTCAGCCCATTCCCGGGCACAGCTGTGGTCGGAGCAGAAAAGGATCCAATGCTCCCAGAAGTGGGGAAGGTCAGCTAGGAAGGTCAATATAACCCTATTCTGCATGGATTATTACACAAAATGTAGAAAAGATGGTCCTGATTCCCCACTTGTTCACTCCCGTAGATACTGGGAGGACTTCACCTGGAGCCAGTATGTCCCCCCAGTCCCAGTGCAGAGCACGGAGAGGTCGCAGCCTAAGCAATGGAAGGCTTTGGGGGCTGTGGGGCCGTGCCTGAGTGTGACCGGTCTGCTAGTGCAAGCTGAATCCCCCAAATGTTTACCCAGTGGTGTGTGGTGAGGCAGAGGACGTAGGGAGATGGGAAGAAGAGAGAAGGTGTTGGTGATGGAGCATGGTTTGGGGCTGCTGGTGGGTGCTTTGAGGCCAAAGGAAGGAGGGAATGGGCTGCAGAAAGCACACAGACTGCAGCAGTGCTGCAAGGTGGTGGCTGTGTCAGCAGAGCAGAGCATTCCCCGTCACCTGCTCTCCTGGGGCTCCTGCCATGAGGCCACCAGACCTGGCCAGGCACTGCTGAGCTCCCGGCACGTTGCTGTGAAAAGCAGGCAGTGGCTTTTTTTGGTGGGTCCTGCCCCGGGGTTGCTGCAGCCACAGGAACTGTCTTCTCCTCTGCACCGGGCTGCCCTGCTAGCACTGCCAAGAGACTGCAAGACGTGGAGAGAGACAGGAGATGATGTGGGGAGGAACAGCTTCCCTCCCTGTTCCTTCGTTTTGCAAAGCTCTGTCAGGGATAACAACCCCGTATTTAGTGTAATTTACAGTAAACTGTGTTTTAATGGATGTTGTGGGATCCTTAGCCTTATTATGAAAATCCTCTTATGAGCGGCAGCTCCTTTAATAACCTAGGTTGCAAGAAGTGTCTGTCTATTTACATCTATTTGCATGTATTTGCATGCAAGTTGCTAATATAAAATCTAAAAAGCTCTGACGACTTCGCATTTTTAAATCTGCCCATAATCTGAAGGGCTTGGAAACTGACAGCACGATTTTGCTTATGTGTGCAAGCGCTGCCCCAGGGCTACCGCTGAGTAAGAGATCCAGACCACGAGGGCAAGGCTCCTTGTCTGCACCGGACACTGCCCAAAGGGTTTGGTTTTGGAAAGATCCATGAGTGGATCCTTCACGATCCTAGCCTTGCAACCAAAAATTCCCCGCCAGCTCTCCCTGTGCCGAAGGACGGCTTACCCACGTTCTTAGTGGCAGATGGTAAAATTATGGAAAACGAAGTTGCTACAGCAAAAAGAAAAAGAGCGCTGTCAAAACCTGCAAAGTGCTTCACCTTAGAGATGGCATGATCATACACCCACGTGTGAACAGGTTGATAGCTGGAGAAAGGGGGATATGTGGTGAGATCCCAAGGAGTCGTTCACAAACCCGGTACTGAAAGGGAACTTCTGCCCTGCACATCCCAGGGATGCTGTGAGACCAACTGCGGGGTGGGATTGTCACTGGCTTGAAAATGGGATTTCCAATTGTTCGGGAAACGTTACCATGTCCCATTAGGACTTCATTCTGGTTCAGAAAAAAAAGTCTAAATGATAATAATAATAATAAAAAAAACAGTGTAGCAGGAATTCTGAATATTTTCTGCATCGGACATCGCACAGTGGCTTGTTTCAATGCGGGTACATCATCCGAGCTCACTAATTTCAAAACTTATCATTCCGACGAGGTAAAAATGTTGTTTAGATGATCCTAAACATTGTGATATGAAATCCGAAGTATGAGACAATGTGAATTATGATACAATAAAACTGATCAAATGAAATGAAGCATAACAATAATACAGAAAAACCACAGATTTACTGTCTTGAAACAACAGATTTAGGACACCACTGAAATGAAACGAGACCGCTGAAATGAAACAATTCGGCTTCCCATAGAAAATGATGTGTAAATTGGCATATTTGTGCAATGTTTCAATTCTGCTTGAGAAAACTCCAACTTTTAAGCGTGACATAAATAATCAGGGCCCAGAGCTTTCTGCAAACCTACAGCTTTGCCTCCAGAATGAATTTGCCCGAATACAGCAACACGCTGCGGATCTGGGGAGAGCTCAGCTGCTGCTCCGAGTTGCAAAACCCTTTCCTGCGACAGGACCAGCACAAAGCACATGCCTGAGATCCACTGGAAACCTCCCACTAGTTGCTGGATGTTGCTGAAACTCCTCCTAAGTCTGAATATCTTGCAGGCTAGAGCACACGGTGGCTCTGTTGACCCCCAGCATCCCCATCCTCGCTCCCCTTTCCATATAACCCACTGCTACTTTGGCCCCGAACTTGTCAGCGGCCAAGGTCAGTCTGAAAGAGGCTTGGATCAATCCTTGATGAGGAGCTCATGGCCAAGCTTCATTACACTTCCTTTCACCTCTCGGTTTGGATCATGAGTAAATGAAGTTCTCAGGATAAAGGCGCCTTCCTCTGATTTTTCTAGGCCCTCTTGTTACAGTCAGAGAGTCCGGACACTTCAGAGAAGCAGCCAGATTTATGGACACTGGTATGAATTAACTACAAACTTAGAAACATGGGGGGATTATCTCGTGGTCCAATCATCCTCACCTAGCTTGCAGAAAGATGCTCAGCACACTTACCCCTACACCTGGCTCCTGCTGTGTTTTTCACACAGGTGGACACTTTGCTAGCAAAGCTCAGCCCCAGGGAAATAAAGCAAACGAAATAAAGACGGTGATGTAAGGCGCAATAACCACAAACCCAGCAAATTTAAAAATTAAACGTAAAAGGATAGCTCTCATGGAGACAATATCTCACAGGCAGCATTACCGATCCCACACCTTCAGAAAGTTTGTGTCTACCTTCCAAGTCATCAGAGCAGCTGAAATACCAGGAGGGCTGCAGAGGTAATAAGCAGCGGGCTCCCTGTCTCCTGCATCAGACACCAGCCTGCCGTACCCTCGGTCACATTTTCTGGCTTTTCTGTGCAAAGGCTGGAACGGCCCAATTCATTTCCAAATGAAAACTCCAAGTGCTGGCAGCGCTCCACGCAGGTTTTGTGGCTGGATAGCCTCGTGCTCCAGTAGGGCAGCAGGGCAGCCAGGAAACCTTCAGGTAATAACTACGCTTTTCCACCAGTGGGTGATGGCAGGTGTTGCCCAGAAGATAAACAGTAAAGGTAAAAAAAAAAAAAAACCCGTGCCTCCAGATTCACACTGGCGGTGACAGCCCAGAACTTGGGCACTGAGCCTGCTAACACGTCTGATAAAGGCGAAGGAGCAGATACACGGATGGGCACTGAGAGCTGGTCTGAGGACTCGGGCACCTCCACTGCCACCCAGCACCCAGCCCCTGCCCGCGCCTCTCGCACTCCTCCTGGCACCGTTCCTGCCCTCCCCTCTCCTCCTGAGCCAGCCCGCCTCCGTTTTTGTTTTCAAGCAACTCACGGAAATGATATTATGTCCCCATTAATTACCACTATTAGGTTAGCGCCAGCAATCTAGTCCTTGGGGTGGCAGCTTCAGTGCTATTAAGAATAAGCAGCAGCATCAGGGGCTCTGCTCATCTTCCCCCCTCGCAAGTGGAAGCCCTTACTGGGGACCTGTTTCGATATTTCATTAATTCTCAGACATATGCTCGGGGAATGTCAAAATGTTAGGATCTCCTGGAATGAAGCGATAAACAGAGCTGACATGGAATTAAACACTGAAATACCCACAGAGCCAACAGGGTTTATTTGGGTGCACGTCACTGTAGCTACAGCCCTTCCAGATGCACCTCCATCCCCTACCTGCACCCAAAGCTCCTCAGACTTAGCAAAAAAAAACCCAAACTGAAATAAAAATGAAATGTTTTAATCTCAGGAAATCTGCGTGTCCTCTCCATTATTGAATGGATGTGCTTGGCGCGCGCTGCTAGCTGATTTAAGCTAATTATTTTTTGTGTTTATATTTATTGGCTACGATTAGTTATGCAACAGAGACTATGGGAGAACAAATCATGTCAGTGCAGCTAACTGGAGATAACACAAGTGGTAGCGAAAGCAGTAATTTTTATATTTTACGCATGAAAAGAAGACCTGATCCTGCTGGTTGTAAATCAATAAAGTACTGTTGAGGTCTCCATCGGAGGATATGAACCAAGGCACTGGAACAGTTGGGCCTGATTTCGTGGACTCTGTCTATAAAGCTACTGAAAAGCACAGATTTTAGTGGGGTAAAGCTGGGGGTCAGAATGGCACTGGAATCTGATACTGCAGAAAATGAGATATGTGGGGTTTTGTTTCTTTGCTGTGAAGGCTGGTGTGAGGCCATCTGACTGCATATTTTAGGACTTTTTAGGAACTGCATATGAACCGATTTCACTCATCTCCAGACTGCCAGACAATCTATTTTCACAAACCCTCCAGGCTTTGCAGCTTAGCTCCTAACTCAAGCCCTGGCCCTGGGAAAGGCACAGGGCACAAAATGAGCCTGTCCGGGCTGCCACCTCCTGTCACTGCTCCTTTCCCTTCAAATATCTGGGCAAGGCGTTTGCGTCTGCCTGCTTCAGCCCCAGCCTCGGGTCCTGCTCAGCTCTGTCTGGGTGCCAGCACTCAGCAGCACCCACACTCCAGCTCTCCAGCCCCAGGAGCGCTGCCAACACTTTGCAACCTATCGTGCATTCACGTGCCCAGCCCGGCTCTGAAGACGGGCAGTGCTATCATCTCACCTTTCCAGTGAGGAACGGCAAGGTCTGTGAAGGTGCTGAGGCACCTGGAGATGCAAACAGATGCCTGGTGTTAGATCCAGAATGTCTGATGTGCCTGGCCCCTCCTCTTGCTGACAGCTGGAGCCACAGGTGCTCAAAGAGACCTCAAAAGCAGACCCCGAGGCTGAGTTTCTCCTGGCACCTGGCAGGGGACCAGTGAGATGTCACCTCCTGGGGACACCGCGCTGTTCCTCACGACCGCTGAAGAAGCCGGGAGTGACCAGCTCTGCTTTAGGCATCCGATTTCGGACAGCTGAACCCAGGTGGGATGAATCTGCTGATGTTCCTCATGCTCTGGGGCTGAACCAGGGATCTCGAATGCACCCCCAAGCCACCCACATGCCCTACAAACCCGGAGAGCTTTGGAGGCATTTTGCTGGCTGGATTCACTTTCCCTCTCCTCCCGCAGGACACCGCTGGCATTTGCGCTTTCCCAGCTTCAATGGCAAACAAGAAGCAATCTGGCCCCGCGCTGCCCTTTGTTCCCACCAACGCTGTTTGTTTGTTTGTTTCCGCAGAGCAGGCCCTGCTAATTTATGTTAATTGGAATTGCACAGGTATGGTTTTTTCCCCTCCACGTCCCCCTGCATCCTGCTGTGAAATCAAGCTGGCTTTATAATCTCCTACAGCAGCCTGCAGCCTGCTGGAACAACGGGAGCCTCAGCATGCAGAGCATGTTGACGAGTTGCCTTTTTCTTTTTTTTCCCCCCTCCTCGCGAGGAAGTTTGTACATTCGAATAGTTTTGAAGGCTCGCTGAGCCACGATTACAATTCCTATTTATTTATTTATTTAAACCCCGGCATTTCCGAGGCTGGCTGCCCTGTGGCACCGTAACAACACGGTCTTCCCTCCCCTTCTGCTGTCTTCCATATGCTGTTTCGGGGGGGAAGAAGCAGGGGAAGGCGTTTGAGCTCCTTGTGCCTCTGCTGGGTGACGCTAAGACACAGGAGAGACTGCAAGGCTTGCCTTTAGCTCCTGGGGAAACCAGGTCTGCCTATCTTCTTCAAGAAACTGAGCAGGCTCTGCTTGTCCTGCTAGAGCTGATTTGAAGGGGACCCCATCTCTCAAAGGTTTCCATGGGTACAGAGCCTTTCACACCCCACGGGGACACGCAGTCCGCGAGCTGGGACCCACCAACTCCTCACCCCAGCAGCGAGCCCCAAGCCCCACAAACACTCCACCCTACTGCTGTTTTCAGAAGCTTGGGAAATGCAAATCCCAAGGGGTCTGGGGGCTTTGATTGCTAAGGGAGTTTATTAAAAACTGGCTTATCTCGCAAGAGAATTCGTTTCACCCACCAGATACGGCAGGGGCTTTTATCTTGTATGGGAAATTAGCCCAGATGTGTATCACTGTAACGGAGATCAGACCTTGACCACGAATTTCTTACTAGCTTGAAAAGTTACCTGTTTTATTTCTGTCCAAAGGATATTTTGCTTGGGCGCTTTCATCTTAAAAACACTAACTTCTGGGAAAGCAAGCTTTAATGTCATGTGTGTTTTTGCCTTCTTTGAGGATTGGAAAATGCCACACACTGTGGCATATGCAAAGGACTGAGTCACAGGGGAAAAAAATAAACAGTCGTCTTTCTTGGTTTGATCTACGTACATCTGTTTCCTGGGAGAGAGGTGAAATGGGATATTTACTTGGGTAAGTACTGTAAGCCAGATGCACTTCACTGTGAAATAAATAAAAAATGATATTAAAATTAGCTATGTAAAAGTGATCTGGAGCTGGGCTTTTCATTAGAAACCGGAGTTTTTGTGTGCAGCATGCATAACAAGGCTATGAATATTCTCATCTCTAAAGTTTCCAAATGAAATGTTGGTCTCATCAGAGATAAAAACAAAACTCCTTGCTTTTAATGAGGCTGGGATTTCCCTCAGTGCCTGACGGGGCTGCTCTGATGATCTCGCTGTCGGCTGTGGTTTGGGGGAAAACCAGCCACGAGCGGGAGCCGGACTGGAGCAGAAACATCCCGGTGTACCTCCTGCTGTCCTGGCTGCCTGGACAGACGGACGCTCGCTGTCTGACCAAGGACTTCAGTTCGTGCCCTAGCACCTCCGTTTGGTGTGGCAGACACGGCACACTGCGTATGTGAGAGGCTGTCCTCAGTTCTGGTCCCTGCGATCTAAAAACAGGCGGACAGAGCGTCCAAAGGAGGGCCATGAATTCCACCAAAGGGCTGGAGAACCTGCCCTACCAAGAGAAACTGAAGGCGTTAGCTCTTCTCACCCTAGGGAAGGGCAGGCTCGGGAGGACCCCATCACAGTATTCCAGGACTGGATGGGTTCCGTGATTGTGAGCAGACCCTACGGGGCTGTGACCCAGCTCGCTGCGGAGGGAGATACACACGCCTGGTCGATAAGGGGAATGCCAAGCGCTGGCCATGCGACCACTGCTCCTCTGGGAGGAACCGGAGCGTGTGGCCCATGTTTCCCTCTGAGGCACGGCCATTTCAGAACCTAACTGTTCTGATTCTGCCTTAAAAGAGAGTTATGTCTTCCCCAGATGTGCTGTCAGAGACAAGACATCAACTTAAGTGGAACACGTCCTGAGAAGGGACTTGCATGCTGCTGCGAAGGGTAAACTGGGACTTGATCAGAGCCCAAAATGAGCTGAGGAACCGGGATGACCTCTGGCAGGTGCACATCTGGTCCTAGGAGTTCACCAACCCAGCAGATTGCTTTCAGTAGTTTGAAGATGAAGATTAGAAAAATTTAAAGAGGAAATAAAGAGCACCAGGTTAACAAGGAGGGTAAGTTATCGTTAGAGGGCTCACTGACCGCTGGTGTTCATTCCCCATCATCTGGTGTCTTTAAATCAAGCTGGGATGTCTTACTAGAAGACGTTCTGGTTTAAGCACATGGAGCTCAGGAAAGGAATCACTCTGCTATTTCTACAGCAGGATATCAGAGCTGGTCGTTGCTATTGTGCTCCTATCTGGCCTTAAAATCTATTGATCCGTGAAAATAATTGCCACAGTTTACTGATTTTCCTGAATGTTTGATGGCAGGTAAGAAATACTCCTATCTCCTGTGGCCTGAGCTGCCCTGAAAGAATTTCCACATGGCATTCAGCAGGAATTAGAAAAAAATATATATTGATTCAGCATAACCAAAGAAAAATTTTAAATGGATCTTTGCTTAGCTTGTTGATATATGTTTTTCTGTACTTGCTCAATGGAATCTGGCTGTCAGGACTACTCAGCATCGTCCTGTGGTGGGCCTGGGAATGCTGGTATGCAGAGACACATGGGCGCTTTCCGACTTACTTCATTAACTGTAAACCCTCATATCACTCTTGCTAAACTGGCGTGACTAAAGTTGTGGATGTATACCAAGCTGTGCCCTAATCAAGGCTGAAGAATGAAAATCAAAGTCATCTTCACTTCACATACAAAGAAAGGCTGGAGTGTATAGAACTACAGAGAATTTTTTTTTTTTTAATTTTTCCAGGACAGTCCTGATCCTGCAAGCACCCCACGCTGCAGGTCACTGCTGCGGCACTAAGTGTGCCCACACCACCTTGCCTAACTCCCAGCAGAGCAAGCAGTGTGCATTTCTGAGTGCAAAAGCCACAGAAATGGTGCCGAGACCTTGCACAGGTCTACAAGTACAAGGTACATGTTACTCTCTACAGAGCAGGCAACCCCTCCCAATACCATGAAATACGCTCATATGCATTTGGCTTTTTGAAGAGAGACGTTCTCCCTTGCACTGATCCTGCTCCTTCCTCCTGCCTGGTCCTGAGAGTTTTGTCTTCCCAGTTATCACTGCGGAAACTCCAACATGATATTAGTTTAATTAGAGATCAGCTCCTTTTATGGAATGCAAATGCCCTATCCGACTAAATCCCCCTTCTGAAGTTGGCAGATGCAAATTAAATCCTGTGCGCCGGAGTGTAATTTGGCTGTGAACACTCTTAAAGGCCCTCAGTGATTCAGTGGGTGGAGGGGAATTAGTCTTAAGCTGCATTTGTTGCTTTCTCCTCCCTTAATTTGTTTATATGAATGCTACTGAAGCAATATCCACTGTAGACAAATTACCAAGTGACACACATGAATGAGAGCCAAGGCCCGACTGTTGGTTGCTG
The DNA here is from genome assembly GCF_009769625.2 of Cygnus olor. Taxonomy (NCBI): domain Eukaryota; kingdom Metazoa; phylum Chordata; class Aves; order Anseriformes; family Anatidae; genus Cygnus; species Cygnus olor. The sequence continues at coordinate 5,225,070 of NC_049191.1, forward strand.
GAGCTGTAAATAACATAGGTCCAGTCTACCTGAAATAATGGGAGAAACGGGCCATCTGCCACCTCACGTCCCGTTGTATTCTTGGTGACCAACGTCCTTGGGCTGGCCAAGTGGCTCATCCTACAGCCACGCAAGGACAGCAGCACTGGCTGTGGCATTTCTTAGCACTCCAAGAGCCCCCAGTCTCAGTGAAATGCTCTTCTTTAAGCTGTTACATCCCCAGCCTGATGGGTGATGCTGGAATCCCCATCCCACACGGAGAGCCCTTTAAAGCTCTCCGTAGCGATGCACTAAACTGGTTCCTCCCATGCCATCCCTCTCCGGTGGGCCTCAATGAAAACTGCAATATTTTTCTCTTGGATTGCTACAAGAAGTACCACACCGAGGTCCTGAAAGGGGCCCTGAGAGCTCACGTAGTGCATGAGCTTTAAATTGAAAGACAAAGGAGACATTCTGGAAAAATAATCCCTGGCTGTCTCTTCTAGGACTGCCACAATGGTTTTCACGTATCGCCAGTTAAGAGGTTGCACTTGGCACATCCCCTCTTATTTTCCTTCACTGCATTTGCTTGGAAATAGTTTTTTTATGATTTTCTGGGCCAAAAACTATAATCTGAGATATATCAGTCTGATCAATCCTTTTACTCTATACATTACAATTTAAGCAAGAGGCTTTTTAGCCATCCCCAACAGATTAATTACAGACCACAGTCAGCATTTTTTCTCCTTGCTCTTCGATCAGCCATCTAGCCCAAGAATTTTTGTTTCAGAGTAATGTTCCTCCAACTTCTCTTTTAGACTGTTTCCTCCCATGTTCTTCCTGTCTCTGATGACTTATTCTTGGTTCTGAATTTAAAGTATATGCTCATCCCACCAGAAGGTGTATTATCACACCGCACAAATTGCTTGTGTCCCACACTCACCAAATGGCTCTCCTCCAGTACTCTACGTTGTGTTTTTTTTTTTTTTTTAAAGGAGTGATTTTAAAGCCTTCCATGTGTTATCTTGGAGAAGAGAATCTTTAGGTAACAGGCACTTTAATTCCTGTTCCTGGTTTTCTACTGAGCATTGTAACAACTGAGCTAGTAAGTGCCTTTCAATTACATGCTTGTTGCGGACACTCCCTGCATATGTTTTATAACAATGATTTTGGATCAAGAGGTTTACAGCTAAAGGGATAAACATTTAGCCCAGATAAGCAGATTTGTAGAAATTATTGTTATCCAGAGCCGGTTTGATTCATTAGGAATCGGCAGTGGACAGCTCTTGAAATATGACAGGGATAAATTTATCCCACCAAAGTGAAATCTGCTAAGGGATGATTCTGAATTATGTTATATTCATAACAGCATTTCCTTCTGTTATTTAATATGGCAAAAATAACCACGGGCAAGAAATGGTTTTCTCTATCAGTCTCCCTGTTCTCAACAAAGATCTGAAACACACTTTCGGGGAGAGTTGGGGTCCTCCCCGTAAAAGAAATAGGGAAGGAAAGATTTTGAGCCAACGAGCAATGAGATCCTTCTGTGTGCTGCAGGGATGGGCAGCAGGGAAAGGGTTGTGTAAATTAGCAGGTGATACCAATCCCAAAACAGGGCATTTTGGTAAAAGATGCAGTGTTTTGCTACAACTGGTATTTACACAGAGACTTCTACGACCCTAGTGGTGGATGCATCATACCCTGTTTGAAGACCTCCACCATTCCTAGTCTAAGCTTAGCAGCTTTCCTTGTTTTCTTTCCCTCCCTCTGTCTCGCTCTCCCCTCTACCTCTTTTTCTTCCTTCTGTTTTCAAGAGCCATATTTTTGCACACAGGAACATTATTTTGGGAGAGGGGGAACTATTTGTCTGCCCTATGCAGTAGGGTACCCAACTCTCCCGGCAGAAGGTCACCTAGAAAGACCTCATACATCATGCTCTTCTCATCTTTTAATCTACGAATCGGCCAGGGGAGAAGGCCACTGACATAAAGCACAGACAAGGGTGGGCAGCAAAGCATGCGCTTGTCACAGAATTAGTGCCAGAAATATACAGGCGATCAATCAGAGTTATGGCATGCTCTCCTTGCGGTTAGTTGATATATAATATCCCCAATCAATAACTAAGGAGTGGGGAAGAGAAGAAAGGGATTTGATTTAATATTTGCCGAGGCTTTGTAGAAAACTAAGATTTATTGCAACATAAAAAAAAGAAACAAATTAGCCTCTAGCTTAATAGCCAATTGGTCCCTGTGATATTGCTAGAATCATATTTACTGTGCATCCTAATACGAAGACATTAATATCCGTACACCTGCTTAGCCATGTCATGCTGGATATTAACCAGTATGAAGCATACATCTGGTCTTGACTTGCGAACAGCTTGCTTAAGAAAACATTTCCTTTATTACATTTAACATTTTGAATCAGTAAGAGGTTTACAAATCATTTCTGTTAGCAAGGAGATCTCAGGACCTGGTGTGGCTTGGCTCTGGATCACTGGGTCTGTGTGTGGCAGGCTGAAATGAAGGCAGGGCTGCAGGATGCATCCAGTAGGTCCAGAACTGGCTATAACCATTCGCATGCTTCTGCTTGCCTTTTGCTGTTGTGTTTGAGACATTCGATTTTGGAATCACAAAAGATATTTCTTTTTCTGTCATCTTCCTGGATCTCAGAGATCCAGGCCCCTCCTGTCCTGGAGGACTTCTAAAAGCATTGCTGACCCCCTAAAGCACCTTTGACCTGAAGCATTCAGGTCAAAATTATATTGTCCTCCAAAGGCTGGGCACAGACATGCAGAAATTTTAGCCACTGATTTTTTTTTTTATGCATGTTCTCTATATTAACATAATAAAGGCTGGGAAAAAACAAGCACAGCCTTTAGCTTCAGCTACTAATCCTTGTTCTTGGCCAAAAAAAGTACTGAAAGCCTCTAAATGTTAGTAGAATCAGACCTTATTTGGGGGAAAATCCTGACCCAGAAGACAGTAACAGGTGGCTTCATGCTGATTTCAACAATTAAAGTGCTTAGCCAGAAGCGTAACTGTCCTCACAGTCATGTTTGCTTTCAGATCAGTGCTGGACTCCACTCAAACCCTTATCTCAATTCTCAATAGATTAGCCGAATCTGCAGAATTTGACCACAATGCAGATTTCTGAGCATTTTGGTACTTTTCAGTTCCAGTCAGGTCAAAGAAAAGAAAAAGGTGACATCCCCGATGTTACCATGACACCTGTACTCACAAATCCATCACAACTCTAACAAAAAATTGAGAAGAGCGACAGCAGCAGTATGCACTCCCTTCTGCCAGAAAACCAACAACCCCCCCACCACCCCACACCTCTATCTTCTACGGACATTCCAGATTCTTCCAAAAAAACTCAGACGTCTGGCTCAGAGGAAGGAATAGGCTCAAGTATGGGGGCAAATTCTCAGATTTATGACGCACACTTTCAGTACGCAGACATCTTACTGCAAGATCCAAATATATCCTCCCTCCTCGCACAGAGCACAAGAGTGGCATGTGAATTTTGCCAAACAGTTGAACTTTTGAACCAGTATGCCTTGCATAATGGGAAGACTAATGTCCTCCAGCTTAGGAATCACACCATGTGTGACCTGAGCTATGGAGGAAATCACCTAAGTAATTCCTGTTATATCTTCTGGCCTTCAACTCCATTGCCCACATTATTCATTGGCCTGAAATTTATGTCATCAATTTGCGGCAAAGTGCAAGGTGAGTGCAGAGCATCAGGGTCCTCATTTAACAGCTTTATACACTGAATTTGTACAAGTGCAGGTAAAAATGCAAAAGGCAGAGCAATGGAGTCTCAGGCAAAATTTGCGACTCAGCTGGAATTTCACAGGCTATTTACTCTTAGTCCACAGGCAAGAAACAAGTACATCCACAACAGGAAAGTTACTGAAGACAGTTCAAAAATAAATATGATGTGTGTCACCATGGACCACTGATAGATCCTTCATGGCAAGAAAAATTACCTCGTTTTTCCTCCCAGCAAATGTCAGATGTTTTAGGAATGGTTTGTTCTGTTGATTATTTCCGTTAAGTGAGCCCTATTATAATTATGAAGCCTGTGATCTAGAGTTAATCCCTGGCTCCAATCTCCCCGGTCTTTGAAAAAATTTGATCTCAATCTTGGCATGAGCCATTGTGTTCAGTCTCCTAAAAATTCAAGTCAGGGTAGACAAAGCTCCATAAATGTTCCTGAGGTCGGAAATGAATGCATATTTATTGCAACAATAGCTGTATTACCAGCCATTCAGAGCTCCAAGAGCAAAACACAGGAGTTTCTTCGGAAATAAAACCCAACAGATGTCTCAAATGAACACAGTTATCATATCGGCAGAATATTTCTTTCGGTAATCTCCCCAGTAATTAATTTTTCTGTTATCGCGAAAGCCATTTCAGAGGCTGGGAAGAAAAACCCTGCTTTTCTCCCAGGCCTCCATGCCCACCCCAGGATCTCAGCCCCTCTCCTCCGCAGTGGATCCTGAATGGAGAAGCCACCGGAGACTCCGCTCCTCTGCCACGCAGCGGCCAGGGCCGGCAGCTCGCCCTGGCTTGCTGCAGAGCGAGATAACAATGGGCTTGTTCCCAATAAAAGCGAGTTCAGAAACGCATTTACCTGTTACAACAAAAGCAAGCGGATAAATAAGAAGAAAGCACACGTGGTGTTTAGGATAACATGCAATTAAGGGATTAAAAATTCATACATTTCGAGGGGAAACAGCATTGAAATTGCTGAGCCGTTAATGACTTTGGATGAAAGGGGGGCTTATCTCTTCACTCAACCGAAGTGTTCAGAACCAAGATAGCCCTTTTATCATTTTTAATTGTTTCATTCACAGCACGCCGGAGCTGTGCCCCTGCCAGAGAAGTTTGTGTCATTCCAGGGGTGGAAGGAAACTTTTCGACCCCTGCCGCTATCGCTCTGGGCTGTGGAGCTGCACGGGGAGGAAGAGCACGGGTGCCCATCACCCTCTGCAGCCCTTTCCCCACCGCTGTCTTTCTTGATGAGCTGGATTGGGGTTGGGGAGCACAGTGCACAGCCCAGCCTCATGCAGGGGATGGAGCCTGATCTGGAGGCGTTCAGCCCCAGCAGGGTGCTACCAACGCTCCTCTGCCCTAAATTCACCTGGCTGAGCCCTCCAGTTGCCAGCTGGCTTTTACGAGGACAAAATCACCCCCAACACTAAACTTAAGCCCCTTCTGGTCCTAAACTAAAGGCCTGAATGAAGTGTATGCGCTGCAAGGCCTTCTGCTGAATGACCATCACCCCCTTTTCATTACTTTTTATCACGTCTAATTTTTAGAAAGACACAAAGACAATCAACTAGCTAGGTGGAGAGATGTGAACAGATATTCCACAGAAGAGAAATTCATGCCAGCATCGTGCTGTCTAACTCTCTCTCTTTAAGAAGCAGTGTTTTAAACATTATTCCTTTCACAGCCATAAGGACTAGACGACTGATTGTTTTTTAACGCAAGCTGAGAGTCCCGTCTGATCACACAAATGGCTAGACTGGAGCTCAGAACGAAACCTCGGCGACTGGGAGAATTGCAGCAGAATTGTAAGTGGACGGAAGCCAGTTCACAATTACAGATCAGGCTGGGGTCTCATAGATGCAACACAAGGCACTTGCAATGGAGAGCTCTATTTTCATCACGTTAGAAAAGTAGCCTGATTATTCTCATTTCTGGAAGATGATGGGCACCCTTGATTTATAATTTGGCCATTCCGTTTTTAGCTCTTGATGGGTCTTTCTTTTATGATTGTGACCAGGAATGGCAGAAAGGATTTTGCTTACAGAATTCGAAGACTCAAAACAAACAACAAAACAAGAAATCATCGAATGAAAGGGATCAATCAGCAATAATTATAGCCTAAAGATGAAAACTTTGGGAAGCAATGGATGGATAAAAGCAGGAAATTGGAAAGAGTTTTCTGAGCTTAACATCTGGTCAGATACATACTCTCTAAAGAGCATCAGATAAATTTGTCTCTTTGCAGGGGACCAGAATCATCTGCTGATGGTATTTGCTGTGGGTTCCCTCGCTGCCCGAAGTAACGTGCAGAGGGCCATTCCTACAGCTTCGGTGATGCTTCTGTCCTATTTGGAGAGGCTTAAGTGCGATTTTACTGTTTGTTTTTTTTTTTCCCTTATTTCAATTTTGTGCTGTTGGTATGGATGAGTGAGTTCCAGAACTACTTAAATCTATATAAATAAGCGTGGCCTTACTGAACACAAAAGAGTTACACCAGCTTTTTCCAGCAACAGACTTCTCTCTCCAGCTCGGTGCTGTGAAGGACACAACTGAGACCCGGTAGCTCTGACCTCCTGCCAAAAGTGTTCACAAGCTCTTGATGTATTAAGCACATCCTACAGAAATACTTAAAATTTAGGAATGCACTTAAAATTAGGAGTGTGACTCTGAAATGGGGCCATCATGGCTGTAACCACTGTGACTGCTGTAATAAAGACCATTTGTTTCTGCTGAATTTTAACATGCAGATGTAGCGTCTCTGTTATTTCCCCATTTTCTATAGGAAAATACCAAGAGGTGACTTTTTAAAATTACTTTTATTGGTATTTTTATTTTTTAAATATAAACATCATCTGGTTCACATTATTCAGTCAGCCACACAGGAAATGGTAATAAGTTTTGTTGATGTTATTTTTCTCTGAGGGATTAACAAGGATAATATTTATATATGTATTAACAGATTGGTGCATACCCTCAGGCAGCAGCAAAGAGAATAAGAAATATCAGCGGCATCAAAACAAGTTGCAGGTGGCTGGCCATTATTGCATTTCAGCAGGATGACAGAAGCAAGGGCACAGGAAGGACATCACCTTGGGTACTGGCAGTGGATTACTCCAAGCTAAATCATCTCGTGTCGTTCATCAGAAATGGGAAAATTTTCCAAGAGGGATTCCAACAGTTATCTGTCTGCTCAGCTATCACGGGCTGAAGACTTGGGGCCAAACCCAGCAGCTGAATTTCAGCAGGGAGAATAAGGGAAGAACCCTCTAAAGAAGACACTAGGTTTCATATATCGTAATTCTCCATTACTCTGATCGTGTACGTGTTTATGATGATGAAAATTGCTGTTGTAATACTGTTTGGGGACCCAGCTTGAACAAAAGGTCCTTTTGCAAAGTATGACCCACAGAGCCTGCATACACCTGCTTTCAGAGGTGCAACTAAATTCGGATGCAAGCCAGTACGGGCGGCCTCTCAGTCAACAGCAAGAGATGGACAACTTCAGGAAGCGTTAGGCTATTTGAAGACTGGAGTTGGCTTCCGTAGGGCATCCTTCTGTTTTCACTGGCTGGAGAGAGAATGTAATGTGGGATTTATCTCACTACCTGTTAGCAATGTGGCATCCAAGCCTGAAATAGTTGTGCAGGTCCCATCTACACCTCCTCTCACCGCAGAGAGATCCTACACAACACATGTGCTTCGGACTGGAAATGATCAGGGACAAGCTTGTTCCAAGCACTGGAACCAAAGAGGGGGCACGAAGGTGATGGGGCGAGCCCCGAGATAAGCAGGATCTGACGAGCTGGAATTCACACATGGGCAGAAGCCGGCCGGGTGCTGACCCCATCTCCTGAATCCTGTCTTGTGGCTGCTCTAGCGAAACCGAAGGAGATAACCATAAGATGATATTCAGATTATAACTGCACAAGCTGACAGTATTTTGTTCTTCTGCACACCCATTTGACGCCGGACCTCTAACCATTTTATGTTAGTCTGTCCTTCCAGTTCATCCCCAAGCAGCCTTTTTAATTCACACTAAGTCTGTGTAGGATGGAGGGCACTGAAGGAAAGAAACCTTGTGGCATTAGAGATGGGATGGAAAAAGGCAAGCTGTGAGTGATGCCTGTAATACTGACCGCAAAAATCATAGAGCTCAGTGAAACTCCTATAATTTAAGGGCGAAATAAGAAGCGAAACATTACGCCCATGTCACATATGACGGCTCTTGGAATAAGGCAAACACTATGCAATCAGTTTAGACAGCAGGACACGGGAGAGATCATCTCACACACAGAGATTACAAATATTATGGGCCCAGAATTGTCCAGTCCCAGGTCTGTGCATCTGGCATGACAGCACCAATTTGAAACAGACTGTGGCATTTACTCTGGGAGATTTCTTGGAGAATTCAGTGAAAGGCTAACCATCTTTCTCTGATTTAATTGCTTTGAAAGTGTTTTCCATTCTTCCTGTACAAACATTTTGTCTGAGCCTCCTTTCAGGTCAAATGGACATAAACTTTGTGACTGACTTTAATGAGATTTTGTTCATGCTCTGAAGATTAGAGCCTGCACTGAATAAAGTTTGAATGCTCCTAATTCCCGTTTACTCTTGCAGGTCCAGCCCCTGGGGAGGACTTGCCAACCCAGCATAGGATGGCTCCCCGGCCAGTGAGATTTCAGATAGAAAAGGCTGCAACTGTCCTGGTCCCATCTGTGGTCCCATGTGCCTCTGAGATGAGGTGCTGCAGGAGAAAGAATGCTTGATTTGTAACTCCTAGAAGATAAAACCCAGTTTTGCTGGGTTTGTCAGCAGTCTCTCAAAGCATTTAAGCAGAATATTCATAGAATCATAGAATGGCTCGGGTTGGAAGGGACCTTAAAGACCATCTGGTTCCGCCCCCCCCACCATGGGCAGGGATGCCACCCACTAGATCAGGTTGCCCAGGGCCTCATCCAACCTGGTCTTGATCACCTGTAGGGATGGGGCATCCACAAGTTCTCTGGGCAGCCTGTGCTAGTGCCTCACCACCCTCTGAGTGAAGGATTTCCTCCTAACCTTTAACCTAAATCTCCTCTCTTTTAGTTTAAAACCATCCTCCCTTGTCCTGTCATTACCTGACTGCGCCAAAAGTCGCTCTCCAGCAATAGTCCCCTCTCCCGCACCAGTGCTGCTGTTCCTGTGCAAGGAGCAGCCACGTCCAGAAACGCAGCTTCTAGCGAGCATGGATGGGCTCTTCCCCTTTCAGCTTAGTGGTGTGAGCATGGGGGGCTGGCACTGGGATAAGGTGAGAAACTTTCCTGTGGATCATTCTGGGCTGGCAGCAGAGCTGCTGCTGCCCTAATGCGGACGAGCAGAGGTGGCCCAGCAGAGGTGGGGCTCTGCTGTCCCTTCCCCAAGCACCCACTGCCCCTCGGTGCTGGTGCTGGTGCCGCAGAACAATGCTGCAACGTCCTCACAGCAGCAGCCCGAGCATGCCTGGAAGGAGGGCGGCTAACTGCTGTGTTAGGGCCTCAGGGCTTGGCTCCTGCATCTGTTAATCAACTTTATGAAAACCTGCGGGGTCGAAAGAGCAATCAAATAACGGAGGATGAGCCAAGCTGCCTCTTTGTGCTTACCACCTTTCTAGCCATTTTATCCTTCCTTCCCGCAAAATCAGCTCGCTCTGGCCTGACCTTGTGATGTGACAGCTCCGTTCAGGCTGGCAGAATTAAGATGATTTGTCCCTCTTCATGTTCCTGCGTTTGCTCTCACTCTGCTCCTCCAATCTGTTTGCTTCAAGCTCAGGGCTCCCTAATTGTATTCCAATGGAGACAAACCTCATGATTAAAACTCAAACGCGAGCCTATCCAAGCTGCAGCAGCACAGGCGTCAGAGACCCTGAAATTGCAAACTCAATCTTTCTGATGGATTTAATTCGGGGATCTGTTTTGTCACCCTCGTGCTGGGTGCAGCAGCAGCCCCCGCCCCGTCTGCCCCTCCTTCTCTCACTCCCCCTGGCAATTTCCTCATTGCTTAAAAATATTCAGTGAGGCTCCATCAAAGCGAATATTGAGACTTGTATTATTGTTGCCAGGGGTGACATTAGATGAGAATTATATGAAACAATAAGGGCACTGGAGTATAATCCATTTGACATTTGGAACATGTTCCCAGTGCTCTGTGCTCCTCGAAACATTCACACAACAGAACTGTCTTCATTTTCATCACAATATTTGTGCGCGTGTGCGCAAGTAGATTTATCTCTCCTTTTATTTCTCTGCCTGGTCATTCTCTCTAATGCCAACAAAAGAGAAAAGCCTCACTTCCAGGGCTGCTCCCCTGTCCAAGCATCATTTTTGATTGTTTATACCCAGAGGACAAGGGGTGAAGTAAAATGCTCTCAACATAAAGCTGGTTCAGACATGGCAGCAGTGCTCACTGTTCCTGAGCATAGCCATCCTGGGCCAAGGTTTGGGTTCCTGGGACAGCATGTTGCCCTGGGAAGTGATGTTTTAGTTCAGAATTGCACCAGAACAGCAGACGCAGACAGCAGAGAAGTGTTTGTGCCCAGTCAGTCTCTGTCCTCCTTCCCCCTGCAAAGTGGCACCAAGGATCTCAGTCTGGGTCCTGTGCATGAACCACCACGCACCTACCAAGTTTCCTTTGTGCTCACAGAGTCTCACGCTGCTCGGGCACTGAGCCACACGCTGAAAGGCTGTGGCACAGCAGGGCACAGTGCTGAGACTTTTGGTCTCCTGAGCCCAAAAATATGCTTCTGCCACCCAGGCTGTCCTATACAACCACATGGAAGGACGTCTGCAAACTGAAATCCAAATTCCTCTGAGCTGCCTAAGACTTCAGCAAAAAAAAACACAAACAAACAAACACACACACAAAAAAACCAACCAATGCTGTTGCCAGGGCACACCTAGGAGGAAGCATTTCAGACTGCGTTGCTGTCTGGCTTCCCCATTAGGCCAGGAATTTGCAAAGGGGTTCTGACATGTCATGTCCCCCGTGCCCACCAGTGAAGGCAGCGTGGACATCTGGCCTTCCTCCTTCCTAAAGTCCACCTGAACTGTTGCCTTCCCTCCAATACTACATACAAAGACTGATGCTTCTGGGAACAGAAACCTGGCCTCCTTAAAAACATCATCACTGAGCTTGGCCAATCCCAAACTGCAGCCACGGAGTCAGCTCACGGATCCACACTGAAACATGAATAGACGCACTGCATGCACACACAAGCTTCTCCTCCATGAACTCAACCACCCATATTCCAAGTGATTATCTCAGTTACAGATTCAACAGGATGATCCCGTTTGCCTGCTAGATGCCCCCTGTGCACAGGGATTTCCCCCCAAAGTGCCCCCATGCCATGCGCTCAGCCCTGCCCGGTGCTGGTGCTAGGCTGAGCTCAGGAGCACCGAGCAATTTAGTTGTGAAATCACCTCATACAGAACTGGATCACTTTTCATCTGGAGAATGTGCAATATTGCATCTTACAGAGACGGAATGCAGAATATACAGGATAGGATGGGTTTTGCAGAGGTTTTTAAGCATTTTGGGGTTACTGTTAATTTCAGCAAGAATTGTATGTTTTCAGTACTTGTGATGTTTGAGAGAAATGAAAATGTGGGGAAAGTCATAGTGGTCAGAGCAGGCAAATTTGCATTCCAAGAATACACCAGCAAATTCTTCAGCATAACTGCATTAAAAATGTGTTTATCCCATATAATATCAGTGCTTTACATTATTTTTGCTTTAGAAATCATTATCTTGCCAGCTGAGCTGCATGTTGTGAATTATTTGCTAGGAAAACAGTGCACCCAGCCTGGAGATTCAGCCCAGGTTCATTTAAAGTTTCCCGAAGGTTCACGAACTTGTTTAAGTGCCTGGTCTGATTTATGGGGCTGACATGAACACAGGTGAGACTCATTGGCCTCTGCTTGAGATTCCAGGCTTGTTCTTGCTTAAATCTCATGGAGCATGAAACATCCTGAACTGAAAATGAATCAAATGTTTGTGGGACCTTTTGCAAAATGAAGCAGTGAGAGGTCCCGAGCAGACTGCTCCTGCACTGAGCACGTTCCACTGACCTGCCACAGGTCCCCACCACTGAAGGACTGGGATCCACAGCCTTACAGAATCACAGAATAGCCTGGGTTGGAAGGGACTGACAAGGATCACCGAGTCCAACTCCTGGCTCCACACAGCACCACCCCAAAACCAGACCCGATGTCTGACAGCGGTGTCCAAATACTCCTTGAGCTCCGGCAGGCCCAGAGCCATGACCACATCCCTGGGCAGCCTGTCCCAGTGCCCGACCAACTCTGGGTGCAGAACCTTTCCCTAATACCCAGCCTGACCCTCCCCTGTCCCAGCTCCATGCCGTTCCCTCAGGTCCTGTCGCTGTCCCCAGAGAGCAGAGCTCAGCGCCTGGCCCTCCGCTCCCCTTGTGAGGGAGCTGCAGGCCGCCATGAGGCCTCCCCTCGGCCCTACTCTGCTCTGCACCAAACAAACCAAAGGCCCTCAGCCGCTCCTCATGTCTTGTCCTCCAGACTCTTCACTACCTTCACAGCCCTCCCCTGGACACTCTTGAATAGTTTTATGTCCTTCTTATATTGTGGTGCCCAAACCTGCAAACAGCACTTAAGGCACCAACGCAGAGCAGGACAATCCCTCCCTCTACCACCTAGCTATGCCGTGCTGAGGCACCCCTGGGTGCGGATGGCCCTTTTGGCTGCCAGGCCTCACTGCTGCCTTTTATTCAACTTGCTGTCAAACAGAACCCTCAGATCCCCCCCCCTGCGGGGCTGCTCTTCAGCCTCTCGCCCCTCAGTCTGTACATACAGCCAGGCTACCTTGCTGCAGACGTCAGTTCTGCGTGCGGTTTCATCAGCAGCCCTGGGGGAATGATGCTCTGGGCGCGCTGGCTGCTGTGGTCCCTCTCACCAGGTCTGGCAGCATTCGCACACTCCTGGGTCATTTCTGACCAAAACAGTGAGGGCAGACCTGACCTGACTTGTGAATGAGTTCCCACGCTGCCTAACAAGAAAATGGAAGCTTTTCAAGTGGCAAAAGTACTAGAGATAGGGAGGAAAGAGGTTTTGTGCCCTGAAGGAATTTCTCAGATTTTGTTTTATTCTGTTATTGACAAACATGGATTTTTTTTTTAATGGTGATTTTTGTTTTTTAAATGACTATGATCATACCCTTCTCTTCCTCCACCACATTAATGAAATGAACACAATGGCAAAATAGAAAGTCATTTGAACAAAAGGATTAACACTTTCCATTTCAGACCCCCCAACCTCTGACAACTTCAAAAAGTTAACATTTTTCTCCCAGTATGGGGATGGGTTGATGTGGCTCCTTACCCACAAACATTACCAAAATGACAAGTCAGTGTTCTTCATGGTAGAAATCAGAAATGTTCTCTTCTGCTCATAAACACTGACTTTGCTGCCTTCACTGATTGTATTTTCCATACGCTTTAGCTCTTTTGATGATGAGTGACGCTAACAAGTACCAGGTTTTCCTCCTCCCCAGGTATGGAGCCTAGAGGTGCATCATTTTGGCAGGAAATACTCAGTGGGACCCATGGCACTTCCTTCTACCAAAAGGAATTTGAGGCTGACTAAGCTTCAGCTTCAGCACCCATTTTCTCAGTCCTTGGGCCACTGCTGCAGCCAACAGCCAGAGCGCAAAGATGCAAAAGATTTCCCATCACTTGTCCCACTGAAAGCTGCACATTGAGCTTTTTACTTTGCATTTATGAAATGACACCAGTTGATATGGGGCAAGACAAGATTGGCTTTCTAAGGGGGGATTAGCAAGAGCATCTCCCTTCATTGCCAGCCCTTCCACAATGTTCTGCTTCTGAAACCTCAGTGCTGTCCTCTTAACAAAGTACGAAGATAATTAAATTTTGCAGTGTGGTTACACCTCAGTAGATATTGTCTATAAAAATCAATTGGCATTTACTATATGTAATGTATAATAACTATTCTTATAAATCTAAATTATCCTTATAAATCTAAATTAAATGCCTAGGTTTAAATGTATTTAGGACATTTAATTAATAAAGTGTTACCAAATAACCATTACTAATCTGTTTACTTCAAGCCTGATTTCCATTTCCAAAGGATTTGTTTCTCAGCAGTGTGTGTAGGAGGGTAAAAGTGAAGCATGTGAAGGGGTTCAAAAAAGCTACTACAGGTACCAGAAATATTTAAAGCTTGTCCATGTAATCCCCTTTTCTTTTCCCCATTGAGAAATGCTGGAACCAGAATTCTTCAAAGGAAAAGGTCCATTTTGACCCACTGATAATTTGAGGTGCTCAAAAAGTTCTGTACTCTGAAACATCTTGTTTCAACAGTTTACTAATTAAAAGCTCTAATTTTCTGTTTAAGCTGATTCAAAATTTAACTTCATTTAAAAAGAGAAAAAACAATTAAGGATGAAAAGGTCAAAACCAAAATGAACTGATGTAAACAAAAGCTTTAGATTAGATACAAACATTATATGGATTACTCATTTGTGGAAAACAGATTGTGACGTTTTTTTCCCTGAGCTTCTGAAATTGCCCTTCACTGAGGTCTAAAGAGCCAAGTGGCTCACACGAGGTCCATCAAGGAGCTCGTGCCAAGCAAGGACTTTAGGTTACCTCTTCCAGGTACAGCTGGGCTCAGATGTTTATGTTCAAAAATCCAGATCCTGGTCAACCAGAAATATGGCACAAGCTAGCACTGAGTTAATTCCCTTCAGCTTGCTGGTCTCCTTCCCCCACTTCAAATTTCCATACTGGAACATTATGATATTTTATTTTGAAATGGTATTTTATCACCCAAATTCTTTCTAGAAAACTGAACAACGAAGACTACAAATGAAGCAAATGTTTTGTTCCAACTGGAATTATTTCTTATCCAGTTTCCTTTTGTTAATAAGTCGGAGAAAACACAATTCTTATCAAGTTAACCCCCAAATATTTCACAAAAGCCATCAAATGTCCCTGCCCAGCCAGCTCTGCTGCAAAGCCCCCAGTGCTAACGAGTAGATAATTCTTCCCTTTCACCATAACCAACATTCACAGACCTAGTTTGCATAAAGTCAGATGGTCAAACTCAGAATAAGCATAGCATGGTACAATTCTGTTGAACCAAAACTAGCTTTAGTGCAGTGATTAATTTAGCTAAAAATGTACGATTACAAGCAATACAAATGTATTTCTCATGCTGCTGGAAACTGGTTGAGACTGTTCCACCATATAATGCCATCATCCAGGCTAGTGCTCTCCTAGCCCAGTCCCTATTGACTTAAAATCATTAAACTCCTCCAGTGCCCTGTAAGGTATCAATGACTGATCACAGCCCAGTGGGTTGAGGAGTAGTATCGGTAGCAGAGTGAGCTGTTGGTACCCTCCTTGGTAGGCTGAACAGATAATTCCAAGTGTATTAAATTCACTCCTTTGCACAGGGCGTAAAGCAAGGTTTATGTACTAATTAAGCTAGAGCTGAAGGTTATAGTCAGACACTCAATTGCAATTGTCCTAGTACATTTTAATTAGTTAATCACTTGCAGAAGTCAGTTCCTCAATCCCTGCTTAGGCAGGGCGATGCTACAGGAGGGAGCAAGGGCTGGGTGGCAGCAAGGGCAGGCGGGAGGTCTGCGATGCAAGCAGACCCCACGTCCCAGCACCTCTGCAGCCCCGAGCCCAGCTCACACGCCGTGCCATGGTGGGCTTCAGCTTTGCCATCAGTGCAGGGTCTCCAAGCCAGCCCGATGCCCCCTGACCCCCAGCTTTTTTGCTCAGCTCCTCCGGATGTTAAATTCACTACAGATGAGTAAAACAAAGGAAAATACCTTCTGGGAAGATGAAGTATTTTATGGTCTGTCTATCTTTTTGTGCTGGATTCAGACTGAGTTTGGCAGATGGAAACGAGCCCAAACCTAAAGAGAGATAGAAGTTGAGAAAATATTTTGAAATGGAGCCTGGCATCTCTGCGTTAACAACTGCTCCTCTCTTGGAGTGACGTTTGACTTCATCTGTCTAACTAGCTTGACGGTCTCTCAGTGTTTTTTCTGATTGGGGTAATTTATTTGTTTTCATGCTAAGTTTTATTGCTTATTGATTTTCCAAGTCATTCTGAACCTATGTCAGTTTTTATCTGCTCGAAGTAATAGAAATCGTTCTGTGGAAGATACACTGTGTAAAATCTTATTGCCAGCCAGACTAAAATCTGCAAATACTGTTAATTACCGTGGTTACAGTCCCCTCAGATGACAAATTCAGACCTGACACTGTTGTCCCTTCCTTGCACCACACGAGCCCTGACAAGAACACATACCCCAGGCTCCAGATTCAACGAGTGCTACACCATAGGCAGAGGACAAGAAGCCAGTGGCATCCAAGCTGTCACCTCCAGAAAGCCCCGTCAGTGCTTCAGGGCCCCCAGCAGGCCTCTCATACGGTTTGAGGAAATATGATGTCCATGCCACAATCCTGCTCAGATTGCTCCAACCTGCTTCCTTAAGGACTTTCAACGATTTCAACTGGATTTGAATCAGAAAAAGTAAACAAAGTAATAAATCTAACCATAGTAAGAAAAATTCATAGGTCCTTTATGGGCTGCTTACCACAGCTTTATGTCATATTGTGTTTTTCTAGCAGTAACTACTGCCGAAAGAGAAATTGTTCTTAATAACTATTTCCAGCGAGCCTGCTCTTGGAGGCCCGCAGGTCTGCACCAGACAGGCCCCATGGGTTCTTGTGGAGGTGCTGGAGCCACCTGCTATGGCCTGTCCTCCACAGCAGTGTCCTCCTCGTGAACGAAATGAAGCCACCCTCACTGCGTGATGGTCCTGCCTCTGGCCACACACACTGGAGCAGGCAGTTATCACCACGTATGCTCTCCTTCTGCCGTTTGGCAGTGGCCAAAGAAGGGGGAAGACGTATTTTTTCCTCATGCTTCTAGTGCTGGCCATTTGCTTGTTCAGGGCCCACGAGGCCCAGCTCCCTCCGGCTGCCTCCATCTCTCTGAAGATGTTGCCACTCTCATTACGTGTACGCCAGCCAGCTCCAGGTGTTCTCCTTAATCTCTCAGTCCACGCACACCAAAACTGCAAAGATCTGCCATTTCCTGCTAATCTGTCCCATTTTGGCTGACTGGGGTGAGTGGACGGTCACACAAGCAGCTGTGCTAGCAGACCCACCAGTCCCTGTCCTCCTCCAGGGGCGCAGGTGGGCACAAGGTTGGGAACAGGCTGGAGACTGAAGGAGGCCAAGGAGGATGCATGAGAAGAGTTTCAGCATGGTGGGAACCCATCGGTGAATGCCTGTCCTCTTGAAGGCGATGATGGGAGACAGGTTGCACAGACAGCTCGCCACTTTCTTGCTGCTCCACCTCCTCCTCCTGTCCCTCCCTATAAGCAGGGCAGAAGCCCCTTCTTCTTCTCTTCTGGGACATGCTGGAGCTGCACCAGCACAAGGGGACAGGGAAGGAGGGGAGCAAAGGGAGGAAACATTTCTCAATTTAGAAAGTAATAATGCAGCTTAATTGCACCAGCAGCTGGCAGTGCTAGGCGGAGTGAGGTGAGGCCTAATTATTGCACTTGGCAGCTGTCTCCTCCGCTGAGCATGTTGATGGGAGAAATGAAGACTCCTTCCAGCAGACAAGTTGAGGAGGGATGGGTGAACGATGCCGCCATGGTAGCTGAGCACACGTGGCTCAAGAGCAGCAGGAGGGATGTTCCTCTGCCTCCAAACAGAGGGGTGGGGATGGGGACAGCTCTCCTGGGTGTTCCTAAAGTGACTGGGAGGGAAATGGCGAGAAAAGAGAGCCTAGATGTGAACAGAGGCCAGCTCAAGCTCTGCAAGAAAGGTGAGGTATGGGCGAGGAAGTGAGACCTGCCAGCCCCGTCCCAGCGTGAGGCTCCCGACCTTCCTGCAGCCCTTCCACCTGTAGGCAGCTTCTTCTCCAGCAGGAGCAGATCGTGCTTCCAGCTCCAGAGGTGCCCATGTAACCTTCTGGCTGCTGCGGCCCCTGATGGGATACAACCTTGGGGACATCTGCTTAACAAAGACTAACGCACACAGTTCAACGTATACAGTTTAACATGTAGAGCTTTGCCTTCCTTTCTTCTTTAATCCTCTTCCAATACTGGGCAGGGGGAAGGGGAGACATGATTGGGATGGTTTGTATTTCCTTGAGAGGAGCTGGGCTTGATTTTCATTAGCACTAAGATCCCTTTCCACCATTTAGGTTATGGAAAAGGTTTTGAAAATAATTTACATCTGCTTTAAGACTCCTTCACGCTGTCAGACTTTCCACATAACTGCAAAGAAAACCCTTCATTCTCCCATTTCTCAGCTCACCATCACGCAATGATGCTGAAATTGTTGATTAGCTGACATCCAACTCTTAAATGTTACAAGCCTTTATTATTTATTTCCTGGGCAGAGAATTACCACTTCGTGTTATTTTTATTTTACAGATCCAGCTTCTGAAACTACTTTAAAAGCTTTCGATCAAAGATGTACAGTGGTGCTGACAGAACACAGAAGAGTTTTCACTGGGGAAAGCCATCATTAATTATCAGACTGTAAGTAGCACTGATAGTGCAAGCATTTGATTTTGATTTAATGTCTAAATAAGCTCACTTACAATGGCAAAGTGCTTCTTGTTTAATTGAAAAGCACTAAGTTTTCTATCTCCCCTTCTTGTTTCTTATTCTGGCCATGATCCAGGTGTAGAAATAGAAGGAAACATGAACAGAATGGAAGAAGTCAGTGTGAAAAAGCATCAGCGCCACAGGAGCCTGCTGAGCCTTCTGCCAACACCACTGCTGAGTTGTCTGCAGTTGTCTGGCCCATCTTGTCTCTTCAAGGCTACCCTTACCCCTCAGCCTTCCTGCCATCCCAGGCTGGTGCCTGTCCATCCATTCATCCATCCATCCCCACTTTTTTTCTATATCTCTCTTTCTGAAATCTTATCACCATGGGTTTCTCCCAACCTCCCCAAAAAGGGGATTTTCATTTTGAAAAAGGTCTGCACTCAAACACGTTGCCATACAAAAAAACAGAGATACTGCCTTGCCAAGAGGGAAAGAAGGATTTTGGAGAGCCTCAGCTCGCTCACACGTCCTGTACCCGCACGGGTGCTTGTGGTTTTGCAACCTAGCAGACAGCAATAGCTGATATTTTTAGTGCTGCCAGACACTCGATACCTGCCAAGGTCACTTGCTGACAAAAGCGATGAGCCGCCGTGGCAGCATGTAACAACCCCGCCACTTCCCAGCAATCGGCTTGAACGTGCGTGCCGCCGCTTGCCAAGGCGAGACACGAATGGCGAGGAATGACAGCGGCTGCCGTGCGGGCTGCTGCCTCTGCCCCTCGCTCCCTGCTTGGCGCGTGGTGGTGTCACATCCCAGCAGATGCTGCCCAAAGGGTGGCAGAAGCTGCAGAACGCTTTGTGCTGACAGGACTGGGGTTTGCAGGGATGCACCCAGAGCAATAGCTGCTGTCTCTGTTTGGGACCGAGCATGATCCCATCGCTCATTTCACTGATGGGGAGACAAAACCAGGACAAGCACACATGTGGTGGAAAAAACGGAAAGCTTGATTTGTTTTTCTCTAAGCCCTGTGCGATGAATGCCACACAGGATAAAAAACAGGATTGTCAGAGTGGTGAGAGAAAACCATCTCTCTCTTCTTTTTCTACCAGCCCAGGTGGTTCAAATGGTTACAGAGGAAGGGAGGGGGGCTTATGTCCTCTGCCCGCAGATGGCAGCCCCCACTGGTCACGTCCAAGCAGTGGGCTGCAGCCACCAGGCTGGCCTATTGTGTACAGTAAGTCTCATTGTCCGCTATTTATCTCATTCCCCCCATGGACAAATCTCCTGTTGAGCTCTCACTCTGCTTGTTTAGGCAGATAAAAACCTGTCTGCAACTTCAGAGCCAGCCCAGATGATGCTGGGTGGGAGATGCGTCCATGTCCGTGCTCAGCCACTGCAACAGGCAAACTCCAAATGGAGGTGACAGTTTCATGGGAAGCAGTGAACTGGTACGACAGCCCTTCTCCACTGCCCAAACAGCACGCTCATAACTGATTTTCCACTTCAGGTGCCTTCTACAAGTGCTAATGAACTAACCCTTATGATAGCTCACAGGAGATGTCTCCAGCAGAGCAGGATGCAGGCAGCAGAGCCTCACACCTCCCTCTGCTTGCAGGCTGGTGTGTGTGTGTGTCGGATGTGCTTGCACACGCATGTGTTTGTGCACTCATGCATGTGGCTCAAAGAGCTGCCAGGAGTTAGTGAATCACTATTTGAAACAGTGCAGATCAGAAGAAAATCATATTTCTTCCATCCTTAAAACAAATTAGTGGGTAAGAAAAGCAAACTGAGGCACGGGTTCATTGCATTAAGATCTTAAAGCCTGGAGCGAGTGTCAGACCATGAAGGCAGAGCTCGAGTGGCACATACCAGACAGTTCCATCCAGTTGCAGATTAATGTCTCTGCTAAATGACTTCAAACCTAATGACATGTAACATGCAAAGATCAGGCTGCTCAGTATCGCAAGAAAAATAGCGATAATGATCGCTTATACAAAACGAACCTCTGGAGGATCAATGCCACCCAGCACAAATATGATTTTGGATGGGAAGGAATGGAAGAGCAGAGTGAATTTGCATCTTGCCAACACATAAAAGCCAGACAGGATATTTAGGAGGAGATAATAGTCCCGGAGTGCAGGGGCAGAGGCTGTCCTGACTGGAGAAAACAAAAGTCAGACATTGAAAAATCCCTAATTTCAAGGTTCAGCTACAAATTTGCATCTGGCCTATCATTTTCCTCTTCGTGTATGAATGTGAGCATCTGAAATTCAGCAGAACTGCTAACTTCCGCAGGCTATGGAAAGCAATTTTCTTAATAAAAGAGTATGAGCTTGACTTGCTAAGAAACCCTGATCTTTGACAATGACTGCCCAACCCCATCCTTTAGGTCCGTGTGGATGGCAGGGTGGAAGTGTTCAGGCCACGAACTGGAAGTGCAGCCAGAAGCCTCTGCAGGGACAGACACAGAAGAGAGACTGACCAACACTTGGCCGAACGGACCCCATCTGCCAGGTTCTTGCACCTAAAACAGCAGGAAAGCGGTGGGGTCTTTGCAAACACAGGCGAGGTTGAGATGCACCAGCCAAGGATGGAAGAATCTTTCTGCTAGCATACAGACTACGTACCCAGAAGCCATAAAGACAACCACAGGCAGAACTAGGGCTTGATGCTTGTCCTCCTTGCTGCTCTCTGTAGCTCTGCACTGAGCTGAGCATCGCGGCAGCGGCCAGGGGCAGCAGCTGCTCGCAGCGCTGGAAAGCCGCTTTGGAAGCCTGAGCTGGTGCTGACTCCTGCAATCCTGTTTGCTCATCTCGGTCACTGGGTATTTATTGACTGGGAGGAGAGGGGGGGTTAACGAGGAGGGTGATTGAAAGCTGGATCCGACCTTCCTGCTCTGACACTGGGACATGAGAGGTGGCGCTGGATAAGATCGTATTGACTGCGCTGCAGGAGGGCCCAGTTCCTCCCTTGTCCTTGGGGGTGCTGGGGAGAGACAAGGTTTGCAAAGCTTCCCTCCCTTTCTTGGACCCGTTCTCTCACTGCAAGGGCAGGATTTGTCCTTCAGCACGGGAGAAAGCAACGACTTGTTTGAATAATTGGTTTCAAGGCTCTTTCATAATGGTGCATAATTTACAACAGGAAAGAAAAGATTCAGTTTAACCCTTTTTTTTTAACCTTTTCTTTAGAAAATTGGAGGAAAAAAAAAGTAATTGCAGACCCTGGGGAAAGTTTTCCTTCCAGCTTGAGCATTTTCAGAAGTGATCATAAAAATAATGGTAATTTCTAAGTAGGAAAGCTTCGAACTGGAAAATGTAAAAGTTTAATTTTAGAACTTTCCGAGGGGACACATCTAACCCTTTCCAAGCACAATCAGCAAGCGCAAGCTGCTTCGCAGAGGGATAAGTTTGCTTGAGATTTCAATCAGGCACTTTGTTTTTCAGTGAAAAAAGGGTCTTAAACCATCAAATCATCACAGAACTATCTGTCATCTCCCCGAGCACGCACAGCTGCTGTGGACGTGCCCACGGTACAGGGACTCTACCACATGTCAAGAGATGTGTCTGAGCTCCTTACGGGTGATGGAGATGAAGCCTGCCTCCTCCAGCTCCACCCTGTAAGCTGCCACCGACCCGGTTCCCTGTGGGATGGGAGGGTGTTTCGTGCTGAGCTCTGAAGGGCAGGAGCTGGGCAGAGAGCTGGAACAGGCAGCTTTTCTGGGGCACCTTCCTCCTCCTTAATGCAATGTAAAACACAGTGTCATTATTTTCATTTAATAAAGTGGAACAAACGTAAGATGCTTAAAAGTTGATTAAAGGCTTTGATCTCCAAAAGTGCGATTAGTGTCCTTCTGTTGAAGAAAGTCACTTTGAGAAACGCGTGTGCTGATTCCGCATAATCCCCCCATTAATTCTGTGTCAGATACTGTGTTTACTGGAAGCACACGACAAGCCTTTTCTACTTCCTTTTTTCCCCCGCAAGCTGTTCTAGAGCCACCATTTTCATGCAGTTTGTCCCAGCCACGCTCTTCCTCCCCTTGTCCCCTCAGTATGGAGAAGGGAGGAAGGAGGGGACAGTCATGGCTCTGGCTCCACGCTGCAGAGGGCTGATGGCCAAGGGGTGACACTAACTCCTCAGCAGACTCTTTCAAAACTTGGCTCTCGTGTGGCTCTGCAGGGGAAGGCAGACCTAGCAGAAAGTGCCTACGATCAGGTTTGGGGCATCCTCCTGACTGCGATGGCTGTGCCTCAGTTTCCCCACCTGCAAAGCCCAAGCGATGCTGCTCTGCGGTGTCTGCAATCTAGGGATCAGCTGCACAGTGCGAGGGACAGCAGGGCCACCCCATGCGTGCTGAGCGGGGACGTGCACGTGTTTGCCACCTGCCAGACGGTGCGGAAGGAAAAATGAAAGCAGTTAATGGTTCTACCAACGTTTTCCTCATTCTCAGTAGGACTTGCACGGCATGCTGCAAACTACCCTTGCTCCAAGACAGATTCCAGCTTGTTCGAAGCCCCACCTCATTCTGGCACCAGCTTCTCCTGGTGCAGGGGTTTCCAACCTGACCAGGAGAGAGGCACCAGAGCAGCCACCAGCTGAACTTTGCAGCTGCTGGCTCATTAAGGGAAGAGCTGAAACGTGCCGTGAAATCGCTGCAAGCAAACAGCACAACCGCAAAAGCTGGCAAGCAGCCGCAGCAGCGGCGGCTCCCTTTGGAGTTACTTTTTGGGGGGTTGGGTGAAGCTGTGATTACGCATCATTGCCATACGGATCCAGGAGGAAGCGAACCAGAACCTAAAACCTAAACCTAAAAAAAAAATAAAACTAACAGATCCCAGGTCAATGCACCTCTGAGGTCTGACCCAGATCATATTTTGGACTCAGGGTGGTGGGCACTTCCACTCAGGTAAAGCATTTGCATTGGAGAGCAAAACAGCTTCATTTTGGTTATCTGCGTGAGAACTGAGTGGGGTAAGACACACACCAAAACCTGTCCTTACACATCTGACAGAGGACAAAAGCTATATGAATACACAGATTACCATATGAATACAAGATTTACGCCATTGCCGCAAGCTCTCTGTTGGACCCAGTGAACATCTGGGTTTACTGTTCCACATCATATAATAAAAATGTTTTCTACTATTAATTTCAGATGAACATTGTAAGAGTCCTTTAACAGCAAGTAAACCCTCCACAGGACCTCTGGTGAACACGGAGTCACAGGGCTGCCGCCCTGTGCTTTGCTGGTGGCTCTGAAAAAACAGTGAAAAAACAAACTAAAAAGGGGCTTTAAGAACTTTTTGGCAAAGAGAAAAATCAAAAGGCCTCTGCTTTGAGTCAAAAAAAATGTTTTGCTGATGTGCAACAGTAAATAAACAAATAGGTTTTCTCATCCGTACATAGCTGCGATATGGCTTAATGGAAAGGAATTTCAGAGCCATGGGCTGTTTGGGTTTCAGCAGTGACCCCGTTGTTTGAAACCATGGAGTAGCTCACCTGCTTCCACTTGTTTCATGCAAAACACAGGGAAAGCCAACGCTCTGAGAGCTGAAATGTTCCGAAATGTCCCTGCATTTCTCCCGGTTTCAGCTGTGACCTCTGTGCTTTGCACAGGGCAGAAAGGTGTGCAAACCTCTCTGCAGGAGAGATGCCCGAGCCCTGCATGCGCTCTGCCTGCCTCGGCCGCAGCCCAGCCCGAGGAACCCACCTTGCTTTGTGCCTTCCGCTGCTCTTAAGACCTAATGAGAAAATTTCCCCATGATTGCCTCACTTGCGCGCTCTCTCCACACCAAGTAGCTAATGGTAAGAAGATTTAATAGTGTGATATCACTTTAATGCGAAGAGCATAAATAAAGCTCTTATAACTCTGTAATTATGCCTGCATTGCGCCTATTACCCGTTCAGCGGCACAGAGGGCTCTGCACGGTGACGGGGTGCTTGCAAAGACTTTTCTGTACCATCAGCTAAAATCTGGACTTGAAAGGGAGGGGAAAAAAGGGAGAGGGAGATGAAGGGAGGTCGGAAACTGATGATCTCTCAGGTATAGAGTGGATACTCCAGATGCAATCCTGAGCCTGATGCTATGCTTAAAAGTGCCCAGTGTCTGGCATTGGATTCGAGGCAAGAGGCAGCCCAGGGGACCTGTGATGCAGGGACAGGACTGATGTGTCCTACAGGCAGGACAAGACCAACGTGTTCAACAGACAAGACCGGATCGATGTGTCCCACAGGCAGGACCGACGCACCCGACGCGATGCCGCAGAGCAGCACGGCGCAGGGAGCCCGGCCCAGGCTGCGGGCGCGATTCCAGCTCGATAACGATCTCTGCGTCTTTACCACAGCAAAATAAGCTCAGTCACTTCGAGCAAATAAAAGCAGTGTGTATTTGATCGGTTTAACTCAGTGAGCATTCACGAGAACAACTACTTCTGGTCCCCGCTGCCCTGAGCACATCATGTAGATCAGACAGAGCGCTGATAGCAGGCGGGCATGCTAAAAGCTCTTCCTAAGTTTCTTTGTTGTTAGAGCTGAGAGAGGAATGGTGTTTTGTTTGCCCAGAGGTCTCGATTTTCACACTGGCTTCATTTGGTGTCAGAGAGAAAACCGAACCCAAGATGCTGAAATCGTGTCTGCGGGTTGGGGATCTCAGCGCGTCGAGCTCTGAAGCTGGCTGACTGATGATGCAATACGTTATCACTTGCCAGGCAAAAATAACCATTCGAAACAAAAAGCGAGGTATAACGGAGAAAGTGAGATGTCGTATTTAAAAATACCAGCTCTTCGACTCCTCTGAACTTTGCTCCAGTTCTCCACGATGACAAAATTCTAGGGAAATCAGGATAAATCCGGAAAACATTTTCATGTCAACAAGTGCTCAGCAAACGCGGGCTGTCAGAGCTCCTCTGGGCCAGCTCTGTGCGTTTATCTTAAAGGTTGTTACGGCTTGAATATGAACCAGGAAAGGTTCCTATCACAAAGGTTCATATTCGTGACAGGAAAAGGGGAATGCAACCGTTGGTCCTCGGGGATAATTAGGCTGCGTAAGGCATGTAGCGTGATGGAAAACTCCTTCACAACTCCCTTCAGCAGGGAAAAGCCCCCCCCTTGCTGCTGGAAGGCTTCTGCTGACTTTCTGCGATGCAACAGCTGCTCGCATCCACCGCTGCCGCAGGAAATTGCAGAGTGTAGTTAAGGAGAGAGAGGCTGGCGATGATTTGCATAGCACACGGGCTTATAACCCTGAGCATAATTTTGCCGTTCAAAAACCGCTTCTGAGCTCTCTCACGGCTGCTTCCCAGTGTGTTTCGCTGTGCATCATCCCCATGGCATGGTGCTGGCGCTGGCCTGGCTGTCCACAGCCATGGGTGGGCAGGGTTTGTGACCAAACCCCCATATCCACACGTGGAGCATTCCCTGCCTCGCTTGGTCAAAGCACTGGGTTCACACAAGGCCTCAAATGTAGGATTTCTGACCAGTTTTAGAATCTTAAGGTCCTGTTAAACTAGCGTGATCTAGGATAACCCCAAAGGCTTCTCTAACGGAAAGCGGAGAGCACAGAAAGCACTGAAAGCAGAGATGTACTGATGGGAGATGCAGATGGGGATGTTTATGGTCTGAAATTTTAAGGCCTTGGATTTGAAAGGGTAAACAAAGCTAATGAGACTAAAAAACCCACACTGAAGCTGCAGCAAATAGTGAATTACACCAATGGCTGCGATGATTAGTAAACAATTAGGACCAATGTTCCATCCTAACTAGCGCCACTGAAGCTAGATGCAGCTCATTTCCAGCAACAGGAAAAGGGGAGATGGAAAAAAATGGGATTCTAAGCACACAGCCAATGAAATTAAACTAAGAATTAATTTTATCCATTATAACTGATTGTTGTAAATTAAAACTAGAGGAAAATAATTGGTAGCATGTAGCTTTTAGTGTTTGATACAGATTAGGGGAATTAGATTTTTTTATTAGGAACACTAAACTCATCTACCATGCTCTTGTGTCTTTAGCAATATGCATTTCTCCTGATTACAGCATGCAGCATGTTGTCACAGCGGGGTTTGCAGCCACGAGCGTTTGCTCCATTAAGACCCAAACCCTCGGCCGTCCGTGCAGCCCAGGTAGCTGAGCTGGGTTCTGAACGAGTTTCCCAGGGAGCAGGAGCAGAGAGGTGGTTTCTGTTCCCAGGACATCTGCAGAGCAGTAGAATTGTTTCAGCCACGCTCCCTTCAGGCTGGGGCCAACAGGAGGATACCTCCTCCAGTGCTGGAGCTGTTCAGCACCTCCAAGGATTGTCCAATATCCCGGAAAGCAATTGCCTTTTGCGTAGAGAGGAGGAAGCACTCTTTGCACCTTACTCACTGCAGCGAGGACAGCAGCAAGCTGGGCTGATTGTGCTGGCCTGCTCTAAGGGCTTCTGCTCGGTACCACGCAGCAGCCCCAGGAAGACCTTTGCTAAGCTAAGCCTGCAAGAAGGAGACAGAATCTGGAGGCAAATCCATCCAGCTTCCCCTGGGCAAAATCCTTTATGCCTGCTTCCCCCCATTAATTCAGGATAACGCAGCAGCCACTACCCTGGAGCAAAACGAGCAACGCGGGGCCGCGGCACGGTCTCAAGAGAAATTCTGCCAGCGCCTTCATCATCCAGGGCTGCTTCTGAGCCTCCTCTGCTCCTCTCATGGTCTTGTAGCCTTCCCCAGCTGGGGATTTGTACAGCAGCGGGCATGGCACGGTCCTGGGCTGCAGCTCCCTGTGCTGTGATTTGTCAATTTCCTTCATGTTTTGTGGGTATTCGAAGGTTCGGAGGATGAAGCTGTTATCCTAACACAGAAAGAGGCCAGAATCCTAGGGGTTAAGCTTTCTTCTCCTCTGTCTGAAGATATTTTCTCGCAAGGTGAAAAGCATTAGAAAGACCAGGCTTTGTGCTGTAGCAGATTTTAGAGAGTGGCAAGAAATTAAGTTATATGCGAGCTGTTCTGTTTTTTTTCTGAGAGGTTATTTTTATGCATTTATTTAATTAATTCCTTTGGCTTATATAAGGGTAATAAGATTTTTGCACGTCTGCAGCGCTCCCTTTCTTGAGGAACTCAAAACATTTTGCAGGGACAGAAATAGGCCTCGCAGCTGCCCCCGCACAAACCCCGTGCAAGGCGGCAGCCACCGAGCACCGAGCAGGAGCAGGTGCCACTTTCCTAAGACGTACAGGGAAGTGGAGGCCTCCGTCACTGATTAAAACTGCAGGGAGGACTGCAGAGAGCGAACTTGAGACTATCTGAGCTGGAAACAAGCCACGGTGCTGAGATTTAGCCCTTGATTTTTGCCGTGGGTGCTCTGGGATGCCCGGTGAGCACGGGAGATGAAGGAGCCCGATTCGCATCTCCTGGGGGATGCAAAAGGCAAAATCCTCCCCAGCGTGCCAGGGCTGCCACCGGTGGGGAGCTGACGGAGAGGGAGGAGTGCCACCTACTGAATCAGCAGCACTCGGCTCGCTTTGAACATCTCCGCGCGCACTAAAATAGAAACTTCTCGGTTTGTAGTTGGAAATATAAAGAAAAGGGGGGAAAAAAAGGGGGGGGAGGGGGGGAAGAAGCAACCTAAAAAAAGGGAATTGCTGAATGGCATTTTGTGCCAGCGTCGTGTTTATAAATAGCCGAAGTGACACTGCTCTTTGCAAGATGAATTTCTGCATATTTCTGATCAGCAAAGAGTTCTAGCTGCAAATAACAATAAATGGGGGGAAATGTATATAAATAAAAAGCATTAAAAACCCTTTCTGTGTGGGATCAGCATCACATCTTGAAGCGTACATCAAAGGGACTCAATTAGCAGACACATTTTCTAATGACATGTTCTCATTTACAACAAATCTGTGTTTCTAATGAAGTCTTGATTATTGGTCCAGATGGTAAGGATCAGACCTGAAATTCTGCAGCACGCAGCAGCACGCTGCAGGTGCCAAGAAGCCCACTTGATGCTCCAGAACCAGCTTCGTCTCCTTGTTTGCCTAGACACCTTCCTTTCTTCCAATTTCCCAGGAATTTCCCCAAGCAACCCCTTTGCCAAAATGTACCTGGATGAGCGGCTGGTGAAAGCAGGTGCAGATAATCGCCCTGTGGAACAAAACCACCTCCCTGGCCACGGAAGCCATGGGCTATTAATATTTTCCCTTTATCATCCTGATTTGGACGTGCAGAGAGGAGAAATAGCACTTCTTCACGACACAACCCGTAGGTGGTCTCGCAGGCATTATTTTTAATTACAGGAAAGGTTCCCTGTAAACTTCCCCTGGGTATTACTTGCCATTTGCAGCATTCATCACTCCCGACGCAACGGACGCGGCGCCGCAGGGCTCTTCTCCCAGGAGGGCAGCCCCAGCAACGCCTCCGCCTGCAGCAGCCGCCAGGAGCAGGGCTCGAGAGGGAGCAGGGGAACAGAAGGTAACCAAAGCCATGCTTCTCCCCCCCCCAGCACGCCCTGGTCCCAGATGTGTGTTTACAAGCACAGAAGCAGCTGCCACGTGCTCTTACGAGGTCGTGGTTGTGGGAACCCCTCCCTGCACCGCATGGCACGAGTGGGAAAGCCTCGGTTTTACAGATGAGCTGAGGAAAGCTGGGATGAACAACCTTGGCTGAAAGATACCATCTCTCTTCCCCTTTGCAATACAAATACCTGGTGGATTCAATTGCTGTGGCATCCACGTGCCCCCAGCAAGATCAGGACACCCCTTGCTGTTTCTAAACCCTCTATGAGAGCATCTCTGCCCTGCAGAATCTCAGTCTGGAGAGGCATGACAAAGAGGGGCACAGACAGCTGGGGCCATTCACAGGTGCACATGACAATAGCAAGAAAATTTATTCCCCTTCCATTCTGATGCAAAGAAAATAAATTCTAGAATCCCCAGAATTCCTTCTAGGGATTTTTTTTTTTTTCATTTTTCTTTCCTTTTCTTCAAGATGCTATTATGGTACTAACTGAGCCTTGCTCCGCTCTTCATGGCTGGATAGCTGTATGCTGTCTTGGATCTAACTCTTGAATCCCATTAGCTTTTAAACCTGCTAAATCAGAAATTCAACTCACAGCTCAACCTCCCTGGCACATCACCAGGGTTTGCAGCCCCTTTTCATGTCTCCATCCTCAGAGCTGGCCCCATGCTCCAGCCGCCCTTGGTTCACAGCCAGGGCCGATTCCCTCAGACTTCCCAAGGGTCTTTTACAAAATACCAATATTATAGCTCTGTGTTTTGTTTTAATGGTCTGCAGACCTGTGGCAAACCCCCCAAGGAACAGATGCACTGGCAGAAGAGCCACACTTCTATCAGCAGATGAGTCCAGCAGCTCTGGATTGTTTCCCCTTACAGGGGAAAAGCATCCCCCTTTAAGACCCTTATTCTAACACCCTAACCACTCCGAGATCCTTTTTGGCTTTTCTTACTGTCTTTTAATAACACAGTCCTAAAAAGTACAGGAATCTGGCATAAATTTGAACAGAATGAAGCTGGAAGTGAGAAATGCCAGAGCAGACCTTTGGCTGTTGAATCGTATTCTCTCGGCTTGCTGCAGCCCATGTATAAATAGACTACCTATTCTGAAAGAACGTCTAATATTGCTGCTTGGCTTGAAAACAGCTCCAAGGGAAATTTCTCTCCAGCATCTGATGTAGTTGGACTGAACTTATAATAATAAAAAAAAGTCAGCGTAGGTTGCATTTTAAATTCAAGCATCAAGTCTAACACGGTCAGCAGGACTCCCATCCTATCCTCTTTCATTTCCCTCTAAACAGGACACATTTCTAAGGGAGCTGGATCAGGCTGTGCTTGATTCTTTCTACAGTCTATAAAGGGCTCAGGCAAGATACTTAACTTCTGGAAGGCTGCAGTTAAGTAGGATGAAGTGCTTGCTGCATTCAGCTTCAGAAAGTAAAGGTCAAGTAAAAAGAACCTGCAAATGTTGTTGAGCATCATCATTTTGAAACAAATCCCGGGACTTCCTAGAACCTCGGCTTAACTTCTGCAAGCTGAGTGACATTTGTGTGCCTTGGCCAGCCAGGTATTTCCCTCGACCTAACAACTGCTCCTGCTTGTCCCACAAACTGAACTCTGCTCAGTGAGCCAGTGCCACAGCTTGCAGTGCCAGTCGGACTGAGACTTCTGCCTCTTTGGAAAATGAAGAAATTATTGAATGGCCACTAACTGGGAGTACTACAAACCCCCAGTAGATTAGAGAAGCTTAATGGAGAAAGAAGAGATTGAGCATTCACTGGCATTAATACAGTGACTGAGGTCTCTACGTGGGCTGCCCACTCTTGGACATGGTATGGTAGCCTTTAGAAGAGACTTTGATTCATTTGTTTTATTTATTTTATAAATAATGATAGCTATTTAAAGATAAAATGCTCCAGAGAGAAGTATTTTTAGCCCAGGATAAAAAGGAGACGTCAGATGAAAGTCTACCACCCTCCTGCCTGTCCTGGGGTGGCTGAGATGGGTTTGGTGATCGCTTTGCCCTTTGCCAGGGCATTTCAGGGAGCAGAAAGTGGGGCTCAGGGTGTGCTCCAGGGTCCATCTTCGCTTCCCTTACAGCAAATGCAGAGCTGGTGCCACAGACCTCTGACGACACGTGCTGCAGTGGGACGTGGTGGGACCTGCAGGCTGGGGTAGCAGGCACGGCCGAGATGGGGCTGGACTTCCCAAGGGAATGCAGGGCTGCAGACATCATCCTGCTCTGCCTCCAGCTCTCCAGATGGGATCTGGAGGCTGGCCTGAGCCCAAAGCGAGTGATTAAGTGGCACTGACAGCAGCACTCCGCTACCCCACACGGTATTCACATACAGGACAAAACACACCTCACGATGGCTTTTAGGCAGTTTTAGAGCCGGTGGGAGGTGGGAACAGAAGCAGAGAGCAGCATGAGGTAGGGCGGGAGGAGAGGGTGAGATGCTGGGTACATGAAGCTGGTGGCCAATGGTCCTCCTGTGCCTGGGTTTCATCTCCCAGCCCTCCTCAGCCCACCTGAACCACCCAGGCTTTGCTCCCCGTGTGCTCAGTGCTGGGGCAGCCGCTGGGGCTGATCCAGGGGACCCCCAGGTGGGATGCTCGGAGCCGTGCCGCCGGTCCTGAGGCCCTACTACAGGTGCTCAGCGTCCGCTCGCTGCCCCCTGCTCTGGACCTGGCATTTTGGAGCAGGGGGCCAACCTGGCTGTAATTAGTGCCAAGTGTTGGGCGGCGTTTCATCTTCCAGGAGCTGGGCCGGGAACACAAACTCATTTCCCTCAGGTCTTCCTCCAGCTGCTGACAGGGCTTGGATTTAAACCTAGGGAATTAGATTTGAAAAGCTCCGTATCTCATTAATAATCTGCCGAGCCATTAAGTGCACTCAATAGAGATTTTACCACCATTTTTTTGCCATCTCAGAAGAGAATTACATGACCTTCCTCCCAGCCTTGGGGGTAATGGTACAAGTGGCTTTTCTTGCAGTTAGCTCAGGAAACAGCCATGGAGCCCACGCCAAGGGCATCGTTTAAAAAACAATTATTGGAGAGCAGATGAGAAATCCTTTTTATCTTTGGCCTTGACTGCATTTCAAAACTGATACCTTTTTCCTCCCACCGTTTCATTTACATATCAAAATAATTGCCTTCTCATTTCAACAGATTGCTGGAGTCCTGGAGGTAGTCTGCCTTTCAAAAGCTGGTCAGACTCCTGGATGAGACCTGGGCAAGGGAACTCCGTTACAAATACAGAAATACTTCAGCAAAGCCCATCCTGAAGAAATATCTCCAAAAAAAGCTTATAGTAAAATACGGATGTCAAGAATAGAGTGACACAAACCCCCCGATATCCTTCTCTTTTCATCACCCTACATTAATACTAAATAAATTCACCCAAACCAAACTAGCTTTTCCCTTTATTTTGAAATAAAAGTGCTTTTGATGGGCTTCAGTTTGGTTTCTCCAAGTGAGGTGAGAAGTTTGACTTCAGCGTTGCCTGCCCTGCTCACGGGACTTGTGGATCACCGACTCT
Source organism: Cygnus olor (assembly GCF_009769625.2). Lineage (NCBI taxonomy): Eukaryota > Metazoa > Chordata > Aves > Anseriformes > Anatidae > Cygnus > Cygnus olor. Next base: position 5,257,449 of record NC_049191.1, read on the forward strand.
GCAGCCCAGCGTGGCGATGCCGTGGTACCGAGGTACCGTAGTGTCACAGCCTGCAAGGCAGCGGGCAGGAAAGGTGATTAAATCCCATACGGATAATTGCTTGGGAGCTGACACTTGACGCCAAACCCTTTATCTCTGTGCTATTTTAAGCAAAAATAGAGAACGTGGAGAGACTTGGAGAAAATGACTATGGATGAAGGATAAAGTGTGTGAGAGAGCAGAGGGGGACACGGACATTCTGCTGGACAAAACTTCACACTTCCATATGACTTAGCAATTCTTCCATAAACAAAAAGATTCTCAAAAGCTTGAGCAATCAACACCATAGGCCGAAACCCCACAGGGATTAACCTTTTCATTTCTTGTGAATTGTAGGAAAAGAAACTCTTTCTGTCTGGAGTCCTTAATAAATCTTATGTTAAAAAAAAAAAAAAAAGGAAAAAAAAAAAACAGGAATCATGAGCTACGTCTCATTTGCCCCACTGATAGTCTGTCTCCTTGAGATCTAATGGGAAACTTAATGACCCCAGAATTTTACTCCTGCACAAAGTGCTCCTGAAGGACCTGGTAAGTGTTCAGAAATGATGAAGCTCAGACGATCTCGGTCAAACCTCTTGACATGGATTACATTAAAGTCAGCTCGGAAAGCAAGGGTGAGAAGGCTTTGGAAACCCCAGCAAGGAACACGAGCAACCCCAGCGTGTCCCGCCTGGGCTCCATCCTACTCTGCTGGGGTATGCTTCAGCCCAGGCAGGGATGTCTGAGCATTCCTGAGCACCTCCTTTACTCTGGAAGAGCCCACGTGGCAGTAATCTGTTTTTCATTCCAAAATGGAAGAAAATAGTTTTTATTTTCTAAGGCTGCTCAGGAAATAGCTCCAGTCCTGTAGAAAAACTACTCAGAGTCTACTGATCATCTAGAGAGAAACTTGTGGTAAATCAACAATTCTCAGCTTTCTGAAAACCGTGGGCTCCTGAAGTTTGGTAGCTAATAGGGAAAATATTTTATTGTCTTGCTTGTTTAGTAAGGTGCTGCTGTGCCAGCCTGCTGTGGAATTACAGGAGTCGGTGATAGATCTTGCCCAAACAATATTTCCATCAGCAAAAAAATTCAAATGAAGTATTTTATCTATTTCCCCTTCCAGAAAAAAAAAAAAAAAAAAAAAAAAAAAAAAGGCAGAAAAGCGGAGGGGAGAGCTGTGACCCACAGGACAGCCCTGAGACAGCAGCAGCTCAGCTAGCAGCACAGCACATGTGCACTCGCTTCGTCCTCTCCCCAGCTGAGCCGCTCGGGCACTGCCAAGGAGAGGGATGGCAAACGTGACAGATTCCTGTGAGAGCACGAGCTCTTCTAATAAAATGAAGGCAAGAGAAATAAATCTCTCTATTCATTTTTAAAACTGTTTCCCCTCCCTCTTCATGAGCTGTGTGAAACAAATTGAAGCCGAGGCTGGTGTTCCCTTGTTGGGTCTCCAAAGCTACCATGCGTCCTGGGCCACCAGTGCTGCTCACCACCGTGCCTGATCTGTCCTGAGCCCAGGAGTCCTCAGCTGGTAATACAAATGGTTCTTCACATCAGCAGTGATGCCCTTTTGATGGACTTGAGCATCTTTTAGCCCTGCTGTGAGCCTGTAAGGTTCTTTTTCACTAATGCACGGGGCTCAAGTTCAGCCCCAAGCAGCTGCAGCCTCCTGCTGCTCACCCACCTCCGTGCTGGGGCTCTTGCCAAAATCATCCAGGTCATGATGCTCATCTACAAAGGGATGGAAAGGGTGCTGCTCCTGGTAATGGTGTGCAGGGTGCTGTTCCCAAGGCCAGTAGACCCAGCAATGTCCCTAGTGCTCATCAGTCCAGCTTGTGGCACACCACATCCACATCTCTGCTGCACCCATAGCCAAGAGGAGCTGGGGGGCTGGCACACAGAAGCCTGCGTAAGGCACCTCCACACTCTTGCCTGGCACAAGCACATCCCAAAGGCTCCTCACTGCAGTCCCAGAAGCCCAGCTGGAGTGGCATCGGGGATCTTCCACCTCCATCTTCAGATTTTCCACCGCTCTTACTCGAGGCTCTATAAAGATGCACCAGTCCCAAAGCTGTACCTCGAGCGCGCAGCCTACCACGCGAAGCCAGATGGACTGAGAAATGCGAAGAGAAACTTCTGCTCTCTGCCACTGCTGCAGGTGGCTGTGAATGCTGTTCATGGGACCAAAGTGAAACGCTCTGCAATTTACATCGCAGCTCGCTTTGCAGGGAAACGTGTCACTAGTGCAGATGCAGCGGTGTGTAATACGACCTGCTTTCCTTTCGTTTCCTTAATTGCTCACTTACAAGAGGTGGCAATAAAAGTTGAATGCAGTTTATTGTATAAAGCGCTGGGGGTTAAATCAAATGCTAACTGCTTTCAGATCTCATATTAGAGAGAAGTCTGGTAAATACTGTGGACAGGGTAAGATCTTGGTTACCTTGATTCAAGGTGAATAACCATACACACGTTGCAGCATTAAGCATTTTTTCAGAGAGCCATCATTGTCGGTGTCTCCTGCTGGAAAATGATGCTCCCATGTAAAACAGGACCGCTGTTTTTCCTTGGTAAGCAGAGCAACACCAACAAAAGAAAGAGCGTTAGGGTGCAGAGCTGAATATAAATAGCCCCAGATAAGATTGCGCCGATAGCTTTCCTTCCAGCTGTCACCCAGCCAAGCCAATTGTATTTGAAGAACCTGTTACTACGTATGTTATAATTTGATGGAAAATAATACTGTGACCTATTACAGACAGGAAAGCTGGAGGTCTCATAGGTCACCAAATAAATGTGAGGCAGAGCTATGGATATAATCATTTAAGACCTGAAAGTGAAAGTAATGGATGAACACTGGATTTCAATTATCCTTAGATAATTCAAATTACTTTAAATAGATGGCTGACCTACTAAAAACTGCCTGGTCTCTAGTCTTGCATTTGCTGCCCAATTCAGATAATGACTATTTGATCCCGTTCTTTTTCTTTTTTTCACGGAACAGTAAAATTGTTAATAGCAGTGAAGGGTTTCTTTTTGAGCTGAACTTGCAGTAACCTGCTGTTTAACATCTCCCCATGTTAAATCCAGTTGTTACAGCACTGACATTTGCAACTTGCTAAGTTGAAGTTGTATTGGTGGCATTTCCCTGGGAGCAAGCAGGCTCATTTACAGCATGGGCTGGAGGCAACAGCTGGACGCTTCGCTTCAGGACTAACTTGGGCGCTCATTTCCCATCATCTTCTTGGCTATTTTAAAATTAACCTTGTGCAATCTCAATGAAGAAGGGAAAAAAAAGGTTTAATTGCGTGACTAATGAACACTCGGGATACAGCCAGGATCCACACACCTGCTGTGTTACATACCAGTTCTGGAGTTTAGTACAATTACTGCATTATTGCTATCACTTGTACTATGTTAAGATACAGGAGTTCTCCTCGTGTACTAAAATCCTGCTGTGCCCGGCGAGATACCAATGTACAAAAAGATCACCTGCGATCCAGGAGGCAGAGGGTGGCTTCCCCATACCCATGTTTGCTGGCTTGCACAACATCAAAGCTCGAACAAGGAGGTTACAGTAGGTGACTAACAGTTGATCAACTCAAGTTTGGTAAATTTCCAGCCTAACGAATGTCACTCTCAGCATCAGAACATCTAATACATACTCTTGATTGCAAAACCATGTATTCCAGCAACGAGCTGGACAAAATGATGGAGAAGGAAAACATTTGTAGCTAGACAGGATGCCAAAAATACAGGTGTCTGGCTTTATTCCACGTAATTTACTTCAGATTGAGTTTGGAGTAGAGTTGCCCAGCGTTCACTCTGTAGTCAGAGGACACAGCCACTTCCAAAGGGTGACTGGGATCAGGGGACTGGCAGGCTGGCCTGATCTCTGGATCTGCCCACACTTAAATGCCTAAACCTTCATTTGATGAACGTCCACACACTGAACTCCTTCCTGGAGCTAGGCAGAATTCAGAGGAATTTAGGTATATCTGATCTAACCAGTACAGTACCTCCCTGTACAGGGACATCCCAAGTGGAGAAACCATTGGTGGAACTGGGGCCACCCACCACATCATTCAAAGGTCTGAAAGGAGTGAGGTCAACCTCTTAAGTGCCCATTTCTTTCCCCCAGGAGCCCATGGTGGCTACCTCAACTGCAGCTATTCGCACTGCTGCTATCTCAAGTCAGGTGAGGCGAGTCCTTGCTACTCCAGGTGCTAAATCCCAAATTAAGTTCTCTCGACTCTCCGCCAGATCTTGCCTAAATTCTCACAGCACTGTATCCCCCATCAGTACGGCTCTCCAGATGTCACACTGATGGTGCTGGGTGTGCACACAACCACAAAACCACCATCCAAACCTCCTCAGACATTCCCCACGGTGACAAAAGTCAGCATCTCTTCTGCCAGTGGGGTTCCCCAAGTACTTGTTTTTCCCTAACACATAGCATAGTGAGCTCAGGGGCACAGTGACAAAAGGAAACTACCCAATATATGATGGCACTGACCATTAATTCTCTTCTGGGTGTGCAACCATATGGTTCTGCACAGGTGAGGTGCAGCCCACAGAGGTTAGTGAGGGCTACTTACGCTGGGACCCGCACACAGAAATCCTCCAGCCACCCTGCGCTGCGTTCCCTGGGCACGCAGGGAGCACACACCTGGGCTGGAGCGTGAGCATCGCAGCACATTATAAAGTTGAACGTTTAGGAAGGAGAAGATGGGATGCACCTGCTGATGACTCTTCCAGCTACATCTGCTGCCTGGGTAAATGTCCCGGCAATTTGCTAACAGGCAATTGATTCACGCCGTTTACAGAGTCAAGGGAGATGTATGGAGACGAGATGCGACTTCGCTGACTTTATTCATCGCTCCTAATTGCTAAGCAAATGATGAGTGGAAAAACATTCGTTCCCTCCTGTGAGCGACTGGTTACTAAGGTTGCAGAAGATTTAATTTGCTGAGGGAAGGAGGGACGGAGAGGGGTGAAGACCCAAATTTCAGGAAGCATTGAGGCTGGAACACTGTCACAGTCTGTTGTCAAGGCTGAACATCTATCACTGAAGCTGACAGTCAAGCCTGAGCTAGGTTTGGAGTAGGCATGTCAGTTTTCTACGAGAACATAAAAAAGGCTTCCCAGAGTGAAATCACTTCTTTTACAAATACCAAAAACTTCCCGCATTTTGCAGTGTGTATTAAGATGTGGATTAATATAATTGCATTGCTACTAATCTCAATGCTCGCATGCTTAATCAGACACCTGACAAGCTTCTCAATTAGAGGCATTACAATAAGTTGTTAGAGCCTCAGATTTTTGTCCTTGACTCCGGTTATCTCATTTAAGCATATTTTGAGGGAAACAGCCATCAGGCTGTGAATCAAAGACCTAACCTGACTGTCTCTCTGACCCCACGGGGTCTTTACCCAGTTAGGCACAGGGCTCGGACTGGGACTTCAGCCAGAGCAGAGCACTGCTGTTCGCAGGGAGCCGCAGGACAGACACCTATTCTTGCACTAAGTGAACAAGCACAGAGTAGAAAACCTCACTTGCATTAAAACCAAGCAAAAAGCAATATTACAGCAGATTCCTGAGTGACCAGTGAAGGCCTGAACCTTTGAGCTAGCACAGAAATCAGCTTTGCCATTACCAATAAGGCAAGGAAATCTCTTCTGGGAGTACGTGCCTGATAAGGGGAAAGACTCACAGTACGTGAGCATGTTTTCCCCAGAAATGAAGTGGAATAATTAGAAGCCATCAAAATATGTGGCTGGCTTTTTTCATGGCATGCTTGAATGGGGACTTTCTGGAGCACTGGACTTCATCCTGATATCTAAGGCTGCCTATTGCCCCGGCAAGTCAGCAACTGGGTACGAGCCCATCCAGACTGCACCCTGCGTCCAAATCCAAAGCACAAATGCTGTTTGATGCTGGAAGCAAGTCATGTTTTAATTAACCACTTCTAATTATGCTACAAATCGTTCTAAAATTACACATAATAATTTAAAAACCAAAACACAAATATACGCTCTCAGTTGCTGAATCTGTGAGCATCTGGTGCCCTTTGAAAGATGATTAATGGTACCGTTTTCTCCTGATCATCTCTTTACTAAGTACAGGACCTTCCAGGCTTGTATTGGTTAATATTAATAGTGGAGTTTTGTGTTAATTGACTAAGAGAAAGATGAATGAAATTAGTCTTGTAACAGAGAAAACAATGCTCAATGCTTCCACTGGGGATATCTTCTACATGGCTGCATCCATTAAGTTCTGTATAATTTTATTTAGCAACCCATACTAAGAAATATTAAGCTTACTGATTTTGCAAATACTTCCTGAATTCACCTGAAAACCTGCCTGGATTTTTTACATGGACTCTGCAGTATTCGTTCTGGTGCAACTCCAGGTTAGCAGTGATCTCCTTTCCTTCGATACCCCTCAAATAACAGCTCGTGGATTTTCCCTGCATTCCTGCTGCAAGACCAAGTACATACAAACAGCAGAGGAAGCTTCAGATGTTTCTGACTTCATGGCACAATGATGCAGTGAAATAACAGATGAAAAGGAATAGGAAACAGGGTACAACAGAGGTTTCACTGAGCTAAGACTCAAGGCGCCTGATCTCTGCTCCTTGGCTTCTCGCTGCCCTGACATGCCAGTGGGGGCAAATCTGCACTTCCACCTCCCCTTTTACTCCTTGTTCACTGGTGTGTGATGGATCTGTGCATGTGTATTTACCGGTGTCTGTACATGTGGCTGTGTGCACGGCCCTTCTCCCACAAAAAGACAAAGTCTCGCTGCAAGGTTGCCACTGTCTCTTTCAAAACATCTGCTTTCATTTCACGGTCTCTTGGGGCTTTCTGCCGTGCCAAATGCTCCATGGGCAGCTCCAGAGCCTGTCTCTGGGTCACATCCAGAGCCTTGAGCCGTGCAATTCTGCAGGGCAAGCAGGGCACAGAGCAATGGGGCAGCTCCCGGGACCACTGAAAGTGTGCAGGACTCTGCCCTTGACACATCCGTGGGCATCCTTCCTGAGGGAGGGGGAGGAACCCCGGCTGGTAAGATTTTGTTGATTTTACTACTTTTTGGGTGACCTTTGGAAGTGCACTTTTCGCTTCATATTTTTACAGAGCAATTAAATGGGAGGAAACATGAGTCTTTCACAGCTCACTGACCTCAGGAACCATTCCCTCTCCGAGCTGTCAGGAGACACATCCTTCTCGCTGGCCTCTTGTGCCGTGTTTAAAGAGGATATTTAATATCTTTTTTACGTTTCAGATGGAGATGTCTCAGACAGAGCTGGTTGCTTAGTAGTTGCCAGATCACGTTGGCCTCATCTGTAAAAAAGTTCACCTTTAGGGTTTTTATTCTGAGTATTTAAGCCTAATGCAGCTGGTAAACTGCACAGTGCTCTGACAGGGTGGTTCCTGGTTCTTGAAGAAAAATCTCTTGTCCTATAGCACTGGAGCGCTGTCCTCGCACTCCTGCTGGAGTGGAAATGCCCTCACTCTCCAGGTGATTGGGTTTCAGCATTAATTTGTCCTCAGGATGAATGGGGATGTTCACACCTCTCAGAGCTATTTTTCAAGCTGTCCACCCAGCCAGAGCTCTGCTGGAGACGTGGGGATCACTTGCTAAACCTTCCCTTTGCAACCAGGAAAGCTCGGAAAGTCTAGAGTTTTATAAATAAAGACGATTTTTGTTGTGTTTTTATAGAAGAGGTTTTACACATAAACCTTATTTGCCAGGGAACACTTTCCAGCCTTTTACAGAGAGTTTCTTTTTGAGGTTCACCAGCTGGAATAAATATTGACTGGTCCTAGAGCCTCAGCTGATCTTGAGTTGGGATGAAGGATGAAGTCTCACCACCCCTACAACATCATATTGCAAAGTTAAGGAACCCCCCTTTTCTCTAAAATCTCCACTTTATGTTAAATTCGTAGAAAAAAATACATCCTTACCCTGAAAACAGAAAATCACTGGCCTGTTCCAAACTGGCCAAAGCCAAATTAAAGACAGATCACTGCTCATTTAACCCTCATATTCGTAAACAGTTGTTGAGAAGATGCTTTCAACCTTATAAATTAGATGTAAGAGGCGAGTTTTACCCGCTCACAACTCTGTGAAATTTTCACAGCAAAAGCAGCAAACCCTGCAAGAAGCAGCTTTTGCATCTCTTTATTGGATTTTGTACAAAAGTACTGTGAGGTTTCTCAGATTTTCTTTGGCTAAAGGAGGACTCTTTTCAAGCCAGCTCTCTCAAGTCTGGCTAAAATACCATCTCATTTGAGCCCGTTGAAGTGAGTCCTTTATCTCCCCTGTGATTTCCACCCTTCTGGTTTCCAGCACTACATTCAGAGCAGAAACACAGAACTTCAACTCCTTCTAGGACTTTGACTTGAAACTCCAGCTGGATCCAAGAGCCCTGCGAAGTGGCATAAGCTTTTCCTAGAGTCCATCTGCTCTTCTCCAACCACCTCTTCTCCACCCGAAGAAAGCCTGGAGGAACAGATCCGTCCTGGGAGCAGCTGCACGCACGGCACGCCAAGCTCTTCAGGTGAAAGCTGCTCCTCTCAGGCTCTCTGGTTGCCTCAGCTTTACTTGTGATCAACAAAATATGCCAAGTCCCCTGACAACAATGTAATCTTATTTCCAGACGCATCAACTCGAGCAGCCTCTCTTTTTGCAGAAGAATGTTTCTTCCCAGAAAAAGCAATTTTAGTGTGGCTGCCATATCAAGCTGCTGCCACCGATATTAGTGCTGAACTTCTCAGGAGCTTCCTCAGCTATGACACCGCCGCTCCGGCAGATCCTATCAGAAAAGTGGGAAAACACGATGCCTATATGCCCATGCCTTGGCTATTATGAATAAAGACAAAGATATGAGGAGAAAGAGAGGTACACGAGATTGAGGCACAAGCAGAACACGTGGCAAAAGGCAGAGTACAAGCAGAACATACGGCTATACATGGGGTCTGTGGAAGGGGCAGGTAAGAGGACTCCTCGCTCCACGGAGGCCAGGACACTGTCTCAGTCCACCCTTCCTATTTATTAACTAACCCCCTCGAGCCACTAATCTGTTTTCCAGCCCATCAGTGATGTGTCTGCTCATGGCGAAGAAGATGATGGGCCAGAGTGGATGTGGCATTCACGGTAAGGAGACTGGGGCAAGAGCTGAGCAAAATACAGAAATGACTTGAAAACCTAAGGGGAGGGAAGCCGGCGACAGAAATTCCTGTCTGTTAAACACAATCGATGCCTGCTGGTATCAATCACCGCTGAGCTGGGCGCGCTGACTGATGATTCCTCCCTGTCTGAAGCAAAGATAAATGGGCACGAGCAGGGAAAGACTCGGCTGCTACGCAGGAGGTGAGGGAGGGCTCCTCCAGGCTGGGAGAAATCAAAGCAGAACCGCTCTGAGATGGCTCGTGAGACTGAGACATCATTTATTAGATATTTTCTTAATTATTTTTTTGAAAATAATACAGATTATTGCTGGAAAAAAAGATGATTTGTCAAAACCAGTCCCTGTTGCGGGAAGATGCCCACTGCAGAGAAAGCTCCTGGCTGAGCATTTCCTGAGGTCCGGGAAGGACTGGACAGAACCAGCAGCGGATCCAGGCTCCTAAGAGCCCTGTCCTGGTGTTTTCCCCAGCACTAGGGGAAAAACAGGTTGAAAACAGGTTGAAAACCTGTTTTTTTCCATTAAAACTCCCATGGCAAGAGCATTTAGATACCCTGGGACAAGGTATCTAAATCTGACTGATCAGAAATGTGTCATTTTGTATTAAAAGACCCAACACACACAAACAACCAAGAAGAACAATTTTCCCATTGAAAAATATTGAAAAAGCTTCAGAGATCCTGGTTTCCTTGTCTGTGCAAAACAAGCAAAATTCTCCCTCCCTTCCTCCTTTATCCACACTCTTTGATTTATCTGAGTTTACAGTGACAGCCGGCAATGCCCCCAGAGGTACCTGTGCATCAAACGAATCAGATCCTGAAGTAAAAGACAGTTTTCTGGCTTTAAGCCTGTTTTGGGACCCTAGTTCAAATCCTCTTTCTTCTGGGCCAAATAAATTGTGAATGCTACAGCTCTACAGACTGAAATACCAAGATTTCCCTGTGTTATAAGAGCACGGGCTCCCAGACCTGGCCAGGCTGAGGTTCTGGCCAAATCCTGCCTCAAGGATTTAGGTGCTCCCTTAGCACAAGCAGGAGCTGGTTTCTGTGCCTCAGATTTAAAGCTTTCAATGATTTCTTGAAGGTGAATTTCTAACCTTCTCTGTCTAACGCGAAATACCAACCCACTCTCTCCTGAAGACAAAGAGCTGCGAGGGGCTGGAGGTGCCTGCTAAGCAGGGCTTGGTTCGCGCTGCACTGTGCTGGGAAGGACGGAAAAACCAGACTGGAGCCCACGGCCTCCTGTTGGTGCAAAACCTCTCTGCGGCTCTAACTCAGCCTCCCGAGGCCACGCTTCCCCCCAGGACTGCCATCCCTCTGGAAGGCTTCAAGGCTAGATTTCTAGTAAGAGACAAGAAGGATGTCTATGAGTTGGCTAAACGTAAGAGTGATGGGGCCTGGATCAGAATTTCGATTTCCCCACGACGTAACGTCTGGACTTCAAATCAATGGCTGGAAAGAGGAGAGAAGCACAGAGGTCTGCAGCGAATGAAAAACAAATTGAGGATAATTCCTCCTAAGCACTTCAGAGCAAGCGGCTCTGATCCCAAGGGCATCTCTGCCGGGGCAAGAAGGCTCAGAACCGCTGGGGCCGGGCAGCCCTCGGGTGGATGGATGCGGGAGGAGGACATGCTGTCCCACAGGATCAGAACAGCAAGAAAGCAGCACTGCCTCAACCGAGACCACACTTCCCCATCTCCACAACTCCACTACTTGCTAAATAAATGCCTTGCCCCGAAGCGGAGGCAGAGACGAGTTTGCAGCATCTCTATGGGTGGAGGGAGGCGGGAGGCTGGCACGGGGCCACGCAGCAAACCCCAAGCAGAGCCGGCCGGACCTGACGATGAGCCCAGCACCGAGCCTCGTGCCAACTCCCCCTGCACCCCCAGCACCCACCGAGCCATCGCCTCACCCCTGAGTTTCCAAACTGACCGCTGCTACTGCAGGGCACCATGCAGCTGAGACGTCCCCAGCCCTTCAGACAGCGTGCCGCTCCTGCGGAGGCCACGCGGGGCTGACTGACATTTAACAATTCTCTCTCGGAGGAAAATTGCCCGTTCCTCCCCAGAATGAACCTGCAATTTTTTCAAAGCTGAGGCCACACAGTTCAGGTGTTTCGATTCAAAAGTGAGGACAAAATTGTTTACTCTGCACTGGAGAAGCAAAGCACGGCAGAAGATGCTCTGATGACAGGCCGTCCCTTTTGCAACAGAGGTTATAACTTGTTTTTAATCAGTGTTTGCCCTCTTTTCTTTTCTTGTTTCATTTTTAGCTGCTCAAGGCAAAAGCTGAAGTCAATTTACTGTACATATAGATTACCTGCTGTTTCAGTGCTGCGCAGGGTAACTGATGGGAAAGGTCTCAGGCAGTGATGAAAGGAGATGGCAAAGGAGGATTACCAGTTACAGCGGCTCACAGCGGGTCAGAGAGCAGACACAGGAGCTGGGTCTGACACAGCTGTCATTCGAAAAGCCCGTGCTGAGCGCTGCACAGAGGTTTCGACGTGTTACGACAAACTCCAGGCCTTGACCAGGGCTCTCTGCAGGGGCTGGAGCAATGCAGGCAGTGCCAGGGCAGGGACTTGCCCGGCTCCCTCAGCTCAACACCTTCGCCAGGTTGTTGGAAGCATTTCAATGTGTTTTTCGTGATACAAGCCTCAGAGGCTGGGGTTGAAACTCCCGTAGCTCTTAGGCCAACCAAAGGCAGGACCTTGCCTTGTGGACTCGGTTTGGATGTGCCCCTGAATTTCTCCTCTTGTTCCACGTCCTTCCAGGGAATTCCTTGCCTGCACTGCACACTTTGGCATCTCCCTGGAGCTGTGACCACAATTACGAATGTTCAACCCATCTCTAGCTCATCATGCCAATCTCCAGGAAGATTGCTGTAACAGGAACCTTAGCTAAACATCATTTGTGTACATCCATTTTCTTAATTTCCTTCCAGTTTTTCAATATCTCTCAGACTCCTCCTGCTAAAAGGTGATGCCCCTCTGCCTGCCCAGCGCCGAAGCCACAGAACTAACCGGCAGCAGTGAGCCACGAGGTGCCTGCCTGAAGCGTGGGGCTTTATTTCACCACTTGAATCATCTCAGTCAATGGGATTTTCCTTCCTTTCTCACTAACACCCCCGTTTTCTTATTTTAAGCAAGTTCGTAGTGCCGGAGCCTCAGCCAGCAGACGCAATGAAGGCAGCGGAAGGGAGCCAGTTTGCACCCGTGCTGGATTTGGCCTCGTGTGTGAATCAGGCGCTTCAGCATCCCACCCATGGCAAATCACCAAGGGGAAGGGAGGAGGATGAAGCAGTGCCTCGGCTGAATTCACAATTTTCCAGCTTTACCCATGATCTTCTCCTGCTTTTCCCCTCCTCGCTGAACCATTGGCAGATTTTGCACAACTCACGCCCGAGCACCCCACCCTCGCTCCCCTACTGCTCCCTAGCTCAGGCATTTCTCTCTCTGCTGTTAGTTCATCCTCCCCACAGTCATTTAGGGCTGGAAGGAGCTGCTGCGAGGTGCTGGTGCTGGTGCTTGGGCTTGCGAGATGCTGCAGTGCCATCTTCAGACAGGAGGGCAGCAACCACAGTCTTAGGATATCTTGCAGTACAAACAAGAGGGGAAAAACAAACAGTGAAAACCTACCCAAATCCAGGTCTTTGCAGAGGGAACACGCATCCTGAGGCTAGGGAAACATTTGCAGCTGGAATCGCAGAAATGAAGCAGCACGGCTTGTCACAACACTCCCGTCATCTACTGATCTCAAAGAACAACGGAGGGACCTCTGCATGTCCCTGGGAAGGCTGAAACTCTTCACCCTGTGCTAAAGCTTGGGGATTTTGGATCCAGCTGCATTAAGCAGCTCAGAGAGTCTAGGAGAAGGGAAAGCAGAATCTCTCTCCTTGCTGTGATTCAGCATGCTCAGGTGCAATGTCGTAATGCACATTTTAACACTTTCTTCCTCTCCCTCCCTTCCAGCAAGCTGCATAACATTATTTTATCCTAATGGCTTATTCTGTAGTCACAAATAAAAGAGGCTGGACACCTCTCTCCCTCTCTGCCACAAGGCGATGGAGCACCGCACAGCTTTTGCCCATGCAGCTGTAGTCTGCCCTGACCCCATCGGCCACACCACTCACAGGAACAGCCTCTGGCCTGGGATTCGGCAGTTTCCAGGGAAAATAACTGATGATACGGAGAAATAAAGGTGTTCAGAGAACTGGGGTACCCAGACAGGGGCTTGGGTCTGCACCTCTTCCTTTTAATTGAGCAGCCTGTTGGTAACCACCACCACCAGCAGCAGCTTGACCCCACAGGTAAACGCTGTGCATAGCTTTTAAGAGCATTAATCAGGTGGGGTTTTGGTATTAAAACAGTTTCAGACATTGACTCTGAAAAACAGGGCCTTTACAAAGTCTTTTTCTCTTAACGCTGGTTATTTGGGCCAATTTTTTGTAATTTCAGTAATTCTGGCCTGCCTGCAGACATTGCTGCTGACTCAAGCCTCTTTTGAGCCTAGGAGACAGCAGCTCAGCCTGCACCACGAAGATGTAGAAAAGGAAAAGCAAAGGGACCTCAGGATTTCACTGGGATGCCCGGACCTATCCCCTGTGGCATCCTATAGGGCACCCATCCATCAGAGCCGCTCGGTGAAACTGCACGCCACAAAACACATAAAAAGGCTAAAAAGGGATTCCTGCGGCGGCTCCGGGAAGCGGAGCGCTTTTCCAGCGTCAAGTCACGAACGCTGGCTCCTCCTGGCCAGGTATCCACCTTGCCTGAATTTGGGTGGTTTAAAGTTTAATTTTTCAGCCTGAGCTAGTTAACGTGCTTCTCTCTGTAGTTAATGGAGAGAAATAAGAACTGCTAGAGGGCAATTCCTCTGACCCGTCGTTAACAGCTGTCTCAGCATGAGAGAAATAGCCCTCTAGAGAGGTCTGTCTCTCTGCATTGCCTATAAAGAGAGATGAGGATGAGTGCTTCGAGCCCTGAAGTCTCACTTTCGGCAAATCCCACCTGACGTGCTGGACCGCCTCCTGCCCGTGAGGCTCTGCGGGGCCGTCAGAAGCCAACACAGCCAGGCCCGGCGGGTTCCCTGGAAGGGGACATGGAGGGCTGGAGGGGAGGAGAGGCCCCAGCAGGGCAGGACGGCGGTGCCCAGAGTCTGAGCAGCTCAGGTGTGCACGGAGATGTGACCTCAGGAGCTACGGGCTGGGAAATGTGCTCGGCCAGCCAGGCAGTCGCAGGTCTAAGGCTTGCCCAGATTTTGCCCCACCACCCTGAGAGCAAAGCCCAGGTGTCCTTCAAAAGCTCCTCGCTGAATAATTATTACAATTTTATTTTTTTTTTTTAGTATAAACTTGACCCAATTGAATCTGAAGTCTTGAAGACAGTTTGGAGAGAGGGGAAAAAAATCTCAAAAAAAAATCCAGGCTCCAGTTCTGCACTATCTATGCTGCTTCTGGATGAAGATGCAAGGAGTCGTGTGTGAACCTCAGCCCCAGGCCAGGGGACAAGGTGGGCGCGAGCCTGAAGTGCCCGGACCTGGTGCTGGCTGGGGACAGCCGGCCTGGCAGAGGGACATCGTGAGGGCACATGGAGCAGCTCCCTGGTTTGGTGCAATAGATACAGAACGGTCCCGGCGCTGGCAAATGGGAGTAATGAAGAAGCAATCCCAGACACAGCCTGAATAAACAACTCACCTCCCCAAACCATCTTCATTCTGCCACCATGGCAACTTTTAACAGCCTTAATTGCTTCTTATTTTAACACCTGAGGAAGAAAACCTCTGTGATCTTCTACCACGTTATTATTATCAGCACTCATTAAAACAAAAATAAAATGCAGGCAAGCACAATTTTATGTGTGTGTGTACATATATTTGCAGCTTACATTTTACCTGTAAATCCTGTAACATATATCTTTGCCACTCTTCCAGCAACTGTTAGAAAGTTATGACACACACGAACATTGGCTTGCTCGTGGCTCTGCCCTCTCCAGGCTCTCTCATTAGAGGTCAAACTGGAATAAACGTCTCTCTCCAGACTGCACGCAAGCCAGCAAGCAACAGCCAATGCTGTCCTCTGAAGTTTCTCTCTCCTGGCACAAAAATCTACATTTTAAACTGGAAATTCACCTGCAGAGAGTTGCTCTAAGGTCTGCATGCACACCTGCCCCTGTGTTTGCATGTAGGCAATACCACAGCACAGAATTTCCCCCGATGTTGTCATGCCTATCGGGGTACACAGTCACCAACAGGGTCATGGCCAGATCTTTCTACTTATGCTTGGGGTTGGGATCTGAAGGGCCAAATTGCCGTGGTTTACACAGGAAACCTTTCCAGGGCCATGAGAAAAGCCAGTTCATCTCGCCCCAACAGACAGACGCCAGTGACAACACCACGGTGTTTGCACGTGCAGCTTAGGGTGCACGCTCAGCCTGGAGGTGTGTGGGATCCCTACTGGGATGCTGCACCACTGCGGGACGGGGCGACGGTGGTCACCAGCAGCACAGCTCAGCTGGGAACTCCTCACAGGGCATGGGTCTGGTCCAAGGAGTCCCGAAGGTCACATTAATGCCCCCAGCACCTCCCCTGCCATGAAGCCGTGACTCTCAGGCTGGAGCAGACCCGTGTCTCCTCCTTCCCCTTGACAGCAGCTCATTTCTGATCCTTGGCAAAGCGCTTTGCTCTTCCGTGGAAACCCGGAGCAATAAAGCCAGTGACCTCCTTGCTGCAAAACTCACCTCCATGAATAACAATAAAAATATACAATATTTTGCAATCTGCTTCCTATTCATTAGGACTCACTGAATCTAATAAAGCTGCTACCGGACCAGCCACTCCTGTAGCTCTCAACTCATGCTGAAAAATATAATTATATTGCGGTGAGGTTTGTAAACAGCCCCAGCCTTCTTTATTATAACCCTCTCTTTAAAATCCAATCAGATTAATTTTACATGCAACTTAAACTGCTGCTGCTAATTTTAGGTAATGTGCCTGATAAATTTCTTTCCTGTGCCTGCATGAAATAAATGTACAAAGGCAGGATTCAGCTGGGGGTGTCCAAGTCCCTGTTCGTGCTGCTCCCCAGTTTGAGGGCTCGGAGGGATGGGGTGAAACAGGCGACTAGGGCTCACTATGTAACCAGTGTGAGCCACAAGTCACCTCGGGTGCTCCCCACTTCATTGTAAGGCTCTTTTGGCACAGTGCTCCCTACGAGGCAGGTCTTCAGCCACAATGTGTTCACTGGAGCTCGGGCCCCCGTGCACGCCTGGGTCACTGCCTTGCCAAGGCTGCAGATGCGGGTGGTGAAGCAGTACAGGAACATGAGAAAAGGGTCAAATGTCCGAGGTTCATACCCATGGCATGAAGGCAGAGCTGCAAAGTCAATTTGCCTAAAGTCACCCCAGAAGAAACCGCCTGTTTCTTACACCTGGGGTCTGTGCCTCAGCCACCAGGCTTTGCTTCGTTGCCCCCAGGAAGCTCAGGTCCTCTGCTGCTCTCTTTAGTTCCCAGAAAGGATGGCTTTGCACACAGTTGAGGATCCCTCAACTGGAAACTTGGTTCTATTTTCACCTTGCCATAAGTTTGCTGCTGGTTTTGATGCAGTGTGTGGGAAACTCTTTGGTCTGATTCAAACCTGACATTTTTGCACCTGGAGCTGACACCCAGCTCTGCCTCCTCCTCTCAGTTCAGACCCAATTCAGGATCACAGGATGCAAAAGCAATCACAAGAAGCAAAGGGAAGGTGGGCGCTGAATACAT
This sequence comes from Cygnus olor, assembly GCF_009769625.2. Lineage (NCBI taxonomy): Eukaryota > Metazoa > Chordata > Aves > Anseriformes > Anatidae > Cygnus > Cygnus olor. The sequence continues at coordinate 5,274,410 of NC_049191.1, forward strand.
AAATGGATTTGTATTTCTCCTTAAGCATAAGGCCTTTTATTTTTAAAAAAGCGAGAGGGGGAAAAAGAAGATTAAGTGAATTTAGCAAGAAGTTGGTCAATCCTTTAATACCAGGAGGTCAGAGCCATCCCACATGGATAATCAGTTTGCTTTCAATTTCTCCTTGGTGGATTGCTGCTTTGAAAATCTCATTTCAAGACACAAAGAGTCAGGTCAGGGAAGTCACAGCGCCTAATTATGTGAAATGAAGTGGGACATAGTGGATTTGAAGCAGTCTTGGCTGCAATCATCTGTGGGAAAGTTTTCCAAAGCTGCCTTTAAAGTGGGGATTGGGTTGTATCTAACCTGAGGGGGCTCGGGGATGGCTGTGAGATGAAACAGAGAAGCCTTCTTCCCTCCACCCACCAGGGGCAAAACCCGCCCCAGTCTTAAGGCGTCCATCAAGGAAGCAGAGACTTGAAGACCTTGTTCTGGAGCATGGCGGAGCTCTCAGCTGTACGGCAGATTTTTGAAGAGCAACATTTCCCATGTTTGGGGGGAATAATGATTTCTTTTATGTCACTGCTGCCTTCCTCATCACCCAAATTGACAATGGTGGATCTGGTGGCAAATGATGGCAGAGTTTCCACAGAGAACTTGGCACTGGGTGGATTTCTCCCTGCACCTTCCTGAATTATGTTAGAAAAGCAGAATCCCGGTCACATCTGTGGTCACAGCTGATGGCTCAGGCTCTGCCCTTCCTGTTCATCCTCTAACAAAGAGGAGACAGGCACCAAGCGCTTGGACATCTCCAATACTCCTTTCCATATCCAAACTTCAAGAGGTTTTGGCGTCTCCATTTGTTGCTGGTGAGCACAAAATAAATAGCTTCCCTGGCAGCTTCACGGCACCTCAGATGTGCAGCCAGGGTTGGGACAAGCTGATGGCCTTGTACTGGCATCCTGCTCTAAGCAAATCCATGCATTACTCCAACTTCTGTGGAGCGATACATCAGTCACAGGGCGGGCTGAACGAAAGCAGAACTGGATCCAAACTCAGCAGGATGGCAAGGAACCAGACTAGGGAGGGGGGATAGGTAAGAAAAGCCTGGAAAAGGAACGTTTTGCTGCACTTGGAAGGATTGTGTTCAACTTTGTTACAAGTCATTTGAGTCTAGGTCAACGAAAAAGGAGAATCATTTTCCAGAGGTGATCTTTTGCTCAGTTCTGTGGCTTGTTGTTTGAAAAAAAGATCACGGCCCTAGCCAAGACACTCCCTGTAGAGGCAGCTCCCTGTTCGGGCAGAGGAGACAGCTAGTAGGCAACGTGATAAGAAGAAACACAGGGCTTTAAGGAGAGGTAAAGGACAGTTTTTTTCCACTAGACATATTTCAGCCTTCTTTCCCTCCATATATAGCATTTGGCTTTAGAGGAAGTCTCCTGGAAGTTTCTGTAGTAAATAAGCACACAACTTCTAAATAGAATAATTGGTATAGAAAAATAACACTGGGGAAAAAAATCATCATCTGGATCTGACAGATTTGCCTATAAAAATGGAAAGAAGAGGGAAGACTTTCAGCTCTGGAAGAGGCTTTGGATCTTATCAGGTTGCTGGGTCAGGAGACAGAGAAAATAGAGAGTCCTTCGTGCCTGGAGAGCTTTATCAGGAGGCCAGAAAGGGGTTCCTGTGCTTGGGCTCTGCAGTTTATGCTCCCAGGTGCAACTCCTCTGAGGTCCCCAGCCCAGGATATTGCTGCTCTCTGAGGTGTCTTCAGGGCTTCCTTACTAACAGGATGCTATTCTCCATCAGCAACAAGCAAACATAATTTAAGAGGGAAGAACACATGGGAGCATTACAGCATTTGCAGTTACTGTGCGAAAGGTTTTCCTTGCTCACTCTTTATCCTATTACCTAAAAAACTGCAGTCCAGCAGCTTGCTAATGGATTATAAGTAGCTTTTCCTTATTCAAACACACAGCCATCCTACATGCTGGCAAATAGTTATCTTCTAAATGCAATGAACAGGCTTTGGACATTCAATAGCCACAACGTCAGCTGCAGAAGCAGGCAGAATATTGTTAGGAAATGAGAAATTACACCTTTATAGTGTTTGTTTGGGAGTGGAAGCAGGAGCTGTAATGCCTCCCATCAGCACAAGTTTCCCTCAGTCACCCACAGAGCTGCCACCCAGTCTGGGACAATCTGGGCTTTTGGTCGGTGTGGTGAATCAAGCAGCATCCAGCCGTATCACTGATTAGATGGGAAGGTCTGCGATCTGTGAAAAGATTACACTGAGTTCCAAAAAATGCCCTCCCTAGACCTTTCGGTGCATGGAAATATCACAAGCTTAACCTTTACGAGAGGTAAGAAGCACAGTTTAGTGACCTCTGAATGTTCGGGGAACATGGTTATTCTCCTCACATTCAAGAGATAAGCTTAGAATCAAACACTTTAGAAATTGTGATCTGCTTTGAGAGACTTTAGAGCACATCCATATATGTATCTGTATATAAAAAGTTTTCCTCCACAGCTGCTTAGTCCAGAAGTGCTAACACCTGTTTCATTTAATAAGACATTTGAAACACCAAAATCAAGAAAATGTCCTAGAGAGATTTAAAATAAAGCTCACAACCCCACTGATTTAAAACCACCATATATCCAACCTGTATCCAATCTTTTTTTCCTCAGATATGGTATCCTAGATAAGGAAAGTATTCACAAAAAATGTGCAGGCAAGCTTTTAAGCACCTTAAATATTTAATTGAATTAAAGGTGTGAATTTGAAGTGGTTACTCAAACTGCATTAAGGCACCTGGTAGGCACTTTCCTATTCAGAATTAGAACTGCACTAATTTGATTTAGCTTAATTGATGCTGAATGCAAAGTAAGATACATTGAATTAGACCACTCTGAAGAGCGGAGCTCCTAGGATGGGATTTAATGCAATCTAATGTGATCCCAGCGCAGGCAATCCAGGCCGTACATAATGGGTTTGCCTAGAGCCATGGATGCCAAAGCCTGAAGGCAGTTTCAACTGAACAGCATCGCACAAACTCCCATGAACCTAAATTTCTACCATAGATGCAGCTGAAAACATCACCCTTGGCCAGCCCTGCACTTTGAGGAGGCTCTAGCCTGCATCCAGCCCACAATCACATTTTGTTTGATTCTCACCCAACTGATTCTCACTGTTTTATGCCTTGGGTTCATGCTGCACCTGGTCAGTGCCAATCTCCCCTGCCTAGGGCCAGGACCAGGTCCCTGGGGAGCACGGGAAGGGCAGCGGAGCAAGCAGAGATTTCTGATCTTAATAAGGAATGCTGCAAGAAACCCAAAGGTTTTTCTTTAATGGGTTTATGGGAGATACCCTGAGGTCAGGAGTGGCTGCAAGCACTTTCAAATCTGGGATAAAATAGAACAAAAATGTAATATATTTACACACGCGCGTTTAATATAGTGATAAAATGCTGGGTGAGAAACAGCAGTGTAAGCCAGGTGCTACATCCTACCTGTCCTAGCACTGGTATTAAAGGATCAAAGGGAACTAGGAATTCTGGAAGCAGATAAAAGACGGGTAGGAGTTGTGGTGCCACCGCCACACAGAAGCCTTGGTGCAAGCCCTGCCACAGAAGTCATCGCGGTTCGGACACCCACACCATAACATGACAGGGGCTACCCCAAGGCTTGATCAGCCAAAACAGACAACCAGGGGAGTGCTGCCCTCCTCTTCTAAGCCAGGGAAAAGAGGGAACCTGTGGAAAAGAGGGAATCCAAGGCCTTTGGCAAGAGTTTGCTGGGGGCTGCATTTAGGCAGCATAACAAATCGCAGCTCAGGCCCAAGAACAACCAGCATGATAAACAACCGAGTTAACTAAAAGCTTCGCTCTTTTTTCTATTTTTTTTTTAAACTCTACTTGCTACAGCAGCAAAGCATCGTAAAGTTGCATTTAAATTAAAACAATCCTCCAGCCTGGGGAACAGAAACACAACAGAGCCATCCATTTCTAAAAGAAAAAGGGGGCAGGAAATCCAGCTAAGATTTATACAGTTATTCCTCTGTAATTATCCAGAAGAGAGAGAAAGCCCACGGGTCAGCAGTATCTCATTCATTATTGCACACTGCTAGCTTTAGTTTTTAATCTTCTTTCATATTTTTGCAGTCCCCCGCCTACGTCCAGATGAACAGCACAGGGAAGGCCGCGAGGCACTGCCACCAGCCGGGCACAGCACAGCAATCCCAGCCTGTGGGTGACCCGGCTGTGATCTGATACAGGGAAGTGAAGAATGAAGTGGAAAGCAAATCAAAGAGAAAAGGGGACAAAATAAGCACTGGGAACTGTAATACTGGGCCGGCGAAGGCAGGTGACGGGTGGGTTGTGGGGCTCCGGCCCTCCCCAGGATGCCTGCAGCAGGCAGCCAGGGCTGCACGCAGGCGAGGGGCTGCGCTCGGTTAGGGCCAAGGACCTCGGCCTGCGACTCCTGGGGGCTTGGCTGACAACAGCCTTGAGGTGTTCAGGCTGAATCTGATGAAGCACTGAAGGAAAATTAAAAACCCCGTAGAGAAAAGACTCTACCTCAAAGCAGGGGAGAACAATGTATTTGATTAATTACCACCGGAGCGCTCCTGAGAGGAGCAGAGGAGCTGCAAAGGCCCGCACCAGGCAGAGGCCGCTGCCTTTCAGCTCCCACCAGAAACTCGAGGAGTTTGTCTGGAGCCAGGTCCCGAGCTGGGCTTGGCCAGAACCTGCTACTGGTCCAAAGAGCACCGCGAGTCCAACACTACAGCAGCGCCATCCCAGAGGTGCGAATCTGAACAAGGTAATAACTCTTTCCCTCACCCAGGGTAGAAATAATAAGAACGCGCTGAGACAGCAGGAAGAAAATCAGCTTAGACATCAGGAACAACTTTCCGAATGCCAAAATCTGTTTGGGGGAGAAAGCAGCTGTTTTTTGTGACCAGAGCTGCTGCGCAGCTGGGGCTGCAGGGGATCTCGATGCCCTCCTGAAGTCCCCAGCCTAGTACGGTCCTGAGAAGGAAAGAGGCTGATTAAGGAAGAATTTTTACAACTGTTTAAAGCTCATCAGATTGTCTAACAGAAGGCTTTTATTATTTATTTATTTATTTATTTATAATTTAGGAGCTCAGACTTTCTGGGACACCATCGCACATGCAGATGAGCCTAGGACAAAACAGGTACATGTAGGAACTGAGTTTTATGATCATGATTTTCTGCTTTATTAAAGATTCTCCTCTCAAATTACTGCAACTTAATCCAGGTACCCAGGACTAACTTGTACCAGCTGAGGATGCAGCCCTGAGCAGATTTAACACATGACAGTGATTTAGGCCCCAGATATCTTTCCCTCTTTTTTCCAAGAATGGGAAAAATTATTTATTTATTTATTAGGAAGTCAGAGCTGGTGCTGTTGTGCCCACAGCTGGATTTCCAAAAGCATGCTGTGACAAACAGTTCCCATACACATGTGAATGGGATTTTCATTATATTGTTTTTAAAATCCCCAAACGTTGCAAGGAACTGACATTTTCCCCAGAGTGCTCTAGGGAACCAAATGAGAGCAGAAATGCAAAGCTTCATGGGCTGAGTGACCACAATGACAGCAAAATTGGCTCAAGTAGCTTGATTTGAGCAGACTTCACGCAAGAAACCACAATAAATCAATATTTTTAATGTTCTTCCATCTGGAGATTAAGCTTAAGAACTTGTTCCTAGAGTCATTAATCATGCCGTAAAATAAAAATAAAAAAAGCTACATGTTCTTCTGAATCCTGAAGATGTAATTCTGAGCCCTTTAATGGAAGCCAATGAAATACCTTTGGAGCTGCGGTTTCTAAGTTCATAATGACACTTGAAGGCTTTACAAGGGCTTCTTTTGTTACAGCTCAGATGTGACCGCTCTGCATCATACCGCATATTCTCTAGTGGGAAACATGTAAGTACAGGACTCCAGATATTAAAGCTACGATGGGGAGATTGCAGACTGGGTTGGAAGAAGTGTATTCCAATTTAAAGCTGACCTACACAGGCCCCCACCCCCATAAATTAAAGGAGTGACTTGCTCTTTTTTAGGATGAGACTGTTCTACAGGAACTATGCAGGTAACTGATGATCATGTCAGGGCTGCCTTACATTCCCCAGTGCTGCACAGCAGCTTTACTATAAATTAAAAGATGTAAGATTTTATTCGATCTTGGTTCCACAGTTCCTTAAAAGGACAAGTCCTAGAATGGTCCAAACGTCACCTCTCCTTGTTTATTCATTATAGAGATTCAGATCTTCTAAGTTACAGACTTAATATGGAACAAAGCAGTAAGGAAAGATAGACATCACAGGGGTGAATGGAGAGGTTGAGAATTTCAGTCAGATCTTTTACGTTCATTAAAAGCATTAGTCAGGATTTATTGTTTTGTTAACCAACCAACTCCTCCAGCACCCAAAAGCACCTTGAACATTTTAAACACTTCTGCCACAACAGTGCAAAGTCACACCATGAACATCCAAGCCTGCGACACTGTTACAGAGCAGTGACAGAACAGAAGGGTCTTTCTGATGTTTGAATGTTGATTTTGGTTTTCCCTGTAGCAGGGGTCACAGATTGAACTCATGCTGAGCATCTGGCGTGGCAGTGAGCTGAAGGACTCCCCTTTCTCAGCTGGCAAACAAGCAGGGTCCCTCTTCTCAGCTCTCTTTTCCTTCAGAGCTCCTCGGAACCTCATTGCTGTAGGTGGGCAGCTGGAGAGCTGTGGGGGGACAGACGGGGGCATGATGTGTGACTGTTAATGCCGAGACACTAGGCTGCACGGGGCAAAAACCCAGCACCAGCACTGACTGGTGCTCCAACTGCTTCCTCCAACTGCTGAGAGAAGAGTTGGGAAATTTGGTCCTTTCAGACTGGGGCAGATTGAGAAACACCACTCAGGTCAATGGGGCTGAAGGTACTGAGCCCTTCCAGAGAAAAAACCACCAGCGTTAGAAATAAATTGGTCCCCTTGCTCACCAGGCAAAGCCCCCTGACCTTGCAGCCTCCACTTCTCTATTGTTAGCTTTGGACACGACCTCCACACATCACCGTTGTTTCTGCAAAGCAATCTTTGGCATCAGAGCCCATTCCCAGTACCTTTAGATGCCTTTCAACAAAAAGATTCATGGAGTGCAGGTCCTGCAAGTTAACAGAGGACAGGTGGGTTCCACGTTTCCTGGGGAACCGTTCATTTTCTGCCCATGATTGGTTCAGCAGGGTCAAAAGGTAGAGGTGCTCCTCCTGGCTGTGAATCACATCAGGGCAACCAACCCCATTACTCAGAGGAAGGCTGCTCCTTGGGCTGGTAAAGGCCAGAATGGAAGTAAACCCATTATTTAGCAGAAATATTCATACTTCTTCAGCGGCAATGTTGTTGTTGTACTATCCAGAACTGATGCTGCGCTGAGTTAGGGGCATGGTGTTCCCCGGTCCTTCTGGACAGACAAATACATTTGACTTGGCCCTGGGTTCAAGGCGGCCCCTGGCCATCGCTGGAGCTCTGAACTGGGAGCTGCGGCCCACACAGGGTCCCCGAACAGGGACCGCATCAGCTCCCACTCGGGACTTCTCACCACTCCAGAATCAAAACAACTAAAAGGACGGTATTTTGGCCCTACTTTTATCTTAGCCACTCTGCAAAGTGGCAAAGAGGAAGGGGACTGGAGGCAAGTTACTCTCGTCTGTAATGCAGACATGGATATCAGGAAAAGGGCCCAAGCACAATGCAAGCAAAAGGCAGCACAGGATTGTTTTTGTTCTCAGATAACAGGATCCCTGCGCGGTAAGGATGCTGGAGCTTCGGAGCTTATTTACCACCCATCAAAGTATTTAATTCCACCTTGTTCATCCCTAGCAAAGAGGACTAGAGAATGAAATTAATCCCTTTGCGGAGAGGATCAAGAAAGTCCAGGCATCATTACCCATCTTACCAAGGAGAAGAAACTTCCTCAAACAGATAACAGAAACAAGTTTTGCTAAACTGTTTGTACCCTTCTCACACCCCCAGCCTCCTTCAGAAGAGAGGCAAGACCTGCAGCTTAGTGGAAAAGAGTAGTTATCTGCGGAAAAAGGAGAATTGTTACTGTTGAGCTTAGCTCTCTGTTGGTTCCTGCAATGTCTCATCTCATGGAGCATGGAGCAAGTGTCCTGATTAAATAATAATAAACCTTGCTGCATTTAATCATTAGGTTTTATAGTTAATAATAAGGTTCAAAACTCCATGCTGTCGCTTGTAAAAAGCACACAGAAGATGTGAAACAGTGTAATATGCTTCACCTGAGGATTATGAATCCTTTCTTCAAAGGACCAAACAGGCTCAAGATGATCAAGGACAGGCAAGGACAACTCAGCTTGGGGGGAAAAAAACAAGTTCATTTCATCTCCATATGAAATGACACTGGAGGGACCAGGAACACAGCCACAGCTTCCCGAGAAAGCTGAATCCTCTGAAGGCACCAATTCCTGCTTGGGATTCAGGCTCCCAAGCCCCGTGGGCAGCTCGGGAACACAGGGCACACCAGTACCTTGGCCAAAAAACCCACAGGGGACTGGTGTGAGAAAAGTGACCCAAAATCAGCCCTAGCTCGCCACCAGCAGGCTTGGCCATCTTCTTTACAAGCACATTTTCCCCTGCTGTGGGAATGGGGCAGTAAAATGCAACAGAAAAAGCAGTCACCTTGGCTGGAGACGAATAATTGCATCTACCACAAACTACCCTGATGGGTAAAACCGTTTTGTTGGAGTAAAAGCCTGCAGAAAAAGAATGCTCGCTATAAAGGCGTCCTCTGTAGTAAACATTTTAAGACAAGAACTATGGCCTTTCACCCATAATTAACAGCATTTTCAGAGCTTTTACGTAAGTCATTCAGGGGCTACTACATAAGTTTCCCTCTTTGCTTTTACTGTTTAATACCTTTTAAATTTCTCCTTTGTTTTCTGGATTTTGTATTTAGCAAAATTGTCTTTTTATCTCAGTCTGAAATCCATTTGCAATACTCAGAATGAAACTTTACACCCTCGAGAGCAAAAAAAAGAATATGGAGAGGGCAGAAATAATCTTTACAAATCACCAAATAAAGAGGTATCCAATTTGCTTGCCTTGCAACTCGGAAGTACAGGGGGTTAAAAGGGCCTTCTGTGCTGCAGAATGGCCAAGAATTAAGCTTGACATTCAACTTTTCAATTCAGGTGGGCATTTCAGAGCCTCCAGCAGATATCGCCCTGTTGCGACGCATAGCAAATGGATCCCTAAGTGTCTCAAACGCCAATTTACCGTTCGACCCAGTTTGAAAAGACAAACATTTCAAATTGCACCACATTAAGGAGGTGATCTATATTTTGCCTTTTATTGAGACTAAAGGTCAGAGTGAACAAAATATTTTTCAGAAAAATACAAACTCTTACTGACTCATGCAAAGCTACAACTGCAATCAGGCTGCTCTACAGGAACTTGCAATAGTTTAATAACTGAAGTTAAGCCTGAAGTTTTTCTTCTTTTCTCTCAACAGAACTTGGTAAATCCGCTGTAAAAAGGAATGCTTCTGATTAAATCTGAATTGGGGTTGGTTTACATTGCCTGAGAGTTAGCTTAAACAACCTTCAGATGTCCCAGCCAGGGCAGATGAATGCAGCCCTTTGTGCAAGTCTGTGCCTCGCATTTGAGGTGGTGATGGCAAGAAGCACACAGCTCCAAGGAATGCTGCAGCTCGGAGCGAGGCCAGCCCCATGAACTGCTCGCAGGAAGCACCCGCTGCCACGAAGGTAGCTGGCAGGGAGAGAAGGGAAGCACATCATCTGCAGCACTGGTTTTAAAATAATAGGAAAAATAGGAAAGAAAAATAACAGTCTGCAAGGAAGCAAACAGGTCACGACCGTAGCACCCGGGGGAGCAGAGAGCACCTGGAGATCAGAAAGGGCAGGTACGCAGGCAGCACTGCGGGACCAGAGCTGAAGTCTTTGCTGTCCCATCACTGGAACAAGGAAAGCAGTTAAGACAGCCTCAAAGCACGGAGTTCGTTTTCCCTGACTGTCAGGGAAGAAGCAGGTGATCGTCCATATCCAGTGGTTTAGAACAGAAACAGCCTGGAGACGAGCGCTGCTGCCGACAGCACTGTCCTTTGGGGCTGGGGACGCTCCCTCCCGGGGCTGCAGGACAGTCCTGGGGAGCCAGGGAGAGCTGGGCACCAGCACCTCAGGACCACTGGTGCAGAAACAAACCGGCTTCTGGTTCGTGTTCTCAAGTTGCACCTCGGATGTACTGAAAAAGCAGCTCCCGCCACGCACCACTCAAAGCAGAAAGCGAGGGCGCGCACCAGCTGCAGAAGCTGGAGGTGAGCAGACCGCTCGCAGGCTCTCTCCCCTCTGGCCTCAATCTCTCATCTCCAGAACCAGAAACAGGGTTTCAGCATCAATCTATTTTAGCTTCCCTTGTAACAGCTTAAAACAGGCTGGATTTTAGGTGTGGGTAGGCAGAAAAGAAAAAATCCAGTACCCCAAAATGATGCATTATTTCTAATGATCTTCATGCAAAGGAAGCAGCCACCAGTAGGGCAGCAGTCACACCTCAGCGAGCGACAGCTTTCTGACAGCTTAAGGAACCTCCCGAGATGAAGAGGCTAATGAGCGTACACTTGGAGGATTTTGGCACGAGGAGTACAACAAGTAAATTAAATCACCTAGATCAAACCACTTCCAAGTACTGCATAAAGCCCCAGCCAACGAAGAAACCAGCCTGCTCCTTACCCTTCCCAGGTTAAAAGAAGTTTTGTATCACTACCTACCCTCCATTAAAATCACCCCTTTTTCCCTCATACTGATGGGTTTTTGTCTGCTTAATGTATCCTGACAAATAAAAGAAGTAACATAAATAGGGAAGGACAAGAACAGTTCCAAAAACATTTAATTATTTTCTCTCCGGTCATTATTCAGTCTTGGGAGATCTTCTGTAACCCTCTCAGTTTGCATTTTAACTGCCTTGTGAGTAACTCTCATTCCTTCTGCCTATTTCTAGCTTTTAACCCTTTGATATTATCCAACAATGGTGTTTAAAAAAAAAAAAAGTCTTAGGTTTCTTTAGGGAACACTGCTTTCCACCCAATTTCTAAAAGCACCCATTACTCTACTGTTTAACTGAACTGCTGTGGTGTTGTATCTTTTATTATTATTATTATTTTTTTTTTTTTTTTTTAAGTATTTTAGCTGTGGCTTGGATAGGTGGGAAAGCATTTACTCTGAAATGCTCACAGCACGTCTGTAAGCAGTCTCCAAGCCTCCCGCAAGCCTTTTACCCTTCCTCCCTCCTCCTCCCTCCGTTTGCAAGAAAGGCAAACCACGTCAGAGTGTTGTTTTAATGCACTTTTGGGATCTTTCGCTGCCATAAAGCGTTGAATTTTAGTACATTTCGTCTCTGCAACTGAACTTGATGGTTACCCCTTGAACTGGGTCCCGTACGCAGCTTACAGCCTCGCTGAGCTACGCGTCCTTTGGGGGTTTTCCGCTCGACTGCTCCAAGGAGCTGTCAGTCCTGGTGCCTAAACGCATTTGAACAAACTCTGCCACGATATTTACTCGGTCTGTGTAGGGCAAACCAAAGTCTCCTGTTATCACAGAGTAATTTTGACGTAAAAGCTTGATCTAACTGCAGTCACGACCTCCTCCCCTGGCAGCTCGGTCGGGTCTCTCCCAGCCAAGGAACTTCTCTCCTATTAAAGCAAATTCAAGTTTCGGACTCCTACCTTCCACTTCCTTCCCTTGCTGCGCTACTGAAAAGCAACATCTAGGGAGAAAATGCCAAATCTTTCTCCTTTCCCTCCACCTCTGTAATAAATGAATGTTTCTGAATCACAGCAGGCCCATCGTGCTGCTCTTAAAACAAAGCAGAAGACATGTTTGTTAACAACCCCTGCAAACCTCCTGCTCACATCCTCCTAGCTGTTTTCCTGATCTAATTAGCAGTGCGGAGAATTAAACCTCAGCCTTCAAGACCAACAGCTCCCCAGGAGAGCGATCCAGCTGTAATATTATTTAGACACGAAACAGCTCCTGTCCTCAGCTAGAGTTGAGGAGGCATAAACCAGGGAAAGTTGTAATTACTGAGAGTGATTAAGAATTGCCAGTTATTGTCACAGAGCGCAGAGACAGAAGGAACATCTCCACAGCTGCAGGAGGAGCTGGTTCAGAAAAACGCCAGCCAACAGCCTTGCTAAGGCAAGGGGGGTCAGCTCAGTGCCCTGGTTAGAACAGACCCCAGCTCCCCCAAACCCACATCACGCTCCTTCGGAAGGACTGAGCCATAAGCACCGGACTAAGCAGATCCTAAACTGATCTCCCTCCAAATATTTGCTCAGTTGCCATTTAGTCTGTACGTAGCTATCACACAACACCCTTTTGACCAGCAGCTCCCCAAGCCTTGCTACTCGTCTCTTTTGAGCTTGGCTCCTTCAGCATCATTTGCCAGCTCCCAGGGCAGGCACTAGCAGAGAACAGCTATTGCTGCAGCACCTGCACGCTGTCCTTGGCTCTGCCGACCTCCACTGCAGAACACCCGTCTCCCAAAGTCATCTCCCTCAAGCTGAACCCAAGCCTAGATGGTTTTTCTTGTAGGCTGCAGACCACAGTCATCCTTCTTTCTAATAACCCCACTTAAGAGGTGTTAGGGGAGGAACCACCCAGGTGTGAGCAAATCTCAGATTTACACAGAAACATAAGGATGCACTCTACTCCTTTATTCATTTCCTAGTGCCTAACATTTGATTGCCTTTTTTGACTACTTTTGGAAACTGAGCTCACCTTGCACGCATCATAATCCCAAAATCTCACTTAAGAATGGTGGCAGTCAGCTCAGAACCCATCTTACACAGACTTGGGGTTGTTTTCCCCAATGCATCGACTCCATTTATTAACACTGAGTTTCAGCTGCCATTCGTTCTCATAACGCCCTTCTGCAATTCTGTATGGCTTGCCCTCAGTTTGGGTGCACAGAACACTGTATGGTGAACAAATGTCATCCCCTTTCTGCTCCCCCACCTTTTGAATTTTTCCCAATAAGCTCAGCAGCACAGGTCACAAAGCAGACCCCAGCAGTCCTTGGGTATCCTCACGCCATGCTAGCAGTGGGCTGAGGGCTCCTTTCTGAAATATACAGACAACACCTCTGGCAAAACTGAGCCTCCTTGGGCTTGTTTTCCCTGGAGGAGCCCTGTACTTCTCCTACATACCCTACTGGAAAGAGAGATGCTATAGCTCTTAGTGATGCACTCGGGGCTGTTTCTTCAGACTTCTCCCTTGTCCTCAGGCGAGGTTTCAGGCATGAAAATGTGTAGCAACCGTGTAATCTGACATCAACAATCCCAAACCTGTGAAATAAAATGCTCACAATCATTTGGAGGTAGGAGTGGAAGCAGACTCTGAACCTCCGGTTCCCAACTTCACTTCTGCCTCTGCAGCTGGGACCAACACTTGTGTGGACATGGTGCAGATAGTTGGGAACTGATGGATGCTGTAAAACACAGCCAGAAGGCGAGCTACCTGTTCTTCAAGCTACTCTGCAACCTGTGCCAGCAATACAGAGCTACCCTGGTATTGAGCTAACAATTCCACAAAGCTGCTGCACAATCCCAGGCAAGCTGGTGGCTTGCTTTGTCCCAGATTTCCATGCACAAATCAAGGCTAATCCTTCCAGATTTGCTCAGATTACAGCCTCCTGAGGCTGAGGAATTGCTTACACTGAATATATAGAGGGACTAGTACAACAGGTTCCCCCCTCAGGTACTGTGATAGAAACAAAAGAAAATCCCCAGCGAAGACCGGAGCCCAGACAGGGTTTATAGCCAGGGTCTGAGCGGGATCTAAACCCCAGAAAACACTGTGGGTTTGTTCACATTCAAGGGAACGCAAAAAGAAAGCATGACACCTTTGGATGTTTTTTCATAGCTTAAGTCAGAACAGATTCATAAGAGCTGGCAAAGAAAGAACATGTTTCTATTACACCCCCTTCTCCCGCTCCTCCCACTGAGAACGAGCACAATACACCCGGATTCTGGAGGATTTGCATCTTTTAGGTGACTCAGGCAGTAAATGCAATTTAATGCAGGCAACTGTAAAATGCTAAGTCCGGAGGGACAAATGTTGGACCAGTGAGCACAGCTTAAATGGAGCAGTCATGCAGCATGACGGCCACAGAAGGAATTTACGGTTCAGCACAGGAAAATACCTGCAGTCATGACGCCCTCCCCATATCTCCATGGTTTAAGTGACAGCCAGGGAGGAGAAGCACGAGCTGAGCGGGACAGCTGGCCCTGCAGCAGCTCTGCAGTCAGGCTGCCGTTGCAGCTCTCCTCCAGAAAGGGAGGGTTGCTCATGGAGGCTTTTCTTCCCCCAAGGAAGCTCCCAAGGGTGCTTGTTTGCAGACTGGAAGCACGCTGCCTGCACCAGAGAGGAACCCAGACCTGGCCACCACATTCCTTGAGTTTTAGTCCTGTTCAAAAAACACATGCCGAAACACAACACAGGAAAACTCTTCCTTCCAAAGAAAATTGTAATTCACCTGTCTGCCTCTACATAGGTCACGGTATTTAAGCCATACTCACTCCCCAGCCATTTGAGGATCAACCCAGCTGTCAGCGAGACATCCTTATGCTGAATTTTAGGATGATGAAGTTACTGGCATTAGCATTTTAAGTAAACAGCCTTGAGCACAATCAGTCTTGTGCTTCAGAGGAGGATCCTGGGCATCAGAAAATATTTCTCCGTGCAGCCTGTGCACAGGAGCATGCAAATGGGACCGGTGGATTGCTTGGTGGGTGCCCAGGGGGCTCCAGGTCCTGCTCCCTGCTACAGTCAGCAGTGAGCAGCTCTGTCTGCAGAGCAGAAAGCCCTACTGCAAACAGTTTGCCGCTTCTCAGTTGGTGACAGAGGAACAACATCAGGGGAATGGGGGATCTGTGCCCACCTTTCAGGGTTTGCCTCGCCACATTTCGTGTCCTCCATAACTCTGGCCGGCTGCAGGCTTCACCACAAATTCCCCAGGGAAGTGCCACCTGAGGCCCCATGCAGCTGGATCACCACACTCCAGCAATTTCTCTCCACAGCTCCTGGGACCACGAATAAGGCTCCCTGTGTGTTCAGAAAAGAGCCACGCTGACTGCTTACCCATCACTTCACCCGCTGAAGTGGCCCTTGAAACCAGCTTTGATGCATTCTCCTTAAAGGCTTTCCTGACACTCGAATTCTTAAGAAATCTTCAATTAATAAAAAAAACCCACCCAACAACAAAAAAGCCACTCGAAGCTGCTAATTTCCTTTATTACCTTCACTTTAATGAAAAAGGTTTGGGCTGCTCGAAAAGCTGCTTCTCCCCACCCAGCCAGGCTTCCGCAGCTTTGATTCCTTGGGGAAGCAGAGCCCCGAGGGAGCTCCCAGCCCGTGCCAGACTCCTTGCCCAGGTCGGAGTGCCCTGAGCTGGTGCTGCCACTTCCACGCATGCCCCACACCACCTGGGAGAGCACCCCAAAACCTCCCAGGTGGTAGCTGCACCGAATTACATCCTATCCAGCATCGCAGGGACGTAATGTAATGGGGAACTAGGGCAATGCCTTAGTCTTTGCATGCAAAGGGGGTGTGCCAGGGGGATCAGCAGCCCTCCCTCTGCTCTCCAGGCAGGTTCAGCAGCAACCACAGAGCCCAGACACCATGAGACCCCCACTTTGCTGGTGCAAGGGAAAGAAAGCTGCTGACATGGGCAGTCTGCCCTGAGACACCTCACAGCTCCATGTGGAAAAAGGTCTGTGCTATGGGAATCTCTGCACAATTACAGAATCAGTTAGGATGGAGAAGTCCTCTAAGATCACCAAGTCCAACCATTAACAAGGGCCAGCGATAGCCCAAGCTGCAGAAGGTCTGCCTTCCTTCCCCTCCCCTTCACACACCGTCATCTTTTTCTGATGCTTTCTCAACAGCTGGTTTGTTCTCGACAGATTGAACTCCAGGCTTCCTTTGCCACACACGCTTGGCTCCAAGCCCTATGTTTAAATCCAGGCCCTTTTAGGTGTGACATGCTGGCAAGCTGAAGCGTAACACAGTGCTGGAGAGCCCCCAGAACAGCAGCACCGCAGACCCTGCCCAGCCCAGTCTGGGACAGGACAGGCACTGCCAGAGCCTCCGTGTGAAACCAAGCAAGAACAGATTGCTCTGCTTTTTGAAAATGCACTCTCGGTTGGTTTTTATCACCTGCAACGACCATATGAGACGTAGCCTGGGAAATCATGGCTTTGAAACCGCCCTGCTACCTGGTATTAAAGGGAGGACTGGCACAAGCAAGAGCCAAACAGCCCTGGGCTCCTACACTAGCTGTTAGAAGAAATTGCAAGTTACCGATGCAACAGCAAAAATAGAGAATAGAGCAGCACAGGGGGGCGGGAATCAGGATTAGAAGCAGCGGTGTCTTCTTTTCAAAGCCCCTGTTCAGGTCAGTCCTGTTCCAGCATGGAAACTGGCTGCTGTCCAGTGACTTTCCAGCCTGACTACAGGAGGACAGTGCCACCAGTCCCTGTTCACTAACCTTTAGAAGCCAAAGTCGTTAATGCCAAGGGCAATTTTAGTCACGCTGCTTCATCCCACTCTAACCCATGAAGAAGTATCCCCTGTGGGTGTCTGGAAGACGCACGCTCATGGATGGAGCTGGAAGGCTGAAGGAAGGACGCCCAGCACAGGGCAGCTCAGCTGCAGCTCGCTGGGTGCACCGTGGGCCAGCTGGGCTGGAACAGTGGGGCAGCACCCACAGCTCAGCCCCAAAGCCGCCTTAAGGCCCCCTTCAGCAACATCCTTCACTTGCTGCCCTTTGTGCTGCTCGTACGAGAGTTTCTTCCTCTTCTTTTTCAGCTTCAGAGCTGGGAACCCCTGGCTTGCCTTCAGGCAGACCATTAGTTAATGATCACAGCAGTTCACGCCCAGAGCCCCTGGCATTTATGCAGCAATGGAGACACTTCTGTTCTGTCCTAACCCAGAAATCTTGAAGGCAGTTCCCTTAAGAGCAAAATCCTTTTCCAGGGAACCTTCCTGACTTGCTGTCGGACTTTAGACATGCACATCAGCGTAACTCCAAGCAACTGGAGTAAAAATCCAATGGTAAACAAGAAAAATTAAAATCACCAATACTACACCTGAAACTCTTGCTACATCTGATACTCTGACCTCTAGCTAGGAAACCAGCAGGGAGAGGGAGAAAACCTTAATGAGAGTTAACCCACACGGACAGCCAAGTACCACGTGGCTGCTCGCTTGCTTCCCCCCACATCCTGAGTGGGGCTGGGGAAGAAGAAAGGAAGAGTAAGAAGCCAGGAAAGCTATGGGTAGGAAGAACAACTGTTTAACAAGAAAGGAAAAGTGGAAGAAGAGAGAAAACAACCAAACCGTGCGGTTCAGGCTATTTTATCCCTCCTTCTGCATGCAGGACACTGACAGATGATATATGGCATTCTAAGGGCCAGCTCCATAGGATAAAAACTCCAAATCCCACAAAAGCATTCACATTCTCCATAGAAGGGACCTCTTGTCAAATTGCCAGTTATCTTCCCAGAATAACATTACCCCCTGACTTGCTGTTTTCTCTAGTAGCTGCAGGGAACTCTACAAGTATTGTGATAAGCAAAACTGTTTCACCTGGGCTAAATGGGCATGGTTATTGCAGCACTGCAATTTGAAGCCAAAGGACTGCTGGATCTCCAAGTGCCTTTTATTACAAAATTAGGGTTACAGCTGCCAAACGTGAACTTCGCACTTGCAAAGTGTGCGCTGCACTGTACGGATGCTATTACTGCTTCCCGTGACCTGCTGTAGGTCTCAGAAAACACTCAAGTAACACAGAAACAAAGATATGAAACAGCGACTGCAGCTTAACAAGTTGCCACGCATCAGCTGGTCTGTAACAAAAATGGTTTCCCACGTGCTGGTGGCCCTGAACAAAACCAAGGCAAACCACGGGGTGAGGAGTGCTTTGGGTAAGTGCATTTTGCCTACGTTTGCTGCTGGCTGAATCCCTGCTGGCACCAGGGCTCCTCCAGCACAAGGCTCCCCGGGAGCTCAGGGTGTGGGGGGTTATTTTAGGGGGGATGGCTTCGTGAATCACACCACTGGAAAAAACAAAGTTGACACCAACCCGCAGAACCCCAAGAGAGCTGCAGAGTGACTGTGAGAACACCAGGGCTGCCCTGGAGCAGGTCACCCACCTCTGTAGCCCCCAGAGCTCTGGGGTGGCTCTGCCCTTGCACACCCCCTTGCACAGCCCGTGTCCCACCAGAGCGTGACGAAGGTAGCACCAGAAGGGGTAAAAGGGAGCACGTGGCCGAGGGATACCTTTCGCTACGCCACCAGGAGCCGGTGCTTCCTGCACCTTATTCCCACAGGACCATTTTTAGTCAGGAGACCAGAAAGTGTTTCAGATACGACGGTGCTTGCCAGACTCGGTATTTATATCTGCACCCTCACCATCTGCTGCAGCTATTTTCATCTCCAGGCAATCATAACTTAAAGCGGCTCTACAGCTATTGCCCCCTCCTGACATCTCCAATCAAGGTTCCTCTGCTCTTACACACCAGCCCTCCTAGGGGAGCGTTAGCCCAGCTCCAGGACTTACCTGACTCACCCAGGAGCTCTCTGAGAGCCCGAAGCCAAAGGAGGAGCTGGCGGAGCCCCGAGGACGGGCCAGCAGCTTTGTCCTTACCTTGGGCTCCAGCAGCAGGCTTCAGCTCCTCGCTGTGCTGCAGCACAAGCAGGTCACGCAGCCAGATTTAACCCCCGGCTTCCCTAGAGAGGGAGATGCCACGCAGGGGTGTTGGAAGCCCACCTCTGGAGCAGAGCCCTGGGTTAGAGCTGCCTCCCCTCCTGCAGTGCAGGTCCTGCCTCCCCCAGCAAACGCACCCCGCTGGGGACTGCCAGCACCCGAAGCCACCCCACTGCCATTTGCTGCCAATCTCCGAAGCAAAGGAGAAAACCTCTTCCCCTCGAGTTTCCAGAAAGAGCTTTGGCTGCTGATTTCTCACTGTTCACATGGTCTTAGCCAGCATTTATTATTATGTACAGCTCAGCTTCTCAAGGTGAGTTTAATTTACCTGCAGATCGTGGTACAGAGCCCACACTTCCAGATTTATAGCTCAAACGGTGCCTTTTTGCATTGCGTGATTATCTGACTGGAGCATGCTGCTGTGATGGATGAACCTCAAACGCTTTGGTGGTTCAATTGAATAAGAGAATCACCAAAAAATCCCATTTTTTCTGACTTCTATGCAATCGCCCAAAACCACAGAAGTCTACAAATCTTGGCTACAAATATCAGATGCAAGTATGATTTACTTAAATACTCTAAGTCAGCTGGTGAAGAAAGTATTTTTCTCTTCAACAGCAGATAGAAAAGCCTAGTCCTCTAACACAGGTAGCGCGAACAACCCTCATAGCAGGGAACAGAGCCATGCTATTAAACTTCTCATATTTGCCTATTTCCTACATTTCTGCAGGATTCAGGAGACTGCATCGGTTCAATATGAGCATTTTTTTTCAGAGAATGGAAAGAGAAAATGCAAACTAATTCCTTATTTCACCAGCAGCGATGTTATTTAAGTTCTCCCACTCATTCTCACTGCATGATTTCTATCCCATAAGTCACACAAGATGCAGCCATTGGAATCCTGCTTGTATTAGAACTGAATTTAGTAACAATTATTGTAATTGTGTTATATTGAACTGAACTGTTCTAAAATTATCTCTGTTCAACTATGTCAGTGCCTGTATCATGAGCTGATGGGCTCTTGTAATGCTGGCAGGGTTCGGAACCAGCCTTCCAAGGGCAGAGACTTTAGTCGAGGAGTTTTGGCGAGAGAAATTCAGAACAGCACAGCTCCCGTCCCTTGACCACGTTGCTCCTCAGCCCAGAGCCCTCCCCAGGGGGTTTCATCTGCTGGGTGAGAGCGGCGGTGCCCCCGGGAAGCTGGCAGGGTGGGAAAGGAAAGCTGGCTGGAGGGCCAGCACTGCCAGCACTGCGCTGCATGGCCAGGAGCTGCAGCATCCCTCCCCTCTGCCCCTGCTCTCTCCCCACCCAAATCCCAATCTCCTGCAGACTGTGACTCCCCTGGGGCTGTGCTCACTGAAGGGACTGGACGTGCAACCACCCTGTCCAGAAGGTTTGCTTTGGCCCTTTGCAAATCTGTGATCTGCAAAGTATGATCCATCTCCAGCTACCGCTGATAACTCTCATTACAGTGTTTATATAGCAGCACAGGTCTTTGGAGCGTTTTCCCCTTAATTCATTTTCTCTAAGTATGACTACTGTGGTGATATATATATACACACACTTATAAGAGTACATTTTTATGCACCATTTCAGATAAACAGGCGTAATTAACAGAACAAAGCCCACGTTTTAAAATCTTGTGTAGTGTTCTGTTAAGAAAGCCATCCAGTGCAGGTCCTGTGTGTTTCTTGATTGGAGAGCTGTCTGGCTGTTCTTCTGCAGTTAAAGCTAAGTGGTTTCTATAATTTTCTGTTATCTGAAGGAGGAGGATGAAATCAAATATGAGATTAGAGTCGGTATTGCAAACACTGACACACACTGCCAGTCACAGCGATGGATGCGCTGTCGTTACAAAATGCCTCCTCTGTGTCTCCAAAGTGTCGCTGCCTTCCCCTGTAGCATCTCCAAACACACATCAGAGCAGGCACAGAAGTGTTACAGGGAAGAGGTTCAGGGAGCTGAAGGCAGAGACTGAGGAATTTCAAGACAGCTGTGATGTATAAGGGGAAAAAATAAAGTTATTCTCATCTTTCTTAAGCTTTACCATCCAGAGGACAAATTTCTACACAAGCTAGTCCTTAGAACAGACCTGCTAGAGATTTC
The DNA here is from genome assembly GCF_009769625.2 of Cygnus olor. Taxonomy (NCBI): domain Eukaryota; kingdom Metazoa; phylum Chordata; class Aves; order Anseriformes; family Anatidae; genus Cygnus; species Cygnus olor. The sequence goes on from NC_049191.1 coordinate 5,295,312, forward strand.
AAAGCATTCTCAAAAAATCAGAAAAGGGCAAGAAAAAATCAGAACCGCCAAGCAGGCAGCAACAGAAGCTTTCTGTTCAGGTTGCAGATGGGGAAGAAGCTCCGGAGGAATTCAGCTGGAGGGACAAAGCGCCCTTGGAGATTCCTCCAAGCAGGAGTTTTCTCATCTACACTTGAGAAATGGGAGCTCTTCTGGAAAGTCAGTGTTCAGCTGCATCCTGCGGTACTTCAGAGCTGGCCAGATGCTGGTTAGCTGGTATCCAGTTATCTGTGCTAGACAGAAACATCTCACAACGCATCTGCTTCAATGTCACCTGGCAGCCTCACAACAGCACTCTCAGACTACATCTTGAATTAATGATTTGTGGCAGGTTTTTATCTACTAGTAGATCCATACAGCAGAAATTGAAGTTTTTATGTGTTTTAATTTTCATCTTTCTTTATAGAAGGGACAAAACAATAATGAAATATTGGAAAAATAATTTAAAAATATAGAAGCTGCTCTCAAAACTTAGCAGATGCTTTAAGAGTTAAAAGAAGTTGCTGTTGCACTCAACGGATGGAGTAGAATACAGTCTGCCTGATTTTCACATCGCATCTATAATTTTGCTCAGCGTGATCCAAACAAAGGTAAAAATAAGGCCCTAAATAATTATTTTCCATGACTTCCCTGTAGCCAAAATCTAGGGAACAGGAGCCAGTTCTGATGCCCTCCGGCCAGGCAGCGCCTGCAGACACAGCTTCCCCCTGGGGACTGCAACCCTCACACGCTGGCGTCGGATGGGCCACGGCCCCATCAGTGGTGTCTCTCCAAAACAGACCATTTCAGGGACTCACCCAGGAAAAGGTGGCAGGAGTAACAGGTAGGGGAGCTGTGGATAAACAACAACCACAACCAGCTTCTGCCTGCTTTGTAATAGCTGGCGGTGGCCTTTAAAGCATCAGCTAGGAGAGCCCTGTGATTATGTGCAAGTCTTAGTTCATCTAAGAAATCCAATTTCTAGTTCCTGTGGCTATAAAAAGAAGTTGGAGGGAATCTAAATACATCTTAAAGAAAAGAAAAAAAATAAAGACAATGACAAGCACTTGATTACAAAGCAGGGGGTGTTTCACAAATGAAAGCTAAGAATGTATTTTGGAAGGTTTGTTAGGGAGAGTTTTTGCTGCGTAGTTGGTAAACAACCACGAGCTTGCTATAGTGTGCTTAGGAGAGGAATTTACTACAGAGCAAGCACTCTTGTAGGGACAGGGTATTCACTTTAATAAGATTCTCTCCTTGTGGCATCCTCTGGGACATCATCCTTCTGTCTGATGAAGCACTTAAATGCTCAAGTTTTGCTTAAGGTTAGAGCTTCTCTAGATAATTCTAATTTGAGAAAGGGAGGAAAAAAAGACATAAAGGAAATCACAACATGGCTTTGTAAGCACTGGTCCATGGTTTAATGCAATATACTCAGAAGAGGGTTGTACCTTATCTCCTCAGATTACACAAAGCAAAGAAGTGCCTGAGGATCTTTCTACCCAATCCCTTTTAAAAAAATGTTTAAAATTACCGTTTTGTATAGTGTCTTAGGTTCCCCACCTTCTCCTTTGCTATTGCACACTCTGTCACTTCATCTGTGCCTCGAGGAAAGCACTGCCTGTAGTAAACCAGCACTACGGTCTCTCCATCCTGACTATAGCTAATATGGATGTACTCACGCAAGCCATGAACCTGCTTGTTTTGGTAAAGACGCACTGCAAGGCTGCAGCATCGCAAAATTCAGCCAAACTCCTGAGTTACCCCGAGAACCTGAGGGATCAGTGGGTGACTAGTACATGCCAAGCTTCGCGTTGCCTTGCCCACTGCCTGCATGCAGGCTGACGAACCTTGGCTGTAGTCGTGGTCCTCATTGACAGCATGTGGCAGCCCACAAGCACTTGGTGCTGGGCATCCCAAAGCCTGGCATAAGAGCCAGAACCACAAGAAGGTTGGATAAGGAACGTTCTAAGTTTGGCTGAAGCCCTGAGGGACAAAAAAAAACAGTGTGGTGTTTGAAGGAAGAGAATCTAGCAGGCTGTTTTTTCTTGAATCTGTCCTTGATTGAGTTTGACCGCAGGGATGTGCTCTTCACTCAGTACCTCGCAGGTAGCAATGTGTTTGGAAAGGTTGCCTGCTTCTCCACAATTGCTCCTGGCTTTATGCTTCCCTTGGAGAAGCACCAGGGCTGGGAGAGGAGTATTTTCTCTGAGCAAAGCCCTGACGACTCCAAAGCTGTAGGTGCCGTTTTATAGATTCTTCTCAGAATGAGGCCGTGTTATCTGGAAGACAATCGTGCTCACGCTTCCCTGCCTCCAGAGCTCTGCTGCTTCCGTGCGAGTCTTTATTTCTTTGCCCTAAAGCTGCAAAGAACTTTCTCAAAGCACCGACATGCTGACAGTCCCCTCGCAACCCAGGTAAGTGGATATTCAATAAAAATTGTGCTGAGCACACTTTGCACTAGAAACAACAAATTACTCATCTCTTGACCATGATTGAATTGTGGTGATTCCACAGGATGTGGTGTAACAACTGGCATTGCTTAGATACAAGGTACATTTTAAAGCTATTTCATACTTTTCTGTTTGATCATTTGTATTTATTTCATGTCTGTTATACTTTTTATTTTGTTCATTCACCTTTGTACTACACTCATTTTAATAAGCATTAAAAAGGTTGATACTGGAAATCCAACACACAACTGAAGAATCTGTGTCAAAATGGACAGTTGGTTTTGATGCTCTGGGTAATTTTTTATCAAGTACATGTATTCAGGATATCTGGAATTTCTGAACTATTTCTTTTTGAATACTTACCCCTAATTCCTTTCCTGTGTGTCTGTGGTTCATTGTTAAACAACTTCCAAACTGTATGAAAGCAGAAAAGGAGAGAGAAAGCTTCTCTGATCAACCACAGACAACAGGAAGGGCTTAGTGGAAAGAGGTCTGAACTTGCCGGACTCTGTACAATACGGCTTGAAAGAAATCTATGAAGCAAGCAGCCCTGCTGTTTTTCTGGATGTCAAACACAGCGGCTGAAAGAGGGAACGTGTGGAGGTCAGATCATGCCTCTCCCAGCAGACCCCCGGTACTGGGAGGTCCGCGAGCCTGCTCGCCCAGCCACACAAATGACTCGGCTCTCTGTACCTACCACAGAACTTCTGACAGGTCTGGCAAATTCATGACCCCAAGATTTCAAGCCTTTTGACAGCCAGCAGACTGGCAGCATGGGAATTAGCTTGCAGCGATACTAGCCATGGCAGAAAAGGGTCCCCTAGGAAATGGCGTCTGCTGGATTTCGGCCCCCATCGCTGTCAGCAGAGGGATTCTGTACGCTCCACCCTGAACGTATATGTTTCATTGCTCAACAACTTCCAAAATGCATGGACATAGGGAAAAAAAGGAGATAAAGGCGCATTGATTAATCGTGAGGAACAGGGAGAGAAAAACCTAATCAAGATTTAGGGGAAACAAAAGTCTCTGTGGCAGTACACAACTCATTCCACTGTCATGTCAGACACACTCTTAACCTGTCCTCTGAAGAGATGCACAGCTATCAGAGATAACCCGCAGAAATCATTACTGATTACTAGCACCATGAAACTCAAGGACTTCCTCCCAACTCACTTGTTTCTTCTTTGACAGGAGCAAAAGATCAAAAATGAAAGACGTTGTTTCTTAATAGTCTTGAAAGCCAAGCAAGGCTATTAGGATATAAATATACGATCTTCTTTTGCAAAGAAGCATGAAAGAAATTGCTATGGAGGGAAGCAGAAGCGGTATCTAGAGATATCCATCAAATGAGGGATGCAGAACCAGACAAAAGTATCTCAAACAATAGAGATCTCCAGCCTGAGGACACGGATCTGTTTGCTGAGAACAAAGTGCTGTAGGCTGTTTACCCCAACAAGGACAGCTGCATCTTTGGCAATCTGTTTGAGCAAGGGATCATATTCACAACAGTGGTTAGGCGCTCACCTTGCCCTGCTGTTTCTCCAGAGGGTTTTCTCTCTTCCCAGATGGCTTCATCAATCAAGTGATTCTGCAAAGCTACTCAAAACCCCATGTAAACCACGGGTGTTAGGGCCTGTGCAGAAAAGCAATCCTCAGATTGGACTGGTGAAGTGCTATGGGTGATGGCACAGGGAGAAAACGAATGCCAGTCAGCAATCCTGAAGGACACCAGAGGCCACTTCAGGCCTGGCTGCAGAACGCAGTGCAGAGCAGAGCTACTGCTCTCCACAGGAGAGACCGGGAGAGAAAAACTAAATAAAACAAAGATCTGCCCACCCAGCTTTATCACTGCCGACTCTGGTAAGAGGATTAGACACAGAAAAAATAAGTATGAGAATGAGTGCTCAGGCTGTTCCTAACACACTGTGTTTTATTGAATCCGTGATTGTTGCAAGAAGGTGTTTTCTACTGGGGCACCAACAGGCTTCTGCAAGCCAAATGAAGGCCGTGGCTTCCTGGGCCTGCAGAGCCATTTACCTATCTGTACAATTTACTCATCTATACAGCAGGTAGCTTCATTCAAATAAATCTGCCACTGCCCAGAAGCTGGAAGGTGGAGAAGTCTGCAGCTTTCTCCACTCTCAGGGCTGCAGGCAGGCCTGACAGCCTCGGCGCTGAGGTGGGCCAAGGCCTAGCTTCTAGGAGCTGCTGACTACGCAGCGAAATATTGTGAGATTACCGTAGGAAAGGATGGGAGGGAAGGCACAACAAGAGCTGCGTGTGCACCTTTTGTTACTGCTGTTGTTAATCAGAACCCAAGTAAATTATTTCTTCCATCTGTGACTCCCACAAATAAGATCTCCTCGCTGCTTTTTTCTTAACTGCTCTGTTCATCAAATCCCTTTGTTTTGCATGTCACGCTGGCCATTTATGACGGAGTAAAATGGATTTGCCTTCTGGCAATAATTTTTTTCATTTGATTTGGGTTTTAAATGCATTGAACACAGAAACTTCTGAAACTTCACGATGCCTGAATGCTTAGAGAACTCATTAAACATTTAGTGCATGAAGGGGAAAAGAAAAAGCAAACAAACCAACAAGCAAAACCCCAGATGAAGTATAAAACAGGGGAAACAGAGTGCAAGGCAAACTTTATTCGGGGGCAGATTTCCTCCTCTGCTCAAGGATGAAGGAACATGTGCTCCTCCATATTCAGCGGTTGCTGGGACCTGGCAAGCTATGTTACCACTCAGGGCTGTTTTAAATTGCTACCCTGACACAAAGGCATCTGCGGTGATCTGAAAGCAGATGGAATAAAATGAATACAGAATATCCCCCTGTTTCAAAGAGCCTCTGTCTTCCTCGGGCATGCCACTGCCTCTGCCTCAGGGCAGGACCCGTGTGCATCTGTCTGCACGGTATTGGTGCCCGAAGTATTTGGCTGCCCAAAACTCAGGCTGAGCAGCAGTGACTGCTTGGGATGGGACAGCAAGGCCTGGGCCATCCTGGTGCCTGCACGGCTGTGCCTGGGCTGGGGCAGCTGCAGCACCCAGTCCCCAGCAGCTGCACAAGGGTGCAAGTGGAGAGTCAAAGCCCCACGGCAATTCATGGAAAACACATTGGTAGCACTTGGGAGACAGAGAGAATGATTTCATTAGTTGATAGCTGTGTGCAAAGTTTACCGGGAGCATGTAAATACACGATTTTTCTAGAGGGCCTGCATTATTCCTAGGACTCTCCAGGAGTTCAGCAGAACTCAGCACTGCTGCTTAAACCCTGATTTCTGCCATGTCCCTGACTTCAAGGCAGCTGGGCTGTGGCCACTGTGTACCTGTGCAGTACTGGAAGTGGCTACAGCAGAGAAGAAGGAGTACGAGCCAGGGGGACAGGTCCCCCTCCATTTGTGCACAGCTACAGGTTTAGCTGCAGCACTGACCGCTGCAGCCAGCGGCTTTGCTCCAAAACAGTTGTTGCTGGCTTCTCTGATCACATAATAGCAATGCCTGTCAAGGAGACATAATTGTTCAAGTCATGGCTCTGGATGTTTTTGACTGCCTTTTCTTTACTAATGGGAGCTGCAAGCACCAAATGGACAGAAGCATTCAGAGGACTACTGACAACGAGTCTCTCAGTTTCATCCAAAGTTTAAAATCCTTGCAAATGGCTGTGTGGGGGAGAAACCACATATTGTGCTACCCAGGCTTCTCTCCTAGGTTCACTATGGAGTTAATCTGGCTGAACCTCATGATGTGGGAAGCTGCCCCCTTGCTCTCGCACAGGGCAGCAGCTCAGCATGGGACAGAAGTGGTTTTCTTCCACATCTGGGCCCTTCTCATTCGCCTTACAATGAGATTTTTTCCCTGGCCCCAGCCCCAGTTCAGGATGCTGGAAACTCCTCGATTATATATGTAGTCCCGCAGTTATTCTGCAGCTGTAAGAATTCCTGATCTGCAAGAGGGATACTGGGTTTGAAAACTCCTACTGGTATTTACTGGAGCTATGGCAAAGACAAAGCCAAACACCTGTGCTGAAGGGCCTGATCCTGCAAACCTGTGCTACTTGACCACTGCTGGAGTCCCGACTTCAGCAGAAGGGAGCTCAGTACCAAGGAATTCTAAAATAGCTTCAAGTCACATCTGCAGCTTTCTGAACACTTTATTAACAACACATGGATACAATTTCTTGCATAATTCAAATCTGCCTGAAGGTACTCACACCATTTGTCGACAGCACCAACAAACCCACTGAATGCTGCCGGGAAGGTTGATCTAATCCTATATTTGTACAGCCGTTGCCCAAAGGGGCCTGCAGGAAAATGCACAAAGGATGGGCATAGCACCATTTATCTCCAGGCACCTACAAGGTCACCGTCTATACCCCAGTGAGCTGCATTTTCTGTTCCATTAGGCAGTAGACAGGCCCAGCTCTGTGGAAGGCCCATCAGCCACTCGCCCAGGTGATGTACGCTATGGGATGTCTGTATTCCAGTAGGAGGCTGGGGAGCAGGGGGGACATTGACAGCTAATCTGATGAATCCCTGTAGCCATCATCTGTGGACACACCATGCAGTGGGGCATCCTCCTGAGGTCTTGGATACCGAGGACAACTGAGGTTCTACCCCCGGATCCTCACTACTACGAACACTCTTGGTTAAGCTCGCAGTGTGGATGTACTAAATTAAATCCAGCATTCAAATTACCTGTTAGGTATGAAGCAATCTGAGTGTATAATGATAAAGTCAACGCAGAGCAAGATTTCAGGGATGCAATCTTCAGTGAGGGATTTAACCCGGTGATTTTGAATGTAACTCCCTGTATTTGCAAGGGTTGAAATAATTTCATAGCATCTTGAATGGCAGGTTATGGGTCATCATCCATCAAAATCATGGGTAAGCAATGAACAAGGTTGAGGATGGGTGATTTAATAACAAACAAACAGATAAAGTACCTAGTTCTTATGGAGCATGGATATTATTTCATTTTCTATTTACTGTCAGGATCTCCATGATAAATAGTCCTTCATAACTTTGATTTTCACAAGCTAGAGTTATTAAACTTAATTGCATTTCCCCCCATGTTTTATTAGGGCAGGGATGAATTTTCATGATTCACCCAACATTTGTAATTTGCTATAATCTCATTGTTTTCTTTGTCTCAGAAGCTATAATATTAACCTAGGTCAATAATTCTGTCAAGCAGGAGTGATGATACTTGAAATAGAGAATTTAAAGCATGGAAACTCTATCTTATCTCAAAGATACAAAAATGAAAATCTTGAATAATCACTGGATAAATATGTTGAGAGCAGCTGGGGTCTGTACAGCCAGGGAATATTTACCTGTTACATACTTACAAGTATGCTTACATGGTGCAAAGTCACCTTCCATTAGCTGTTGGCTTGGATATGACTTGATATTATGAGCATTTTTTCCTCCCCACTCTGGTTCCCATACAACATTGTGCTGCATTGTCTTAAGAAGTATCCTGAAATATCATCAGCTCTTAGAAGAATTTCAGGGCACATCTGCAACCCAGAGAAAACTCAGGTAATTGTGTCCTGAGACTCGGTACATGGATTCAGACATCACAAGTCCTAGAAGCTTTGTCACGTTACATCTTTTGTTCGGAACTGCCATGTTTTATACAGCCATGTCTTTCTAGAGACTGGGTGTCCTGGACAGAGAATATCATCATGTGCACCCGTGCACCCCAGGAAATCCAACCAGAAAGCCTCAACTTAAAAGCAAAGGAACACGAGGCACTTTTATTGCAGTGTCATGCATCACCAAACTCAAATGTTCCACCTAGAGTGGAAAGAAGACACTTTCCAGATCTCATGTTGATCCTCATTTTCTTTTAAAGAATGCATTTTCAAAAAAGCCTTCAGAGTAATCCTACATATTACTATTGCCAAAGTTAGATCTCAGTCTCCTGAGATTCATTACACTTAAATCAGCTGCCAGAAGGACCTGAGTCTCAGAGCAGATGAAAGAGGGATATCAGCAAGCCCACAGCTCCCTCCCTGTGCTGTGAAGAGCTATAATGTATTCTAAGGAAACTGTATCCTCGGGTCTCGAATTACACAGATCTGTATAACGAATAAACCGTTCATTTCCTATTGTGTTAACGGGACTGTAATCTCTAGAAATCCAAAATTACCTGGAAAATAATATAATACTCAACAGTAGCGTAACAGCAAACTATCCCCCAAAGCACAGAGTTCAGCTCATAACATAGTTTCAAGTGCCCTCTTCTGTGGGAAAAAAGTTCTTCCAGTCCTCTAGTAATTGTTTAAAATGAGCCTTTTAAAGCTCTGAAATGCCAAACCATGAGATAAGAATATGCACCGTCTTAAGCACTGCGGGTCACATTATCAAGCTCTTCTCTGCAATCACAAGAAATAGATATTGAAAAAAATCACCCCTGAACAAATGCACATATATTCCTTGTCCTCACTCCTTTTCTTCTCCTTCCTCGCAGTTCATTCTGCCTTTACAAGCCCATAGAGCAGCACAATGCCATCTCTCTCACACGGCCAAGGAGCTTGGGTTGGTCAGGTCCCCAGGGACAATGTCCCACCCATCTGATCCACGACAGACTATGGTTGTACTCGCGTTCACCGTGTTTGCTGCTCTTTCATTTGCTCTCCACCTGTCCCCACCATTGCAATGTTTTCCATACAGTCAGCCTCATACCTCGATTCACATCCTGTTCTCTTTTTAATCTCTTTGGGCATCAGGGGGAAAAAAATCAATCCACTTTATACATGCCGCTTTTGCAGAACTTTCATCTCCTCTGCCTCCAGCCTCTGATGTCTGTTCCTTTTACTGCATCTGCCTCCAGTCTGTACTGTTAATACATGAGTTTGATATATATTTTTACACTGATACCAGACAAGGGTTTGGGTTTTCTTTAAATTAAGTTTAATTTCATCAATCACCAAGCACTGAGCAAGAAAAAGCGCTGCCAGAGCTTACCCATCGTACTAGGACGGCTCAGACGCTGCAGTTTTTACACCTACGAGTAAAGGAGCAATCCAATAAGCAGCACATCCATCCGCCTTCTCCTTCCCAACCCGAATGGCCATCTACAGCCACGCTACTTGGGGGCCACCCACGAAACACCCTTCAGCTCTCACCATTAACATTTTCAACAGCCATGGCCCCAGGGGCCTTCTCCAGGGGTGTGGGACAGCTCTGGACACGAACCATTTGATGAGTGGGGGCTCTGAAGTGCTGAGCCGGGCTCTGCACCATTGGCTCCTGTCCCCAGGCTAGAATAACACATCAGGAAGAGCCTTTTGGATTTGGATGACGTTTGTTGCAAGGGACACAAAAACTGGGGAGGCTCCATGAGAGAAACTGTGAAGTGTGAATCCTCCTTGTCCAGCACAGCCTCGCTGCAGTCTCCTTGGGGTTTTCACTGCTCAGAGAAGGGAAGCGAGGCAGCAGACGCAGCTTCCTTCACCTGACAGACGTGCTTCAGCTGGAACATTTCAACACCGGACCCCTTCTGGAGGCAGAGTCCCCTTAATGAAAATCTCTCTGTGAATGAAAAGCCATGGTCCCTTTTGCAGCTGTTTCCTGAGTTCCTGTTCCTCGACACCCTGAGGATAACAGCCAGATAGGTGCCCTCCTCACAGACCTGCAGGGCAGTCTGCTTAGTCCCTGCCATGCCGGATAGACCATTCTGGATCCCGTAACCTTGTTTGAGCAGATGAGACACCAGCTGAGTGTCTTGCCCCATCTCTCCACCAAGTCATCGTGTGCTCTGTCAGAACCTTGCCAGCTATGGTAACAGGGAGCAGGCTGGAGCCCAGGAATACTTTTGCTCCTCTGGGAGAACGTGGATGCTTGCGAAGTCTTCTTATGGAGACACCCTACCTTGAGAGACAATGTGATTTAAAAGGTAGGAAGTGTGAAAATCACTTCCATTTAGGTATCTGTAGCGTCAGAGAATCACGGAATGGCTCAGGTTGGAAGGGACCTTACAGCCCATCTGGTTCCAGCCCCCTGCCATGGGCAGGGACACCTCCCAGCAGACCAGGTGCCCAAAGCTCCATCCCGCCTGGCCTTGGACACTTCCACAACTATGTCAAGCTAATATGTCTCCTATCATGAAACCAGCATCTAACAGTAGATATTTCTGGAAGTCATGTGATCTGAAAATTTCTGTTTTCACACAGAAATAAACAGTGATGAGGTTTCCGGATCTTCAGATAGCAGAGAAAAGAAGCCGAAAGGCTGACTTAGAAACAGCCTTGTAACCACAGAGGTAAATGAAGAAATCTAAATATTTGTTTAAGAATCCCATGACTTTTAGTCTCTTTATTTTTTGAGCAAGGCCTGGCTGATGAATTTTGATTGCTTGAAACTGAAATCACTGCTGTGTGCCATCCTCATGGCTCAAGAAAGCTCCATAGTAAACATCAAAAAATTCTACTTTTCCTGTAAAACATCCACATATTCCCAGAGTGGTAAAAAAATAGCTTATATATAAATAAGCTGGTCAGCTGTACTTAAAATATTCAAAGTAATTCTCTTCTTAGCACTTCTCTAAGTTACAAAGCGAGGATCGCTGGCTGCTCTTTCCTGACATCCTTGAATTTCAAATAAAAAGACTCCGTAAGGCTGCCTGCTTTCTCTTCTGCATTCTATTAAAAATGCCTTTACAAATTATTTAAGGCAAGTTGTCTTCATGGTTTTCAGTTCACTACAGATGAGAAACAAAGCTGGAGAGCACCCCACTGATAGTATTATAAATGCCGTGCAGGTTCTTTTTTTCAATCCCAAACTTTACTTCACTGCTGGCATTAATGGAGGCAACTCCTGATTTTACATCAGCTTAAGTGAAACCAACATCAGAGCCACAAATATTTGATTTTTTAAATAACCAAAAAGACTAAAACACTAGAGAGAAATTAATTAATTAGTGACATTTCCGATAAAATAGCTGGGCTATCAAGTTTTCTTCCCATAGCTGTTTGAAGAAAGGAAACTCTTTTAACCACCAGGGTGTAAGAAAAATGTTGCCAACACAGCTCTGAATATAAAAACTGAGACATGTAGCCTATAAAAACAAACAACCAAAACCCATAAAGGTAATTCAGACAAGCCAGGTGACAATCAGAAGATGGAGGCGAACTTTATTTGCCAAGGAGGGCTGTGTTTGAATGACATGGGCACACAGATTTATGCTAAACTACCCCACAAAGGTTTGCTCCAAAACATGAAACTTGGGACAAACATAGGCAAATGAGCCTATTTAGATCTGTTGGCTAATTCAAGCTTATTATCAATTAGTCGCACATCGATGGTGATTATAGTGTGATTAGACTGTCCTTGGAAAACCAGCTCTGCAAATTCCCAACTCCTCTATGTAATTTCTAGCACCCAGGCCAGGATGCCACCAGCTTCCTCTGCAGTCTTGGACATTACAATCTTCAGGAACAGTCTGGAAAATAAATCAGCATTTGCAGCGTCTCAAATCTATGTTGTCCCTGTCCCCAACACTCACTGGTAAAGAGCTCCATGTGCACGATCAAAGGTTTCTCTAGCACAGTCCCATGTTTGGGTTTTTGCTGCCAACAGCTGCAGAACCGACTCAACGACCCAGCACCGGCTGGTCGGTCAGCAAGGGTTTGCCTCCATCGGGAGCTGGAACTTTGGGACTGTCCACACTTGGGTGCCCCCATCCAAGGAGCGATGTGCAGGCACCGGAGCCAAAATCTGAGCCCAGGCCCTGCTCCTTTGCCTCAGCAGCACAGTGGCACCAGAGTCCTCCTGCCTGCTCCTCGCTCTGGGGTAGCACCAGGCAGCCAGGAGGCGCGGGGCACTGCAGGCATCCCTGCCCTCCCTGGTGCTCCTCCTGCACTGTTCTCAGGAGGAAATGCAAAGCTGGGGTCAGCAGGAGGTCTCCACTACTGTTTCACTAAGTTGCAGCAAGAAAGAGAAAAGTGTCAGAGCGTAAACAAGTTCGTGTGACTTTTTACAAGCAAAAGTGCTCTTTTCTCATTTATTAAAACCGTTGAAGAATTCAAGAAATTATTCACCCAGCTCCAGTCCCTGGGCCCTTGGGGACCCCACAGCTGTCCCAGGCTCTCTGCTCCAGCATGGCAGGGCTGGCAGCTCCCCGGGCTTCAAAGCAAAGCTCAAAATCAGCTAGATGGTGGCTTACATGAAAGGAGAATTGTACAGAGATTAAAGCCTGGCTTTCATAAAGAGTGTTGGAATTGCAAGAGAAGACAGTATTTTTTTCCGATAGCATCAATTGAAAAAAGAAACCAATCCACCGTTTTCTTTTTCATGAAACAGGAGAATTGACTGTTTGTTTTAAGGACACTTCATTGTTTGTTTTCTAGGTTGTTTTTTTTTTTTTTTTTTGGCTGGAAGTTAGAAAAAAAAGTAAATCTCAACCTTTCAGTAAACGTTGAGCAGCCTGAACAAAAATAAAATCAGATATTTTCTTTCCGCTAATAAACACCTCCTTAAATGTTAAATGTTTTGACGGAGACTTCTCAGCCAGCTCTACCCTCAGCCCTCCTGTAATCGCTTGAGTTACCTGGGAATCAAAATCAATTCCTATTAGAGAGAAAAAAAAAGAGAGAGACTGAAGAAACTGCACACAACTCCCAGCTGTGTGACATCTCTGCCACTCTGCGTGGTGACACAGCCCCCCTGGAAGGTACCGGACACTTCTCGTGCACGCCTGCTGAAGGCATGGGAGCAGCTTGGCGGTGACCTCCTGCTGCAGGAGGGTCCCTCGGGGACCCCACATTCACTCCCTGCCTCTGTCCCCGCTCAGGTGACAGCCACAGGATGGACAGAGCCTCGCCACGGCCTCACCACAGCCTCCAGCACCCAGCGGGCGATGCTTGGAGCGGAGGTTAGGCAGGCTGCACGTTAGGGCAGCACTGGCCGTAAAGTCACCCAGCCCTTTTAGCAGCCTAACCGCAGGGCTGGACTCCAGTGGTCACACATTACACAGGCTAGATCTGCACAGAGGGAAGACAAACAACCTTTTTATGAGTTTTAAATTTACTGGCCGTTAATTTCATGGGACAATGGGATGGAGTAAAACACCGGGAGGCTTCAGTTTTTGTCATGCTCTTCACAGCCACAAACCTAACAAGTCCTATGTACCTCTCTTATCTCCTTCACTTACTCCTCTCATGGTCCATCCCTCTCTGAATCTTGTCCCATAAAGGGTGAGACTGAGAAATCCTGCCTTTCACCGAGGTTGGAAAAGTTCAGCCAAAACTCCCTTTTTAAATTGAATTTTCTCTCTACGAAATGAAATGGAATCTTTCACCAAATCTGTCTGCTTTCCACATTAAATATATATATATATATATAAAGTTTCTTTTGAACAGCCAAACATCAGAAAGGGAATTATCTGTCCTTTTCCAACTCACCACCATATTTTGATCCTCATTTTTTTTTGCTGAAGTTGAAAATGCCAGGGAGCCCCTCTGCCATTCAGTCTCCCAGAAGAGCGGGGGCAGCAGACAGCCGCCCCCTCCTGCAGGACAGCCCCGGAGTGGCAGTGCCCGAACGCCACCAGCCCAGCCGAGCAAAGGCAGAGATGAGCCCTGCAGGGGCTGCAAGTGGCAGCGGGGCCAGGGTTAGGGCCCCTGGAGAACGTACCCTGGAACCTCTAAGCCTACACCATTTACATGCGACTTCCAGCACTGCAGATGCACGCGCTATCCAACCAAGTGCCTTCTTATGCCATCTTTGTTCATAACCTGCCAAGAACCAAATGAAAGCCCCTATTTCTGGGAGCCCCACCAGCCCTAGGAGAGGCACTTCTCAGCCCCAAGGGTCGCGCACGACCAACACCATGCACAGGGTGCAGTGACCATGCGATCAAAGCCAAGCGCCTCGCTTCCTCAAACGCTGCGTCCGACTAGGTCCCCCAGCTTAACCCTGCTTTTGAGCAGCTGCTGTAAATGAAACTTCTCTATCCTGTTTTAAAACTTGCAGATTCCGACTACTAGCATTTCTGCTGGGTTCTTCTCCTCCTGCCTCTTACCCATCACCCCTCTCCAGCCAGGATGGGCGATAAACCTGCAGAACCCACGGGGTGACAGATGGAGCTAACACCAGGAGCCCTAACGAGCCACATAAACCAGATTGAACAGCAAAGTCCGTTTGCTGGCTGGGGACCCCAGATATCCAAGCCAACCATTTCTGCCCATCTTTGTCCATTCCTTTCCATTTGCTTTATTAAACAAGTGGCAGAACTGGCCCCAGCCGCTGCCTGCTGCCTTTGCCCGCCTGTGATCCCAGCAGCTCCTGGAGCAGGCACAAGAGGCAGGTAGCAGGCAGCTTGTACAGACACCTGAGCAGCAAAAATCAGAGAGGAGAGCAGAGCACTGCCACCAGAGCAGGTCACTATGCACGGGCGTAAGGTTTGGCTTCTGCTTTAGTATCTATTTATTCAGTCCGGACCAATGGCCCATGGCTTGGCCCTCACTACCAGGTGATCTGTTCTTCCATGAAGCACTTCACTTCAGCTCAGGGGCTGGGCATGGATTAAAAAGGGCTCATGCCACATTCAGCAAACATTTCAATTCATAAAAACAAACCAACTGCCCAGATGAGGCTGAGTAATCTGCTGGTGAGAGACACGAATGAAATGGAGCTGGGCACAAATGTTCTCCTGGACTAAACTTATATTCAAAAATAGGCAGAAGTAAAGAGCAAATAAGGGCGAAGGATGAAGAGAAAGCAAGGGTGAACCCAGTGTGTGCTGTCCATCCGATGCAGAGGGGGATGCAGGTCTCAGAGACAGCCTGGGCCCTGCGAGTGCCTGGACCAGAGGTGGGAAGGAAGAGGGGGAGATCCAACCGGGGGGTCAGCTCAGGACAAAGCAGGGATCAGACCTGCCCCACTCACAGGGTAAAGAGGAGCTTGTACAGATGGACAACTATGGTAAGATTTAATTATTTGGGATCTTTTCAAATAAACTTATTTTGAATATATTCTTTAAAACTCTGGAACATCAAAATATCCCCAAACGTTGGCGAAGAAACCGAGGCAACAAGATGGATTTCTGCAGCAATGACACATTTTCCAAGCTCCGCTCGCAGAAGATACCACGATGCCATGTCCCATGTCTGAGGGCTCCTCCAAGTACACCCCTTCTCTTCCTGATTTCTACGAGCCAGAAGAAAAAAAGAGTGCTAGTAAATCTTTGCTATATACATAGCAAAGGACCTCCTGTCCAACTGGCCTTCCAGCCTAAGGAAGGACGTGGCTGGACGACTCTCCTCTTTGCTTCTCCAGGTCTCAAGAGGCAGAAGGGTTTTTATAGGGCCGGGCTGGCTCCGGGCATGGGGTGTCAAGGCAGCAGCAAGCTCGGGCAGGGAAAGCAATCACGGCTTTGTTTCCCCTCTGCTTGAGCTCCCAACAGCCACACATCTGCCAGTGCTAAAGGAAGGATTCTCCAGCAGGAGCTGCCTGTGGAGCTTCTCACGAGGGTCCCCCAGCATCTTACCCCCGCTCCCATCCTCAGGCACTGTCCTTGGCCTCTGCACCCCTCAGAAGACCTGGGGCCATGCTGGACATTGCCATCACTGCAACCACAGCAGCAATGACAAGCGTGGCCCGTAGGAGTCAGCCTTTCCAGACGCTTTGAGGAAACAGCCACGCTTCTGCCTCTTTCAGGGCTGCACAGTCTCTTCACAGACGCCCACCCAGAAAACCGTGCCTGTAAAATAACTTCAGAGCACCGACTGCTTGAAGCTGGCGCAGCTGAAGGGAACTCACTTCCAGAGATAACTGAGTATGGCTGCCTGCCCAGTTTCAACAAAAGATGGATTTTGTAAAGCCAACTAAAACTATGCCATCCATTAGCAGAACTACAAAGCAGAACATTTTAAAGTTAATTGGTTTTGCAATTAAAAGATACACAGAACATGTGATGCAATTAATTTTACATAAACTTGGTCAGGAATTAAGCCTAAAAGCACTTGGTTACTTCCTTAACTGAAGCATATGTTTACTTCCAACACAACCAGCTTCCTTGCATACCAAAACGGGAAGCACTGAAACGCTCACAGACAAATGCAGCCAGAACAACTCTGCACTGCTGTATTTTTTCAAATGCTGCCTTGTTTTGGAGATGATTCGAGGTGAAGCACGAAGGCCAGTTTGAAAAGCTGGCAGGACCACAAGTGGGGACAGAGCTGTTTCCTGCCCCTTCCCGCTGGGAAATATCCATCAGCAGGGTATAAACGTTAATCCAGCAGCGTATGGTTCTCAGTTGATAAATGTGTGCAGTTGTTTAGTTCTGAACAGCTGAGTGGGTTTTTCAGAAGTTCAGCTGCTGAAAAGGCTCCATGTTTGAGTTTTCAACATGCAGGCGGGTTCTTACCGAGAGAGCAGGCAGCGAGACTTTCTGGCTAAGGCGTCCTTGCTTGTAGCACGTCAGGAAAGCTCCTGCATGCTGGAGAACTGCTTGGCTGTGGAAAACACTCATCTGCAAGCTGCCTCTTGCTAAATGCCATGCCTGGTCCTGGGTCTGGGGCAGTAGAACCAGGGCACAGGAGCCACCCTGCTCTCCTGCAAGCATGTGGCAAGACTGCGCTTCTGTCTGCTGCGTCTGATAGTGGGAACACACGGTCTTTGGCAGGCAGTGCCCGTTGGAGTCTGCACAGTGCCACACGCAGTACAGATCTCTTTCTGACAGTGGTGTCTCATAAGGAAAAAAACCACCGAAGAGGAACGTGAAGTGTTTCACAGGGCTGCCAACACTGCCGCTGAGGCAGGGGGTGAGGACAGCATCCAGCAGCCCAGGGTTAGAGCCAGTGCTGGATGAGTACCTGCAAGAGGAAACGCAGACCCCAGGGACTCGCTGTACAGCGCTTTTCCAGCAGCCCGGGGAACGGGGCAGCAAAGCCACCTCGCACCTGTGAGCAAGAGGCACGAGCAGCAGTTGCCATCCTGTTGGAACAGCGCTGCGAGCGTGTCAAATTCAGCAGTTCAGCTTCGCAGAGGTCATGTGAACTTTTCCTTTCATGTTGATTAGAGCCCAGGAGTTACTGCGCAGGCTGGGAGCGGCAGCACGTGCCCAGACCAGTGGTAGCAGCTTGTTAATCAGTCAGTTAAACCGAAAAACTTGATTCCGTACAACCCCAAAATTCATCTGTTAAAATTCCTGCAGCTATTTATGTCCTTATCTTTCATTCACCACTGCAACAGCAGAACTAGGCCCAATATTATCGCTATTACATGGACAAGTTTATTTATTTATTTATTTGCAACTTCATACCAGTGCCAGGATGACTGTCTTCCATACAGAGAGAATTTCGGGGCATGCTTTGAGGTCTCTACGGGAGTGACTGGAGGTGAAACATCAGCACATCAACACTGCTCATCCTGTACCTCTGTGTGAGGTACTGGTGAATGCAAGCATTGGAAAATTTGTCTCTTATTGAAAGGACGTTAAACAGTAACAAAGCCAGGTACATTATTTTTGACAAATACAAAATTATCTGAAAGCAGGTGTTTCAGAGGAATCATGATTATTCACACCTGTGGATCAAACATCAGGAAAAATTCAGAGAGGAAAATCTTGGGCAGCAGATGAATTTCTCATCAGTTTAAATGTTTTGTTTCAACCTTAATGCAGGAAATCGTAAGCTTCTAGCAAGACTAACATCACCTAAAACATTCCTAAAGGGTTAAATATCTTCACAGTTGAAAAAGCACAATTCATTTTGCACTGAGACAAATATCGTGGGTTGCATTTGGACTTCAAAAAAGGGGATTCTCCTTTTTTTTGGTCATTCCCCAACACTGTTTTGCTTTGAACGCTGTCATTTCTGGGCAGGTGTCAGGTAGGCTGCCCTGGGAGCATGTCCCTGCATGGGGCAGGGACAGTGCTGAGCGGTGCCCATCGGAGCAGCTTGTAGAGGTATGAGGACAGCAGAAGCCTTCAGCTCGCCAGAAGCACAGTGCTATCATCAGCCTGCTGGAAAGCACTTAAAAGCCCTCGGAGGGAGTGTTCATTTCACAAAAGCTACCTATCATCCTCTAAATAGGCCGGTTTCACACCAGGCTCATTAAAGGGAAATCTGCATAAATTAACGGCAGCTCCCAGTAGCTCTTTGCTGTGTTTTCTCAGGCCGATTTGCTGGGCACTGAAGCCAGGAGCAAGCAGGACCTCAACCTTTACACTCCTTTCAAGATGTTCTTATCTGCTGAGGTTCCAACAGCAGCTGATAGACTTTTCTCCTCTGTATTTGTGCCAGCAGTCTATCACCTGTCCTTCTTCAAGGCAATGCAAACTCACTTCTCCCTGCCCCACTGATGGTGCTTCCATTTCGAGGGGATCTGATTCGGTACGGACGGAAAGTCAGAGGAAAGCGGCCACAAGAAGTGTCCGGGCTTGGACAGCACCAAGCGATGGAATTGCACGAGTTCAACAAATTGCAACACGTTGAGCTGTTCCGCTGCTGCTGCTTGAAGGCAACTGGCCATGTCTCCAAGCACTCTTCCATGCCCCACGCTGCGATGCCGACCGGTTCCACCGTTAGCACACGAGCACTGACCGACCACTCACCTCCGTGTGTCACACATGTCCCACGCGTGGCCATGCCCGGAATATGGGCAGCAGCACATGTATTGAATGCACATTTGCCAATTTGCAAGCCGGAGAATATTACAGCAGGTTCTCCTGGATCATGTCTAACATTATTTCTAGACAGCCATGTGTTTTTCTGCTCCTGCAAGGAGTGACATCGCTTTAAATAGCGAAGACAGACACTTTTTGAGGCATTTGCTGGAAATGAGGCAGAGTGCTTATGGGCACTGGGGAGCGGAGCAGGCCAAGCTGGGCGTTGCAGGCTGGGGTTTGCAGTCCTTCGGGCATCACTGCACAGCTTCTGCCTCCACCGACTCACAGCTGACTTTCGCCCCAAAGCCCACATGCAAAAATTCGCACCCAAGGCACCTCACAGCACCAGGTGATGATGGCCAGGAGACAGCTGGAGGTCACCGTGGCCAACTTTGTCCATCCACAGGAGATGCCATCGCGAGCCAGCAGGCTGGAGCCAGCCTTACCCAGGCAGCAGTACATCTGCGTGCCATGCCAGGAGATGGGAGGCAGCAGAGTGAAACGAAGCCCAGATGCTTCATTCCCAAATTCTTGAGACTCAGTTCCTCCAGACACAGCCCAGGGTCCAGCTCCTTTATCCAGCTGCTTCCTTGACAGGCAGCTTTCCTGCCCCAAATATTTTCCTTAGCATATCCCCCAGTGGACGGGAGTTTGCAGGGCCATGTCACAGCCCTTCCCACCCATGGGGAGTAGGAGCATTGAGGAGCAATTCAAAGCAGCGTTTTTCTTCAAATAACTGATTGCTACATAATTAGCTCTTTTGTTCCAGATACACAAACTCAGCTAGCTAATTATAGGCCACCTTTCCAATGGTTTCTCAGTTCTCTCTGGGTCTTGTTGCTGGGAGGCACATTAAGCAGCAAGCAGGAAAGGAAAGCTAGAAAACTGCTCAGAACTAAATTAAAAAAAAAATCCTCTCGAGTTGTCTGTGAGAGCTTTCATTTTATGAGCAGCCACAACAACCAGTGGTTCCATTATGCCTCGCTGATTTGTCAGGCTGTAGGCATAAAGATCAGGAATGCTGCAATCCGAATGACTCTTTTCATGAGCTTTGCACACATAACAAAGAGAGTTAAAAAAAGAAAAAGAAAATCAAAGCAAGCATTGCTATCCAGCTGTGGTCTATGAAAGTACTTTCAGTTATTGAACTGTGTCGTATTTATCTCGGAGTTAGTGGGCAGGGTTTTTTTGTTGTTTTTTTCCCCCCTCCAATGAGGTGGAAGATTTTTTTTTCCTCCCTTCCTTAGCTAACTCTCCATCCAGCAGGATGTCAAGAAAAGCTTCACAGAGAGTAGATGATGCAGAAATATGCCATGACAAGGAAGGGAAGCATTGCAACAGGGAGAGCAGACAAACCCGAGCATTTTCAACCATGCCAACAGCCCAGCCCCTTCCTCACCTTCCTCAGGGAGCAACAAGGTGCTGGACACGCTGGCCAGGGTACAAGAGGCCATGACATCCAACCACGAGGGAATCTGTGGTGAAAACAGGAGTTTGTCATCCAGAGAGGGGGCTCCTCCCCAGCCAAGCAGAGCTGGTGGCACAAAGGGAACTGAGCCCCTGGCTGGGAGCAGGGGGTGCTGGGCTGCCAGCTTCCGCACTGAGCCACACTTCATACGCCAGAGGTGGTCTTGGTTAGGCTTCAAGTAAACGTGCATGTGTCTGGAGAAGATGAATTTTATCTGACCATAACCCAGAGTGGTTGCTGGTAGAAGTCACTTGTTTGCTTTGGTTTTTAATAGAAAGTCACTCTTAGGCTGAATTTTTTGGAGTTCTATAATATAGGGTGAGATCCCAAAATTAAAAGGCACTCACAGTGCCTTTTTTTTTCTTTAAAATGAAGAGAAACTCTTTTTAGAGGAGGGTTTTCCCAAAAAAAAGAAAAACAAAGGAAAGGTGGTTTTCTTTTTTCACAGAAAGAACACCACATTTTCCACTGAAAAGTGGCTTGGGTAGAAAGTTATTGCTTTGTACAAATGTCAGTGCCTCCAGATCCAGCAGGAAGGAGCACACCTCAGTGACAGCATCTCCTCGATTGCTTCAGAAAAGCCCTTGGTTCAGAAAAACCTGTTTTCTTCAGAAAACAATCTCAAAAAAAGCCACCCACAGCCAAGGGCACCAATTGAAAAAGGTTTCATTACAGCTTTGCTGAAAACTTCTTTACTCCAGGCCTCAAAACAAGAGGTCTTCAAGTGTAACTGCTTTAACTTGAACGTACTCTTTAGACCAAGAACCAATTGCATACACGTTCGGCCACTGGAAAATGAGATTATTAATGATTTATGCTTTCAGAAAAGCACTGTACAAAGAAAAAATGAACTTTTGGGAGGGTGGCAAAACTACATAGATGCATCTGATTTTAAATGAAGTTCTTAATGAAGAATTCTTGCCTTTGGTGTTACATCTCCAAGCATTTTTTTTTTAGGGCTCCTTTTGCTCCTGTTATTTAAGAGACTTCCCTTGAAGGAATATAAAAGCAGCACTTCTCCTTCATCTAAATTCACAGGACAGAAAAAAAAATTAATTCCTCAGCCATTGTCTCTTCAACTCAATCTAATTTTCCTTCAACAACAAGGCTGCCTGATAAGACTTCTTGCCTGCATTGTTTGTCTGCTCCTGATTTCTGATGAGCAAAGGCTTCTTTTGGTCTTCTGGGCTTCTGCTATGGGCTCTACCTGGGCCAGGCTGTGCGACGAGTGCTTGGGTCACCAAGTCAAGTGCCGCTGGACCGGCCTCCTTCCTGCCAACTTCTGCAATTTCAACACAAATGGCTTAGCGTTTGAAGTGCTCCCGTGTTGTTGCAGAGGTCTGAAAGCTTCAGCTCCTACCGTAATAGTTATGTGACAATTTACTCTTTCATCTTCCAAAAAGAAAAAGCTTCCCAAAAAAGCATACATAGCACAGAGCGTGCAGAGACTAGCACAACTGTAGTGCTGCAGTACTTTCTATGTCTGGAAGTGTTGCAACAGAAATAAAAAGTCAGTGAAAAAACAGGCTTAATTACAAAATCCAATATTTCACAACATAAAAATAACTAAAATGATCTGAGACAGAATAATTCACTCTTTGCTTATCTAGGCAGTGCTGTATATGATTAGAACTAAATATATGCAGGGGGAGAGATTTCACAAGCGTTTGCTTGCTTCTGAAAGCAGGTGGGTTTTTTGGCTCCTTCCTGCTTTTTCACCACAAATATCCACCCAGTTCAAGTGGAAGAAAGCAAATACCTCAGAGCAAGCTGAATTCGAGGGAGTCAGAGCTTTACCAAAACCACATCTTCTGTTGACTTTCAAAAAAGCTGCAGTGGCCATTACCTGGACTTAATTTAAGAGAGGCACGAGTACTTGTGATCTCAAATCACACGCTCAGCTCCGCGATTTGCAGTCAGCATGAGGCAGACCAGTTGTTCTTGAGAAGAGAGTCAGGGAGCGCAATGCCTGTCTGCATTTCACAATCTGTTACCCATTGTCAGCAAACAGAAGACTGCTGAATTAAGCAAGGGCAAAAAAATAAAGTAATTCCTTCCATCGTGATTTGCTCTCTGTTCTGTACCCTACCTGCCACCAGTTGAGTCGAGGCTCCTTGTGGGGATGACTGGGGGCTGAATGGAGCTTTTAGCCTTCACATGCAAATTCAGTGCCCCAGTTCCCAAGATCAACAAAAATGCAGGCAAATTTACTGGGCTACTGCTTCAGGCACCACCCTTTATCATGGATTTCCTTCTGTTTATGGATTACTTTTCCTCAGAACACAGATGCTATCTGAATGTGGCTTTCTACAGTTTTGAAAATGTAAATTTATTCTGTATTTCCAAAGTCGTATGCTCCTCTATCTGTATGTTAGAGTTATCAGAATAAATACTAGTAGACAAGTCCTTGGAGAGATCCTGTAAGTACTTCAGGCAGTGGCTAATCCAGGCAAGGAATTTTAAAACCTGGATTATTCTTGTATTAATTGCAAGAGATAACCAAGGCCTCATAAGCACAGAGGGATGGGGAGAGCCTGGGAGGATGACAGGGGGCTTCCTCCTGGGAAAAGAAAGCACCAGCCGAAGAAAAGCCTTCCTCAGGAGGCGAGCAGAAGATGTGACCTCCAGCATCAGAGCTTGAAGCGAAGGCAAAGATTTTACAGGGCATTTCGGTGGTAGTTAGGCTCCTGAGTCTGAAGTAGCAACCCTGCAGTTCCCTTGAATCCCACCACATGTATTCCTCAAAGCTTTGCTCTTCCCTAACATGGATCTCACCTTCAACACCACGCAGCTTCCAGCAGGACCCCCCCGCCTCAGAAACTCCCCTCAGATGCCGAAGGCCCCCAGCAGTTCAGCCCTGCGCCACCACCCAGCCTGCATCAAGCAGCCTCCGCTTCCAGAAGAGGAACCCATGCCCTAAACCAGGCGCTCCCTTCAGTGGAAGCGGCAGTGATGCCCTTCCTGCTGCGGGGAGAAGCCACGAGGGACAAACCTAAGCAGGATGCTCCGTACCCCAGCACTGCAGCCTCGTGGCCCTCCAGGCTGCGTGCAGCAGAGGCCCCTCAGGCCTCATGGCAGCGGGTGCTGCATCTGCTGGCCACAGCGCTCCAAATTGGACCTGTCGATGTTTCAGCACTGGCAAAGGACTCCACACAAGAGAGCAGGGGCCTTCTGCGATCGCCTCTTCCTCAGGCTGCACCCCTACATGCCGACACACGTGTCAGTGCCTTTTCCACCATGCTGCAGCCTCCCTGGCCCATCTGACATAGCTGGAAGAGCTGCGAGGCCGGTGGGCACAGTCCTGTCAGAGGCATTTTCCTTCCCCTCCTTGTGTAACGGGGGGGGACTGGGAGCACTTTGAGCAAAATGAGCACTCTTTACATTTAATCAGCCCGGTATGTTAATTAAATATGACTTGATTGTAAAGGACATTAATTGAGATTTAAAAGAGATACATTTAGGCATCCATGTAATTAACTCTAAATAACAGAGGCAATAGATGTGAAAGCTTATTAATACAATAACCTTGCAAGGATCATTCGGGTATTTCCTCCCCACACCCACACAGCTGCATAGCACTGGCTATCACACATTACATACCAATTAACATCCTTTCAGAAGATGATGTGTGTTTTCAATTAGCTGGTCTCACTTGCCAGCTCTGACTGCGGATCTACCTCTGAGCTGAGCCTGTCCCCCTCCGCTACCCCTTACGGCTGAGCTCTTTGCATCCCCTGCCGCTCCCTACTTCCACGTTAGCTCTGCTCTTTTGATCTGCGTAATTTGCGAAAGAGTTCAACCACCGAGCTTTTTCATAAATGCAGCAGTGAACATCATCAGCTTGGGACCAGGTAGAGAGGCCTTTGATTACCCGATCCAGACTTGGTGTTCAAACAACTAGTGTGTTTTTTTTCTTTGCCTTTCTGTAGACAATAAATTATTCAGGGCATTCTGGCCTGCATCAATTTTTTCTGTTTTGCCGAATGGTCCCCAAAAGGGCAGAACTGCAGAAGGGAAGTCTGCATGCAACAGGAAGCACGCACGCAGCACTTAGAGGCTTCTTTTTGAAGCAGCAGCCTTTTTCCTTGTTTTTATCAATATCCTTTTCCAGCATGAAAGTCCCCCTTTGAAATAAAATTGTACACATGGCCCTTTGGGGCTAATTATCAGATCCTCAGCTGGATGTTATCTTTTACAGAGGTTGAAAACGGGGAAAAAATGCTAAGTCAAGTCAGTGTATTAACACTTCTCAAAATACACACATCATTTATCTACCACAGAGATAAGGTTTTGAAGCCTTGTTAATGAATACTAGCCCTCCCAGCTTACTATTAAGGAGCACTGCTTCCATTGGAATTGGAGAAAATTGATGATTGGAAAGTGGGTTTCCCATCCCACAACAGTTTTAAAGATTTCCAAGACTCTTACTTTGAAGAGGAAAAAAGCAAAGAAAATCTATACATTTTTATGACTTGATCCTCCACAATCACAATGTTTATATTGGCTCACAGAACTTCTGAGCATTCCCTAGGTATATCATTTTAATATTTGTTAATGTAAATGATTATTTCTAAAAGCAAATTGTATTCAAATAAGAAATATTAAAGTACCCACATTTTCAGTACTGCACACAAAGGAAACACTCTGATTTCCCCAGTGTCTTGGTGGGAGCTGGGACAGCACCACGGGGACGTGGAGCTGGGCAGGAAGTGAGGGAGGGATAGCTCACACAGTACATGCACAGCACACTCTTCCACAGCTCCAGTGCTCAGAAGCATGTGCCTATCCCAAGTGATGCCTTCAAATGCCTGTTATTCCATGGTGTTTTACAGATGGAGCACGAGCAGACTAAGGCCATAATCATGCACACTGAGCCAGCACGAGCCAACGCCGCTGCCAAACCCCAGGACGCATTCCCACCCCTGCAACACTTCAGCTTAGCAAAGTTAGTGCCAGGGCTGCGAGACTTCTTCCCTCCCCCTCCATTTCTTTCCTTGCAGTACAGCTGTGTTGAAGCCTATCACTATGAGCCAACTCTGCAGAGATTTATTCATTTAAACTAAGACCAAATGAAAAGCAACCAAACAGCCAGAAAGCAAGCAAAAACTGCAGACCCACTGAGACAGACACAGCTCTCCCTGCCCCAAAGCCTTTACTGCCTTAAATTGAGTTCGATTAGAAAAATAAGCAAGATGTTACAATGAAAAAACAAGATGTCCATATTTCCAGAAACTTTTCCCTTACTTTAAAAAAGGCAAGACAGTAGGATTTAGCCCAATATCACTAATTCTTATGTTCCCTCTAAAATCTATGTTCAATGTCAACTTACTGTTTGCTGAGTTTTGCGGAAGAAGATTCTGTCCTGCTGCCTCCCTGGGCTGACAAATATCCCACTGTTCCTGCAGACAGTGGCCTTTTCCTGCATCCTGCCTACACAGCATAGGTCTCAGCCTATCGTTAACTGTAGTGTTAAGAGATCTGCTCATGAGAGCACATCCTTACAGTTCATTTTTACATTGGTTTTGTTGTGTTGCACTTTGCCTTGAGCTCCTGACTCCACCACTTGCACTCTAAACAAGGCACATCTTCCACCCAGGAGCAATTAGCCAGGCAGGTGCAGGCCGCAGGAAGCCAAGAGCAGCAGCTCAACATCTGCCAGCAGCCTCTTAGCCTGGGAAGTCCTGGGCATCATTCACCTGGCTCTGGCACGCTCCAGTCATCCAAGTGTCCTTCTGGGCCAGCGACAGATCGCAGCAGACCAAGCACCTCTCTCCACATCCTCAGGGAAGCCCACAGCTCATCAGCCAGCCTTAGGTGGAGGAGTTCAAAGTCAACAACAAGTGCAGCGAGGTGGCTAACAGCTCCTCTTTCAACTCACAGTCGTGTGCTCTTCTCTTCCCTCCCCTTCCATTTGGCACCAAGGCTCCTTGGCATAAGAGGTACATTTGCTCTTCGTGGGGAGCATTGGCCCGACAGCCATTCCATCTGACCTGGCTCATTAGGGAAGGCGCACCTGTCTTGCTCCCCTGAATCACAGGATGTCTTTGACTGGTCTGGGAACTCATCAATCCACCTGGAACACAGAACACCAGTATCAGCTTGGTGCATTGGATCAAAAATGAGAAAGCCTGAGGAGTGCTTTGGATGGTATTACAAAGCAAATTTATAGCCATTTCTTATTACCATCCAATTTAATATATTTTAGGCCTGTTTCCCCCTTTTGATATGAGACAAGCTAGGACTGTTCTGACTTCAATGACAAAAAGCTTTAGAACGACCAATCCCTATTTAGAAAAAAGCTACAATGGTGTTTGGAAGCTCAACAGGTTAAAATAACTCCACTTCCACAGCAGGTGATGACAAGATCCTTACTACTGATTTTTAAGGACAGCAAGTATTCCATCACCACCTCCCAAAACCTTTTAGGTCTGTTAAGCTGAGGCACAGCACTGTTTAACAAAAGCACAGTCCCAACCTGGTTGCTCAGGATTTTAGTCCAGGGGCAGGAATGCCAAAGATTCAGCTCTTCTCAGACAACTTGGGTATTTCCATTAGGAGCAGCAGTATCAGCTGTTTTTCCTAAACTGGGTGAAAATATCTATTCTACATAGCAATTACCTACTTGCCTAACTTTGATTTTAATTGAAGACTGAGAATTTTAAACCAGGAAAGACACCCTTCAGCAAAGGGAACTGCAGTACAAGACAGTTCTTGCTTTTCAACATTGCTGCAGTTTCATGCCACATTCCCCCTCTGGCCCCACCAGATAAGATTTTTTGAGTCGCATTTCTAGTACAAAATAAGAGTCCAGTGATTAGCACTTACACCAGAGCAACTCAAGTTTGCTGGGATTTTAACTCAATCCAAGGCAAAGTGACCTGTTATAAGCTATTTTGGGAAGTGCTCCTACTCCAAATCACACAGCTCTGCATCTGGGGAGCCTTCCTGATGAAAATGGTACAATACTTGAAGAACTCATTTCAAAACATTTGGTGTTACAGTCTGGCAGATGTGTTGGAAAATGCCTGACTGCTCAAGTACAGTGTGGTCCACAGAAGCCACATGTTTCCCTCCCCTCCCATTAAAATGGTGCAAAGAGAAAAATCCTCAATCCTCTCACACAGCCTTTTCTGAGCCAGCTGGAGAGAAGGGAAATCAGTCAAACCTCTGTCAAGAAATGGGTTGAAATTGGTGCCTGATTTCCAAATTTATTTCCTTCTCTCCTCAACTGCATCCAAATTTGCATATCAGGGGAGATCATTTTTCCTGCTCCCAGCCTTGGAGGAGCAGGCAGGTGTGGGCTAATCAAACACCATTGAGCTTTAGAGCTAAGGACGCTACTGCTGCGGGCCGTGCAGCGTGATGCTCTGCCTCCTCTTTCCAGCCATCCGCTGCCTTCCCCATCTTGTCATCTGCACGTATCGATCCGTATCTGAACCCTGCCACTGCATCAGGGCTCACCTGTCCAACCCCGCAGCTGGGCAGGAGCAGTCATTTTCGGATGGTCCATAGCTCTGAGACCCTCAGAGATTCAGACCCTTGCAGCAGCCCTTTTACCCCTCTGGTTTTCAGGTCCAAGTCTAGAAACTTTCAGGATTCATGGGGAAGGGCTTATTATAGTTGGTTTTAAAATAACTGCATATAGCATGATATTGTCTACAGAGCTGACACCAATAGCCAGCACTGCATGAAAATTACATGAAGACAAGAGAGGGGTCACATCATGTACAACAACACTATAGCTATTCCCAGTTTCCTTCTTCTACCCCCCCAAATTGCCCAACTGTTGATACAAATCAGGAAATCAGCATGCTTCATCACGGGTTAAAAAGAATGGCCCTGCAGCTTTCGAAGTTAGATATGCTCTTTCCCAAGTTAAAAAAGGCCAAATAGAAATAGAGAGCAAGAAAAGGGTCCCAAGTCAATGCAGAGGAATTGCTGTGAATTCAGATACATCAATACAGAGCCTCAGCAGAGGAGCCCAGCTCTTGTTTGTGCTGCTCATCACTTGGTCCCCAAAGGCACTCCGATGTATATTCTCTGCTTCCAGAGCCCAGAGAAGCCAAGGCAGAGGGAGGGGAGGAATCTGCCTGTGGCCCCTCAGCAGAGAGCAAAGGCAGCGAGGGAACTCAGGGCCCCTACATCAATGTGTCCTTTAGGTCAGCCAGGACACCGAGAAGTTACTGGAATTGGCCACAGGACACTTACTGGCTGGTGATGGATGAGGAGCAATCGACTTGCTTTCCCACCGTCCCCAAACAGAGGCAGTGCAGAGCTCTGCCAGCCCCCAGACAGGTATTGATGGCTCGGGAAGAAGATGTAGCAGGAAGGGACAGACGTGTCAGGAGTCACAGCATCATCCCTAACTCACGGCACTGCGCTCACCGAACCCCAGCACGTGGCAACCGAGCTGGCCAGGCTGGGTTTTGTGAGTGCTGTGCAGGCTTCCAAGAAGAAATAAATGGAGCACCAGCTTCAAGTGGTGAATTGACAATGACTAAGAATGGTTTAATGTGGAGGATCTTACCAGAGACATGGAAAACATTCTTCAAAGGCTCCCAGAGAGTCAAATCCCTTTGGAAAATGATGCTACAAAGGCTGGAGAAAGAGGGCACTAAACCACATCCTATTACATCCTGTGCCCTGTCTCTGCAGCATAGACCTATGGAGTCTCCTTCTCTGGAGATATTCAAAACCTGCCTGGATGCAACCTGTGCAACGTGCTGTAGGTGACCCTGCTTGGCACAGGGACTGGACTAGATGATCTCCAGAAGTCTCCAACCTCAACCATTCTGTGAGTGCATGACCTAGCACGCTGAATTTGAGATGAAAGCCCCGGGTTTTTGTTACCACAATAAGCCTCCTGCCGACCTTATTCTAAAGCTCCCACGTTTGCAGGGGGTAAGGAGACTGCATGTCTGGGTGCCCTGTTTAAATCCAGAGAACTGTCTGATGCTGTGTGGCACCGCATGAACCAACTTCATCTTCCCAGTCATCTGTCAGTCCTTCTGCTACTGCTCAGGGACACACACAATACAAGCAGCAAGGGAACAAAGACCAGAGCCTATCTCCAAAACCTGACAGCAATACTCCTCTTCCTGGAGAGAGCTCAGAGCTTTGTGTTGTGAATGTTTGTGCACTGAAAGCACAAACCTGAGGATTGCTGGGTCTCCTTTGCTAGCTGATAGCCAGAACGATGATGTCCTAAGCCTGCATACGCAATGCCAAGCCCCTCACCAACAAGGGCCAGAAGGACAACTGCTAATACCAATGTGATTCCTCCCACCCCTTGGCAGCCCCAAGGGGGCTTTGGACCACGCTCCAAGTGCCACTGCCCTCAGGATGCCCAGACCCCAATTCCAGGGATTCCAGCAGACTCAGCCTGCCGCTTACAGTACCTCGAGCATTCAGTGCTGCTATATTTACTCACACATGGCCAGGTGCTTGCAGAATAGATGCTATCATTGCTGTTTAAGCTCCTAGATAACTACTCCAGTAGGACAATCGGTGTACAAGCAATTCTGATGAGGCCGTTAGATACGCTGCCATCAGTGCTAATCAACACAACTGGAGTTGTTGAATGTACTTGCAAAGTGCTCCCGTCAGCTCCACGAAATAACGCAATACCCATGTTGCCTTATAATTTCCCTTGCAAATTTATCACATCCGGTGAAGGTATGAATTCCCCATTATGTCCAAAAGCTGTCAAAAAAAAAAAAGGGCCTATTTTCTGCTTAACCATAAGCTGTGATGATGAGTACTGCAACAGCTCATTTTCTATAATGAGCTCATCACTGTAAAATAGCATTAGAGATACGGCAAAACACAGAAATTGAGCTGCTCTGCGATGCTTCAGCCTTGTTAGTGCCACCTCACGCCAGCAGCCAGCTCCACGGCCACCGCTAGCCCAGCAGACCTGTTAGCAGCGACGGTGCCCAAAGAGATGGGACAGCACATCGGGTGGAAGCTCATCCCAATTTTGAAGAGGCACAGAAATATCCCAGCAAGCGCTTCTGCTGAGCGAGGTGTGCAGCCTCGTGACTACGTGAAGCACGGACTGCTGGCAGAGCAGGATGCAAGGCAGGTGCAGCACCTGGAACAGGCCACGCATTGCCAGAACTGCTTGGGTACATGGTTTGTGGGCCCACCTGCACGCTCCTTTAAATGGCACAGCAAACTTAGGGCCTCTTTCTGTTCTCTTTGACTAAAAGGCTTAATTAAACAACTCGTGGCTCTTCAGCTGAGAACACAGACACTTTTTTTCCCCCAGAGGGTTTCTGATTCAGTTCAAGTGTGTCCTTGTAACTACCAGAGCTCTACTGGGTATCAATGGTGATGTGGACAAACCCCTACATGTGCTGCCATCATCTCTGGGGTTTGGATACAAACCCAGCAATATCATCTCAGGATCGAGGGCTCTGAAAGGCACTGCGCAGCTGGCTGGGACACAAAGCAGGACGACTTGGTTTGCACATGCTGAGGCTTGCCCTCTGTTGTTGGGGCTCAACATGCTCATGGGTCTGGGAGCAAGGACAACCTTGTCTGCAATGGGGCTTCTCAGCACTAACACAATGCTGGTCATCAACAGCAACACACCAGAGACATGAAACCAAAATTCACCCTTTGCCAAGCTGAGGAACTACCTTCTGCACTTACATCCCACTCTGCCACCCCATTAACATGCACAACTCTTGCAGACCCAGGCCCTGTGCAGGGAGCAGATGGCCCACAGCTCCAAGTCCAACCACAGATGGTTTTTCTTACATCTTACTCTTTGGCTTCAGACATGCAAGCATAAAAACCACACTGAGAGCCTGCCAAATGGCATGATTCAAATCCACTTCCCTTCCAACCTCCATTAGGTCTCAACAGTCACCCCCCACAGCCTTCAGACCACTTACAGGCTACTTGATTACATGTCGATGAGAGCCAAGAGCACACCCCAACTCCAACAGCCTGCAGCACAGCCAAGCCCTCACAGCCCACAAGAAGAAACTACCTTTTGAGCCACAGAAGCCTGCAATCACCCTTCTCATCTGTATTGGCTGCAGGCATCTCCGAACACAGAGGTGCCCCCCAATTCCCTGGGGGATTCTCACCGCGAGAGGAAGGGCTCTTCATCTTCAGGAGACAAACCATTCCGGGCAGCACAGTTCGGATATGCAGACATTTTACTGTGGCTGTATTTTATAGTATGGCCATAAAGGCAATAAAACAAAAGGTTAATACTAGCAAGTTCATAGATTTAGTAGTCAAGGATTAGTACACTCCTGTTCGTCTTCTCTCACTTTACTGAAGTTTTGGATACAAAGGTTTAGATTTGCCCTTGCACCAAGTTTGAGGCAGCAGAAAGAGCCAAGCAAGGTAGTTAAACAGTTTCTCAATCTCAACAATAATTGTGGAGTTTTATAATAATTCCTGATTTCTCTGTCACAGACCAGTGCTTGTCCTCAGCAGGCTGCAGTGACACGTCCCCTTTTAAAGCTAGCCCAAGCTGTTGGAGAGGTTACAGCCTGCAGCCACCACCTCACCTACCAGAAAGGATTTATCCGAGTGCTTAAATGGCCGGGCAGAATCCCAGCTGGATTCCTCTGAGCCAGCCTCCTGCAGTGTCCGGAGCTCAGCAGGTTGACTCCACGCCGACAGAGGTGAGCCCTCTGCCTCTTCCACTGACTCTTATGGGCACACACACCTTATCCCAAGGCTTCAAAACCCCTACTGGTCAGTCTTCCACGGGGATGTCCAAGAGGAATAGTTTCATGTTCAACAAATAAGGCTCTCGATTCCTGTAGTTACGACTTATCCCAAAGGACACAGTAACCACGCTTATAGGAGGCACTTGGTGCATATTACCTCCCTGTGTCTCAGCACACATCCATATGCAGTGAGAACAATCCAGTCCTCCCAATGGCTAGAAATTGCAGAACTTCTGTAAATCAAGATACTATTTAATCCTAGGTCTCTCCTCCATCCCTGGATATTGGGAGACACCCAGGAGGGCTTTTGTCACCCACAGGATTTCACAACACAAGACGCACGCCAGCCTGCTTGCCTGCAATGGGAGGGCTGTCAGCAGGACAAAGTCCATGTGCTCCTGCAATGGTGCTGAATGACTGTGCCTGTGTGAAAAGTGCCTGCAAAGCTTGAAGCGGATGCCTGCACTAAAGAAGTCATCAACTTATACATGGACACAAACATCCAAAGTGGCTAGCCCATAGCATGCTCTCTGCTGTGATTTTGGCCCGATCCAGCAGCTCATAGCTTCAGGGGCAATGCTGGGGCACAGAGCACCGAGGCCAATGTCCAGAGACCGTTCCCGACAGCCAGACAGGACAAGACTCCTCCTGAGGAGGAAAGGCTCCTTATCTTCTGGGAGGAAAGACTTTTAGCAGTGTGGATGTGAGCTGTGTGACCCATCCTGACACACTCCGCCTACCATTACCTACCTGCTCCCCTCAACAAAGCCCCTTAGGGATTACAACAAATTATATTAAAAGGAGATACCTTTAAGAAGTTATTAAGATTATTTGAAGGAAAATTATCTATACTGTTTCTCAGGAGATTTATGGCCCATTCTGCCTCTCAACATACCCCCATTGTTTTTCCAATAGTCACTGCAAATATTTTATCTTGAGCCAAGATTAGCACTGTGCCATTTACTATTCTTATTACAATCTCCATGAGAACAAGCCCTCCACATCTTTAACGCCACCTGTAGTCAGTGACTTATAGTTATGTTCCTGTGCTGTGCTACTTTGATCTCTTCAGTATTTGGTTGTTTTTATGGGGCTGCCTCTTCTGTTTTCTCTCCATTTACAGCCTCACTAATCTGTGAGAAAGGAGCAGAATAGGCAATCAATCAAATTGCAAAATACTGAAAAGGACAAAACTGTGGCGCAAGAACTCTGCTTCCAACTGAACTGACATAATTAGTTCCCAGGGGTATGAAAAGCATTTCCTCTCCCAAGTGATGTGAGCTTCCTTCCAGAAGCCTTGTAATATACATGTCACAAGATGTCACGTAACGTTTCTCCCTGGAGTTCGACAGCCTCACTGAGTCCAGGTCTACCCTAACAGGGTTTATTAAGTTGAGAAAAAGAAATAGCAGAAGGAGCAGACAACGCTGCAGAGGGTTAACCAAACCATGTTTTAAACATCTTGATTTAACAAGTACTGGACAGGACTGCACATTTTATACCAGAGGTCTCCTACCTGACTGACGTAACGACAGAGTTGTCTGCTGCAGAGTGTCAGCGTACAGGGCAGATCCCCAGGCAGGGTCATCCATGGTAAACAGGCACGATGAAGCAGGTACTCAAGCTGCATGGAAGTCACCGTTTTGGTACTAAACTACAGTTGTTTCCCTTTCTAAGCAATTCTTCTCTGATGGGATCTCAGTTCAGACACTAGTAAAAATGCTTTTCTAAGCAACCTGAGGCTATGCAAGCAGCATTCTCCATGGGAGGGCTTGCACACTGGCCGTTTGCATCATTTTGCTGCTGGCTATTACTTACTTATGCTTCTTGTGGTGCACACACAGACAGCCTCTAGTTGCCGACTACATTTGTGCAAGGACCTCCACAGAAACAGAAAGATGCAGAACAATTTGTTTTTATAAACTACTCGATGTGGAGGTACGCAGGCTTTTTGTCCATCTGCAGACCCAGATCAGGTTTTGTGCAAAGAAATTAGCTACCTGGCATGAGGTTCCATCTTCAAAACTTCTTCCCCAGACCCCAAACCAAAAGCCAAGGAATGAATCTTGATAAAATGAAACCAGCTGAGACAAAAGAGAATGAGGTTGTGCAGGACATAAGGAGGATGGTCCGAGAATTATGTCCTTAAGTTAGCCTTGAAACAGTGCTGCACAGACTTTCTGTTAGAAAGCTAAATGTTCCTGGGAACAATTGATTTAAAATGAGTGAGGTGGCTGGGAGGATTGGTCAGTAATTTTAGAACTAAAATTGTGATTAAAAACACTTCACCACCGAAAGTTCGGAAGCAGATTGCCTGATCGTGATTAATATGATACTACAGGACTCAGCTGCACAGAAGGATGGCAGAGACCAAACTTGAGTTAAATTCTTATCAAGTGAAATGTATCCAGTGTAATCTGATAGGTCTTAAAAGGTTAATGTAAGCTAAATCAATGCTGTCTCCATCCAGATAAGGTGTGGGAAATTGTCCTTGAGTGCGAATGTTCACAAGTCTGCAGATGAGGGTAATAAAGGGCTTTCATCTTGTGCTAATCTTTGCCAAGTCCATTGCGATGCACGAAAAGTTGATGATAAGGATACTGATTTATCAGCCAGCACACATAACACTGGCATAGGTAGGGTTTTAAAACATTTCATCTTCTTGGTTTATGCTGGTTATCTTCATAAAAAAAGCTAACACCTTTTTGACTGTCAAAGATGCCGAACACAATAGGCAGGTATCACAGCACCTTACCTTGAAAGCTTCTCACAACAAAACCCTGGGGATGGGGAGAAACCTGGAGACCTGGCTCAACTGGTAAGATGGCATTTAAGAAAACTGTTCTCCTGGGATAAGGAGCTAAGTGGAAGCAGAGCCTCAGCGTGCACTTAAACCTTCAAGCACATGGTTAAATCCCAGGGATCAAGGAGATTTCCAAGCTCTATTCAAATCCATCAAAGCTAAAGGGGTGCCTAGCTTCCATTCACGACTGAAAATACCTCTCTAAATTGACGGCAAAACTTAAAATGTAGGCTTAAATGCTCTTTTGGGGAGTTGTCAGGGACGGAAACCAGGAAAGCGAGGAAGTCCTGACTCCGCTTCATGCCCTGAGAGATGCAGCTCTCATTTCGGCCGCACACTTCTGTCACCTGTTTGTGGTTCTTCTCTTGATGCCTCTTGGTTTAGCCCAAGCAGATGCACAAATAAAAATCTGCTCTAAACTCACCTTGGACACGCGCTGACAGACATGTGCTGTGACACTTGCTTCCAGAACAATATTGATCCTGAAGTTCTGTATAAAATCCTACAACAGCAGATCTCGGAATCACAAAGACACAAAAAAAAAAAAAGGAAAAGCTCTTGAGCTGTACCAGCCCTCAGGCAACAGAGGATTTTCTCCTGTAATGCACTTTCTAACACTTCGCCCAGCTTAGGTTTAAAGACTCAAGTCCACTTCAAAACACCAGATCCAGCAGCTCAGCAGAGACCATGATGTCATTATGATTTGGTGGTAAGCGTACGCACAAAATGTGCGGATTTTAATTCAATTGGAGTTATCTCTGTCCATTACAGAGCTCAGCTTCCTCCCGTGTTTTCTGCTAAATCACAAAATCGCTCTTGCCAGCTATTTGCCAGCCTTTTCCTCTACCCAAGCAGATGGTGCTAGGAGGGATGCACTCAGCATTAACTCCGCATATTATTGTTACAGTTGATTAATACCTGAACACTCTGTAACAACATAAATTATGATTATGTATCTAAACAAGCAGTATGCACACACAAAACTTACAGGAGATGTATTTTCCCAGAATGAGCTGTCAATTACCAAGTATTTATACATTATGTTTACACAGGCTTTTATAACCAACACTTGAAGCACTTTAAGTATTAAGTACTTAAAACTATCGATTCGATTAATTCAGCCAGCTTCATAAAACCCTCCTCTTCCATTTCTCCCCGGCTGCAGCTCCCATTTGCAGCCTCCCCCTGGCCTCGGCTCCGATCCGCAGCCTCCCCCCCATCCTCAGTCCTGCTCTCGGTGCACGGTGATGCTGTGGGCTCACCCTGCCAAGCACCACAGCAGCAATGCCCTAGTAATAATGCAAGAAAGCGTGTGCCAGCCTCCCCACGTCCTCCTCCCCTCCAGTCCGTGCTGCCTTGAGCAGATTTCAAGGCGCAGGTGGGCGCTTTGTTCAGTACACGACTCTCCCTCCTGCAGCACTGGTCTCTGAAGCCAGCATTGACCCACAAGGCCAAAAGCTGACCTAAAGCAGCTTCACACATGTAGTTATGAGCAACTGAAATAATTTGCTGCTTGCTATCAGGAGATGCTTGTGGGGCGAAGAGCCCGAGGAGGGAAGCCCTGCTGTCCGAGCCTTTGGCCCCGGCCCTCGACTCAGAAGCCGCAGGGTCTGTCTGGCTTTTATCCCTCCGAGCACAAGCATGTACAAATTAGCTCATTTATGTCATCTCATTAGAATGTCCCTTTAGAAATGGGATCTGCATCTGTGATTTGTACAGTGCCCAGCACAGCAGACCCCAGGCGCTCAGCCTCACTAAGGGAGCAGCCCAGCTCTCATCATCCAACAGAACAATTAACATCAATCCGCTTCTCAGCTGCGGCTGCCTCCCCCTTCTTTAAATCAAGCCCGAGGTACCATGCTTTCCTGTCACCTGTGCTCTTCCTGTCAAATCATTATTTTATAGCCTGCAAAGAAGTTTGGCTCAGGAAAAAAAGAGGCAAAAAGCAGCATCCCAGCTGCTCAGAGTGAGGGATAGAAGGCTAAGTAGTGGCAAGAAGGGCAGCCAAATCTCAGAATATTATTTAGGAGAGAGTAATAAATAACAGAGCCAACGTTCATGCAGGCTGTAATGGGTTTTTATCACCAGAGAGTATGCATCTTAAAGAACCAGGGGCAGAGGGAGCCAGGTAACAAGTTCCAAACCCAGAGGCTCACGACACCCACTGCCTTCTGAAAAATGAGGCAGGGGAGGACAGGAGACAGCCTCAGAAGAGACAGATGATACAGATGGCTCTTTACTGTCCCAAACTCTTTGCTAATAAAAAATCCCAGCAAATAGAAGCTAAATCTTGAAGGAATAAATCAATAACATGGAGAAATAGAGAACAGTGAAAAAAGGAGCCCCTGCGAAGGCCTGTTCCAGCCTTGTCTCCTCCTGTTTCCCTTGATTTGAGGCTGAAGATGAGCAGGATGGGATGCGGTGAGCTGGGAGAGCAGGGCCCCAACACATCAGTGCTTAACAGGGAAGACATGAGGCTGTACAGCACCAGGCCCTGGCCTCACGCTGAGATCAGCGCTTTCCATCCTCCTGTGCCTCTGGTCCTCATCTCCACGCTGGTATCACCCCAGCACGGCAGGTTCCTGGCCTCCAGCAGGGTGTTTCTAGGCTCTGGCACTTTTACCTATCAGCACAGCGAGGAACAGGACCTGCCCAGCCTCTGTCTTACCCCCCTCACATTTCTTAATTCTGCATTCCCCACTATTTTCTTCTTGCAGAACAGCAGACTCGGAAGTTTTAAGATGTGGGCAGTGCTGTCTGATAAACCAAGCATTGTTTAGCAGTCGATACAACCTTGGCAGTGGTTAGCAGTCACCCTGCAAGTAAAGAAAAGCTTTTGCAAATGCAGCCAGCTTCAAATGAAAAGTGCAAATGCTATCCAACAGGGCAAGCTCCACGCAGATCTAACAAGCCAGTCATTTGAAGAAGCTGTTTATGAAAAAGTATTTTAAACTCTTAATTTGATGCCGTTGGCTAACTAACCCCACTTGGCAGTTCTCCTCCGCATGGGATAACATTTGTTCCACAACTTTCCCACCCACTCAGTTTCACTCAGGGTTTGAGTCAGTGGCAGGGCACAGATCACATCAGGATGCTTGGCAGCTCCCAAAGCTCTGCTTCCCGTTCAGCGACTCGGCCGGATGGCTGCAGCCCCAACACAGAAACAACGCCTCAACTAAACAACATGGGACTAGACTGCTGTCCGTGGCAGAGCCACAGAAAACAGAGTCACAAAGGGTGTTGTGATAGCGAAAGAAGCCTCACAGGTGCCTGGGAAGGCTGTGCTCACCCACCAGCTCCCAGTTGCTCCAGGGCATGTTTCAGGGGACCAAGTGGATCTTGAGGAGGTGGAGGGTTGAGATCATCAGGCGGAATGGTGCTGAGACCACCAAGCTTCTAAACTCCAGAATCCAGGTGGATGGGCTCTCTGGATTTAGAGGTACAACCCACAGGCACGTGCTCCTTTGCCTCCAACAGCAGTAAGAGCCCACGCAACTCTGGAAACAGCCCTGCAGGACCGCAGTGCCAGCCACACAGCTCACTCACCACCCAGATTTCCACATGTTCTTTAGTCATACCAGAAAGAACAGGTAAAGCAAGACTCCAGTCACTTACATTATCAAATCCTATGAAACAAGCTTGAGAAAAAGCAGCTGAAGAACCGCATTGCTCTCAGCAAGTACCTTCCTCTGGCTGCTGAAGACTTTTTCATGCAGGCAAGGCTGGGCAGGCTTCAAGATACTCATGGGAAAACCCCTACCCCCTCTCCTCCTCGCCATAAGAGGCTCTGCCTCTGAGCAGAGTGGATCACAAGAGGTTGTCAGCAGGTGAATCCTCTGCAGGTAAACGAGAGGATTCAGCTGGCAAGCTTCATTCTGTAAGAGGCTAGAAACTATTTTTTACAGCTGAGCAGTGTTTGCTGTTGTATGGAGACGTTTTACCTTACTGAGCCGTAAGTAAAGGCTGTTGAGGTGCGGCTGATAGCCCATCAAATCCAGGGTATTCCAAAAGCACCATCTAGAAAATCCAAGCTTAAAGTGAGTCAAAAACTCTTCCTATGAAATCACGCTACCAGCCAAGATGTACTTTTGTGTGAATTTCTTGTTTTCTACATCAACTGCCGGAAAGATGTCGTAGTAAAAAGGAAATGAGGGAAGCACTTTCCCTGGAACGTGCATGCACCCACCCAATTCAACAAAATACGGGATGCATATACATAAATGTTACTCTTACATGTGCCTTCTAGCCATGTTATAAAACAATGTTAATGTATTTTTGTCATGTAAATGGGAAAAGCAAAGTGCAGGCCTTGAAGCTGCCTTCAGAGGCAGAGCAGGTAAATGGTGCTGGGAGGTGCAAACCAGCATCTCCGACGGTACCGCTGCCTCCTCCCAAAGCAGCATATAAGAACCTGGCAGAGCACAGCTTCAGAGCTCTTAAAATTGCCTACATACATGAATAATAATAGCTTACCATTAAAAAAAAAGGTTGTATTATTCTTTTGATAGTGTTGCAGTGTTCTTGAAAAATGGGTGTTATTTATTTGATCGTCCCCTAAAGATTCTTTTGTCACAGGCTATTGTGTAAATTTGTGTTCAGACAATTTTTAAAATGTTGAATTATTCACTTGATTGGCCTTAATGTGTCCTCCTGAACACCTCAATACGGTGCGATTATTATCAATATAAGGAGGGCTAATAAAAATGTGGAAATAATAACTGCAGCTGGATTTTCAAAAGGGAAAGGATAATTTTCTAACTACTAAAACATTAGTAGTTAAGAAAGTTAAGATAAGGGTAATAAAGCCTTGCGCTTCAGGGCTTTGCAAAAGGGGTTAGGAAGTAATTATTTTAAATTCTTTCTTCGGTATTATGTAATTTAACTCTCGTTAATAAAGGACCCAATTTTCAAAGGCAATGAAAGATGTAGCTAGGAACTAGATGAGATTTTAAAAAATAGAAGTCACTCCTCAACTTGCTTCAGTGCTCTCCAAAAATCCCCCTAGACGCTTATTTGCATCTTCCAACTCCTATGATAAAATATTTTTTCTTTCCAAAATGTCAATTTGCTGAAATTGAAGCTTTTTACTGTAATGTAGGAGCATTCACTCATATGTCGGAGGTCCCAAGTAGCTCAGTCTGAGGCGCCGAGTTGGATTCGTCTGTAATTTGTAAGTGCCCCTGAGGAATCGGCGTGCTGTCAGCTGCTCGCTCCCTTCAAACACAGGGCTTGGAAGCATGGGAACATCTGCGGCGTGGGCAAACGACATTCCCGAGGTGGCAGTGAGGTTCTGCTCTGCAGGCTGAGCGTGCAGAGCGACCTTTAGGGGAAATTCAGACAGACTCCACCAGAATTGTCCTCTGCTGGACTCCGTGAACTTTCCTGTTCTGCTTTCGACGCCTGGCCCAGGACACTGCCAGGGAACAACTGGGCATAAGTCCAGAGACCTCAGCTCCTCTGTTTCAAAGACATTTTCTTCAGGATCACCATGCTCTGCTAACTGTGCAAAGGAGCGTGATTCCTACATCTTAATGTGCTTCATTTCTTCTTGCATGCAATAGCGTATCTTGTATTTTGGTGTACCCATGCGTTTTTGGATTCTGATGAGAGAGGTTTTCCATCTCAGATATGCCCCAGCACGGATGGTGAGAGTGCTATCTCTGGTGTTTCTGTGTATTCACATTTCCAAACCTCCTGCAGGATGAAATTAACCCCCTTCATACATTCTCCCAAAGCTTTACCTGTCTTGTTAGCACTTTCAGAGTGCCATTCTTAAGGCCACCAGATAATCCAAGCTCTTCCTGGTACATAAGAACCATATGGCACAGCTGGGTCAGGTCCTTTCCTAGCTTCTTTCTCTCATGGGATGTAAAGGCATCTTCACAACACCTCCAGCCTGCCCCACGGTTCCCAAAGGTGTTGCAGTAAACGTCGCTCGAGAATCTTTGTTCTCCTTCACATGACAGAGGAGCTTTGCACCTCCCTCCGTGCACTGCGATAACCCTCACTCCATAAAGCGTCGGGGAGTCACGGGGGTACTTCTGATGGAAGAAACCTGTATCATGAATAATTGACGGGCATCACAGAAGCTTCTTCTAAAATGAATGGAAGCATTTGAATTGCCTCTGTAATGCAACACACCAAGTGTTCAAACACAGACAGCTATGGAGGTGAAATAATTGTCCACTGTAATTAAGACCAGCCATCGGAGAGTACGCGACGGAGCTGCCGGAGGTGGGGCGATGTCTGCTTTACCCAAGTTCCCCTCCTTTCTTCCATGCTCTATACTTTTTCCACAATGCTGCACAGGGTTGAGAGAATTAAAACAACTTTCTTCCATTTTCAGACAAAAGCTGAACCCAAACCACCTGCCGGTAAAAACTTTACTGGGCATCCCTCGCACGTGTGCAGGGAACGTGTGCTCCTGCGCGGTGGGAGGAGGAATGGGATGCAGAAGAACCCAGTGGCATTTCTGCCTCTGCATTAGGTGTTCACCTCCATGCCCTAATGCGTGTTTTGCCCAAAGCTCCCAAATTCAGGGAGCTATTCCAAGGTTTAATTGAATTGCCCTGGAATAGGAAGTCTTCATCCAGCAAACATCTTTGCACCACCCCTTGCTCATCCTTCATTTGCTGCAGAGCAATTGTGCGTACCCATGGGCTTGAGCCATCCTTTTACTTTAGTGAGAATGTCACCAACTTATAGGTTGGGAATGAAGTTTTCTGCTTCTGCTTCACTTCCTATCCTCAAAGACCTTCCAATCAAAAACCAGTACCTGATTTACAGTGATCCTGCTTTCTGTGTTGATTGATTTCAGGTTTTTTGGAGGAAAAGGGGAACTAAAAGGTGTGAGGGAGGTGAACTCCTGAAAATTGCCATAGATTCCTGACTGTTGAATCAATAGGCTTTTAGCCATTAGCTTTCAGGATACCGAGTTGTCTCCCAGGGGTGACACTTTCAAAAACTCCCTGTAATTCAATAGGAAATTTAATGCTGGCCATCAACAGGAGTCAAATTAAACCCGCACTGAGTAATGTGCTGGATCCAAGCATGATGTGGAATGCAGAGCAAATTTCTGTGAAATTTTCAAACCCATCTAGGTCAGTTCTACTGACATGCAAGGGATAATTTATTCACCTGGAGAAGGTGTTCCAGTCAAAGAGATCATTAAGTGAAAGAGCAGAGTAATTCTTCCCACACCGACCTCACAAGGAGGATTATATTTGGTTCCTCCTTTCTTTACCTGTTTTGTGTCAAATTGCAGAATATGGCTAAAGGGGATTTTATTCACTTTGTTTACCAGCTGTGCTGAGTTCAAAACTGCTGCAGTTGAAAAGCTCACCCAGACACTACAAAATTGGGGTTATGTCCTTGAACATAAAAATTTCAAGTTTCTACTTTATTTAACCTCTCAATAGCTAACATATCAAATCTTCTCCATTCACAGGACTAAAGACTTCTCTTAAATGTCACCC
Source organism: Cygnus olor (assembly GCF_009769625.2). Classification (NCBI taxonomy): domain Eukaryota; kingdom Metazoa; phylum Chordata; class Aves; order Anseriformes; family Anatidae; genus Cygnus; species Cygnus olor. The sequence goes on from NC_049191.1 coordinate 5,337,847, forward strand.
AGCAGCACTGAAGACCCAGTTCTGGGAACTAATATTCCAGCTGTCAGTGTTGTGCTTAAAGATGTCATTGCCATGCTAAAGACTCTGGAATCAGAACTTAATTAGCTGTTTTGTTTACAATGAGCGAGGAAGACCAGATTTCTCTCAGTTACCAAAAAAAGGGGAAAAGAAAAAAGGCAGACAGAAAGATCTATTTATGACAACAAATTAAGTAGTGTTAACTCCAGAGACACACAGGGAAAGAGGAGAAAATAGAACCATGACTCTATTTTTAAAGTCCCAGTTTCATTGAAATAAGCATGCTTGGAACATTACTTTACAAAATATCCAGACCAACTAGGAATGACATGGAAAATCTGACTCACTAAAGGAGGGTCCTACTAAGACCTGAAGTTCGAAAATATTTTAAAGAACAAGGTCAGAAGGCTGGAAGCATAGATAATTCGTGCATGGAGCCATCCCTGTGTTTTCAGGCAGATGGGGGTACCCCACTGCAGGAGTCCCCAGGGAGCCCACTTCAGCACAGCCCTTCCCTACTACGGGACCTGTGGCACTTTTCATCCTTACATGGGGAAGCAGGAGTTGAGCAGCTGGCTATACACAGAGCTATGATGTCCTGAAGAAATGAAAACCCCACCTTCGTTGTGTATTTCTGCTGTTTCGAGAACTGTGTAAAAATGTATGTGAAACAATAGCAGTCTGAAATGCCCTACGGATTGCGACTTACAGACACTCAGGCACGTGACTAACTTTCTCTCTGGGAGACAAGATAAATACAGAAACTGTTCATGAGCCTAAATATTTGCAATTCTGGGCCTTCTTTTCTTGCCAGCACCACTGGCATCCCCAGCTCCTGCAGTTGCCTGTGCTTGCCTGCTTTTGCTGTCGCCCTGAGGGCTGCATAGCCCACTGCCTATGTGAGACAAGGCTGTCACAGGCATCTGACATTCTGCAGCACAGAGCTGAATCAAGTAGCCTGATGGGTCATTCTCTTTAGCTTGATGTCTCCTGAATAAGAGGATTATTTCATCTCTCCCCTGCTGCCTCAAGGAAGGGACTGAAACAGTGAATGTAAAGCAGGCAGCAGCTTTCCAGCTCTAAGCATCCTGCCTCCAGTGTGGGGGCTTTTCAGCTCTGAAAGATCCCTTCCCTCCTTGGCTCTTGCACCAGATATAATTCAGCTCATCATGTTCTAACATCTGCCTTTGTCTGACATCAGCGCCAGCATCCTTAATTCAGCAGGAGCGAGGTGGGAAGGCGTCGCAGGGAGCAGGGGCAAGGCAGGGTTGGATGAGACCTGTGGGCTTGGCAGAGCTTCCTCCGGCCTTGGGGGGGCTCAGGAAAGCAGGCCAGCTGAGCCCCCAACAAAATCCCGTCCCTACAGGATGGCAATTCTGTTCCCTGGCACGCAGGGCTTGCTGCCCGCGTCTGCCGAGCTGCCGCTTGTTCGTTCCCTGGATAAGCAGGGAACAGAAGAGAGCAGGCACTCAACAATGTCAGTGAGAAAAGCAGAGAAAAGACAGGTCGCTTAGAAGCTGCCTGGACATGTAGCGTTCCCCCCAGAGCATGAGCTGAGCTGGAAAACATGGGAAGCTCTGCCACATCTGGGAAACGGGAGACATGGTAGCACAGTGGAGGAAGAGATACCAAACGTGGCTAAGCATTCTCCGCATCAACAAGGTTCAAGCAGATTATTGGCGTTAACTTCCTGAGACCCCAGTGAAAGCACAATAATGAGATTTCTTCAATTCACCAAAATCTCCTGACGCCTAGTTAGAAAGGAAAAAGGCCTCGCACTGGAGCAGGAGCCAGGCAAGGCAGTGGAGTCACGCTGCTACACAAGCATCACGAGCGCGGAGCTGAAGCAGCACCCACAGGCAGAAGGGCTGGCCTTGAAAGGGACTCTCCATTTTCTTTTTCCCCTGCATAATGGAATCCAGATATTTTTATTACAATTATTATTATTATTATTTTTTCAGACGGGATGCAATGTTAATAGAGCTCCCCCACATTGGCCTGCAAAAAAATAATATATATGTATTTGAGTGGCAGAATAAGCTAGTCTTGAATATAAACTGATGCTTGGTGAGACTTTTGAACTTACCGCTAAGGAAAATACATCTCAACTAACTGCATTTCTCCCATTCGGCATCATTATAACTCAGCAGTATTTTGAATTTAAACCCACTCAAGGTGGCACCTAGGTCACCAGAGCCAGTTGTGACCTTGAAGAGGCAGAAGGCGTCCACCCCGTATCAGTAGGGTGCTTTCAAACGTCTGTCTGCTGCATATTACAAATACAGTACGTATCACATTATGGTCCCTGGCATGAATAATGTGGAGCTACCAAAAATACAGTCACCATGGTAACTGCTTCATGATGTTCGAAAGGCTGGGTGGAAAAGACTGGCCTGGGAAGGGGTCAGCTCCACGCAGATGGTGTTTGGGAGAGGAGCGGAGCATGAAGTTATCACACGAAATGCAGCACAACGGGAAGCAGACGGGAAGATGCCTGAGGGTAGCTCTCACCTGAAGTTCTTGGTGTGGAGCAAGCAGCTGTGGTTGTCGAGGACTTCTGAGGCACAGTTTAGTGTTTTAAGACGCTCCAGTTTTAACCCCTCCAGAAATAGCTCTGGGTTCCTCTGTGGGACTCCTGCTCCTGGGGACTGGCAGGGCTGAGCATCAGCACTGAGGGGCTCCAGCGAAGTCTCCTCATGTCTCGGCATCTACAAAAACTCAACATGTGGTCGGTGTTTCTCCCGTTTTCGTATTGTCCTCAACGTAGTATAAATGACAGAATATTGCACCACTGGCCCATCTTTAGTTTTTTTTCTGCAGACCAGTACCTTGCAGGCATGCAGAAGGGACGGCTGAAGGCCCCCCAGGTCCGCTGCGGGATTTCTTCTGCAGTTAACTAATCCTTTGTGATTTCACCACAGAGGTTTTCTTCAAGGATATTTCGTAGAATCCTTTGGAGAGGCAGATTTTTTAGCCTGAAGGCTGTTCATGACAAGCTCACATTGTCTGCATGCTATTTGCGACATGCCTTTGGTTGCCTGAGTCACTGGGCCTTGTTTCTGGTCTCCAGCCAAGTAGCTGAAACAATTAATCTGAAACAATTCTCCTGACGGGAATGACAACAAACATACAAGCCTGTGATAGAATTCCAAAACCACTCAACTTTGTGCTTGGGTTCCAAATTCCCTATACTTTTTTGTATTCCCATGGTAATTTCCCATCATCAGGTGTACCAAATCACCTTTTGTATTTAAGGGATTCCACAATAATTTTCAAAAATATTTGCTACTTATCTGATTCTAGGGTTAAAGCCCCACGTTGTCCCATCAACCTACGATCACTCCAGTCCAGAATAGCACCAGGAACTGAGCAACGAACACTGCTTCAGAGAGTACATGATCCAAAGAGGTGACTCCATCACATCCCACCATGTTAGGAGATGGTGACTGGCCAAAAAGCTCTGTGGTACTGTCTGAGAATCCCATTTTAGTTTGGAAACACCTTTCTTTTTCCTTAAACAAGCTGTTCGGAGGTAATTTCTTCAGCTTTTTCAAGGTTCTCAGCTATGACCTGTTTCCTTTTGTATACAATGCTGATCAAGAAAGGGTATTCCCATCTGCAGTTAGGGTTTAGAAAGCCCTGAAGTACCTGAACTGCATCCTCACAAGGACTATTGCAATGAAGGACAGGGGTCTGTGGGGCTAAGTGCTTGTTTCCCATGTAGAATCAATCCCTTTCTCTGGAAGCAGACCTGTAATTCCATTATAATTAGCTGGATTTCTGTTTATTTCTGGTTTATTTTAGGGAAAGTCTAGGGCTAGACAGAGTGAAAGATGAGGAAGTCCAGGATAATGAGAAGTTTAGGCTGGGAATTTCAAAATAACCTAAGACTACATCTCCACTGCAGTCACGGAGCAGTAGCTGTGCAGCTGAGAAGTATCTGACCTCGTCAGAAATGTTTCCTGTTGGAAGCCTGTTGGAAGGGTAAATTAGTCCAGGCTGAGCTCTATCCTCACGAAAGCAAACTATTATCAGTAACGAATTTAAGACATCCTCCTGCATTTGACTGTTTAGTTACCTGGAACTTTTGCATTTCCTTGACTTCAGGTCTAACATGTCCTTAAGAGAGCTACGCATCGACAGGCTATTGTACAGCCTTTGGTTAACCCATTCCAGCCTCCAAACACCTTCACTAACTTTAAATTTAAATAAATAGCCATAACTAAACAGCCAGAGGAACAGCTTTGGCGTTAAAACACTGGAATTGCTGGGCTGCATGCCTTCCACCCAGTTTTCAATCTGTGTCTTGCTCTCCTTTATTAGACAAGGGTAACTTCATCCCCATTTTTACAGTTTTTTACTGCAATGAATAGCTCTTATGTAGGTAGAGGATTGCTAGGATTATCTATCTGGCCATGGTATAAACACATATTCTGAACTTGAGTACTGTGGGATCACTACAGAAACGGAACAGAATCAGACGTAAGGGATTAGGTTCTTTCAGAGTTGCACTTGAAGCACCTACAAATGAAGAAATACCTAATGGTGGTGGCTGAGACAAGGTGGGGCATGCATACGCACACCAGCACTTCAGATAGGCAGCAGGAGAGACAGCTGCCATGCTGGGAATTTTTATTGTTCTTATATAAAGGCTTTTATGTGTCCATTTCAACTACTACAGCAATGCCACAACTGTAGGTGTATTCAGTGGAGCTGACTTGAACAACTGTCCTGGTTTCAGGTAGGACAGAGTTAATTTTCCTCCTAGTAGCTGGCAGGGTGCTATGTTTTGGATTAGAATGAGAAGAGCGCTGATAACATGCTGATGTTTTAATTGTTGTAGAGCAGTGCTTACACCAAGCCAAGGACTTTTCAGCTTCTCGCTCTGTCCTGCTAGCGAGCAGGCTAGGGATGCAGCAGGAGCTGGGAGGGGACAGACCCAGGACAGCTGACCCAAACTGGCCAAAGGGGTATTCCATACCATCTGACGTCATGCTGAACAATATATAGGGGTGGCTAGCCGGGGTGGAGGGGGGGGCCGGCTGCTCGGGGATAGGCTGGGCATCGGTCAACGGGTGGTGAGCAATTGCATTGTGCATCACTTATTTCGTACACATTATTACTATTAATACTATTATTATTATTATTATTATTATTATTGTTGTTGTTGTTGTTGTTGTTGTTATTCTTTTCCCTGTCTTAATAAACTGTCTTTTATCTCAACTCACAGACTTCACTTTCCCGTTTCTCTCCCCCATCCCTGAGAGGGAGGGGGGAGGGTGAGCGAACGGCTGTGTGGTGTTTGGCTGCCAGCCGGGCTAAACCACAACAACAACCTTCCCTGGAATTCAGCCAGCTCGCTCCCCTCGCTCCCCAGAACAGCTCCTGTTCACCCTCTGCTCACGTCTCCCGGTAGTCCTGTCCTTTTGTAAGCACGGACACTGCCTGCATCAACTCTAAAGTAGTCTGGAAGTGCACCTCTTTGGGGCATGTAAAAAAGGGAAGTTCAACACTCTGGGCACCTCATTACTGGCAAAGAAGCTAACAAACAGGAGATGATATGCACACATTCAGTAATTGGGATGGCATTAGGCTTTTCCTGTTATTATCAATGATGCAGTAACTGGATCGGAAAGGAAACTCCTGTTGTGGTTTGTAATGTTTTCCAGTGAGAGACAGTCTACTACATAAATTCACAGTACTTGAAAGAGATGTCTTTTTTTTTGTACATGTGAATCCCCTTCCTGCTACCTAACCTGCTGTTCCTGTGTCCTGGCCACCAGCTTGCCCCCAGTCTGAAGACCTGAGCTGTGAGCTGTCTTGCCTTGGGGGTTTCAGTCTGCTAAAGGATGCCTACCATGAGCTGCCACGTGGTGTTTGTGTGCTTAGCCAGGCAAAGTGATATCTTCCTTGAAACAACTCTACCATTGCTCTCATACGGCTGTGAGTTATTAGCCCATGGAAGTCCAGATACATCATCCCAAGCATTAGTCCCAGCATGGCAGAGGAGGACAGTCCATCACTGGAAGTTCAGCATTCTGGAGCAGACATCCCTCGGCTTTTAGTGGTTGTCATTCTTTCATTACTCACTGCAAATGGGAGAACAACAAATGAAAGGCTTTCTTCTTGCAGCGTTTCAGTAGATGGGCAAAGATAGCCAAGGCAATACATTGCAGGATACATTGCTTAACTTAGAGGTCTCTGTGCTATAGCTCCTTATAACTTATTCATGATTCATTACTCTTTCTGGGTTGAAAATTGAGAGAAGGCCATTAAGTAACTGGAATGCATATTTATTCAAGACTAAACAGATGTTTTGGAAACGAGGCTGCAGATAACGAGTCAGCAAGAGACAGCAGGTTTTTAAAGGCAAAACAGCAAACAGCACAGAGAGAGACTTCAGAGCTGAGTGGGGAGCTCCTGAAGCATGTAAAGAGTCTCCCAGTTTCCCCTCACCAGTGTTGCAAAGGCGACTGTCGGATGGATTTCCAGCATTGCCCTCTCCATTAGGAACCAAACCCACTGAAATGGGCCTCGCATTACATGCTTACTTGGATGCAACAAGCCAGGCAGTCGGAGGGCTGATCCTGCTCTGCCGTGAGCTGGAACCGCTCACCAGAAGTCATGATAATTTGTGCCCATCTGAGGATCCAGCTCTTTGAGTTTTGTTAAAATCAAATCTTTCCATCCACTATTTCTGATGAATATTACAAGCCTGTCTATTTTTTTTTTTCATTTCTCAAATGTCAAGTAGATCTTTTACAGCAGCTCTTAAGAAGATAAAGGGGATTAAAGGATCATTTTATCCTATTTAAAGTTAGCTCTGAGACGATAGGAGTAAACAGGCACATTTTAAAGGATGTTAATCTCAGCTTTCTTATCCCCCCCCTTTTTTCTTTTTCTTCTTTGCTAGCAAAATTTCACTTTTGTGGGTGAAATGACTGAGAGAAGGCAAATTTTACTACCCTTTCTCCTCACTTCAAAAAGCAAACACAAAATATCACTCCTGATTGCAATATTAAAACTAAGTTTAAATTGGGCTGTCAATCACTGGCTTAGATTTTATGGCAAAAAGATGGAAGGAATCGGGGGAAACAAAAAGTTCTCTGACAAGTTGAGGGAGCCTGTCCCCATCACTAGAATTCAGAAAGCAAGGCAGCTGCTTATTAGCAGAATAATGGAAATAACATTGTTTAAAGAAAACTGAGTATCAGAAATAAGAGCTTTGGACTATCTGTAGGGATTTCAAAATAAGCTGTCAGGGGATTGGGAGACAGAGACAGACTTGTTAACCTCTAATGAGGGATGGTTAGCTCACACTTAATGCTTACTAACTAAAACCCCGCTGTTAGCATTTCTGGCCTGAGCTGAATTACTGTTAGCAGAAGGCACCCAGCTGGCTTCTCGCTGCCCCCATTCAGCTATGCAACAGGGCCAGCAGAGGAAGCTGCTTTCTCCCCATAGTCAAACGTGATAAACTTAGTCCTCAAGACGCTTTTCAGGGCAGGATCAGGAAGGCACCTGGGCCCTGGGTGAGTTACGGGCCTCCCCGTGGCAGCAGCTGCAGGGTTAGCCATTAATCTTACTGTCTGCTAGCTGGGAATGTGCTCAGAGAAGGAGCCGGTGCCTCAGACCAAAGCCAGTTTGCATCCTGCTCGCCCTGTGTGCTGACAGCCTCGGAGCAGCCTGGGGGCGGGCGGCATGGGGGGCAGGCCATGCCAGGGGGACGCAGGGTGGGTGCCAGCTGGCCTAGCTGTCTCCCTGTTCAATCCAGGGAGCTGTGCTCGAGTTTAGCAAGGAGAACACAGCCTTTCATGTCAGGTCTTGTGAATGTTGTCACATTTGGGATCAGGGGTCGCCGGTGCTCGTGAAGTGGCCCAAGCAGCAGCCCGCCTGCAAGTTCAGCCTTTGCCAGAGCTGTGGCCTACAGCAGTGCCACTCGGCTCTGCCTGACAGCTCGTGGCTGGTCTCGGCTGCACCTCATCTAGACCGTAACTGCTGACTTGCAGACGACGTCAAGCTCCATTTAGCTCAAAGGAAGTCTCAGTTTTCTGGCCATATTATCAACATCTGATGAATCCAGGGCACATGAGGAATCTGACGGCTGAAGACCTGCATGTACCTCGCAGGCAAATGGCAAAAGTGTGTTACAGGTTTCTTGAGGAATCTTGTCAAGCCATACCTGCATGACTTGATAGTAGAAGCCCTTGGTTTGGTTGGCTCCACATCCAGACCACTCTGTGACATCCAGGGGGATGTGGAGATGCTTCTGTTCATGGGAAGAGATGCACTGACAGAAAACGAGTCTTGTTCGGGACTCAGAAGACTCTGGACAATTAGGTCTATTGTTCTCCTTCATAAGAATAAAGAAATGTTTGCAGCGCAGTAGAGTTTCTCCTCCAGTGAATTATGTGTTGTAATTGCTGCTCCCATGAGCAGCACCCTGAGATCTGATGTGGATGTGGCAGTCACTCCTTCTCAAACACCATCTCCAGGAGCCCAAGCCCAGTATGAGCAGCATTACGCAGACGGGGCCTGCAGAAGGAAGAGTCACTGCAAAGCAGGAGGAAGCCTGCTGCCAGAGCGCTGCCAGCAGTGCCGCTGTGAAGTGAGTACTGTGTTCAGTTTTGGGCCCCTCGCTACAGGAAGGACATGGACGTGCTCGAGCGAGTCCAGAGAAGGGCGACCAAGCTGGTGAGGGGTCTGGAGAACAAGTCTTACGAGGAGCGGCTGAGGGAGCTGGGCTTGTTCAGCCTGGAGAAGAGGAGGCTCAGGGGTGACCTTATCGCTCTCTACAGTTACCTTAAAGGAGGTTGTAGAGAGGTGGGGGTTGGTCTGTTCTCCCACGTGCCTGGTGACAGGACGAGGGGGAATGGGTGAAAGTTGCGACAGAGGAGTTTTAGGTTGGATGTTAGGAAGTACTTCTTTACCGAAAGGGTTATTAAGCATTGGAACGGGCTGCCCAGGGAGGTGGTGGAGTCACCATCCCTGGAGGTCTTTAAAAGACGTTTAGATGTAGAGCTTAGCGATATGGTTTAGTGGAGTACTTAGTGTTAGTTAGGTCGGAGGTTGGACTCGATGATCTTGAGGTCTCTTCCAACCTAGAAATCTGTGTGTGTCTGTGTGGGTGTGAAGCTGCCTGGGACATCGTTTTAACCAAGCAAGCATCCATCGGCTGGAGGCGGTCAGACACACTGAAGATGCAACTGTTTTATGCTCCAACACAGATGAAAATACCTTCCTGTCCTGCATGCTGGGGGCTGGGGGAGCCGACAAATCCCAAACCGACAAATCCCAAGCCAATGTTGCTCTGTGACAGTGCTCACACAGCCCTGTGAGATGTCTTCTGCCACACCACATCTCTGCACGAACTGCTGTAGGACAAGCCAGTTCCTCTTCTCGTTCACATGAGACCTCCAGGGCAAGTCCCAGGCACCACCACTGTGCCCTCTGCCTGCAAACCCTCCTGCCACTGCCTGCCCGCTCCCTGAACCTGGGGGCTGCAGGGCGCTGGCGCAGGGGATCGCGGAGCAGCAAAGGCTGCCCAGCAGAGGTGGAGAGTGGCAGAGAACCAGGCATAGCAGAGAATACACCAGTAGTTAGGTTAAGGTACATTTCATCTGGGGACATTCGGTGAGGGTGGATCTGAAGGCAGCACGGTCAGCACTAGCTGTTTCAGCAGGAGCTCTTGGCTGGCCTCACGCAGCGCTGCTCCCAAACCAGGAGAGCGTGCCTTGACTGCATGTGGTTGCTCTCTCTCCCAGAGAGTTTAAGGTTTATTCATGCTTTGTTTATTTCCCTTAATCTAAAATAAAAGTAATTGAGACTGAAAGTTCATGTTTTACTCTTTGTCTGAGGAGCATAACAAAGAAAAACAATTGCAAAGGAAGGCAGTACATTTCACTTTCAAGCTTTCAAGGGATTATTACCAACGACAGGAGAGAAAAAATAACAGCTTTTGAAACTTAGGGGAAAATACTTTGACAGGATCCCCATTAAACAGCCTCCCTCGTCTTGAAGCTGCAGTAATTACGTTCACTTAATACCAGACAGTAAAATATTTACAAACAACACAGGGAGCTAAATGAAGTTTCCAGCCACAGCACAGCTGCACGTCCAGCTCTGCCTCTGCTGGAGCCTCTTATACTGGGGGAAGGCACTGGTGTTCGGCTGCGATGTGCTGCACCAGTGGTGCATACACCCATGGCAAGAACCTGCCACCACTGCCACCTCAAGAGCAGTAACTCCTGTGATGGACCAGCCAGGGAAAAGCATTGCCCAGGGTCAGGAGGAGAGGCACAGTATGAGCCTGGCACATCCTGGCACAGAGCGAGATCTCCCTTCCCAGCATCTCCCTCCCAGCTGGAGCTGAGCTCCTTCTCTTCCCCTCTGAATGTGTCCCAGGGCTCCGGGAGCTTCGTCCCTCAGCTTCAGAGCAGTTGGGCTGAGCCTCTCATTAGCAATACCTCCTCCCCACCAGGGCTGCGGAAAGTGGAGTCTCTCTACAAAGTGTCTTTCTAGTTATTTTTTCCCCACTTTGCTCCGTTCCTCTTTATACTTACTCTACTGCTCCTGTCAGTCTCCCAGGTAGAGGGAACACTTTGCTGCAAGCTCCACTCGACTGAAGCCCCAAGTAGCGGAAACAGCACAAATCCATGACAGTCCAGTGCTCAGACACCCGAGTCTCCTCTGTCAGGGAAGATTCATCAAATCCACCCTTAGTAGTGGCTTCATTCATACGATTGCTGCCAGATGCTAGGTCATTAATACCGATCATCATCTGGATGAAAAAGACCCTCAATTAATATGAAAATATCCTTTTTTCTTTTTTTTTTTTTTCAACAAGGGAGTATGAACTTTGATACCCACAAAAATTACACAGGACATTCTGGAGAAATGATTGTCAAAGAAAACAGTAACCTGGCTTATCAGGCACTGTCACAAGCCAAGCTCCATCACAGCCTTTCTCGGAGAAAAGCTGCAGGGACGGAAAGTGAATGAGTACACAGTAGCACATCGATCCCACAGCCTGGAGCCTGGCAGATAAAGACTTTAGGAGAAGGTTCCAAAAAAAATAATTTGGACATATATTATCTCAGACAATACAGCACTGCACACAGCAGTGGCTTTTCACTAGACCCCAGCCGGGGCTTTCAGAGGGGGGTTCACGGCCCGAGCAGCACCACTCTGCAAACCACAGATATCTGGCTAAGGAGGAAATAAAATGATGTAGAGAATGGAGAAGAATCAGCCTGTGGCTACAGAACGTTTGCTTCAAGTGTGTCACACAATCAAACCGGTTCTCCCCCTTCTTTTCTGCACCATGTTGCTGCTCCCCTCTTTATCTACACTGCATACATATTAGCTCTCCTCTGGCTCCTCTACAGAAAGAATCAAGTTGGTTTTATCAGAAAATAAGCCCGGGCACGGACCAGGGGACAAGTCCCCGTGCTACATACGCTGTGCACATGTACCAGAGTGCACCACCCCTCGGCGCGGTGCTGCTACAGAGCGGGGCATGGCTCCCTCCTGGGGACACGGCCAAGCCACCGGACCCTGCTCCTCCGCACGTTTCGGTACCTGCCTGCCACCGCTCAGCTCGGAGCCCATAGACCCTTCTCGTCCTGGTGAGCACAGTATTCCTCCCACAAAAAGGCCCAGTCTCTAAAAATGAGATTTTGTTCACCTTCCAAGCAAGTTGTTGGCTGCCCTTCTGCACAGAGGGAGAGGTAGACGGAAGGGACAAAGCAACAACACAGGGAGTGAGTAAAGGGTACTGGAGACACCTGAGACATTTTCCTTCTTCCTGCAGGGTGTAGTGGGCAGCTGGCTGCTCCACCTCCAGCACCCAGTTACAGGGGCATCAAGGCCGGAGTCCCTCTGCAGCCTGCAGCTGCCTGGTGCTCCTCGCCCAACTTCTCTGCTCATTTCCCTGCGCTGCAGTTGGCCTGGACCTCAGGAAGAAAGGGGCAAGAAATGATCACGAAGACCTGGAACCCCCAGACACAAAGGGTATGGAAGCAGCACTGCCAGGCGCGTGCCTTCAAAGCTGCACTGCAACCACATCCCAGAGCAGCAGCCCTGTGCTGCGTGCTGCCAGCTGCAGACCAAGGCGAGCCCCTGCCTCTGAGGCTGACAAATGAAATAGAAAATAGTAAAAAAAATGAGCCCCAGAGACGCCGGACCATTTCCCTATTGCCTCACCACCACGGGGTTGCTCAGCTCCAGCCCCTGCCAGAGCAGCTCCTCATTCAGACTGTGCCTCCAGCCATCCCCCAGAGACCTGAGCAAACACTGAAGTGCTCCGATGAACCAGACTGGAAACCAAACGAAGCTAAATTGAGCAAAGCCCATTTCAACTCTGAATGAGCATGTCCAGATAGGTGGCTAATACGGTTTAACCGACCCACTTGAGAAGTTAATTTGGACAAATTTTCCCGAAAGCTGTCATGTCGGGGGGTCCTGCATCACCAGTGGCCTGGAGAGTATTAGGAAAATGCCCTCTTCATTAACCTGCTGTCAGTAGTTTCCTTCCCAGCAGTTGTGCAGCACTTTTTTAGTAGTTTACCGTTGTGTTGGACAATATAACACCACAAGCATTAAATTACTCTGCCACTTGCCAGAGAACTTGAGCCATGTAGATGGCTTTTAAATCGCCACACAGCACAAAAGAGGTCTTCTGCAACAGGTACCTTACCCATAATTGGAAACTTCTTTAATACTTTATTGATTGATTTCTTTATTACCCTCTGACAAAGTTTAACACAGTAAACAGAATCGATCCCAGAGGCCACGGGCTGGGGCCAGCCGCTTTCTGCCTGCTGAGAGTAGGTTGGATTCTCAAATTAAATTATAGTTATTGTTCTGCTTGTAGCATTTTTTATGTCTCATCATGACAGATGGCTCTCTAAATGATAGCAGATTTGTATTTCATTAGGACACTTAGTCAGAAGATCAATACCGCTTCCACACACCTTTCTGAGAATACACATACAGACCATACAGGCTGCTAGGAGCTTAATGCAATTTAGACAGCATTAGCTACACAGCAGACATATGTTTTACTTGTAATAATGTCTCATTGATTCCAAAAAGGCAGCCCTGGAAATCCAAGCGCTCTTATTGTCACACTTCATTTTTCCCCCTTGCGTGGTGGAAAATGGCATTTTTTGGGTTCTGCAGAGGAAGGTGGGCAGGGCCCGGAGGCAACATCTGTGCTTCGCAGAGCCTGGGCTTGGCTCTGTCTCCAATCTCCATTGCCCTCTTGTGGTCCTCAAGCAATATCTCATCAGAAGAGACCTCCACAGACTGAAAAATTATTTCTAAATTGCAGCCAAACACACTGATGGAGGCTGTTTCTGTCTTAGAAGAAACACAAAACATTTCAAATAGGCTTTGTTTTGCTTAACACCTTCCTACTCCCTTCATTTTTCTATCTTTCCACTCCCCCATCTTCATCAGTGTCATTGATTCAATCCAGGAGTTACTTTAGAGTTACAGGCTATATTGATTAATTTGGGTTGTAATGAGTCTTTTCAATGTAAGCAGCGGTGCATAAAAAATTGGTTTTAAACCTCCCCCTTATGGTGCATTGATTTATTGTGATTAAAAGAGGATGTAAGGCTTTAGCTATTTGCTGCTTGGTGCACAGATATCACCACAGACAACGCTGGAAATGAGGTTTCCAAAAATGCTGATAGCACTTGAAGGTGTATTGAGCAAATGGTACCTGCAGTCCTCCAGATGAACACAGCTGGTGGCGAGAGGAAGGAAAACTCCTTCATCCCTGGGAGGAAGGACAGGAACACTGAGAGGTCCTGCCTCCGCAGAGACGTGCTCTCCAGGACATGAAGAACACGTTACGGTGGAATGGGCACCAAGTCCTTCTGTGGCTATGTCTTGGATGCCTTTCAAGACACCTTCAGACCAAGTAAAAGATGCAAAATCACCAGCTGAGAGTACAGCCACCAGGACAGAGGCTACAGCCCTTCCAAGCTCACAGCACGTGGGCTCAGCACCTTCTGCTGCCTCTCCCTGAGCAGGGGTTTGAAGCTGACCTTCCCTTAGCCCTGGCAACTCCTTCAGTTCCTTGGATACACTGGAAAGAAGTCATCTTGGAGGTTCTTGCTGTATTTCATGACTTTCATATATAGAACTGTTCCAATAGGAGAGGGGATAATTTGCGGTGGGATTTGAACACAGGTGTCCCACAGGAACAGGCTCACCGAGATTGGGGCTGCCTCTCAAGATGAAAAGCTGCAGGGGCAAGAAATCCGATGATTGCCGGACAATATTAGGGGGTGTTAGTGATTTCCTGAGGGGCTTAATGCAGTCACCTTCACCCAAAGGCTTCCCCCAGAACATCCTGGCAGCTCATCCTTCTCCAGTATTCCATCCAGCTCCCCCAGTTCTGCCTCCTGGAAACTCTGCGCTCTCCCCAGGACCTTTCCCTCTCCCTGCATACCACAGACATCGAGCTTGGAGGATGTCTCTCTTCTAATACATCCAAATTTGGTGCAGATCCCAGGCCAGCACTGCCCCATAGCATCAGCGGAGCATCTGACCCGCTCTCACAGCACAGTGGGAACGGCACTTTTGTGGCAGGACTTTGGCATCCACCTCTGGACCTCTCCAGCTGGGCTCCCAGAACGCTCCCACAGCCTCCCCACGCAGCTGCCAAGCCCAGAGTCTTGCCTGGGACATAACAACCTCGTGCACCTCCCCATGCACCCGCATCCCCAGCACCACCTTCACTGTCCTTAACCCCCCACTACTGTCACGTCGCTGACCTCTCTGTTGTCACTTCTCATTTACATCGGGACCACAGAGATCAGCCCCATGCCTCCCCTGCTCTGCAGATGCTGTTTCAAGAGCCTTTGACAGTTTCTTTAACAGAGAGGAAGAAAAAAAAATCTAGTCTTATAAAAAATGTTTTATGTTGAGCAGTGCTTACAGCTTCATGAATTGCAAAACCATTTTAAAATCTTGGTAATACAGGAAAATCCGTTCTGGTTCACTGCCTCTGTCACTAAAACTCATAGCATGCACCTTGCCAAACCAATTAATGCCCACCGATAGACTGGGATCCTGAATCCTATTTTCTAGGCCAGTCCCCGTTCCTCTGAAGAAATACTTCATCTTCCAGTACAATTTAAGAAGCATGGTGGGAGAGTCAGAACTGGGGGGGGAGGGGACCATGTTTATCAGAGAAATGCCAGAAGAAACCAAACGAGCATATTCTTTATAATATCATCTCTTTTCTGTTTCATTTCCTCTCCTTTGTGTATGGAGTGGCAGTAACAGCAGCATCGAAGCCTTGACGGCCGAGAACTTTTGACCCAGCCCTGACTTGTCATCATAAAGTCTCCTGGCCCCAAAGTCCCCATTATAGTTTGGACTTTGAAGAGCAATAAAGAATGTCAGGCTGACAAATATATGTTATCAGAAGAGATTTCTTCTTCGGTTTACAAGATGATTCCGCAGTTTTATTGCACCTCTCTGGAGGTCCCAGACTATGCGCTGTTATTTTTCTGCTCCCACTCTGAGAGATGAGCAAACAGCTTCATATTAGGTTTGTGCCCAAAGTAGTTGTCACTCCAGGGTCTTAAAAATTTTAATGGATAAATCTTAAAAGGTCAATGGCTGACAAAATCAAAGCAGATTGCTAAAAGGAAGGAAAATACAGATGACAACATTGACTCAGGCTAATGGGGATGCATCCTTTTGGTCATCCAGCTCCACATTCTGCCACGAACTGACCTCAACGTGCGGAGGTGTGACTGCTCCAAACACCACCCTGCACAGTGACAAACTCCATCAGCAAAAGGACATACATATTTGCTATCATCACTCCAAATTTCAGATGCTTCTAGAAATCTGGAGTTTTGCAGAAAAATCCTCAATAAACTTAATGTTATCATCACATTATTATCCCTCTTACTGCTTCTCAGTTGTCTAAAGACGCCAGCTGATAACCAGGACAATCCACTAACTTCCAGTACCTGTCTCAAAGAACTGATGACTAAATAGAAAATTGAAGGCAAGTTTTTGGAAAGAAAACAGAAGCTCCTCTCTCTGACAGTGTGCCTTGGATTTCCCTTTCCTGGTACCCTAATCCTAGGCTGAGACAAATGCTGCTGTTACTTCAGGCCATGCTGAAGTAACAGAAAGATCCCATTCCTGCCACTGGGGCCAGGATCCCCCTTAGAGTTTTCCTCCACTTCCTGTGTTCTGTAAAGCATGCACTTGAACAGGGATGTGCTGATGTGGGACGAGGGTCAGATTCAAGCTCTGTCCTCCTTAGCAGCCCCATTAGCTGAAAGAGGGCTGCCCTCAAGTAATTCTCTGCTCTACTCAACTGTATGGGTAAGCGGCCTTAAAATGTACATAAACAGGCTGGGAAATGCTCACCATTTGTCCTTATTAGGGTGCTTTCAGCTTTCAACGTATCAGAAGCCGTCTTCACAAACTCTGCAAATGCCATGGCTTTGACTCACTGGAATAAGGCAAGTCCACGCAGGTGACCTGACTCAAGGCGTCTTCCCGAGACAGATGGAAAAACAGTCTCAGCTGGACAGTGGGCAATGTCAGCCTGCATTGTTAGCAAGCAAACCATTAGCTTTGGCCAGCCAGGGATCTGCATCATAGGTTTTTTCTTCTTCCCATGCTTTTTGTGTGGTGTCGCTACGCCCAGTTAAACAGCTGCTGTGCTGTTACAGGCACATCCGAGTGACAGGTGAATGTGTCTTCATACAGACAGGCCAGCAGAAACACAGACAGAGCATGCACCATCCCCTCAGTATTGTCTACTGACACTTTTCTGAATGCAGCTGCAATGTAGTAATTACTCTATCAAAAGGACATCTACAGGCTTTGTACTACAGCATCCATATTTCTGCTGCAACACCTGTGCCTATCTACGTTTGTGAGTGCATTTGTATTTCGTTATATATCTGTACGACGAACTATGTTTCTAAAGTATATCTTCAATATTTTATACCTCGTAAGTATGGCACGTACTATAAAAACAGGTCTCACAAAATTAGTAAAAAAGTATCCGTGGGCCAGTTTGATGGACATATCAGGAGCTAATTGCTCTGCACCTACCAGCACCCCACGAGAGAACGGGTTTCAGAAAAATACACATTTGCAATAACTTGAACGAAAGGGCTGGATCGTGTCATCCGTCGCCATATGCGTGCAGAGACAGGGCTCTGCAGTAGATGCGCCTGGTGAGTGGTGAGGTACAATTAGGTGAGTTAAGTACAATAACAGTAGCAATGAAATGCTGCATACTTTCCACTACAATAAAAATGATAATGATTCTGCTGAAAAATATCATTACTTCACACTCATTTAATTCTGGAAATCTAAATTCACAAAGGAAACAAGAAGCCCTTTAATCTCCTGGTAGATAAATAGCCCAATTTTATTTCTACTATTATTTTTTATCATTTTCTAAGACTTTTTATAAGACTTCAGAACATGAGAGCAAAGTTTAATTAACATTACCACATTAAAAAGCACAGCCAAAATTTTCATGGAGTTTTAATTGAAATATAATACTGTCTCAATTCTTGTGTTTTTTTGCATCAAGCGTAATGACGAAAACCACAGTGTGCGCTGATTGCTGATGGTGTGTGGTATATTAGCAGAGAGGGCTTATCAAAAGTAGCCATTTGGATAGCGTAGGATGATCTTTCCTTGCAAAGATGTACCTAGCTGCGCTGTGAGCAGAAAGCCATACTTTCTGTTTCCTTTGTTTCCACCTCCAAAATGATTGCTTTGTCTCCACAGGTGACGCCAATTACAAGCAAACATTTTTTGGATGGAGGTTCGTGCACCTGCTTCTCAACCGTGCAGAGGATAATAAGGCGGCTTTATACTCAAATAACACCTTCCATCAGAGGATCTCTGAGCTCTTTGAAAATGTTACATTCTGTCCCTCGGCAGCCTTTTGGCAAGAAGAATCAAATCTGGGCCCTCTGACTAAAAACATGCAGGCATTCCCCTCTGGTCACAGCTGCAGCGATGTTCTCAGCATCTCATTATGAGGCAGCCGACGCTGGAAGGTCAGCGGTGCCACCAGCGCGGTGCCAGTCCCCAGCTCTTTGTCACGCACAAGGGCAGCGAGGTGGCTCTGCCCACGGCTACCGGCGACGAACAAAGCAGGCAGGTCAGTGGCAGAGTCACCGAACCCAGAAGTTCCCTTGGCTGTGCCAGCCCAGGAAATAATAGCTGACATTTTCATTTGCAAAGCCTTCCAAGGGAAGGGGTAAGATGAGATTTTCAAAGCTGCCTAGGAGCTCTGGACATCGCTGTCTTACCTAGCTTAACAAGGGCCGCACGTCCATCCCTAGGCAGTGAAAACGTGAGCTGTCCCATTGGATTTTTGCTTGACCCCGACTTGAGTGAGACCTAGGGACATCCAAGGGTGGCAAAAGCCCCCTGTTCAGAGCGAGAGTGCTGCTGGCGGAGGTACGGGCCCTGTGTGTTCCAGCAGGGGGAGGATCTCACAACGGTGATACCCAACTTTGGGAAACTGCTTCGTTCTCGATGCTGAAGCGACAAGATACAGAACAGCCCAGGCTGCCGAGGTGCCCTGAGGAGCCCTGCACACCAGCCTTGCTTTTTCCTATCTCCACGCATCCAGCAGGAGGATGCAGCTTTCCTCCACACCCAGACCTTACTGCTGACACTTCTGACAAAATTGGAGCTTACCTTGCTCCGAGGAGCCTGCTCTGGCTGAACACGGAGCTGCACGGCTGATGCAGGCAGGCACAGAGGATGTTCTCCTCTTGTCTTCCAGCAGGCTGGCTGTGATGACTTTAAATATTTCCTCCGGGCTTTGAGTCACCCATCTCCGAACGACACGCTGAGCTGTTCTAGTCCATGTATGCATCACTTTTTTAAAGAGTTTATTTTCCAGCCGATAACTGGTAACATTAGTTCACTATTTACTCTCAGGGAGGCAAAGGCAAAAATTGAGCGTTTCACTTACATGGTCACTAGCTGGCAAAATTCCTACATCTGATTTTCCTGAGGCTGTCTGCATCATTTTGAAGTTGCAGTAGGAAGCCTGCTGGTCAGAACATTTCCAGCACAACGTATTGTCATTAAAATATACTGTGCTGCTGTAGCCAGCTTCTCCTATAGAATTATAACGGTTTTGAGGATGGTTTCTGACGGGAAATTTTCTGAAGCTTGACTTTTGTGACCGAAGAGGGAGAATGTTCTAGAAAGAGAGAGTGACGGCAGAAATGGGGGGAGAAAACAAGCAAAACTGTGTTTCAAGAAATTATTCTAGATTTGTTCTTCACTGGAAAGAGAAGAAACCTCAAATGTCTTTGTGAAACAAAATCAGTGTTTATTTTTTCTGGACAGGAGCACTAGAACCTGAAGCAGCCAACGTAAGCTCACTGAAAGCAGTTTCCAGTCTGGTGTTTGACTCCATTCCTGCCCTGGACCAGCTTTCCTTTTCCAGCCATCTACAGCAGAAAGCTTACAGCAAGTACCACTTTCTGTACTGGATCAATACCTTGGCTTACATGCATCAATCTGAATAAATAACCTACCTTCCCAGGAGTACCATAACTTTGATTAGGATCTAATTATAAGACTTTCATACTTATATATATATATATTAAAAATCCATATTCTTTTGTGCTGCTGAGTTGCCATACAATTTGAGAGAACTGAGGACTTTCAAGGAGCAGGTTAGGGGAGACCCTAAGTGGGCAGGGTGGCCTTAACTAAATGGTCGGCAAAGGGACACTCCCCTCCTCGGTACAGACCAAACATCCTTAATGAACTGCTTGGGAACATTTTCCACTGTACATTAGGAAAAATACATAAATAACCATGGTTATGAATTTATATTCTTTCTCAATGCTCTCAACTTCTTGGCAAACACAACAAAGGACAGATCTGAAGACCAAACTCCTATTCTCCTTTTTGTTTCCCCCATCCTAAATCAATAGATATATAAAAGTTAGAGATGAAAACAAATCATGATCATGCTGCAGCTTTCAGGGGAAAATACCGTCTACAAGAAAACAAATCAATAAAACTTCGTATTCTTGGACATGGTCTTCTGTTTTGGTCAATAAATGCACTGTGTTATGCAGTATATCACTGAAGCCTACAGCAGTTTGCCAA
This sequence comes from Cygnus olor, assembly GCF_009769625.2. Taxonomy (NCBI): domain Eukaryota; kingdom Metazoa; phylum Chordata; class Aves; order Anseriformes; family Anatidae; genus Cygnus; species Cygnus olor. Next base: position 5,358,022 of record NC_049191.1, read on the forward strand.
TGACTGAGCACGTATATTCGTGGGGGGAAAGAAATGGCAACTCCAGTTATTAAGCAACCGTATTTCTCAAATGTAATGTGGTTGCTTTCAAGAATTATTTGCCCTGCCAGCAGATGGCGACAGATGAAGCTGAATGACTGCACATTCTTCTAGTGCTTTCTTTGTATAGCTTGCTCCCTGAAATAGAAAGCAAATCCTTAGCATGCATTTTCTGCATTGTTTCAGTTGGGAAGGTTCATTGATTTTAACAGGCAAACTGACAAAAAGCAAGTTTGACGAAGAAATCTAGGTAGATAGATTAGATTGAATCATCTCCTTAATGTTCAAGCAAGGCTGCCTTAGTAAAGAAAAGCAAAGTTTTATAAATACCCAGCAAAACCTCACCTCAGACTTTAGATCAAGAGCTGAAGAGGCTGCTTTATTTGCTGCAAGAAGGAAGCAGAACGTAATTACGCTGGTAAGAATTCAGGCATGGTTTGTATGGAATTATCTCAGTGAATGGGAAATGATACAGGAGGGGCTGCGGAAAGCAGAGTGGTTTAAAAAGTTGCTGGGCACAGATGTTAGAAATGTGGAGGCCAGTGTGCTACTCAGCTTTCAAACTAATATGAAGAGAAGAAATGCTCTGCACCTCACCCATCTTCTTACAAGGTTCAGCTGCAGCGCTGCATGCAGAGCAGCACAACTGATGGAGGCTCCCGAGAAGGATGCTGGTCCTCTGGTTCATTAAAAAAGGACACCTCGGGTCGTTCACTAAACCCAAACCAATATTCTGTACTCCGAGGGTATGGACAGTAACAGGCAATCAAGTCAGCATGGTTTAATGAGCACTAGGTTAAACGAATGGATTTTACTTTGGAGCTGTGATGCCTGGAGTATGAATGCAGTCACTGATGGTGGTCTGGCTGGGAAGTGGTAACTCATTGTGCTACAGCAGCTGAATTGGATTTGATCAACTGTGGCTACGGCCAGCATGACCACTGTTAACAGGGGTTTGGAGCAAAGAGCTACCGAGCAAACAAATAGCCACAAGCTGCCACAGCTTGTAATGGCAAGAAGAAGATGCTGCAAATGCTGCATCGCTGGATGCCTCCCCTAAAACTTCTGCCCTCATGAAATCTGTCACGACTTCTCCCAATAAAGATCTTAATTTTGCTGGATGGGTCTCCTCCGAGCAGCACAAAGTAACCATCTGTCACAACAAAGCGTCATAAGGCAAATGAATCCTTCTTGGCTGCCACAAACAACACGCCGAGCTTTCCGGTCTATTGATTTTCTTTCTGTCTTTCCAAGTAGAATATTAATACATGTCTCTGAAGGGTGAAGTCAGAGATTATCTCGGAGTTAATAAAGGAAGGTGTCTTGCTCTGACACAATACATCCAGCTGCCGTTGCAACCCGTATTGTTGCCGAGTGTCGGTTAAACAGAACAATACGCAGCTCCATGGGACAGGCTGAGTGACAGGAGATTATTCCCCTTTCCCAAATTTCTCCACATCGCTGGGGTGGAGGAGGTTTGCTTTATGGACTTGAGCCTGCTGGGCTGGCTGATGCTCACCTGGTATCAGCACCATGTTGCCATGATGGTGAGACCGGACACGACCCCAAACCCAACACAATTTGGGGTGTTCCAGGCCCCAGCGGGGTGCCCGTGCAGCACAGGACGTGTTGGCACTGCCGGGTGGCTTGTGGCTCCCCGTGGAGCCAGCGCTGCTGCATCACGTGCCGGCCGTGGGTGTGAGGCTGAAGCACCAGGCTGGCTGCACAATGGCTGGGATTGGGTCGGTGTCCTGCAAGTTCGGATCCTCTCCCTGCTTTATGGCACATTTCTGTGCCCCTCCAGGAAATAAGAAACAGTACGTGCTGCTCTCTCTGCTCCCCTGGAGGTGTCTGAAGCCCTTTTGGAGGGCAGGCACTGCCTCGTGCTGCAGTGCCTGAATTCCCCTCGCTCCACTCTCTGACAATCCTTCCTTTTCTTTCCAAACCATGGGGAGAGCTTGGCAAGGACGAGGCTTCTCACTCAGGTGAGAGTGAGGCTCATCCCGGACAGCTCAGGACCTTTATGCACGTGAAGCTCCAAAGGCTGCTTGCTGACCCAGGCACCAGTAAGAGCCACCCTTCCCCTTGTCAGCCACACGATGTATTTTGACCGACTGCCTGCAAGCCATCAGCCGTGCAGGCTGCACCTTGGGCCCAGGCAGTTCCCATTCCTCGTGCTGGGAAGAGCCTCGGGGAACACACGCAGGAAAAACACAACCCCTCACTGCCTCACCTACTGGTTATGCTCGCTGCTTGTTCCTCCAGTTGTTAATTATTATTATGGTCTGCAAATTTGTAGCTGATCACTCAGACTAGTCAAATAACTTCGGTCATATAAATGCTTTAGATGTATTTTATGGCACATTTTCAAATGATTATTTGATTAATATTTTTCCCTAATGTTTTCAAAGCTTAATTTTTTTCAAGTTAATGAGAACTGACATGAATCACATCACCCTGTGCTGTAACCAGAGTGATAGATGTGCTTGTTGCAGGTACAACACTTCCATGTACCCTTAAAACTTCACGAGTCTTTGTAGCAACAGTTGAGCTATCTTCTGGGATAGTCACTGCTGTGAGGTGAGGCCAGATATCTGAACCCCCTAACAAAGAGACAAGAAATATCAGCTTTCAAAGGACTAACCCAAGGCACAGCAGCATCCATCTAAGTATCATTTACCCTTTATTAATTGGGAAGCAGAAGCAGGCAGCTGGCAGCTTCCTTCCAGCGCTGCCTTCAAGTGAGTACAGCCCGTGCAGTGGCAGTAATTAAATCATTATTCACCCACCCTTCTAGCAGGTGCAGCGCTCCTCGGGTGGGTTCTCATTCCCCTTGAAAAACACTGGTAGAAAGTTACAAGTCAAGTCCGAGCAAAGCACTCAGAAAATAATCAGAATTAATATCCTCTCATTTTAGATATCTAACGGGAACATGCCGGTGTGTCTGCTAGTTACTGCAGGCATCCTCCAAAGGCAGTGGTGTCTCCAAAGGGGAATTATTTGGGCCCGGCCGAGGTGGCTGTCTGACTGTGGGAACACCTCCCCGGTGCAGGAGGAGCCTACTTCTTCCCACTGATTCTGCAAGGAGTTTACAATGATGAGCTCCTGTTTACACACCCATAAAGTGAGTATATAACTTAGGGTAGAGGAATTGCCCCTCAAAGAGCCACATTTATATATATATATATATATATGGGACAGTTAAGTTCTGCCTCTTACAGACAGCACAGGAAGAAATACTGAGCCTGCTTTGAGCCATGGCACAAAGGCAACAGGACACAACAGTGCCCTCGTCCCCAAACCCGCCGTGCCCATGCCCGCTGCTCTGAGGCTTTCCCGTGTCACGGCCTCCCTCCTGCAGACAAGAGGCACCGGAATGACAAACCTGTGAGTGTCCCCCTGGGAACGGAGCTGCCGCTAACCTCCGCGCCTGCCCCAGGCTCCAGGCGTGTGCAGGAGGGAGGGAAGCATTGCCCCGGAGGGAGCCGCAGGGAGGTGCAGGCAGCGAACACCCTTGGGGATCTTGGTGCTGGCTACGCCCCGAGCAGCCGCGGATGACTTTGAACATTGAAGCAGCGTGTCCCGTCGAATGGCTACAGTGATTTATGTGCTGAAGAGCAGGGAGGTGAGACGGATCACCGTGTGATAAATCAATTTGGAGCTTTTCATCATACCATCAGCAGTGAGAGCACAGCTCTGGTGATTTGCAGCAATATTAGCCTGCTGTGATTCATCTGCAGTGCCCGGCCCTTCTGTTGCCCTCCAAACACTGGAGCAAAGTGTGGGCAGCGTCTGACTGCTGGTACCAGGACATCCGAGACTCTCACCTTGCTTTGTTTTCCTACAGGAAAACAGGCCCTACTGTTCTGCTGCCTTATTCCACCTTTCCTGTGAACACTTCACTGTCAAGTGCAAGGAGCGGCCGAACTAACTCTTCCACTCTCTACTCTTATGTATTCATGCAGCTCTCTCTCACTTTCCTCCTCTTTTAGGGACTGCTGTAGCATCCTCCCGAGTCAATGGAAGACTTGTACTCACCAACCCCAAGGGTGACAAGAGCATCCAGAGCCAAGAGGAATGTTCTCTCGTTCCCTAAACGTGACTGTCTGATTCCCATGGAGATTGTCAGGCAGCAGCTCTCAGTTCTGCTCTCTTAAGAGGCATTAGGCAGAACAGTCTTGCTCAGCAAAGTCCTCAGGCTGCACACACAGGACTGTGCCAGCTGCCTTAAGGAGTAAGGAACTTACTGCTGCTTCTCACCCGTGACCCCCACACAGCACCCGTGGTAACTGGAGTGAGAGGAATGAGCTGTGACCACGGCAGCCAGGGGAGGAAATCCTGAAACTGCTTCTGTTCTAAGCTCCTGTTCTCCTAGGATGAGCTCTTTAGGATGGCCACAGTAAATGGGCTAAAAAAATAAATTCTCTGGAAGTACTTGGCTTAATAGACACTTGTATTGCACCACCTCAGAGTTCTTCCAGTAACCCAAAATTGGTTACTGGTTGCCTTTCAAGGAGGCATGAGAGTGAGAGAAATCTTTGGGCTTACCCAGGTGGCACAAAGTGCCCTCCTGACACAGCGGTGCCAACGGGGGCCACCAGCCCCTCACCAGGGGAGAGGAGCCCCCAGGGTAACCCAAGGATCCCAGAGCCATGCACATCAGCTGGGCCCTACGTATCATTTGCTTTACTCTGTTTTCTCTCTGACTGATGCCTCTGTCAGCATCTCCAGCCAGTGGATGCACCGCTCGCCCTGGATGGGGTATCCCCTGGAAGCAGCATTCAGCCTGCCCACAGACATCCATGGCACCACCTCACCGCGGTTCCCCAGAGGCTGCTGAGTGTGTAAGAAGCAGACATTTGTATTAGCTCAATTATGACAATGCTTAGACGCCCCATGTGAAAGCACCATTTCCTTACTCCCTTGTAACAGCAGGGCACATCCTGGAAAACACTGGCAGTGACTTTTAAAGTATTCGCAGCATCACAAAATATTTGCGATTGGAAGGCACCAGTCTGAGATCACCCAGTCCTGCCTCCTTGCTCAGAGCAGGATCACACGGAGCAGGCTGCCCAGGACTGTGTCCCATCAGGTTTTTAGTATCTCCAAGAATAAAGACCCCGCAACCTCCCCAGACAACCTGTTCCAGGGTTTCACCACCCTTACAGTACAAAAAAGATTTTCTTATGCTCATAGAAGAGCCCAGGAGGCTCTTGCCACATTTTCCACAAGGGCACTTTACCGGCTCATGTTCAACTTTGCATCCACCAGGATCCCCAGCTCCTCTCCTGCCAAGCTGCTCTCCAGATGCTCAGCCTCCAACGTGCTCACATGGGGGGTTGGTTATTCCTCCCCAGTGGCAGGACTTTGCGTTTCTCCTTCACCAGGCGTTCCCCTGCCCACTTCTTCAGCCTGCCCTTGTGAACGGCAGCACAACCCTCTGGCCTACCAACCAAATTTTCCACCAGTTTTGGAAAATTTGCATTCAGACACCCTTCTGGGTGCTGCCCATACAGTTTAAGAAGACAATGAGGAGAAATGAGTTAACTTGAATAAAAATCACTCAGCAGTCATTTCAGAACTGGAAACATAGTCTGGGCCACTGATGGATGAGAGCTCTGATGGACACCTTATCCTCTAGGTTGTACTGCTTCTCTTGGCCAAAACCAAGAGTGAAGTTATACCGAGGCTATTATTAGCAGCCCTGTTACTACACTACAGCCAGAAGCTTCAGTGGCGTATTCATGTGTGGTTGTGCTTGGCACTGCACATGCACGTACCAGAGAAACAACCTTTATGCCAGGGAGCTCCTGCAAGGACACAGCAGGGAGTGGAGCCAGCAAATTACCGTCTGTAATCCTTCACAGAGAAGGGAACAGAAGTGAAATACAGGCTCTGCTGCCCCTAAAATCAGGGATGGTGCCCCCAGCCTATGTGTGCAACCGCGTGCGTACCAACCCAGCTCCTGGTTCAGCTCAGACTGTGTAGGTGGAGAAAAGTCTTTCCTGAGATGTGTTTGTGTGCATGCTCACAGCCTGAAAACATTTCTTGCTGCTGAAATGAAGCGATGCTTATGGAAGTACAGTCTAGTGGCTTTAACTGCAAAAGCTCCCATGGAAACCGTGGTTTCAGTGAAAACCATATATTAATGCATATTTTTAATTTTTCTGTTATGTGAAGATACAATTCCTAATGAACACTTCAGTCCTCTCAGAGAGATAATGCCAGACACAAGACATGTTTTCAGTGTAATTATGAAGATGAAAATGGGTATTTCCATTTTGAATTGATTTGATAAGTTCGTTCCTTTTTTAACTAAATAAAACTTTAAAAAATCAAATGACATGGCATATCAAAATAATGATAGGAAATTAGCTCTCGTGAAGTTTCTGCTCAAGTTAGTTTCACTCTTGTTTTGTGGAACAAAAGAGGATACACAAACATCATTTTAAGTCTTAACTAAACGAAAATCAGCACTTTGTTTTGAAATATTGATTGAAATATTTCCACCAAGTCCTAAATCATGCTTTGGTTTTCATTGCTCATTCTCAAAGGAGACGAGGCAGCACTAAGCCGTGTACACACACAAGAAACCAAAGCACAAACCCGCTACATGAGCTGCTGAAGTTGCACGGCGCTTCTGTGAGGCTGACAGAAGCCATGCCTTTCAACTCCCATCCCAGACTTTCCCCACCGGACCACGACTCTCCTGCAGAGCGTGCTTAAAAACACATTGTGTAGTGTATCGGATTTTATTAACCTCTTAGAGAGTCCTTCCACGTCCGCCCGTTCGGTATTCTGCAGCACTGCCATTCACACCTGTTGTTTTTTCTCGTGTTTGGCCTCTTTATTGTCTGGTGTAAAGTACACCAGAAAAGTATTGTAAAGCAAGATGGTAAGTGGCAGGCCGCTATTTTATACTGCGTTTGCAGGAGAGACAGAGCTTTTTTTAATAGAAAAATAAATCCTCTTTAGACAGCCAGTAGCCACTTGGGTGAGTCTGTTTTATGAATACTGCAAGGATGAATACCCAAGGATTTCCAGTTTAAAAGTGCTCTCTCCAGGCTCACTGACTACCTCTCGAATACACATCCAGATGGCCCAGCCATAGACAATTAATTGACACGGCAAGTGGAGGACAAGAACAAATAGCTTTGCTTTCCGGGGAGTTTTGCTGTTGGTCACAGACTTGGTGGGTACAACAGCTGGAGGAGCCCGCTTCTGCCTAGGATACTTCAGACGCTTCCCTGGATGTAGAAAATGGGCTGGTGGTGCTCGTTGTGCTGGCCTTGAATTAATTGCTTGATTTCATCACGCTGGGGGCTGGGTGTCTTGCACATGTACGGTTAATGGAAAAATGAAGAAGATGAGGGAGAGGGGAATACACCATCCAGACACTATCATGAAAATAATAATCTCCAACTCTTGCACGATTTCACAGATATTTTCCATGTCTCTCCCTTCTAAATGCTCATTGTTTTCCTCTTCACCCTTTTCTCATTCAATATAGACAGATAGCGATAGACAGAGGCAGTAGAGGAGTGAAAATGGAAAGAAAAAAGGAACCTTCAACTTGTTTCCCCCTCTGTCCCAGCTTCTGGTTTTCATGATTTATTTTTTTTCAGAAACCTTGATTTTGTACTAAAAAAATGTTACAAAAAAGCATTTTGTCAAACTTCAAAGCAAATTTATAATGCTGTATTACTTTGGAAGACAATTTGAAAACCAGTGGGCTCACTCAACTTCAAGTACATTGGCAGCACGAGGGCTGGGTTCAAATAATTGAGGCTGTTCACCACAAGAAGTAATGCCATCGGCTGTATCCCACCCAGAATTTTTGGTCTAATTACTTCCCTGGAGTGCCCTTGCAGACAACACTTCCCCACTTGCAACTCTCTTTGACCCTCTTTGATTTCTTCTTTGCTCAGTTCAATTTTACTCTCAAACCACTTCTGAGTTCGCAGTTAAGTTGTGGTTACTCATAAAATGTCACTCAGGCAATCTTGGGTGGAAAGGTTAATGCAAATAAGGATCTCACTGTTTTCAATACTCTCTCTCCTTCACCAGCAGACAGAGATTTCCTCTCCCTCTGGAGCACTTCTCTACAAAATAATTACCTCATGCAGATGAAACACGCTGAGGCTGAGTTACTCCTCGGTTTCATCAGTGGATGACAGAGGAATCACTGATGCTCGGGTGTTTCATGCCAAGATCTGAGCTGCCAGGAGCTCCCCGCTGGTCCCTGGTGACACTGCTGGACGTGGTGCGCACGTGCCCTGTCTCGTGTCACTTATTCTGGAAGTGTGCTGATGGCGTGTGGGGAGCACTTCCTGCAGGACAGGGGGTTTTATAGCCTTGCATTTTGCCATTCACTCCAGTAAAAGAAAGGCTTTCTTCTTGTTTGGCCAGGTCCTGCCCTCCATTTTGCATCTGGTGTGGAGGGCTTGAACGCCTCGCCATGCAGAGTAGCAAGGAGCAAGCTCAGGAGCACAAAGCTTGTGGTGGTGTCTCCACTTCACAGCCCTTCCACCATCCACATGCAAGGCAGGTAGCTGCCCCACCATCCACCTGGTGGCCCGGGCACTGGCACAGCCTGATGGACTGGAGGACCCCCAGAATTCACTTGCCTGCATTCAGGTATTCCCAGTATGAGGCACATCATTCCCAGTATGAAGCACATCAGCACAAAGTGTGTGTCAGGGGTGCGACTGAACATGAGCGGCTCTTCTGATCCTTTCCTGAGCCCTACAGATCTCATCGCTGGCATCCAGAGCTCCTCCCATAACTCAGGCTTTTGCAGAAAGCAGCGCCCTGAAAGGCTGGTGAGAGGCAAGGGGATCGTGCACACTGGTGCCGAGGCAAAGGGTGGCTGAGGAGTGTCTCTGTGTCTCCATCCCCAAGGAGCGCGGCTGGCCAAGGGGCTCTGCAGTGGGATGGCTGCAGCACTCCCAGTGCTGGGGGGGGGGGGGGGGGCGCTCTGCTCTCCCGTCGTGCTGCCGAGGTTGCACACTCCTGCCTTCTTGCCGGGGTTATTTTTTCCACTCTGCCTTTTTTCCCTCCCAGATGGCTTAAATAACAGGCAGCTGGGGCAATGAAGCCATTGCGCTCTTGGCAGCTACAGCGTTGGCCAGAGTAGGAGAAGCATTCAACGCATCCAGTGCCCAAATTCTCATTAATAAGATATGTTCTACTTTTCCTCCAGTTTTACTCATTGGAAGGATGCAAGCTGGGATGGAGGAAATCTGCCGTTTATTCAGAAAATAATAATTTACATCATCTCTAAAACAAGGCTTGCTCCCTGAAGGATTCCGAAGTACCTACCTACCTGTATGGCACGTACCTCATTTATCTGCCTACTGCAGGACCAACACGGCAGAATGAATCATGCCCAACACACTGATGTCAGGGTGTTTTCATACCCGAAGTGCAGAACTTCTGCGCTTGGATATGTAGCAAAAAAAAAAAAAAGAATATAAATCTGTGAACTAAATATATAAATTTTCAAAAGCAAAAGCACATTCTGTAATTCCTATATAAAAAGCAGAGCATTGTAACAGTTTTATTATAATGGTAACTTGAGGATACTTCTTGTTTATGGGATGCAATAACCATATCATAGATAAAATAAATTCTAAAAGGCGGTGGTGGAATATTCAGCACCGCAGTTTATTAGCTGAGAACAGAGTTATTACCAAGTCAACTACAAACACCCCCATCTTGCAGTTGTTATTATTGCAATGACACTTATAATTAAATATTAAAATAGCAACAGGACGAATTCAGGAAAACCTTTCACAGTACGGATGTAGAAAGGGACATTAAAAAAGACGCTATTGTGATCCTTCCTTTTCTTCTGCTACCAACTCTCCCTGTTCCAGCCATGCTGCTAAATTAATCTGCATTCTCCTCTTCTCCTCCCTTCCCTATTCCCTTCCTTCCAAGGCACAAATTCCTGCTGCAGGTAACAGTCCCTGCTGGCAGCTCAGCACTGAAATGCCTGGGTGACGGTCTCCCAGCACAAGCGGCCGTGTAACACCGGCAGCAATTCTGTCTGAAGTAGCTAATAACCTGCTGATTGTAAAACTGTGTGCTAGAGATACATTTGGATGAATGTAATTAGAGAGAGGTATTTGCCTCTGATTTTGCATACCAATCTCTCTCTCACAATCTCCATAAACATGAGGGTTTAAATGATGTAGCACAGGCTTGCGTTTATTTATCAGCAGTTGAAATGGGACAGTATATAGCAGTACAACACACTACCATTTCTCTGAATATCAGCTATGTATCTGTAGTGGCTTCAAGACAGAAATGTTTCAGACCAGCAGTTAAATGTGGAACTGGAAAAGGGCCCTGAACTAACGTAAGCGCTCAGCTCCGACCACGGCAGAGGAATATGGCTTTTCAGAGAGGGATCACTCAGCGGTGTCAGGCAAGAAGGGCCCCTGGGGTATTTCAGGCTGGGCTCACTACACTCCGGAGCCATGGAGAAAATACTCGGTCATTTATTTTTATAGCAGAATAACGCTGCAGTTCTGCTTTGGCTCGGGCAGGCTGGCTGCATACCGCACGCACTCTCGGGAGATACCATCCCCTCGGCTGATTCCCCAGGTTCTTGCTTTAACTTCCTAAGCACAACAGTTTACATGGAGTCACCCCAGAATCTGTCAGCTGTGTTCTAGCTCAGAAGAAGTACAAAAAAAGGAGACTGCCACAGACACTTTTCCAAGTTCATACAACTGAGACTTTCACTAGCGCTTTCTGCAACAAGGCAAATAATTCACAGACAAGCGGAAGTGAGACGGGCCAACCCCGACAGCTAAAAATAAAGGCTGTAACTTCAGGATTTTAACACATTTATAACCACAAAGTCCATTTGCTGTTTCCACTGTACCTTATAAATTAAACATGCTGTGTTTGCTTTGCCTTTAGTATCACCTTTCTCATAGTAATGGAATTTGGAAATTCTGTGTCTCAAGTATATTCTGAGATTTAGAGGTGGTACATTTTGCTTTGAAGAGTCAAACTAACATAGCAAAACCTAACTAGATAAAGCCTCTGATACCCAACACTGTTGGAGACAACTCCTGAAGATGTGGTTTGATTGCTCTGAATACTTATACTCTCGCAGCAATATTATTTATTGTAACGAAAGCACATTGATCTGATGGAAACAAACTGCCTTGATAATTCTTCATCCAAAACTTCCATATGCTAAATGCCTCTCTTCCCGTGATAAATCGTTTCACTGTCACCGAATGCCAACACCTTAGCAGGTTGCAGCCTCTGCGCTGAAGCACAAAATGTTAGCCACTGACTCTCCAAGGCAGCCCTGCTACTTTCCAAAGCCCAGAGATTGCCAAGAAACCTCCTTTCACGTATGTATCAGGGCTTTCTACTTCCGAAAAATCAGAGCCCGAGCTGCAGCTGGCAAGGGCACAAAGAGTGGAGAAAAAGGAAGAGCTCCTCCTGCTGGGAGGACTGCCAGCCAGGGAGGTTTATCTTCCAGCTGATACGTCCCTATCAGCCTGTCATCTCGGATCGATTCACGGCTTCATCAAACATCACAGCTCGTCATTAAGAAGGGTTATAAAATCAGGTAGACGAATGGCACTGAGGCCCCATTCTGCCAGGCAGTGCTGCTCCAGTTTCCTCCCAATGCTTTGCCTTCCTTTCTCCCTTTTCCCTGCCTAAATATTTGTGAAGGATGTTTGTAGGGCTCCTAGGCAGTGATGGCTGAGAGCTAAGCCTCTGTCCCCTATGCAGAAATTACCAAGAAACTAATTTCATCAGGTGAGTATTCAGAGCACAACCTGGCTGCTGTGACAGAGGCTGGAAGTTTACAGAAACTGCCTGTGATTGCTCCAGAGTTAATGACTTCAGTTCCTAAAAATCTGGGCAGTTTGCTTTGCTTGTTCCATTCACTGGTCTCTTCTCTCCCACTGAAATGCATTGGGAGCAGGTTACCTGTTTCCCTGGTTAGGTCCTTCAAAATCCCCCCCTCTCCTTGCTTGGCAGCACAGTGAGCCACACCAGAAATGACAGACATCTGTCAAGCTAGCTGCAAAGCCCAGCTCGAAATCCTTGGTGTACCTCATTCTGGGCACTTCCATGTGGAATTAAACTTTTTTTGCCATTATTTTCCTTACCTGAACAGTGAGATTGATAGTGGTGAAGACTTGAGGATAAATTAATATTTATAATGTATCTGAAGACAGCAGAGGGTCAGATGCTCTGCCTACATGGGCGCAAGATCAACTTGCATTTTACTTTAATCTCTTTGCTATCCAACTCCAGAGGTTGGTCTCGGAGCGGTGTAACACAAACCTCACTGCAGATGGCAGATCACAACGAGATGAAGAATTCTGAGGGTATCCCATGAACTTGGAGCACCCGATAGGAGCTGCCAGGAATTATTTATCACGGCTGTGCTTTGATTCATTGCAGGCGCTCTGTACCGCAGGCCTGCAGCGTGTTCTGAAAGCACCACCCAGCTGGGAAGCCCTGCTACGCCCCGCTCTGCACACCCTGCAAGGTCCGTGCGGAGAAATTCTCTTTGAAGTCCAACGTCAGCTTTTCCTGCTGACTCTGCCAGGCTGGTTTCAGTAGGTTTCAAGGTGTTTAGCAAAACCTGCAGAAATAGCCCGAGGTTCTGCTCTTTCCAGGAGAAGTTTCTTGCTCTGGCAAACCCTGGGAGGCTGGACAGCGTGATTGTGAAATCTCAGGTTTTTAATCCTGTGGTGGTCGAGTTAATGAAAAGGAGCTGAGGCAGAGAATGGATGGAACAGAATGATCCTCAGGCTCCAGTGGTGTGGGACCTGAACAAACAATGCCCCATGCACTAGCTACATACACACTTCTAATACATTTACTATGTTAAAACTACATATTTAAGCATACCTACTGCTCCAAGCGTAGACCTGGCTTCACCAAGATATAGTAGCAATAAATAAACAATTTCTAAAACTCTTGAACAATCTTTGCTCTCTTTGCCCACCCACTCAATAGAAATACTTTAATTTACCTGTAACTGTTTTTTGGGCAGAGAAGAGGTGGTTGCAGGCAAAATAAGGATCATTCAGAAATGTTGAGGCCTTGAGGAATCAGCCCTATGTTCGCACTGAACAGCAGGAAGGAAAGGAACTTTAAAAGGAGAATGACAGGTCACTGACTTTCGCTTCAAAGACTTCAGAAGCAGCAACAACAACCACAATAAAAACAGCCTGAGGTTCTGATCCTTCTGAAACACAGCATTCGGTTCTGGCTGACACCGAGCTGAGATTTCATTTGTTGTGCAACTGTGATTTAATAAAACATTGGCTCGAGCACAGACCTAGGACTTACTTGGCCGATTAGCAGAGTTTTGTGTATAAGCATGAAGTGCTGAGCAGTACAGCAGAGAGCCACGGTCCCTGGTCTGCACTCCCTAGGCTGGGCACCAATCTAGCAGTAGGAACTGGGCATATAGCTCAACAATCCTGGCTGTGTTCTTCACTTGTGTCCACCCCACTCTTTGCTCCCCTGAGAATCAGCAATGGGAGCAGGAGACAAACCCCAACGTATCTTTTGGCTTGCAAATGCACAGGACGAAGCTGCCCTGCTCAGAGAGGTGGAAGGCAGAGAGGTAAGCCTTGCCCCCAATGCTGCCAAGCTGCCATGCGGACATGAAACCAGAAGCTGACATACCGCGTGTCATCTCCCGGGAGGGAAAATGTGTCTGTTCTTTGTCAATCAATGGATCCAATATAGTTGTTGCTTTTATTTATCTTGTAAGCATCTTCCTGATAAACATCTACCACTGTCAGCTGCCTTTATATTCTTACAAGCTTATAATGACCCAGTTTCTCATTTCTCTGCATACATAGAAGCCTCAGCTTTCCTACACAGAAGATAAGCTTCTCACAGACCACCCAAATCAGCAGAGAAACTTGCTCAGATGACCAGACACTGGAAGCGGAATGCAAAGAAGAATAACGTAAAACTACCACTGAAAAAAATCAAATAAAAGAAATGTTAAACTCATTATTTGTTAAAGCCAATTTTAAGGGTTTGAGTCATGAATTTTGGATGCTTTCAGCTGGCACAGCTGCATGTCCAGCTTACAATGTCTCTCACCAGGAAAGGGTGGGGAGACCCCACTGCAGTTCTGGGCTGAAGCTATTCCTCTGGTACTACTGCATTAAGCTGGGCTGACTTCAGAAAGGGCGACCCTACTGCTCCGTGCTGCGGGGGTGTCTGAACCCGCAGCCCGAGTAACAGCATCAGCAAAGCGGGCTGGTCAACGGCCCGTGAGTTTCTCAGTGCTTTTGGATGCCACGCTCTGCTGGTGAATAAACTAGCCTGAGTTTTAAGCACCATTTTGCTGAAGTTGGAGGTTTGTTTTGTGCAGATCAGTCCAAAACTAGAGTTATTAATTAAACAAAACCAGCAGCCAGTGAATGCACCAGTGGTGCCAACTTTCCCTCTAGTCCCCAGGGATATCGTTTGAAGAATACAATCTAGAGCAGTGGCAGAAGGTCTGAACAGCAGAAGCAACCACTCATCCACCGTTTAATCGCCTAAAATTATCTTGGAGAGGACCACTGTCAAGCACGAAGAAGTTTCTCCACGATTTCTTGGAAGAGCCAGGATAAAAGAGAGCAGCAAGGAATTTATCACCCTGCGAGCCAAGAGGTGCGTTATGAATGAATGGCAGGCTGTCCGGAGCTCAACCAGTCAGCTCCAGCGCCAAGGAAGAAACAGAGCAGGAAGCTTTTGTTAAACCATATATTAGCTACTGAGCCACATGCCTCAGCCAACGTGGCACTGGCACTTGGCTGGCCATCAAATAAATTCAACATTTAGAAAGGATTTTTTTTCCTGATGGATGCATTCCTGAAAACGGATGGCCATAAAAGAGAAAAATAGACTGGCTGTGCCCCGGTAACAGCAACCTGTGAAGTCATTATCAGCAGCTGCCCCCTGTGAATTAGGATTCTGTGTCTGTGCAAGGCACTTTCTGAAGTAATTTATCAGTACATAGATTTATGCACTCCACAAAGGCTGTCCTGGCCATTGTTTTCCCCCACAGTTTACTAGAGACACCTCTATTTAGATTTTGTCAAGATTACTGCTCCTCTAAGCCATGCTAGGTGGGAGAAGCGCCCTGCTCTCCCAGCAGTGCAACGCTGATGGCACGAGGGTGAAATCCAAGCAAAGGCCTTCAGAGCATCTTGCTGCTTGCCTCGTCTTGAAGACGCCCTGCAGAACCCATTCCCTGTGAGAGCACACTACGTGTGCTGATGCTTTAAGACATTTCAGGAGCATCCAACTCCGGTTCGGATTCAGCAGGGATTGCCTGGACAGAGCAGCGGGGGACAGCGGAGGGAGGCGGCTGCTTGCGGCTGCCACTTCGGAGCTGCTTCGCTTCCCAGCAGTGACTTGCATGAGCCGAGCAGTTCCCCCGTGCTTTTTTCAGAGACCTTTCTTAGCCACTTCTGGCTAGAGCAGTACAGAGGAGCAGGAGCTGAGGGCACGGGCTGTTTATCTACCAAACTGAGTGACACTTCCGTACACTAAGCAAGGTGGTTGAATAGCTATGGGAAGTTTCTGTCCCTCTAGCTCCTATGCTAAAAAGTGGTTGTGGTCCATCTGTTGCCACACTCACACACAAACCCCAGAGAAGAACCTCCCTAGAGCTAGTTTGGGCTTGTGCCAGTGGCTAAGAAGCACAGCCACTCGCACTGCGATACTCGGCACAAGGAGTATCATACGGATACTCTCCATATGAATGAGACAGGTAGAAAGCTCAAGCACTAAGGATGTGTGGGGTAGGAAATGTCAAACCATCCATGTTCAACAAAAGGGCGATGTGTAAGCCTTGATTTGTATCCCCCAGCCCCTCAGTTCTCCTTTATTAGCAGAACTAGAACATGCCCAGGGGACCTCTTCCAAGGGCCATCCCTTGATACTCATTTAATTGCTGTCCTGGTGGTGATAACGCGACCCATGCAGACTTGCTATCATACGAGGAGCACTGCAGACAAATGACAACCAGTTTTCCCCAGCTAAACAACAAAGGAAGCAGAGCAGGCAGACAGAGCAGTTGAGTGAACCATGCAGTGGGATGGTTTACAAAGGGCCAATTTGTCCTTTTCTGGGTTCTTTAGAGGAGGGTTTTACCGATGGGAAGAAGACATGGAGCCCCCAGCAGACACTTCTGCCTCTGGTCCTGCCCAAGCCTGCTCAGCCACTCTCTGGCGTTCCCCTGTATGCACCAGAAAAGCCCCTGCACTGCAAGCTAGGAGCCAGGCACCAGGCATGTCTGTTCCCTGAACTCGAAACAGAAGGAGGAATTAGAAATGAAAGAAGAATGGCCGAGACTGGAGTGACAGCTCCAGGAGGGGGGAGCAAAGGAGGAGCTGGGTACACGGGTGTCAATAGATGGGAGTAAAGACCTTCCAGACCTGTCTGACACCACCAGCCTTCTGCGAAGGAGCCTGGTGCAAACACTCAAGCTTTTAATCAGCCCTTCCTGGACCTGTACATGAGTTCCATCCCGTGAGGTCCCAGAGCTATGGGATGGCATCTGGACACCCCCTGCTCAGAAGGACGTGGCAGGACCGGGAGGTCACTCAGTGAAAGCCACCGGGCTCTCCCTAGGACATGGGATTAATGAGGGCAGCAAAGTCAATGAATTAAACACCCTAAATGTAGGAAAGGGTATTGTTGTTCTAATTTCTGAGACAGGGAAGTTCTTGTAGGCTACACACCTTCACACAAGGCTCACCCTCAGACCGCCTGATATTTCCACTGCGCCTTTTGTAAAGACCGGGAATGGTTTAAGCGTGGAGTGCCGTCCTCACGGAACCACAAAATTCCCAATTGACACATTCCTGGATGAGTAATGGCTCCCTCCAAAACACACGGTCACTTCGTTTTTACATCTGGACTTCACAGAGGGTCTCCGGGGCCATCTGAAGTGCTGCGAGTGGCAGGTAACCCACGTCCAGCAGAGCTGGGCTGGCTGCGCCACCTCTCCCCTGGAGCCCACCCGCAGGCTGGCCCCGCTCTGATTTACATCAGCAGAGTCTGGCCTGGTGTTCACTCCGTAATTGGTTTTATCTTTATTTGACCAGCCCTATTGACAACGCTGGTTCCAGCAAGGAAGTAAATGGTGCGGATCACGATAGAAGCAATGGGGAACATAAGGGTGATGAAAAACAATGTTTATGAAACAGAAATGCAGAAAAACAACAGGAAAAGGAACATTATTTTGAAACTCCGGCAAGATTGTTGTATAGAAAGCCATTTTTTTGCCTGAATATTGACAGGAAGGAGCTGATATAACTGGAAATAATCCAGCTCCCCCGACAGCATGAATAAAAATCCCATATGTACAATGTGTGCTTTCTACAGATGGCAGCATGTGGAAAGATCAGAGAGTCAATGAACAAAAATATCACTGTAAAATAACCTGATGCCGTGTGTACTTCCCAGCCCCATGTACCTCTCAGCTCTTCTTTGCTCACGTGCACGTTTGCACCACTGCAATCCAACGCAGGGCCCCGCGTGAGGCTCGTGCACCTCTTCCAGGTTTCCTGCCCCTCTGTGGGTCCCCACTATTGCTTTCGGTTCGGGTTCAGGTTTGCTTTCAAGGTCAGACTGCACATCATGTAAATATCTACGAGCTGGCACAAGCTCCAAGGATGTGTGACATGGGATAGGAGGAATATGAGTGCTATCTTCCCATGGACACAAGCTGCTATTGCTGCAACTGGAGTGGATTTAGTCTAGAAGAAGCCCCCAGCCCTTTCCACCAACAGATACCCTGAGCGGTTCAGCTGTGAGCAGTGTGACCTCTCAGAGCTGCTGAGAGTGGAGGTGCTCCAACCCAGCCAGTGTCGCAAGCTTCCCCCTGCAGTCAGCGGAGGGTCGCAGCCATCCGCAGCAGGACACTCGTCCCATCCTCTGACCCGTACCCAAGGCAGGCCAGATTAATTCCCCTTGGAGGTGCCCCGTTTCTCCTCCCTGGCAGTAATACAGAGGTGCCCAGCTCAGAATCAGACTCCCAGCTCTTTGTCGTCTAAAATTTCATTAGAAAAATCTCATCCCCTGAGTCCAAAGTGCAGCTAATAGCTGGCAAGGGGGAGGGTAAATGACTAAAGGGACTGACTAAGCCTGTGCTTTATCCTCGCCGCCAACAAAGCGTTGTTGGCTCCTTTCAGCATCTCATCACCAGCTTCCCCGGGATTAAGGCAGCTTCAGCTTTGTGCTGGAGAAATGGTCCCATCACTGAACAGGAATTGGTTGGATTTGAGAGGCACGGTCACACAGACAGGACAGGGGAAAATGATTAGATTGAAAGTAAAGCCGGTAAAAATTCACGGCGAAGGACAAATTTGAACTGCACCTCCTTCATGGAGGTTGGAGCCACCTCGCTTCATGCAGGGACGGAGCAGGACTTTACGGCACGGGTCTGCATGCTCAGTTTCCCTTTCTGTGCTATCCTTCTGTCGGAAGACGGCATTACAACTCCCCCATTCTTGCAGTCTTTCATAGCAGTCTACCAGGACTCCATCTCATGATCCTACCTGCTACCTCGTGAATCTACAGCGCTGTGAAATAGTGCCTGAGATACTCTTTCCCCTCTTTTCACGAACAGCAGTAGAACAGAATTGCAGAGTCAACAGTTTGAGGCTAGTGACAGCCCTTGCTTTGGCTGCCTCGGTGCCAACCCCATCAGCGAGGCCATAAATCTGCCCCACAAAGGGCTCGTGCTGCTGGAGCAACTCACAGGTGGAGCACCTGGAAAGAAAACTGTGCTATTCATTAAAAGGTGGCTGTGTTCTGGTGTGCCCTAGGGCGTATGAAGGAGCACAGACAGCTTGTTTCCGTGAGGCGCCTTGTAGCTCCCAGCTCCAGCACGTGCTGCTGGTTTTTACTCCAACCATCAACACAGCCCAGCTGAGATATCCCTTGGTAGGGATAAACCTCTGCCCCCGGCCAGCCAGCTGCTCCCATCAGCACCGCCTGAACCCAGCCTCAGCACCAGCCCACGTATCCTTCCCAGGTTTGCTTCACCTCCACCCAGTTGTGCTCCTCACAGGGTGGCAGTTTGCCCCGCTCCAGACCTGCTTACCCAGCGCCTGCACGAAGCCAGCTGGGAAGGCGTGCGCAGGCAGGTGAAATGAATTTCTTTCTTTGCAATTCCAGGAACATACTTCATCTCAAAGTTAATAATGACTGCATTTTGAATAAACGTTGAAGGTATATTGGGTGCAAAATTAAAGTTAAGCAGCTCTGCAGGAGAGACGTATTTACATTCAGCATCAGAAAACTAGGCAAATACATTTTTAAAATTAATTGTACCGTCACTTAATAAGTTAATTAATAACCACACTTAGCATTCTGCTTTTAACACATCTGTTTTTTATAAAATACTTTAATAAGACTCTTTGTCCACTTAAGCAGCTGTGCTGAGTGACAAATAGCTCAGGTTGTGACTAAAACATGGAGAAATCTTACAGCCCCGATTAAATTAAATAACTGTTTCTTCATAGGTAGAAATGAAGAGATCAGCTCCACAAACTAAACGATCATGGTAAAATTATCAGCAGAGTTAATAAGACTGGTTACAGATAAAGGATCATGCTACATCCTTTTCAGATCCGAGCAAATGCAGTCTCTGCTATTAGCTTGCATTCCAGTATTATACTACTGTCTTATGAAATTTTAATTCAACCCTTATTGGAGATGAATAATTTAATGGCAGACAGTAACAGACGGTCATCCAGCTCATGGCCCTCGAAGGAAAAAAGAGGGATGTCAGACCGTGACAGCCTTCAGCTGACGTAAATCAGCATCGCTCCCGCAGCTCTCAGGCTCCCGCACCAATTTGCAGCAGCCAGCAGAGCAGCGCGCGGGCACCACGAAGATGCTGGCCTAGGGGCGAGAGCACTGGCGATTTGCTCTTTAACCATGAGATGATCTGGCCATTAATTACTTGGCCATCAACAGACGGGTTTTGCTGACCCAAAACGCAGCTCGGATGTGTAGCCAACACTAACACAACAGCAAAGATTTCCCCTTTCCCGTTCTCAGGAATTGTTTCTCCCAGAAGGTGCGAGGTTGGCAGCCCATGGAGAGGGGCAGCTGGAGCACGGCGGAAAAAGCCTCCCGGTGTCACATCTGGCAGCTCTGCCCCCAGCCGAGTTCCCCGAGCCAGCTCACACCTGAGCAAGGCCCTGGAATGCATCAGCAGAGATCCCAGGGGACATCTCTGGCCCAT
Source organism: Cygnus olor (assembly GCF_009769625.2). Lineage (NCBI taxonomy): Eukaryota > Metazoa > Chordata > Aves > Anseriformes > Anatidae > Cygnus > Cygnus olor. The sequence continues at coordinate 5,378,330 of NC_049191.1, forward strand.
CCCGATGATGCGCAGTGGATTTCACAAGCTGATTCCTGCCTTACCCCGGTCTACCCAAGAGGTGACTCAGCGCTGCATGGATTTGGCTGATTTCTGGAAAGCTGTCTGAGTCAATGTGTCTGCTAGACTGATTTCCATTTTTTCACAGGAACTGATGAACAGAAAGCCAGCCCCCACACCATGTAGTCCTATTGAACCCTCATGGTGTTAATGTCATTCACTCCTCACCTCTAGATTTCCAGGAAAAATGGGATATTCAGGGCAAAGAAGAGCATTTGCTATTCAATGTATGGAATAGCTGCTCCTAATTCATTATTCTCTCATCTCACATTTCAAATTCTCTGAGTATAAAGCAGAATCCATATGGCTAAAGCTGAGCAAAATATGGCATTCCTATTCAGTGGCAAATCCTCCTGTTTCAATACTGTTTCCATCCCAAACTGTGATGGAAAGCGAATGTTTGTTATTGAACTGAAACTCCAGAAGCATTTCAGTGAGACTTTTTTAAATGAAGAGAAACAGGCTGACATTTTCCAAACTGAAAGATTTCACTGCTGCTTTGCTGATCTAAAACATTTCCTTTTTTTGTGATCTCAATGTTCCCCTTTGGTGGTGTACTGCTACATCACAGCTTACAATTTGCCACCATTTCGGGATGAATCCTGCAGAAAATACAGCGTGAGCCAGAAATGACAGAACAAGGGAATATTTCATGGTATCTTTTAAACAGAATTACCTTTCAATTCAGCAAGGTTGAATTTTTCCCTATTTTAATGGAACAGTACTTTTGGGTACTGTTCAACACAAACGAACTTCTGCCCATCAGCGCTGCTCAGGTCAGATGATGTGCTTTGGGCTTTACATTATGAAACTCCAAGAAACCTCCAGCACACTGACCCTAAAACCTAGGTCCCTGTTCAGCAGTTTGAATATATTTGCAACCCACTGGTAAATATGAATCAAGGACCTTCAAAATGAAATGCAGGATTCTCGCACAGATTTCTTCAAATGGGCACAACGCGAGCAATCCAAGGTTAGTCAGACTTACAAGACTTGAGACCTGGCTCACTCCTGCCAAGATACTGATTGAGTGGGGTTGTAAAAGGCAACCTGGGAATCTCCCCACCACCAGCTGCTACAGAGAGAACTGAGCAAGATGCCCAATTTAGGCCCAAATCTGCAAAACCTGCTTATTTGTCTGGGAGCTACAGCTCGCCAAGAACAGGTCCTGGGCCCAGGTGACTTCCCCAAGGTCAGAGCGGGAGTCAGCACTGCAGGACCCCCTCGTGCTCTCGTTTAATCAAAGTCATTAATTTAAAGTATGAATTCTAACACCCTTTTAATCCTCCTTAACAATAAGAAGCACTATTAAATCCTTAATGCGCCTACTTTAATTATAACCTATCAAACACAGAATCAATTCTAAGTGGTAAACACAAAAAGCTGTATTCTGAGAGTGGATGAGATCACGCCTTTTAAAATGCAAATTAAGCCTGAAGCATTAAACCTATAATAACGTCAATTAATCTTTCCCCTTAAAACACACACAAAATATTTAATCTCAGTCTAATCTCAGAGACTGATAGTCGGAGCCAGGGAAGGCAGCTTTGGCCTCGCATAACCAGGCAGGTCTGGCTTCCCTACCCTTATGGAAATTGGGATGTGGATGCGCGTGTGGGAGGTGGAGGCAGGTCCACTGAAGTTTAGGATGGAAGTGATTATTTTTGGAGGATTATGTATTATCAATTTTCCATTATGTCATGAACCTTTGAAAGTTCTCTACCTGAAAAGACGTTCGTAGGGAACGTAATGGTTACCTGAGTAAGGGCACAAGGACAAGTCCCAGCTAGGGCTGGGAGAGTGACAGTCTTATCCTGGACTGATTTACTGCTCTTTCCTGCTTGCCAGTGCTGAGAAGGAGCAGAGCTGTAAATCAGAGGGGTAAATTATAGAAGCTGGAGAGGTTCTTACGTGGTCCCGTGGTACAGAGAATCGTGAAGGAGGCTGCAGGGCCTTGCGCCTTTCCCATCTGCATCTCAGAGCAGCCAAGGAAGTTTCTGCAACGCACTGCACAAGCTTGTGTTCAGCCCCCTCTCCTCCCAGAGCATCGCTCTGCTGCAAGGCATCCCCTGTCACCTCTCTGCTTCTTCAGAACAAGGAGGAAAAGCACAAGCAAGTTGCTGTGCAGCGCTCAGTTTGCATTTCCTACAGCTTCTTCTGAGGCACTTCCCAAAAACTGCAAGAAACGGGCAGGATCCTGCAGTCCATCTCCCAGCCAGGCTGTTTTCTGCTACTAAACAGCACAAAAGTAAAAATGTAAATGCCGGTCCTGCGTGTGTTAAGGAAAAGGCATTTGGAATAATGAAGATAGTTTGTTTCATGGAAGAGAAATGTTCCAAGCTGGTTACAAAGTTTTAAAGCAATATTTATATTGTAAAACAAGGATACTTCTAAACGAAAAATCACTTGAAACACAAATAATAATGTTTTGTTTTGACAATCTGGGAACTGGATATTGATGTATTATTGAAACAGCCCAAGTATTTATTTTCCCCTCCTGAAATATGAATTCATCAAATTCAACATGCTGTTGTGAAACATTTTTGCTTTAATAAAAAAACTGGTTGTTTTGTGTTGAAAAAATGCTCAATTGGAAGATTATAGAGTGAGTCTACATCTGAACGAAGTGGGTGTGGAGGGTTATTAAATCAACACAGAAGGGTTTTGATATAGCTGAGGTGCATGTGTTGACACTAGATGCACTGCAGCGGAGAGATATCCCTTTTATTATCAGCGTTATTTAGCTCTGATAATGGGTTCGGTCCTGCAGAGAATATAAATGTAGCTCCACAGCTGGACAAATAATGACAGTATTTGTCTTCGTGTCACTTTTGATGAAAAATATTGGCAAAAAGCTCAATGAAATTTATTTGCAATGAATTACTGGATAATTCAACAAATGAAGTCAGAACAGCCAGAGAACACACGGAGGACAACTCTCCGCCACCTTGCGAGCTTTTGTTCGCAGCAGCAAACAACAGGTATGAGATGTTCGCACGTCAGTTGGACAAAACTTGATGACTTCCAGCCATTCGCCTTGCATTGATGGAAGCGCCTGCCAAGGGCACCGGTTAGTAGGAATCCTGAAACAGCAGGATGCTAAATTCAACCTCAATCTTTACTGAATCGATTAAAAAAAAATAAAATGAATCTGTGGAAAAATGTCAATGGACTTGTTCGTTTTTAAATGGAGTGCAAATGAAAATGAGCAGGCAAAGGCGAGAGATCTTCAAAGACTGCAAATATAGAGAATTCATGATTGAAATGACAACGCAGTTTAATTAATTCAAACCCAGATACAAAAAACTGAGAGATTAGAAATAATACTCCGCAGAGTGGGACAGAGTTAATCCCAGCTATTGCCTGGAAGAGAAAGCTGTGTGCTTAGGGTCAAAGGAAGGGGAAAAACAGAAAGTTGAGTTTCAAGTGATTCTGTCACGTTTTTTTCTTTTGCACAGCCCTGCCAAAAAAATCAATTCTCTGCAGAGCTGCTTTGGTCGCGCCTGTGGTGTTAACAGAGGGCGGGAGGCGGCAGCGTCAGAGCAGGGCACTGGCAAGACCCGATCCTGCCAGGTCCTCAGCTGGGCTGAGCACAACTAACACCACAGAGCTGATTTCATACTGCTGCAGACCTGTCCCGAGTTCCTATCTCAGATGAACTGTCACTGATTTCCTTGGACCCAGGCTGCAGAGGACTGAATCTCCCTTTTCGTCTACACGTGGAATAGTATCTCGCAAAATGAATTAGGTTCCATGCAGTGGGACTCTTTTATCAAGAATCGGCTTCTTATCTATTGCAGCAGTTTTCACCTGGAATAGGACTTAAAATACTGCCTTTCGAACAGAACAGCCTCCTTTTTATGACTAGCATGTTTTCAGCATGGTTGAGATAAAATAGAATAAAATTTAAGCTTCAATATGATTACTTTAGGACATGATGCTGGATAATGCAGTTTATCTGGAAAGTTTCACATCAATCTACCTTGCAATAATTATATTATTTCAGCAAATCCCAGAAATGCAGCCCTGCATTTCTGAGCTCCTCCTTCTGTAAAGCTCAGCACTGTAAAAATCACAGAAAACATCAGCTGTTGAAACACTTTAAACGGTGCTACTGCCAAACTGCTAAGAAGAGTGATCGGTCTACAAAATGAGAACGTGAGCTCCTTGCCTTGCAAGAGCTGCTCCTCGGTTTGATTTTGCTAGTGTTTAGCTGAGAAGTCTTACATTGCCCCAATGCCCCAGAAAGCCATGTGATTGGCGAAAAACATTTTACTATTGTTCCTATGACAGCTTATTATCTTTGCAAATATAATTACCTGGGGAGAAGACATATGAGATGCAATATGCCCATCCTACTTGCATGAGAGAGAGTGATGAAAATAGAATTAAGTTGTGTCACCTCCATTGTGTCATTTTTCTACAAGCAAGCCTGAACAGATTGATTTCTAGGTCTCCTTCAGCGTAACTTAATCAATTCTGAGTAAATTCAGCGGGGCATATGGATGATCATGTATCTGGCACCCGCTTCCCTCCCCTGATATGGTTACAGGAATTTCAATCAGCACCACCAGTGGCTCCCACTGTACAACCGCTTGGAACAAAAAAGGCTTAATGCATTGTGAGCAGTAATTCATCCTGTCTGGCACCTCAGATCGCGTGCAAACAGGGGCCATATTTCCAGCGGGTGCCTGAGAACCTCCACCTCAGGTTTTGGTTGTCTCTGAATTTCAGAGTTTGGCAACTCTGGCAGAGTTGCCAAAGATGCTCCCAATTCATTCAGGCAAAGAGGAAAGCCTTCAGATGGGCTCCAGAAAGGTCATTTTGAGTCTGGGCTCTAGGAGACAAATGAGAGAGGCTGCTTGAAGGATAAACGTGCTCAATTCCCAACAGTCATTACTACTTCAAGAAGCAACAGGAAACAGAGAAAAATGACTGATTTCCCTACATGTAGGAATCTAATTCTGGGTGCGATGACGTGAGCTCCCCTGGACCCTACAAGCACCTGGCAGACCTTAGGGCAGCCTACGGGAGACCTGAGACCTTCGGGACCCACAGCTTGAGGCCAGCAGGATTGTCCAAAGTGCAGGAAATAGGAGAAACTGCCTTGTTAGACAGCTCAATCGAGACCACAGAACCAACACTGAGCAGAGCTAGCTCCTGGCAGACAGCTGAAGGAAAGACAAAAGTGCTGGACAGAGGGTGGGGCAGGGAAATGACTTCATTTAGCTCTGATGCTCTTAAAAGTCTTTTGGATTTTTTTTAAATATATTAAGCTGGTGATATTTGTGTGGTCATGATTAACCGAAGGCACTTTGCTGCTCTGCACTTACAAAAATGTCTACATAATGAGATAATCAGAAGCTGAAATACTAGTTGGGCTTATTGATTTTTTTTTTAATAAGTAGTGCCTCCATTTCCAAAACCATGGGAAAATGATGTATTTTTTTATGGCTATTAAATTTTTTGTATGTTTTTTTATTTTTCTTGGAGATATTATTGAGAATCCTATTGACATTTTTATTTTACTGATAACTAAGTTTTCATTAAATGTAAGATTTCAGTGATTATTTTAGTGTCCTCATGCAATTGTCAATGAGAATGTTCACAAGCACTTTGAAGGAACTGAAAAATGTCCCCTCTTCAAAAGATGCTAAATAGGAAGAACTTGAAAATTATTTGTTCAATTATTTGCTGTCTCTCTCTTGAAAAAAAAAAAAAAAAAAAAAAAAAACCTTCTGAATAATGCTGGAGTCAGCAAATGGGTTTTAAAAAACATCTTCCGAATTTCCCAGATTTATTAGCTTATCACTACAATGGAGAAGAATATGGAAATGAGTGAGAAATGCATTATGCAAGGCAATAAGTGACATGCAGCAGAACAGAAAGGCAACGTTTATGTTGTCGAGCAGCTGGGTACGATTTACTGCCTGCAGAATATAAATGGAGAGCGGACTATTTTGGGGCTAGAGTCAACAGTCCGGTCAACCTCCCAGTTCCCCCCAGTCGGAGGGAAAAGCGGGTGACCTGCTGGGATGCCGCCCCTCTAACCTGACCCCACCTGCACAAAGCTGCAGGGGGACTCCGGTGGGAGAACCCCACAGGAGAGCAGGCACTGGCACCACAGCACAACACAGCTCTACCACCTGCACCTTTCCTCCTTCTAGGTCTTCCAGTCTCGGTCTTTTTCTGGCTCTCTGAAGCCTTGGCTGGTCTGGTCGCAATTCTCCCTACAAATACAATCTGCAACATCTGCTGCTGCTGCCCCAACGTTTGGGGCCCTCTGAGAGAGAAACTGCTGGTTACTGGGAAGTGCACGGGTTGTTTGCAGCGAGGGATAATGGCCAAGCAGAATTACCTACAAAGACCTATGGGGCACTTCATATATAAATAATGGCCAAGCAATCAATTCCAGCTTAAACTGTAATGGCAACGTCTGACACCATCGCCGAGAAATATTCTGATCACCTTTTGCTACAGAATTACACTTTCCACTTGCAGAAATGATGTCATTCTCAGCTTTTCCAGATCTTTGGGCTGAAAACTGAAAACGAGATAAAACTGCTTCATGTTTGTTACATGAAATACAAAAAGAAATGAAATAGGAGAGCAAACCACAAACGCCTATCTCGAGACGAGCATTAAATCTCACCATGCTGCATTTCCTATACTGTTAATTAAAACATGAACTCTAGTCCAAACCTGAGGACTAGCACATCCATTCTCGTAAGTTCTCATTACACACTTCTGAAAGGGCAAGTGTATTACTTGCAGAAGCACCAAGGGGTGTTGATGGATGCACTTTCAGCTTCGGACGTGTCCACAGCTCTGTTAGGTTCTCACGGCAGTCAGGGCAGTGAAGGCTTGTGAGCACCCAAGCCAGGTCTGTGCCCGTGTGCTGGCCTCACTTCTCCCTGCAGGTGAACCAAGGTGCACAAAAAAGGCTGAGGTACCTGCACATGCTCCTTGCCATCATCTTGAGGAGAGGAGTGGGAGCTGTTACCTACCAGAGAGCAGAGAGGGACCACACAGCTGTGAACGCCGACCTTTTGTACTGCTGCAGGGAGTGTGTGCCCTGACCTAAGGCAGACCCTGAGTGGCTACTGGAAGCCACCGAAAGAAGGCTACCGTCAGCCTTCTGAACGCAGTGTTGGGCTACATCTCTGCTCGCAGCGGGGCTGGGTGAGCTTGTTAGCATTTGGGAGTTTTATTCGTGCCTTCAGGCACGAGCCAAGTTAGAGAACAGAGCATGGCGCAAATAGCCCTGAGTCAGCCTCAGCATCTTCGGTATCTAACTGCTTGTCAGCTCCCATTGCTTAATGCAGAACTGCAAAGACAGAACGAGGCAGGGGCTGAATTTATCACAGTGACATTCATTAACAAAATCTCGAGGACACTCAGATCTTGAAGGGTTAATAAATGCTGATAAACATCCTTTTTCCTGCTTCAGAGTTGAAGAAGCTACCACACTGAGGACCAACCCAAGGTCGTCTATCACTAACTGAAGAGATAACAAAGAAAAGCCACTCTTCAAGTCTGCCAGACTAATGCCTCCTCTACTGGACCATCTGCAGCAGATGTGCCAAAATAGATTGTTTTAAATGGCCTAAATATGTCCAATTCCTGAAGTGCTGAATGCCTTTAGCAGTGTTTCCTTGCTGCCTAAAGGCATCAGGCAGGAATGTTATTAATAACATTAGCAGTCAATGGGCTTACAGCTTTTTTAAACCTCCCCGTGCCCTCTGTTTATTTATCATGCACGTGAGTAAAGACAAGGCAGCCACTCCTCGTTTCTGGGAGACCTGTTCTGATTTCCCTGACGTGCAATCTCCTTGCACAGCGGTCCCTGTGGCATCCCTGTGTCCTGTGGCTTTTCCTTGGAGCAGAGCTATTCACTGGGTTTGCACTGCACGCAGGATCTTTGTGTGTGCACATATCCCTCCATCCCCGGGATAACGGGCGGGACTGGTTTGCAATCTCCTCCGCTTCTGTGTTCTGTGTTGAGAGGTTTCCTCAGGAATCGCAGGTACCCTGAAACACCCCTTTTTTATTACAGCTCTAAAGCCCTTGGGAACTGCAGCTGACCGCGGAGTCCCGAGCACGCGATGCATTCATGTTCCATTTGCTGCATCCTGGAATCTGTCATTCTGATTCCAGTTGCAGCTGTTAAAATTTCATTAGCAGATGTCTTGTGGTGCACCAGCAGTTGCCATTTGAGAGCGTTGGAGCTCCTCGGTTCATTAAAGCTACCTCGGAGAAGGCTTGGCTCTGACTGATCTCAGAACTGCTCTTTAGTTACGTGCTATAAATTTACACAGAATAAGAAAGCTGTGTACCAAATGCCCAAAGTGTGTGCAGCAGTTTATGGGAGGAGAAAAAAGCAAAACCCAACTGGTAAATGCCATTTATACCCAACTGTGCGGCATCAATACGAGGCATTCCATATTGACTCCATTTTAGTACGGGTTAATGCTCTTTGTTCCCTGCTGCAAAGTGCAAACCCAATTATTTGTCCCCTCCTTGCGCCTCAGACACAGAGCAGTGATCTTGGCTGTACAGAAGTGCTGCCGTCACGTTCAGCAGGACTTCGGTTCTCTAACAGGTTGCTTTAACCTCTTTTGCTAAAGTGCTCTCTCTCCCAAGCCTAATACTTGCTCCAAACACCTCCAGCTCGGACTAATTTGTCTGCAGAGGCGCTGTTGACATCCATCATGTAGGTGCCAGAAGGTTTTGCACCAGGGTAAACAAGAAACAAATAGAGAGCAATGGCCAGGCCCTTATGATTTCTCTCCCTTTTATTTTCTAGCACTTACTGGGCCTTATTTACACCCGGGCTGGGGCAGATTCTCCGTGCAAATCAGTGCAATACCAGAGGACTCCTATCAGCTGCACCGATCGTGCCTTGCTCAAGGAGCAGACTTGGGCACGAGGGTGCCTGGAGCGTGCAGCCTTTGGCACATCTCCTCTGGAGCCCTTTACAAATCCAGCCATGACGTTTGTTACATCTGGGGCTGAAAGCTAAGCCAGTGCTGCAGCTCGCAGCATTGTTTTAAAACACAGCAGCAGTTTGCAAACCTATTTGCAGATTTGCTGCAGTACTGAAAAAGAACAAAAGAAAATCTCCAAACAAAAACAAAGCTACAAAAGATCAACAAAAACCACCTCCCCCCAAACAAACAAACAAACAAGAAAAGCTTTCATTTTTACAGCAGCATGTTTAATTAGTTTCATTTATCTGTGAATTCAGTTTGCTTGTTCTAGGCATAATAAACACTAAATTATGGTTAATTCAAGATCTACCGCCTGTTCGCAATGATGCCTGGACGGGCTTGCTGCTGGCTACCCCTCTTGTTTTCTGCCTGGATAGCGAAACCTGCATCATTTCTGCTGTGATCCTGGCACCCTGGCTCAGCAAAGAGAGGGGTTATACCTTCCGCTCCGGGTCACACAGACCTTTGCAGCTCTCCTATAGATAGCACGTAATAATTAAAAACAAAGAGAAATGGAAAAAAAGGCTGACAAGTGGCAAGAAAAGCAGGATGCGCAGGGACAAAGGGAGCAGGCGGCCAGGCTGGAGTTTTGTGAGCTGAACTGGGACGGAGCAGAGCACGAATGGCTACTGCAACGTGCCCTTATCAGTAAGAAGCAGAAGCGTGGCGAAACACGGGGGAGTTTCCTTTGGGAGCACGAGATGCTGGGCTCAGAGGTGGCTACAAGCCCTCATTTTTGGGGCTGGGCTCTGCCAGTTCTGCCCCAGCAGGCTAGCCACAGTAGATCTTTGCCCAGCCTCAAGTCATTAGCTGGACTAACTTCCCCTGTCTGTTTGCTCTAAGGAGAGTTGTTCCACTGATTCAACCTGACAGTCCTCAATAGCTCCATTACAAAGGATAAAAGATTGTCCTTAGCAGAAAAGAGAGAGGAAGAGACAGAAACTGGAGTCTTTAATCAGGAACCTGAATTAACCTTCCCAGAAGGATATCCATGTGGACTGTGGCTATTATTTATAAACCTATTTCAATTCCTTCAGGCTTCTTTTTATTTACAAGAAGGAGCAAAAGCATGGAGAAAGGCAGTATTTTGAGAGCATCCTGGCTGAGGATATCAACATAGCTGTGCTGGGAAGTCCAAATAATGAGAATTAATTTAAACCCTAAAGCACAATTCAATGAGTACAACTCTTCTCCCCCAAAACAAAGAAGGAATCTCATCAGTATCTGCAGAAGGTGGTCCTGCTGACTTCCAAACTACCTGAGCCCTGTTCTGAGGACTTTGCAAGAAGAGGAATTATTTGCCATTTGTTATATTAAAAGGCAGGTGGAAAGGTAAGCACTTGAGAAAAAGGGAGGGATTCCAAGAAAAATGTATTTTTCCATACGGATAAGGCAGGGCTGCTATTTCAGGCTCACACTGTGTTCTTCTGCAACTTGCAAAGGCTTTTCATTCCGCTTGTATTTCATGTTTCAAGTGGATTATTTCCCTTCAGTTGATAAGAGTGTAATTCAGTTAGGCCTTGGAGATAGTTACTTCATTTCTCAAAACGATATTTTGCATGGAAGGATCTTTTTTTTTTTCTTTTTTGTTAAAACATCACCTAGAGCCTGTGGAAATTAGATATATTAGCAAACACTAAACGACTAATCACGCAGAAAGTGAGGGGTGAATTAAACCACGGTGGGATGAAAGCATTGCTTTCCCTAACTGCAAAGAGCCACGTAACTCTCTGGGTAACAAAGTCCTGTCCAGCCACTTCAGGCAGCTCCTCTGGGTTCGTCTACCGGCCCAGGCGAATGCCCTATGGCTACCCCACAAACCCTGCAGGAGACTGCCAGCACCTCTGGCTGCTGGCTCGGCCCTTTGGCCACAGGAGCTGCCTCAAATGGGAGGAATTTGTGTACGCTCACCGGGGCACTGGGGCCAACAGGACTCCTGTCGGTGGTGCAGACATCCTGCTGACGGCAGCAGAACGAGCAAAAGGAACCCAGTTCTCTTGCTCTGCTTCCTGGAAAGACCAAAATCCTGGCATCTGATGGCACCTCAAGGCATAAGACACATAAGGAGTATCGGGGCATGGCTCTGTGCCTCTGAAACTGCCCTGCACCGCTCAGTCCCAGCGCAGTTCCTCCTGCAGCCCGGACCAGGTAAGGACCACCTGACGTGGCCCCTTTCCAGCAGCTCAGGGGTGGCCATCAGCTTGCAGACCGGGACAGCTGAACTGCGTGGGCATTTCAGATGGGACCGAGGCCAGAGAACAGCCCCTGGCCTCTTCCAGAGAACGAGCATAGACAGTGACATCTCTGCCATGCTATATGGAGATTCCTCCGGGTGCTATCTGCACTTTGCTAGACTTCGCTGAAATTTGGCACGTCGGCTGGCCAAAGCCAACCCCACCGCCTCCTGAGACGGGTCGGTGTGACCCCGCTGCCTGCTCCAAACCCTCGCAGCTTCCATGGCCAGCCCGCCCCGCAGACAGTCCAGGGGGAGAAGCGCTAGGGAGGAGGGCTGGCACGCTGGTCGGAGAGCCATCTAATAAAATCAACAGCAATTTGTCCTTTGACTTGAGGCCAGGTTTTCAGAGCGCTGTGGTTTGCTTACGGCTCCTGCTGACAGAACTGACACGGAGGCCAAGCTGCTGAGAGGGGCAGGAGAGACAGCAGGCGTGAAGCCGGGCTGAGCTGCGCGTGGATGGCACCACCGCTGTCCAATTACCCAGATTTTCATGAAACGCACGCCAGACGCTTGAAGCTTGTTCAGACAAGTGGCTCTGTCGATTTGCTTCTGTGGGAACTTGGAAGAGCAAAGCATATTAATGACTCCTTCCCTTTACAAGAAGAGCTCTGCTGCGGCAGAGGAATGATCAGAGGCTGAATCACTTGGAGGGAGCACAAAGTGCCTTGTGGCTACTTGCTTATTTTTAAAGACCTTGATGACATTGTGCCAGAGCCCTCTTTTCTGTTAATTTATGGGGTCATCCCCTCTGATACGAAGGGAAAGTGAAGTCATTCATTCCTTTCGGGGGAAGGATCAGGGCCAGTCTGTCTCCCTATTAAAATGTTATGTATCCTTTTACCACCTCACAGCTTTGCATTTTTCCTATATGAAGCTTAATGCACTAAGTTTCAAGCATATTTTCTAGAAGCCTTCAATTAAATACCTCTAAGGACAATAGCTCATTAGTATGAGATAGCTGCTGTCATTCTCTTCATCCCCTCCTGCCTAGTGCTATCTCGATTTGGGTGAATTACACGAGACTTCTCTGAGCTGCATTCAAATCTCAGCTTCAGTTAAGAAAATGTGCTCAGTGTTAGGGAGGAGCTGCGGCCCGGAATACTGATGTGGCACACCTGCTCCAGAGAAGGCAAGGCTGGTCGTGTGTGTACCAACTAACCTCGGGCTCGTGTCCCGGCTCTTCTCCCTGCTCTGAAGCGGGCTTCTTAGCATCACCCAGCCAGCTGCTCAGGAGAGTAGCCAAGGACACGATGTGACGTCCCTGACCTCTGAAAAACACAAGTGGGTTTGTCTTCACCCCTAAAACTCATAACAAATACCATGAGCTGTGCCTGGGAGGTGCTCACCTCCCATACGTGGGAGCAAATTCATGTCAAGAGAGAGTGCCCCAGCTGCACAGGAGTAGTGCAACAACCAGGCACCTGTAAGCTGAAGGGGTAAAGCTGAGATGTTCCCAGTAAGATCGCAGCCCCTCCACCGGGTGGTGTACACACTTGGCCCCCCTCTGAACACCTTAACTAAGCCACGTGGGAAACTGAGGCACAGGGAGATTCCTTCAGAAGCTGCTGTCGTGGGAAGGAACCACGCTGCGCTCTTCTCATCGCTACTGCCAACAGCCTGAGAAGGGGACTCTGCAGGCCACGCCGCTCTGCTCCACATAGCATGGGCACTGCAGAGTTACTCTGGCTGAGCTCTGGATTTCTCTCCCGTATTTCCTTGCATAAAGGCAGCTGAAACGTATTCTGTGCATTCTCTGCATGGCTGCCAAGATCACAGGAGCGTACTTCTAGAGCAGGTGGTGACAGCACTGCACTTGGATTTTTCGGTGCAAGTCTGGGAGGGAGCAACGCACTTGGAAACATTATGCAAGGAAATGTGACAGTGAGAAGCACCCTCATTAAGGAATGCTCACATGCTTCAGGAAGGACAAAAGTAGTGAAACCGCTCCTGCAAAATGACAAGGTGACTTTCCCCTACCACCCGGAAGAGACTGGGCAAATTCGTGTAGCCTCCAGTCCCTGGAGGAAGCTATCCTAGCACACAAAGTACCCGTGCTGTCTTAATACTCCTTCAGCAAAGAGTTGCCTAGCATCTGCCGTGCCATGGGAAATAACCGTATGTGAAGAAGGCGCCACGATGGGGCTTGCTCTCCTCTTCCTCACCCTTCCTCGCAGTGCCGGTGTGGGTGTGCGGGGTAGGAAGGGACCTGCTGCCGCCCAAGCTCCTGCCGCTTCCATCACGCGCTCCCAGTAACAGCATCCATTAGTCTGTTTGACATAAATACCTTTTTCAGGTTAACATGTTTAACTTAATGAGGCATTTATTTTCAGCCTGAAAACTCTTCAAGAACGTGTTTTCTTCCAGTGAGTTGAACTGACGAAGGGATTAATAACAGGCTTGAACAAGCAAGCTAAGAGAACGAATCTAACAAACTCCTCTGCGCAGGTTATGAAGTGTGCTTGGATTGATCCAAGTAAAGGCAATCGGTTTTGACAGTATGAAGAAAAAAATCCACATTCTCCTAGCCTGCACATCTCACTTATTTCTGTCAGTGGCTATCTTCTTCTTCTAATGCTTCTCTCCCAACTCCATGAAATGTTAGAGGAATCCAAAGGATACAAGCTACTGAAGGGATCCAGACCTGTGTACAAGCAACACAAGTTTTTTTTCCCAACTCCTCCCCAAAAACAAAGCAAACAAAGCAAGTGGGACATCACTAATGGATAGGGGCAAACCCCTAAATGTCCTCTTGTCACAGGAGCCCTGTGCTCCCCTTCCTTCCCGGCCAGATGCAATACAGACGATCTGCACAGCCACGCCACAGACGTGCACTGACCCTGATCCAGGCACTAAAACACAGATGTCAAACTCTGTGCCAGCTTTCCTTTTCTTTATTATTATTATATATAAGAGACAAAAAATGTGCAATTTTAAGTCTATATCTTAAAATTATAAAGAGATTAGATTACAAAACCTAATGGATTGCTAGGGCAGACTCTGATGTATCACACTTAAGGAGTCCCACCCCAGCTCCAATTGCAGCAACCCCTTTTCTGGGCCAAAGAAGTATCTTGAAAATTCCCAGCTTAACTACCAGCTTACGACCTTTTCACTGTGGAGCAGATGCTGCAGGTGGTCTAAATTTCAACTGACAATATAAACTTAATTCAGTGGTTTGCCTGGAACTAGGTGGTGCTCTAGGACCCCCAGAGATGGACAGATAGAGGCTCTGGGCTTCACCAGGAATGTATAGCTCCTGCCTGCTAAAACAGATCTCCTATTAAAAGCAACTCTCATCTCCCATTAAGGAGTCTGCAACATCAGTTTAGATGTAGATGCCATCTACATGGACCCCAGATGGGATTCATCTCATCCAAAGAGACGTATCTCAAACAAGAGAATCATATCCACGGATTTTGGTGTTCCACTAAAATAGTTCACTCGGATGTAGACTTTTGGATTTATTTCAGTGCCAGAGCTACAGTCACTGACAACCAAGCCCCAGTTCTGCTACCATAATGCTGCAGCGATGGGAAGTGCCCTGCATAAGCTTTCTGCATTAACTGGTATCTCAGACTTAGAGAGAGACGTGCTCATGTATTCAATTCGATTGCCCTCCACTTCTTGACCAAACAAAACTTTGGACCTCTAGGAATTCACCCTCATCACAGGTGTAATAGGGAATTTATAGCAATACTTGCAAGGGTTTCTGTTTGATCTGCTTGCTACCTTCTCATTCCTAGTATGCTATCATCATTTTTTTCAGGTATTTGCTGTAAAATCGTAGCCCAAATAATAAATTTAACTCCTCAAGCCTGAAGGTGTTTTCTTTAATATATAAACAGGGAACTAAGAAACAAGTGTATTGATGAAGTTAAGACAGCTAAAATAAGACTGAACTCTCTGACTAGTACATCTCCTGCTGTTTCTTTTAGGAAGTCCAGATGTTTGCATAACTTCTGCCAAGAATTTTAAATACGGGACAAAAACCCCCTAAGAGATCATGGAGGGCTGGCTACAGATGAAGAGGATTATTGTGGATAGTACTGAGAAGGGGTTATGGATAACATAAGGTGCAACAAAACTGTCCCTTAGGATATAATGATTTTTTTTCTTTCCAGTTCATTGCATCGTTAAGCGTGTGAATTTCCTTCCCTTAAAATGTCAGGTCATTTGTAGAGAAACAAGCAGAGCGAGGTTGCTTTTAGTCTGTGAAACCAAACTGCAGCGTGCATGTGAAGGTTTCTTTAGGTTGAATGCCACCAATATTAATATGGCTGTACCATGAAGGTGCAGAAACTATTTTTCTTAAATCCACTCCCATATAATTTGCCAATTACATGGCTGTTAATCTGCCATCTTTATTTCCTTACTGAAATAACCACTTCTCCATCACCTGAGAATGGTGGCACTGAGGCTCCGGAGCCAGACCCCTCCCCGTGTGCTGCGGGTACCCGCACCTTTCAGCCCACGGGCTGACACCTCCGCGTTTGCTCCGGGACAAAAGCCCCATCTGCAGCTGTGCCATCAGCTGGCAGGGCATCCCGACTCCCACTAAATTCCTCTGTACTCCCACTGATTAAAAAAAGGAGTAAGACCACTGACCTTTGCAAAGTGCTTTGAGATCCACAAATTACAATTTGAGTGTGTTTTGACTTTTTTTTTTCCAGTGGTTCTTGGAAAATGAAGGCTCTGAAGAACAGAGTTCTACCCCCAAGCTCCTGAATTCAGGGATGCTCACAGACTTCAGTGGTAACCGCAGATCCGTCCCTTTAGTGAAGCCGGTCTGACTCCTGGCTCAGAATCGCCGTGAATAATGGATGGGAATGATATCTGAAACTTGACGTGAAACTCTACCTTTGCTCAAAAATAAAGTCCAGTGGAGATCTTGGCATGAAAAATAGATTTTAATTTGTGATTTATCTGCTTTGATAACACACTCTTTCCTACAATTCAGGAGTGACTTTCCCACTGATCTTTGTTCAAATTAATTTAGCACTGACAGTTGCTATTAGCATGAATATGTCACAATCCAGCACAGCATTATAAAGAAAAGGATGTCCTACCCATAAATATTTGTGCCACCTCACAGGTCTCTAATGGAGTCCTCATCCATTTCAAAAATCTTTTACCAACTTATATAAAATGTGGCTAAGCTAGCCCATTTCGTGATGTCTTTGGAGATATAAATCTCTCCACAACTAGGAAGGAAAATTCTTTCTTGCCAAGTAGGATAGGAGCAAATGTAATCTGTCTGATTCCGCAAGGCATATTCATTGACTTGAGGATGGGAAAGATGAAGAATTGTGATCCCCTCTACCAGAGGAGCCTACAGAAGGAGAGGTTTGACTGCTGTGGGCAGCTAAGGAGGCTCAGCCAGCAGCAAAGTTTTAGAAGTTTGATAGGGAAGTTGTAGCTTTGACCAGAAAGAATTCCCATTGCAATAGCAGCTGGTGACAGGGACACGTAATTAACTGCTGCTTACATGCCAGTCTGGGCTGGGATTTTCAATCCTAAAAATTCTCAGTTCTCATTAACTTCTAGTTATTAATTCTTGTCTGCTCTGTGCATCCTCAGCCCTCAGCCTACACAACTATAACTTTCCAGAGGATGCTGAGATTGAGCAGTGCTCCATTTTAACCTTTCCAGAGACTTTGTGTAAGAAGTAAGAAACTAAACAAGAAAAAAGCACAAGAAAAACTGAAAGTTCTTCAATGTGTATAAAAAGAGACACATAAGGAACCTTCCTTGCTTCCTTGTGTATTCACATTATCCACCTTGTGTCAGAAGGTCTACACAGTTGACCTGTCCAACCAAATTACGCTGTCTTCACGTTGCACCTTAGGTTCTACCAGTAAGGCTTTGGTCTGACCTCCCTTACCTGTCGCCCATATTTGCAAAGTTCCAGGCTTTTCTCCAAAATGCATTCAAAAAATTAGAAGCCACTCATCTGATCTTGGCCTCTGGCTTTTACTATGCTCCCTCCCATGCTTTCCAGACCTGCCTCAGTAAATGTCTTGCCTTCCATACCTTGCAGCGCAACTTCCAGTAACAAGATGCTACAAGTGCTAGAAACTTAAATCAGGATTACCAGCCTGTTGCTACTCAGATGTATGCAGGTTTGTTTCTGCTAAGCAATCCTTAAATATCAAGTTCCATATCTCTTAGTCCCAAGGCATCTAAGCGGGAACCTGTTAGTCAACAGGATACAATCTGGTGAGTTTGAATGCATTTCAAACACTGCAACGCAGCCAGGAATCCATCTGTCAAGTGAGCATCTTTGGCTTATGATTCAAACTGTTTTTTCCACAGCATTCGAGAAATTTAAAACACGCTGCTGCTTTAGAGCAAGGACAGAATAAAGACTTCCCCAATTGCCTGATGTATTGCTGCAGTTGTTACAGTACCAAGGAGGAATCAATACCAGAGAACAATCCGAATGTTGCTTTGGACAGTTCGCAGATTGATAGGATTTGCATTAGGGAGACGAGAAGCAGTTTAGGAAGGAGTAGAAATTCTCATACCAAAAAAAGAAGCCCAGGAAACCTTTTAGTCTTTCTTGGATGCTTTCCAGCTGAGAATCTCAAAGCGTTTCACCGTTTATGGACAAAGGATATGTCTTCACTCCAGTCCCAGCGCCCAGCGGATCGATAGCAGTCTAGCTGTCTCGGTACGGAACTCGGTGCAGGCTGATTTACCATCCTGAGGCTCACAACGGCCACAGAGCGGGTGCACACCTTAAATTTAACACGCAGCAGACTAGGCAAGGAGAGTGCACGACTTCATCTTATCAAGGAGCATCTTCAAGGAAAGCTCAGCCCTCCAGCACAAGCTTGGAAATATCATCCACTTCTCAAGATACCTGCCTGGTTAGGATCTCTGCTCAACCCCGGCCTTCTTATCCCAGTGTAATCCAAATCTTGGTTTGCTTTTTTATGTATACTTCTATACTAATCTGAACACAACCTCAGGGAACAAAAATGAACTAATCCTATTGTGTCAGTTAATGAACTAAAAAAGGAATTATTACATTTCAAGCATCTTTTTTGTTGACACCAGAAGCAGTTGACATTAAGACTTCTACTGATTTGTACTCCTTTGTTCCTATCCATCTCTCCCCCCATCAGTTCCTGTCTCCAGTGACACCTTCTTGCATAAAAAATGAGGTGCATGGAGTGTCTTAGGAGAATATTTTGTTCGTACTCAACTTTTGTAAAAATTGTGGGAACCTAATTACATTTTGAGACACTGAGTATCTGCAGGACCTCTGTCAAATTCCACGGTGGTTAGTCTCCGAAAAGTTCCTGATGGGAGGAGACGTCAGGAGCTGACAAAAGGAAAAATAACAGCAACACATACATCTTCATTCTGGGGGAAAAGCAGGCTAAACATGACAATGTGAGTTACAACTGCTCTTTGATTCATACAAATCTGAGGGACCTGAGAGCTGATTGAGATTCTTAGAGGAGCCTCAGTTCTTCAAAATACACATGAAGCATCAAAACCGCTTACCTGCGTGTGCTGCTCGTGGAAAATGGGGCTGTATCTACATTAATCAGCATGCACATTCTGGTAAATTTACACAACATTATGGGGAGGGAAGTATTAATTCAGCTATGGATATTAATACAGAAAGAGAAGGAGCTCCTATTTGCTGCTTCAGTTGTAGATAAAATGCAATTCTTTTCAATGATATTATACTGGATTACACGCTGAACCATATTAACATATTCCCCAGTGTTTTGTGATCATATAATGAAACTCCTATTACAAATCATCCATGACAGAGATATTCTTGCAGGAAAAAAAAAAAAAAGCCTTAGAAAGACTTCAGAGTGAGAAAGCAATACCGTATCAGCCAATTTAAACTGGCACGGTTCCACTGACAGCTTTTAATAGGGGTCCCCACAGGACAAACAAGTGGGGGGCAGGAAATCCATGCCCTTTCCCTTGTTAACAACCACTTGTGTGGCGCATGTTCTGTGCCATGGGATGGGAGAAGGGCTTTACACCGCTTCACCCTCACTGCATCAGCATCACAGCCTCCGTGTGTCTGAACAGAGTGACGCCCCATCATCCCAGCTAGGTCAGAAAATCGTACGCTGTTGGAGGTCCATCGAGGTCCTGCTGCTGGTGACAACCTTCTGCACTGCTGGAAAACATCACCGTGGCCCAGGCAGAGAGCTGCTTCTTTGGAGAGACAGTGGGTGATTAAAAAGGCTTGGGCATGAGCTCGAATTCTAACAGACACTGAGCTCCGAGTGCTCTCTGCAGGTGATGAGTAGAGCCTGGTGCAGCTCAGAGTCTTGAGTCAAGTCATGTTAACATAAAAGGCAGCTATAACTAGCGTGGAACGAAACTCAGTTCAGTCAGAGTTGTTTTTCTCACGATTTGCTGTGATACCTCAAATTATGTCCATTTAATTTAGTTTTAATAAGAATGTTATTATAGGCTAAACAAATACCAGCTGATCACTGAAGAGGAGAATGTGCTGTATTGTATTAACTGTTCTGGAGAAGATAATTACCTATTATATTGTAAACCTCAAGCATGTTTTTAATAATCGTTGTTTAAATAACATAAACTGCCTTATTAAAAATTAACCTCCAAGAATCATAATTTACTATTGCAACAGTTGCACATTTGGAAGCCCTGAAGAGAGGAGTTGTGTCTAGCGGTGAAATCTGCAAGTTAAGGAGTCCTTGACGTGCTTTAAGGCTCTGCCACAGCCTCTGTGATCTGGGCAATCCGACTTTCTACAGCATCTAACCTAATATTATTCTTTTTTTTTTTTTTTTAATAAGTATCATCATCGACCACGAGCAGAATAGACCGTAAACGTCACGATTCTGTTCTGAAGCTTTAGAAGATCAGACCAATATCTTTTAAAGCAAAGGTACCTTGTGAACAGCAAAAATAGGTTTGGGAAGGGGGGACAGCTCTACCTGGTCCGGCCTCACCTCGACTACTATGTGCAGTTCTGGGCACCACAGTACAAGAAGGACATTAAACTGTTGGAGAGTGTCCAGAGGAGGGCGACGAAGATGGTGAAGGGCCTAGAGGGGAAGACGTATGAGGAGTGGCTGAGGGCTGATGGGCCTGTTCAGCCTGGAGAAGAGGACGCTGACGGGGGACCTCATCGTGGTCTACAACTTCCTCGCGAAGGGGAGTGGAGAGGCAGGTGACCTATTCTCCGTAATCACCAGTGATAGGACCCGTGGGAATGGTGTTAAGCTGAGGCGGGGGAAGTTTAGGCTGGACATCAGGAAGAGGTTCTTCACCGAGAGGGTGGTCGCACACTGGAACAGGCTCCCCAGGGACGTAGTCACTGCACCAAACCTGTCTGAATTTAAGAAGAGATTGGACTGTGCACTTAGTCACATGGCCTAAACTTTGGGCAGACCTGTGCGGTGCCAGGAGTTGGACTTGATGGTCCTTATGGGTCCCTTCCAACTCGGGATATTCTATGATTCTATGATACCTTTAGTGCCCCCCACCTTGAGGCAGACAGAATAGAGGAAGACTCTATCCCATGAGGAATTAACAGTATTAAAGCTGAGGCGAAGGACAGTGACATCTGCAGTCATTTGAAGGCGTGGAGTGGTCTTTGAGATTTTTCATCTCTGGAAGCTGGAGCTCCGACCTACCCAGTGGTTGTTAACCTTGCCGTGTCAAGACTCTCAAAGGAAACTCAAGCGATTTCCTTCTTTCTTATTTTGCCCCCACTGCACTGCAGAGTATAATTCTCTGAGATAAGCACAAAAATCCTGGTCCACTCTAAAACAAGATACTCACAATCACTCTTGGAAAGAGCTTTACCTCCTCCTCCAAATGCAAAGGCTGCTTTTCAGGGGGTTGTCCCGAGTCCTTTAAATTTCATTTTCCAAACATTACTGTGGTAGATAAAGCACCTCCTTACCAAGAGCACTGCCTGGGGCATTGCTCCCTCAGATCCAAAGCCCCTAGGTTTGATAAAAAAGCCCCAGCTCCACGAGGAAGATGTGACCCGCTGACTTCCCCAGCAGGACGCATGTTCGGCACGAGGCAAATATGTCAGCAGTCACCGAACTATGGCTGTTCCTGCCTCGTGCGAGGCTGTCCCGCCCCAAGCAAATGTTCCCTGATTATTTTTAATGAAAAACAAGTCTGCATCAAAGCTAAAATTATATTGTCAGCAGTTAATTATCACTTGTCAAACAGAGCACATGCCGCATTGTGGATTTCGTTCTCATGTAGTTTTGTGGAACTGCATTCCTTAGCGTTGAGTGAGCGAGCCTCTTTTTGTCAAGAGATGTATATTGTTTGAACTGCTCTCACTGGATCCCGGTATTTAAATGAGCTTTTGATTTCCTGGAAGATGACAGGTTCAGTGTTTTTAAAGTGGCTCATTTGGAGATCAGACAGCACAATAGTGAATATATCCTAATGATCATTTACATTGTACTCTCACACTGATAGAACACTTTTTCTTCTAAGGTATTTCATGAATTATTTGTACCTGTGGGTCTACTACTGGATATACCAAAGTATTACTTGAATGGCTCTAAGAAAAGTGTTTTTGGTATACCTGAGGTATCTTCCATTTCTTCCACTTACGCAAAAAAATCATCTGAACATTTCAGCATGCTGGTTCTTTTGCAAATTCATTTTAAATCCTTCAAAATTGAACCAGCCTGGGAATTTGGATGTTCCTTTGGACACTTAGCATTTGCTAAATAGCCTTTCTCTACACTCTGGAAAAAAAAAGTGAATCTGCGAGGCTGCTGAGAGAACAATTTCTCTTCCCCAGGAGAGGGTGGCCTATTTACCCCATCACCGGCTGAGCACCTCGGTGTCTCCTTGCTGATGGATTTGTCAGAATCTCTTAGGAAGGAACACCGATCATTATCTCAGCACAGGAGACGGTGCGGTTTATGAGACAGCAGCCTACATTAAGGCCATTTCCCCACCAGCAGAGCCAGAGCCTGCCCATTTTGCAGGTTAATCCAACTTTCTGCTAAAGCATCCACTCTGCAGTGGGCCAGAGGCCGTGACACTTCTGCAGAGCTCTCATCTGTGGAATTCATGGCCACGCACCCCCTGTAATCCCAACATCCTTGATGCCTCTTACCGAGAGGGCAACTGGTGCCATGAGCTTTGCAGCACCTGACGATGCCCTGCAGAGCCAGGCCACCACATGGCATCAGGCCGTGGCAGAAGAAACAAATAAAACATTGCACTGCTATATTACAGACCATGAAAATTGCCCTCATCCTGCCAGGATGTACCCAATGGAAGACATTTCCTCTTTCTTTTTGGCAGCCTTTATTTCTTTCTGGTCCACAGTTTCCTTTGTCCGATTAGGGCTGTAAATGCAGTCGTTTAAATGAAGGATTCATGCAGCTTGCATCTGCTAAGTATCTTCCCATTAACCAGATGACACTCCTGCTTTGCATAAGGCAAGAACTCCTTTATCTGGCATGATTAAAGGAAGCGGCACTTTCAAGATGTACCTATAAATTCTTGCATTCATTTAAGTCACAAACAGCGTTAGCACAATGGACAGATTGTGTCTAAGGCTGGGAAAATAAAACTGCCACATGATATTGATTTAAGTGTCATCCAACCATCCACCCAGTTCAAAAACCAGAGTATATCTGTGTTAGCACAGCCATCAATAAATACAAGAATTAAGGAGATGGTGTGAAGGAGAGGAGAAAGAACAGTTGACAACGTCAGAGACTTAAATCCATTATCTTTTGGCCTGGGGAAAGGAAAATAACCATGCAGTCCAGTCTGCCTTGATTTATGAAGCAGCCCAAACCCATGCCTCTTTCACAGACTTGTTCGTTCCATCTTTATCTTCTCAAGCAGAAGATCGAGTGGCACACCAGCACACCGAGAGCGAGCCCAGCCGTGCACCTGGCGCTGGCAGGCAGGGGCTGCTCTGTGCCACATGCACTAAGCCACAAACACACCGCTCAGCAGCCCGCTGCCAACAGCAGCGAGGCCACACAATCGGAGTTAATGCTCTGAAGAAACAGATTGTGAGGTTTTGCTTGGCCAAATGGAGGAATAAAGACAAAAAGAAGGGTGTAGCTCCCAGGCACCGTTTGGTGCTTTATTTAAGCCTGCACCACCCTCTAAGTGAAGAATTTCCTCCTAACACCTAAACTAAATCTCCCTCTTTTAATTTAAAACCATTCCCCCTTGTCCTATCACTATCTACCTGAGCAAAAAGTTGCCCTCTATCTTTTTTACAAGCCCCCTTTAAGTACTGAAAGGCTGCAGTGAGGTCAGACCCGGAGAGCCCAGAGCTGGCCATACGCTTGCACTACCAACTAACAAGAGTCTCGAGCAGCACCACGCACATCGTGGCTGTCCTCCAGCCTGGGAGCCCAGCTCTGGTGTCTGTTCACAGGCAGCTCATTTAGGATGCAATTCCTGTTTGAGAGAACTTTCCACCCAGACTGACGCTGTCCACATTTACACAAGGACAAAGTGGGAAGAAAGACACAAAAGAGAATTAAAAGCGCCAAGCTCCAGGTAGCATTCTCTTAATTCACAACTCCATATCAATGCCACTACCTCTAATTTTCTGTATTGGGCTATAAATTCCCTTAATGCAGAATGAGATTCTAGTAATTTTGATTAATTTCAAATATTGTTTTTTCAGGTGAATGCAAAAGGTTCTACAGGGTTGTTTTTTCATGTGTTTTTTGTGCCTTTTTTTTTTTTTTTTTAGCTTTCCCTAGAATGATTTCAGGAAAATTATCTCTCTACAGAAACATCCTTTATTTAACCAAAAAAGGAGGGGGGGAGCATTACGGGATCAGCCGCAATGGTTATTACAGAGAGATAATGTGAGCGGAGCCATTTAGCCAATTTACTTTTTAACTAAGGGTTACACTGAACAGTTTCATCGTGCAGCCCTGGGAGATGCTCACTGCACCAACCACACACCTCCCCACCTGCTCTCTCGCAGATGCTGGCACGGAGGTTTTTTCCAGTCTCTTGTTCCAGCTAAAGTAAAGCCCTCTAAGAACAGCCACTCGTTATGTCAAGTGAAAGGCTCTATTTGAAAAACAGCGGAGTGCTAGAATTAAAAATACTGCAATTGCTTTCTAGCCTCTGAGAAGTGAGCCGTGCCCTGTGCTGCAGTCCCAACGTTAGAGATGCTTTTCTCCGAACGTGGATGGAAATTTCACAAAATTGCCTTTGAGAAGATGCAAGAATAGTGGATTTCACCCCCAGGGAACTCAAGTTAGCAAAATATGTGTGATGCTTTGCACTTCCACTACCGCTCTTCATCAAAGGATCTCAAAGCACCTTCCAAACGCTAACAGACTGAGCTCCACAGCTTTGTATCTTCTGGAAGTTTTCAATATACCAATTGCAGCCATTTTTTTTTCATGAAGTGTTTAACACTGCTGTGATTCTGTTCCCCTGGGATGTCACTTTCATTCTGCTCCAAGAAGGCTGAGGAAGGGTGAAACGGGCTCCTGCAGATTGCTCAAGGACCTTCCCAACACTCAGAAAGAAACTTTACAGTTTTGCATTGCCTCTAATGCAAATGGGATCGCAGGTGATGTAAAATGCACTGCCAAGGACAGGCCTGATACAACATGCTGCTTCGAAGAGCTCAGAAAAGCTGCCCCAGGATGTGCTGGGGCTGCACACTCCGCTCTGAGAGCCTGGACCGCTCGTTTCCCACATCAGGAGGAAGCACATCCAGAGAACCGGTGGTTTCTCTGAGCTCATGCGAACAGCCCTGGAGGTGAAAGCCGCATGGTTTGTACCGTGGGGTCAAGACTCACCATTTCGAAGCAGGGAGCTGAGGAAGGGTGCTCATCCCATCGAACTGCAGCACCCCAACTATCTTTGGTTTTCCATACAGCCAGCCTGAGGTTTGACTTCAGTGGTTCTCTCCTCATCATGCGGAAGGACCCCTAGAGCTCACCCTTTGAGCTGAATGCCTGATACTGTCCTTGCCTTATGATTCTGCATTAAGAGTATTTTTTGTCTCATTTTACAAGTTTGGGAATAGCAACAGAGGACATGGAGTCCTAGAGAATCAGACCTCTGTGTATTTGGGTATAATCTCTTCCCCACATCTCTGCAAGACGTTTTTTTAATTGTAAACAAAATGCTTAGAAAGCATAAAAATTCCACAGGACTGAACCAAGCCAGGGCACCAACCATCACCGATTTCATTTTGGCTGCTGATAAACTCTGACCTCATTTCTCATCTTGAAAGTTGCAGTAATCCACCCTGGAAGCCAAATCTTCCACTGGTGTAGGACACCGAAATCAAAGGCACTCTGCTGATTTACACCAGCTGAAATTGTGCTTTGCAGGAACCCACAACAGACGTTAGGTAATTGCCCTGAGAAGTGAATCAAAGCGAGGCCTTTTTTTTTTTTTTTCTTTTTGCTGACAAGTTTAAAATCACGCTTTTCATGTATGAAATGAAAGATTTGTATAATTGCTCATCCTTTGAACTCCAGTTTATTAAAACTGTGACATGCGCATTAAAATGAGATTATGTATAAAGGGAGGAGAAATACATGGTAAGTAATTGCCACATAATGCGGTGACTTGGGAAGAGAAAGCAGGAACGTTTGTCGGCAGTGCTGATGAACAGGCTAGCCACCGTTGGGATAAAGTTTCTCTAAGAGGCAAAGAGGAAGAAAGAAGTGTAAGTTCTTTACTGTCCGATTCCCATAACCTCCCCTGGACAATGCTGTCTCTGCAAAAGAAGCCAGAGCCCAGGCCTGGCCCCCTATTCCTGGGGACATTCAGTCCCGTTGGTCCATGTTTGTGAGACCACAACAACATCACAAGCTTCTGCACAGAGCTGAAAGCAGCAGGGAACCTAAGAAACTTCAGCGTCACTGAGACAAATTGAGGGGCAGATGAAACCTGCCAAGGCAGCTTTCAGACTGATTCATATGGGGTAGCTTAACCCCACTGCCACCTTTTACGCTCACCTCTATTTTTGGAAGAAAAGGGTTCAGGAAGAGGGAAAGGGGAATGCCTGCAAGCTGCCTCTGTCACTTGGACCACTTCAGAGAGAAGTTACATGAAACTGGATTATTTCTGGCTGCCACACCACAGGCTCTAGAAGTAACCTTCATTGCCGAAAATCCCTGAAGCTCTGAGGGAGCGTAGCAGGGAAGGTTTATTCCCCGCGTGTGCTGTTCTGCATGCACTCCCCCATGCCTCCACCGCTGGCCTGAAGCCAGAGGCCGAGTATCAACTAGAAGGACTTTTGATCTGACCCAGTATTTTGATTTTTGACCATCTGAGGAGCTAAAAACCACTATAATTTACAGCTTCCAGCCGCCTTCCATGGCTGTGATAACGGCACTAGTTTATATCCATTACACTCATTTGGAATCCGGTTCCAGAATAGTGAGGAGCTGTATTTGTTCACGCTGTGACTTTGCTGGCCTACCACTAGGAACTTCTAAGTTGAAATTCCTATCAAAACCAATGGAAAAAAAAAAAACAGCTTTAAAGCAGTTGAGAGAGCACCTTCTGAGAGATGCAAATGTTGTTTATGTGCTAACGGACTGGTGGAACATACAAATTGCATCGGCTGTATCCTGAAGGCAGGACGGAATACAAAGAGGCTGAAGAGACTGACAAGTCACCCCCTCCTTCGACTCCTTCACCCCTAGGGAGACCCACAGCCTTTTTTTCTACCTGAATAGTAACTAGTGAAATCCAGCTGTTGAGGCACCACATGGAGCCCTGAAACAACCATTTGGCCTCCTAAAAACACAGGCAGACAGCCACACCGGGCACCGAGAGGTGAGTCCAGCGGAGGGCCACAAAGATGATACGGGGCCTGGAGCATCTTCCCTATGAGGAAAGGCTGAGAGACCTGGGTCTGTTCAGCCTTGAGAAGAGAAGACTGAGAGGGGATCTTATTAATGTTTACAAATACCTTAAGTGTGGGAGACAGAGGGATTATTAATGCCAGTTTTCTAGTGTCCCTTTAGAGGCAATGGAGAGCCTCTAAACTCTTTAAGAGGCCGACTCTTGCTTCTCAGAGACCATACTTTGTTTTCCCCACTGCTTCCACAATGCTCCCATGGCTTGTCGTGCCCAGCTGCTCAGGACATATACGGCCGCTGCCGGTGGTGGCGTCAATAAATCTGTCTTTGTACCTTCATCACAGGCCCTCAGGCTTGGGTTCTTACACAGGAACTCAATCCCACGTCACCCAGCCACGCAGCTGCTTACACACGAGCTGATTAGAAGTAAAAAGACAAAAGGAAAACTCGGTGCAAGAAAAAAAAGAAAACTGACAGGGTTATTTGAGATTTGTCTTCTTTCCTGAAGTGACTGTCAGTGTTAAGAACACTTTGACAATGGCTGCGAAGTATCAGATGGGGACAGGGGTGGCTGCTGCTCAGGATAGAGTCATTCAAATAGATTCAGGCCATTTCTCCTGTCATCCTAATTATTGCCATAATAGAATGGGATGCAGGGAGAAAAAGGGGGAAAAAAAGCCTAAACTGACAAGCCCTTTCTTTCAGTTCTAAGCCCCTCAAAATCCTAGCTCTCTGGATTTACATGTTTTATTAACAGGATGTCCCATAAAACGGAACAAAAGTATTAACCAGCCGGGATAAATCCTTGCTCTGAGCTGGCTGTGATGAGGCCCCTGCGTTCCCTGTGTGCCCCCCCCCGAGAGGTGACCCCACGTACTCCTGCAGGAGCCGGGGACACAAAACCCCCTGCGAGTGGCAGGTCAGCTTGCAGCCATTCAGCACGGGCACTGCTGCCGTGGCCACCCAGACATCTGTGGGTCTCCTCGTCTGCCGTAAGGACTGAAAGAGGCAGCGAGAAGCTGGACGGCTGCTCTGGGATGTCTCTGCCCAGACAGGGTGAAGTGTTAAGGACAGCGAGCGGGGGTGCTGATGCAGACTGCAGGCTCTGTATCCCCACTTTTCCCAGCCACGGACACTGGCATGGAACGAAATCCCTGCCGGATTTAATCCCAAGCGAGTTGTAGCTGTTCCCATGGGAAGGAGAGGGTGAAAGGTGGACGTCAGATGTCCACAAGCAAGGCCAGCCTGTGAGCATGGGGCACTGCGATGCCCTGCCAGCATGCCCTGTGCAGCAGGGCCACAGTCCCACGTGGGCCCGCGAGGCCTTATCTCAACATACGTAACAAAGACTGGGTTGCAACAGAAGTGTAAAATAGTCACGAAAGCATCATTATCCCAGAGAAAGGAAGGGAGACTCAATGAAATGCAGTTTCACAGGCCATGAAATTGTCCTTTCCGATTCCTTTCAATACAGTAACCCGATCATGCAAGGTACACAGCAATATCGCAAAGGCCCGAAGGTACAAAGCTAAAGCTTTCCTAAGCGGAGGCAGAATAAACAAGACTGCTTTAAGAGGGGGGTGTGTTTCTCTGTCTGTCTGTCTGTGTAAAGGCAAGAGGTAGTACAAACAGTTCCCAGAACAATAATCCTCCCAAGAGTCAAAAAACATTTTGCACAAAGATGAAAGACATCTGAGAGGTACAGAGTTCAAACATTGCAGCAGATGGCAAATTAATTGAATTGGGCTCCTTCCTAAAAGGAACGTGTATCCACGTCCACGTGTGTGTGTACTCTGTGGGTGTCTCAGTGCCCCCCTGCCTGTGCTACAACTCTTGCTGGGCACATTGTCCTGCCAGCAGAGCCCAGCCAAAGCCACTTGGTCCCGTGGAAGCACGCCCATTCAATACATGGGCTTTACTTTTCTTCAAGCAAAAGGTGGGATGGAGAGTGCACAGGGCTGTTATCTAGCTGCCCTGCCTCATGACGTGCCACTTGAGAGGGCCTACAGCCTAGTTATGTACATATAAATACATACATACACCCCGAGTTGCAGTAAACAAGCAGGTGGCCCTTGTTGTACATCTGCATGCTGCAGTACCCCTAAGGAAACTGGTGACAAACCTCAGAACTGAACCCTCGGCTCACCTCAAACTGGCCTCCACCACAGGGCAAGCTGTACCTGTAGGGCCAGAGTGCCACACAGTAACATGGTGCACAGAAATCCTGAGAAGGAAACAGCAGTGTTTGCCAAAGAACCATTTTATGTAGCCTTCCTGCTATCAGAGCCTCAGCTGAATTTGTGTTTAGCTTTTAATTTGCATCCTGACTTTACTACTCACTTTGCTCCATGTGTATATTGGCAAAGCTCCTACAATGCAGTTATTAAACTCTGATACATGTAGGTGTATAATTGCAGAGAGGATTTTTTTAATAATGTATTTTGATCCATCTACAAATATAGAACATAATTATCTGCAATTATCGCATGCTTATTTAAATAAGTGTATATTGTTCCCCTGCCCGCTGCAGAACATGAGCTTCCTATTCACGGCACAGCTACAGTGACGCTAGGTTCACAACTGGGCTCTCCACACCACCCAGTACAGAAGGACATTTCTGCACCGTGTGAGTGGCAAAGGGAACGTGCATGCATGGGTTAAATCTAGAGGGGGGACATCTTCAAGCCATTGTGTTAATGTGAAGATGAACAAAAAAAAAGCAAACTTGCAGATTGTCAAGGACAGAGCTCTTGTCAGATCCTGTGTGAGAAGGGATGCTTAGGTAAGAGACCAAAACATAACACGTAAATAGATTGCAAAATACAATACGGCTTAATTTTCAGTTAGGTTGCCAAACTTGCTGGGTAACCCAGAGAACTACACAGATTATCAATTATGGATAACAAAAATATCTGGTTGGTATTTTTCCCCTGGTCAGATCTACTACAGATCAATTTTCACTTTCAAATTCCTTCTGTTTAACTTCACTCTGTTTGCCCTCCCATTCTGCCTAGATGATGAGTTTCCAGAAAGCAGGATGCTTTCCTTACTATGAGTAGTCTGAAGACAACAAATATCCAGTCCTAGACGCTATCTTTCAGCTACTAGGGATGTGGAGGCAGAAGGGACAATAGCATCAGCTTAACAACAAGAGCCACAGATGAATTTCCAGCTGATGCTAATACAGATGATCTCCGGGGTTGATGAAGGCTGACCTGCTGTATTGTCCTAGTGTAAATGTCTGTCTGGCATACTGGAGCCTGGCTTAAGCATAGGAGGGGTAAATTTATGCTCACACCTGCCAGTGCTCTGGGTTTCCTTGGATCCATTCACCCTCCTGAACTCCATTACCTGTCCAGCCCCGTTTACATCTGTGATTATTGTTCCCCTGGTGTACACAGAGGGGAGGCAGCTCTGTCCCAGCTCCGACCAGGTCATGGTATGAAACTGAAGTCTGACAATCACTTTAAGCTCGTTTCATTCTGCACCAAAAGCAAAAACTTTTTTCTTTCTTTTCTTGTTCCTCAGCTGGCCTGTTCCCTGCTTGGCAGCCCTGGAGTGCTGGTCTTTCGTTAGCTCTACACAGAGGGAAAGCTGAGAACCCCAGGGAACAGCAAGCAAGACCCATCACTTTGGGGCAATTCGGATCGGCTCGACTCACTTGCTAAATCCCAACCTCAGCAGCTGAGCACTGATGCAACGGGAACTCCTCTAGGAGAGACTAGAATTTGGTCTCTGCTGTGTGAAACACCACCAGGACATTGTCTTGCAGCTGCTTAATTACAGAGGAAAAAATCTACTTCTGTTGGCACCCAAATCCTCCCACCAGTACGTACTGGCCACCTGTCACCCAACATCACACGGAAGGTTGGGGACAGCCCAGCCCTGCCACTTCCCAAAATCTCTGGTTCAGAGCACCTCTGTCGGACGGCTTCGGTGCTGACATCCTCATCTGGCAACTCCAGCCACACCTCACAATTTCCCAGTATGAAGTTTATCCTTCATTACAGTACTGATTGATCAAAGATATAAAACCTTTGCGTGTTTCAATGTCTCACTAAAGAGCCCTCTGTTGTTATCCTCTCAGAATGAATAGAGCTCATAAAACAATTGACATACATGCGCAATGTGTTTGCTGTGCCATGTTTTACTTTACTCTTCAGGAATTGATGTCATTTATCAATCATATTCCACCAAGCAGAAGAACGTGCCTGTACAAACTGACTTGCGTAAAAGCGGCATCTTCACAAGCAAAAAAGCATGTGGAAGGGAAAGCAGAAGGAGAACATACTAAAATATGTTCTAACCCTTTTAAAATCTATTTTCGAGTAGCTTCACAATGTGGCATCATTTCCACATTTATCCAACAAACACGTGAACTGCTCCCTTCACTGTGGATTCTAACTCCCATTGGGTTGAAATATTGACAGTCTGGTGCATTTGAATAGCAACCCTATCCAGAGCTGGATGTGAAGGTGATTATTTGAAATACAACTGACCGTGACATCCATATGACAACCAGGTGTAAGCACTGAATGACTGGAGGCGGACTCTGTAGGAGGCCCATCACCGCATTTGCATTTGGTAGGGAAAGAAAGATCATTTTGTCCTTGCAACAATTTACTGTTTCTTTGTTATCTTTCTGAATGTCGCCTCCATCAAATAACGCATATTCTGTCCATCAATCTTATATATGTATACATTTCGCATTTCATTCTTGTTGCTGCTGTTATTTGAGAGATTTTCTTCTTCTTCAACCCTTCTGCCCTGAACATGGAATATAAAAAAAAAAAGCTTTGTAATTTTCCATGTTTTTTTGTATAAATTGTTCTAAGAAGCAAAATCGTCGTTATTATGTCTGAATTTTCTTGGTGTTTTTTTTTTTCTTTTTTTCTTTTTTTAAGAAAAGATCTCTAACAATAGCAGTGAGGAGGGAGAGGGGATGAAATTACTTTTCTCTGTGAAGTGGCTTTGGAATTTTAACATGATGATGTTCTAGGAGAAAAGCTTAAAGGATCAGATCAAATGAATTTTGCCATCAGAATAAGAGATCTGTCTTCAGGTGGGGAAAAAATATTTTAATTTGACAGAGGGCTTCAAGGGACTTTGACAGAATTCATTTTGCCAGCAGATATGATCTATGTATTAGACAAAAACACATTTCGTCATGAGAACACTGTTAGCTATTTGACATAATGTATTTTGGACACAGCTGGGAATTGGTGGAAGTGACAGTCATTTTCTTGTCAATGAAGCACTGAATTATTGTTTCCGCTTAGAAAGACCCCAGTCTCCTGCTCAGACGTGGGAAACGGTAACAGCGCAGCCCTTTTAGATAGGGATGAACATTACAAGCCCCCAGACCTTTCTGCCCCCATTGGCTCTGTACACCACCACCGTCACTGCACTGCAGGCATCTGCCGGGGGGCGCTGGGGAGATGTATGCAGAGAGGGCTAAGACCTGCCTCAGCCCCTTCCTTAAAATGAAGGACACCCGTAAATGCCACTTCTTCCCCGGGGATGGCGGACACATCACTTCACTCTGGTGCCAGACAAGGCACAGACGTGGACAGCAGGGAGTGGGGCTGCTCCCTCCCAAGCAACTTCAGGATTTTGTCCAGGGGTCATTTCATGCCCAGTACGAAGCCAGCCCTGGAGGACAGAGATGCAGATGGAGGACTGCCCACCTCTGGGCCCCTGGGGGTACAGCACCTCACGGCTCCCCTGGCCTCTCTCAGTCCCTCCAGGCATCACTGGAAATCAGTGGCAAAATTTCAGCTGGGGGGAAAGAGCCCTTGCGTTCGGGACGGCCTCCAGCCTCCTGCTCGGTGCAGGTACCGCATGAGCGGGGGCTTGAACCACGTCAGGCTGAGGTGGGAACTGAGTTCACCAGTTACTGAGTGCTTACCTCCGGCGATTGAAGCACGCACTGGAACAACTTGCCAAAGTGCAAATGACAAAGCAGCACCGTTTCGGCCTCAGGTTTTCTGGGTGGAACAGCCCGGGTAGCTCGTGTTGGGTAAGGGATTGGCCCTCGGCAGCCCAGGAGGAAGGAGGTGCCTGCTCCCAAGGAGCTCTCTGCTCCCTTTTATGTGGAAACTTCCACTCACTCAGCCAAATCAGTTCCAGGCAGGTTTCTGCCTGTTCTCCATTTCTGCATTACAGCTACCTCCCGCTAAAATACGTGCTGAATTGTTAGGGAGGAGATGGGGGGGTCAGCACTCCTGTGCTTTCAACAAATGTTGGCTATTACAGGAACCTGAGATGAAAATTCCCCTTTCAGCTGTATCCATCCCTCAGTATAGCCCTTGCTATACCTCCCTGTGCACTTGGCTGATGTTTTCTTTGTTATTTTTCTCCGGTTTCTTTTTTTTCTGTCTCTCATTTTTGTTTTCTTCTTTTTTCTCTCTCTTTTTGTGCTTTAAAGAGCTCATCGAGTTCATCCTGTGCTTCTGCTTCGATTTCATTTGGAGAGGGAATGATAGAAGCGTAGGTTCATTTGCTGAATCTTTTTAATAAACTTCTCTTTGGTTAGAGGAATGCGAGTGATAAATCACAGCCTCCATTGTTGTGGGTTCTGAAAGTACTGTGGAAATATTTTTAAACAAAGGAACCAAAAAATTACATATTTATCTAATGAATAAATCACCCTTTGTGTATAAACAGACTAGGCAGGTCTTCACCATGGCAATGTGTGAATATTTACAGCATCTGGGCCACCGAACAGCAATCTAATCAGTGAATCCTTATGTACAGGTTCCCCAAAGCAGGAATTTCAAAATAGAGAATATCTCAAATGAAAATTCAATGG
Source organism: Cygnus olor (assembly GCF_009769625.2). Lineage (NCBI taxonomy): Eukaryota > Metazoa > Chordata > Aves > Anseriformes > Anatidae > Cygnus > Cygnus olor. The sequence continues at coordinate 5,412,248 of NC_049191.1, forward strand.
CATCACTGCAACTTCATGATCCTTCATGCATTTGAACAAGGCTGTTTTTTGACAAAGCAAGATCTCCGGCATGTTCAAACTTCCAAGCTGAGCTGTTTGAGGATGCGGCCCTGAGCACTACTAGAGTTTTGTGAAAAGCCCCTGGCAGCGAATCAATGGCAGAACTGAAGGACACCTCACAAATAAAGTAACCCAGAAATGGGAAATCAATGGCTGCAAACCCTGAGGACATCAGGGGTGGTGGGATGTTCTTCTATGACCAGGAGCAGAGGCGGCCTCCAACAATCTCCAGGTAAGCAAAGCTCTCCTGCAGGGAACAAAGATCTGCCTCCAGTGCTGATCCCATACAGCTCCAAAAAGTCCACGGGCACCAAGGTGAGGATGTAGCAACGAAGAAATGCAGATGGACTCCAGCGGGGGTATCTAGCCCAGGGCTGGAGGAACATCTGAAGTGGAAGAACTGGTGGAAATTTGACATGCTGGAAGCTGAAGTGTGCTTCTGAGAGTTGCGGAATGCTTTCGTCTCCTTGTCAGGCTGGGTTTTCACATGCAGTAAAATCAGAATTGTTCCATCCCACAGGGCAATGAAGATTTACTTCAGCTCAATCCCGCCTGTAAGCAACATGTATTCATCTTGGAGGAAGAGGAATTCAACATCATTGACAAACGGGGCCTTGGAGAAGCAAAGGCAAAAGTCAAGAGGAGCTCCATTGACTGGTGTGGTTTCAACTGCTTAATAAAGAGGGCTGCCGTTGGAGACAGAAAAACTAATGCAAATTTAATTTCCTTGCTTGTCAGTAGTGAAGCAAGAAGAGAAAAGAGGTTGGCAAGGACTGAAGGAGGCTTAGGAGCGAAGGGTGAAGCACCAGCCCCCTCGTCTTCAGAAGATTAGCTTGGCAGTTGGGCATCTGTTCAGCCTCGATGAAAGGGAGAGCTTGGGATCAATGTGTGTCCCATTATGCTGCCGAATTTCAATGCAGAAAATGCGTGAAATATGAAGTGAAAGTTCAAGCAACTGAGTGAACCTTTTGAATGTATGTTGGGCAATAATTAGCTAATTAACAGTCTTTTGCTTGGCTCCAGTGGAATTTGTAATCAATTTCATATGGAATGTGCCGAAATGAACCCGTAATGGGATTCTAAACACCCACCATCACTTGTTAGCCACAGAAGAGTGTGCCTGTGAAAGTCAATGTGCTTTCAGCAGCAAGGATCAGATTTTCAAGCAGCATAAATTGGCATGGCTCTATTTACACCACCCAGCCACCTGTAACTCACTGGAGGTGCAAGGAGGGAGGAGAGGGGCTCTTCAAGTGGCTTGCAGCACTGCTGCCTCCAGGCCAGAAGAACATCTCCCCTGAGACTGGCAAACTCCAGCAGCCCAGGCACATTCGGTGAGGAAGGACTGGCCCAGCCTTGCTGCAGGTGAGAGCCAGTGGCCAGGAGTTCGAGGTGAGGGTACCGTCCCCTTTAGCCCTGAGCTGGACACCTCTGCTTGGACCCTGCAGGCAGCAGTGGAAAGCCAAGAGCCTACGGAGTTAATTAATGCAGGGCGGAGGGAATGTGACTCTTCCCAGCTACGTTAAGTAGCTCTTCGTTCACTCAAGATTCATTCTGGGAGGGCCGTATTTGCCTTGATGGAGGATTTACTGCAATAGCAGGTGTGACATACAGCGAAGAGGACATTTAAGGTTTTCCTTTGCTAACGTTTTTAGAATATGCTTTTTCTACCCCACCTCTCACACTGCTCTTTGTTTCCCTGACTTACAGCAATGTTTAGGGGACAGCAGTGCAAACAATCACTGCAGCGATCTGGTTGAAATTCACACTGAAATTTCTGACGGAAGACAAACACTTCTTTATTTTTTTAGCATAGACTATTTCAGCAACCTGGCTCATAGGCAATCCTCTAACTAATCCCACTGGCACACGGGAGCCATGCTGAGGCCTGGGACTGACAAGCCTTACCCAGGAATCCGAGTCCTCCAAGGTGTTCTGCTGCTGACGGAACTGTCAGTGCACGGCATCCTTCGCTGACACCTATCGATGTGTTTACCTCCGTGCAGTAAGTTGATTATACGTACCGATTAGCGTTTCCTTATAAATCGAAAAGACATAAATCAGAATAGAACACCACACTGTAATATTAATGAATAGCAAATTGATCTATCTGTCTTTGCACCTCATGTTCATCATTGCCGTGGCACCTAAGCACCAATGGCAAAGTCATTGGTTATTTCTGTTGCTTCCCATCAGTCCCTGGCTTTGTAAGCAATGCCTTTGGGGATGTTGCTACTGCTGCAGCCATCTGATTAATTAAAAAGAAAAAACAAAAGACAGTAACTTAATTCAGAGGCACGACAGCTTTAGCAAGAGTCTTATTATTTGTCTATTTTTTTAATTTAGTTCTTAGAGCAACCCTTCATTTTCATATTAATGTGGCAGGATAACTTTCCCGTGCCATCATGCCACTGGGACCACCGTAATTAATGTATCTAATGTGAAAGTTTAAGGTTCATTAGGTTCGGAATTTAGGCGGGCTTTTAATCAAGCATGTTCTAGCAAATCATTAAAAGCTAAACACAATTTGTAAAATACCACAGTGCTGCTTAGCTGTAAGTTTCCTTGGGGCAGAGTAGGTGGGCCTGAGAAACACTTTGCACCTCTGAGACCTCCTGTCAAATCAACCAGGACAGCGGCAGACAACACAAACTGATCTTCTCCTTCGGCAGGGAATAGCGGGAGCTGGGACAGGGTCGATTTTCCTAATAATAGTGGCAATTAAGAGGACAGCTGAGTTAAAGTCAATTGTGGTAATGATGATATTCTCTCCCTGCCATTGACATGTCACTCCTCTGAGGAGAAGCAGGTCCTACGCAGTCAGGCCATCACATGCTGTTAATTATTGTACAGCAGCGCATCTGAGACCCATGTCAGCTCAGGTCCATGCTGTGAGAGGTGCCGGGCATTCACAAACATCCTTGCATCAAGGAGTTTCCGATCTAAACAGGCCAAAGAGGCTGAGGAAGGATTGCTGTCCTCGCTTACACACTGGGAACAAAGCACACAGCAGCTTCCAGGAGTGGGCAGGGACAGCATGATGCCCTCAGCAAGATTAGGATGTTATTAGGCCAAAGATTTTGGATTGTTTTTCAAATAGAAATGACTGAAATCCACACAACTGATTTAGGAACAGATGTTCTAGTTGAGTTTGGTCCTGAAGTGACACCTCTGAAGGAAGGCTATGATAGGAAACAAACACACAGCTCCCAAAATACCCTACGCCAGGACAGTAATAATACCAAAGACCCAAACTGGGGTCTGCGACTGTGAGGAGCCCTCTCTTCCTGAAAAATTCAGAGGCATGCGTGAAACCTTTAGTAGAGTACTGATAACGCCAGTAAAAAAGATTTCCATAAACCTCACAATCCCAATTATCTCTTCCTTTTGTTCTCTACATTGTTTTATTTAAGCTTCCTTTTAAGCTTATAACGTTTTCTTCTTTTTCTCTTGTCCTTCTTTTTCTTTTCTCTTTCCTTTAAATAAAAAAGCACTTGGCAAGCAGGATTTCCCAAGCTTCAGCGGTTTCAATTGCATTCCAAGTAATAATCTCAAGAACACAACGTGACTGAGACAGCTCAGCTGGGCAATAGCAAGAACAAAAGAAATGTTAGAAAGTGAGTGTCAATCAATTGCAAGCTTCACTAATTAACTTGGGGTTACCTATTCCTATTCATTCTCTGAGTGATCATGGAGGCTCTAGCCCTCTCTTCACAACCTTCTTACTGGGATCTAAAGTGAATGGAAAGAGGGGGGCTACCCTGGCTATGGGGAGGGTGCCAGGAGCAGAAGAAGTAGAGAACATTAATTAAGGTCCTCTAAATGCTAAAGGTGAGAGGAAGGCAAAGCAGGTTCTGATCTCAGGAGCTAACAAAAATGCAACGTCCTTCTGTCTTCAGCTCAAGAAGGCACTTACTACTGTAATTGCCAAGAACCCGGTGAGAACCAGCCTCTGGTGCACCATCCGCCTGTCCTCCCAGGCTCAACAGTGCTCCAAGTGCTGCAATTTCAGCATACGTGCCTACGCAGGAAGTGTTCTGCAACTTCTGCAAACCTGCCTGCTTGTTTCTGCAAGCCTACCTGATGACCTCAGTGCCTGATTTCTGTCCTGACTTCTTGTAACTGTCTCCGATCCTGTGCTGAGATTCCTCAGGCACTCTCTGCTGGCAGATGCTGGGTTTCACTCAAGTAGGTTTTGCAACATTTGATCTTCATTTTAGCACGTTGCTTTATTCTTCCCTGTCTCCTGCACATATTGTCATCCATCTGCTGAAACCTGGTTCGTTTGGATTAGATTGCAAGTTAAACTCTAAATCTGATTACATCAGTCCCTTTTGCCACTAGAATTTCTGGGATGATTAAACAGACACAACAGATAACCTCTTCTTGCACCAGACACTTTTACTTTTAATGCTTAATATCAGCATTTGGTTTTCTAAGCAAGGTGATTGTAATGGGTGGGTAATGCTTAACATCAGCATTTGCTTTTATAAACAGGGTAATTTTAATGAGATGTGTTTTCATTCTCCACCTACATCACCTCATCTTTCAACAGAAGAGTGAAAAAAAAAGAAATAAAAAGCAAACTTTTTAGCATAATCTACTTATAAGGAAAAGTCTTTTTTTTTTTTTTTAACTCAGTGCTCCCTGAGCTTCTAAACCCAGACCTTCCCAATACCTCCTACCAGCCCTGCCAACCTCCTATGACTTTTTGATGTATTTCAGAGGTGCCCACCTCCGAAGCAAACATATTTGTCCCTGGTTTGGTTGGAAGTTAGATCTCTAGGGGTCTGGGCACCCAGATGACACTGATTCTGTATCCGATTTGATTTGTCTTCTGAAAGCCACAGTCCTGTCGGGTGCTCCTGTAACATCCCAAAAAGCTGCACAGTGACGAAGCCCCAATTTAGAAGTAAGGGCATCTGAACTAATTACATTCTGCATGTGGGTTCCACCCCTGCTAGCAGGACACTGACTGCCTGTGCACGTGGCTCTAACTACTTATGACCGCAAAGCAAAGCCATAAAGATGGTTTATCTGACTATTTTGCATTGCATTTGCAAGGAACTAGGAATGCACTAAGAGTTACTGGAAGTCAGGCAAAGAGCAGTAACTTCTAACTGATGAAACTTTCAGGATCGTGTTTACTCAATCTCTGTGATCACGCTACAGCCTTAGGAGAGTGTAAAAGCAACCGTATACATTTTTGGAGCTTAATACTTCTGGAAATGATATTATGTACAACTACATAATAAAATTGCATGTTTTTCCCCAAAAGTTCACATCCCGAGTTATTTTCACAGCTTCTTTTTTATTTTTCCCTAATTTAAATCGCCATCAAATCTCAGCTTTGCACAGGGTGCCATCACCAGTGTCAGTACAGATTCCTTCCTCAGTCGGAAATTATACAATACACAGCTCCTTCTCCCCAGAGCACACGCAGCACCTTGTTAAAAAAGTGAATTATAGAGAATGATTTACAGTGAACTTTCACCATTTTTGACACTATATTGAGCATTTGTTCTTTGATGTGTACTTTAGTACTAAGGAAATACTCTCTTTGCCTTTTTAACAGCCTGTGTAGCATTTCCAAGGACTTTTTGCACTATGAAATAGGGGAAAACTCTTTAAACCTTGACAATCTTCTTTTGATTAGTTTCATTGCCTCAATATTTCTGAAAGATAGCAGATTTCTGGAAGGCCAGGATCTGATTCATTATAGGGCACAGATCAGACAGTAGGAATGATGTCATCTGTCCTGCCACAATGGTTGTTCTGTCTCCAATTGCACAATATCAACCTAACTAATAATAAAACACTTTCTCTTCCTATAACACCGTGCATACTTAAAACTGGAGCTCTTCCCAGTCAGCCCAGAAAGGCAGATGAAAACACACAATGCTGGGAGCAGCGGAGAGAAAGACTTATGAATCTGAAGGTTATTTCTCTGCTCTCCTGTGGGACAAGACTAAAAGCCTGAATCAGAAAGAATAAAGCCCTAAAGAAACACCTTTAAAAACATCTGACCCAGAGCAGCTACTTATTTTGTGGAGTTGCTTGCTCCTTGCTGACACACTGGTCAGGAATGCGGCTGGAGCTCCCCACGGTCTGTGTGATCTCATGTAACGGATAATAGCAGGCAGGACAGAAAGGGTGTCCCAGAAGCAAGGGGCAGCGCAGGAGAGCATCTAATGATCTCATCTATTCAGCTCCGCAGCCTGGCACAAATGTGCCTGCTTTAAGTGACTTTCCACTGTTCATTATCTGTTGTCTCTGTCTGGGAGGGAGAGCTTCTTACAACAAAGTGCTTACAGAGGCGCTGGGCCTGAAAGATGTGCCGTGCCGCTGGCTCTGACTGCCAGAGGACAGGCTGAAGGCACCTTCCCCACCTTCTACACCAAGCTCTAAGGGACACGGCCCTGAAGACGGACGGTGATGTTACCACAAACCTGACTTCTCCCCTGAACTCATTTCTTTGAGCTGTCCAACCCCAATGGCAGGCTAATCTGGGACCTGACCTATTGAGATATTACAGCTCCCACCAAACAAATACTAAAGCGAAACCACATACAAAAATTGCCTTGCTGAAAATAAAAGAAGTTAGAGAGCTTCAGTCTCCAGCACCAAACCTCTAAGTGCAAAGACAGCTCTCCTGTGGGAATCCAGACACCTGGAAACTGTTCACAAATGTCAAAGACTGGAGCTGGATTCGGTGTCCCTGTTGGCTCATGGAACGACTTCTCCTCCTCCACACTGCATGTATTCCCTCCAGTTTTCCAGGTCTAGTTCTGCAACCAAAACTCTTCAGATTTGGAAGTGGAAAGGAAGATCAATTCTATCTCTTTTCCCTCTCCATTGCTACATTTTACTACAGAATTCCATATTTCGGTTTCTTTTAGCTGGCTTTTAGCTAGCTTCCCTACTTAAACAAATATAGACTGAGCATTATTTTCCTGTAGGGGTTATGAAATGCTTTATAAAATATAAATTGTCATGTACAATGGCATGTGTCTTATGCAATTCAAATGCTTTCTACCCTCCTGGGCATAATTACTGGGAAGAATGTAAAAAGGTTCCTTGAAACCATGAAACAGTTTACATCCCAAGTCCCTCCTGGTGCAAATGAAAGCAATTTTATTACTGTTTCAGTTCTGATAAACACAGAGCAAATCAGGCATCAATCAGCAAAAGCTTTGTTCATCTATGAGATGGTTCCAGGAGTGACACTACCTTGGTAACGAGCCCCTGGGTGGCAGAAAGGAACTCGAGTTAGCTATCCAGCTCCTGGCACAGGAGCAGGCTCACTGCACACCTCGCAACCTGACTTCAGTCTCCTGTCCCTCCTTTGCTTCTGAGTGGCATTGATTGGCAAAGCGAGCCGGGCTCCTCTGAGTTCATTCCTTCTGATTAGTTTAGATCACCCTGGGGTTGGCAAGCACAAAATCTGACAAGCAAAACCTGCAGCCATTTACTTAAGTCTAGTGGAGATTCCAAGTGCAGATACATCCCAGTGGCTTCGTATTAATCCTGCCAGTTCTGAGTTGATGAACACCGAGCTGAAGGACCTTCCAGGGCAAGTTCATAGCTTCGGGAGAGTTACAGCAAGGAGAGGTGTCCTCTCGGGTGAAATCACAAGCAGCGTGTGATTTGATCAAGGGGTGGCAGTTTTGAGTAGCAGTCTGACGGTCAAAGGACCAATCTGACACCAAAATAGAAAAACCCTGCCAAAAGGCATTTGTTGTTCATTAGTTTTTTTCATTTTTTCATTTTCTCATATTTTTTTTTCAGCTGGGCCATTTCACTACTCTGAGTCACCAAGGACAGAAGCAAGTGGAGGGACCAAGGTGTGGGAGAGAGAAAGCTGAAGCTGCTCTTGGACTGCATCAGCAATGCAGAGCCTGAGGTCCATAAAAGCTGGGTTAATGCAGATCGGGACGGGCTGGGACCTGGTCTTACCCTCTTTTCGTCTTTTGTTCCACCCTACCCTTTGTCCTGTGAGCAGCGCCAGTCAGAAACATTCCCTTTTATCAACGTCCTCTCTTATCACATTCCCTCTTCTCACCACCATCTGTCATGATGAACCTCTGCTGTGATACTTTTGTATTAGCAAGGTACACGGGCTCTTCTCTTCGAGGCTTTTATAGTTCCACAGTGTGTGAGAATAGCGACAAGGACACACAGTAACCAAATGAGCAGCTCTCCTGAAGTATCAACATAGCATTTCCAAAAGAAAATGTGTATTTGTCATTCAAAATAATTAACTTCTCAAATTCCCATCCACAGTTTTCTTTAATCCTTCTTATACCTATTTTGCTGATTATTCTGAACCGGTTTGATTTTGGTCCTACCTAGTAAAAAACAAACACGTCTGGAAATCCTGAAAGCTGCTGTTACGCAGAGCTGTGAGTGTACTGAGATCCGTACTCTACACATGGCTCTGCACTTTCTCTTGCCACAGTCCAACCTGCAGATCCAGACATGAAGACTTTGAGGACAGAAACGAGGTTATCACTGTCCAGGCATCCATGAAAGCAACCAGATGAGGACATGGAGCTGACAATAGACAAGTGTTAAGTGAGTAGCCCCGAGAAGGAATAATTATTTATGAAAAGTCCTGCATTTGTTATGATCTTTGTCTCACCTCCGTCTTACCTTCAGCAATGCTGCCATTGATAAACCCTCTTTCCAGGATGTTCCAGCTATTTTTTAATGTGGTTTGTGTCTGCTGTAAATTTGAGCTCTTCAGGTCTCTCCAAACACCCAGTTCTGTCAATCCAAGAGGCAGATGTTTGTTGAACAAGGTGTCCTTAGTATCGGTGTGTTATTTCCAGCTTTCTTCAGCAATATTTCCTACTCCATTTTTTGAAAATCCCTTCAGTCATTTAAAACTTAGGACCATTTTTCTCTCCTTATCAAGTTACTCACTTTAACCTCTTTAGTGCACTTCTGTGAAGCAGGTCATAACTTACCCAGGCTTTATATCTCCTCTCTGTGAAGCTGTGCTTGTATTTACAACCAGTGGGTCAAAAATGACAGCTTAAAATGTTGTTCTTCTTAGCTGACTAACCTGACAGCCATGATGATTTGCTGGAGGCTGTGGTGAAACTCAGAACGAGGTATCCAAATTTGACAGGGAGGAGGGAGAGCACATCCAGCAGAGATGCACAGAGCATCCGTGCTGGAAACACAGAGGGGCTGAGGGGACCAGCTCACGGGGAAATGGCTGGAAGTGGAACTGACTCAACCCCGTTTTCCTTACGGTATCACAGAGCAGCCAGCCCCAGTACAGAGTCTGTAGTTTACAGCAGGACTAAGGAGCAAAGTCCCGAAAACTTTCACTGGGTATTATTCCCCTACATTTTTTTTGTTTGTTTGAAAGCTTTAGATAAAATTTTACTTGAGCTACAAGATTTTGCAAACAGAAGCTCCCAGCGAGGGGAATTACAGCTACAGCTGACTCAGATCATTTTAATAACACGTTGTTAAAGCTGAGGGGCCAGACCGAGACACTGTGAGAAAGGAAAGAAAAGCACAGGTTTCCAGCAACCAGAGTAACCCAGACAATGCATAACAAAGATCAGTCCTCAGCTTAAGATGGAAGGGAAGCAAGGACTATTGCTGCCTAATAGCAAATATCCCAGACAGTGAGCGATCTGCTCCCTGTGAGCGTGCCATCTCTGCACCTGAAGGACTAGAGGTCTACTCTCATCCTCTTATGCATGCGTTTATCATTAATATAGGGGCCCCTCACTACAGGAAGGACATGGAGGTGCTCAAGCGAGTCCAGAGAAGGGCAACGAAGCTGGTGAGGGGTCTGGAGAACAAGGCTTACGAGGAGCGGCTGAGGGAGCTGGGCTTGTTCAGCCTGGAGAAGAGGAGGCTCAGGGGCGACCTTATCGCTCTCTACAGGTACCTCAAAGGAGGCTGTAGCGAGGTGAGGGTTGGTCTATTCTCCCACGTGCCTGGTGATAGGATGAGGGGGAATGGGCTAAAGTTGTGTCAGGGGAGTTTTAGGTTGGATATTAGGAAAAAATTATTTACCGAAAGGGCTGTTGGGCATCGGGATGGGCTGCCCAGGGAAGTGGTCGAGTCACCATCCCTGGAGGTCTTTAAAAGACGTTTAGATGTAGAGCCTAGTGATATGGTGTAGTGGAGGGCTTGTTAGTGTTAGGTCAGAGGTTGGAGTAGGGGATCTTGGAGGTCTCTTCCAACCTAGATGACTCTGTGATTCTGTGATTCTGTAGTAACTGCTGCCAGTTGCCTGCAGCACACAGACTCACTGCCCGCAGAGCCCCGGTGCCGCAGCGCAGCTCCCTGCCTCTCGCCGTGCAGCCCCGACTCCGCGCGGGGCCCCACGCTCTGCTCTCCATGCCAAGCTTGCAGCCAGGACGTGTCAGGTGTTCGAATGCTCTCGGATGGGGCTGTCTCCGCCTGACAATTTGTAATTGAGTTTGGCCATCTGGGTTTATTTCAGGTCTACCCGGCAGTTTTGTTACTCTTCTAAGTGTCCTCAGGTTCAACGGTCCAATGTGGATTTAAATGAAACAGATTTACATTATCAAAGCCTACAGATCAATCAATCCCTCTCCATGGTGATTTGTGGCTCCTCTATAGATATGCCTGTCTGACAAAGACCGTGGGGTTAACTACATATTTTTACAAGATTACATCTTTCTTTTGGTGGAGTGGTCTCAACCACCCTTTGGTTCAGAGCACAGATCATTCTTTTCAGCTTCTTTGTCATTTTTTAGCTTGATGTATAAAGAGTTCTGATAGCCCCTGCAAACTTGCCATTACAGTAGGCTGCCCATGAATCTGTTCAATGACTCTGTGCATCTAGTGAATTTTGCTGACATTTTTCCCCCTCTTGCTTTAGATGATTGGCACTGCAGTGATATATTTTGGAAATGCACACAAGCGGAGCAGATTTTCAAGCCTGACTGGAAAATCTACATTCTCCAAGTAGGAATTTTTTGCTTTATTTTATTTTATCTTGTAATATATCACAACTAACATGAAGAATTTCTCCTGTAGAACTTTAACCTGGAAGACAGCTTAAATAAGAATATATACCTACTAAACACTGCAAGAATATTCTCTTCTAGATGAGTGATGAAAAATAAAAAAAGGACAGATTAATGATGGGCTCAGCAATCAATAAAAGTGGTCCCTCGGAGACCAAATTATTAAAGGTCTTTTAGGACATAAGGATATTAAATTATTTCACAACATCTTGTCCTACATTCAAATGCATCATGTGGCCAACCTTTTACAAAACTCTTTGAGTGGAAAAAGAAATGAAAGAAATGTGACCTTTGTCTGAGTTTTCCTGTGTCCAGCTGCACGGAAGCCCCAACCAGGCTCCCTAAAACCCACAAATCCTGCACAAAGCACTACTGTTCGTGCCCGGACCAAGCACACGCTGGGTGCCTGATGCATCCAGGACACGTCTGATTCACTGAGCACGTGCTGATTGCCTTCACGATTTTCCACCCAAAATGTGGAAGCATTGCTTTGATCACTTCATATGTGATCACAAAGACAAGCTGGCAGGAGTGAGAGTGCACAGCTATTTCCACAGTAGTAGCTGTAGAGCAGAAATATCTTATCTACATTTGTTCCAACAAAAGGCATCTTCCATTAATCCTTTTGCTGCAAATGCTCCTCTTTCACCCCTTTTCCTCAGAGGTAAACGTTTGTACACAGCCAGGAGGTCTCCAGCTCACCACACGTGAGCTGGCTGAACGCTGGGCTGTGCAGTTTAAGTGAGCTGTGTGGGCTCCTGTCATCAGCAGAGAGCCCAGCACCTCCAGAAGGGCAACTCTCCTCCACCTAAGGTGTGCATCTCTCTCTCTTTCTTCTAACTACAGAGAGACCTGTGATTGCACACTGGACAACACACCTAACACTGAAAGAGCTGAAGCCCAGTAAGAAATGTTACGCTCTGATTACAAACTAATGAATATTGTCATCCCACACCCCTGCTGACCGCATGCCGTGTTAGTACATATTATATTCCCATTTCCCCCTTGTTGAAAGAAAAAAAATAATAATTCTTCCACCCTCTATCTTTCTTCGCACCCTGTCAATGTAATCTTAAGATTGCTGGAGATGAGGTGGTTTAGAATTTATTCTTGCTGCATATGAACCACATCTAGCACGCGATACAATCAACTGAGTTGAACTTCATAGGAACAGTAATATAAACAAGGATTACAATGACAAAATGATACATGGAAGAATAAAGTATTGCATTGTCCTAATATCTCCTGGCCAGGAAGATCTTATCTACAATGATTGCTGCTTGTGCAGTGATCAAATATGGAAGGTGACTGTTTGACCTCTCTGCTCTTACTATCTTAATTCCCTTCTTTACTCAATATTAAGTCAGCTGTCCAGATCCATTTCTTGCAAGCAGGTATCCAGGTATCTGCTTATAAGAAAGTATCCCCTAAAACTCCTCCAGCTTGCAGCAACCCCCTATGAACATGAAGCTGTAATATTCACCCCGAGGCCTCTGCTCCACCTTGTAGCCATGCTGGCTGGGTCTGAGGCTGCGTTATACTCATGCAAAGCAGTACTGCCATCCTGGACCGGGGCCAGTAGCTTCAGTTTTGCTCCAGGGGAGAATGGAGTTGGGTGAGAGCAAACTGAATTTGACAAACTGTGTTCTTAATTAATTTACATCCAATTAGGATTAATTAATTGCTGACTTAAGTATCAGTCCCATGTAATTATGTATCAAAATAAATAATCTTATGCACTAAACGAGCTGGCTGGTTACAAAGCAGTGAGACACTGCCCTTCCACCGTCTTGCTTCCTGCGGCGCCTGGGCTGTGCTACATCAAAGCAGGGAAAGCCCTTCAGTTGCAGACGGACTGATCCTCATTTACCCAGCGCACCCCAGATACAGCTCAAATTGTGCACCTAACACATGCCCGTCCATCCTACTGCCTTTTCCCCAGAGAAGGGATGCTCTGAAGGGCAGGAGCTAATCCCTCTTGAGCCAGCACCGACTGGGCTCCCACTGCGGCTGAGGGACCTGCCTAACCCCAAGTGCTCCTCCAGGCACCCACATCCTCCTCTCCTCGTGGACACGAGCTGTTCTGCAGGCACTGGGGCTGACACGTAGGCATGCACAGGTCAAGGGACGCTGCCACAATCCTGTCACTGGAGACGCTGGGAAGCCCCAGGCCGTGTGACCCCCACTCTGTTGCTCCACCCCCTGCGCTTTGGTGCCACTGAGAGCTTTAAGTGAGTGCCCCGTGGCTGATGGGATTATCGGGCTGGGATTGCAAGCTTGGAGGGGATCTGAGGATTTCTAGGTAATCAACAGATCTTGTGACAATTACCTAATCCAAACCAAGCCTTATTAGAGAGTGTCCAAAGGAAGGCAACAAAGATGGTGAAGGGTCTGGAGGAGAAGACGTATGAGGAGCGGCTGAGGCCCTTTGGTGTGTTCCGCCCAGAGCAGAGCAGGCTGAGGGGAGGCCTCATGGCGGCCTGCAGCTCCCTCACGAGGGGAGCGGAGGGGCAGGCGCTGAGCTCTGCTCTCTGGGGACAGCGACAGGACCCGAGGGAACGGCATGGAGCTGGGACAGGGGAGGGTCAGGCTGGGTGTTAGGGAAAGGTTCTGCACCCAGAGGTGGTCGGGCACTGGGACAGGCTGCCCAGGGACGTGGGCATGGCCCTGAGCCTGCCGGAGCTCAAGCGGCGTTTGGACACCGCGGTCAGACATCGGGTCTGGTTTTGGGGTGGTGCTGTGTGGAGCCAGGAGCTGGACTTGGTAATCCTTGTGGGTCCCTTCCAACTCGGGATGCTCTGTGATTCTGTGATTAATCCAGTACTATTGACTTTGTTCTTTGCTCTTTTGAGATGTGTGGAGGTTTTTTTTCCACTGCAGTCCAAGGCAGAGGTTATATGTGTAAATGAGTTCACACTGATAGCCAGAGTTAATCCTTTTTTCTTTTTTTTTTCTTTTTTTTTAATGTGGAGGCACCTGTCATTAAAATTTACCATGCTGAGGAGACACGATGGCCAGAAGGCCTGGTTCACATGGCTACCTGATGTCAGTGTGACATCAGTCTAAGAAAGAGATGTAAGAAGAATGCAATGCAATGCAATGTACACAAACAGGACAACACAGAGAAATAAAGGAAAAAGCCTCAGATATGGCAGGAAAGGAAATATCATCTTGGGGTGGTTTCACCATCTAGCTTTAGCACTTTGTTCTCCACTTCACTGGTAGATACACATTGTTCGACTGAGCAAATTCAGTGTGACACTCTCAGAGAAGTCGTTCATGAAAGATTGGGAGATTTTTGTCAGGTTGTATAAATGAATCAGCCAAAGTGACACTGCGTAGGAGACAGAACCATCTGAAGAAGAACAAAATAACCTGTTTCTTACAAGGTCTAGATTTCACCTTAAATTCAAATGCCAATTGGAAGTGGCATTTGAGGGTAATGGACTTTGTGAGAAGTTAAATGAAAAAGCACAGGCAGGATAAATAATCTGAAAGTGCTTGTGTTGTCAATACGGCAACAGTAAAAGCAGAGGGCTGTGAGATGCAGCAGGATAGCGCTAGCTGCAGAGCGGTTAAGGGGCTCTTTTTAAAGGCAAGTTTGAGTCACACTCCAAGTGTCTGCTAAAAGATGACCCCAGCTAAACTTATTCTGCTGTGTTGGAAAAGCTCAAACAGATCAGGTTTGACGTAACTAGCGTATTCCTCTGGGGCTACTGGCTAAACGACCAGGTTGCCTTAACCCTGCTGGCAGGGTGGACATCTGATCTAGACTGAAATTGTGAGATTACTCATCTGTGGTGCACAGCCTCACACTAGAGAGGCACTGGAAAGAGACCAAGGTTGTGGTTTATTCCCTCAGAGCCCATTTCTTGTGCCTGCCCCTTTCTGCGAGAATGGATTCCACTTAACTGGACAAAGTGAGACTGAACCTCTCCGACCTCTGAGTCCCTTCAGCTCCATGGGCTTACGCTGACGGGAACAGAAGATGCCCTTTGCAAACAGCAGGTAGTTCACACCATGTGCGATGATACCCTGGGAGTCAGGAGATCGGATTTTTGCTACTGTCTTGATGGCACATCTGCTGAGTCTTTCAGCCAAGCCACGATACTTCCCAGTTTCCCACAGGGATGATGCAAACAGCCTCCTCCTGTTGTGAGCTCTGTGGAAGGAACGTCACTCACTCGACAGGGACAGATGAGCGCGGAGTTGCTCTGCTCCTCTGGAACTCACCAAATGGTTCCACCTCTGCCCATGCATTTTGCTCAGCGGTGAGTTTCACCATGCAGAAGCAAGCCTAGTCTTAATGCTTAGCCTCGTTCTTTCTGTGAACATCCAGTTCTATGAAAGGGGAAAAATACGGTTTGAAAATATATTTATTTCAAATCATTCTGAAGAGCTCTGCTGTCGGTAGGAGGAATTTGCATAGGCTCAGATCTCCTGATGGTAGTCAGTGACCATCTAATCTCCCTGCTATCATCTCAGTATCTCCCTAATACTTGTTTAAACAGATCTAAAATTATTGGTAGCTCTCATAAAGAGGGTGTCATCCCTGTTCCACCTGGGTAAATAAGCACTTGAAGAAAAGGAGAAAGGAGTGTGGTGAGATCCCCCATAGCTCAGCCTGAATTAACCACAGGTAGCATCTGAGTACGTTTTTTATTGTACTTCTTCTGCAGCTCCACCTCTGTTTAGCTTCATTTCTTTCTTTCATTGCCTGGGTGCCTTATGCTTTGTCTGCATTCACTCACTCAGCGTCCCTGCTTGGTCTGTGCAATTTAGTTTCAGAAAGTCTCTAGAGTGCCTGCTGTGAGGTGGTCCTTGCTATTTCATTTTCTTCGTGATTTGTAGTTTGAGTCTCACTGCTGAGAACTGCATCATGTAGCCCATGTCTCTCCAGGCTATTCAGGCTGGATTTCCAGAGCTATTTAGGCACCTAGAAGGAGCAGAGCAAGCACAGGGCTTCCCAGAAGTGCAGGCAAAGCTGAATGCTGCCACCCCAAGGCTGAAGACATTTGTGGGTCCCACAGAGGCTGTGTTATCCTCTAAAAGAGAGGAAAACAGGTAAAGAGAGAGCCTCTCTCTCCTGACCCTCATCTTGTTGATAACACAGCCTCCAAAACCTTTGCTTCCTAAACCAGGAGGGCAGGGCAGATCCACGTCCAGCCTGAGGCTGGGCTCAGTGGCAGCAGGACTCTGCCTCCCTGCTACGGGCCCACACAGCCTCAGCACGCTAGCACCACCAGAGAGCATGTTTGAGAGAATTATTCCTTCACTACTGTGGTTTTTTTTGCCTCCTCTTCCTCAAACGGCAGCCAAGTGCCAGACCTGAGGAGGGAATTAAGCATCTAACGTGCTTATGTGCTCTGGCAAGAAGAGGCAGGTTGCAGAGAGCAGGCCAGGCCCTTCACAGATGTCAACTGGTGGAGCTGCGTAGCTCCAGCAGATCTGCAGTGCTCAGCACCGGCTGGGGGATCTGACCCAGCATCTGCAAAGCAGAATGCAGATGCAGATGCTGAACAGTACTATCTTTGCCTCAGCAGCACTCTTCAGAGCTCCTGACATCCACAGCTCAGCCATATGAGTGGTCCCTTAAGCCAACAGGAGGGTTTAAAACCATAATCTCCTGTATTAAAGCCTCTACTGTAGAAACATTTGTCCTCTAACAGCTACTTATGAGGAGAGCAAAAGCTTTTTCACCTACTTGTTACTTTTCTAACATTATTAGGAGGTATTCATCTTGCCCTAGCTTTCTGTCAGGTATGAAATGAGAATGTGCATAGTGTCTTTTTCTTGAGGTAAATTACCTACATCCTTCAATGAAAACAACTACAAAGGACCCTCTCAGTCAGTCCCTGGCAATCACAAGAACAAGAACCTAAAAATTCTGCTTTAGCTTGCCCCCACAAAACGCATTGCCCTGAATTAAGATTAAGTTCTTCATATCCCAAGGCCAAGAGCTATTTAAACTACCGCACGCCATGGGAGGACAGCAGGGAAGACTGCAGCCACATTTACTCTGTTTTGTTGACTACCTATGGAAGAAAACTAATGTCACTGCACAAAAGCATCGGCTGTCTCTTTTTGCAGGTAGAAATTTTACTACTCTGTATGTAGGCGCATATCCGCTGAAACAAAGGCCATGCTTTTTTCTCTACACCCTGTCAGGGACTGACTCACATGGGAAAGAAACTGGCTGTGAGTATGGCACTCGTGGTAATGGCTTCTACCAAGGGTAAGTTCTTGCCACAAGGGAATGGCACAAACACACAAAGCGGATGGTTTCTTCTGGCTGGGTGTGTGGGCTGCATGCTGTTCCCAGGGCTGGAGGGGTGACATTCTCACAAAACTGCTTTCTGTTGATGAAAACACCATTACAAACCAGATTCTAGATCAGCCCTGTGTTGAGCGGATTTTAACAAGAGGATTTATTTCCCTTCCTTGTCTAGATTTCCATCTGTCTCCTTGGGCAGGAAGAGGAATCTCTACTGGAAATGCACCAGAAATCCTTCTTGACAAGTCAATTGATGCCAGGCTGCCTGTGCCAGGCTCTGGATTGATCTGTTTTCACAACAGCAACACCAAGTCACCTCAGTCAAAAACTCTTCCAAAACCTGGCACAGACTGATGCTGCTGTTGATCTAGAGAAACAGTTCCTGACCTCCCAGTGCAGACTACAAAGCTGCTTTCCAGAATTTCACAATATTTACTAAGGCACATTTGCTTTTGTTTTATAAAGAAAAATGCTTCTTGTCCTCTAGGCAGCACAGAAAGAAAACCTGTCAAACGTAAATAGCTGCAGTAGTTGTCCAAAGAACTCCTGATTCCTGTTTTCATCTCACTGTGTGACTTTGGGCAAATCATGATGTCTCTGCATGGTACCAGTTTAGCAAAACACGAAAGCATGTGCTTATGTCCCGTGGTGCCTTAGTGCTTTGCTGAATCACAGCCAGTCTGCTCTAGTTTCCCCTCTCATAACATGAGGACAATGATGCCACCTCTCTGTATAAAATTCCTTAGGACTTACAGATTAACTTTTCCCTAAGGAGAAAACATTCATGTTAGTCTAGCTCCAGCTGTGACTACTTCAAAGGCGAATGCATAGCTCCAGAAATATTTCTGCATCATTGCTTGATTGTGGGCCCAGTTCTGTGAAGGAGTTCAGAAGAGACACCTGCAAGATTGACAGAGCAGTATCAGGTCCTAAAATCCATCTAATGGGACCAATCCTGGTTCATGACTGCAAATCCTGATTACATTACCAGAATAGCCAGCTCTTCTCATAGGATGGAGCAATATACAGCTAGCATTTCTCTAAGTCAATGAACATTGGCAAGCTCTTTGATACACCTGAGTCTGTACCCCTAGTACACAGAGCTGAATTCAGGATTTGGCTTTAACTAGGCACAGCAGAGCACAAGCCTCTGCCAGGACTAGGCCCAGATCTTGAAAAAATGTCACCAGGCAGAACAGAGACATGCAGTCTCTGGAAGAGTAAATTCCTCTTTGCCCGTGATGAGGGGAAAGCTGCGGAATGGATGCCTTCCCATTAACCTATTAACCAAATATCCCCGTATGTCTCTTTCGAATTCTTGTTTGCCAAAATAAATCCCCAAAACAAACCATGGAGTTTGTTTCTTCAACCCACAGAGAGTTAACTTCAGGCTCATTCTGCATTAAATCATGCAGCATATGGAGTTACAATTCCAAGCCATCTGGATTATCATTAGCCATCAGGTGTTGTGCTCATTACACCTGTTATAAAGAAAAAGGATAATTAAATGGGGGGGAAAATTATATTCCACTCACAGCATTGCTGCATTTTATCAATACCTTCCTGTCCCTTTTGGCTATACGACCAAAGTACTTTTTTGCAATATGCAAAATAAAAACCATTTGCATGAGGCGGAAGTAAAGACGAGTGAACCTTCTTAGCCTGAGCAGATGTTTTTCATTAGAAAATAATTTGTCAAAGGGTAGAGAGACTTATACTAGTAATTTTCAGAACAGCTTCCTTTTACTTTGGAGGGTAACTAGACTCAATTTAATTGCAAATGGGCTATATGGTCCCCAGAATAAGGAAAAAAAAAAAAAAAAAACAGAAATGGGAATGTGCACTATTTGCTTAATCAGAATCTTCCCCAAAATAAAGAGCTTGTGTCCTATTTTCCCTGGGACAAATGTAGATTCCTGATTTAACCTCATATCTATTGGATATCCGTCTTTTGAGATAACATTTACGCAGAGTATAGAGAAACTACAAGAAGAACTTTACAAAAAAAAAAAAAAAAAAGTAGCTGTTAATCCTAGAGAAGAGACAATGCATTTTAAGGAGGAGTGGAGAATACACAGGGCCAGGACAGAACAAGGGTGAGACCAGGCTGGTCCTGTTTCAGTTTCCCCTTTGGTGTAATTAGATTGTGAGTCATTCAGAGGGAACCGTGGTCTCTTCCAGGCAGCATCTGACATAATAAAACTCCATTCCCCATTAGACTTTCCCAGCAATGGCAAAATGCAAGTATTAATAATGGATCCAGCACAATTAACATCTGGCAGACAGCAGCAAAACTACCGTGAGGGAATTTGGAATCTATAACTATGTTTCAGAGCTGAGCCCCGCAGAGATTATTGCATTCATCTGTACCATGCAAACACCTCACGTAACTTTGGTGACATAAGCCCCCTCCATCAAGAAATGCTGGTATTGGGTATCTGCAGGCACACAAAAATGTGTGGGCACACATTTGTTTATCTGTGCACATACCGAGCTGTTAATATGTACAAATATATACGCACATGTGTAGATAACTCCTCTCTTGCCAAGTAATTACGCCCCAGTATAAGCACTCTGAACAATTGCACATGGGAGTACCCTATGTATTATCGGTGTCTTTGAATTCACAAAAATCCTTTGTCTACACGTAAGCGTGTTGTGCATGCACACAGGGACGCTGTGCATGAAAGCCTGTGTGCTGAAGCATGCTGCAGAGGTCTGCATTCCCTACCTCCAAGCTGTACATGTGTCGAGGGGTGCACATGTACCTTCTCTCCTCCCTTTGTTGCAAGGCTTTGTTCTGGTGAAGTTTAATAAAGAATAAATCATGCAGATAACACAATCTGCTGTGTTTCTAGAGCTCCCGTTCCGTGCTGCATCGCAATAGAGCCAGGCCAGGGGCTGGCTTTTCTGTTCCCTGTGCAGCTACTTATAAATCATATGCCTATGAAAACAGCCAACCCAAATAAACGAGCACTCCGACTTGGAGTCAAGGAACTAGGCATTGATGGAAAGGACTAAGACTGAGGCAACTGCCAGAGAGTCCCAGTCTGTGCTGCTGGTGCACATTGAGGCTGCTTACTTCCCGAAGCCAAAGACTCATTTGTGTGACCTGCATCCATAACAAGCCTGTAAGAACAAGAAGTCCCCACCAATTCTTGGCTTGAGCTGTCAAAGGTTCAGCGCATAAACTTCAAACTGCAAGGGATGATCCCTCCTTCTTTATTTCTAAAATCATAAGATTTTACCTTCCCCAAAAGAGTGAATTCACTCAGTAACACTAGGTTGCTTTTAAAGTAACAAATCATACATCCTGAGGGCCTCGAGGGAATTCCTGCCTGCACTGGCATCAACAGCAAATCTCCCACTGACTTCCAGGAGCCAGGCTTTCACTTCACAACATTTCCAGGACATTTTTGCAATTCAAAACGAAGCACATCGCTTGTACTGATAGAGACATGCAGTAAAGCATCTGCGGTATGGTTACAGTCCTACCTTGTGCACATGCTTCATCAGACTGTAGCTATCCCCATGGAAAAGGAGCTTCATCCACACCACTAGCAGGCTGTTTTAACACTGGATGGGCTTGTTCACCTGTAAGCTGGTCTAGTTATATCAGCACAGAAACAAAAGCGCACTCTTAATACCTAGTCGTTATTGCTCAGCTCAGAAGAAGTCATTACCCTTATCATCGTTCTGCAGATGGGGAAAGCAAGGTGTGTTGTCTGTGACCCTGGTACAAGCCACCTTCCTTTCCCGCGTGACACAACATGGTGCTGAAACAGAGCAGAGCACGGCAGTCACCTGACTCATTTGGTAGGGCTGCACTTGTGACTGCCCCCATCGCAAAGGTAAAAAGTTACATCCGTAATTTAAGTGGCACTGTTTTGTTCAAGATGTTTTTTCAGTAACAGCAGGTAAATATATTTGGGGGATCTTTGCTGACAGAAGCCATCCGTAATTCTAAGGACAAAAAAAAAAAAAAAAATTAAAAAAAAACTGCTTGGACTTTCAGTGAAATATTCAAATTTACAACGAAACTACATCAAAACATACTGCATCGGTTGTTTATTGTTAAAGTTCTGTGGGGTTTTTTTTCCCCTTTAATTTTCAAAGGCTTTATTTATCTTACAGTTTCAGAGATTTCTTCTGTTTTCTTATTTTGCTCTCTGAAGATGGAGACACAGTCCAGGGTTGGATATTTACTCTAAAGGCGCCAGTTCTATTTCTACAGTGTTTTCATTTGAAAATGAAAGAATGTGTTAAAAAAAGAGATTTGAATTTCACAAAGCAAAGAGGAAACATGTGATTATGGAAAATAATGAATAATAAATCTTTATGCTGAATCTCCCCAAGTGTGTAACAATACCCTGCAAACCTGTGTTTGGCTGCTTAAATCAACACTCGAAGGTTTTGCAAATCTGTAGAAATGGAGCAGAAATCTCAAGAAAAGATGGTTCCTTATTGACATTTCTGTTTCCGAGTCCAGTGTGTTGCAAGAACTGGGTTGCATAAAGATGGAGGGGGGGGAATCTGAACATTTCCCACCACTGCTGAAGTTCCATTTCAATCCATACCCTGATCTAAATTTCAAACGTCCCAAAAACCTGAGGTATTTTAATCACCTCATTATATATTTAACTTCCCTGCCATGTGTGATAAAAACCACCAGAACCTTGCTTGTAATGTCTAGGGGGCCTCCTGGAAATGAACACAAAGCATCGAGATCTCATAAAGAGTTTTAGTCTCATCCCAGCTCTGGGAATATGAAATAACTCCTCTTATCCTGTCTTAGCAGACAATTCTTTTCTCTCTTCGTGAAGACTCCTGAGCCCAATTAGGGAAATAAATAAACGAGCTTTTATCATGAGAAGGTGGCGGCTGCTACCAGGGTCGATACCCGGTGATATCCTGAGCTCAGCCAGCCAGCCCCGTGCTGTCACTCAGCACAGCTGATGCCAAGAGGAGGTCACAGCAACTCCCGTACCAGGGCTGGATCGGAGGCTGCTCCGCTACGCAGGGCGGTCCTTGCTAGGGCTGGGGCAAGGCAGATTCTGGCCCTATTCACAAATCCCTCAGCCAGGGATTTTCTGTTACATAAACATTCACAAATAGAAAAAAACATACACACACACAGGATATATACAGAAGCATGGTAGGTCCTAGACACTGACAGTATTTTTCTCTAAATCACTTTTGCACCCGTTTCTAAATTTCCCTCCTCTGATTCCTATTTGCTTCCTGCGTATCCAGTTCCTTTGCTGTACTTTCTCTGATTTTTGTGGGGATCGTCAACAGTTACGGATTATCTGTAAAATTTGCAAGAAACATAGTTCGAAGAACTGAGAGTCAGCTGAGTCTGAGCTATCAATTTCTGATCTCTTTCACCCTTACCATTGCAGATTGCTGCACACACATCATGCAGAGCAGAATTCTGAGGACTTGGCTTTTTTAGAGGAATCCATAGTCAAGCAACTAAATCCTACTGAAATGAAATGGATGCTGGCACCTGGGTTCCTAAGGTGTCTTTGAGATGATCCTTAGTGCTTAGGAGTGAGAAAGGTGTGAGACAGCCTCAGCCTCACCACCAGCAGGATATGGAGTGCTGTTTCCACACTTAATGCCTTACACCTCAGTGTTCCAAAAAATAAAAAAAAAAAACACTGTTCATAGATGTTATTTCTGCACACTCACATTTCCTTCCAACTCTTGCAGTACTTTTCTCAGTCCTTTTTGATCTGCCTACCCTGGTGCTGAAATCCACACTGGTTGCCAGTGACATTTCTTATTGATTTTTAAAAAGCTTCTGCTTGCCTACACTATAGTGCTGTAATAGTCTAGCTCTGGAACTTCTTTATCATTTACTTTCTTTTTATGTTCCCAGGCTGTTTCTGAGGCACATCCTTCTAATTTATAAGTTTGTCCTACAAAAAATAAAATAAAACAGAATTGGAAGCATTTGTAGCTAGAGCTGTCAGTATTTATGCCTCACTGTTGGCAGAATCTCCTTCCGATCGCTATTCAATGGTTTGAATCTCTTCAGAGATGCGTAACAGAATTTCATTTTTAATCAGGTTGGGACTGCAAAGCATCCTACGACATCACTGGCCAAGTTCCCCCAGCGAAGTATTTATGCTGTTGTAACACCATAATCATCCATCAAACACTAGATGTTAATAACAGCATTTAATTTGAAAATGGCGTTTTGCTTTTATGTTATTTCTATGTGTTTTATGGAAGCAGGAAAAGCTAATTATCTACATTTAAGAGAGGCAGAAACAGACGCCATGCTGCAGAGAAGGGATTCAAGCCTTACTCTAATCTTTGCTCACTCTGGCCCACTGAACCATACCTTCTTCAGTCGGACAGAAGAGACATCAAATGGCACGTAATACCTGTGAAGTCTCGTTCCAGCTCTGCCACTGTGAGCTTCAGCACATCACACCACCTTGGTGGTTCTTGATTAAAGTGGGCAGCAGCCAAGGGAGGGGGCACAAACAGCATCTTTTTGGTAGGGAATTTACCGTTGCACCTACCATG
Source organism: Cygnus olor (assembly GCF_009769625.2). Taxonomy (NCBI): domain Eukaryota; kingdom Metazoa; phylum Chordata; class Aves; order Anseriformes; family Anatidae; genus Cygnus; species Cygnus olor. The sequence continues at coordinate 5,436,146 of NC_049191.1, forward strand.
TTCATGTCAACTCCAATACTAGGCTTTAAGCACAATCCTTAAAGCACGTTTCTTTTATTTGTTCTCCCTTTGGCTTTTCTGCATGAACACCATCAGTACGAGTCCAGATTTCTCCCTTCTCATCTCCAGTATTGGGCTTTCATGGTGAGATCCTGCAGTAGTTCAGGAAAGGGTAAAGAATTTTCCTCTCCCTTGTTTTCTGTAGTGCTGTAATACTCAGACTCATCCAAAAAAAAAAAAAAAAAAAAAAAAAACACCATCACGGGAGGACGAGAAAATGGCTGTGAGGCACTGGTAGCAGCAGGTGAGCAGCACCTGCCTGCACAGAGCATTTCCCTTCCACGTTGGGCTGCATCCCGAGTCAGGCTGCGCTCTGACATCGCATCTCCTGCTCCTGCCTTCTCATGCGGCCTTGTCACCCTTTTCTCTGTGCTCTCCTGCAAGCCCCTGCTGCAGTAGGGAGTAATAACGAAAGCTGTGTAAGGAAATGCAGCAAATCTCTGCACTCCAGGGACAAGGAAGAGAGTCTTCTATCAAACTCTAATTCCTTGAGCAGGTTTGGAAAAAATTAATAGCATAAAACCTGTAAATTCACTTGGGCACTTTTGCTACAGAGTCAAACAGTGCCTGTGTATGTCAACTCCTGGTTGAACAAACCCACTGGAGCCCTGCAGAGGTCTCAGCTAACAGTCTGCTTCTGGCAAAGGAGAGGAACAGAATGAAGGAGGCAGATACAGAGAGATGAAGCCTCCCATTCCATTTAAATTCTCAGTGAGGCTGGGAATCACATTGTGTTTCACATGGAAAGAGACAGACCTTGCAGTAAACTGCCAGTGGAGGCAGACATCTTCAGCTCCAGGGCGGGCCTCTGCCTGGAAGAAAAGCCTTCGTGTTCTTTAAAAGGGCAAGTAGGGCTTAACTTCAGATATCTAGAAGTTAGGTTTCAATGACTAATCTACTCTATGCCCCTTTTAGAGTCAGGGGAGAGAAAAGCACATCATTCTTCCCAAAACAGGCTGCTGAGCCAAGTTCAGTGAACCACTCTTGAGGTCCTTGTTTCTCTTCTTCCTTGTTTCTTCTTCTATAATAAGGACTGGAGAGGGTGGTTCATGTTTTTTGTCTTTTAGACAAGCACAGCAAGATGTATTCTACCTTAAAACTGACCACTCTCTTCTAGCCTGGAAAGTCTGTACACCGGTGGGCATGTGTATGCCGTCAGACTGGGTCCCTTCGAGTTTTGCTCCAGGGCTTCAGTCTTCCACAGTAAAGCAGACGTTCAATTCCTGAGATTAGCATGGAACAGATCAAACCAGTACAAAATAGGTGAGGGAAGCAGGACTTGGAATTCAGGACAGAAAATTTCAGGGGCTGTACCCTGGGGCTGCCACAGATACGCTGCTCTGGGTGCAAGGACCCGAGCTTGCTCTTTCACATGGATAGCAAGAGCAGTCACAGTGCGAAAGAAGAAGAGTGAGGCTGTATCTTCAGAGCAGGAAGATGCTTCTTTCAGACTTATTCTGAAGCGCCAACATCCATTTAGCAGGCAGGAGTGCCGAATCTCACTGAAGGTGTGACAGGCTGCCGGGCTGTCAGCTCTTCTCCACTCCCCCACTTAATTCACCCTCCGACCCACTGGGGATCTTGCCTTTAATTGCATCAGCACTGACATGAGGCCATGGCGTACCCCTCAAATTCAGCTGATCTGTGACACTGCATGAGCTGATTGCAGTGTGTGTGCTGGATTTAATCACCAAGTGCACAGAGGCTGTTGCAGAACGGCCGCCATGAAACCAGATCCCTGCAGACACCTGAATGAAGCACGGCGAGCTGCCAGCGCCGGGACATCACCTTTCCCACCACCCTTGCATCTGCTCAGCAACGCACCAGCTCTGGCACTTCTGGAGAGCAGTGGTTAAAAACAAAGAAAAAACGAACAGTGTTAGCAAAGGAGAGGATGCTTACACCCTGCAGAAATGCTCCAATTTCATAAATCGAGCCATGCTAGAAGCGGAGTGAAATCTGAACTCAGGGAAGTTTCTGTCCAACAGGCGTACGCTTGTCCTTATGGCCTAAGATGAGAGCATGGCAAAGTGAGTTGGGAATGGAAGAGGTGACCAGTACTGCCACCCAGAAAATCACACGGACGGACTCCCTGCCTGCTTAGCCTTGTCCCTTCCTAAATGCTAAAATCATACTCTGACCCACCCTGTCTCTCTTCTTCAATGAGAAGAAAGTAATATTTAGGGCCCTACACTGTCAGGCTATCACGTAACAGCATAGTGCTTTAAAATAAGCTGAAAAGCAATCTGTTTGACGCTCTAGGCTCAAAAGCTCTCTTTTCATAGACTGGACCCAGCTAAGAGATCCTTCCAAGTACAGCTTGCTGTAAAACTCGCAGGTCCCCATGGAAAACACTGATTTTAATTGATCACAATGCAAAATAGGGCAGTTTTCTCACAAGCCTAAGAAGTCCATAGTTCTTCTGTACCATTCCATTTTGGGGAAGTCTCCTTTTAACACTGTTTCCTCTCCAACTCCAAACCTTCCTAAGTTGATTTTGCATCAGAAGAGGAGGAAGGGGTTAGCTGTCATCCAGAGGAATGGGTGCACCCAAGGTTTTTTGTAGTTGCAGCAGTAGGAGACAGCAAAGCGGGATTAAAAAAATCTTGGCAATTTTTATCTTATCTTCTTTAGACTGAGAGACATAAATAAAAAGTAATATCTCAACAAGAGAGCGCTGCTAAGACTGCTACTCAACTGCATGGTGTAAACTGCCTCCTAAGAAAACCTGTTCTAAGACACTTCTGCTATTACAGTAAGTACTAAAATTAAGGAGATCAAGTCAGCTGACAGGGAGATCTAATGAAGGATTGCTATTTTCTAAAGTCATTTGTAAGCATACAGAGCACAAAGAGCACAGAATGCAGGGTGTGCATGCACCTGGGTGGTCAGCCATGTCTGGGTTTCAATGTGCACCTGTATATTTAGGGTCACAGAAAAACATTAATGATCTGTTAAACTTCCTGTCCCGGGACAGCATGAGCTCCGCACATCATTCCTGCCAGGTATTCGTTTAACCTGCAGACTTCACTCCCTTGCCTTTTGTGGAAGAGGCAATAAAAGCCCTGGGAAAAAAGCTTGCCTTATGTTTTACTTGGATCTTCCTTGTTGCAGACTCTGCCTGTGATTTCTTATCCACAGCGGATGTGAAGAAGGCATCGTTCGCCTTCTTGCAGCCACCTTTCGTGCATTAAGACTATTATCACTTAGTTTTCTCTTCTCTCTAAGCTACACAATCCAATTATTTCTCTCTGCTCTGTCAGACACAGTTTTCCAGACCTCTTGATCATTTATCAGTCTCCTCTGCAGTTTCCTCAGTTAATTGGCCTCCATCACTCTCAAAGTTCACTGCCCCAAAGTGGGGCTGAAGTCTCCTGATGCTCTGCAGAGCAGACGGCTGACTCCACGCAGCAACAAGCTGCACTCCGGTTTGCACTGCTAGTAGAAGTCTTCAAAGAGTGGCCACTGTGTTTGGCCTGCATTGGTGTCTTGCAAATCCAGCTTCAGGTAAATTTGAATCGACCAGAAATTGCACCAGATCATGATTTCTGGCGAGGTTTTGAGGAGACGACATAAGCTACAGCCGCACTGCACTAAACACAGTCAAACACATCTCAGGGAGCATCTTTTTGCCCGAAGTCTACATCTGGTGTCCCAAGCACAGCATCTCTGGGGTAAGGTCTTAATTTTGGCATTCCTCCACTGGCCACATTCCTCTACTGCAGCAGCTCACCCAACTTCTATGCATGCTGAGGCAGCCACTTCCCTTCTCTGAGCAAAATACAAACCTGGATGGAAACACCTAAGTACTGAGACTTGGCCCACAGGAGGGCTTTTAGATCACACTGCACCAAGTAAGTACTGAACTAGAGAAAAAACAAAGATGTGAGCTTGCCTAAAGTCACTCAACAGGCAAACGACATCAGAGCCCAGGCCTCAGTGTCACTGTATTGCCCATAAAATACAAATCCAGGCAGTTTATCATCTGAGAAAGAACAGGGGCTCTTTCAGTGACTTCAAACTGAGGCACTAAAATGCATAACTGTTGCCAAACACAACGCCCCTAAGGTGTTTTGCTCACCTTGGAGCAGCAGTGGAAAGGCTATGGGAGTGGATGAGCTGAGTAATCGTGAACAGGGCTTTCCCATCTTCACTTGTCTCTGACCCCTAGCTGATGAAAATAGAGGACACTGAAACTCACAGCCCTACTTTGTTCAAATAATGGCTCTGCTTAGCATTCAAGCCCTTGCTAAGAGATAGTGTTTATTTTATTTTAGAGTTTAATTGAATCCCCAGAAGGCTGTCCCTGGGCAAACTCATTTGAAAGCGAGACTCTAAGAATAGTAAGTGTTGGGACACATTCGGGACAAGCGTTAAAAGGTGACTTTCCATAGCTACAAACCCTTACCTCAGACCCATCCCAAGCGTAAAGCTCTGCCAACTGGCCATGAGTCAGTCACCCTGTAAAGTCAGAACTCCTCGCTTGCCTCTGTTCATGCTTTTAACAGAGGGTCATGGTCTGATTCTGACCCAGCTTCCATTAGCTTCCCATTGTTAATACTACCAAACCTGGGAGAATCAGTTCTGATTTAAATCACCAGAAAAGCAGAATTCAGTCTCACATGGTGCTTAGCAAGATTATCCCACTTGGGTTAACCTGACCAGGCCTGGTTGGAGATCTTGTGCTCTTAGCGGAAATGGAAACCCCAGGCCAGCTATGATGCACCAAAAGCCCATGGCACCTTCTTCCCAAGTTCATTTCCAGCAGATTCCTGGTCATTAAATATGCTCCAGGCAGAGATCCCCTAGCACAGGATGAAATGTGTTCAGGCCCCTGTGTGAACACTCTTGTTCAGGATTTAAGCACGTCGTTCAATCCACACCCCGTTACTCAAGCCTGCAAATAAACATATCCATGCTCTTCAATTTACAGAAGATAAACGGTGCTTCTGCTTCTTTGGCCAACTTGCCATGAGTGTCCTGGAGGTCACGCTACAGGACCCCTAAACCAGCAGGGATTTGAGCCGGGAATTATGACCGGACTGGGACCGCAGGCTACATTAACTCCCAAAGACCCCAATCCGTGTAAGACGCATGAGGCGCTCCAGACCCCACCACGCCAGAGCTCAGCCAAGGAATTTCATCCCCTCCTGCAATGCTCACGCAGAGTTAATTCCTGCCACGTTCTGGACCTGGCAGGGGCCGCGGGGGCTTTTTCACGCCAAGTGCCAGTCACTGCTATTGTAACGAACTAGCTAATGGCCTGGCAGGATGCCGGGAGCAGACCTGGGGTTAATGAAGACTTCCATCAAACACCTCGCACATGGATGAAGGTGACAGTGAGATTTAACACTCGGTATTTGTTTGGAGGGGGCTGGCGATAATTAAAAATTAAATGGACTTTCTCCATTATGCATTCATTATTGACAGTTCTATATTAACTGGGGATTTCAATTAATAGTTCTTCTTCGCTAGTCCAACTTTTCTAGCAGCTAAAGTTATCACCAGAGCTAATTGCTAACGCCCCTTTTATCCTCCATCTCCATGTACTTTTAATCTGTAGCAGGAACCCAGGCGATTCGGGGGATGCTCTTACTTAGGAGCACTTTGCAGAAAAGCAGCAGAATGCTTCAAAGAAAACGTTCTCGTCTCTGTCCCAGTCTAGCTTTCCGTTCATTAACAGTAAACGAAAAGAAAAAGAAATACCACAACTCGCAAGACTTTCCTCTCCTGCACAGCCACAGGACGAAATGCTGACACAACTCTTTTATGGAACCTCATGCACGCGCTTACGCAGTTCGGCTCATTCTTTTACCTGATAGCTTAACACCACTTTCGAGCTTTAGCGATCAAGTTACTATTACTGTTAACATTATTTATAGCTGCGGCTTTGTTGTGAATCAGAGGAGCATGTGGTGACCCTGCTGTATGTCACAAATGCTTACTGTTGTGTTTTTTTTATTCAGGAAAAAAATATATTCAAGGAAGCCCCAGAAATTACTATCATTTCCCTTTTATTTATTTATTTATTTATTTATTTTTAGAATTGTGAGAAGGAGAACCACACAGTACTGGAAAAAAAATTTTGTTCCGTATTAAACAAAAGTTTTGAGGGAGTAGAAATGTCCTCTTGCCTTTCACCAGTACCAACAGTAAACCCCAAATATCAATTTTTCTTGCCACGAATGACTTTGACCCTGGGGTTGTTCTGCTTGGCTTGTCCATGAAGACAGTTTGCTCCCCACTTACACTCCTTGCATGCCGAGTGCCGGGAAGACCCTCAGATGCAAGTCAAGGAGGGTGTTGTTGTGATACCTGTCCACTGCCTGACAATGCATTGCCAAAACCATTTATTTACACACTACGACAGGTTAAGGGGGTCTGGCCAAGCACCTTTAAAAAACCCCCCCCGACCCATCAGCAAGCGTCATCTAGATAAAACTATCTCCACTTTCCTATGAGAAATTTTTCTATGACCACTTTCTCAACCACCCTTGGTAAATGCCTGGCTTCATGGTGGCAGGAAACAAGACCATACAAATGGCCATACCAGATGACTGAGGGCTCGTCTCACCCAGCACCCTCTCTCTAAAACTGGACTTGGAAAAAACAGAATATCAACAGTGTGGCAAGCAGATACGATGCCTTTCCAACTAATCTCCCAGCCTCCATGCTTTTAAAACTGTTTTCTTTTTTTTTTTTCTTCCTGAATCTCACAATTTTCACAATTTCTAAATGCCTGCTATGGTATTTTGCATTTATTAGCCCTCATTGGGGCTCTCCAGATAACCTCACCAATACATACAACAATCCGTGTATGAGAAAAGCGATGGCTGAATGCTGCCACAACGAGCAGCCAGACCTGAGCGACTGCTTGCCCTCCTCCTTCTGCAGGCATTTCTGATGCAGTGCGAACACAAGCTCCCGTCTGAACACTGCCATCATGACTTCCCCTGATTGGAAGCAAACCACAAGCCATCTCTGTCCCTCCCGAAACAGCAACCAGCAGTGTGCACTGACACCATCCTGGGCTACCTGGGCTGTGGTTTGCACTGAAGAGCATCCTGGACTCAGCCACAAGCATCGCGGAGGCTCGGCAAAGTCCCCGCACTGGGTGAGGGTACAGCTCTGGAGGATAACATGCCCTCTTCGTTTTCCAGGGCAGCAGCTGGCATCTCTCCAAAGCCTGCAAGCCGGCACTGTTCAGGTCTACTTTTTTCTCCATGCATGTGTAACTCCCGCTAAATTACAATAATAATACAAAACATTTGTAAAGTGTCCTTCACAAAATGGTCCCAAGGAGATTTCTTATTCAGGCATAATTAAACAAGCAGTGAACAGAACCCTTTTCCATTCAGACTTAACAGCAGAAGCAGATGGGGCTTTTCCCAGTATCAAATCGATATTGGATTGCACATTGACCTCAGGTCAGAGATGCTGGGAAGCTGCAGAGAGAAAGCAAAAGCAGAACTGGAGGTGCGAAGGAGAAGTTTATGGGCTGCTTTTCTGGAAAAAGGCTTTGAGGTCAGTCCAGCACCAGGGAAACACCACCCAAAACAGAGAAACATGGAGGACAGAGGCCATCAGAGACAGCAAGGGGGAGGGGAAGGAGGAAAGAGAGCAGAGAAGGGGTGGAGGAAAACACCACTGCAAGGAGCATCCTTCCTCCTTCAGCCGTATACGGTCTTGCTCCATGGTCACTGTGGCACAAGGACAGACAAAAATTACCTTTAATCTACCTTCAGCCTACCTTTACCCTAGCCTGAATGCACAAGCCAGCAGCAAGGGACTTGTTTCATCATGGATTTTCCCTTTGCTGCTGATCCCAGCTCCTCACAGGGCCTCAGAGAGGCTGCCATGCCACCCGGCTACTCACACCCCGAGTCACAGCGAGCTCAGGTACTCCAAACGCTGCCACTAAACCTCTGACAGCACTCACAGGGACATCCCATCTGTTTGTTCAGAACACAGCACACAGGAGCTGCGGTTTCGGTCTGCTTTCTAGGGCAAACCAGAGGGGTCCGCAGGCAACATCTGCCAAAATGGCAAAGGCTGTAGGACAGGAGCCCGAACACTGGGACAGCATAGAAATGGAGACAGTGACAGGCCTGAGGTTTTGAGAGGTTTTTAATTCTTCCAGTGAGTGGGAGTGTTGCTCTGTGTTGCTGTTGACACAAGGAGTGGGCAGAAAGGCTATTTACACCTCTTACTTAAGGTCATACGTGACTTCAGTCCCCAGCAGTGACATTTCGGTGCTCAAACCTGCTCTGCCCACAGAAGGTGACTCATGGAGTGAACTCAAATGTCTTGCTCAGGGTAAACAGACCAAGTGAGTTGGACTGATATGGGATCCCAAACGCCCCCAGCGTGCACACTAACACGGGTGTTTCAGGAGCAAGGACAAGGGGAGAGAGGTGGGGCAGGATCTCATCCACACACAGTATCACTGAAGGAGCAGAGCCCCAGGCACCCCAAGCCCCAGACCACAGACATGACAGACCAACTGCCCGAGTAGGGACAGTATTTTTACATGGAAGAGCAAGAGCTTCATATTCACCACAACAGAAGTCCTCTGTCTGGATTGAAAACTGTGCAAACGAAGCTTTATGGCCACAGAACCAATTCCACTCAGACCCCACTGGTGGAGGCTCTTCCAGAGGGCACAGACCCCACCAGACGTTTGCTTAGGAAAGATTTTCTATTTCTCTTGCACTGAGCAGGACCAACAAGGATGGACCACAGCATCATAAATGGTTGAGGCTAGAAGGAAGCTCCAAATGGCCTAGTCCAACCACCCTGCTCAAAGCAGGATCAACTGCAGCAGGCTGCTCAGGGCCCTGCCCAGATAGCTCTTGAAAACCAGCAAGGATGCCTGGGCAGCCTGTTCCAGTGCTTGACTGCCCTCACAGTAAATAAAGTTGTTCTTACATTTAAACTGAATGTCCTGCATCTCAATCCATAAACCACAGAGAAGAGACTGGTTTCTTTACTCCCTCCCTTCAAATATCAGAACCAGACCCAACAGCCCCAGCAGCAAACGCGCACTGTACCTGCCTGTTGAGATCACCACCACATAGAAGATGTCCCCTGCATGTTCCCACTGTGCATATGGGGCAACTGAGGCACTATGAGGCCCAGCAACACTGCCAAGGTTAAACAGGGAGCTGATGCTAGAGTCAGCAGTTCAAACTCACAAGTCCAACGCCAGGCCTCAGCACCCACCCCTCCACCAGCCTCCTCTGCCCACCTCAGCACATCCTGCGCTCGCTGCAGGCCCTGCAGAAGCCCAGACCACCTCCCTGAGTATGCAGGAGGCAAGATCCCTTTTGTTTCGGCAACGAGATGCTACAAATGTGACGGGAAAGACAGGGATTTTACCTTGTCACCTTTCTCTCCATGTAAGAAACCAGAGATATACAAGCATAGGGGAGAGCCAGTTGCCTGCTGGTGATTTATTTAACGATGTTTCTGGGAAGCGTTTTCCAGTCTTCGCTTGCAAACAGCTCCACAACTGCAGCAGTTTCAAATAAATTAGGAGAAAAAAAAATCAAAAATGGAGGCAGCAACCGAACCACTGAAGATTTACAGCTTCTCCCTTTTGCACCTCGGGCTTCCGCGGGCCTCCCCGCACGCTGCTGCCCGCTGGCACCTGCAGCTGGGTGCCCACCCTGGGGAGACCCCGGGCCGGGCTTCCACGGCTGTTGGGAACCATCTAGTGGCCCCCGGCCGGATTGCAGCGGTGCCCCTCCTCAAGGAGCAGAAATAGCACCCAGCCAGGGCGGAAAACGGCTGCACCCCAATGGGCTACGTCCCTGTTACTGGGGGACGAAACTGCAGGCTGGGGTGTCCTTTCTTGCACAAGCACTGCTCCTAAACAGAGGTGAGATTTCTGCTGTTTTGCACTGCAGCCAGTTTCTTAACACAAAACCTTTTGTTGTAACTTGTGACCTTGTCACTTTGCTGCAAGAGCAGCTAGACAGTTCCTCTGGGTCACGACTGCAAGGAACATGCTCCTGGAGGCACCATCCAGACACAAAGCTCCACAAAACCTCCCTGGTGCATTCCCGCCTTTCCACCACCACAGCAAGGCCTTCCTGCTGACCCTGGTGGCTTATCTCACACCACCATGCCACCCCCTCACCATCCTTACGCCAAATCCTCCAGTCCAGCTGAGTAAACGATCTGTACCACGTAGTGATACAGTTAGAAAAATAAAATAAACTCCCCTTTGCGTGGTAGTGGAGCAGGTTAATGAGGTATCAAAGGCAGAACACTCTCAACCGGAGGCATTCTCACTTAATCTAATTTATTGCCAATTGGCACCAAATCCTGATGACCGATTCAGGTGTTGTGAAGAAGAGTACAGGTGTAATTAAACACTTAGGGAGCTCCTTTCCTCCCCCTCCCCAGGCTCTCCACACGCTCTCCCCACGCGGCCTGCCCCATGTCCCAACACCGGCACCGCAGGGGCTGCGCCGTGACCAGGCTTTTTTACCGTGCCTTCCCAGCAGCTCCTGGTTCCTCAGGGGCGTCCAGGCGGGTCCATGCTCCCTCAAGGCCGTCCCTGCTCCGGCGTGGGTCCCTCGGGGGTGTCCGCGCCCCTCGCTCCGCCAGCCGCCCCCTCAGCCCGGCGCAATGCCCCGTTCCGACCGGCCCGCGGCGCCTCGCCGCCCCCTGCCCGGCCGTGCTGCCCCATGCTCGCGGGTTGTGAGGGCCTTTTTTTTTTTTTTTCCCCTGTTGCTTCTGATACTAATGATCAACCGAAGCATTGGAAGAGTGAGCATTTTCCTGACAGAGCCGTTTAAGAGAAACAGGTCAGATGGGTGAGATAAAGATACGGTTTAGTCCGCACAAGATGGTTTGAGAAGTAGTGAGGTGCTTTCATAGCTCTGGCACAAAGCACCACATACAGATGGCAGCCATGTAAACACTGCAGATTACAGAAGGGACAGAAGTTTTACTGGTGGGGGGAAAAAATTTAATCTGAGGACGCTGCGTGAGAGCAGTGAGGAGGTTTGGATGCCTTACGTGGGAGCCACATCACAAACCTCGCTGTGCCACCCACTGCCAGAAAATGGCGCCTCCTCGCCAAATGGCAGCGGGCACGAGGCTCGCCTCAGGTGCGCCACGAGTCTGCCTCCATCCGCGTGCTTTCGGGTCAAGATGTTCTTAACCAAAATTAATTTTTGGAAAACAAGTTATGGCTGAAATTAGCTTTTCCCCTCCACCCAGTTAAATATCCTGGAACTTTTCAGAGGAGTAGATTTTTCCTGGGGGATTAGGCTTCCTATTTTAGAAAGGAAAAGGAGCAAATTTTCATGGGTCAGAAAATCTATTTTCCAGCCAGTCCTGTTTCTTCCAGCACAGGGGAAGCTTGTCATCACACAGGAGGGAACAAACCACCATCATGTTCTCGGGGTGTTTTATGCTGAATCACCCACCCAGTAAAACATTTTCCCTGCTTTAATCTAATTTGTCCTAATGAGCAATCAGCACGATCCACAAGCCGGACACACAAGCTTTGCCACTTCCCTGTGCTGCAAGAAGCGTGAGTGCTAAATCTGCCCGGGTAAGCTGCAGGGCTCTGCTGCCACCCAGGGCTCTGCAGAGCTCCTAGCACTCCCCATCCCCTGGGAAGCTGCAAAGCAAAAAGCTAAAAATGCTGCCCGTTTCAGTTTCCTTTAATTGTTTTCTTTTGGCTGAGATGACTTACAGCAATTCATCTCCCCAGCAGCGGGTGTGCCAGCCTGCAGTATAAATATTCTTGTAATGTGTAATGAGCCGGTGGAGGTGTGCTGCTCAGGGGGCAGGCAGGCCGCGGCGGCTACCGGCTGCTTTCTGCTGTGGGTGTTAAAATACAGACGCGGGAACATATAGCTTTCTTCTTGAACACGCACATGGCTCAGGTCAGCTCTGTCCTGTCCTGAGGAGCTGTGGATGAGCAGCCAAATCCAAATTCTGGATCACAGCAGTCAGATTCTGGTCTCTGGTGCTATGATACTATAACAGTTGTTACAATAGTAGTATATGAAGGCCCAGCCATGATCAATACCCTTTTGTGTTGGGTACTGTCTGCATTAATACACTGTGACATAGTAATCTCCACCTTTGGGATCCCAGTCTTTAAAGATGTTACCAGCAAAGAGTCAAGGGTGAAAATGAAGGAGGTGAAAAGGGTTGTGTCTTCTCTAAGGCTTGCCGAAAAAATGGTGACAGGCTAAGCAAGACCCTGGTCTCTACCTCAGAAGCAAGCAAGAAGGAGAAAAACAGGCTAATCAGTAACAATAATCATTGCTTTGGTCTGGGATGTTTCCTTACAATTTTGTTTCGAAAATGATTTATTTTTCGGCATACCGAAAAAGTGGCAAATACAGTGTGCTTGAATGATGAGACCCAGTACTGTATCTTGAAAAGGCTCTTACTGCATGAAAGGCACCTTTGGGAAACATGGCTTGGGGGAAAAAATGAAGAGGAAGGAACAGTTAAGTACTGGGGAGATTAATTTAATGCTTTTCAGTGATCTTTAAAGTTCCTTGTTTTGTAGATCTCCAACCATTTTCAAGTACAGCTTGCTGCCAGTAGGTTGACGTTCCTAGTTACCTGCCTGAAAATCCCTTTAGTCTGTGGAGCTCAGCCTGGAGAGCTGTGCCGAAAAGCCAGTGAGTGTTGAAAGCTGCAGCTTGCAGTTCCTGTTGCCATTGCTTGTTACCTCTGTCAGGTGGTAAGACATCTGCACTGAGAAGGACACTTGCATACCTGGATATAAAGGGCTCTACAGGCTGGGGACCCTGAGGGCTGCAGCAGCCAAATCAGCATGAAATGAGATAAGGGTAAGGGGAGACCTGGAAAGTCCAGAGGGTAGACACAGTCCACAGTATAGGCACAGTAGCCCCAGTTCAAAGCGCTCAACAGGCTCGTAGGGAATAAATATCCATTTCTTGGGGTCTGCTTGGATCCCTAGAAAGCTCCTGACAAGGTCTCCTGCAAAATGCTTTTAGGGGAACTCAGGGATGTGGGATAAGACACAATGTCACTATATGGATAAGTAATTGGCTTCAAGGCAAGAAACAGAGTGTAGGACAAAGGGCGTGGCTCCTGCAAAAGGTACAGCCCCAAGCAAGTTCATTGTCTCCATGATATTCAGGAGTCACTCAGCCATGAGATCTTGGTATTTTGGATTGGTCAGGACTGGGTAACATCACACTTCACAGAAAAGGACAGTTTTTTCCAGATAGCACTAGCCAGAGCCAGTCAAAGTGAGAATCTCCAGGAGTCTTTCAAACAGAAGGTGCTTCTTTGTGTGTCTGCAGTCACTGACTTTCTGTGAGACTCTGGAAAGCACTGCAACATAAAGAGGGAAACAACAGAGATCTGTTACTGGCTGCATGGACATTCCCAAATTGTTAAAATCCATCACTTTGAAATAGTTATGGGTGACATTATCAAATGATAATGAATGAAATTTGCAGAACTGGTATACTGGGAAGAAGTTGCATTTGTCCTCTTTTCAGAGACCTGAGATTCACCATACTCAATTAGCACTTCAGAGGAATAAACATGGAAAGCTATCAGCATTTACCTTAGCAGCTTCCTGCTAATCACACACAAAATCCTGTTAGAAATGGGTGTGGCTGGGAAAAAAGAGGCAGAGCAAAAGACTTTACCATAACACAGGGCATGGGATAAATCACCTGACCCAGACAATGTCAAAGAAATGTTCAGTGAAAAGAATATTCTTAACAGCCCAAGTAAGAAAGGAACTTTTTTTTCTTTGAATATAACTTTGGAGGATTTCTTTGCAGCTATAACAAAAGCAACTCTGCCTTCAACTGCAAAGCAGCCTGGAGGTCTAGCACACTGTATTTATAGCTTCTAACCCCACAGCTAGTACTCATCCTGCAAAGCATCTGTCTTAAAAACGAATGGAGGAGCTTGGAGGGATCTTGGAGTTGGGTTCCCATCTGGTTCACAATGTTCTACATTTCTTCTCAAATCCTATAGATCAGAACTGGATGACCCCATTAGTCTTAGAAAGGAAATGATCCAAACTGTTTCCCCCACACTCAAACTGAGCTGAAACTCAATTCTTTCGTAGGATCAAAGAGGTTCAAATCATCTTTTCCCCTTCATATTTCTCATGCTTCCAAAGAGCAGCACTGAAGTACAAGCCTGGAAAAGAGGATGCCTGGATGTACCTTTCAGCTGCTGGTAAAGACCCACTCTGCAGCCACCTGGCTGTCCCCAGGGCAAAGGGAGGAAGGGCTGTCTTCTGGGGCTGCCCAGCAGAGATTCTGTTTTCACAGATGGAGAAATGTCTCTAAAGGTGTGAGGAGGCCCCACTTGTACACACCCTCTGTCAGTGAGCAGATGGGGAGGTCCAGCCCTGGGTCAGGAGATGCAGAGGACTGTTAGGAAACCCCTCAGTGCAATGGATTAAGGGTCTTTCTGTAAAGAGGACACCCCCCCCCTTTTTTTTTTTGTGCATCCAACAGCAAGATGTAGAAGATCAGCCAAATACTGTGGCAGTGTTTCTGCTGGGCAAGGTACAAAAGATGCTGTCTCTTGAGAGGGACAGAGCTAGCAATTGTTGTTATTCCCGTACCTCCAAATCCCCTGAGCTCAGAATGCTGAGAAGTTCAGTCATGAAGTCAGTTCGATGAATACAGATTAGCCACCCCCATGACTGCCTGGACGCATCAGTTTCTGGGCTAAATTCCTTAACTCTCTATTAGTGGCTAATTAAATCAAATTTCCCATTGCATACTTGGGGTGGTAATGAGCCTGGGGTGACAGCAGCATGCAGCATTCAGGGTTTGCAAGACGAAGGGAGAACAGTGTAAGTATAGCAAAGAGCACTTGGGGTGGAGGGATTTAATTTGCTTTAACAGCAATGCAGCACCTGTCCCATCCTCCACCATGTGCTTTCCTGTACCAGGTTGTTTGTCTAGCCATAAATTTAGTATTTTGTGACTCAACACAAGGCATTGTGCCCTGGCTGCTAGATGCTGATGCTAATTCAGAGCAGCAGTCTGCATGCTTGAAGCACCTTTCATCCCTGGGCATCTGACAATACCTTGCCAGCTACATCCACTTGTGTGAATCGCCTTGTCAATCACTGCTACGCTAATAACAGCACCCGGCATTTCCAGCATGCTGCCTTCTTCCCATCCGGCAACAATTCACTTAACAGGAGTTTGTTCAAATGTCATGCAGTAAAGAACGGGCACGGAGGGGAAAGCCACAGCCAAATAAGCCAAAGGGAAATTTTTCCGTCAGCATGGTCATCTTGTTAAGAAAATAGGTTTCAAGTATTTCTTCTTTGTTTCAAAAATTAAAGAAGAAAAAAAGAAGAGGAAAGGAGAAAAGGTGAAAGGAGAGGAGAGAGGAGAGGAGAGGAGAAAAAGAGAAGAGGAGAGGAGAGGAGAGGAGAGGAGAGGAGAGGAGAGGAGAGGAGAAAAAGAGGAGAGGAGAGGAGAAGAAGAGAAGAGAAGAGAAGAGAAGAGAAGAGAAGAGAAGAGAAGAGAAGAGAAGAGAAGAGAAGAAAAGAAAAGAAAAGAAAAGAAAAGAAAAGAAAAGAAAAGAAAAGAAAAGAAAAGAAAAGAAAGTTTGTTTTCCTGGAAAATTTGAAAGGCAGTTTTTTTTTCAGTTAAAAAGGCACTCAATATTCTTGAACGCTTCTGCAGCGTCCCACAGGAGCTGCAGTTCATGCACATTCTGACCCATTCTCTTGTATGACCCAGAGACCCCATCTCAGTATCTCCTGGAAAGCACCCTAGTTAGCAACGTGTGTGTATTCCCTGATGGATTGTATTCGAGGTGAGGAATTCATGCACCCAAAAAGCCAAATGGTTGCCCCTAGTATTGCGGGGGCAAGCTAGTATACCCTTGCACTTCTAATGCAGGTCAGCAGCAGTGGGTGGAACACTTCCAGAGAGCTACAAACATGAGTTGTGCCTGCGTTGGTGATGTCTGAAGCAAACTTATTTCTGTTATACCAAGGATTTGGAGCCCCAGGGAGGTTTGGGCTGGAAAGCTTCCAGGAAGAAAGACGCAGTCCTGCTGAGCAGAGGTCCCAGGCAAGCAAGCAAAGGTTACCAACAAGGTCCCCACAGCTTGTTAGACTCACCCAACCTCCAGTGCCTTTGGCTGCCTTTGGTGTTTCTCTATATGAGATGGATTAAAAACCTCATATCCCAGAACACGAGCATGATACCAGAGGAAAGAGGCTCCCACTCCCAGTGAAATGGAAAGAGTAACTGACACTTTGCGTGGTTGGGAACTTTCGTAAGTGTTTTTTTGGCCCGGTTTCATAGGCACTTTTTTATCCAGGGTTACAGAGTTACAAGTCTCTGATGTGTTTGCGGTGTTAAGGCTGAAGGCTGCACCTCTGATGTTAATTGAATCCTGTGATCCCTAGCATGCCCTTGCAACACCAATAACTGAAACATCTGGCAGAGCCAGCACAAGTGCATTAGAGCCCTGGTTCCAACAGCAATTAAAAAAGGGGGGAGAAAAAGAGAAAAAGCCAATTACATGTAATTGGATTCAGTAAACTGAATTATCTCACTATTAAAGCGGTGCTTGTTTTTTAGATAGTGGGACATTAAAACTATCAAAAGCATTAATTGATTCATCCCTTTTTTCAAGTGCTTTCCCAACAGTGCCTCTATTCAAGAGCTGCAACCTTTTGTTCGCATGGGGAGTCTGAATTATACAGACCATGTTTATATCTTGGTAGCTCTATTCATTCTGACTTTTTTGTCATGTTGGTGTTTTAACTCAAAAATGAGCTGAAACTCCTGCAAAACATAATGGAAGGTTTATTTCTTCTTTTGTGGTGCCTTCACTGTAGCTGGAGGTGTAATTTAACAAGGGAGAGAGGGAGGGGGATGTTTTGAGGCTGATTCTTAGTCATTCAGGTCTCGCACGTGGGAGCTGTGTGGATGGGTGGGAAGCCAAAAGGAGCCAGACGCCTTCTCTGTGCTGCTGTGTTATGCTGCTTGGCAGACGTCTGTTCTCCATAGCACCTTTTAGCACAGCTCCAAGGTTGCATAAGGCAAATTCCTCTTCCTATGCCCTCTGCAGCCACCTTTCAACAAAGGATGCTCAGAAACCCAAAGGATTTCGGCCCACTGACCCCAGGGGCTCGGAGCAGTGCTGTCAGAAGACCCCTTACACCCATTGTCGGTGGCTGCAAGAGGGTGTCTGCATAGCCAGAGATGTCAGGGAGTTGCTCTGTGCCCCAGTGGAACATTTGTTGCCATGCATGACTGAGGGTGAGGCCCCCTCCATCTTTCTTTCTGCCTTGCTAAATGGATACTGAATGCTGGAAAAGTCAGCCATGAGAATAAGTCAGATCCAATGAGTTATTTAGGCAAATTGAAAGCATTATGTCAATTTGATGGGAAGCGTTTCAGGCCAGAATGGTCCTATTGGCATTTTCTTCCTTCTGAATCAATAGCTCCTAAAGGATTACAATTTAATTTTTAAAGGGTAATTCAATCAAGAATTTGAAAACACAGGACATTCTTAAAATTAAACTTTAATCAGATTTATTTATTTTTTAAAATTGTACTTGCGGAAAAAGAAGAACAATTTCCAAACTGTCCTTCACCTTGGACTTCAAGGGGCAATTCTCTCTAGTATCCCTAGCAAGAATCTGTCCCCTGTGCTTACTTCCAGTTGCTCTGTTTATGCCAGTTCTACTCAGACATGTTTCTGTTAATGCCCTGAAAAGACATCTTGTTAAAAAAAAAAAAAAAAAAACACTAAAGACTTGGCTGAGGTTTTCAATGGTTACTGCCCCCTGCACCAGCTGATCTCTGGTTTATTTTGGACAATGCAACAGTTTGAAAGGCACTTAAGCAGCATGAGATTCCCTCAAATGCCTATTTGGAAAACTTGAAGCAGGTATAAATACCTGTGTTTTAATCGCTATGCCTCAGTCCGAAGTTTAGATCCTCAGAACTGTTTGTCTGTAGATGCCTAAGCCATGAGTCACCAGAATTTTGCAGGTACCGAAGTGGTTTTGTGTGCCGTGTTGTATATCCTGGTGCAGAAACTTTCACCTCTCAGCTCCCTCCTGGCACAGAGCAGCTCCGTTTGGATAGAGCAGCACAAGCCCAGAAGGACACCTGCCTTCATCCCTGCCCCACCTGCTTCGGCCCTGCGAGAGCACAACTTCTGGTTCATGCTGGCTCTTAGGGAGTTGTCTTGGGTCTCGGCGTCTTTGCGATTGGCTCTACATTTCGGATGGTAAAATCCTCCCCATTCCTAAATGTCAGCTGCAGGCCTTCTGCAGCATCGCAGCTGCTAAGCACAGACTCACCCCAACTCCCACAGGACCCCAGGCAGCAGTCCTTCCTCTGCATAGCCCTTCTGTTGGGTCTGATCCAGAAGCTGTCTTCTAAAAGAGCCTGTCCAAGTGTCCTACTCCACCTCAGAACACATCTGGAAGGAGGATGGAGCTACAGTGGTGTATTGGGCATAAACTGCAGGGGTTCAGTAGCAGGGGGCTGCCGTGGTGACCTGTGTGGGAGGAGGCCGTGATCTGCCCGGTACCAGTCCCAGGCAGCTCCAGCCAGCTGTGAAAGAGATGAGAACGACCCACTGCATGCCAGAGCTTCAGCCAGGCACAGCAGCATGGGGCACCTCTGCAAAAATACTCGGGGAAAAAGTGGCAGCCTCTGGGGGTGAGAGACAAAAGGAGATACGGGAGGATGCCTGGGAGGAGACACGTGAGAGGACACACAAGGCAAGAAAGGGAAGAGATGAATAGACGTTGTGAGACATGAGAGAATAAAGCGGAGAAATGGAGGGGACCCATGGAAGGAAACACTGGAGATCCAGCTGGAGATGCACTTTCGGAAGGAAGCGCTCCATGTCAGAGGAGGTACCTGTGACGTATCGGGGTCTTTATGGTCTGTGACTGCTGGAGGACCCAAGTCAGAGCAGGTACACCTCCAGAGCCATCCCTGCTGTGCCCCGTGGGGCTGGACAGAGGCAACTGGATTAGGAAGCATCTGAACAACAGGTTTAAGGACTTCACCAGTGCTTGATTGCAGAATTGATGTCCTAAAAGTAGCAGAGGACTTTGCTCAAGTGTTTAATCTGCATCTCTAGGCATCCGAGGCAGATGCCAGGACTGTGAAGACAGCTTACCTTATTGGTTAGCCCCTGACTTCAGCAGAAGTAACGTGCTAAAGCCTGGGGCTGCGGAGGGGTTGCACAGTGAGCCATTAGCAACCGGGTGGGAATTGCAGTCTTGGCAGATGATGCAGTCAGGACACAGGGGATGCTGATCTCATAGGAGAGCATGACACAGAAGTGGCAAAGAGCACTCGGAACTGTTCTGGGGACTAAAACTTCCCAGATAAACCAGATCATTTTTTCTCCAGCTCTTCCATGATTTTTTTATTAAGTGCTTCTTCTAGTATTTTTCATAATTTACTTCCCAGGTCCTAATTCTGCTGCCCTTTGGAATTAAGAATCTATGTCCATTCAGTGATAGTAACTCTGAAATCAAATTACTGATAATCACAACAGCTTTCCATTTGCAGAAGTCACAGTGACACTGCAGAAAGCAACGGGTGATGAAACGCTGCTGTAGTATGCCCTCATCTCAGTACAGCAAGACGTGTTCTTTCAAAAGCAATGATTCCTTCAGATTTCATTAGAAACCCCCATTCAGAGAACCCTCCTCTAAATAATGTGTACCTGACACTTTTTGTCATGCAAGCCACACAGCGATCAAGGACACTTTAGGTGGAGTAGTGAAATAGGGTGCCACATGGCACAGGGAAACGATAATGAAGATAATTATGAAGATAAGGTCCCTTTGGGAAACCATTGTACTAAATGCCTCAGAAAATCTGAACTACCAAGAGGTTTTTCCATAACCACTCTTTTCACGAGGAAGTACTTACACATCCCAGAACATCAAGGTTAAAAATGCTGCCTGCTTCATTATTGTAAGACAATGGTTTTCTTTCGAACTGTTGTTTATGTGCCAGATGGGCCAGTGATGTTTTGCTTGAAATAGAGAGAACTGTGTGATTACAAAATGCAATAAAAACCCCAAACAGCTCTCTGGCTGAAATGTGATCAGCAATACTTTTGTTTAAGGTGACACCTAAAGCCTGAAAAACTTGCTGTAATTAACCATGGAGAAAATAAAACAAAATGACACTGCATATATATTTTTTTCAGGATTTGATGCTTCTGCAATCTGAAACAAAATTGTAGAATAAATAACAGATGGAACAGAGTTCTTCCACTTATCTAGGGAGTGGTCAAACACTAGAGAGGATTTTGCCTTAGGGATGAAAATCTAAGGAGAAGGTTAGCATACCTCTAGGGATCAATAAGTGCCTTGGAGAGAAATCCAAAGAGGCAGGGACAGGCTGAGGTGTAAAACAGTCTGGGACAGTGATCCAGAAGATGTTTGCCCCACCATCTGCAAAACTCTGCATGCAGCAGAATGATACTGGTCCCCACACTTAGTTCCTAAATACCTTCTAGTTTCTACACCAGGTTGAACACTCTTTAATAGGAGTGTCTTCGTAGTTTTCTGTACCTTCCCATATAGATATATCCAGAATGATTGTTCCCTAAATTACATATAAAAAGTATAAGAGAAAGGCTGGGGAGAGATGGGTTTCTGTGTTTTCCAATCATCAAGAAATGAAATTTTCAGCTATAGTTTTTGTTTTATGTACTTGGCATTTATTATCTGCTAAAAAAATAGATTGTCTTTTTCTTTTTTTTCTTTTTTTTTTTTTTGTACATTTCTGTTCCTTTCTGATTATCAGTGTGTTGTCAATTCCTTGCTGCAGGCACTGTTTTGTCATAATCCTTTCAGAATAAAAAAGGTAAAAAAAAAAGAATAACACAATATGAATTTCAATGATCTCTCCTTTTCAATTAATGGCTCAAATAAGCATTTGATTTACATTCGTAGAGACACTTGCTGCAGGCTAATTAAAAATAACGTATTGTTGGCAGATCATTTATTGAGGGAAAACAAATTGACAAAAGATAAATTAAGTTGCTATGTAATTAACTAAAAAAATACACAGCTGAAATAGTAAATTAATACATACATTTATCAATATCTCAACCAGGAGTGAATAACGAACTTTAAATTTCCCTGTAAAGAACAGGAAACAAGCAGATGTGGCTGGAAGAATATGTAAGACTCAAATTTGCATGCAGGCTGGTGCAAGTGAGCACTGCTAGATTACATGTGCCGAGCCCTTGACCTTGTCAGTCCGAGGTCTGCTCTGCTGGCCAGTGCAGGTGTTCCAGGAAAGGATAGATGGAAGTGCAGGAGGTGGTCAGTGAGCAGCCTGTCTCCTGGAAATTTACCACCCAAATCCTCAGAGTTTGATTTTGTATTCCTGAGGAATGAGGGTCTATAGCCATTCCACAAGTTCTTTTTGAAAGTATTTTAAATCCAATCAGTGGCAATTCTAAGTAGTTTCATTACGCGGATAAATGCCCAGTCATTTCATTCAATATTCATTTTCGTCTTGACCTCATCATTGTAATATCTGTGGGTAATACTGGTTTGTATTAAGCTGTCTGATTAAAATTTGCCAAAAGTTTTCTTTATCTGTTTCACAGCACTTCATAAAAATTACCAGAGGCTTGACCAGGAAAACTGGCCAAGGGAAGGCTCATTGCTCTAAATTATGATGAATTTGGCATAAGAAACACTGGGTACAACAATTCTGCTGCCTGGCATATTAACACCAAAAGTACAGATTGCTCAGGAGG
Organism: Cygnus olor; assembly: GCF_009769625.2. Lineage (NCBI taxonomy): Eukaryota > Metazoa > Chordata > Aves > Anseriformes > Anatidae > Cygnus > Cygnus olor. The sequence continues at coordinate 5,457,983 of NC_049191.1, forward strand.
AGAAGGAGAAGGAGCTGCTGTGGTGCTTGTGGTGCACGGGGCTGGACTTGCTGCATCGAGAGGAGGAGTGATGTGAACCCCAGGACACAGGCTGGGGAGGATTAGCAGAATAAAGCCAGACACAAACTGTCCAGTGGCTTTACGCCGTGTAGTAAGAGAATCCGTACGTAGGAGTTACACAGGTGGCTTTCCTAGCCCTGACTCTAAGAGGGAGTAATTGGCTGAGAATAGGAAGGGGGGAGGCAATTTGGGTGAGAGCGTCCATGGGCTGCAAAAGTTCATGACTGACAGGATAACAGAGTATACACAGAATGGCCTTCAAGGCCACGGACATCGATACAGCCTGATAACTGGAAGGTACGAGCTCATATAGGGGGGAAAAATAACCCAGAAAGCTGGCAGTTCCTTTAAAGATGTTATGTTGCAAGTGAAGTGCAAGTTATTCCAAAATGAAGGAAGGATGTCAAAGGACATCAGCCTGGCTAAATGAGAAATTATTCAGTGTCCTCAAAGAAAAGAAATGCAGAATACAAAGGCAGACCGATAAGGACGACCACGGAACAAGCAGCACAACCAAGAGGTACAAAAGGCTGGGTCTGGCTGTGAGAAACCACCGCCGAGGGGCAGAACCATTGTCAGAAGCCGCCTGCAGTGACATGCCTGGGAAGGGGATGAGCAAAGAGTTGATCTGCCTTTTGAAGGGAGAAAAGCACTATTGACAGATGGTGCCAGAAGACCAGTGTTTCTTATGTATAGCGTTTTTTTTTCCACCCTATAAGTTTTCAGTGAAAAGGTCAAATACAAGCCTGTATCTGTAGTCAGTGGGGAGAAACATGGTCACTTCTAGAGGCTAAATCTGATCAGGAACTTCGTTCTGATTGCTCTAAGTCCCTTTGAAAAGAAATCTCTTCTTTGTTTGGCCCTCAGCAGAGGCTCAGGTGAGTCTCTGGGTTAAACTCCCACCTCAGTATCCTTTGACTATGCGGATTGTGATACAGCAGAGTCATGACCTCTGAATCACTGCACCCTTTTCCCCTTCCTCCATCAAACAACCCTGAATAGTCCTTGTGGTTAATGTCTGATAAAAGAAGCCGTTGGTGCTTAATGCACAATCTGAGTTTTCAAGGCTCAGGAAGAAGAAAACAATATTTAAGGGTTGGATTTCCAGATCTGCATAAAGAGGGTATATTAGCATTGATATTTGGATAGGATAGTTTCCCACCTTGTCTGCTGAACAGAACATGAGCTTTGAATATCATATCAAACCTTTTCTGCTTCATTGAGCTTCTCTTTTATGCTCTGTTGCTTTCCTTTGGCTTTTCAAGGTATGACCATTACTGAAATGGAATAATAACTAGTACCAGGGATCCCACTTCAATTGCACATTCACACAAAAGCCATTGCTTAGGTTTCAGCAGTTGTGTATAATTTGGAAAAAAAAAAGAAAGAGGAAGAGAAAAATAATTTGTTATACTTCAGCAGGTAAATGAGAGGATCCAAAGGAGAGTGGCTTCATAACAGCATGATGGCTTACTTGGTAACTGCTCACGAAGCCTATTGGGAATGGACTCTCTCAGCAAGGTAGTGTTGTATGCTGACCTGAGTCATTCAGATGGGAGAGCTTTATTGCTGAACTCAGTGGGAATATAAATGATGTTCAATGGAAATACTGCCAGCAGAGCCCCTCTGGGTTAGGAGATCAGCTCTAGAATAATTTGGGTGGGAATTTGAAGAGTTCCATGGGAGTACAAAACTGATTTCAGCTTTCAACTACAAATTAAAAGAAAAATACTGCGAGTTAGTAAAAATGTTGCATACATGAGTGCAAGGAGGGAGAGTGTGAAAGATGATAGAGTTCTCTAATAGTCTGTCTAGCCAGAAAAAAATCATGAAGGTAGGTAACTTGAGCCTTCCACAGCATCCCTACTGCAAATTCCAGTTTTGGTGCTCTTCTGTCCCACCCAGGTGTCCCTAATGCCTGCCAACCCTATGACTGCCACCATATGTTAACTGCACCAGGAGAACATGCAATTTTCTCTGTCTCAGTTGCTGAGTTTTCTCATGCATTTTTCCTGAAGGTGAAACTCATTTTTCATTGAATTTTCCATTTGCTTTTATCTTTGGAGGTCTTAGTTCAGATTCTGCTGTTTATCCAGGCTGTAAGGGCTAACCAGAATCTGGGTTATTGTAAGGATCTGAAGGGAGAAAAGTTGTTGAATTTTGCAAAAATCACCCTAAGCCTAACTGATTTGTTTGAACTAGAAAAGAACTAATTTTGCTACATTCTTACATCATTTTCTCATCATAGCAACTCCACCATATTCAGTGGAATTTTGTCTGATTTACAACTGCACACGAGAGGAAAATTAAGCCCCAGTGTGTCTGAGAAGCGAAAGCTAGAGCCTGTAGATGTCTTGTTGCCCAAGTGCTGGTTGGTTTGTTGGTTTTCTCTGTCTGTTCTTCAGCCCCAGCCTTGCCTCTGCTTTCTGAAACTGAAGGCAGTATGTTTGGAGGGAGAGAAAGGATTTTACCATTTTTCAAACCAGTTTTTCTACTAAGAAAGAAAAACTACACTTTGGAGTACTAAAAGAAAGGATAATTTTCTTTTTCTTTTTCTTTTCCTTTTTTTTTTTTTTTTTCAGGATGAAAAACATTTCAGGAAAATGTCTGTTTTGCTTGAAAATGCAATTCATACCAAAATAGAGAGATTCAATAGAGAATGAAAAATAGAATTCAATAGAATACATTTGCCCCATATTCCGACTATGAAATGTTGACAGCCTGTGGCTACCCTTTGGGTTTGCTTCCATCTGTTACCATGTTCTTCAGCCTCTGCACCTGGTATTTCCTACCTGCTACACCGGTCTGAAGACTTAGAAACACCAAAATACAAGAAGCCCAAACTAGAACTGGACATGGCAGCTTTGGTCTAAGTCTAGTGATGCCATATGTCACTGGGAATTGATATAATGTTTATTCAATTTCTCGGACTTACTCATCTTACTGACTCATTCTCCTAGTTAGGCTTTTGTCCCCAGTGGAAAACACAGCTTGTTTTTTATGCAAAGCCCTACCTTCCATTGTGCTTAGGGTCACTCTCAGCCTTCTTTTATACTGGACCAAGAACGCACAGCACCTCATTTTTCAGCTGTCCTTATGCTAACACAACTGTGCAGTTGCCCTCCTTCGGGTATTGCTGTAGCCATAAGGAAATGTCACTTATCCACAGTGCTGATGCCTTCAGGTCCTTTCCATTTCCTTGATGTATAGTTTCCTATACCTGCCAATAATCAGTCCATCCAATGTCACTCAAAGCCCATATCTGTTATCCAGAGAGACCCATTTCTGAGATAGAAAAGAGTGAATCCAACCGAAGCTGCACGAGATGCTGTCCCCAGAACAGCTGAGCCCACGCTGGGAGGCAGCGACTGGCAGGTTGCTCAAGACAAAGTGGTCTTGAAGAGGACAATGAAGGTCTTTGAAGAGAACAAGAGGAAAATGTTGTGCTGGGATCAAGCCCTGGCTGCTAACCAGAGCCAGGGCCCAGTTCCAGGGCCCAGGTGGACTCCAGGGATGTCAGAAAAAGGAAGGGAGCAAGTTCTGTCTGTTAAATAGGGAACCAAATCTCTGGAAGAACATTCTCTCTGCCTGGACAACAGCACAACTTTATTCTGGACAGTTTTGTGATAACGGGGTGACTCCAGCCTTGGTATGGGCTGCATCACTGGTTGTACCCATGGTGTTAACGGGAAGCTCCAGTCCCCATAGACCCATCTAATAGCTACACAATTATAGTGCTACAAAGCAGAGAGTGTTGATGTCTCTCACAGCAGAGAAGAGGAGGCTTGAGTACAATAAAAGGAAGAGGAGACATTATTAAGGTGGCTAGACACATGGACACTCCATGTTTTCTCCACGTCCTATGCTAATGCCACCTACTTTCCCTGGAAATATGCCAAAGGGAATGAAGAAAACAGAAATGAACACGCCGAGCCCCGTCATTTGGCTGTTCTGTTGGTCATAGAATGACTCACACAGGTGAGAAAGGTTGGGGCTACACTCAGATATCAAACTTGAAGGGAATGTGCCTCAGTAGAAACTTGGCATGGACTTCAGAGGTTACAGTGAGATCAACAGTGTTCCAGCGAGCACCCACCCAGGGCTCACAGTTGCCCAGCAATGATGGAAAGATCTACTAGCCCTGGTACTTTCTTCCTTGCATCTGGAAAACTGTTCTAATGGACTTAGGTCGGGAGAAAGTAAATAGTGGCTATGAGCAAAGCATACGGTGTACAGTCAAGATAGCATTTCATTAGCATGATGATTAGATTTGGTCTGAAATCCCGATGAAAGCAGATCTTGATAACAACAAGAAATGAAATCCCTGAAGCAGTTTTGTAATGCAAGTATTTGAGGAGACCAGGTAGCTCCAGGCAGCAGAGGCATGACTATGATGAATTTAATAAGCAGCAGAAACTTTGTTTATATCAGATAGAGAAGGAACAGCCCAAAGCGAAGTTGCTATAGCATATTGTGGTAGTACATATTTTATTTATCGTTGAGTGCTATATCAGAAAGAATTTTCTTCAGATCCTTCCTTTGCTCCTCATTTTTAGTTTTTCTCTCATCTGTTCAACTCTCCTTGATGTTTGATATATTTTTCATTCTCTGTCTTCACTGGACATTTCCATTTCCAAAAATTTCATGTGAGTGTGGTCTCAAGAAGTTGAGGTTCTCACAAAGGCTTTAATGCAAGGATGTTTTAATTTCTTACTCAGCCTCTATGAAATCCACCCCACGGCAAACCTTTGGGTTCAGTGGGACTGTGATAGTGCATATGTCAAGTGCATGTATCAGCAAATTTCTGTGAGACCAAGTTCCTCCATCCTGAAGCCCCATGGAAGTTTCAGAAATTGGTTATGTGAGTAAGAACGAGATGACAGCAATAAGGAAGACACGTGGTGTTGGACTGTTCACATCAGCTTCAGATGAACTCGAGCCAGCTCTCTTCAAGATTGGCAGGGAAGAAGATTTTGACTTTTAGGATTGGTGTCTTATTAGAGTCAATTGTAAGAGTCGGTGAGCTTAGCCTTTATTTGGCTGTTAGGAAGCTCACAGAAACTTTGACTACTTCCCTTGGTTACAAGCACGCACGGCAGTCTGATAATCACATCCGCCACATGCGGTGCTTTCAGCCCTGTCTGCTGATCTAAGTGTGCTCTATCCAGAGACTACGGAAGCCTTTTGAACCCTAGATTTGGAAAGGACATCTCAAACTAATGGTCAGTATGTAGCAACAAGCCATTGAGAACTAAGCACTCTGGAGAGCTTTATTTGCCATCTGCTCTGGCCAAAGACAGCTATTATAAACGTCTCCACAATTCAGGACAAAGAAAGGCTCCTTCTTGAAGCAACCAAAATTTATATTCAGACCACCCAGGAATCTGTGAGAAACAACTCTATAAAGTCTTTGCATCCCAGTAAAATTTTTTTCTGGATGGAAATATGCAGTAAAGGTTAATTCTAGGGCCATTCTCTCTAGCAGTGTACCGAAGAGCTACTCTTCCTAGAAACTATTGTTCACGTCAAGAAATCACATCTCGAAATTGCAGCTTGAAGTGGCATTTGGCCCATTAATACATAGGGAGTTAAAGCTGACTACGATCATTCTTCTATTATATTCTCTCTCCTCTAATATCTTTTAGTACTTCTAGTACTTTAGTTTCACTATAACTGTTTTGTTCCAGGGGCCAGTAATGTAACCCTGCTGTTACATCTTGGCATCAACAAGAAAGGAGCAGAAGACAACAGCTGCATGAAAATGTGCTTTTTGCAATACATAAGGAAAGCTAGCATGACATGAGTCTTCTATAAGATTAAAAGTGGGCTTGAGTCCAGGTTTAATTTTGTCTAGCTATGTGAGCATTACAGTTTCTGCCCCTGTTGGTGACTGCTGGTATGGCTCAGTCTTGGACTAAAACCATACACATGGAGATTTGGAACGGTCAAGCCTGGAGCATCTGCTGATGGAGTGTGCTGCTGCAGTGCTTGTTCTGAGCCCTGTGCAAGCAGGCTGAAAAAGGAACACCTCTGGCTTCGCTCAGCACTGACATTGCCCAGGTTCTTTCCCAGCAGATTTTTCCAAAACTCCAGCTGAGACAATCTCTCAGAGCAGACCTGTGGACTTGTAGCATGAGCGATGGGTGAGTGAAATTGGTTTTGTGGGTTGGGCTTACACTCAGATGACATTTTTAGTGAACCTGATCGTCTGATGACCTTCAATCAGCCCCACTGGCTTCTCTCTGCAGAAGAGCAGGGCACCCTGCACAGCACGGAGCTGGTTTCTGTACATGGGCCCCACGGAGCCACTCGGGCAGGAGGAGCACTAGGCCTGACGGCCTTACTTACCCCATAGGCACAATCAGGCTACAGCAGGCACTGCAGCACTGTGGGGAGAAGGAAAAGGGGTCCAGCACTGCGCTGTGGCAACAGAGGTCAGGTCACTGCTACAGGTACATCCTCAGGGATTAATTTAGATAGGGATAACGACGCCAGCTCCAAAACTTGAAGCACTCAGGACTCATGACCTGGAACTTTCCCCACAGCGCAGGTGCCCCGCCGTTGCCTAAAGAGGAGAAGAAAGAGAAAAACAGATATATTCTTCTTTTGTGAGATCATTTCAAATCCACCTCCAACACACAGAGCCTTTTACGCTAGAGGCTATAAATAGCAATAATAGCCCAAAGATGTAGGAGACCCAGGCTTGATTCTCTCTGCTTTCTGAAATGATTAAAACTCACTGTCTCCTAAGAAAGCAGCCTGGCTGCCGTAGAAATATGGTGGATGTGGAGGGGCTCTGTCTCATTTTAATTCTGCATTTAAGCAGCAACACATCATCTATGTAGGTCCCACCTTAGTTGCTTACATCTCATTTTTGATGTGGTACTTGTCCTGCATCTTTTTTGCTTGAAGAGCTACCATGGTCCATTAAAGAGTCCTTCTGTTTTGCATCTTTTCACCCAAGGTCTTACTCCACCCCACATTTACGTCTCATTTCCTGCTTCAATGTGTCAATACAACCGTTAGGAAATGAAGGTCATTTCAATAGCACAGTCTTGTTTGCAACAGCAATTGGGTGTAATTTCAAAACGTCTGGGAGAGTGTGGGAGAAATGAGTGTGGTAGAAAATGTGCTTCAAATGCTCTGAGCACTTTATGTGAGAAAGCCTTGTTTCCATTAGTAAAATATAGATTTGTTATGACATTGTAAGTCTGAGCTGTGAGATGCACAATATTTCCTTAGAATATCTGACAGCTGTATCACTGTTTAATACATCTATTAAATACTACATCTACATGTAAAAGCAACCAATAAAATGTGTTTATTTACCTTTGAAACCTTTGGCAGAGTAAAACATATGACTATATATATACAAGCCTATGTATATATATATATATATATATTTCCCCATTCAAATCTACTAGATATTTGAAACGGCAGCAATAAAAAAAAAAATGTAGATTTTCTTTCCAGGTCTGCATTTACTGTGGACAAAACAAATACTATGAAGATGCCTTTATTTATTTATTTATTGCTGCTATCTTTCAAATGCACCAAAAGTACAAATCAAAGTGTTGCCCCGATGTGCTTGTACAATTGCATAAAATATCCAAGAGGGACCAATAATCACTGGCTTCACAGAGGTCTTCTCTGTAATCAATCTTCAGCAAAAACTCAGCATTTTGTTTTTATTGGCATTTATGGTCATATTTATTGTCCCCCTGCTGGGACAACTGAGGGCCTTCTTGGCTGGCACATGCATACACGCACACACCTTCCAGCATCTCTCAACTATCAATTCATGAAAATTGCTTTCAATTCTGAAACTATAACATTTCAAACAAGAGTGGGTGAAATAAAATAGAACATTAAAACAGCCTTGTGGGTTCAGACAAGTGCACAGCATCCAGGAAAGCCAAGAATAAGAATCTTTTTGCTTTCCCACTTAATGAAGGTTACAGTCTCCTGGTGACTTGTTTTCTTAAGTTTAATATCTTTTGATATTTCTCCAGTCCTGTTATAGCCAGAGCTTTAGACACATGAAATAGCCTGTGTATCAGGAAGAGCAAAGGGCAGCACGACCTTGTCTCTTGTCACTTTTCCGTTTGCTCAGTGGGAGACAACACACTGTGTTAAATCACTAAAGTTTATAACAAGATGAATCAAGGTGGAGGCTGGGAAAAGGGTGAGAGATAAAAAGCAAGTATGTACTTTTTGTGATTCCCTTGAATCTCTCCAAATAGCTGAAGAAGCCTGTGAACAAGGGAATATTTTGTCAATTTTTTCCACGGTAAACGTAAAAGAGATTGTGATCTTCCCCAGGTAATGCTGTTAATACAGTGACTAGATGAACTGGGCTTACTTCGAATCTGAAGCACAGAGGAAGCAGGCTATATTACGACCTGAAATTGGTTCTTACTTATTTTCTCTCCTCCTCTTGTTTGTGTAATTTTACAAGGTGGCTGCTGAAAGAAGGTTGGCAGTGCAGGCTCAAGCGTGGTCAAGGAAGGAGAGAGGGTAGTGGGAAAGGAGATGCTCCACATGCACAGCAGTTACAAGCAATACCTTCCCAGTGTGTTCTCTCCAAGTAATTAGACAGGTGTTAATGACCAGTTCAGGGTTTGTACATGTTTGGCTCTGAGCATCCTGTGGGCACCAACTGGGAGCATGTATTTAACTGAAATTATCATGTATATGGTAATTATATAAAAGGGGGGAAGGTAGGGCATTTAACCACAGAGTGATTTGTAAGAGAAAAAAAATGGTTTGGTATGGTTTTTTTCTGTGATGAACAGTATATAGGTCACAATATATCCATATTAATGTATATACCTTATATATCTGTTCAGATCATATCATTGTATAATCAATTTCTGGCAACTATTTAGCAAAGTCTTCTATCAGAAGATTCCAGTTTGGAAGCCAATTTTATAATGAGAATAATGGTGAAGATAAAGTCAATTTTATAATAAGACTGAATAGAGACCAAGACGAACATGCTAAATCTAACTTATAAAGACTTACAGATCATAAATCTGGAGCAGCCACAATGACAAGCCAATCCAACCTTCTGGACAGAGAAATTCCCTGAACTAAGTCCTTTTTCAAACATTGTTCATCTGAAGTTTTTTTCAGTGATGGAGAATCTTGTACCAGCCTGTGTGTGTACGTTGTTCCAGTAGTTAATTAGGATCACTGCTGCAGCAGTTCAGACTATGTCAGTGAACTTATCAAGCCTCCATCTGCTCGACTGAAAGCCCCAGGATCAGAAGACCGGCTTCACTTTGACTAGCTAGCCTAGGAGCTCCCCACACAGTGCTAAGCCCAGCACCCCTTTGTAGTGACATCTGTATCATGAGCAGTTCGTATATGACAATTTAGGAACTCCTGCACTAAGGACCTCCTGCAAAAACGTCGTGCTGAAAAGGCCCAACCTTTGTGTCCCCAGAACCTCTCCAGTGGACGAGTTGGATGACTTCAGAATGAGCTCAAAATTTAGACCCGTGTTTGGAAATGGTGTCTAGCTTTATTCTTGGTCACTTCACTGTCTAGGTCTTGAAGATTTTCTGTATTTGGGAGGACTTAAAATTCACAACCACGTTCTGTTCAATTTTATTATCCCTTCTAAGCAGAAAGGATAAGGGAACATTTTTTTAAAAACATTTACTCAATGAAAGATGGAATTGTAATGTAAAAAAAACTACAAAACTTGCAAGTAATTTTATTTTTTACAGGTATCCTATTTCAGATACTTCTTTGATATTGCTCTCCATGAAGCAAACTGACAGACAAAACAGCAGTCAAGACTGTAACAGGACTGAACATGCTTCAGGTGCAACTCATCCAGGCACACTCAGCTGTACAGATTTAATTATGGCTAATCCTTTGCATGCTGGGAGAATAAAAGCTTTGTGCAGGCAGTTTTTTTTCTGTGTTGACTTCACAAATGGTGAATCAAATTGAAAAGTTCAGCGAGTCACTTCCCTCTGTTGTTCATCCATTGATACCCTGTTCAATAGGAAGTTTCAGAAGGGGCTGCAATTCTATTTGCAGGAACAATAACTTCTATTACTCCAGAGAAGTTTATAATTCAGGAAAGGATGCTGACACCCTTCCTCCAAATGAAGATATCTTGTTCCTCATGGAGAGCCTCTTCTGAGGCCCCTGGCACGGGCTGAACTTCAGCAGACAGCTTCAAGTCCCCCAGGGCCATGCTGGATGCCCTTCTGCTGCCGACATGGCAAACGTCAGCATGGGGCCTGTCAGAGAGGGCCGACATCGAGTTCTGCCTCTTTCCATGCTTCCAGTAGGCTGGATTTGGTCTGGGAAATGGGGGCAAATGCTGGGGAGAGAAGATCTGTTTTCATGCTTGTTTTCAACTTCCCAGGGAAGACTGGCTGAAATACACGAGGCCTTGCTCAAATGTCAGCGGGTGAATGAGGGAAGAGCTGCTAGAAAACATCTGGCCACAGAGGCCTGGCCATGTCAAAGCACAAAGGGAAGGAGCCCTGCACTGCCTTCACGCTCTTCATTAAATTGGCTTTCTTTCCTCGATGTCCCTTACACACATACCTGTCTAAGGGGGTAGAGAGGTGGAGGGCTAGGAATGGTCACTACAAAACCCAGATGCCCAAGTTGTGATAGTCGGTGGAGAGACAGCTTCCAGATCACGCAGAGCTTCTCCACTGATGGACTCTGTGACCCTGAGCTCCAGACTCGGATGTGGGTGCAGGTTGGGTGATGTGGGTTCCCCACTGTCACAAACACTGGTGCTTCAGTCTTGCAATCTGATAAAACCGAGGATGGAGCCTGCTCTCAGGAGCATTGTTAGAGCACAGTCATTAATGTCTGCAAATCACTCTGAGAGGAGCCATTAGAAAACTGTAAAATGCTATTGCTAAATAACCACTTACATTTTAAAAGAGGAAAAGCAGATGCGCTTGCAATCCAAAAATGAATATATTTCAGGCAAAAAAAATAATGAAAGTATCAAAGAGAGTGCACCATACTGGCCAGTCCTTTGTAAAAAGTTGCAGAACAGTAGGAATAAGCTGGCTGCTAAATGCCCAGAAACGTGAAGGCTGAGTACACAGATGACAAAAGTCATCACAGCTCCATGTGCTGTATCCTCAATTATGTGGTGTTTCAAGTCTAGTGAGCACTTTCTCATAAAGGAAGAAGCTATTCTTGACAATAATTTGCTTTAGCAGCTTTCCTAGAATCTCATGAATTTGTAGAGCACAAAACAAAACAAAACAAAAAAGCTCTAAAATAGATTTTTTTTTCCATTGCAGAAAGAAAAAAAATATGAGGCTACAAAAGTGTATCTATCTCTGTATATTTTTTTCCACGAGGCCCCTGATTTAATTAGTCGAGTCACCAGAGACTTTGAAAGAAGCTTTCTTCAAAACCCTTTTCCAGATTCTCAGGGATGGAAGTAAAAATAGATTTAAATTGGTCTTGGGGAACTGCTGTTTACTTTAGAGGTAGTTTTTAAAAAAAAAAAATCTACTAATGAACTCTAACGATGGCCTTGTTCCAAGCCTTTGTCAACCCAGACAGACCCAATTACTCCGCTTTCAGCCTAGCAACAGGGAGAAGCACAGTCCTGGGGCTCCTCCAGCACTGCTGACGGAGGAACCCCAGACTCACATCGGTGCAATCAGCGCGGCGTGGCCCGCTGCTGGGGCACGCTCAGGAGCCCCTTGCTGCTGGCTGCAGCAGCACCAGGCCGACCTCAGCCTTTTCTCTGGATGCCTGCAGGAGGTGAGGGCCAGGCAGATGTGCAGGTGCTGTGCTACACGGGCTGCAGCATCGCTTTTTGGGGAGGTGAGGCATTTATGACTGCTCTGGCCTTCAGGGGCCTTGGTCTTCTAGATGCCTGCAGGTGTGCTGCTTTCTGTAGCCTGTCCTATGGCACATTGCACTCCCACATTGTATAGGTCGACACAGAACCAGAGATAGGTCAGACAAAGATGTCTGATTTCTCCTCATGTGTTCTCAGAGAGGCCCAAGCTCCCTGGCTGCTTAGCTGGATCTGCTTTAGGGACCGTCTGCTCCTTAGTCCGATGGTGGTTGCACCTGATGACACCAAAAAGTTCCTCTGAGCACATTTGCTTGTGCAAGCCTGCTGCACCTCAAACAGGGGCGGTGGGGTGACAGCGGTGAGGAGGGGAGGCTGAGCTGAAAGCCTTACGGCTGCCCCATCCTCCTCCATCTGCAGAGCCTCCAAGATCGAGCTCCCTGTGTCTCTGCCTTTGCTGCCTGGCCACTCCTGAACACGAGCTGGGGCTCACTGCCACCAGTTAGTCACAAATAAGGACACTTGTGAGTCCTCACTGGCTTTGTAGGAAATATCTTGCTGTTGCTAAAAACTGTTACTGGGCGGGGCCAGTTTGTTGTGCTGCAACTGAAACCCCCAAATGGGAAGAAGAACCTTTGTGTTTAGTCAGAACGCCAAGTAAGATAGCAAAAGAAGACAATTTTAAATAAAAGAGTAGACCCTCCAAGGATATGTAAGACCATGCAGAACTTCAACATTATTGGTAAAAACATTTGTGGATAAGGAGAAAATGTCAATTTTGTGGAAAGGGTGCTAGTACTTCAGGCAGGACCACCCTAGGATAGATCTTCATGTATGGCAAAGCCCACAGGGACCTGAGCTTGGGTCTACCCATCAGTGCATCCTGCTGCTCCTCAGCACAGAGTTGATGCCATTTTACCAAGGTGTGCTAGCATCCAGAAAAGTTTAGGGAGTATTTTTCCCTTCTCATAGTGATAAAATGCTTACCCATCTATTGCAAAAAATGTTCCCATGGAGTAGCAGGAGCACTGAAAATTTCTTAATAAAACCATTAGCTGCATGCTATAGACTGTAGCTACTCTTCAGGGGCCAGATACGGATCTCAATTATAGGCTGGAATAATTTCCTGGCACTCAGAGGACTTACACTGGCATGCAACTAATACAAGCCAGAACTTCATCATAAAGCATCATGGCCACATTAACTTTCACAATTTACACTAGTCAAGGGGTCAACTCTCAACATTTTAGAGTTTGGCCAAGAGAGAAAGAAATGCAATTGAGTGGAGGCTCTGTTTTCGAAACCGATTTCTAACTAATAAAATTTTTCCCTTCATTTTAAAACACAGTCCTTTCTGGTGCCTGTATCTGATTGAACGAAATATTACCGTGCTGTGTAATATCATTGCCTGCCCCCCTGGGTCATGTAGAATGCATATTACTGCATTTGCCACAGGACGGCTACCACCTACCTCGCTGCAAGCCCGAAGAATGAATCCCAGAAGATGGGACAATGACTGGGAGAGGGCTACTCTTTAAAGCTCATCTGTTAATAAGACATGGAAGTGTCGAATTCAGCCCCGGGAGAGCAATAATAGTCAAGTGAGATTCATGGCGTTGCAGCTGGTTGGCACCACAGGGGAGCACACTGGAGGTGCCTGCACCAGTGTTCGAAATGGGAGGTGGCTGTCTGCAGTGAACCAGTTCCTCTGTGGCTGTTGGTGGTGTCTTTGGAGCAGTGACAGCAGATTCAGGTAGGCCAAACAACACCAGTGATTTGCAATCTACTCAGTATGCCTGAGCAAATTGGAGTGCTCTGGGACACCCCGTTATTAGGAGCAGGTGAAAGGAAAGCACTGTGCCACTGGGACTGGTTTGCCATTGGGAATAAACGGGACTGCAGCAAATGGCACTTGTATGGGGAGGGTAGGAGCAACACGAACAATTCTGTGGGAAGCAGAGTAAAGAAAAAGCTGAAAGTTGTGCTCTAGGAAGGGTTTGAAGGTTACTCCTCAAGCCGTAAAAACCTCTAATTATGGAAGCCACTAACAATTTGCTTTCCTTCTAGGGAAAGAGGAATTCGGGGCTGAAACTGTGATGCTAAGGGGTCCTGACTCGCAAAGCTTAATCCTCTAATCATGATGTCTGATCCAAATGAAAACTTTAGCCCAGCCTGAATGAAAGATCTATTTTTCTGATGGAGATCGATCCGTGTCATGATTTTTTAACCTGACAACAAAAATCTGTGAATAAATGTACTTAATTTTAAGGTCAATTTAGAGATTAAAAATAAAACAACAAAGTGAAAATTCATTTAAAATTGCAGAATCGAAATATTCTATTACAATAAAAGCAGCCTTAAAAAGGGATATATCAATATTTCCAGAATTTTCCTCTAAGATGATATCAACACAATTCGGCATAATTTTCCATCCTGATGGGACTGCCTATGTAGTCAGAGCTTTTGCATGAAACTTTGCTAGCTGTCTCTGCTTAGCAGCCATCACATCTTCTTTGAGCCCTTTGAAAATCCGGCCATTCATTTGGACACAAAAATGACAACTGTGTTGTTCTGAACTGCTGATGCCTGGTGGAGAAGGATGTCCCTGGTACCTGGGCCTGACAGGTGTGTTTATCATGCCTTCATGGGCTCCTGCGGGTTGGTTTGGGGGCCGTGCTGACAGTGAATCTGATATAGGAAAGGCTTTCTTTGTATGTGACTGCCCCACTCAAACTGTGCTCCCTTCTACTTTGTTTACAGCACATCTAGGTTTTGTGGTTCTTTTTAACGCGAACGACCTTTTAATGTGAACCACCTTTCATGCATTAGGCAGTGTTGACATGTGAGTCTTGTCACTTTATGAGGTGGAAAACAGTCACTGTCACCAACAAGCGAATAATAATAGAGATGAAAAACTAGTCATGAAGAGCTGGGCCTATACATTACTGTGCTAATTATAAGCATTGGCACATTCATACATCAGAATTAATTTCTGATAGAAAGTAGGCAACGTTCTGTTTCATTTATCACTGAGGTGAGGGATGTGCAAGGTGGGGAAATCATTACCCACTGCTTTTTTAAACTATGTAAGTAAATAAGCAGATAAGTAGGAATCCTCTGTCACTACCCGGCCATCACCTTTCACTTATAGCTGTGTCCAGACCAATAAACCCCTGCAGAAGGGAAAAAGGGAAAAAAATATTCCAAGTAATCCTTTATCTGAACTACTTTGGTTTCAAAGCACAGTCTGTGTGCTTTGAAAGTCTGTGCATCTGAAATTCCTTACTCCAAACAGGTTGTCAGGCTGTAGGTGGGGAGATTAAGTTCTCCTCTTTCCATTCTCTGGCCAGGTTAAAAATAATTATTTATGAATCAGAATAAATTTTGACAAATGTTTTCAAGCAAGAGGTGGAGGGGGGGGGAAAGAGCAAATAATACATAAAAATGATAAAACGGTTTTTACACTGGCAAAATGAATACTTTGCCTTGGCATGCTGAAATGATGTTTTACTTTGATATTGACCTAAATTTAACTTTTCAAAAGGTTTAAATGGATACAGAAACCTCCAACCTGAACTGTTTCATTTCAGGTTAAACTCAACATATTCTTTGATCTACCAGATTGTTGTCGATGCTTATCTCATTCCAGCTAGAAATTAAGCAGCAAAACTGAAATTTTGGGTGTTCTGAAGATGATAATTAGTGAGAGCTTCCTCTGGGCTGACCGAAGAACCAACCACTCAAATGTTCTCAGCAATCTGGTGGGTGAGGCTGCAATTCATTGCACCTCACTTCAGCCTTTTAAAAGTCAGGCAGCTACTTTAAATGACTTAAGCTACATCACTGGTGGATAGAAAGAAAGCATTTCCAGAGAATGGGTGGTCCAAATTCAGAGTGGGTAGAAGGAGGAGATGCTTGTGCAAGTGCTCATTTCTCCCCATGGGCTCCCAGGAGGGTTGTGGTGACCAGCCAGGCACAGATCTTAGCTGGCCATATCATGGTGTGAGCAACTTTCCTCTCTTCCTGGCTGATACCTTAAGTAACAATTTAATCATTAATTTCTTTCCCAGGTTTCTTCTTAGGACAGGAACAGAAGATGGCTAAAGGCTAGGATTTGCCTTCCCCAGGCCCATTGTGTCCAGGTGGAATTACCAGGCTTACATGTGCTAAGGGGTGAAGGGCAGAGTGCAGCTCCCGGTTATCTCAACTCAATCTCTTGGATCAGAAGAATGCTACAATAATAAAAATCATAAAAATGTTCTTAGCCCTGAATTTGACATTATTAGTGACTTTCCAGTGAGTAATAAAAGTGAAAGAAAAGAAGAGAGAAAGGGCGTTAATGTGAACTGGTGTAGGTTTCCCTTTAGGTACATGTAATCAAACTGACAAACCCCTTAAAGGTAATTACTAGAACTAGCTGGAAACGTTTAGTTGGAAATGAATTCTGACTAAAACTCAAGGTTCGTACTCTATTTTTTGTTTAAAAATAAAACAAAAACACTTTACTTTCAACAAGTATTTTCCAGTGTCTGTGCACCTGCAGATCTCTGGAGCAGACCATAAGGCAAAAGAAGAGGCGTGACTTGGAACAAGTGTGGTTTCTGACTAACAGTTTTGGAAAACCTGCCTGATCCCTGGCACAGACAAAGCTGAAGTGATGAAGATACACTCAGAGGGGAGAGAGAACTGGCTGCAGTGGGTGACCCTGAGAAGCCCAAAATGAAAGCAGTTCCTTGGATATGTGTGGCAATGATTCACACCTCAGCCCCAGCAGAAGGGCACCTCGCCAAAGGAAAATGATACATTTGCTGTCAGATAAATGCTCTTTCATCTCTGCATGTGATTTAAATTAATCACTTGCTCACATATCCTGAGGCAAACCTGTTCCCAACATAGGAATTAAGTCTTAGGCCAGGGACTACCTGCAATAACTTATACCCTTCGCTCAGGCAGGGATTCAGGACATACAAGAAAGCAGCAGAGAAAAAAAGAAGAGGGAGTTAGAGGTGAGAACAGACACTTTTCCAAAGACAATACCCCTTGATTATCTCTGAAGAAAAAAAAGTGAAACCGCTGGTAGAGGTCACCAGGCTATATTAACCACTTCTGTCTGACAGCAAAACTCAAGGTATCAGCATGATTTTCAGATATACCACAGGGCCTGCAGGGCAAATTTCTACCTCATCTGTTATTGATGAAAACAATTCCATTGCCCATCACTGCCAATTAATATGTGCAGAGATATGGTGTATCTGATGATACATTTATAACAACTGCAAAAATATGACAGCTTGGATTCAGAAGGGAAACATTTAATTGTTGCTTGATGTAATTCTTGCAGTCCACAAACTTGCAGACATTGTGTAGACACTGTGGGAAGGCTGGTTGAAAACAAATGCCTTTTTTTGTTGTTGTTCCTGGGATCAGAAACATGCTGGTAGACATCAAGATTGATTAAAACCATTAAGTTGTATGTAACCTTGCAGTTGGGCTTACTCAGAGCAGAAAGCTGGACCAGAGACCTCCAGTGGTTCCTTTTAACCTGTCATTCAGTGACTCCAAACAAAAATGGGTTGCAGGATTTTACTTAAACATGGTTGGAACCAAAATTGATCCCTCCGTGGGCCCAAGGCCTTCATCGTTAAAACAGCCGATCACCTCATATTCAGCAGCTTTCCTCCTTTATCCTGTATTTTTTTATTTGTTCTTTAATACTGATGCTTAAGTGAGATCAGAGGGGGGTAAGAAACTCTCAGCTTCCCAAAATTACAGTATTTCCACTGCTGGCAGGTCCAGGCTGGCCTGTGGTAGAGCATGGACTAGAGATAATATTTCATCAGGAAGTTATTGAGACATAAAACTGCATTCTGATGCCTAGCTGAGTCTGAGACAAGCTAGAACCTCATTCAGCACTTCTTGGATTTAATATTTCTTAGAACTGCACAGAAAAAGATCATGTGTATTTGCGAGGATTTTTTGGTATTTACTTAAAACAAACAAATAAATAAAAAACTATTGTGTGAAGATGAAAAAATGAGGGTTTAATGCTTTCCTGATGCGGAACCATCATTATGCTGGTAACCATCTAGCTAGAAAACGTCAGCTGACAGGCCCAGGCATTAGT
Source organism: Cygnus olor (assembly GCF_009769625.2). Classification (NCBI taxonomy): domain Eukaryota; kingdom Metazoa; phylum Chordata; class Aves; order Anseriformes; family Anatidae; genus Cygnus; species Cygnus olor. The sequence continues at coordinate 5,475,970 of NC_049191.1, forward strand.
GCAACCAGCAGATGGACTTGCAGGCAGTCCATCTGCTCATGGTCCACGCGTCCAGGAGGCCCAAGCAGTCCCTCGCTGGGGAGCTGTGAGGTGGCCGTAGAAGGCACCGGGCCAGGGAAGAAGCACTCCCCTTTTGCAACAAATTGGCAGGCTCCTGTAGACATTTACTAAGGTGGTATTTTGGACTAGCTCCAGTACCAGAGCCCAGATTCAGTTTTAATCATGCAGCATCAGTAAGAAAGCTGTTATTCAGCACTTTGTCCAAATCTCTCCCTGGATCATATTGTGTGGCGATGGAAGGAGGAGTTTGGTCCTCTGCCCGTGGTAGTAATTGTGGTGTATTGACACGGCTGACCACACCGCAAGTGAATCTGAAAAAAACTTCCTTTGTTCTGCTCTTTCATCGAGGCCCTTGATATTGTAAATATCTAGGTGAGAGCTATCTCATCAATTTGATACACTGCATGTCTGATCCATCTACCCTATACAAAGTCTCTGATCCTTGACCCTGATTTCCTTTCATCACTGCTTGTGCTTACAAGATTGCAGCTATCTTTTCAACACCGGTTTGTTACACCCTCCATAAAAGCTCTGCCTGCTAACATCTTCAAGCGCTAAAAGGAGACTGGGAGAAACACGGATGACTTGCAAATGCTCTCTGTATTCTGCAACAGCGAGATACTCCTTCCCCCAAGTCCACTGCCCAAGCCACAAGAGGAGTGCGGTTCTGGAAACATCACATCAGAGCCGGAGGCTCTCATGGTAGGAGAAGTCTGAACTTCCAGAACAAAAAAAAGCTCTCATCATTACACGCTTGAACAGTTGTGGGAACAAGAAAAAAACCTCTGCATGAATATTCTGGCAAGTACCAGAAGGGCAAAATTGATGCTGCCTTCACCCACTCTGGCTTCTCATCACCCATGTAATTAACACTCACCACCCCATGATAGATGGGAAATTCACTGCAAATGTTGAATACTAAGCAGGGAGGGCGGGTTGGTGCCCCCTCTCACCTCCAAACTGACCTACTTAAAGGTATTCTCTGATGACCTGTGTAAATAGGAGCTTCTTGAGTCAGAGTCAGGATAATGAGGTGTGTATCAACAAGCTTTATCGATCTGTACTGCCTGGGTAACCACAAAGCCTTGGTAAAAGCTTCAAATCCCCTCTCCCAGCATGCAGTGGAATCAAGATAAAACTCAAAAGGGATTGTCTGCAGACAGTATCTTCTTTGTTTGTTTAAAGCCCTGATCAGGAATCTGCAGAAGTATCTCAAATGAAAGGAAACAGAGATGTTCAAACCCTCCCATGAGCTGTGCATTAGGAAAGGAGTAAGAGGTGTGGTACAGGCTGTCAACTTTTGTGCAAAGTCCTTGTCTTTAGTGCAGGGGTGGAAATTTCAGGGAGATGGTTTACCCAGTGGAATAGGCTCAGCAAACGTGCAGTGGCCCAGATGGCTGCAGAGAGCTGCTGTGCAGGTTTGGGATCCCAGCCGTAGAACAGAGGGTACCCTTCAGTACAGCAACATGGGCAAAAAACTTTGGCCAGCTTTCACTTTCCAGTGTTTTCTAACTTTTCTTTTTCCCCCTGCAAACATGTCAGACCATTTCAGAGGTCTAAACAGATTTTAAAGTTCAAAAACACAGAGGTGAGTTGATGTCAAGACTCTTTAAAAGTGGTCTGTACGAAAGAACAATAAAAAAACTGTATTTGGAGACTATAGTAAGAGAAATGCGAAAGCAGCCATGGCACATTAGCAGTGTGAATGATCAGTCACTAAAGCAAATAGTGGAAGATTCTGTATCTTTGGCAGTTTCAAATTAAAATGTGGCAATTATCTGGATGATGCCAGTCTAGCATCTGTCAAGTATCCATTCTTTGGCCCAAAGTAGAGCTATACAAGAGATCAGACTGGTATGAAAGCCTAAGTTGCCATCACTACTTGGTTTCAGTCTGTCAGGGAACTTACAAGACCCATTAGCAAGAATTTCTGAGCCATTTTGAAGACACAAGAACATATGAACCGGGAATCAACTCACAGTTCTCCAGGTTCAGTTCCTCCATATGGGTTGTTTATGTGGGGCCCAGACCTTTTCTACAGGCTGTGTCCTAGTGCCATCACAACTGAAAATGACAAAGCATCAAGACTAAATGAAGCTGCTATTGCTCCTCCAAGACATATTTTTTACTCTTGCACTTGAATTTTTTGTGTAGCCACAGCAAACCATATAAAATGGCTGACAGATGTGATCTTATCAGGGTTCCAGCATCCTTCGTGGAATATGTCCCTTCGTACAAATTACAAAATGCTCCATCTGTGCTAACTGGATTGAAATGTCAGGCCCACGGTTGGGGTAAGCCTAGCAGAATTTGTGTTTAACAATTTCGCAAGTATATTAGATTAGCAGTTATCCTGTCCTGGTTTTAAATTATAATTTCACCTTTTTTTCTTGCTGCTGCAGGATGCAATATTCATGTACTGTTAAATCAAATACTCCATTAACAGCACCAGAGATAAATATTGAATTAATGGAATAATGCAGGTTAATAGCAGATTTATAGGATAATGCTGGAGAATACTGTGTATGAATTATGCCAGCAGCTGAATCACTGACCCTCACTGTGCTCTGACTGCAGGTGCAATAAAAATAGAAAAGAAAAAAAAAAAAGAAAAAAAAAGCTAAGCCATCTGAGATTTAAATATTTACTAGGAGTATCTAATAGGTCATGGATGTGGACAGATGCTTAGATGAAGCTAGGACAAGCAAATAAGCACTGAATTTTTCAGGTTCTCTTTTCCTGCTGAGAAGAAACAGAATCCACTGGTTGCTGCTGCTGAATAAATGCTCATTTTCCTTCCCAGAAATCTCTGTCTCCTTCAGACCCATCCAGGGCAGAGGCACTCAGTCTGTAGTTCCTCACAAAGGCATCTTGTTAAGGCTGCCTGAACCTCTGCAGAGCAGCAGCCAAATGAAAATGTGACATTTTCATTAAAAAAAAAAAAAAAATCCAGAAATGGCCCAAAGCAAATACCTGCTAAAGCCCAGCGCCGCCCTGCAATGCCAGCCTGAGCAGAGCTCTCATTGACTCCATGTGGCTGGTCCCGACCCATGCTAACGAGGGTCTGCAGGCCCTGCACATGGCTGACATGCCTGACTGATTTAATTTCCTGCTCAGACCTGCCAAGCCTCTCCGTTCCATCCGTTTTCTGGGGCTGAGCAGCTGGAAAGCCCCAGCCGGGCTCCAAGGTGCTGACTCAGTAACTCAGCAGCATCAGGAACGGTGCAAGGGACCTGTGACAAATCCAGAGGGATGGCAGAGTTCATGACCAAGTGACTGGGAATCGCAAGAAGCCAACCAGGATGGGATTTTAAACCGTCCCCATAGCTCTACTCATCATATTCTTTTTTTAAAAGTCTGTCTAGTCAGTTACTATATTTTTATGCTTGACTTCATGAATATTTCAAGCAGGAAACTCATCCTGAATTTGTTTTGTTTTTGTCTTTTCTTCCAGGAAATGTATGTGTGCAAACTCCCCCTAATTTATGTAAATATGGAGGCGGAAGAGTTTCACTTCATTGTTACAAATTAAAAGTTCCCTGACATTTCCAATTAGCTGGAGAGAAAAGCAACGCAACTATAAATACATCACAAAGCCAGCAAGTCTGCTCTAGCATAAACAGCACGCTCCCGTCATGACACCGCGCAGTGAGGCTCCGAGGCGTGCTTGTTACAACCGAGATTAATGGCATGCTGGCAAGGTGGTCCATTGCCCTGGGAAGCAAATAGAGAACTTGTGGGGGAGGATAGCTGAAAATTTGGGCAAAGGAGGGAATGAAACTACCAATAGTGCTAAACCCAGCTCAGTGTTCCCTCTCTTGGCTGATCTGAGGCTTACACTGGCGAGAGGAGCATGTTCAAAACATCAGCCTGGTGATGTTTGACAGGGTCCTGGCTTCTGCAAGACAAAGTCAGTGAAAATGCCCTTTCCTGTGACCTGCAAGGCTGCTGCTGTCAGGGTCAAGCTCACTGTAAACAGCTCTGCCTAAAACATGGATGAGTCAGACAGGCAACTGCACTGAAGTGAAAAAATGAAGGTGGGTGGTAAGTCTCCAGCAATGAGGGCAGGACATGGACCACTGCCTTCCCACAGCAGCCCACCAGCCCTGATTCATCCCTTCCTTGAAATTCCATGTCTTTTGGACTAGTGGGACCTTGTGGGGCACCAGAAAGAGATATAAAGATGAAAACATCTTTGCTGTATGTCTGCCCATATTACAGAACCCTGTCCTTGGCATGGAGGGAAAGCACTGTGCGGAGGGGTGAGCCCAAAGGGTAGTGTAGTCTGTGCCAACCAAACTCTCATGACACCCCACACCCTGGAATAAAAAGGGTGCAGGAGACATACTGGCACTGTGGGGCAGTACCTGTTGCAGTTGTCCCTCTGCCCCATGTCCTGAATGCCTTCTACACAGGATCTGCATGTCACCAGCCTCTGGGAGGCACAGCTATGGCTGAGGGGATGAGTAAAGTGGGGCAACAAGCACCGGCCTTCAGGTGCATGGCCCTGATTGTAAAGCTAATTCTGTATGATGGTTTTGACTGCCTCAGACTTTCTGAGGTGGTAATGTGAAACATCTCATGCCTGGCTGCCTGACTTGGAGGTCTCTCTGGCTTCCCCTGGGCATTAGGATGCTAGGAGGATGCATTGCAACGCTTAGCATCTCCCACCAGTGCTCCTTCGAATGTGAAACCGCCATGCTAATGTTCAGAGTTAATGTTCACAGTAATGTTCACTCTGCCTCCCAGGTCGTTACATAGTGAAGGGCACCCAGGCTTTTGGTGGTGGATGTCTAAAATTCCAGGGACATCATTTCCCATTTTACAAATCCATCAGGCTGCAGACACAGTCAGGTACAATGTGTTCAGACATCCAATGCAAGAAAAAACTAATAATAATACTGGTGCCGGTGCTTTTTATTGGCTTCACACACCATAGCTTGTACATCTCCTCCCCAGGGCCAGATAAAAGTTTTGTGTTGTTGTTTAAGAAAAAGACCATTTTTGGCACCACAGCTGACAGAAATATTGAGAGCTTCGTTTCTTCCCCTTCCCCCCCCTTTTCTTCCTCTTGTAATCTTTGATAAAGAAAAAAGTGTTCTCCAAAAAAGGTATGCTAATTAACAATTAATTCTTTTATCTTATAGTGCCGAGACTGTAAGACCTGAAGAAGATGTAGAATAAAATTAGTGGTAATTAGCTTTTTAGAGCATTAAATAAACAGTGACATGAACGATGGAGAATTAATGCTATGCACTTATTTTTAACAATATTTATACAGGCAGTTTTTGAACAAGGCCCTGTGGCATTAGCTTTTACTAATACAGGCAAAACAGCAATGAGAAATAATTACATTTAGTCTGCATTAAGAAAGCACTATGCAAATCAAAGGAATAATGAAGAGAAGCCTGTTAATATGGTTTTTGGAGACTCTATCCTTGAATATAATATTTGGGCTTTGTGTTCTTCTGGGGAATTCAGAAATTACCACCCTTTATCATTTCAAGCCACAGGCACATGGCTGTAAATATCAGTGGCACGAATCAGAGCCGCAGGACAAGGTGAAGGCTTCTAAAGCACCTGGTGGTTGGGGCTGTGCTGTTTGCTTCTGAGGGCACCCCCAGCACCTAAAGCAGTGAGCAGAAAAGGGGGCTCCAAGGTGTCTGCCACCACTGCCTCCACGCCGTGACCGCAGCCTTGCTGAGGTGGGCACTGCTCAGGCTCTGCCTCTCCAGCCCGCATCCAAACAACTCCTCGAGGTTCCCTGATTTCCAGCAGGGTTAATGCTGTCCCCCGTAAGCGAAGTGTGCAGAAAGGCTTGGGATTGTGTATTTCAGCACTGACAAAACCATTTTCCTGACTGAATGTATTTGTGCTTCGCTATTGCTGTTTTGGTCTTTCGGGGCACCTCTGGGAGCTTGTCTGCACCACGTTAACACGCTCGGCATGTGCTAACTGCCACCCAGACCACTTCATCAGCGAGCCCTCCGTGGGCACACGCTTCACTTTCCAGACTCGTTCACACAGATGAAATCTCCCGGATTCAGGCATTCATAACGCCGAAGCAGAAAGGGACAGAGAAAATGAAAATTTGGCTCCTAATCAGCTGAAAGACCCACGCATCATCCATCTTCCATTATCTCCACAGCGAATGCAAGAGAAGAAAATGGGAAGATATGTAAAAAACCTTGTTTGTGTTACAGAGCTTTACTGCTAACAGGGTGTGCTAATTAAGAAAGGATCCTCAGCAGATGAATCCTTGAAACGCTGTTTAATTAACACTCTCTCCAAAGCCAGGCAGAGGGAAGCGAGAGGAGCAGGGGAAGGGGAAGGGGCCTCCTCGGGCTCCCCCTGCCCACAGCCCACAGCAGGAGCCCGGGGCCGCACCTGCTGCCATGCCCTGCCTGGCCCCATATGCAGGCCTCAGGCCCAGCTTCAAAGGCGCCCATTTTAATTAAAAGAGAAGAGGCATCGGTGACAGTCTTCAATCAGGCATTTAATGAATGGCTGACAGGGCGCTTAATGCAATCAGCCCATCGTCGTTTCACTGAAGTGGCAGCAGGACGTTTATTAATATCGTAACCTCAGACTCTGAGGTCTGCTGTTTCTGTGGTGCTCAGTGCTGCCTTGGGTGTAAATGGTGGCCTGAGGCGGTGGCAGGGACTGGCGGCCAAGCGGCCTGGGGGTACCTGAGGGGAGCTGGGTACAGGTGGCTGGTGGAGGGGGTGATGTGGACACCCCCAAAGGACACCCTTGAGGGGCTGTGGCCTGTGGGTGGCCTGCACCGTCACACAGACACCGCTGACGGATCCGCACCATACCACTGAGGGGCCGCAGCCATGAGTGATCCACGCTGAGTGGAGGAAAACCAGCAAGAAGCAAAGAGCAGCAAAAACCCTCACTGTGAATAGCCCGTCACCCCACCGAAGTGACTGGGAGGGAAATGTGGTGAAAACTGGGAGAGCTGAGAGTTGGATGGGTGCGGAGAGAGGTGCTTGGCTCTAACTGAGCCCCAGGGAGTGGGAGGTAATGTGTTTCCTTATATGGTTTTTATTTGTATTCTCTCTCTCTCTCTCTTTTTTTTTTATTTTTCTCAATACCCTAATCAGGCATCAGGAGGTGGTGTTAATTGGCAAGAAATTAAATTAAGTGAAAATTCCCCATGTCAAGATTGCTTTGCCTGCAGCATGCTGCCACCGAGCATGTGCTGGGCTTCGCTGCTGCCTGGCAGCCGTCCTCAGCCCCCACGGACCCCGGTCCTCCCCTGGCTGTCAGCTCACACAAGGCAGGGTGGGAGCTGGCTGTCACCGCTCCATTAACCTGTTTGCTCCTCGTCACGTATCGGGAAACATTTCCTGGGCTCCTGGGTTTGCCCATATAGATCGGACTATAAGGTAATGATTAAGGTTGTAGTGTCTGACAATAGTTTCTGTAGGTAATTGCACTTTCTAAAGCTGATCGCTTCTGTGTGCATTTAACTCTTTGGTGGAGCCATTGCTCTGTGTGGTGTTGGTTGAGAAAAGCACCGTGTCCAGCTACCAGCACTCTCCACTCTATCTATCTCCTTCAGTAACCCATCCAAAGACAAGAGCAGGAACCAGAAGTCTGCATTATATCACTTGCAAACAATGGAACAAAGAGTTTGAAATAAACAGAACTTGCTTGGGATGGAAACATGGTAAAATAAGTCAGGGTGACTGCATATATACTTTAGCAGTCCTCATCAAGACAGTTCTCCACTCTTCTTTCCTTGGAGGTGGAATATTATTCCCTGATGGACAGATGGACAGCCTGGAAGATGATGATATTCCCCTTGCAGAATGATTGCAAGGTAAACAATGACAGTTCAAACCCTTGTGTTGCTCTGCCAGTCTCCTGATAACACTAATAGGACTGCCAAGAGGGCACAAGAGTGTCATGAGCCATTCAGAGCCATCCTTCCTGTGGAGACAGCCCCAGAGTCCTGTTTAGGCTTCAGTGTTTGTGATGACTACGGTGTAGCTGCTTGTTCTTTATCTTCAGACCCACCTGTCTCATTCCCATCTGGATCATCTGATGGTAATTACAGTACTGGGACCTGTTAGGCTCTTGGGGGGAGAAGAAAAAGATCCATTCCTTCCAACAAGTGAGACATCATGAAACACTCAAATCGTGTTCATTTATGGGATCATTCAGGGAAACACAGAGCCGTAGGAGTGGCTCAAAGGTATCACGAACAGAAATCCAATGGCAAAAACAGGCAGGCAGAGATGCATTTGCAGTGTGCTCTTCTCAGAAGCAATGCTGAATCATTGGGTGCCACTTAGGTCCTTGAGTTGAATCAGCTCCATGTTTCTATAACAGAACTTGAGGAGGAGAAATTAGAACTGTGTGTCCAGTCCTGGTCTTGAACAGCTACATTCAGCAATATTGGATACATGGTGCTTTGGAGTGGAGACTGAAAAGCACTGTGCTCCTACCTGCAAGTGAGTCAGACTGAAATGCTGGTCCAGAGAGAAGAGTATATCCTGAACCTGCCTTCCCTGACCCCTTTCTGCAAAATGTTTTAATTTCTTTTACTGCTTTTTTCTAATATACTCTTTCTTTCTTCCTGCATATTGAAGTTTACTTCCTATCTCCCACCTGCAGCTGAACTCCTGCATTTCAGTGAAGACTGCATATAAAACAAAATTAGGAAAGGAGTGATCAGCTAATAAGCGGTTGCTATTCATTATGGGAAATTACAGCTTTCATGTCTTCATAAAGTAAACGCCTGTCAGCTCCAAACCAGCAGACCTGTTGCATCTAAATACTTTGCTTAAGTGGGTGGATAGGCTTAAACACACTCTAAATCATTCTTCTTTTTAGCAGAAATTGCTGCCGCTGTCCTGGATGTCTGGGGTCAGATACAAGAGGCACATGGAAGGCAGATGTTCTCTCTTCTCCTCTCTTTGCTTCCCCTGTGATCCCCAGTGCCTGGTCATTGAACTGGTGTGACAGCACCAAGAACTGGTGTTCTCTATACCACCATAGCATATTCACCAGTGAAGAAGAAACATCTTAAGGTCTGTACTCATCCAGGTGAGTAAAGTTTTCATTGCACGGATGGAAGATGGCCACCAAATTAAAGACAGTGGGGAGGTGTTGGGAGATGTAGTGCCCTTTCTGGGTGTGTGCAGTACCAGTAACAGCTCTGGCAGGGGCATTCCTGTCACCAGGCCTTGGTTTGTCCACTTTTTCAGGCAGGAAACTGAGGTAAGAGACACATGAAGCAGCCTGAGAATGGTGGATTAGAGAAAAATGAGGGATGAAACCTAGGTCCCGGAATCCCACTCTATGTCCAAGTACTAAAAGGGCTCTTCCATCCCTGCCTCTTTCATTTATTACCAGCATATTGTTCTCCTGCAAGAGATTCCTGTGTCAGAAGAATTATCCATCTAAAGACATTAACCTCCTTTGGGGCCTTCCATTCATAGTGGGGCCCACTATTCATAGTTCTTTGGAAGTTATACTCTGGCAGGCCAAGATGATGCCTTCCATGAATGCAGGCAGGGATATGTGCCCTGCTAGTGTTACTTAGGACAAATGTGTCATGTGTCTTGCACTATTGCATCTCAGAGGAGCGTGACATCTAATTTACATGGTCAAACTTGTCTTGCTTGCAATATTCTGCCCTCCATTGCAGTTTACAAATAACTGCTCTGTAAGAGAGGGATGAAAACTGTCACCTTGTTAGGGCAAGTTTTTTGCCCTTTTCTAAGGAAAGTTGGAGTATTTTCAACAGAAAAGTTTATGCACAGAGAGGCCTTAATGAGACACCCACCACAGAGGTTTTGGATGTCTCTTGTAAGAATTTCATAAAGCAGAACAATGTTATTGGCCCATTTTACAAACAGAAAGACACCCGTGGAGAGATGGAGATAATCACTGTTTTCAGTGTTTGGATGTCACATCTAGCACAAAGCTTTACTGCTTTTCCTCCCCCGCTCAGAGTTTTTTTGCCAGGCTGCATTTTGGGGAGAGAACCTGTTTTATACAAGGGATGAGAGGGGACCCACTGTGGAGGAGTGGGTACCAGTGTGGTGGCCAGGGAACAACAGGACATTGACAACAACACAAATCAGATAACTCCAAGGTTGATAAAACCTGAACCAGCAATAGAGCAAAATCCCACAAGCTACAAAGCACACAGCTCAAACCTGGGGAGGGCTGAGGCCACAATATCTCCCCAGGTATAGAACATCACCCCCGGTGCAGATCCGGCTGCAGGACACAGATGCGAGCCCAGCCTGTGGTAATTCAGCCAGCAAGGCTGGGCAGGCACACAGCATGTCTGGCTGGCCTCATAAGGCAGGGACACACACTCGCAGCTTCTGGCCGATGACTCTGTTCCGAAAAAAGGAGCAGAAATAAACAACATTGTCGAAAACAAAGCCCCAAGTGATGTTGGGAAACATCAATTGCCTCTTACACAATGTAAAGCAGCTCGGCATCCCCAGGTTGCTTGCCTGTATGTTTTGGCGTTTGCACAGTATTGGGAGAGAGCAGACAGTATGCTAGGAGGTGTAGCAGTTGCTATGGCTCCCTAATTACCTTCTGCGAGGTTACCATAGAGAAAAGCCCAGAGCTGACTTCAGAAACAATAGCACTTCTACTTTGTTTACATGGACGTTTCAGTTTTTAAATAAAACTTTACATGAGCCAGAAATTGAGCCTTCAGTCCGCTGCGGAGCAGGGAGGATTTTATCACAGCAGAAACTAAACAAATATTTAAACAGTTGTTTCTCTCGTTCAGATTTCGTTGAAACACTGAAAGCAAGATTGGGGGTGGAGGTGGTGGGGTGGGATGTTGTTTGGTGGCTGGCTACTGCGTTACTGGTTCTATGAAAAGAAAACAGCCTGGCCTCTGATGATGGGCGGTCAGGCCCCTGGAATTATTTCTAGCCAAAACAAAAGAGGTATTGTAGGTCTAAGAAATTTTTGCTTACAGAAAAGATGCATTTTCTCAAAAAGCTCAGGTGTAAACAAAGCCACATTTCCAAACACGAACCTGCTTGGCAGAGCCATGGCTTTGTCTGACACCATCCTCTGCTTTACAACTTCCTATGAGGGCATGGGGTGTGCGGATCAGAGGCAGTATAAAAGCTGCTTATAATCACGACACTGCAGAGTGGCTTTTTTGGTGAAAATAACCTATGTTTACTGCCCTAAAAACTCTTTGTATTGCGCAAGGGGCAAGAACAGTTGCAGCAACTGAAAGAGAGAGGCAGCTCCCATCAGCAGTCCCTTGGCAATGGGTGGGTTCGGTGTGCAGGTCATTGTGAAGAGATAGGGAGGGAACTGAAGATGCCACTTGGGACCAGATGTCTGTGGTATTTTACCAAAGGCATCCTGGGATCACAAAGCACCTCATCATCGTAGTCTGAGGCTGCCTCTCCGCATGTACTCTGCCATGCACTGACACACCTGGGTCCTGAGACTCGGCCCAAGAGCTGGCTGAGAGGCTGGCACCAGGATGAACTGGTCATGGAGCCTCCTCCACACCTCACCCACCTCAAGAGAAGGTGGCATGGGTGTCCTTCAGAAAAGATTTAGACTAGGCTGCACAAATGTGGGGCCTTCTCCATTACACACAGATACTCGCAGTGCAGGCCACCCTGGTGCAGGTCTGGTTATAGAGTCAGTGCTGCCTGGGATGTGCTTTACGTCCTCTTGAAGTAGATGTCTACACTGGAGAGAAGAATTGCTCCTCACAGTGCCTATTTCTCTTCACTGACTTTGAAAGCAGTCTGTAGGGTCTACTTCAGCTGTAGCAGCATACTTCACTGACTTGTAGCTAAGTGAGATGAATCCTATCCTGAACTTAAGTGCTCCCTTTAATTTCTCGAATGTCTAAAGCGACTGTGCATCTTAGTGATGAAGCAAACATGGACGATTCACCATTTAACCTCTTTAATTGACCTCAGCAACTCCACCGACTCTAAAAACTTCGAGGGATGCAGATTGGTATCAGGATTTTGAGAAAAGCCAGATCAGGGTCACCACAGAGTTAGTAATAGGCTAAAAATTGAGAAGTAATTCCTACAAGGTGTCACCTCCTGCAGCTTGGTACAAAAGGAAATTCAGAAAGCTCTCCTTGCTGCTGCAGTCATAGACATAACTTCTCACAACACTGTCAGAAAGACAGAGAACGCCATACCCCCTTTTTGGCATCAGTAATATAATAGTTTATTAATTCTCCAGCAGAAGAAGTTAATTGGCTGGGGATAAATTATGAATGTAGCAGGAGGCAGGGGAGGTCTGTATTCCTCTTGCTCACAATAAATGAAATAGAGTATTATTAATACATAGCAAGACTAAAGCAATTTCTCTCTGATTCATGGTCCTTCTTTCTCTAAAGACAAGTGAGAGGGACAGAATTGTCTGTTTCTGCTTTCATGTCTCAAGGGCTTCCATCAAATTTGCACTTGTTTTCTGTCCTAATGAAGAGGACAAATACTACTACTGCCTGAAACCAGCTACAGGTGGTCAGAAAAGAAAGAAGTCAACAACCATGGTGGGATTGTTTTTCTGAAAACTTTTTATCTTAGTCGATCCACTTTTCATCAAAGGGTAAATAATCATGGAGCCATAGGATCATTTAAGTTGGAAAAAACCCATAAGATCCTCAAGTACAACCATCACCTAATGCTACCAAGTCCACCACCAAAATATGTCCCTAAGCTCCATGCCCATACCTCCAGGGATGGCGACTCCACCACTTCCCAGGCCATCCCATCCCAATGCCTACCCACCCTTTCCATGAGGATTTTTTTTCCTGATATCTAATCTAAACCTCCCCTTGCACAACTTGAGGCTGTTTCCTTGTGTCCTAATAAAGTAAGCTTTTTGTGTGTGTTGGCTTTTTAGATACTCTAACAAACAAACAAACAAACAAACAAATAAAAGGAAAAAAGCCTCCGAAACAAATCAAGCTGACTTAACTACCGGTAGTGAAAAACTAGAAAGAGTACTGGTGCAGTTTTACACTGTGTGCTGGCACTGAAATGCTAAATAACCTGTGGACAAGCAGCACTTCTAAGATGTGCTACTAAGAGAGGTCATTAGCCCTTTTAAGAAATAAAAGCAGCAATTCAGTTTGCAAACAAGCTAGAAAAGAGGGAAAGCAGAAGACCAAGGAGGTCAGTGGGGAAGCTAACAAAAAGTGCCAAGTCCCTTCTGCTGAAAGGAATGTGGAGAAGGACTGCGAATTAAATCTTCCCTCTAATGGGTCCCTCTGGAGAATAATGGGTTGAAGATGACAAAAGAAAAGTTGTTTTTTCAAATATCGGAAAAATGACAGGCCCTTCAGGCTTCCCAGAGTAATCCAGGACTTCTAGAGCAGTGGAGGAAGCGCAGGACCACCTGCATTATCTTGCAAGCACAGGTTTGCAGGAAGCAGATGTGAGGATATCAGGGTCTGCTGGAGATTCAGCTAGGTCAGTGATCTCCTTTCACCTGAGTCTGATACGAATGCATTCATTTTGCTCATGATTTGAGAGGTATTATGGCCACGTTGCCATGAACTAGGCAGCCTTGGCTTAGAGAGAGTGTGACCATGTTTCCCTCTAGTAGCTGCGTCTAGCAATGAAAATTACCTCCACCTTGCTGTCTTCAAATAAGTGAATTTTCCATTTCCCCATAAGTAGAGAACTCTGGCTTTCGCCCTGAGGGTATTTGGTTTGATTCATACCATCTGCACACCTCCTGTCTAGCCCACTGCACCAATATATTGCTGCAGGGCATAGGAGTGGTCCTGGCCACTGAAGAAAAAATGTGCATTTTGTAAGAGTAACAAGGATATAGCTCCATCTGTCCTGAGCTTTCTCTTATCTTTTACATAAGTAAACATGAGAACAAGGGAAATGTGAGTCATTCCACTGTGATTCAGAAAAATTTTACACCCTGCGTGCATGAATGGAAATGGTCTGAAAGAACATCAGAGAAGAAAATGTTTAGCAACCTGCCCACTAGCTGTATGAATGCATATGTCAGGTTCTATCCCTGTGTACTTTTTGAAATACTTCACCCCGATTTCCTTTTCATGGCTCTGCACTGTCTGCTTTCGCAAAAGCTAGTCATTTTTTTTTCACCTCAATGATACCAATTGTTCTAATAGAAGCTATTACCTCTCCTTGCAAACTTTGTCTCCATGGAATCCTTTGACCATCATGGTCAAAGCACCACTACCATTTTCCACTCCCGCGCATCCATCTCATTAACACTCTTCCATCATTCCGGTGCTTCACCACGTTGTCCTCCAGGACACTTCCAGCAACCCTTATCCACAGCCCCATCTGCTCCTACTTTTGGCAGGCTCATACCTCATATCATTCCCTGTCACATTTCTCTCTTCAATAGCCCATGAAAATAGTCAGATGGATGACCTTTTTTGTAATTCTGTATACAAAAGTCCATTCCCACACCTGCAAGTCTTTAACTTTCTCTCCATAGCCCCACTGCCTCCCCCCCGGATTCCCCAGGCCCCTTGGTGGCACATTCCCAGAAGTAAGGGAGCAGGCTGCAGCCTCTAAACCAGGAAGGTCTCAGTGCAGCAGCGCTCCTTTGGTTTTGCAATTTTCTTTAATCTCACAGCAGCAAAGAATGTGCTTTTAGACATGAGATCCAAGGACCAACTACTGACACAGGCAGAGAAGTTGCTACAATCAAATTCAAAGACTTCTCCCCATGCTCACCACACGAGTTTGTTTTATTTTCTTTTAAAACCAGGAATCAGAGCACTCTATGTTTCTCTACAGAACTGTAGATTGAAAAGGAGCAGCTTGTACCATATAACCACTGACCTTCCTGAAGAACTTTAATGCCTGAAACATCCTAAAATTTGTTTTGAATCAATTCACTATCACCTCAGCACAAGGCAATCTCTACATCTGAAGAAGGCTTCAAGGATCAACATGCTTGTCTAAGCCAGCCTGGCAGTGCTGCAGGTAGCAGTTTGCTTACAGCACTGTAGATACCACTTCTCCTTAATGGGATTGATTAAAAGCTTCAAATGTATTATCCTTTACATGAGGGTCACTTTTATCTAGGGGTATGCATTTTTTTTTCCCTCACAGGTGCAGGTTCATCACTTCTGCTGATGCTAATAGAAGCCACGTGTTCTTGTTGGCAACAGGGCCACAGAAAGTTACACAAATCCTTTTACCCTCAAGTCAAGTTGGCAATGGCTCCTCTCAGAATAATAATGTACACGGATCAGAAAGGGCTCCAGCCTACAGAGGGTCCTGCAGTAATTTGGAGAGAATGCTGTGCTGAAGGAGCCTGCAGTGATTTGGGGTAAGTCACTTACAATTTGCATTGAACTTTTTTGCATTGCAGAGGACAAAACCTCTTTTTCCTAATCCTGTTTTCCTGTTAGCCATTTGTACAAGTCATCTCTTGCAAGTGATTTGAATCATACCTAATGCAGATCTGGGTCTTCCCACACCCCACGCTCTTTGGAATTTTACAACAAGGAGTAGTGCTCAGATACAGCTTCTCAGGCCTGACAGCACCATTGCACAGTGTCCTGAATGGGAGCCCATCAATTATTCAGGTTAACTTTAGAGTATACATAGCCAGCAAGTGGCTGCAAAATGCTATGATGTATGTGAACCCTACATTTGTTTTGCAGGAGTCAGTGAGCCCCCAAAGAGGTGCATTGGAGAAAGAGCAAAAAGGTGCAATGGAAGGGCAGTGTGCAGGGTTTTCACATCCCTGGACCATGGGTGTTCCGCTTCTGGTATCAGCCACAGGTATTCTGGTTCTGTTACCATTCTGCAGTGCAAATATTTCCATTCTGATACTTGGTTCATCTCCCAGATGCCTGGTTTCAGAGGGTGTAAATGATAGCCCTGGTAGGCCAGGGAGAAGCTGATGTTTTGCAGCTGAACCCACTGGCTTTTCAAAGAAATCTCAGAAAAAGAAAAAAGAAAAAGAAAGTAGGAAACATGAAGCATGCCAGCCTGGGAGCAAGCAGCAGCTGGTGCTGGCCACCACTGACACCAGTGAAATGAGCTGACAGCCCGAGGTCACCAGGGGTGTTGCAGGTGGCCACTGCCCTGTGTCTCAAATGTCACTTATCCCAGTCACTGGAGAGACAGCACCATCTGCAGACTTGGGTGATTACAGGAACAGTGAGGCATGGCAGTGAAATGGCTGTGCTGGGAGCCTGAGCTGCAACCTGGAGGAAACTCACCTCTGCTTTGGTGCTGACAAGATTTTGGTTTGTGTTTGTCAGCAGAGACATTGTGCTGAAACAGCACAGGTGCCTGGACTCTCACTCCTGCCCTTATGTTGTACTCAAGCCTCAGTGGGCCAGCAGTATGTGAAAGCCTGGGCCAAAGATGCTGCTGCTGGACATTCAGCCCAATACCCTCTCCATTCTATTGGTTACAACAAGAATTGGAAAACTTGCAACTGGTTGTTACTGGTTCCAGATGGGCAACCCTGTCCTGTGAGCAATTAATGGCAGTATTATTTGTCTGAGCTCCCAGGAATGACTGGTTCCTGATGTCAGCCACCACTGACTAAGAGGAGGATCACTGGAAACCCAGCCGAGACCCAGCTCCTGTAATTTTCCCCTATAAACACATCCCCATTTTATTCCTATTTTATCCATTCTTCTTTCAGTAAACTGACCCTGTTTTCCTCCTCTGCCAGAGAACATTAGGAGATCTTTGATTTCTGACCTTGTCCATGTCTGGATGAGTTGCTCTTCCCTTATATTTCCTGACAGCTCCCTTTTTGCCTGTCTGCATTTGCCCTAGGCTGCGTTCTCCCCATTTCAGCACTTTGGTGCTCAGGGGTGATGGGTTAGGAATTAAACAGATCAGTATGAATGTTCTCTTCCCTTGTCCTTACACTATCTGCCCTGGTTGGTATCGCTCTCATGAGCCTGGCATCCTCCATTCGCAGTCAAGCCTGAGCTCCTATGATGGATCACCCCTCCAGGCAGCTAAACAGAGTCCTCCATTAGCTGCCTGAACCCTGGCAGTGGTATCAGTGTCAAATTGAGTATGTGGTACCTGAGGCTACTCTACCAACAGACTTCACAAGCAGCTAGGCTGGCATGTCCTCACACTTCGATGACGCTCTCCAGAATGGATGGTGGCAGGCAGTGCAGATGAGAGGGGGGAATTTGATTAATAAAAGAAGCATTTCTTACTCCCCCGCTCTTCTCTCATTACTGGCATTTGAAAGCCAGGATTCACATTTCTTGTAAGCTCTGGTGTTGTGTACAGATGTGGAGCTGTGTCTCCCGGGAGTGCTTCCACCAGCAGAATTCTGATGGGAGGAAATGGGCCTGCGACACCCAGCAGACAATAATCTATCAGAAAGTATCCTCTGCAGATGTGCTTCCCACTCTCCCTCTTCATCAGCACTTATTATCAATAGGATTCCTTCCCCTCCTGCCCCACGCTAAAAAGTGACTGATATTTTATCTTGTTTTTCCAGAAGGATGAAACAAATGAACAAAAAAGTATCTGTTTGGATGGGACTGACTTCCATGCAGAAAAGACGAAGCAAGCTTTTGGGTCATGCTAGTTCCGCTGAAGCCTAGATGCCAGCTTTGCTAGGCAGCATCTGTGGGTCATTGTTGTCCATGGGTTTTAAATGTGACATGCCCTGGGCAGGTTTTCACTGCCTCAGTAAAAGCACAGAGCCTTTTCTCCTTCTGAAGCTTTTCTGGGGTAGGCCTCAGTGCTCCCCTGAAGGTTATAGTGGCCTGGTGGACTTGCAAGGCAAGTCTGTGGCAGGTCTGTCATCTTTCTGCTGTGTGGCCCTTTTACCACAGTTGTGTTTTATCCATATATGGTTGTGTTTTATCCATAACACAGTTGTGTTTTATTTTGGGGTACAGCTTCGTGGGGTAAAGCTGGGAGCAGTGGCTGACACGCCAGAAGGCTGTGCTGCCATTCAGCGAGACCTGGACAGGCTGGAGATATGGGCAGGAAGAAACCAAATGAGGTTTAATAAGAGCAAGTGTAGAGTCCTGCACCTGGGAAGGAACAACTGGACGTATCAGTACAGGCTGGGGGACGACCTGCTGGAGAGGAGCTCTGAGGAGAAGGACCTGGGGGTCCTGGTAGATGACAGGTTGACCATGAGCCAGCAGCATGCCCTGGTGGCCAAGAGGGCCAATGGGATCCTGGCGTGCATTAAAAGGAGCGTGGCCAGCAGGTCAAGGGAGGTGATCCTCCGCCTCTACTCTGCCCTGGTCAGGCCTCACCTGGAGTACTGTGTCCAGTTCTGGGCTCCTCGGTGCAAAAAAGACAGGGATCTCCTTGGAAGAGTCCAGTGGAGGGCCACAAAGATGATACGGGGCCTGGAGCATCTTCCCTATGAGGAAAGGCCGAGAGACCTGGGTCTGTTCAGCCTGGAGAAAAGAAGACTGAGAGGGGATCTCATCAATGTGTATAAATACCTGAAGTGTGGGAGACAGAGGGATTTGGCCAACCTCTTTTCAGTGGTTTGTGGGGACAGGAGAAGGGGTAATGGCCACAAGATGGAGCACAGAAAGTTCCGCACCAACATGAGAAAGAACCTCTTCATGGTGAGGGTGACGGAGCACTGGAACAGGCTGCCCAGGGAGGTTGTGGAGTCTCCTTCTCTGGATAAATTCAAGTCACTTCTGGACGCCTACCTGGGCAGCCTGCTCTAAGGAACCTGCTTTGGCAGGGGGGTTGGACCCGATGATCTCTTGAGGTCCTTTCCAACCCCTGCAATTCTGTGATTCTGTGATCGTTCTTTGTTAGATGGCAGCACCCAGTTCATCAGCACCTGAACTCAGTTGGGTCCTGAGTGGCTGATCCACCATTGTAAGTGCTCAGCCTTGTCAGGCTCTACCTACTAAGGATGCTGTTGAGCCTTGGAACTGCTTATTGCTCTCAGTCCTCCCAGAGGTGAGAAGGGATGTCACAATGGTGTGGCTTGTGAAGTGCTTTGGGACCTACTGCAGAGATGTACAAAGGGAGAGCTGGTGCTACCATAGATGGTAGTGGCTGGAGCTGCAACGTGATGAACAGAAGCTGTGAAGGAATACAGAGAATCGAAGATAATGAGCATATCAGAAGTCCTGCAGCATGAGACCTTAGTTTAATAGGAATTCATGGTGCTATTCTTTGTAAACACCTATCCTTCAGAATCTGTACAAAACCTTTACCCTGAATGATTTGTGAGCCTGATTGCCAGAAAGTCTAAAATGCAGAGCTCCACTGACCACAGAGAAGCTTGGGCTGTCACAGAGCTCAGCAGGAAACAAAGATCTTTCCCACAGAAAATGTGGTGGCTAAGCCTTTGGTTAGACATGTTTCAAGTGAGAAGGATTGTTTTGTTGCTTTAGGTTTTTATTTAAATGGGAGAAACATGAAACTTTGGGAGGGTGAGGGAATAACCAAAACGAGAACAGTTGGCTGTGCTTCAATACATTCACTTGAAATGATGCTGTTTGTTTCTTTTCAACCTAAGCTGTGATCCTTGATTTTTGGAAGCAAAAAAATTTTCCATGCTAAAATTTTGGCATGTGGCTTTCCTCCCTACTGTCTTGGATTTACTGCATTTTTTTTTTTTCCTGCAGAAAGTCTATTTTTTTCCAGTTCCAAAATCCCAAACAAAACACGGTGTTACATTTATTGGAATCCAAAGTTATTTTCTGATGTCTCTTTTCGGAAAGTTGGACTATTTTTTCTAGTAGAGTTCAAATATTTTCAAGGAAAAACAATGGTAAAACTTCATTATGAATACGGAGGTCTAAATACTTCTTAGAAGAAACAGGTCCAATTTGTTTTTCTTTTCATTACATCTAATTTTATGTATTAAACGTTCTGAGTGATGGATTTCATTTACGTGAACCTTGTTCTTTGTTTGATTCAGGGAGGGCTAGTGAAAGGATCAGGATCTTTTTTTGAGGTAACAACTGCAGGAAAAGGTTTCTTTCTTGAAGAGAAAGAAAATGAGAATTTGAATGCTTTCTCCCACCCTGGGAGTTCTGGAAAAGCTTCCCCCCACCCAACCTCAAACAGTTGTTTCTGTTTGATTTTTCTGAAACAATATAAAGCTTCTTGTTGCCCTGACTACAGGAGCAGTCCTTATGGAGTCTCAACAGTTCAACAATTTTAAAGTGGTCTCTGACTTTTGGGAGCTCCAGGACTCTGGGCAGACCATGGGGACCCCCCGTGCAGCTGGAGCCTCCCAAGGAGTCCTGGGGGGAGCGAAGGGACTCTTGCTTCAGCTCAGAAGTTGGAAACCATGGGGTTGCATTCCCATGGACACCACATCCCTCACTAGGGCTGTAAATAGGACCCCACCGACGCCCCCAGGCTCTCAGTTCTGTAGCCTGAGCCTTTAGCCAGGGCCTGGCTCCAGTGCAGCCAGCTGGGAGCAGCTCTTGGTTTGAGCAATGGGCCGTAACTCATTTCACGCAGGCCACCAGACATAAACCGTGCACATCTGGGCCCCAGCTTCAAGTGGCGAGTATGCAGGACAGGAAAGCTGGATTTTATTTTCCAGTCTGTCTTTGTCATCCTCTAAATTGCTTCACTCCTCTTCTCATCCACCCCAGCCTAAGGCACTTATGAGGATATTTCAACCCAAGACGAAGCAGATGATCCCTAGCAAGCTAAGCTCTAGTTTCACTGCTGTGTAATCCCTGTATCTGAGCCAGACACAGCTGGGTGACCTGTAGGTGAAGGATTCTTTCACAGTGCCAAGGAGCTCTTTCCCAAGTATTGATATTTTCCTGCATCTCGTGCTGCTATGGAAAAACAAACCAAGCAAACAAAAAAAAGAGCCATATTGCTTGATTTTGCAATCTCCATAGATGTTGGAGGCAGCAACGGACACAGAATAAAGATATCCTGTTCAGAGGAAATAAATAAGATGTTGATTGGCAAGCTAAATCCTCCACAGTGTTGCTGCCTCTATGACTGGAATCCCAAATGAGCCGAACTGCAACATGTTTTATGCTGTTTCCGCACTCCAAATGCATTTTTCAATCTATTTCTTTAAGCCTGCAGAACTGCTGTCTCAAATTCCACTTCCCATTTCTCCACTTGGACAGAAACACTAAATACAAGCTCTCCTTACTGACAGCACCTTTCATTTCCTTTCTCAGATTTCTAAGCACATCGGAAGGGTTAGCCTGTGTTAACAGAGCCATTGTCATGAGATAATGGCCTGCTATTAGAGCATCCTTTTTTTTTTTTTTTTTTTTTTTTTTTTTTCCTTTTGATGGCCGTGGGTCATTTTCCTGTGATATGAGAAATGATGTCTTGCAGTTCCTGGGCATATTATGGGATCAGCCTTCTCCTGTCTCCCTGTCACACAGCACAATCAGTTCTGCGATCTCTTTTGAGAGAGAAAGAAGAAAAATGTCCCCCTGGGATGTTGTGAGATACTGTGACCAACTCAGGCCACTGAAGAGGGAACAACTGATCCAAGGCTGAATATACCCTGAGCCTAAAGATCAGCATCCCCAAGCAGGGTGCTCTGCAAGAGCACTCTCGCCCTCTACCTTTAAATGAGAATCTGTCTCCAAGGGAAATGGAGCTACTTGTCCTCCTCTACACAGCCTGAAGAATTGGAAAGCTTCAGCCTAAGCAGATAAATGTTGAGGTCAAAGTCTAAGGCTTTATCAGCTCCAGTTACAGTCTCCACTTTCCTCTCCTTAAAGAAATAAAGTAGCTTAAATGACCTGGAAATATTAAGTCTGAGATGAGCAGCTAGGTAAAACAAGACAGAGGACCTGGAAAGAGGAGCATGCACTGCAGGCGATAGCTTACTGCTGCCATAAGGACTGTCCACGGACTGCCAGAGCGGCAGCCCAGTTTCCTGCATGGAGATCCAAAGGCAAAAATGTTCTGGCTGTCCCTGCAGCATGGGATCAGGGAGGGGTGTAGCCCTGCGGAGAGAAGGGTCTGTCCAGCAAGGCATCCACCCTCATTTCATGCCTTGCTTGTGCCCTGTAGTAAGGGGTGCAGACAGGTAGGTAAGAGGAGCTTGCAGCCTTAAAAGCCCTCCAAAAGTCTGAGAGAGGCTGTGGTTTGGGACTGAAAACCTCCCAGCCATTCCTTGCTGGTGACCCAGGCTCTAGGTTAGGACACAGCAGTTGCAGAGGCTGCTGTAATGCCATTAATCTTCTTGCAAGAGCTTCTGTGCAGCATTGCAGAGTGATGACAGCTGGATGGGAGATATCAGGATCCAGACAGCGAGGGCTGAACTACAGGCTTGTACAAGCAGAGCCTGGAAAGGGCCTGGAGGAGAGATGTTAGGACACAGGGTTGTCTGTGTGGGAGGAGACCTATGGAGGTCTCTGGTTCTGCAGTTTGCTGAAAAACTGAAAATCTCACTGAAAATCTCATGCCCACCCTTTACTTGTGGCCAGATCATGCTGTTTGGTTTGGCTCCCTCCTCCCAGGCTCACTCTCCCTCTGGCCATCCCTGTTTTCTGCCTCTGGCATGGCTCCACAGGCCTGGGGGCTTCATGTCACATCTGCGCCTTACTTTCCCTTACTTGCAGCTACCTGGCAGGTTAACATCCAGGTTAATCCATGCTCCCAGCATGAAAAGCAAGATGGGAGCAGTCAGTACTTCCAGCTCTGTCACCATTTTCAGGAAGAAACCATTATCTTTTCCTTTCAGTGAACTTCTACCACCAGCAGTTCCCTCCAAGAACAGGGACGAGGGGAGCAGAGAGGGGCCGGGGGAAGAGCCCCACCACCCTGGTGGTGCACAGAGCATGCAGAATGCCAACGGTCTGCACCAAATTAGAGTAAAGGCCTCGGAGCATCCTTCCCATAGCCCCACGTCCTTCCCGTAGCCCCATGTCGTCCCCGCCACTGCCAATTCCCTGTTGGGGAACAGGCCTGCTGCACGCCCTGCTGAGGTGCTTATTTATTTATTTAACTTTTCTGATGCAAAGGTTAAACAAATCAAACATTACTGATTCAGTGCAAATGACAGAAGGCTAAGTGGTGTTATCTTTAATTACTGTCAGCGTCAAGGAGAGCAGCCGGGGAGCAGTGGGGGGGTGCGGGGCTGGGTTTGTGTGCGTGTTGGAACCGGGGGACGTTGGCAGGGTTGTCATTTGTATTCAGATGGGGCCATCTAGTGACCGCTGTGACATGTTGCAAGGATGGAGCTCAAAGCCCTGCCTGACGGGGCAGAAAGCTTGGGAAGCAGTTTTTGCTGTGGACAGTGCTCCCCACACCTCGCCTCCGCATCCTTCAGAGGATGTCCCCAGGGCAGCGAGCTCTGACCCTGCTCTGATCCAGTGCTGTGTGGGGCAGGGGACGGGCCCCCCAAGCTGAGTCCAGCAGAAGCTTTGGGCTCCTTTGGGTGCCCAGGGATGTACACGGTGCCAGGGGATGTCTTGGGGTCAAGTGCTGTGTGAAACTCTGCTGAACATGCCAGGGTGTGACGTGAGGAAACAGGACTGAGGCCTACTGCCCCACGTGTGATTTGCATGGCGCTAGGCGAAGGCCGCTCCCTGTCTCTCTTTGTGATGAATCTGTCCCTTGGTTCAACACAAAAAAAACCAGCCTGTCTGTTGCTCTGTGCCCCCTGTCCAGGGCTGTTTCTTATTCAGTGCATGACCAAGGCTGTGGGTGGGCACCCGGAGCCAGGTCTCCTGCAGGGTAGGTGTGCGTCCGACCGCCTGGCAGCGGGGGACCTTTCATCCAGCTGCTCTGCAGAGGGGGCATCTCTGCCTCCTCTCTGCTGTAGCTGGTGTCCCAGATGTCTGGAAAACTTACCTAAAAAGAACAAGCACAGCTTTTTTCTTTTATTCATGCTCTAAGGCAGGCAGCCTCATCCAGGCCAGGATGCTGCATGCCTTTCAAAGCACCTATCCTTTCCCTCTCGCACTGATCTCATTCCCTCCCGGCAGCTGTCTCCCAGTTTTCCTGTGCATCCAGTGTTCTGGAGATATAGAGAAACTGGAGGTTTTGGTAAAAAAAATGTGGCCCAGTATGATCCTATTGAGTGTGAGGGTGTAGCCTAGACCTCTCTGCAACCCCCCCCCCCCCCCACGGCTCATATGGGGGAGTTCCCCCTGTTATAGCCTAGCCCCTTCTAGAGGCCAGCATGGTGAGAGCAGATGTGTCCCCGTACCCTTTTCACATGCCAGCAGCTGGGAAGACACCGGCCATGTCATGTTTCAGCCTTATTCCCACCAGCCCTTGCACTTCTTCTTCCCAGTGCAGTATTTGGAGGTCTGCAGCGTGGCGTGTCAGATTGTCCATTTTAATCAGGTGGAGTTTTGTTGGCTTAATATCAGCCTGATCTCTCTCCCCATATTCTGATTATGGGGACAAGCCCCTCAGATGTGGAAGGATACCTCCTTCTCTCATTACCTTCTCTTTGTGAATTTTCTGTGTTTAGTTATTACTGGAAGGAAATGGCCTCTGGGTTTGAGAAGTTTCAGTTGCTGTCCAAGATGCTAAAAGGATTGAACCTCAATTCCAAATACATGTTCACTTCTAAAATTGTATCTCTCTTCCCACAATTATGTGAACTTTAAATTTTCTTTTCCCCTTACACCTGCTGCTATCAAGATTTCCTACATATATATTTGAAATTAATCATTTATTTCCCAAAGTAGCCCTTGCTATCAGCTCCAGCAGCAGTGCCAGTAATTACTTTCCTCCTATTAGTTGGTGAGACACCATGGCTAATTTGTGGGTATACTGATAAAAATGAGAAGTGTCAGGTGATTACATTGAAGTTTGATTGCATGAAAGGTCAGGAAGTGATTTCCCCCATGGAGGTGGTTCACTAATTTTATGCCTGTCTGAATGGTCTGCAACAGAGTCCCTGAGACTGAGAGCCCTGGCACATGATGTGAGTGGGGCCGCTGCTGCCAGAGGGGCAATGCCATTCCAGATCCTTGCTGTGTGCTCAGATGTCTGTACACTGAGTCACCGGGAGCTCCAGGACAGGATGTGCCCACACCAGCTACCTGGTAGCAGCTTGACTCATGTAAGGTTGTGCTGTGGTGTTGAAGACCCTGTTTCCAGCTGACTGATGGATATGGGGACGTTGCCCCTTTGTCACTCTGTTGCCTACCATATTAGGGGCATTGCTTCTTCCCTTGCTGTACCTGCTTCTAAGGCAGTGAGAAAGAGGTGGCTGTAGTATGAGACTGCAGTGGTCTGGGCTGCAACATTCAGCCCCAAGCCTTTCACCCTTCTCTCTTTGAAACCAGGGCTTTTTCATCAGGAGAAGGTCACAGAGCTGTGCAGTGTGAGAGCAGGGTGTGGTAAGCAGTCTGTTGTGACCCCAGAAATATCAGTGTGAGCTTTCTGTTAGAGGCTATTCCAAGAGTTGTCCTTTGACAACTGTAGACAGGTCTTTGTCATCCAGGATAGAGAGTCAGACGTGTGGGAATGTGCTCAGTTGTATGGGAAGGAAAGCACCTCATTGCTCACCCATAAAATTACCTACATGCCTTGTCCTTCACCTGCCTTAGGATAGTCTGGGAGAGCAAGGACTCTCTGTCCCTACCCATCCCTACCATGCCTCGTTTGATGCCTCAAGCCCTTTATGATGCCACATGCTCCCTATCATTAGGGTTAATTTTCTCCACGGAGAGAAGAGGGATAACAATCTCCACCAAAGAACATAGTACTACCTGAGGACAGATAACTGTTCAGCATTTATTGTTATCTCCAGTCTAATCTTTGCAGTATATAATAGTGGGAAGCAGGCCACAGAACTATAAAATAACACAACAATTGTAAAACTCACAAAACAGTTCCAGACATGATTGGTGATTAAAGAATAAATAAATCCAAATGTCTATCTGAAGTGTAAAGCCATTTAAAATTTATTGCCAGAGCTCTGATCCTTAGTAAGTTCATTAAAGGAATTATGCAGGGTAGTGTACATTGGCTTGTTGAAGCTTCTTCCCAAGTTGAACATTAAATGACAAATAATTTTCACAACATAAATTTACTAGCACCTTAAACTGTCTGTTCACTGAATTACCTCAGAGGACCAGGAGAGAGGAAGTTCAATGCTTTTCACAAGGAACAGTAAATTCATACAGCCTGAGACACTTTTCAGTGCCTGATGTTGCTTGGAGAAAAATCATAATAATAACTGGTCTGCTACCTACCCATTTATTAGCAGCAATTATACTGTATTAGTGTTACAAATTGCTATTGAAAGATGTTACCAAACTAGAAGCCCTCAGTTTAATTGAAAGCACTTTTTATTTGATTACTAATGGCCCTCTGTTATAATATCAATGACCTGCATGAGAAAATCACTTCCCCAGAGGGATGATGTTGGCAAAAGAGCTCTGCTAAGAGATGAAACTCTTCCCCTGCCTTTGGGAAGAGTGGAAGCTTCAGACTCCTGTCTTCTGATGGCACACGCAGCGCCCAGGGTGAGGTAAGGAAAAAATGGTCAAGGATTTTTTTTCCAGACCCAAAGGACAGTGTTTTATAAACTCTTTTGCCAAAAGATCTAAAGGGACTCAGGACTTGGTGGCAATGTGGTGAGGTCGTATTTAGGATGCAGCAGCAAAGAGAAGGAAAAGAAGTTCCATGTCAGCAGAAGGATCTCTTTCCAACCTTCAACAAGGAGGCTTTCACCCTAAGTCCATCATTCCACAATTTGGGACAATAAAAATATTTTTTTCATTGTGTGCAGCATCTTTTGTTTCTAAGATAAGCATGTAATTAGCTGAAAGAAAATGCAAAGGGAGGCTCATCTAGTAGGTTTGCATCTTGCTGCCTTTGGCGATCCATTAATGAAGTCTAATTACAATGTCAAAAGCCTATGTTCTAGCCCAGTGACTAATTGACTTTGGAGAGGCAGGAGCTCTTTTGTTGTTTTAAGCGAGGAGAGGCAAAAAGGGAGGAAAAATAATTGTTAATTAGCTTAGTTCTGCTTTATCTGTAACACAAAACAAAGTATTAGTTACAGAAGTAATTCTATGCCTGATAATATATCTTGGCCCTCCCATCACTGGAGAGCATTGGAAAAACTTTCCTTTCTGTTTATACTTGCAAATTATTTATGGCCCAATCCTATGTTGTGTTCCTTGAGGAGGATTTTACTGTGTGAGGTGGGCCTGCTGACACAAAAAGGTTATCTTGGGTTAAGGTTTTCCATGAGTAAGGACCATAGAATTGAGAAATATGAAGATAAGTACCTGGATGCTTGGTTGGTTGGTTGGATAGTTGGATGAATGGACAGGAAGATTCTAGGAAAGATAGCTAGGGAAAGATATATAATGATATGTTTTCCATAAACACTGAAAACAGGAGCTGCCGTGTCTGCTTGTAGGGGCAGCATCTTTGCAGCATCCAGGAGAGCTGCTCTGAAACACAGAACCTGGTTGTTTAAGACACCGTGTCTGCTAGGTCCTTCCTTGAGGTGGCTTGCAGAGATTTCAGAGTGATGCT
This sequence comes from Cygnus olor, assembly GCF_009769625.2. Classification (NCBI taxonomy): domain Eukaryota; kingdom Metazoa; phylum Chordata; class Aves; order Anseriformes; family Anatidae; genus Cygnus; species Cygnus olor. The sequence goes on from NC_049191.1 coordinate 5,503,461, forward strand.
TGGTATCTCAGCCCTTCATGGCCCAATTTGAGTTACTGGCCCCTAGGCATGGCCTAGAAAGAAAAGGGCTGGGGCTGGATTCAGTCCCAAAGACATGAACAATATTGAGTTTTATGGTGCAAGTTGTTGGATTAAACTGGCAATGGGACAGATTAAACTGGCAATGGGACAGGATGCAGTTTTCTGTGCAGGTAACAATCCAGCCCTCACTTTACATACCTTTATCCCATTACCAAAGAAATCAGCCAAATGGGTTAAACTGTGGAATGACAATGGTAATATTTAATCACATAGAGATGTGATGTCATGGGTGCTGTGACAGGAATTCAAATCAAATCCATCTTTTAGTTCCTGAGACTGCTAAACTTAACTTTCAAGGCATTTAAAGAATAAATAGGCATGTAAGAAAATTAAATACAGGAGCTCATTTCCATGATTGGCAAACTGATTATAGCTGGGGGAAAAAAAAAAAAGAGAGAGAGGAATAATGGTGTCATCATCAGGTGGAAGTGAATTGCCTCTGATCAGCTGATAGATTGAAGAGACATAGCAAACTAAAGGGGAAAAGAAAAAAGAAAAAAGGAAAAAAAAAAAAAAAAAAACACCAACAGAGTAAAGAAAATGAGGCTCAGAAATATGTCAGGGGTCCTGGCCATTGTATTGCTCAGGGACTAGATGAGTGGCAGACTGTATGAAGATGACAGAAACAGCAGTTTTACTGGCCAGAAAGATCCTATTCTCTTTGAAAACCTGTGTCTCAAGGCAACAATTTCAACATAGCTACAGTCTCATCTGGTTTCTGAGAGTAGTAAATGAGGCTCCAGTTACCCCCAGTGGCTTCATCCCCCACCTTACCTGTTGAGATCAGCCCGCCAAGCAGTGAGGTTTCCAGCCCCTGAGCTGAGGTTTGCCTTGCTTCCTCTGCATTTCTCAAAGCCCATTTTTCCCCTGGATTTCTCTCCCCTGGCCAGGGATTGCTGTTACCTCTTCCCCTGACCTTGCCATGTAAGAAAACCACCTCTGACTCATCCCAGGATATGTGGTGCTGGGAGGGTTTCTGAGCCCAGTCCATTTCCCAGTGAAGCCAGTAGGGGTCATGGTAAGAATTGTTTAATATTTCCACAACCTTTGATGTTTTCTGGTCTATATTTGAAACCTAGTTGTAAACAGAGAGGGAGAGATTAGGATCAACAGCTCATTAAGTGACAGCGAGAAGAACTGAAGCATAGCCTTGTTCATTTGTCTGCGACCTCCAGATCTTCTCAGCCACAACCATTATGGGTTCATTATTCCTGACTCTTGGAGACGAACCTTTATAGCCCTGAATGTTCCCCCTTGTTTTCACACCTGCCGCCTGGATTGCTACTCACTCGCTTCCTCACCAGCAGCTTGTTTGTGTAACACTTTCTATCTGCATGAATACAGGACCCTGGCTTGCAGATGCTTTTTTCTTGAACTAACTGTAGCACCATGCTGAAACACAATGTTATTCAACAGCAAGGTGAGATTCTGAACTGTCAGGAGCTCAGAGCAGGCAAACCTTGGTGAAACAAGAAGATGAAAACCAGCACACGCAGATTCTTTTCTTCTGCTGACTGTGGCGTTTTTTTCCCCCGTTATAAATATATTCTCTTTAAGATGGAAAGTGATTCTGCAAAACCAGGAAAAAGATTCCTCAGATGGCAGTAGAGGAGGCTCAGTTGCCCCGGGTGAGGTGTTTAGACGTTAGCTGCATACATCTGAAGGAGTCATGATAAACTATAATGAGAAATAGGCTCCAGTGCTGCTTTGTCTCACTAAGACATGCACATTTAGACAACCCTGACAATTATGCCCCGTGGTGTCTATTTCTATTGAGAAACAGATGTAACATGAGAAGCTCAAGCTCAGAGGTCTAGATTTTAAATGTGAATAATTAGACAATGGAAATCTTATCCCTGTAAGTACAGGAGTTGCTAGGGATTACTCTGGGATCTACAAGCTGTACACAATTTGACTGAGACAACTAGGTTCGGCTATCAAAAACTGTCTGTAGTCCTTGAGATAATGCTTGGGAACGTGTGGCCTTATTCCTCCAAGTCCATGAGTATAATGATTGATTTTTGTTGTTAAATATTTCTGTTCTGAGAGAAGGGTCTCAGTATCTCTATGGACCTGTTTCTTCTCTAGCGTTAAAACAAAAGGTTGTGGCTTGAGACGGAGGCTTTCCTACCCACCACCAAGACTATGGAGAGGTGTTGTCAGGCAATTACATCAAACTTACGTAAAGAAATATGTTTAAAATCACTTTTAAAAATTTCAGCAAACTTTTAATATTTACTCAGAAAACATCTGCTATGGTTTCATTTCTGAACAGGCCAAGTTATTCTGAAAAGCTTTTCACATAGTCTCAAGTATAAATATTTTGATACAAAAAATAAAAATAAGAACCCCTCCAAACCCAACCCCTTGTGCTCACATTCAACGGTGCGCCATCGTGGCATGCATAACCATGGCCTCTTCTCTCCTCTCTTAGCCAGACTGCAGCTCTAGAAGACAGGCAGCATTAGATGCTTCTGGCCCACACCACTTTCTTTTTCTTTATTTTTTTTTTTCTTGTCAGCATTGGGAGTCCAGGAAAGGCAGTCCAAAATGTGTTGAGATGAACTTACTGGTTTTGAAGATGCTTAGGGCTGTGGGCTAAGGAAGGAGCTGTGAGCCTCTGGTCACCACTGCGATGAGAGCACCCTTTCCATCAGCAGGCAGCAGCTTCAGCAACAGTTCCCTGTGTTTTAGGTGCTAAAGACGCTTCGGAGCTTGAGTTGTGGATGTGGAGACCAGAGAGCTGAGGAGGAGGAGCACATCTCCTGGGGCTGGTGTTAACAGGACTGCCTTTGATCTACAGAGCCATGGCCACTGGCTCATTGCACGTTATCTCAGGACTTCACCAGAACTGGCCTAGCTTGGACAGCTGCTAGTTCATCGAAACATTGTGAGGGCATTTGCTAGTTAGGAAAGCTGAGCTTTTGTACTTTCTGTATTTTACAGTAGCTATGGATAAACCCAACTAGCAGCAACATCCTATCCTATCCTATCTGCAATGCACACTTAGAGATCATTACTATATTTCACCTACTTACAGACAAATGCTTCATGTTTATAATAACAAGACAATCAACTGCTAGGATTGACTTTTTACACTCATCATCTGAGTTGATTTTAAGTCACTTTGACTTTTAAATTAAATTACCTCATGCATAGAAACAAAAGATGCAGAAGAACACAGCAAGGATTCACAGAACTCTTAGTCAAGTACCTTTAAACACACACATATATATATTAAGCTTTAAATCAAAAACAAATCTTCCCAGGTTTTTATATATGCACTCTACATGATGCAGTGAACATTAGCATGGTCTAGCTCTCCGTCAAACACAGTGCTCTGCCTGTTATACAATGTCTGCTCTACTGTTATACTTTTTCCCTTTTAAACAAATGCATGTAGACTAGACTCTTTTAAAAATACAAGCTGGCCATAGCACTGTGGCTGAGCTGCCCTCCATACAAAGGAAGGAGTTCTAGTTTTGTTACACTTGGAAGGAGAGAAATAATACTCTTTCGGGGTCTTAGATGATCTTGTTCTCCAGGGCTTCAATCCTTTTTGCCACAGCTTCCAGTAAACAAGAGTTAAGGAGAAGAAATGACAACGCACGTTGGTGTTTCATGGCCCAAGTCCTCCCCTAGCTTACAGAACAGATACCTGAGCTGCCTGGCTGGGAGCAGGTAGCAGAGGAATCCCAAAAATCATCTCTCTGGCATTTCTCCAACTGTTCAGGCTGAACAGTTTTGCTGTATGTTTTTTTTTTTTCTTTCTCCAACTTTTACTGAAGTTAAAACATTCACACATGCACACATACTCACATGCACCTATATAAAACACTATAAAAGGAAGAGTAAAAAATACAGGAATGGTTGGAGTGTCTTTTGAGAGGTTGACAGAGAATTCCTGACCTGGATCAGAATGGGTTGCATGAAGAGTGGAGCAGGGTGCTTTTCCTGGAGTTATACCGTGTCGCAATTTTCTGCTCTTTTCACTAATTGCTTTTTGTGATGTGCCTGGGAGCGGCAACCCGCTGGGTGAGAACTGCTGATTTACTCTGACCTTTTGCATAATATAAGTCACGGATTTCACTCAATTTGACTTAAAGAGGAGAAAATATACTGTGTAACTGACATAACAAACCACAGAAATGTGTGTATAAATTAGAACATTGTTTTTAAAATGGTATGTAATGAAGATTGTCCCTAACCCTGTTGTGAGTTGCTCCAATGTTTCACTAATTCCTTTCCTCATGAGAAGGTTGAATCTTACTCACATCTCTTTTGCTTTTCCTTATTTCTCTTCCCACCACTTATTTCTGGCCTTTGTACAATATGACAGAACCTGGCATGACAGAATACCATCCCAAAAACTCAGTTCAGGTGGGATCCTACCCACCTCCCCAGAGATGTTTGCAGTGAGCAGTTATGTGGGAATTAGTCCCTCAGGATGGAGGCTTAGCCATCTGAGAAAAATTGGACCTATACAATGCAATTTGCCTGACTTTATCCAGACCACCAACAGTATCGACAGAAGTGTTGTGCTGTAGATGACCCTCCTTCCCTCCAGTTCTGTGGAGAAATTCAGGCAGCCAGCTCAGATGCAAGCATGGTAGCCATTTACCATCATATAAAAAGAATCCCACCCATGGAGCTTTAATGACTTAGCAGCTGCATGCATGCACCAGTGTTTTCTTCTGCTCACAGTCCAGTGTTAGCTGCTGCTGCTCTCAGCCCTCACATTCTGGCCTGCTTTGCAGGACCTGCAGCACGCAGAGGCAGCAGCATTATCCCATGCAGGAACCATGCTTCCATACTTCTCTCATTGGCATCATTTAAGCATCTTCCTAAAAACTGACCTAGGTCTTGGTGCCTGCAGTTCATTACTGATCAGCAATGGGTTGGCATGTTCTGCTTTGGCTCTATTGTTTTCAGCCTATTCTTATTTTGTGTCAGGACAGAAGCTTGCACTCTGGTACAGGGACTCTTCCTGGTAGACACTATCAGAACCCAAGGGTCTCACTTTCCAGCTTTCTGACCATGTATCTGAGATTCCCCACGTGTAGGCTTTCCCCACTGGTCCCTCCAGAAAGCCTGGCCCAGCGCACTAGGTTCTGAACAAAGACCGCTTCCAAAGGATATATTTCCTTTGCAATGAATTGATGAGTTCTTCTACTTTTGTCTGGAACTTCACAATAGATTTACATTCACATGGATCTTCCTCTGTGGACCAGAGCATCAAGAAGAAGTGTTAAGTGGTACAAAAAAAAAAGAATTAAAAATTACTGAAATGTGAAATAAAGCAAATCTTATATTCTTTATCACAAACACAAATGAAATCAAAATACCATTCCTTCTAATTGTCTGACTGATCACTTCTGTCTTTAAGCTCAGTAGTCTAGAGACTCTCACATTTCATTGCTATATAGGGCAGGCTCTGTGCAAGAAGTCTTTCCTGGACTTCCAGTTTCTTGAAAACCCACTGATGCTTAAAGTGTGCCCCAAAAATTTGAATCTGACAAAATACAGGGCTCCTCCAGTGAGGATGAGATGCCTGAGATTTGTGGGTGGCTGGGGTTCAGGTAACCACCCAAATATCAGATGTCTCATGACCTTTCTGAGTAATCTGCAAACTTGATACCCTGAGAATGGAGCGTTCATTGTAACAATCATCTGAAAGGGGATTTTTGTCCTTTTGTTTCAATCTTCTAGGCCTTGTTGCTCTCTAAATGCTGCGACTAAATCCTCCTCTCTCCCAAGTCCCCCACTCTCACCAATGCAGATTTTCATTTGCAGCTTCTTCCCGATGTTGCTGATGGTTCTGAAGTCAGCTGTGTAGAAGTAGTGCTCAGCTACTGGTTCTGAAGCGATTTCCCTCAGCTCATCCTCCACTGCGTTACCAACTCCCACAGCAAACATCCTAAATCCTGCGAGCAATAAGAACTGGTCAGTTGGACAGCCGTGGAGCATCGTGCTGCTATGGCACCAATCCCCATTAGTGTTTACATCCTTGCCTTCCTTCTGCACCCCCAGCCTCCCTGAAACTCTGCAGATGTTAATTGGGAAACTAACTCCTTTACCCTCTACTTTTACAGACTTATTTCAGGTCACCCAGAGTTCCAAAATATTTTGCAGGCAAAGTTTTACTAGAATTATCCAGATAATGACCACTATCACCACAAGAACGATGTTTTAGAGACACAAGAAAGGACAGATCATTATAACACCTTGACAGCATCATGCATCCAACTAATATGGAAGCAATGATACAGCAAAAGGAAATGGTGGAAGTTTTCATAATAGCCTCCAGCCATCATTATCAGCCTATGTAGTGGCAAAGTCCCCTGTGCAACAGAGACCTGCAGGTTCAGTAAAATTGTACCTGGATGGCTTTCTAAAATTGCAACTCATATTTTCTATCACGAGCAACCCGTACTGTGAGTTAAGGACATGTGTCCAGGTATTGTGCTTCACTGCCAGAGGCTGAGTACCACCTCTGGTTTAAATCCAGTTTCTATTGAACTGCAGTTTTCCCCTTGACTTGAATGATAATGCTACTTAACACCTGTTTAGAAATATTTGTCTCTACTTGTCCAAGTTTAGGTCTAGACTTTGGTAATGCTTTCCTTTCCTCCCCTTTTTTCATAGTCTTTCTGCCTCTGATTGTGTCCAGTTATTTTTCCCAGAAGTTCAGTGCAAGGAATGTGTTTGGAATCTAGTTGTAAGTATCTTGTTATTTATCCCAGTGAAATCACTTAGTAGCAGCTGTTGGGGATGTCTGCGTGGGGAGAAGAGAAGAGGAAGAAACAAGGCCTGAAGTCTTGTTTCTATGCATGCAGTTTAGAAGGACCTTTTGTTTTATGAGAGCTGAACAACCACATAACCTGTCAACTTGTTTTGTAGACATCAGCTTTTCCTAAGCTTGTACTTGACCTGCATTGGCTATGTGCTAGCCCTTAGTCACATCCAGTGGTTGAGACCAAACTTAAAAGGAAGTGAAGGATTTAACAGTTCATGAAGGTATTCATATGGGCTGCATCCATTTAACAGTGATGGCAGAAGACTGTGAACCTGTTCAGCAGGAGGTCAGCAAAGAGGCAGATCTCAGATATACTTGACAGTATTTAGACATATAACTATATCCATATGTAGCCGTTGTACTCTTTTAATGTTCCAGAAGAAACTGAAGAAAATTTCTTATTAGCGTGTCTGGGTGTGTCTAGGATTTGGGCAGAGAGTCCACATTTTCTCCCTCAATATGTGTTTCTGCTTTGTTTATTTATTGTTTCTTCTTTTTCTTTTACAGGCCTTAAGGCTGATACAGCCAAACCATGCTTGGCCCTGCAACTCCTGTTATTCTCCATGTGGCTGTCTGCTGGTTGTCTTTGCCTTACTGTGGGTGCCACCGATGGTGACTTGAATTTGACTAATAACAGCAGATAGATCCTCAGCTTTCCCCTGAAGTTTCCTTCTCATTTCTGTGAGATGCTACACCAGTGTGTATCCCATAACAAATGTATGAAACCCCATTCTGTCCAGCAGAGAGACATCCTGCAGATTTAGATCAGACACAGAGGAGCTGTGGGCGCAAAAAGCAGCTGCTGGCAAACCAAGGTTCATCTGAAGCCCCAGCCGGAGCTGCTCCAAGTTCTGTATAAGTGTGCAGGGACAGCCAAGCAACATCTGGGAAAAGTTGCTCTATGGTATCCTGTTTCTATCCTAGGTAAGAGACACCTGGTAATGAGTGATGCCTAGATTGATACTAGATACAGTGCGTGGTTCAAAGGGAGAAACAAACCACTAAGAATTCAGTAGACCTACCTAAATCTTTGGCTTTCTTAGCAGCATCGGTGATGTAATCTTGTGACCGTCCATCGGTGAACACTATGCCCACCTTCGGGACCCCAGGCCTTGCGCCATTGGCAATGGAAAAGGAGCTGTCAATGAGGTACTTCAGAGCCTGGCCAGTCATCGTTCCTTTCTCCATGTAGTCCATTTTCTTGACCGCTGCTTTGATGTCCTTCTTGTTCTTGAACTGCCCCAGAGGAAACTCCTGCCTGACAGAACTGGAGTACTGAACCAGGCCAACTTGGGCCTGTTTTTCTGACACCTCCAGTGACTCCACGATCTGGTTGATGAATTTCTTCACCAGCTCAAAGTTCTCAGGCCTTACACTCTTGGATCCATCAATCAGGAAAACGAGATCCAGGGCAGATCCTGACCCACCACTGCAAGCTGAAGCAAAATGTGAGAAGAGGGAGAAAGAAGACAGCAACTAGGACTGCTTAATTATGTAGGAAAATATAAACCTAGTACCATTTTATTGCTAATGAAATATGTTTGATCAATCAAAAATCACCAACAGTTCACATTTGTGGTTTCCTTCCCTGACTTTTCTGAGCAGAACATGTCTGCCATGTCTCAATCTTATCCCTACCCCACCACTGCAGATCGCAGCTCAGCTCAGTGCAAATGAAAGTCATTACGTACCGCTGCAGGTCTTCCCATCATTGTTCAGCGTGAAACCCTCTTTACAAGCGCACTTGTATGATCCTGGGGTGCTGATACAGATCTGCTCACAGTCGTGGTCTCCAGTGGCACACAGGTCTGACACCACTGCAAGTAAAGGTGCAGATTAAAATCAGAGACCTTGCCAAGGCTTCGCAACCCAGAGCCGACATAGCCCATGAAGAAGGCATGATATTTATCCTATACACTGAGTGATAACTAAACCCACCCTGCAGCCATACAAAGCAGCAGGAAGTCATTACTCTTGGATAGTAATTGAGATATAAGAAGGAAGGAGAAATTGTGACAAGTCTCCCGACTCCAAGACACAGCCAGGACTAGAAATAGTCTCCACAACAAGGGCAAAAACCATCTGTCTGTCGGGCATATCATAATCTACTTCAGTCTCCAAAGCTACAGGATGAGATTTGGTTTCCAAACTACCATCCGGGCTGGCCAGTACCCATTTTCCCAGCTACATAGTACAGTTATGATTAGTGAGTTCAGTGCCAGGTACAGCTGTCATTCCCGGATGGGCTTCATGTCCAAACATACTTGGAATTCACTTCAGAGCTACCTTCACACATACAACTTTCAGATTCACTCTTTACAAATATTTCTGCCTGCTGATCTTAACCTGGATCTGACTCCTATAAGATGCTGAGCAAACAGAAGCTGAACTGCAGCAGTTTGAGCCAGCAGCACTCAGTGACTGACAGCACTGTCATGGCTACAGCAATGATGATGGAAAACAAATCTGAGGCTAAACAGATCTGGTTGCAGCAAATTTATTCACAAATACCAGGGAAATCTGTGCAGAAAATGGAGCACTTCTGGTTTTATTGCAATGATGGGAGGTGGTGTGAAGTCTTTCAAAATTAAGGGGATACTGCTCATTATTTCTTTTTGTTTGTGTTCTGCTCTACATGTATTTTGTACTTTTGGCCTTCCCAATTCATGCACCTGCATATTGTGCCATATAACAGTAGCTGATATAATTAGGAATATTATTAGCTATGCAGTTGGCTATAACACTGGGCTCTCAGGTTGAGTTCTTTGAAGGCTACAGAGATCTTATCAGTCTAACTAGTAGCTGGATCATTAAAGATCTCCCTTTTTCTCATGTGTTTGTTGAGCATTATGGGAAGCAGCTTGGACAGTGCTGCACAGCTCCTCCTGCTTCCACTGCACACTGCTTCCACAAGCTGTGCTTTGCAATAGCAGGTGGTGTTTGGGTACATCTCCAAGGACAGTTTTGTGCAGCTGCTTGCATAGCATGATAACAACCAACTTGGCAGTTAATATGGTGCTGCTGTCTGTTAGCTGTAATAATCCTTAGCACAGTGCTTCCCTTGGATTCATCTCTGAGGGTTTTTACCATGGGGAGAACTTTGTCAGCTGCATGTTACAAATTTGAAAAGCGAGGCCCAGAAAGGATTTTTTTCCCCTCTCTTTTTGAATGACACCAATGCCAGAACTTCAAAACACATTTTCAGGCCTCTCCGTCTCTGGCTGACTCCTGACTCCAGGGCAGCCAACACAAACTCCCACGAATATTCATGGCCTGGATTCCACCTTCTTGAATATTGCCTCTGCTCCCCTTAGTATGTAGTATTTGTTCCCTTCTTTCATGAGCTTCTGCTGTGGTGACACCTCATTATAATATATGACTCACTTTAAATTCAAAGTTTTCCTCCTTCCTACAGAGGATGAAGTTTTCCTTGACAAAAAGCTGCTCCCCCCCATCATTTGCAGGCTGAAAGTTGAATCATGAAATTTTACACCTCTTGAAGTCAGTCTCAGAGAGTTTTACAGGTCCATCTGTGTGTACGTGTTTACAATGCTCTGCCGTAGGCACTGTGGTGTATTGCACCTTTTAAAAAGTGTTGCCACACGTCTGTGCTTTGGCAGGATGGGCGTGTGAAGCCCCCAGGCCACTCTTGCTGACACAAAACGGGTATTTATAGACCACCTCCTACAGCTTCTGGGTATGTTCGAAAGCAATAAAGCTCTCTCATTCCATTCACTGGTTCATGTAGGAGTGAATATGTGTTTGTAGGATAGTCAGGCTCTTTTTATATACTATGCAGATAGGTATTAGGTACTGTACCAACCAGGAGAGTTTCCTGCTGCACAGGGCTTGCAAAAATAACAGCACAATCAGGCAAAGGTGGCTCAGTCTCCAGCAGGCAAGTGAAACCAGCCCTTGCTTAACAGGGAATTCAGAAGATACTGGCAGGGGAAATTACCAGCCAGATCATCAGCACTGCCCAGCTAGGTTTAAACATAAGGGCAATGATTTTAGCTATTTAAAGCTCATGTTTTCCAGGTTCTTTTTCTCTGCCTCAAGCAGTATATGTGTACAAACTCTTGGGTACAAATGAAGTCTGGAGACTTCTGTAAACAAAACCTGAAATTCCCTAAACAAAGCCTCAGACTCTTGAAAAGCAACCTCAGAGAGCACCTCTCTGCCATACTGATTTGTTCTGCAGACCCAAGTCCTTGGAAAAAGGAAGCAGATGGGTGAAGGATGATCACATGTGACATTTCTGTGAAAAGCTTGCTGGCAGCCACTTGCACTTCTTGGCTAGGAACCCGGGGGTTGTGGCAAGGACTTACCACAGAAAGCTTCTTGAAACTTGTGGGTCAGCTTCTCTATAACACTGTAGCTCTCCACATAGTCCACGTGGTCATCCAGGGGCTCGCTAGCAATTTGCCGCAGGGTGTGCATGTCCACCCGGCCAACCCCGATGGCAAAGATCTCGATGCCAGCTGCTCTGGCCCTTGCTGACACATCCTGCACTCCATCCTGGGGACGTCCGTCGGTCACGACAATCGCCACCTGCACAGAGAGGGGCAAAGACCAGTTGTGTGTGTGAAATGGGCTCAGTATCACTACTGCTTGTGGAACAGCCTGGATTAGTAAAGAAGGGTTCACATTTCTAAAATTAAAGAAAAAAGGAAATGGCATCTCCTCCCCCTCTTCCTGTTCTTCCTGAGATCACACAAGCCATTCTTTTCATGTGCAGTTTGTTTCTTCCTGAGCTGGAAAGGTTAAACTGCCGTGGACCTGACTTTTAATTAAGGGACATCTGGTGCATCTCGGCCCTAAGGAAACCAAAGTAAAGGTTACATTCTTCATAAGCAAACTAATGCTCAAGCCAAACTCTAACTATTTTCATGAACCCCCAGCTGACACTAAGGGCACCTCTGGGACTTTTGTAGCATCTTTGTCCATCTAGGAATCTCAGAAGTATGGTAAACTAAGGAGGTTAAGGCTTTTCCCCATTTTATGGTTGGAGAAACTGAAGCAGAAAGAGGGGAAGTGATCTGTGTAAGGCCACACCATGTGTCGGTGCCAGGCATGATTTCTGATTTCCCATTCCACCACAAAAAGCAGTGGTGAAATCCTACCCCTACTAACATCAGCATTAAAATGACAGCTGATATAAGTGGGAACTGGATTTCACCATGGATGGTGACACCCTAAACCAGTGGAAAGCCTCCAAGAGTCCTGCTCCTGTTGCTAGATTGCCTGTTTTCCTCTTTATTCTTCTTCTGATAAGTGACATTGTCACAGAACCTTCATTTCCATTCTTTGGCAATTCATCTGCTCCTGCCACTTTTCCTTACAATTGTTTTATTGTGACACCGCTGTCAAGTCCCAAGCAACTAATTGGGATGTAATGCAGTATGGAGAAACATAATGAGCAGTAGAAAAAAAAAAAAAAAAAAGAGAGAGAGAGAGAAACAGAGAGAAAAGTCCGTCTAGCAGCACCAATGGGTTTGAGTGAGCTATCGTCAGGTCACCAAGGTGGTATTTGCTGTTGTCCTCTAGGCCATATATGCTCTCCATCTTTCTGAAGATGAAATCAGGAGACCCATCAGCTGCTCAGCTGGGACAGCATGATGGCTGTTTTGCACCCTTGGGTGGGAGAAGAGTCATCTTTGTAAGGTCAGGAGTGGAGTTCCCTGCCCCCTGTTCCCATGGGGCCCTGGCCATGCTGCTGAAGTGGTTCCTTGCCCTCTGCCCACTCGTCTGCAGAGGGATGGCTGAGCGCTGCACTCATCTGCCCCAGTGCATTTGCAATGCTAAAGTAACCTGCTGCCCATTCAGAGCTTTCCTTCTGTACAAAAGATGGGTGAACCTGGAAAAATGCAGAACTTTCAGTCTGGTGAAGGGCTGCAAGCTCAGGTGTTCATCTACTCTTCCTAAGGGCTACAAGATTAAAAAAAAATCATGGACACTAGGATTCTGCAATTGAATGCTTCTAAGAGAATAAATAAATAAAATACATGGAAGTATTTCTCCTTTGCTCATGACCAAAATAGGAAAAGAGTCACCTGTGGCAGCTGTCAGTGCTCATACAGGCGAATGAACGTGGCAAACACAGACTGATCAAGAGGAACAATCGTGTTATTTCAGGAACAGCAGCCATGCAGTCGTGCTTTCTGCCAGGAGAGAGAGCCCTTGGCTTAGCAGCGGGCTGAGCAGCTCTGAGATGGGGCTGCCAGTCGGAGCTTAGCAAAAGCCTGTCAGAAACAAGATGTACCATCAAGTCGCAGCTGCGAGGAGCTCTGCCCTGTGAACAGGTCTCGGTCAGCAGCTGTGTATTCTTCTTGCAGTGTTTGTCACAGGACAGAGGTGTTCCATGTCCTCCTGGCATTTCTCTGTCTAAGTAAAGTGATTCTCCGAGTTTAATCAGTTCCTTAGGTTCTTCACATCAGGGTGGAATCTCTACATAGGCCTGAGCCCCAGATACAACCCAGGAGATGTCCGGTAGCAGCATCCACATCTGGATCTGATGGGAAAGATTTTCGTAACGGATCTGTGTGAAAATCTACAGTGCAATCAATATTCATGCTGCTTTCTGACCTGCTGTTGGAATTTGGAAAGAATAGAATTTGGAGGCACAAAGAGTCTGGCACTGGGAATTTAGCAGCAAGCCTATGGCTAAAGTGACTAACAGGAGTCAGACCCAGCACCAGCCAGCCAGGGAGACTTTCTGGGAGCTTGGACAGGACCAGGTGCTTACAGAAAGAGTGTGAGAAATAGAAACAAATTTAAAGTGATTTTGCTATTGTATATATTTATATATATATCTTGATAATCAGGAAATCCTGATTTTTCCCAGGATTCCCCTTCTAGACCTTTGCCCTCTCTGCCAGCTTCAGGCAGAGTTCCAGCATGAAAAAAAATCACATCCTTTTGTTTTAAACCTACCTCCAAATGATTTTCAGTCACAGGATCTCTGTAATTCTCTGTGTTATGACCTTGTCTCATTTAAAAAAACTGGAAGTCCTGATATGTGCCTTGTTTGGAAAAGAGCACGATGGGTCAGAAGCAAGGAGAAACCACCACGCCTGCAGCTGAGGTTGTGCTGGGCTCAGCTGGTGGCCGTGTGGGAAGAAATAAGAAAGGGTGAACTCTCTTTTCTGTCCCAAATAGCTGAACAGGATCTCCAGTTTTTCCCTAGGGAAACTCAGAAACTTTTGCTTTTTGAGGTCAAATTTTTATTCGTTTTAACACCACCTTTCTTTTTTTTTTCTTTCTGTGAATTCCTTACTTTCTGGATCCAGAATCTCCGTCTTGTGTTACTTCTCTCATATAGAAATCTCCTATGTTCTCATGACACAATTTATTCTCGGTTAACTAAGACACTAGAGTGTTCACGGGCATCCCTAGATATTCATATTTCAGGGCAGCCATGTGTAGGCAATCCAGCAGCTAATGAGGGAGCTATGTCTCATTATGCAGTGTATTACATGAATGTTGTAACAGCAGTGAAAGGGGAATTGGGAAGAAAGCTGAATAAGCCCCTGATTTTCTCATCAATTTGACAACCTATTTGTTGTTCTTCCTAAAGAAAGATAAAAGTAATTGGGCACCCCTGTAGTTTTGATAGAGGTATAAAGAGAGTTTACTTTGAGCTCTTGCAGAAACAAATAGTGTTTTTCCCCATCCTGCAGTGACATTTGCTGCACAGAGCACAGCAAGACTAAATGATCTTGTGATGCGTTGGCCAGCCCCACGTGGTTGAAAATCCTCGCGCCAATTTTCACAAGGTCTTGCTGGATTTCTGCCGTGTGAAGGAACAAGGACTGTGCTCAGCATTTCTGGAAGCTTCCCCTCCCTAAATTACTGCGTGGTCTATTCATCATCCCAGCAGATGATGGGGCCATCCTGAGAAGCAAGAAGGTCAAAGAAGGGAAAGAGTTTGCTGGACTTACTTTGTCAAGCTTTCCAACACCTTGGTCTGGAAGTACTGACCAAGAATTAATGGAGAAAAAAAATAAGCTTTAAGTAAATGGCCTTTTTGTCTGTCAATACTCAACAACTGAAATGTTTCAGTGGTCTGGCATTCAAACTGTTGGGATTTTTTTTTTTGTGGAAGGCGAAACATTTTCTCTGTTCTTGTTTAACTTTTTTTTTTTTTCATTTCAATCATATTAAGAATTTCTGAAAAGCAGAAATAGATATTATCACCCAGATAGTTTTGTTGTTGTTGTGGTTCAGTTGCCTAGTTTTGTGCTAAACAATACCCAGAAAAGAAGATTTCCCATAACATTTTTCTTCTGGACAGAAAGTCACTGTTTGTATATGGCCATGGATAATCCTTCTTAGAGGAGACCTGCAGCCCCCATCTGCTCACATTTTCCCAGCACAGGGTGCTCTGGCCAAGCTGGGCTCTCGGCGAGGTGGCAAGAGGGCTCTGCTGGGGAGCTACCACCTTCCCTTCATCTCTCCTGGAATGGTTTCACTGGAGGAAAACATCTCTTGCACGCAACATCTGAAACAGCTCTTCAGTTAAGTGGTCCATGGAGAAAGAGGGCAGCCCCGAGCTCACTGAGAAGTGAGTCTTTTCCAAAGCCTGCAAACGGTGGGAGTGGGCAGCCTGTACCACTGCTGCCTTGCCTTGTGGCTGGTGGCACGGTTGCTGCTGCTGGGGAAGTGGGGAAATGCAAAACACACCTTGGCAGCTGCAGGAAGTTGTTTGTACCTCCAAAAACCAGCAGATTTGAGTGAAAGGCTGATTCCACACTTGATTTCTTTGAAGTAGTTGAATGAGAACAATTAGTCTTGCACCTAAAGGATTTTAAAGCTCTTTACTAAAAATTAATGACAATAGAATATTAATAATGCCTTGCCATATTGCAATAATTTCTTTCAGTGAACCTCAAACCACTTGACAAGCAAAAAACATTACTCCTTTTGAATAAAAAGCCATCAGGCCCCTGAGCTGCCCTGTGAGAGCTGGGTTATTGGATTTTGCAGTCAGTGACTCCTAAGCCCAAGGAGTGATGTGATGGTCAGATGAATTTTGCTGAGGCTGATTGCCGATGAAACTTAGGGAAAGCTTCTCGAAGTGTAATTTTCTCAGGTTATCACTCTTGGTTTTCTTCCTATTGTGTGAAGCCAGATTTAGACTAAAATACAGATAATTTCCCCACTGTGTGCCCCACAATGAAAGACAACATGAGGATGGATTCATTCACATTTGCGAGTTGCCTGTGGTTCAACAGGGTGAAGGAGCACACAAGAAAATTAACTGGATCATCTTTTGGGGTGATGGTCTCATTTTTCAGGGGTGTCTTGTGAATTCCAGTCCAGTAAAGCTTTCAGGATGCTGTTTTTTGGAGTTGACAGATCATTATAGGTGCCTGTTTTACACTTTCCAGTATTATTTTTAACTTGCCATCCCTGGGCATCTTTCCATGTACTGCTCTGCCTTCCCTAGAGCATTACCAGCAGTAAGGAAATGGAAAGCGTCCGACGTTCCAAAAATGTTGTAATCAGGAGAAAAATCCCAAGCTTCCTCGCTCCAACAGCTGGGCTGCTGTCCAGCTGGTGGAAAGCTCTCTCTACTTGCTAAAGCCTTTGCTTATTTTTCTGGTCTGGTCTTATAGTAGAGAGCCAGCGGAGCTGGCACAGGACAAAAAGGCCTAGGAGGTTCATTTACGATGTTTAGATAAAACATATATTGAAAATAATATGTATTTTCCCCATGCTCAGAAGAGAGTTTTCCTGATGACTGTCACTGGGCTGAGGTCTGGTTGCCTTCAGGGCCAAATCTGGAGGGGGTGAGTGAGGTATCTGTAGAGTATTTTTTTTAAAGGGTGAGCTTCCTGAGCAGGGAAACTGGGTCAGGAGCAGTGATGGAGCCAGGTGTGGAATTAATCTGATCTTATACCACAGCCTTAAATGCTAAATAGTCATTAAAGCCAGTGTACAAGAAGGAAATACCCAGAAAGGAAAACATAGCCATTAGCCAGCCTACGAAGAACTGTGAGAGCAGTGGAGGATACAGAAACAGCACTTAGCTTTATATATGCAGCTGAAAGGGCCCATTTCAAAGGAAACTTTCAGAAGGTTGTCTCACTTTTCACCATGGTGGATTCTGAAGCGTTTTTATTACAGTGCATTGGGGAAGATGACTGATAATCTCAGTACGTTCAGGCCTAGGAAACCTGGCTGAAACGAGCATTTCACGGCAGCATGTTTTGGAAGCCGGGAGCCATGTCCCACAGCACAGACACTCCAGTCAGGGCGGAGAGCTGGTGAAGCTGGATTAAATTTACACCAGCAACTTCTGGCCAACTCTGCGCCCCATGCAATCAAAGCATTTAACATCTCAAGGATGTCTCAGTATCTTCCCACACAAACAGAATCACCTTTTCTCCTCTCTGATTTTTCCAACCATACCCCTTGAAAGAGGGAGCTTCCAAGCAAAGGATAATCTCCTTACCTTATTAATATTGGGAGACCTCAGCCTGGCCCCTTCTGAGTCACTAAAAGCCCGGCTGATGGCAAACTGGATGGCCAGGCCAGTCATAGTCCCAGTGGAGAGCGGCTCTATCCTCTGGACCGCCTGCAGGAGCCCGGCTTTGGTTTGGTGTGTCTTGAGGGAGAACTCGTTCTTGACGGCGCTGGCGTAATTGATCACACCCACCCGTGTGGAGTTGGGGCCCACGTCCAGTCCCTCGATCACCCGGGACATGAAGACTTTGACTTTCTCGAACTCCTGTGGGCGCACGCTTCGAGAGCTGTCGATGACGAACACCAAGTCGGTGGGTTTGGTTCGACACAGGGTGCCTGGAAAGGATGAGGAGGGAGGAGAAAAATAAAAGAAAAAGAAGAGAAAAATCTACCACGAGGGGAAAAAAAAAAAAAAGTCTTCTTACAGCTGAGGACCTGCAAGCTGCAATCTTTTCTCTCCTTTTCTTAGAGAGGCCCACTGAGACCAGTTAAACCTAATGTTTCTAAATGTTCTTTTCCCTTTCATAGAAAAATGTCTGGAAGAACAACACATTTACCGGTTGACAACATGTACTTCTACAGCAGTGAGCTGATGAGATACCAGCTCTGCGCTTGTGGGAACAGGTTGCCCACTTGTAACACCAGGCTGCTGCTAATGTCGACACGAAACTTAATTCACTCACAGCAGCACGGAGGGAGGAGGAAAGCTGTGAGCTGGAGCCCGTTATATGCACTTCTGCATCAAAGAAAGTCTCAAAAGAAGTTACTGCGTTTCGGACATGTATAAGCAAGCTACATGGACATTAATTAATGAGCTTGTGCCTTTGTCATGCTTGACCAGAAGCAGGCATTAAACTCAGCAGTTCAGTTTCAGTTGTGAAGCAAGAGTCCCAGATTAACTAACGAGCATTACACAATCCAGTCTCATGTTTTTCAGCTAGTGGCACTAATAAGGAAATTCTGTAACACAGCAAAGACCAGCACGGTTTTGTTTCTTTGAGCTGGTGAGGGAGAACACAGCAGAGATGTAGAACCACATCATTGATAGGTAATCTCTACAAGCCCATAGTAAGGCATGAGTGTCCACTGTAAAAAATGAATGGATAAACAGGAAACATTAGCAATGCAAACAGCTGACTAATATTTTTCTTTTTTAATTCCTCATTTTCATGCTTTTTTCCATCTTAATGTTCAGCTGTGGCAATGCATAAAAAGGACTGATATTTTTTATGAATTTCTGAATGAATTGCCCCATTTTCCCCACTAGACCTATAACATTCTGATATTATTATTATTTTTTTCCTATCATTTAGCCTGTCTCTGCAGGGATATCAAGTGCTCTGCTAATATTTGATTTCCATAGAGAGGGATGATATAGGTTATACCATAAAAGAGGTTTCTGTGGGCAGATTTTTAAATGCGAGCTTTTGGGCCAACAAATCTGTTCCAAATTATGGCATAAATATTATAGCTAGTCCTCAGTGTGAAATCTAATGTGGCTTTCAGTCTTTAAGACACATGAAAATAAATACCCTGTGATATATCCATAAAGAATATAATCAGGTTAGTTTCCTGAGAGACACTAATGCTGAATCTGCTTCTGGCTCCCAGAAAAGGTCCCTCTAAATGATGCTGCGTGTAGAAGAGAAGCAGGCAGGGGTTACTTCATCAGATGCTCTAGTTTCAACTAAAATGCAACAGAACCTTTTCCTATATGTGTGACTTTTGCTTTGCAATAATAATTCATTGCAGAGGAAGGAAAAACTCAGATGGCAGTCCATTTTCTACAGTACTGCAAATCCCTTTACCAGGGGTTGGTTATGCCCATTTTACAGGAGATAAATGAAGATACAGAGAAAGGCTCAAGGTCCTGCAGTCAGCTCCTCCAGAAATAAACTACAGATTCCCCTTTGCCACTGTAGCTAATGCATCACATCCATTTTTAGGGACAAACCAAGGAACAAAACTAATTTTTTCCCTTAGGAACAATTGGATCCTATAGAAGTTTTGAAGTATATTTTCTTTTAGCATAGGAGCTCTGTGATTTTGCTCTAAATAACATTTTAAACCTCTTTTTATGGGAGTGAAGTATATTTCAGGGAAATGAAGAGAAAAAGAAGTTATAAGACATCAGGAGCTTTGGGATTTCAGCCTGTCTGGTCACAGCTGCTGTGCACATCTGGATCTGCAGGACAGGCCTGCGTTATCTCCAGGAGGTGACAGTCAGGCACGCTTGTTCCGAGTGACATCTTGACTCAACATAGTTTATTTTAAAGCAGAATTAAACCAGAAGTAAAATCCTCCTCTAGTTTTAAAAATGTCCACACTTGAAGTTATTCAGGAATAGCTCAACTTCATGCACTGATTTAGCAGAAAATCTCTCTTAGGGCACCTTTCCCCTATTGATTAAGAGAACACGACTCTTGCCTAGTAATTCAGAATGGAAAGATGTTTATTTTAGAAATAGTGATGGCTCACAGTAGGGCTGGGCTGAATGGCTGCTCTGTTCAGGTTTTGGCTTCAGTAGTGCTTAGTGGTTCCACAGCAAAGATAACTCTCCCTTTCCAAGTTTGTAAGAAAAATCTGGTCAGTATATCAGCAAACTCCCCTTCATAAGCCACAGCCTGCCCCTATCAGAGATGTTTCCTCAGTACCAGGCCACCAGCACTTCCCTTCTGAGTCCAGCACTTGCTGACACGAATTGCGAGCGAGGATTTAGAGACACTGGAGCTGCACCCTGCAACCTCAAAGAGCCGGTGGCTCCTCTCCCACCTGGCTGCTTTACACCCCACTTGAAATACAAACAGAGACTGGTTTTGCTCAAGGATGGCTGAAGTAAAACCTAGGAAAGGCCTGGCCTCAGGAACCCAGCCCAGACCTTCCAGCTTGGTGAGGTTAACCAGAGCTGGGGGGGTCTGGCCAAGTCCTCCGCAAGCTCCTGGCCAAGCCAGCCCTCTGCAGAGCTGCACTGAGGAGAAGCTGTTTCGGGGGGCATGG
This sequence comes from Cygnus olor, assembly GCF_009769625.2. NCBI lineage: Eukaryota > Metazoa > Chordata > Aves > Anseriformes > Anatidae > Cygnus > Cygnus olor. The sequence goes on from NC_049191.1 coordinate 5,523,802, forward strand.
GGGAGCCTCCTCCAGCCCAAAGCAGTGAGCCCCAAAGCTGCTGCAGTGCTGGGGCTAGGGCTGACCTGATGCCACCTCTGCGCAGCATCCCACTTTTACTCTAAAGCAATGAAAGAGGCAGAAGGAACTGCATCTCCAGGTTTTACTGCCTTGGGAAAACACCTGAGAAAGCTCCTCTGCTTCCTGGACTGATGTTGGGTATTGTTTCATCCTTCTCCTTGCCAACAAACCCGTCCCAACCCTAGGCAGCTGGTGACCAGCAGCTGGGGACAGACCCCCCAGTTCCCCAGGAGCTGCTCAGCTCCCACTTACCTCTGGGCTGCGGAGGTGCCCCCCAAACTCCATAGCTCTGGAGGAGAAGCAGCAAAGACAGCAGCACAGTGGAGAAAATCCTGTCCATGGCTGCGGAGGAGCCGGAGGCTGGATGCGGAGTGGCAAGCAGGAGCCTTGGCCCGGAGGTATTAACCTGCCCTTCCTCGGGGAGGCATGGGGCCAGCCCCTGACACGTGTGAAGTGCCGGGGGGGCACCGAGGGGCAAGCAAGAAGGACTGGGAGAAAATATTGCACGAAGGTGGGGAGGAGGTGGACGTCCAGCCCTGCCGGCCCCCAGCCCCTCCACAATGGCTCCATTGCTCGGCGAAGGGGATGGGAGGCTATAAAGGGACCTGCAAGGGCACGGTATGTGGGGAATCTGGGACTGTAACAGTGGGACCAGTGAAACCAGCCCTGGGGAACTGGGGTTAGCCTGTCAATCACCAGCTCCCGTCTGCATTTGCTGAGCTTTGCCACTGTAAGCAAACGCCCTGCGGTGTGTCAGGCTCGTGTCCTTCCTGCAGCAGAGCCCGAGGAGGGGGCGGCGGAGGGAAGGGGGATGCAGGGAAGGGGGATGCAGTCGCACAAATCATCGCTCAGTCCCCATGCTGGCCAAGAGCAGGGCTGGAAACCAGCCTGCGGGACCGGGCACTTTGCTTCCCTGCCTTAATTTGTGGGTTAAAGCCCTGTTGAGGGAAGGGGGAGAGGAAGAGGAGAGTGAGACTTGGGCAGGCACAGGCAAAATGCAAGATGGAGAACAAATTTCTTCCTGCGGGGAACAGTCACTTCTCTATGAGGCTGTGCCCCTGTGCCGGAGAGCAGGGGGAGAGAGAGAGAGAAAGAAGTCAGTAGTCTAAACTAGATAAATAGACAAGGAACTCAGGATAGACAGGCAGATTATAAGTTTGATTTATTTTTAACAGCAGAGCGTTCAGGTCCGTACACACGAGGGAGATACAGCTCCTGCCACAAGAAGCCAATAATCTGAATCAACAAATAAGACCGATGATGCTGCAAGTGAGCAGAAATCCAATGTCTTCTTTATGGAAGAACAGCAGGGAGATTTTGTACTAGAGTAAGATGAATTTAATGATGGATCCATCACAAAGCAGTGCATCTATTTTCATTTTATTAACTGCAGTATTACACTGCTGTCAGCTGATTAAAACCCTTCCACTGTGATGGATTAGTCTTTGCTCACCTTTCAGCTGCACCCTTGGAGCACTCATCCATTGCATCTGCATTGTGTTAGTGCAGTGCCATGGCAAACTACCTGTAATTCAAAGGATAGTTTCCCTTCCCTTATTCACAGTCTCTCTATACTCCAAAAGTGCTTCAACAGAGACTGAGACTTCCCGGAGAGAAGGGCTCTTGATTAGGAAAGAAAAGGACCTGCCCTTAGTGCAGTTGCCAGACTATTCTTAACTCTTCCAACATTAAAAGTGTTAATTAAAATATTAAAATATGGCTATGTTTTCATGCAAAATCAGCACGGATTTGACCCACTGCTATCCCAGATACACACAAACACAGCCAGGGACATGCTTTCCAGCCTCTCTGGAGCTGGCTGGAACTTTTTAGCCTGGAGGAGCAAATGCTTCACCTGAACTTTTTCTTGCTCCCATTTCACCTCTTTCTGTCACTGAGGTCCGGAGCCACCTTCCCTTTTCCAAGCTTGGTGGCATCGTGTTTCATTTGGTTCCTACTTCGGAGGAACCCCTGGGATTAAAAGGGCTACTGTGTAGGATGTGAAAATTGCAAAATATGAGCATGGATTAGTATAGAAAACACATGCAGACCTTCACATGTACATGTGCATGTACAAAGAGCCCTGCATAAAACCTTGACGTATAAATGCTTACATATCATATATATATATATGAAAATACATGCAATACATACATTATTGCTTGTGTGTGCTTATATATATACAATTGTATGTGACATATATGCAGACATGTAAGTCTCTTCCATTCATGCTTTTTGTGGATGTGTTTATACATACATGGGTGCAAGTAGGCATAAATCCTACGCACTGATATCACTTGTGTGCTCATATGCATACAGACACATTTGTCCCTCAAATATACAAAACAGATAGAGGTACACACACACATTTACAATTAGTAGGGAACAAAGTGAAAAAAAAGCGTAAAATCCTGGAGATTTTGCCTCCAGCCATCTGTGATGGGGTTTTGCCCGTTGCTCTGCCATGCATACAAGGCCCTGTTGGTGCAGACAGTACTTGCTTGCCATGAATAGGGATCATTCAGAGCCCTCCATAAATGAAGTCTCTATGGCTGTTCTTGCTGAGGAAAATATAAAGTTTCTCTGTGTCATTTTGCTGCTAATTAGCAAAGAAAGATAAATACATTTCAGGTGAATATTTTCACTAGCAGAGGTTGGGGCACACAAGCAACATTAAAGCTTTGAAAATAAGGCAAGAGGCAAAGGTGTGCTGGATACTATAGGTCTGCATTTATACCTCTGTAAAAGCAGTGTTTATTTTTAAAATATGAAACATAATTTTTCCCCAGGCCTCTGAAAATGAAAACACTGGGTTCAATATTTCAACAGGAAAATATGCATTTAAAGCTCTTCCCGAGCCCGCTTGCAACGTAAACAGACGAGCCATTAACGGCTCACGCTGGCCCCAGAGCAGCCCTGCCCTTCTGCAGAGCTGCAGTTGGAGGCTTCTCGTGTCCCAGTGCGAGGAAACGCCGCTCTCCCCACACCTTCTGCATGTCCGAGTCCCTCGGCTGAAGGAGCACTTGTTGTACAGCCCAGCTCCCTGCTTCTCTTCCTCTGCTGGAGAATCCTGGGCCTGGCTCGCTCCTGCCAAAATCAAGTGCTTCAGCCTGGTGGCAAACTGTGTAGCCAGGGAGACTTTTTCCCCCCATGGTCCTGTTGTGTTATTATCTGAGTGCAGATGGAAGAGGAAAGGCACGTAGGTGCTTTGTGTCATGGCAAGGAAGGGGACAGGGAAAGGCAACGCCTGTACCCACGTGAATTTTCTGGCTTGGGTTTGCAGCATGTTCCCTTGCTCTTCTGTGCTCAGATTATGGCCCTGCTAGGACTATTCTCAGGCTGGAGGTGACGAATGTCATTTTTGGAGAAATCTCCAATACATGACATCTCTCTACAGGAATGATCTGCTGTGCTCCACCAGCAGCGGCTGGGCGGAGGGGCTGGAGGTGCTGGGGCTGTCTCGTGACCGCTGGAGTGAGGCTGTGCTCGCTGATGCCCATCAGGACTCGGATGTGATGAGTTGGCTGCAGAACCTGGGTGTCATGGCACGGATGAGACACACTTAGCAACACAACAGTGTGAAGCTCACTGTCAGTGCTTGAACCACTGGGAGACTTCAGCTGGAAAATAATAAAATTGGAAGTGCTTAGCCGGGTGGAGAGCTTTGCACTGCCGTAACAAGTGACACAGCCAAGCTATAGCCAAGGCTTCTGCTTGCACAGATGAGACCGAATTAAAATCAATGCCTTTCCAGAGGCAGTCAGGGACAGCAGGAAGAAATTAGGAGATACAGCTTGTCTTCCCCAGTGTGACAGATCAGGAAAGGCAGCATCATCCTCTGCACCCAAGCAGGAGATAGGTTTTCCTTCAGTGCCTGGAAACTCTGCATGATGCTCCAGCACACTGCAAACTCATTTGTGGTTTGCTCCTTGCGCTGTGCTCTCCTCCCCATCGTCCCTTTTTTTTTTCTAACTTCTTTTCCTGTTTCCTAAAATTCCAGTCCTATACTACCCTGCTTCTTGGTGCCTTCATTCTTTCTCTATCAATATGCGCATAACATTTCACAGGAGTGTAGATCAGATGGAAAAAGCCAAGAAAAATGACATTTTAGTTCTGATAATGCAGAAACACTTTGTTTTGATTTGGCATTTTACTTTTCCAATTTCTTTTGTTCAAGTTCTCTTGTAAAACGGTATTTTAGTTTTATATTTACATGTTTCCAATAAATACACCATTAACACATTTAGTATGGTAGTATAAATGTCACGCTGCAATGAATGGAAATGACAAAATCAAAATGAATCAGTCCCTAAGTCACTTCCATGTAAATGACCCAGTAGAAGGGGGTGGTTTTCTGTGCGAAAAAGGAAATCAGACCTCTGGGATGTGAGGACATTTCCAAACTTCCGCTAGGGTTCAGACAGAAGACATTTAAAATGTTGGATTTTCCTTAAAAAGAAAGCACAGTGTTTGTAGCCCTGGGCTGTAAATTCCTAGAGGGAATCTGGCGATGTGGCTAAGTCTCGCAACTAAGTCACGCCAGTTGGCCATGGAGGCAGCGGAGCAAGGAGAGCACTTGGGAAGAGACAAGCAGCCAAATCCTGAGTAGTTTACTGTTGAGTTTTATTTCACTCTAAACAAACGTGGTGGTTGTAGTAAACACAGCTTTCTTGCCCGCCAGCCACCAGAAAACTCCTACGTTTAGCAAAATACTCAGCAATTTTTCTGTCTTTTTCAGGTTTCCTTTGATGTTCCTATGTGAGTGTTTCTGAGATGGATTCACAGCCTCCATTTTTCAAATACTCAGAGAAACAGTGACAAAAGCTGCCATTTAGTTAAAGCTCCGGTTCCCATGTTTTATCCCCACAGTGTTTCTGTATGAGTTACGGGGAGTGGAGGACTCCCTCCCAGTCTGCTTCATTATCAGAAAAGTTATTTACTGCACCACCACTGTACTGCAGAAGTGATATTTACAGCAGTGGGATCAGTATAAAGTATAAAACAAATGATGTAAAGGGTGAAAGACTTTGGAGAAATGAATGGCTTTAAATACAGCCCTTTTGACAACTCAAGATCAAAAGAACCACTGTTTATCCTTTAAGCTGCAAATGGCTGGCAAATATCCTTGTGCTCTGATGCTGTAAATAGTAAATGCTGTTTATGGCTAGTCAATGTTTATGTTTTATGGGTCACATTTATTTCAGAGGGATTGTTTTCATTTGCCATGTTAACCTTGCCCACATCCCCCTGAGGCCAACATTACCTCCTGGGCGCTATTCCTGGCTCTCTTGGTGACCACCACCTGCAGTGCTTTGGGCAGATCCCTTCGTGCCGTGACTTTTCCACCTGGGCAGTGCCACCTATGCTGGCCTGGCCCAGAAGGCTCTATCTGTCCCTCTAAACTGCTTGAATGAAGCAGCAGGATGAAGATGAAGGTCACTCTGTGGGCAGCTTTTCTTCTCCAAGGTGAATGAGCCAACATAGCAGCTGGATTAAACGAAACCTTACAATTGGACCAGGATAGGGATGTGTAGTAATAAAGACTGTGGGATCAGACGAGAAGAGCTTTATAAAATAAGTTTCACCCGCAGAAATGTTGTGAAAGATCCTGTGGGCAGACAGAGGGATGACGGAGGTCCTCAGCTGGAGTCCATGGGGGCGTCTGGCCTGATGGATGGATGGGCACACAGACAAAGCCAGAGACAGCACAAGGATTTGGGCCGATGCATGACCACGCTTGTCAGCGTCTGTCATTCTGGGACACCACCGGAGACTTCAGTTGCAGTGACTTCGTTCGACTGATGCGAGTAATTACTTTAATGAACTGTCTGCAGGAAAGTTAAGAAAAAAACACAGTCTTTTAATGATGTTTGATTAATGCAATTATAATGGCACCTGTCCCAGGCCCTAGGGCCTGATCCTGGCAGGTTTGTAGGTGCCACTCAAAGCAGCAGGAATGAAGGCAGGGAGAAAACCCAGCCGGGCAGCCCCGTCCCCCCACGGTGCAGGGCGGTCTGTGGTGACAGGGTGCTGGAGAAGCGCCACGCATCCATCACCAGGATTCCCTCGGCTGCTGCGGAGCCGGTCAGCACACGGGCTTACATCAGCCTGAGGAGGTGCCAGGGAATGCCTCCAAGTTGCTGTCTTTGCCCTCTTCAAGGTCTATTTATACCCTCTGATGGACATCAGGATACCCTTGGGCTAGGAGAGCCCTTTCCATCGTAGTGGGCGCTATGACTAGCTCTGCCTGGTTTTGAGCGCTGTAGTTCCCATCGCATTATGCACTGTTTTTGCCAAGTTGCTAGCAGTTACATCACGTTTCCAGGTGCCATTTCAAAGTCTGATAGCAGCCGGCACCAGAAAAATGCTTCCAATCCTCCCCGGGCTCTACAGCCCCTGTACCACCTGCCAGCTTGGTGCTATTTACCCTCCAATGCGATTTGTAGAATCAGAACTTTTACTGAATTTCTGTGCCAAATCTCTGAAAAAAATATGTGGCCTGGATGGCTGGGGCAGCTCATGCTGGTTTCCCTCACCAGAAAACACTCCCGAACACTGGACAGGTTTATCAAACATTTCACTACGAGGCTGTGAATGGCGGATGGGAGGACTTCCAGCACTTGTCTTGGGTTTGCAGCATCGTCTCAGCAGTACCTGTGCAAGCCTGAGGAAAGGAGCCTAAAGAAGAACTACCTTCTGTCAATAAAAATAATACTTCAAATGGCCCTGTCTCTTCCAGCCATGAGGATTGCCTGCAGGTAGCCTTTAGGGATTTGCTTGCACCTTTAGAGGTCTTTCTTTCAGACTCGGGTACTGAGCCTGGTTTTGAGTAGCCCAGGACCACCCTCACCCGTTTTGCAGTTTCCTTTCCTCCTCTGAGTGGGCCCATTATATTGCGGGTGTTGTTTCCTTTTCCTTCATGCTTCAGTTTCCCTTTCTGTGGCACAGGGAGAGCAGTGAGGTGTGTCTGGTTTAGCTTCTTTACTTCAAGCAGAGTGAGAGGCCTTCACTGACCGAAGGCAATGGCACAGGATGCCAGGAGAAGAACAGTAAATTAAACCCAACAGAAGTGCTCAAAGCAATGTGCAAGACAACACACTTAAAACAAAAAGCCCTTTTCCCACTCATGTCAAACACATTTCCAGCTGCCAAGTTCCCTAATTTTCAGTCTGCAAAAGGAGAAATGGGAGAGGGGAAACCAAAACCAAAAGCTTTTGCTTCAGGTCAGGTGGGGGAAAACCACAGTCAGACGGGGAATCCAACGGGCATCTCTGGAGTCCTGGAGCATCTCTGCCTCCATGAGATGCCGCTGTTTCTAGAGGTGGTCCTGTCGCTCTCACTTATCTGGCCTGCCAGTGCTGACATTATCAGCTCAATCCTCTATCTGTAGCAAAGTATTGCTGCTCATTTCTCTTCTGCTTTGGAAAAAAAAAAAAGGGAAGTGCAGAGCAGCATTAAGCATATCTGTGTGAATTGGTTCGCAACCTATTTTAGAGAGACTCACATCCATAAATCAGTTTAGAGGTGAAAAAACAGTGCAACAGTAGCATATTAAAAAGAGTCTTTTATCAGTCTCAAAAACAGCATTGATAGTGCCATCATCTGACTTCTTAGCAAACTGGTGACAGCTTGTGTTTGGTTTGTATTGGCCAAATCATCTAACATTTCAGAAAACCAAAACCATTTCCTGTCTAGAACTCAGCCCTGACCTGGCTGGAAACTCACAATAAATCTATACATTTTATCAGATTGTAGGTTTTTCTGAGCCAAGCTTTCACAGGGAGCTATTCTGAGCCCCACGGAGAACACACTGCACGAAGCAGAGATCGTCTGGCTTGCTAAGAGCCACAAAACACCAGGTTCATTTAGAAGATCAGGTGTGTACCTGAAGGCTTGACTACTAATGCACTTTGAAACAAACCCCACCTCGGTGAGATGCTGAGTGTATTTTAGTTACTTCAGCTCTGTTATCAAAGTCAATTAACCCAAGAGGCTTGGGGCATTCCCATTAATGGGAATTTAATTAGGAGTAGAATTTGAGCCACTTAAAGAGATGAGAAAGGATTTTTAACACCGTTCAGTTGGATCACATTGAGAAACTCTCTTCTGGTTTAGAAAACAAGTAAAATTATCTGCATTTCTTCTAATGAGGCCTTGGGCAGACCCAGTCAGCAGGCTCTTGGTTGGGCCTGGTCAGTGGCAGGCAGTGGGGTTTACCCATGTCCTGGTGCCGTGGTGGCTGTCACACCCCACCTCGGCACCTACAAAGGGAGGGACTGTGCTTTCAAATACCTCCCTAAACTAACGAGGGGGGACGCTCCACACAGGTTTGTGCCTTGGAGGTCACCCAGCCCATGGCCCCTTCCAGACCTGGCCTTGAGGACTGCAGCCACAGGGGCTGGTAGCTGATGGGATGGGAAGTGGCCAGTTTCGGCATCCAGCCTGGATTTCAGGACTGTAACCAAGAAGACGGACAGGTGATGGCTGGAAGGTGTTGCAGACTAATGATTATTCATATTTTCAAAATCAATCTTTTCTCTCTCCACCTAATTAAGCAAGAAATTGGGTTGGACCTTGATGCAAGAAGCTGGTTCTTCACCTACTCCAGAGAAGTTTCCTGGCTGAATTTTGGGTTGGTCTCTTGCTCACTGGTCACAATTAAACAAATGCCAAATTTAGGATCAGAAAGAAGTTCTTTTCTGCTTGTGACTGCTCGATGAATTTGATGGGTCTATACTTTTGAGGGTGATTTTAAGCATATTTAAAATCAGTAGGGATGTTAAGATGACAGTGCACCCTTCCAGATTTCTTGTCTTTTGTTGAGTATCCTGGTCCCCAGAACTAGGGAGAAGAAGCACAGAGAAGGGAAATCATCCTTTTTCAACAATGAGAACAGCAGCTTAAGTATAAGGTCAACATCGTTATCTTCATCACCATATACTTTACTCATTCTCTGAAAAGAACATGGGCAACACTGATATTTATTTATGCTTTGACAAATCTTTCGTTGAAGTTTTTGTTTTGTTTCAGAGCAGAAACAAAACCAGGCCATGAAAAGCTAAGGCCATGGCCCACACTGTAGATGATATTGGAATAGTTACTATTCAGCAAATCACACTTTCATATGAAAGTCATTTTAAAAAGCAGGGAACCATCCAAAAAGGTAAGCAGACGCTAAATGCCAGCTACCTCTCACCTATTGTTAGCAACATTATTCACTAACATCTACGCAGACCTACCTGTGCAGTGTGGGTCATGGACGTGCCACAAAAAGCATGCCGAGGACAGGATCTTTATCAACAGTGATAATGTGCAAGAGGAAGGAACAAGCTAGATTTTCAGATGAATATGCTGGACTGGCTGGTGGAAATACCATATTTTTGTTTGCAAACAGCATACGCGTGAGCTGATACCAATGAGATGACATCAACCTAAACCCAAAATACCGTTTTTTGCTAACTAATTTTTCAAAAAATGAATTATTGCTCCCTTGTGACATGCTCCACACAGTAAGGACAGCACCCCTTCAGAAATCAGACAGCAAAGGATTGAAGCTGTTAACAGTTTTTCATTGTTTTATTGAAACTTATCTTTCAATTCACACTAAAAGCAAAAAAATAAAAAATAAAAAAATTGCAAACACTCAGATATAAAATGGCAGAGCAATACTGTCACAATTCCAGCATGTTCTAAATTCTGAAGTACACACTATTAATCATTATCGTAAGCAGACAGAATGAAAGCTGCATCGTTGTTCATTTGAGAACTTCATTTTTTTGCTGATCACTTTCCCTTAGGTCCTCATTAAAAGATGCTGGTTAGCATAGCATACTTCAGGGTTGGGCTATCTCAGAGAAAAGGTTCTTGCTTGTTTTTCCCCCCATTCCACTTCCTAAATGCCTCATCTGCTGGGTTAGAGATGTAAGACAGATGAGAAGCAGCATCCTGCCTGACAAGGGATCCAGGCCAATGCCTCCATTTCCACATTAGGCAGATGTCAGAGGCCAGTGATGGGAACCTCTGATGCCTGGTGCCAAATTTGTTACAATTAGCACTGCAACTCAGTAATACCAGCTCAAAACTGCCAGTGTAGAATGAAGCACCAGCACCAGTGGTTCACCATCACTCTTCATAGGCTCATAAAGTGAGCTGGAGTGTAATAAGCACAATATGCTATAAAGTAAGGACTTCTCAGTGAGGCCGAGTATCTGACAGAAGGGGTAAGAGGCACCAACAGCAGTACAGATGTCTCCTCTCCAGGACTGGATCTTAGATTGCTACGTAGGGCGGTGGGCATTCCTTGGAGGGCAGCTCTAAGGCTTCCTCATACGATGGCAGCACAGCCTGAAAGAGAAGAATATTATAGTCATGCTCTGGGTATCACACGAAGGGTTCCAAGTGAATTTATCTTGGACATGTTTCTCTTCCCAGTTCAAAGTAGGGGAGAAGAACTGGGTGGGTTGTAGGAGATGGAGGGCAGAAATCCAGAAAAGTTGGAGGTGAGCAGCACTTTACAACCACTTTGCTGCCAGTCCCACCTCTGTGTCCCAAAGCATTGCCACAAGTGGACCAAAACTCTTTAATGCCCGGAATATAAGGCTCATTGCCTAAACAAAGAAGCTAAGATCAGATCATTGCTGAGGGCCTTGATGCATGCACAGCAGGGGCACACACTGCTGGCAAGACAAGGGTTATATTTGCCAAATTTCAACGAGACAAATGCCTAAGCTTAGCATTCCATATTCTTCCTCTTTACTTCTCATCCCTCTTTACAGTATCTCTCATTTTTGGAAAGTCTTCAATATTCTTCCATTGTGTCAGGGCAGCTGGATGCTACTATTAAAGAGATCACCAGTAATCTAGGTATGGACATTGATTAATATAAATATATATGCACACACTACACACATTTTAGCATACTTAAAATGAAGGGCAATGCACCAAATCTCTCAGACATTGATCCAGAAAAAGGTGAAGACAAACTTAATTTTAAACAGGAGTAGCACTGTTAGGCACAGAAACCAAAGTTGACCTGAAATTAAAAACATATCTGCAGATCAGAGATTAAAAGTGATACATTCCCATTTATCTACTTTGCCTGAAGTCTGCGTATAAGCTTCCTTGCTGATACCATTTGTAAAAAATATTTTATAAAACCTTCCAAAGGCAAATTGAATGAAATATTACATAATTGTAAACTGGTTATTAGTACCTGTCAATGAATATTTGAAAAGTTGAACCATCTTTCAGACCACCAGAGGAGCAAAAGTAAGGATCATCATACATCACTCCATTTAAACCATGGCTTTTCATGATAAACTTAAAGCAGTCTTCACTCACCTTTTCAACTGCTTGTTGGTCAACTTTCACACTGTCTCTCTTGCTGGCTTTAATATACTTAAAGCAGCTCAGGACACATTTGAACATATAAGCCTGAAAAGGAAAAGGAAAGGGAAGTCCACCATTTTACTGCATGCCAACAAGAACTTTTCCACTCTTGCCATCAGCCTGCCACTGTCCTCTCCTTGAGAGATGTCTGGGACCGTATATCCCAAGGCCTTACATCAGTCTGTCTTGATCCTTCACTAGAAAGGTGAAAACTCCATCTATTCAGAGCAGCCCACTCGTGTGGGAAGTCAATAGGACTATTAATGTAATTAAACATAAAGCACACGCTCAAGACTGCTGAGTGCTCGATGTCATCAGGTGGGAAAGAAAAGCATGTCCTGATTTTTGTGTTATTTTTCTTAGCAGGCTACAAAGCCTGGATGTCTCAGAAACATGTGGATGGGCACGAAATCCACCTCTCAGAGGTCCAAGGCCCCCTGGTCAATTAAGACTGACCTGAATGGTCAGCTCATTCGAGAAAATCCTATGTTTTCATTAGCTACACTTTTCTGAGAAGACTGCCTTGCACCTCACAGAGTTACAACATGCAGTAAATACAGAGCTTTTCTGAGAAAAATGGATCGATTGACAGATTATGGCACAAGAAAATAAGCAAGGCTTGTAAAACATACCATATTAAATAAATATTTTCCCTACGTTGTGCAGTGAGGCGAAGTCGTGTGCCTCTTATTTTTATTGGCGTAAGACCGTACTTTAAAAACAGTTGACATTTTCAAAGGAACATAGGGAGTTATATGTCCCAAGAACAAGGCATGTAGCTTAGGATTTCCTAGAACAATGAGGACTGTTTGTCTTGACACAAAGCCAATACAAAGAATGAGAACAAGGAATGAAGTATCTGTATTAAAGGAATCTGCCTCTCAAACAGACTCACAGAGATGAGGAGGTAAATCCAAACTTTAAGCACCTTCAGGGAATACTGCAAAAAGTTTCTCCTTCTAAAAGCCTCTTCACACAGAGAGCAAACATGCAATACACTGAAGCCATCATACAAACTGTACCAAAAAAAAGCACTCGACCCCTAAAGAAACTCCAATAAAGTAAAAAAAAAAATTAATAACAAAAAAATCCTTTTTTTTTTTTTACTTTGATTTTTCAGAAGAGTTTGCTGCAGTGCCTATCCAGAATCTGCACTGAATTCTGTAAGAGTTGGCTTACATTAAGGCTGCTGCAAGCAATAGCAGGTTTGAGCAGAATGCTGTAGGACACACAGCTTACGCAAAGGGATCCAGTGATCTTGGGATCATCCCATTACTGGCTAACTTAGAAAACACTTGAGTTGGTGCAGGATATCCTTTTCCACACTGAACTGAAAATGGAAGACATCACTGGTAGCCATTGGCATTACAAGTGGATGGGAAGCTTGTCCTAAACGTCAGGAGGGAACAGCAGTGAGCTACTTCAGAAGTAATTAAATAGTTTCTTTCATCTTCCATCAGAAATGTTTTACTTCCTCTTGGTTTCTGCATTCTTATCATGATGGTGGTAGAGGGGATGATTTAGATGTTATCTTGGTGGGGGCAGTCAGTGAATTGGAGCTGATGGGCCCTAAATTGGTCAAATGGCTGTTTTAGCTATAAAATATTTCCTGTTCTAGCCTTGTTCCTCATCAGATCTAAATCACTGGGAAGGAACTCCCATGACAATGGTTTTGCTAGACATAGAAGATGGAAGGAATTGTCACTAAGTTTGAAGGATGGGTTCCTAATGATTTGTTTTGGGGACTTTTGAGGACCTCAGTAGACCAAGGAGTATATGTACCTGTCCACTTCATCTTTCAGATTGATCTTCCCCAATCCTTCCATCTGCAAACTCCAGCACAAAAACTCATTGTAACTAACTCGGTAGAAAATTCAAACCAACTGATTTGCCAGGTCAGGGAGATTTCTGCTGAAAACCCACACAGCCAGCTGGGTTTCAGGGTTATCTCCACTCCTATTGCTCAGTTTATGCAAATACTAAAATATATGCTCAAATGCAATCATACAAGAAGCTCCATTCCACACTGGCTTTTCTGGCCACCTAGGAAGAGTCTAAATAAAAAATGCTTTCCAATCAACAATTAGTGATTTTCTCTGTGACAGAATCTGCTCAAGTACCTGGAGAAAGATGAGATTTTCTTAGCTGGTCTGAAACCCCTTGGTGAAAAATCTGTTCTGTGATCCAGTGAAGCAGGAAGAACAGAAACCCTCTCACAGTGAAGTTTTCTAAGATGTAAGCAGAATCTAGCAGCTCATTGCTTTTAATTAAGTTTCAGAATATCAGCGTGCATTGCTCTGTTTACATCAGTACACATACAGAACTTACCCAAGTGGAAGATCTAACCTGCTGTTTAATTATCTAATTTAGTTTGTCACACAATAGCAGAATAGTTTACAATAAGTTGTTTTCAAACATCTTATCCTTTTAGAGATGAATGGGCAGTAAGAGTTTTTAAACATGAGAGAGAGCTTGCTTTATAACTCACACTTGCAGAAGCATAAAAACAGAGATCTGAGGATCAGACCTACACTGAGGCATATGTCCTATTGCACCCAAGGAGAGACTGAGAAAGCTTTCCAAGGCCTTGGAAGATTTGAGAGAGAAGTAGAACCAGTTCCTCCTGTCCCTCAGGCAAGGCAGCTTTATTTCAGCCTTCACTGCTCACCACACCCTGCAGATATTTACCTTCAAGAAGAGGACAGCAATGAATGCAATGGTGAAGGTGACCATCACTTTGGCATATTCCTCTGTTGGCAGCTTCTCCAGGGTTGGCAAAAAGCCCTGTGGAAAGAGGTAGAGGGTCTCAGTCAAGCACTTGTGCCCTTTCCCAGGGTCACATAATGTGTTGGATATCCCAGCAGGTTTGTCAGCCTGCCTCTCAGAACGAGCACATCTCCAGTTACTTCTGGGTATATCATTATTATTGTTATTATTGCTGGTAACACTCCTTTGGCAAAGATCTTCAGAAGACTATTTAAATGAGAACTCAAAGTGTGACTGTTTAATAAAGATGAAAAGTTGATGCATTTTCAATGTATGCAGGCAGGCTCTATCCAAATTATTTTGCTCTGCAATTTGCATCCATAAGATTCTTACAAGAAAAACAGAGTGTACTTTTAAGAAACACATGCATAAGCAAGCTGTCAGTCAAGAACACTGTGTTGGTGAGAACATATGGAAAATCTTCTTTATCATCAAACAGAGCAGTTCTGGATATGCCATAGAGATCAGAGAAAGTTTACTTTGTCATAACAGCCACTGAAAGAAACTTCTTAGCAGTTCACAGCATGACAAATCTGCTGGGCTTGCTCACCACCTACCCCATTGTCTGAAGACTTGAAGCTGAGATAGGTGGGGACCTCCATGTAGGAGCTGCAGAGGGTGAGAATACTCAGGCAGAAATCCAGGAGCTGCAGAGCCAGGAATGGGATCTTCGAGCGTCCCTGCTGCAAGAGCAAGAAGGGCAGGGAACAGGGTTTTGGTTATGATTACAAGATTGTGTCACGTCTATAGATTTCCCCCATTTACACAGGCCTCTGCTTTCATCTCATTTACAACCTAAGCTATTTAATTCACTTATACAAGCCAAAATGATTAGCAAACCATCTTGTTGGGTTCGTTTATACTAGCTCCTCTGAAGAAGCCTCTAGCTGGTGCAGTGATATTCCTAGCTTATCTTCAGCACACTCACAACAACCTCCCCAGAGCCCTGAGACAGAAAATAAAATCAACAGGAAGACTCCCAGACATGGGAAATTAAACACTATCCCAGCTGTCACTCGTTTTCCTTGTGGATTCTCTAACCCCTAAGGATTGCATCCTGCCTGCAGCCAGTGTAGGATCCACCTCTATAAAAAGCTGTGGTCCAGGGCAGTGACCCTGTACCCCTACATTTTGCATGGGCATTCATCCCATAGAGGACACCAAACACCATCCCGACAGCGAGCTGTGACCTACCATGTGGCTAAGGGATGACATAGAAATGATGGCTGGGACTTGTATGTAGGAACTGAACATCGTTAGGAGGCTGAGTAGAAAGTCCATGATTTGTAGAGCAAGGAAGGGGATCAGGAGACGTTCCCTATTCTGAGAAAGAAAAGCAATGCCAGTTATTTCTGTTCTGAGTGAGAAAAAGAGACCAGCTATCGACACCAGAAAGGACATGTATTAAGGTACTTTGAGAACAAATCCTCTCCTAGAATTTCTGCTTCTAATTCCAGATATTGCGGTAACAATTGCTTCAGAAACAGTGAAGAGTATCAACATGGATTTTTTTTTCAACCCCCTCAGAAATTTTCCATCAACTTTCACATTGTGACCTTGACACTTGATCCCACCAGAGCTGTTGTTCAGCTACCCCAAGTTTTGTGCTACAAAGAAAGCCGAGTTCCCAGACCAATGCACAGTCATCTCTTCTCCTGAAATAGAAAACGAATCCTCATGTAATAGGGGAATTACGGCTCCCCTCCAAGACCTGACTTGCAAAAGAGCAAGGAAACGAGGCAATACAGCAACTTTTCCAAATCAGAATATTTCCACCCCATAACATAATAAATAGCTTTGATTTAAATGTCACTCAGTTTTGGTGAATCTGGCAGTTAGCAGCCTTGCAAATGAGCCTGAAACTGCAAAACCAGTTGCCCTCCCCCTGTTTTAAAAGAGCAGAGATATTTACCTATCATTTTGGTCTTACTTCAGCATTTTCAATGAGCATCCTCCAGCCCTTCCCCCAATACCTCCCCTAACACAGTGAGGCCCCGGCAAGCGGCTGAATGTTATCTGTGGAGAACATACCTTCACCACACCAAGGAGCAGGTTGAAGCTGATGATAAAAAGCATGATGATCAACAGGAAACTGGTGATGACATCAGCTAAAAGTAAGAAAAGTAATTTCCACATTACTAAAAGCTGGAGTCTAATGTACCTATTCAACTGTACCTCTAGGGAAGAGTTAAACTGTGATAACCTGGCAGAAACAACTGCAGATGTGACAGAGTGAATGCTATGCAGCCAAAGTGCTGGAGATTGCCCTCTTTTCACTTTCTGCACTCACTTTTTCATCTGTCTTTGAAGTTTCTGTTACTTTAGCCCTCTCCTTGTGCAGGCTCTAAGCTCAGGCACATGGAAGCCAAAAGTCTTTATTGCTTGGACTGAAATTTTAAATATCCTGGGCTACAATATTAAGGTAAAACAATAATAATAATAATAATAATAATAATAAAAGGCAGAGTAGTTTTAGGCATGCTAGATTAATAAGTCTGAGCAGGAAATTATTTGAGACTCACACAGATAAACAAACCAACAGCAAAAGCTGTGGGACAATCTGCAAGATACTTCAGCAGACAAGAAGCACAAATTTCAACCACCCACCACTAGCACGGACCACAGAGTTTCAGAGTGAAATACCTCGCCTCCATCCAGTCTCTGTAGTTGCCAAATGCAACATCCTCCTTAAAAAAATGAACATGCAAGGAGAACAACATGAGGTAGTTCTGCCTACAGGGCCAGGTAATTGTTGTCAGCCGTTGTGGGCCCAGGAAGGCGATCTCTGCCATGTGTGTAGCTTCCTACTGAACAGTTCCCAGGAAGCAATTTTCCCTCTTGGTATTGCAGCCTGTCCTGATAAGGACTACCAAAGTCTTGCTTGCACCAAACACTATACATATTTGATCTCTAGCAGTCTACACAGTGTCATTTTTTTCTTAAAAAAAAAGAAGAAAAAAAGCAGCTCTCTTCAAAGGCAAAGCACTTCTACTTTCTTTATCCACCTCTGCATGATTCATAGTCTTTTGTAGTGCCTCCTCCAGCTCAAGCCTGATTTCTTTCTTATTGCTTTACCTGGATTTAAAATAGCAACACATTATTTGGGTCTCCAATTCCAAAATGCTTGAATAAAGGGTTTAGACTTATTAGAAGAGAGCCAAACTTCTAATTTTTCTGGCTTTTTTAAAGCAACTGATGCTTTCCAGAGGTACAACATCCCTCAGACATCAGAAAGGTTTGATTACTGGTTTGTTTTCCCTGCAGACAGCTGCCCAATTTATTCCATGACTATTGAATAAATCCAGTCCTTAACTATATTTTTCCATTACCTCTTTAAGCCCTTCCACTTGCTTTCATAAAGAAATATAGAAATTATGTTGTCATATATTGGATTCCTTATCTATTCCAGCTGCAATGAAATCCTTTCACTGCTCCATATTATACAACTCCACCCCAAACCCTCTCTCAAAGACACCGTGCCACCTTGGCCAGCTTCGAGGATTTTTGCCTATAGCTTTGATACCACGTTACATTTCCAGGGGACGGGAGAGTACATTAGTGTTTGGGCATACACTAAATTATCCTTAGCTCAATTCTTATCTTTGATAACAACAGTTTTTGTTTGTTTGTTTGTTTATATATATATATAACACATATATACACATATATAAATGTTGAGGCAGAGAAGTCCCTCTTTTTCTGGCAGGTAATCCCAACACTGCTGTTTGCAGCAACAAAATATTTGCCCCAGAGCAGTTGCAGCTATGCCATAATTTGGCCAGTTACTCTGAGGAACTGAAATTCACTCAGCTGTCCCCAGTCAAAGCAAGAGCTGTGCTGGAGAAGGACAGACCTTCCACCCAGTCATGCCCGTGACATCTGGCAGGAGAGGAGCATCCATGAGCTGCAGGAACTGCAACATACTCAAACTGTCAGGTGTGCGTCCAGCTCTAAGCAGTGTGGGTACGGACAAATGCCAGCTACAGAAAGGACTAAAAATGATAGCGAGAAGCTCTGGAGCACTTCCAGGGTTGTAGAAGACCCGCCTGACAGCTGGGCTGAGCCACAGCTGGCAGCCAGACAGGGCAGGTGGCACCAATGCTCCTCGCTGCGCGGCCTTTGCTAGCAGAGGGCACCCACTTTCATTTAAACGCATTGATACAGCAGTCAGGTATTCTAACTTCCATTACTTTCTTCTCAAGTAGTTAGCAGCGTGCTTCAGCCTCCTCTAGAGACAGCATTTGCTGACAGAAACCTTTAGCCTGAGAAGAAGCTCTGACCAACGCTTCCTTCCCCGAGCATGAGAAACTCCTTTCCTTCGGGAGCTCGAAGGGAAAAACCCTCTGAGGAGCCCACATCTCCCGGAGGAGCACAAGTGGCTTATCTGGAACAAGAGAGGCAGCAGCACTACAAGAGCTGCTGCACATGCAGGTGTCAGCCAGGAAAGACCTAAGGGAGCGATAGAAAGTATCCAACAAACACTTAAAGTATATCAGGAAAAAAGAGAGGTTGACAGCACAAAATAAGGGAGCAGCTTTTACAGCTTTCACTTCTATTTTGTAAAATAAATCCTGTTTTTTTTTTTTTTTTTTTTTTTTTTTTTTTTTTTTTAAAAAAAAAACCATAACACTACAAAGTAACGAGAATTGAAACACATAAGAAGAGAAAGAAGTCTTAGGCAACAGCAGAGAAAGGAAACCCAAACCGAGCAAGCCCCAAACAAGAACAGAAAGGGGAATGGAGACGGAGCTGTACTGCAGAAGAGGCTGCTTGCAGCTTTGCAGCTCACGAGGGTCACGGAAAGAGCCCAAGCTTCAAGGCAGAAAACCAACCCCACCTCTCAGAAGCAGGAGAGTAGAGACAAGGTTGAGATTTGGTGCACAGAGAACCAAAGGTTAGCACACGGACAGCATAAACTCCAAATAAAGAAGAGCTTGACAAAGACAACACGCTCAGTGTTTGCAGAGATGGATGAAAAAGCAAACAGCCCTAGCCCCACTAAACTCCATTTTCCCTTGTTCTCCTCCCAGAACCAGCAATCAGCTGCCTGCCCCAGAGGTGATTTCTCTCTTTAGCATGGTGTTTCCTCAGATTTAAGGCAGCTGTGTTTTTCTGCCTCTTTCTGCCTGGTCTCATGCTTCAGCTCTCTCGGCAGGCTCGCTAATTAATGGGATAACCGGCCTTTGGTTCTGCAGGCTAATTGTCCAGCTGAACTTCCCAAGCAGAACCTAGATTAAAGAAAAAACACAACACAAACAAAACCCAAAGAAACAAAAAGTCTGCAACCTGACAGGCACAGAGGGATGGAAAGGAAAAGGAAAAGCAAGCAGAAGCAACCTTCCACCCGCTGCCTGCCTCCTGCTTCTTCACAGCAGATACGCTCGCCCTTTCTGCTGGCAGCACATCTCTCCGTTCCAGGGATGTTTTAGCACCAACAGACATGGCCTCAGTAATCAAAGATTTTGCTTTGACAAAATGACTTCTTCCTTTGTGAGAGCACATCCATTTTTTTTCTCATTTTTTAGCAGAATGCACTAAAGGAGTGAACCCTTGGAGAGTGGTAGCTGCTGGCTCTTACCCTGCCTATGCAAATCCTCCGTGGGATGGGAACACAAGAGCATGTTAGAGAGGCCAAATGACACCTGAAATACTCCACAAGGGCTGGCAGTGTGGCAGCTTGCCTTCCAGGACCAGCAGAACAGAAACAGGGTCCCTGGGGTTGGAGGCACTCGGCCACAGCAGACCCCGCAGCCCGGCTCAGCATCACTAACAGGCTCCTTCCATGCCGAGTATCTGTGGTTCAAAATGTTAAGAAAGTAATTTTTATGTCCCTTCAGTCTCTCCCTTCATGCTTAGTTGGCCTTTGTAGGATGAATGTTTGTCTCCTTTGTATTTAAAGGGCTTCAGAAAATGGCCAAATTTAGGTCTCTTATAGCAAGGCTGAGCACCTGTATAATCTCAAACACAGGGGCTTCACTCCACAGTTTTCTCCTCCGCTCTTCTCACACGTTCATCTGCTGCCTGTCTCGGGAATATGCTGTTCTCTTCTGTACCACCTTAAAAAATACTGAAGTATTCAGAGAATACCAGAGTTTGCCCCTGTAGGAGGTACATGGGCTCTTCGAGGGCTGTTATTGCAAGCAAAGACTCAATTGTCACAGTAATGGAAATTCCATAGAAAAAGAAAAAAAAAATCTTACAATAGGTGATGCATCCTTGAGCAGGGATGCAGAGAGGTTATGGAATCCTCATTTTTTGGAAATCTGCAAACAGCAACTGGCCAAAGCCCTGGGCTAGCTGCCCCAGCTTTGGAGTCAGCCCTGTTGTGAGCTGAAAGTTGGGCTGGAGACCTCCAGGGACCCACCTTACTTCTGTTCTGATTTTATGATTACAAAATCAGGCAGGGAAGAAATGTTACTCCTCACAAAACCTGCTGCGCTTGTTCGGCCCTAGAAGACTGTACTCTTATTTCAGTTCCACAGCCACCTGCATGCTAGCAATGGCACTTCATTGCTGGCAGAGCATGGTGAGAGCTTGTCCATTTTGAGGTGCCTCTTCTTCCAACAGCATAGAGCAATAAAAAACAGCAAGTAAATAAACACATTCTGCCTTATACTTTTTCTTGTTCAAACTCTCTGAGACCAGCTGAGTCTCCCAGAGATCCCAAGGAATTTCATGAGAAGGAATTTAGATGCTGTGAAATAAATGACATTTCTCTTGGGGAGGTGGTGTAACCTGAACGGGTTGCATGGCAGAGCCTCTGCAGTGCTGCACTACTAGCAAGTAGTACCAAATAAGCCCACCCAACAAACGGGAAGGGAGAGAATTTATTTGCCAAATGTCTATTTTTGATTAACTTCACATCAGGCTTTATGTTCTGGATATAACCAGGAGGGACTTTGAGTGACTCCTCATATTTGCCATGGATGCAGAGAAACTCCTTCCTATTTTATGGCCAATAAACTGGCTTGGGAAATACAAGCAAGGCTCATAAAGCTGTGGTTTAACAGTTGTATTCACAGATTGTCGAGGATGGTTGTGTGCTGCTGATAAGCTGCAGGGAAATGTTTCTGGACAGCCACATTCGAAGGATGGGCAGCGCTAGCAAGGGAAAGAAGCCTCCCAGTCCCTTCAGCTTGATCCGCCTCCGATCAGAGCAGGAGGGACTATTTTCTCCATGGGATATGGGATATACATGCACACAGGTCCAGGCATACCATGGTATTTTTCTTGGCTGACAGGGCAGAAATTGAAACAACTTTTTGAGTTGTACTTTGCCCACAGTGATGATTTTTATATAATCATTAATGAAAAATAAAAGTGATTAAAATTCAGGCATACGAAAAGACATGCATTGAAGACATACTAAAGATCTGAACTATGGCAAGCAGTGGGGCGTAACATCTCCAAGACAGAAAACCAATCATGTAAGTGGCTTAGAACTCGTAAGGAGGTTTTAATTGAAATGTTTTGGGGGGATTAGTTTTTCGTTTCATTTTTTTCCAGCAAGAAAAGCTAGTCTGCCAAAGCTCGTATTTTTTTTTAAAGACTGAAGCACTGCCAAGGAGACTTTTGCTAGAAACACTTCTCAGCTCCAAGAGGAGGTTTCTAATAGCATGGAAATGGAGGAGCTGCATGGGAAATGCACACCCAGCTTTCTGCTGTGTGTGAGACAGCCTAAAAATGTGAACTTGATTCTTCCAAATTGCATGCAAATGCCCCAGATCACCACACAGCAGAGTTTATTTCCTGTTCCCTCTGTCTGGACAAATCAATCTTGTGTTATTGCTTAAATATTACGTAGGTAGTAAAGTTCAACCTGCTTTAGACTAGCTAACATCCTGGCGTTAACCCCACTATAGGTGGGAAGTTCATCCTGAAGGGTTCCCAAAGGACAGAGAAGAAACTGGGTTCTTCTTCCCATTTTAATATAACATTTTTAGTAGGTCTCCTATTAATCTCTTGGTCAACTTTAATTGAAAAGCATATTTCAGAGGAGTGCTCTAGGTCCCACCCTGCCTGTGGCACCTTGTAAACCAGCATGGAGTGGCAGGCTGCTAGGGACAGAGCATCCTGCTTCTGAAACATACTGCTGAGAAATCCTGAGCGAGCTGTCATTATTTATAAAGAGCTATCTGTATTTTTTTTTTGTACCATATCATTTATTGGTGGAAAGAATTTTCCCATAAACCTTGCCTTGTTTATACTCTTGGGCTGTGACTACAGTGTTAGCATTATATATTCTGAGACGTGCTTTAATCTGGCCGAATCTACAAATAGAGCAGCAGATGCTGAGGGCATCTACAGAACCTCTCCCCAAATTGTCCTCCAACTCTTCCATCTGGGTTTTGAAGTCGTATTGAACTTTGTGTACAGCTTAGCTCTCTTACTTCCCTGCTACTTTCTGGAAATAGAAGGGTTGCGCTGTGTTTATTCCAACTATATTCAGAAAGCACTCTCAATCTCCCAGGCAGAGCCCTTTGAAAATGCTTGGGAAGAGAAGCCAAGTGGAAGTGCTGGGGATTTCATTATGAAATGTTCCTTTTTGTGTAGGAGGCAGTGTAAGAGGGGGAGGGGGAAGACCTGTCATTTTGATTGTGTGGGAAGAGGGGGGGCTGTTAAAAACAGGGCCAGTTCCACTCGGAACGGTTCTGTTCTTAAAGAAAACACTCCAGATTTGCAAAAGTGCACATATTGCTTAGAAAGCATATAGAGGTTTAGTATGGAAATTATCTGGAAAATGTGTCTTAACAATTTGATTCTTTTTCTTTTAAAAATTTTACTTAGATACTGGAAGATAAGTGAAAATTATTGGCCTCAGATGATCATTCTGCAAAAAAAAATCATGAAAAACACTTGCCATTTTATGTAACTGTATCTGTGGGAAAGTATTCTGATCTGAAAATATCATGTTCAGTTTTCAGCACTTCAGATTACTGAATTAGTCAGAATGCATGTGTGTATTGTACCATCAGGAAAAAATATTTCCCACTGTGCCCATGTCCATGCCAGGTGTATCAAAACAACAAGAACAAACATACAAAAAAACCCCACCAACAACCAACCAACTACAAGAAAAAAGGAAGAATTTAAGGTAACACTTGCATCATATGATTTTTATCTGTAAAATTAAAACTGGAAACCTATATTACAGAAATGGACAACTGGGTACTCCTACCTATGTTGTGCTGATCCCATCAAGGAAAGCAGCAGGGCTTTAGAGCC
This sequence comes from Cygnus olor, assembly GCF_009769625.2. NCBI lineage: Eukaryota > Metazoa > Chordata > Aves > Anseriformes > Anatidae > Cygnus > Cygnus olor. The sequence continues at coordinate 5,547,241 of NC_049191.1, forward strand.
TGTTTGGTGCATTGCACGTTGCCTTAAGGAAGCCTCTGGAAATCTCTGCAGAAAGCATTTTGCAAAGCAGTCATCATGCATGTCTGCCCTGGGTATTGAGATGAGCCACAGCTGCAGAGGTGCCCGTGTGGACCACAGCCAAGCAAAGTAGCCTCCAACCCACCCAGCCTGGAGTTGGTTGGAAATAAAGCCCCATGTGGAATATGTGAACCACGAGAGCAGACCTTTGCTCCGCGCCCTAGTAGCAGGACTCACCCAAATTTCCATTCTCCACTTAATGTTGATGCCTGTCAAAATAGCTGTGGCGGATCACAGTAGTGCCTCCTAAAACCCAGATGGATTTTTTGACAAATGCAAACCCATCTGTCGGCAGTAACTTCGCCCAGGCAGCAGCTATGCCTGGTGCTTTCCACAGCCTGACCCCTACCACGGGGCAGGTGAGGTTGGGATGTGCAGGAGGCTGCTGGGCTTGGTCTCCTTTTCTTCCCCTCTCAGGGGTCTCTCTCCACATTTCTGCAGCCTGGGGAAGGACACGCTGGAAAAGGAGGGAACGGGCAAGTCCTTGCTGCTGTGGGTTGTATTTTTTATGGGGCTCCTTACGACTTCTCCACAGGGAGAGGCAATGCAGGCTGGGGGAGTCTGGTTTCCGTCTTTCTGAGCACAGCGGGGAAGGGTTATCTCAACTTGTGGTTTTACACCGAAAAGTGACTAAGAAAAGGAAAAAGTACCCAGGCGTTTGTTGTCTCCAAACAGCTTCACGCCAAATTAGCCTGGCTAAGTAATTTTTGAGGCTTGGGGAGTTATTTTCTTCTAAATGGCACCCTACATGAGAAATCTGCCTGTCTCTGAAAGCTAAGCTAGATCCTCCCTAGCTCATGCAGTAGGAATTCAATCAGCTGTGATGAATGTGATGCTTGTGACTATTTGTGAGATATGAAACAGACTAGCTGCGTCTTGCAGACAGCTCATTTTCTGAAAAAAAGAAACAGGAGGGATTGGGGGCAAAGGGATGGGAGTGGGAAAGTGTATTGCAGAGAGAAGGAAAGCTGGAGCAGTACAAAGGCACTGGTGAGTTTGTGCTGAGGGCCTGATCCACGCCCCTCTGAAATAAAGAAATAACAGCTTCACTGAGCACACATTTGGTCTCCAAACACCAAACACAGCCATGGACTAAACCAAAATCCAAATCTGTAGAGGCTAAATTTTCTCTCCAAGTCTGAGCTTTTGGTCCATCTGCTCTGAATACCAATTTCCATTTCCCTTTGATGAAAAAGAAAACTGACCCCATGCAGAATTTTGGGCTCCCTCTCAAACCCACTGCCCCCTGCTGCTTTCCAGCACCCCTGCAACCTACCAACTCTGTAGTAATCCTTGTCCAGGTCTTTGCAAAAGCCTTTCCCGCTTGCCACCTCCAGGGAATACTCGATCAGCAGCAAAATGCTCATAACCTAGGAGAACAAAGGCAAAAGACACAATTCAGTGGGCCACAGGCCAACTTCCCATCAGCAGATTTGTTTCCAGAGAGCAAACAGCGGCCACAGTCCTGAGTGCGGGGTGGCTCTCCAAGTGAGACAGCCATGAAGGATTTAAAATCCTTTACAGGCAAACACTGAGGGAAAAGTTATCAGTTTATTAATGGTTTGGGTTTAACTGCCTTTTTCTGCCAGCTTCTGAAATAGGATGGAGGAATTATAAAGTTATTAAGTTTTGTTTCAGTATTTTTTATCACAGAAGTCCTGGCTTTACATTTCGAAATTGCATTTTGCTTCGGAACTGAACTAAATGTAACAAGAGCATTTCAAATTGCAAAAAGTAACATAAAAAGAATAAAGATCTCTCTGTAGGTTTGGATATACTACTTCATTGACAAAAATATCATTTTCCTTCTTTTATTTATTTGAGAAAAAATGGAAATGTGCTTTTTTACATTGAACCAAAATTATTTTCTCTTCTCCACCAAGTTTCCGAGCTATACTACCAAGCTGCGGACTCCAGGGATGAGCTCAGTGGGCTGTGAGATGGCGTGAGGACAGGAGCTGTGGTCTCAGTCCTAATCCTGTACTTCTGCAGGGAAAAAATAATTTCTAACCCCCAGGTTAGAGAGAGCTCCCGGCTCACACGTAAGGTGCTGGGAAGTCAGGCTGCAGGTCTTTAAGGCTAGAAGCCTCACCACGGAGCACCTCAGACAGCAGGTCCAGGGAATTTCCATGCACATAAACCCAGAAAACAAAGAGCCACAATGCCAGACAGCCTCACCACAGCTCCTCCTGGGGACAATCCCACCCTGCATGCTACAGACAGCACATCCCAGGGCATCACACCTGCTGTGGATGCAAGAACAAGAAGTCCAAGGCCACAAGAGAGCAACAGTCAGTGCCCACATAGTGTTGTCAGAGCAAATACCTCCTCCTGGGGAGTACTGCCCTGATGCCATTTATTGCTCCTTCATCACCTTTCTGATACTTTCAGCACTGTGTAATTCGAAGGCACATTTCAGCACCACCATGCCTCCCATATTGTTCATCACTTTCTTCCTCATCCTCCATTCTCTGCTGTCCTCCCTCATGCTCGCTATGTCCTTCATTTCTTCTGCATTTTTTAGGCAGGAGCAAGCAAGAGCACAATATGGTCTGCCAGTCCTATACACACAGCTGCACCTTCCAAAAGCAGCACAGGGTGTGCTGGGTTATTTTCAAATTGGCTTCACAGCACGAGGAGCTGGGGAGGAAGGCTGCTGCTACGTTCCCTGGGGAAGCAGGAAACATGGGCTTGTCATCCTGCAGCTCCATCTCTCACTGTCTGGACAAGCTTTCTGACCTCTCGGCAGCTTGCAAAGAGCTGCACGTCTTCTCTGCCTGAGCTGTACCTCTGTCCAGGAGGACCTCTTGCCACAGCAACAGCCTGAGAGCAGAGCAGGAGTCAGACCAGCAGAAACGCAGGGACCATCGTGCCCCGTGTGATTTCCTGCAGAGGCATGAGAACTGAGTCTGCAGGAGAGGAAATCCTGCACTGTGCAAAAATGTGGGAACCTGTGCAAACGTGGCTCCGTCTTCACCCCACCAACACCGGGTCCAGCTTTGGGAGCACCCATTCTGCACGCTACATGGGACAGGAGGCAATAAAAGGACCGTCAGCAAAAAAAAAGAGGTCACTGTGCAGAGGTGAGAGAAGCCATTTTACGTGAACTGCACCTCTGTCTGGGAGTTATCTGACCCCCGCAGTGATGCAGGAAGCCAGTATATCTGCCACCAAGATCAACACAAGCTCGCGTACCGTGTAGTTGAAACAACTTTTCCGCAATAGCTGTAGCAGCCTTTCGTTTCAACACTTGCTTGAAGAAGTGATGCAGGCAGGGAGGAACCGGAACAGCTGTGGTTGTGCTATGTTTGCAAACGCCGCGTGTGGGAAACAGCACAAAACAAGCAACTGCAGGGAGATGAGACAAGCCTAGCTGTTAAGCAAGCAGAAGAGAGAACACAGTTTGTCTTTTGAAGAGCGGTGGCTTGAGGTGCAATGCAAGATCTAGGCAAAGTTCTGGCTGGAGTAATGCAGTCAGATGCCTCTTGCGCTATGCTTGACATTGAAGGCAAGCAAACAAAAGAAGCTGGAAGGAAAGGCTTTGCACTGGCCCAGAAATGGGGAAGCAAGGCTGGGAGGGCAGCAGCGATAATGGCCTGTAGCAGAGACAGGAATTGAATGCAGACTCTCCCACCGTCTGCATTAGCTGGAGAAGACTAGGAACTATCCTCCAAACCAAATTAATCAATTTTCTTTGCCATAAGCTGCAAGCACAGTTTCCAAAAGAACTGGAGCACGTCCACAGGGTACCTGGGAGCCCTTCACTTCTTGAAGGAGCATCCACCAAGCCATGCTTGCTGCAGTGGGGACTGTGGCCCGGTGTCCCACCCAGGACATTAGCCTTCCCTTTGAATGCAAATACTGTCTAGAGTCAGAGTTGGATGTGTCACATTTTCTCATTTTCTTCTGGATTGTCCAATATCCCACAGTTTTTTTTTGTTTGTTTGTTTTCTTTACTTTTCACTGTACAGCAAACAAGCATTGCAATTTGTTTGTGGGGCTGACAGGTCTCCTTACAGGGGCACAAGAAAATTAACATGAACTAAGCTTAATGTAATAGTGTTTAAACTCCTGTGGAAGCGCTGAGCCTTGCCTAGGATGAAATTGCAGCGATCCCAAGTTTCTTTACACCTGGTCTCTCCTGAGATGTAAAACACCTCTTAACTAACTACACATGGAGATCCCGTGCTGACTTGTGTCTGCCCTAACTTTTCTTAGGATTCGTGTACATGCTCCCCAAGAGACTTTGCTTTCCTTATTGCTGCTGTTGGTCAAACTCCTCGACTGTCAGCATGGGAAATACAGGAAGAAATTGCTTTTTCGGGTTTCTGTTAAACAGAGGCCTACATATCAGACAGGAAACCCAAGCACAAGCAGAAAGATTGATGAGAAGATTTTTTAAGCGAAAGTTGGTTTAAACTTTCCATTTAAAAGGGTTTTTGCATAGAGAGAATGAGCCACTGAACACACTGAGATAAGAGATGAGGCTCCCTGGGCCGTTCCCTTGGCTTTCCATCACAAGTGCTGAGCCTGGACCAGGAGATGTCTCCATCACCCAGCCCTGGGTCTGACACCGGGTCTGACACCCCGCTGCCTGGCGTGAGACGATCAGATCCATTCCTGCAGAGAATATACTCCCCAGGGCTACGTGAATGCTCTCACTCGAGATACACCCTCCATCTCCAGAAAAAACCAAAAGGTTCCCATTTCAGACAGACACAAGAACTCTGAGCAACATCCTGTTCCCTTTTATTGCTATGTCATGATAGCAGAGAGAGTGGTTTAAAATAGGAAATTTCACCTCCCGGCACTCATTTCACAGCCTGCTCAGTGCGATGCCTCGCCCAGCCCCTCCACCAGCCTCCACTTCTTATCTTCTCTCCTATGGCCACATCCTCTGGAGGACACCCCGCTTCCTTCTCAAATGACAGCTGCAAACTGGCTGGTAAAAATCCAACCCCTGCTGCGGGGCTGTTAGATCTGTAACACCGGGGAGTGATGCAGGACTAAGGTAGAGCCAGTCGTTAACCCAAGGCAGCTAATTTAAGCAAGCAAGGGGGTGTCTTGCAAGGCAGAAAATTAATTGCACGATGCATGCAGCCCCTGTTCCCTGGGGAATAATTCTTCTGCAGCTGCAGTGGGGTTAAGCTGCTGTCAAAGGCTGCGTCATGTGCCTTCTTTTTTTTCTGAAATCTGTGCCACTTGACTAATCTCCAGATTATTTATATTTACGCACGTGGCCTTGGTGTGACAGCTGCTCCTTTTTTTCACACCCAGCCTTTTCGGAGAAAAGAGCTTGAAGCTCTAATGAGCAGGGGCCAGTGGGGATAGTGACGTGCTGCTCTGGCAGTGCACTGGGTGCTGCGAAGGCTCCTGGCAGTGGTGCGTGCAAGCTGGTGACACGTGGCACTTTGAAGGCAAACAATACCACATATAAATGCTGTACTTTCAGTGCTTCACCTTTTCTTACTTTAATATAAAAGTGGTTATTGTGGCGGGGTAGTTGAGGAGTGTTTTTAGCTCCCATTTGGTTTCCTTTCAGAGCATTTCATCTTTTTCCTTTCTGCTGCCTCCTTTCCCCCTCTAGTTTGTGTGCTGGAGATGCTCCAGAAGGGCGAGGTAGCAGCACAGGGGCTGTGGAATATCCTGAGTCAGCCACAGCCTGGTGAAAGCACAGCGAATTGCAGCTCTGTGCCATCAAGAGCCACATCCACAGGTGAGGACTGGACCTGGAGAAGGTCCCAGAGACGGACTCTGCTCCCCGAGATACCAAAGAGAAGAGCACAGCTGTGGCAGAGGCCAGACCAAGCTACTGAGATGCTACTTTCCAAGACCTTTGTCTCTAATCAAGAACTAGGTGCAAATGAATTGCACCTTTTCTGCCCATGCTGTATGCACAGCAGCAACTGCCAGGCCTTGCTCTTGAAGCCGATGTCAAATAACCTGAAATCTCTGCAGGAGCCAACAAGCAGAAGGACAAATTCCTGCACATGCTTCCTTTGAAAGTCACCTGCAAGTCACCTCACAACACCTTGTGAAGCTTTGCTAACCACACGACTGTCCCCTCCTCATTCCCCTCCTTCTTCTTCCCCACTTGTTTGAGCACACCCATGATTTATTTCAACTGCCTATGGAGAGATCAGCAGTAAGACAAATCCAATTTATAGGAGGACAAGACATCGCCACAAAGCCTGAGAGCTCGTGTTTGATGGCATTGCTATCACCCAGCACCACTATGATTCATCACTGGGACTCCCAGCAATAATTTACACCGATACAAACCAACAGTATTGATGTAGCAAATCATCCATGTCGCTGCTGAGTTATAAATTCCCTTTCTCTTCCCCTTCCCCTGTCCACCTGCAGCAACATCATCGAAAAGGTGGAGACGAGGTAGGAAATGAAAAAGGTTGCTATTCTTCTGTGTTAGCTCATAAAGCAGGAAGACAAAACAATCTACTCCAAAAATCAAACTGGTTTTCTTGGGGATCTGTGTAAAAGAAACTGACTGAGATGACACAGTAGGTACAGACACATGGGGACCAGGAGGGACTTGGGAAGTTACAGGATCTGGGATTGCAGTGACAGTCACTGTCAGGAGCCAGCAGCAGCGGGGTCGAAGGTTCAGACTGCCCCTGCACATTCCCCAGATGCTTTCATGGGTCAGCCCACATCTTCAAGAGCATCTCTGGCTCCTTAATCTAAGCCCCGGTTGCATATTAGCTGCTAATTCTCCCTGGCACCACATACCCTGCCTTGATCTTCCAGAAACCAATGTTCTGCTTTTGTAATGCTGTGCCACGGAGTTTCAGAGGCTGACCCTAACCCCTCCTGCCACCAGCCACACCCAGCCAGACACCGTGGCAGCAGCTGAGCTGCACATGAGTTGTTATTTTCAAATGGCAGCTTCCTACCCAGGATACCAGCAGCTACGGGTGGGCAGAGGGAGAAGGACCCAGCTGTGGCCCTGCAGGATCTGCTCCCAAAGCGTGGTGAGATCCCACGGTGTGTTCGCGTTGCTTGTGATATGTCTGGTGCAGGGGGGAGCCAAATTATGTCCCAGCAGAGCAGAAAGAGGGCACATGCAGATGGCTTTGGCTGAAAAATGAGAGAGTTCAGGCCTCATTACAACATGGGTTATCCTGACTAAGTCCATGCCTGTGAATGGGCTTAAGACACAGGGTGAGTCTGTTTCATAAATATGCTCAGAGTCACATTCAGCTGCTCAGTGCAGGCTTGTCCTACATAAAGGAGGGTCAATGGGTAGCTCCAGCACTAGATCTTGATTGCCCACACTGCTTAATACTTAGCTTGTTCCCTGGTTCTGGTTTGAACCACTGCAACTAGTTTCCTTCAAGACCAACCTGCTCTGAAAGGGACTGACCCCAAGCCAGACAGCATCTCTTGGCTTCAGGACCCAGGATCCTCCTTTACACCCTTTTAGCAAGCAGTGCAGAGAATCTAGGTGTCTTCTCACATAAATCTATCCTTTTATTTATATAGGAGAAGCTATAAACTACAACTATGCGTACCACACAGTTTCTGGTTTGAATCATGTCTCCATTGCTGACAGTCGGCTGAGGGATAAAATTCACAGCAATATAAAAGAAGTTGTAGGAAACAACCTCTGCTCATGGAGAGCCCTGTTATGCTAAGATTTGTCAGACTTGGAAAAGAAATGATTGAAAGGGAAATATGTGCACAGCAGTGCTGGAGATTTTTTAATGCAACAGCTAGAAACTATGAGAGTTTTGATGTAACCCCAAGCAGTCTCTCTTGTACTTACTCTGGAGGATGCATAGGGCAGGGATCACTTGTCCTGCTGCCAAGACCTTCTTCTCCAGGCAGCAGTGGTTGGCTGCTGTTGGAGACCAGTTGGGAGGCTGCTGGACTTCGGGGCTGGCTCGGGATGTCTGTCTTATGACTTCTGCCTTTGCCATCTTGCAAAGAAAAGCAGCTTTTCCTGCCCACACTGAGTGGCCTTTGTACCTCTTCTGTAAAGTCCTTCCTGAGAGCACTGCAAAGCCTCACGCCAAGACTCTGCCTTTTGCTGTTTAAAACTCATCCTGTGTCTTCAACAGATGTACAACACTTTATTCAAATAACACATCTTTCATATAATGTCACTGGAGCTGAAGGTTTCTCTGTTGGCCACCAGCACCATGAGCTGGTGTCTCGTTCTCTGCCATCTCACACTGGTGAAAATCAGGAATCTCTTCTGTTAGGGGCATCACAGCGAAACAATTATGAGAAAATTGTGCCTCATTTCAACACGTTTGCAGACTTTGGAGAGAGACAAAGGACATTTCTTTATGATTCCCCCTCCCAGCTAGGAAAAACTAGCTCCCTTTCTCTCTGTGCCTGCTTCTCCACTGACACCAGGCAGCTCACATCACAAGGCATGCTTGTAGCTCTCTGGAGAAATCGTGCCGTAGCTCCCTGTCATGCATTTCCTGCCTTTGCACAGATCTCTCATTTTGCCAGTTCCTCTTCAAATCTTGGGTAGGCTTCCTATGAGCTCCCATTTCTAAACAGTTCGTGACCGTCCCTCTGCGAAGGCTACATGTTTAATTGGTTGTCAGAAATTGTTAGTGCTCCGCTGCAAACCCTCTGCTTTCATACGGCTCAATTTTTGTGTCTTGGGGTCATCAGACTGCACAAGAAATTCAGCAATTTCCTTTTCTTTAAAACAGAGAGATTATAAGTTTTGAGCTTGTGGTGAGAAGATGAGAAGCCTGCCTGGGGGGTAATCTAGATGCTCAAAAAGCAGAAGGCAAAAGAGGCTATAAAATTGCATGATTCTTTAAACCAATCTCATAATATTTTGAGGTCCCCGAAAGATTAAAATTTGGCATTAGAAATGCCATTACAGCACCTGGCTTTCGAGTAATGCCAGGGGGAAGATGTTGGCAGCTAGGCTGCACAAAGATGTGGTGCAGACCCAAATGTCTCTGCTCTCCTGCTCTGGGGTGGCACAGGGCCACCTCCTGCCCCACGTCACAGAGCTGCCAAGACTCTGCTCACCCAAGCACAGCCACTGCCTTGCTCTGAGCACAGCCACCCCCTCGCTTGCAGCCTCCAACAACCCCTGGTGCTGCTGTTCCTGGCATGTTGATAACCCCTTATCCTTCACTGAAAGCTTTCCCTTTCCCTTACCTTACCAAAAGCAGCTAAACTGATCTTCAGATTCTGTTGCCCTTCATTTTATGAATCAAATCCTCTCTCGATGTATGCAGGGTTGGCATTATGGGAGTCAAAACTGTTACACCAACACATGCTGGACCCCAGCCTTGGCTTTGTGTGATTGAGGAGGGGACTATGGCACAGTGAGGGCATGCCTGGTTTGCTCTGGCTGCCCCAGGAAAGCTGGCCAGCCCTGTGGCAGGACTATGGCACATCCTTTTGTGCATGGCACAGCTGCCACGGATGCCAAGCTGCGAGTCCCCGCTAGCTGTTATCACTCTGTGGGCTCCCAACCTGTGACTGTGCGCACTGAGTGCAGCAGAAGGGATTATTTAAAGTGCCTCTGCTGTACAAGAAACCACATCCTCAGCATGACTCAAAGCCACCTGAAAGCACTTCTCTGCCACCGGGCTGGGGGGAAGAAGCGTCCCCCCCAGACTCTGTTGCCTCTTCTCACTGCCATCTGCAACCACCCCGAGCAGCTCACCAGCTGCTGGCAGCCGAGCACAGCCGCATGTCAAAACGGAAACCAAAAGGGTGTGTATTGGCTCCAAGTGGCCGTACAGAGGGGAACGAGGTCACTTTGCCCACCCAGACATTGCTTGCCCCAATGTTTGCATTGCCCTGTGCCGCCCAGTTCCTAACCGACAGGTCCAGGTGGCCCTGCCGAGCCCTGCACGAGCGAGAGCTCCCACATTAATGCTCCTGCATTAAGCTGCAAGGGAAATAACAGGAAGCAGAGGTAGTTTCCACGATCTCCAATGGGTATAGCTGGGGAAAAATAGTTAAAAACTCCTCCCAGGACAATAAATTTCTTCCTTTCCCCCACCTCTCTCCCACCGATCCCCTGAACTTGTGCATCCCTTTAAAATCATTTGTCTTTCACTTTTAGGAGCACAGAAGTATGAACGGTCAGGAAGCCTGGTGATCTGCAATAATTACACCTTCTGCAAGGATTGCACCTCTGCCTCTCCCTTCTTGTTTCCCCCTCCCTGTCCCCCCTTCTGTAACTTACCATGTGGAAGATCCCTAGAGCGACTGTTGCCGTCTTGATGTTGAAGAAGCAACATTTTGGGGGCTCGGTGGTCGTTTCGGCGGTCATGTTCGGATTCCTCTGCACAGCTGGGAGTTAGAGGAGTTGAATTTGCAGCAGCTGCCCCACTGCAAAGCGAAGCAAGCAGTGCAGTTCAACTTCCTTCCTGGTCTATAAATGTGTTAAGTCATCTACACAGTCACATGAGGTCTTTGATTTCTCAATAATAAAGAAAGCAAAATTGTGTTGCTTTTCTGACAGATCTTTAACTGCTTGCACATCCCAGATGGCAAATGCAAGCACGAAAGCTGCTTCGGGCAGGTAGCGGCCAGCAAGCGGGATGTATGGGGAGAGGCAGGCACTGAACCTGGATGCAGCTTTGTCCTACAAAAATCATCGGAAACAAAAGCAGGGGGCTGAGAATTTCACCTTAAACTTGACCCACTGTTTTTGCAGTGCAGCGTCCAAATTCCTCCATCTGAAGCAGCTGCTTCCTTGCCAGCAAAGTCACCATTCCCTGGAAGTGCTTCTGGGAGCTGGTGCATGAGCAGCCCCGGCCTCCAGGCCCAGCAGGGCTGTGGGACAGCGAGGGACAGGGTCCTTGGCCACGAGATCCACAGGTTCAGGATGGATGTGATTTGCATCAGTCAGCCCTTGGATTAGAAAGGTGAAGCTGCAACGAGACCTGAGCCCAGGTGACTTAGCCCCCATGCAGTACATCTGTGCCTGCTTGAACTCATTAAAACATGCTCTTCGCTATATATTTACCATCATTCTCATGAAAAACATTTTTTTCCTTCTCCTTTCCCCCCTTGTTTCCTTTCCTTCTCTTTTCTGTCCCTGTCGGACAGGGCTTTAGGTTGTGCTTTAGCCCTCCTGTGGAGCAGACCGGCTTGAGTTTCTGGCTTCCTGAGCAAGGCCTGGCATGGCCTGGTGTGGGGAGGGGACACTCACACAAGATCTCCGTGGACTTGGGCACCTTCTTGCAGCATAGTAAACGCACTCTCCAAGCTCCTTGTGTCACTCTCCCAGGTACTTTGCCTAGCCAGCATAGCCAGCCTTACCTGCTTTGGAAGAGGCTTCTCTTGATTGTTCTTCATGAACCTACAAGTACAAATTCCACCTCAGTGCCAGGGAGTAGCTGGCCTGTAGCCCTCCAAAGCCGTAGGGAGTACTGCAGGTCCATGGACGGTATGGATGTGCACTGGAAACCTTCAGCCTGGCTGAGTGGATGCTCCCAAATGCCACGGAGGTCCCACAGTGACACGTTTTTAGAGAAAGTCAGGAGTTCTGGGCAGCGTGAGTACAAAATACAAGAAGCTGAACGCCCCTGGAGACACTGCCGCTGAGACAAGCTAAACTTATAACTTAAATCATCCGAGCCATAAAAGCTTTTATGTCCAGCTCCCCCTCCAGAGCCAGGGATCTCTGCAGCACAATGACACGCCAGGGCAGGGCAGGGGCAGTGCAGCTGGGCCCCGTTGCATATTCCTATGGTTTTCTTTGGACTTTTACCAAACTTGACAGTTTACTACTGAAGTCCCAGGTTTTGGAGTCACATGCCTTTTTTTTTTTTTTTTTCTCTGTGTTTCTCATACTTGCATTTTTGGAAAACAGCTTGCAAATGACAGCTAAGTGCAGCTGGGGGAAGAAGAAAATGGAAAGGACTCTATTTTTTTATTATTATTTTTTTTCTGTTTGGTGATTATAATAATGAGGTGGGGAAGAAGATGGACACATATTCTTCAAAAGACCGATGACAGTAGCACAAATCCTGCCCCGTGGCCATCAGGAAACAAAAGGCAGCCTTGAGGTCTCCCTGGGACCAGCTGAGAGCCAGAGCCTCACCCAGCCATGGATAACTTGTGCTCTCTGCTATCCCACTGCTTCGACAGAAATGCTCAAAGCCTCCAAGTCTCCCCATTGCCCTTTCACCATGGGGCAGCAGCACAGCCCTGCCCGATGGGAGGCTGGTGGGTCAGGGGCCCTTGGGAGGGCTGCAGACAGCCATGGAAACCTGTAACAAAGGTAGGATGGAGCCTATTGCAATTACACTCCCACATATGCTGCATTTCTGGCTCCCCAGCAGGTGAACTGCCCGCACGTGGGCCATAGCCTTGCTTTTTTGAGTCAGGAGAGCACAGATTGAGCAGGGCCTCGTGCAGGGATCTTCCCTTGTAGGTGTGCCTGCAGCCAGGGGTTCTCCATGCCATGCTGGAGACCCTGGCAAGGGAAACCACATCCGACACTTGGCTCCATTCACTTCTCATCCCTGTTCACCTCCACGTCACTGTGGCTCCCATACACACCATAGCACCTGCAAAGGGTGCTGTAAGATCCCTCTTGTCTGGAAGAATTGTCTGGTCTCAGCAGACTCTGCAGAGGTGGGCAGGCATCACTACCCCTTATCTACAGGTGGGGAGGTGAGAATGCAGAAACGCCCCAGTTTGTGGCCACGCCGCTGGCCAGAAGGGAGCTGGGAAGGTAACCTGTGCTTGCAGATTCCCAGGCTGCTCAATTTACAAGGAGAGAACTCTTTGCAAGGAAAACATGAAATTTATAGACTGAAATTACAGTGTTGGCAAAAGATGCCATCGCTGTAAGCTATATTTCTGCAATCCACTCCAAACCTGCCTACCTCCAAATTTCAAAGATACATTTTTTTATACAGAATAAATTTGAAATATGTTTGGTCTCATTACTTCCTGGTATGAGCTTTTACAGATTCTGCCTCTTTTTCTTCCAGGATGGGAAATAAGTAACTTCTACAGAGTATAGCTATGGGTGTCTCGCTACAAGAGACCTCCTGTGTCTTCCTGCCTTCATATGCAAACGCAAACCCATGGCAGCAGCTGGGAAATGCTCCTTCAAGGTAGCTTTTGCTTATTGACAGAAGTAAAGATTTTATCATGCAATATCATTGTGCTGAAGGGTTTGGGCTGAAGCCCCCAAGATGGGATCTTTAATCACTGAAGGGGTTTGTCTGCATTTGCTTCAAGTGCAATTGCTGTAGATTTTTATTTGTTTGTTTTAATAAACAAAACAGAAGAGCAGCCACATCTCCTGGAAACGCCCTGTGATCTCAGTGCTGTTGGTGAATGTTTACTAGCCTTGAGAAACTGAATGTGCCTGCAGTCTTGCCTGTTGTTTTAATTCCCATGCTTTGAAGTGAGAGGAGGGCTTGTCCAGGGGTCAGGGCCTTGCTCTCCAGTCCGGCCCTGCACTGAACATTGCCAAGGACAGGAGACATTTCTGACACCTCCCCCTGTCCTGTCCTGGGATTACGAGCTCTGAGCAGGACATCGCCTCACTGTCTGCCCCTGCCCCTGAGCCCTCACCCTGACCAAAACCTCTGTGATATTTATGGCTCCGCAAAAACTTTGCCTTCCTGAGGTCACTAATGCAGCGGAAGGAGTGCAAAAGCCTAATATTAGTCCCCAAGCCTAAAAATTGTCTCCGTCCATGAGACACAGCTCTGTCCCAGATGTGTCTCCATGGGCAGAGCTTGCACTGAGCATAACACCAAGCGACCACCATCCCTCCTGGCCTCCGGAGACGTTCAGCGCTGAGGCAGCAGACACCTACAACACTACTTTAAACACAGCAAGAAAGCTCCCTACTAGGGATGCAGTTTATATTAGCAAAATGAACCCTTAATGGAGCACAACGTCCGCATTCCTCATCAACATCACCTGGCAGAGCAAAGCAGCTCTGTGAGGGTAGAAACTTCAGCTCTGGAGATGGGGAGAGACAGGTTGCTGGAACATTATCTCTGCCAGGAGCTTTTTTTTCCCCTCCAGACACACTGGGGCAATGTTACAAAGACATACAGTTTTCTTGTTGCTTTAATTCCAAGCAGCATTATGAATATAGACTCCAGTGTTTCAGAGCTCCTGCTTCCTAGCCTCCAGGAAACTGTCAGGTGAAAAGAGGAAGGAATGGGAGATATACAGTGAACAGTGACTGCATGTTTAGTGTGCCTCAGACCAGGTTTTGGCTAAATCCTGCCACTTTGGGGTCCCTGTTGAACCAAGCCACTTGTGACAAATAACTGGTAATATTCTGACACCATTCTGTTTGTCTCCATTCTGGTGGGTGATCTTTGGGCTAAAAATGAGGCTGTTTTAGTGCATTTCAGAATAGATGCTATAATTCGTCTAACTACTGGACAAAAAAAGAAAAATCCAGCTGCCAGCATTCACTGGAGGACCAACTGTAGAGCATGAAAATGAAATCTTTTCACGCTCAGGGAAAGCACAAAGCCTTAGATGAGGACTGAAGGCACCACAAGCTTCAAGCCCTGCATCTATCAGAACCCCTGGGGTACCTAGCGCTATGTCAAACCACAATAATGTCTGGGGCATCTCTGCGGGGATACAGTTAAAAATAATATTTGGCTTTAAAAATTGGCCTGTTTAAACATCTTTCATTTACAAATCAGTTGCAAAAACAGGCTTTGCTTTTCCTTCTCCACATGAAGTGTATTTTCTTTGGGGGTTGCCTCCCCTCAAAGCCAGCTTGTGGGCCCAGCTGAATGAAGGTGCAGGAGGATCAAGTATTTCCTGCTAATATGAAAAGCCAGTTCATAATTTGAACCTGACTTTCCTTGAAAAGTGTACTTTCCTTTGCAATTCCCCCATCCTTTTAGAGGCAGACAGAGGCTTGCTTGTGTGTTTGAGCGTACCATACCCAAACTTAGTGCACAACATGTAAAAACAAATAGAAAGTGTGGCCCAGGCTGGACTATTGGCTTCAAATAGTCCTGCACTGCCTAAATGCCACTGCATACTTGGCCTCCAGCATTATCCTGAGTGGCCCCTTTCAGTGGTCTGCATACCAGGTCCTTCAGACACCCAGACTGCTGCTGAAAGATCAGCGTTGTAGGAAGTCAGTCTGCTCTGAGGAACACAGCCCTAGTTTTTCCATGAGTTATGGACATGTGTTATGTGCTTCTCGGAGCCTTGGCCCTGGCTCCTTCCTGGAAGCAATCCCAGGCAAGATCTCTCATTTGAGGGGTCTCAGTGCTTCAGCACAGGGTCTCCAGCTTGATTCACAGCCTGTTGCAAACAGAAAGTATCTTCCATCAAGACATCTCCTTCAGACAGAGCACAGGAAGAAGCTGAACCCAAGCCATGTGCTGGGCTATTTTGCTCCCGCAGTGGTGAAGACCTAACCAGGTTAGGTTGTAGTGCTTCTCACTGAGAGCAGAATCATTTAGGTTGCAAAAGACCTCTAAGACTATCAAACCCAACTATTAACCTAGCAGTGCCAAACAGGACTGTAGGACAGCCACTGTGAATAAACTGGAGCCACCAAATTGCCCAGTTTACTCAGAAGGGTGTCAGCACAGCTGCACTTTCCCTGTCTAAATCTTTATGCCCCATTCGCACCCAGGTTCAGGCATTCACTGCTCTATGTAAGGACAATTACTGAAGACGTGACAACCCTGCAAGGGGAAGGTCAGGTTAGAAAGATAAAGCTTTCAGTCTAGATGAGGAAACAAAGTACAAAGATATTAAGAAACTTTTCCCTGTGAAACAACAAGCCTACAACAGAGCTGGCTTGCACATCAGCTTCCGATGTGCAAAACCCCTAACATCCTTCTGTAAGAGTCTCCCAACTTCCATGCAGCCCTGATCCTGGTTAGTCCTGCGCCTGGCCCCAGCCAATGGGAAATGTTGCTTCTGTCCTTCCTAATTGGCTTGCTCCAAAGCATCGCTTAATGTATTTGCACTTTAGAAGCAGCCAAACAACAATGTGAGAGCCTTAATGAGAGAGGTGCTGCATGCCAGCAGAGCAATAAATCTCCGGCAGAGGCTGGCATTAGGTCTGCTACCGCAAATTCCTGTTGCAAACCAGTTGGGCTGAGGCATCTGCTGCTGCCAGGAAAAAGGGAGAGTTTGGTTAAGTGGCTGACAAATGGCTTCTGCTTGTCGAGTCTCCTAATTAAACTAAATGCACTTTCCTTTCAGGTCTGTTTGCAAAAGAAGGTTTGTGAAAATGCAGCTTGCAAAGGATGCAAGAGAAGCGAGAAGCTGTGCAGTCACTGAGAGGCTGCTGTCAGATTGCAGGTAAAGGCTCTGGAGGGCCAGGGGAGCATGCTGGGCTTTCTCCACAGGTCAGGTTTGCAGCTGCTTGTGAGCTACAAGCAGAGCTCTGTGTCATGGGATCCTACCTTGGATCAAGGTGGAGGGTGCTTACAGCTTAAAATATTCCCCATTCAGTGAGCTTTGCCAGTCTGGGCTTTAGTGACATCTCTGCCTGAGTCCATCCAGCCGAACCCCACTGCAGCTGTGCTCCCACAGTGGCAGGTAGTAGGGTGCCTCCATTCCCTCTGCAAAGCCTCCTAGCCCCCAGCAGTGCTTTAGTGGGAAAAAAGGTGAAACCTTGTGTTCAGAGAGAGTCGCAATACAACATGTGAAATACATCAGCATGATTTAAAAAATGCTTTCAAATATGCTTTGAACAAAGGTGAAAAGCAGTGAGAATGGCAGTCCATCTGTGCTTTTCTGCCTACGTCTTACTGAGCAGACTGTTTCGTCAGGGATATTTGGGGAACAGATCTTTGTGCAAGCACTGGGGACGTGGCCATGGATGGGCTCATCGCAGCAGCAGCATTGCTGGGTTTCGGCACGCTCCAGCCTGGCTCAGTGTGTCACGCTGACCTGCCTCCCCCCAGCTCCCCTTACTAAGCCCAGCAGCGAAGGTTTTTATCCTGACAGATTTCTAGACCTGATGATAATATCCAGAGAAAGGTATTTGCAAGTGTCAGGTATTATTAATTTCTGAATATGAAAACTGGAACCCCCTCCCGGTAGTCCTGTGTAGCCAAAACCTCTCAGTGCTCGGAAGACAAAATGATCACTTTGCTTATCCAGGGTGACAAGAGTGATCTATCCATTAAAGTGACTTTCATCCATCAGTTCATTATGCTTTATGTCTATGCTGATGCGTGTTTTGCCATTTGCTACTTTTTATCGCCATTATGTGACATGCTTTATTCATTGCACCAGGATTTATATCTGCCCTGTTACCTGCTTTATTCTTTCATTATATTTTATATCAGTTTTGCTATGCTAGATGTCTGTACAGCCTCCCTCTAGATATACCTTACCATATTTTATACATTACTTTACATGCCTTCTGCTTTATTCAGACATAAAAAATAATCATCTTTGAGTATATTTAAGTGCTCACAGAGGTAAAAGACTATTGTTTTGATTCAGCTGGATAGAGGAAGCTGCTGTGTTAGCTTTTACTTACAAAGCCTCACAAGAAAAATGCCATCCTTTGGTTTTAAATAAGGCAGCAGTTTCATCTAAATCAGTCAATGAGGATAAATTGATGTGCCAATATTTTTGTTCAATTGTTCTTCATATGCAATCATAGAATCATAAAGGTTGGAAAAGCCCTCCAAGATATCTGGTCCAACCATCTCCCTATCACTACTATCACCCACTAAACCATGTCCCTAAGTACCACATCCAACCTTCCCTTAAACACCCCCAGGGTGTTTATATGATTGATTAAAGGAGAGCTCCCTCCCACATTGACCTAGCCCTATAAAATTAAATATGGGATTCAATTCCAGATTATGACACTTAAGCTTAGATGTTTCCATGTGTGCCAGATGCCTAAATTCCCAACACATTTGGTAAAGATCTGGCCTGACAGTGGGAGCTATTTAGGTCACCTTAGAGCAGACACCCACCCAGCACGCAGAGGCATCTCCAGTTAACAACCAAAATGCTGCTCCTTAATCTGGAGCTAAACCCCACCTTGGCTGTCCAATATAAGATATAGGATATAAGATATAACAGGCTTGTTAGCAGAGAGGAATCCCTTCTGCAATGGCAGCTGGAGCTTTCTCCACAACATGGTGGAAACGATGACTGAGGAAGACTCCAAAATGGAAAGGATAGCAGGGGTACAGGAGGACTTTGAGATGTGTCAAAGTTCTGGAACAAAATGTCCCAAACTTGTGCAGCATCGGCACATGGATGTGTGAGCATCCATCGGACTCCAGAGGACTGCGGGTGCTGCTGAGTGCTTGTCCTCTTCCAGCACAGAGGCCAACCCAAGATTGGGTCTGGCCATGAGACAGGCACACTTCACAAGAGCAGTTCACATCCAGAGCCAAATTCACCTTATTTGAGGGCAAAGGAGAATCCTGTTCCACAGTTCAGTCCTGGACCCTGCCCATTGCAAACTGCAGGAGGTTTGCCCAAGTAGTGGCTTGCTGCTTGCCACAACAGAAAAACAACATATTTCAAGAACTTAGTCACCATATAAAAATCTCATCCTTTTTGCATTTTCTATCCCCAGGTTTGTTCATAACCTGCCCTTGCTTCTCACTGTAAGCATCTGCAATTACCTCCTATGAATGATATTTTTGTCCCTGGGCCTGATTTGTTCAGGAAACAAACAAACAAGCAAACAATGGATTATTTACCTGGAAAAGGGAACAAATCTGCCTGCTGCTACATTTGCAAACCCCAAAAGATTTATTAGGAGACACCAAAAAAGGTGAGTGTTTTCTGCACAAAGCTGGCAGAACATACTGTATGAATAACTGAATGACCTTTCAAATATTTACACATACCTAGGATCCTGCATGGAGGCTGCTTCTGCTCCTTCACCCACTCTCAAGCTTTTCACCCAAATTCCCTTGCAGCACATAGAGAAACACTGATATATGTTTTTAACAAAACAGCCATGGCCAAGAACAATAGCTGAGAAATGGAGGAAAACAGTCAATTTGCACTGTAGAGTTAAGCCTTTTCAGAGCTGTGAATGTCAAGTGAAGTCCCAACTGAGCCCAGGAAAAGAGAGAGCTTTTAGCAGCTGGTCACACTGAGCAAGGAGTTGCAGAGAAGAAGGGAAATGGGGACCATAAAGGCTACCGTTGGCCTGGTTAGAAAGAAACCCTTGCTGCGTTAAAGACTAGCATCTCAATAAAATTTACCTGGTTGCACTTCCAGCACAAAGGGTGGTTGCACATATCTGACTAATTCCCACTGAAAGTCAGCAGAAAGGCTGTGGAGGGAACTGTGCCTGCTGGTAGCAGAGGAGGTTACCAAGGCTGTCAGCAGGAGAGAGGGGACAGCCCTGACCAGGAGTGGTGTGCTGCTGGGACTCAGGTGCTGAGCTGCTGTTGTTCTCCAGATAGATGGCCTGTCCCCAAAACTGCCCTGCAAAAAGCAGGGTGGGCAGCAGGTGCATGCAGCTGTTGCCAGTGTGTTGCAGATCCCAAATCTGTTTGGGAATGTCATCACTTCAAGAGACTAACCCATTCTGACTCCTTAGATCATATTTTTGGATAAACATGATGACTAAAATTAAATTACCTCTTGAATAAGAAATCTCACAGGGAATAACTGGCATCCTCAGCCTTTGGCATTGTTTCTATTGTTTAGCCATAAGACCAAGCATGTGCTTGGCAGGAAAACAGCAATTTTTCCTCCCCACAAGCATATGGAGAGTTGAGGCACGGGATTATCTCTGACACCTGCATACCAAGAATTCAACCCAATCTGGTCCCCCTGAAGCACCTTTCTGTGAGCAGAAGGAAGCTGTCCTGCCAAAATGCTCAGCTGTCCTGTGGCGGAGGAGCCACATGGACTTGGTTTGTACCAGGCAGGGGCCAGCAGGACCCTCTCCCACATCCCAGGGCAGAGGCCACCGTGCTTCACAGGGGGTACGTACGGAGTAGCACAGCCATGCTCAGCCCTGCATACCCCCAAAACCCAGGTGCATGAAGCTAGTCTCCTGGGAGCACGATCACACCACTGGTTCAACAACAAGGGGATGAACAGGTCTCATTCTGCTTCGGCTTTTAATTGATTAATTTCTAAGCACTTTAGACTGCTACATATGGAAAGTAATTGTCCTAATTATAATACTAATTATATTGTTCAAGTTATGCTGTAGTGCTAAGAGATTTAGCAGCGCTACAACTAAAGAGGGTGTCTGCATAGTGCAGGTAGCGTCCTCTGTGCAAAGAGCTGCAGGAGATGGAAAGATGGGGAGCAAGGTGTGGGGTGGGTTAGGCAGGGAGCCAGGCAGAGAAGGGCCTGGCAGGTCAGTGTCAGTGCTATCAACACTCATCTTCAAGGAAATAAAAAGAAGGATTTGGTGGCTACTGTGTGGTTCCCTGCAGCAACACCTTCCTGTTTTTCTCAGGAAACCCTGTGTGAAGGTGTTTCGGAGGCCTCGCTCATCCCAGGCCGCAGTGGGCCTGGCAGGCTGTCCTCAGGCAGCATTAGGCCTTGAACCGCCCTGCTTGGGGAGGGGGGCATTAAATTAAAGCTTCTGGGTGACTTTAATAATTATTTAGCTCTGCAAGCTTTTAGCCCTGAAAGCCTGCCTCAGTTGCAGCATGTGCTGGAAAGCTCAGGACTGGGAGCCAGGCTTTGGGAAAAGGCTGTGCCCTGGCACCAGAGAGGGCCCTGAGCAAGCTCCTGCTCTCCCCTAGAGCCCCCCTGTGAGCTCTGCAGAGCAGCTGTGTCCCCTGCGGTGGCCTCTTGATGTCACTGTGGTAACACCGATCAGATCCATGGCTCAGGTGCCTTTGGATCAGGCCGGGAGCATTTTTTCCTGTGGCAGAGAGAAATCTTGCGTTTTGCACCCATTCCTGAAAGGAAGCATCAATCTTGCAGGGTTGCAAATAGTCTTTTCTTGTGACTGTCCCCAGTACCATTGATCTTAAGATATTGCTACAGTTTGTGCGCATAGATTTCAAAACATTCATCTTTTCTGCCAAAATGAGAACAATCCATTTCCCCTTACATGGCCACTATACCTGCCCTCATACAGACAGCCCCTCTTGTGCAAGTGCTTCACCTCCAGCAGTAGCATAGGAAAAGGGGCACAGAAAGCCCAAGCCAAATTTTTCTAGCCCAAAACTCAGATGAGGATCAGCTTGTACCCTACACAAATGTATTGCAACTTAGCAGAACTTTTTCCAAAAAACCTCCACCCCCAAATTATAGTATAAAAAATGGGAACATTTTGTTTTTGCCATTTTCAAAATAAAAAATTTCACCTTCTCAGGTTGAAAAAACATTTGACCTCAAAATATGTTTCAGTGTTATTTATGGAAAAAAATATGTTGCAACCAAACCAAAATGTTTCACTTGACCAGATTTTGAGTCTTATTATGCAAGACACCACACTTTTGGATACTTTCATTTCTGTTTGATTTTTCTTCTCCTTTTTCTCCAAAATTCAGAACTGCCTAAGGACAAAAAATGCAGTTATTCACAGATGTACTGTAATTAGCTAGAGCTTCTCTGTATCTCTTAAGAATCCAATCAATGATTACTCAAGTGAACTACAGAGGCCTTGCAGGAATTTAAGTAGGGTAGATTCCTTAAGCTGATTTTCTGCATAGAGATTAATTTCATCCTGGTTAGAAACAAATGGAATATATCCTGCTGTCTCTGTCCCCTTGTGACTGTCCTTATTAAGGACCTAAGCTTAAAATTCTCGGTTGGACCAGGCTCCCACTGAGTTAATGAGGTCTTTGAATGGGATTTTGAATTAGTTTTGAATAGAGCGGTTGGAGCTCTGCAGTTAGCACAAAGAGCCCTCCTTGCAATGGAGGCATAATATCCTCACCACCCATCTGTCATCATGCAACTCTTGGTAAAGTCCCTCTGCAAAATCCTGCAAGAAAACACAGTTTTGGTGAAATGGTACCACTCTCCCTGGTGCAGAGGGTGCTGACTCCGCTGATGGGTTTCAAGTCAACAGGAAGACCATCCTGGCACACATTTCACAGGACAAAGATGCTTTGCTGCCTGCAAAACTATTAATTCTGGTGAAGTTATCTAACCCAGCAGCTGAGCAATTTTTGACCTGATTTATTAAAAAAATAATTACTCTGATATGCAAGGTTTTCAGCAGTCAATAATTCTGTGGGACTGCTCTTGAGGATTCAGTCACCATGTCATTAGCTTTATGCATGACATTTTACTGTGTTCACCTAAAATAGAAAACTGAAGATGGAAGAAAATATAATTTGGTGAAGAATCTTGGGACAGGTCCTGCATAGACTTCATTTCGAGGCAGGCAAAGTAGGCAGTTCAGCTTAGATTCACATCTCAGTTGGACAAGAGATACAGAAACAAAAATAAAATACTTCATTGAATTGAATCTTGGGTTAAAATAAAAAAAAGCACACCACAATTATCACATGGAGTTTTATCACTGTAAGTGGAATGTATAATAATTAAAAAGTTTTGATAAAGAGATCTTTAAAATGTACAAGGGAAATTCCTGTCATAGTTTCTCAATGTGGCTGTTGCACTATAGAGCTGATTGAAATCTTAAAAAAAAAAAAAAAAAATCCAATCAAGAAAAAGAAGAAAAATAGCTGAAAACATTCAGCAATTACCAAACCATTCTTCTCAAGAAGCACAGACTAAGCACAGGAAAAAAAATGCACAGCAACCACTTTCCTCTCCTTTCCACGCTCCAAGAAAAATGATCTAAGCAGGGTTTTATATAGCCCAGTAGGAGAAAAGAGCAGAGATTCCATTAAATTCACTGACGACTTCATCTATTTTATATGGATACAGTTTGGAGGGCTGATTGATAGCTCTCAATGGGAAACTTCTATGAAACACAAAGATACAATTTTTACATATTAATTTGCTGTTCTCATGGATTTTAAAAGTACTACGTGGGTAGCAGCTACACGTTTAATAGTAGCTATAGAGGAACCTTATCAGCTGGGAGTTTCTTTGATCCTGGTAACCATCCAAAACGTTGTTTTTCCTTAAGGTCTTCAAAGTCCAGGCCAGGAGTCTCAGAAGAATTGATTGTGGCGGAATGGCCTCTTTCATGTCCCAGGACCTGAGGAGGGGCCTGTATTTAACCAACACTTGGCATCACAATCCAGCCTTTATGTCTGTTCCTTTCACTGCTGGATATGCCAAATGATGTGAAAATAAAAATTTGGAAAACTTCTCTTTAAATTTTGGATAACAATTATTTTGAAAGAAAAAAAAAAAAAGGGGGGGTTTTCCCCTCTAAAGCAGATGTGCAATATCTAGATGGGATTTACACCACTGCCTCCCCCCCTCCCCTCCCCACTTTGGGCTATTGGACTTCAGAACAGAGAGAACTCAGAACTCCCTGAAATGTCTCTCCTGCCACTGTGTACATGTTTACATCTATTTTGTGGATAATACCTCAGGATCCCTGGACAAAAGCTTTTCTTGTCTGCACAAGATCAATGCCCTGAGACATGAGCCCACAAGACTGTTTTCTCTGCTGGCCCTGGTTACTTCGCGCAATGTTTTGGATGCTTATTCATCCAACTGGCGTAGGGAACATCTGCTGAAAACATATATCATCCTTACAAGTCTGTTACTGTACATGAATTATTGAGAGGTGAAGGGAATGGACTGTGTGGTCCAGTGGTCGGGGTCACAGAGCCAAATTTCCCCAGTATGAATCGGCAGTGACTCCACCAGCTCCAGCAGAGCGGATAGGTGTAACGTGCAGCTTTCCTTGGAGGAAATCTCTATTTACACCTGCATGAGTCAGAAGAGCATCTGCTCAGAGAGCTCCACCTCTGCCAAGTCAAAGAGCAAGTGTGGGAATCCTCAACCTTGCCACGCTCAGGGGGCCACCACCCAGGAGCAGCTCTCCAAAACCCCAGAAGAGGACACTCCTGGAAAGCCCCACTGACACATCAGAGCAAGGATTAGAAAACCACATTACATGTATCTAAAGAGGAGGCCTGGCCTTGTCCAGGGCAGTGGTTTCCCACCATCACAGGCCCCCAAGCAACAGCTGCTAGCAAGGAGGACGCTGCTGCCTGTGCTCTCCTTGCTTGCTGTACGTAACCATGACTTAGGGCTTCAACTCATCAGAGGGGTATATCTGAGGGGTCAGATTCTACTTATTTTTTTATTTGTATCTTTTTAGTGCTTTTGTTAGCACTGTTTGGGTTCCACTGAATTCAGGGTTGTGAACGCAAAGCAACTCCACTTAATTCAATAGTGTAAAACCTTTGCTAAAAGGGGTTTTACTCTAGTTTTATGGCAGCATAACTGCAAGCTCAATATGAATGAAAGGAGAAGTAATTTATATTCCTGGTCAGCTTTTCTTTCCCTGCCCAGCACAATTTCATATCTATAATGCTCTTCTGCAGCAATGGGAAATAACAGAGAAACCTACTCCAAGGTAACAATGGTATTAGCTGCACAGTGCTAGACTTTAAAATGGGGAGATTAAAGACTGGCACTCTTTTATAGAATAATATAAAGAAACAACCTGAACTTTCTCCAAAAATAAATTAGCCTGTTAAAATGTTGAGAAATAAACATAACTCTTCTGCCCACAAAAGGAATAATGAAACAGGCTTTGTTTCCAGTCAGATTTCTTGATTGCAGGGAAAATTCTAATAAGAAAACCCAAAATAAGGCAACAAAGCAAAATTTTACCATGTTAAGTCCTTGATATTTTTCAGGAGTGCGGTTATTTTCCTCTCCTTATCTTGCTACTTGCGTTGGGGAAAAAGGTACAGATAAAATAAAACATTGTTTTGTAGAGAAGTTGTGATACTCTAGAATGTCAGAAAACTCTTAATTAGAGGTAGAATTAATTATACCTGCATATATAACCTATTAATTATAGGTTTCACCTGTCCTAACTTGCTCTTAAAAAGACTCTGCATTTATTCCTAATAGTCACATAAGCTCTGGGAAAAGGCACAGAAGAGACAAAGATGTTTTCAGGCATCTGTCCCAGTGGTGCAGGACTCATCCCTTACCAATGATGTGAGAAGTGCCCGAGATGAGACCTCCCACCAGATGAAAAAAGTCCATTTCACATCAAAATGAAAGCTTTCTTAGCTTCTTTAATCTCTCATTTTCACCTTTATCTTGCCTTTTTGTTATTAGATTCTAACCATAGCTAGAAACTGAAACAATCAAAAGCAAAACTAAATTATTTAGGAGGAGGTCCTAAATAGGTTCCCTGCCCTGGGAATGGTGCCTTAAGCTGCTCTTCATAGGCAGGTATGTCAGATTTCTTTTCCATAGGAAAAGACTGACTAGTTTGTCCACCTCCACTTGTTAGCACCTATGGGTAGCCTTGAAAAGATTCAGGCTTTGTAACTGACAGCCTGCAAATGAGATTTGGGCTTTTTGATTGCGCAAAGCTTGAAATCTCATCACCACAGCTGGTTTGGACATCCGTTTGTGGACAACGCATTGTGCAGCTGAACAAAGGAGATGTGATAAGCTGGGTTCCTTGCTTAGGAGGAAGGGTGGGGTTTTGTTGTTATTATTACAACATATTTTTTTTTTGACTAAAGAAATGAGAATTCATAAAAATCCCTAAATATAGGTGTATGGTTCAATTTACCTATTCCATTGTTGGCTGGTAGAAAACATGCTCCAGTTAAATACCAATTTCTCTCAATAGTCACGTGAAAATTATTAGGTCCATTGAAATAAAAGCAATAAAGAAGGGGAAGACAGGATCTTGGTTCAGTACCCGCTGTACTCTGAAGCAAGAAAGTATTCTAACAGAGCAAAATCTCTAGTAATTCCTGTTACAGGTTGATTTGACAGGAAGAGGACCGTGACAGTTGTCGGTGACCTTACCTTGAGAGAACAGCTCTCAGATCACACCCCTCAAATATGCCCTTCTATCTCCTAAAAGTACCCCAATTTACATATTAATTTATTACCTGTGCAGTGTGTCATCCCATAAGATGCACTTAGCGAGACCTCATTCTACTGGATAAGATTGCATTCATATTGCTTTGACCTTGACAGCAGCATTAAGACCACCTAATGCATCATTTTCAGAATTCACAAATATATTAAGAAGGCTTGGTTCACTGCAGCCTCACTTCACTAATGTCTCATAAGGACACTTGATGCTAAAACAGGGTATTATCTCCTCTCTGCACACTCTAGATTTACTAGCTAGTATAATACAAGATTAATTGCTTTCATTACTCTACCATACTCATTTTATTATGTTACAGTAAACATTATACACTTATTTCTATTATACATACAATGCTACTTCTGCTAAAGAATTTAGCAAATGGTTTGGTTAGGCCAATTAAGATTTTTCTTGTTTAATGCATATCCCTTCGTCACCATTATTTGTAAAGGACTTAATCTACAGAAATACATTACTACGGGCAAAGCCAAAATTGCATGATCCATGCTGGGGTCTAGGGAGGTTTTTATAGTGAGACCGAGCAGTGGGAGCTGGGAAGGCAGCCGGAGGCAGGCGCAGCACAGGCTCCTTTCTGTGTTTTAGAGCAGAGCAGAAACCTGGCTGCTTTCGAGGCACCGGATTTTTGCTGTTAGGCGCCAGATGATAATTTAGCTCTCCAGCTCCAGCTGTGCCAGACACACTTCATTTTCATAAGCAGTTACATCAGGGCATCGGGAAGTTTGGACAGACTGAATATAGAGTTCATATGTCTATGGCAGAAAGCATCTGGGACCAAACTGTGCTTATGTTCACATTAGATATAGCCATATCGACGGCAGTCCAGCCTCTTGTGGCTGAGTGTACAAAGCCGTCCTGCTTTCTTTGAAGGAGTTGTATTGCATTTACAGCAGTGACAACAGGCAGAGCCTGCCTCGCAAAATCCAGGCTGCAGGGGAGAGGTGCAGAGCTTCACCTCAAAGGTTGCAGTGCTTGAGAGGTTACAAGCCAGCCAGCGGCATGACAGCTCCTTCCTCACCTCCTGTTCCCTGTCATCTCTCAATCTGTCTCCATCTTTCCTACTCTTTCACTCATTTTCACATCCCCAACAAGCAAACAGTGAGAATCTCTGTCGTTCCTGTGTGCTGGTGCCAATTTTCAGCTCAGAGCTTGGGTCTGCAGCACAAGGGACCACGGTGCTGCTTGCACTGGACGCCGTGAGCCTGGCAGCACGAGCCAAAACAAACCCTCCCTCCGCTCCATGCAGGTGAAACAGCCCATATTGTTCCATTCAATAAATCCGTCTGAGCCAATTGCACTAGCCTGAAGGCTCAGGCGGATTCAGGAATTGGGAACTGCAGCAGCAGGAGCGTTGCACCTGCATATGGGCCAGCAGAGTGCAATGGTAAATGCTGCAAAGAAACTGCCTGCACCAAACTGCTGGCTGTACCAGTACTCGATCCCAAACACCCAGCAATCAGGGAAGGAGAGGCCCCAAACAGTAAGTGTTGTGCATGTATTCCCTTGGAGAGATTCCCTGGGATGCTGAAAACAGGCTTTGTGGTGTAAATGAAAATCAGCATATTTGGGGTGCTGATTTTAACTCTGAGCACACTTCCTGCCCACAGGCACCACCAAGAGACAGTCCATGTCACACGCGCCCTGCGCACCAGACACTGAGCAAACTGCCATGTATGCATGAGAAGAGATGTTCTTTTAAGATTGAGGAAATCAAGGATTTAACGTTCCTGACAAAATCAGTTCACGCTCTTGCTTTCCTATTTTCTCCTCTCTTATCTCTAACCATGCTCAAAAATCAGTTTAGTTCAGTGAGGCTTTCAGCCGTCCTGCCAGGGCTTGTCCTGTAACCTCTGGTCCGCAGAGCCTCCCTCCACCCCCTCTGTGTTTGTAGAGCATGGGTGAGATCTCCAGAACTCACCAGGGAGAAAAGCAGAGAACGGCTGGGAGCTGGCAGCTCCCAGCACTGGGTGCCACTGAGAATTAAAAACCTGGACGAAAGCAGAAGGAATTCCTCTTAGATTTCTCAGGTATACCTGAATAATGGGGGTTTAGGATGTAAGTGAAGCTGGGGACTGAAGGGGGCTGCACATTTCTGCCCAAGCCAAAATTATAATTACCTGAGCAAGAATGTGATCCACTGTGGTACAGAGCTGTTGGAAGCTTGGCCTGGATGTCCCCAGAGAACTGGTCAGGATTTATGTATTTATTTGTCCCAGTTGGAATATTTAGAAGGAAATAGGGCAAAATCCTTGGAAATATATTATTTGCAGAAAGAAATGAGCCCTGATTTTTTTGGGGGGGACAAGATCTGAACATTGGGCTTTGAACATACCAGCATTACTCTATGGCCTACCTCGCACTTCCGTTCTCTTGGACTGAAATTCCCTCAATGTCTCACAATCCTTTTTCCTCAAAGACACAAGGCCATATATCTTGGGATTTGCATTTGGGCCACTGAAGGAAGACATTCAGCTGGAGAATCCAGGTACCTTTTGTTTGAATGAAAAAAAACCAAACCAAACCAAACAAAACAAAAAAAACCCAAAGCTTTGAGAAAGGGTAATGCAAAGGGTAATGTTTCTTTAATTTTTCCCTTTTCTCCCAGAGTAGTCCTCTTTCTCCTCTTCCTACTCTTCAATAGACTAATTCCCACCGTTACTTTTAATCCTATTAAATGTGCACATGCATTGTGGCATAACTGATAGTTAAATGTTGTTGCAGCACCTGAACAGATAACAGCGGGTTGGAGCAAGGTCCTCAAGAATGCTGTCTGCACTTGTGCATCCCAGTAAGGCAGATCAGCTCTTGGTACCCAGTTGTTAAATTCGATAATTGGTGTGTTTTTTCTACAAATAAAAGTATCTTGCAACAATCTTTATGAATGCAGACTGTCTGTCACACTCAGCCTACAGCCCTCCTCTTTGACTGTAACTAGAAAAACAAGATCTGTTTCATACCAGACTAGATGCTGGAAGGTCATAAATCCCACTGCACACCTTTTTAAAACTGGTGATTTTTTTTCGAGGCGCTCCTGCGGGTTGGGTAATATAGACCCCGGCGTTGTTCTGGGGACCATCGTGAGACTCCATGGCAGCCTCCCCAGTGAATTCTTCCTCCTAAAAAGTGATTCCAACTCTGTTACCCAGACTGCTTAAATAAAGACACCCTTACAAGGCGTGTTTGTGTGCTGGCTTTCAAGGCTTTTCATTCATTTTTTTTCCTTGCCTGCAAGAGGAATGACTGGATGTTTCTTCTCTAGCAGGGGAAGGGGAGAGAAATGTTTTGAGGATGCAGTGATTCAGAAAATCTTACTGATCTGAGGTTGGGATTTATTCCAATTCTCTATTGCAGAAGTCACCCTTATCCAGAAAACTTCTGCCCTGACTGGCTCCCGATGGTGTTCCTCAAAACCTGATTGATTCCTCATATCTTTGGGTGGCTGAGGAGTGTTTAGTTCCCTCTACATCTCTGTTTCCCAAGTTCAAGCCTTTTGCAGAAGTCTTTGCCAGGCATGAAACTTGCATGAGGTGATGAAGGGATCTGGGCAATGTGTGCTAACAGATTTTTTTTTTTCCTTCCACTCTATCCCAGCCTCTCTTACTGCTGGTGCCAATGGTCAGGAAAGCAGCCCTTTGCCATGGATGTCTGAGAAGATATCTCGAGCCATGCCCTGGCTCGTGTGGGCAGTGGATGCTCTGCGGTGGAGCTAGAAGGAGAGGTCAAACCATGGAAGAAATGATTTGCTCTCCACACCACTTCAAGGCCAGAAAAAACTGCCAAAGGGAACATCCCAGTAAACCTGTCCCTGGGACACCTTTTCCCTGGGAGGTGCCTGGTCCTGGGCACCTGTCACCATTCCCAGGCAGGGCACAGAGTTGCAGAGGCACAGAGCTGCAGGTCTGCGAGGCTGCCAGGACACTCACATACACAAGTCCTGATCCATTTTTACTTACAGTGTCAGAGTGGGGAAGTCATAATCACTAGAATTAGGCAAGAACTATTTGTTATTTCTTTGTGATGGAAACTTTGTCAAGGAATTTGAATACTTCTGATCCTGGACCAGGGCAGAATGTATTTTTTCTTTTTCTTTTTTATTTTTTTAAAAAAGGAAACTTGCCTAAACTAAACTTTTGAGAAATTTTTGGGCAAAGCTTTATATATAGACACATACATATACACACAAACACATCTGTGAGTCAGAATGCTCCATTTAACTAATTTTCATTTTCAGAAACATCTTCCAAACATCAGGTAAAGCTTTATTATTTCAAAGTGTTCAAACTAGCTGGTTCAGGATTTTTATTTTCTTTTTTACTTCTATACCTCAACTAAAGGTGACAACATTGATTAAAACACAGCCATTTTGTCAAAAACCTCAAATTCCAGCTAACAGGCACTTTCCCAAAGAAGACAACCCTGGGAAAACCCAGCTCCATATTTCTCCCACCCTGATCTCCCCATATAGAACAGGTCGCCTCTGCATGTTTGCACCAGACATCCATATATCCTTGGCTATGTGTCCAGAGACCAGAGAATTTATGTGTGTTTCTTCTCTTCGCTGTGTCCCCTTACTTAAGACTGTATTATACTCCTATTCAAGATGTTCTTTAAAGATACTAACTTAAATATGCATAAATATATAAAGATACATATGAGTGTGTGCGTATGTATATATATTCCCACCACAGCCCACAGCAACCACGGCAATTTCCCCATTGGAAAAAATAATACCCATTAAACATTTTTCAAATTACTGTGGCAAGAAGGTGGGTTGATCCACGCTCCCATTTCCCCCCTCAGGGACCAGATTTCATACCCTGCTGAAGCTCACACTGGAAGATGCATTTGGTGGTTTCAGCAGGATACCAGGCAGCTGTTTGTGCATCCCATAATGCCATCACACAGAGTTATCTATGCGCAGGGTGACGGCAGGTCAGGAGGGAGACTCGCCACCTGGGGACACATCACACCCACCCTGTCCCTGCCTCTAAATCGCCCCCTTGCAGGAAAAGTGCTATTTTGGTGCTATTTTCACCCACAGCATGGAACAAAACAGGGCTCTTCAGCGAGCCATCACTTGCACCATCAGAGCCAGCAAGTGCCTCCTAATTCCCAAAGGAGGCCACATCCTGAGTTTTCATTTATAAAATAACCAAAGATATGTTGTTTTTTTCTGAGTCAGATGACAAAATATTTTTTATTTTTTATTTTTAAATAAGTTAATTGAAAGGTTAAACAAGTCAGCTTTTTAGATTATTATCACATCCAAAATTACCCATCTCAGATTTGATCAGAATGAAGCATACTGTTCATCTTGAAACAAATGATTTTGTCTATTTCTAGCTATTTTATGCTTTTGTTTGCTTGGAAACTGGTACAGAATTTAAGTGACAAAAACAAGTTTTCATTTTAAAATGTTGCCCAACTTCTCCTAGAAGCAGAGCACTCCGATTGTTTTCATTGTGAACTGTGGGCACTGAGCAGTTTTTAAATATCTGGTTCTTAAACTCTAGGATACTGACTCTTTTTTTCAAAACAAAATAAAACAAAACACAACCTTTTATTCTCATGCATCCTTTTATCCTTTGCAGCAGAATCCAGGTGAGTCACAACCTCAAGGTCTGACTTTGACATTTTTTAAAATTAACTATTTTGATTTATAGCAGCATAAAAGAGAACAGATTTTTCACCTTAAGCCTCCAATTCTCTTTTTGTGTGAAACGAGCGGAAAGAAGCGGCATTAGAGACTAATGCTTTTAAATAAGTCACTTCATATATATTCATGCAATTTGCGCTCTGAGAAGCTGCTATGTCTGGATATAGATTTCATGACTATTCAGTAGATTCTAATCACTTAAATGTTCACATCCCTCCATGTGGATATGTGTTTGTTTTAAAAGTAAATGAACCAGTATTAAAAATATCCAAGGAAGCTATCACTCTCTGGATTAGGGACTCTGTGCCATCATCAGGGGCAGTACATAGCACAAAAGGGCTTTTGTCTACTCAGAAACCCAAACTGCATCAGCTCTATAAATAGCACCTCAATAATGCTGCCTGTGTCCAGGCCTCTGTGCTGTGTTTATTGCCGCAATGGCTGACTACAGAGTTCAAAAAAACCTTTTCTTGAACAAAGGCTTTGTGGGTTGGTTTCAAAAATATCCCCACCTACAAATCCCACACTCCCAAATCTGTCCATTGCTAGAAGGAAAACAAGGCTAAACATCTCTGTGAGCTGTGAAATGGGTCTTGAAGAGCTGAAAACCTAAGATCTTGATTTTCAGGTAGCTGAAGTGAGAGCCCAAGCTATCACTTGGCACTAGCCCAAGCACGTGTGCTCCATCTTCTCTTTCTCACAGCCATCCAGAGGATACTACCAGCCACAGATCCCCACTGCCCTGAGCACACTGCAGTGCCCAGCACGTTTCAGTGCGGGATCCTGTGTTCATGAGAGAGGATGCACCGGAGGTGTAAAGGCCAGCTGGCCATGTGGAAACCCACCCTCTGGAAGCAGCACAGACACAGCCATTGACAGTGCCACTGGTCCCAGCTCACAGTGCCAGTCTGAGATCCTTGGAGACAGTCACGAACACAGTCCCTGCAGCATTTGGGTTCAAGTACCAAACCATGGACATTCGGTCCTCCAGGCTCCAAGGGCTGTATCTGTGCTGGGGTTGACTGAAATGCTCACGTACAGCTTGCCAGTGGCACAGCCTCCATGTCATGCCTGAGGGAATCACAGTTGGCTTCTGACTGCTGCTCCAGAAAGACTCTATCTCCTACGGGTCCTGAATTGTATCAGTCAGTCCCTTGTAGGCATGCTGGAGCACCTGAATTTGTAGTAGATTTGACAGCAGCAGAATCAAGCCCTGGGCCTTCACCAATTATAAAAGGACCTTAGATTCCTAGATTATGTGTAGATGCCTCTATTCAAGTGTCTTAATCCAGAGTTGAATCTTGATATGGCTGTGTTAGATGCAGAAATCTGAGCTGGTCATTGTCATCTCAATGGAGAGGAATAGATACCTCCTGGCAATTGACTGCATCTATGACAATGTCTGATTTAGGAAGAGACAAATCAAGTTTCAAGGGCTGTCTGCCTGCTTCTCAGCATCCAGAGGATGGATCTCTCCCAGTTTCCTTTGGTGACTACTAATCATTCACTAACTCTGAATCTGACGTGTAGAGATGAAAGCTATCTCTCATCCTACATCTGCAAACCAACTATGTCCTCTGTTTGACTACCAAACCACAGATCGCAGAGCACAGTGCTTGGAGACAAGACTTTTCCAGGATAAATGCCTTTTAATGATGCATGCCTTCTGGAGTACAGATTATTTAACAAAGCAGGGAACATTAAAACAAGGAGCAGGTGGGTGCTCTGATAATGATGGCCATCATTATCATGTGGAGGTTTTCTGGGCCATGGTTGTACTTTCAAAGCTCTGTTGTCAGCAGCTGGGTGGAAAGAGTAGGATTCAGGTCTGTACCTCACAGTCATTAAACTTTTGGCCTGGCAAGAAGCTTTTGTTGTAAGAGGTCATCTTTCTTACCATGTGCCACAGTTCTATATTCCCCAAACATCTTTTTGTATGTGTCAATATTTATTTAATGATGTTTTCCTGTGGTTGAGGAAGGTGGAGGGAAGAGAGTGGAAAAGCATCACACCCAAAACCCACTAGAGTAGAGGTCCTGCTCGAGGGAGAACTGGGAGGAACTGGAAGGCTCTAGGCAATACTGGGGGGCACTGGGAAGTTACTAGGGGACTCTAGGCAGTACTGGGGGGCACTGGGAGGGAACTAGGGTAGTCTAGGAAGTACTGGGGGCACTGGGATGGTGCTTGGGGGGGCTCTGTACAGTGCTGTGGGCCACTTGAAAAGCACTGGGGAGCTCTAGGCCTTACCCGAGGGCACTAGGAAGGTACTGGGGGCCTCCAGGCACTTCTGGAGAGCTTTAGGCCATGCCCCATGAATGCCCCCAGTGCTGTCTAGATCCTTACAAAACACACACAGTGGCCCCCAGTGCTCTCTGAATAACCCCAGTTTCCTCTCGGTAACTCCCACTGCTATCAGAGCCATTCAAAAACACTCTGTGCCCCCCACGGTTGTCTAGAGCCATTTAAAGGGCTCCCAGCACCTTCTGGTGCTATTCCTGCCATTTAAAACACTGCCAGGGTGCCCCAGAGCTGTCTAGGCCTACTTAAACCACTGTCAGCGACCCCCCCCCCCCCCCCCCCCCGAGCTGTCCAGAGCAATTTAAAAGACTCCCAGTAACCCCCACTGCTGTCCAGAGCCCTGTAAAACATAGCCAGTGCCCCCAGTGCTATCCAGAGATATTTAAAACACTCCCAGGGCACCCATCCTTGTCGAGAGCCATTTAAGACTCCCAGGCCCCCCCAATGCTGTTCACAGCTATTTAAAAGACTCTGAAAGGCCTCCAAAAGCTGTCTAGAGCCATTTAAAACACTCCCAGTAGCCCCCACTGCTGTCCAGAGCCATTTAAAACACTCCCAGTCTCGTCTCCCAGTGCTGTCTAGAGCCATTACTGGGGGGCAGTGCCCCCCACTGCTGGCCAGAGCCATTTAAAAGACTCCCAGGGCCAGCCACCGCTGTCCAGAGCCATTGCAGATCCCCTCGAGGCATTCCTGATCCGCTTAAAACACTGCCAGTGCCTCCAGTGTGCTCCAGAGCCATCTGAAACACTCCCAGTGCTCCCCAGTGCCGCCCAGAGCTGCTGCAAGCACTTCAAAGCCCGCCCCCCCCGTGCTTTCTGGAGCCGTTTAAAAGGCTCCCAGCGCCCTCTAGTGCTGTCCAGAGCCATTTAAAAGACTGCCAGCCCCCCTCTCTCCCCCCACTGCTGTCCGGAGACATTGAAAAAGATGCCAGTACCCCTCACTGCTGTCCAGAGCAATTTAAAACAAAGCCAGAGCCCCCCCCCCCCAGTGCTGTTCAGAGCCATTGAAATACTCCCAGCACCACCCCCACGCTGTTCAGAGCCACTTAAAGGACTCCCAGTGCTCGCCCGTGCTAGCTAAAGGCACTTCAGACACTGCCAGTACTCCCCAGAGCTGTCCAGAGCCATTTATAAGACCCCAAAAGCCCCCTTCAGTGCTTTCTGGAGCATTTAAAACACTCTCAGAGCCCTCCCCCAGTGCTTTCTAGAACCATTAAAAACACTCCCACTGCCACCCCTCCCAGTGCTCTCTAGAGGTCCCCAGTACTCTCCCAGTGCCCCCAGTGCTGTCTGAAGCCTGCTAGTGTAATCCCGGTATCCAGTCTAGAGCCCCTCACCTCACCTTCTTCTAGAGCCCCTCACCTTCCCAGTGCACCCCAGTGATGCCTAGAGCCCCTCAATAACCTGCCATTGATCCTCAGTGATGCCTAGAGCCCTGAAATACCCACCCAGTGACCCCAGTACAGACCAGAGCCTCTCCAGTTCCTTCCTAATTCCTCCCAGTGCTCCCTGGAGCACCTAGGAGCCACCCAGTGTCCCACAGTACAGCCTAGAGTCCCCCCTCTTTGTTCAATGTGAGGCAGTTGGCCCTCAAACTGGGGTTTTGTCTTAAAATGGAGGCTGTTAACACTGAAAAGAGGTTTTGGGTCCTTTAAATGGGGCTTTTGAGCCCTCAAAATGGGGGAGGTTGGACTGAAATAGGAGGTTTTGCTCCTTGAAATTCACCTTTGGGCTGTCAAAATCAGGCATTGAGCACTCAAAATAGGGTTTGGACTGAAAAGGTAGCTTTGGACCCTCAAAATGAGAATTTGGACTCAAAAAGGAGGCTTTGGATCCTGAAATGAGGCTTCACACCCAGAAATAAGCCTTAAATAGTGAGGGTTTAGACCATAACAATGAAGCTCTGGACCCACAAATAACATTTGAGACCCTAAAAGCAAGGCTTTGGCCGCCAGAAGTACATTTTGGACCCATAAAAAGGGGGTCTGGACCCTGAGAAGAGAGCTTGTGTCCTAAAAACAAGGGTTTGGACCTTAAAAGTAAGGATTTGGACCTTCAAAATGGTTGTTTGAACACTTTAAGGAAGGTTTAGACCATAAAAAGGAGAATTTAGGCCCCAAAATTATTCTGTGAACACTGAAAAGGAGGAGTTGGTCATCAAAAAGGAGGCTCTTGTAACTCTCAGTTCACTCTTTGTACCCTAAAATGATTCTTTGGACTTTAAACTGAGGCTATGAGCCCTAGAACTGAGGGTGTGGGCCCTAAAAGGAAGCTTTGCACACTGAAGGCAAGGCCTGGATGCCTCAAATTGACCCTTTGGGCCCTAGAAATAGGCTTTGTCTGTGAGCTGCTGCACGTTGAGGAGGCACTGACACTATTTCTTCATCACAGAATGAAATAACAACTTCATTGCCAGCAGTGTTCAGGACTGTGCTAGTCAAGAGGGTCTAGTGCCAAAAATTGTAGGTGTTGACCCTAAAGTGAAGCCTTGAACCCTTAAAATGAAGTCTGTTACCCTTCAAATGAGACTTTGAAACCTCAAAATGGGGCTTTGAACCCTGAAACGAGGTTTTGGGCCCTCTAAATATGAGTTTAAGCCTTCTAACCAGGGATTTGGAATAACAAGGAGACTTTGGACCCACAAAGGAGGCTTTAGGCACACTAAATGGGAGTTTGAGCGCCCCAAATCAGAGGGTTGCACTGAAAAACGGGGCTTTGGACCCTGAAATGAGACTTTCAACCCTGAAACTGAGCTGGTCAAGAGGGGAGAGTGTTCAGAATTTAGGATTAAAAACTAACAGATGGTCAAATCTCAAGACTTTAAGCAAAGTGTCAAAGGAGCTAAGGGAGCTGCTAGAACTAGAAAGACAGTATGTCAGAAACTTCGTTGGATAACGGAAAATTAACAGTGGACAGAAGTGATGTGTACATACCACCTGCCAAAGGAAAATGCTATAGGGAACAGCAGAGCAAAACTACAGGCCTGTAAAGCTTGACATTGCCAAAGGGGAACCTTCTAGGGAACACAGATGAGGGACAGATGAGAAAAAAATGGTAAGTTTTGATTTAATTAAAGAGAACAGGTCTAGATTCACAAAGGGGAGATCATGTATAGCAATCCAGGTGAAGCATTTTTGGCAGGGGAAGCCATGGAGATAGTTTAATGAAATTTTAGGAGGGCATTGCAGTGAAAGGAAACTTCCAAGGTCATTGTGTCATTGGAGCTAGGCATGAGAAAAAGGATTGATGAAGAACATTGGCCCAATATAGTGATTTGGAGGATGTTGGGAAACTGAAGGAAGCAGTTAAGTACTCCACATTCGGATTAATTCTTTTCATGGGCTTTTAATACTTCTTGAAACTACTTATAAAACAGTCCAGGGTGCTAGACCTTCCTCTAAGCTGGGCAACATGATAAGTAAGTATATATCCTGATAACACACTGGTGTAAAATCCTACCAGATCAGGACTGGGAGACAAGATGAATAATGTGATCTTTGTATCCATTTTGTTGTGCTCTTGGTTGTGTTGCCTGGGCTTCTTCAGTTTCTCAGTTTTGGAACTAATGCAGAAAAGGTGGCTGGGTATATGTTTGCAGTGTTGCTCTGCCTATGGACAGAAGCTAAGATGCCACAGAGGCAGTTTTGATAAGATCTTTGCCTCTCCATTTGTTCATGTCACCTTGGCTATTGATCAATTACCCCAACATCTGTGCTATCTCCATTACTCTCCACAACAGCTTTGGTTCTATTGTCAACTTCCATGACCACCTTTTCTCCTTTTTTTTTTTTTTTGATGCTGGCTACAAGCTTCCTCCATTTACTCATGCAGACATTTACGATAGAACAATCAGAATCATTTGGGTTGGAAAAGACTTCTAAGGTAATCTAGTCCAACCTTTAACCTAACACTGACAAGTCCACCTGTAAACCATGCTATTAAGCTCTACATCTACACGTTTCTTGAAGACCTCCAGGGATAGTGACTCAGATCTACAGATATTGTTCCCAAGGGTTCCTTCCTAATCCATACCCAGGCTGTTCTCTCATTCTATTTGTAGGAATCTTAAATTTAGATACTGTCTTTTAGAAGGCTGCTAAGTTTAATCTCCTCCTCCTTGTTCCTCCCAGTGCTTGTTTGCTTCAGCTGTGTTACTAGAGCCTGAAACCAAGTCACAGCAATTCAAGTGCTCCCGAAACAGCAGTGCTCCAGCAGGGAAACTTTCCGTCCTCTCTTTCCATGGCCTGTGCTGCACAGAGATTTAGTTCTGGATGAAGGTTCACTCCTCACTTCTCACATGGCACTTCAGAGATCTGTTTTTGAGTATGCAGGCTGGCTGGCTGGGTAAGTAGGAGCCTTTGTACACACAAAGGTGTGAGCACAAGTGGCGAGGTAGGTACAGTGATGCTGTCTGGGCCAACCTATGGGTTGGTGAAGCCTTCTCCATTGGTCCTGAGCTCAGCTGACTCCCATATTACAGTCCCTCAGGTCCAAACCTGATGCATTTGCCAAGCACAGCACCAGTTTGCACATCCAGATGTGGCAGGCACAACCATCCCGCTGTGGCTGACGTGTGAGATCCTAGGATGGAAGAGAGGCTGTGCCCATGCTCAGACCAACCTGCACAGGAAACCTCACCGATGCTGCTGCGGTCTCCCCATCACGTTTCCTTCTCCCCTCCCTCCCCCTGCTTGTATGAATGACTTGGCATCCATGCGAAACTCCCATGCTGGGAAAAACATATGAGAAATGTGCTAGAGAGCAGCAAAGCACTTCGTTTGCAGTACAGTGTGCAGGTTTACAGGCACACTCAACATTTCACCAAAAACTTGAACTTGCACACTGAAATTATGTTTGCCAGTATTTGAGGTGACTCTCCTGACGTGTTTTGAATGACTGACAGGAGCTGAAATAATGAGGTTTTGAAATCAGCTCTTGGCCTTGCTATGAATTCTCACAGCTTTTATTGCTCCTGCATCTCCAGCTGAAAATTCGTCTTGCATTCCTAGAACACAACAAAGGTATGAAAGCCTAAGAGTTACCTCTGCGTGCATAGATATATCACTGACTAAACAACATTATTCTTCAGGAGTCCGTTGGTGGGCTAAACGCGGTCAGAAATGAGGCAAGTTGTCCTGAACTGACTCAAATGTTTGTTTTTGCCTTGTTTTCACTTCTGATCTCACTCACTATCTGGCTTATATCAAGATTTCTTCCACTGACAATCAACACCACTGCTCCAAATAAGACTGTGCAAAAAAAAGTTAGGCTCACACAGCACTATTCAGGTTTTATTTGTGCTGGAGCCATCCCACTGCCTTTAACAGCCAGATTTACAGCAGTCCTTACAGGAGGTTCAGGTACTTTCTGACAAGAAATGGTCCATTATTATTATGTGCTGTACCATACTCCTGTGATGCAATGCAGAGGGTTTCTGATTTGTAATTCATGCACAGGGGACTCATATATGTTTACATATGAGTATTATAGATATATTTGGAATCAGTGTTTTCTTACGTGTGTTTTCATGAGCCCACTATTGTCACAAAAATCTCTCTCTAACTTAAGTTTTTTTTGTATCCTTTGAAATAACTACAGTTGGCCTGTAACACCTCATAATTCATTTTAAAACCAGTAGGATTAAAAAAAGTCTCCTGTGAATTGTGTTCCACAGAATACAGCTTTACTATAAGAGGGATGAAAATAGTGTGAAAAAAAAATCTGTCCGCTTTGAGTTATGTTCTTTTATTCCTTTCCTCCTGAGCATTACATATAGAAAAACATAATATAGAGACAGAGATAGCTAGATAGTAAGGTAAACAAGTAGAATAAAATAGATCAAAAAAAAATACAAAGTCGTTAGAGGAAAGCTTTAGTGACAGGCAAGGACTTAGGAATGATCCTCAAATGAAAAACATAGTCAAACTGTAAATTAGATAAAGTTTTAACATATCAGCTTTTTGATTAGTGTTCCAGCTTGATTGAGTTTTGGTGCCAAGACAGAATGACATGCTGTTATGGAGCGGAGACTAGCAGGTACTGTAATGATACAAAGAAGCAGTCGTATCATCTTTACTGGCTAGCCAAGACGGTGTGTGGCCTGAGCAGGAAGTCCAGGTCCAGCGTTCCAGTATCTTTGGTCTCCAGCCCATCATTCCCACCTCCTATGCTCTTATCCCCCCATTGCAGAAGACAGGAGAAGCACAGGCTACAGCTGGCCCCCATATGAACAGGATGGGATACCCTGAGGGTATCTGTACCACCTGCAAGACGTAAGGTCCTGAGGTGGACCCCTGATGCATCTCCCTGGGTCCGTGCCATGGGTAGCATCAATGTCACCTATGAGCATGCGGCTCCTTGTAGTTGTCATGCTCCTAAGTCACCTTAAACCC
Source organism: Cygnus olor (assembly GCF_009769625.2). Taxonomy (NCBI): domain Eukaryota; kingdom Metazoa; phylum Chordata; class Aves; order Anseriformes; family Anatidae; genus Cygnus; species Cygnus olor. The sequence goes on from NC_049191.1 coordinate 5,587,591, forward strand.
CTCCACGAAGCAACCCAGTGCCTGGTGTCAGCTGCAGCACTCCGCCTAGCTGAAATGACTGCTGCTCGTGGGTTTATACTGCACAGCCCAGCAGGAGCAGCACCAGGGCATTTCACCAAACCTTAGTCAGTAAACATGTTTATCAGTGACATGCTAGGTCACCTTAAATAAATTTAAATGGATTAGCAGCTATAAAGCAAAAGGGACTTGAGTTTGTTTTCCACCTCTGTGACTCTGAAGAAGTGCCGTTGCTCATTTTTGTTTCCCTGCAGATGGGGACTTATTGCCAGCTACTTATTTATTTATTTATTTTGCACCAGTGAAAAGTGATGGGTGCATGTTCCTGCATTTCACTGAATTCCCAAGAGATATTAAAGGCTTGAACTCAGAGGCTCCTGGCAATGCTTGGTCTGCTAGGTCCACAGACAGAATGTCTCTGAAGATTATTCAATACCTGCATGAGATATAAGTTACACAGCACAGTCTGAGCTTTGCTACTTGACTTGCAGAGAGAAACTTTGCTGTTTACACATTTTGACCTGGCAAAACTACAAAGATGCTTCTCTGTGGAAGTCACTAGAAATGACAGACAGCTTTCCAAGTGCTGTTTAACCTGCTTTGCAACCAGATATACCTTAGAGATGTCTTCTCCCTTTTCTATTCATGTCCCTTTAAGCTAACCATGTCTCTTAGTCATTTTACATATCCTGACATTGCTAATAAAGACTATTGCCATAGTAATAAATATTATTGCTCTAGTGTTTTTCTGAAGAGGTTTTGAGGTTTAGAATCATTGTTTCCGTTAGGTTTAGAATCTAGTTTTCTAGTGTTAGAATCTTTCTTCCAGGCTATATCCATTTCAGTGAACAAACAAATCACGTCCTCCTGCTGTGCACTGAATCTGGAGATTTGTTATAGAGCACCAGCAGCTGCATTTTCTTTCCTTTAAAGTGTCTGCCATTTCGGTATGATGAAGCGAGAAATCAAAGCTTGCAATCAAAAGTAAATCTATTATTATTGAGATATGAGATTCTTGTCCTAAAAGCAACATCTAAATCAATATTATGATGAATATATTTTCTTAGCTGTGTCTTTTTGCATTAGTTTATGGTTTTAGAAATATCTAGTGTTTAATACACTGTAGACATGAAGTGCCTCTGAGTCTTATGTCTAGACTCTGTTCATTAGGGAGAAAGACTGTGCATAAAACTGCAAATATATGGAAGTGGAAGCAGTTGCACATTATCTACAGTCAAGAAAATGTTGTGTAAATGAGAACAATGCAAGCCAAAGTTCCTAGTGTCATTCATTCATCAGGGACTTTCTGGGTTAGCAATCAAAGTGACACAAATTAAGTGTACTAAAGTATAGGTTTGGTAGATTTGAATAAGAATTGGGAGGAATCCCTTCCGAGGCACCTCCATTGACACAAAAATGTCTGGCTGTGATTAGAAGTCTAGTATCAAAAATATAACATTAGGGAAAATAATTTCCTATCCAGGATACCTCTGGGGCCTGCTTTCCTCTCATCTACAGAACCTTTTTCCTTCTGACATTGACTTGATTTGACCAAGACAGAGCAAAGGGGCTCAGATGACTTTGCATGAAATGGTTGAGGAGCAATGACCCAGCCACAGCTGCCTCCATCAGTTCATCTGTGGAAGCGGTGACCTCCGGGAGAGGAGCTGTCACCAATACCTCTCATGTAGGCTCCAGGCATCCTTATAGATATTGTACGACTGCATAGGGTTAAATGTCTTCCAGGTTATTAAACATGAGGTCATTAAACATGTCCTGTTTGTTCCTGTCTACTCCTTGCCTTAAAAAAATACATTATAGATGCAAACCCAAAGCAACAAGAAACGGACCCTAAAATCTCCTGGGCTTATAAACATTGCAATGACCTGGGATTCCTGCCCTTATTCATCGGATTGAACATGCTTGGAATCCACACTGGCTTTTCAAGCACCTGAGAAAGTGTGCTGTGCTTTTCTGTAAGCCTTTACCTTCAAATCCCAGAGGTTTGAAGCATCATGACCATAGGTACAGACGGTTTTTTTGGCTCAGACCTGGGGATGGCTGCCAATGTTTATCAACAGCCTCTCTGGGGCACGCAAAGGGAAACAACAGCCCTTCCCTCATATCTGCTTGCACATTCACAGGCATTTGGAGCACGATGGATGAAACCTCAGAGAGGGGCGGTTTATATTTTCCTTTATGGGACTGCTGCCTCTAATGCTTGAGGCTGCAGGGATCCCAACAGATCACATCTGCACTCCCTGAGGGATTTGTGGGATGAGAAAACGTCCTACAAATGCAAACTCTGATCCAAGAACACACATCTCCTGGGGATATGGTCTCCTTATGTGCATGAGGAAGATGTTTTGAAAACCATCTTACACTCACACAAAGGAGAATTTGTATCAGTTGCTGTTTATGTTTGGAAGGGGCTTTTGGACGTCTTGTTACCATAATAACCTGTTTACAGAAAGAATTAACACCTTCTCACACCTGCCTGCATGCGAGAGGAACACATTCCTGCTGGTCTGTCCACAGCTCCACGCGTTATGTAATGTCTCGTGGACATTTTTGCTGAACCTATGATGATCCCTAAACCCTCACAGAATTGCCTAGCATTGCCCAGAGAAAGGGCACAATTGCACTGTGGGGACACAGCAAACATGCCATGTCGTTCTGGTCTTGTGCTCTTTGCTAGGAAGCCAGTTTTGGCCACTGTCAGAGACATGGCTGGACAGACAGATTGCTCTTACTCTCAGGTGGACTGTGTGAGTCCGTAAGCACACAAGCTGTGTATCAGCCCGAACACGGTGGCACTGTGTGTTCTCTCACACTGACATGCACATGAAGACAGATACTTTTGCTCCCAAAGCACCACAGCATAACATCTCTTACACAGAGCAAAGGCTGTACTACCAAAACATGACTCCTTGAACCAAACTATATGAAGTCCTACCCGTGGGGCCAATTGAGAGGTACCTTTTTTTTCTTTCTTTCTTTCTTTCTTTCTTTCTTCTTTCTTTCTTCTCTTTCTTTTTTTTCTTTCTTTCTTTTCTTTCTCTTTTTCTTCTTTTTTCTTTCTTCTTCTTCTTTCTTTTTTTTTCTCTTTCTTTTCTTCTTTTCTTTTTTTTTCTTTCTTTTTTTCTTTCTTCTTTCTTTCTTTCTTTTTTTCTTTTCTTTCTTTTCTTTCTTCTTTCTTTTTTCTTTCTTTCTTTCTTTTTTTTTTTTTTTCTGCTGCATTCCTTTTAATGCAATTGCCTAGAAAGAATAACTATGACAAAGAGCAGGTGACGTGTTTTTAATCACTCTGCTTCATCAGATAAAGTTTTGATCAACAGCATTAGTAACTTGATGGCATCTCTTCTCCAAGCACTTAACATGAACATGTTGGTACCTGTTTTGATCTGCCTCCGTTTTGGCCCCCTCCTCACACCACATATTCGTTATGAATGCTGAAAAATCCAAGCACCCGATACATAGCTGACTACCAGGGCTAAGCCATGAAGTCTGGGTCTAGACTGAGATTTCCTCCACATCCAGAAGTGCAGGCAGCTACAACCGTGGAAGAGCAAGCTTTGAAGTTCATACCGACACCCAAAGGTGGGAAGGTGGAAGGCTGCTGAAGATCAATTGCTAAGATTCAAGCAGTATTTGAAATACTGTGAGTTTTTTAGTTTAATTTTATTTTTTTCAGTGAACCAGACTTGCATCAGCACCATATCAGATTCACTTAGAGTTTCCTGGATTTTAGCATTTTAAGGGCTCAGCTTATCTCTTCTGTCTGTGCACAGTCTCAGTAGTGGTTAAGTTTAGATAATTACACTGAATATTGCAACATCGCTCAGGTTTGGAAACCTCAGATTTTTCAGTGAAGTTTCAGACCTGACACAGTCCAATCCCTTCCTAATTAGCACTGACAGTGGAAAGGGCCCTACAGCATTCAGCTCTCTCAGAGTCATTATGAAATTAGCAGGGTGCCTGGTTTTGCTTTGAAGTTAGCGAAGTGCATCTGATCTAAAGGTTGAGACATGGCTTGAGGCCACAGACTCTTAATATCTGTAAAATGATCCAATAATGAAAATATTTTTTTAAAGTGCAAAATGTTGGCAGAAGTCAAAGATACCAAAATGATTCTGGAAAGGGAGCAAAGTCCTAATGAGATCATTAGGACTTGTATTTAGACCCCAAAGGATCCTATTAAGAACTATTTTTATAACATTAATCTCCCTTTATTTAACCTGTCCCTTTATTTAATTAATTTTAATTTATTTAATTAATTTTAATTTATTTAATTAATTTTATTTAATTAATCTCCCTTTATTTAACCTTTAACCAAAGTTTGGTGATCTGTCTAATGCAGGTATCACATCCTGGGCATGCATAACACAAATGTCCTGTTAAAAGATTTTGGCCTAGCTCACTAAAAACTCTTATTCCCATTAACATCACTATAAGCCCACTGTTGCAACACTGATTTCAGATTTCTACACAGACACCAACAAGAGAATGTATCCTGGGGATTTAGCAAGATACTTAGTAGTTTTTCTGCATCTGCCTAAGTCCAGCGAACGACATGGAAGAGAAATGGCACCGCCTGTCCTCCTTCCAGCAGAATAATACTGTTTTTAAACGTTCTGGGTTTCAGGTTCCAAGGGCAGGCGTCACACACAACAGCACAAGAAGAAAACCCATTTTCACAGCAGCGCCTGTATGGTAAGCCTGTTGCAAAGCTCCTGGCTCCCCTCCCAGTACTTTTTCTTCCCACCACTGGACTGAATTATATTTCTTTGGGTAGGTCAAAGCACTCATGCCAGGGTCAGCTCAGAGCAGGCATTCTTCACCTCAGCTCACCCTGCGGCGGCTGAAATGTTTGGCAACCTGTGTCCTTGGAGCAGAGGAGCGAGGCAATGCTCAGCAGAAAGTTGCCCTATGCTTGCAGAAAGCACACAAATGTCTTGTGACTGCAGGGTTTCTTGTTCATCTATCTATGGAGAAGGTCCTGATAGAGATACATCAGCAGATCTCACTCGTGCTTCTCGCTGCAGACTTTGGGAGGTAGTGTCTTAGCAACCTGAATCGCGACAGCCTGTGAGCAGGCTCCACGGCTGAGCTGAATGTGTGCGTGGGAATTCAGCATAAATAAGGGATGTGATGAAGGAAAGACAAGGCATAAAGCTCGTGTCCCGCCACTTGAGAAATCTGAAATCAGAATTGAGGTGGTTACTCTGGAATCAGTGGCAGACAACACGGCTCAGGCAGGCTGGGACGATGGAGGGTGGCCACCAGTCTCGGCCTGTCTGCATGAGTCGGGAAACTCTGTGAGATCCCCAAAATACAAATCTCAAAATGCAAATGCTTTTCCTGGATCTACAGCATCCTTTTGCATACCTTCAATAAAGCACTTTGGGTGAAATTCATCTTCAAAGGATCATAACAATACAAGTCCACACATCAGTGTTTGAGTTCCCATTGGAGTAATTAAAGATCAACAGCTCTGCCTAACCAGAGGTGTCTGGGGCCATTTAGATGCCCGATCTCTGCATAGGGTGGCATATATGCACAGAGCACTCCTGTGCCATGGCAGCAGATGGCCTTAAGCTGCCTGTAATGGCACTAGACACTGTGTGGGCCAGTGAGCTGGCCCTGATATTCACAACCCCAGCTGTGATTCTGTGATTCTCCCATCATCTTCCAAAAGGAAATGGCACTGGGACAATTCCTTCTCTGCTAATCCAGACAACGTCCATGAAGGTTTTCTGGGTAAGAAGAGAGACAAGCCTTCACCTGGATGACTGCAAGCCGGGTCAGATTTATCATCCAGAAGTAAAGCCAACATCAAATTCCACTAACTTCAGTGGGAAGGAAGACCACGTCCCCAGTGCATATTTTTAAGGCAGATTTGATAGGGACATCACTGAGCCTCCAGCCACCCCAAGACATTTATTTCTTGTCTACCAGCTAAATTCACTGAGGTGATTTTATTTTATTTTATTTTATTTAGTGACGTGTTTAAAGGTTGATCTGCTGAGCAGGCCCCACTCCCTCGCACACCCAGCTCCTGCAGGCAGAGTGAGCCAATGCTCTGCATCTGCCAGCCTCTTGCACAGCGACTGAATTTATATTTATAAGAATATCCTGCACTCCTCCTATGCCACTGGCTATTAACGATGAGGGGAGTTGCCTGGGGAGTGACACTGAGGAATTCAGGTCCTCGCCGGCACAGAGGGAAATCATGAAGTCCCTGGTGGGATCCAGATTTTCCTTTTCCTTTCCAGCCTTCTTCCAAGAAAAATGAAAATCACTGGTTTCACCTTAACCTGTGGTGACATTAAAAGCCTGTTACCTTTTCGCTGCAAGTCAGGGCCCATTTGTGTGGCTGCTATGAACCATGAGGGCAGAAGCAACAGGCAAGTCAGAATTCCCAGACTTGGTGAGTCAGTCCATGTTGAATATATTTGCTAATGAAAATGGCTAGTTAGAGAGAAAAATTTGTCAGCTTGAGCTGTATTCATCAAATGGGTTGGTTCAGAAAAACAAATGGGTGAAGAATTCAGATGTGATGAAACTTCTTTTCCTGTTCTCTCCAAAGTGAAATGAATGGGTTTTCATTTCTAAACTTTTAGACGGCAAAGATGGCAAAACATTTTGTTCAAAAGAAAAGCAAATGCCAAAACTAAACAGAAGGTTGTATTGGACCAACATGGAACTTTATGTGAGCTGAGGTTGGTAAGAAAACTGAGGAACTTTCAATTTTAAGAGACACAGCATCCTCCTTCTGAGCAGTAATTTGGACAGCCCCGCCCTAGGGATCCCAAGGCTCTAACTTAGGACCAGCATCGTGCTGGTGTCACTTCCCCCATCACATCCCAATTCCCGGGACACAGCCCAGGAACCCTGCTGCTCCTTCCCCTGGAACCTGCATCTCCATCAGGAGAACACCCAGGGCTGTGAGCTGGGTGCGCTCTGAGCAGACACCCAAGGAGCACATGGTGCCTGAGCATTGGCACCCTCAGCTCACCTTCAGAGCCCCTCTCTACCTGGATTGACCAAAGCGAAGCACCGATCCCACCATGCCAAGACTGTCAATCCCTTTTTGCAGCCCCATGAATGCCTAAGAAGATTCAGGATCCAGACATACCACGTTTTTACCACTTTTTCCTCTGATAACATGTCCAGGCGGCAGAACATTGTAGCCACATTTCTGTGTTATTACAAGGTAGGATGTTTTGTTCTCTGCCAAACGCACCAGATATTCCCAACTATGAGGAACTTATGTGCCCTGAAATATCCCTGAAGTGGCCAGGTACAAGGCACCTGTTCCCACTGATGATCCCGTTACACCGAGGAAAATGGGACTTGTTTGGTTGCCAAAGATTACAGGTACCTTGGGTTAAAAGGCATCTGCTTAGCAAAGCGCATCCAGACAGAAGCAACCTGCTGTGTTTCTCAACATTTTAGGTAAATGAAGATAGAAAAGAGGCAGGGGAGTCACTGGCAGTGATGCTTCCTAATGGGATGGCTGGGAACAACTTCTTTCCCCTTCCTATGCCTCAGTTTCCACAGATGGAAAATGGGAACACAGCTGATGATTCCTTTCCAAAGCACTCAGAACTACTGCTGAATATAACATGAATCTAATGAAAGGCCACATCCAGGTGAACAGAAAAGCCTCTGCTGTGCCTCCAAGGGTCCCAGGTGAGCTGTGCTGGAAAAAGCCAAGTGCACACAACTGACGATCTCTGTTGCAGCGCTTAGCATAAAGTGCTAATGAGCAGATTCTGCCCTATTTTGGACACGTTTTGCAAACACACTGCTGATACTTGATGAATTCTGTCCTAGGCAATATTTTTATGAGCAGCTAACTAGGAAAAAGAAATGAGAGTGAACACCTGCTTTTAATAGTAACATTAGCAGCTTCGGCCAGTGTCAGTTTTCAGTATTTATTAAAGACTGAAGAGAAGAAAGAACATTTCTACCTCTCGCTACCCTGTGCATTTAGTGCTTTTGATTGTTTACAAACAGCTGATCTATAACACAAGCAACTGCCTGCATTATTTCGTTAAGGAAAAATATATATATATAGTTTCCCCCATAATTCAGGGCTATTTCTTTCCCAGCTATTTGCATTTGAAAGATCTGACTGAATTAATTTCAGACAAAATGTAAATATGGCACCTGGATTCTGATCAGGAGAACAAGCCGTCTCTGGGTGTTTTTTCATGACTGAGGCAAAATCTTCAGGAGAAAGAGTACTGGCGAGGCCCATCTCTTTCCCCAGACGTGTGCTTTCATAAAGCTCCTTCATTAAACATGGGAGGAAAATGTGAAGCTGTGTGACAGATGGGGACAGGTCTTGTCTTTCTATCACAGGGAAAAATGTCCAAAAGGAACCATCCTGATGAGGTAACGAAGGCAAGGAGCATCAGGCCATTTGGCTTGGAAGAAAGCGTCTCTTGTTCCATGTGTGCTGCACCAAGCTGGAGGACTTGGTTCCAGCTGCATCTGGGTTACATCTCTGAAGAGCCGAGCTCCTCTCGGGTTTGTGGCTGTGGCATGGTGCTATGGTCTGAGAAGATGCAGGGGGGTTGGCCTTTGGGTTTGTCACTTCAGAGGGACTTGTGTCTGATTTCAATCCCCACATTTGCCTTATTCCTCATCTGGCACCAGATTACTCCTTGCTGCTCCTCAGCCCATCACAAGTCTCTGTTGCTATCCCCATTTGGGATAAGGCATTCATCCTATTGCTGTGTTTTTGCACTGAGCTTAAGCCCTTTATAAAACCCAGACAGTGCCCTGACACCTAGGCTGATGCATGTTTGTTTTTTCTGGAGGACATTTAGGATCCTACACAGAGAACCTCAGATGAGGAAAAAGGGTAAAAAAACTTCCCACTGCAACCAGTGACCATAGATGCTCCTAGGCTTTCCAGAAACACTAGAAGGAGGGCTGCTATGCTGCTGAAAATCAGAAAGAGCCTTAAAAAGCAAGCATTGATTTAGGACAGCTGCAGCCTCTGTAAGGACACAGGCAGTTTGTTTTCCACAGCCTGCAAGCTTTGCACACCTTATTAACCAGGAGCTGGGCATGGGCCGGAGCAAGGCGCAGTCCACAGCAACATCTACAGGCAGAGCAGCACAAGGCAAGCAATGCTGCTCCGGTGTGCTACAGATATTTTGCTCCTTGTGATGCTTACTTGTTGTTAACAAGGCTGTGCCTTGTGTAAACCCACAGGTGGGCTGGTGACTCAGTGTGGTATCCCAGGGGTCGGCGTTAGAAATGTTTTGCTCTGTATGGTGGGAGCCAGAAGGCAGGCAAAGGCAGGGATTCCCCTAAGGGACAGCACCTTGTAGCAGAGATGGTCTTAAATACCCTCCTGTGCTATGCTCTGAGGAGCTGTCCTGTGATTGTGGCTTCATCATGCAGGAACCATAAGAGAAAGCATAACTCCTAAGAAGTTAAACCAGCAATCGCACCGGCACATTCACCAGGGTACTGCACGCTGCTGGTGATCTGACCTGCAAGATGCAGCAAGGCAGCTCAGTCTCCAGGCAAGGCCCAGGAGACACGAAGTCTTTTTACTGCTCTGTGATGTTGGCAAATCCACAAACCCTTCTACAGCTGCTGCTGCCCTGCCAGATGCCCCTGGGAGGAACGGATGACCCAGTGTCTCCGAGCCCATCTCCAAAGCCATGTCCAAACCCATGTCCATGTCCCTCTCTACTCTCAATCTTAGATCTCCTGTGTCCTGCTCACAAGGACATGTTCAGGACGCTAGCAAAGCAAAGGTGACCAAGCCTCAAGGTCCACTTTGGTGAGCAGGAAGTTCTCTATATCTCCATGGGCTACTGGTGAGGAGCTCAATGTGGTTGCTCATGTACAGAGCCTGGTGCCACTTAACTGCCCTAAGGGATCTCTCCCGGCCAGAAGATTACTGGTCCCCCAGGGTCCTGTCACATTTTCCAGATCACTGCATGTCTTGTGTGCCCCCAGGATGTCCCAAATGAAACAAGTGCTTTTGCTTAAGTAATTCAATTGCTCCCAAGATCTCTATTGACTCTGATGGGAGGACAGGGGCTCAGCTCGCACAGAGGCATGTACATTAAAGCCTCTTAATCTGGGGATGATTCTTATCCAAGTGAGTCCCATGTGCTTAAGCTGCCTGTCTTCATCTCTCTGTAGATGGACATTTTTTGTCCCCTTCAAATCTCTCCACCTGTGGCGACAGCTTTCTAGCTGAGGAGCTGGTTTCCAGCCTCCCCCTTCCTAAAACCTTTGGGAAGGGGATGCCTCCAGGCATCACTCTGCAATCATTTCTACAGGCTTGCAGCTTTTCTGTGGGCTTAGCTCAATATGAAGGCCATGACGGCTCTGTGCATTTCCAATTATAAATTTTGCAGCATCTGGTCTCATGAGAATTCACTTCCACGAGCATCACTCTGAAATCTCAGAGCTGAAGATACAGAAACTTTGAAAACGTTTCTAGAGGTGTAATTTGCACAGTGAGATGAGCACGGGGCTGCATCTGTTGAGTTAGATCAAGGCTAAACAGCTCATGGCTGCACACGTATCCTAAGAGAAGTATTGCATATGTTTCCCTAAAATGCTGTGGCAAAAAATGATTAATGAGTAAGTGTGCTAACTGAGCTGAGCATGAGTGTCTTTTCTCCTTGTGTGCAAACTGCTGATTTTTGTTGCATAATCTTTTTCGGACTCCAAATAGAGCAATCCAAAGTTTTAAGTAAAAGAAACCTCCAGGGTTATGTCTTCAGGTTTCTTTTCTTTTTCTTTTTCTTTTTTTTTTCTCTGAAACATTCAAAGTGAAGCTGAACGGTTAAAACCATTTTCCTCTTAGCGTGTTTGCCTTTGTTCACAAAAATGGAAACAATCCATAAAAAGTGACTGGGAGACGAATGTTTCAAAATCCTATTTTTCTGCAAGAAAACAGTTTGGACTCATCCAGCCCTTGCCCTATTACACCAGGGTGTTTTGCTCCCCCCCAGACACTGCTGCTGGCCAGGCAGGGGTTAACACCTTTCAATCAGTGCAAAAAGCCTAGAGTGTGCGATTTTCCACATCAGTCAATTCCCTTCCCCTTCCTTTGCCAGTGGTCTGCCTTTGAAGCTGGATCTTGCAAAACTTGCGTTCATTAAATGGGGCTGAATGTGGAAAAGCTGAAAGAAATAGACAAAAATAAATAAATTCAATAAAATCCTCCAAATCTTTGAGCTTGTTTCCTTATGACCACAGCTCAGCCAGGCGGTGTGGGCTTAGCCACCGGGGAGAGGGGAGAGCATCCTTCGCTTTGCATAGGAAGGAGGAGACAGCTCCGTGGATGATTTTCAGACCCAGTTTTTGAGCAGATCTGTGAAATTGTATGCCAGCATGGCGCACAGCCTCCGAACCTGCCTCCTGCGAGCCTGGTGGCCTCCAGCACACCCAACTGCATGGCAAGGGGGAAGCTCAGGAGCTGCATCCCTCAGGCCTGGGGCTCTGCCTCCCTTCCCAGAGCCCCTGCTCCTCTTGGCCTTGCTGCTTTATGATTGCTGAGTCAAGTATTCCCTCTGCTGACCGTATCAAGTAACTCTTTATTGGTACACCAGAGAATTATTATATATATGTTTATTTATTTATTTTTTCAGTGAAATAAAACATAATTTCCTGGGTCTGCAGTAAATTCACCAAAGCCGATATATCCAGGGATGAATGAGCTATATAAAGTTTGGGGTGAGTTTTTGTGCACGGAAGGTCCTGTGGGTTTGCACCCAGCTATCGGTCGAGTTATGTTTGGAAAGCTTAACAGTTTGAGCTTCCTCTGGGCTATGTTTGATGAGCGTGGAAAGCCCAGCTATTCATTTTTAAGCTAATAAACCAGCACACGTGGTCTGCCTCCTCTGCCTGTGTCACACTGTTAGCATTCAGAAATGTTTCAGCTAAGCAGTAAATTTTACTTATAACTTGTGTTTGCCTCTAGAAGACCCAATTGTTCATTCCCAGGTTGTTATCTCTATATTTATTTTGACCAATTTTCAAAAATAGTAATGGTACATTAAAAACCAACCTAATCCTGGCATACGGCACCATCTGAAAATTGCTTTGGATTTTGAAGGAGGAAGGTAATATTTATTGTTATTTTTTAGTGAGGGGGATGAAGCAGACAATAAACAAACCAGACTAGAAAGCAAAAACTGATTCCCAGCCCACAAAACAAAGGGATTTAAAAACAGTTTTCCTGCAGCTGAGGGAGTGAGATAATTTAATATCAGAGCCTCATGATGCATGTCTTCCCATCCTATGTGTGCCATGGGGCACATGTGCATTTATGTGCCATTCTTGTGGGACCAGGCATGTATCCTGTAAAATGGGGTCATGGTCTCATGTTCTGGGCAAACAAGAAACAGAAGAGCAGCAGCGTGGCTGGATTACATTATTCAGCTCAGTGGGAGAAGCAGCTTTGCCTGCTTAAGATTAATCTGAACTCATATTAAATTATTTGATCTATAAAATTGAGTTGATAATGTCATGTTTTGTTCTCCCTGTGGAAGAGACCAACCACACTTCTAGGAGCAGCTCTATTCTTGGCTCCCCCAAGAACAAAACAATGTAATTTTACATGGCAGTTATGCTTTCTGATGACTCACATTGAGAGAACAAGTTGGGATAAATCTTCGGAGCTCTGTGTGCATCTAGCACAACCCCTGTTTTATTGAGGGGTCTGAAACAGGAGTTCAGACTGAGTTGTTACACAGGCCAGCTTCCAAATTCAAACTCACATCTGGAATTAAGAGTTCCTGAGTTCTGGGGGGTGTTTAGCTCCAGAGCTATGAGTAGAGCCCAGCTTCAGTCCAACAACAGGGCAGGAGCTGCAAATCTGCACTTGATTTCTTAAGGCAGCTCATCACTTCTTAATGTATCCTTGTAAATCCACATCCACCCTAGCACTGGATGCATATGTGTTAGAGAGTTAATTCTGCAATGCCAGGGCATGTTGAACACATCCATCTCTCCTGATTTCATTTTAAATTAGGTACAATCATTCCACTTCCAAGTCCTTAAATACCTTGTGTATTGTGCTAGGAAGATGCTACAGAAAAATTTAAATTAAATAATTAAATTTGACTTCTATATGCAAAGCACAGCACAGCTGCAGACACCAGTGAGAACATAACCTTAACCACTGTCCTCCAAACAGCACCTGGGGATGAAATGTGTGTAGCTCTGCATTAACCTTAAACCTTCAGGCCTCGGTCAGTCAGATATTAAGAAGGGCAATTCCTAATTAGGACATTTTTAAAACAACCTGACATTAACTGTTGTAAAATGGAAATCTGCTTTTAAAGACTTTGAATTCTCCTTTTCTAATAGTAATTCTGAAGGCAAATATCTTTAGAATTGACCTGGGGATGGCACAGCAAAGTGTCCCCTGCCTGTCACACAGGTGTGGTTGGGGTATGCACTCCTCTGCTGTCTGTGGGATGGAGGAAACCTCTCACTGAGGCTGATGGAGACCCCATTTGGGACAGCCTTAGATTCTGGTGTGGCCACAGTCAGATCTCCTCCCTGTCCTACCTGTCACCAGGACTCTCCTTGGGACCACAGCACACAGCCAGGTGACAGGCATGAAGGCCTCAGGGGTATGAATTTATCACAGTCCTGATTTTGCCATTTTCTGGAGTAAACTTGAGTGGAGACACCATCAATATGCATTTTAAAGCTCTCCCAGGAGGGAAATGCCCCCGTGAGGACTGCTTTTTAAATGCTAAGAAGTTTGCTCTACTCATAAAGACAAAACAAAAGTCATTACACAATGAAGTTACCCCCCCCCAGTGCTGCAGTGCCATCAAGCCCTAGAATGGCTAGTATTCAATTAAAATGTAATCGTATCAAAGGCATTTTGGAGTTGTATGACAATGACTGTACACAGCACTAATACTGTAATGACACAGTAATCAAGTCTCAGTTGCATCCTATTCAAGTCCCAGCTGTTCTGAGTGAGGTATAACTTTCATCAGAGCTAATTATTTCATATTAATCTCAATACTTTAGCCCATACAGCTCCATAATATGCAGCTAATGAGGGTTCTCTTGTTGATGCCACAAACAAATGAGTTGAACCTCCTCTGCTGCATGGCCATAGGAGAGAGACAGAGTGACTGATTGAGACAGGGCTCCCACGGAGGGATATGAACAATTTAATTGTGATTGGGTTTTATAATTGGATTTCATTTTAATGGTTCATGCTGCTCCCAAAAGGCTCTTGGTGTGGGAAGTACTTTATAAATAACATTTATTAATTGTTGTAACCTCTTTTTCTTTCATGGTGGGAGGGCTTTCTGAAAGCAGCTCTCCACCCCTGGTTATGCCATCCAGAAGGATCTCCGGTAAGGATACAGCTTAAAATCATGTACAGCACTTCCATAGTGCTGCTCACCCTCACGACCGGGGAAAAGCATTGCTGCTTCGTCTGGATTTTCAGTGGGGATTGGGTATCAGACCTTTCCCGTTCAAACCTCCCATTTCTGCCACCTGAGCTAAGGAATTAACCCAATGAGTTTTCAGCAGCAGCTATTTCTGAACTAAAAGAGCCACTTGAAGAATCCTGTGACAGTTTGGGTTAGTCACATGGATGATTAGTCATGAGGCTTTCAGCTTAAAGCTTTAATCCATTTCCTTTAAAGTTGATGGGAGCTTTGGCCCTATATGTGCTAGGGTGTATATTGCTTATGGCAACTCTAGTGTAGGTTGCAAACCCTTATAATCCTCTCTTGCCATGAACTCCTAACATTTACTGAACCTTTCATCTTTTGGACTGAATTTTTCATGCTTGGTCTCTGCCAGGAGATTGTTTTTAATGGATAATTTGAACCACAATCCCTCTGGCCATTTGAGTTCAGGGACAGTTAGACACACAAAAGCTCGTCTACATTAAAAAAGAAAGAAGTATTGTGATAGAAGTGAATCAATTTAAACTCAATCTTTTACAGACGTAAACTGGCTTATTTCTGCATAGTTCTATGCCACAGCTTTGTGGAACATCGACACATTCACATGCTCCAATTCCAACATGTGTGTGCCATCATTTATGCGATAAAGAGATCACTGTGACAGTACCAAATCCAGCTGATCTCACCCAGCTGCATTTCAGCCCTGCTTCCCTTGCTGGGGACTTCAGACCCATGGAGAGCAAGAAAGCAAGCCCCACTGCCACTTGGTGGAATTAGAAATGCAGTAAATGTCCTCGAAAAATGTAGTAATAGAGACGGGAGGAAATTCAATAGCAGAAAGCCCATGCATTTGGGAGGCTGAAGACTGCCATTTTTACCCTAAGCTAGAGGTGAGCAAGGAGGAAAAATCCCAGAGTGAGCTTCTGGCCAGAGCTCATCAAGAAAACAGGGTATTTTGGGGGGAGCTGCCCAGGTTCAAGAATGACAAATGGAGGCACAGGACTACTGGACTGTCTGGAAGAACTTAAACACACATGCATGTCATCCACGTGCTCATGCACCCCTGTGAAAACATTTCACCAAGTGACTCAATTCTAAAACAGAAAGACACTCATTTCACTGCAGAAAATTAGCTGTGAACTCTTGCAATCTTCATTACTGAAGAAAAAGAAAGGGGAGCATTTTCCACCAAAACCACGGTCAGACAAGGTCACCCCATGAACAGCCTGGAGAGAGCTTCTCTGAAGGAGGCAAATCTTGTCTTTCCCCAGTAGGTTCTTCAACATTTTGCAACCACAGTCACAAATAACTATTACTGTCAATTAACTGTGTCTCAGGGCATCACTGAATGACATCAATTTTTTTACCTGTTTCTTCGATGGGACAGTACTGTGCCCAGATGATAAACAGCTCTTCACACAGCAAAGCAACAGCAGGCTTGGGAGCAGAAGTCCTGATCTTTGATTAGAGAGGGTAGCTGTTAAATAATAAAAAAAAATGTTTTTTTTTTTTTTTTTTTTTTTCCAGAAGATTCCAATGTTTCAAAACTCGTGATTGCAAAAGTACAATCAAGAGCCAGAGCATCAGAATTTCCTGGGAAATTGCCATTCTTGAGCATTTCGGCTCAGAACTGTCAGCTTATTGCAGGCAGGTGGTAATTGAACAGCTTCCCATCGTGATGCCCAAGCTCTGTGTTTTGGTGTACCATATAAATATATAAATATGCTATCAATATTAAAATATAACAGGGCTAAATTGAATGAGGTGATTAAGTTACTTCAGATGTGTTAGGCACAACTGAAAAGAAGACAATCGTGTCATCTGCTTTCCCACCACACATTTCACCAGAACTGCAATGTTCCTGCAAAACAACTCAAGATAAAACCACATTTTGAAGTCAACAAGGCTACACCAGCTTCCAGCTCCTGGGGATATTATACCAATTACTACTTCTGTCTGCTAATGCAAGAGAAGAAGTGTCTTTAAATGCAGACTAATTGCTCTTATTTCTCTGAATGCCTATAACTCTTGGGGAAAAAAAAAGGAAAAAAAAAAAAAAAAAAACAACCACCATCTCGTTGCAAAACCAGATTTCAAATCGTGTTGCATAGGTAAATGAAAAGCCAAGATGTCTCTCATCTGAGTGTGATGGAGAGGAAGGACTGGATCACCAGGGCCAGGATCACACCGGATCACTGTGGCCAGGATCACACCGGATCACCATCCTAACAGGACAGCAGTCAGCAGTGGGCAGAGCAGGGCTGGGTCCGGAGCAGTTTCTCCCACAGCAGAGCCTTCAGAATATGTTAATGGCAACAGCTCCCAGCGTGGATCACATGCATCCTATTCATGTCCAGAATCCCTATCACTCTATTAGTGTCACAAGCTATTAAAAGGACATTTCGGAGATAGGCCCCTCTGAGTGGGACCAGGAAGAAGTAACCATGGCTATTTGATATAGTCATAGCAACACCGGAGCATCACCTTGGCAACACACCAGCCTTATTTACTGAGGTGCGTGTCAAAGCATATTAAAGTCATTTATATCTCAATGAGTTCTGATGCCATCTTCTAATCCTGCAAGCTTCCAAGCAGCCCTGCGACAGCTATGGAAAAGTAATCAAAGGCAGGGTTTGTGTCATATAGCGTGCACCATGCTCACAAATAAAGGCATTTTCATTTCTGTCAGAATTCTGACCCATTCAAAACTAATAACTTGCACGTGACTGAAATAATAAAAGCATTGACTGGAAACAACTGCGATGGAAAGCCTTGAGGTGCAAATTAAATGCAGAAATTAAAGTGGATTATCACATGCCCCTGCCTGAAAATCAGAAAGGGAGAAATCTGGAGATATTCCTTGTGGCTGGAGCACTGCAAAGCCTCACTGTTGTCAGAGAGTGAATTCCGAGCCTGAGCCAAGGACAGCAAGCTGGCGATTCCTCTTGCCACCCGGGGCTGTCCACAGTACCACTGCCACCCAATCTGAGCTCCCTGCAGGGCCTGGGCTGGCTCCTGGCGAGCAGGACAGACCTGCTTCAGCAAGTCCCACTTCTTTTTTAGCCTTAAAGCTGAGGTTTCTACCGAAGGGAGACTGTACCACGGACAACTTCCTCAGGCAAACAACCTCTTATTCCCTGCGTATGCAGGCAGAGAGCACTCACCAAGTGACTCCTGGAAAGCACAAGGCTGTGGGGTTCCTACTCTGCCTTTAGCTCTGCCACCAGAGCCCACTTCAGGAGAAGTAAAGAGCTGGGTGCTCACTGGGAACCAGGTGTCCCTAATTGGATTTACTGCCCTGGAGGAGAGATTTGCCTCCACAAGTGCACGCAGGACTGCAGCTGTCGTGGCAGGAGCAGGCAGCTTTGGAGGTAACACATTCCTGAAATACAGGGAAGTCAACGTGGGGTTTCTCTTCCCTTAGAGTACCAAGGTGCAAACTCCTGAGATTTCCATCATTAGGCAGGAAGCAGGATTTCTAATTAAGCTAATCAACACGGACCAATTACTGGAGCCCAGACTGAGTGGCTACCCTGTGTCTGTGAAAACTCTGCATCCCTTACAAGAGCACGCACAGCTTTAAGCCCATAGGATCATGGTGCTTCAAGTCCTTATTTAAAAAGGAAACCAAACAGGGTCACTGCGGCACAGGACCTGGAGCAAGGCACCAGCAAGCAGTTCTGCAGGGGCAAGCGTAAACCCTGACAGCATCAATAGCACAGGGAGCACTTCAATGCCAAGTGGGAGGCATCTCAGGGCCCCTCAAACAAGCCTTGACAGCACTTGGACACCGGCACCTTTGTTCCCCCAAGGCCACAGCTGCAGGGCCCATTGTCATTCATGGCCCTCCACAGCAGATTAGGTGGCAGAGCAAAATGCACCTTAATAGCATCTTGTGTGGCAAAGACTCTTTAACAATTTAATGCAATTTCTTTACAAGCATGAGGGGCAACAGAAGCTTCTTAAACAGTCGCTCAGTTAGCTTTATCCCACTTCATCTGCTGGAGTTTCCTTGTGAGAAGTCACCTTGATGAATTTGTCTTTTTCTGACCCCTCTCTTTTCCCCTGTTAGTGGTGCAAAGAAACTGGTGATGAGGAAGAGAAACATCTTTCTTTCCAGTTCTCTCAGTACCACAGGCCCCACTGGTGTGGCAGCACGGCTCTGGGAGCAAGGCACGGCCCCAAGCAAGGGGCTCTTTGCAAACTGAGCTTGAAAAAGAAGCCACAAGACACTCGTCCTGTCTGCCTGTATCAGATGTTCTCCCCCCTTTCCCCTGAAATCTCATCTCCAAAGACAGATTGCTTCCCATACCCTCCAGCGCCCCAGCGTTAGGATTCACATGGCCAAAATTCAGACCTCTTGGAGGTGCCCAGTCCCCAGCTGCCTGGCAAGGAGGGCTGGTGATGGGCAGAGCAGCTCCACGTGTGCTCTTCCCATGCAGCTTTTTCTTCCTCCGGCTTTTGTTTACTCCTCTAATCTCTGCCTTTGTTCAACCTGATGCTCAGAGAGAGGAGTGACTCATAACAATGCATACACTCCAGAAACGCAGTGAGATCTTTCAACTGCTCCATCTCCATTATAGCATTTTAAAGGTTTTGTAATGGGCTGGATCATCTCAGGTACATACAGCATAGCTCGCTGGCAAACCTCAGCAAGAGCTTATGAACATGTGCAAGGGAGGACAGATTTCCAGCTCAGATCCTACTCAAGGCTGACAGAAACATCGCCAGGCAGGAGATGAAGCAGCGATAGAGCCGTTCAAGGCTGCTTTTGAGAGATGGCAGCGTTGTTCTCATGCCTGCGTCCCCACACAGTGCAGTCCTGGGGAGAGAGCTCAGTAGGGGCACCAAGATGAAAACAGCAAGACACTCACCTGCTGTGAAACCTCCTGCCCATAGGACAAATTCAGCTCTTGCACAGGCAGGCACAGCCCCCCCGAGGTGCAACAAGGACACTAGACAGGTGCACCCAGGGGTTCTTCACCCCCAAAGATCTGCTCCTGATGGAGGTGAGCCAAGGAGCCTGTTCCTGGCAGGAGGGGCTCAACAGGACACCAGGGCTCTTTCTGGGCTTCTTACGTGCTCCCAAGCTGCACCTGATCTTGGCAAGACCTGGCTCATCTGTATCTCACACATCTAGCACTTGGCTTTACAGCCTTGGTTACTCCCTCCTGGGAGCTGGAATGTTCACTCTGCATTTGGAGGGAACTTCAAGAGCACAAACCAAGGGTGGTAGGCTGCTGCTGCTGCCTTGAGTGCCTCTGCAGCCAGCCAGGTGTTAGCTGACAAGCAGAGCAGCTCGTCAGAGCAGCAGCAGCAGCTCTACACCCTTGGCAGGGAACACCTTTTGCTACTGTGCTGGGTATTAATCAATTAATTAAGAAGAAACCAAGTGCTGTAATGATGCACAGGGCACCTACAAGCACCAGGCTCTGCATCCCAACATGGAGCTGGAGAGCAGCTGGGGTGAGGGGAGCCATAAACTTCTGCAGGGCACAGCAGGCTTGGGGGGTGTCGGAGAATAACGGGACTCTGAGCCCATAATAACACAGGTACAAGCATGGACTCCAGGTCATCAATTATATCTTAACAAGGCTAAGTACCCATGCTTGGGAGTGAGATGGACTCTTTATTTAGCTTGTTCACTGCCACAGCTGACGCTATGGGGGAGCCTTTGGAGCGGCACATGCAGTATTATCTTAGCTCAGAAGTGGGGGTGGAAGTGAGGGCTGCAAACAATCACAGGCTGCTGGGTTGCAGTCGAAAGGAATGTTCCTTTTGTTAGGATGAACTCCCTAGCCAGATCTTGCAAATATTAAATATTAATAATTTTCCCACCACATGGGGCAGCGCTCACAGGCAGTTGGTGTCCACTCTAGTACAAGCTCATTCTGTGAGTTCAGGAAAAATGCTTCCTCTCCTGGTTTCCATGTCAAATGTAAGCTCTTTAAGGCAAGAGATGTCTCTCCCCTTAAATGCTTGCAAAGGACCTAGAAATGCAGCTTCTAAACACCCCTTGACATCGGAAAAATCTGGCTGAGATGGGGACATATCTTCGCAGCTAAAAGACAGACCAGCACATGCGATCAGGCACACACCTGCAGCAAGCCTTTCTGTGCTTCATTTATGAGAAAAGAATTGCAAAGGAGCCTGTGTATTTGCTTGTGCTTGGTGGTGGGGTTTGCGTTTAGCTCTGCTGTTGAAAGTGACAGAGTGCTCTGCAATGAGAAGATAAAAAGCCTATGAGCAGAAGGCGTAAATTCATCGTAACAGACCTTTATTCCACTGGACAATAAGCTGGGGTCTGCAACTGCTGGAAAAAAAAAAGCTAAAAGAAAAATATCTCAGCCACTTAATATTCAGTAACCACAAGAGCCGTGAATGCTCTGAATGGAAAACTGAGGTTGCCACCCTCAGCTCTGTATCCCGCATTCCCGAATGCGCCAGGTGGCTGCTTCATCTGCACTAAAAGCCTCTGCCTTTGCAATCCGTAGGATTCACCCACCCTAATCTGGACATTTTACGTGACGTTTTACATTTTACTGTGTTGTCTTGTTGTCAGTAAGCAAAAAAAATAAAATAAAATAAAGCACTGCGGGAACATGATGCATCCACCCTGTTTTTGACATCTGTCTTGGGCTGTGATGAGTCGCTCTCTGGAGCTGCCTGTTTCTGCTCCCTGTACAAAGAGCCGAGGGAGACCTGCTCAGATTTGGATGCTGAAACTTCTCTCACTCAAAACCCCACCCTTCACGTGGGAATGTTATACCCCAAATTCCCCACCCTGCATGTCCTCTCTCGGGCTCCCATGCACAGACTTGCTCTTCCTCCCTCCCTCCCTCCATGGGGATTTCATATGTGTGCCTTCCTGAAACTGAAATAAAAGGTCTCCGAGGCTGTGAATAGATGTCTTGCAAATACATTTTTTTTTTCTCTTTGTGTCTATGGAAAATAACATAATGCCAGGGAAGTTATTTACTTCTCGTAGCATGTCTGAAACCTTTCATGCATAAATATAAACAGCCTGCAGTGGAGTGGGGCTTCAGATTCACAAATCCCAGTGAAATACTTTTCCATGAGTTCTCAGTGGGGTGAGGGAATTTACAAGTTATGTATTCTTACCTTGTTACTGAAGACTATTTTAGAGATTTAGTCTGGCTCATCCAGATCAGCTAAACAAATAGACTTTCCATTCCCAGAAATACCATTTAATCAAACCACCGTGTGCTTTATGAAAGAAGCCGGGCAGGTCACCCCGAGTGGTGCGCAAAGGCAAGGCACAGCCGTAAATAATTGAATGGGTGACAGAATTCAAGGAAGGGAGGAAGATTTGTCACTGATCTTTTGTTCAATTTATAGTCTCAACATTTCTTTTTCTGTTAGTCAAAACAAAAGCCTATGGAGATACAAAACCGACTCGCACACACTTATGTGAATACCCAGATACGTAACGATTTTCTGGGAAAACTTCAGTTATATTCCACCAACTCTTTATCTTCTCTACAAACAAAATCCACATAGGCCAGTTCTTTGTAAAAAGCATATTCTGTGGGAACAGATTTCAGATGTGCTATGTGTAATGGGGCTGCTTCGGATGTCTTCAGGCATTTATCCAATCTTTCTTCAAGGAAATTGATTGGTGTTTTAATACTTCAAACTTAATAGCTCTTTTCCATTATTTTTTCTTTTCTGGCTGTGTCCTTGATTTCTGTTCAGAGAAAATGTTCCCTCACAGCTCTGCTGTTTGATGATCCCCAGCAGGCCTTTATTCTGCAGAGGAAGGCTCTGGAAATGGTGTGCTAAATGGCCATTTGGATTCCAAAAAGGCCCTGTTTTGGACCCTGGGTGCTTTGTGCCAGGTGCTGGGTGCAATGGGACAGAAGCATTCCCAGAGCCACTGCAGAGACAGCACGAGGATGGGGAGCAAGGAGGGAAAGGCTGTATGGGCTTTGTAGCACTGAGCTTGTAGAAATCCCTGAGGTCTCCAGCCCTGAGCTTAGTCTGGATCCCTGTCCAATGCTAGGAGGTTCAAGGCAGGAAGACCTGCCAAAGAGAGGGGTCAAAATGGGCAGACAAGGAGCAACATTGAGTCTCAACAGAGACATTTTTGACATTTCCCCGTGTGTTGGAGCCCACAGAAAAACCCTTTTCCAGTGGTTGAGCAACACAACCCCCAGTACCAGAGAGTCCTTTCATGGGGTGGGGATATTTGTGGACAGAAATGTGTGTGTAGATATTGTAGAATGATGTCTCTGACTTTGTGAACATGTCCAGGTGTCCTCCAGGTGTGTGCACCCATGCTGCAAAGGGGACGTACAGGGACCCTTTGGGGACCTCAACCCCAGGCTCGCTCACAGACCCCTTCTATCTCAGGGCTCATACTAATCACTAGGAATAATCCCAGGGAGAGAATTTTCCATCTTCAGAGATGGCAAAGCACGGGCAAAGCACGTGTTGCTTCAGCAAGCAATGAAAACCTTTCTCCCTCACCTCCGGTGTCCTTTGCTGGCACTGTTCTCCCAGCTCGAATCACATTTTCTTATTGGGTTCCCGGACCGGGCTCAGTCTGCTGGTTCAACACTCACTTGCTACATGAGCGACGAAACCAGAGGAACAAGGGGCTTTTTGTGAGCGTGCACCAGTTCCAGAAGGAGCTGCCTTCCCCATCCAACATCTTCAGGTTCCTGCCTGCAGCCTCTCACTCCCACTGAGCATCCCCTGAGCATCCCAGCCACTGGCAGGAGGAGAAGCAGCACCCAGAGCTCATGGGTGCAGCTCAGCCCTGGGACAGCCCAGCTAGGGTCAGCACGACCCTTCGGGGCAGGAATTTGCAAAATCCTTGAAATACATGAAAACATTGCACCCTTGCTGCGAGCTGTCATGCAGATTTGCAAGTGGCTGTGGGGTTCAGCACTGCCCACCGGAAGATGGCAGGGGAGAAAGACGACCCCTTCCCCAGGGCTTTAGAGTGCAGCAGCAGGTGATGGAGAGTGCGCGCAGCTCCCCAAGCCTTTGAGGTGCAAGTCCGGACTGTGCACCCCATGTCACGATGTTCAGCCACAAGAGGGAGATCGAAGCTACTGAAAGCACCCCGGAGGCTCCTGAGGTTTGGATGGGAGCGGGACCCCTGCCTGCAGCACCCCTCTGGCACCCTGCAGCACCCGGCTCCGGGCGTCCTCCCAGTCCCCATGCAGGTGGGAGCAGCAGGACTTGCTCGTGGGATCTGATGAAGGTTAGAGATGAATTCTCCACTCCCTGTGACAGAAGTGTGTTTACCTCAACCTGGGAATAAAGTAACTCTGAATATATACTTCTATATATATATAGTTTTTGTTTCTTTTTTATGAGACCTTTATATTAATGAGGTTAATTTTGCAGCAAAGACAGCAATAAATAATAAATGAGATTTAAGTGGACCTGTCTCTCTGAAAAGAAAACACACAAACTTTTATTTTTCCTCGTTAACAATGTAAATGGAAACAGGCTGGGTACAACTGACCCTTCTCTATATTACATGTAATAATTACTTAATTATCATGGGTAAAAATAGCCCATTATCCACATGCCCTAATGAGCCTTGGCAATACTGCAGGAATCTGTATTTGTAAAGAAGAAGAATTACAGCCTGGAGCCACATTTGATAAGGCCAAATTCACACAAGGAACAATGCGCGGAATAGCCAGCCCCAGTAATGTCAATGAAACAATTTGTGTAAGGCAAGTGGTGACACAACAAGCCTCTTAGAGGCAACGGTTAATTAACTGACAAAATTACGTACTTAAAAACCTAATTTCCTCCATTTCTACCTGCTGCCTGGCTCCAGCAAGCACCTGTTTGTGTCGCTGCACTCACTTTGATTTTGACCCCAAACTACTTCCCTGAAGCTGCGATTTCCATTGCGGAGGGGTTTGTCTGAGCAGGATCCCTCTCCTAGAGTTTGGGGTCGATTAAATGCACTTTTACTCATTTGGGGGTGAAAATGTTCGTGCCTGGACAGTGAGTTTTTGTCCTCAGCCCAGTCACCAGCAGAGGGGGAAGGAGCAGCAGAGAAAAGGGAGTCACCTACAGGTCTGATCCTAAGCACCATGGCAAAGAGAGAGCAGACAAGTTCAAACCTCACCCCAAAACACATCTCTGCAGCTCTGCTGGTGCCCAGGAGGCAGTGAGAGGAGCTGGCTGAGAGGATGGGGCCATGAGCCATGGGGCCATGGGGCCAGCAGCCCCTCAGCCCCTCTGCAGCGCCAGTGCACGGCGGCACCTGAGATTGTCACTGCTGAGAGAGGCTCAGGGCTGAGATCCATCACAGGGGACTCAGAGCTCTTCCATTAGGCAGATTTTAAACCGGCTTTTACATTAATGAGATTTTCAGAAGTGGGGTGCCCGTGCAGGCTGTTGCGTGGGCTTCTCTTCCAACCGTGGCTGCAGGAGGAGGTCCGGTCCCTCCCGAGGATGGGTGGGATATGGGGCTTGGGTGGGATGCGAGGCCCACCTGTCCCCAGGACGTGTTTTTTACCTCCCTCTCCTCTTCTCTAGCAACACCCAGCTTTGATTAGATGCTTAATTTGTACACGTGGAGCGGGAGGTTTCTGTCTTCAGATAATTTGCTCTATTTCCCTGAAGATTTAGAGCAATTTTCAAAGCGAGATGCTCTAAACTTTCAGAAGCCAGATGAGATATTTTTTTTAGGAGGAAGAAAGAGATGAATTTCTGCATTTCAAGGAAAGGGGTAGGTTTTCTCTCCCTCCTTTTTCAATCAACTCTTTCTAGAATTGCTCTGTGAGAAAAAAATATTACGTATCAGCTTTATTTGATCATAATTGAATATCCATCAACCTATCCACCTATCTAGCTATCTTTGTACAGTGCTGGGCACACCAATCTCTGATACAACAGTAGGCCTGTTCGAATTTAAAATTAAATGGTTATTGTCATTGTTAATGGATGTTCATATGCTACAATGCTGAAGCTATAGAAGAAAATTGATAGTTTATCTAGATAGATCATCTAACCCATATGGATAACATTCAGAGCTGCCAATGAAGGCACAAATTTTCCTGCATGTCATTCTCTGCAGGAGCAGAGCCGTGCTGTCTGTGCAATCAAGGTCTTTCCCATCTCAGGGATATGTACAAGGCACTGTATAATGTATTTTTCTCCTCCTCCCATCAAAACTATGTTCGCGCTGTACACATCAGCCTCTAAAATTGCATTGGAGCACTGCTCAGCTGCAGAAGAGCTATTGTCATCTCACTGCTGTATTTATTTAGCTGTGTTGTGTCTGCTGGAAAAAGCATAGGCAATTTAAAAAATTGGGCACCTGTTGGCCAGACAGCTGGGGATGGATGAGGAGCTGAGGACCAGGCAGGTTCTGTAGTGGCTGGTGGGTTAATTTTCCTTCCCTTCATTTAGATTCACACCCTTTGCCTTTCTGCTTTCAATATATTCAGAAACTAGAAGGGAAAATTGCTCCCGTGGTGTTTGCTGTTGCACAGTCAAGCACTGGATTCCTCCAGCAAAAAAAAAAAAAAAGCTTTCTTAGCTCCAAGTGCACCACGCATTTAGAAAAGGTTAACAATTAAAAGAAAATAGTGCCAGGAAAAACACATCACTGTGCACTTGCCTGCAGAACAAAAAAAGTGGCAAAACCCCTCCATGTGCTGCACACAACAGCCTGCTCACGTCCCTTGGCCAGCATCTCCCTGCCAGGGTCCTGAGCACGTTTCCACTGGGGACAGCTCTGATCTGCTCTGCTCTGATCCCAGGAGCCCAAGAGAACCACGAGGGGATGGGGATGCTGGGCCTGAAGCCCTTCCTAGCAGCTCATCAGCAGCTCTGAAATTTTTAATTCAGGTGGAAAACCTGGATTTATGAACCATTATAATTGCACTTAGAGCCCCTCTGTGAGATCTGAGCATCTCTGTATGTGGTAAGGAGTAGGCACAAACTCATCCCCTGGAGGCTTCCAGTCTTGGCAGCGTGAGCAGGTCGAGACCCGCTGTGCTCATGCAGTGGTGTCTTGGTCTCCCAGCCTCTCCGGCTGGTGTTTTACCCACTTGAACACAAACGGCAGGAATTAAATGGCTCTTGACTGACTCTCCACCTGCTGTACAAAAAGGGCCATGAATTCTAAAGAAAGGGAGGAGGGGAGTTTATTAAAAGGAGCATTTGCTTTCATCCCAGAGGGGGCTGGAGCAGGAGTTCAGTGAAACGAGGCATGGAGGAAAAGTGCACAGTCCCTGCAGAAGTGTCCTGTCCCTGTCCCTGTCCCTGTCCCTGTCCCTGTCCCTGCCCTCCTGGGCAGCACCCACACTTCTGGGGCTGGGATTTGGCAGGAGGCAGATTTGGTTAGTTGCTGTTCCCCAGCACATCTGATACTATCTCCAAATCTTTCAGAGCTCCAAATCACTCAGCAGTTTTACAAATGATCCCAGAGAGCGAAGTCAAGGGGATATCAGGTAGGCAGGACTTTGCCTGCAGGCAAGCATATCTTAATACGTTGCATTAACATTTAACAACCAAAGTCATTCATACCAATGGCAGCGGTAATTACACTGCACCTGACACTGCCCCAAGGTGGTGTCTAGAAATTATATAAGCTAACAGATCTGAATGACACATGAGGGGTTTCCCACACCCCCCACTTATCCTTAAAACCCCTGTGATGTTGGTGTTTCCCCTTTGCTTGGTCAGGCCCCAAGGGCTCATCAACCCATTTGTTGTGTTGTGTCTGTGCGAATAACTGGATTAGCACAGTTTTTTTATTTTATTTTAACCCTTGTTAGCATTTCCCTGCCTCTGAGGGCAAATATGCACAGCAGGAGCTGTCTGAAGCTCTCGGTCTTCCTAGGAGCCATGCATTTGCAGGCTTTAATGCCATGGTTATTATTTCCGTCGCAGCCAAACTGCAGGTCCTCTGCTGCACATGGAGGTGAAGGCACCTGCCTAAAGCTGCAAATAACCCTGGCAGTACTAGGAGTTCACCCCAAATTTCTTGATTCCAAATTCAGCCTCTCTCGAAGGCACTCATGCACAGTATGGGCTGCATCTGCTGTAGGGGAAAGCCAGATTGTTGTCCTCCCTGGTTCGGGGACTTCAACCCCACAAACCAAATATTTCTGCACTGTGTGTTACGTACCCTGCAAAGGCAAAAGCCTTATTAAAAATAAAAGTAAGAGAAATGAGAAAGAAAGAAAGAAAGAAAGAAAAAGAAAGAAAGAAAATCAAGACTTCTTTCACCCCCTGCTGAGACTTTTCTACATTTTCCCTCTCCCATTCCTTGTATCAAATGCTGTAATAGATAACTGGCTTGTTAGTGTTTTAAGCAGGTTTTCCCATGAATATCACATAACCTTGAACTGGGCAACGGAGACAACTATGCTTTTGCTCGGCTGTGTTACAGAGAGGCTTGCTGAGCAGCGAGGTGGGGCTGGCACGAGTTACAGAACTGGCAGATTCCTGCCGTGGTGGGGATGCTTCCCCAGGTCAGCTGCAGTTCTGCTCACCCCAGCCCTTCCTCGCTGCCATGCCCTGAGCTCCGAGTGGGGAAAAACTGCTGTCAGGGTGGCTATCAGCACAGCCATATATCTGTACTGAAGGGAAGCTTGGAAGACATAAAAACGTCATAAAACTGCTGATGGCAAATTGCTCATACCTTTACCCGCTTTTGGACATTTGGGCTGAAACGGAGCATTTAGGGAGCTTTAGAGAAGCGGTTCAGATGTGGCCTGGCACGTCTATGCTACCCAGGCTGGGTGCCAGGAACCCACCAGTTTCATCAGCTCAGTGTCAGACCCTGTGTCCATCAGGGGACAAAAAACATCCGTATCTACCTCTCAGTGACGTTGGAGCTGCTCACCCCTGCTCTTTTCCCTATTCATGGTACAAAAACAGGCTCTTCCAGAAGAGGTCTGGGCAGGCACCATCAGCACAACAGTTTGCTAACCCTGAGGGCAAGGAACACAGCCTGGCCTCGTTTGTGTTCATCTCTCTAATTGAAGTGTGTAGGTAAAACCCTCTTCCACCCTCCCCAAGAGCCCCCATCCATCCCACATACCCAGAGAGCCCCTGGTCAATGCTGCCCCATAAACTAAGATTTCAGGGAAGGCCATAGCAGTTAAACAGCCTCACACCCACCAACCTCTCTGTGCCCCTGTTCTCAAGTGAAAAACAAGCTAGAAGCAAGAATAATGGGCAACAGTCTCTTCTTAGAGGCTTTGTGCCAGGTCTGATCCTGGGTCTCAGCTGAGGCTGCTCAAAGCATCCTCACAGCTCAGAGAAATCAAATATCCGCACCAGATCTGTGTGCTCATCTGAACTGAGCTTTGTTTTCAGGGAAGAAATCAAGGTTGAGTAACGTTGGTGGGCTGTGAAAAACAATAACTAGAATGTGCTGCTCTCAAGGGGATGGAATTTACACAGAAATAAAGGAAATAAAAAAAAAAAAACGAGGTGTGTTTAGCAGGTTTGTTTCACATAGGTGAGAAATCATTGTGAGGTGAGCAAAAACTGCAGAGCAGCACACGGCAGCTCCCATCCATTCCCACTGATAGTGCACCTTTGCTTCCAGGGCCTAAATCGCTTCATAAATGACTAAAATTGTATTTTGGTCTAAAACTTTATGTTCTGCAAATTACAGATATCCAACCTTTCTTAAATGTATTAAGGGAATTTCCTGAGGCAGCAGTTGTATGGTGTAAATCCACATGAACCTTATTCAGAAGATTCCTTTCCTTCCCTTCCCTTCCCTTCCCTTCCCTTCCCTTCCCTTCCCTTCCCTTCCCTTCCCTTCCCTTCCCTTCCCTTCCCTTCCCTTCCCTTCCCTTCCCTTCCCTTCCCTTCCCTTCCCTTCCCTTCCCTTCCCTTCCCTTCCCTTCCCTTCCCTTTCCCTTCCTTCATATTTTTTTATTTTTTTTTTCTCCTCTCCTCTAACCACAGAACTGTACTACAGGCTGCCTTCTCAGGGACATTAAATCATCAGCACTTCCCTAAAGCCAACGAGGCACTGCCAATGTACACTGGAGGTGGGTATGTTTCAAATAACATCAGCCAAACACAAGCTAGACACAGAGTCCAGCTCCTCAGGACAATTTTTCCTGACTTTAGAGACATGAATCTGCAGCTGAGAAAGAAAACCTTTGTGCCTAAGGTGTTGCCATACGAAGTAAGAGAGAGAAATCCCACCTGGCAGATCTTTATTCCCCTCTAGATTTAACCATTGTAGAGATCATTTCTGCAACCTTTTCTCTTCAGCAGCAGAAGGTACCAATTTTTCTTTTCTGATAACAGCTGAAATCTTCTGTTAGCCACAAGATAGAAGAGGCAGGGGCTGAAGAAAAAGAAATCAGTGAAGAGGACCAAAGGCAGTGGCACCACTGGACAGCCACTGTCCCTGCCCTGTTGGGCCACTTTGTGCTCTGTGGCCCATTTCCAGCCCTCCAGTGAGCGTGGTGTCCTCCAGAAGATCTCACAGGGATGATCAGTATGATATCTGGTGCCCTGCCAGGAGGAAAGGGAACCTTTTGGTAAGAGCAATGCTTGCAACAGCAGAGAATCTGTCTCTGCACTATTCCCAGTCTTAAAAACATGCAGTTTGGTTGAGCTTCTTGGAGTGTTTTGCTGGGGGTCAGACCAGATGTTCAAGTGGGCCATGCCTCCTGGTGCTTTTAGTATTTGTTGGCGGTGATAATTATCCAAGACCAGCATCAGATTTTCCAGCCTCCTTCTGAAAGTGAGGGTAGGTGTTTTCAGTAGACTGGGAAGCCTGGTTTGGGGGTTTTACAGGCATTTCTGAAGGAGCTGCTATGGAAAAACTGAGATGCAGCAACATGCTACAGCTTCTTCCATTGAAATATTTCAGTCTTCTCAAAAAGTCAGTTTTCTTGCTGGTCTTTGGGAAGTGAGGGATCTTTCCCTGCTCTACACCATGTGCTCTTGGGGAGCGCAATGACAGCGACTGGGACAGAAAATCGGACAAGGGGACGGTGCTGTCATTGGCATTAATAAGGTGACCCAGGAAGTGGGGTCTCATCCTGTTTTTTGTCTGCTTTTTAACCAAAGCTATGCGGGTTGTCATGGGCAGGAGGGAAGTGAGGGTAGATGCTTTTCTAATGTATGTTCATAAGCAATTTGGAGGACTTTGAAACATGACTCTCCGTGGCAAGCGTGTGGCTTATTGATAAACAGCTGCGAGCGGAGCCACAAACCTCCAAAGATCTCCTGTCAGGTCTGACTTGCCGAGCAAAAGAAGTATTAAAATATGGATGTAATTCAATTGTTCCTGGATTGCCATTGTCTGGACCTTTGTGCCGTCACTTCTATCATGGCAAAGTGGATGGGAAAATGTCACCGACCAGATTTGCGGGGATGCTGCGCTGCCTCTTTACCCTGACACATAAATAACTGCATGAGGTGCTGGACAATGGAAAAATCAGAGCTGCTCAGGGCGAATTGTTCTCAAAAATGGGACCAGGCCTGGTTGCAGCGTGGTTGCCCCCCAGTAATGGTCACCTTGGAGAGCCCTTGCACCTGCCCGCATATGGCACAGGCAGGGGCTGCAGGACCTCGCTGCCTGCCAAAGCACTCGAGCCCTTGAATGGATTTATTTCAAACAAAAAAAGCCTCGGCAGTGGATCAGGCCCCAGGTAGGAAATGCGGTTCTTGGTTCTCCATAAACTCATACAAACCCTGCAGTAAGCCGCCTTCACGAGCATACGCGCACAGAACACATCGCTAACATCAGTTTGGTTTTTAGGAGCAATAAATCATGCAAAAGCAAAATATGGCTAAGTGAAGAATTAAGGCTGATGAACTCTCACGGAGTGACAGCTAGACATCTAATCACTTCCAATAGTGCAAAAACACAGAGCTCAGAGAGGCACGGTGCACTGGAAAATGAAGTAGAATCACTAAAGCCTCCCAAAACATAAATCACAGCAGAATTTATTAATCACACAAAATACAAACAGCCATAAATCTGCCACAAACAAGGAGAGCAGGCCATTTGGAAGAGTGGGGAAAAATAAAGTGGAGGGAAATGAAAAAGATGAAGTAGAAATCAGGAGAATGAGAAGCCAATGACAGGGGAACAATTCCTGAGCTTAACATTTCACAGGAGAGCGATTCGAGCCTTTCCTTCTGCTGCTGTTAACACTGGATTTGTGTGAGTGCCCTCTCATTCGCAGCAGCTCCTCGTGGCTTGGGCCACCTCTTAGCAGAGTGGGATGGATACAGCTCCCAGGGAGCCTGGCCCAGTGCTGGCAGAAGCTGGTGTGGAGCTGGACATGGGACTGCTCACCCTGGGCTCCACTCTGTGCCCACGAATTGGGTTAACACATCCACCCTTACCGGTGCGAGCTCCAGGGCTGCAGGGAGGCTGCACGGAACTCAGCATCCCCGCAGACACAGCCTCAGGTGTCTTTGTTGCTTTATTGGAATAACACTGGTTACAGGGGGATAAGTGAGCCTTAAGCTATGCAAAAGGCTGTAATTTTGACCGAGACTGTTCTTGGCAGGAGGTGATTTTGAAGTAAACTGTTGGTTCGTGGAAAAGCTTCATTTCTTCTGTTTTAAAATTCCTGAGAACTTGAAAAGAATTCAGGAAATGGTTTTGGAAGGAGAAACGCTAGGGTGGGGAGGTGAAGGGAGTGTTAAAGAGCCAGAGGGTGCAGAGCCCTCCTCCTCCTCCCTCCAGTGCTGGGGGACGTGAGCACCCCTCCCTCCCCATGAGACATCCGTGGCCATCCGACAAGGCGAATGCTCACAGGCTGTCCTGCTGATACTCACTTTGGATGCATGATTAAACATTCCCAGGAGCATGGGTATGACCTCGTCACACCCTGACTTTGGGGAGCAAAGTCTACCTCCTCTAGCAAAGACTCCGGGTTTGGGGTCTCGGCTTCTGGCAGAAAAGCGTCCTTCTGCTCATCCCACACCACCTTTCAGGGGGATGATGCTCCATGTGGTATTTCCTCTACCCATGTTCACTTTTTCTCTTAGGAATGCAAGTGGCTTTGAGCTATAAACTAACATTATATTTTGCATGTCATGCCTCATAAAATGCTTTCTGCGTTTTTGCGGGTCATGTTCAGTCATCCTTTGTTTTACTGTGACCACAACTCTTCCTTTTAGGACAATTGCATCACGTCTCCTGCCTCCCAGGGTGGGCATCCTTGCCTTTAATCTCCAGGGCATCCTGCTGTAAATCTTCCCCAGGCTCTGGGCTGCAGCAAAACAAAGAGACCAACTCTGCAAATTGGCTGAAAGAGCTCTTTGTTCGCTTTGTCATATGGGGCTGCAGTACAACTTTCCAGACCACAAGCAACTACCTCGAGTTTTACTTTTCTTTATTATTATCATTTAGTAATTTTTAGTAATTCCCAGCTACTTGCGGCAATTATTTGGAGTGTGAAAAGTTTTAAAGCAGACCATGAAAATTTTCACCCAGGAGTCCTAAAATGAATTGGCCACGGTGAGCTCTGGCCCAGTCGTGCTAATTTTTCATAATCTCGGATTACTAGGAGATCTGCAGGAAGTTGAATGAGTGCCAGTGGCCTGTGAGTGTTCGAAAAGTGTCTGTATAACTCATCAGCTTTCTGCTTTGTTAACTTCAGGCGAGTCACTGCAAACTGAATGAGAGAGCCGTGAAGGACTCAGCAGAGAACAAAAAGATGAGGGTGTGATTAACACCAGTCAGTAAGTTTTGCTGTTTTCTTCTTCTCCTTTATTTTGCAAAGAAATAGGTCTCATAAAAAAAGAATTGATTTCTGCTAAGCTTTGGGTGTCCAGTTGCACAACGTTTTGGTGTATTTATAGGGAACCTGGTGCCAGATTAGCAGAGTACACGTTAAATGGGCTGAGCCTGGGTTTGCTGACAGCTCTCAAAAAGCAGTTAGCAGCAGGGAGGCATTGGTGAGCGGGGATGTTACTTGTGGGTTCTGCCAAGACCACTTCCAGGACAAGCCATTCAATATTTTTAGTAATGATCTGGAAGAAAATTACCTCCGACAATTACAGACACCGCAACAATTGGCAAAACAATTAATACCAGTGAAGACTGTGCAGTCAGAATAACCTGATTTCATTAATAATTTGGATCCATTCAAACAACCTGAATACCAACAAACTCCTGGTCACTTGTCAAAGGAAAACCAAACCACAAACTGTCTGTGGAAGCTTGGCTTCCCCCAGGGCATGGGGCTGAGTCCCTCTGATGGGCAGCCTGGCAGGAGCATGTTGAGAAATGGGCTTACGCGACGCTGAGAAATATTAAAAGGGGAATTAATAAGTGGGAGTTTGGGGCTGACTTTCCAAACTGCTCAGGGCTGGAAGAAAGCCCTCAGTTTTGGTGTTGACATTTCAAAAAGGTTATTAAAAATAAGGGGGGGGGGGGGGGGGGGGGGGGGGGGGGGCGGGATAGGCAGTGAAAGGATTTCCAAATATTGTCAGAAATGTCTCCCAGAGACACAGTGTTTGGTCCTTTTAGCTCATCCAAGGAAGATCAAGAGGTAACTTGATTATACAGTGTAAGAACCATCACAGGGGAAAAATACCGAGTACTAAAGGGCTCTTTAATCTGCAGGGAATGGCAGAGCCCTAACGGCTGCAAGTGAGAGGCAGACACATGTAAATGAGTGAGGCGGCTGGCTTCTGTAATGATGGGGATGATTAGCCACTGAGACAAATTGTGGTCATTTTCGGAGAACATTGTGTCAGCATTCACAGCACCTCCTGCCTTTGTGAAATATCATTCCTGCTTGCTGCAGCCCTTAGAAATTGGTCTGTTTGCTTTGCAACAGACCGTGAGCTGGCAGGCTTCGTCTGGGGCTGTGGAGCATCCTGCAGCTCTCTTTGCTGGAGGGGACTATAAGTGGGGATTGGTGGTGATTCCTGCCCCATAAATGAGGTTTGGTACCAAAATCTCCTGCTGTGCATTGGGCAGGACAGCAGGGCTCCCCCAAGCCCAGGCATGGCTCCGATCGGCCGTTCCAGGCAGACAGGGCATCTTCAGCTCATCCCTTTCACCGTATTTAACTGTGCCCTAAATACCAGCCACGTTTCTCAGTAACTCTGTGGAGAGACCAATCTTCTAAGATTTAAGGTCAGATTTGTAGGAACAAGATTGGAAGCAAAAGGTGAGAAGTAAAACAAATAAAAAACACAAGCCAAGCTGAGGTTTAACAAACATATACCTCCCCTGACATGACTCTGGTCTCCGAGCTGGCGATAAGCATTCCCAGCAACAATCCATCTTCGAGGTGTTATCCTCATCTCCAAATACTTTAACCCTCCACCAAGTCCCAGCTACATTTCCTTGGAGGTTTGCTTCATATATGAAGGTACAGTCCTTGATCACCCTATGTGGAGCCAGGTCTCCTGGGTTCTTGAAGAATGTCTCATCAACAACTCGAATGCTGGTGATGGCCCTTCTCAGATGGAGCAATACGTGTTTTAAAAGCAATTCCTACTTTGCTTTGAGCTGGCTTGCTGGCGTGACTGCCACCCACCCGGCTTGTTTTACCACGGGCTGCTGAGTTGCTCACACTAAATATTATATGAGACATCAGGTACACAGACGTCTCAAAAGTGCCTTTTGGCTTATTACCAGCTTCTTATACAGACCACACACCACACGCAGAAATACAGATGGCAGCGTGGTAGCGAGTGGTTTCCCCACCTCTTGCCCACATCGGGAGCACAATAGCACAGTGTCCTGGCACGGAACAAAAGTCTCCACTGGGAAATGCTGCCAGGACCTCCCATGGAGGGACCAGACCTGTCTTTCTCCCCCAAAACAAACAGTCTCTTTGCAGGCACCTGTGGGGCACTGGGTTTCTCCCAATTTGCCTTTTCATCCAGCCACACAGCCAAGATAGGACATGGGAGCAGTGGGGTACGTCCCAGCTCTTCCAAACCCCGCAAGATATCAGGGAAGGGAAAAGCTTTCCAAGAAGGAGATGGGAGAGGAGAAGAGGCTTGGGATGGGGTGATGTGTTGAGGGAACAGCATTCAGGTTTTCCTCGTTCCCCCTCCGCACCCATCGTAGCAGTTCTTACTCTGAGTAATGCCACGTGTCTCCCCCGGCGTTAGTTCCTTTTGCTGACCAAAATATTCTCAAAAAGCAGAGAGCAGAGGAAGATGAGGTAGCATGTTAGGGATGGAAATAACCTGCGGATGCTGCAGGAGGGCAGCATTGTAGGGAGACGATTCACCTTGCTGCCCTTGAACTTCTGGTCTCGTGCACCTGGAGCCCCCTGCACACAGACGATCATTTCTCTCCTACCAGTTTTCACAAAATGGGAGCTGGAGGGAGTGGAGGGAGGTTTGAACTGCAGAAAGCACATTTTCTGTGCGCTCTGCCTGTGTGCATTTTATTTGATTTAATAAATTAAGCATTACAGCAGAGACCACCATCATTCTCTGCAAAACACCTGTTTTTTTTTTTCCTCTTTTGCAATTACTCCATCTGCCAACGTAAACAATAAATTCTGTCAGACCTCTTTTTAGTGCATTGTATACATCTCTGACTGGTGCTTAAGGCAGGATGCTCTTCCTTCGTTTTAGCAAAGACTTTGATTAAGAAATGTTCAAGGGGGAAATAAACAACACTCATTTTAATAGGGCAAGGGTGGGGGAGGGTGATCAAGTACAATGAAAGAGGAAACCTTGTCACTGTGTCATGTTTAATTTGGTTCCTTGCCAGGTTGCTAAATTCAATTCAGATGCATGATCACACCTTAATAAATTCAATGGGGAAATTAAAATTTAACTATCTGCTCATGAAATGTTCATGCTGTTGGTAGTGTTTAATGACTAAAGACAGGATATGTTGAGTCAAAAAAAAAGGGAGACACCAGTCCGTTTTGCTATCAGGACACTCTATAAAATTTATTTAATCCTCTGGGTTTCATATTGAAAAAGTAAATATGGGTTTAGGCAGAAAATGGATTCCTAGGAGCTTTCAGGACAGGGGTTTTCTGCAGGTATGCGAGAGGGGAGGGACACGAGCTCTGGACCTCTAGGAAGTCCAGAAAAGTCCAGAGGCTGGAGCAGAGACCTCCTGTATGGGAGGCTGGGCTTCAGCTCTATTTACACCTCTCAAGGGCCCTTGAGCACAGCCCAGCCCCAGCTCCTCCATAGCTTGCAGTGCGATGCAGGGGCTGGAGAGCGAGCCCCTGGCAGTCCCACCAGGGTGAGATGCTGCAGCCCTCCTTGGATCTGCACCCGTCCCATCCCCAGGGCATGGCCACAAGCTCATGTTGACTCTGGATGGGACACAGGTCCTTGAGTAAATCCTTGCCATTTTCCTGCAGCTGTAAATACACAGCACTATACATAACAACCTGCACCAGGGAGAGCAGCATCTGTGTATTGCGGGGATGAATGCACCTGAAGGAAGGAGGACCAGGCGAGTGTCACAGCCAGAGGGGGTTTGCAGAGCTTGCTGCTTTACACCAGCAAAGCATCCAGTCTTGAGTTGCTCTGTGGGATCTGAGCTGGACAAGAACTTCGAGGAACCCGGAGGTAGCCCTACAGGACCCTCCCCAGCCCCTCAGATCTAGGCTCAGGTCTGCACACAGAGCCTCTGCTGCCAGCAGGGAGCTTACATTGGCTGCAGAGCTTGTGGGGCAACAACAGCAAGCTCTAAACTATTGTCCCACTCAAGAAGTCAGGGTAGAAGGGGACGGTTTAGCAGTGCAGCTAAATTAAAAACATCAGCGCTGGGGTTGCTTTTGCTCCATATTGTTCGCAAAGTTATACAAAAACTGCTCTCCTGATCACTGCACACTCCATAAAACCCAGAGTGGGAGGCCTGGTGTGCTGCTAAACCCAGGAAAAGAGCAATCTCACTGCAGATGTCTGATAAAAGAGGCATAAAAGGCAAGAAGGAAAAGGTCAGATAAAAATGGCTGTGGATGCAGCTGTAATAGCAACCCATCCCGCCCCCCCCCCAGTGATCCCAGGGGAATGTGCAGGAGATTCAGAAACCTGTTTGACCTCATCAATAAGAGCTGGAAATACCAGAAATATCTCGAAATTTTATTCATTTCTTCAGAGATGAGAAATAAGCACTTTATTTTTTGGAAGGGAAACTGCGAGGAACCTTTGCATTGGTCTCCCTGACACTCGCTATTATAAATGTTTCCTGCAGCCTTGGGAGAAACTTTAACCTCTCCATCCTTGCAGGATGCTTTCAAGTGCTGCAGAGGACCTCCTGCCTTGACAGGCACATCCCCCGTGTCTTTTCAACTTGTAGTAGGAGTTACTTGAGGTGAAAACCTGGAGCATCTCTTAATTTTATTCATTTGGAAAAGTTTTAGAGGCAGAATGAAGGTTGGAGGGATAACTATTAAACCTGGCAGTGCTTTGACTTTGTAGTCTAAATAGCTTTCTTTTAATCAAGTAGCATTTTTTTTTAATGGAATATTCATTGCTATTATAGAACCCAGCCAAGCCTGAAACCCCTTGTGCTAAGTATAGTACACACGTAAGTGACTGTCCCTGCCTCCAAAAACCTCCAGTCGGGGTAAACAAGGCCAGGGATGGGCAAGAAATGGCAAAGAAGGTCAGCCAAGGTTGCAGCGCAGTTTGGTAACCAAGCCCCGTGCTGAGGATGAGCACAATGCGAGGGCAAGGTGATGCACAAGCAGATGCATTGGGTTTAGGATCAAAAGGCGTCCCCATATTCACCAGGCTGGCCTTCCTGGGCAGCATACCAGTCTCCCAAAGAGTTGTCCCCCACAGCACCAAAGCTCCAGGACAAGATGAGCAAGCTGAAGGTCTCAGTGGGTTTTCTGGTGCTTTAATGCTCCCTGTGAGTGCCTCATTTGCAGTTTTTCCAATTTAACCTTCCTGGTCCTGGAGCTCATTACAGACCAGAGAGCCAGGCTTACTGGGGTCTCATACAAGAGCACAACCACAGTGAGGATCAGATTTCGAGTTTTTTGACATAATGCCCAGCATGCCACACTGTGACCGTCAGGGGTGTGCAAGGCTGTCATGCTTTCAGCTGGCGATGGGGTGGCTGGGCCACAGTCAGTGAGGGGGACGCTGCAGGGCCCCTTTCTGTGCAAAAAAAGAAATGCAAACCCGAGGCAGAAGAGCAGCATCTCTCCTGCTCCGTCCCCTGATATTTGTGGTGATTCACTGGTCAGGTTGTGATCAATAACTGCTGTCTAATGTAGGATAAAAGGAGACCATGGTTTAGGGTACAAGAGCTCAGCTCTCTCCAGGGAAGCTTCCTACAGACATGAGAAGTGTGTGCTGGATGCTCAGCCCCACCAAACCCCGTGTGCAGCCCACCTCCTGATTAGCACAGGAGGACAATCCGTCAGCCTAAATAAAACCAACAGGACTCAGCAGAGCTCCTCACCTGAAAGGCAGAGGCAGTAAAGGCGGGGGTGAGCGGGGGCTGGCGGGCAGGGAGCAGCTGTGAGCAGGGAAGCAGGACACAGCCCCCTCCCCGCGGCTGTCCCGTGGGACTGTCGGTTCCCCAGCACCCAGCCCACGCAGCCCTGCCATCCCTTGCCTTCCCTTCCCTTCCCAGCTTACTGCCTGCGGAAATGCAAAATAATTCAAATGAGGCTATAAAGATGTTAATTACGCTGAAGGAATTAACTGCTCATTAACTTAAACTTCCTGCTCGATTATTTTCATTACTGTCCCTCCTTTTAGGAGGAAAGGACACATACCTGCCCTGGTACTCCCCATCCGTCCTCTTCCCACAGCCTCCCCATCGAGGCTGCTCAGCCCTCCTCGCCTCCTGCACATCTGGAGGCAGCGATGCACATCTGGGCACGCCACGGCCAGGGCCACAGCAGGCAGGGTACGGGGCAGCTCGCTGCCTGGCTCTGCTCCCTTCCCTCTCCCTCGGTGACTGGGATCGAATTGGATGGTGTCCCCCCGTGCCTCAGTTTCCCCACCTGCATTATAATGAAGAGCTCGGAAAATCCACTTGTGGAAAAAGCAGAAATGAAAGCCCGGGAGGATGTTAATGTTGAAACAAGATTTGGCAGCATGTTAGGAAATGTATTGTGAAGAGTCGTTTTGTGACAACCAGGGAAACAGCCGAGCGATTTAATGCCGATAGTCATTGCCAACCCTCGTTTTTGTCCACAGATATGCCTGGACTGATATTCCAAGTCATTCCTCACGTTGGCAACTTTCATCTCTTTCCACTCAAGCAAGCCCTATAAACTGCCTGTATTAAAACAATTAAATTACGTGCGTGGCGTTTACACAAATATTGGCACCTTCATTAATGGCAGCACTTAGGGATGCGAGCGGTGTCTGTGTCTGCTCTGCAATCCGTCAGGGAGAAGAATCAAATTTGCCAGCCAGTTTGGTTAAAATATTTAAATGAGAGGTTCCTACACTTCAAGACAGAGGAAATATTGCCAAGGAATGTATCTGAAAAATCAAAGCTCATCGTGACACCTCTCAGAGGTCCATTTACTTGGCTCTGCATAGGGGTGATGCTCACTGCTGCTCAGCCCCAGCAGCCTGGTACTGAGCTCAGTGCCACGGGGAAGGCAGAGCTGCCTCTCCCTGGTCTGTTTTGAGTCTTGCTCCTGCTAACAGCCTCCCAAATATCCCCGAATCCTATGCTGGCAGAGACAACACACACCAAATCCCCCTTTCTACCCAAATTCTGTTGCAGGGGTGAGATGATGCTACTTGAGCATCACCGGGTGGGCTGGTGGAGCAGGCACTGGGGTGAATCCCCCGGCCCTGGGCAGCACATCCCACCTGCTTCTTCATCCGGTGACATTTTTACTGTATCCCCATATTATTTGTACAGGTGAAGCCATGCAGTGCAACGGAGTGCAAAACTGGCCAAAGCCACGCTTTGCCTGTCTGTGTGCTCTCGTTGACTCTGGTTCTCCATGCGACAGCAAAATGACGGTTGTGGCACAACAGAGGGATGCATGGAAGGCAAATGAGCAGCCAGAAGTGGAGCACACCCCTCCGCATGGATGGGTGGCTGCAGAGATCGGTGCCCAGAAACCTCGGTGTCCCCAGCGGGCACAATGTGGTGCTGAGGCCACTGTCCCACCGTGGGAGGCAGCACTGGAGGAGCCTGCAGGAGGCTGCTCCCTGAGTCTGAGATGAGCTGCCAGGAGAGGCTGGGAGCCGGGAAAAAGCAAACAGCCCTGGGAGGAAGAGACTTAACAGAAAGAGCCTGCGGTTTGTGGAAGGCAAGGTTGAACAGCGGTTCTGTAATTACCAACAGAGGGAAAGGTAGCTGGTACTGGGGGAGGCTTTCATCCAGCAGACAAAAGTCTGACGAATCCAATGGCTGGAGGCTGAAGTTAGCAAGATTGAAATGTAGAATGCAAATATCTAAGACTGAAGATAATTAACAAGCTCCCCAATGACTGCTGTGCCAAGCGGACGGCAGGCAGAGCGGGCGAGCTGCCCGCGTTGGGGCTTGTTGCATTTCCCTGCTTAGCACCACATGGCACAAAGGCAGCAAGGCAGGGCCAGCTCCGTGCACAGGTGGAGCAAACAGGACACGTACCTGGAGTGCCCAAAGCCCCGGGAAGCTGAGCTGGGGTTTGCCTGGATGCAGGAAGATGAAGGAAGGTCCTCACCAGCCTGTTGTCCACCTCACAGGGGGAGCCACTCGGACTTAAACCCTTTTCTGCTCTCAGCACCTCCCTGGGTAGCACCCACCCATGGGTCACAAAGACAAATACACCAAGAGCCCCCCCAGCCGTGCCACACACGGGGATTGCAACGAGTAGTCTGTCACCGATACCCTCACTCTTTTGTGGGTTGTGCTGGGCCACGGCATGTGTCACACTGATGTGCTACAGGGCTTTAAAAGCCTGCTGTGATGACTTTCCTTCAGCTCCTGTGTTGTAGGGACCGCAGATCTGTATGAGGCATATCGTGCCTGATTAATTTTATGAACTGCAGTGGGTCAAGGTTGATTTCTTTTCCAAATAAAATACCAGTTTAAGAGTAACTCCATGTGCTTGCTAGCTTGGGGACATGGGGTGCCATTTTATTGGCTTGTGTAGATTGCTTGCTGGCTGTTTTTATTCTTTAATAAAACCTTTTGGCAGAGCTGTGGCTTCTTGTTGCCTTACAATTAGGGAGAGAACAACCAGTGCTCAACTCTGACACAGAGGTTTATGAAACCAGCAGAGAGATGCAGGGAGACTTCTAAGAACAATGAAGGCAGAACTGCTGGCTGCTAACGAGAAGGAAATGTGTTATTTTTAGCTATCCAAGAAGGTGGAAGGTGAAAAAAAACAACACAAGAACAAAGAAAATCTATAGTCTGATCCAGGAAGCCAAGAAGCAGTGCCAAAAACAACACCGAGCTGACTCCCTGGCGGGGTACTTCTTTTGCTAAAGAGGTAGAGGGGACGGGGGGGCTGCAGAGCCCAGGGGTGCAAGGGTCTGCCCACCCTTTGCCAAGGCCAGGAGCCCTGCAGGGTCAGGGGAGGCTGGGGTGTCAGGAAGGTGACACTGCAGTGATAAGCCCATGGGATGAGCAAGGAGTCCTCCCCTGGGATGTGGGGTAACAGGGACCTGCAGTGGGATGCTGTGACCAGGTGTGGACAGGACCCACTGTGTGCTCACCACGCGGCTGCTGGATCAGTTCCCATTATCAGAGTTGTAACAGGATGGGGCAGAGATGCCTGTGCTGGATTTAGGATTCCAAATGTTGCATAAGTAAACATCAAAAAGAAAATTCCTCTGCCAGGAGAGATGTGTCTGCCAATGTCCAGGTGCACAGGCAGTGTGAGAACAGGACGGAGGACACAACCAGGAAAGGGAAGGGGGACATTTATTCAGATAACTGATCCCAGCTCTATTGGGAATGATGGTTATGGGCTGGAGCTGACTCCCTGCCAGTGGAGCATCCTCCCACGGAGGCAGCGTTGCATTATCGCATGTTTTGGGTAGCCGGCGTCTGCACCCACTGCCTGCAAAATCGGGCAAAACCCGGCTCCAGGGACTGCATTTCCAGCTAGAAGCTGTCTCACTGGTGGCACCCTGGAGCTGCCAGGCAGTCAGACACAGTGACACTAATCAGCTGGCGGTACCGTGCGGGAGCCAAATCAGGGGAAGAGAATGAAA
The DNA here is from genome assembly GCF_009769625.2 of Cygnus olor. Classification (NCBI taxonomy): domain Eukaryota; kingdom Metazoa; phylum Chordata; class Aves; order Anseriformes; family Anatidae; genus Cygnus; species Cygnus olor. Next base: position 5,630,139 of record NC_049191.1, read on the forward strand.
TCTAATTGACTTCTCCAGCGGCTTTGTCAAGGCTCCTCGCTGCCATGTCCCATTCCCACGGCACCTCGGTGGGCCCCGAGGGAGCCTTTGCTGGGAACTGGGCGCATTGCAAATCCTCCCGGTCCCTCTCCTCTTCCTACAGGTCTGGTTCTTGCCAGGAGATGCTGGCTCACAAAGCACACCACGGCTTTCTCCTTCCCAAGGCCGGCACTGTGCCACAGTTTCCTGAGGCCAGCGGGGGATGCAGAAAGAGCCCTTGGCATGGAGGGGGAAGGAGGACCCCGAGGGCTGCCTTTACAGCATCGTTCTTTGGTTGTTCAAAATCTTAAAAAAAAAATGCACTCATCATTTTAACCCTTTTGCCTCACTCAGGTCCTTGCATCTCTCTTCACTTGGTGCTGTCTCTGTATGCCTGCCACCCCACCGTCTGCAGCCCAGCCTGATGATGGGCAGCAGTGCCTGCACCACCCTGCTCAGAAGGCGATTTTGGGGAGGGCATCCTAGCTGCTAGCTCTGGCCCCATGGGGTAAGCACTGTCTCCTGCTACAGATTCACAGCAACCTGAAATACTTTAACAAGTCCAATGTTGCCTACATTGCCATGCCCACCCACATTTAACCCCCATTTAGCCTTTTTGCTGAGAAGGAACCTGTTGCTTTCTGTGGGTTTAAGGCAGAGCAGCTCCCTGGCTCCCCAGGAGCCTGCACTGATCCTGCACACTCATGCAAGGGGAGGGAGATGTAGGGGGGAAGGAGCAGGCTGTGCTGGGAGGACAGATTCCCTCTTGCATTTCTCTCTGCTGATTACATCTGAAGGAGTTTGAGCAGCCAGTAGCATGGAGGTGCAGATGTTTGCCTTGGCATCCACCCATCTTGCTTCCCATAGTCTCAGAAAAAAGAAAAAAAAAAAAGAAAAAAAAAAAGGAAAAAAAAGAAAAAGAAAAAACAACACACCAGGAGCTGCAACAAGTTGCAGTGTGTGCTCTCTGTGCTGCTGCCTGAAGCTCAAAATAATCTTGTGTTGTGTGCCTTGCAATGGCAATGCGGTATGACAGGTGTGTAACCCAGCCCAGGCAGAGCATGGCAAAGGGGTGCTACATATCTGCCACTCTCAGGACCCTGGGGCTGCGACATTAACCCCAGTGCAGCATTACAGGAGCAGAGGGAGTGCTAAGAGCTGTGCTCTCTATTTCCCATTTACTTAATCTCCAAGGGGTCTTTTGCATCATGAATATCCTGTTGTGAAAACCCTGAGATTCGTTTGTTTTTATATGCATGGATTTGGTGCTTTCTCAGCTCCGCCAGCTGCAGGCAGGCCGTTGCATGCATCCTTTTGCAGGACTTTGCTGCTCTGCCCCAAAGTGAGCACAGCACAGAAACATTTAGCATTGCAACACACCAGGCACCCCTGGACTTGGGAAGCAGGTAGTGCTTCACAGCTGCTCAGGAGGTAGTGTGATGACAGTGATCAAACCAGCATTTAGCTCTTTTATAATCAAACCAGCATTTAGCTCTTTTATAACCGCAAGCCTGAAAGCACCTTCTGCAGGAAGCTCTTCCCGAGCCTGACATGGGACATGTTTTGTCTCTGGCACTGAGAGCCCAGCTCTGTGTCCTGAGCACACGCCTCCCTGCGAGCACACTGCCCCAGATCTCAGCCATTTGCTTTTCCTCTCCCTGCACAACGGTTTCAAAGTCTGAATGGGAAACAAAAGATGAAAATTATTGTCAGTTAAAGTCCTCGCCGTCCCCACCCCTCCACCTCCGATGTAGCTGATCAGATGCTGGCGCTTGCACAAGCAATGAGCATCCCTCGAGGGACCACGCTGTCCCCCCGCTGCGCTGCAGCAGGCTGCCGGCGGATAAAACCCACGAAGACAGACAAGGCAAGCTGCAACTGCTCCGCAGAGCTCCCCCTTTTCAGTCCTGATGGACACATGCTTTTCCTCCAGTATAAAAAAGGTAAATGGAAATTTTTTATATATATATGAAAAAGTGAAACAGAGGTGTCCCAGAGCTATGGACTGTTTGTGAGTGTCTACATTCAGAAAATTCTTGTTATCATTCAACTTTTAAAGCTTCTAGTGGGATCTGTAAGAGGAGAATCCCTATGGGCCAGAACACTTGTCTCAGGGAAGATGCTTTGATTTTTGGAGGAGGTAGGAATTTACTCCTCTGCTTTCCAGGCATGACATTTATTGGAGGAAGGAGTCTTTTAAATCCTGGCCAGCCATGGCTTAGAGCACTGCTGAAAAATGCTCCCACAGAGCAGACATTGTGTTTCCAAAAATCCAAATTATTTCAAAGATCAGGAGTTTGCTTTCACTTCTCTGTGTGGGTGAATGACACCAGGGCACTGTAACTAAAGTCGTGCAGCCCCCCATGGGAAAGGCACTTGCCAGAGACAGCTTTCAGGGCCAGGATTCCACAGGCAAAGCCTTCAAGGCAGGTTGCAAAGCAGCTGAGGATGAGGCTGGACTGGGATGGACGAGCCATCAGGATGACTTGTCAGAAGTCTGACCCTGCATCGTTTCAAACTCCCCAGAAAACTGCAGCCAGAGGAGCTCGTTAGGGGTTTTTCGGCCAAGTGCTGCTGTCATTTCCTGTATGAGGCAATGGCTTCCTAGGCTGATGGATAGAAAACAATTAGTCACTTCTCCTCCTTTCTTCGAGGAAAACACAGGCATGAGCAAACTCCCTGGCAGTGCATGTTGATTTCTGATAAAATAATTCATCCAAATGCCTATGCAAATCAGCTCTGGCCCATAATCACTAAAAATTTTAATGCTGTAAATATAATGAAAACATAATTAGCAATTAAAGACAAGGGTGACAGCCTGGTGCTATGGATGGAAATAATGGGAGTGTTGTTCTGAATCTGAATGCCGGTGGAAAGTAGCAGCCTTTGCGGGCTGTTGCTTCGAGTTCTGCAAGACACTAATTGAAACCCTCTCTCAAGGGTGAAGACCTCAGCATCTCCGGCAGCTCAGGGATTACTGAAGCACAGGGGAAGAGGATAATCCTGTCATCACTCGGAGGGTGTCAGCACACTTGCTTGCCCCCCAGGCTCTCTGCAATGCTTGGTACAGAGGCAATGGTGGTTGGTACTGAACCCCCAAATAGGTTCCTTCACCCTACACCTTTCCTTCCTCTGTTATTGACCTCCTTGTGAAACTCTGAGCTTTCCAAGCAATGCATTCAACTTAGGAGGACGTAATTGCAGATCCTGAAGCCATTGAGCCTGATCTCTGTGGGAAGCAGGGCACAATGCGCTCACCCTGGGATGGAGGAGCCTGTAAAGATTTATTCTCCTCTCCACCTTTAATGAAACAGAATTAGGAATTTAAATGCAGAACATTCAGCATCAGGTTTCCACACTTTGGCCTCCTCCCTGTGCTCAAAACCCTCCTTCAGTCAAGAGTGGCAATTATCTCCTGCCTCCTTCACAAGGACAGCGAGAGGTGCAATTAAGCAGGACATGAGTTTTTGTCAGTTGTATGCCCGCACCTCACATTAAAGCCAGTGGTAGCTGAAGGGATAATTGAGCCATGGGTGTTTGTGAAGCACATTTTGGGTGAGATATGGATGTTTATTGCAGTGATGCAGCATCAGAGGCTTGCACATAGGCTGACATCCCAACCTGGGTGCTGGACGCTCTTTCCAGCCTCACATCCTACCAGGGCTTTTGTGCCCAGGCTCATTACGGTTATTTTGGTCAACACACAGCACAAAGGCACTGCTGTGGCAGAGGGTCATTTTTAGGGACTAATTGTATGTAAACTAAAAAATCTCTGGTTTCCTAATTTAGAAGCTCAGGAGACTGAAGTTGTACATGATAAGGGAAGGAAGGGAGCTGGGTTTTGACCCACCATACACTGGTCCATCCCTGGGACCAGTACGAGTTTGGGTCTCCACAAAAGCAGATGGCAACATCAGCTGAGGTTTGGACCAGCCCATTTATCAGTGCTGGCTGAAAACCCAACGTTCTGCTCCATCGGAAAGTCTGACATTTTGAGTTCCTTTTTCAGTCCAAATCCAAACTCACCAGCCCAGGCTTAAAAATTCCCCCAAGGCAGAGAAAGTTCTACAAATCTTGCTGCCACATCATGGAAATATTATCTAGCACCTGGCCAAGTCTACCCCAGGATCCAACCTAAAATCTGAAGTCTCAGTTTTTGATAAGAATGGCTTTAGCTTTCGAGAGTGAATGTTTGAGTGATGTTAAAAAATGTCTGTACGTTATGGGAGGAAAATGAAAAAGCTGAAACTGTTCATTTTTGTGCTTTCCATGGGTGAAGATCTCTTTGCGATCAATATTATTCAATGAGATTTTGGACTGATATTAGTGACCCTGTACTAGCGGCAATGTGGAATTATGGCTGGGGGGGGACAGCTTTCATACTGAGGGGTTACTTTGTTTTCTTTAGCATGGCATTATAGCAAAAGGGGAAATCCTTTATGAGAGTGATTAGGAGTGATTTTCATCTTTGGTGATGAGTAGCTGGGAGGGTTTCTTGAGCCCCCTGTTGCTCAGCAATGAGGGTGGTCTCTTTCTGCCCTACAGACCAGATGCTCAGAGGTGCAGCAGACTTGTCCTCCGCTCAGCATCCCCACCTACCAGGGTCTCATCCTTCCCCTCTTCTCCTCCAAATGCCCAACCTACCCTGTGGTCACCCCCTCTTCGTCATTCAGCTCGGTTCAGGAGAACCAGGTTGCCCAGCCTCTATGTCTAATGGGACTCTGCTTGGCTGGGTTTGTATCTGTTGCCCAAAAGGATGCCACTAAACCCAGATGATCGGAAACGATCAAATGAGACACATCCTGCTGTTTGCCACATTGATTAAAAACATCATCCAAACACCATGAAAATTGACTAAATTTGTCCCTGAAAACTCTGGGCTGGGAGGATCATTTGTCGCTTACACATCTCTGAGCGTGGTGTTAAAATGGAGACTTACTCTATGTGTGGCCACAAGGGATTTATATCTAAAGTAATAACTTAACGCCATGGCAAATGCTTTAATTTCTTTGTAGTATAAATTAGCATACTAATCTGATAATAATACATTACAGCCTGAAAAAAAAAAAAAAAAAAGATATCATGCATGGCTAATCATTATAGGAACTGAAACCATGACAAAGGATCGCACTGTAATTTGGCTGAGATTTCACGGTCATGCAGCGGGGAAGGTGAGGGGGTTAGACCATAGGAACACTTTTAGTAGGGGCCATCATATCAAAGGCTATCATGAGCATAAAAAATTCATGATAAAAAAATTTCAGCCAAAAATTTCACTGCGTATTTGCTGGTCTTTTATCTCTTGTACTAGAAGTGTTCATCAGGGTCTATGGAAGTGGAAGGTTTAACACAGGAGTGATGCCTAAACCCGTCTGGGTCTGTTTTACTCAACCTGTGGTTCAGGAACTACAGCAAGTGTGTACGATATCAGAGGGCAGTGTGATGGCAAAATATTATTTTCAAAAGCCAATATGCATGCACTGAGGCCTTTCCAAAGAGCAATTAGCTAAAGAGGGGGAGAACAGCCTCCACGGGCTGTACTGAGAGGTCTCTGCTGCCCCCAGCAAGAGCTGGGGCACACAAACACTTCCAGACCCCCAGACATGGCTCTCCTAAATTGGAGCTGAATCCCCTGCTTTGTCGTAAGGCAACCCACACACCCACGGCAGTGCTGCTGATGGACCGCAGACCAATCCTTCCAGCAGAGCAAGGCCTTAACCGAGAAGGTAATTAAGCATCAGGAGTAATTACCAGGAGACATTGGGGGATCTTCATCCCTTGAAATCCTTAGATCCAGACAGGGCAGCTTTCACAAAGCTGTGTTGTAGCGGAACCTGTAATTATGGGCTGGATGCCCATCAGGAGATAAGATGCTGCGGTCTGTATTTATGCAGGATGATCTCGGGATGATTTCTGTGCTGCTAGGAGACTCCAGGCAGCGCAAGGAACGTGTTCAGTTTTCAAGGTGAGCATACGAGGAAGTAGGCAATCTGGGCTTTCTGTTCCTTTTTTTTTTTTTTTTTTTTTTTGTAAGGATATGTTTTGTTTTATTTTTGAAGAGCCTCACTAACGGACTGACCATACACACATCACACTCCTGAAATGAAGTGTTTTGGCAGAAACAGCAAAGAATTTAACTGGAAATAGTCCTGAACATTTTCATAGCTGACAAATTAAATTGCTTTATGTGGCAATGAATTTCATGAACCCCATAATGCCAATATCCTAGTTAAACTCCCTTAAATTTCTAGGGATGGACTGAGGATTATTCAGCTCTGGATTTGACATTCCTTTTCCTCTATTACATCTGTCAACAGGATTTAGGGGCCTTCTGTTCATCTCAAAATGGAAAAAAAATCTGCAGCTTGCAAAGAAGAACTTGCTAGTTAAAATACTTTCTGCACAAATTAATACCAGGTAAAGATGTGGCACACAGTGCAGCATCAACAGCATAAGTAACACTCACCAGATGAAGAATTCCTACTTTGGTGAGCAACTAAAACCACTGGAAATGAATAATTTTCAAATCAGCTTGAAATGCTTTTTATTGTCCTTAATGAGAGGACTTCTTTTAATTTGGAGTGATTTGATGCCAGACTTCATTCTATTTTTTTTTCTTTACTTTTAAGGAATTCACACCATTTCTATGAAAAATGTGATGCTTGCTTCCTAACTGATGGAGTTTTTCTCTTTCAGTGCTACCTTTCCACCACACCATGATGTGATCTGTTGTGCCCATGTGCTACTGCTCAGGTACTGCAGCACTCTTCCTTCCTTCCTTCCTTCCTTCCTTCCTTCCTTCCTTCCTTCCTTCCTTCCTTCCTTCCTTCCCTCCTTCCTTCCTTCTTTTTCTTTCTTTTTCCTTCTGCTTTGGTGCATCCTTCCTGTCCCAGCAACAAAGTGAGCCCAAAGATGGCAAAGTCCCCCTGTAAATCAAAAGGTCTTTTTGGACTGCTGCAGAAGGAAGCTGAGACCCGCCAAATTAGAGATATCAGGCAGGGGCTGATAAATTGAGAGTACCTGCTCATTTTTGAAGATCACAGAAGTGTACGGTTTTGTGAAACTACAGGAATTCCACCTCCAAATCCCACCTGTTTCTAGACAAAAGTTTTTTTTTAAAGATGTTAGACAACAAAAGGCAACTCCATTGAAGTACAAAGCTCAAGTTAAACCTGAGTTGGAGCACAGGGAGGTTTGGTTCACACAAAAAATGCCCCCAGAAGTTAGACAACTTCAGAATAAAACAGCATGTGGGTAAATTCTGAATTGTCATACGGTAATTTCCAGACTGTTTGATTTACCCTAGTTGAAGATCCAGCCTTAAATACCTACGTAGGTATTGGGGCAGGGGGTGATGTCTAGTGGAAAAAATATCCAAAGTAGAAAAGGCGAGAAGGGAAATGGGACTCATGGAAAAGGCAAAGACACCACGAGGCCACTTGCCAAGCCAAGGTCAAGCAGGAGGTCAGAGCCAGCAGCGATGCTCAGGGCACTCCTTGCCTCCATCCACCGCATCTTCACGGCCTCACCTCTCTGTTTTCTTTGAAGAAGAGGTGAGGAAAATCACAGGAATGGATGCAAGAGATTCTTGCACTTGCTGTAGGGGTGTTGCTCAGGGGAAATCACTTCCACTTTTGTTTGGGTATTTTTAATCCCTGTTTGTGCAGACCCAAACCAACCTGGCACCTGTTTTGCTCCAAGTTGCCATGGCAATTAGCGAGGTGTTGCGTGGCCCCGCTGCAAACTGCAGCAGCCCTGAGCAGGCAGATCTCGCAGGAAGCCAAAGATCTGAGCTGGCCTCAGGACTAACCCCAAACCAAATACATACAGCTGCGCCTGGAATACATCACGTCTAATGCTCTCCCTGCTAAGGAGGAGGAATTTAGTTAGGCACAAGCGAGGCAGATGGGTAAAATGCACCAAACTGAGACCATTCCTTTAAAATTTGGCCACAGCAGGCAGCTGCTTCATGGCAAGAATCTGCAAACTGCTTTTCGAAAAATTAAGAAGCAAAGAGGCAAAATGTCATGGGAGAATCAACTCTGCTGTTTCTGAGGGAAGAAATTAATCTTGTGAAAAATGCAGAGCGTGGTCCAGATTTCCAGAGCAAAGCTGAGCTCCGCAAGGGCACCAGGAGTGGCTCTAAAGACCTGAGCTCACCCCCTTGAGCCACGCTCCCAGCCAGCTTCAAAACCCTCAGCCTGAATTCCCAACCAACGCTGGGTCTCTGAGCTGCTCTCCATCACCTCAGTGCACTAAGCTTTCCATGAACATTTGTGCAACTTCCCAACCTTCCCCGCCTGCCTGATTTTCTGCAGGAGATGAGACCCAGAAGGATGGTGCGTACCATGCCTGTGCTCTCCCTGCAGTTTCCTGATAAGCTGCCTGCGATGCCAACTCAATTTCTAGCTTGAGAAACCAAGCTGCTTCTTACTTCGAAATATTCCCAAGCCCTGCACCAAAATCTTGATATATATTTCCTGAGCACTGCAGGTCCCTTGGTGGATCCCCCCCCGCTCAGCCCCGTCCCACCAGTTCGAATGGAAGCGTACTGATACTGGTCCCAGCTGGTCGCTGAGTCGTCTCTAGGCTTGCCGACTTAACTGGGTTTAACATTAATTATCCCCGTCAGCAATTTTAGCCCTGGGATTTTCCCTGAGCCCTGCAGGCTACATTAGACAAGAGTTCAATTTATACAAGACCCTGGAATACCCCCGGTGCCTGTAACATCTGACACAGCTCGGGGTTTCCACGCTACTGGGGTCTCAGCCCGGTCACAGACCCCGGAGGATATAAGGTTCCTGGGTCAGGACCTATCAGTTCCCCAGGGCTTTCTATGGCATTTGTCAGTGGTCAGGGAAAGGGAACTGAATCCGAAGCCCAGTGATGGGGGCAATGCACATGCAGGCACAGTCATCTGGCTGGAGGAAGAAGTTAGACAGAGGGGCATTTTTGTTCACCTGGGCCCTCTTGGCCACTTGGGGCTGGAAGGAAAGCCAGAAGGCTGCTCTGTGATTTCCACAGCCCCAGATGGTTGCCAAAATGGTGACTGACATTCTGCTGTCTGGCCATGGAGATGTGGCCTGAAATGGTGTTATGTTGGAGTCAGCAAGTAAAGAGCACTTAAATTGGCTTCTCCACCCATCTCTCCAGGAGTACAGGCCAGGATAAGTTGCTGTCACTACAATATCATGCTGGGGAAACTGAGGCACGAAACACAGTGACTTGCTAGCTGACCTCCAGCAGAAAAGTGCCATAGAGCATGCATCAAACATGGTGCAAGGGCAAATTTTAAGTAACACAGGGGGCTTCCATGCCCTGCTGAGCACTGCTGGTTCTTATGGGGATATCCACATGTCTCATGGAGATATCCACACGTCTCATGGGGATACCTACATATTTCATGGGAATGCCTACATGTCTCATGGGGATACCCACATGTCCCATGGGGATACCTACATATCTCATAGGGATACCTGTATATCTCATGGGAATACCTATATATCTCATGGGGATACCTACACACCCCATGGGAATACCTACATATATCATGGGGATACCTACGTATCTCACGAGGACGTCCACATGTCTCATGGGGATACGTACATATCTCTTGGGGATACCTACATATATTATGGGGATACCTGTATATCTCATGGGAATGCCTGCATATCTCATGGGGATATCTACATGTCCAATGGGAATACCGACATATATCATGGGGATACCTACTTATCTCATACGGATACTCACATGTCTCATAGGGATACCTACATATCTCATGGGGATATCTACGTATCCCATGGGAATACCCTCATATATCACAGGGATACCTACATGTCCAATGGGAATACCTACATATCTCATGGAGATACCTGTATATCTCATGGGGATGCCTACATGTCTCAGGAAGGTATCTATGTGTGTTCTACTCTTGGAAATCTAGATACTCCCTCACCTTGCAAGGCCCCTGTGCCCTGCACCAGGCCCTGGCTGCATGCCGACCGGCCACCCATGGCAGCTCAGAGCCAAGGACTTCCTCGCATTGCACCCTGCCAGGACAAACAGCATCAGGGCCGTCTGGGGAGGGCGATGAGCCCAGGCCTGTTTGCAGCAGCACAAACCTACTGGAGGGGAATAAACATACGCAGGGCCAGCGAGGCTCTCATGATGAGCTTTTATGTGCTTGGGAAAGGTTATTCAGCTAGCAGCACAACTTCTGCATGGTGTAAATGCTTCTCAGGAGGACAGGCCTTGAGCCAGACCTTTTCTGCCCCGCCAAGCATCCCTCCCTCGCTGCTGGCCCACGGCCGTCAGCGTCTTGATGAGCAGCTGTGATTAATTGTGCGAGCTCGTGGGCTCTCGTTGGGGGCTAACTGACAAGAGGTGAAGCGCGACAGTGAGTAATGGCAAGACCTTTGGAAGTCCAGGAGAAATTAAATCAACACAACAGTATTTGTTCACTTTCGAGTCCCCTGTCCCCGCTTCGCCCCCCATGGTAATGGCATTTCAGGCTGCTTGGCTGCGTTCCCCACCTCGTAAACCAGGGCTCAGCATCACTGAGAGCAATGACTTTCAAAGTGCCGGTGATGCTGATGGCCTGGTGGCTGTGGTGGCAACGTGCTGGGTTTAACCCTTTCCCCCTCCAGCAGCGGGGTTTTGCAAGCTCCGTGCCGAGGCAGAACGAGTCCTGCTGTTACGGCGCTCGTGCAGTCGCTGAGATGAACCGGTTTTTATTTTTAACTGACTGTGAAAATTGCTTGTGCCCAAGAGCCTCGGAGACTGAAATATCAATTGCCCAGGGCAACACAGCTAGCAAACACATTCATTTTTCATTCTTGGCCGCTGGAGTGAGAAAGGCGTGTTGAGTGCGCAGATATCCGTCTTCCCAGCTTGTTCAGTCCTTAATGTCTCTGCTCTTGGCAAGGGCACGGACAGGACCGGGCTGTCTTGGAGATGCCCATCCCCATCAGAAGACAAGCAGGGACCTCACAAACTCAGCCCAGGCTCTGAAAGCATCATTGACACGAAAATCCTGCACTGGATCTGGATTCACAGCTCTATAATCTGCTTGCAGACCTCCCAGAGCAACATCTCTGACTTTGGGGCTGGCAGAACAAAAGTTTCTTTCCATCCTTGGTGGATTTTTTTTCCCCTGGGCTGCGTTCCTGCAGTCAGAGGACACAAAGCCATGCTCTGCGGGGAGGTAGCAGGGTAAGGAAGGCAGGATGCTCTCAGAGCACAAACCTGAGCCCTGCAGTCCATGTGGATGCAGGAGACCTGACCTCAGACCCTTCTGGTGGCTTCTAGCGGTGGCGCAGGGGCACTGAAGGGATAATTCAGGCAATGGCAGTGTTTTCCCACATTGTAGTGGCATTTCAGGCTGTCTGGCTCCATTCCTCTGGGGCTTCCCAGCAGCAGGCTGAAGCCAGCCCCTTTGACATAAGATACCCCAGGGTGTCAGTCATGGCCTGAGAGCATCCCAGGAGCAGAAGGAACGCATACAGACCACAACCTTCCTCCCCAGGGAGAATCAAATGTGAGTGACCTAAGTGCTCCCCAACTACAGACAGTGAATAAGGAGGGAACCATACTTCACGGCCCCCCAGCTTTGTTACACACACTATAAACAATTTATTTTTAATTATGAAAAGAGCTACAAGCAACCCCAAAGCATGCAGCCTGCATGTTTTGCTGCTTACAACCAATTTTTAATTTATTCTTCATTTATTTCCCATGATTTTCTCTTTTCTATGTGGAAAGGAAACGTTTGCAATCTGAGATGGTGATTTAAGGGTTAAGGGAAAGGCTTGGAAAAAGCAGAGTAAAATCTCCAGCACAGGTTGGCTGGTTCAGCTGCTGCAGCTCTGGGGACACCTAGTCTGCTGGGATCTGTGTGCAGGGGTCCAGCCTGGAGATGCCAAGTCAAAGCCAGCACTCTCTCCAGGTGTCTCCTGTCACAAGCAAAGAGAGGCTTTCTTTTCCTCTCTGTAGAAAGCAGCTGACATATTTAAAAAAGAAAGACCAGCATTGCAACAGAGAGTGCTTTTTGTTGTTGTTGTTATTTATTTATTTATTTATTTATTTATTGCTGGAAAAGTGATGCTTGGAGCAGGTTGTGTTCTGCAGCTCGCTCTGCCCATGCTGTGCTGGTGGCTGGGAGCAGACCTCGGCTCGCAGGGCAGCAGCAAACCTTACCCCACCAGGGTGCAGGGAGAGGGGCTGCTAGATGGAACCAGCTCCCGGGGACAAAGGAATGCTTGGAAGAGTACAGGGAGACTCCCAGAGCCGATCCAGCACTGCGATTTATACACCGCTCTGCATGCAAATCAGGACACTTGTGCTTCACACTCTGTTTTTTCCAGCTTTGTTTGAAAGAGAGGTTTCTAAAGCCCTGACCCTTCAGGGACAAGCGTTCCTCCTGGCCACAGCAACCTGCGTGGCTGCCTGCAATTACACAGCACATTAGCAGCATTATTGAGATTATGTTCTGCCAGCTATACTAATGAGCTTCTCTCCTTCCAGCAGTTGCAGGCGCAAAGGACCCTTTGCTATTTGGGTGCAATGAAGCCCACCAGCGAGAGCTCCCAGGCCCTAATGAGAGTTGAATGGCAGCGAGCAGCACCATGGGGCAGCAATGCTGCTTTGGCCTTGCAGCTTTTGTGCTGAGGCATGAGCAACTCGAAGGATTGCTCTGCTTTGGGAGGGAAAGTACATTCCTGATGGCACCCGGGTCACATCCTCAGCTGGAGAAACCTGGCAGAGTCCTGCAGAAATCAGCGGGTTTTATGGGGTGTAAATCAACCCTGGCCTAGCACGGGGCACTTCACACATCTCTTGGAGCACCGCCGCTCTGCTGAAGCTGCCGGCAGCCTTTCTGCTGACTTCCTCCAATGCTGGATTGCTTCCTAGAACAGCCTGGAGCCAAGGGCAGCAATGAGCTCTTATATATGGCTTGAACATCTGCCTGTCTTGGGAAGCTTGAAAAAGGAGGAAGGCACCACTCTGCCCTTCTGCAGAGGAGATGCAGGATGCCCTGGTTCCCACCAGCATGTTGTCCTGACATTTGGACCCAGGTCTGACCATCAGCAGTTCACATGCAAGCAGGACCAGGCTCCTGCTGTCCTGTTCAAGCCACAATGCTGGTACCTGTTCTCCATCCTTCTTGTGACGTAGTTTCAAAGTGCATATTACTCCAGGGAAAGACGAGAGATGGGGTTCTTCTCCATGACCAAGGAGGGGCCTGGGCCCTGTGTGACCCGTCCTGAGCCCCAGACAACAGCTATGCCAAAGACATTTTGACATTCAATTGCTTGCTTGCTTTGTGGAACAAGAGATTTAGTAAAACCCACTGCAGATCTGCATCTGGGTTTCCATTGAGCTCCCAGGGTTGAAGAATTTTCCACAGCCCGGCTGAGTCTCGCAGACTCGGTGCATATGCAAGTGCAAGGTAACAGAGCTTTCTTCCCTCTTCATCACAGAAGGACAAAGAACAACTGCTTGTCCCCCATCCAGGAGATAACTGACATGTCTCCATCCCTCAGCAGACACCCAATGACTTGCTAGACCATGCTGATGCAGAAATGAGTCCCCATCACTCTTCAGCACATCTGGATCAGTGCTCTCCTCACCAAGAGGACACCACCAGCCCACCACCCAGCTGCTGATCCAGCTCCTCCCCTCTGCCTCTGTGGCTTAGCCCTTCCGTCCCGAGATGATGAGTGGCAGAAAGATGACATCTGCCTTTGCTGTGGAGTGTCCCATGGCACAATATCCTCCTCATGGCATGGGCCAGCCCTGTCCCCAGCCCTGTCCCCAGCTCTGTCCCCAGTCCTGTCCCCAGCCCTGTCTCCAGCCATGTCTAGGGAAGAGCCCAAGCTTTGTCATTACCCTGCAGCAAAGTTTTACTTTGCATTTGGGCAGCTGGCTATTTGACTAGGAAATCCAGGCTGTGCTTGGAGGAAGAGCAATGGGCTGTGTCTTCAGCAAAGGCTAATGTAGCAGAAGGCAATTGCAAGGGAAATTACATCTTGTGGAAGCAGGTAGCCATGCAATGATGCGAAAAGTGTTTTCCCTCCAGTGAGTATATGCATGCTGCTGACGCTTTGGTTTCCTTTATTTTTATTTTTTTAAAAAAGACGGATCAGGACTTGATTGTTGCAGTTTACTCCAGGGCAGATGATTTCATGGGTCTGCACACTGTGCAGCCGCACCCGGGCAGGGCTGCTCGGGCTTGGTTCTCCTTCCAGCCCCAACCTGCTGCCCTCTGCAGTCCTTACTTGGAGAGGGGAATGATGGAGGCCAGTGGGGTGAATATCAGGGCAGTACTGAAAATATCTCCACATCCTTCAGGCCAGGGAGAGAAGATGATCTGGATGGGGGGAGACATTCCTGACACACCCAAATCTCTATTGCAAAACAGAAATCCTGCTTGCTCCTGTGCTTGGGGCACATCCCTGCCCAGGATTTTGCCAGGCAAATATTTTTCCTCAATACAACATCCAGTTTATCCTTGTGTTCCCCTTCTGCAAACATTTAGCACCACTAATGCATCTCCTCTGCCAAATGCTGAACCCTCTTCCCAGGTTTCTTTATCTCTTCTTTTTTTTGGGGATCAAATGATCTGCATTCTTATGGGAGAAGAAGAAAGGGGCTGACAGACCCAGAATCACAGGCATCCAATTACAGCCCCTGCTGGGGCTGCTATAATAATATAAATAAAAATACCCTTTCTCAGCCAAAAACAAAACATCTTTTGTTGAGCAGCTCATGTCTAACTGCACTCATGTGGGATCTCTGGGCCTGGATCTATGCATCCAGGTGTGAAAATGTCAGCGCTGGATTATAAACCACTCTGCCGATCCTGTGGGACAGGCGATGCCCCAGAAATATTGGCTGCAATTCTATTGCTCTCTCAGCGGGTCAAGTCCAGCCTGGGTCTGAGCAGCCTTTGCACACTGATTTGGGCATCAAGAGGCCACTAAATGAGTTTTGTGTGGTACACAGCTCATCAAGGATTCAAATGTAATAACTGTTTATAATGGATTTAAGTAAAAAAAAAAATTCCCTTCATGCATAATTTATTTACACCACGTATATATATAGTTGAAAATGTGCTGTGTTAGCTGTGAAAATTGCACAGCTAGCAAAAGGAGAGAAAATTCCCACCCATCCTCTTCATCTGATGGGTCAAAGAGATGTTTCAAATTGTCAGATGCTACTGGCCCTGATGAAAATTTTGGTCATAAAAGCTCTTTGTAAGGAATAGGTCCAGGTGCTCCACGTGCCCTGTGTCACACTGATACTTGCAGTGTCACGAAACTGAAGAGCCAGCGCCGTGCAGGGCAGTGTCCATCCTAGCCAGTGCGTTGCCCACCTCCAGGCAATTGCAGGGTGGGGATCTGGATCTTCTCTCTTTTGTACTATGTTGATGTATCATGCATTTGAGCAAGATGTGCTGAGAGCCACCAAAGACGTACTTTTCTGTCTGAGAGTTCAGGATGCTGCTGTGCAGGTGGTTACCCTAAGGGGCTGTGCAGGGTTGCCCCTGCTGTACTGCACAGACGTCGACATTTAATGGTGAGGCTTGGGTCAAAACAAGGGCTGCTGAGAATTACAGCATCTAGGTCCTGTAGAAGACAACGCATCTCTTCTTTGAAAACCAAACAATCTGAGCACAAAGCCAGTGTCAAACCCCTAGCCCCAAAGGGCTTATATCAGCACAGAGGAATGCTCCTTTGAGAAATAGCAGCAGACCTTGCCCAACTGTTGACCGCAGCAGTACTGACATCAGGATGGAGCTGCAGAGGTGCCCATTTGCCAGCCAGAGAGATGGTACTTTGCTGAATGGGTAGACCAGAGAGAGTTTTTGTCCCAAAGAGCTTATAATGAAGCCAAAAACATCCATGAAAACAAACAAACAAACAAACGAACAAAAAAGACACTTGGCAAATGTAGGTGGAAACCACTGTGGGGGTGAGCTGGGACTGAAGGGCTCATTGCTGGCTCTTGATGCACAAATTCATTTTCTCCTCCTTTCCTTCCCTGTCTGGCTCGACGTTTAGTTCAGTTCTTGTGGGGCTTAGTGACCTCGTAATGACCCGGTAGCTGGGTCTCAACATGCCCTAGGGAAAGGGGAACCATAAATTTACCTTCACTCACTAAAATAAATTACCAGAAATTAATGTCCCATAATGAGACAATTTGTCATCACTGATAGGCCTGGCTTTAACGGAGGGTTTTAAAACAGCACCATTAATTTATATGGCTTTGCTATTTAATATTTAAAGAGGATGAATCTTGCCGAAAAGGCAGTTTGCTTGGAAAGCAGGGAGAGTGGGGGAGGAGAGGAGCAGGGGTGCACGTGGGCGTAGGGAGCACAGAACTGCCTCCTGCCTTCCATTCAAGGAAAGGGGGTTTTACCTCTATAAATTCAGCTGATGGTTGCAAGTCCTCTTGGGATATAGCCTGAGAATCCCTAAAAGTCAAGGGTGACAATAGATTCCCTGAAAAATGGAGTGTCATGTTTCCAGGGTCCCTCCATGCCCAGCGAGTGCTGGCTCCTGGTTGCTGCTAATTACTGTCAAATTTTCCCATCCTCAGCACTACAGGTTTTGGGCTAACAGCAAGCAAGACATTTCTTTCAGAGAAATCAGGGCTGCCTGCAATGCTGATTTGCCTCCCTATGCCCTTGTGCAAGGCTTCTGCCCAGAGGTTTGCAGGTCTGCTCTGGGTGTCGCAGATGCAGCTGAATACAGTTTCATGAAGCACAGGATCTCAGCTCCTGTGGCCAACAACCAGAACTTTTCCATCCCTCTGGCTTCTGCAGGTGGATTTTTAGAGACGCACACTGCAGGGTCAGAATCCTTATACTGACAGCAGGAAACAAGCAGCTGGATTTCTGTAATGTTAAGATTTTTTCCCATGATTTCACAACTTGCTCCTCTCCTTCTGCTGTTGCTCTGCCACACTCTGCACCTAAAAATGCTGAAATGCCAAGGCTGGGGGATTTAAGAACAAAATAGCATCCAGACCTTTTGGATGGAGCTCCTCCATCCCCTCTTTTCCTGGAGGTAGTGTTCATGGCAGGCAACATTCCCACCATCTCCTGCTCTCGCAGGGGCCTCTTGCCAAGCCCCGGAGCAGTCTCCTGAGGTTGCTGGATGAGCAATCCCGTGCTTCTCATCACTGACTCCCATTGGGATCTTGCACTGCTGCAGAAACTGGGTGAATAACAGCTCATAAAGCAGCACGGTGCCTGCCTGCTCCATCTCTTGTAGTAACACAGCCAGCCCCACTGACTGCTGCATCCATACCTGTCCAGCTCTGGGGCCCTTGGGGAGCTGCATTTAATTAAACTACCATTTATTGAGCTCAGCTGACTCCCTCCTCCCAGAGAGATCTTATTATTATTATTTTCTGAGCCCATTGTTATTCCAGATGAGATCTCTGCATTCATTCCTCTTATAAAGGGCCAAGGTGCCCACCTGTGGGGTTTGGAAGAGGACGGGTTTGACAGTGGGGGGCCCTGCAGGGGCTGAGCAGAGCAGCTCTGCACCAAGCCAAAGGCAAACACCCAAACCACAGGCAGTCTTCATTCTAATCAGATTTACTTCTTACACTTCATCCTAATTAGAAAACATTTTGGTGGCGTGTCCTACATTATACTCATAAATTAAATATTTCAAAACTCAAAAACGTTTAGCTCAATATCTTCTTAGAATTACACTGCATATGAAACAAAGGCAAAGCTACTCCATTAAAACTATTGTTCCCCTAGAAATGTCATTAGGCTTCACTTAGTGCAGCGAGTTATCGTGTAGCAGGACAATATGAAAATGCCCTGGAGAGTCTGACCTGAAATACATATAAAGTCGTCGTACTTTCAGTGTGGACTTTCTGTTACCTTTATCAGAGCAACACCCCCCAAAACCTTGTGCTGCTGCACATCCTGTGGCAAAGGATGCTCCGAGGCTTTCATCCAAGGACCACAGGGAGTCCCCAGACAGGAAGAGACCTTTAGCAGACTATCTTTCCCTTTCTCTCCTGATCTCTGTGGTTGAAAGAAGGACATTTAGCCGCTCCTACAGTGCTCCAGGCATTGTGAGAGGACCTGGGCTGGCTCACCTATATGTCCTAGCAAGTTGGCTGGACCCCTCAAGAATCACTGAATTCATTTTCCAGTTAAAGTTCACTGAAAGCAAAGCGTTGGGCCTACTTCTGCAGTTTGTGAACCTGCTTTAAGAAAGCAATACTTACTCGATAAAAGTCGGTATGTCAGAGCTTCTGGCCTGGAATTTGAAAGGCCAAGATTTCATTTCAGGGTCCTGTGCTTCTCCAGAGAGGACCAGAGACTGGACTTCGGAAACCTGCTTAGAGACATGTTGGAAATCCACAACCCATGTTTCATCTGGAACAAAACATTTTATTTCAAGGAAAGAGGAATTGAGTCAAAATATTCTGTCTTGGCTTCTCTTCTGGGGCAGACATGGAGCTCTTTTGTTATTTCTGCATGTCTCGAGGGATTTAATCTCGAATGTATCTCCCTTCATTGATGATCATGACAGAGATGCACAGTCTGAGCCCCTTGTTTCACACATCAGAAGGGCTTTGCACACAAGCTCTACTTTTCATGGGACATTACAAATTTAATCTCACATATTTTGCTCTTAGGCTGCTGGAACAGGCACTTATTTGGGGGGGACATCAGGTTGTTTTCTCTGACTCAGAACTTATTTCAGGTAACTTCAGGATGCATGGTGGGTAAACTGCCAGCATAAAGCCTGAATTCCACATTTGTGTTCATGTGAATAGGGAAATTAAACTGGATGAAGAAGGGATTGAATTTTAACGCAAAACACATTTGAAATTAAGATCCTTATTCTGAATTTGCTTAATCTGTTTAAATTCCCTGTGGGAAGTTTCAGAGAATCATAGAATATCGTGAGTTGGAAGGGAACCACAAAGGTCATTGAGTCCAAAATCCGATTTGGATGATCTTACTTCAGAATAAGGATGTACATGCTCGGAATTACTCAGACACAGTTTCTTATTCGGACACCTCCTTTCAGGTGGTGTTGAGAGCTTTTTCTGTTGCTCTGCATGTATCTTTAGCAAATAAAATACCTCAGGAATCTTATCAGTCCTTCAGGACCTCAGTTTTCCTTTTAAGGTTTGCTGGGTTAATTCACACCTGATACTGCCATATCAGAAACAAAGGCAACAAGTCCTAATCTGTTTCATGTTTGTATGAGTTTTATGACATTCATCTAAGGAGAAAACTTTGCTCTTTCATCTTCAGATGATGCATCAACTCTATTAATCTTTGGGGCCAAAGAATCAATGAGCTTAATGGAGCAAACACCCCATTTATTTTTATGGGATCTAACACAGTGAAAATCACTGTATCATGTAGTAAAATTCTACATTTGACCAAAATATTTTCTGTTGGGTTCCAGCATCCTAAAGTGCAGATAAGGCCTGAAGCTTCAGAGAAAGGGCAGAAGCGCTTATAATGTGCTTAGCCAGTTGTTCAGCAGGCAAAAGCAAATTCATTCCTCTTCCCTTGGTAGCATTCTTATGTCCTGAAGCATGAGGTTTCATTACCCTTATCATAGTCTTAGTTTGCACAGTGTCAAAGGTTATTAATGGTCATAAAATTACCTATTGCCATTTCATCTGTAACCAGTGTATTTCTCTTTATGGCAAGCCTGTTCCACACTGTGATTACCCAAAGCACTTGCAGAACAATGTCTTCATCCTGCAAGTTGGACCAGCAGTCATTTTATTCACATTATCTATGCGCACAATATAATATAAGCAATAATCTTTGCCTATTATTCTGACAACACAAAATCCCATTAAGGTCAATGGTTCAAGAACTCATTTGACTTCAGTGGAACACAGGCTCATTAAAATAAGGCACTAATGCCACTTGAGGGGCACCCAGAAGATCTCTGGAGAAAGGAGCAAAAGGGCTGTATTCTTCTCTCCCTTCTGTCCCCGCCAAGGGGAAAGAAGTGTTTATGTTAAATGGAAAGAAGTGTTTAGAAGCAGGATTTCCATCCCAGGAGAAATCCCAGTGTTTGGGGGCTTTTCTTCAATCAGATCAGAAGGAAAGTTTTGAGATGTTGCATGCACCCAGGCCATCAGCTGCAGGGATGCCAGGCAGTGAGCAAAGAGTGAGCAGCAGCAGAGGAGAAATCACTCCCTGCCCGGTGATGTGACATTCACGATGGGAAGATCAAGGCACACGATGATAAACAGGCTATAGGGAACATAAAAGAGGAACAAGAAATGAGTCTGCAAGTGCATTAATTGGTAAAAGGGAAAACAAAGAAGTGGCTGGTACACCCTTCAGCAGAGAGTCTAGGATGCATAGGATGGTTAAGATGCACATTGCCGAACTGATATCAGTCTGCTGAAGGGTCACCAGGGTTTGGCTGGACTTGGATGGTAACAGTGGCGTACCTGCTCAGGTTACAGCAAGGGAAAAAAGCAGGTTAGGGAGATTGCAATAAATGAAATATTTTCAGATGGACCTGGCTTGGTAACGTCTGGAGCACTTGCTGACCTAAATGATGCAGGCTCAGAGCTGGTGTGACTCTTGTCAAGGATGCATGGACAGTGGGGGATGTCACAGCTGGAAATGTCCCCAGGCTGGAAAAGGACAAACATCACATCTGTGTGTAGGGTGAAGGCAGATCCCACAACTACACATCAGTTACCTGGCCAGCCCTAATACACGCAGGTAATCAAACCTGTCCTTCGTAAGCCTCTGGAGGACAATGGAGAGATGAATCACAGCCAGCAAAGATTTGTCAGGAACAAACTAATCTCCTGTTTTGACAGAGCCATAGGCTTTGTGGATAAGGGAGAAGGATGGGCCCTCATGGAGCTCTGGGTGTAGTCCCTTGTTATATCCTCAAAAACAGGGTGTGGCAACATGACCGGCTGTTTAGTGAACCTAAAACATTTTTAAAAGCTCCTTTTCAGAGAGTAATAAACAATTGTCTGGGCTGTTTGAGGTAGAGCAGGGACCTTCCCTGGGCCTGGTGCTATTTGATGAGTGCATTGCTGGCTTTGGTGATGAACTGGGGTGTTCAGGTTAGGTCGGGAGGAAGCTGTGAGTGCTGGCATACGTGATTAGTTAAGGACAGTGCAGGAATAATTGACATGCTATAAAACCTATATACTCTAATAATTGAAATACTAGCTCAATCTCTGCTATGTGGAAGAGAACCAAGGATTGCCAGTGGATTGCAAGGAGTCAGCACCAGCAGAAGAAAATGTCCTGGGATATACACGGACAGGGGGGATGTAAGGAGGTGTGGGAAGAACCTTGTCTTTCTGCTTAGCCCAGAAAGGTCCCAGCTGAAGCTGAGAGGTCAGCGACAGATCCAGGGAAGAGGCAGACCTGTTAGAAAGAGCTGGGACTGCCTAATCTAGGGACAAAATGACCAACGGGAGTATGATAACTGTTCACAAATACATAAAAGGAAAGTGCTAAAAGGAAAGGAATGAGCCATTCCCTGTGAACTTCACAGACAAAACAAGAAATAATGGGTTCACCTGCATCAAGGCTGGCATTATGGGAGCCTTTCTCAAAGTAATAACAGCACAGCATTGAAATAGATTGCGCAGCTGATTGCAAAATCTCGGTTTCTAGAGGTTTTTCAGGAATAGGTTATACAAATATCTCCTAAGAAAGGTTTCTGCAGAGCAGATCCTATGTTGTGGCTGTGACTAGATTAAATATCTTCAGTCCTGTCACTGTGAGTCTGTGCTCATACAGAAAATGCCATTCTTAATATTTAAAATCCATCTAAGAAGGTTGGTGTTACATATCTGTATATACGGGTCTGTAAATATACACCTGAATATTAACCTTTATATTCAACAACCATATAGAAACCTATATTTAATGAATTTTAAAAAGCACTTTGATGTAACTTATTGGAAATGAGAACATCAGAGTTTTCAATTTCTCCTTTATTTGTAGGCAGAAATATCACTGAAATCAGTGACAAAAGGTTTTATTTAAAAAAGCATAAAAGCAACCCTTCATTTTCCAATAGAAAATGGATCAGTTTGAAGTGCAGAGTCACCCTAATTCCCAGCAATTAACTCAGAATGGCCTCCAGAGAGTTTTCTGCTGTAAAGAAGAGAGTTAAAACATTAACTCAGTACTCTCTCCAAGTCTTTATACGTGACTTATTACTGTCATTAATAGATCCTTATCTTTGCAAGGATATCGATAGAATAGGAAAGTGCTAGCTCCAGAAAGAGAAGGGAACAGAAGCTTCCCCACATCGCTGGGGGGCTGCAGATCCAACCCCACCTCCACAGATCTCAGCCCTTCGTTTTATAAGCAAAGAAACCAAAGTGCACAAAAGGGCAAAGGCTTGCTTAAATCTTACAGGGCAAAACACAGCAGCCAGGGTGTAAAGAGCCCCAAATGCTTCTTTTACAAGTCAGAGGATGTGGGAAGCTGTGTAGGGGCATGGGTTCTGCAGCAGGGCTGCAGGGCAGGATAGGGCAGGCTTTTTTTTCCCCCACACCAGCACAGAAACCAGCGGCTCTGGCACACTGGAGGCTCCTTGCAAGCATCGTTTCATCCCTGAGGCTTTCCCAGGGCCTGAAATCCATCACCGGGCCTGTCAAGAGCCGAGGGCAGGGAGGTGAAATGTCCCTGGGGAGGTCAGAAGTGAGTTGCTGTCAAGCCCAGGGATGAAGCTCACGGGGCCCTGCACCCACGTGTTGCTGCTCTGGGCTGGTACTTGTGGGGTTTATTAACAAAAGGCCAAGACAAAAGTTCATAAGTGGAGAAATAAAAGGAAGAGAGCAGGAAAGATTAACATTTAGCATTTTGCTGCTCCTGTGCTGGTGTTTCTCCTGCTCAGCCCCACTATACTACTTCTCTCCCTTGCCTGCAGGCAGAAGTATCTCCTTTTTCCCCCAAGGATCTGCCCAATATTTTAATTTCATCAGCCAAAAGTGCAATATTTCATATGTTTTCATGGGTATGGAAAAGGGCAGATGGGGTAAACATCAAACTCCATGGGCCACATTCAGACATGGTTTTGCAGGCATTTTGGAGTCGTACTCATGTGCCCTGTGGGTGAACTTGCCTCTCCAGCACTCCTGCAATAGCAGCGACCCAGACAGTGAAGCCCTGAAAAAAAAAAAAAAAAAAAAAAAAAGAGAGATACAGAACTTAAGTGCAATTTGTGCTTTCTAGGTCCCTCCTTCCATGCATTTCCATCCCATCCTACCTCTACCACTCCAGTTGCCTCTGTTTTCTTTTCTTCTTCACTCCTTCACTGCTCGGCTGTGGCTGCCTCTGCCGATTTATTTGCTCACTGATTTTGTCATTCTGGGGATGCACAGAAAGAGCTGCGGGACCCTTTGTTAGGTGCAATCGGTGCTGAATGGCCACAAAGATGTGGCTGCTGACCCCAGCACCTTCCTTCACCCCTTGCAAGCAGCACACACACCACAGAGCAAAACTATTTTAAGAAAGATTTGGGAAGTTTTTACTAGGGTTATTTTCCATCTGATTTTCATTCCTTGCCCTGGGTGCCTTAGTGCCGGGAGTGTGGCTGGGAGGGAGAGAAAAGCAGGCACCATGCATGCTTAGTGCATGCAGGGAAGGCTGTCAGGGGACTGAATCTGGCTTTTTTGGTATCACAGCGTGAGCCTGGATTTAACTATGTGCCTGCACGAGGCTCCTTGTACATCTGCTCACTGCTGGGGACATTTCTCTTCCATGTTTCACTGGCCAAATATCATACCTAGAAGGTGGGAAACTGAGGCACAGAGAGATGCCTGATGCTGTGAAAATCCCAAGCATCCAGACTGCCATTGCCAGCCTGGCAGGAAATCGCTGTCTTTCAAACCAGCTGGAGTTTGTGCTTCAGGAGCTAATGTGAGAATTATGCACCAGCAAGGAAAGCAGTGTAGATCCACAGGAATTGAAGTTGCAATTTTTCTTCTTCCTTCCACTGGAAGCTGCTTCTTATTCCTGCCTGTGTCAGGCTTCCCAACCCATTTTCTAACGATGCTGTGATCAAAAAGCTCACAGAAGACTAGAGAGCGGCTTGGTGACTGCAGAGCTGGCCAGCACTGCTTCACCAACCCTGCACCATCTACCCCATCCATCTCAACCCACCTGGAGCCCCTCCCAAATACTGTAAGCTCTTCTGTCCTGCTGGGTTTGTGCAGCATTGGGGGAATTCCTTTGCACTAATGAATATGAGATTATTACTATCATTTTCCAGAAGCGTTTCGGTTGCTTAAAGCATCTCATCCTTTATACACAGGGGTTTCCTTGCAGGAAAGCTGGAGCCCTTTTATGTGTCCTGCACGAAGCAGCCAGGATAAGAGGCAGGCAGCAGCCACCCCACAATCCACACTTACAACCTCATTCACAGCAGCCCAGGCTGACTGCGGTGCTTGGTGGCTGCACCCACTGAAGTATCTCAGCCTGGATAAGGATCTTCACTCTGCCTTTCCCGTGGCTTTGACAAATAATGCGAGGATCAGCCCTTGCTTGTTCCAGCGATTAAAGGACATGAACAACACAGCTCAAGTGCTCCAAAACTTCACAGAGCCCTCCCTGCCTTGCTATTTCTCAGCTCCTTTTCTAAGGTTGCAGACTACATGAGAAAGGTGAGTTGCCCTGGCAACATCTCAGCATTCTGCCTGGACAGAAATTACCTGTCAGTCTCTGAGAAAATGATGAAATGGCTGAGTCTGGGGGTTTCTCCTTCTGAAACAGGGTTTTTCTTCCCCTTAACCCGTCTAACTTCACCAGCAGTGCTTAAGCCCTCCAGTATATAAGAGAAAAATAAAAAGGAGGTGGAATTGCCCATTTCTGAGAATTTGGTGAACATCTGCAGTCTGCAATCAGGGGAAGGTCCCAATGCTGGCCAGCCCTGCTGCTCCCAAGGTACTTGAGGGCAAAAGAAGGTTGAGAGCCTGGTCTTGGACCAGGGAAGGCAGAGGGAGCTGGGGCATGTGGCCTCTGTTCCAAGAGGTGCCACAGGAGGTGCCACAAGTCCCTCTGCTCACCAGCTCCTACCACTGAAGTCACGGTTCCTCTCCAAGCCCTGCAGGGATGATCAGGGCAGGGGAACTTGGGGCTTTCTGAGCCATAAGCCTTGGCTTCAATCCTGCCACCATTGCCCCATGTGCCCCACAGCCTCTCCTGAACCTCTGCCAGCAGTAGCAGAAGTGAAGGGAGATGTGGTTTCTCCCAGCCCGGCACAGCATAAACCCCTTGAGCTCAGAAGGAGGTGAGGATGTGTGATGCTGCTGTGGGATGCCCAGCTCCTCTGAAAATACATTAAAAATGTATAAATCACCTATAGTTTCTTAACAGTCTCACCCAGTGTTTTTTCCTTGCAGGAGACTCTGAGGCCATGGGACCCCTTGCATGGAGCAGGGCGAAGCTAACAGGACCAGCACTGGCACCCAGCCCGACCCAGTTGCCCCCTGGGTGCGGTGCCACCGCCTGCCCACCCGCCAGGCCCCGTCGGCACGTCTGGCTCGGGCTGGGATCAAAAGGTCCCCAGAGAATGACAAGTCCAAGAGCCATTGGCATGCAGAGGGAGTGAAAAACCACAGCCTAAATCTGCACTGAATGCTCCCGCTGCTGCTGCTGGGGTTGGGATGTCAGGAGCATTTCCACGGTGTCCAGCAGCACACAGGGAGATTTCAGTCCTGAACACAGCTACTTTCATGGAGTTTAATTCCAAAAGGATCTAGCTTCTCTTTCTTTCTTTCCTTCCTTTTTTTTTTTCCTTTTTTCTTTCCTTTTTTCTTTCCTTCTTTCTTTTTCTTTCTTTTTCTTTCTTTCTTTCTTTCTTTCTTTCTTTCTTTCTTTCTTTCTTTCTTTCTTTCTTTCTTTCTTTCTTTCTCTTTCTTTCTTTTTCTTTCTTTCTTTTTCTTTCTTTCTTTCTTTCTTTCTCTTTTCTCTCTCTCTCTTTTTTCTCTTCACTCTCTTTTCTCTCTTTCTTTTCTCTCTTTCTTTTCTTTTATTTAAATTTTTTTTTGAGGCCACTTGCATATAAGAAGAAAGAAGGGCACCACTGCAGATCCCAAGCCCAATGCTGCAGAGATGGATGGAGTTGGAGCCATGATCTTACTATTAATTTCAAAGTAAACTTTCTTTGTGAGAAAGAAGAATGTTAAGAAGAAAAGAAAAGCAATCCAGAAGCAGCATTCGGGATACTGAACCTTGTTCTTCAGGACTTTCTGCAATCCAGCTCCAAGGACGAACATGAAAAGAAACAAAGGTGTTTCCTAATTGGAGCTAATTAACTCCTAATGAGCACCGTGCAACAAGTGCTTTTGCATGTGAGTCACTGGGTCAAGGCAGGATTTCCTCGGCCTGCATCTCCACGGGAAAACTATCTCCTCCCTTCGGCAGGAGCTTATCCCACGGTCCGATCACTAATTCGAGTCACATCGCGTCTTCCTTCAGGGAGAACAAGCCTACAGCATGGGGGATGAAGCCTAATGAGGAGGACGGGGCACAACAGTCCCCATCTGCCCGGCACATCGGATGCGGGACCGAGTTTCCCATCCCCTTTGGAAGCAGTTGGTGGCAGCCCCAGTGCAGCCCAGCTGCTGGCCCGCGGGGGCGGCCGCTTTGATACCATCTGCCCGTTTCTACGGGAAAAGAGGCAATTACGAGAAAAAGGAAGCAGAAGTGATGCTGTTACCCAAACGGGAACACAGTGGCTAGGCAGGAGTGGTGGTACGGACCAGAGGGAAGTTTTCAATCAAAGTCTTTTTTTTTTTTCTTTAATTAAAAACATTTTTTCCCCTCTGCTTTTTCAAGAAAACTTCAGGAATGTGTGTTCCTCTAATGACTGTACCTGAGAACGTGTGTGAAAGTGAAGGGAAACATCCCCACACATGCATTCCTACACTTTCCCCGTTTCCTACCTCCCTTCCATCTGCAGGTGGAAAAGGTGACCAGGCAGAGGGGAGGGAGCAAACCTTGAACAAAACGTGGTTGCATTTCAGCAAATGACCGTTTTGGTGGGGCAGTTTTATTTTTCCATAGGAAATATGAAAAAAAAAATAATGCATTTTTTGGTGGAAGGGGATTATTGCAGACTTCCCAGTGAAAGTCAACTTGTATATATCCTACTGAGGTGTCCTGGTTTCAGTTAGGACAGAGTTAATTTTCCTCCTAGTAGCTGGCAGGGTGCTATGTTTTGGATTAGAATGAGAAGAGCGCTGATAACATGCTGATGTTTTAATTGTTGTAGAGCAGTGCTTACACCAAGCCAAGGACTTTTCAGCCTCTCTCTGTCCTGCTAGCGAGCAGGCTAGGGATGCAGCAGGAGCTGGGAGGGGACAGACCCAGGACAGCCGACCCAAACTGGCCAAAGGGGTATTCCATACCATCTGACGTCATGCTGAACAATATATAGGGGTGGCTAGCCGGGGTGGAGGTGGGGGGCGGCTGCTCGGGGATAGGCTGGGCATCGGTCAACGGGTGGTGAGCAATTGCATTGTGCATCACTTATTTCGTACACATTATTACTATTAATACTATTATTATTATTATTATTGTTGTTATTCTTTTCCCTGTCTTAATAAACTGTCTTTATCTCAACTCACAGACTTCACTTTCCCGTTTCTCTCCCCCATCCCGGAGAGGGAGGGGTGAGGGTGAGCAAACGGCTGTGTGGTGTTTGACTGCCAGCCGGGCTAAACCACAACATGAGGACATTTGATTATTTCTCCCTCATTCCATATCCCATAAGTGTAATTAAATCCCTTTAACAGACAAGGAAACTGAGGCAGGGCAGGATATAATGTCATGCAGTATATCCTGGACAGGAACAGAGCCAAGCAGGGATCCACCTGCTCTGCAGACAGGTCAATGCTCATTATCCAGCTGTTGTTTTTAATTGAGTCTAATGGGGAGGGTGCTCTGGGGCCAGGCAGGGGTTCTCAGGCACAGGCATGGGGTGGGCAGCACTCAGCACAGCCCTGCTCGATGAATCCAGCAAAATCCCACCAACATCTCTTTGGGGTCCTGTGCTGGGAGGAAAAGTTCATGTGCCGGGACAGCCTTTTTCTGACAGCACAGGGGGTGGCAGGGTGATGGATATGGCCTTCTCTTTCTCCGCCTCCAAGGAGCGTTTTCCATTTTAGCCGTCATTAGGGCAGCCAGATCACATCAGCTGCAGCCTTTAGACCCCGTCCCGGCATCCTGATCCTGCCATCAGTGCTCCCGTCCGGAGAAGCATGGGAATTGCTGACGGATGATGCTGTGGGGATGCAGGGGGGAGAAGCCAGGAGCCCACGACCTGCTCTAGCACAAGACATCAACGCAGCCGTCAGTCAAGGGGTGGAAGCAGGAGGATGAATGAACAAGCCCAGAAACCCCCAGGGAACCACTACAGTTATGCATGGCCCAAACTGTCACCAAGCAATTTGTCACCCCAACCCCAGCCCTTAGCAGGACCAGCCCCAAACACTCCATGGCACCTCCCTGTCCCTAAATATCACCTCTTCCCTCCAGTACAAGGGGCTATCTGAGGGTTTTGGGGGCCAGCACAAGAATAATTACTTTCAGTTAGCAGCCAGACGGGATATTTATAGAAAACCATTAAAACAAATCCAATCTTCTTACGTCCTCCCTTGTACGTTGTTCATTACATTTCATCTGCTCTTGAAAGCCGCCTGAGCCCGAGGACATTGCGCTGCGGGGACCAGACCGTGTTCGTTTTGTTTTCATCTGCATCTGGTAACTAGGTTAAAATCTAAAGTAGGACTAATCAGGCTAAAAATAGCGCTGCTCCCTCCGCAGGATCAGGTCATCATCACCGCTCACGTCACTACTAATGTTAGCGTGCTGCTGACACCTGACAAACGGCATAGCTTTTAAAGGCAATTTAATGAAATTGGTAACTTTGCCTTCTCGATGTGCTCACTTGTATTTACACACTGTGCTCCAGCATTTCTGCCCCGCACAGAACATTGCAGTGAGCCTGGGATTATGAAAACTTACAGAAGACATTGGGTGAAAAATTCGGTGAATGCAGTTTTGATCTCCCCACCAAAACCTCTCCTCTTCTTACAAACTTTTCCCCCAAGTGACTCAATGCCCTTCACCCATTTCATTCATTGACTTCCCTAGAGGGGCTGAGAGGTGGACAGCCAGCCCACACAGCCAGAAATGCAGCCATGGAGATGTACCTGCACTGCCCGACCCAGAAATACCATTTATACCATCAAGTTCCCAAGAATTTTGCACTTTTCAGGCGACACCAACCAGCCCACCCAGAGGAAGGGACACCAGTACCATCTGTCTGCTGGATGTCGCAGGAGATGCAAGCCCTGAGGCTGTTTGTGAGTCCCCCCCATGACTGCCACCCTGCAAACCACCACAGTCCCTAAATCCTCCTTTTTCTCCTTATCTTTGAACATACTCCTGGACACAGCTCTCCTCTGCTAGCGAGAGCAGACTTGCGTACTTAGACTTTCAAGCTGTTACACACTTAGGAGCCTCTTGTGTCCTTGGATATAAACAGCCTTAGGAGCAGAGCCAAATTACACCCTGGGCCACAATTTATCGTGTCCTTGCTTTTTTTTTTTTTTTTTTTTTTTTTTTTAAGGGAACGGGAACGTAATTGATCTCCACACAAACTCTCCATAAAAATCAGCACCACACAAGCCTTATCTCAGCCCCACTTACAACAACTCTGCATAATGGGGGCTATTTATGTCCCTGCCTCCTCTAAAATAAAACGCATTCTTTAAGCTATTTGCAAGCGAGATCATCTCTGTTTCTTGAGGAAATGTATAAATAATGATAATGCAGCTAGAAACATGCTTTATAACTAGGTCTCTGGCAGCACGGGGAGCTACATCAGTCTATGCAGATGTTCAGCTTCCACGGGCAGGCACATGGTGCCTCTTCACTGCAGTCCAAATGCCATCTGCAGACAGAGAGGAGGTATTTGTATTCCTGCCCTGGCTTAGCCTCGAAGGACCTTGGTCCTCCAGAAGCACAAAAGGACCTCGTTCATCTCTCCTTATCTCCCACTACCGCTCACTACCTGGCTCTCCACTGCAGCCAGGTGCTCACAGCCCGATGAAGGCAGCATGCACCAACCTCTGCCCTGCCCTGCACCCCGCACGGCTGCTCGCTTGCTGAGCGCCGCTTCTCGGCATGGGAATGGGCTCCTGCAAGCAAGGCGTTGAAACTGAGAATTACTAACACCCTCTGTACAGCCTAGCAAATTCCCCAGTCACAGCAGAACTGTAGTAACCCATTTGTATTTTCATCTAGAGATCTGATGATGTTCCTCTGCAGTATTTGTTTCTGTTAATAAATGGAAATCCTGACTTGCTGGTCTGCCCTGGGGTGTCCAGGATGCTCGCACACCTCTGCCTGCAGCAGAAATGCTCCCATCAGGCAGCAGCAGGGCAGGAAGCAGATTGTGTGATTTGAAAAAAGCAAAGTGTGATTTGCCTGCAGCAAGGAGAGAGTTAAACCCAGCATCCCATGCTGGGCTTGGGGTTTCTTTAATACTATCAAATATTTTCACTCTTTCTTCTGAATATTGCATTTAACATGAAACAGGCTCGATTCCCCAGGAGAACATTTAGGAATGCATTTGGTGTGTACTAGCTGTCCCCCACTCCACTCACCAGAGAAAGAAGCCCTCTGGGGACCCGCTTCCCAATCAGTGCAGGGATAAATCAAGCAGGACACAAATTGCCCCTAAATCCCCCATACATGTTGCCCTGCACTGCTAAGGACATAAATGCATATTAGCAATGGAGTTATCTGAAGAGGCGTTAACAAGAGGTCTGGGAAGGGATGGAAAGAGATATCTTTCACTTAAGTAAGGGAGAGCAGGGAAAATGCATAATCATATGAAGCCTCCTGGGTAAGCAATTTGTAGGAATAATATACATTTTCATAGAGTGGAGAACAGCCGGCTGACATAACATCCTCAGTAATGAATGGCTGAGGAAGCGTCAGCATGTACAGCCATCCATAACCACGATCACGGCGGTGCTCGTGGGTACAGCTTGGGGACAGCATGGGGATCTGCCTGGGGTGGCCAGAGACAGGAATTGGGGTGCAGGCAGGGTCTGGCAACCAGATGAGCAACCACCAAGTCACAGCACACCTCAGGCTGGATCCAAAAGGAGGGATGGAGGGGCTAAGACCCAGTCTCCTGACACTGATAAATTCATTTCAGCTTTGTATTCCCATTTTGCTGGTTACGGCTCCACTCGTTTCTCGCAGCCCTATTGCAGATTTTGCAGAAATTGCCTACCAGCAGTGGATCATTGGGTTTGGGGGGACAGAGATCAAGCTGTGGCATGGATGTACCTGAAGCACCAGGAGTCCCAGGCAAACCGGTATTAATGCTGACACTTTGGGATAAATGGGACACCACCTTTAGGTGTGTTTTCAGTGGTGGTGGTGGAAGAAGGCTTGAAATAAACCTAGGGATTGACTCAGTTACCCAGACACTGAGAAAACTGAATAAACCCTGCCATTACCTTCCCTGGCTGTGTGGGTAGGATACGCATGCTGGCTGGGAGGCCACAGCAGCAGATTCCTTCCCAAGGATGAACAACACTTGGATGCCCATGCCCAAGGACATTCTTTTATCTGAGTGCATCACAGGCTGGCACATTTTTACTTGCTGCTGTTGAGTTTCTGGGGGGCAAAAACCCTTCATCCCTTTTGGGTACACAGTACCGAGGGGCTGAGCTTTGCAGTGACCCCAGCCACTGTGATGTCTGCAGATGAGCAGCCATGAGTCTTACACGCACAGGGCTGTGAGTTCCTGCCTTTTCCATTTATTTTCTGTTTGAATAAAAGCCACCCTGTGTCTTGGTTGGGTTTTCTTGGCTGGGTTTTCTAGTGTTCCCTCTCTGCCCTGTGCTGGAGACTCGCCAGCTGCAGGAGCCTTAGAACAGCCAACAACTGACGTTCCTTCGGTACGGACGGAGATGGGAGCCCCTACTTCTAAATGAACTCAGCAGAAAAACAAGCAGGAACAACCTGATGTGTCATCCTGCCTTTACGAATCCAGCCCGTGGAGCGCAATTAGGAAGGAGATCACTCAGCAGTGGCTTTCCAAACGCTCTTGCGTTGCTTTCTCCCACCCAGCAGGAGGGAAGGGAAACATCAGCCTTCCCCGGTGCAGCGCTTGATCATGAACTAATGCACAGCTCCGAGCCAAGGCAAGGGAACTGAACCAAATCTGATTAATTAGAGTGTCCAGACAGGCAGAATCCTTCCTATACTCCTCGCAACACCTCAAAGGAGATTATATTTTGCCTTCACTTAATAGAGAAGGAAACGTTCCTCCAGGGACAGCTCTTACACCTGCACAGCCACCGTGGCTCTGAGTTCAGGAACCATGGGGCAGGGCATGGGCAGAAGGAGGCTCATGGGACTGCTGCTGGCTTTCAGATGCTGAGCATGGAATAAAATACAGAATGTGTGAGTCCTGGAGGACTTCCTAGCTTAGCATCTCACGGACAGCAGTCACATCAGGCAGGGAGAGCTGAGCATGGATGAAGGCCACCACAGGGCCCTTTGGAGAGGCAGAGGTGCAGTGTTCTTTAGAAATTTTGCAGCGTAGGTAATTGTAAATAGCCTGTGAGTACATTTACACTGGTAAATTGGACAATGCTCAGTCACGGGTCTGTGCCCTTGAATGTCGCTCTCTGTGCTGCTAAATTGCTAAAATGTCCCCAGTAGCAAGCATTTTGGTTGAAACCTCCCTGTTCTGGTAGGTAAGGCTCCTGGCTTGAGCTGTTCCCAAACTATGCCCAAGAACCACCTAGGACACTGCTTGGTGACACTCACCAGTGTCATGCAAGGGACCTCTTTGACAGCTGTGACATCTGCTCGTTGAAAACTCATGCTCAAGAAATGCCCTGGCCCTGACTGGTTTGCCAGAGTACATGAATTCTGGAAAAGCAGATTGAAGAAAGACAACCGGCCCCTGCCATCACCCCTCTCTAGAGTGATTTACAGACTATTTGCAGCCCCTGTGGGTGCACCCACACCTTCCAGCAAATTTAATGCAGCAGCCTGTCTTCAAGCACTGGGAACATGCCAGCACAGTGGGCAGGAACAAAGCAGGTAAAGAACAATAGGAATTCATTAAGCAGCACAGCGTGCTCCTGCGCCTGAGTGCCTGGCTGTGATTTCGCTCCATTCCTAAGGTTTGCGGAGCTATTAGGAGATAATTTGGTCATGCAGTAGCAGAAATGACTTGTTCGGCTTTGAGGCTGTTGATTTGTTTTGGAGGTTTTTTTCTTTTATTTCTCCCAGCCTTTTCTGATTTCTCTTTTAAGCTCTTTCAACAAATCTGTGTTAATTTGTTAACTCAGATCTGTTGACTTGGTTTATCCTCTGCCTTGGCATGATGCCGTAAAGCCACTAACAGCACGGATAGGGTGGGATGGCTCCCAGGAATCTCCCAGGAGAAAAGGAAGAACTTCAGATGATTGCAGACCAACATGAAAGGGGTTCAAACCCTGGAAAATGCTGGGTACCCCAAACCTGAGTTGCCTAGAGTTTTTCATTTCTTTTTCTTTTTCTTTATTTATTTTTAATGTTAAGAATGAGCTGCTTGTGGCCGACTAGTTATATCATGAGAATGTCCATTTTTAAAGTGCTCTCTTGGGGTTTCTAGTCTGAGAAATTCAGTTAACAAACTTGCTTTAGACTTTTGCTCATGCTTTTGAATGAACAGCTCAATCAGGATACAAATCATAGCACAGAAGGAGTGCATAAACGATTCTTAAAAACTTCAGGGTTGGCAGATCCCTAACTGCTCTCAAGCAGCTTGAGTCTCATCCTTTAAAGCAAAACCCATCCCTCTTCAAAGCTGGAAATCACCGCAAAAATGTTCTCCATTTCAAACAGTATGACACTGCAACAACTTTAAAATTGTTCAGCAGTCATTGTATGCAAGCAATGAACTTCCTAACGATGCCTGTAGCTGAAACAGCTTCTGTGCTGTTGATGGTGATGGTCTGTTGGACAACTGGACAACAAAAGCACTGTGTAGTTGCCAAAAGCAGCAAAACAGTGGCACTCGATACCTGGGCCTGAAATTCCTGGCACCAGCAGAACAAGTGTGCATGGAGCTGGTGAGTGGCTGTCACTGCTGCTGCTCTGGGATTCATCTTTTTTAGCTTTGCTCTTTAAAAGAGACACTTTAATTTTATGAGGAGATGTGTAACTACCCGCTCCTGGAACATCAAACCTGCTGACATGCAGCATCTGCCCATTGCTCACTGACCTGCTTACTCTTCCAAACCACTGACACCTAGAAAACCTCTCCAGAAGGCCAAAGCTGGATGAGCATTTCCCCACAAATCCCCAGGCTTCCAAGCACTAAAGCCCAGCCTTTGGCTTGCTTTCAGCAGCTGATTCTCCCTCGGAGCCCAAAGCATCCCACATTCCTCCCAGCCGCCCCATCCCCGCTCGCTGTCGGCAGCGCCACTGCCAGCTGTGCTGCAGTGGTGCAGCCTCTTGATTTCCTCTCGTGGTGGAGTTTCTCCTTGTCATCCCGACCCCATTCAGTCCTTCTGCTTAATGAATTCCCGGCACTTTATTAACAAGAGATACCCAAGTGTGGTAAAGGCCATTTTACAGTGCTGGATGAGTTGTGAAGAAAATCAGAATTGAAGCATCAAAGAGATGCTTAGCTACAGATTACAAGAAATCTCTACGTTGCAGCAAAGGCACAGAAGGGATGTGGCAGGCTGGGGCTCAAGTCCTTGTTTTGTCACGGACGACCTGTATGACTTTGCTGAGCAGGCAAAGGGTCTAATCTAGGGAAGTGTGGACCCTTTTCTATTGATCTGGAAAAATTCATTAGCACTTGATGACCACAGCATGGCAAGGGGATGGGGGATGGAGGGCAGAGTGCTGACTGCCTTGGAGGAGGCAGCTCTTCTGTCTCTCCACTGCCCATCTGCAGGAGAGGGCTCTGCAGGACAGTCCTGTGCAGATTAGAGAGGATTTCTGCCAACAGCTGTCAGACCATCTCACTGAGCCACTCAAGACACACCGAGTTGGGAAGCATTACTAGATATCTCACCCGAAGAAACCAAGGAAAAGGACAGGCTTGCCCAGAGCCAGGGAAGAGTTGATTTACCTGGGAACTAATCTCTGTTCCCTAGTTTTGCATCCCATCAGCCCAAACTCCCTGATACGTGCAGGTAGAAACTCAGACTCCATCACCACCTGGCTCATAGGGTCACCGACAGCTGTAAACCTGGGCCCCGTCAGGAAGCCACTGGGACGCGTCACCCATCCTTGTGCTGAGCAAACAGTGGGAGCTCAGGTGGGCTGAGTTCTCCCAGGCACTTTTTCTTTCATTTGTATGACATGTATTCAGTGATTTTCTTTCCAGAACAGAGCTGCTATGTTCTGGTTTCGCTGCATTAATGAATTGTAACAGGCAGTGCCCACTTCAGCATTATCCTTGCCACATCCACCTGTATTATTGACTCTGTGATAGGTGTTTCTGCTCCAGCTCTTGTCTGTGCTGTCTTTTTCACTCCAGCCTTTTCCTGCTGAGTTGTCTTTTCCACACAGCATTTGCCAAGGGGGGATTTTCCTCCTTTGCATTTCTAAGGGCTCTTTCATCCAGGGATCCCAACACACCCAGCCTCCACAATGCTCCTGTGAAGCAGAGACAGTAACAGAATAATTCACACAAGCACAACTGGAGCACCGGGGAGCTCAAGGGTTACAGCCGAGTTCAGGACATGCAGCAGCAGCAAGGATGTGCAAGGATGCAGCGATGCTCCCACCAAACTGGCCCAAGGCTGTACTGCACCCACAGGTACATCAGGCTGGGCTGGATGGGGCTTTGCACAGCCCCCGCCAGTGCAGAGAGAAGATGTGCCCTGAGCCTTATTCCCCAGCTGGGAGGATGAACTCGGATTTAAATCCTGAGAGCAGCATTGGTGATGTAGGGCCTGCAGTCCCATATATTTTCCCAAAATGTAAGCTCCTAAGGGATGAAGTAGCGTCATGGCTGTTGGTATTGAAAGGAGGAGGTGGAGGAGCCTGCTGGAGCGAAGCCTTACATTGTGCTGCTGCTGTCCCTCCTGCCACCCAGCCAGCTGACATCCCACCCACCAAAAAAATCTTCAATACAGAAGTGACTTTCCCCTCCTCTTGTTTGTCCAGCACCTTGCACTTGTAAGTTGTAAGTTGTAAGTTGTAAGTTGTAAGCAAAAGGTTAAGTCCTGGGTGATGTTCAGGCCTTCTTAGAAGGAGAAGACAGAAAAATGCAAA
This sequence comes from Cygnus olor, assembly GCF_009769625.2. Classification (NCBI taxonomy): domain Eukaryota; kingdom Metazoa; phylum Chordata; class Aves; order Anseriformes; family Anatidae; genus Cygnus; species Cygnus olor. The sequence goes on from NC_049191.1 coordinate 5,666,485, forward strand.
GTTTAATTGCTAAAGAAGGAGAGCAAATAGCAAGGGATGGAGAGGAGGTTGAAATATCTATTTTTTACTTCATTCCTATGAGAAAGAGAAAACAACATCTTCATAATTAATACAAACAGGGGAGAGAAACCCAGAGCAGCAGGAGGAGAGCAGGGTGTTGGATGCCCTCGCCGGCAGTGTCTGTGGGCTCAGCCCTGCTGCCGTGGGGCCTCGCGGTCTCTGGGCCAGCAGCAATGCCAGAGAACCAGCAGAGGCAAAAATAATGCCTGTGTTTGAAAGACCTAGAGCCTGGAAGCATGGCTGGCCCCATTTCCATACCCCAAAAGACCCTCAGACAAATCATTACGCAGTTTCTAAGCACCTGGAGGATAATAAAGTGATAAAAAACAGCCAATGCGAATTTGTCAAGAGCAAATCCTGTCAAGCCGATCTAATTGCATTTTCTGACACAGAAACTGGCCCTGTGAATGGGAGAGGGGTGTGGATGTGGTGCATCTTGACTTCAGCAAAGCTTTTGACATGGTCTGTCCTGACATCCTAAAGAAACACAGTTTAGAGGAATCCCCCCAGAGGCAGGTGCAAAATTGGTGGGAAATCTGTACTCAGAGAGTATTTATTCACAGTTAATTGTTAAAATAGGGAAGATTTCTCATCCAGGGTCCCATAGGAACCTGTTCTGAGACCAAACACTTCCTTTGAAAGCCGCAATGATGACAAAGATTGTACATTTAAAATTACTATGTGAGACCTGTAGAGGAGCGCTAAGCTTGAGTTGTGCAGGATTGCAATTCAGAATGGAAAGGATGTTAGAAGTTAGGATGTTAGTCTTATTCCTGACTGTTGGAATATTTACTTATTCCAACAGTCTGGTATAAATAAAGATGAAAATTTAAAATATTTGTATAAAACCATGTATTGCATTAAGCGTGAAAGAAACCTACAGAGTCAACATTGGATAACCACCAGGTAGCAGCACAGAGAAGGACCAGGGACATGCATGGGCTCCCTCTCCCTTTTCTCTGTGTTTGTTGGCCAGGGACAATCTATGGCCTGCTTTGGGAGCCCTCTGGCCACCCCTAGAGGCTGAGCAGGTGATGTTTACTCCAGCCATCCCATGGGAGCAGGGATACCCCCGATACCTGGGGGCCACTTCCTACCACCCCTCTGATTCCCCCTCATCCAGACCCAGCATTTTGCAAGCCCACAGGGACTGCCAAGCACGCCCTGCCTCCCCAACCTTTTAGCCATGCTCCCACTTCAGCCCCGCTGTGCAAACCCCTTGCACTGACGCCTTGCAGGAGGACACGACTGGAGCTGGCTCAGCCGACAGTGGGTAGTTTTTCAAGCTGACCCCTGCTGCCCTCGTTGCTGTAAGCAGACAGGCTTACATGATTACGCTGTCAAGGCACGGTGGCCTCCTTTCTGCAGAACAAGAGGGGTCATTTTGCCAGTCAAACCTTGCTGACATCCAGGGGCGCACGCAAGGTCCAGCAACTGGCTCCTGGGGGCAGTGGCCAGGGAGAACCCACTGATATCTCCATTTCTAGGAGCATCCAATGCATCCAGACCTCGGTCTGCGGTCTGACAGCCAAACAGGGGACACACAGCCCACGCTAAGGGCAGCCTGTGTCTCATATCACAACATCACATCATCCCCCCTCTAGCACAGTGCCTGCAGGGGACAGATGAGCCCAATCTGCACCACATTTAGGGGGCAGTTTCCCAGCTCAGAGCTCATTTTGTCACTGCTCAAGTTTAGAGTTGGTCTGTGTGTTGAAACCATGCTGATGCATTTGGATGTTACAAACATGTTAAAAATGCAAATCGTGGATCCCAGAGACGCTGAATGTCACCCCGCTATGTCTTAATTTAAAATCAAATCCAGCTTCATTTTAATGTTCTCCTTGTGCTGGGGCTTAGCAATAATTTTCACTTGTATAAATACACTCGCAATGCGTGTATACACATTTATGCTATTCCAAGAGGAAATAAAAAGCCATCAATAAAGCATATTATTTCTACAACTACAGAAATATCACGAACAGTGACAGCAGGCACAGAAAAAGACCATCTCTCTGGGGTTTTGGCAGAGAGTGGGTGCTGCCTTCAGCACTATCACTATTAGCTGGGGGAGAGAGAGCATCCTGCCTGAAATATCGGCCTGGAGAACAGGATCTGTAGCATCCTTGTAAATGATGGCATCCCTGTGCCATCGCTTTCACAGCGTGCCAGGGATGGAGCACGGCACAGATTCAGAGCACAGCTGGTGCCTGGGTCTGAGCTGAGCCTGGCACCTGATCCGTGGAGGGGGGGGGGATGGTGCAGGAGGGCACAGCCCCTGCTCTCACCAGCAGAGCCGGATGACAGAATTTCACCGGCAGAGGATTGACCAGCTCTGGATTTGGGCAGCAGAGAATTGCGAGCTCCACGCAGCTGATGCTCAGGCTGTTTCCTGTCCAGGAAGGGGCAGCGGGGTCCTTCCCACACAGACATGGTGCAGCGCTGCTCTCCGGTCTGCTCCCTGGCAGGTGGCAAAGGGCACTGGCTGCTGGCCCTCCGCTACAAAAATAGCTGCCATGCACATGCCTTCTGTGCATTCAAATCCAAATTTCCAGGGAGGAGAGGAACAGGCTGGGTCATGATGTCAGAGCAAAGATCAGCTTTTACATCCATCAGGATCTTCTCTGCTCTCCTCCTTCTCCTTTACACAGTTTTTTTCCCCCGTAATTCACCTATCAGTGTTGGCATACGGAGTTGGGAACCAAATAGGACTCCTTGCCCTTTAGGTAGGTCTGGAGACTGCTCCCCAGCACAGCAACTGAGAATAACCTGGGCCCCTTTGCCCAGACTGGTTGCAGCCAGTGCGAAGCATTTTGGATGCGTCATTGCCCCAGTATCCTTGTGCCATGAGGGTGATGCTACAGCTTTTCCTTTGTTCTTCCCTCTCATCAATTATTTGATTTAATGGGCTGCTGCTTTGCAGAGAAATGCCTTTTCTGCTACATGCCTCTGCTCTTTGCACCTAGAAAGGAGGGACAGAGCCCTGCCCAGCCTGAGATCTTGGGAGCAGAGACGATTTTCTCCTGCTGATCCCTGCAGCCCCGGCAGGCCCTGATCTCCATTAGGAATCCCAGCTTGTGCCGTAATCGAGTTACAGCCTAATGTACTGAAGGCAGGATGCTGGACTCCACTTCAAGTGGAATATATCGTAACGCATTAAGCATTTCTCTTCAGATAGATAACTGGAGAAGATGTGTTTCCATTATTTGTGCATGCCATCATACAGAAATGGCAGAGGGCCTAGGAGAGGATTACATTCTTTTTTTAATTCAATAAACAAATGTATAATTGTAACTTCTGGGAACCATCCTGCAGAAAAAAAAAGTAGAACCTTGTCTCCCTGCTCCTAAATTCCAATGCTGGTTAAAAGCACCCAGAGAAAGGCTCTTTCTGACCAGCAGAGAGCTTTATCATCCCTCCTGAACAGCAGCTCGGGGTTAAGCCCAGCAGTCCCACCAAAGGAGGGTCCTCAGATTTGGTCCAAATACCTTCTCTCTAAGGACAGAGCAGAAGGTCCCCACTTGAATTTAGTCCCCAGCAGCTCTGGGCAGGCCGTGGTCTCCCGGATTTACAGCAGAGCAGTCTGTGGTTAGGATCCTGAAGAGGCAATAGGGGCCAATTCCTGCACCAGGAGAATTTAATTAAGCCTGCTGCTTAAATATGCAACTCTAAACACTCTAAATATAGGTTGTGCTTTATGGAGGGAGAAGAGGCATAGAGATCGTTTATTGAGATACAAAGCAATGATTTCAGCTGCAAAGCCTCTGAAACAGCAACACATCCAGCTGCCAAAGGCATCTTTCAAACCAGCCACTTCTTGGTGGGAGAGAATAATACAGCCATCGCTATTGTCTTCCTTGCTTCCAGTTATATTCATGAGCATCTGTCCCTTGCCTCTGCAGGAAAAGTCCTGCCTGGCCTCAGGAAGGAGGGGAAAACCCTGTTTGTGATGTTCACATGGGAGACCGTGTGATACTTCAATTTAAATCTCATATCACAAGTATCTCCTGGAGAAAAGCTACCTGGGACACTCTTGGTCTGCCCTTCCCTTTTCGTAGAGGAACTGCAGGTAAAACGGCCTTGAGGGGATGCTGAGAGCCTGCCCCCACCTGCAAGGGCTGCTCATGACCCCCGTGGTGTTGCCTGCAAAGCTCTTAGGGGTGAATGGCAGAGGTAAGGGAGCAGCAGTCCTGGGCTGGGGGTTCCCACATCCTTCAGATCCTGCCAGCGATGGAGCACCAGCACTGCCACCACTGTGACATCCCCACCCACTGGTCCCAGCACACCAGGGACAGGGGGGTGGCAGCACTGCAGAGGGGAAGGACAAAGCCAGACTCAGCGGATGAACTCTCCTGTAGCAAATCCCTCCTTTTCTTTGTTTCAAAGTTTTCACCGTAATAAAGTAACCCAATTTAATAGAAAACTAATTCAGAGAAATTCATCAGCATGAGTGAAAATGCTTACCTGGGCACAAGAAGTTGGGACGATAACTCGCCATCAAGCCTATCTTGTATTAAAATAGTGTCCGTACATGTGATACACACAGCAAAAAATGCAAACTATTTACAGAAGTGGGCCAGGAATGTACAGGTCAAATTTACAGATGCAATCAGGTGTCCAGGACCCAGCCAAAGGCAGTGGGGGGGGTCTAAGATGTTTAGCTGATTCACAGCCCCATCACGCTTGGCTCCTCACCAAGCTCCGAACCAGGCAGTGACAGAAGGATTAGTCAAGGTCTTCAGGAGAGCCCGTGGCACAGCAGGAGCCTCTCACCGTGCTGACCTACTCCAAAGGTTTGTGCCTTCACACAAGCAGCCTGAGCGCAGCTGCAGCCTTCCCTGATAGCTCATTTAGGAGCAGTAATTTTCCCAGTGAACAACAGACAGATGTATTTTCCTTGCTGTTATGATCACACTTGTAGGTGACAGCAATAAAACTGCCGTGGTTGTATTTCAGCTGGCTGAGCATCAGGAGAAAACACCTGAGCTGATGCATTTCTGCCTTCTGCACAAGCCTTCCAGGGAGGATGCCCCAGGTGAGCCAAAAGCTACCTCCCTTCCTGCCAGAGCCCTCCCAGCACGTCCCATGAACAAGGACACCTCGCTGTGCTGGTGGACTGGGGACGATGGCAGGGTGAAGGCTTTCAGTAATTCATTTCACACAAAACCTGAGCATTCCTCTGGCAGGGGTGATGGCAGCAAGGCCGAGAGCTGATGCTGTGTTACCTGGGTTATATTAAGATGAACAAATTGTGGAATAGCAGCAAGCCATGATAACAGGAAAGGAAATTCCTCAGCTCATTGATGGGATGCTGAGAGGTGGCAAAGCTGAACTCCAGGCTGCTTGCAGCACATTGCAACAGGCTCAGGGTCCCTCTCCTTACCTCCCGGGCAAGCATGCCCAGAAGAGCAGCTAACATCTGGGATGATGAATGTGGCTGCCAAATGAGCATCTTGGCACCACCAGCAAAGGCAGAGCTTTTCTGGGAGGGCAACGAGCTTCCTTGGGGCAGACAGGCAGAAAAGCAAGCACTCTGCTGATGTGGGGCCAGTGCAGCGTGTCCCAGAGCCTGGCAGAAGGGGAAGAGACATTTCTTCAGCACACCTCGTATACCCCAAAGGTAATGCAAACGCAACAAGCACAAACAAACAGCACAAAAGCAATTCATAAAAAATGAAATAAAACTTAAAAAGTGCATGGAGAATAGCTCTGGAGAGACTTCAAACGCTTCTCACCAGGAAAAAGATGAGGAAACATCTAATGGCACTGAAATTTTCTCTTTCTTTTCCCTCTCACAAGTAATAAACTTTGCAAAGCAGTGAAATTCAGAAAGAAGCAGCTTCCCTGAAGTTTGGAGTGGATCACTTAACAATTTTATCATTTCCAAAATTGGATATGGTAAGTAGAGAGGTAGAACAAAATTCCTACAGCCTTCCTTTTGTATTGTCAGAAAGAAACTTGTTTGGTTTCAATTTTACAACTTCATGTGTTTTTTGTTGTTGTTGTTGTTGTTTTTTTGTTTTGTTTTGTTTTTTAAGACCTAAACTGATAAGGGACTAAAGGTATTTAAGGGGTTCAATACTTCAAGATAAAAGGGTTAATGGACTCAGAATGGTGTGCTGTGGTTTTCTGAGGCTGAATAGTTGAGGCTGACACAAAATACCATTTTTCACCGCCATGAAGCTGCAGCCACATCCTTGGCAGGGCAGGAAGGATCAGACTTTAGGGACCTTACCACCCTCCCCAGGGACAGCCCACCCTTCCCGCAGTGCACCCTCCTGACCAGAGCAGGTATAAAGCAGCTGAAACTGTGACAGCTTTCCAAACGGGGGAAGGAAAGGCTCCCCATAATCCCCCAGCTCAGCTGTTGCGTCCAAGCATTTTAGCAAAGGCCCCCTCTGTGCCATCTGCTAGACTGCAGCCGAGTCTGAGCCTCCAACACGCTCCTTTTCTGAGTCCTCAGAGAGGATCCAGGAACTAGGAGAAAGGGGAAGCACAAACCTGCAGCCTTGCACCTTTCCCCAAATTATGCTCAACATTTTAAAATAGATTAATTTGTGAAACCAGGCACGTCTGGAGCAACACCTCAGACAGAGCAGACTCTATCTTTCTCTCTTTCTTGAGCCTTTCTCTGTGCTGACTCATGCTGCAGAGAGACCCGAGCGAGCTCTGGTTGCTCCTTTTCTCAGTTTCTTGTCCCATCCATAGGATAGATTCAATCCATCCCAGTAGACATTAGAATATAATAGAATAGAAATGGAATAGAATAGAAATATAGAATAGAATAGAAATATAGAATAGAAATATAGAATAGAAATAAAGAATAGAAATAAAGAGTAGAATAGAATAGAGTAGAGTAGAGTAGAGTAGAGTAGAGTAGAATAGAATAGAATAGAATAGAATAGAATAGAATAGAAAAATTCCAGCTGGAAGGGCCCTACAAAGTTCATTGAATCCAACCATCATCAAGGTCATCGAGACCAGCTTGCCTGGAGTTCTTCCTAAAGCAGCATCACTGTGCTGCAACAGAGGATTTGCTCTGAATTAAACTATAGAAAAATCTGAAAAGAAGAGCAGGGATTCTGCAGTCTTCGGCACTCAGAGAGATCGTTAATCCTCAAAGCAGGGCCTGCTCAGGGTGGGGAATCAATAGGAGGTTCAAAAAGCTTGTGGCTCGTGGCTTTTGTCTGCTTGTCTGTCGTCTCTGAGGTTTGCTTCATCTGACTCACATGGGATACCACATCAGTGACAGCACAGATCCAGTCCAATGAAGTGCTCCCTGGCTTTATCTTGGTCCGGATCATTATTAAAAATATATTATGTTTAAATTAATTGGAAAGAGCATGGAGAACTAGCACCTGATCATGGGGCAGTGCCCCAGTGCACACCAGTATGAGGACGGAGTGCACCAGTTCCACCTAAGGGCTACAATGGGAAAAGCCCAGCTGCACACAGAACTGGAGGCAGAGCACACAAGAAACACCTATACATTTATTTCCATAAGATTTTCTTTCTAATTCTGCTATTTTCCTTGTTTTCCAGGCAGCTGTGTGGCACGAATGACATCACATGAGCAGAAGAGCATCTCCACCCTAACAGGAGTAACGGGAGTCTTGCAAGGGTCCTTTCTGCAACTCATCATGAGCTAAAGATTTGAGGTTGAAAACTGAAAACTCTGGTTCTCTGCATCTGACTTTATATCTACCTCTCATGCTTTATCCATCCTTAATATCATCTATCAGCACAGGGTTATCAAGCTCCAGCAGCACTGCCAGGGCTGTGCAATTTTCCTCTCGTTGCAAGTTCTCCCTGTGAATCCCAGCAAAGGCATGGGCAGTGCATGCAGGCTGAAGGACCGGGTTTGCTGGCCAAAGCTTAACCTCAGTACGGGACACGTAAGAAGCATCAATACACATCAATAAAATCAATAACAAGCACTCTTTCCCCCTCTTTCTGAGATCATGTAATCAAAATCGACACGATAATGCTAGCCAGGAAGTTGAGACAGGAAGAATGAGAAAGAAGATTAAAAGGGAGAAGATCTGGAAGCATTTCTGCTGAATTTGCTGTCAAAGATGCCTCAAAGTAAATTACAATGAGCCCGTATCTTCACCACCTTTCAAATTCTCCAAGGTCGCAGCCACCCAGCCAGCCAGAAGCCAAAGGGACATGAAAGATTTCACCACAAAGCACAAAGCTGCTCCTTGGAAAGTCTTGCTTCGTCCTGCAGTGAGCCTGGATTTTGCAATTCATTTTATCACACTGAACTCCCTCTGCCTGTGTCACATCAGGTGCTGATGAGTTCCCCAGCCTGAGTCCTTGCCGTGGGGTAGATGGTGCCTTGGAGGAGCTCTGAAATTGCTGCTTGATAACTCCAGAACTAAAGGTGCTAGCCCAGGTACCCCAATCAGAGGAACAGAACTTCCCATCTTGAATAATTCACCACTTTTTGTATTCTTTCATAATTTGCTTGTTCAGTTGCTTAATCTTTTAGAGAAGCAGTTTTCCTGAATAACTCCTCTCCTGTCCCTGCAGTCTTTGGGTTTTCTTGGCCACAATGGCCAGAGCTGGAATCCCGCTGGGCCAGCTGTTGTCACTCAGGGCGAGGTGTCTCCAGTGTTTCTTTCCCTCACCCTCAGAGCAGAGCATGCTCACAGACACTGACAGAGGGGGCCCTAAATTCCTCCCTAGGCACCCACTGCAGGAGATTTGTCTCTGTCTGACATCGTATGGATCATCTTCAGTTACATTGGCCCAAGAAGAACATGAGGCAGAAGGGGAAGGGCACTGAGATGTTGGCTGTGTTCTAGGGAAGGCAAAGAGCCCTGGATCCCACTGCTCCATCCCTGGCACAGCCATTTGCTCTCCATGGAAATAAAATAAAAAATGCTGCTATTACACCAGTGCAAGAGCCAGATGCAACCTCAAGGGAGGCTCAGGCATCCTCGTGTGATGAGCAGTGGGGTTCTCTGCAGGATGGGCACACCCCAAGCCTGCTGTGAACACCTTCCATCAGGAGCTGGCCTCCTTGCAGGGAGCCCCTACCCTGGCTCAAATTCTTCTGGGAGTCCTCAGCAGGTTTCCCTTAGCAGGGGGCCAGACCCCGTTGCTGAAGGCAATGGTTGTAGTTTCTGGCACTTGTTGCACGAGTGGCTGCAGGACTGCCAACCCAGGACACTTCCCAAGGAGGGCACGGCTGCAGACCAGACAAGACAAGGGCACTTGGGAGCTGCTGCCAAATTCTGGCATTAGCAGCAGAGAACAGATCTCAACAGGAGCATCCAAGCAGCGCTTGAAAGGCAGGGCTGCAGAACGCTTCCAAAAGCGCAGCTGATGCCAGGCGCCAGGCAGACGGCAGGTCCTGCCCACGCCATCTGCCCGCTCCCAGCCTCCCTGGGCTTGGTGACTTAGGCAGAAGTTGCAGAAGCCACCCATCGCCTGCCGGCTGGCGCCTCAGGGTGCCAAACCCATGGCAAAAGGCAACCGTGCACCGAGGTGCCAGGGAGAATCCAGCCCTCAGCTGTCACCAATTTGTCCGAAGCGGTGACAGACTTCATCTGTTTCCACTGTGGGGGAAAGGAGGTCCAAGAGACACTGAATCGATCTGTGCAGGGAAACATTGCTGTGATTACATCTGCAGAGGGAGCTGGAAGGCTGCTGACGGTCAGCCCTGGCTCCAGCAGCTCTCCTGCACCTCACGAACAACTTTCCCAAGGGCTGCAAAGTCAAGGGCATGGCTAAACCCAGCAACATTGTGCACGTCAAGCAGCATGGGTAAGAAGGATCCAGAGGTCAAAACACAATCAAGGGGCAACAGAAATTAGTTCTGACATCCTCCTGCCTTTTTCTGGGGAGTTCAACCCACCGGACCTCTATAGGGCCCTATGCAGGGGATGGGTAACCCTAGCTAGCACTAGCCCTATATTGAGTTTATTCCTGATGGGCTCCTGGAGCCACTGGTCAAGTTTCGAAGCTGAAACCAGCACAGTGGGATATTTCCTCCATTCCACTTGGCCCCAGCCCCACCTTTATCACCAGCAGAACTAAAACCCCTCGTGCCATGCCCAGGGCAGGAGCTGAGTGTTGCCAGTCAGTCTCATGGAAGTGTAAGGCAGCGAGCACCGAGTTTCTTTAATTTTGTCCCCTGCTCCAGCCTGGACAGATTTGTGTCACACCAAAATCCAATTAAGTCAGCCAGCCTCACTAAAGCCTCCAAGCCGAATTAATGGATGTCACCGTCTCACCGAGCAACACAGCAGCTTTTGCCTTGGAGATCTCCGCGGGGTGGGACAGGGCTGCTGTCCCCTGCTTCTCTGCTCAGGGGAAGCACAGCCCAGGACAGACAGTCCCCTTCAAGGAGACATCATCACCAGGACTGACCCTGAGACCCCTCAAAGACCAGCCTCCTCATAAAATACTTGGACATCTGCAGTGGAAAAGAGCTATTATTTTTATTATTCCCATACGATCGCCTTGTGAGGTGCAGCTGGAGGAGTCCTCGATATGTTTCCCCGAAATATAGGCAATAAAACAATAACTATAAAAGTTAACAATAAATCCGATTCAGTGGTGCTGCTGGGACCTGCCCTCTGAGAGGAGATAACTCAATCATTTCCCCTCTCTTACTCCCAAATTAAAATGAATTGATTCCTCCAACAGAGGCTTGTTTATCATATTTGCAGGCTGTCAATGCGCAGCAAGTTCCTCGGGTCCTATGGGTTCCTCCTACTTCAAAAACCTCAATCTGTCTTTGAGACAGCCCCATTATGACAGCTAATGCAATCCCTCTCCCCCAACGCACACATTCAAGTCCATCTTCCCAAGGGCAGCCCAAAGCCCTGTGCTCCCGCAGCCTTTCTGACCCTGTTTCCACACACATCCCAGCAAGGGACTGGAGAATCCCCCAGGGAACACAGCAAGCCCCCAGACCATCCTTTTATTGAGGTAAGGCCTTATGGACAGTCAGGAATGGGGGGAGAGAGGGGGAAGAGCATGAGATGGAGCAAGATGGGCTCTGCACCAAAGCACAATGCTGTTTGTGGACGCTCTTATTAATTTTATTTTGTTTCTTTGGCTTTTCCGTTTGAGAACAAGGACTCACTGATGCTAAAGCTTTTCCTGGGAGCACACCAGCGTAGAGAGCATCCTTCCACCAGCCAGACAGCAAACTGGGACACCAGGACAGTTCCTCCAGCTGCCAGAGAGCCCCATTCAAACCTCCATGCTGCTGGAGCTGCAGTGGGGATCCAAACGGCTGCTTTCACACCCCGCTGGGTGAACCGTTTGGAATATCAGGTTCATCACTAACAAAACACTTCAAGAGGCTTTGGGGTTCACCCAGAGGCAGAACAGACCCAGGACAGTAGCATGGTGAATTAAAGTAGAAATGGTAGACCTGAGCCCTGGGCAGATTTGGAGGGGCACATGGCAGGAGCTGCCACCTCTCCTTCTGTATTTAACCTCTGGCTTGGGAAAGAAGAAAATGTCCGGCATAATGCTCTGAGTAGGCTGCCTGTCCCTCTCCTCTAGTCTGCTTCTCAGTACTGCGGGGTTGTCTGAAACCTAGTCTGTTCCTGGAAAATGGGGAAAGAACAAACCCAGCAATTGTCCTGAATGACTTTTAAAATAAGTTTTAGAATGAAAAAAAAAAAAAAAAAAAAAAAGACAGACCTCAGTTTAAAAGCTTGATCCTTTTGAAAGCTGCAATCTGCCTCCTCTGCCTGATAAAACCACTTCAGTCTCCTTCTGCCATTCTGAATCTTCATGAAAACAGAAAAAAAATCCTTTCTGTTAAGCTAATAGATTCTAGGTAAAAAAATTCTCCCTCTTGCCATGATCATAATTCCTCAAAGGATAAATAATTCAGGTTCCTTGTGCCATCAGTCTTGTCCTCAAAAACAGGTCTGCTCCCTGCCCACTGCTACTGGAGCTACTCTCCTCTGCGAGGACTCCAGATAGAAGTGCTCCTCTAAATCTGCATTTTCCTTTTATTCCTCCACTAATTGGTAAGATTAACAAGGACAGCCCAGGGGTGGGTGCAGCACCCCCGGAAAGGCATGCCCAGCAGAGTCCCCCAGGATGCTCACTGCCCGGGATTTATTAACCCTGTGCTGTGCCCCTGTGTAAGAGACACCAGCAGAAAGCTCTTGCTTCACGAATAATCGCTGCCTCAAGGCATCCAAAAAGTACTTCAGACACCTGCCCTTGTTCAGACCGGCTGTCAGGAAGGTCTTTATTTACAGGTCCTATTCTCATATTCCACTGAGAAGGTGCCCATGAGCACGTAAGGGCTTCATCTTTGTCTTACATTCTCTCTGTCTAAAGAATAAAAAATCTCATTTTAACTTCTCCCCCATGATACCTGCCCCATGTTTATGAGATACAACAGCCCCAGCCTTCTGATGGCACCAGGTATACATACATCTTACCCATGGAGGAGACTCAGCAGCCTGGTTAAGGCAGCTCTGTTAAATGCAAGGAGGTGGCCTGGTGGGAGAAGGGGGCTGCAAGCAGCATCTGGAAACATCTGGCAGAGGGAGATAGCTGCTGGTGGGAGCAGCCCAGCTGTCTGGATGTCAGCACCAGGGCTTTGGTCCATCTGGCCTGATCCTGGCTCTCAGAGTTGCTCAGAAGACCTCTATCAGGGCACCTCTGGGTCCACCTGGTCCAACCCTTCCCCTCAGGCAGGGCCACCCAGAGCAGGTTGCCCAGGAACTGATGGCGATGCTCCTCTCCCAGAATAATTTCAGCCCCCGGCATGTGCAAGAGACTTTTTAAAGCAGAAGCAGTGTTCCTCTATTTAAGTGGGTATTTTCCTCCAGCTCCTTTTATGTGACTGGTTTTGAATTCCAAAGAACTTGGAGCTTCTGTGACCTCCTGCAGCAAGGAGTTGCACTGGTAAGTGATTCTCGCATGGAGAACAGCGTCCCCTTGTCCCTCTGAGCTCCCTTCTGGTAGTTGCGTTCAGAGACTTGTACTGGGAGCAGACTGGGAACAACAGCCCCTTGTCCAGCTTCCCCATAGCCCATCCCCTTCCCCAGCTGATTTCAGTGCACACTTGGGGTGGTGATGCCAGAAAACAGAGTCACAAAGGGTGTCAGCAGCCCTCTCTCAGAGCAAAATCCCACCCAGGACAATGCATTATTGATCAGGACAGAGGCAAGGAGGCACCGTTCCAACCACACGGCCCTTCTGCACCTACACCCCCCTGCTGCTGCCAAGGTCTCCGTTTCCCTGGGGCTCCTGCTCCATCTCCAGCTGAGCACTTCCCCCACGGCAGGTACGGTGGGATAGGAAAACAGGAAAAGGTCAAGTGCTGAGCTGCTTGCTTGAGCTCTGAGTTATTCATTCAGCCAGCCAAAAGGTTATTAAGGCTTTAGTGAAGGTCAGAAATTAATCTGCCAAACTCTTGATCCAAAACTTCCACACTTAACATTATAAAAGGGTTAACCAAGCATTGGTGGCCGTGCACCCGCAGTTGTATGATGGCTGGAGAGCCCACTGCTGCAACAGGAACTTTCTAAACACAGATCGACACCTGTTAACAAATAAATAGCTAAATATTCTCTTCCTCTTGTCCTGTCCAAAAAAGCTTCCAGGGAGCAGGGAACTGGAGGGGTAGGGCATCGCTGCACCGAGTGCCTGTGAGCAGTTGTGCAAGGCTCTGCACAACCACATTGAGTTTTTGCTCCAGCAAAACCAAAGTGACGCTGTGGATGCAAAGGCAAGTTTGTTTCTAGACTTATTTTCTAGATGCAAGACAAGCTTGGAGGAGATGGTGCCCCAGCCATACCCTCAGGGTCACTTCAAGCTGTTCAGAGCATGCTGAAGAGGCATGAAGGAGACAGTTTGGGGTTCAGGAGCCTGCTGACCATTTCTCCAGGCACCTGTGGTCCCTGAACTTCTTGCTTCCTTCCCAACTTTGTCTCTGAGCCCTGGGTACAGGAGTAACGTGATGTGCATCTCCTCTGCACCCACAGGTTATAGAGCCCAAGGGGACTTTTTGCCCTGTGGGACACCATGCTGCTTGGATTTGAACTCTTCTGGCAGGAAAAAAAAATAAAATCCCCCAAAACTCCCACCACTATTTTTGTAACTTTTCATGGCAGGTAATTCCAGGTAGTTCTGAAACATCTGAGTGATTTACTGAAGCTTTACAGCAGAAGTACCACTGAAGTTACGTGAGTCATAGCAGCGTGTATTTGCATATGTCCATAATAAAAAGGGTTTTAAAAGAAGCAAGACAAAGTGATTGATGGTTGAAACAAACATTACTGTGTTATCAAAGGGAGATGTCTCAGGCGAGCCTGACCCTTTCCTCTCAAAGTTTTCTGGGAAGTTGTTGTGCTTCCTCTTAAAACTTCAGAGAAAACCTGAAAAACAAAGCTTTTTTTTTGATCAGCTCACTTGACACATTGCAAGGGAAAGTCCTCAGACTAACAGGGAGCTTCTCATCAGTGCACAGACATCTTTGGGCACATGGGGCACTGCTCCTACCTGTGAGACCCCCAGATCCACCTGTCCAGAGACCAGCAGTCCCACCTGCACCCCACCCTGCAGCACCTATGGGTCCCTGGCACCCAGCACCCACAATTTGCAAGGCAAGGAGGTGGCAGGGGATGTTGGCCATGCCAGGTTGAAGGCTTTCCTGCACAGCAAAATGAATTTGCGTAAGGCCATAACAAAAGGGATTTTAAAAGAAGCAAAACAAAGCATTTGGTGGCTGAAACAAACATTGCCACGTTATCAAAAGATGCCTCCAGCAGGTGAGGCTTGGAAAATAAAAAACATGTCTGGATGGATCTCCAGAGAAACTTCCTCCCCAGTACTTTGTTATACAACTGATAAATAAAAGTAATTGTCACACAATTAGGTTTCCCATCTCCTCCAACTTCTTAATCACATCAAGATTAATTATCGGCACTCTTATTGTTTTGCTTTATGGGTTTCAATTGTTTGTCTGTTCTTCTGGAGCTGCACTGAGATGAGAAAAGGCTTTGAAGCAGCTTAAATGGGAAATTCGAGGCAGTGGTTTTGTTAAAGTTGCTTCCTCTTAACAGCCAGCTTCATTTTCTCATCGGGCTGGATGTTCTGAAGTCATTTAATTGCAATTTAATCTTCCTACTCTCTCTTCTAACATATTTCGGTGCAGTTCACCGGGTTATATTGGCCAATTCATTAACAGCCTCTCTGATATTTGACATTTCGCTTTAGGGAAATGCAGGTATGTGATCTTTAATATTTTGAGCATTTCTTAATGAGATTTAGGGGCTGTGGGCTGGGAATTATGATTTTATTTTATTTTTTAATTTAAATGTTTACTTTAGGGCAACTTTGGGCATTTTTCTTGAATTTTCTGACCAGGGAGCAAAGGGAAATCAATCGGAAAGAGCAGCAACATTTGCAAGTAGAGAAACATGTAACTGCCTCTTGCCTCCCGAGCATACCAGGATTAGCAGCAGGAAAGTTTTCTTGTTCCGAATCCCAAGCTTTTTTTCCCAGGACTTTTTTTTTTTCTTTCTTTCTTTCTCCAGAAAGGATCCTGGGTTTCTTTGCCAGCTGGTTTTGCTGCTATCACACCCAGCACACATGGCATGTTGCACCCCTTTGTTGGCATGAATCTCCCCCAGAGCCACGGCTAAGGCCAGCCTGGGATGTGGCTCCTTTCCTCCAAAACCAGGCGAACATTTGCTGTGAATGGAGCTGGGGGATGGATACGTGCACAGCAATGATGGCTCAGCCCTCAGCGTAATGATGTTGAAATGAACTCCAGTCTTCTTTCACTTTACTGTTTAGCCTTGAGCTCACTACTTCACCCCTTTTCACCTTGCCTATAAAGGAAATCATAAAGATCCAAAACTGCACACATACGCAAGTAAGCACAAAACCAGACTTTTAAAGACATTTGACAAAAAAAAAAATTAAAAGCACCTGAGACTTTCTTTTCAATTACCAGACCTCTGAGCTCTCAAGGATCAGCAGTAGGTGCAGAAAGCCTACAACCTGCGCAGACAAAGCCCATCAGATCCCAAAGGGAAAGAGCCTTAAAATGGAGTTTGCTGCTGTGGCGCTTGGCAGAGGTTTTAGCTCCATTTTGTGCCTCGTTCTCTCTTTGGATGATGCTCAGTGCATTGCAGAGAGCTATCGGGGCATTAATTACGGCATGCATGCAGCAATTCATATTACGGGATCATTGTTAGAAATCTAGAGTCAAATATGCAAAAAGTTTGGAAATACCAGAAATTAAGATTGCCTCTACCACCCTAATTAGGCCCCTGGTGAGCAAGCATCACCTCCCAGCATTAATCACCGACCTACAACACTCCAGCCTCCATTGCTATTGCAGCATTTTTTAAAACTCCAAAATATTTATCTTCTTGTTAACCTTTTGCAAAGCACACATCCCCTTCCCACACAGCAATACCTGCTGCTGCCTTTCAGTACAGAAGAAGGTCTGTGAGATACCAATGTGCTTTTTTTTGGGGGGGAAGGAGCCAACTGATGAATCAAAACAGCTACTAAATGCCATCAGCACGACTGGCACCTGGAAGAGTATTTTGTCTGGCAGGAGGGCTGTTGCATTTATTTGTTCCAAAGCTGTCTCCAGATAAAGGATGTTTAATTTTGCTGTCTCTTCTTGCAAGCTGCTCCCCGTACCTCTCAGCTGTGACCCCAGACTGTGCACTGCACCCACAGCACTGAGCACCCCAAGTCACTCTTAGGGCAATCTGTGGCCCTGCCAGTGTTTTGTGGACTGTAGGAACACTTGCAGATCCCAGGCATCCCGGTAAGAACCCATTAAATAGAAGCAGACTTCCCAGTGTCTTGTTTTGGCTTGCTGGCTCTGGCTTGCCCTGCTTAAGCCAAAGGGAAGAAAAAAGCTGGCAAGAAGCAACTATCGTGACTTTGTTTCTTGAGGGGCTGTCAGCAGTGGGAATTTGCCTTCGGTCAGGATTGCAGTGAGAATTATTTGTTTATTAGCTCGAGGGATGAAAGGGAGAGCTGTTCTTGCAGGGACAGTTAAACTCTTCCATGCAAATCCAGCCACACTGCAAAAACAGGTTATGCTAAATCGTGTGCACTGATTTTGGCTGTATAAGCCTGGCAGGGAGCATCGTCTCATGGTTAGACTGAGAGATCTGGGTCCTTTCATCAGCTCTATTCATAACACTTAGTTGTAGGAGACCTATAAAACCAGGCATCTTCTTTCTGCCTCAGTTTAAAGCAGTATTTTTTTTTCTCCCTATGCACTGAGAGATAGAATTAACTGATGGCTGCATAGTACTCTAAGAGCCACAGGGAAATGGAGCTCCAAGTAATGCAATAATTAAACTGGGTGGTTAACGAGGTTTATAACTGGGTTAAAAGGTGTCTGTGAGGTGACTTGCCACACAGAGAACCAGGTTCTGCAGCAGCTGATGGCAACCAGAAGCTGCCTGGGATGAGGATGAGGTGGAGAAGGAGGGATGGGGGGACAGATGAGGGGACAGTGTCACCAGTAGGGCACCTGGGTACCACCAGTGGTGACAACCTGTGCTCAGTGACCTTGTGTCCATGCACTGGGCCAAAAAAAACAGAGTATTTCTGCATAAATGAAATGCCGCATCAAGGCTCATGAATCATTTCTAACTATAAATACAGGCTCTGCAATGGCTTTGGTTCCCCACATACTCCCCTCCTTAATAACAGTATATAGTGCTAGCCATATGCATTGGGTTATTGCCTCTGAAATGAAGCTGAACCTAATAATACTGTCAAAAGTGGAAACACTGTTTAATCATTAATGGAATTCTAATAGCAAAGTCATTAATTGAAACCCAATAACGCTTTTCCATCCCAGTGACTTACTGCCATTGTTTGTGCCGAAATGCCCAGACTTGCATCTGCATCTCGTTTCCACGTTCAGCAGTGACCGGACCTGTACCTTTTGTCATTTCATATGCCTTCAGATCAGGGGATTTTCTACTTGTTATTCACTCTTAGGAAATTTAACAAGTCTACACAGGCTCTTTAAAGCTAATGTTGCATGAAATGCAGGGATAAACCAAAGCAGACAGCTTCATAAGTACAAACATACTATCAAACTGTTCCCATCACCCAGTCTTCTCCTAATGTGTTCATTATGTAAAATGGTTCGGAGGCTGGAGAAAACCCAGCACTGCCACAGCAGCAGTGCCAGGCAGGTATTTCCTTTCTTATTTAGACAGGAAATAGAAATGAAATCACACTGTAGCCAAAAAAAACTCCTAACAAGACTTGTTATCAGCTAGTTCCCAGTTCAGGGAAGTGACAAAAATTGCCATTTTGGGCTGCAAAGAGCATGAATTTATTCCAGGGTCTTCTTGCCAGAAGGAATTAGTGCCAAAAGACCTAGAACTAGAGTCTGTGGGCTAACCCAAGGGAATAGCCCTCTCTATACCTGTAGCACCCCTGGAGAGAGGCTATGACAGTTGTTGAAAAGCAAGGAGATGCTGCACCATTAGTCCAGTTCCAGAGACAGCATGTGTGCTTTGCACTCTCCCCTTTGAAAAAAAAAAAGTGTCAAAGCAGAGCAATAAATTTCAATACCGTGAAAGTCTCACCCAAACAAGATTAGCATCTTCCAAACAGCTTCTCCTTGAGCGTCATCAACTTGAATTTAAAGTTGGTGAAGTGTCTGGAGTGTGATTATACAAACCCACTTGTTCTTTACATCTTTTTAAGACCTTTTAATGCAAACATGCATTAAAATGCATGTTCATAATCCCAGCTGCTTGCTGCAGAAACCCTTCCCTCCTTTTCCTATCCGCTGTTATCATGTGCTGGGGTCACAGAGAGGTGGCGCAAAGCACGGGGGTGGTGCAAAGCATGGGGTTTATTTAGCCCTGTGTAGGGTGGCAGGAATCTCAATATGAACCGCATCACGTGTGGGTCCTATTTTTTTTCTACTTTCAATGTGGAAACAAAAAATATCCACACTCACCAGAGGCTGGAACCTACCTCTGGACCATCTTGGCTCCTCTTCTGAGCAATCCTGCTTTGCTGGGTGGTGGTTGCTGGCCCAAGTCTTGCCGTTTTCTTGTAAAATGGAGCAGAAAAACACGCATCCATTCCCTCAGAGGAAGGGAATGGCCCTGATTAATTTTAGAGAAGCATTACAAGGTCAAAGGTATATTATTCCTAATTCATCTACATATTGAAGAGATGTCCAGCATTTTCCAGAGGACCCAGAGCGTGACACATGCAGCATTATAAAGCCAAGGTGTGTGCTGTCACAGCCCACTTCCTTTAATCTCTGAGGTCGCTGGGTAATTTCAGCTGAATTTGACAAAGAGGTAAAGGTCTCCAAACTATTAACATCTTGCTGCTTTCTTGAGAAAAGGAGTGATCTGGGCACTTAAATAACAGAATCAATTTTACCATCCTAAAAATAAAGTTTTCAATTCTTTCCATATGGAAAAGTCATCTTGGTCCACAGATTTGTTTCGTATAGCCTAATACCTTGTATAAATCCACTAACGTACCTCATACATATATAATTTTTATTGCCAAATGCATTGCAGAAGAGGCCTGCTTGGCCAATATTTTAACTTTGTTGTATGACAGAGTATGCCTCAAATCTACTTAAGAGACAGTGAAACTTTGCAAGCACGTACACACAACATTAACATGCCTCAGCACCCTGGGAAGCAGCTCAATAAACTCCCTCGAAGACTAAACTGATGTCCTGAAATATCAGGGGAATTTCCTTGCGGCTTTGGAGACCAGACTTGTTTTGGCTGAGAAAGTGTCGCAGATTGTCATGTCCTTGTCTTTATAGATTAGATGCTTCTGATCGCCTCTGCTCTCACAAACCGTTTCTTCAGCTGCCAGCAAGGAGCACTTCCCAGAGCCCCAGGGATTATGATTAAATGAGAAGAGGTGTTTGTTGCCATTTTAGAGCCTTTTGGACTCCCTGGCTTCAGCCAGAACCCTCCAAGCCCCCCCCCAGGACCCTGTAATTCAGGAGCTGACAGAGGAGATGAAGCAAGCCAGCTTCTTCCTGCCCTTCTTCACTTTTTTGACTGAAAATACAGAAGAAATGAAGCCCCCCCATGCAATAAAATTATACAGCAGAAAATTTTTCTACCAGGGTGGGGGGGGGGGGGGGGGGGAGCAGTGGTCCTTCCAGACCAGCACAACCCCCAGCAGCAGGAAGGAGGAGGTGTTTATGGAGGACACCACCCTACACCATCACTATCACCACATTTGCATGGGGCAAGCTCGATGGTGGTGGGTGCGTTTCGGTTGCATGTACATGTTTGTGGGGAGATGAAGGAGGGCTGCTCTGCTCTGCTCTGCTCTGCTCTGCTCTGTTTTGCTCTGCTCTGCTCTGCTCTTTTCCTGGGTCCTTCATCCCCACCGGGCAGTGGTCCTCAGAGCATCAGGTGTCTGCTGATGCCAAACAACGAAGAGTAACAAGCGAAGAGTGACAAATTAACTCAAGTGAATGGGATGGTAAATCAGAGGAAGTGCAGATACCTCAGGGAACACGCGGGGCTTCTGAGTGAATTGAGCAGCCTGGAGGGGTGGGAGAGCTCCTGCAGGGACAGGCTGGGGGGCTGCCGGGGCAAGAGGAGCACTGGAGGGAAAGGCAGTGTTTGTTGCACCGAGTCCCAAGGGTGCTGGGCTGCTTCCAGGCAGGATCAGCCCCCAAAAATGCAGGGGGCACTTGCTCATTTCAACAAGTCGCTTGCCCATCGCAGCATCTGTCCCAGCAGCAAGGCTCAGCTGCCAGCCCACAACAAACCTGGAGGTTTGTCTGCATGCTCCCCAGCCAGCGCTGGGGGAAGGTCCTCTCTCTGCTTTTGGTTCTGTCTGGATACACAATATTTTGCTAAATCTCACCTTGTTACTGACACACAAAATAACAACCTTCCCTCATCCCCCTTTCTCTGTAGATTTAACATCCAAGTGCTGTTATTAAGGCTCCATTACTTTTACAAAATGCATGACAGATCGTCTTGTGGAACTCTGTGAAGTACTATAAATAATTAAACTTCAACTAGACTTGTCAAAATAAATGAGCAGAGTAGACTCCACTCTGTGGTGCCTTTGATTTTGTTTGTACGTGTTGGTGCTTATATTTTGTTGTCTGCTAAATTGCAAAAATGAGCAAAGCAAGGAGGCCCTGCCGCCGACCTCATGTTGCAACACAGGAAGGCTATAAAACCTCCTGCCTGGCTGGCTGAAGGCTTGCAGACTTCTGCAATGGCTAGTTTTGTGGAGAATTTGGTGGCCAGGCTCCTCTTCCCAGCTCTGTTGCACCAGGGAGGAAAGCAAAGCTCCTTCTGGAAGGTGCACAGCTCCTCCTCAGCCACACTTGAATTATTCATTGGGTATTAATGCATTTGACAAATCCAGTCTTCTCTGCATAAATTATCCACAAAGCAGTGGAGATTATGTGTTTTTTTTTTCCCCAAATTTATTTTTCATTTACAAATTGACCAGCAACTACAACCAGTGCAGGCAGGCGGTGCATGGGCTCCATCCCAAGCCTGCAGCAGGAGCAGACACCCTGCGAGGGCTGAGTTCAGAGCTGCATCCCTCAGCCTAGCTGGGCAACGCACACCTGTGGGGCACTGAACAGGGAGGAGAAAGGGGGAGAGATGGGAGCTATGCCCCAAAATCTCATCTGGGTGCAGAATTCATTGTGTCCCATCAATGTGAGCTTCCCATATGGTTTTAGAGCAAAGAACTGAGTGTGGGGATGCCCTAAACCTTCACACTCAAGTTTCGGGTACCTCCATAGCCCATACATCTCCCATCAGCCAAGACAGGCAAAACACACAACTTTCTCTGATCCATTCACTACCCCAAACATACCCGTATAGCCCAGCATTAAGCTCAAAGCCACTACAGTTTCCAGATTGCTCCCTTAATATATGGGATTAATTCGGGCAGCTCAATGCCACCTCCATTGATCTCATTCAGCCTCCTGTCTCCTTGCTCTGCAGTTCTTGGTCACGAAATGATCCCAACAACTCATCGGATGTCTCCAAATTGCTGAAAACTCCTGCAAAAGAACAGGGGAGGCAGGGGATGGACTGGAGCATCCAGAAAGGAGGTTTTATCTGAGTAATGGCAGAACCAGACTTTAAAAATCCAGCAAGACAGCAAAGGACTCTGGCTGCTAGCAAGGCTGTTGAAAAGCCTACTTTGCCAAGACAGGAGCAAGAGGACTGGGCTCTCCCTTCCGACACATTGCCCTGCAGCAAGCCATTCAATTCATTCAATATCAAGGTGCAACTCTCCTTATTCCCCCAAGGCTGTGTTTCCCCCCCCCACCCCCCCCCACCCCCCCCCGGGAGACAACGCCAACCCCCACCACTTTGTGCTCAGGCACAATTCACACCCCGATTCACCGTTGCCCTCCGCTGTCACCATCTGTACCGGAGAGTGTGAACGGCTGCTCTCATCCCTAGGAGCTTATTTCCATTTCACACTAACGCACACTGCAGGGTGGTGGGACGCAGGTTTTACTTTCCCAGGGTGGGAGATGTTGGTGCAGAAGCTGCTAACCCACTAAGAAGCAGGCGTGTGCTCCCCATGCTGAAAAAATCAGCCCCTGTCTGACCATGCAGCATGTGAGGGGGAACCCCTGCATGAAAAGCCTCTCTGTCCCAAGATCTGCGTCTGGTCCAGTGGACTCTTTATCCTGATAAAGGACCTCTATCTGCGGGCCTGCAGAGCCTTCCTGCCCTGCAAAGTGGCAGATAGCTCTCATGTAGGGCTGCCAAGTGTAATACCTGCTGCAGCTACTGCTGACTAATGAGAGCGACACGGAGCTGGCTGCCAGGGATGTCCTTGGGAGAGAAAAGCAGCTCGCGGGTCACTGACCAGCAGAGGGCATTAAAAGGAGCATCCAACTGGAACCGGTAACATCACAGCGCCCGTCCGGTCTTGTGCACTGTCCTTGGAGATGGCAAAAGAAGGGAATTTCTTTGCCAGGACCTAGGAGCTGCAGAATTTGCAGTAGGAGCATCCCATGGGCAAGGCTGTGGTTGGGAAACATCCAGGGGACATTGGAGAGGACTGATGGTGGCGGTCACCTCCTGCCATCATCACCTCTGGCCACCTCTATGCAGACAGCTTTACCCCACCTGAGATGTGCAAAATAATCCCCTCCTCTTACAGGGCTCACATCTTCAGAGAGGGACTAAAAGGAAGATCCTAAACCTCTGTACGAGCAGGATTTCAAGGAGAGGGACTCGAACTCCTTCCCCTCGAGCCTCCGCCAAGAAGCTGGGTCCCTGATGGGGAGGGCGAGGAGCAGCCCGAGAGGGGGTGACACAAAGAGGAGATTCAGCCCTGACAGGGACTCAGAGCAACGCATCATTTTTAGGCAGCACTTCAGTAAGAAGCACCTGAATTGCCAGAAAGGCTGAAATTCCGGCAGCTCTCACCCATCCTTTGCTGATGTCCGATTTTGAGGTGAAACACCAGAAGAAAAGGAAATCTGCACAAAACAAGGGGTTTTTCCCAGCACTGGGAACCTGCGGAGGCTCTCGATGCCCACCTCTTGCTGCAGGTGGGAGATGAGCTCCGCTTGGGAGACAAACTATGGTGGTGAGGCAGGTTGTTCCATGTTAATAGCATTAATTATTCCCCCCCAGGCACCTCCACCAGTCATTGTCACCCATCAGCCCAAGGGCCACCCTTGCTTTTCTTTTCCTCTAATTCTGTAATTGGAAGGGAGGAAAGGGGGAAGAAAAAATCACCCCTCAAGTGTAAATCGTTGCACATATATTCCCAGTGCTAATTGTATGTTTATTTTGATGCAGGGCGGGCTTGGGTAATTGCTCTCTGTCAGTTCATCCCTGCAAGCAGCTCCAGGGAGGTCACCAGGTGGACCTGGCCAGCCCCAAGCAGGGCGAGTGCTCGCAGGTTGTGCAGGGACAGAGGTGGGAAAAGCAGAGCACAGAGAAAAGCCCCTTTGTGCCAGTGCACTAGAGGAGAGGTCTGAATGCACCAGCTGGATCAAAAGCTCCTTTTGGGCTCCATCTCCTTTCGCTGCCAGTTGTTTTTCAGCCCATGCATGCTGCTGCCCTCCTAGCAGTGCCCACTGCCTGAGCAGGACAAAGCTGGAGACCTTCGTGGCCAGGGGAGAGTCAGCAATGCCACGGCAGCATCAGTAAGCCTGAGCATCCCGTGGTGTAAAAGCCAGAGCCCAGGGGCAACGGGAAGAGGCAGAAAGCAGGACGCATCCCCAAGAAGCCTCTGACTTGTCTCAGTTCAAACCAACAGCCTGATGCCTCCAAGCCCTTTGCCTCCTGGAATAGCTGCTCCATAGGCTGTTATCATATTTATTACCTGTCCTGCACCCTTCCTCCTGCTGGGCAGCCACGCAACCAGACTGCCTGTGCTACCATCCCAGCAGCCTAAGAGGGCTGGAAAACTGAGCATCTTCCCCATGCAGCCCCAAGGAGCCAAACCCAGACCCTCTCTCAAGCCTGGCACAGGATTCAGAGCCCCGGGGAGGTCGCAGGGGACCACCAGGGGCCAGGCAGGGCATCCACTGCTGCTTGGCATCCCCAGCGAAGGCAGTAAGGGGCCTGGGGACACCCTTTCCCCAAAACAGTGTTTCTGCCCTTAGCATAGAGCTGTGAAGGTGTGGGTGAGCACCTCCTCTGCCTCTCCCCCTCTCCATTTTCACCTGTGGTCTCTGTGTTACTCACCAAGCCCACGAGCATTTTCAAACTTCCTTACTCTTGCTGCAGTGGGTCTAAGCTTGCTAGGGGCTTGTTTGAGCAGTTCGCTGTACCTGAGATATCCAGGTTTCTCTATGCATATTTTACCCACAGTAATTCAACGCTATCAGCGACACATTTACATTTTTACCTTAAATCTTATATTCCCAACCTAAAGTCTGCAGGGGGAAACACACACCTGACATGCTCTTAGTAAACAATATTCACGCTCGGCAGCTACCCACCAAGAGGAATATGCTCTCCTGGAGTACCCTGGTGAGATAAAGTAACCATTTTTCTATACATTGGTGACCCGAGCTCACATTTATTCAGCTTAAATGTGGTATCAAGCTCTAGTGTGACTTTCATGCTAAAAATAATTGCAGTTTTCCAAATGTATTACAGAATTTCTTAGGAGATGGAAGCCCAGGGAGGATTCCCAAAAACTGAATATAAGGCAGAAGAAATGAAAGAATAATTTAAAGCTTTCGAAATTAGATCATTTATTTTTTTTTAATATTGTAAAATTCATAAAATCAATGATTCATGGAAATATTTGCCCAGCCATCAAGTCAGCTTTGTAACAGGGTAAATAATTGAGATGCATTTATTACATTATTTATTTGAAAATTCACAACATAAATAATTCAAATTCAGCTAATTATCAAAACTGAAGGCTAGAGGGAGACAACATGGTCCATTAGCCATGGCCAACTGATGGGGTTTCATTCCCCTTTACCAGGGGATGCACGAGGTCTTATAGGGACACATCCATGCTTATGAGCCAGCCTCAGGGCTGGTATTAGGGCAGGGAGCGAGGGGACGGGTGCTGGTGTCCCCACTGCTGGCACCGGTCCCCAGCCAGCTGTGGGGGTGAGCCAGGGGTGTGTTGGCACTCAGCACCACTCCAGCTCAATTAGCTGCAGGATGAGCCGTGCTGATGGAGCTGGGTGATTTGATGCCTCCATGGGTCATGGCTTCTGCCTTTCTCCATGCCTGATGTGGCCACTGCACCTAGAATGGAATCATAGAATCATTTAGGTTGGGACAGACCCCTAAAATCATCAAGTTAAACCAAAATGGGCCAGGTCCTCTGCATCGTGGAATCTCCCTGGAGCACCTTGTCATGCCTGGAGACTTTTTCCCGCAGCCCAAGGGCTGCAAGCTGGTGGGAGACAAAGGGCTCACCCCCACTTTTCCTGCAAAAAGGAGGTTTTCTGGGCTCCCTGAGGGGGATAGCCAGCAGGCTAGAAAGCACCTAGGTGCAGTCTGCAGGAGAGGATGGGACCGACCAGAGCTTGCTGTCCTCTCCAGGGGCAGCAGGGACTGTGCCCCCCAGGAACTCGCAGCCGCTTGCAACTTCATCAGAATGAAACATCCCCAAACACACACATTTTTCTTTATCAGAAAAAAAATAACAATAAAAAAGTGAAGGATGTGTATTTTCCACCTAGCTCTACCAAGACTGTAGCCGTCATTAGCTGAATGCATGCTGCAAAATGCATTTATCACTGTCTGGAAATGTTGACTATGTAAAAATTTAAACACAAGATTTTTTTTTTGTTTCCTCTTCTGATGCTAATTTTTGAAATACACAAGCTTCATTATTAAAAGTTCAGCCTCTCCCCTTCCTCCCTCCCATCTCCCTCCCTTTTCTAACCTACAAAAATCTGATGGATGCATGGCTGCTGCTTTCAAATCCTGAACTTCATCAGAAATCCTGGAACAAGCAGCTTCCTGCCATCAGATCTGCTCCACATCTTAGGAAGAGGTTAGCATCTGGGCTACAGCTGCAAACAAGAATCATAATATAAGATTATACCTCTGTTTTGTAAAACATCACACAAGCAAATGAAGACTTATGCACATGCTTTATATAAAGCGTGAATTTCTTATTATGCAGTGCCATTACTGTAATTGTAGCAGCAGCAGATTTATTCTTAATCCTTGTTTGTTAGCGTGCAGTGGTGATGGGGATCCCATCTCGGGGTGCTGGGGCTGGGGGTGTCACCTCCGCCTGCGCCTGGCACCAGGGGCTTGGGGACGAGGGAAATAGTGACTGGATGGAGGCAGGGCAGGAGGAGGAGGTGGCACGAAGAGGAGAGCTTAGAGGTGTGTTGTGGGCTGGAAGAGGGACTAGGAACCCCCTTTATCCATCAGTGACCCCCTTTACCTATCAGTGCCCCCCATGAGTGCCCACCTGGAGAAGGGCTGGATGAGCCCTGGCTCTGCACTCTCCCCACCCCTCCTGTGCTCAGCCAGTGGCTTCTCTGTTGGATCTCACAGGAGCAACATCTAAAACGATGGTCACAGCTGGTTTTGCCCCATTGGTGTCCGTTTCTCTGCTCGTCCCTTGTCACCATGCCTGGATGTGGCCATGGGCACTGCACCTCCAGGCAGGGGGGACGCTGGGCTCCGCTCTTGCCTTCCCTTGGCACTGCGGGGGCTCACATCTCCACTGCCCACGCTGGTGCCTGTGTCCCTGCCCGCAGCCTGGCAGAGCTTTTGAGGACCACAGTGACCCCAGAGAGGGACAACAAACTGCAGAGACCCCTTAGCTCCGTGCCGTGCCCACCTCAAACACCCACAGCCCAGCTCCATCACCTGGGCTTATTCCCACACCCAGTCCTGACCTTTGCTTGTGTCCTTGTGCAGGCTCAGCCCCATCCCTACAACACCCTGCTTGTTCCCCTGCACATCCAGGGGCTGTCCCCTGCATCGTGGGGACCCCAGAAGGGCAGGATGGAACCATGAGGATCCATGGAGCAGCCCGGATCTGCATTCTGCCATCACACGGCGCTGCCCACCCCTGTGCAGGGAAGAGGGAAGGCTTTGGAGATATTTTCTTTGACAATACCTTTGAAATCTCTCCTCTGATCAGTATGCTGGGGCGTGCTCCATTCAGCACACATCCCCTTGTGCTGTCCTTTGCCAGAAGCCTCGTAGCCTCCCCGTCTCCTCGCACAGAGCTGCCTTTCAGCTCGAGCCCTGCTTTTGTTCCAGCCTTGCCTCTCCCCAGAGGAGTCATTAACTCCAAGCCTCGGCTGCTTTTGCCACCAGCCTGGCGTGACGGCTCCTCTTTGGGAGAGCGGGCTCAGCTCTCAGCTCTGCAGCCGTCGCTCTTGGTGACTTTGGCTCTTGTTTTTGCCTAAGCCAGTTATGTCCCTGGCTCGCCAGCCTCGCACAATGCTTCCATCTGGATGTAATCTGGACCTCGTGTCACCCCCAGGAAGCGGAGAGGAAGCCACTGGTTCTGGCAGAGGGAGAGCAGAGTTATTGAGGACAGCTTGTCTGGGCTAAGCCATGATGCTGTCCTCTGCCTGGGAGCTGTGAGAGCTGGCTCCTGGCTCCTGCCTTGCCCTGCAGCACACTGAAGTCACTGCAGATGTGACCTCTCCCCATGCACCAGTGTGCGCATTCTGGACAGGGCGAGAGCCCATGCAAGGTCTCCTTTTCCTTGCAAAAACTCTCCTTTTTCAGGCAACGGAGCTGCCCTGGTCCAGGGTAAGGGATGCAGCTGCAGGAAAAATAAAAACAGATGCAAGAGTCCCTGGGAGACGGCATCTGGGCAAGGGCATTTCTGCCAGAGAAGGCTGCTGTCCTGCAGCACCCCAGCAGTGTTCTGACCCAGCAGGAAGCATCTTTGCAGAGTGTGGGCTGCAGAAGGCTACAGAAGAGCCATAAGGCTTAGTTCTTAGTACATGGTATCTGGAGAAGACTTCTCCTCCTTGGTCCTAGTTCCTGGAGCCTTTTCCTCTGCAAGGAAGAGGAACAGAGCCCTTGCATCTCCTCCAAGGATGCTGGGAGCTGGAAAGGTGCCGGGGGAAAGATGACAGCAGTTGTCCTTGCTGTGGGCTATAAATGGTTGCTGACCTCCCCGTTAACCTCCATCTGTCCCACTAAGAGCTGCCTCTGCAGAGGTTATGGGAAGATAAAAGGAGCAGTGATTGTGCAGCTGATTTTAATGGCTCTGCCTGTGCCAGAGCCACCCGCCCGCCCTGGCACAGGTCAGGGTCCTGCCCTTCCCAGCCGCCCTGGGGAAGGGCCACATCCAGCAACCTGCTCCTTGCTGTGATCGGGAACCAGACTCACATCCTCCCCGTGCCTTGCTCCAGCCACTCATTGAGGCTGAAACACCCTCCAGACCGTCAAAGCTCCGTGCACTTGCAAGGGAAACCCTCTTCTCCATGCACGCCTGCACTCCATCGCTCCCTGTCACTTGCTCTCACGAAGACCATAAATACGCATCAATTATCTTGTCCAGGACAGCCTTCTTGGGCAACCATGGTTTTAATAAACTATAATGTTATGCAAATTGGAGCTGATGTGTGTTTCTCCCTTTGCATCTCGGAGACATTTGTGCATGCCGGCAGACACGGCGATATTGCGTTAGCTCCCTCGTTGCAGTGACACCGGGGTTTATAAGTGTGATTTATTTGCCTCTTGTAGTATCAGCCAAGCATGTCTCATGCCCAAGCTCCCAAAGATGCTGCAAGGTTCCTTTTTTTTCTTTCTTCCAGCAGAAATGTGATACAGAGAATCCTCTGCCTTCCAAAAGAGGCTTGTCAATAGCTGATGGGGTATTCGGCACAGGGAGGTCTCTGCTGCAGGCTTGGGACCTGAATTGCTGATGCCCTGTCCTTCTGCTCTTCGTGCCACGCCTGTGGTCAGCAACATCAATGGGTTTTCAAGAGGATTGCTGTTTGCTCCTAAGCACAGGGAACCGAGAAATGCTGCTGAGCCCCCACATCCTCGTAAAGATGCCTTCCTCTCACAGTATCAACAAAGACACTAAACTGAATTTTCTCATTTTCTGGGCATAAATCTAATCACAAAATTTTTCCTAGGAGCAACATGACCAAAGACAAGTCATGGTTTACCAATTTATTAAAGGCAGCTTTAGGGTGATTAATATCAGCACAAAAATGTTGCATGGCACCAAGACCTGTTGTTATTTCAAATGCGTTCAGGGTTCCCAGGGGCCCCCCGGGCTGAAAATATTACTGGGGTGACTGCAGCAGGAAGGGAAAGCTGGACTTTCAGGCAAGGCACAGGGTGATTTCTTCCCAGACAAGCCAGACCCTGTGCCTTTGGACCATTTTGTATATCCCAGGCTGGAAAGGGCTCAAAAAAACCTCTCTCTCCCATGTCGTATTCCCATCAGTACACCCCTGCCAGCTTCACCAAAGTTCCCCTTGATCTGCCTTGGTACAAGTGAGACAGAAAGAGGCACGGTGCAGTAAGAAGGGTGGAGAAGACAAATATTTGCTGAGCTCAGCCCAAGAACTTCCCCACAACTTTGCTTCCCCCAACCTGTGGCACTCAGTTCAGGGCTGCCCACGCGTTTCTGTTGCATTTGCTCTGTAGGGAGCTGGAAGTCAGCATTTTGGGCATCTTACAGAGCACCAGAGAAGGAGCTGGAGGAGCAGAAGTGTTCTGCTCACACCCTGCCTTACCCCAAAACATTTCCCTTGCTGGTGAGGTAGTGAGGATGTTCCTGCTCAGCAGTCCTGGGGCTTGCAGAGCTGAGACCTGGCTTTGGGCACAAAAAATGCCCAAAGTGATCTGCGAGCTATTCCCGACATCAAACTAACCAGGAACTGGCTCTTTCTCTTTATGCAATGTGGTAACAAATAACCTTGGCTGCTCGTTGGGCAGGGAGGGGTTGTTGTGCTCCTTCCACCAGAGATGGGGAAACTGAGGCACAAACCCACTCACTGCAGCGAGCTGCAGGCTCAGCCTCTCCAACCTTTCTTTCCTGGAGAGCAATTCAGAGGGAAGAAAAAAAAAGGCACGACTGATTTATTATAACAAAGCAAGCCAGCTCGAGCACCCCTCCCCAGCTTTCCAACAAAAGCAGAGCTTCACCCAGACATTTTATGGGCGCAGCGTGACACTCTCCATAGAGACGGAAATGTTTATTTAGCCAAAACCCGACGTGCCCCTGCTGAATGGCCTCGTCAGGCATTTTTCAAGCTGCCTTGATTTATACAAAGCCGGGAGCTGCAGCCCAGCCTCCCTCGCCCTTGCAGAGGGATTTTTCTCCCAGGGTTGGATGCTTTTAACTGCAGCGGTGCTGGGAGCCCTGCCCAGGGCCAAGGCACTTCTGCGAGCACCAGAGCTCGCTCGACTGAAAGGTCAAGGGATGGAAATGGAAACATGCCCTAAAAAAGAAGAATTCCTGGGTGTGGGCAGCGGAGATTGTTCATCTTGGGCTGTTTACACAAGGAGAAGCTGCTCCCAAATAACCCCGAGCAGGGCAATGGCTGGTTTTACAGCCTGTTCCTTCAGTGACCTGCTGGTTATTACCTGACCAGGAGATTTAATGTGTCAGGGGGGTGAGGGGTGGCTGCTTTCCTCCCCCCTCACCACCCCTTTCCGCCCCGTAATGGGCTGCATCTGCCGAGCAGAGCCAGCAAGGCCGGAGGGGCTGCGGGGGGAGCCTGGATCCCATTAGCAAGCTCTGGGATCCTGCAGGAGAGGAGCCTCGGAGGGGGCTCGGGGGGTGCTATGATGCTTTGGGGAGACCCTGCCCTGCATCTTGCAGGGATAGAGGGTGGCTGGTTCTCCAAGGGCTTCTCCAGCTACAGGATGGCTCTGTGGGAGGACTTCTGCACCCCCTGGGGTCCCCAGAGGTGTCCAAGGAGCCGCCCCCATCCCAGCATCGCTTGCACACGTGCTGCTTGCTTTGGGTGTGCTAAATTCAGCGAGTGGGATTTGCCAGCTCCCTTCCAAGGTCAGACCTGCCTGTGGGTGAAAAACAATGCAAATTCGGTTTCAAGCCAGCCAAAGGCCGAGCTCTGGAACATCCATTGGGAGCAAGGTTACAGCAGTGGAAAACAAAGCACGAACCTCTCCGGTTCCTGTTTGGTTTCTGCGATCCCTCTCCCCTCAAATCCTGCAAAAACACCGAGCCCTTTGACACGGGAGGACAACTCACATCCCAGCGGGCCTGTTTCCAACCAAGCCATGAACAAACCTTTAATTAAGCGGATTTAATTCATAAACGTACGGCGGGCTGCGAAGCTTTCCCTGATGTGCCTCAGTGTATCCGCAGGCTGGAAACACCCAAAGGCTCAAAGGCTTTACAGGCAGCCTAAGGAGGTTGCGTGGGTCAACTGCAGCCATCCAGCTTCTGCAAACCACAGAGCTGTGGGAAATGGGGGCCAGAGGATTACGGGGGAGAAAAGGGCTTTTCTGCTGAGACATCCGTGCTGGAGCAGGCTGGGGGCAATGCAGGCAATAACGGGGGCCAGAGCTGGCTCCTGCCACCTACACCCTGATAGGAAATTCTCCTGACTTTGGGGTACCCTGTGCACATTTTCACCCCACTTACAGTCTCTGCAATGCTTCCAGCCATGATGTGCTCAGCTGGCCAAAATTTGGGGCTGTTCTCACTTGCTGGTGACCTGCAAAGCCCTTCAAGAGCCGCAGCTGAGTGCTGCTCAGGGAGGGGGGAAGTCTGCCCCTGGTCCAGGCTTTGGTGGCACTGACATCCAGTAGCTAGGCACAGAAAAGGACGATGGCCCTTGCTCAGGAAACAATATTGCCCCTAATCCCCAAATTGTGTCTCCTGGGGATCGTTAACCAAACATCTTGTCCACAGCTTAATTGTAGCCAATTATGCCAGCAGGGAAAAGTGCACCTTCATTGTCTGGACACAAAGAGAAGCTGAGCAGGAGAGCTGGATCAATCTACTCAGAGGAAATGTAACAAACGGGGCTTTGTAAGTATCTTTCTTCTTCCTTTTTTTTTTCTTTTTTTTTTTTTTCCCCTGTTCTGGCTTATTGCCAAGTCAAAAAAAAAAAAAAAGAAAAAAAAAACTGGGGCAAGGGGTGATAAGGGGAAGTGAATTTAGGTCAGAGAAAAAAAAACACCAGGCAAATTAAGAAGGGAATGATTTCATTCAGGTTTTAAAGTGTTTCTTTAAAGTCCTTAAAAATGGAATGAAGAAAAGTCCCAGCTGAAAAGGTCATGCTGAATCTAAAAAGAAAATAGCAGGGTCTCTTTCCACACATTTTAGCTGGGGGAGGAGGAAGGTGTGCTGGGAGCACTTTGGTGTCTCTGTGCTGTTCGTGGCGAGGGGAGCCCAGCACCCAACTCCAGCAACTGCAGAACAGCCCCCAGGCTTCCCCTGCCCTGCATGCCAGTACATCCCAGTGCATCCCAGTCCATCCCAGTGCCTGGTGGCAGCTAGAACCCCTCCTGCATGTGCCCATGCTTACATTTGCCTGTTAACATTGCAGCTGGTGGGGAGGTGGCTCCAGCATGGCCAATGCTCATCTGAGCTGCCCAGCGCAATGGCCTGGGGCGTACCCAACTGCAGGAACCACAGTTTTACAGATTTCCTCAAGTCACAGCCATCCATTTCCATCACTTGGGCTTGCTCCTTGGTGTCGCTGCCTCCTGGCTGCTCTGAACTGGGTGACAGCTCCAGGCACAGTCTCGGGTGCCACGTTGACACCACTGCTTGTGTGGGCATGCTCTGTCGGATGGGGTAAGAGCAAGATGGATTCCACGTGGTGCGTACCACCAGAGGGGGAAAACCCACCCGTCTGATCCATCCAGTCTCTCCCAGAGGTACTGGCAGAAGAACCAGGTCTCCCAAACCTCCAGGACCTCATCCCAAAGCAACAGGAGCTGCAGGCTTGCTGCTCACCCAGGCACACGTAGCTGCGTTTGCAAAGTGGCCAGGATCTTCTGGTGTGTCCTCGGTCCTCTGGGCTGGTTAAAGGGATGGAGGGGGAAATAAAGAGGAAACTGTATGATACACGATGAGCGAGAGCAAAAGAAGCAAGTGGCCAGAAAGAGGAAAAGCAGGCATGGGGCCAGCACAGCTAGAGAACAGGCCAGACAAGGGAGAGGAAGTGTCTAAGAGCGAATCTCTGTGTATTTTCTACTAAAGTGCTCTGAAAGGCAGACAATTCATTGAGTGTCTGCCTCATCTCCTACTCCAATTAATTCAGCAATAGAAAAACCTCATACAGGCTCATCAGCCACACTCTTCCTTTCATGACTGCTTTCCATCAGCTTATGCATATTTAAAACACCTCAATCCTTGATGCGCAGCAGGCATGCAACTCGGAGAAACTCCTTTCTGAAGAAGTCTCGGGTGAAAAGAGCCTGTCACTTTACATTGTGACAAAGGACAATTGGATAGTGACGTGAAGGACACAGCTCTGGGTTTGCATCCAGCCCAAGTTGGTGGCAACCAAGAATCACCACTTTCTTATGGCACTTTTAACAGTTTTACATAAAAGGGTTGGGGAACAAAGTCAGATATTTTCATCTCAAATCTCACCACCACTGGTGGACTGGTTGATGATCCTACAGTGAGTCCTGGACCACACCAGCCTGCTCAGAGGGGTATGAAGAGGAGTTTCAGCAGACCACAGCTGGGAGGTGATGCTGGGAGAGGACCTCATGCCTTGGAGGACACACACTTGGGTTAACATCTCTGCCTCCGGGACTGCCAGACTTCACAGTTTTCCCCCAAAACAGCAAAGAAACAAAGCTGCCAATGGGAATGGGAACTTCCCCAGCCCACACAGGAGCCCCATGTTGTGAAAGTCCTGAGTCTGTGCATGGCCAGGTCTTGGCCAGAGACCTTCACAGAAAAGCCAGGGAGCTGCAGGGAGGGGATGTCAGCAGGTGGTGCTCTTCACCCGAAGTCAGTGCCCCGGACTGTGGGATTAGGGGAAGCTCCTATAGCTCCGGGCATCCTTCTTAGTGCTGAGATATAAAACAGAGGTCTTGACTGCTCATGACCATTAAACTGCTTGGAGAATTGACTGTAAAAATAGCACATTCACTCAACAGCTCCATTCCCTCCGATATATCCCAGCCATGAGCAGAGGCTTTAGTGCTTCTCATAGCTGCACGGAGATTGCTAATGCCTACACATAGAGCTGATGGGATGGATCTGGTGCCTCCTGCCCCAGAAAAGTGGCTTGGGTGCTGCCCTCATAACCAGTTGCACACGAGGCACCCAGTTTGGTGGTGGGTCAGCTCTTAGCTGCTCGTCAGCTGTCAGCTGGACACGTTCCTTGAAGGCTGTGGTGTTTTTTGGGTTTTGGGTATGTTGTGTGTTTGCCTGTGGGGGATGAAGCACGAGCAGCACTGTAAGGGGCAGGATGCTCCCAGTGCGGCTGTCAGATCTCTGGTGTCAGGAGCATCAGCGATGCTGACAGCTGGGGACGGGGGAAAACCAACAATAAACACTGAGCCTAATTGGTCTGGAGCACTTGGGAGCGCACGGAGAGGCTGGGAAGACCCCAGAGCCTGCCGGTCGGGTGGTGACACCTCCCTGGGAAGACCCCAGAGCACTGCGGGTGTCAGCGCTGTGCCCGGGGGTGCTCTGATCTCCCCAGCTGGTCTCTGAAGAGTGACCACGACAGCCTCGAGGTCTCATTTTTGACAGCCCTTCAGATGAATCCTCAGACAGCACAGCTGGCACGAAACCACGTAAAATTGTGGCTGTTTTTTACCATGCTTCCCGACACGCTGATATTCCTGGCACATGTTTGCAGCTCTTCTGGCCAGCTGACATCTTTCCTCCTTGCGCGGTGTTTAGGTCTTAAGTCATTTTTCTCCATGTCAGGGTCTGAGCCTTCTCTCACCTACTCCAATATGAGGAGCTGATATTTGGGTGGAGGAAGAAATCCAGTCGCGCCCTTCAAAATGCTTCTAAGACCAGCCTGGTGATACAAGGAGCAGAGCAAAAGAGTTTGGGTTAATAGCTAATATTTACAAAATACGTAATTTCTTCTGAAAGCCTTTGGGGAAGCTCAAACAATCCATTCAGGTTGTGACATGCATCCGGGCAAGAAATACAATGTACCCCGGGCTCACAAGCCAGCAGACTGCTATTTGTATGCAGCGCCAGTCCTCAGTAAAACTGCTTTGCTCTGCAGGCTGTCCTCAAACAGGAGCACCGAGGATGGGCGTTTGGTGAAAGCACTGAGTGCTCCTTTGGAGCAGCAAGCAGTGAGAAACGAGGCATTGCATCGCCTTGGGGTGATGCTGAGCGCCCGAGGACATGCAGGAAACCTCTGCCAAGAAGGAATGGGACCAGGGAGACAAGAAGGAACGGGAGCAGTGAGAGCAGGGGACCACGTCAGGGCTCTGCCCTGGGTGTTATGGACTTGCTCTGCCTTTCCCCTGCTCTCCCTCCGCCCCCGGAATGCTGCGCGTGGGCTGCGCAGCAACTGCACTCAGCCAGCCAAAAAGAGGCAATTTCCGCAAGTCTTTACTGCATTTATAATTAAGAGGCACCGCGATTTCCTCCCAGCTGAATTGCCTTGGTAGGTCAGAGCTTGAAAGGGGCTCTCTTTGAAAAAAGGACTGGGGCTGTTCAATTGGTTATTGATTATTAGCCCGGCCTCATTCCTCAGTAAAAGCAGGCATTAAGACAAGAAACTCTCAATCTGAGATCTAAGACCTTGCAACAGTTCTTAGAAAAATAGGGTTTATTTATTGAAGCACTGGCCCAGTAAAAGTAAATGTGATGGCATCTACTGATATTTGATTAGGGTTTTGCCAAGGGGCTAGAAATACATTATTAAATAAGCCTACTACCTATTATACACAGGAAAAAACTACACTACTGTCCCCTGCTGTCCCATATAGCCCATGTGTCTGTCTCCATCTGTTGTTTCTCACTGCAGTGTTCAGCTCTTTGTGGGCGAGAAACCATCTTTTTCATGATGAATGCCAAACACAGAGCACAACTGGGCCTGGTCTCGGGCTGAGGTGTCTCGGTGTTGCGATAACAAAGACAAACACCATTGATTGTCACGAATTAGGATACAAAACAAACACCGAGGGAGGACAGGGAGAGCACAAAGCATCTGAAGAGAATGGGAGGGAACGGGGTGTTTGGTTTGTGGATGAACACATCTGTAATTGCTTGGTAGATGAGGTGGGGAGGAGAGGAACAGTCTGTTATTTGGGGTGAAATCTGTCTCACTGCTCTTATCCATCCAAAGTTAGGTATCTGGTCTAAGGTCTCTGCATCAAATACAGCAAACTCTACAGGTGTGATCTGGTTGCTTAAAAAGACACAGATATCTGTACCAGATAAGATTCATGAGAGTATCCAGGGCACTCTGCAGGGCTGACCAGGCTGACACAGGACTTTTGGGAAACCTTCTGTATTCTGCAGCAGCAGCTAGAGGCTGGGAGTCTCCTCCTACATGTCTGAGACCCAAATCCTGTCCATCCCATGACCATTCAGCCCTGTGGAGAGGAGCCTGGCACAGTGTGAGTTACTCAGGAAGCCTGTTTATCCCCACAGCACTAGGGGCACCTTGCTGGCCAGAACGCCACCGACTCTCAGATGGATAGAGATACATGGGAGGGGTCCTGTCCTTCCAAGTTTCATGTGAAAGCTATGGGGTTTCATCGCTCCAACTCTCAGTACACTGAAAATGCAAAGTTTGGGCAGTAGCCCAGGGACCCCTCAGCAAGGCAGCACACATCTCACTGCAGCATTTCCCGGGGGAAGTGCTGCTGGAGGTGTGTGGCCAAAGGATAGAAATGATGCTTTGTGGGACGAGGTTATGGTAGCTCTGCATCTCCTTTCTCCCTCCTGACACCTCCCTTTGCCAGCCTGTTCTTCTCCCATATTGTCCAACTGAGTACAACCCAACTAAACCCTAGCCTGCCCCAGACATTGAAGTTTTTTCCTTCTGTTTTAGGCCGAATAGTCCTAAAAGCAGTCTGGTTTCTTCCCACTCTGTCTGCTGGCTTAAAGTCATGCCCTTGGGCTGGAAGCCTTGCATAAGGTTTTGCAGCAGAGAGATGTGTGTGTGCAGAGAAGCACGAACCCACCGGGAGCCTTCGTGTGAGCTGTGGTGTCAATCTGGGCATGGGTGTGCTTGGGATGCCCCCAGAATCCTACAGCAGTCAATTAGGTATGTGAGAGGGAAGAATATATGCAACCCCCATGGGAAAGCCAGCCTTGCATAGCCAGAAATACCTGGAGAAAGCTGTAGCACTCCCCAAATGTCTGCATCCAGCAGAGCAGAGGTCATGCACTGGGAGGCAGCACTGGGAGGCACTGGGACAAGACAGCTCTGAGCTGGCCAAGCTGTGCAGCTCAGCTGGCAGGGCAAGGAGCAGGCTGGAAGATCTCTGTCCCATCCCTCCTCTTCTGCATTCATGGCTACCAATGAATATTTTACAAGGCGTGAAATATTTACGGTTGGATTTGACCTTTTTTGTTGCTGATACATCACGCGCGGTCAGATGTGATCCTTCCTCGGTGACATTTCCTGAGTCAGGAAAAAGTCACAAACTCCACCAAAGCCGTTCCCACGCTCAGCTCAAAAGCAAGAAGAGTTGACCCTGAACAGAACCACCGGGTCAGTTCCACCAGGCAAGAGATAACCACATGCTGGGAGCTCACTCCCGGACCTGAGGAGAGCTCCAGCTGAGGCAGGTGGACCTGTTCAGTGCCCAGAGCTGTCCCTCTGCCCAAGGCCCTGATGTGTATTTTAAGTTTAAAGGATCTCAGCAGTTCCCAGAGTCTGGCAGGTGCCCAGACAGGACATCCTGAAGCATGGAGATTGGCCCAGGGATGGGAAGCAGGTTCCCCCATCACTCATGAAAAAGGCTGTGAGAGGTCCTGGGGGGATGAAAAATGGTGCAGGCGCTGCTTGTAAAGTTCAGGCATTTTTTTTAGGATTGTATGTATTTACAGGAACCTCTCAAAATCAGCTATTGTCCTGGCCAGTGTATTCCCTTTGTGCCCATTCAACAGTATGAACTCTCATCCTAAGACATGCAGTCAAGACACAGCCTTTTAACACACTGCTTAACTCCTTAGGGAGCTGAAGACCTGCCACATCCCCCACTTTTAGGTCAGATTTCAAGTGTCCATACAGTGATGACACTGACCTTTTTTTTATGCCCCTCTTTGTAAGTGTCCCAGTGCAGACAGCTCTGGGAAGAGCTTCTCCTGATAAACCTACCGCCCCGGGGTGGACCTGAGCACCATTTCCATTGCACAGCCTCCTTTGCAGCCAAGCAGCCTTCAAAGCCAGCCAAGCCCAAGGGTGAAGGAGGATCCCAGCCTCCTCCCAGGAGAAAGGAGGGTTTGGGTGGCAGGAAC
Source organism: Cygnus olor (assembly GCF_009769625.2). Lineage (NCBI taxonomy): Eukaryota > Metazoa > Chordata > Aves > Anseriformes > Anatidae > Cygnus > Cygnus olor. Next base: position 5,705,365 of record NC_049191.1, read on the forward strand.
CAGAAGGAGCACAGCATCCCTCCTCCAGTGCCCAGGCTGTGGGTTCCCATCAAGGACGGGGTCTTGGGACCAGCTCCAGCCCAGCCCAGCTCAGAGCAGCTCAGTCCATCACAGCTGGGCCAAACCAGCTCTGCCTTTCCAAAGCTGCGCTCAGCTCTTCTCCCATCTGCTGCTCTCTGGCACGGAGGCAGCAGCAAAGGCAGAGCCTTGGGTATCTGCCACCAGGCCCACTTTGCATTCAAAGCCATCCCACATGTCTTGAGCTCCCACTCAGCCCAGAGCAGCTGCAATTCCTAAAAAAACCAAGTGTCAGAAGATGATACTCAAAGCAGCATTAAGCACAAGTGATCGGGCCACACACCAGCAAAGGCTCCCAGTTGCACAGTCCTGAGCTTCTGACACAATTTTAAGAAAGAAACTGCCAACCCGGCACTGAATTTGAGCCCATTTAAATTGAGACTTAATAACTTCTCTTTAGTTTTCTCTTCTGATGCCTTTTCCCTTTCTTCTCCCTTTTCCAGTCCATTTCTTCTCCCTCTGTTTTCTCCTCTTTCTCCCCTTGCCCTTTCCTCTAAAGAAATGAGCTCAGGATGAAGAGTATCTGTTTTCTGTTTGCTCTGTGACTATCATTACTGTTCCCCGTGCCTCTGCTGTCTGAATTCTGAAGACAGGGTGCAGTAAATGGGATGTTTAATCTTGCTGTCAGGCCCATATATCATTCCCCAAGCTCCTTCTGGGGTAGCGAGAGCAGCTCAATTGACAAAACAAGCCAAGGAATGAATAAACCAACAGAAAGCGTTCAGCCCCTGTTATTAATCCGAAGAGAGCCGCGGGAAGGGAGAAGCACACAGCAGTGCCTCCAGGTCCTTGTCCCTTCCCAGCAGAAAGGGACACATTGCCCCGAGCACGTGTGCATCTCCTGCAGCTTCTCCCCATGAGCGAGCTGGTCAGTTCCTCTCACCGGCGTGCGGGAGCCATGGGAAGCAGCAGCAATTTCCCCTCCTCCCGAGAGTCTCATTTCCAGGGCGAGATGGACTTAATTGGTGTCTCCTCCAGGCACTGGCTTCCACTGCATCTCAGAAGCGCCTGGTGTGCTCCGAGGTGCTGCTGTCGCGGGGAATGAGGACTCATTAAGCTGATGGGAGGCTGAGGGGAAGTGGCAAGTGAGGGCTGCGTTTCAGGAGCAGCCTTGCTCGGCGCGACGCCGGCGGCATTTTGCTGTGAGGCCGCTGCACGCCCAGCAAATCCATCTGCAAGGGGCGAGGGGTGTCTTCGTCCCCAGGGGTGGCAGCTCACATGGACACTGGCAGGGTATTTAGCTCTGTGCTTTCGAGCTCAAAAACAGCCTGTCAAACCTAGCTCCACTAAAAGGAGCTGAACCATGATTTCCTCCTACATCCCCCTCTAAAACAACCCGCAGTGGCCATTTCTAAGCCCTCCCACAGGGATGCTGAGGCCAGCGCAAAGCCCAGAAGTCTCCAGGATTTGTAGCTCGGAAGGAGCCACCCAGCCCTCACACCATCCCCAGCAGGGCAAACAGCCTGAACATGATCCAAACACCTCACCTGCCGCCATCCCCTTCTTGGACACCTCAGCTTGGCCATGGCAATGCCATGCCCATGACGAGACCAGCAGGAGGAGGCTGGAATAGAAAAGATTTTTTTTTTCTTTTTTTCCCCCATTTTCCTGGTGCTTGATGCGTTCTAGATGCAACAGTCCCACAAAAACAGTGATGGCGAGGTGGTGTGTTCAAGGGCACAGAGCCAGGCACTGATAGAGGTGCTTTGCCATGAGGTGTTCAGCCCTGTATGGGCACAGCGATGGGATAAATGCATGTTGCAGGTACCACGCATTGCATGGGGCAGGCTTGCTGGTGGGAGCTGCCTCCTGGCCTCCGACCTCCTGGCCCCAGACCCCCAGACATCCTGGTCCTCATCCACACACGAAGGAGAGTGTGGGATGTGCTGTGCCAGCAGCAGTGCTATCCCAAGCTCCCTGGGCAGAGGATTACTCAGAGGAGAGGCCCCTCCATCCGCAGAGGGAGGACGGCAACCTCCCCGGGAGGCACGTGCCTTGCCGGCCATTACAGTGCTCAGGATGATGAAGATGTTTGTTAATGGAGCTGAGGTAAAACGCTAGGCTCATCCAACTGCGAGAAGTTTCTAGAGATGCCCACCAGAATAATAATTGCGGCATTAAGCGCTGGGAGGGTGCTTAGCAGCGCTGTGACAGCAGGCAGGACCATCAGACGGCCAGGAATGCATGCACACAGCCACCCGGATCACGGAGGCGGGGAGCTGGGGGGGGTTTAAAGCACATTCAACTGCTCAGGCAGTGGGGGCAGGGGACGAGAGAAGGAGAGACGATTTCAAAGGTGGAAGGGAATGCTTTTAAGCGTAAACAAATGGAGCATCTGAGATCCCAGCTCATGACGGGGATGGATGCCGAGATCAGCATTATACCTCTGTGCATTTTAATGGGAAACATCTGCTTGCCTGCGTGGTCAGGGAAGGACAGGAGCTTTTAGGGAATTGTTTTCTTTCACCTGCAGGACTCGAAAGACCTCCTAGGATTGCTCAGAAAGCCCATGTCCCCCTCCTGGTGGTCCCTCAGGTGCCCAGAGCCTGGCAGGAGGACACAAAGCAGCTCTGGGTGCAAAGACAGCTCGTGTCCACATACACACTGGTGGAACAACTCCAGCAGAGCCATTCTCAATGGAAATCAGTTCTGATGAAGCAGAAAGATTCATCTCACCATGCACAAAGGCTTTACTGACCCCTAGGACAGCTGGGGGTTGTGGCAGCCAGGTGATTTGTATTTCAGCCCTGTTTCTGACACTAAGTTCATGAGCAATATCTTAAATAGGTTCAAAGCCAGTTCCTTCCTGTTCCTCAGTTTCCCCTAGTTTGACATAGCAATGACAGTTCCTGGTATCTGTCATCAGGTGGTCTGAAGGGTGCAGAGCAGTGCAAAGTTACCGTGCTGGTTACAACTAGAGGGTATTCTCATATTCCAAGCTGCAGCGGAGCAGACACGGCTCTCAGCACACCCCAGTGAAACCCTAAGGAACTCAAGCACTTATGGCTCTAATTTATATGAACATTTGATCAATAGTGACATAGCTACTATAAGAGCTGGACCAAGCAATGCAGAAAACAGGGAAGTAAGAGAGAAAACATTTCTGTTTGGAGCTGTGATGTAGAAACGACATCCAGTGCACCAGGAGCTGAACCAGGAGCCCTGAGCCTGCTCTGCTCAGCCACGGGTTGGCACAGGGCCTGCGAGGTCAGCTCTACCGCAGTGTGGGATCCATAAAAAAAAGCCCACAAACTGTCAAAAAGCCATTAAAAATGCAGCCGTTACTTCTCATAAGAAGACATGCTGTCTGCATCGCCTTTCCCCACACCTACGCAAACAGCGGCGTGTTAGAACAGGACCGTGGCACCCTCCTGAGCAAAGATTAGTAATACAAAAAGGGAAAAGCAAAGCAAAACAAAACAAAAAATCCCAACCTAGATAGGGATCAGCTGTCACTTCCAATCAAAACACTCCTCAGCGCCCTGTTTTCCCCCAAACTGCCACCAGCACGGCAGTGCTGTGCCTGCCCCGGCTCCATGCTCCCCATCTGCAGCAGGGAGGTGATGGATGGCAGCTCCTCCTCAGCAGGGTTCCCAAGGCTTGGACCTTCTGTCCAGGACCTGCCAGCTCCTGGGCTGGGAAAACGGGGCCAGAAAACTCCCCCAGCCCTCCCTGCTTCTTCCACATGGCACCTCCCGCAGGCTGGGTGCCCATTTGCCTTCTACAATCAGAGCTCATTTACTTGTTAGTCTTCATGCTGCCTCAAAAGCAACACAGAAGAATGTAAAGTTGCAAAATGGAGTACTAAGGAAAGAGGAAATGACAAATTTTGGCACCTCTTCACCTTAAACTCGCTGCAGGGTGTGTGTTTAATGTGATAAAGTTGTTCGGGAGGTGGTAACATGATTTTTTGCTCCCACAGGCCCTTCCATGCTGCTGTCTGGTTATCTAGCTGGGCTCACACTGCGTTGGAGGCAATCCAAGTGCAGCTGGATTGCTTCTTTCCAGGGCCCAGAAAGGCAGAGTCTGGGAGCCTTGGCCAGAAGGTGCCTTGTCCTTATGTTTGGTGATAGATGCCATCATGACACTTAAATCTGATACAATTAGCTGCTGCTCTGAACATTGCCCCAGCCTCTTTGTGGCAGAAAGTCTCCAGAGGGCATGGATGGTTGGATGTGTCTACAGCATGGGTGCAAGAGAGGAGAAGGAAGGTGTATCAGGTCCTTACTCAGTCCTAGTCCTACCTAGAACCACTGGCAGAAGGTGACCTGTCACAGCACTGGAGCAGTGTCACCCCAAAAACCTCACCACAGGGGCGAATGGAGAGGAAGGCACTGAGAGAAGTGATCAGAGTGAGAAGGAAGGCAGCCAGGCTTTGATGGGGGCTGTACGGTGCCATCCCTGTGACAGCAGAGGTGGCCCTGGGGACTCCAGGAAGCTCCTTCCAGACCTGAGCAGCTAGGGTTGGGGACACCAGCACAAAGCCAGAAGATGACTTCATGCAGATGGTGGCACTTAAGTGGTGACAGGAGCTTCCACTGGAGGTAGCAGAAAGGGGTGAGAAAGGAGGCTGGGCAAGAGAAGATTTCTCACCCAGGCCCAGAGGAGCTCCTTGCCCACCCAGAGGACCTCAAATCTCATATTTCACCTCTCGCCACCACAGCAGCAAAGAAATGCCTTTATGTCTCTTAGTAGCTGCTGGGACCAGGGGAGATGTCAGGATGACAAGACCAGTGAGGGCCCAGCAGATGATGGGAACCCTGGGATTCCTGCTCCCCTTCCTGGCCTCATCTGAATTGCACTAAATCTGGTGGAAATACTCCCTTAAATGCAACCCACTGGGGTTCAGGTGGCTCTGGTGCCCTTCAGCAAGACATTTCCTCCATCCCCAAATACATGTCTGAAGCATCTAGAATGATTTGTGGCTTCGTTCAGCAAGAGGACCCAGGATGAAGTCCTGCTTTGACAGCTAGCAGAGGGGAGATGAATCCCTGCCTAGTGCTGCTGGCCAGTCCTGGTGTGGATTAGATTACTCAGAAATTAAAAGGGAGAAAAAGTGACTTCACATCCCAGTTAAATAGCAGCTGAACAAAACTGAAGGAGAGCATAGCCTGGAAAGAGCCAACAACCGGTGTGTCCTGGAGCCAAGAAACACAGCACAGAGGGTCTAGCTTGAGACAACTGCAAAGAAAAGACTTTTCTTGCAGTTTTTTTTTTTTGTTTTTTTTTGTGTTTTTTTTTTTTTTTTTCTCCGAATAACCCTTTCTCAGCGTGTGCGAAAGCCACTAGACAATCAGTCTGGATTAGTGAGACATCTGATTAAAACAAGCGCCAAGAACAATGGCTGCTGATGATGAGCAAGATTGGATTTAGGTCACATTAAAACACTGTGAATAAATCATCCCACTGAAGACCAATTATACCAGATTCTTTGACTGATGAACAGAAAAAAAATGTATATTCTGATACATTTCTGTTGATTTCTAGGCTGCCCTTTAACCAATGTGTGCCCAGAACAAAGCATGTTGTTCTTCCAAAAAAAAAAAAAAAAGGCTGGGAGAACTTTCTTGCTCTCCAAGGCTTTTGAAGGAATGATGTGGGACAGAGCAGAAACAGCTTGACCTGCACTTGTTCCAGTGTAACCTAAAGCAAGTTAGATTGTGGCTGTGACCATCTGTAAGGCGATGGAATAAGGACCAGCCTTTCTCCTCATGCAGGGAAGATGAGCTCTCCCCTGACCCTCACCATAACTCAGCCTAGCTCCCCTTTGGATAGCTCCCTCTAAAACCCATGCCAGCACTTTGCCCCAAATTACAGAGCCCTGCAAGAAGTAGCCTATCTGGGTCTTCTGAAAGCTTCTCTGAGACCTTTTGCAGCTTTTGACTCTCCTTTTCCAGGATGCTTCTGTTCTTCCCCAGGCAGCTTCACCTCTTATCCCTCCTCTGTCCCAACTTCTCTCTCTCAGTGATTCTCTTCCTCCTTTTCAACAAATATAATAACTTCTATTTAAATTTCAAGAAGTAGAAACTGGCCCCATTGAAATCGAAGGTTAAAACACTACTTTTTTAAGCAAAGCCAGGATTTCATCTTAAATCACCCTCTAAAAGAAATAATAAACACATGCTAAGCTGGGCAATACACAATAATCTTGATTTATTGTGCTAAATGTTTGACTTCCCATAGCCAACAACCTTTATCTACTTCATACTCCAAGTACCTTTTCATTTGCCACTGCTTATTGTTCCTCAATCTGTGTTCACCAAGCTCTTAAATTATTATTTTTAAAAAATAATCTCCATATTGTCTCACTTGAAGATACAAAGAACAATCCAGGAACAAAAGGGTTTTCCCCCTCCTCACGGTTCATTGAGTGTGATACAAAGCTCAGCCTCTCAAAGCCCAGGTGGGTTGCAGAGATTTCTACCTGCTCTAAGCACATCCTAGAGTTAACCAACCTCTTGCCCTTCCAGCAGCATCTCATACACCACTGTCCAGAGCCTCAGCACCCTAAATCTCCCATTATTGGTGCACCTTTGGGTGCCCCCTCAAGATTCAAGCTTAGACAGTACAGAAACTCCTACAAATGCACATCCTGACGCGAGCACGCATGCTCATGCAGGACCTGTTAAGATCCACTGGGCAGCAATGCTCCATTCCCAGCCTTGTCCTTGATTCTCTGAGCTCTACAAAAATTGTGCTGGGTCCTTGTTTACTTTGGAAGTCACAGCTTTCCGTGTTCTACATGAGGCAGGCTCTGGCGCAGTTATGTTGGCAGCTGGGCATTGGTGGCTCCAGAGAGAGCTGTCCTTTCCATATGATTGTTTTAGTGATCCCCCCAGGATGGCAGGAACTTTCCTATCCTGTAATAAATATGCCTGGACTGCCACTGAGGTGAAGGAGAAAGGATTAGTTACTAATCTTTTGTAATAGAGAAAACCAAGTTAACAAGTTTATTGATTTTGGTAAATAAAGCTCTTTCTGCTCCTGCCTTGTTTATATAAACATAAGCATATATTTAGATAAAGTGCATATTGCCAACCCCGTGTGCTGTGACTCAGCCCATCCCTGATGCACACTGGGCCAAGCCACCCTTGGAAGTTCTTGAATTCAGATCACTTGCTCCCACCAAAAATACCACTGGAATATGCAATCCCTTTGCTAAATGTCTGCGAAGCATTAATTGGTTCTTATTTCATTCCTAACAAAGAATGCGAGAAGCTGAGCAGAGCTCAAAGGCAGCTTGCTGTAACCTGCCTCGCCACGGGGGACGTGCTTGCTAGGAATCAATGGCATAATCCATTTTGTTCTGTCTTGCAATACACTCTTACATTTAAGCCACAAGGGCATTGTAGTTGTGATGCCAAATTAGTGCTGGCACAGAATACGTGCATCACCTGCGCCTGGCACATCACCTTTACAAACAAATTCCTAACTGTATTGCATTTGGCATCCTTTACAGTCCAGGGGTTATCCAGAGTTTAGCTGCAGCTTTGACATCAGTGCTGAAGCATCACGGGAATTTGGTTCGCAGCCTGACATAACACCAAAAACAACTTTTCTTATGAAGACTTGAATTACAATAGATCTTTAAGTATATATTACTACCAACCATAACACAAGGGTATGTATGATTAATCACATGATGATTACATGTTTATTCCTATAGTTGGGTTTATGACAGCCCCAGTACGCTCTGAAGAGTCTGGCATAATCCATATCTTTACATAAGCATATTCTTGATTAACAATATTCTTTGATCCTTGGTTATCCATATAATTAATCTATCCTTGATTTTGGTTTCATAAACTGGTGACCAGATAAGGCTAGGAAGAGCTCATCTTTTAAAAGCGTAAATAGAGGATACAGGTTAGTGAAAGAGAAATAAATAAAAAGATTAAGACATTTCTATGAGTCACCTAAATGAGATAGTTACGAAGGGAAAAAAATGTATTTGTCACTGTAATATAAGATAAAGGATAGTTGGTTTCATGAAGTATTTTTTATTCTTTTCCCGGATTCTCTCTACCTAAAATTCTTTGAACAATGAACTCACTAGAGGAGTCCAGACATTAAAGCTGCTCTCCCAGTAGATGTATTAGAAGATCAGCAGGGCTTCCAGCAAAACTAGACTCAACTTTCCTGTTCATTCGAAAGCAACCGTCAAACATAAACTAACACAAATATTTAAAAATCTTTCAGGGTTTCTTTATACATTGCAAAGACATCACAGCGTGATAGAATTTGCTTTCTAAAAGCCACCCTTTGAAGGTCACCTTAAAAAAATCCCAGGAGAAATCAAAGACCGAAATGCCTTAAAAGGAACTTTCCCGGCCATCAATTCAGCCCTTGCTATTGCTGGCAGCCACATAATAAAACCTATTCATAAAGCTCCATTTTAAACTACGTGGGCTTCTTGCCTCCACTGCTCCTGCTGGAACCTGTTCCAGGACCTCACTTTCTCCAAGCTTCGAGACCTTCTAATTTCCGGACTTGGTTTATTGATGGCCATTTGGTAAGGATTTGGTGCCAGGCCAGCCTCTTCCCTTGGTTCTCCTCCCCGCACGGCAAATCCCTGTGCTGCCCTGCTTGGGGAGACCATCACATGGTCCTGTTCTCCCCTTCTCCTTGGCAGACCAGGACAGGACCTGGCCCCCCCTGGCCCCTCTGCAGATGGACCAAGAAGCGGCTTTTTCCAAGGGGAATCTGGAGCAACTACCTTGGCTTCTTGCTCCGAGCAACCTGTTGAAGGAACCCGTCTCTTTCTGTTGGCAGGACAGTTTAAAAACATTAGGCTGCTGAAGCAGCTTTTTGTGAATGGCTTCTCTCCCAGCTTTTGAGTGTCCCCTTCCCAGATCACCACAGAAACCCCTACCCCAAACCCAGCCTGACTTCCCTGCCCAGACAATGTGCAAAAGGGGCAGCGAATATGTCCATGTGTTGGATCAGTCGCATAAATCCATGAATTAGCCTTGACATCAGGAAGCAGGATTATCGCTCTGGTAGGCAAGCTCCAGGTACTGCAATGCTGTGCTTCTTCCTGCCCTGAAAGGAGTGAAGATATCCTGAGATCACAAATGGAGCTGCTGTCATGCTGGGAAACTGGAGAGGAGACAAGACCTTGTAGGTTTTACCTGGATGTGTCTCCCTAGCCAGATTCTACATGGGGCAGAGGTGTACAGCCGGAGAGAACAGTATTCATCTCCTCCAGCAACATCAGAGCAAAATCTACATTTCCTGATCTCCTGTCGGGTTTTACAGCCAGACAGGTACCTGGCAACACGGCAGCTAACTGGCTTTCCAGCATCTCCATGGCAAGCATCTGAGCAGCATTGTCAAAACCTCTGAGAGCTGGAAATAATTGAACCAGAGACAAAGGTCTCCATGAAACCATAGCAGCTTCAACATCAGTCCTTATGTAAACAAAAGTGAATTACTTTTATGTAAGAAAATCTTGTATTTGATTTTTTTTTAAGTGGATTTTTTCACTCCAAGGTTGTTATAATTGTGTGTGTGCTTTCTTATGTTTCCAGTGACAGGACATATAATATGACATGCCACTCTGTGTTCATGGTGACAGAATGCAACATGACACATTAGCTACTACTCCTGCCATGTCACAATGTGACAGAGAGTGCCATTCTGAATGAAAATGCAGCACTAATACAGATTGTACTATTATTTTGACCATTACCCACTTTGTTTTTTGACCTGCTAAGGCAGTTTCTACTTGCTACTCATTAGAGTAATTTTTCTAAGGAGCTGCCTGTTTGTGCTGTAATGAAAATTTGACACTTCAAACAAGAAAAGAAGACAAGTACTTAGCACGCTAATTAGAGCAGAAACTATTTTCAATATCCTAGGAAGGTGACTCCAGTCTAACGCTGAGCAACACTACAACTAGCTCCTGCCATCCTGCCATACAACCCTGCATTCTCACCTCCATTTAAAGATCTCAAAAGCCCTTTGCAAACAATAATAAATTAAAATTGCTTTTTCTTTTTTCTATCTCCTTTTCAAAGGTAGGTGTGAAAGAAGGGAGGAGATGGTTACTGAAAAGGAAGCTGCAACTGCAGAGGAGCTAAAATGGATTTCCCAAGGCACCACGTAAATCTCCATCGCCTAAATCCCACTGCTGAACTCACTGGAGACTAGGAGGTGGGAAATGGCAGCAAAAACAAAGAACAGCTGAAAAAATAGTATATATTACCTGGTGCTGTGTGCACTTTACCCTGACCTTCCTCACTTGATAACCTCTGATGTTCAAAAAAAGTACTCCTTTCACAAATGCCACAAATATTTGTTTCCTTTGGTCACTGCTAAGTGGTCTGTAATATGCATGCTTAAGCCATTTTTTTTAGTAACAAATTTAGCCTACTAAATTTAACCATTACCAAGGAGTGAGTACATTACTATTTACTGAAGAAAATCACTGTTGCCATTTTTGCAGCTTCTAGGTGGTACTTTATGTGCCACAACTTTTCTTCCTACATGTGCAGGGCAGTCCTGTAGCCCCTTGTGTGGGTGCATGTGCTGTATGTGTAGCTCTGAGAGCAACGCTCTGTTCTCCCAGGCACAATCAGAAATGGTGAAGATTTGTTAGCAACAGGGATTTCTTGTACATTCCTGTGTCAAAACCTTGCAGCTTTCCAAGCTGGAAAAATCCAAGGTTCCCTTGAATCTCTGCATCTTCAGGAGGTCCTCGCTGACCACAATAAGCAAGAAAGCCACAACTAGGAAAACCCTGACTGCCATGGATGTAGCACTGGTTCCATGAAGGTCTTTGAGGAAAAACAGGGCAATGTGAGCAAGCATTTGCAAAGTTGGAGGAGCAGACACAGCCCCAGGCTCCCACCACCCACCATCAAACAGGCAGGGCCGGGGCCCCCTCGCACCCAGGAGGACCAGCCCAATGTGTTACCCCAACACTAGGGATGGCTTGCAGCCTGGTTTCCTCCTCCCAGCAAACCCTGTGGCTGCTGTGGCTGGTATAAAAGCCAGGAAATGGCTCTGTCCACCACTCTCACTCCAGTTTTGTGCACTACAATGCCCTGGACTGGAGCCAGGAGCCATACCATATCACACTTGTCCCATTTACCCACAGCTATGTGCTGCAGGAGTTACTGGCTCCTGCCCTTCCACACTCAGGGCTTTCCTGAGGACACCCAAAATGCTCGGTAGAAGGCTATTTGCTCCTAACAGCATCTGGCCCTCAGCAAGTCCTTAAGATGACCAAACAGTTAGAGGTAAAGGCAGGTGTGAGTGTAGGGCAGGTTGGTTTGATCTGAGGGGAACCAGGACGTTTTATGACCTCTTACAGACTTGCTGTGTCAGTCCAGAAAACAGCCTCATTTTACTAAGTCTGGACCCCATGGAGGGGAACCAAAGTGCTTCCATCTCAAAAGTGCCTCAGGCAGTAAGAACCTGAGGGCTGAGAAATCCTAGAGCTCATCTAAGTACCAGAGCCTGAAAGAGTTCTCCCTCCACATTGATTTCCTTTTATCTTTCCCCATAAATCAGTCTTTTCAACTCTTATATCCTTTTCTGTTCCTTTCCTCTTAACACACTCCAATCCATCAACCTCTCTGCGATGCCAAATGCCCACAAAAGAACATCCTGTGCCATTCCTGGCTCAACACAGCTGTCGAAGAAAAGGACTAAATTCCCCAGCAGATTTTGAGTTGGGTGACATTTCTGAACACTCGATAATGGAAAATCTCCAATTCTTCCCATGTATCCTGCAGGCCTAAAACAAAGCTGATAGGGACCGTTCCGTCTACACCAGGCAGATAAAACTAAACACACCAGCAGCTGCTCCATAAATCCAGACATCACCAACATTGTTTTAGAACACACCTTCATCCTAAATAATGCAATCGATGTAAATGAGAGCTGATGTGTTGATACATCAACATTTTATATAGACATCTAATCTACATATTTGCAGTCACAACAGATTCAAAGATTGATACTGATACCTAGTATAGTTTTATGGTATCTATTAAATGCATTACCCTCTCCATCAGAAAGCTGTATGTGACAGCGTATTCTCTCCTGAACCAATACGAGTAGGGCTGGGAGTGGGAGAAGTCATTTAGAAAGAGTGCTGTAAATGTCAAGTCTGTCATCTCTGTTATTAATATGTCATGAGTGGACTCTAGGTGATGCTCTCTGTGAGAGGAGCATTATGAATGGAATAAGCTGCATGTACAATTAATATTCCTCTTGATATATCATTTGTAAGTGTTTTAGAGAGGTTGTAAACAGGGAAAGCTTGCTTTGAGATGGATGAATTAAACAGGAGGGAAACAAAGAAATAAAGAAAGGGAGAGGGAGCAATGAAATCCATATATTTGATGATGTCCCATAGGCCACTACTTGGAGCTGGCGCTCAGCATGGGGCTGGCAAGGTGGACTGAGCTGCTCCATCCTTTGTTGCTTTCATTTTTAGTAGATCATTGGTCATTTAGATAATAACAGTGAATTTCCATCCTCCTGATGCCAGTGTCTAGCCTCAGTTCCAGGGATAGTTTGATGTGGAAGATCATCAAAGCCATCAGTGGAGGCTGATCTTTCCTGGGGGAAATAAGAAGAACCAGCAACCAAAAAGAGAGGCGTGGAAGCAGTCATAGATAATTGACCTGCTAATCGTCCCCATGGTGTGATGGAAGCAGGAAACCATCAGTCTGCTTGTTTTGGGAAAGGAGGAGACTTCCCTGCTTGGTGAAGTGGAAGACAGGAGACATGCAGAGGGAAGCAGAGGCAAAGGAAAGGCGGGAGCAGAGAGGCAGCTTTCTTGACATAGAGCCTGAGTTCAGCTGCCCTTACAAAGCCTGCAGCCTTCTTTCAGGGTAATTTCAGTACTGGGCAACCATAAGTCTGTAAGTCCATTCCCACCCTTTACCTGCCTTGGGCCACTCTCTGTTCAGCCTCCAGGCACCCACAGTTAATAAGGTGTTAAAACTGAGCACAGTAAATGAGCTGGTTCACCAGCTCCAAACAAGTAAGAAGAAGACAGACACAGCATCCCTGTGGAAGCCACCAGCAGTGCTCCAGAGGCATCTGTTGCTCCTTGAGCTGCTGGCTACGCTCATTTTTTACTTTTCTAAGAAAATAACAGGGTGCTTGGGGTGCAGTATCGGGCAATCCTGTCTGCTTCCTAGAAAACAAACATCGGCAAGCTCTCCATCCCTCAGCCCTGAAACCTGTGCTGACTTTACGTCTCCCCTCCTGGGGCCAGGCAGGAGCAGGCAGAGAGGGGATGGCCAGGGGTGTCCCCTCCACCCAGCCAGCCCCCCATGGCACAGGACTGTGCACACAGAGTGGGGAAGGGCTGCAGGGAGCGGGAATTCCTCAGCAAGCATTTTGGCCTCATTACTGCATGTTTTGCAGGCGTCCTTGGGCTCCCCTCAGCTCTAGTTGGGTAATGATGAGATGGAAATCTTGGCCAGCTACTGTAGACATCCATCAGCAGCCACTTCTGGAGGGACTGCTCTGCTGCAGCAACGGAGCTCTGTCAGCCATGGTCTAGACAGGGATTTCTGGCATGATGTGGGATCATAGCAGTCAGACAGATATTCTTTCTGAGCTTGCTTTTGAAAAAAAAAAAAAAAAAAGAAAAAAAAGTGGTGGTTGTTGTGGGGATTTAGATGTTGTTATCTCCCAGGATATAACCTGGAAGCTCTGAATATCCTAGTCGGGATAACTCAATTGCACTTTGGTACATCCTGAATGCAATGGGGAAAGTGTAACTTCCAAAATCACCCTTCTGATCCTTGTTTAGAGAAAACCCGGAAAAAGTGTGTGTCTTGGGGAGACTGCAGAAAAATCAAGGTGAGGACAGAAAAGGCTAAATCCCACCAGGAAAAAACCTGACAGATGGTTTTGGCCCGTCCCTGGGTGATAGGTGCTGTATAAAAATAGAACAGCAAGTTGATACGATCTAAATAAAAGATAAAAGGCAGTCAGCGAATACAAAAGACGGCCAGCAAAGCACTCAGGTAACAAAGCAGTAATGAGCACAGTGCCTGCTGTATGCAAGGAGCGATTCCAGCACACGAGCGGCCTCGCCTCCGCCTCACTGCCCCAGCATCCCCATAGAGGTGAATCGGAAAGCCGACTGCATCTGCGCCGTGCCTGCCCTCTGGACAGATGAGGGCTGGAGTCCCCCAGTTAACAGCCTGGTATCTCCCACCGGAATTAATTCACACAAAATGTGACAAGAAAAACCTGTGTGTGCTTTATATGAGTGAAGAAAAACACACTGCTGACAGCCTGGTTTTGTGCTGCCTTAGTGCTTTTCAAGCACTCCCAGAGGACCTGGGGCCTTCGGCGTGCTTTTAAGACAGGCTTGGATCAAAGTGGGCCAAGGAGGACCAGAGGGCTGGGAGACCTCCTGCCCAGCATGAGTAGTGGGGTCCCTGGTGAAACCAGGACAGGCTGCCCCAAGGGAAGAGAGAGCTTGTCTTCATGCCTGCCACAGTCAGGCCCTGCACAGTGCACTGCAGGCTGCACCAATTCATTTTCCTCACCCTTGGAGAGGTGAACTCAATCCCAGGTCAAGTTTTTAGAGCCAAGGGACTTAATCAGTCCTGCTTGTAATGGAGGAGCTCAGGTTTGAGCTGTTCTCTCTCATTTTGTTGGGATGTCCAGCCTTCTGGCCTGCAGCCGGCCTGCAGGCCATTGCTGGGGCAGTGTGCTCCGCCAAGGAGAGTGGCTTGCAGTGTGAAGCCTTGTCACAGAGTAAGACATGGCCATGGTGAACTTATCATAGAATCATAGAATGGCCTGGGTTGAAAAGGACCTTAAAGATCATCTAGTTTCAATCTTATGAAGGCTATACATCAGAGGTATCCAAGAAAATACCCACACATGCAAAAGGACCACGCAGACCCCTTACATCACCCATTATCACAGAAAAGCTGGTAAATCCCGAGGGTTCAAAGAGTGCCTGTTCCCCATATTTCCAGGCTGTAGAGATCAGTACCCACAGCACAACAGAGAAAAATACCCAAAGCTGTATATATAAAGTGTCACGGAAAGAGAGACCAGCAGTGCCTCACAGTGTGTCCATCATCCCTTCCACAACAGGAACACTCATGCATACACTTGGGAACTGTCTTGATCAATCCTTTTTTTTTTTTTTTTTTTTTTTCCTGAGAGAAACACACATACCAGGACAAAAAAAAAAAATGTAGGCAAGAACCTGAAGATCAAAAGCTCCTTTATTCTTTCAGTTCTCTCCAAAGAACACCTTTGGGATCCTATGGCCAGAGCCATCACTGTCCAAAGTGTTCAGAGCCATCACTGTCCGAAGTGTTTCAGAGCACCATGCAGATGCAGGATGGGACCAGTGCAGTGTTCTCCACACCACCCTTTCTAACAATGTGTCAAGGCTCCTATGGAGTATTATCAGAGCTGATGCTTCCCACCTCCTCACTGAATCATGTCATTGTCCCACTGGGCAGTACCTGTTACAAACTCTGTGAAAAAAACAAAACCAGAATTTTGGTTAGATAAACTAGTGATGTTCCATTGACTGACACTAATGCTTCACCGATTTACATGCGGTGAGGATCTGCTCAGACACAGTGCTGGGGCTTTTCTGAAGGGGAGATCCTTATAAAATAAGAGGGTCATGACACCACTGATTGAAAATAGGAGCCCCATTTCACCCTTCACCTGATAGTGCAGCTGGGCACCCGACTTGAGTTACCTCCATGCCGGCCAGTCCCAGCACAGTCTGCAAACTGGGAGACCAGGGCTGCCTCTAACCTGATGTCTTTCACAGGCTCAGCAGCACAGCCGTTAGAGGCTGGTGGAGGCTGGACCCTGGGACAGAGCAGGGAAAAGATGCTTGAGCCAAAACACTAATTGCTTTGCTCTGTACAAGGAACAGGAGGGAGGAATATTTTCACCATACTGGAAAGCCAGATGAGATGGTCTTACGGTCTCCAGGAAGTCAGATGAGAAGGACTAATAGCCTGAGGGTTATGAATCTAGGAGGAGATGAAATGCAGAGAAAACCTTCCCTTGATCTAAGCCACGTTCCCGGTAAAGCGTGAATAACAGCTCTTGCAGGCCTGGCTGGCTGCTATTCTTTCCTTCCATTACGGGCAGTCTTCTGGGAGCCATTGCTGAGGCTGACTCTCATTTATTCCTCTGTTTACAGGGACTGGTCATTATTTACTGAAGCTTCTCCATGCCTCAACAGCATTTGCAACAAGTAGGAAGTACTGCATTTGTAAAGAGATAGACAGAGATGACGGAGAAGAAAAGGCCTCCAGTAATTGCTGGTATTTATCATGCTGGCTTCTCTGCCTTGCTCACGCCAGGCTCTGCTGCTGTTAATGCAGGCTGTGGGCACTCCCTGCCTGGAGAGGGTCTGGGCTGCATGCTCTGTTTTCCTTTCAGTCATGCTTTGCAGTAACACATGTTATTTCTTTCAAAGACAGACAAGATGGAAGCAGAGCCTGAACAGCTCTGAAGGTGGACTTTGCAGCAAGATGGGGTGAAAGGGAGAGAGTTGGGTGCAGACCCGCTGTCTGCACTAACACATGCATGAATGTGCACACACATATATGCATGTGCTTTCTTTCACAACATTTGCTAGTGTTTGCCTTAGTTCAGGCCCAGCAACTCTCGATGATCAAAACTGTTGCAAAGCCCCGTGCAATGGCTGGAAGTTTTTCAGTCACATTTGATGAACACTAGAGCTATGATTTCAGGAGGGAGGTGGCTGTTGTAACTTCATACAAACTACTACTTTGTGGCAACTCTAATGAGTCACGAAGCTTATACTGTTAATGATGCTGTTGCAAAACACTCCCAGAAGGATGCAATTAAGAAAGGTTGGTGATAATGGGCATTAAAGAGACATTTTATCAGCTCTCTGTTGGGTGGTAAAAAGCTGCTCAAGCAGGCATGTACCTGCAAGGATCCCACATGCTCTCTTCCTCTGCATCACCTCTTGCCCCAGTCTTCCCTGGTCTGTGGTTTCTATGGTTGCCATCATTAGCACTTCTGCACAGTACCTCCTGTGCACACACCCGCTTCTCTTCAGCAGCCAGCAGACTCACCTCTTCCATCACCGGAGCCCTTAGCTGTCAGATAGGCACTTTCAGAGACAGTAGCTCTTTCTGTTGACTCAGGACATGAGATGTTCTTGCTCTTGTTCCTCTCTTTTCACCAGTTCTTCTGCTATTTCCTCACCTCTCAGCATTTTGGTAACATGTTGCTGTTATTAATGTAGCTGTACGATTCATCCCAGCAGAATCCTGACCCTACTGAGATCGTGGTTGCTTATGCTGAAGGCAGTCCCTGCTGAGAAGAGCATAACATCCTAAAGAGACAAGACCAGGCAGTAGGAAAGGAAATGAAGTCCAGAAAGAGGGAGTCTCTAATCCAAAACCATCAGTAGCGGGCTCAGATATCCACCTCAGTGATACTTCATTTGGGTTCCCTTCATGCTCTGAGGAAACTTCATGGCTTACTTCAGCTGTACTATTCCAGAAGTCTGCTCTAGGGTAAGATGGACCACACTCTGAAGTCCACTATTTCTCTCTACAGACTATATAGGGACACCCAGTTATGCTGAGAAGGATCCCAATCCTGATTTACTAGGGCAAAGTCTTAAATTCCTCTGCCAGTACAAACTGGGCAAACTATCATCTTCCATAAGAACAATATATTCATTAAACTGCTGTAATTATTTTATGTCCATCTCCCAGTTCAGTTGCATATCAGATAAAGTTCTTAGCCACAGAAGTATTCCCGAACAGCAATTCAGTGACCTGTGTGCTGCAGGGGAGCCAAGCTGTATATCACAAAGACATACAGCGGCCAAAAGATCTGAATCTTTTAACGTCAGAGTAGGATGTGGCTGAACACACTACCAAGGGATGAGGGAGAACATAAATTATGATATCCGCCATGCTATGCCTGCAGCTGGTCATGAAGGAACCATCTGTGTTTGTCTTCAGTTCGCCTTCACCTAAGGCAAATAACTTTTTCTTCATTTCTAATATGAACTACAGTTTTCCAAAATGTTTTCTTTAAAGCAGCTATTAAGGATGAAGGGTTAAAGTTGCCACTTTGTGTTTCTAACATGGTGTGGTATAACCAGCAGCTAAATTACAGCAGGCCAGACAAAAGGGCAATGAGTCTCTGCTAGTCTTGCAAAAAATTGCTCAGGTGCACTAATGCATCTTCTTGAGCAATGTCTCCTCCAGCAAAATTCTGCTTGCTGAGATGGTCCTTAATCAAAGAAATAGCTATTACCTGTGACATGACCAGGAATTTGATGGTTCCCCCATCATCAGCAGGGGAAGGAGAAATGCTTTGCCACGGGGTCGAAAAAAATCCCATAAACCCAAAGATTGAAGGCCTGTGAGAAGAGCCTTGGAAGAGGAAACCTCTTCACCTCAAGGGGTGCCTGAGGAGAGACGACCAGGAGAGGAGATATCTGCAGAGCACGTTCCAGCAGTTCCTTTCAGGCAGCACCCAGGCAGCCCATTGCTAACAGGGATGACCCTTTAAGTAAGTCTTCCACTTCAGTGAGCCTGAGATTATAATTTAGTGTTGAGAGCTGGGCAAACCTTTAATTGGCTGGGGATGAACCAGGTACAGACGCCCATTCTCCTTCCAGACCCCATGAAATCCCCCTGTAGGACAGTGTGCAGCACCCAGGTGACACAGCAACAACTGGCACGTAGGCAGGAGTCACGCAGTGTATATGTACAACCTCTCCTACAAGCACACAAAGGACATCTTCTCTATGTCCACAGCATTTGCAGGAAGAATTTAGAGACACAGGTAATAATCTGTAGCAGCCCTAAGAGCTGGTTTCCCCAAAAAAGTTTTGTTTTCTTTTGTTTTGTATGGGCACTGGCAGTCAGGATGAATTTGATTTTTTTAACAGCTCTTCCTTCCGCATTCAGCATTTCCCCAGCCAGACCTCCTGTAGGCAGGCAGATAATATGCCGCCCGGCACACCGGGGACGCGAGTGCCTTACTTCCATGCTATTTCTGAGCCAGTGACCTACATACGAGCTGCGAGCCCTGGATGCCAGTCACAGCTAACAGGAGAGACGCTCCTCGGCTCGGTTTTAGACGTGCTCACACACGAAGGATTTCTGCCTGGGTCATCAACTCTCGTTGGCAGAGCTTGCTGAAGCCTCAGTTTTGGGACATGGAGGAACGTGTTGGCGTTCTCCAGCAAGGAAGCTGAGATCTGGCGAGATGCTACGGGTGGGATGGGATCTGTCCCACACCTGCCACCACTGAGGCTGTGAGTATCTCAAATGCTGGAGAACAGCCTGTATTAAAGAGGCTGTGTTAAAGACGATGGAATTGCACTCAGCTTGCTGACACCACAGAGAAGCGAATGGTGCCATTAGCAGACCAGTGGGTTTTATAGGATGCTTCAAATAAACCCTCTCCAGTCAACACCCCCTGCTTTAGCACCCTACGGCCGGCTGCCCTTACTGCTGGAGGGCTGCTCCCATGCTCAGATCCTGCCCCTCCTCTGCAAAGCACCGCATGCCTACCAGCAACCTCTGCCCATCCCGCCCCTGAAACAGCCCAGTGACAACAATTAGGCCCTCCAGACTTCACTTTGGAAAGCATTTGAGCTTTGGAAAGGCTGCTGACAGTGTGACCCCACTCCCAGGGTCTTCTCAGCCAGCCCTCAAGCGCTGCTGTGACCTCCATGGAGGCAGAGACCCTCCCTGCCTCCCCCCACAAGCCCGAGCCACGTGGATGCTATCACAGCAGAAGAGGAAAAGCAACGTTATGTCATAGCAGAGCCATGCTGGCAGGTCAGAGACGCACAGACATCTCTGCTGCCCTGGCCCAAGGGCAGATGCAGGTCCCTGCAGCTCCAGCAGAGGAGCTCCTGCCACCTGAAGAACTTGGGGTCCCTGTCACTTTGCAGGGCATCCTTCAGCCTGTCTGCAGCCTGCAGAAACACGTGCCATGTCACTACAGAATCACACGGCTTTGGACTGATCTAATCAAAAATATGGGGAAAGGAGAGAAGCTGTGATAAATATAACTTTGCAAAAGGTGATATTTCATAGCAGGCTCCAACCATACATGACGGGAGGGGACCTGATAGAGATTGGACTGCGATGGAAACATCACCTTTTGAACAAGATACTTTATCTGTTAAATCAGTTCCCTCTCTTGTCAAATTAAATCCATAGCCCATTTAATCAGGGAAGTCAAAGCCATATCCAGTGTCTCGGGGGAAGTTTTATTGGAAGCAGGTTCTCTCTTTGCAAAAAGGAAGGTAATATATATTTGAGACTGCATACTAATGCTAAAGAATTTGTCAGAAGGAAAAAAAAAAAAAAAGGAAGGAGGGAATGGTTCAGTTTCCCCACAGAAAATTATCTAGATTGGGGAAATATGAACTGACCTAGTTTTCAAATTTCTTTTTTAAGCAGAAAGAAGTAAACCTTGTTCCTAATGTTTCTGAACAAACATAGAAACTTTGAAAGGCACACCAAAATTCAATAAACCTAAAACAGAAGGGAGAAGGGGGTAGGATGAGGGGTAATATCCAGTGGTGTCTATCCTGAAAGAGGCTGTTGAAAATTTGGGTCAGTCCCTGAGAGAGGATGTCTTCTTGCCTTGATCCTTTCCAACAGCACGAGCATCTCAAGGGCGCTGGTGGGAAGCAGGGATGGCTCCCAGGTCCCATCTCTGGAATATGCTCTGAGCTCTTCTGCATGGATGAATCCTTTCATAGGAAGAATAAATCGTGCTATAAGAAAAGCCAAACAAAGCTAAAGAGGAGGTATGGTAAAGGGGGGAACAATAGGAGAATAAACCAGAACCCAAAAAATCTGACCCACCAAAAGGGAGGACACAGAGAAAGATGTTTTTCTGCCTAAAAGTCAAACCAGCCTCTGGGAAGGAAGCAGCTGAATTTAAAGCAACCATTTTGAGATAAAGACGACACTAAAATTACTGTTGAACATTATCCAAAAAGGCAGATAATGCCTAGATTACATCTTCAAAGTTTTATCGCCTTAAGCTAACGGAGAAGGGGAAGGGGGAGTGCAGGCTCACGGGGAGAGAGACTTGGTTTCCTAGGTCTGTCGTGAGCCACATTGACTTGGACTCCAATCTCCGGTGTGTTTAATATGTAGATTGACTTAGGCTTTCTCAGTAAGTAATTTAAGAAAACAGCATCTGGAAAAAAAAAAAAAAAAAAAAAAGAAAAAAAAAGTCTTAAGTGATTTAAACTTGCAGCAAGCAAAGGCAGCAGAAGGTCAGTTTTTTTAACTTACGCGAAAAGTGATGACATGGTATCTGGAAAAGGGCCAGATTTGCGCAGTGAAAGAGGATTTCCTGCTTGTATTCCCATCCATTGTAGCTCGCTGCTCTCCTTTAAATGACATCTGGATGTGTGTGTGGGGATGCACATGTTTCCAGCCACAGCAGGCACCCTGCAAGAGTTCTGAGCCTCCGAGGTTTCATCCTCCCAGCTGTGACTGGCTGGTTAGGGACGTACCCCCGGCTGGTAGCGGTGTACACGAGGGAAGAAGGATCCCCTCTAGCATGACAGAAGCAGCAAGGTAATGACTCAAAGAGATGGATTCTCCTTGCTGCCACTCCCAGGAGAAAATCTCCGCTTCATCCCCTCTTTGCCTGGCTTGTCTGCTTAGGGTCCAGCTCAGCGAAGCATTTAAGCAAATGCTTAACTCCCATTGATTTCAAGGGGATTACGCACACAGCCTGAAATTAAGCACGTTTTTAAATGCTTTGTTGAACCAAAATGAAAAATGTGTTTTGCAATGGTAGAGGACTCTCCCTGCATCTTTCCAGTGCCTCACACAGTGGTCCCTAAAGCGAGGCAGAAACTGTTTGGGAATAAACATTTTGAGGCTTTTCCCCTGCTTTTTGTTGAGCTGTGATGTGGGACATCACGTGCTGACAGCCAACAGCGGGTGGGCTAAGCAAGCAGCTTTGCAGTGGTCTGCTTGTCGCAGGGGTGTGCGATCGCAGAGGGGATGATGAAACCATGCAATGAGGAGCCTGACTAAATCAGTCTACACCATGCAGTGGGGAGCAATTCCAGGTCCAGGTCCAGCTGTGCACCCAAACCCTTGTCTGGAGGAGCTCTGCACCTTCCCAGAGGAGGAGAGCAGGAGAGCAGGGCAGCTCTGGCACCAGTATGGACAGCTGGGAAATCAGTGCCAGGAAAAGGGGACCCTTCAGGCCAGGCTTAGTTATGGTCTCACATAAAACCAACCTCAAATCATCCTATCCTGAAGCCAAATCTCACAACTGGTGATTGCTTGAAATCAGCACCATCTTCTGAGCTCGTTTGAACAGCAGCACTTTCAAGGTGCGGGACCATGCAGAGCCTCCAACATGCTCTGCTGAGCATCCTCAGATTTTGACCAACTCTGGAGCTGTTTTCCAAGGTGCAACAGAAGTTATTTTCCTATCCTCCAGATTAACTATGCAGGAGACCTTGGGATTCCTTGGGTTTATTTTTTAAAGCTGAGAAATGAAGGTCAACATGGTGGCCTGGCCTGTATTAAGCTTTACTCCACAAAGTCTGAGCTGCTTTTTCTGAATTTTTCCACCGACTTTTAACCTGAAGTAAAAGCTGAGCCTGGGATATTTCAATCCAAAGATGAAACACTTGGCAAAATGATAGAAAATTGAAATCAGAGGCTCACCATAGGGACAAGCAGAGAGTGCTCCAAAGGGGGGGTGCTACAACTTACCCCCCCAGTATAATCCCTGCTTCTATAGGTTTCTTTGTGATCAGTCGTTGGTGCTAAGTAACCACATTTTAGTATTAAAAAAAGCAATTTGTTCCAAATGCAGTGGCTACAGGAATGCCACATCCTATTCTTAACAACCCCATGATGTACTGACAGCAAGCCAAATCCTGTTCTCAATTACAGGAGTGTAAATTCACAGTAACTTAGTACACAGCCCTGTGTGACGGGAGTGAGCAAATGCTCAGAGCTTTAGGAAATCACATTGTGAGGATTTGCATATGCGATGATAACTGAAAGGCTGTCAGCTGGCACACTGGGACTGTGTGTAGCTGGGACGTGCCAGCAAGTTGGCATAGGTGACACCATCAGGTATCACTACCCGTGCTCTGGATGGCAAAGATTTGGCAAAGTGAGCTTGTCAGACAGTGGATGTATTTTTTTTTTCATGCTCCCATGCATGGGGAGATGCCTATTTACAGCAGAGCAACTCCAGGAGTGGGAATCAGAGCCGGGCTGGGGCACGTCATCTCCTGCTGCATCCTGCAGCCCCTCTCCGCTCCAGCTGGGCAGCACACTGCCGAGCCCAGCATCAAAAGCTGGCGGCAGCGGCAGAGCAGAGCCGGGCTGCGCTTGAAAGACAAAGTCCTTGAGAAAGCCTCCACCCCCCCGGCAGCAGCGGAAAGCACGCCCGAGCCCACATACGCTGTCCCTGCCAGAGACTTCAAATGGAGACAGCATCTCCCTTGCGTGACTCCCCTTTCATGCGTCCGGATGCATCCAAACCCCCTCACCAGTGGGACGGCCGCTCAGCGAGGACGTGCTGGGGAAGGCCCAGCCTCCACAGTGCTCCCATTGTGGAGGGAACACAATGGAGTCACCGCAGAGCTTATGGGGAGAGCAACAGCTTTGATGCGTGGTGGAGGAGCTGGCTGTGGGGTCAGGTCACCCCAGGGGCTTGGCCCAGTGCTGGCTTCTTCCCTCCATCCCCGTGCGAGGGGGCTTCCAGACTCCTGATCCTTTCCAAAGGGGGCAAGGCTGGGGTTTCCTAAGGGAAACCTGGGGGCCAGGTGTCAGGATGCCTGGGCTCTCCCACAAGCACAGGGAAGGATGTCCATCCTTCCCAGTAGCTGCTTTATAAGGTGCAGCACAGCTCTGCTGCTTTCCCATCCCTCCCCTGAATGTCTCAGAGGCTTCACTGGAGGAAGCCCCATTTCCTCAGCTCCCCCTTACTTACCTGCCTTCCAGCACCCAAGGCCAGACTGCTCCTGAGCGCCATCCATCACATCCACTTACCCCTACCCAAAGGTTTCTTCTCCAGCACCGATCCCATGTGTGCAATCCCACAGGTCTCCCCTTGGACCTTTCCGACATAGCGCAGAACATCCCGTGGTGTAAATGAGCCCTCGTTAGCACCCCAGAGAAGGAGCATGTAGGTAGGGGAGGAGGAATACAGACGTCTTGGGATGATGGGTCTGAGGCTGTAATTTTTTCTTGTTGACCATAGGGGGAATTGCTGGGAGGGAGGCAGGACGTGGAAGGAGCTGGGAGTTGCATGCATCCTCTCCCAGTTTCAGCATTCCCCCGCACAGGATGCTTGCAGAGGGCAGGCCGTTAGCTAAATGAATATAGCATTTCTGGGGAAGGGAATGGAAATTTCACCTGGGCTGTGGTTCATCTGCCACTCTGACTCCAATGCGTACAAAAGCCCAAAGCCACGCTGAGGAGCTCGCAGCCAGCTGCTTCGGGATGACAGGAGCAGACTCCAAAGCAAAGCCCTTTCCAAGACTTGACATGCAAAAATGCAGTTTAGGGGCCTGATGTTCAAAGATATTTTTTTTTCTCCAGGATCCCGGCCAGCAGCGAGAGGAACTGCACATGGGTGGCAGGGCTGAGCGTCAGGCCCCGAAGCCAAATGTCTGAGAAGATGCATCTCATTTAGAGCATCTTTATTCCAAGACTGTGCCAGAGTGCACTTGTTGCTGTGGGTTAAATCCAGGCTTTACCCAACATAGCCAGAAGCCCATCACTGCCATCCGAGTGGGCAGAGCCTCTGCAATTACATCTAGAGTGAAGCAGAACAGACAGGAATGTCTTGCAAGTTAGTTTACGACAAAGCAGGATTAGCCCCAGCTCGCTTTATTGCTCTTGTTTTACAAGCATCTGTTGTTTTGGAAACATCTGAAATGAGCACAGCCCGACACAAGGCACCCTACGCAAAGCATCTTCTGTCAAAGGCGGAAATCTCAGACACGTGTCTGAAAAAAAGACTTGAAAGCTTTTTGTTGTTGTGTTGTTGGTGGTAATTCTGAAAAAAAAAAAAAAAAAAAAAAAGCCAGAGAAGAGATTTCTTTTTTTTAGAACTCCCCCAGATGTTTGTGGTTTGGGATTTTTTTTTTTTGTTGTTAGTGCCTGGTTAGTCTCATGGATATTGAAACCTGCTCTGCTCACACAGAACAAGGGGGCTCTGATGATGTTCAAAGGGATCTGGAGAGCAGCAGTCGGCACAAAGCTGCGCTCTGCTTTCCTGCGCGGGAGGGAATGAGGGGAAGCAAATGCTGGGCAAGGGCCTCACGGGCGGCTGTTTGCTGCTCAGGCAGTGGGAACAAAGCCCAGGAAAACTGAGCTTTAAAGCAAGAGGTCCCACGGAAACACTTGGGATTTTCTCCAGCACATTCCCAAAATACTGAATGGTGTTTTGGATGCAGGTAGAAAACACAGCCCATGTGGCAACATGGGAGAGAGGAGATCTTCTCTGCGTGTCCTCCAAATCCTAACTGATTCCTGCTTCCCATCAGGGGCACTGTGGGGCAGTCCCAATGTCAACTCTCTTCTGCAAACACTTTTTGCAGAGGCACTTTGATATGAGGTAGGGTAGGTGATGGCTTAGGACAGCAGAAGGAATAAGCCCAAGAAGCCCATGGGGCATCAGGCTGAAATATGGCCCATTCCAGAAAGGTCACACCTGGGGCAGAGCCTGGAAAGAAGCAGGTTTCCAAGCAGTTTGCATTCCCTCTCCAGAATTCCTTCCACCACATCCCGGAAGACATCACCTGGCTGAAAGACTTGAACCAACTCAGAAACCAGGGGCTCTTTGAGGGGACACCAGAAGGACCCTGCGAGGGTGCAAAGAGCCCCCCCACCCGCCTCCATTGCTCCAGTTAGAGCTATTCCGTTTTTCCATCCTGAAATGCAGTTTGACCTAAAGGAGCGTTTAATTGCAACATTTTCCACCAAACCGGGAACTGTCAAACGGCAGATCAGAGCTGAGCACAAACAGACACCATGCAGCCACGAGAGAGAAGACAGAGCTAATTACCCCCAGCTTACAGGTCACGGGAGGGGGTGTGGAGGGACTGGGCTACCAAGTGGGCCAGTGAATTGGGCAAACTGAGTTGTCTTGGCTCAGGGGTGTCAGCTCAGGTAAAGGCAGCTTTGCCTCCGCCCTCCCGCTTTGTCCGCCCACCTCATCCGCTTCCATTTCAAGAGATTTCGGCACCTCGGCACAACCCACTCAGTCAGCCAAGCATGGAGGGGCTGGATGGCTCATAAAGCTGGCGGGATTTCAGCAGGAGAAGATGCATGGCCTCTAAAAGGTAAATAAATAAAGCCTATGCAATGGCATCCTCCAGCAGGCAACAGCCAAGGCTGGGGCTGGAGAGAGGGAGGAGAAAAGCTCTCCTGTTCTCTGCATCCATCACCGCTAGGTGTACCTGAAATGGATCCAGGCAGAATAGATGGCACTAACCAGGTACATTTTTCACCAGGCTAACGAGGAGGTGCTCTAAATCTTAGCAAGGAGACCTAAATAAAGCAGTGAACAAGACCGATGCAGGTGAGAGGACAGAAGGGAGGTAAGAGCTCCAAGAAAGCCTGGTGGTATCCAAATCATCACCCCAGCTCTGAGGCCAGCCCAACAGCACTCGGCTGTGTGGGTTTGGGCTCCATGTGTGCCCAGAGGCCCCATTCTGCTTCCAAGGGCACTCAAAGCAAGGCTGTGCTGAAGACGTAGATCTGCAGTGCCCTCAGGGCAAGGCAGCAGCCTCAGGAACCACCTTCAGGGTCCTGAGGGCCTGACTCCTCCCTAAACCCCAGCCCCCATCTCTCCTGTCTGACTTTTTTCTTAATATATGCATAGCAATCTCTGAACTCCAAGAAAACATGATGCTGCTGTTAGAGACCTCTGCTTTTGGCTGTGACTCTGATGCTCAAGGACAAGAAAAGAAGAAGAACAGCTTTGAGACCAGTGAGGCAGGGGACACTGCTCTTTCCCTGCACCCCTGCCTGGGTTCAGCTGCTGGACTTCTGCTTCTGATGCTGTCAGCTCAAAGAGCTCCACAGGTATGAGATGACTTATAGGGCTTTTTCCTTCTTCAGGGACGTGCCCCATCAGACTACTGCTGGATCCAGCCCCCAAGGCTGGAGGAAAAGCCTCATCTGAGACACTACACTCCCCTATTTCTCTCTACCCTCGTCGAGCTCTCAGGACTGGATACCTGCCAACGAGCAGACGATTTAGCACCAAGTGTCTCTCTACTGATGTTTCCATCAAGACAGGGAACACGAAAGGCTCCACTGATTTATCGAGGCTCGCTGGTTCTGTGCCTTGACAAGAATTACAAAAGGAATCTCATTACAATCTCCACGCTTCTCATCAGCCTGGCGCGGAGCCCACTTGTGAGCGGTGCCGATCAAAGCCTCACTCATGAAAGCCGAAAGGGTGCGGGAAGAGCTGTTAGAAATGTGCTTTTTCTTCTTGTTGTAGCCACAGCACTTGGGTGAAACCAGAGGAAGGCTGGAGGATCAAGCAGGGGACACAGCCTCTTGGGGTGGACAGGGCACAGAGCTCCACACACTGCTCTGCTGGTCCCCGGGAGGCTTCCAGCTGCAGCCATGAGCAGTAGCTGGAGAAGGTTGTGATCCTTGCAGAACATCCAACCCCACAGGGATAACCATCCTTTTTCCATTGATCTCACTATACTGGGCACAACAGAGGGATTGGCATCCTCAATTGAGCTGGAAGCCTATTTCCATGCTGACTCCATGCTGCGAGGTCGCCTCTGGGATGTGCTGGGGACCCACGGGGACATGGGTGCTGTGCACAGCATTGCGATGCCTGATTCATGCTTTCCTTCCCAGCCCCTGGGAGGCATGAAACAGGGCGGGAGATCTTCCCCAGCACAGTCAAAGGCCACGGCATGGGGTGCTCTGCCAGGGGAAGGTCTGTGAGAAACCCCTGTTCAACCATCAGGAAATGATCTAGGGAATATCATGGATGAAAATCTCAACTACAACCCGAGTTTGGCAGTAAGTGAGTGGGGATGAGGAGCTCTAAATCCCTCTGCCAGCATTGATCACACAGGAGGGCTGTCGTGGAGGTCTTCCAACCCCAGCAGACCCCATAGGGAAGTCTGGCCACAGGACTTTCCACCATGCAGCTTCTCCTTTTAGCTCCACTCCCCATCTGCCATGGACAAGAGCAAATGCTGCAGTCCCTGGTGTACACCAGAGTGAGGCTTCCATTAGATTCCCTCCTTGGCTGAATGGAGGCTGGGTTGCAAATAATTCAATGTCGACGGAGAGGGTTCGGTAGACTTTCCTATTGTTTTGGCCCATTCAGTTAGGAAAATCCAATTGGTTTTCCATTCCTCCTAGTAGTTTTGAAGCTGTCAGTTAATTTTCAGAGATTTTGATAAAGTGGGAGAAGTTTCGAATGTGTTACAGTGCTACAAACTGCGTGAAAATAGATGGCTGGGAGAAGAGAACCTGTTAATGTCTCGCTGGACGGCTGCAAGATGAATTTATCTGAGGTGTCAAGCACCAGTAAATCCACATTGGAAACTGATTTTAGAACTGTGCCCAGTCTCAGGAGAAGTTTTGATCAGAAATTGCATTTCTCTCATCGCAGAAGAAAAGGAAAAGAAAATTGAGAATCCCGATTCCAGCTACTTCAGGGATGACTTGTTTTAGCCAGTGGAAATGTTCCTCTCTTTGACTGGGGAGTTGCTCTAATAATCTGGGTACCTCAATCTAGGGCACAAAACTTTTTCTACCTGTTATTAAATCAAGTAAATATTGAGACATCATGGAAATGGTATCATTGAGGTTAGACTGCACAAGTGAGGTCTGGCAGAGCATCAAGGAATAATTATGGCATGAAGGGCCCCTAGTGGGGACCCCTGGCACACGGGCTAGGTGCACATCCCAGTGTTAGCTTGATGTAAGAGGGATTAAGTCTCAAAGAACCCTCAGAGACCTTCAGTGCCACGAACAAGGCGCTGCAAGGGATTCTTGTGACTTTTACTCACGCAGCTTGTCAAAACAGCAGCGTCCGGCTTGTTAATGTATTTTACAACATTTACACAGCAGTGGCTTTTCTAGTGGCCATTAAGACAATTCCACTTGGCCGATTCCCCTCACCTCCTGTTTGCTGTCACAATGATTGGGCTCTGCATGTTTTGGAAAAGCAGACATATTTTATGAGGGCTTAAATCTGGAGTCATTCCCGTAGGGTTTCCTTTAAATGTTTTCAACATCTCCCCTTCCCTTACTCTGCAGACTCCAGCACAGGGGAAATTTTTTCAAAAGCCAGGTTAACTTGCTGAGACGTCATTATAAATCCAGAGCAAACAGGCCTGAGATGTTCTTTGTGAGACTTTTTTTCAGTGAAATGAGCTCAGCAGCACAGCAGCTGCTTTGCAAATGCACAAGTCTTTGAGGGTTGCCTCAGACCATGGAGTCTCTCTTTGCTGCCAGCTCCTTGGATCTGCAGGAAGGAAGGGCACGTCACTGGATTACACCTGCCAGGAAAGTGCTTTTTTCATAAGGGTCGGACAAGCTCCTGCCATGATCCTTCAGGATAAAAAGAGATATTTGGCTCTGTTTACTCCGCATCATCCTTCTGCCTCCATGGAGCCATCCCCAGCAGACAGGAGTAGAGCGATGGCCACATGCAAGGGACTCTGCAGGACGTGCCCACAACAGTAGCACTTTCCCCTTCAGCCTTTGGTGGACTGGAGATGTTCTACCATGCACATCCCCTCCAGCAATGACTTGGTCAAGCCCTGGGAGCTCTGGAGCATGGTGAGCCCATCCCCACTGAACATTCAGTGCTTGTAGGGTGCTAGAAAGCTGGAAATCTATTGAGTTATTGGATGAAATGACTACTAGCAGTGAGCAGATCCAAACCAAGACCAGCAAGGTTCATACGGCTGTCAGGTTGAGTGCTGCCAAGCAGGGATGAGGAGACCCCAGAAAGGGACCAGCACAGGAGCTGCTCAGAAGCCCACATCTCCCTTTCCATCCCCACTGGTATCAACAAGTGCCATCCCTGCTCCCGTGGGCCCTCCCTACACCATTTCTTGGCCCACCTTGGCCCCTGGCTTTGGAAATGGGGTGGAGGGAGGGATGTGGAGCAGCAGTTCAAGCCTGCTGGGTGACACCTGTGAGCCAGTCCCCTCTCCCGGGTATTCACTTTGTCTCCAAAGAGTACAACCGCTGAAGGCAAACGCTGGCCCTACTCTAGGAAGCCTCTAGCCATTAGCTAAGCACAAATAGTGTCCTTTCATTCATTCAGTTTCACCTAAAGCAGGCCAGATGAAGGGCAGTTCAGGATGCTCCTCCAGCTGCTCTTAGAGGTGGTTCCTCTCCATTCAATCAATTGCTCTTGTGTCAAACACCCTTGCCCCAAGAGATATATGAACACAGTTTGTTCAGCCTCTGATGAAGGCAGATGAAACACTCACTCATTTTCTGAGATTCAATCGTACTAAAATCTATCAATTAACTAAAGACATTGGAGCTTGCTAATGTCAGAGTAATTAAGACATGCTTGAAGCACTTCCTATTAGTTATTCTTGTGGTTATTAGGTGTGGAGGAGATGTATATAAATAGACAGGAGCTTGCTGCTAAAGCAGGAAAAACTGTTGCAAAATTAGGTTTTGGTGGGGTGTTCTGAAATGACGTTTGATGGATATTGATACTTAGGAAAACACACATCTAATATAAATATTAGCCATATGACAGCAGTATCTAGAAATGTCTCAAGGGATTAGGGCCCTCTTACACTAGGTTCTGCATGAAGAACTGCACCCCAAGAAGAAGCAATGCCAGAGGACCTCTGAGCTCCTTTGTTTCAGGCACACTCCTGAAACGCCCCTCTCCTAAGCAAGGGGGAATTGGATAGCTTCATAAAACAAACATCTAACATGTAAATAGCCAAAGCTTGGGGTGGTCTTAGCCCTAGTGAGCCTGTGAGACTTCATCCTGTTGATGCACATCATGACAGCACTGACTCTGCTCACAGCGCTTGGAGTCCCCCCCTTGGCTCTGCCCTACAGCCCAGACGTCTCACCCCATCCAAAGCTGGGCTCGGAGGCATCTCAGCCATGGTGCTGCCCTGTGGGAGGAGGAAACAAAGGTTGGTTTGAGTGTCCTGCAAGCAGGAAGATAAATGAAACATGATTTGGGGCTGGGGCTACAGGAATGGGTCTCTGCCAAAGCATTCTCCATGTATGTCTGGAACTGAGTCTGGGACAGGAGAGCTGGATGACCAGGGCATCCACTGAGCCTCCTCCCTGCTGGGTACAGGGTGCATGGTCACACTAGGTACTCCTATTGCATCTTCCTGTCCTGAGCAACTTGCAAACCTGCTGGCTGACTTCAACACCATCTGAGAAAGGGTAAGAAGTCTCAGGGATATCATTTTTCTACAGGTGTTGTGAGAAGTAGGTCAGAAGAACATTCTGAGGGAGAGGCTGCCATAAAGACTTAGCTTTCCTTAGACTCCCTACTACTCCCACAGGAGGAAAGGACGATGGAAGTCCCAGCTACAGAGAAATCTTCCCTCCTCTGGTTAGAGCAGAGGGTCGATCCACAACATCTCTAGGAAATCAGAGGTCTTTACCTGTCCTCCTGCTGTTGGAAAACACAGCTCAAGTGCTCCGAGCTGCCTGGCAAGGCTGAAATTCTCACTCCAGTGGAGCAGAACAAAACATCAGAACCAGAGAGGTGCCCAGGGACCACCTTTTCCGTGAGCAGTAGATAAGGCAACCCAGCCCCTTTGCTGAGACTGGTTGCACTGGTGTTTTTTTACAAAACGGCAGCAGAGCCCCAGGGAGGAGGACCACGAGCTGGCAGCCCCTCCTGACACCCTGCCCAAGAAGTACCGTGGGGTACAGAAAGCCTCTGTTCCCCCTTCCTGTGCCCCCAAGCCATTCAGCATCCTCAAAGAGCTGCTCTTTAGTCAGGCATCTGAAACAGCAAATGAAAGAGTCAGCAGGGGAAGACGTTGAGTTATAAGGTCCCTAAGTTATAAAGGGAACTTACCATGAAGCTTGAAACTAGAGCAACCCGCCCATGAGTCTCCTCCTTGCAGTTATTCTCTTCTCTGTCCAGCAAAAACCTCAAGGGATCAACTCTCACTAAATTACCCTCTTCTCTGCCAGCCAGAAACTTGTATGCATCACCTCCCACTAAATTACCTCGTCTCTGGCCAGCCTGAAACCTCAGTGGCTCACCTCCCCTGCACTCCCCTCTGCCAGCCGCAATTAATCCTTCCAGCCGAATTTTCATTCCAAACTTCTCCTCTAAGTGAAAGATCCAGGGCTCCAGTAAAGAAAAACGTCCGAGTCTTCCAGAGATGTCTGAAAAGGCCTTGAGGAGCAGGATTTTACCAGAGCCAGGCATGAAAGCCCAGGCTTTGCTTTTGTTGCTCCTTTAATGCTTCCTCTGATGTAGGGGGAATGGAGACTTTTTTCTCTTTTGTTGAAACAACTGCAGCTACGGGGATTTGTTTCTGCTCTGTCCTCCCCCCAGCTCCCCCAGGAAGGACAGAGCCACATCCCAAAACAGACCGGGGGCTCTGAGATGCTCAAAGCTACGGCAACGAGGAGGGAGAAGCCTTCAACATATTTCGTTCACACACTAAATCTCTTTGCAAAGTATTTGATCTGGCAGCCTCCAGAACATTTGCCAGGGGAGAGAGTCTTTGCTGTGTGGGGCTGGTGATAAAGAAAAACTGCCTACCATCAGCTGACCACCTCGTCCCAGCAGGAGACATCCTATCCTGGGCACATCAAGGCAGATTTCATTATTAAAGGAGCTGTTTGTTTGCCCTGATCTATGGGAAGAAAAAAAAAATAAAGGGGGAGGGGGGGATTTCTTTTGTTCTCCACAAGCAGCAAATCAGTGTTTCTGCTCTGTCTTCATTACCTGCTCAGTAATTGTCACTGCTGAGTGCCTGGTGAGACATCATGAAGGATGCTAAAAGCTTTCCTCTCCCTTTTTGCCTTTCCATCTGCTCATCTTCTTGCAGGCTGATGGAGGCAAGGTAACGTCCACTGCTTTTAAAGAAGCAGGGTGGTGTTCATCTAACCCCGGCTTTATTTTTATTCTGTTAAATAATAAAAGTCAAATGGCCTCTTGCCTGTCTGCCCACTGCCCTCAGCACCTGCTCCAGGAGCTGATTTATTGGGAACAATGTCCTTGGGCTGTGAATGCGAGGGTTCTGCCCTGCTCTGCCTTCAGCTCACCCAGAATTAACAAAACAAGGTGAAATTTGAGGTGTTTTAAGGGTGACTGGGGAGCAGCTGTTTCCTTGCCATCTCCATTTCCCCTCATTTCAGGAAAGGATGTAGCTTTGATGGAGGTGCATAACAGTTGCTTTCCTACACAAATGTTGTAGAAATATGGAAATTAAAAAAAGAGAGAATCATTAACAGTGCCTGAAAGGCTAACCGGTGGCCATCCCACAACACCCTTAGACAACCCAGCCTCTGCTTCTCTCTCACTTCCGCTAGGACGGAATTATTCCTGAGTAACCTGGATCCCTCTTGCTGCAATTTAAGCTCATGATGCCTTGTCTCCTTCATGACAGACATCAAAAATCAGGTTTCATTTTCCTCACACAATTAACATTCAACAAAACCAACACTTTTTAAGGGAATGATCTACTTCACTGCCTTGCTTAACGGGAATATTGCAGTCATTTCTTAAAGCTGGTTGAAAAGGTGCAGTATGTCATCTGCACTGATGACACAAGATTGGCTTCCCATTTTAAGATGACAAACCATTTTGAAATGCAACTTGATTACCACACCACGCTTTTTCCGAGGTGGTGCTGTGATTTGGGACATTTCAGAATTATCAAAGCTAAATCCTCCCATTGGGGAGGAAGCAGCACAGCACCGGGGCCCTCCCCTGGACTTCCCCCATGACCTGCCCCTGATTTCAGCCTCCCAGCTCCCCATCAGAGCCTGCTCCAGCCCTCACTGCTTGGGTTTTTTTTTTAGGAAACTCGTATCTTGTAGTTTAAGTTTATTTATGCTAGTTTATACATACTTATTTCCTAATTATTGCCTTTGAGCTTAAATAGCTCTTGTCCCTCCCTAGTGTCAGCGCTTTGGATGCCATTAGGAAGAGCAGCCTTCCTCCTGTTCAGCCTCTGTTTGCGGGATTAAGCACAGGTTTCTGCAGTCTCAGAAAAAAAACAGTCCAAGTTCCACAGGCATCCCAACAACCTTTCTTGGCTCCTCTTCTTTGCAGTAATGCAGGTGATTAAAAATTACATGCAGAGAACAGGTTTTGGCTCGGGGCTCATTGGCTCAGGTGTTTTGCCCAAGCCGCTCTCAGGGTCTTGGGGCAGGAGGCGATGCTAACACACACCAAGGGCAGATAAATCTCCCTGTGGAGCTTAGGTTGGCATAATCTGCCTCTCCGATAGCTGTTCAAGGGGACAACCCACCCCTGACTGGGTATATTATACCATGGGTCCCCCTCCCCCCCAAAAAAATAATAAAGACAAACAGACCCCAGCCTGGAAAGAGAAAGTTTTCCCTTCTTCCCCCATCAAAACCAATCCAACTGCTAATTTTTAGCTTACTTCCTTGCCTATTGGTGTGGATGCACACACAAGGAAATAATTTCTGCTTTCTAGGGCAGAGTCAGCATCAGCCATCCCCATGTCCCCACCAATAGGGAGGCCACCGCTGGCTCAGCCTCCCAAACAGTTCTGTTCATTTGAGCCCATAGTGGCTTATTCAGCGCCTCCAGGAGATCTTGAGGAGGCAGAAATAATGAAAATTTATTAATTAGGCTCTTATTAATTTATGAGAATTATTAAGTGCTGGTGTTCTGCTTGGCACCAGGCCTGGTTCCAGCTGGTGAGACTGCAGGTGCAGATGGGGAGAGCCTGCCACAAGGAGAGACGGACTTCTTGTGCTCGATGCCATGCCCCAGGGTGAGCAAAAAAAATGCAGCTCCTGACTCCCACAAGTATTAAATCTCCTGCCCAAGCAGTGCACGTGGCCCATACTTACAGGAGAGATGGCAGCAGGGTGGGGAGCACTAGGAGGGTGGGAACGGTGCTTGATCAGAGCAGAGACAGAAAGGCAGGTGAGATGGGAAGATTGTGGCCCAAAGCCTTCTTGGTGCAGCAGGAGGACACAGAGCACAGGCTGTGGGTACTGCTGTCCCCCAGGCTGTGTGCACATATCAACATCCAGTTCTCTCTGCCTAAACCACCCCAACTCCTTGTATCAGCCCATGGAGGCCATTTAACACCAAACCTTCTCAGGGCACCACTCTTTGTGCAAAACACACAGCCGTGAAGTGCCCCCAAACCTGCCTGCTTTTAGAGCTTTTCCACAGATTTTAGCTGCTGAACTCATTGCCTTGAGCTGTTCTGGACTGGAAATGCCCTGGGGTGTAATAACAGGGATTCAGGCTGAAATCCGAGCCCCAGGCTGGGCATAAGACCCTGTCTTCCTGAGCAGGAATTAACTCCTAGCTGCTCACAGACACAAAGAAACTTTCAGCTGCACTTCAGAGACCAGCAGAAGGAATCATTTCTGTCCCTAGCTGATGGTATCTAAGATATTTTGGGGTTAGAGAGGGAGGAGAGAAATCAGTGCCCATGCCCCAGTTTCCCCAACAAGAAGCTAAAAGGAAGCTAAAGAAGCATCTCCAGCAAAAAGCCTGCTCCAACTCCATGAAAACCTCTTGGTTTAGGCATGCTGCCTGGGATTTGTACCAGCAATTTCCCTGACTTCCCATGGGCTCTCATCTTCTCCACCCACAGCAGCCCCTCCAGGGCACAGCACTGCCCCACAGCTGTCTGGAGAGCACCCATGGGTGCCAGGGTGCTTGTCTGAGCCTTTCCCATGACCTATGTGCAGAGGCTTGCTACAGGCTTGGCTGAGGAAAGCCTCCTCATTATCCAATTACCTTGAAATCACTTTTAACTCAGGTCAAATTAAGGTAAAATGCAAATAGAGGTGTTAATTCCCTGAATCCAGAAATAGATAACAGAGCCAGGGATGTTTGTAGAAGATGTAGGGGAGGGAATAAATGAGAACAGAACAAACAAACACAGAAAAAAGCACATATTTCACAAAGCTTTGTTATGTTCAAATGGAGCACTTGTGAAAGGCACAAAACACAAAGCTGGCTGGGAGATGACTTGGGACTCCACTAAGAGCTTCAGGTGGTTTCTGTGGTAGGATGCAAGCAGAACTGCCCAGCTCTTCCCCTTGCCAGGTAAGCTTACTTGTACCAGGCCTGCAGGAGAGCTCCCCAGCCTCTGGCACAATCCCTTCCCAAAATTCAAGCTGTGGAAGATGAACAGGCTTATGGCAAGTCAGTGGGCTGAGTCCAGGGAGAAATCCCCTGGTTGCATCAGGAAATGTCCTGTGTGGAGGGAGGAGGGGGGCTGCTCGTGTTTTCCTCTGGAAACCAATGGCAGGGAGGAAATTTGGTCTGAGTCTCATCAGAACCAGCTGTTCCAGCTCGGCATTCCCAATGGTTTAGTGTGGATAAGAAAGGATTGCAAAAAATATATAAATAAAATAAAATAAAATAATGAGAAAGCCAGAATCAGATTGGGATGTTTGGACTTTATCTAAATGAAACACTTCAATTGATTTAACCTTTTTTATTATTGTTATTAGTTTGTTACAGGCAGTAGCACAGGATCCCTATTATTTTTAATTGGCTCTGTTCCTCATTAGTCTGAGCACAGATTGTCACACAGCAGAATTTCTCATTGAGTGCAAATCAAAGCACCAAATGTCCTGGCTCCAGCAGTCCTGGGCAAAATGCTCATTCTCTGCACCTTTCTATGGGAGGAAATATCTCCCCATGGACTTCTCCGTCCTCTTCCATGTAGGACACAGGGCGAACGGTCCTGTCCACCCATCACGGGGATGGCTGCAGCCCTGGGAAAAACAGTGGCTGGTTTGCAGAGGGTAGGAAATACGTCTGAGTAGGTGAGGGACACGGGAGCAAATCCCAAAGGTGCCTTTACAGATGTCAATTGGCCCAAAGCAGGTAAATAATAGGAAAGGTTTATTAGGTCGCTGTGTTAGCGACTATTAATATCTGCTGATGCTCAGGAAATGTCGTCATGCAGAGCAGGAATAGGCTGCTCTTTGCCTTGAATCCTGTACAATAGACCAAAAATACTCTGGGGCGGCGTTCTGGAGCCGCTGGTGTCCGTGATGCCCAGATAGCCATCACTCCCATCAGGCAATCCCATCTCTCAGACCAGGACAAGGAGTTTTATCCGGCCATTCTCTGCTGGGGTTTTATTTTGCATTTTTTAAAAAGAACTTCCTGTCCTTGGAAAGCAGGGGAAAGTGTTCGGGAGCTACAAAAAGAGAAAACCGGGGAGGATGCATGGGTGAGTGGGATTTGCTGAGCTCCAGAGGTGAGCTTCGTGGGAGGGACCTTGGAGGAAATAGGGAACGATGGGAATGAGGATGTGGGGTTATTTTATTTACAGCAGTACAGAGGGATGTGAAATGGGGCTTTGTGCACTTGGCAGCAGGGCTGCCAGGGAGCTGGGGGAGAAGGGGAGCAGGAGAGGACCCTCTGTGTCTGCGCAGCGGGGTGGGAGCAGGTGGTGGCTGGGTGCTCGCTGGGCTGAGGCACGACAGCCCATCCCTGCCTTCATTCCTCAATACCTGAATGTTTGGGGGAAATCCATGGCCCCAGCCCGGGTCCCCAGCCCCCTCTGCAAAGAAGGAGGGGAATGGGGTTCACTAAAGCCAGCACACCTTGGAGGAGCCTCCTGATGCTGGTGTTTGCTTCTCCCGTGGGCATGGAGGAGGCTTCTCCTCTCCTCCTTTCTTTGCTGAGAAGGGGCTGACCTGGCAGCGCTGCCTGCCTCCCAGGGGCGGTTTCCACCTGCAAATCCCAGGCAGAGGCAGGTATCCCACCCTGCCTCACCCTCCTCCCAGCATGTCCCAATGGCTCTCATCCAGCAGGAGCACCCCTGGCACTGCACCCAGGTACCCTGGAGCATTTGGGCACCCTGGGGACCTGCCCAGGCTTTGGGGGGTGCTGGGACATCCATACACAGCATCCTTTGGTACCAATGTCCCTGGAATCTGGCACCTGACTCCCTTACACCTTTGAAATGCTGCCTTAGCAGAGATACACAGCACCATGGGCAACAAAAAGCCACATCCAGCAGTGGAGTTCCTGCGGGTGGACTGTCCCAGTTATACCAGTGTGTCTTTCGTGGCCACAAAATGTGGCTCTTCTACACTGCGATAGTGCTGGTAACACCCGTGTTAGGAAACGGGATGGCCTGGTGGCCTGATGCCATGGTGAGGGAGCCCTGGACCTTTCTGCACATCAGAAAGCAAGAGCCACCAGAGGGGTGGTTGTGGGTGGTGGATGCCAGACGGGTTCTCCCTGAGTTGGAGAGCAGCCCCGTCCCTGCAGCAGCCACCTCCTGGGGCCACGGGTGATGACAGCGGGGACACCTCCTGGCTGGTGGCTCTCCGAGGACTTCACTCATCCACAGGTGCTGACTTGGCCTGGGATGAAGCGAGGGGATGGTACACGGCACATGGAGCCACGCCGTGCCAGTCTGCTGTGAGTGTGCTGGCTCTGCATCACAGAGAGGCACAGTGCCTTCGTTTGCATCTCAGTAAATGTTATGGCCCAATTTTTAGGCTACATTAGGCTGCTTTGAAGTAAATCTCTTGAACCCTGCTGTGTTCTGCAAAGGGACAGGCAGGACAAATTACCTTCTCAAGGTTTCTTCATTGGATTCTTGGATAGACCATGGCAAATTATCCTCGGGTTGTACCGACCTCTTGATTGATCATGGAGGTGATATTTTCCATTTGATCTCTCCGATTTATTAGGATCATTTGGCATTCCAGCCCCGTCCTCCAACGTACTCGCTGTCCCTTCCAGCGAGGTATCATCTGCAAATTCAATAATCATCCTTGTTATGTCATCATTCAACCGTTAATGAAAATATTGAATGCATTTGCCCCCAGGAGAGCCCCTGTCTGGATGCCCACTCAATCCATATGTCTGTTTTGACAGGGGGCTGTTGATAACCTCTCCCTGGGTACCTCACCAATAGGTTTTTCACCCATCCTACAATAACTGCATGTAGACCATGTAGACAAAGGTCCCCTGTGAGACAAAACCTCATTGGCCTGACCGTGTTTGACACAGATGGGTCCTTGTCCCTGCGCAAAGCAGGGCTCCCGCTCACCAAAGGACGTTTGATTGATTTGATGCCTCAGTTCTTGACAAGTCCGTCAAGACTGATGTCCTTGTTTTCTTCAGGGCACTTCCAAGCAGTGTGATTACTTCATCCAATATTTTTCTAGTTTTTAAAGCAAATTGGGAGTCCCGAAGCACCCTGGTTCATCTCTTCACACCTTCTTGGAAGTGTCTTCATGGGTATTCAAAGGGAACAAATGTTTCCAGCTGGCTCATCCAGGTTTTTAAGATGTTGTATAGGCTTCAGGTGGTTTGAAAACATCTCGCCTTGGTGGCTCACTCATGCCTTAAGTCCTGATTTAGCGCCTTGCCTGTATCTGTGCTTCTCTGTGACTTGGTGAGACCTTGGGGCTGAGCCTTGCCCCACATGGACCTCGGTGCCAGGTTTGACCTTGCTGCCTTTCTGCTTCATTGTCCTCCCCTGATCACGGGAGCAGACGTGGGAGCTGCTCCCTCCCATCCTCTCCAAACTGCACATTGCTCTCATCCTCAAGACAAATTGTCCCATGTCCTCCAATTCCTTTTCCCAGACATTGGGCAAGCAAATTGTGAGTCCCCATCATCAAAGTGCCTGAAAAGCCAAGCCCAACATTAACCCTTTGACTTGCTGTTATTTAATTCTTTCCTTTGAAGGCTGAGAGCCTCTTCCCACTCCATCTGGAGCCCGTTAGTACCAAACAAATCATTTCAGTGCTTTCAGAAATCTCTTAAAACTGACTGGAAGGGATTGCTGTATTTCAGCTAATGAGCTTGTCATTATTGCTTTAGGGTTATTTATTCCTATCTCGGGTTCCAGGAGCTGCATATCAGCCGGGGTCTCCCCTCCCTAAGCTCAGGTTGAGCTGGAGTCCTCATGATCAGGGTGTTTTACCCCTAAAACAGGCATCTTTGGCAAAACATCTTTTTAAAGCATAGGCTCAATGGTTGTCCCAGTTATTGAAGACTTTGGGGACAGGTTGCCCAGACAGTGGTGACAATCTCCATGCTTGTTCAGGGCTGGTATCTGAGGACCTTTCCCAGCAGTGTCCCATGAGGTGTTCAGCACTGGGCACTCAGCTGAGCATCGGTGTTGTTCTCGTGTGGCTGCCCAAAAGCCTGTGAACCAGGAAGGGGTTAGTGCCCTCCACCTGTCAATTTGCAAAGTGAAGCCCCAAATAGGTTATTATTCTTGTGTGCTCGACTCATCATGGAGATTTATGATGGGTCACTCACAGCGAGCCCATTTTGCTGAAAAAAAAAAAAAAAACAAACCACTGGGGCTGTTTGGGGTTGTCCTCCTAAATCCTGGGGGGCTGCAAGGGTGCTGTGGGAAGGGAACATTTCCATACAGCTGTTGGGGAGAAAAAAAAAACAAGGAATGGGGATATAATTAGAGCCTGTTCCAAGCTTCCAGCCTGAATACCAACACCTCCCTGTGAGCAGTAATTCCCAGAGCTCGTAACAGCAGCTGGCTGAAGTCCTTGCTGCTGGGTCTGGGGATGGTTTGACAGCCCGAATGGGTGGCCCTGGTGAATGCGAGATGCTTCTGGAGGCAGTGAGACACCGAGAGCAGCTCTGGGACGTGCACAGGGGCTGGGGGTGATGGGGACCTGCCGAGCTCCCCAGCCCACGCCGGCAGCGGCATTGCCCTGCCTCTCAGCACCAACACTGCACCGATGGAGGTCTGTCCCCTGCAATGCAAGAGAGCTGGTTAAACACAGCCAAGGCTCCTTACGGAGGCCGGCACATCACTGCCAAACCTCTCACCACGTTCGCTTCCAGGAATTGCTTTGGAAAGGAGAGCAGGACCTGAGGCCAGCAGGCGAGGATGCTTCCTTCCACCTTCTGCTCACGGAGAGGCACGTGGCCAGAGCAGGAGAGCTGGGCGTAGCAGGAAGCTCCGAGCCAGGCACCCCCAAGGACCTGGGACAGTGGGAAGACCCCAGCAGGACACCCCAGGGATGGGGAGCCGCTTTGCTGTGGGCTCACACCCAGCAGCTCCCAGTGCTCAGCCACTCGCTGGTGACAGTGGTGACCCTTGGGGACACAGTGGCCGCAGCCCGGCTCTCGGCAGAGCTGGGGACACCTGCAGTGCTCGCTGCCCCTCTGCACCCTGGTCCTGCATCAACAGGCATCGCTGGTGTGGCTCCTGCTGCTGCCGGCTCGTCAGCATCCCTGCAGCATTGCCATGGAGACCTTTAATTAATTATCCACCAGCCCTCGCCTGACAGCATCACACTGAGAGCGAGTGACATCTCCCTTCGCCCGCAGCCCCTCGGCACGACAAAAAGCCGGGGCAGGCGGTCGGCAGCAAGAAAGCAGGCGAAGCCCTGGGCAGATAATGTTTAAATGACTTTATTTTTTGTTCTTTTTTTTTTTTTTTTCCTTTTATAAATGGGCACAGCACAGAAATAATTAAAAAAAATAGACAGTACCATTACAGTGCTAGATCCATTGGCAAAGATTATTTTTTATAGTCTTTTTTATTATTTTTAAAGTTTTGGCCATTGAGTAAGAACAAAAACAATTAACAAACATTTTATTTTATTTTTTGTTTTTAAACAGACACTATGAAGCAATTTAAGTACTAAACTCTAGAAGAGTTATGTACATACAAAAAGAAGTTCCGTTTAAGATATGTTTCCTATTAAAAATATTTACATGCATTTTTTTCCCTCCCATATTCATTGAAAGGTAAAACACTCGTAGTTTTCTTCTACTGTTAAAGATTTTTCATTCTCCTATTGGGAATTTAAACCAGCTCCAAAGAAAAAGTAAAGTGGGGCTCACTTGTTGTTAGGTTTTCCTTTTTCTTTGAATTATTTAAATTTTCTGGAAAGGGATATTTTTTGGACATATATCAATGAATTTTTTTTCTTTTTTTTTCATTTTAATTTATACAAGAATGTCTTGTGTTTATTTACAGAAGAACCGATGGGCGGTGATTTATCCTGGCAACATGGTGGTGAGCGTTAGCGAGAGATAAGCATGTGATTTTAAAAAGTTCTATCAAACTGCAATGGATACGTATTTTTTCTAAAGTCAGCATTTCTGTCAGGTTTGATTGTCGGCTGTACATTTATGACTTAGACCAGGGGGACCCAGAACAGGGGTGGTTGACGCACGAAGGGTCGCGGGTACCCTTGAGGTCTTTGGAAATGCAGCGATGGAGCTGTCTGCAAGGTGTGGGGGGGGTAAATCTGGGCATTGCGCGGGCGTCTCCTAGGGTGAGGTTTTTTTTTTATTTTTTAGCAAAATAATAAAAAGTTATAAAAAACCAAAGCCCAAAACTATGCGTGCTCCAGACAGAGACGTCTCTATGGAGCCGGAGCGTGGGTGCGGCCGCGGAGCTGCAGGCACAGGTACGTGGGGTGAAGCAGAGCCGCGCAGCCTCGCCGCCCTTCCTGGGGCTTCGCTGCCCCCTCGGGCTCCGTTTCGGCTCCGGCCAGGGAAAGGGGCAGGCGGCAAAGCGCTCCTTCCCCCAGCCCTGGCAGAGCCGAGGGGGCAGGATCTGGCCCTCGCTCTCGTAGCTGGGGTGAAGGAAGGAGCTAGGAGCGCAGGGACAAATCCTGAACCCCCAGCACCCCATCCTCCCCATGAGGTGCAGTTTGCATTGAAGCTGTGCACGCGTGCATGCTTTGCACACACACGTATATACATATATACATATATATTAATTACATACACATATATATACATACATACACGCACGCCACACACATCCCCGCCCCCTCAAGCGCAGCCGTGACACCGGTTAATCAGACAAATGTTTCAGTGGTGGAAACCCCACGTCACTTTGGGAGCTGCCGGAGCCTCCTGGAAAGCTCCAAGCCCAGAAACTGCTATAACCATGAAAAGGGTGGTAGGAAAAAAAAATAAGATTTTTTTCTGGTTTTTAGTTGGTGGGTTTGCTCCTGGTACAGGCTCCGTGCTGGTGGCTCTTGGCAGAGGTTGGATAATTCTTGGGAACAGAGCCAAGGTTTGCATGG
This sequence comes from Cygnus olor, assembly GCF_009769625.2. Taxonomy (NCBI): domain Eukaryota; kingdom Metazoa; phylum Chordata; class Aves; order Anseriformes; family Anatidae; genus Cygnus; species Cygnus olor. The sequence goes on from NC_049191.1 coordinate 5,748,678, forward strand.
AGCAAAGATGGGGGGGTCTTTGTCACCCACCCACCAGGCAAAACAGGGAGGGAATGGGAAATTTAGAGGCAAAGCAATATGTGCCAGGTCTTGCTGCTTATTTTTGGAAGGTCCAAATACAAAGAGATCACAGAGGAAGGAGAGGGGTGACCCACTCCCAGGCCTGCAAAACCCACCTGGGGCTGGGTGCTGCCACCAGCTGGGGCCACCTCCGTCCCCTTGCTCTCCTAAAATTGAGAAGCTGGCACAGCAAAGGCTCTTCCTTCGGCTCTGCCATCTCACAGGCACACTAAAGGCAGGGAAAAGCAAGAGGAACGTCCCTCCTCTGCACCCCAGGGCTCTTTGGGGCATCCTCCTGCAGGCGCACAGCTGGAGGGATGAGCACGTCTGGGCACTGCCCCAGCTGTGCTCAGGGACAGCCTCATGGGGACATGGGCCTGGGGACAGGGCAGAACGGCTGCAGCGGTGCCAAACCGGCCAGGCTTCAGCCAGGGGCTGATGGGCAAGACGCTCCTTCTACTGTTGGGGTCAATTTCCCTAAAAACCTGCTCCATGACCAAACCAACAGCTGCCTCCAAACTCCCCCCATGCTTCCTCGCCTCCTCCCAAGCCGTCCTAGCAGCAGGAAGCCCTCTCAAGCCCCAGGGCACGGGGAGAGCCCTGCAGAAGCTGGATGGAGCCCCCCCATCTGCCTCTGGCAACCCCAGCAGCAGCAGCAGGCACCGAGGTGTCACTGGGGTTTGTCCATCACCATCACAGAGAGCTGATGGAAGCTGCAGTTTTTGGAGCTGGGCTTTTCCCCAAAAGCACAAAGATGCTGCAGCCCCTGCTGGGGAGCCAGGCAGCAGGAAGGGCTCCATCGGGGTTAGCTCCAGACCAAACCAGACCCCAAAACCCCAAAGGAAGCCTCCTTGAGACCATACAATTCCTTGAGCAATACAGCAACTGCGTGGGAGAAGCAGACAATGAACTGACTTTGGTCAATTCTAATTATCAGTTTAATTGACTTCACCTTTATTTTACCCATGGTGGTCTCCTGCTTTTAATGACTACGAGGAAGCCTCCTCTCCCCGCCCGCTGTCCTCACTTGTGGAACTGTCACGGATTTAAGTGCCAGGATTACAACTTAACACCAGCTGAGTGAGCTGAGGTTAAGCTTGAGTGAATAAAAAATTGTATTGTAGAAGTTCAGACTATTAAAGGGGAAAAAATGGAATGAAGAAGATTAGAGAAGCAGCTAAGAAAAGCAGCATTTAAAAGATTAAGCTGGGAGTTTGTTTTTTTTTAATGTAAGCTCACAAGATTAAGTCCGTGTTATTCCAAAAGATGGTGATTTTGGGTGGCCTTGATAATTGCCATGCCCAGCTCACGATGCCATGAAGCTTGACTTCTGCCACGCACCAAGAGCTGGGGCCCTTCACGTGATCCCTTTGGGACCAGACACACACAGACATCAAACTCTCCCCTTCGAGCAGCTCAGAGAAAGCGGCCTTGGAGCAGGCACCAGCCTTCCTCGGCCACGTGGTCCCCTTTCAGAGCATCCTCTTCCTCACGCTGGCACACACGATGCCTCTGGGTGTATGTACACACAAGTACACCACCCTCCGCCTTTCAGTATCACCATCCCAGGCATCCAACAGGACAGTCTTCCCCAAACTCAACCAAAAGGATGACTGTTTTGAGGCTGACATCTCTAAATTTGGCATTATTAAAGCTGGCCTGTGCACAGGGACTCTGCTCCCTACCCCGAAATCAGTCCAGGTCGGTGTTTGGAGCTCAGGAACTGAACACCGACACCAAACCTCAGCTCGGCATACTCACAAAGTCCCTCCCAGCCATCAGATGCAGTGCAATGAAAATTTACAGGGATTTCATTTCATATATATATATAACTGTGTATGTATGTGAGTGTGTATATATATATATATATATATATAAAATATATGCATTTGGCCCATCAAATTCCTAATATGACAAGAAGCTCTGCTGTCTCGCAGCCTCCACCAGGGTGATAAATCCCTATATGCCCTGAGGGGGACCAAGCATCTCTGTATCTGTGCAGTTTAATTCTTGGTGCAACAGAGTCAAAGTAACCGATTTTTTTTGTTGTTTCCCGATTTAAATTGCCCTAAGGATGAAGCCAAGGTCTCCACGGGACACCACTGAGATCGCAACCATCATTAAAACCAAGAGCCTTGACTGCATGGCGAACAGTGCTTCAGCTAATTAAAAGCCAACTAATTGAAATATCTAATTGACTTTTCTGCACAGAGGGCTTGCTCCAAACCCCAGCCTTTCTTGAAGGCACGGCTGGGGGTCTGGATCAGGCCCTGCTGCTCTGCGCCCCGGAGACCATCGGAAGGGAAACCACTGCTCGGTGACGGTGGCTCCCAGCGTCTTCTGCCGGGCGCCCTGAGCTGAGCCCTGGCCCTGTGGCTGGTGCTGGGAGTTTGGCAACAACAAAAGGAACAGAAACGCTCGGCGCTGGGGCTCGCCGAAGCAGAGCAGCAGCCGAGCTGCCCCGCTTTGAGCCACCGCTCTGCCCCGCCTGGTGCAGACCCCCTGCGATTTATTGCCTCGTCTTCTTCTTCGCTGCTGCGTCTCACGGCTGGCCGAGCTGTGTTAGGCATCACCCCAGCATGAACAGCTGCTCCGCTTCCCCTTCTCCTCCCTGCCAGGCCCCCACCGAGCGCTGTCCCGCGCCATCTGAAAACCAGAACCGCCGGTGGGGCTGCGCAAGCCGAGGTTTATTGGTCACAGTGAGAACCCAGCAAAAGCACGGTCCCTTCTCCAGCCACCCCTCCACCACTGACACCATGGAGCCATCGGGTCTCCGGCCATGCTCGGTGCAGCTGAGGAGGGTGGTGGTGGCCGGGGCAGCACCGCATGAGGCACCCAAAGGTGGCTTTTTGGTGCTCGAAGAGGCAAACTGGCTCCATCGCTCCCCCTGTACTGGCCATGGTGGTGTTCATTTTGTCTTCCCCCACTCCAAGAGCAAAGCCTGGGGCTGCAGGTATTCCGGCCCCTTGTGCTTTTTTCAAGGTTTGAAGCGTATCTGAGAGTCGCATCCTCTCGTCAAACAGAAGCGGGGAGCAAGGTAATTCCTGCAAAGCAACCAGCCCCACTCAAAAAATAATAAAAAATAATAAAAAAAAAAAAAGAGAGAGAGAGAGAGAGGGAAAGAAACCTCCCTCCTTTCCAACAGGAAAAAAAAAAGATAAATCCAAACCAACCCCCCTGCGCCCCAGGGCTGGTACAAGGTGTCCGGATCCCAGAGTCGTTGTGGTGGTGGGAAAAGCCCCGTGAGCTCCAGCCGCTGTCCGCAAAGCGGCGCGTCCCTCATGCCGAAGATGCGGTTTCTCCTTTTGCGGGTTCTTTTTTTTTTTTTTTTTTTTTTGCTTTTTAAACTCACAGTCTGATCCAAAGAGAGAGAGAGAAAGAGAGAGACGGGATGGAGGAGAGGAGAAGGGAGAGTTTGGAGCAAGAAGGAGAGCGCGAGGCACACCGGGCTCTTGTCCTACGCGTAAAACTCCTCCTGCTTGTCCGGCTTCTGGTAGGTGACGTTGGCTTGCTTGGGTTCCTCCAGCGTGTAGCTGCCTTCATCCTTTTTCTTCATCCGGTAGATGAGCAGCATGACGAGGAAGGCAGCAAAGAGGGCTCCCACCACGCCGCCCACAATCACCGCTGCAACAGAAAGGTGGCACGGCCATCAGAGGGGGACCCAGCACCGCCGCGCACGGAGAGCGATCAGGAGAACCCTGCTGGATGCTGGCTTGCTGTGTGCTTTGGGGACTGAATCCATGCTTAAACTAAAAGTGAAGGCGTTGGCCTCATGCAACAGCATGACTTGAGGGGCTGCAACAGCTTCGTAATGCTGACGGATGGGCAGGACCCAAAGGAACAGACCACCTCTGTCCTCCCCTGCGGTCAGGTGGCATTCAGCCATCACCATAAAACATCATTTCCCTAAAACATCCTATTTCTTCACATAAAACTCCTCCTAGCAAACACAAACTGCACAGCTCCGCGCTCTCCCTGCAAAGATGGGAAGACCCCAGAGAGCCCCCGGTACAGGCACTCGAGGTGTCTATTTCGGCGGGTGACAGTGGGTTATCCCAGGCTCAGCACCACCCCAGCACCCTGCTGAAGACCAAGCCCTCTCCTAGGGGCTGTCCATCCCCCTCCAGCCCACCACCTCCACTCTCACCTATCAACACCTCCTTCCTCTCCAGGATGTTCTTCTGAGGGAGCTGAGCGGCCGAGCTGCCCGACTCTATTGTGTTGTCAATGAGCCCCGGCTCCGCGTTCCTGCCCTGCCCCGGTGCCGATGGCGGTGTCACCACGGCCACCACCTCGTTGCCCAGCTCGGGACGAGCTGTCTCCTCCTCCTCCCGGATCTCGAAGTCCCCGCTGGGGCCACTGCTGACTGGGACTTCCAGGTCGCTGTCGAGGACCGTCGACACCTCCCCTGGCTCCACCTGGGAGAAAGGACAAGGTGGAGCAGGGGACAAGGACCTACAGGTGGTTCCTGCCTCCAGCAGCGCCAGTGTGGCTGGAGGAAGGACACCACAACACCAGCGATGGGGTGGCGTGGGGATATCCCTTTGCCGTGCCGTTGAAGTGGGTGGTTGTATTGCATAGAACACCACAGCCCCACAACTTGGCAGTCACCGAAAAGGCTGAGGCCACCTGGGCTGAGCAGGACCATTCTGGTCTGTCCCCACCCAGGTGCCCGGCTCTCACCTCTGGCTTCCTCCAGAGATCAAAGGAGAGTCGGGGGGGTCCCACGTCCCAGACCTTTGCTCAGGCTCTGTCCCCAGCACACACCAAGAGCTGGCTGCAATATTTCAGATACCTCCTCGCTAGGCAGGAGGTGGTGCAATGCTTTGTGCTACAGCACCACAGCAAGGCTGAGGAGTGGATGCCATCAGATGAGCTCCCTGAGCCCCAGGGGTCCCTCCCTCTCCTTCTCTCCCTTCATCCCGCTCTCATGTCTCCCTTGGACCACTACAAATGCAGACGGGCAGAGAGCTCTTTGGGGATGAAGCCAGGGTGGGCGAGATGGGGCCCTCTCCGTGTCACACTGCCCCTGGCATGAGCGCACGGCTCGCTGCTTCTGCAGGCACGCAGTTTTGTGACAGAGATTAATTGAAGGTCAGCGGGAGCCCGGAGCGCTACACACATATATACGTACCCAGAAAAGAGGGACTAGTTTAGACAAATCACTCCACCTCTCAGTCAAAGCGCTTTTCAAAGGGCCCCTCAGGGGCTCTGAACGGGAGATGGAGCAGCAGATTAAATCCCCAGCTCAGGACCCCCGGCGGGCTGGAAATGCTCCATCACACAGTAATTGCAGTGCGTTTGGGTCTCCCAGCACCAGGCTGCAAGCCGGGCTGCGGTACGATGAGCTCAGCAAGTGCGTCCAGAGGAAAGCCCCTCTCTGCCCCCAAACCCCAGAGGAAAGCCCCCAAACCCCGGCCCTGCTCCCCCTCCTGCTGCCTGGGGAAGATGCTCTGGAGCAGCATGTCCTGGGTGACCATGTCCCCCATCAGCCCCATCACTGCTCGTGCAGGAGCTGCCCCCACCCCTCTCATCTCCCCTTTCCATCTCCCCAAATGTTCAACTCTCCACAGAGCTGGGAAGACCCCAACACAGTCTGACCTCCTGCTGAGCAGCTGGCTCAGGATGGAGCCACCCCAAAAGCTCCCCGTCACCATCGCTTGGCTTCAAATGTGGTCCATGAGCCCTTCAGCAGGGAAAAAGGGCTCCAGCCTCCTACCTGGGGGGCTTCTGTGGGTGGCAGCGTGGTGGGGCTGGAAGGCAAGGCAGTGCTTTTTTCCGTGAGGTCTGCAGTCCTGGAGGTGCTTGGTTTTGGCAGGGACCTAGGCTTGGCCGTGCTGGAGGGGACAAGCTGTGACGTGGCCACCTCCGTTGGCGTGCTGGTTTGAAGGATGGACGTGGTGGGCATCTCCAGGGTGGTGGCCCGTGTGGTGGCTGCCTTGGTGACAAAGGGGGGCAGGAACCTCCGGACGGTGGTGGGCTTGGCGGTGGCCACGGTGGTGGTGCTGGTGGTGGTGGTGGCCGTGGTGGTGGTGGTGGCAGCTGTAGTGGTGGTGGTGGTGATCGTGCTGGGGGCCTCGCTGGCAGTGGTACTGGTGGTGGTGGCCTTCCAGCTGGGTATCACTGGTGCCTCTGTCACCCTGGGGATATACGAGGCACCGGTGGTCTGCTCGGGGACGGTGTCCTCGGTGGGGGATGTTTCAAAAGGAGTTGCCACGGGTTGCACCGCAGTGATGGGCAACGCGGCTGCCGTGGTGGGGAGCGTGATGGATGTGTCCGTGGTGAGGCTGACGGCCGTCTCCAGCCCCGACTCCTGCTCGAAGTCTGAAAGGGGGGAGAAGAGCAAAGGGTGAGGCAGGCACTTCCCAGGGCTGACACCCGCGTGGCTTGCAGCACCCAAAAACCAGGGGGCATTGACCCGTTGTGGGCTCAGCAGGAACCAAGGGCTGCAAATTCCCAGGTGCTGGTCAAAGCCCCCCTCTGGGGTCAATGAAACCCCTAAAGCACCAGCACAGGCTATCAGGAAGGGCTAATCCTGCCTGGTAGGGCCAGAGACCTAAATGGGAAACGGAGTCGCTCGAGCCCAACCTTTGGGACCATTCCCTTTTGCTTTGGGCCAGAAGAGGGCAGGAGGGCTGCTCTGGAGGTGGGCAAGGGGCAATCCGCTCCCCCAGCACCCAGGGCCAGGCTCCCCATGGCCCAGCACCCTTTCCCGGGAGCCCTGCAGCTACTCACAGCCTGAGCCAGAGCCCGAGTAGACATCGTCCAGTTCGTCATCCCCAAAGGGGTCGTCGTCCCCGGAGCCCTCCAGGTCCACCGGCCTCTCGTAGTTCTCATTGCGCCAGCGCTGAGCCTGCAGCCGAGCAGGGAGAGCCACGTTAGCTGGCCCCAACGGGGATAAGGGTATCCCCAAAGCCAGGGAGGGCCCTGCATGGCCCCCCCAGAGTGGGTTACACGGGACGGGATGGGGAGAGCAAGGCCAAGGGAGAGGGACTGCAGGCAGTGCTCTCTGGCTGAGCTGCCCAGAAACGTTTCTCGGCCCCTCCCCCCCCTGCAAGTAATTCTCTGTTGCAAATCTTTCAGACAAGCTGACATTTTGTGGAGTTCACATTGGCTCTGATAACATTTCCCATGGAAACGAGCCCTCTGGAAAAGGGGAAAAAAAAAACTGATTTTGGAAACTGTTAGAAAATACATTATTTTAGTTCTCCAGCTCAGTATTGTTTTGTTTTAAGTGATTCTCACTTAATTCCTGGCCTAGCTGTGACAGCAACGCACGCCATCAGCTCAGAAAGTCACAGTATGAAACAATGTCAGACTTCAGATATTCCACGGCTGCTAAAACTTGAAGAGCCCTTGCTAGGAGGGCTCTTCAGCATCTTGTTTTGTAGATCAAAGTGTCTCCTGTTTGTGTTGCAAGGAAGCAGTTTGACACTTCATTACAACCCAAACAAGGAGGCTTTGATCCGTGAGATAGCATCAGATGTTTCAAGATGTAAGGAGCCAGGTTAGTGCTTAAATGTAAAACAAGGGGGTAGTAGGGTCCCCCCCTCCGCTCTTACAGGGTTTTACCTCTTGAAAACCACTTCGAGTTTCTTTGTTCCCATTCCAGATTGGAACAAAAATGAGGTTTGAGATGTCAAAAGGTCCCAAGATAGAGAAATGTGGGGCTCAACTCAAGCTTTTACCCCACGTCCCTTCCCCTGGTACCCATCAGCTCAAGACAGAGAAGAAGCCTCAGCTGCCATGGGGGAAATCAAGGTGTCATCGAGGGGTGACAAGTGACATGAGCTCCAACGGCTTCGTAGTCCTTTGCTCTGGTCCGTGGAGGACCGAGCTCCAGCTGCCAGAGAGGAGATGGGAAAAAGCCGGGCAAAACTGGTGCTCCAAGGACCAGTGCAAATGACTTTGCTAAACAAGTGATGTCTGACCTATAAACCCGTGCCTGACCCCACAAGGACAAAACTGCCTGTGTCTCCCTCTGGTTCCCACGCGGGGCACTCAGGGAGGGATCGGAGCGTGGACGTCCCACAGAACCTCGCATCCACTGGCCTGGTGGTGGAAGCTTTGTGCGTGCCAGAGGGGTTTTATGAGTGAGGTCTTGTAGTCAGGGCTGCAAGGGAGCAGCCTGACCCTTCCACGGGTGGGATTTCCCTTTCCTTTTTCTAGCCTATACACTGCGACCGGTGCGGGGATGCCAAGGGACCAGGAGATCACAGGGGACAACACAGGGACTGGTTGCATGTCCTTTGAAGACTGATCTGCAAACACAGCACAGGAGGGCCTTGGGAGGCACTGGGGGCTCTATTACTGTCCCCCAGGGATCAATAAATCATGGGAAAGGCCACCAAAATTGATGGGAGGGCAAAGAAAAATTGCAAGGTTTGGGAGTCGGGAGAAGGAACATTTGGAGCTGCTTTTGTTTGCCTTTTGATTTCTGTGCTTGTTGGATACGGCATGGTCAGACATCAAAGCTTTCCAAAGAAGACAGAGATGCCCAGAAACTTGCATCTGTCTTCTTTTATGATTTTTTAAAATAAATGAGGACTAATCCTGTCACTTAATCCCAGACCGTCAGCGAGTTTTTATACTAAAAATATCGAGGCTCCCCAAGAAACAAGAAGCTCATAGCACAGGCGCTCCCCAGCCACCCCTCAGCCCTGCCGGCCGACCCGGGCGAGCTCCCTGAAGGTCACATTCTCTCTGCTCGACCTGCAGAGCCTCGCTGTAATGGGAGCCACATGGCCCGGCTCCGCCGAGCTCCCTTAAATTGGAACCAGACGAGGCAGCTCCAGCCATCGGCTCCCCGGCTCCCCGTGCTTGGATGGGGAAAGGAAAAGGCAAAAAGCGTGGACCCAGCGTGCCCCCATCTGTCTGTCCATCCTTCCTTCCTTCCTTCCTTCCTTCCATCCATCCATCCCACGGGGAAGGAGAGGCTTGGCGTGTGCCCTGGCTGTGTTTTGCCCAGGAGAAGAGGCTGGAGGAATGCAGTGATGCAGGTGGGGACACGCAGCGTGCCCCCATCCTGCTGCAAAGAAACAAAGGCAGCTGAGCTTTGGTTTGGGAACATAAAATCAAAGCAACTCTGGCAGCTGCGGGTGCTGTTTGCAGACAGGGCTTGGTCCTGGTGGCCCTGTGGTGACAAATCAGTGGGAATGTCCTGGAGATGATGGAGATCGCTGCACATCGCCTGGGCCTGGGTAAAGAGGGCAGATGGCAAAGAGTTCCTGCAGCTGATCCCAACATGCAGCGCAGCTGAGCCCCCTACACCCCACGGTGACGGGGACGAATTACCCCTTGGCCGTGGGATGAGCTGCATCCGCGCTGTGCCAGGGCATGCCTGGTGCTCTCCCCGCTCCCTATGGCAAAGGCAATGGCCAGTTTACTTCCAGCTGCCTAAAACTCCCGCCTGCCTGACACATGTGAGAATTTCCCAGCCCCAAACCCAAAAGCAGAGCTTCCCATGGGAGCAACCTCACCACATTTTGCTCAGACACCAGCCGAGCCCACGCCGGGGAGCGGGATCCGGGATGGGCGAAGGGCAGGGATGCTCCAGCTTTGGGATCTGAAAACCCCGGAGCAAGGAAACAAAAGGGTGGCCCTGCCCCGAGGACATCCCCAGGTGTTCCCAGTGCAGAGTGGGGTGCTGGGGACACGGCTGTTCCCCCAAAGCCCCCCCACACACCTCTTGACGCCCACCACTCCCCTTCCCCTTCCCTTACATAAAGCCCCTCCCGGCCCGAGCTGCCCCCCGCTGCAGCGCTGACGCCATCGGTCAGGCTCATGCAATAAATCTTGGGGCCAGGCGGTGTTTATTTGGATTTACTGCTGCTTAGACTGTTAATGCTCTGCACGTCGCGGCCTCCCCGGCATCGAGGGGGGACACAGCTGGGGGGAGCGCTGATTCCCCAGCTCACCGAGGACGAGGGCTCCCAGCCCGCACAGCCAGCTGCTCAGCAGGGATGCAGCCAGCTGGATTTGTCCCGGTGGAGAAATTTCATAGATTCATAGAATATCCCGAGTTGGAAGGGACCCATAAGGATCATCAAGTCCAACTCCTCAGCCAGGAGGCACTCCTTTCAGCCAGGCTTTATTGCCGGTGGTCAGAACAAGGCGGGGAGCATCCCCAGGTGTGCTGGATGAGGGGCTGGGATGTCCCCACGGTGGGAAAGATACGCCCGAGCTGCGAAGCCACCTGAGGTTTGCAGCATGTCAAGACAGGGTGCACAACTGCCTGGCAAGCCTGCTGATGGCTGGGCATCATGCAAGCTGCATCCGAACCCTAAAACTTCAATTTAGGGACAGGGATATGCTCACAGTCAGCTCAAGCCAAGAGCCAGGAGCTCCCTGCCACTCCAACTTCTCAGGTGGTGTCTCTTGGCAGGGGGCTCGCCAACCAGCTCAGCCCTGCTTTCCTGGGGCCTTGCTTTCCCTTTGGCAAGGTCTGGGGCTGTGGGAGGTGGAAAGAAACGGAAAGGTTTCATCGTGCCCTGCAAGGCGCCAGCTCCCCACTGTCCCACTGGTGCCACTGCCCCGCGGCTCAGCCCACGCACCGGTCAGCCGAAACCGCCCCAAATCAGTGCCAGGCGCACAGGATTTCCTTGTCACCAGCTCTGAACACGGAGATTGGTAAGGGAGACATCTCCCCCTACTCCCCCGAGCCCAGGGGACCCTTTTGCTCCCACAGCCCCCCAAGGGCATGCGCTGACGCCAACCCAGCCGTGTGCTGTCCCCTCGATGCCTCCACACCGAGGCTTGGCTGGACCAGCCGGAATGCACAGCCAAGGGGCAACAGCAGCAGAAATCACAGCCAAGTCTGGCGCTAAGAGCCTTGGAAAGTGAGCGAAAGCTCCGGCCCTTTGGCCCGGCCCCATTGGAGCTGAGCTGGGGATTAGAGAAGCTTCGTTTTCTCCATGTTGTTTGTGCACAGTGCACCCCGAAGCACGGCGGGTGCCCCGTCCCTCCTATCCCTTTATCACAGTGGGTGACACTGTTTTATACACAGAAAACTGTAAAGATCAGAAAGAGGGTCCTCGTGGCACCCTCAGCCCTCTCCAAGCACGGCAGCGCTGGGTGCTTTGCTGGGGAAACCACGGCACAGAGGGGACCTGTCACCCCCTGCGGGTTCCTACAGAGCCCACCACATCTTGGGACATGTCCTGGGGAACCAGGGTGGCTGGTTCGAGTCCTCCTAAAGCCCCCATGCAACCTCGCATGCACGCCCTGCTGCATTCCCCCTCCATGGTGGGTTTTTGTGGAGCCAGACCTCACCCCAAACCACCCCAAACACTCCCCCCAAAAGTGCTGCCGTTGCAGAAGCGAGCTTTGCCGCTGAACATCTTGCAGCCATACCGGGAGGAAGGGAGCCTTATAAATCAATCCGTCTTTAACGGCAGGGAAAGGCTGGCGAGCCTCCCCGGGATGCTCTCAGGTCCTTCTCCGGTAGCCATCGGCATGGCAACGGTCGCCAAGGAAACCGCCTCCATGGCGACGCATCCCTGGATGCGGGCGCTGGGCGATGTCCGCGGGCGCACACACCCCAGTCCCGGGCTCTGCTTCCCCGGGGGGGTCGTGGGGAAGGGAGTGGCCCCGTAGGGGGACAAGGTTTGAGCTGGGGATGAGAAACCCCAAAAAGCAGCAGCTCCTGGGGGTCGAGGCAGGAGGCTCTGTGAGGGGGGAGATCCTGGCACAAATCCCTGCGCGTGCTTTCCATGGGATTCTGGAGAGGGTCGGGGGTTCTCCCCGCACCCCTGGATGGGGTGTATCCGCCCCAGCCTGGGTGCCTGAAGTTATTGAAGACTGTAGATGTTTCTTTGGACTCGAGAGTTTCCCCTGAAGGAATCAGAAGGGAGATAAAAACTGAAATGCGCTGGTTTCTGAGGCAGCTGGGATGCATGGGGACAGGGTTTGCAGGCTTGGTTCATGCCCAGCGCCTGGGCTGGCAGCGATGGGGATGAAGCTGCGTGGTAAAATCCTTTCCCCAGCACACACCTGAGGCCCATCGGCAGCGTGCACGGCGAGCAGGGCTGAGCAACCCCAAGGTCGTGAAGAAGCAAAGCCCAGGGGAGGAGGTCTCCCAGCCCAAGGAGCCCATGTGCATCCACCCACAGGGTCCAGTCCCGGCCCCCAGTTCCACGTGTGGGGTTTGGGATGGGAAGGGAGACCTGGTGCAGCTGTCTGCAGACAGAGGTGGTTTTATCCCGGGATTTGGATGTCCACAGCCATCCAGCACCCCATGATATGGATGTCCACTGTCATCCAGTAGCTTCTGGCACAACCTGGGGCACAACACGAGGCTGAGGGGAAAGGATGCACGTGGAGGGCATCAGCAGGGATGCAGGGGACCAGCCCATCCCTGTGGGCAGGCATTTAAAGAGGAAAAAGAAGACTGAATTGGTGTGAAGCAGCCTGGAGAATGGGATGGGGTGGTGCAGGGGACTGGACTGTCCCCTCCCCGTCCTTTGGTGCCGGATCTTCTCTTCCAGGTCTCTGCATCGCATCCCCTGCCCACGGTCAGGGAACTCAGCTCTTGCTTGCAAAATGAATAGGGAAAAAAAAAAAAGAAAAAAAAAAAAGAATAAAAAGAAAGCCAAAGGCCACGTGCTCTTTGTAAAGGTCTCTTTGCATTTCTACCCAGTGGCAGCCTCAGGAACCCCCAGCTGCCTGCTTCCAGCAGCAGTCCCCAGCCCTGCGAGGAGAGGGACGTGGGCAGCAGCCTCCCCTTGCCAGGATGGGGCGACGCACAGGGAGGTAGCAGCTTGCAGGAGCAGCAGTGAGCCGGACAAAACGGCACCGAGCATCCCCCCGCTGCCGTCCCCACGACAGGGGCATGGGGAACCTCTGGACAAAGCTGAGCTCCGTGTGCCCCACGGGATCCCGCAGCCACAGCACCCGGGGAGGATGCCGAAGCCGGCAGTGTTGGGAGGCTCAGAAGGACACAGCCCCCATCACCAACCTGTCCGTGGCCGAGCGCTGTTTGCTCCAGGAAAGTGCAATGAATTTAGAACATACCCCAGGAAAAGCCTTGATTATTTCTAAGATATTTTCCAGAGAATATTTTCAATTAAATCGCTCCTTGAAAGCACCTTTCTGGTGTTTTCTACGTAAAGCCTTAATAACTCATTCCAGCACATGATTTAGCGATACTATAAACAGTTGAAATAATATTAACTTGCGCATAGAGCTGAAATGAAAACACAGTTTCTGAGCCTTAAAGACTCCGCGATTCTTTTCCCACTACAGAATCGCTGAATATCCATGCTTTGATCCAAGGTTGAGAGTTAAAAATAAACCTGTCGGGAAGCTGCTGCTGACAGCAGGAGGACTGGTGCTGGAGACCATCGGGGCTGCTCAAGCAGGGCCGAGGAGGCTGGGCAGAGGGCAGCGGGATTTTGGGGGTGCAGGGTGCTGGTGGGGAGCGGAGGGGCCGATGCTCACAGCCGGCACAGATCCGCCTCGCGAGCCATGGCAGGAGCTCAGGCGAGCAGCAGCCATTTATTTTTTTTGTAACTTTATTCTTTTTCAACCCAATTAAGCCCCCGAATAACAGCTGCCTAAGCCCCGGCGCGTTTTGATTTAATAGGCCGGTTACTTTATGTGAGTAAAATAATCATTAGCAGTTACCGAGTGGCAGCAATTATTCTGGCTCCGTACCGGTTACGCGCCGCCAAGGCAGGGAAGCACCGAGCAGGGTGCGGGCACTGCCCAAACCCGAGCTCTGCACATGTGTGAGCGTTGTCACCGCCTGGTCCACAGCCCTGGAGAAGGCTCAGCTCCTCCACCAGCATCCCCTCCTGCTCCTCAGGCTGCCTCCAGCAGCATCTTTTATTCCTGTTCTTCAATGGATTAGTGCCAGAGCTTACCCTGCTACACAATAAATATCCCCGAGCCAGGGCTGGCATGAAAAATAGCAAACCTCTCGACGTAAATCGTTGCTAACACCTCATCCCCCAGCACGCTCTGCTTTCTGCCTCTGGGGAGATGGAAGGGAAAAGAAAAAAAAAAAAAAAAGCAAACACAACAACCCACAAACAAAGCACCACCACCTGCTGTATGCAAAGCGCCAAACGACGAGGTACAAACAAGCCCAGCGAGGCTCTGCCGCTGCGGATGGGGTTGCATCAGGCACTCGAGGATGATTCCCAGGGATGGATTCGCCCCAAGTGCCAACCACCCCAGGGATGCTGTGGTTTTTTAGGGGGAAAAAGCCACACTGGGCACTACAGCCCCTCACTGATGCTGCAGCACAGAGCATCAAGCTTTCTGCCCACTGAAAACCCCAAACCTCCGGTGCCCTCAGTCCATCTGGAGCATCCCGAGGTGCTGGAGGATGAGGGACCCACGCACCCACATCAGTGCCCATAAACCAGTAGGGCTGGGGAGATGTGCCCTGCACGGGAAGCATTGCTAATTCCCACAGGCAGCCCCAGAAAAATCCCGGCACGTGCCGTGAGCTGGGGCTCGGCCCCAGGCTGGGGTCTCCCATGGGAAGAGCGCGGCGAGCTCGTCCCCACGAGGTGGGCTCAGGGCTGCTCCTTCCCGGGCTCTGCGCGTTGGAGATGGCCCCGGCGGCTGAAATGCACCGTGCGGGACCTTCCCCCCGCAGCCCAGAATTGATTTAATTTGCTCGGCTCCATAATCCTATTGCAGCTTAGCATGCAAAACCGTCTCGGGCTTTTCTCACCTTCCACAAAGGCGCATTTCCGAGCTGGCTCTCCGGAAAGAGACGGAGCTCTCCAAAGAGCTGGGAAATAGGACTTCAGATCTGCTCCCCCACTCCTTACACAGACACCACCGTGTCTGCTGAGCACCTCCCCAGCACCATCCCCGTTCCAGGACCATGCCCTGGGCGTTTTGCAATTTGCATGCCCCTGTCACTCCTCCAGCTCCCTGGAGAGTCCCCGCAGCATGGCCAGGCCCCAGGGGCTCGTGTTACCCAGTCTGGGGAAGCTTTTTGGTGGGACAAGTGTCACCCATGTCACCCAGGAGCAGGGAGATGACCCTGCTTAAATAAATGCAGCGTTTGCCTGCACCGGGGGCTGCAGCAGGGCTCTCGCTGCATTGCCCAGCTGATTTATTGCTCCAGCCCCCTGCGTGCACACGGTTGCCCCAGCAAGGTGGAAGCAGCTAACAGCATCTCTCCTCCCCAGCTTTATCATCTTTTATTTCCTTTTCCTTTTCAGTTTCCCTTTTCCATTGTTTTTTTGGCAAGTCTGTAAGTCCCCGCTGCTGCTCCAACAACTTCAGGCGCAGGAAAACAGGCGTTTGCTGCTTTTCACCCCAAAAGCAGCACAGTTTTGCAGTCTCTTTCTCCAGGCCAGCTCTTTTTTTTTGACCGGCCACTGAAGGTTCAGCTTTCGCACAGCCTCCAGCAGCGCCGGCTCCAGCAGCATTTTGGCGAGCTGAGTGTTTTGGCCACAGCTCGCGATGCTCCGTGCATCCCAATGTCCCCAGCCAGCCACTTTGGGCTGCCGACACACTTCCAGGTTACACCAACATCCCCCAGCTCCACCAGCTCCCGAGTGAGCAGGAAATATTTACCGTCCCATGCCTCAGACACGGAGGCTGTTTGCGCCAAGGCATGCAGCAAGGCTGGGAAAATATTACGGTGCCTCCGAGCTCCCGATGCAGTGATTTAATACCTGGGGATAAGACCCCAAAGCCAAGCCCCGAGGGGATGCTGATTTGCATGCTCCCAGTGACAGGCACTAATTTACTGCCGTGGTTTGGGACCGACGTGGTTTGGGACCGAGGTGCCGCTGTCACAAGGGGATGCGCCCAAGTTGGGGTTAACCCGGCAGCGCTTGGACAGCCTGCAAGTGGCGAGTGACACTTGAATATCTGAAGTTTTTGCACCTTAAAAATAGACTGGTGTGTGATCAGATACAGAGCAACCAGGTGCTGGAGCTGCAAAGGGAGCGTGAAACCCCCCCTCAGGCTTTCTGTCTGCCCCCTCCACTCAGACCACTCCCAGCAATCGGCCCTGGACACCCGCTGTCCCTGTGCCCAGGGCCACCACGGAGCAGAGAAAGGCCAGGAGCCAGCCTGGGGCCGCATCCTGGCTCTACCCAGCCCCTCTGGGCCGGACAGCAGCAGGTCCCAGCTGGGAAATTCATTCCAGCTGCATCCTTTTGGCTGCGAAAGCAGCCCGCCTCCCTCTGCACGAAGCGCTCGGGAGCAGACAGACGTTTCCCCCCCCCAGCAGATCGCTGCCGGAGCTCCTCGATTTAGGGAAAGAAAAAAGAAAAAAAGGTATTTCCTCTTTCTAGTCCACGCTCAAAGAGCCGTTAGGCTATATTTATCTGCCCTGAACTTTATCTGCCGCAGTTATTCATCTGGAAATGCAATCAATCTCCTTTCCGACGGCACCGGCCCGTCCAGCCCCGCTCCCCACTTCGCATCGTGCTTTTCAGCAACCTCACGTGACGTGCAACAAAAAATAACAGAAATGCAAGTAGAAGAAACCCAAAAAGAAGTAGAAGAAACCCAAAAGGTCTCCCCACATGGGAGATGCTCAAGCACTGGGTGAAACTTTGCCCTTTTGCAAAGCACGGGGGATGGCGGGGGGCTGCGCAGCGGGGACCACCCGAAAGGCGGCCCCCAGGGACCCCGTCTGCAACCGCTCGGGCTCTGCGCCGCGCCAGTAAGGCTGAGGTTTCCAGATGAAAGGAAAACTCCCGAACACAACCGAGAGCGGAGTCTTGACCCCGGCGTTGCCTTCTCTGGTTACCTTGCCCAGGAAGCGCCTCCATCCCCGCAGGGCTCGTTTTACTGTGAAAATAAACGGGCAGGAGGGTTCGAGCCTTGGAAACGAGCAAAGTTTCTGCCGGTGGACAAAAGTGACCCAAGCTGTGGCCGAGCCTTGGCTGAGTCCTCACCAGGCACGGGGGATTTTCAGGATTTCGGAACTCGATGGGAAACTTTTCAAGTTCTCCCCTCCATGTGTGTGTGAGCAGGGCTGTAAGCGCGTGCGTGCTCGCATGCACACACGAGGGGTTACGTTGCTGGAAAGCACTCTTCAAATATTTATACAGCCTAAGCCTCATTGTTTCCTGCCCCCAGATGAAGTCCTTTTAATGAAATGTAACTAAACAAGCCGTTTCCATTCTGCCTTTCCAACGATAATTACGGCTGATACTCTAAATGGGATGGCAGCGTTTCAACACCGCGCTGGAGAGAGGAAAACCAGCATCCTCGAGGCAGGATCTCCTAACATGCAGCTCTGGCCCTGGGGCTTTGGGAGAAGGTTTAAAATTTGAGCTGTGCACCATCACAGCAGCCCACCTGGCTGGGATGCTCACGAGGTTGAGGTGGTATCACTGGGCCTGGGGCAAAAATCCTGCAGAAGATGCAAGCTGTGTTTTTGGGAGAGCGATGCATTCAATGGTCCCCATAGCTCAGGAAAAAAAGAAAAAAAAAAAAAAAAGATTAAAAAAGAAAAAGAAAATAAATATCCAAGCTGCCTCAGACCCTCCTGGGACAGACCCTGCATGGCCCAGGAGGGGAGGATACGAGGATGCTCTCGGTGCTGCAGGTTAACCCCACCACCAGCAGTGCACTGATTGCTACTCACCCAAGAGCCCATGTGGGATATTACCACAGTCACAGCGGGGATTTAATTCTGTCGGGGAATAAACTGCTGGAGCAGTGGGAGCATGGGCAGGAATGGGGCTGGAGGCTGCAGGCATCAGAGCTGGTCTTTGTCATCGAGCTGCCTGCAGTAAATGCAACGCAAGAGGAAAAGCATCCTGCTGTGTTGGTGGGGAGAGGGAAACTGAGGCACAGCCTTACTCTGTCGCCTTTCCTTCATGGGAGGTCCTGCGGGGGGATGAGCAGAGCATAAGGAGCCCTGCAGTGGGACTGGGCATCATCCGTGGTCACAGCAGCACCCAAGCACCACACAGCTCCTGAGAGATGCTCCGTGCCTCCAAAAGGCTGCCAAAGAGCACGGGGTTCCCAAAACCACCGATTTCCAGGCTAAAAACACATCAGGGCATCCAGCCCGGCCCCACAACCTCAGAACAAACCAGTCTCTGAGAGGCGTTTGCTCTTCAAGGATCAAAATCTGCTGCAAAAAAAGTATCAAGAAAAATGAGAGCGAAGCCACAGGCTTGTTGCAGCATTTTGGTATTGATTTCCTGGCTGACATCCTTGATTTGGGCTGAAAAACTGCAGAAAACAAAGGGGTTACAGACAACCCGAGGCATCTGCTTCGCTGACAAAGTCCAAGGGAGCTGCCCAGGTTGGGGCAGCCTGGCTCGCAGGGGAAACTGAGGCACGGCGCTCCCAAAGCCTGCAGCCCCATGGGAGAGCAAGCATCAAACCTGACGCTTGTGGCAGCGACGGGGCTCCCCAGGAAACAAAAAAACAGGGGAAAGCCAAGACGACAGGCAAAGCAACCCACAAACAGACTTTCAGTCCACCGCTATTTTTTTTTCTAGCTCTAAAATTGATTAAAATAGCCCCCGTGATCTGACTTAGCTGTTTCTATTTAGGACCCAAATAAGGACGTGTGAGCCCAAAAGCTTATCTGCTTGGGAGTATTTTTTCCCCAACTGTATCAGTTGCTCTAATAAAAGCTGTGACCTCTCCCTGCAAACCTCCTGTGCCCGTATCCTTCTCCTGGCACGGCTGCGGCCACCCGGCCACCACCGCGCCGACCTCCGCCGTGCCCAGGCTGCTGTAGGAGGAGCAACAAGGTTACAGCTGGCCCAATGTTTGGCCAGCCAAAAAATATTTTAAAAGCCAGAAATTTATACTTAGAATCTGCCTCCCTGTCCCAGTTTACTTCTGTGCTCAGCGGTGAGACCTTCCCAGACCGGTACGTGGCTCAGCACAAACCTTGGGTGCCCAAACCGGTGCTGGAAAATCCCCTGGGGATGGTTTGCAGCAAAGGAAGCAGCAAAATTTGGGTGTAAGCACACTGTGAAGCCACGGGCAGAGCCTAGACCTGGCCACAAGCATCTGTCTTGTGGTGTCCGGGTCCTCTTTGGCCGCTTGGTGCAGGTGGGGACCGCAGGGGACCCACATTTGGGTGCTGGGACCCCTCCGGCTCGTACAAACCTTCGCCCTGCTCCAGCAGATTTTGGCTCCATCACTCTGCCAGTGCTTCCTGGAGAGCAAACTGGGGGCACTGGGCTCGCTCCCCCTCGGTTCAGCGAGGGACAGAGCCGGGATTAAGGCTGCGAGCGCAGGGATTACCGTAGCCCTCGGCCGGCTCCCGGCAGATTGTGCATGCCGTGGGGGAGGGCAGCACAAAGCCCAGTGCCTCTGCATTTGGTGGATTTCATGGTGTAATAAATGGAGGATTTACCTGGGGAGGCTTAAATGCTAAAATTACACCACTGGGGCGCACACGCCGTGGCAGAAGCGAGCAACTGGTTTGCGATGAGTGAGCAGCAAAGGATCAGACGATCAAAGGATCTTTTTTTCCCTAGCAATCCACAACCCAACCTCCACGCAAGGCACCTCCCCACCGCCAGCCCCTTCTGCCCCAGGGGAAACTGAGGCACACGACAAAGCCCTGGCTGGGCTGTAAAACCCCTCTGCCATCAGCATCACCACGAGCAATCGCCAGGGACGAGGGGGTTCCCCTTGCTGCAGCCACAAGCATCAGCCTGAGCCCCACACCCCAAAAAGCACCCCAACACCCAGCTGGCACTGAGCAGCCTGGGCTTTGCGATCCTCCCAGCTCCCCTTCCTGCTCACTTCCAACAATGCAGGCGTGCAGATACGGCGCTGTTCTTGGCACCCCATGTCAGCAACCTCCTGGGCTCGCTGCCACTCGAGGCGTCCACGGGGACACGTCTCAGAAGGGTGCAGCAAACACAGGGGTGGGAAAAGCACGCTTCCATCAGTCAGGGTAAAAACAAGGATGGATATCTGGGCATTGCACGAGAAGGTGGTGCTCAGCCCAGCTCCGTCCCCAGCCTTCAGCCCAACCAAGCCCCTCCGCTCTTCCCCAGGTGCCATCGGGGTTTCCAGAGCCTCACGGTGCGTGCCCAGGGTCTGACCCGCAGCCCACATCCTGGCTCAGGGTGGCGATATTTGCATGGGAGGAACCCGGGGAGGTCTCTGTCGGGGCACTTCCACCCATCGCAGGGTGGTTTCAGCAGAGCAGGGTGCGAGGAGCTCTGAGCCCTGCAGCGTCAGCGGGGTGGGAGCTGCCCCAAAGCCACCAGGGCTGGGCACAGCTCGGCCAAATGCCGGGGAGTGGGTGCGGGGTTTCCTTCCTCCCAGGGGTGCTGGGTTTGTGCTGTGGCAGGGATGCTGGAGGACACTCAGAAGATGCTGAAAGGATGCTCAGAGGATGCTCGGAGGATATTTGGCTACTCGAGGCTGCTCAGCTGCTCGCTGTGCCCGGCCCCGCTCCCTGCCAAAGGAGCAGGGACCCCACAGCCAGGCTTCACCTGGGGAGGTCAGGAATGCTGTGATCCCCCATCAGGTTGCTCCTCCCTCCCCCCAAAATATGCTTCTCAGTGCTGGCAGCCACCACCATCTGTCCCCCAGCCGAGCCTTGCACGGGGCATGTCCCCGGTGGGCGACGGTGACAATCCAGCCCCTGGGGGGTGACCTGCCCGGTGTCACCGGGGGGATGCCGATGTCACTCGGGGGGCCCCAAAACCTAATTACAAGTCTCCCAACCGCTCACCTCCCCCCTGGACCCCACCACCTCCCTCGGTGCCTCCTGTCCCCGTGGTTTATCTCCTGTAAGCCGATTGCTCCCCGCAGCCAGCCCCCGGTGCCCGCCGGCCCCAGGTGAAGGGGCGCTGCCCGCAGCCAGCCCAGCAGGATTACAGGGAATTAATTAATTACAGCTGAAATGCGCCGGGGGCAGTGGGGCAGGAGCCGACGTGCCACCCCGGAGCATCCTCCCAGGGCTCCCCATTGAGAGGTGTCCTTGTTCTTTACCTCTTTCCCAGCCACAGCAGGAGGGCCAGATCCAAACCCTCCTGAAGCGTGGGTGGGAGATGTCCCCAGGGTGTTTCCCTCTCAGTTTCCATAAGCATGAACGTGCCCAGCGCCAGCACCCATCCCTGCCACCCAGAGACCACGTTCCCAACATGGGACATCCCTAATTACGGCCACGAAAGGTTTGCTGCCCCTGTCCCCAACAGGGGCTGTGGCAAGGCAGGGGCAGAGCCGGGGCTGCTCCTGCAGGGAGCAGATGGCTCAGGAGCCTAATCCTGCCCAGCACGGGCGAGGAGGGGACCGGGACCTCATCTCCTGGAGGGAAAATCCACAGGGGGTAGGAAGAGCCCAAGCTGAAGGGATGGCACCAAACCGCAAATCTGGCAGGAGCTTTAATCTGGAGAGGAGGATGCAGGAGGAAGGGCTCGGGGTAAATCCCCACCCTGGGGGATGAGGCAAGGGAAAATCCACGGGGAAGCTTCCCGAGGCCGAGCGTTCCCCTGGAGGGCCAGCACCTGCCCTGTCCCCAGCCAGGGAGCTGAGGCCACCGCGAGCTCTGGCCACGCACCCACATCCTTTGGAGTGAAACCAGCCCCCGGGAGCTGCATAACCCTCCTGCCCCATGCCAGCAAGGCAGATTTGATGCCCGCCTGCTCTTTTCCATGCTTGAACCCCCCCAGCACCACGCATCCCACGCGGTCCATGCCTTGGGATGGCGCAGAGGGGATGGGAGCTGATGGAAGAGGCTGGAGGCGGCGCTGGGCTCGCTCCGTGCCTGCCACGTTTCCAGCCGTGGATTACGAAATCCCCTGGTGTCCTCCCCCAAATCACGGCCACGGAGGGTTTGCCACACCGGGGAGCGCCGTCTGTGTGCTCCGCTCCTAATTACAACGCGGAGCGTGCAGAATACGGGTCAGCCGGCGCGGCTGTTAAACACCTGGATGGTTTCCATTAATTAAGGGGGGGGGGAAAGGAGAGCTGGAAGCGTTCCCCCAGGGCAGCAGGGAGCCGTGGAGGGAGAGCTGCAGCACGGGAGCCTAAAGAGAGGGATGTAAGAACACCCTGTGTCCGGTGCTAGGGGTTATACTGCACTGGTCCCCCAGCTCACAGGGGCTCGGAGGGTCCCGGAGCCCCGGGGATCGGGGTTTGCATCCCGATGGTGATGCACATGGAGGGGGAAACAAATGGGTGATGTGTGGGGAACACAAGACCGAGCTGCGTGCAAGTGGCTGGGTGAGGTGGAGATGAAGATGCTCTCCCCAGGGCCAAATTAGAGGAGATAAATAAATACCTGTCCCTCGAAGCTGAGCCCCCATAGCCCCGTTCACCAATGCCAGTACCCTTCGGGACCCCCCCCCCCCCGTGCACCCAGCCCAGCACCCTCCGAACATCATTTGGGTGCACAGATCCTGGGAGCCCCCGCACACCCTCCTCCTCTTCGCTCACACTTCGAGCTTCTCCACAACCCCACAATGAAGGGGACGTTGCCCCTCGTCCCTGAACCACTGACCTGAAGCCTCGGCTCGGCTGCAACACGGAGCCAAGCGCCGAGGCTGCCGCTCGCTGCCTGCTCAGGTAGCAGCCCTCTGCTACACAACGGCAGCACGAGACCAGAGCAATTCCCCTGCAGGAGCCAGCCGAGCGCCGCCCGAGCCCTCGCCCCCATGCACCGGGCTCCCAGCGCCGAGATGCGGCTGGGAACCAGCTGGGGGGATCCAGCCCCAAAACCCAGCAGACCCAACGGAGCAAAACCCTTCCCTGCACAGGAAAACACTTCCAGGAAGGCCAGGAGCAAGAAGAAAACCCAAAGGCCAGCTTATTAAATGTGGGGTGGGGAGCGGGCAGCCACCAGCAAGCCCATCCCGGTACTTTAACTGCACTACCTCATCCCCTTCCTCGCTTCCCGGGGAGCACAATGAGCAATTGTTTTCTGGCGCCGCCGGGGAGCCCGAAATGACCTCACTGCTGCTGGCGGGACAAGGTTTGGGCTGGAAACGTGCGGGCACGGGCACGGGGGGGGAATTACCCACCCGACATGGGACGTGGGACCCGTGCTTCCAACCTCTTTTCCATGAGGTTTCCGATGAGGGGTTGCAAATGCCTGCCTCGGAGAGCCCACGTCTCTGCCCCCCGGTCACCACGGCCCTCTGGGGACACGGGGACAGCTCTTGCCCCCGTGGGAGATGCAGCCTGGGGGCCACACAGCACAGATGGGTGCTGCAGGGGCTGAAACGCATCCAGGACACCCCCCCCCCCCCGGGGGCTTCAGCAGAAGGGGGCACGGGGTCGGTGCGTGCCCGGGGCTACTCTGCCAAAACCACAGAGCAAAAAGCGCCTTAACGGCCACAATAAGCAATTGTGGGATGTTTTTTCAATACCATTTCATTTTCTGGGCTTGGCTTAATCGTGGTTATTTAAAAGCCATCAGAAGGCCCTGACACCAGTGGGCTCAGCACCGTTTGGGGGACACAGGAAGCATCCAGGTCTAGGCTACGCAGCAAGCATAAGAAAGGCAAGAAAATCATTAAAAAAAAAAAAAAAAAGGAACATGAGAGGCAAGGACAGCATCTTTTTCCATCCCACATTTAAGCACCTCTTAAAGGAAAAAAATTACCAGGGTCCTGGGTGAAGCATGCCACGAGCCCCATCCCGTACCTGTTCCTAAAACTGTTGCAGCTCAATTACCGGAGCCCTGCTGCCCCTCCCAGCTGTACCCGTGCTGAGCCATAGCTAATGAACCTCCTGATAACGATTAATCAGGAATGCATCAGAGCCTCTTGCACGCAGCTTTGCTGCTTGGAGCTTTATACAGAGCCCCCCCCTCCCAAACTGCAGCTCCCCCGACCGCTGCTGGAGGGGGGGGCCCTATTCCCAGCCCTTCTCCTAACAGCATTTAATTAGGAATAATTAATCCGGGGGGGTGCTTTGCTGCCCGCTGTCCCCAGCAGTAGGACGCAGCGTTTGCGAGCCTGCCTGCGCTCAGTGGGAAGGAGCTGTGCCCACCTTCCCCGGAGTTGTCATGGAAATGGTGATGGATGGCGAGGAAGATGCTGCGCTCGCCAAATCCCAGCGTGCCGCAGCCCCGAGCCCTCCGCCGCTCCCCCAGGGACCTGAGCCCACGGGAGGGCAGCTGCACTGACCCTGCACCGGCGCAAAGGGGCACCCCCGGGGGGGGACACGGATGGTTTTCAGTGACGGGGATGCAGAGGGAAACGAGCCTGGGCGGGTTCCGCGCCTTGCAAATGCGTCTTTAAGGGGATTTATTTATTTATTTTTTGGCTGTGTCACTAGGAGAAAAGAGATCCCACGGGAAATAAACACCGCCAGAGGTGCTCGGCGCACCTGGGGCGAGGAGGCAGCGGTGCGAGACGCCTGATCCCACAGCCCCATAAATAGCCCCGGGTTACACCCCTGAGTTAGAGATGTAGGACGGAGCCCGCACGCCAGCACGGCCACGACCCACTTTTGGAAAGCACGGCTGGGGGGGCTGCACGGGGGCAATGGGGCTCAGCTCAGCCCCTCTGAGCCTCCCCAGCACCGGTACCCAAAGGAAGGGACCGAGGGGCTCCGAGCATCTGCTCCGTTCAACAAGGGAGCTCAGGATCCGGCCCCACCTGTGTCACGAGCTGCGGGGCCTCAGCTAAATCTTTCACACAGCAGAGCATAGAGCGAGGAGCTGCTAGCGGTGCCTCTGGGATGCTCCTTCCCTCAAGGACCACAGAAAGAGACTGGTTTCCATACAAGCACTGCTTTTGCCATTAAAAAAAAGAAAAAAAAAGCCGTAACCTGCTGCCGCCGTGCATCACCCTGCTCGCGGGCAGGAGGGAGGTTTCTGCTCCGCGTTTCTCCAGCAGTAAAAAGACTCCGAGCAGCTTTCGCCCTCCGGAGGAGAGCCCCCTCCCCGGCACATTTGGCGTTACTCAGAGCTGTGCAGCGCTCCCAGCCTCTGCTGTTGAAGAAAAACTTATTATTGAAGGGGGAAAAAAAAAAAAATCTCAGCTCGCTCTCAGCTTGAGTCGCTGGAAGCAGGTGAGGAACAAACGGCAGCTGCAGGAGGAGGCTGCTCCTCGGCGTCCCTCATCGGAGGCTCTTTTCCACACCCAGAGCAGTTTGCTTTAGTGCCCGGCTGCTGAAAGCACGAGCGGATGAGACGAGAGGAAGGAGAGATGTATTCTGCCTGGCTTGCCTCTGTGTCATGGCCTGAGAGGGCAGAGAGTGGAAGAAATAAATCTTTTTTTCTGAGGGTGGGTGGTCAATGAATTGACAAACACACCAGCATCCCCACGTGGGGTCGGGTACCAGCATCCCTGCGGGGTGATGGGTGCAGCATCCCTGCGTGGGTTGGGTACCAGCGTCCCCCCAGGTGGGCTGGTGGCCGACACCAGTGTCCCCACGCCAACCACAGCCAGGACACGGCTTCGCCATCTCCTGAGAGCCGCAGCTCTCCTCGCCACAGCCCCCAAATTGTCAGACCGGGGGGGAACCAAAGCGGGGAGACGCCAGAGCCAGGTGAGCGCTGCCAGGAGCGGAGCCCAGCGCTGCTTCTGCCTGGCAAAGCTTTGAAGGCACGGCCCCAAGGAGCTCACAGCCCATAGAGGGAAGGAAACAGAGCCCAGGTTTTGGTTTCTGAAGGAAAACGAAGGAGGTTTTCACACACTGAGGGTTTTCAGTGAGCAGCTGTGACTGCATGGGAAAGGCGCAATGCTGCGAAAGCAAACAAAGTCGGGACATTTATTAGCCTGAAACTCCAACCAGCCCCTGGGTTTCGTGTCCCAACAGGCCACCTCGTCCTCATAAAAGGTTCTTTTTTCCCCCCACTTCCACACACTTCAGCAGGACCAGCAGCGGCACAGCAACACGCCTTTCCAGGGCCCCGCCGGCCAGGCAGCAGCAGGCACTGTCCTGGGGACGTTCACACCTCCGGGGGAGCCCAGGGGGATTTTCCACGTCCCCAGGGAAGACACAAGCTTGGGTTTGCAGGCCTGGAGCTGCTGGGGGTGGGAGAGCTGGGCTTGGACCTTGCCCCTGCCTCCAGGGCATGGCGAGCAGGAGGCTGCAGCCCCTGTGGATGGGAAATGCCTGGAAAAGAGCCGGGCTGCAATAACACACAAACCGAGCCTTTTTTTTTTTTCCCCTCCCTCTAATTGCTCCAGCTATTTTAACCGAGACAGACATTTCCTTGACGATTTTCAAGGGCTATAAATGTTTTATGCCCCTTTCCTCTCCGTCCAGACATCAGACTCGTGCTGATGCTTGGCACAAGCGGAGCGGCGGCGCAGAGCCACGGCGGTGCCACTGGCCGGAGATGTCACGGCACGGGGACAGGGGACACGGACAGCCCGGCCACGTCCCCTCCTCCTCCTCCTCCTGGAGGGATGCAGGAGGTGCCACCACCTCCCGGCCTCTACGCAAGATGTCTTTCTGCTGCAGGGAACTATATATAGCGCCCAAACCCTTCGGGGGGCTGCTGCTTTCTGAGGTATTTATAGCCGCGAGTGAGCTCCGAGGACGGCGGCCACGTGGGATGGGAGCGCCTGGAATCGCACCGGGAAGGGCAGGATCTGACCCATGCCTGCAGGAGGGAGGCAGGCACAGGGGGAAGCACCCTGCCTGGTCCCCAAAAATCATCCACCGGGGAGCACAGCCCCACCTCCAGAAGCTCAGCACCCATCCTGCTCCGTCCTGATGCTTAGTGGCTATCGTGCCATGGGCGATACGGAAGAGCCCACAGCCCTTCCCCGGTGACTTTAGCCCAGAGCAAAACCAAACACAAATGCCCAAAACACCCCAAGGAGACAGCCCCGGTGAGACCCCAAAATTCAAGGTTTTAGCCCAGAAACTCACTCCTCCGGCAGCAGAGAGGCAGGATGCAGAGCCCTTCTTGCTTCCTTCAGCCCCAGCTGCACTCCCTTTGCGGACGGGATAAATCCAATTTCCTCCCCAGGCTGAGCCCATCTGAGGCTGGATGCTGCACACACAGAGCCTGGCTGGGCTTCGTCCCCTCTCTGCCAAAAATACGCGAGGAGCCTCATCTGCTCCAGATGTGGTCAGCGCTGCCACTGAGGGGAAGCATCCATAGCGACGTGTGTGCCCTGCTAGGGACAATACTGCCCCTGGTAGCCCCTGCAAGCCCATAAATGCCCCTCCGATGCCCGCATCACGCAGGCTGGCACTTGTTGGGTTCCCCTGCTTCCACTTCCACAAAGAGAGCCTTCACCTCCCTCCTCCTCCTCCTGGAAAACAAAGGGACGGGGGAAGTTTTGCAGCCAGGACTTGTCCCCCCCACCCCATATGGGGAGCACCCACATCCCTGGGGCTTGCAAAGGGGGTGGCTTTAAGGGCATTTGGGACCCCCGCTGCAGGGTCCTACATGGCTGTAAGTGTCACAGCCACGCAGTGCCCGGGGGCAGAGGAGCACGGGGGTGCTGCAGGAAAAAAGCAGCTCAGCCCTGAATTAAAGCAGGAGGGGGAAGAGGGAGGACTTACTGGGGTTACCCCAATTACAGCTCCTAATTAGCACTCAAACAACTGCAGTCCCTGCAACCCGCAGCCCCACCGATGGCTGGGAACGGTCCCCGACCAGAGCAGTGCTGGGGACACCCCAATACTGTGGGGGGACACCCCAACACCACAGGGAGGACACGGGGACGCCCCAAGAGCCCAGCCAGCTCGCCAACCCTCCCGCAGCCCTCTCCCGGAGCCTAATTGCAGCCTGCCAGGCAGCTAACTACCAAGTTGCACCCAAAACAATTATCTGCTGATAAATGGGGAGAAACAGCTCCTTTCAGTGCTGGGAGCAAACAAAAACAACCAATTACGGAGGATGGGCGCTGCGAGCGATGGGCGCTGCGAGCGGAGGCAGTGCCTGGAGCTCATCTGTGGGTCCCAGCACCTCCAGTGCCCGTACCCCCGGTGGGACGGTGACATCCCACAGCCACCAAGGCCAGCTCAGGACCCTATCACATCCCAGGTCACTGCCCGTGGTGCCTCGAGCCCCGATTTATGCCCCACTGCAGGTGGGTGCCAGCACGCTCCCACAGGTGCTGATGGATTTTAACACACGTCGGGAGCCCCCCGAGGTCTGCAGCCCTCCTGGGACGGAGGCAGCGGTGGAACCGCATGGACGTGAGCCTCAAGGCACAGCTCAGCCCCTCGGGCAGTGACCTGCAACCGCTCGTGGCTAATTAGAGCCTGACTAGTGCTCACGGTGCAGAAGGAGCTGGTGGTCCATATCGCAGCCCCGTGGCACAGCTCGCTCGCCCACCTTCCCCTGTGGCAGGGAGAGGGAACAGCATCTCCCCAGCACCTCCCCATCCCAGCTGGAGGAGGAAGAGGAGGAGGAGGAAGCAGTGATGCCGGTTCACAGGGCCACGACCCTGGTATTTCCCAGCCCCAAAGCGCCCCGATGTCCTCCCGGCACGGGTCCCCTCTCCGTCTGTCCCAGCTCGCCGCAGCGCCAAAAAAGGGAACCCTGCGCTCCGCCAGGCGCAGACGAGAGCATCGCTGCACAGAATCACCCCCTTCCATCAACAAATACCTGGCAGCTCCGCGACTTTCCACTGGGACAGAGCCAGGGCTTCGGAGCGGGCTGAGCACCATCCCCAGCGGGCCCCCACCTCCTCCCTATGCCCCCCCCCCCAGTGCCACCGCCGCTGTCACCCGGCTCAGCTCCGCAGAGCCCTGTCCTGGGGGTGGGGGAGCCCCACGAAACCCTCGCCTTGCCTTTAGCAAATGCACGGGCAGCCTGCACATGAGGGAGAAGGAAAATTAGAGCTTGGGTGATGCTACTCGCCAAAAAGCCTCCAAAAGAGGAAAAAAAAAAGTTATACATTTCCTGGCAAAAAAATAAATAAATAAATAAATAAATATATATATATATAAAAGACCATTTTTAACCAAAACTCCCACTCTCCTTTCCCAAAACACAGCCCTCTGGTATATTTTGGATGTTTGCTAACATGAGCATCACTTAAAAAAAACAAACAAGGCGAGCACGTGCTCGGCAAGGCATGCCCTCCTCGCAGCAGTTCTTCAGCCCAACCAACGCGGCTCGCGAAATAGCTTCGGCCTCCCCCCTCCTCCTCCAGAAAACAGCATTTTTTGGCAAAGAAACCCTTTTGCCGACAAGTTTTGCTCAGAGCTGCCCGAGGGACGAGGTTGTCCCGGCTCCAGCCTCCCCCAGCTGCCTCCACCCCGACAGTAGGAGGCAAAAGTGGATGGGGGCCATCCTTCAGCAAGGATTTCCCCCCCCTTGTCGCTAAAACCAGCCTCGTTTCTCCCTTGGCCAGCAAAGAAGCAGCAGCCCCAAGATCACTGCTGTTATTTTTATCTGGAAATAACTCCTTTGAGCCACGTCCAAACCTCTCCGAGGGAGGGAGATGTTTTGCAGCGCGGCCGCGGAGAGCTGCGGGGACGTAAACACAGCCAGGGCAGAGCAAATGTCCCGGCCCAGAGCGGGCAGGGCTCAAATTGCACATTTTGTGGGCTCGAATCGCTCGTTTTGTGGTGCTGAAGTGCAAAAGGGGGGTGCTCAGTTTGGGGAGCACCCCCCCAGGGCGGGAGGTGGTGCTGCTGCGCTCCCCATCACTGCCCACCCCACCCATCACCGCCGTCCCCCAGCTCCGGGCACTGCTTGCACCAGAACAGCTGGGTTAAATTCTGCTTTAACCAGGACTGGAATTAGCTTAAATCATTTTCTTTAAACAAAAAAGCTTTAAAATAACCAGCTCTGAAAACGCTTTCCCCTTCAAAGCAACAACAACAACAAAAGGCATCCTGTGCCACCCCCCTGAAACCCATTTCTTCCCCCAGACCTCACTGGAGGGGGGGAGGGGGGGGGGGATGCTCCGACAGGGCAGGGTTTGGCGACCCCAGGAGCTGCCTTTCGCCTTTTGGGGCCCCATCCTGCCCCGCGGTGCTGGCCACAAAGGGCTTTTGCCCCCGCGCAGCTCTGCACGGGGAGCTCGGCGTAAATGTCACATTAATTAACTGGGCGAGCTCTACGCGCCGCCACAAAAAGCCCTCTGTTCGCCCCGGCTCCCTGCCTCCCAGCCCTGCTGTCCCCGGGGATGCTGAGGCTGGCAGCAGCCCCGCCGCTGGGTCCGCTCCTCCCGGGGGGGGGAATTCCTGCTCCCCCCCGTAAATGCGCATCGAGGGACCAGGGAAAGGTACAAAGAGACGAGGGAAAAGCTGGAAAATGCTCCCGAGGCTCCCGCTCCTCCCTCCGCACACGTGCTGCGGCTCCGTCTCCAGCGCCACGGGGGGCGCAGGGACGTAACCCCCCCATAAACCACCCCCCAAAAAAACCCCAGCCCATGCCCGGAGCCATCCCAGGCACCCGGTGGGGCTGGGAGAGATGGAGCCAGAGCAGGGAGAGGTGATCCACAGCCCTTGGCTGCTTCCCGGGACCCACCACGTGTCCGTCTGTCCATCCGTCCGTCCGCCCGCCTCGGCAGGGCTCCAGCAGGGACACGGACCTGAGGCACCGGCACCTGCGAGAGGTTACGGCTGATCCGCGCCCTCAGCGATTACGGTGCCGAGCTGACCCCCAAGCTGCGGGGTGCCAGAAGGGGCCAGGACAAAATCCTGCCCGGGGGACGGGGTGGCAGGAGCCGGGGGCTCCTCTCGTCCCATCCCACAGCCGGGACCCCCATCACGGGGACGAGGCCGGCCCGCTCCTCCAGGAGCCCATCACCGGTGGCACCACCACCGTGCAGGGGCCACCTTCACCAATTAACGCTCATTAACCCACCCTTTGCCCACAGCACCCAATTAACGTGAGCCTGAGGAAGCAGCCCTGGCTGCAAAAGCCACAGCTCTGCACAAGAAGAGGAGGAGGAGGAAGGAGCGATCGCCAGCCAGCCCTCGCGGCAGAGAGCAGCCCTCATGCCGGCACCGCGCACGGTGTCCCCAGCCCCGGGCTCCCCAACGAGCTCCATGGCCCCACTCCTTCCCATCTCACCCCCATCTTGTGCCCATTTCCCTGCCTGCCTCCATCTTCCAGCTGGGACCGGGCTCCTTTCCCTTTTGCCTGGCTCCTGGGACCACGCTTGGCTTCTCAGGTGGCTGCTACGGGGTTGAGCTCATGGCCCCATGAGCAGGGTCTCCTCTCCGCCAAGCCACCTGGATTTCCCAAACAGATCCAAACCTTCGTCCTCTGCCCAACGGGGACGGAACCAGCTCCAAAGCAACAACACGGGGCAGGGAGAGGGCAAGAACAGCCAGGATCTCACTGCCGCCTCCCCCAGCCTGGGGCCACGCACCCGCCACAGCCAGGCTCTGTCCCAGCAGGGGGGGACAGGGCGGGGACCCCGCTCCGTGCCCCGAGCCCAGCACCCTGATGGTCCCATCCTGGCTGGGCACCAGGAGGAGCCGGAGTTATTTGTCAGCTCTCCGTGGTGCAAATGTTAATTTGAATTTTAATAAACCTCTCCAAGAGAGCTGCTTCGTTAGGGATGACGGATGCTGCTCCGGAGAAGGCGCGGGCAGGGCTCGCTGGCAGGGAGACAAAACGGGATGTCAGCAAACATCCGCCGGGCTGGGGACGGCGGCAGGACGCGGTGTCCCCAAGCTCGGTGTCCCCGGGGACACCCGGGGCTCAGAGCACCCAGCCCCGCAGCATTCAGGTGACGGGGACGGGGTGCTCCGTGCCCAAGGAGGATTTCCACCCAAAACGCATCCTGTGCGCACCCCGCGGCTGTGTCACACGAGCACAGGCTGCGGCCCCGATGCCACCGGCCAGGTGGGGACCAGGATCCAGCAGTGGCACAAGGACAGGTTTGTGGGCAACGTCACCCTGTCCCTATGCACAAGGGTGTCCCCAAATCCATCTCTCAGCCCCGTGACACGCGGCTGGGGTGCACTGGAGCTGTGTAATGTCATTGTTCCCATCCTGCAGACCCAGGGGAGAGGGGACAGGCGAGACTTTGCCCAACGCCACCAAACAGCTGTAAAGTGACGGCGAGGAGCAGCAGGGGAGCGGCGAGGCCTTGGCCCCCTCCAGCTGAGGATGCTCCGTGTCCCCCAGGTCCCCGGCGAACCCCCCCAGCCCGGCAGCTCCAAGCCTCGCGTTTAACGAACCCCGGCCCTTCCTTGCTAATTATCCTCAGCAAATGGCTGCACCGCCGCCCGCCAGCTGCAGATCCCCAAACGGAAGAAGTTAAGATCACCGAGGGGGGGGCGGGGCGGGAGGCACCCACACAACCGCCCCCGCTCCCACCTCGGGTGCTGGAGACGCCGGCACGGCCGCACGCAGCGCTCGCCGCCGTGGGCACCCAGCGGCAAAAATGGGTCCAGCGGGTCCTCGGCTGTGATGGGAGTGGGACGGGACCGCGCGGCGCTGGGTCACCAGGACCTGTCCCAAAGCTGGGCCTGAGCCCCCGCCTCGGCCCCCCAGGGATGGAGGCTGAACGCCTTCTTCCCCGGTGATATTCACCGCGATAAATGCCCGGTGCGCCGCGACCGCGCGGCATCGCGCCCGGAGCCACACACAGGGCTCGCGGCTGCCGGCGCGGGGAAATCGCGCCCCTCGCTCGGTGTGTGCCCGGCAGAGCCTCGCCAGCCCCCTGGGAAGCGCAGAAGTTGCAGCTGCTGCTTTGGGGAGATGCGAACGCCACCGCCACAGCCCCGCAAACGCCCCCGGCGCAGTCCCGCACGCCCACTGCAGCGGGAACGGGGGTACCGGGACCCCCGGGGGAGCGGGGCGAGCTCCGTGGCATTAAATCCAGCGGGTCGTACAGCACCGAGCAGCCAGGCCCTGGGACTTTTTCCCCTCGTGAAGAGGGAAGGGGAAGGCAGGGAAGGCGGCCTCCTTCCCTCCCTGCCTGCTTCCCATACCCCAGCGAGCCGTGCATGGTGCCACCATCGCTCCGCGCGCAGGGAAAGCCTCGTTTCGGGACCCGGCACGCACAGCATCGCCCTACAGCCGCCACCCCAAGAGCCACCCGGGTCCCTTGGGTGTTCCCATAACCGAACCACGTAACGGAGAGCGCAGGGCACGGGGTGCCCGGTGGTGGCTGGCTCCAGCAGCGGGGTTCCCCCGGCCCCGCGGAGGCCGGAGCGTGCCTGGAGCGTGCCGGCGGCGCGGGGAAGCGGTGCTGGGAGTGCCTCAGCCCTGACCCCTTCCTCCTGCCCCTGCCAAAATCCCTCTCCTGGGAGCGGGGCTGGAAAATCCTCCTGGGATGGGAAGCCGGGGTCCAGGGGACCAGCGCGGGGATGGGAAACGCTGGGGTCCGGGGGGCTCAGCCCCGCGGGGGGGGGCAGCACCGGGGCAGGGCTGGATCCCTGCGGGGTCGGGGCCAAACCCCACAAGTTTCTCTCCCCCCCCAGAAGCAGGGAGCGGGCACAGGTGGGATTTTCCCCCCCGGCCGCCCCTCGGGGCTGGCTTCAAGGCGCGTTTCCCGGTGACCTTCAAACGGCATCTACCTGCAGCCCCCCCCGCGCACCCTGCGCCCCCCCCCCCCGGCTGCCTGCCGCCCCCCTCCCCAAAAACCACTGCCTGCACCCCGCTGGGGGTGAGCATCACTTGGGGGGGGGCATCCCTTGGGGGAAAAGAGCATCCCTTGGGGGGGGGGGCATGCGTTGGGGGGCGGAACACGCCTTGGGGGGGCATCCTTTGAGGGGGGGCATCCCTTGGGGTGGGGGGCTGTAGAGGGGGCACCGGCTCCTGCCCGGTACGGGGGGGGGAGGGCTGGGGGGGGGATTGCTGCTGCTCCTCGGGGGGGGGGGGGGCTGCAGAGCCCCCGCATGCAGGCAGCATCGGGGGGGGGGGGGGGACGGGGGGGGACCTGAAGCTATTGCGCTGCCCCCGGCTCAGCCCCCAAAACCCCCCCCAACCACCCCCCCCCCCCAAACCCAAACCCGAGCCCGGACCCCACCCTACAGAGATCCGCGACCACCCCCCCAACCCCCCCCCACCCCACCCCGGGCTCGGGGGGCCCCTTACCCTTACCCCCCCCAAACCCCCAACCCCCCCCCCCCGGCCCCACGCCCCCCCCCCACTCACCGCCGCGGGGCGGGCGCCCCCCCCCAGCAGCAGCAGCAGCAGCAGCGGCACCGCGAGGCTCCGCGGCCCCCGGGGCGGCGGCGGCGGCAGCTCCGCGGGCATCTTCGGGCAGCGGCGGCGCGGCGGGGCGGGGAAGGGGCCCTTTGTTGCCGCCGCCGCCCGCGGGAGGCGGTGTGGGAGCGGGTGAGGGCCGCCGCCGAGCCGCCCTCCCCTCCCCTCCCCTCCCCTCCCCGGCCCTCCCCCGGCCGGCCCGGCGCTGCCCCTCCCCGCCCCCGCCCCCGCCCCGCGGGCTGGGGACGGACCCGCCCCCGCTTGGGGGGGGGGGGGGGGGGAATGGGGGGGGGGGGGGGGGGGGGTATGGGGAGGAAACGGGGGGCTTTGGGGGAATGGGGGGGTAGGGGGGGATATGGGGGGTGGGGGGAGAATAGGGGGTGGGGGGGTATGGGGGGGTTGGGGGGATATGGGGGAATGGGGGGGTAGGGGGGGATATGGGGGGTGGGGGGAGAATAGGGGGTGGGGGGGTATGGGGGGGTTGGGGGGATATGGGGGAATGGGGGGGTAGGGGGGATATGGGGGGTGGGGGGAGAATAGGGGGTGGGGGGGTATGGGGGGGTTGGGGGGATATGGGATGGGGTGGGAAAATGGGGGGTGGGGGCGTTATAGGGGGGTGGGGGGATATGGGGGGTGGGGGGGGTATGGGGGCGTTAGGGGGATATGGGAGGGTGGGGGGAGAACAGGGGGTGGGGGGGTATAGGGGGTTGGGGGGAATGCGGAGGGGTGGGGGGAATATGGGGGGTGGGAGGGGTATGGGGGGGGTGGGGGGAATGGGGGGGGTGGGGGAAAATGGGGGGGTGTGGGGGATATTGGGGGGTAGGGGGAATATGGGAGGTGGGGGGAAAATAGGGGCTGGGGGGGTATGGGGGTGTTGGGGGGATATGGGTGGGTGGGGGGAAAATTGCGCGCAGGGGGGCTTGGGGGGGTTGTGGGGATGAGGGGGCTGTGGGGGAAATGGGGGCTGTGGGGGGGGATTGGGAG
Organism: Cygnus olor; assembly: GCF_009769625.2. NCBI lineage: Eukaryota > Metazoa > Chordata > Aves > Anseriformes > Anatidae > Cygnus > Cygnus olor. The sequence continues at coordinate 5,783,686 of NC_049191.1, forward strand.
GGTTGGGGGGAATGGCGGGGGTGGGGGCAAAACTGGGGGTGGGGGGGGTATGGGGTGGTAGGGGGAATATGGGGGGTGGAGGGAAAATAAGGGGTTGGGGGAGTATGGGGGGGTTGGGGGGAATGGGAGGGTGGGAGGAATATGGGGGGTGGGGGGGGCATGGGGAGGATTGGGGGGATATGGGGTGGGGGGTAAATAGGGGAGCGCAGGGGAGGTGGGGGGCTAGGGAAATGGGGGAGCCGGGGAGTAGATGGGGGGGTATGGGGTAAATAGGGGGGATGTAGGGGTAGATGGGGGGGGGGGAGCGCAGGGAGTATATAGGGGGGTATTGGGGAAGGTGGGGGAACCAAGGGGTATAAAGGGGGGGTATGGGGAAGGTGGGGGGACCCAGAGAACATATAGGGGGGTGGGGGGGAGACGGGGGGTACACAGGTGTAGATACAGGGGTAAGGGGAAGATGGGGGGACCCAGGGAGTATATGGGGGGGGGCATGGGGGCAGTTGGGGGGATGTAGGGATAGATAGGGGATATGGGGAAGAGGAGGTGATCAAGGTGTGTATGGGGGTTATGAGGAAGGTGGGGGGACCTGGGGGGTAGATGGGGGGGGGGAGGGGGGAACTTAGGGATTATATAGGGTGGTATGGGGGAAGATGGAGGAGCCCAAAGAGTATGTAGGGGATGGTATGGGGAAGATGGGGGGGACACAGGGGCGGATAGGGGGGTATGGGAAAGATGGGGGGACCCAGAGGGTATACGGGGGTTATGGGAGAAGATGGGGGTACACAGGGGTAGATAGAGGGGCATGTGGGCACATGGGGAGGGATGTAGGGGCAGATTGGAAGGGTATGGGGCAAATGGGGGGGGGCCCAGATGTAGACAGGGGGGCATGGGGGCAGGTGAGAGAACCCAGGAGGGGTGCTGTGGGGAAGATGGGGGGACCCAGGGCCAGATAAGGGGGGCATGGGGAGGATGGGAGGGACCCAGGGGTGGTTGGGGGGGGGCAGGGGGCACAAGGGGTTGGACACGGGGTGGGGGGACATGCGGGTAGGTGGGGGGTACCCGCGAGTAGATAGAGGGGAATGGGGAAGATGGGGGCACCCAGGGAGTATATAGGGAGCTTATGGGGGCATTTGGGGGGACACAGGGGTTGGTAGGGGAAACTGGGGCAGAGTGCGGGGACCCAGGGGCAGAGAGGGGGGTGCAGGGGCAGAGAGGGGGCATGGGGCAAAGTGGGGGGGCCAGGGGTAGATGGGGGAAACCTGGGACAAATGGGGAGGTGTTGAGGGACCCCGAGGCAGCTGGGGAAGGACCCAGGGGTAGGTGCAGGTACTCAGGGGAGATGGGGGGGTCAACAGGCAGATGGGGGGGACGAGGGGCAGATGGAGGAGGGACCCAGGGACAGATCCTGCCGCAGATGGGGGAAAACACGGGGCAGATGGCAGGGACCTGGGGGCAGATGCAGGGGTGGATGGCAGGGACTGGGATGGGGGGGACGTGGGGCAGATGGGGCGGCCGAGGGGACATGGGGGCACCTTAGGGTAGGTGGGGGAGAGGAAACAGGGGCACAGGGGGCTCAGCTTCCCAGCACCATGCTGGCAGCTTTGTCACCCCACGGCACCCTGCCTCTGTCCCCTTCCCAAACCAAGGGTGACAGTGGGACCAGAGGACAGGGACGTTGTGGTGGGGACATTTACAGAGCTGTGGGGCGGCTCCTGGCACCGAAGGGGGACACTGGGTCACCCTGACGGGCCCAGGAGGTGGCAGCTGCGGGAGAGGTGGGAGCAGAGGGGAAGGCCACGAAGGAGTTTCTCTTACAGGGCAGCCCTAACGGGTTTTGCACCTTTTCTGTGCAAATCTGAAATAAAATAAAATAAAATCACAAAACCCTCGTCTGAACTCAGAGCGCTGGGGTAAATAAATGCACGTCGGGAGCAGCGGCCTTACCTGGGTTTAGAGGGGAAATCAGGCAAAATCAGCTAAAACCCAAGACACGTCCCTGGCTGGGGTCACTCCTGCACCAACAGGCGTGGGGGGGAGGCAGAGCCCCCGCGCCTGATCCCTGGGGCATCGCTGCCCCTTCTGCCCCTCCTAATTGTGCAGTAATTAACGGGATGATGAGGATGAGGATGAGGATGAGGATGAGGATAATAATAATAATAATAATGATAATAATAATAATAATAATAAATAACACGAAGGTGCATTGATGCCAGCAGCGGAGCTGGGGCCGGGAGCTGGTTGCTGAGGCTGCACCGCCCCGCAGTGGCTGCCGCGGTCCCTGCAGCTGCCCCCGGCCCCACCGCACGTCCCCTGCTCCCAGGGGCGAGCACCCATGGGTGGGCACCCAGAGACGGGAACCCATGGGCGGGCACCCAGCGGTGAGCACCCAGCAACGGCCCCGTGGCTTGGCTGGGACTCAGCGGGGCTGCACCGCAGCGGGGTCCCCGGAGGGGTCTGGGGGCAGCCGCTGCCACCGGCCCCAATTCTCGGCCTCGCTGCGGCTCCAGCGGCAGCGGGATGCCGGCCCCATGGGGTCGGGTGGATGCGGTGGGATGTGGTTGACCCAGTGGCTGAGTCAGGGCTCCTGCACCCCTCAGCCCCGCGTCCCTTCCCCGGTGGTGGCAGCAGGGCCACCCCCCCCCCCGCAGGGTCCCCATCCTGTCCCCAGCAGGACCCGCCCCCCACCAGCACCCACGGGCCCTGTGCCAGCCCAGCCCCACGCCGTGCCAGCGCTGCCAGCCGCATCCTTCCTCCACGGCCAGGCGTGGAGCAGAAGCCCGCAGGCTTGGGCAAGACCAAAACCTCCGGGATCGGTTCCTGAAGTCCTGCAGTGCCGTGCTTGGGAGCGGGGCCAGGGCCAGCACCAAGCCCCCTCTGTTTTTGAGGTGCTGCTCAAGCAGCTGCCAAAGCGCAGGGACGCGGTGCCCAAGCACCACCAAAACCTCGCGGCTCCGTGCGATCGCTGCTGCTGCTGCAGGGCCCCAAACCCGGCGAAAAAAAGGTGTCCGAAAGCCAAATCAGTGCTTGGCTAAGTGCAACGGGTGTGAAAACTGATTAAAGCCACTGCTGGGCCACACGGGCACCGCCTTTTGGTGATGGGAAAGTGGCAGCATGGGAAACTGCAGGCATTTGACACAGAAAAAAGCAAAGGCCCTCGAAACACAACGGGTGTTACTGGAGCCCGCGCGCCCCTTCGGCAGCATCTGCGCTCCCAGAGCGCTTCTCGAGTCCAGGTTGATCCAGCTGGTTCTCGAGGTGAAAGCCATCACACGGAAGCCTGTGCTGGCCATCAGTTCTTTGAAAATGCTAATTTCAGATGGAAACAACAAGTATCACGTTCTACTGCAAAGTTGTAAATGTTTTAACATGCTAAATCGAAAAAACATTAAAAAATCCTGCAAAATGTGAAGTTTCTTCCCCTCCACCAGGGGCTTTGCACAAGTGCTTTGAACTTAATCAGGATTTCCAGCGATGCTGATGGCAACCTTCAGAAAAGGGTTAAAACCCAGCAGCCCCTGAAGTGCAGCAGGGGCAGGGAAGATCCTTTATGCTTGTAAATGAAGAAAGATTGGCGGTAAGCAGAGGCCAATTTTCTCTCTGAGCAGAGGTCGCGGTCGGAGTCCTGCGGGGATCTGCATTCGGGGCGGGCTGCTCAACGCATCCAGAAGTGATCTGGCAAAGGGGATGGGAAAGGGACAGAGGGCTGCCTTGTAGCACTTAATTAGGGTAATAAAGGACCCCGAGGAGCTGCACAAGAACCTCGTAGGGCTCCGGGAGGGAGCAGCTGCTGCTGACCTCGGGGTCGGGGTGAGGAGCGGTGCCGGAGGAAGAACCACCCCAACGTCGCTCACCCAGCGACAGGCGCGGAGCTGAACGCGGCCCCTGGGGAACCAGGTCCTCGGAGTCGGGGAAGTTTCCATGGAAACACGAGCTTGTGCTCAGCTGCAGCCACAACAGCAACTGCGGGCTGTTGGGTTCGTGGCAATGCTCAGCAGCCCCAAATAGATCCTCGCACCGCTCCCTACCCTTGGTGCGCCCCCACCCTGAGTGCTGGGCGCAGCTGGCGGTGCTGCTCCCCTGACCCTTCCTCCCGCACACCCAAACCAGAGAAGGGTATGAAAAACCTATATGAAAAAGCTTCTGCACCAGTAGCAGCTCCACAGACTGACACTCCTGGACTGGAAAGAGGGCAGGGTGGAGGGGAGGATGACAGAAGCCGAGGAAAGCACGAGCAGAGTAGGAGAGGTAGTGGGGAAAATTATTCCCTGCCCCCCTCAGCAAGAGCTGCAGTGCTTAAAAAGTGACCAAGAGGCAGTTTACATAGAGAAGGTGGTCGTTCAGCTTGAACTTACCACCAGAGGATGGATGGTGTGGGTGCTTTGAGTTCGTATGGGCTCCAAAGAGGTTTAGAAATCCCAAGAGGACAGGTCAGGCACAGGCCAGCAAGCCCCAGACAGCAGCAGGACGGGTGCCAGAACGGGGAAGCAGCACTAAGCCAGCACTAAGCACTCACTCTGCTCCCTTTTCTCCGCACGTGGTTGCTCAGAGAGGAGTTGGAGGCTTGCAAAGAAAGGCGAAGGCAGAGAGGGAGGTGTGGTGGTGGCACTCTACTCAAAGCGTCCAAATGAAGCACAAAGCCAGATTCCAAAGTTCTGTATTTTTCAAAATAAAGATCACACGTTGTTTAGAGACAATCTACACAAGAGTTACAAAAAATAGTCGCCCAGGCATAAGCATACACAGGTTTGTTAATTATACACATATGGTTACAAGTGTGCTTGCAAAAAAGTTCATTGGAAATATACACAAGGCTCTGTAAATGTACACCGTGTAGTGTTACAATTCTATATTCAAACAAGGAAAATTGACAGTATGTTACATTCACTTACAAGTAGACAAAATGCAAAATACAGTTCATCTTCTGTACAAAAAGGGAAGGTGATTCACACTTTACAAGGTGAAAAGGGACTCTGATTGTAAGGAAAACTAGGGGATTCTGTACTTTTGCACTTTTTGTTTCTTACTGTCACAAAATAAGCAAAACATTACTTTTTAAGATTCAAAAAAACACTATTTTGAACTGAATCATTTTGTATAACATTTAGAAAGGATCGCTACTGTTCAACTAGGTGACAAATAAAACCAAGCATTTTTTTTTTAAACATTAACTAGGCTGTATAAAGAGAACATTTCCTTCAAAAGAAAAAATTTACTTCTGGTTGAAATTACAATTTACAATATACAACACTATATGCTACGACCATAAAAGGTGTGAATATACACTGAAATGCACAGGTTTTGCTAATTCTTTTTTCTTACCAAAAAACGGGTTTATGTCGATTCAAACTTCTCCACATTTACATTACAGAGGTTTACAAATGTACAATTGTACAGTCAGAAGTATGTTCCACTACTAGGGTACATTATAGATACAGATCAGACATCAAAACAAGAAAATACTACAAATTTTTATATATGTAAAGTCTACACCAAGTATACACTATATATTTATAGAAGCAAGACCAAAGCCGAGTTGGATTTTTTTTTCCTCATGCTAAATAATCAAATTGTGTCTCTCAATGTTAACAGAACAAACTGAGTAGGCAGTAAACAAGTACACCCGCCCCCCGCCCCCTTGCTTTAAAAACTTTCTGGGTGTGTACGTTTTCTTCCAAAAACGACCACTAAGCTACCTCCTTTAGCATGTTATACTCAAAAACAAAACAAAAAAAAAGCAATTAAAAAGTTTCAAAAACTTAATTCTTTTTAAACTGAAGCTTTAGCAAGTTGATTTTTTTTTATATATTTATAAACAGCGTTAAAGGCATCCTTTGTGCCATTTAACTAAAATTCAAAATTCTTGCTGACTTTTGACTAAAAGGAGAAAAAACAGGTATTTGCAAAAAAGTTGCCTGCAAGGCAGATGAATTAAAAACGTGTTTTTTTTTTTTTTCTTCAAACCAACCACCCTGAAAGTTTCCACATTTGGAATATAGATACAACAGTGAACAAAAATGTGGCCTTCCATGTACATTTGATACCTATGTACAAGTATTCTATACACCAGTAAAACAGCAGGGCAATTAGTTAATTAAAAAAAATAATTAGTACATGTTATGCATAATAAAATTAAAGAAATTTACAAAGGCTTTTCTTTTTTCTTTTCCTTTTTTTTTTTTTTTTTTTTTTTTAGTAGTTTAGCAACCACAGAACGTTTTCTAACTGTACTGGAACAAGGTGGGTTGCTGGTTGTGAACGAGTGCCTGCTGGCAGCGAGCCCCGCCGCGCGCCGCCTCAGATGATGCCGTTGGGGGGTCCGCAGATGGGCCCGAGGTCAACCCCGTTCTTCATGTAGTACTTCTCCAGCTTGGCCAGGATGTGTTTGCCGTAGGTGTACTTGCGCAGGGTGGCGATGTGAGGCCGGATCTAGGAGGCAAAAGAGAGGGGTTGGGGTTGGTGACCCGAACCACAGCCACGGCGATCCCGTCCGCAGCTCCAGGCGCTCAGCACCGGCCACCAGCACCACACGCAAGGGACCTGAGAACTCCTTGAACAGTAGGGTGCCTTTTGCTGTAATCACCTCAAGCTGTGAACCAAATCAATGTTTCCTAACTCGCTGATGTTATTTTTTTAGGTTTATCCCAGAAGGAACTCCTGGTCAAGCAAGCGGGACCTTGAGCCCTAATATGGGATCAAGCTGAATCCGTCTCATGGATGAACAAACGTAAGGCTTTGTCCAGAGCTGGCAAGACAGGACTCCTGGGTGCTCAAGCTTCCCAAGGGTGCTCAGACTCTGCCCATCTCCACCTCTCTGGCCCAGGGGCAAACAGACCGATTGCTAACACAGAAAAGCACTGCAAGGGGCGGTGCAGCTGAGCAGCTTTTACTGCACTTCAGCAGCACCGAGGAGTGCGACAGCCAACCTGCGAACTCGGCAGGGCCTTCTTCCTCCTTCCAGGCTCAGCTTCTGAAGAGCTCAAAGCCCAGAGGGGTTCCCAGGATGAATTCCAGCAGTATATTTGGAGAGATACTGGGAAAGGCAAGCAGCACTCCTGGGCTGAACAGCTGTTTAATTTCTGAACCTAACAATTAAAATACACTTTCCCCGCCCCCTTATTTTTAAGCAGAGATCTGTGGAAGCAAACTTCACACAGTCGTACTATTTCAGAGTAAAAGTCATCTGCAGCTCCACCAGAATTCCTGTAACTGGAGTAAAGCCACCTTTACTGGAAGAACCGGACAAGAAAAACCCCTGTTGTGTTGCACTAGCATCCTTGCACTGCTGAAGTTCTCTCGGACAGCTTCAGAGCAATGAGACATAAGAGCCATTTATTTTCATTACTGTTACTATCCCACACCACCAGCAAGTTCCTCCAATAAGGCAACTACAACAGACTTTTTACTCCACGGTGGAAACTGCAGACAGAATGAGGAACAGCCAGAACATGACGCACAGCCCTCCCCTCTCCTCCCCTGCTCCTGGGGTGGACACATCACCATTGCTTGCCCCAGCCAGAGCTGACTGACCTCCCACGGGAAGTCCACCCCGCGCTCATCCTATTTCATCAGCTCAGTCACTAGCTGTTTGAATTCTTACTCGACTTCAAGAACCAGTTTTGTAAAAATCAAATTTGTGTCTCGGCCCTCCCCACATCGCATTCCCAAGAAGGTCAGGCTGCTTCGCTGAGGTTACGGAACAGAGAACTTCCCAAGTCCAACAGTACTCTCTTTGTTCATCTTCATTTCTAAGCCTTTTTTTTTTTAATGACAGAACTGATTGTTAAGATTATTTTTATTTAGAAAAAAGTGCTGTTAAAAGCGCAATGCAAACTGCTTGTTTGCACTAAGAGCAGTTTTTACAATCCCAAACCAACAGGCAATGCACTCAGTTTTCCCAGGCTTTCATTCAGCTGGGTAACGTAGCTAACATCTTCACATTCAGCCAGTCTTATTTAGCTGTCATCCTACTTCTATTTTTGACAGCCACACTGATAACCTAATTAGCATATTATTCAAAAGACTCCGCTTGACAAGAACAGGAATGTGTCGGTAAAGATTTTAAGCGTATGCACACACATCTCACAGATTAGCAGAGCTGCAGGTCATTTTGCCCCAGTGAGACTGTACGCTTTTATTTATTTTTCTTCTGGACTAATACAGGCTTTGGTTTAAAATGACTACCCTGGATGACTCCTACACCTAAGAACTAGCCTACTTGAAGATTATTTCAATTGCATGCTTGTTGTTTATAAAGCAGGAAAATGAAGACATCACCTGATGTTTAGAGCCTCCCACCCTTGGGGAGCAGCCCTATAAGCCCTGGAAGGCAGGACTGGCAGCAACGCTTACTGAATTCCCAAACGTCTTCATTTTTGACAAATAGGAAGTCCTGAAACTGTTACACACTCCAACACTGCAGCATAATGCTAATCCCTGGAAGTCTCTCATCAAAAACGTATCCAAACCCGAGAAACACGGGACTTGATTAATGACCCCGGGCTCAGCAGCTACAGGAGCACCACGCGTGCCCCATTAGCACGATGCGAACGGCTAACCCGACTTTCCTGATCAGCGCTGCAGAGCTGGGACATGAAGTGACAGGCAGAGCTTGGCAGCCCTTCGAAAGGCAACCAGCAGTTCTGCGTTAGTGCTTGAGGTGCTCCGAGGTCTGGCTCAGCTCCGCTGAGTACATAACACTTCTCTCATTAGCAAACGCTGTTCTCAGAGAGGGCAAGTGTGTCATCATCGCCAGACTTTCAAAAGGCACCTCGCCAGGCACCAAACTGGTGGCACTGCTACAGGAGACGTCTTAGCATCTTTTTTGTATCATCACTCACTATGCCACGAGTGCAGAACTGGGTTACTAGGTCAGAGAAGATTGCTAGAAGCAACCAGCTAGTTTCAAGTCCGAATGGCATCTCATTATTTCATATAATATGAATACATTCCTACTACTACTTTCCTGCAACTTTGAAATACCTGGGTTGTTAGGAAGTTCTAAAGGCACAAACAATTATCTCAGCCTTCAGTTTCTCCCTGCAACCAGTGTGGCAGTGCCACTTTCTACAGCTCAAGCCCTGTATCCTTATCAATCGACGGCAGCTGCTTACCTTGTGCATGACAATCTTGCGCTGAGCTGGCTCTGCCACATCGATCATCTTCTGTACCACGTAGTTGGCATACTGATCTTTCATCATGGTGTATAAGGCACTGTGAGGGCCGTCATTCATAGTGCACACCTCATCGATCAACATGGCACGCTCCGTACGGGAGGCATGGGTAACGCATTTCTCCACAACGTTGCTGTAACAATAAAAGGACGAGCGGTGAGCACGCAACATCCCCACCGGGCTTTTGGTTCCACCCCAAGGAGATCTCCTCAAGCTTCTAAGGAGGGCAGACCATTTGGGAAAGACGCATGTGCTGGTGCAGAAGTTGAGTAATGTGAAACAAACAGTCCGAGGACCTCAGGATCTGAGTGGGAATTTGGGTAGAGGACCAATTCAGGTTTTATTTCACCCAAATTTGTCTGTCTCTACAGTGACGCTGTAGTAGAGATCAATGTCTGTTCTCACAGCACGCCCATTAGAGAAGCAGATGCACTGCTCTTTGTTTGGCTTTCTCAGTAGTGGAGCTCGGCAGGAACAGAGGTCCAAGGTTATAACAACAGGGAAATACGATTCAGGAATGAAAGAACTTAGCAAAGAACTTCCCAAATTCCTGAATATATTAGATGACTAGTCTCTGCTCTCCGGAGAGCAGAGTTAAATAGGATATATGAAAGAGAAAAGAGTTTTGCTAGCCTTATCTGCTGCACCCCCTGAATCATAAAATCACAACGTGATTTGCCGCAACTAGCGCTCAGCTTGGGGGACATCATACACTAATTAACACTCCATCTGGAAAGAAGGTTAGAAAAAAGAGCAAGGCAAGTCAGGGAGAAAGAGGCTGAAATAGCAGCATTCAGACCGCACTCTTCTAATTCTTGTTAATGTTGTACTTCCCTTGTGTCCGTAAGTATTAAAGCACTATGTTACCCAACGCAAAGAGGGAGGTATATTACGCCTTTGAAGACATCAGTCTTCATGTTCAAATGGACAGAAACACACACGAAAGGAATTCACAGATGTGGGAAGCATTACTTAGTTTTTACATCCATTAAGGTACCTGAATTTTGCTTCTACCCAAGACTAGCTCTGTAGCACCTGGTCTAACATCCTCAGACTGCTTCAGCTTCCCTACGAGGATATCCTCAGGCACGTATCTCAGAAAGGACCACAAGGCGTTGCATAAGGAAAGCAGGATGAAAAAGAACTCTTGCTACAATGATTTCCTAAGCTCCCTTGTGGCTTGACACAACCTTCCAGAGGTATTGAAACGCTCTTAAAATGTTATCATCCAAGGGATAGTGACCACTTAAAAAAACAAAACACACACCACACAAACTGATGGTCAAGTTCAGGAGCCTGAGTTGAACTGCTCTTTCACCTCTTCATCCTCCTTCATTACAAGTAAAACTTACCTTGCAGGTCACTCATCCCACTTTTAAACAGTTATAAATAGCATTCTGCTGTTAAACAGAAAGTTATTTATCAACTCCTTTCACCTACCTACACCCCACCTCTAACTTTTGCAACTCTAGCACACATCCATACTCCCACGGGGCATGGAGACTTTAAGAAACAAATTCATACCTAGCAAATTTATGTTGACTCAACACGAGCACGTTGCCTCTAATTTCTGCTACAATCTTGCTCTTATCCTCAGGCCGACCATGTTCTAGTACATGCTGGATAACATAGTTCCCATACTGATCCTGTTTGAGAGATAGCAGAAGCGTGTGACGAAATCTGGACAGGAACCATTAATACCAAGCTAGTTCCCAATGTGCGTTAATTAAGTCTTACAAACTTGGACTAAACACTAATTAAAACATCTACTGTTTAAATCATACAAATACTTTATACTTCTACAGAAACATAGCAAATCCAAGCACTGAACTCAAATAGACAGTCTACAAATTTTTAATAACCATTTTGAATATACCGTGCAGGAAAACAGGACTTTTAAGTGTAATAGATTTTCACCAGGAGGTAAAATACTACATCTTTGTCCTGATTATAAAGCTCAAAACAATTTCCTTTACCATGAAATGCCAATACTCTGCTCATTTCAATTTTTCTTTGTTCTAGCTACAAGATACTGTTCTTATCTATGTTCATATTCTAAAAGTGTCTCTATTCAGACCACGAGATACATGTTTTTTCACTCTAATACCAGAGGCAGGCCTTGGATGCCTCACCTCCATGCCCAACCTCTTCCCACTATCCACATGCTATGTATGAGCACACAGGACAGGTTTGTTTGATGTTAGATCCACCATGCCCCAATGCATGAACCCTAAAGAAAAAAAGGGTTCTCAGAAGGACTGCAAAGAAGAGGAAAGGCAGGCAGGAAGGGATGTGCATAAAAACACATTTTAAGAACCCCTTCTGAACAGGATCCAACTCCAACTTTGATACCTGCTGGATATTTGCACGTAGCCAGAACAATTGGTGACAATGAGTTTCTTGCCTGCCATGTTCCCTTCCATCCCTCCTCAGGAACGGAATTCCTACGTTCACACAGCCCCAGCAACACCACAGCTGCAGTCCCAAATGTGCTGTTAGCTTTCCTAATACAAAGCAGCAACCACAAATCTCACAGCCCCCACATCCCCTCAGACTGACCTGCACAAGCTGCTCAGTGTGTTGGTGCAGTTCCTCCAAGATGGGAAGAGTCTGCTCAGGAAGACAGTGCTCCAGGATCCTCTGAATCACACGACAGCCATATGGGTGTGTAGACAACGCAAAAACCTGCGTTCAAAGGGACAGGCAAGCACAGGCAGCAACACATCTGTTAGTCTTTGTGGGTCCTGAAAACCTTTCTGAATTAAATGAACGCGCGGCGGTTTTTCCTGGGCACGGTAGGGAATGCCAGCTCCAGAACTCTGCGTGCAGCACCGCAGCTCCACATAACGTAAACCGAAGCTGGATACGTCTCGCTGCCCCAGGACTGCCTGGGTGACCCCAGGCACATCACGTCCCTACCCGTGCTTCAGCTTCTCCATCATGAAACAGGAACACAAGCAGTTAAGCGTCTTGATTAATACAAAGAACACTTGGACAGCCAAGCGTTATTGGAAGCGGTGTTAAAACAGTTTCAGAGGAATAAATCCAGCACACGGTTTGCCGGTTACCTAATTATAGCTATGTAATGAACATACAGTATGAAACGGAAAGGTTAAAAATGCTCACACAAGGATTTTCCTCAAGTACCCAGATTTGTTTAAAAGCCTTAACTGCGCTTAGCAGAAGCGACAACAAGGAATCTTCTTGCTCATTTCTAGAGGATTATCAAATCTGTCGGTAAGAACACCTTATTCGTTTTATTATTGCTGCGCAATTTTCTTTCTAAAGCATGAAGTCCTATCTGCTTGCTTAAAATAAATTAAAAAAACATAGCAAATCCAAGCACTGAACTCAAATAGACAGTCTACAAATTTTTAATAACCATTTTGAATATACCGTGCAGGAAAACAGGACTTTTAAGTGTAATTAACCACCAAAAAATATTCTTGAGGTGATAAGTTTAATCTTGCACATGAAAGTTCAGATGAAACTGGGACAGCCAGTCAAAGAAATTGCAGTGCCATAAGCCAAGTTCCCAGATGTATTTCTGCCTTGCCTTACTCCCTCCTCGAAGGTCCAGAACTAAAGGTTAGCCAGCAGATTTGCTGAGCAAGTTTCCAGCCAGAGCCCTGCGTGTTTTGACACAGCCAAGCAAGTCCACACTACCACAGCTGTTCCAGGAGCGGCTAAACTAATAAAGCCTGGTTCCTGCTACAATAACCCCAGGCTATCCTCACATCCCTGTGGCAAAACCCTCAGTACTTCAAAGTCCCCCACCAAAGCCAATTAAGCTGAAGCTGGAAACACCCAGAACAGCACTTTTGTAATGGAAGGCAAGCCAACTACAACCAGAATAAAGGCAGCTACACATTAATACCCAGAACATCAATTCACGAGGGAAAACCAAGAAAGAAAAAAAAAAAAGAAAAATGGAATAAAACAAGTAACTGCCCTTTGCTAGATGAAACTCTTGTTTTGCCCCTGGTCTGGGACCCTTGGGAAACAGCAGCCTGATAATCCACCCTCACAGAGAGGATCTTAATGAAAATTTACTACACCCACCACAAAACACTCTGCTCACCACCTTTACTATGAGGGTGGATTAATAACAGACTTGTTTTTCCCCCATCAAAAATATTAGATGTTCCAGGAGTACAGATTTTTGCAAGGCTGCTTTGCTGTGATACACCTGCATGAAAATGACAAGCAGACACGTGATCGAAGAGTTCCCAGGCTCACTCACACTGCTGCATAACACTTTCACCCAATGCTTGCTAAAATTTAAATTCCCAAAGATTTGAATGAGTTACGGTCACTATTGTGCTATTCAAAGCAACATAAGAACACAAACGATGAGACTTAGATCTTGGTTAAGAACTTACCTGCCCCTTAAACGCATCAATGATGAACTGCAGGGACTGAGGCTGCACGCACTCGATACACTTCTGCACCACGTGGTTACCGTTCTGGTCTTTCACACACTTCAGGACATGGCCGTCCAACTCCCGTACCATCTCATTCTATTAGGAGGAGAGAAAGACAAACAGAAAGCACCACCAGGACTCACGGCTGACAAATGCAAAGCTTTCACTGCTACACGTGGTAAAAGAACACGAAAGGCATGAAGGATGCACCGATGTATTTGGGTTATCTCAGTGAAGCTTTCCAGTGGCTGAGAGCTGAGATGAAGCCTGCTGTGCTACAGAAACCATCTAGAAAAATACTATTACAAGAAGATGAAACACTTACTTCATTCACTTTAAGAGGACACCCTTGTGCAAATATTAAATTTAAGATTTTTTCCCCCAATACACAACTTTTCTTTGCATCCCTCATTCCCTCGTCTGCTCCCCTCATAAAGAAAGAAATCTGAGATGTCCAAACTTCACAAACTTCCCAGATATCAGCTTCGCACCACTCAAATGGAGTCAGCACTGGGATAAAAACTTGCTGGTATTTTACAAATGCAGGCTAATATTACACGGTAATTAAGGAAATGGAGCAGCGAAGTTGTAGATGTGACTAATGTAACAAACACACAGGCTGAAAGCTTCACAACCGGAAAAGGGCGGATGGCACTTCAGTAATTTAACAACACTATGAAACTGGACAACTGACTTTTTCTACTGCTACAAAAACGGGCGTTTTAGGAACACAGAACACTCGCAAGACAGCTTTCTAGAAGAAGACATCAGCAAATCCTTGGACCAGCAGTGCCACAGTTTGTGCCGCCACACTTTCACTGTTACCCAAAGCCACAGGTATTGCTAAGGCAACAGGTGAGCTCGGGCTCGACCTGAAGGCAACACGCATTTCTAAATCCCGTTTCAGCTTTTTAACTTAATAACCCACATTAAGTTTCTTCTATTGTGATTCCTAACGCCTTTATTAGCTAGCTTGCATAGCATATTTTTCATCTTAATTCATTGCTAATGAAATCCTAGAGGAACAGCTTTATTAATGAGCTTTCACTAGAATTTAGGCTATTCTCCACCTTTCCCTATGCCAGGCCTGGCTCAGCAGGAACCAGGGGCTCCTCATTCTCCTCGCTCTGCGGGAAAGCAGAATATTGACCCACATATCAAAGCAGCAATATCTCAGTGAATAATAACGGTAGAACTCTGACACTGCTTACTTCAAGGGACTTAAAATATCTCCTTATTCACTATTATTCACAATTTCCCCCTCAGCCAGCCTACATAACCTGACTGGAGGGAATTAACAGAGAACCGACACCATTAAGTGTTCAGTGGGACAAAGAGATGACAACAAGACCCAAGAACAACATCACACACTTACCAACCACACAACACAACAAACATACCATAAACCAAACCAAAAGAACACCAGCCACAAACAAGAACAAGAGTAACAGAAGTTTGCAGTCCAGGTCACCAAACAGCAAGGAACATTAAACATCAAGAAGAAAAGTTAAAATTGAAACTTACAATTACCTGCTGGTCTGGGGGAATAAACTCAAGGGCCTTCTGGATCACCCTACAGCCGTACATCTGCAAAGCCAGGGACAGAACATGCCCACGGATACGTTCTGCCAAGGCCAACTTCTGCTCCAGGCTGCCGAACTGGAAAGATTAAAACCAATCACTACAGACACAAAACCCTCACGTGGCCAAGCAGCACAGCAGCCCTCCCGTCCTGTCATGCCGAAGTGTTAAACAAGAAACACTCTACCTACTGAAAAAGACACCAGCCACAGCTCAACGGATCTCAAGAGGCACAAGAGAGATGTCTGTTCTGTCTCTGACATGCCTGACACGTTTGAAACAAATTCCAGAGTCAAAGGTGCTACAACCAGCAGGGTGAGGTGCCAGTTTGCTAATGCGGCAACCCCTGAGATTGGCGCTTGCTAGGAAGTTATAGGATTCAAAATAAGTAAATAACCAAGGCTTAGTGTAGAAGGAACAGGCCAGTTTCAAGAAAAAGATGGATGTCTGCTCACCTTCCTTGTACAGAAATACACATTTTGTTTCAGTGAATGCTGTTGGTTGTGTTTCTAAATACATGAGTACTGACAGCTCAGCACAGCATCCTTGGAAAGGGGAAAATGAAGTCATCTTGGCTCTAAATCTCCTGGATACACTGTTATTTATTCCTACACCTTTTGCACCTCTCAAAGCAAGGATTTACTCATCAGAAGAATTTCTGAGTCCCCCATTTCAGTCACCCCACCAGGAATGATGCAGCAGCATGTGGGGATGAGATGACATCAGTGCTGACAGACATCCATCCTCTTAGCCAAACGGCAAGGCTTCTAAGAGCTCATACCGTGCCTCAGGACAGCAGGAAGAATAGTTGTTGCAAAGAAGGGAATGAAGACTTACTTCAAAGAACTTCTGGATAACATAATTTCCAAATACATCGACCATCAACTGATAAGCTGCCTGGAGGATCTCGTTGAACACAAGCTGGCGTTCTGCTGGGGTAGCACGCTCCAGTTTCAGCTGAATAAACCTGAAAAATAAGGTTGGTATGATGCCACTGGCACACGTGCCCTCAAAGCACTGATCAAGACAACTCCATTCACAAGGCTCCCATACTGAGCTCTTACAGAGCAGAGATCTTTAGATCACAGGTGCCCTGTATCACAGGGATCTGAAATCTTGGGTGGTGGCAGTCACAAGACCTATGTCTACGTGTCATCTGTATCCCAAAATCTTAAGCAAAGCAAATCATAACAGGGTAATACAGCAAGGTCTTGCAACCAGGCAAATTTTGAAGCAAGCAAGCCTATCTTTGGAGAGGGGAGTCATGCTACCAGGACTTGTCCCCAGCCTATAAAAAGGAAAGTCTGAGTGTTACACTACTTGGCTTTGTCTCTTCACACCCCCTTTCCCTCTTTACACCTCCTTTTCCTTTGCTTCAGGACGTGACACAAACTGCCAGCTATGCCAAATCAAAGAGCAGCTGTCCCAAAAGCTCCCCACAGCACAACGTTTTCAATCCCACCTGGATCCATGCTGATCCTGGGAGAACTCCATGATGTGCCCAGCAATCTCCCTCAGCTGTAAGTTGGGGTACCGGTTATTGCGGAAGTCTTCGAGCAGCCTGCTCCGGCCAGAGGGCATAACGTCAGACATCCCATAGCGCAAGCGAGACGAAGGGAACAGCGTACTGCTGGGGCTGAAGAGGCTGGAGGCACTGCTTGCGCTGCGGTACTTGGCTTCAGCTCCAGGAGCAGCAGAGATGTAGCGGCCACTGCCGTTCGTGAGCCCTCCTGCAAGTCATAAAAATAAGGGGGGGTTCAAGAGATGAAATAAAGCGGCCAAGGAAGTAGTTTACAAGAGGCACGCACAACCTCTGTGTGCCGTTTTACTTCCAATTACTCTTCTTCCACCGAGATTGGTTGAGCTAAAGATTTCAGCACGGAACAGGCTGTAACAATTGCTGTTCCTCGCTCTGTGTTCAAAGTGCCTAAAACTGACAAGTGTCAATCCCACTGCTTGGATCTTTTTGCTAACTTGAAGTTTCTAATTGCTTTATCCCCCACCCTCCCTCACACAGCCTACCCTTCACTGCTGTGCGAAGGACTGAGTTGAACAGAAGCGCACTGGTGGTGGGGACAGAATTCAGATGAAATCAAACGACAAAAAGGCAGCAAGAAGCAAGAACAAAAATTTTAGAGATTAAAGAAAATCACTATTCAGTACAAGTAAAAAAAAAATAAAAGCAATGAAGACCACAAAAAAAAAATCCTGTGCTTTCACATTGCCCTAAAGATTTTCATCCATATTGAGAGCACTTTGTTACCCAGTGATACGGATGGGGAATATTCATATAGTCAGCAGACTGAGTGTTGATAGGAACCAGCTAAACCTTTACATGCCGTTTCCCTGCCCATGATTTCTAAGCGTGCAGCAGCAGTACGGCACAGGACTCTTCCCTTTCTCGCAGGGCTCGGGATCCCTCTGCTGGCCAAAGGCCGCAAGCTACTTGGGCGAGCGGGATTTTTCCCAAGAGGAACCGAGTTCGCCCCAGAAAAATATTCTTCTGGCCTGGGGACCTGCCACCTGACAGACCAACAAGAGACAGCAAGGCAAGTCACCTGAAAAAGTCCACAAGGAATCTTTGCCAAGGAAGAGAAGGAAGACCTCCAAGGCAAAGGGCTGTAGGTCTGTCCACAAGAACAGACCTCCTCCTGGCAGCCATGCGAATGGCAGGGTCAAAAAAGGATTTGAAAATTTTTAAAAAGGAGTGAACTGCATTCCTCCGCCAACAATGCCTCGAGGAAGCCTGCACGCAGGAAGAGCTAGGTGAGAACTAAGTATCTGACAAGGGGCTAATTAAGTTTCCCTGTCTCTGAGCTGGGCAAGCATGTTCTGACGTCTCCCGAGCTGGTGCCAAACCTTGGCTTTCTCAAGGAGAAAGCGACCGGAGAACTTCCTCTTCCCCTCCTCCTTGGGCTGCCTTGCCAACGGCGTGGCCATCGGTTCCTCCACCTGCCTTCCTCTTTGAGCCAGGGCTCTGAAGTGACACAAATTCCTTGCCGCTGGGAGGCCCGGGATACCCAAGGTAACACGGAATCAGCAACAAGCCGAGCCGTGGGGTACTGGCGTCCTGCACTGCATCCAAAGCACTCGGAGTTAGCATTTGTTTTTCAGAAGCCTGGAGCAGGTGAGAGTCACGGCACTGACACGCTAAAACCAAAAGCTGTATCCTGACCAGCTCCTGCAAACGGCTGTAAAAGGCAAGGGTTCAGCACCCCGTTACCATCTACGCCGCGTGTCTGAATTCAGAGGGAAAGCCTCACCGGCACAGGCGAAACCTTTGCGGTCAGACATTTGCCAAGTAAGGACTTCAGATCGTTTTGGAGATTCCAATTCAGGCACTGAAGTTCTGTCTCCTCCTGACGGAGATGCTGACCGAAGGTCTCCCCGTAAGGGTCACTGCCATACTGGGAATTAGAAACTGGGGGGCGGGCAGGGTTCATAACAAAGCAAGTGCTTCTGAAACCCATCTGTCACCACCCAAGGGCAGAAATCCCAGAGAAGCTCAGGCTCCTCTATGCCAACTGGAAGTGCGAGGAGATGGGCAAAGGAGGCTCACGTGATTTTACCAGCTACTGCAGAGAAACAGCTCCTCTTCGAGAGCAGCACGCACAGGCTGGAAGCAGCGCTGCTGAGGCTTGTGGGGCCACCAAGCTAGAAGAGAGGGACAAAATCCCAAAGAACAGAGATGCTCCCTGCAAGATGTTGGCACTGACGGTTTCTCCTGTGTCCTCAGCCACAGCAAACCTCCAAAGCAGGTCTGCAAGCTGCCTGCAGCCATCCTCCCGGGCATGCTACCACCAGGCCGCCCATGCTGAGCACCGCCCCCACCTCTGACAGCAAGCCAGGACACGGGGCTGTGCAGTGACAGCTGTGGCACGGTCGTCTCTGAACAGACTGACAGGGGAAGACCGGATTGTCTTCAAAGTGTCTGGGATATATAAGGAGAAATCTTTATCTGGGGAGCGCAATGTGCACAGACTTTATCCCAGGACTCCAATGCAGAGGAGATGCTCGGAGTCCCGCTGTGGCCCTAACAACTGTTTCCTATTTTCAAACGCTAAGTCATCTTCCCAGTGCTTGCTGGGACGCTTAAGACAGACGTTAAATTAAAAGAACTACTGATTTCAGGGAAAAAATGACAACAGAAGGATGAGTCAAAAAAATAAAACACACAGGGGAAGAAACACAAAAGCTGCTTTGCTTCCTAAGCAGCCTAGGAAAGACAAAGCACTTCCTAAGCAAGCTTCCACTGGACATTTGCAGGACCCTCGAACTGCTCAGAAACATGGGAGTTGCCTGCGTGCACAGGGGCAGAGCAGTGGAAAACAGGAAGACAAAGAGACAGCTCTAAGACGGCCGGCAGAGAAGAGGGCCAGGCCGCCCTGCAGCTCAGCACCAGGCAGGTCCCACTGGGAAGCGCAGGAGCCAGCAGCCCCTGGGGCACCCCCGGCGTCCCCTGCCCGTGCCACCCACCGCCCCTGGTCGTCAGCGACAGAACTGCTGCTGGGACTGACTACGTGAACTGATGGGAGCTGTAACCTGGCCAAAAATAAATAATTCATTTTTTTAAAATAACGTACGTGGTGTTTCTGAATTTTGATCGGTACCAGGAAAGAAGAGGGGCCCTGCTGCCCTCAGAGCCCCTAAGCGTGTACTTACCGACAGCTGTTTTATCTTAGCTGCACGTGGTGCACACACCTTTGAGCTTAAAGCATGCATTTAGCTCAGCCTTCCTCCTCCAGCAGTTCTTCTCACAAGAACTGGCTGCACGGCTATTTCAGGTACTTGCAATTGCCCAGCCATTTCACAAGGTCACTTTACAACACCAGAAAACACCTAACGCGACGCACACACACCGTTTTTCACAGCTAAGAGCCTTCAGAAAGCCAGAGGAGCAGGAGCTGAATCATTACTACTTCCACACAGCACACAAGCCCAACGAACGATCGACTTTCACATCCATGAGACATGACAAAGGCAAATCCACGGCTTACATGGCATTTAATTGTACACCCGCTGATGGCGAGCGGGATTTAACGCCAACTTATCTCACCGTGTAACCCTGAAATCAAAGGGCTCCCCCACGTCGTCTCCCCCCACGACACAGCGCTAGGACTGTTCTAAACCTGGCTGCCCTCATTTCCCTTCCTGCAAACACCATGTTTGCGTGTTCCCATCTGTCCTTTCATTTTTAGATAATCAGAAACTCTCCTCAGCCTCCATCACCAACGACTTTTGGTATCACTCCAAGACAAAAGAGGAGCCTGCCTCAAGCTTCTTGTAAGGAAGAAGTAGTGCCTGTGCTGTTTTTATAGCATTAAAACTTACTTTAAAACCAAAGGAAATGGTGATCACATTCACCGCTATAACATGTCTTATGCTACGGGTGAAAGATAACCTTAATAAAATGAACTTTCACAGATTTCCAGGTAAAAACCACACAGAGCTATGAGCTCTCTCTCGCAATAGCTCCCAAGCATGAAGTCAGCCAGAGAGGACCCGTGGCTACAAGGAGAGGAGCATTTTGTCAAACCGGGAAGACCCGCGCTCACTGCTCTGGGGCACAGGCCATTTCTGTAAGTGGGAACTCTCCTTTCTTCCCAGTGTTTGTTCTTGGAACAGATTAACCTTTCTCTGATCCAGTTTTTAAGATTCATTCTTTTGTTTGCCTGCAGGGGCAACAGACTTTTCCTAGTGCCAGAATCTGAATCTGGTTAGTCTTCGGCATTAATTTATTGTAGCTATTTAACTGTCAGCTTAAGGACTGTACAGCTGCATAAATAAAGCTAAAAGCCCTTCAAATTCTATTAAAGCTCTGAACAAAAAGAGATGGTAAATCTAAAACTGATCTCAAAAATCGTATTTATTACTATTTCATGCAAACTTTTAGCCAGCATCAACACTGAACACATACGCTTGTGGTAAACAAATATATCTGATGAGTAATGGCGTGCGTATGCATCTAGAAAGCGTTCTGATAACCCAACTCCAGACTGATGCTCGACAAACAAAAAGTAATTTTTTAAACAAATGCTAAATTATTTGGTGCAAAGGCAAAGAATAACCCATCTTTTTTGTTTATGAGGCCCTGGAATGAACACTTCAGGAAGCTCAGATGAGCACTGCTTTATTATTTAATATATCCTTTATTTATTCTGAAAGACTTACTTGATTGTATATAGGAGGTTCTGGACCTACTGAAATTTCAAACGGAAGATGTCACTTGCATAAAGTAATGTACTTTACCAAAATTAAGAAAGCCTCTGCCATGCACTAGGGTGCTTTTGATACGGGCACACTGATGGGAATTTCTCAAAAGCAAACTCACAAAATCCTCAGCTAAAACTTGAGTATCGCTCCTGATAATGTTACCTATTTTGGTTAAAAGAAACTGTATCCTAAGCTCGTTAATTACTGAATGCTTAATGGATAATTTAAAACATGTGACAAGTTTAAGGATCAGCCCTACGTATCTATTCAACCCAAGGATAACAAGCAACTGGAGCTGGTACTGAGATATATGCAAAAAAAAATGTTTTTAAAGCACTTGTGTTATCCTGAATTTAGAGACGAGGAAACAAGCGGGCAGTGCGTGTACCTTCCTGTTCGACAGCTCAGCTACTCAGAGGCACCGACGCCTAACGCAGGTACAACAGCTCCTGCTTCAGTGTTTCACCTACTTCTGCAAAATCAGGGAACCTCTCGCAGGACTAAGCGCAGCGACCAGACCACAAGCATCTCACCCACCCAGCAGCGGGGGTGTTCGTGCCTCCGCCCGACAGGAGAGCAGACCAGCAGCAACGTGCCGTGCTGGGACAGCGGCCCTGGGGCTCTTACCCAGGTTTAGACTTGAAGAAGATCCATGTGAGGATAAGGAAGGTGGTGGAGTCTGAGAGTGGCCAGGTCCTTGGCTGGGCAGAGGCATACCCACAGGTCCAGGAGACGAGGAAAACCCAAGGCCATTATAAAAACTGTGTCCTATGGGTGTCAAACTGCTGGATGTCCTCTTGTACAGGTCACTGCTCCCTGTGAGGGAGTCTCGGCGGGAGCCGCTGCCAGTGTTGGAGTTAGCAACTGGAAGGAGGACAAGAGCAGAAGTGAGTGAAGACAACAAGGTGCCCGAGACAGCCGGAGAGCTGGAGAGGCGTGCAAAACAGGCAAAAACAGACCGGCACCTATTAACAACGCCACTGCACCAGGCTGTTTTTCTCCTACAGGTGGGGTATGCGCCCATACGAAATGCATTTATTAAAGTCACGTTTGCTAATGATCAAGCAGAAATCGATTTAAATAATTAGCTTGAATCCTGTCTGTCTTGTATGGTTTAAGAGTTTTCATACTGAGAGAACACTTCCACAAAACCAGCCCCGAAAACCTAAAAGCCAAAAGATCAAGAAGACACAATCTACCTAAAGGAAGCGACAGAATGAGAAACAACAGCGAGCGTTTTGGCTTTGGGCACAACCACTTGCATTTCGCTTCTGAACCCTCAGAAGAAAGGTTTGTGTACTTCAAAGGGCTTCTTCCCTACACATATCGCTTAGTACAACATAAGGTAGTACATCTCCCTGCAAGCAGTGCCTCATACCTATCCTTTGGCCGTTAGAGCTCAAACAAATCCAACAAGAGATTTTGTCTATTTATGTTTAAGATCACATACAGTTTCTTGTATGTTTACTTGGAATCCTTATTCTCACCTTTCACTGTATTAAAAAAGAGCTGAAGAGTCATTTCTTTTTTACTCATTTGCATCAAGCTTTATTGAGATGGTAATCAGAATTCAAGTTAAACACAAAACTCACATTTTTGAAGAGTTTACTTGCTAGCCAAATAAAAACCTCTTTAAAAACACTGTCTACTTGAGGAAAAAAGTCATTTTTGCATTAAAATCTGGTTTAATAAATACTGGAATTGATAACTATTTTAATGAATTAATCTTTTTTTTTTCATGACTGTAAATGATTTCTAGAAGCAACAGCCTCACACTTCATTCATGGATTGAGGGAAAACCAGTTTGTGCATCTTGGCTTTGGGCAAACTAGCCATTGAATTAATCAGTTGAATAAACTGGAATGGAAGTAGTGAATACTGTATTTACTCGATCCAAGATGGTTCACGTTTTCAGGCTGGGATTAAGAAAAATATATAGGATAAATTTATTTAAAATTGTGACTTGATGCAGTGACACTGTCTCTTTTCTGATGGACCAGGTTCAAAAGACATGTTTTAACTTGCCCTTCAGATGGATGAAAGCAGGAAAGTTCAGGACATAATTACTACCTCTAAGACTAAGCAGCAATTAAACCAATTGTGCTACTTGAAGGAATTAAAAAAAAAGGAAAAAAACCCAACCCATAGACATCTTTCTGGGTTGGTTTTATTCTGAAAAATCTGTCTCCAACTGGCTAACAAACAAATCAGAACAAATCTGAACAAAGAAATGATGTGTATAATATTTCTTGCAACCACAAAAAGTGACTGGTTTTTGGGTGTATGACAGAAATAATGACCAGAACAAAGCATAGAAACCACCTCAAATAAAAAAACGTCTTTAGATTACAAAAAGCAAGTTACTTAGCCATTACTCTGAGGTAAGAGCTAGCACACAGACAGTTACCCTTCCAGAGCCCATTCCTGTCAGTCCAGTATCTCCACCGCGCGCATGCAAGTAAAGGCAAGGCAACCCAAGGCTGTTTAACAACTTCATCTGTAGCTACAAGGGGATGTCTGATAATGCACCAAACGCATACAGCAAAGGAATGAACTTGCCACCATATTAGCTACTAGAAGTTTCAGCAGACTGGACTGCCCATTTTTAAAGCCAAAGCAGTTCCCTGTGAAGAAGCTGCAGCTCCTACCTGCTGTTCCAAAGCCTCCCAGCGCCGACCCCAGCGTGGCACCAAGAGAGCTGCTGCTCCCAAACCCCAGGGAGGTGTTGGCAGGCTGGGCAGAGCCCTGAGAAAAGAGGGAGCTGCTCTGGGAATTGCTGCTGAGAGAGTTGTTGCCATAAAACGAGCTGGAGGCCAGGTTGTTGGTAGGCTGCTGCTGCGGCTGGGGCTGAGGCTGCTGCGTTCCCAGAGGGCGAAATGGTCCGTTTGTTGTTCCTGCCAGGCCACCAGCTGCACCATTGGCCGAAGCTGCAGCTGCTGCAACTGCTGTAGAGAAAGTAACAGCAAGCAGAGTTTGAAAAATATGTTTCTGTATCCATTTTGGAAGTTAAACCTCAGCAGGATCCTTTTATTTCCCATAGATTTTTTTCTTCCCCCTCAGCAAGAAAACTTCCCTTTCACATCAAAAATCTGTAAACATCTCTGTACTTTACACCTATGCTCCACAAGTCCTGCACAGAGACACCAAACAACAACAGTGCAAAGTTGTTATTACTGCTGTTGGTATTATTACAGCTACATAGATCAAAAAAAGTTCCTTTTCTCCTAAAAACTGAGATTCAAATCAATTCAGCCACACACACAGTAATATCTAATCAAGAAACAAGTTTTGAAATAATCAGAATTGTCCTTTGGTGCATGAAACCCAATCCTGCAATGTTAAGGACATCAAAACCAAATACTTTTGTTTTCCAGCCAGTTCTAAAGAAAAAGCAAAATAAGAGCTACAAGGAAACAATTAAAAAGCCCGTTTCATAATCTGTTACCAGCACTGGCAAGGACTGCTTACACACACAGATTCCTGCTGAAAAATTCCTTTTAAAGCCTTGAACTCCCAAAAGAACCCTAATAAAATCCAACACAACTCATGGCAAAGACCAGGCACATAACATTTTATGCAAGTAAGGTGATCATCTGGGAGTTCCACACGGGCTAAAGCCTTTCATTATGTGGGAAACTGGATGCCAGCAGACCAATTTAAATAACTGTCACGAAACCCTGCAAAATAACACAGTTTAAGCTACGCTACCTCTCAGGGGGATTTCTTGAGGCTCAGCCCACAGTGAGTCCAGAGGAAGTTCTCAGCAACAATCCCTGCATTGGATCTCAGTGAGGGCAAGTGAATCATCATCGCCAGCAGAGCGCGGGGGGTTCGCTCCCGCTCCCCGCAGGTCGAGGCAGGAGCAGATTTTCACCTGGCCGGACTGGGACTCACCTGCTTGCGCTGCAGAGGAGCTGATGATGACCGGCGCGGGGGCCACGAGACGCACAGGGGCCCCCAGGCCATTCCTGGCTCCTGCGTTCACCACGAGAGCACCCGTTTGGTCGTAGTACGCGGCAGGAGCCAGCACCGGGTAACCTGGGGGAAGGCACAGCACAGAGCTCAGTAACAAGCGGCACAGCACACATCTACCATCTAACAGTGACTGTTTAGAAGCATTTTTAAAGGAAGATCACAACAGATAAAAGAGAAAGAACAAGAGTTTTGATTCTTGTTAAGCACGATTGTTTAATTAACAGTTACATCCTGTATTATTCCACAACTTTCATACCTCCATTTCTACCTTAGTAAGTCTTTCAGTTAGGGAAGATTTTTTCCCCTGAAACTACTACGCTAACATTATCCTCTGTGTAAATTCAGTTATCCAGAGAAAAAAAAGTCTTAAAATACTACAGCACTATTTCTTTCCCCTGACAAGTACAGCCTGTGCTGGCACTTGTCACATATGTGAGCACACCGCACTTCCAACTCTCCCACTGTATGTTGGAGTGGCTCTGTGTGCACACGTGCAAACAAGACACCAAACTTATCTAAGGTGCGTTTTTTGAAGATACCTATTTATAATAAAGCATCCTTCAATATTTATGAATACTCTTAAATATGCTGGTAACACACACAGCAGCAGACTTTCTATAGAGTACAACTATTAATTTAGGTACCCAGCTACAGATTACATATAAACTTTCTAAGTGAGCCTAAGTGAGGTCACAAAGCAGAAATTGTTCTGTGAATACTTGTTCTGAAACTACAGCCCCCAGCACCCCAGTAATGCAGATTTAAGAAAATTCACAGATTACTTGAAAGCACATATGCTACTACTGGCTTTGTAACTTAACATGGCAACATTCTTCCTAAACCATAAAAAAAATACAAAACCATGAAGCAACTATATGACGCTTCTAGAGGGGAGATCTGAGGCCAAAATCATCCTGTTTGATTGCATTTGACCAACAGGACATACTTGCACATTATTCAAAAAATACTTACGTATGCCCTTGGTCATTACAACCACATTCTGTGTAACCGATGTCTTAGCATTTGTACAGCCTCACGGATCAGAGCTAAGGCTTATATGCCAGCTTCTCTCTTGCAGAACAATAAATTATAACAAACCCCTGCCTTTGTCTCTTTCTCTTTTCTTTTTTTAAGCCACTCATATTTGTCTGGAAGAAATTACGAAGGGGAAGTCCTTATTCTGTTAAAGTCGAACACCCGACAGGGCTGGAGAGACAAGGCTAATGAACAGCACTAAGGTGTCTCGGCGGTCTTAAAATAAAGATCACATAAGCTAGGATGAGCCACAGAAAAACCTGAACACAACTTTCAACAGGAGCCATCAATTCTTTTGGGTAGGCAAGCAGCTAATGCGCCAGTACAGCAATCCAGTTGATAACATTCGTTTCATCTGTGGCACGGGGACCTGAACCCTGCTTTAACTTAACTGCGGCACAGGTAGTTCTGCTCCCATCTAACAGCCTCTCCAAAACGCCTCGGATACCCACAGATTAAAACCTACAAATACTGTAATAAAAACAAAACACTGCTGAGCGCCAGGCAAACATGACACCATGCAGAGACTCAAAATGTAATTTTCTCGGATCTCGCTGGGCACTGGAGAAGTCACAGCCCCCTCGGGCTCCCTACCTGGCATCCCTGCTGCCAGCCCTTGGCCAAAGGCAAGGGCAGAGTTGACGGCTGCAGCAGCCACCAGCGGATCGGTCTGCTGTCCCTGCTGGTTCTGATTTGGGGTCAAAGGACGCTGACTGGCTCCTCCACGGAGAACCTGGAGAAAACAGAGAAAAATCAGCCTGTTTAGTTCGAGCCCCAGGAGTAAGCCACGATAACCGGGCACTTGCAGAACACCAGCAGCAACCTACTTAAAGTCCTTGCACGCAGCAGCAGCAATGTCACAACTAGTAACCCCTTCCCTTTACTTGGAAAAAACCTGCCTTCTCCATCAAAACGTTTTAACATTATCACCATGGGTAACTGCATAGGACCCGATTTAAGTAACACACCCTTTTTCAGGCTTCCTGAGCATAAGCTGGAAAAGCTTCATCTTCTGACCTTTTTCATTTCTTGACATACCTCCAACACTCATCCTCTGTCAGAAGCGTCTGCGAGCCTCTGCCCCGTTACAGATAACATTCGGTCTCTGCCAGAAAAGCTCTGCTGAAAGCCCACTTGAGCAGAAACCTTAAAAGCCTGACTTCGGAGCTGTGGGCTGGTGACACGAGGTGACATGGGTTTTTCCAGCCACCATAGGGAACGGTGACCCAGTGACACGACACTTACTCACTGGAAATAATGACCAGAGATCACACAGTCTTTGTGTATGTAGCTCTTGTGGTTGAAGCACATGTTGCTCTCAGAAGGGAAAATGGCAAACTGACCTTTCCTGTAATTACCTGCGACAGGCTTTGTTTGCAAAAGCCTTTTACTCAGTGGTGATGCAAGAGTCTGCACCCACTTGCGAGGTCAGCTTATTAAAAAAGCTGTCCTTTGGTACTCAGCACGTCTTGTTGCAAAAATTAACATCACACGTGTTACCAGATAAAGTTATTAAAAGGAAAAATTACTCTGTGCACAGAGGCTGGGAGAGGATACTGAAGCTAATAGATTTGGAGACATCCCAGAGTCAGCTCTCGCTGTCAAAGCCTGAACGTGAACTCTTAGCCTGGGAGAATTCCTAGGCTGGAAACGAGCTGCAGCTCTGGGTAAGCAGGCACAGCGCACAGGCACCCTGCAGAACGCGTGTGATGGACGACGTGCTGCAGAAGTGAAACGCTGGCATTTTTATAAATATGCCCCCCTGTGCACGATGTCGTAAGCATCACAAATCAACTGTCCATAATCATCATTCTAGGTTTCTAAAACATGCGCCTCAGCACTTCTTTGAAGAATCCCATCCAAAAATACCCACTTATCTTCTTATAGAGGGAAGGCCTGCATTAAAAACAACACACACAATCCCCACTCACGCCTGCTCTGTGGCTATGAAGTAATGAAAAATATCATGAAGGCTACTGATGACTGATATGTATTGTTTTAATAGCTTAAGCCTTTGCAGAAGCTCTCTTAGCACATACCTATTTAAAGGGGAAAGGCCCCCAGTCTGAATGCCAAAGCATAAATGTGCCACACTCTTAACTCCATTTACCTGGGTGCATGGATGTGTGCAGAAGGGCTGCTCAATGCGCTCCTGTCAGTGACCTGCCAGGTGGGGAAGTTTGATGATTAACTTTGTCAGGAGCAAAGTGTTCTCCTTCTGGTCACTGGTCCAGAATCATTGGTGTGAAAACATCACTGCTTTTATTAGCTGAAAAGGCCTCATAATACTACACAACTGCTTTTTTGCTTTATTTTTTTTTGTTTTGAAGCAGAAGCTAATAAATGCAGTTACCAATTGCTATCTTCTCCAAGTGCTGAAATCTCCAAAGTACAAGCGCCAGAAACGAAGGCTCTGTGTTACTACGAAGCAGTCTCCTCGCTTTTCTGTCGGATAATGAATCCATTTTGTTTCCAAGCAGGAACTACCGTGGGACAGCAGCTGATAACACTGTGTAAAGCCAGCTCCAGGAGGGCCAGTGGTTTAACCAACCACCAGCCAGCTGGGCAGCAGAGGCAGCCAAGTAACAGGAGCCCCGTCCAGCTCCTGACACCTGCCCTGCAGACCCTCCTTTGGCGTGAAAGGGGAGAAGTGGAATATATCTGAGTGCGTCTAATGGGAGCACAGCCCAACGCAACAACAGTACAGTGCCTCTAAGCCTTTAGCACTTGGGTTGACTACAAAGCTTTAGTAACAGTAATTACACTTTTACCATTGATTTAGTGTGAAAGTTTGGGGTTTT
This sequence comes from Cygnus olor, assembly GCF_009769625.2. Taxonomy (NCBI): domain Eukaryota; kingdom Metazoa; phylum Chordata; class Aves; order Anseriformes; family Anatidae; genus Cygnus; species Cygnus olor. Next base: position 5,812,885 of record NC_049191.1, read on the forward strand.
TTAGTGCCAATATAAACAGCAACTTGACTATTTTTTTTGGGGGGGTGGTCCTTTGGGGACCCAGGAGTTGGACTCGATGCTTCTTGCGGGTCCCTTCCAACTGAGATATTCCATGATTCCATAGTTCTATGATTTACACTCCCATACAATTCTCTCTTATTAAAGAGTAATTCAGCTTTTCATATTTATATATACAATTGTTCTGTATTCTCATAGCAGTCTGATTTTCCACCTTTTCCTCCAGAAGTTGCTAAATTCATGTGTCATCTGCAGAGTTACAACTATGATTAAATACCAGACATTTAAAATGCTTATTTTACTTAACTGAAATTAAGATTTACTCGGTAAAAATTAGGATTTACCTAGGTTGATTTTTCTAGTTCAGAACAAAAATGGACAAGAAATTACAAAAACGTGTTCTTTTACTCTTCTGTTGGAAAATATACAAGCTGTGTAAGCCAATATTCTGCCACTGCCAAGAGATTAAGACAGAACAGTTGGATGGTGCAAACCCCACCAACCACACCATTCATAAAGCATATAAGCAGGAGTGTCCCCTCATCAGCTCCCAGCATGAGCCCTTCATTGCCTGTTTTTGTGAAATGTAAATGCCATTTAAACAACACACACCTACCTCAATACTCAACTCTAACATACTTATAGGGTAACAACGGATCACACACAAAAAATCCTTAATTTTGTCCTTTTAGGTGTTAAATTCTATTTTTGTGTGACTAAAGCATAACAGCTGTAGGCTTAGCCTTATAAAAATAGCAAGTTCAGTGTTTTCTTTTCACACAACTTTTGTTTCCAAGTCCTCGCACAGATACCAAACTAATTCATTTTGCTGTTATTTTCACCCTTATAAATCTAGTCTTGAAGGAAGAAGCATCATCCTGAAGATGAGAGCACACCACCTACTGACAGCTAGTATTTGACGTGCATTTTCATCCTCTCCAGGGCCTTCAACATGAAAACCGATTGTACGGTGATGACTTCTGCTCGCACACCAACGGCATACGTTTACACCAACGTGTCTGCCAATAAATGGCTGTGAATGTCTTCACGTGCAAAAGCATCCAAGCACTTACCTGTTGCTGGCCCTGCTGGGTCTGCTGAGTGGTCTGCTGATTTGCTGAATTAGTTGCAGCGGCAGCTGCAGCAGCTTGCTGCTGGAAGAGACTGGCAGGATAAACTCCCCAGGGCGTAACTCCATAGTACTGGTGAGGGACAACCGCGGGGCCTAAAACACCAAGTGAATCAGTGAGCTTCTGTAGTGTCACAACCGTCACACAGCAAACGGTCACCAGAAATACCTGCACATCATGCTTGGTTTAACAAATCCTATTTCAAGGCGATCTGCTTTAAATCCTTTGCAAATACGAAGGCATTCTGCCATTTGTATAATTCATTTTAAGAAAGCTTACAAGTCAGACCTGAAATTTCAGCTTTGCTCACTTTTACCTTATTGGATGAAGTTCAATTCTGCTGCCAGTGATCCTGCTGAAATTCCACATTTTTATTGTTGAACCCTAATTATATAGTGAAGCACCAAAACTTTTTTTTAAACCTCTAACAAGAAAGAGAAGGAAACTTGTTTAAGCACAACAGAGACGTGCAAGTCTCTCCTGATCTCAGCTGACACTCACGGCTCAATAACATCGGTCATTAGATCTCCAAGAAATAAATTTTTAAAAAATCCCTCTTCGTAGCCAGATAGCATCAATTCACAAGTGTCTAAAATGTCATTCTTCTAGCCACCAAGTCCTACCTTGCATTCACAAATAGCCATAAAAGAGCCCAGAAGATCCTGTATCTTTCCACCTTGAACTGCTGGCTACATTTAAGAGACTTTAAAAAAATAATAATAATAATCTTGGAAAACAGAGAAAACGTAAAACAGGATGAATCTTCAAAAGTTATCAAGCCTCAGGACATTGTACACTTAATTTTGTGATAATAGAACAGCAGAACATATCCTTAAACAATTCTGGCTGGTGAAGAACTGCGTAACATGGCAGAAGAAACGAGTCCTTGGCGCTGACCAGCGAGGTCCCTCCCACCAAATAACACCTATGCGAATCGAATAATATTTTTAATATGCCTGTTCTGTATCTTTTGGAAAGGTCAGCAGAAGAGCAGAAGCATTTCCTCAGCTTTTCAAGCGCAACACCTATCCCATGAGCTGTGTAGCTTCTTTCCCCACAGTAAAAGCACCTTACAGCAGGGGAGCCTTTTTAAGGTAGTGCCACATGTTCAACACTGTAGATAAACAAGTATTTAGTGAATTTGAACCACGCTCGTTCTTAGATAAAGTAAAAAACTATTTTAAGAGAGTTAGCAATAGAGTTCTAAGTCATTTCAGTATGACTGTTAGTTGTGTCTCACAAGTCACTACGACACCACGAAGGAGAACAGATTTAACCCCAACAGCCCTGCCCTTCTTGACCTGAGCAGTTCTAGACACGTAGTTAATCGATGGATTATAACCTGCTTGTATTCAGATACCATAGATCAGATGCCAAACACTAGGGTTTCGAGGGAAAACAGTTCTAAGTGCTCCATTACATGCAGGGAACTGGTTTGCCTTTGTCCTTGGGCTAGTGGGAAGTTGCTGTGATACATTTTACCTAAGCAAAATTTGGGCAGCTCTCTGGGTTATTTTAATCTCGGTTTTAATTACCAAGCAAGCATCGTCTAGATTATTTTTTTTTCCTCCTAGTTAGAGATTGCTCATCAGATCTGCAAAAGCCTTGGGTGTTTAAAAGGAGAGGAGACAAATCCTTTGAAGTCTGCAGGTAGCTAGGCTTAAAAGAGCTCCAGGTATTCCTGCAAGTCTGGCTCAGCCGAGAACTCGGTGAGGCTCTCATTACTGAACAACGTTCTCAGTGAGGGCAAGTGTGTCATCATCGCCAGACCTACAAAAACACGGAGTGTTTCTTTACTTCAGGAGATGTTACACCTGCTTTTACACTTATTAACGATACACATACACACAGGAGAAAATAAAAGCCATTCAGTGCCTTTGCAATCAAACTTTCCCACTACTGCGTCTCACTTACTGGCCACAGATACCCACAAACATTCCTTCCAGGAAACACCAGGAAAACCATACGTAAGTGTGTTCGGGGCAGTTTTTCCCCTTTTACTCTCAGCCTCCCCACTCCAGTCGCTTTAAGCAGAAGCCATACCTGCTCTCTGCAGAACTGCACCAGACGTGCCAGGCTTCCTGCCCCGGGTAAGGACCCAGCGAGCACCCGGCTACAGAGCCTCAGGTGCCCCATGTCTGAAAACGCGAGGCTGCAAACAGCAACTTCATCAGATATTTACAGCTTGTGGGCTGATGGCTTCAGAATTAACAGTAGGGCAACCGCGGACATCCAAGGAGCGGTGTCTTTTTAGGGAGGGAGGGAGGAACAGCTCAACTCCAAGGCTCTGGTGCAGCCCCATGCAAACCCTCTGGGGCCAGCACTGATCCGGACCAGGAGAGGCACCCTTGCACGACCCCGTGCCCAAGGCAGCTGGGGAAGAGCCAGCTGCACGTGCTCCCCAAAGCCCGGTCCCAGGCGGTATGTGCATGCAACCACACCCGTTACCAGCTCCAGGCTGGCTCTGCAAGGGACACAGCTCAGCACCAAGTGAACGAGGCTTCCAAGAAACCCAAGCTTGAGAAGCCCGGCCCGGACACATCCGAACAGACTCTACCTTCAGTCTAGGAGCACTGTTTTTCCTGCGTGCAGGTTATTCCAGCATCCGCTTTTCTACAAAGAACAGAAACGCTTTTCTACCTGTAACAAATCGCCTCAGAAGGAATCAACATTTCCCAACTTAGAGGGAAAATCTAAAGGCGAAATTTCTTTTTTGTTGTCAACATCTCTCTCAAGTGACAGAAGGCAATTTCACAACACTTCCTAAAGACAGCAGCATCTTCCCCAAAGTTTAAACTCACGAGCTATTCTCCTAGGTCTAGGAAGCCCTTCCCTCTATTCAAATTTGCTCTTCTTTTAAGCGCTGCTATTGTTGAGAAGAAAAGAGTGTTATCACAGGGCTGACAGCCTTACAATCATGAAAAAGCTGCCATAATGATCGAATCTTAATTGGCAGAATCATCTCTGCCATAAAACACACTAAAGTTTCCCCTCCACTCTTAAGAGAAACTGTGAACAATAGGCTACCGACAACTCCAAACTCATTTCTTCCATCTCATTAACTTCTCCAAGTCTTCCCAATTTAATGCTCCCATACAAATCAGGACGGCCGTCTGCCGACAGACTTGTAACTCTGAACAGCTAACTAGTTCCACCCCCCTGCAGTGCATCACTCATTCTTATTAGAGAAAAGGCTTTCCAAACTGCTCTGAGTCTAGACAGAAAAGGTGCCTTCACTAAAACAAACACCACCCAGAAGCGAAGCTTGTTGCGTTGCCATTTTTAGCCGAGTCCCAAGCCCTACAAGACTGACCAAGTAACTCACATCTCTCGGTGCTGTAATGCTGTGAGCACATCGCAGTGCGTGACACACTTTCGCTTTGTTTTCGAGAGCCATAAAGTTAAAAAATTATTCAAGTCGAGACTCTCCTGCCAGCTTTTTGGGAAGCTTTAGATATCCTGGGGGGGATCTCCTAGTTCAGATTTATAAGGCCTCTGTCAGAAATTCAGGCATTTGCAGCTTCAACACTGCTGAGAAAAGGGTGGGAGGGAAAAGGGGGGGGCTGAGAACATGCCATTTCCTAGAAATCCAGCAGCAGTTACACGTGGTCTTTCTATGAAATCAAGACACTGACCTCCTGCTCCGCTGAACTTCAGGGTACTGCTTAAGAACAAACACCAGCCTTAGGCACATTAAGGTGACACAAAAAGGCCACCCAGAATCCTCTTTTTATAATACTTACTTACAAAGTGCTCCACAGCACTCTTCTGACTGTAACTGGCCCTGGTATCATTCCAGCACGCTCTTCCCCACCAAGACCTGCCTACAGCTACCACAATGAGTTCAGGTCATTCATTCATTGTTACGCTTTCTTCATCACATGATGATTTGTTGACTCCTGGACTGTTGGAAATATCCTTGTACTCTAGCTCTTGGCTTTCCTCCATTTAATCACAGCATCGTCTGTTTGCCCACAACATGTTGTTACCTACACTTATCTTTCATTGTTATTGTGCAATCAGCATACAAAATTCACAACAGCCAAAGAAGTCCAAAGCTCACATCTTTGCATTACAAACTCGATTCTTCACATACTTCCCTGTGATCTATTAAAAATGCCACACAAGCAAGTAGCACTTGCTAAAATCCCATTTCAGAGCTTGACCTGATACTGGCCCCAGAGCTTAGAAGCTCAGCAGCGCTTACCTAACAGCTGCTAAAGCTGTAGGGAGTCACAGCCCAAACCTACAATGCTGTTTGACAGAGCGCTATGCTCGTGTTCACCCAAGGTTTCACGGTTCCCTTTTGGCACGAGCTATCTCACAGCAGAAGAGATTTGCAACGAGCATGCAAGCTACATGTATGTAAGTGGAACACGGCAACGGTGTGCAGCCTTCACTAAAAAATAACCACTGCTCCGAACTAAGCAGCTTCTATTTAAAACCAAGAAGGCTTCCACTCCAGGTGGCACAAGGAAAGCGAGGCATGATTATAAAAATACTCTTCTGAAAGTACATTCTTCTTTTGTCCTCACTGCTAAGGCCAGAACTTTGTGGCATATGCAGTAGAAGTTCAACGCGCAATGTGTTCTTCACACCGTCTGATAAGCTGTTTTACCGAGCTGTCATCTTGAGATACAACAATTTTGGCTATGACAGTTGGAAAGAATTTGGAAACTGATACTTGAGCGTTTGGGAGAAAGATCCTGCACAAAGACTAGAACCACCATCTTTGCCTGCCATCTGGAAGGCTACATATTCATCGTGTAAGCCTCACAGCAGACACGGGATGTTTTCACCTACAGAATCTAAAAAGCATACATTTTTAAGAGGCAGCTAGCAAAGGGAAAAGATATCATTTGCAGGATACACTGCAGTAAATCAAGCTAAGCAGCAACAAGATACAATATTCCTGGCAGGAAAACACATCCTCCATCTTTATCGCATTTAAAAGTGTATTTACAAAGATATCTTTCACTACTGTCAGTTACCAAAGCATCCCAAACATGTAACAACGTTTATCTCTGCAAGTGCTTCACTTCAGATTTGCTCTGCTTGTTTATCCTCAGCAGAAAGAGAGCCCACAGCAAGTGCTATACAAGAATTATCACATTTAATCTACAGAAAATAGGGTTTCCAAGACAAATTCCGCTTCAACTCCACAATGATACACAATTATCTCTCTGTGGAAATTACAGTGTACTAATAATTTATTGCCACAATCAGCAGAGTCTCGAGAACAGTTTTGGTACAGAACATGGCAAGGAATGCACAGACAACTGGAAGCACCTCACCTAACGTTGCAGCTGCTGCGAGTCCGGCTGCGTACGGATCCGTGCCTGGAGGAGCGGCGCTGATGATGTATGGATTGGGGACAAAGGCAGCAGGAGCTAAACCTGCTGAAAACATACCTGTCAGTAAAAACAGACTTGACTAGAACTGAAGCCCTACCAAAACACCTCTGGCTATCTGGCTGACAAAACTGTCTGACTGAACAGTGTGGAAGAGAGGCTCACGTTGCTTCAGTATTTTCAAGCTTTTTATAGGTTGTTCTCTATGGGCAGCGAGTAGCCACTGTGTTTCCTAGAGTCTTATTACAGCAAGCTACAGCGAATACAGTTTATATTGAAAAAAAACAACCTAATTCCAACAATGGAGTGCACCATAAGGAAGGTTAAATTGGCAAAACAGTCTACATATAATACCCATACCTGCTCAGTTACCTCTGCAGTGCAGATAAACCCTCACTGTTTAAGTGATTATTAACACCAGCTAGATACTAACGCTATGTAATTGCTTATTCTGAGCAGCAAGTTAATCAAGAACCAGTTTAGCCTACTTTCTGAGCTCCAGGCCAACTACACAATACCAGCACTCGATGGATTACTTTGGAGGGAGCTCAGCAATGTATGGACAGCATCATGGCAGTGACAGTGCCTGCAGGCATTACCCTCCTCTGCAAGGAAACAGTTAATCATTAGAGAAATTACTGGTGGGCAGGAGAGGAGCGTACTGGGGAGATAAAGGTGAAGGAGAATAAGTTAAAGCCAAAGAACTTTAATTCAGGTCTATTCCTGAACTCCAAAAACTATGTAACTGCATTGCGCAGAGCTGAGCGTACCGGCATATTTGTATTGGGCTTCTGGGTACCAAGAACCACTGATTAATTTGCCTATTGTGCTAAAAACATTTAACCTTGAGACAGTTCAACTCTAATCATCCAGGAGTAGCCCCTTTCACAGTTCTCTTTTTCTCTGCAGAGGATCAAGTGCTTTCTTCCCAGTCAATCCATACTGTTTTAATAATACGGATCATGTGCTTGCATAAATTACAGCTTTAACTTAAAGTCAAACCCCAGGCAGCCTGAAATTTTACCCTGGGATAATTCGAACATGAATTTTAAAGCTGAACCACAGGAAGCACATTCAGGCATCCACCGGACTGCACATTTTTCCCTCCCTTCACTATGCTGCTTAGCCCAATTCATAGCAAGCAAGCACTTCAAAATGCTCTCGTTACTGAACAGCACTCTCAGCAAGAGTGAGTGTCATTCCTTCCAGACAAGAATGCTCTAGAGCTTTTAAAGCGCACAAAAGACATCTCCAGAATTTTTCGAGTAAATCTTCAAACAATATTCTTCTGCTTGTGTGTCAAGTACTTACCAGTTGCAAAAACGTGTTTAGGATTCCCTAAAATCTACCCGTTTTTTTTCCTGCCGTTTTCCCAGGATGTTCTGAGGGCTAACAGACATCTAGTACAAGGTAACGTATCGAGTGCTAGACTTACCTATGTGAGGCTGATGGGCAGCTGCCAATGCATATTGCTGCTGCTGGGCTGCTGTTAGTTGTTGAACAGCAAGTGCATTCGGTCTTTGGAACAACTGAAGGGACAAAAGAACAAACAGGATCCTTTACTCATGCACAAAAAGCATTCTCACACTGTCTTTTAAAGCAATTCCTTTATACTAGATTGATTTCCACAGCCACTCCTCTTTAACAGGAAAGATCTCAAAACGAAATGACAAAACCGTATTTGAAACCAATTGCCCATGATAATCCGCCTAAAAAGAAAGTATTTCTGGAATACGGCTAAACCCTACCCAGGGTTTTCTCTGCTATTCTCTGCCCGATGCCCGAAAGCCTCGTCCTCCCAGCTCCTCAGGCACACACACCCCTAGCTGCAGCCTGGGGACCGCTGGTGGCTGCAACAGCATTTCTCAGAGGCTGAACACCACCAAGTACACTGAGAACACAGCTGCACCACCAGGCAGCCCATGCTGCTTACACAGATACTCTGAAACGGCCAGTGAGACGGCGGCAGAGTAAAGCTTGGAGAGGGAAAAATGATACTCTTCAGACAGGCTCAGAGGTCCTCCGGAGTCAGGAGCCCACAGCCCCTCAGACAAACGAGGGACAAAATGGTTTTTTTCTTTCCCTTCTTGCCTTCATCCCCAGAATCACCTAGGTAAATCCAGGCGAGGAACGTGAAGTCTTCTTTGCCCACAGACAGAAAACAGCCCCTGGAACTTTCTGGTTAAGCCACCCAAGGCACATCCAAGTTTGCCAACTTACTGTTCACTACAGTCTTTAGGAGGGATGCGCAGTGTTACTGAGACAGTCGTTCTCTATATAAAAGAAGTACTTAAGTCTTTAAATGTATTTTTACTTATTTTTTTCATTCATCTAGACCCTTGCTAAACTTACTTCCCCCATCTTCCTGTGCCCGACTAGATGTCTCTACGTACACACAACTCCCTGACTCAGAACGTTAGCAGCCCACTGTTCATCTCCAGCAAAGACATTCACAACACATGCCGACAGCCACTCTGAAAGTATCCAGAAGCAATGCTCATACCCATTTATTTCCAAAAGTGATCATTTTTGAAGTGTGAATGACTTCACGAGCTGCTGTGATAAGTGTTTTCTCTCTCTAATCACCTGGAAAAAAAGGGGGCTTAAACGCTATAGAGTTTTCGCACCTATTATCTCTGCCCTCCTTTCAGGTCTCCAGCAAGACAACCAAGCTGCAGCTGTCAAAAACAGCAATAATAATTCCGCCCAGATTTCTGGCAGAAACTTGCAGCTATCAACAAGTCCAGAATCAGTTAGGAAGTGAGGGGGTTTTGTAAGTGAAAATTAGACATGGTTCTCCTAAGAAGAGGATAAGCAACTGTGCTTTTTAAGTAGAAAATATGGGGAAAAAAGGTAATAGTCTATATCTTTTTTTTTTTTTTTTAAACAAGTTCAGAAGGAGAATCAACATGCAACAGATCAGAACCAGATTTAAGATCTGGAATCTCAATACCTGGGGGATCACAATCCATGCCTTCCCCAAAGACTGCTATCCCCTGAACACGCCAGGGCCACTCCGCATATCCAAGGAGGGTCCTAATGCTGCTTATGGAAAACATATCAAATCCACAGGTCTTTTATCACCTCCGTGGGCCTAACTCCAGGATGGCCATAACACATTCCTAGCAGTCTTTACTCAGAAAACATTCCCTCTGCCTTTTTTTTAATTAAACACCGTTCAACAATATTTTATGCTTACACAAAGCTGAGTGCTTGCAAGGGGTATAATCTTCACTAATATATCATCTGTCATTAGCAGCTGGATCAAATACTTAGTGACATCTCTTAGTTAAATAAAGCAAGCACATCACGGACACCATGACCTACAGAAAATGGAATGAAGGATACCGGCGCTGTAGGAGCCTCCAGCAGCACGTCGCTCGGATCAGAACCGGCAGAAGAGTTTAAAAACAAAACAAAAAACAACCTTCAACTGCTTCGTTGCTCTAGATGCATCTAGAACAGTCGTGCTTGCTTTTGTGGTCTGCTTTTGGGTTGAATTCAGGGGTCAAATATTCTAGCTTTCTTCAGCTGCAAACACTTGACTGAAACTTAATTTTTCATGCTCTTGCATCCCTGATATCAGATCCTCCATCACACTAAGCTGAGTTCTATCGATGTGAACAGTGGAAGAAGTGGCTAGGTAAGTGGGATTTTTTTGCCCTTAGGATCAGCAGCTAGTTTATCTCGTCTGAAAATAGGTCTTCTTTTGCCCAGTTTACATATGCAATGATTTCCACACCTCCGAAATGCATCTCAATGATTAATTTCTAAATTAGCAGTAGTAGCAAAAAAAGGCAAAGCATAAATATTTGACCTGATATCTTTATTTATTTATTTTTATCATCATCACTGTCTGCTTGCCCTCTCTCCCTCTTGTGACCACAGCCGATCACTGCTGAATCGGACTTCCAGCCACGCAGGTACCCACACAAGCTTCATGCGTTTTTCCGCTGCTGAAACGAAGGCGCAGTACCCAGCACGCCCTGCAAACGGCTGCTGCGACAGCCACGAGATCACAAAGACTCAGGGAGACAGAAAGGATGCTCCTTTACCTAGAATTGCAACTGGTGTAACAGAGGGGAAGAATATGGAACACAGTGGCAGCGCAGAGCCCTTTCATCTGCTTAAGGAAAAAAAAAATGAGCAAGAATCTCTACATCTGCAACTTAACTCAGTAAGAAAACTAACGATCTAGCTCCAGCTTCGTTATCATTGCTTCCCCAGACTATGCTCTTGAGCTTCTGTAAAGCCACGTGCAAACATCTGGCCGCTTACACTGCGCTGCAGGCAGGAGGAAGGGCTGGATTCCTCCTGGCTGCAGAAAACCTCCCAAATCTTTACGGAGTTTCCCTTTCAAAGGCAGAACAGGTGAATGTTGATACCTAAGCCCTGGACTCGGGCAGTGTCAGTCAGCGACCTCTCTCTCCCTCTGGATGCTTTAAAATGCAGTTTCTCTAAGCCTCCAAACTAAGACTCGACTTACCCAGAAGGTGTGGGAGCAGCTAGAACTCTGCAGCTGAGGGTTGTGCACTGCCTGTAACTTACACAAGGGAGAGGAGCCAACAAACACGGTCAGAATTTCAGGCTGTGCTTAGCCGGCTAAGCCCCTACGCCACATGAACTCTGGGAATCGTCAACCCTACGTATTTAATGGCAGCGTTACCAAGGCCTCAATGCACTGTCTCCATCTGCTGACAGCAAAGCCCTATATTCAAAAAAAAAAAAATCACAGAAGACCAAAGGTGAAACTCCAATAAAAAGATTTTTGTCATCTTACTCAGAAACTTACATTAAATTAAGGTTAAACTACATTTCCATATTAAATTGTGGTGTCCAGTAAGTGGGAAAAAAAAGAGAAGAACACTCCTTAAAGAGCTATTAACTGGAATTCAAACAAATCCAAGCACAGAGCATTTTGACCTGTTACATTCAGCGAAAACCCACAAACAAGTGACGTAGCTTTGGAGGGGTTCAGCAGTCTCATCTGACATTTCAAAAACCGAGGCTATTTTCTCTCTCACACACAGGTACAGGAGTAAAGTATCACTAGCAGCATGTGGGGGAGCTCACAGAGGGAATTCCAAGAAACCAGAACAGCACGGTCTGTGTTACAGTTATGGAAATGGTGTACAATTAGATTTCTGTAATCCAGTTTCTTCTGCAATATAAACATCTGACATCTCTAATCAGATTACACGTGATTAAGCCCTTCCCTTCTTCATATTGCTTTTAGCTGCACTTGCTTGTAATCCCTTCGAAGTACGTGACGCTTCCCAATGGGCCAAGAAAGGCGCTTTTAAAGAGATCTTTCTGTTCAGGATATTCAGGATATATTTCTGAAGAATGGAAAAAGCCCTGTACTTTCCAAAGACAGACCTCTTTCACACAAGCTACAGCAAATACTAAGGAACCCCGGCTGCTGGATGTAACGTATTAAGGAAATGGGTCCGACTCTTTGAGCCAAGGCACGCTGCACTTACACCGGCGTGCAGTGAGGGGTCGCGTGTGGCAGTGAAAAAAATTAAGAACGATTTCCTATCTTTAATGCAACACTTATGCTTACAAAAGCCTGTCATTTGCGCTTACAGTCGTTGTGAATAGCTGTTGCAACAAAGCTGGAACTTTAATATAACAGCCTGCACTGAGCAGCCTGCCCTGCTCACCCTCAGCATGGCCAAGCCAGCGCTGAGCGTGCCGGACCCGTGCAGCGGGCACCCGGCCGCGCTCAGAGCGCCAGCACACGCTGCTCTCCCACCAAATTTCGGTTTAAAGAAACGACAGAGAACCACGGCTTCACCGGCGACACAGAAAAAAGCTTTAAGGATGATTACATAGAGATTACATCAGCTCCACACAGACATTACCTATCCACTACACAGAGAAAAACCAGGCACGTCTACAGGGCCATCCAGAGCCTGAACCCAGAAGTGCGCTTTGGTAAAACATGCTCTCCAGATCCGCTTTGCTTCAACAGGTTTTTTTAGTCTTTTTTTTTTTTAAAAGGCAAGGAAAAAACACTAACTTGTAAATGAGTCTTAAATGGAAAACGCTGCCAGACAAAACAAAAATTACAGGCTTCGCATCTCTGCAGTTGTTTTCCTATACCTAATGGTTCTTCAAAAATCAGATAGCTGCAACATGTTTGAAAAAAGCAAAACAAGTTTCATTGTTTAATTGCTTAAAAAAGCCAAAGTAAGTTTTGCATTCAAGGTCCTACCCCTGAGTAAGACAAAGACTTGCGAACAGCTTGCTTTTTTCTCCTTTCTGAGCTATACAGCGGCCATTTAGCTTAATCATTAAAAAAATTTCCTCCATTAACCTCCCCAACATGCTACATAAGAGAACAACCGCCTAAACCATAACGGTTATTTACACTGCCTTTAAGGCTACGATAAGTCTCCGAAGGCAGGGCTTTCATATAAACATGGCAACAGTCCTTCCTCTGTACACAGTGTCAATCAGGCTGTTTTGCTTAAAAAAAACGATCAGATATTTCAGGAAACCCAGAGCTAGTAATATACTCCTGCAATAAGCTCCAACAAAGGATTTTATTCTTCTTTGAAGGATATTATGCTTACAAAAGGAAAGCAATAAACATTTACAGTCGTTACCCAAACAGGCAGGAACAGGAGCAGATTACAAGGCGATCGTTGGATCTAGGCCCAGCATTCAAGAGAGGCCAAACAGCAAGGCCAGGACTTGCCTTACTTGTCCGGGCCGAGGAGTCTGGGCTGCTGTTACAGGAGAAAAGGTCAAACAAACCCGCTGGGCTGAGATAAAGTTCTGTAGTGCTGGACTCTGACCCCAGCTTTTGAGCCACGCTCCAGGAAGGTCGAGCTGGTTCAGATTCACCGTCCCTTCAGCCTCCTCTGATCAGTACTGCCGGGACCCCAAAGCGGGGCTGCAGCACCCAGGCTGAACAGTGGTTCGGCCTCTAAGTCACTTTCAGGGCTCGAGGGTTTTGTTGCTTAGTACATCTCACTAATTAAAAGCTCTTCTCCAAGGCAAGCTTACTCAAAAGCTACAGCTGATCAATCACCAGCACCCTGCCGTGTCTGACCGTTCGCTACAGGCCCTCACACCCGCCGTTCGGACTGCCATAAGCACAAGTCTCCCGCGTCGAGCTGACGAGGAGGATACGTGCAGCGCTCTGCAGACACACGTACGGCACACGAACGATGAAACCATCCTAAGTCTTCCTCCATAACACCCCAGGGCGAGAGCCTGAGCTCACGCTAACCCCAGGACGGCTCCGGTAGAGGAACCCTGGCGATACGTTACCTGCTGCTGGGAATTGTAATCGAAGAGCCCCACGGTGGCTGCGGCTGAGTCCACGGGTACTTGGGTGCCAGAATAATCAAACTGAAGAGGCTCCATGCCAACGTGCTCCATGGGATCCAGAGGAACACTCTGGGACTCTATGTTGGAGAAATCTTCCACCGGCTTGGCACCATTAGTACTCGCCAGCTGGGCTAAGCCCTCGGATCCGTTCTGGTTTGGACCCAGCAGATCTACTTCACTAGCAGAGTTCTGGCAATTACCAGGTGTGCGGCTACACGGAGAGAAAACACATCCGTCACTGGGCACATCCATTTACTGCTCTGTCACACAGCATCAGCTCTCAGCAACACACACTACTACCCAGAGATACTCGAAGATGATGGGAAAAAAAAAGAAAAAAGATGTAGGCAGCTATTCCAGACCCTCCTGGTACGAATTCTGCAGAACAATCTGTGTATTTAAAAAAAAAAACACACCACAAAATCCCCAACCTTCTGCACTTCAAAGACCTGCTACAGTACTAGTGTACAAATACTCTTTTTTTTTTTTTTCCTCCTCAAGTGAGAAGAGAGCCGTAACAGACAGGGTTTCAGAAATGGCAATGTTATTTTTCATAAAGCTATTCCATAACTATTAACAACACAAAGCTCTGACACTGTATCTCACTTGAAACCTGAAATAGCTGCCATGGTTTCCTGTTTACCTAACATAAGCACTGGGTTGAATTGAGAAATGGTTCGTCTCCATTCAAGGGCCAGCAGTATGGTCTCACAGTGCATTTGTTTCCCTTTTACAGTTTTCCTACATGTCAACACAAGGCTCAGCAAGCAGGTGAGCTAGCAAGAAACAGAAATGCATTCTTTGATTTTATCAATAGCCCAGATTTCACAAGGCCTTGATCTCGAGAGCTATGAGGAACAAGTCCAAGAACTCAAGTACAGCTCACACCAGTCTACAGGCAGGGTCAACATCTCGGTAGGTATTTCCAGAAGAATCCCATGCAAAGTAGCTAAAACTACATGTGAAAACAAGACTACACAATACAGAACTAGGCGTGCGCAGGCCATCAGTTATCCTCCACTTTCTCCCAAGCACGTCCCTGTGTACGCTATGGTCCTTATGACACTGCTTCAGTGAGCCAACAAAGGCTTTTCACTACTGTTCTCAGAGCATGAAAGATCTTTCAGAGAAGTGTGACGCTGATTAATTATTAACTGATGGTGCACATACCTGAAGTCTTTGACATCTGTGTCGATTCCATTCTGCACAGGCAAACCATTTGTTTTATCCATCACATCCCCCTCCTCCTTCAGATCTCCTAATTTATCGCCATCAAATGTGCCCTTATTTTTCTTATCCCCTTTGTCATTCTCATCATTCTCTGCATCCCTTGGCCCCTAGGCAAAAGAGACATTATTTTAATAAGCTTCGGTTTCAGATCAATTTTGCTTTCATTCCAAGATGTTAACAAATCAAAGAAACATGTCATAATAAAGTAAGTTGCTTTTGAACATTAGTTCTTACAAATAAAAACATAAGAGCAAAATCATAAATCATAATCAAAGAAACAAAGGAATCAGTTCCCATTCCCTTCCAGAAGAGGTTTTGGCTACCTGTTCAGTTTCTTCCATTCAGTAAGTCAGGGTCCAACTCTACCAGCTCTAAAAAAATCCCACCCCAAGGTAATTTTAAAGAGTATTTACCCAAATCCTCCTTATAAATGGGACTTGGGCACACTTTAAAATTAACTCAGGAGCTTTTAAACACAACAGCATGCACGAAGGTGTATGAACTGAACTAGAGCCTCTCCATCGGTTGATGTCTCCACGTCAGAGATGCGGTAACTGCCTGGGCAAGTGCGTGTACCCAAGCAGAACAGGACCGAACAGGACCGCCACGCAGCTGCCTCGCTTTTGGGGGGCATTACAGGGATTTGCACAGGCAACTCCACGGTGCAGCTCCTAAGAGCACTCGAGTCAACGACTAGCTCAGATCATATAAACCTAAAGCACTTTTTGCAAGGGAAAAAAAAAGAAAGGATTTAATTTCTTGTTGAGCATTTTGTAAGTGGCATGGCATCTTCAGCATTCCCACCCCTAATGTCTGCATTTTATTACACTTGGGAGAAGAATAAAGGGTGGTTATGCCAGGGGCACAATTTTGAACAACAAAAGGGAGAGGAAAAACAACATAATTTATGATAAAAAAACAGCAAGGGGCATATAAACAGATTTATCATAGATAGTTTTGGTGCTGTCAAAAGACAGACATTCAAACCCTCCCTTCCACTTCAATGGAGGGAAAAAACACTCCACATACATACCAGGGCATTTGAACCCTGTATCAACTACATCATTTTTCCATTCTCTTTTTTTTGTTGCTTTTTTTTTTTTAGCTTTTTTTTTTTTTTGGGGGGGGGGGGGGGGGGGGGGTAGGTTCCCTCCCATACTTAGAAAAAAGATCATTTTAAAAGCAAATGATATTCTGATGTTTCTTCTTAAATAAAATCCAATCATTCTTCACTAATATCAGAGAGCAGAATTGGAAATGCCAATTACAAACACAAATTCGGAGCCCTGTTTTCACCCACACAATGTGATATTTACAAATTTTCCCCTTGTTTCAGAACTGACATCCTGACCACCAGGGCTGCAGAGCAGACACCTCCCTAACCCCAATTCTGGACGATAAATTTGCTTCCTCCACTGACTGCTCCCCCTCCCCCAAGTCATCTTTCCTAGGCTCTGGATTCAAAAAAGTTATCAGGTGCCCACTAATGAGGGTCAAAAATAAGAGGATGGATGAAGGAGACCACAAGCCATCTCCCTGAAGGGATGAGCGCGGCAGTCTTCCAACGGTAACGAACCTACTCAGCTTTTCTGTTCTCCGACACTGACCCAGCACCCGGCTGACGAGGCAGAGCTGAGATGCAGCTCTTTTTTCCCCCCAGTATGGGGACAGCACTCGATGATGCCTCTCCTGCCACGTCCTTAGGTTTGAGGCAGCAGCGACTGCGCTCTCTTCCCCACCCCACCGAGCACAGTGACTAACGCCATTCCTCCCCAGGAAACAATATGCCCTTGAAAGCATTCCCAACCTGGAGAGGCTTTTGTAGCTACGTTACGTCTCTAGCATCGTCACATGGAGCTTTCTGTTCTTAGCCAGCAACAAAGCATCCACACGCTCACTCAAGAACCACGCTGTTCGCTACAGGTACGTTTGCATGCTTTCCCAACCACGAGTTCAGATGGCGTTACTGCAGGTGTGCTTATCCTCAGAGCCGGGAACATCAGCAACCTCCCCGTCCTTCACAGCCGCCTCCCACACTGCACCCCTCCGTCGAGAAGAGCCG
Organism: Cygnus olor; assembly: GCF_009769625.2. Classification (NCBI taxonomy): domain Eukaryota; kingdom Metazoa; phylum Chordata; class Aves; order Anseriformes; family Anatidae; genus Cygnus; species Cygnus olor. The sequence goes on from NC_049191.1 coordinate 5,830,020, forward strand.
AACCGCTGGCCTACCCGTTTAACAGAGACTGCTGAGCTACTGGAGCAAATAAAAGGAGGAACATCTGCCTCTAGGGATGGATTAACAAACAAACAAACCAAGCAGCAAATGGAGAAAACAACAAAATGGGAACTCAAAGTTCAGAATCAGGCACACTTACAAATCCTCCTTTCCTTAGGCAGGAATCTCCAGGAGATGAGCTCAACACATACTCCACCATGCTAACTCCAAGTCCTCCACTCTCTGACCGTGGTGAAAGCACTGAGTTGACTTCACTATTCACATGAAAGCCCTGACCAGGTCTTCTCTGAACCATAATTGGTTGGGAAACAGAGTGATCTGGAACAAAAACATGTGCAATTCTTACAAGCAGATCCAACTATTCAAAGGAGGCAAGTCATTAAAACGTACTCTAGTGTCTTAATTGTACTAAGAAGCGCCAGCTTTTTGACTCTGATGACGTCCTTTGGAAAGAGGAGGATTGCTCTCTCATTCATAAAATACTAGAACCTGTAAAGCTTACAAGTGACAACTGCATTTAAACTCTAAAATCATAAAATTTCAGAAATTTGTGTCTTAAGTAAAGGATGCAATAAAAAAAAACAAAAGTTCTAGTATTTACATGTAATAAAACTGTTGTGTTAATACAGTGGGAAAAACAATCAGTCCCTGTTTTAATTGTCATTTCAAGTATCATCCTATGGTTACACCAGCTGCCATTTGTTTTCTTGGTCGTATGAGTTAACATTCTCATAACTCATGATCACAGTTTCTCTCAGCTATTATTTCCTCAAGAAAAAGTTTGAGAACTTCACTTCTTCCTCTGGCCTCCTGCATCAGTCCCATCCCTTTTTCCCCTCTGCGGTCTGAGGGTTTGAGATCCTACCAGAGCTGACTAAGGAGAGATGTCTCCAAGTCCTAGCAGGCTCTGCAAAAACTGCTGCCTGGGCAGGAGGTGACCTTACATCCCAACGAGGGAAGGGAAGACGTACTCAGCTCCTGCGTGTTCAGACTGGTAGAAGCCAGTAAGTCAAAAATTCCAGGCAGAAGACATAGTAGGTGCCAGGGGATGGTGGAAGGGACATGGAATGACATCGATACTGTCGTTTTCTTGTAAGGCATAAGCCATCAAGAGAAGAAATTCCATCACCGCTCCTAGCTGCACTTCCTGCCTTCTCCCTCAAGCCGGCACGAGCATCTTTGTGGCCCCAAGTAAAGCGGGCTGAGGAGGCTTCTCTGGGGTAAAGCTAACAAAAACAGGAGCTAGTTTTAACCTAGATCAATTCCCCGGCAGATTTCATCGCACTGCTGCATGACTAATTGTACTACGAGGAGGAGAACGGAGCAGCCTGCATCAGACAGGACTGTTCCTTTCAGTGGTACCGGCTTTAAGTGCTCTCAAACTACCACAAGCTAAAGTAGCGAAGAACCAAAGCCGTGTGGGATGCCTGCAGTACTGGGGACACAGACAGAAGGGAAAAGGGATGGAGCAGAAGGCCAGGCTTCATCAGTCCCACTGTTCATGGAACAAAGCAGACTTCTGGCCCGGGACACTTCTGCACCCCACCTCCAAACCGTGCTCCTCGCTCCCCGAGGTCACTGCCAGACCACGGCTGTTTCTTCGTTTTAGATGAGCAAAAGGGGAAACTGTGACTTCCCTGACTCACAGACAGCAGCGCAGGTCACGGCTCAGGAATAAAGGCTGCGAGGTGCACAGGATTAATTGAGAATAAACAAAGGAAGAAATGAGACTGAGGGCTTTGACTCATGGAGATCTGTGATCAGCCAGCGTAGGAGGTTACCTCCCCCACGTCTACCCTGCTTGGCTAGTGGGTGCAGCCAGCCCAGCAGGGGCAGCAACGGAGAAAGTCTCAGCTATTACTGTAGAGTCTGGCTCCAGCCCTCTAATCCACCCTCAACTTCAGTTTGTATTAATACAAGCAGGCACAAGCTGCTGTTGAGGACTGGATGCACGTGCTGCTAGGGAGACCCCCTGCAGGCAGGCAGGTCAAACGGCTGGAGGCTGCAGCTCCCCGAAATCTCCCCAGCACTCGGCGAACCTGCAAGGTTCAGCCAAGAAGATTTTGAGAAGCTACAACCCTTTTTCACAGCCATTTTGAAATTTAAACAATAAAAAATGCTCTTATCACATAGTTTACTAGAATAGTCTTTCTATCCCAATGCCTTTGCTCCAATAAGGATATTTTTGGCAGGCAAAATAAAAAAAAAGCAACTAAAAAAAACAACAGTAAAGTTGCTCTCCTCTGGAGCTGTAGTTCTGCACGGTTGTTTGGAAACTGCACAGGATACTCAGCAGTGTCTAAGGAGCGTATTCAGTACACATGGAAAGCACAGAAAATAAAGAGTAAAAGGTTAGCATTTCGAATTCAGCACATGCATGTGATTTTTTTGCCATTTAACTAAAACAAACCTGAACACTTTCCCCTTTAGTTCGAAATATGGGACGGTCTCTCATCCAAGAACAAAATTCTTGGCAGATAAACTTCAACACAGCTAATTCAAAACATCGCTTTATTTATTTATTTTAAAATTTATGTTGTTGGGCTTTGGTTGGTTAAGTATTTAAAAATTGTTTTTATCCCCCCACTAATCTTGTTCTCTAACATCTTTGTTCAAACTTCAATCCATCCTAGGGCAGAAAACGCATGAGAAAGTTTACATTCAGATTTGAGTTGCAATCTAAAATTTGTAAGCAGATAAACATAAGGGTACATACGTTCACGTTAGACAATTTCTTTTTATAGCTATGGATATCTTTTTAACTCTATCACAAAGCAATGTGGGTTTTTAAAGTTTTTCTATCATGTAACACAGATGCTTTTATTTTATTTTTTTCTTAAAAACTGTGTCATCCAGACTGGCCAGCAATTTTGAGCAGATGAATTGCACATTTCTATGTTCAACCCCAACTAAATTAAGTAAATAATTGAGCTACCTGATGTTCCCCAAGCACTGTCTCTCCACTGATCTCCCAGAAATATCCCTTTTGGTCCATCTTTGCTGGAATCATCAGATTCCCAAAACTTTTTACCCGGCAACAGCTGCTGCAATTAAAAAAAAACAAAGCATGATTAAAATAAGTATAAAATGCAAACATAAACCATAAGCGTCTCCCTTCTAAACATGAGTCAATCATTAAACACAAACTGATACATGCTTTATAATCAAAATATTTATATACTCCTAGGGCGAAAGCCATACAGCTGAGACAGTAATTCAATCTCAGCAATCCTCTTACATTCTTAAATGCTTTATGAACAACACACACGTAAGCACACACATACGATTTGCATTCTCCAGCCTCTCAACACGAGCGCTACTTGCGAGAAAAAAATATTAGCAGAAAAGCTGTTCTGAGCAGAATACTGTTGTGACTTCCACCTGGGCCGCACGGATACCTCTCAAACTACCCCGCATTTCCAGCGGGAACAAAACCCGAGGTTGTGATGCCAGCAGGGACAATACATCAAGAGATGCCGACAGCTCCCACTTCTCGCTTATTTAATGACTGCTGAGGACTCTCAATGCTCTGAAGGTTATTTGTAAACACTAATAAGAGTGAACAGTTCTGGGCCACCACACCTGCCACGCATGCATTGCTCCTACTGGAGGAGAGCAAAGAGGTTATGCACTTACTGAGAACAAGACAAAGTCATCCTTGGCTTGGATGAATCCAAGGAAGCTCGCGCTGAAGTCCAGAAGATGGCTAAAAGAACAACGTGCCCTATTTAGGCGATGCGTTTTGAAAATACCAGCTTCACAGAGGGAACACCTGCCGCGTGGCATCCACATATGGCAGAAGGAATTTCAAGCCCTCCTTAAGTGCTTTAGACGTCAAGTGTACAATCTTCAAATTAAATCTTCAGGCTGGATGAGATGTATGCAATTCAGACAGCAAACAACAGCGCATTCATAGCAAATTGACAAGATAGATGAGCCTTGCCTGCTGAAGTCAGGATAAAACTAAAGGAACTGGAAGATTAACAAGTACTCACATCTGTACAAAATTACCATAGCACAAACAAGAATCATTAGATTAGTCAACATCTTCTATATATTAGAAGTGCTGATAACTCTACACTCCATCAGCAGGCGTGCAAATTTAAGGCTACAGCAAACAGACGGCTGGATGAGGACAAAGAGAGCGTGAACAAGTTCCCAGCTCACGGCTTTCAGAGTACTCTGGCTTAACACCAACAATCAGGGAGCTTGTGCTCACTATTTACTTTTTACTTAAGGAAGATCTGTTTGGTCAGAAACATCTTGTGAAGCAGGTCGGTACGTGTGAGATTAAATCTGAGGTACACAGGTTTGGATAACTGGAACGATTACACCTAAACCAGGTATTAAAATGGGAACACCACCCACCTCAACCAGCACGTGAGAAGCAGAATTCCTTCCGAATTCTCAGAAAGCCCCACCACAGATAAGAGAGCGATTCCATCCGGTTATTTAACAGACACTCAAAGTTGCTGCTGCCTGTTACCTAAGAGTAACGCTGCTTTTGCACCGAGAACAAAAATCAATCCACAGCAAACAAACACGGGGAAAAAATAAACAAGCAAGCGTGATGCGTTGGGAAAAAGCTCGTGCAGCCACAAGATGGAGGACAGACAGGCCATCTGAGCGGAGCCCGGGGCAGAAGCTTTCAGGCAGGCCCCAAACCACTCGCTCCATGAAGAACTGGGGTGGCCGAAGCTCGCTCCCAGCTCCTCGCGCCGGCCGCACGCCGCTGCCCTGGCGAAACTCACGCATGGACACCTGCATATGGGCTCTGCGAGCTGATGGGAACGTAAACCGAAGCAATCCGCACCCACGCGGGGTAGACCAACATTTCCAAGCGTAGCATCCAGGAGGTCACATTTTCGGAGGCCGCGTGCCAGCAGCGCTCCTCCCAACCGGCACAGCAGGAGCGCCAGCAGCACGCCTCCCGCCTCCCAGCCTCCTGCTGCCCACCCTCCGGAGGAGCCGAGACGCTCCTGGCAGGGCTGGCAACACCACGCACACGTCTGCACACGCGGTCCCTAGCAAAAGGGGACGTCGCTTGCTGCCACAGTGCTGCAAAAGACTAGTTACAGATGAATACAGCTCAACGACGCTGCAGTTTCTCTCAAAGCATGCACCCGTATAAGCTGTTTCCCCGCCGTAAAGCTCCTCTTCTAGCTCACGCTGTTGTCGCAGCCTCCCACCTACTAATTCAGGAGCAAAATACTTCAGAGCACACATTTGAAATAAAGGACGAGATAAGCTCATTCGCCTTTTGCATGTCTGAGCACAATGCAGCACACTCCAAAGTCCTTGAAATTATGTGCCACCCCAAGCACACCTGCACACGTGCCCTGTTTCTGGGCTGTCCCTATGGCAGGGGAAAACGCTTTAATACACGGATTTATTAGTGCCAGGAACACACGGGACTCGGACCCACCTTGCTTCCCAGCAGGAATTACAAACGCAGTGTGTAGCAGTCTCTCTTTAGCTCAAGGCAGGAGACAACGGCCCTTCCCCAGTCAAATACTCGAACTAAGCGCTGGCTTTCTGTACCAAAGAGTTCCAATACCCAAACACCAAACTTCTGCTGTCCCCAGCTCTTCAACACAGGGCACACCATCCACACCCACGAGCTCCCATCCTGCACGCAGTCTGTCCAAGCAAGGCCATTTAATGGCCTGTTTGCCCTACAAGGTGTCCCAGGCTATTTTCAAGCTCTTTTTTTTGGCAGTGAGTCATTTCCACCCAAACTTCTCAAGAAGCAGGAAAAAAAATACCGAGAAGGCATTGTAGTCTAAGTGCTAAGCTTCCTCTGGCTTTTATCGTCTTCTTTTTACTGCGAGAACAAGACTCGGCTTGTTATTTTAACTCTCAAACCCCTAAGTAGAAAACGCAGTGTTTCCCCTGGCTGCTCCTCCTCCGCAGTAACACAAGATACCAGCAAGTCACTTCTTTTTAGGCATCCTCCAGTGATTTTAGGATCTGTTATTGCATTGGCAACACAGCGTAAGCCTGCCTATAAGGCTCTCAACCCAAGGACAACAGCAACTGCACTGCGCCCCTGTAGTTCTAACACAATGGCACGGACGAGAGCCGCCCGCCAGCAGAACACCCCTCAAAGCACACGGACCCGCTGCTCCTCCATCGGCACCAGGGGTAACGGCGAGGAGGTGAAGCAGTCAGGTTGGGGCTTTCCAGCATTTATATGCATAAATACATCACGTGTTACAAGTTTTTTTTGTGGGGATTTTTGTTTTTTAAAGCTTCTGCCATTCCTGTATGTCACAGAACGCAGCTTTTCCACTCCTGCTGATGCTGTCCCACCGTAGCGCCTCTCCCCCGTTGGTCTCAGGAAGTACAGAAGAAAGCAATATGGAGCAATTAAACTAAACGTTAGCTGCAGCTACAACTTCTCAAGCCCTTCACCAATACCTCACAGTATAAAAGGACGAGATCTGTTTGGCAGTCAAACCTGAAATAAAAAGATGAGAAGGAGCGTGGACTTGCAGAACGGAGGCAGGAAGAGCTGAGCAGAACAGAGTATTTTTATTCAAGAGCATCATCTAGTTTAGAGGAAAATTAAGCTCCTACCATAAGCTCTTGAGTTTCCAAAATGTAAATAAATTTCCCTCGTATACTCAAGAAAGCAATAGCAAATTTTTACTAAATTTCTTTCTATTTTAAGGGAAAAAGCAAGTTTAAATTTAAGTTAAAAAAAAAAAAAAAGCAGGAGAGGAAATTGGCATCTGTAAAGCAGCCCAAGAATTGCTGGGGAGCCCAGGAACTGTCTGGCCCGTAGAGCTGAAGCGCTACGTAATCTCAACATTTCTAAAGCAATCCTAAGATCTGAAGCAAACATGATTAGGGGTTCGGTAGCTTCTTCTCCCGAGGAAGCCTGTTGCAGGTAACTACGTTCAGTCTCCATCCTTGGTGCAATCTTTCGAGCTAGCTGCGTTCCCAGACAATATCAACAGCGGCAACAAAATGAGATTTTTCATCTCTCAGAACTTCAAAGCACTTTCGCACAAAACGCTTTCAAATTTCAATTATAAAATCATACAGTGAACACGTGGAAAGGGGTATCCACAGATATGACCCACCACGTTCACAGACACACTTGATACACAGCCGCACGAACTCGGCACGCACACAACTGGAAGATAAGGGAAGAGAACAACCCTTCCTATGAAGACGCGTGAATGAACCACAGCAACAAGCTAAGCTATGAAGGGCCACATACAGAGCAAGCTTTTATTTGCATTCTGGTGGCTTATATAATAAACTTCTCTATTTTGTTGAAAACACAAACTGATTCCCTACCACAAAACATAGCAAGATCCTTTCCTCTAGGGAGAGGATGACTCGAGACTGAATCCTTCATTTCAACTACCCTTTACTCCTTTTTTAAGTGGTTACGTGCGTGTGTTTTGACACTTAATGAGATCCTGAAGAACTGTACCTGAACACCTTACAGTTTTGTGCTGAATCACAAACAAGGAGCAGAAAAAAACATTCTAATACTTGCTATCTCGCACACACTGCACAACAAGCGAACTACAATTCTGCCCCCTGTAATTTCTTCTTTTCCCCTAGAATATAAGCATAAAATTTCAGACTGAAAGCTCTGTAACATCAGCGGAAAGAAACAGAATATTAAGGTTTAATTTACATATGTATTCTGGATGTATTTACCGATATTGGGGGGGGAAAGTAAACCAAGAGACAATTTAAACAGATGGCAAGGGGGTCCTTGCTCTGTTAAGTACTGTTCCATCCAAAACTAGAGGTTTAGCAAGCAGTAATTATCTTGTACTGAATTACACAACAGGCTGCCAAGATGATGAATTTTTCCTCAGGGAAAGTTGTCAGTTGCAATGGAGAAAAAGAAAACTTGTTTAAGTAAAAATAATCCAGTTTTTCAGGTTGAAAATTCAAGAGAGAAAATGCAGAGGTTAGAAGACCAGTTTATTTGTTCCCTGGTGGTTTTTTTTTTCTATTTATTTATTAAAATTGACTCTATCTAGTACGAAAATAATCCTTCTAAGCCCTCTTACAGAGGACTTACAGATTTAGGCCAATATTCAATTTAGCAGAGGGGGAGGAAGCGAGGGGGGACGACTTCCACATCAACAAAAGCAATTCTACAATCAACAAGTACTGAGCCTGGGCGTACAGGCCCCACTGAGATGGGATTATCAATTAGACAAATTAAGTGAACTGATCCCCTTCAGACAAGGCAAATATTACCATCAAAGACGCCACCTGTGCCCCTCCGCAGCAGCTGGAAAACTCAGCTTATCCGCAGCAACAGGTATAAGCAGGCAGAGCGTGTACTCACGGTCACACTCGGGCAGCGAGATGCTGTCCACCCCCAGAAGCACTGCACCCAAAACCAGCCACGATGGCCAGACCTGGTGTGCAAGAAGAGAGCTGGTGTCCCACTGGCAGCAGCACCGGGGTGAAGGCTCAGTGCTGCCCTGCCAGCTCTTGCTACCCGACCCCAAGTAGGGGCAGCTCGCCCACCTCGCAGGGCTCTAGCAGAAGAGCCTGCACATAAAAGCAGGCAGGATGTCACGTCTGGGAACAGTGGGGAAGGCTAAACCAAAAAAATCCATCCTGCCACAACATGCTGTTAGCTGCGCGTCACCGAACCCACGGCCGTGAGCAGCAGCTGCCAGTCTGGACCAGTTTGGTCCCCCCATCCCTGCTGGGCTCTTGCTCAGCCCCTGCACCTTGGCCACCAACGCGCTTACAGACACGGCTTCACTCCTCCCGTTCCTAATGCTGCTAGCACTAGGGAACTAAAACACTGAACAGAAACATCATTCACACCTTCCAGTAGTCCCCAGCCCAGCTCCAGCGATGACTCGATGAGAAGGGAGCAATCACTGGTGGTGAAAGCAGCGTCACGTGGGCTTGGTTTGCTTTCCTACCAGATAAAAGCAGCCTGGGCCCAACGTGACAACCACGCCGATTCAGAAAAGGCGCTGGTCACTGGAGGCAGGGTCTCACCGAGGCCCTAACCAGCCGCATCAAGGGGCGCACAGACATGGAGAACACAAACTGCTTCAGCCTCTGCCATTTAAGAGACCTGCTGCGAGGAACCACGGGGCTTGCAGCAACTTCGCTGTTTGGCTCAGACCTGCTCTAGGCTCAGACTCCAAAAACTTTGAGAGGACAGCAACCCAGAGCGCAATAATACAACGCCTGTCAGCTGAAAATGGACAGTATTTCTTACCAGTCTGTCTTCTCAAGAGCAGAGGGAGATTCACTATCACCCCAGATGTTCTTTCTTCAAAATTTTTGGTCCAACTCCCGGCAGTTTTGAAGTTAAGGGCCCACCAGCTACCCCATGTCTTCCTGTTCCCATTCCCCTCCCACCCTCCTGGGTCATGTTACAGCTCACTGCTCACCCAGCTGCTCACCACTCTAGCTGCAGGCTTACTGCCCAGCATAACCGACGAGCAAACCAAGAATGCTTCCGCAGCCCAAAACTCGTGTAATGCACGGTGACAAAAACGCCACCTCAGTCTCTCTGCACTGTCCACCACACCAAAAAGACACTGCACGAATATTCAATATTGCTAAGCTCCAGATAAGAGGGATTTATGTGAAGAAAAGCACACATCCAGCTCTTTGTATTGAAGGCCTGAAAAGAAAAAAAAAAAACTCGCATAGCTTGTGTTAAGCTTCAGATAAGCATCACTGCTGCGTGATCAAAGACCTCCGAAGACAGCGCAAGAGGCAAGGACACGCACTCTGGTCCGTGTGCTAAAGCAGCAAAGCCAGCCAGCCCCTACGTGCTATTTCTGAAATGCCCTTCTCCACTGTTTTGCTTCTGGCTTCACCAACTGCTAGACACCGGCTCTTACATTACTCTCCGGAGCAACATCTGCTGAGAAGCGGAGTTGGACAGAGATCCAGCGAAGACTTCACGACGCTTCCACAGCTTCTAGTAAGGCTTCCTTCAGTATAACTAGCAAACTGGACCAAGTGCTAAAAAATAAGGGGGGAAATCAGATGCCCCTTTTGGAAGGTGACTTTTAACATTATTGACCACATCTGCTACACATGAACCAAACCGTTTCCATTTCAGAGCAAGGCGAAAAGGTTTTCCACAGATCTTTTCAGTCTCACTTCCAAAAGCACTGCGCTGCCACTTGCACAGACAGCGAGGGGGCACAAGGCCAGCTGCAATGGGAGAGCGGGATTCTGAAGATGAAGAGAGATGCAATGCAGATCAAAGCTGTGGGTTTTTTTTAACTACTCTTAATTTCCCCAGATTAGGATATCTGTTCATCACAAATCAGAAGTTATCTGGATTTTGACAGCAGCACAGATAAGACATTAAGTGTTTGACAGCGCCCTTTTAAAAAGCTCTGATGTGTTCAGAGGCAGAAACTCCTTAAACCACTAAAATTATATTGCTTACTGAGAAGCAAGGCAACAGGAAGATAAAAGATACACTAAATGCCTTGTTTTCCCAGATGTATAAATAAACACTCTTTTCCTCATCTTTCTCCTCCAGGGTTTTCAATATCAACTCAAAGTACAAGATTATCAACACTTCCTGCAGGTAAGAATCAGAAGCATGGATCTCGGTTTACAGTTCCTTAAATTGGCCAGCTGGATGTGTGCTGAAATACCTCAGGAAATACAGAGAAAATTCAATGGATAAAGAAAGGAAACTGTGGTGACTAACAGAGAAAAACCTAAGAGGAATAAGATATGGTGTCTTAGCTCAGACAAAGAAAATGTGAAATGTCACCTCTCCTGGAAAAAAGGGACACGCCAGAATGGGGAGAAGCCCAGTGACAAAAGGATGCCACCTCCAAAACTTCCAACATCACAGTAACAAGAAAGGAGAGGGAAAAAAAAAGAAAAAGTGAGTCATCATTTAGAAGATCCAGTGAAGAAAACCTCGGATCCAACACCCCACCCCCAAACACCCTAAATTCACTTCTCTCCCGAAATCACTCAGGGCTGGTAGAAGCCAGCATGCTTCGGAATGCCTTTAGGCGTTTCAAGCGACATGATCTAATGCCATATTAGGCACAAAAGAAGTGCGAAAGCCTGGTAAGAGTAAGTATAGAAGAGCCTGTACACTCTATATCTGAAAATGAACGTCTTGCCCCAGTGAGGCGTTAAAAAAAAGAAAAAGAGGATTCACAGAACATTCACACCCCTGTCATTCCCCTGGCATGTTTCATATGGAGGCACATCAGCTGTTTTTCAGCAGCTTTAGATGGATTTTTTAACGTCGTGATTTCTCCTTTCTAAATCATTTTCATCCACTCTTAGTCAGTAGTCTCAGTGTAGGCTAATATAACCTAGAGAAACAGATTTTCCTATCAAATGGCATCACATTGAATGACAATTCAGTCTTGCTGAGAAGAAAGGAAGAAGAGCAGAGAAACCAGGCATCCAGCAACAGCAATTCACAGAGGTCCTTCACCTGACTGACAGGCACACTACCCAATAACGTTGGTTTTGTGTTTCCTCCACACCAACCGTTTCTGGATTCTACAGACTGTTTTTCAATCTGGTTCACAAACTAGGCTGCAGAAATAGGATGCACTCGAGATGCAGAAAAACTAGTCTGAATTTGCCAGACAGGAGCACAGGAAGGAAGCCTCCCCAAAAAAAACAAACCTGTATCAAGCTAGAGGCAGACCTGCTGCACGTAAATATCCTCCTCCAAGACAAGATTTTCTCATCTCTGTTCTTCCACAAACCTCTGACGGGACTGGCTATAAAGGAAAGGGCAACAAGGCAAGGAGAAGAAGCGTTTCCATCTCACTTCCGGGAACCTAAAACAGCCAGCTGAAGTAACTTGCTATTCGTCCAAGTCACCGTAAATAGGCAAGTTCTTTCTTCAAAGAAAAACCAAAGGTCACGTTCCCCAAATCTGCTGCTGCTCACTGCACTTGCGAGATTAAGGGAATCCTTCCTGTTTTGCTGTGAAGCTGGAACTGGAGGACCCACTGTCTGACAGCTCCTGCTCAGTCCTTTGACCTGTCCAAAGCACTTATCACTTCTGCAACCCTCGATTATGTTGCCCAGCTACTTTAAACACTAAACACAGCCCTACGCTTTACGGCAAGGGCCAGAAGGTGGCCAGGAGTAGAAACCGGGCAGCAGACAATGACAGACAGCTAAACCACACGACGTTACGGGGTCTGAGATCACTGGATCCCAAAATAAACATGCTACAAGTATTGTAACACTTGTCACAAGACAGATTTCTAACTGTTCTTTTACAGCCACCATTTTACTGGTTGGTGATACAACAGGTGGAGGGCTTAGCTGTTCCTCCTACTAAGACGCATTCTAGCCTAACAGGTTTTTATTTTGTTACAGCACACACACACAAGCTTCACAGCCACAATGGAGAACGTTCAAGTTCAGAATCATACCAGCAGCCTCAAAAAACTCTTATTTATTCCCCCCCCTCGCCCAAACACGCAAGTTTTTTCTATATGCCTTTCACTTACCTCTCCCATAGCCCGTCCTTCCAGAGCGAGCGCTTGGAAATCATGATTCAGTTCATCCATAGAACGCACCTATTTATAGATGGGTAAGAAAAATACATGAGGAAATGCTTGCTTTTTTTTTTTCCAACGATAATTATAGTTTACAGCAATTTCTGATACAGACTGAGCTATGTTCTACGTCGCAGCACACAACAAAGCTACCGAGCTCCAAAAGGCGACTTACCTTTAAAAGTTACAACTTTTAGTGTTAGATTTATACATGCACAAAAAAAGGCAAAACAAGCAATTATTTTAAGACACACAGTCTAACAACTGCCTCTGCTAAGTTTATATTAAAGATTAATATTTCACATCAAGTTGCATAATTTCGGGTGAGGGAGTCAACGCGTAAGCAAGTCGGGATTATTTCCTTTCAGGCACGATCAAATAAAGACTTACAAAACAGGCAGGTTTATATTCAAGGTACAACAATACAAAAGAGAAAACCAGTGGTACAGACAGAAAGCAAATTAAGTGAAATAGAACTGTGTGAAGTGGGAGGCAGGGGATGAAGAGGAGAACAAATAGTGTCTCGAGATCAGCTGCTGTTAGTTACTACGCCCGTACCAATGCCTCGAACCACGAGCCCCGAGGCACAAACTGTACCCCAGGGGTGCAGGAGGCCTTGGGAAGGCTCCTGACGGGGCAGGACCATTTCCTCCTTCCCGAGGGGTCACCGGTGTGTGCACGGCAGCCACGGCTGTGCCAGCGGACCCAAGGTGTGCGAGGAAAAGGGCAGTGGCAGAGGGGTCCTTCCAGGTCCCCGCAGGGCACCGAGGGGCGCGGGGAAGGCGCTGGTTGGTGCCTTGCGCGCCCTGGAGGACCCACGGCCATGCGTTTACCTGAGCAGTTACCTGAAATGCTGCTGCTGCAGACCATGATTTGATGAAAATGGGTTCAATGAGAACAGCAAAAGGCAGCAGTTAACGTCACCTGAATAAACCAGTGTGCTGAAAACGCAAGAAAACTTTTTTCTGATTTGCATCCCCAAATCTCACCCAGGCAAGCCCGTACATGCGGAGCCATTCAGCACATGTGCAGGAAAAAAAAAAACAATAGCCAAGAACCCTAACTATGGACTTGAGGACAAAGCACCGAGGTTCAGCTACGTGCTAGGATTCAGGTGGAATAATCCTTGCCCTCGCCAGCCATCGCGCCGTCTCGGAGCAGGTTATCACACAGCCACAAGCCCTCCGGATGGCACACCAGCAGCACGACGCGCCTCCTCCTCCGTGTTTACATAACCCTGCAAGCCAACAGATCTGATACAGGTTTCTGCTGGAGCAGTGGTAAGAGTTTATAGAACGTGTGTTTGTGAGTAACCCACACGCTGCTCACTGCGGGCCTCTGCGGGAGCTCTCCAGGACGCTGCAGACTAACACGGCGCTGAGCCATGGCACCGCCGAAGACCTGCAGGCGATTTGGGCACAGCCACCCCCAAACCAAGCGAGGTCAGTTATGGCACCTGGTGGGCAATTTAGGGCACAAAGGGAAAAAAAATGGTTTAGATGGTCAGCGCCCCACCTCGCTAACGGACCAGTGCCGTGCGGTTACACCGTGTTCACCGATCTTAAGCCTGACCTTGGCTCCTGATCCTCGTGCTACTATTTCCAGCAGAACCAAGTCAAGACTTCGCTATGAGCATGCTTTGGTTCTACTTTAAGATAAGGTTCAGTAGACCTCATCCGAGAATATCAGATGTAAGGAAAGCAAAGTCCCCTCCAGTGTGAATTCTGCTACTATTCGGCGACAGTACCACTTCGCAAGAGTTTAATCTCTCTCTCGGTTCAAAGGTGTTCAAAGTTTTGCTTCAGCCTTGCCTTGTTCTGCGGTGAAGCACACTGCGAGCACGCTCGGAGAAAACAGGGCTCGACCTTCCAGAAACTACAGCACCAGACAAGAAAGACTTGGCTTTACTGCCAACTCCACCGCTCATCTGCCAGCTAACGCACCTCGGCTGCCTCGTGTAGGAAATTCTGCGAAGCATTTCCAGCTGAACCCGTGGAAAGCGCAGCAACCCCCAGACACGCTAAGCCACAACAGCCGATCAGTAGCAAATTATTATTTCGATGAGACGTGAGGAATAGAGAGGCTAAACAAAGATTTGGTGGGTGATGTGCACTACTCTCACTGCTAAAGCAACGTCCCAGCAAACCACAGCTGCAGCCACGGTGGCGCTGATCCAGGACTCGCAGGGCTGTAGACAGTGACAACGCAGAAAGAGGCTGCTTGGTGTCCCCCCTGCTTCACCAAAACAAAAACACTCCCAGAGGTGATGTTATGCTATGGGAACCTCAAAAAAAATAAAAGTTGCAAGAAAGATACAGTCACTACAATTCTTCAGATTTCTGCAAGGAATTTAAGAGACGTTTTTATTTTGGTCACATCCCAGCCCCAGCGACTCCAGGCTGCCGACGTGAACTCCCCTCCTCAGCTTCAGCTGCACACACATCCCTGGTGATCCCCGCTCAGGTTACAAAGGTAATCTTGGAACAAGAACCCTACTTCTTGCCTCAGCCCCTTTCTTTCCCTTTTTTACAGTATTTTGGCATGTTACAAGGTCGCTTGTACTCTACCAAATGTAATTCGTTTAAGAAAACGCTAGAATCTCACTGTTTTATTTGTTTGTGTTAGATGCAAGAACATTTTCAGAGATGTCTTGTTCGAGCATTTGTCCTGAGTAGAAAACCACGTTATCACCGCGCTAAACCAATTACAGCAGCACAAGTACGTGATTTACATCCGAGTGTGAAGCCACGTTCCCGTGCTGGCTGGATTCGTAGCAGAGAAGCTAAAGCTGGTGCAACTATTAACACCACCATCACCACCGAAGTGGTGAAAGCCACTTAAGATCTTCCACAAAGGAACATCAACTGCTTTATTGTCACGGTTTTTGAAGGGCTACAGTCCAGTAAGCATACACAGCTCTCCTCGGTGTTGACTGTTTGTCCATTTCCAAGTTGAGAAGCACGTTTGTCTTCAACAGATGGATGCCATGAGAGCACGTCAATACCAAGGGATACAGGGGCTGAGAGAAGACGAGTGGCAGAGGGCAAAAAGCAGGAGAACCATGAAGGCCAAGTGCACTCCAGCTGCTTCACACCGGGTTGGTCTGACTGCACAGCTAACAGCACTACTATTTTCACTGCCAAAGGTCTGAAGGAAGCCTTCTGTCAAACATTTCATAGATTGCAAATCACCATTCCAGCCTCTCCCGTAAAATGATACCCGGGGGAAATGGGCTGCCTCCATGTCCTTCCCAAAGCTGCTCCACTCCAGTCACTATTAAAAGAAGTTTCAGCTTCTCTATCTGCTATCATAGATACCAGGTAACAGGAGAAATCCTTCGTTTCAGGTATTTAAGTCACGATCCTATGATCACTCCTGCCAATTATGAATAAAAACATTTTCTAAATCAGGTCCCTGTCTTGACTTCCGTGTACCGGCTGCTCACACAGCCCATAACCACCTAGTTTGAGGCCCCCTCCTCTCAGTCACATCACTCCTTTATCTCTCCTGATCATCTTATCGATTTGTTTGCAACATAGACCTGTTTTATTATTCCACTTGCAAAGACTTATTTCCCACTTTTACAATATCAAACGGCAATACCTCTTCACCCCGTTTTCTTACATAACATGCACAAATAGCAGAGTTCCTTTATTTCCCTGTCAAAGAAGAACAAACGCCTTCTGAACCAGCAGAGCTTAAAACCAAAGCCACGAGCGCTTACACCTTTGTATTCCAAAAGGCAGGCTGCGCTCTGGTAACTACAACACACAGATGGTCTCGCACCTCACCGGGATCTATTCCTGGTAACTCCCTGGCCCAGAACGAGGACAGACCTGCGAGACAGAACCACGATGGTGCAAGCACTGGAAACGATGAGGTCCACCGAGGGAGAGCTCATTCACAGGTTAGCACTGCTGCGTACGAGATTTGATTACCATAAAGTCTGGTTCACCACTGATCTCGAGTTTTGAAAGAAGTCCAGAAGGCCGTGCCAAGATAAATTGGCTGCCCAAGGAAGCAGTGCCCTGCTATCTGTGTGTGACATGCTAACCTGGTTCCTTGGAGGAAGAGGTGACCCCGAGAAACGTCGGGAATCGCACAAGGAGAGGTCACGCGTCTGCCACAACCGCCTCGTAAGGGATCCTACACACCCGGCCTCTGCTCCTGGCCAGCAGCACCCCACAGCAGCCTCGTCCCGGCGCTGTGCTTCTGCAGAGTGAAACAACGCACCCATCCTTACCAGCCCCACAGAACAGACCTCCTGACCCTCTGAGGAGTGCTTACTCTGGTAACACGGAAAACCAGCAAGCTCGCTTCTGAAGCCTGCTCAACACCACTCAGGCTGTCTGTCAGTGCTGCTCCCTGAATGAGAGCTACAAAGCGATTTCACTGCACGGGAACACTCCTCACCTTCACGCTGCACTGTGTGCACGCTCAGGAATTACGTAGATCTCAAACTTAATGAGTATCTCATTCAAGGAGAGTGATTTCCATGCACACCGATATACAAAAGTGTGGCACTGGAGCACGTTCCAGCTCAGAGCTGCTTCCCTGATGCCTGCTTCCTCGTGTGCCCCGGACCGTGTGCCCCAACGAAGAGCTGCAGCAAAACCCGGGGCTGCTTTGCCCCGGCCTCTCCAAAGCCTCTTAATCCATTTTCACCTTTGCTCTGAAAAAAAATGAAGCAGGGGACAGCTGTATTGCTCAGCACACGGTCACTCCGGGTCACACCTCCAATTCTTGTTTTCAGTCTCCTGAATCAAAGCCCCTTGGCCTCCGACACACAAGGCCGCGGAGGAACCCCGGCCCTTCCAAGTTTCCACAGCGCTGACGCCCACCGCCTGCTTTGGAGATGACGAGACAAAGCAGAACGCTTTCTACTCTTAGCCACTGCAGATTTCAGCAACGCAAACCAGTTTATCTCTAGGTCAATGGCCACTTGCAAACCTCAGCCTCCTACGCAGCAGCAGAGCCTCCCAGCAGCCCCGCGCCAAACGCACGCCGTGGGTTTCCATCCCCTCGAGCGGCGCGCAGCTCATCCTGCCAGGGAGCCACCTCCCACAGGGCAGTCGCTTCCTTTTTCCCCACTCTAAATCAGATCAGAGGGCCTCATCACTGCAAAACTTAATGACAGCGACTCAGAAACAAATGTTTCCCCGCTCCCAAAGCTTCCCAGACACCAGGTCCTGCCCGTACCCGGAGCACTTCTCCGCGGCGTGGATGCAGCAGGAAGCGGGGCTGCAGCGAACCAGCAGCTGTAGCCTGCTATTTGATGCCACACCTGCTACTCACAAACCCGGGCAAAGCACTTCTCCCTGGCCCCAAGCCCCCCAAAACACGGCATCACGGATCCAGCCGTGGCACGGCTCTGGCACAAAGCAGTGCTGGGGAGCCACGACCCCACAAGCAGTGGGCAGGGTCCGCGGGTTCCCTGCAGAACCATCGCCCCAGCAAGATGGGCGCAAACCCACCCGAAAGCCAAGCAACTATCGGGCACGCTGCACTGGCGGCACTTAAACCGCCTGTTAAATTTAACCCAGCAAACAACAAGGCCCACAGGGCTAAATGGCACCTGTCAAAAGGAATTCTGCAGTCAGGTAAGTTAACAGGAACCGGGGCCCTGAACTGTCCTCACGGTTACTAAACAGGGACCTGAAGGACCTACCACATTAACATGAGAGCACCAGTGTATTTACCTTTTGTACCTCCAGTGCCAGGAGAAATGGCACTGCAGCTTCTAGAAACATATTCCAGAAATGTATTTTTCCCCCAGAAGCGATAGCTACCAGCAAAGTAGCTGAATTCTAAATTTAAGCAAACATCAGTGTCAATAATCCGAGTTAACACCGCACCTTACATTAAACAAAGACGGGTGCTACAGATTCCTCATATGACCTTTACGTACAAATTCAAAAGGTAACACTGCACCATGTTCCACGATCCGCAGGTAGCTCAGGGGATCGCACGCTGGCCTTAGATACTACGGAATCCTCATTTATATCGAGCTTATATTCACCAGGACAGACACGCTGCAGAACTAACAAAAGCTAAATTTCATCCTTAATCACAATGGAGAGTCACAGGATTTCTTCTTCCTCTCCTCATGCAAGGAACATTTCCCAATAAGAGGGACAAGAGGTTGAATTAAACAAACAAACAAAAAAGAAACATAGTGGGGAAAAAAAAAGTTCTTTGGTGGAAAAGAAGCTTTCTCTGAAAACTACCCAGACAGTTACTGCCAACGATCCATAAATAAATAAAAATCATCTCTAAGAGCACAGCATGAAGCTTGAGGGATTGATTTTTTTTTTTTTTTTTACGTAGTACGATGTTAAACAGATCGACTGTCTGCGTTTATTAGCAGTACCAGTGATTGAGGAAGATTTAAACTATCTATTCCTATTAAGCCAATTACGTTAAATTGGGTAACCAAAGCAAAGCAGAAGGCTGCTTCTGCAAGCCTTGACTCCAGCGTCTCCATCTCCCCTCTCCCTGAAACTGCTCACTCCGCGGCCTCACCTCAAAGGCTTCCTTTCTCCTTCCCCAGCACTTTCTTAAGCCAGGCTCCTCTACTCCTCCTCGCCTCTCCCCCAGGTTACAGCGCCCGTTCCCCCACGGACCAGCAGGCAGAGCAGCCAGGCCGCCACCTGCCAAACCCTCGCGAGGACGGGCCCTGCGAGGGCAGGACTGGGCTGTGTTGGAACGCGCCAGTGGCCGCTCTCAGAATAGCTTTGATGTGCAGTAAATTACAGGGCCGACTGCTGCCCTCAGCCCTGCCAGCCAAGCAAACTCCGGGACATCCCGCAGACACTACCCTAAGCTCTGAGCGCTTCGCCCAGAGCCCCTTATCTCCCGTCCCGGCAAACAGCACAGGCAGGGGCAGGGCCCTAGGACCACAAATCCATGGGAAACGCTCGTCCTTCGGTCTTTGCTGATGTGCTCTCGGCGAGCCCGCAGGAAGCCCTCCGAAAATTTTATTTTAAGCTCTGCCCAGTGCTGATGGGATCGACCTCCTCCCTGTCCTGAGACCATTTGTTTTGCTCTTCTACTCCCGCAGAGTAATACAGGAAATCACCTTACTGCTATACGCGTCAGGATAGATAATGTTGTGATTTCTCTGCTCTTAAAATGAATAGCGTTTGTGTGTTTGCTTCTGTGAGAAGACAAGAAGTGACGCTCCAAGCTCTCAGTCTGCACAGGTACCTGACAGGTGCTCACACAAACAACCTCAAGAGCGTGATTATTTCTTGGATATTTATTTATTTTTAACTCGTGTGCAAGTGCGAAAAGGCAAGTGTCTTGCAAAGTTTCCATTCATTAGGCTCCCACAATTTAAGTCTTGCTCAATTTGTAATGAGGGGAAAAACACTTTTATTTTCTGGTGAAACATTTCTCGAGAAAGTAAACGTTACTCCAAGAATGCCAGGATCACGGCAGTAAGGACAAGAAACAAAAATAGTCAAACAGCTGCCTGATTAAAACATTCTTCGAATGGAGAGAGGGAAGGGAAAAAAAAAGATAACTTCAAGTGGTTTAACAGCCTGAATACTTTGTAGCACCTGATTTATATACTTACGAGGTGCTAAAGACTTTTAAATTAACTATCACCAAGGGTTTACAAATTTCAGATGGAAACAAACGTCTCTTGCTCAGCTGTGGGAGACTGCCTGCATTTGTCTTGTTTGAACAGCTCTTGTAGCACGTTATTTAAAAAAAATCTGCTTTGCATGCATGCACACTATATATAGTACCTAAGAAAAAAAAGTATTTACCAGCTGACAATAAGAAAAGCACCACACACTTTCAACAACAGGCCTTCCACTAACAGCTAGATCCAGGGTTAAAATTTGTTGTTCCACCAACTGATTACAGCACTATTTTTAGTCCTCTCCCATAACAATAGTCAGTAAAGAAAGAACGTGAAGTCACAAGTATTAGACAGGATTAGGTGGTTTAACTACTATTTTTGTAGTACAGGGTTCATCGTTAGAATTGCTACTACCATTAGCACTCGAAGCAAAAAGCTATTGAAATTACAGATTGGCTGATGCTTCGCGTGGCATGTAGCCAAGATGATTAATGATTCAGGGTACAGAAATAAACGCCAGAAAGGCAGCCTTTCAGAATGGCGCAGCTCAGTTAGCTAATTATGTTCTTCTTCACATTTTATTCACTGAGGGAAGCACTTCATTAACGTGGAATTTAGGTTACCCTCTGATGTCTTGGGCACGTATTGTTGGGGCACAGATCTCCAAAATATTAGATTACAGAAGGAGCGACCTTAATTTTGCCCCGCTGGAGCTGGCAGTACCTGGGGACGTGCGCTCACATCAGCGTTTTTGTGCAAGCACTCAGGGCCCCGCTGAGGGCTGCCTCGTCCGACCCCTGGAGGGCTCTTCCTTCCGCTCTCACCTTCTGAGGTTTAAGCTCAGAGGGGGAAGAGATGTAAACGAGGGACCCAGCAAGGTCTCAGTCCAGTGCCAAGCTCAGTGCCGCTGTCAGAAACGAACTCAAGTGGCTCCTTGCCACACTGACTGCTTGCAGCAGAGCCAGGGAGTGATCTGGGGGGGGTTAAAACCAGTCGAGTTTTACCCCGCTACAGAACCAGGGGCTGAAGCAGAGCTTCAGTACAAGACAATAACAAAGGCAGATGCTCCCAATAAAAACAACTGCCCTAGAACAAAAGTTGCCCTTAACAAAGGAAGAGGAGTAACACAATATCTTTGAGCAGATCACTCGACGAGAGGGAGTGCAGCATCACATGATATCCGCAAACAAAGGCAAGTTTGTTCTTTACGAACCTGCAAGAGCATCATTCCGAGAAGACAGCCTTAAAATCCTCTCACCATCCACCTAGACACAAACCTGCACCAGTTTTCAGAAGCATCACTGCATTCAGGGCTCTGGAACAGCTTTGTCAAGGAGATTTCTGATCAGCGGTCAAACTTCTTTGTGTACATTTACCACTAAGGCCCTACTGTGGATGGATTATATGGCTTCCATCTTATGTGAAGTTTCTTTTCTGTAACAGGCACCCATTTACAAAAATGCTACGGGTATCACAACCTGTTCTGCAGAAGCCCAGACAGGTCATACCAACTCAAACCGCAAGACAGCGGGTAAGTGGAAACCAAAGTTGGATAGACGGGAGGAAGAAAACAAGTAGAAACTGTACTCCAACAAAGCTCCATTCAAAGCACGCTTGGGCACCATGCATTAACTGAAATACCTGAAGTCTTATTGAAGCATTGAAATCTGCGAGTTCAATAGTGTGAAAATATTTTCCTCTTCCTGAGCTAGCGCCACAGCAAGGAAGCGACCACAAAGCCGACACGCTGCTGAGAAAAGCCCAGGCCAGCCGCCGGGCTGCTCACACGAGCACGGCTAAGGCCAGGCATCCTGCAACTGCCTGGCAGGGACAGCAAGACCCCCAGCTTCGGAGGGAACGAACTCTTAAAATGACTTCCTGAAAACGTCGGGGTTGTTTCCCACTCCCGTCTCCCCCGCAAGAAAAGGGTTTCCCAGCGCCCAGCTACAAACACCGAACCAGGCCAGCTGCTCGCTCCCCCCACCCCAGCAGGGGTTTCCAAAGGGCAGGGTAACGCAGAGAACTCAATTAAATGCTCTGATCCCCTCCTCCAAGACACCCCTCTCCTTCACTAGAGAGAAGCACTGTGAAACACACCAGCCAAACATTTCAGTTCAGGAGGGCGCTGGTCTGCACCACCTGGTATCAAAGCAGCCCGGTCACCCCAGCGTTCATGTAAGAGAGGCCCCAACTAGTTCACTGGGATACCTGGAACTATCGCATCCAAATTCAGCAGCCTTAATGACACGTAGGTGAGAAAAGGTTCAAGAACAGAGCCATGCATTGTACCACACGCTGTGTGTGACGGAGGACTCTCTGGGTGCCTTCACTTCTCGCACGTCCAGTTAGCCAAATTATTTACACCCCAAGGGTACCTTCCATGGACGGATGAAGGAATCCGGTCACTTAAATGGGATTCGCTTTGGAGGAATGCTGTGGCTCCCATAGCTTCCACGATCTTCGTAGAGGGCCCTGCCACTGCTTCAAGGCATCTCCTGGTAACGGTGCCGGCCAGCAGGCACCACAGCGCTCAGTGCCATCACACCCAGACGTCTGTGCAGCACCACGCACCACAGTTTGCATAGCTGTGCTCTACGAGGGCAGCTGCCGGAATCACCTTCTGTCTCCGCTCGAATGCAACTTCTCAGTTCAGAAGCTGCAGCCATGTTGCCAGAGGGCAAACCCGAGCAGAAAACCCCGTTCCAGCCCTGTTGCTCTCACTATTCTTCACCAACTGCATGTGAAAAATTCCCCGCATTCAAGAAGATGATCCCTGCAGAGTTCTATTGTCTCAAATTATTAATTAAACATGCTCTCAAAGAAAGTTAATCCCTCAAATCATTTGCTTTTACTAAGCAACTCCCATATTACTCTAACTGCGATTCAGACAGTCTAAGTATATCCATTTACTGCGATTCAGGAGGGACCACCACCAGAGAAACTCTCTCTTTGCTCCAGTTCAAGAACATGCACGCACGCAAACAAGCCACAGGAGACCCCATCCACGAAAACCCACCCAATTTCCCTAAAAGCCTGCTCGGTGTTGATAACTTCTCCCAGCTGAGCGTCTCGACTGTCTTCTCATTTCCCTCAGGAGCAGAATGTGGCTGCCTGGATTTTTAACGAGATAGGCAACTTCCAACAAGCAAGTCGAATCCAACCTGGGCCCTTAGCGGTCAGGAACCATCCCGTACCTCCTCACCCACCCATGCAAAGGGAAGTTCAGGTCCCCGACTATTTTCTGCAGGACAAACAGCATAAAAACACCCTAGTCCATGTAGCCAAGCAGTCTGCCCACACAGCCTGAAGAGTCGTGAGGCACTGCAGATGAACTACAGCCTTGGTTTGTGTCTCAATTACTGGCAGACATTGACACTCAGCCTCATCTGGCTGCTTCTGGGGGGAAAAAGTACGTCCTGCAGCCAGGACCCGGCTGCCAGAAGGGTCCTCCATGTAAGAGTTAGACAATTTAAATGCCTGTAGCTGCAGAAAGCTGAAGTGTGTTCAGGAGTTCAGACACTCAAGTCTAGGAGAAGTCTAATTTCAACATCACCTCTTTGTTCTTACCGAGGCTGAAGGATCTATAGTTATTCTATAGCTACCTATTCTATAGATCTATAGCTGTTTAGACAGAGGCCATGTCTTTATTAACTTAGTATGCAAAGTGATAGAAGTATCTTCAATTCCTAAATTTTGTATTACCATATAACATTTTTCCTTTTATGGAGGAGAAAGGAAAAACGCAAAGGGAAGAGAACTCTTTTTAGATAAAGTATAAAAAGAAATGGAACTTTCCTCCTGTTCACAACAAGAGGACATTACCTACTTTCTAGGGAGCAGAAAAAACACTTTCTTCAGTCATCACTGTTAAAGACATTCACAGCTCAATTCGCAGAGCTGCTAGTCAAAGGACAAACAGATGAGAGAAACAGCCAGCACAATAAAAAATGGAAAGCAAAGATAGTGTAAATAACTTCTGACTCATAGCACTCACAACCATTTAATAACACATGATGAAATACTATCATTTTGTAAAACCACTGGAGTATTATCACCAACAGACAGGGACAGATGCTTGTCTCCACACATAAAGAAGAAAACTGGGATTCAACAATTAAAAAAAATCCCTCTACCTTTAATTACGAGGTCCTAAGCTCTAGGCAAACATTAACCTGTATTACCCTATAATTAGTTTTTCTGGCTTTCCATTATCTTTTAGCTACTGATTTTCTTAACCAGTCTTCGAGGCAACGAGAAGGGCTACAGTTGCAGTATATTTGGAAGTTTAAAATCAAGCGTCCAGTAATACAAGCATATCCCGATCTCCAAGAAATCAGGACCCAGCAGACCTCCAGAAGGATGCCCCACCTCTCTGCACGTCCCACCACTTCCTTCCACTTCTTCTGTTCTTGCAGGACAAATTCAATTCTACCCTGGTTAAGCCCAAATTGAATTAAACCATTTTGTATGCATAAGACTAGATCTCGCTCCAAGGAGCTTATAATTTAAGAAACAGATGCAGAAGTGGCCAAAAAGTCAAAAGGAATGGCAGCATTAGGATTACGTGTATTCTGCGTTGTTTCCCATGAGTAAAACCCTGAGGCAACGAGAACTGCGGAAAAAAAGGCACTCGAGAAAGGCTGAAACGAGAAATACATACGTAAAAAGACCAATCAGTGGTGTATACAGCCTAAGACACCAGAGCAAAGGGTTACTGCGCCACCTCAGAGCTAACTTCAAAGAAGTTAAACACAAAGATTGGTTTAAGGATGGATACTGAATGCAGAACACCAGGACTGAAGAGCAAATACATTACAGCTGACGGAGAAACCCCCAGGAAACAGGACAGATACGGTTCCATCTTAACTACATTAGGGCGAGTATTGCTTAGGCATCAGGTCACAGAACATGTGGAAAAAAAACAAAGAAAGCACCACACACAACATCTGGGGCTTAATCTTGCAGGTATATTCCACCCATACAGTCTTCTCAGAACTGTTCTGCCTTCAAAGATTACGTGCGTGGTTTTTTAAAGTTTCTTCAAACTAGCACATGCTGGTTTTTCCCCCAGTAAGTGCGACAAGTAGTTGTATCGCTTGGTTCAAGAACCTTCCGAATAAAACCAAGGTGAGGAAAAGCAGCTCACCAGCCGACATGAGGGCAAGGCTCTGTAACAGGTAGGATCCTTTCGGGGAGGGTTTTTAAGTCTTCTGACTATTAAAGAATGCAGTAAAAAGAGTTCAAATGCCAGTGCAATTTGTAATGCCTGTGAGGTCCACCCCACCTCACCCCCTCCACCTCCCACGAGTCGTCTTTGCTTTTAGTGGCTTTCAGAGAAAGGAAGATGAAAGTTTGAGTTGAAGGAAAACAGAATTAAGAATTTTATGACACATCTTTCAGTTTATAAAGTCATCTTTACACAAATAACCAAACAACAGCAGCTCCTGCCTAAACGTCTCCACATCAGACCACAAGACAATTTTTACTTAAAAACCTACAAGTTAAAACCACTGAGGGAGAATTTTTGCTTATTGCTTCTTTTGCTGCTTAAAGCACATTCAAATCTCTTCCATCTACGTCTCTTGAAACAAGCTGTACATTTAGTGCCTGAAAGCTTAGATAGTTAACAGATAAAATTACATCTCATTTCAACAGTTATCTCCTGTAAAAGGATAACTTAACTAAACACTGTGCTTCCACAGAAGGGAATAACTACAACATTCTTCCAGCTGCTTATTTCACACGGCAGCATTTTATATGGGTTTTCTTACAAAAGAAATTAACAGGGCACTTGGGTTTTCTTCTCTATTGATGTACACACTGACTTCAGTGAGGTTGCAAAATTCCCTGCAATGTTTGCTTTTAAATGGTCTGGATGACAACACATCCCCCGGGGAGGCACAGCAGAGGAACAAGGGCTTGATCATTCTTATTTTAAAAATTAGAGGCAGGAGATATTAATAAAGGTTGCAAAAGCTTTGTGTCTGCTGCTCTGAACAGATTTGTGGGAATCATACATTTTAAAAAATGTGCTTACACCTCGGTTCTGCTCTCATGCCACCCTTAGCAGAGGAAGCACGTCTCCTCAGCTCACTGCTGTATTTGACGAGTTACTTACAGGTCACAGTCGCAAGCTAGAGTGACTCACGCGCTCATTTAAGTCGCAGCACATCTGACAATGCAACTACTGAAAAGACTTCTAGTAAACACCACTACTAAGGCATGTTTTGGCCCACTACCCTTTTAGAAACGTTAAGTCCCTGAGTTAGCCGGGTTTATACAAGTGCTGCTGTTTCACGATGTTCTTAGCGCTGTTCTCTTCTCAGTTCAGCTGAGCGCATTGGCAGCACCTTCCCCTCCCCATGAGAGCATAAAAAAAACAACCCAGAACAAACAAGCAAGAAAACCAGAAAAGCACACACCGCGAGCGACTTCCAGAACTGTGTTTTTCGATATTGGGAATGGTAAAAGCTCAACCTACATGCATTGGCAGTTTTGTAATAGCATTACATAAGAATTATTTAACTACAGCAACAGATCTGAAAAGCAGCAGCAGTCACTGCTAAACTGGTTCACACATACACACACAGAAACAAGAAAAAAAATCAATAAAGAGAATGATAAATTTTGCAAATATGCATTTGACTGTCAGAGAGAGGATTGGGATTTCAACACCGTCTAGAGCAGAAACATTTCAGTTTATAGCTAGCAAGGCACTGCAATCCTGAAAAGAGAAAACAAGAAGTAGGGCTGTTGTAATTCCAACCGCACACAAAAAAAACTTAAGCTTTTTTAAAAAGTCATTAAAAGCATCTATCACAAGCCCGGTGCGCTCACGTGCTCGGTTTGGAAACATTTAACTTTTTTTACCTGATGTTCTGCATGAATGTTATCCCCAGTAGGCCAGCGATGTTTGCTGTTATTATAGCCGCCTCCGCCACTTCCTCCTCCCCCAAGCTGCTCACCATGCTGCCTCTGAAAGAAGTAATCCACCATAGCGTCGTCCTGGGAGCGGCCCGCGACTCCTATGGATCCGGGAACAGGACTGGAGTGCGTCCCCGCTGCAAGTGCCTGATTTGCAGCTGGCTGCGGCTGAGCCTGGGACCCTGCTCCAGATGTCAGTACAACAGGCATGTTGGGATTAGCTGTATCTTGAGCGTGCTGTTTCAGGTGGGGGCTGAACGAGTCCTGCCAGAGCACTGCTTTTCTCTTCAACACGCACGCAACGCTCATTCCACCAACACCTACGGGGGTGAGGGGAGGGAGGCGAAGACAGAGAGAAAGGGAGAAGGGAAAGGGAACATTAAATCCTCGCAGCTTCGGCTTCGTACGGTCAGCAACACAGCCCTCTTGGAACTGAGGGGAATCGCCACGAGGCCACGTCCGGCTCCTTCCAACACAGCTAGTTGCTCTATTAGCAACTCAAACACCGGGTAACACCACACAGTAGCCAGAACTCCCACATTTTGTGCTCTCAGGTGTTGTCAGCGCGCGTGAGACTCACGTAAGGCGCCCATTACACTGAAACCAGCACGTCGCTTTATGCGACGGACAAAACACCAACTAAAGCGCTGCCACAGAAAACTAGGAGAAAAAAATCCCCAAGAACACCGCGCCACGCAAACTGCACCACCAGCGCCTGCCGTACTTGTTTACGCCTCGCAAATTACAAGGCAGATCCTCAATCAAGGCACGAGTGCCACCGTAGTACCACGCGCTCATTCAGCCACGCAAAGTATCCTGGCAAGTTTTTGTGTTGTTTTTTTTTTTTTTTTTTTAAATGCAAACTTAAAATTCTGGATTTCTTCTTATGTGCTTAACGAAGCCCCAAACGCTACGGGTGCTGCCCTGCTACCTCGGCCGTTTAATCTGCACGCAGCTCGTTAGGAACTGCGCTGCTATAAAAATCACATCGCTTGAGCCTCCAGACAATCTCAGACAAGATCCGGTAAAGGTACTACGAATTTCTGCACAGGCAACTCCTACTCCAAGCAGCTTCCTCTTTCGTCGAATATAGACGAGGCAGCTCTAAACAAGAGAGAAAACTTGGCAAAGGAGACATTTTGAAAGGGAGCAAAGGGGAAAGGAGCATTCTGGGTAGTTCAAGTTTAGTTCCAAGACGTGTTTTTATAGAAATGCCATGTTAAATGTAGCAGACAGCTGAATACTGTCATTCAAAGCGCACAGAGCATCAGAAACATGTTCAGTCACCTACACAACGCACATTCATTAGCTACCCAGCAGCTGCAAGACCTACTGCTGCAAAGAGCTAATGGCTACCAGGACCCTTTTCATTTCCAAACTCTTAGCAAAAATATGCAATAAACCTCTCCTGCATAAACAGCTCCCCGTGAAAAGTTACACATCTACAAACAAAGGCAGAACAGTTGGAGATTTTGAGAGAACACGGCTACAAAGCACTTCAAGCAGACAGCTTTCCTTTTCCCTAGGAAAAAAACATAGTATGTAAATAAGCTGCTCTGTGTTATCATTACAAGGCAAATAGTTTAGATTATGAGACTCTCCACAACCAACAGAACTTCGCAGACATCACTAAGCAAGTTTTTAAGTGCGAGCAGCGACGTCTCCTCGCCAGGCAGCTCTGAGCCGCAGAGAGCCCAGCTTTGTGCTCAGACCCCGTCGCTCCTCCAAAAACTCCAGGCAACGTTAAAAAAATCACGTCGGCACCCGACGCACGCTTCAGGAAGTTAAATCATGGGCTAGGTGAGAGGGTTTCAGTGGTTTTTTGGGTTTTTTTTTGGAAAGTTAGGCTGGAAATTAAAGCTGCCTACCCATTGTTTGAGAGCTGTGTGGCCTACAAGAACTTTTAACGTTAACGCTTGTGTTTTCCTTAAAACCTAGGGAGACCCAGCAGGAAGTGGGTAAATCAATAGCCAGCCGAACTGCTTCAGCCACCATTAAAATATCGTAAGATAAATTCTACCCCTTACCCCACCTCCCTCACTCTTAATAAAGGAAATTCCTTACTCATGATCTGTCTAATAAAATCTCTGCTCAGAACAAAGTTATTAAACACTGACCAAAAGAAAAAACAAAACAAACAAACAAAAAAAAAACCAACAACAAAAACGCACCGAAACAGAACAAAAAAAATAAAACAACAAACCAAGTATTTCTCCCAATGGGGCGAAAAACAAGAATCTCCTGTTAAAAATCGCAAGCATGTAATTAAAAATGGCCCAACACTGTGATTAGGAGAAAGCGAGGAAAACAAGCAGGGGGGGAAAAAAAGAAAAAAGAAAAAAAAGCACCGAAAAAAAAAACAACCCCCCCCAGGGTCACCCAGCACATCCAAAAAGTATTGTCTGGATTTTCGCTCCCTCCCCTTCGTCCCCGCTGCCTGTTAGGCCCCCCCAGGGCCCCCCAATTCCTTCCAGTTCCCCCCCCAAACCTCCCCAATTTCCCCCCAAACCCTTCCCAATTCCTTCCAATCCCCCCCAAGCTCCCCATTTCCCCCCAAGCCCCCCAATTTCCCCCCAACTCCCCCTTAACTCCCCCCCCAACCCCCCCCCAGCTCCTCCCCAGCCAACAAAGCGGGGCCGCGGCCCCCCCGGGGAGGGATGAGGCCCCCCAAAACAAAGCCCCCCCCTCAAAACAACGCCCCCCAAAACCACAACGCCCCCCAAAACGACGCCCCCCACCCCGACGGGGGCCGCTCCCCGCTAACAAAAGGGGCCCGGCCCCGACTCCCGGCCAAGGCGCCGAGCGGCAGAGCCGGGCAGGGCGCCCCGCCGCCACCGCTCGCCTTCGGGGCGGTCTGGCGCCGCTCCGCCCGGCCCCCCCGCCAATATGGCCCCACCGGCGGCTCCGCTGGGGTTCGCGGCGCGCCGCGGGCCCGCTCCGGTGCCGGTACTCACGGGCGGAGCGGTAGGATGAAGATGGATCTCGGCCCCCCCCAGGCCGCTCGCCGCCTGCCTCTCCCCCGGCCTTTCACTCCGACAACATGGCGGCCCACTGGGGACGGGCGGCGCGCTGCATGCCGGGAAGGCGAGGCCGGCCCCGGCTGAGGGGCCGCGGCCCGGGGACGGCTCCGCGCCGTCCGGCGACGGCAACCGGGCCCCGGGGATGGCGACCAAGGCCCGGGGATGGCGACCGTGGGCCTAGGGGTGGCGGCCAGGGACCGGGGACGGTCCCGCACAGCCTGGGGAAGGCGGCCGGCCCCGCACGGCGCCGCCGCGTCCCGGTTGTTGGAGCTCCCCGCGCTGGACCCTCGCCACCCGCTGCTCCCCAACGCCATTTGCCACGGTTTTTCCCCCAAAATGTGTGCACTCCCTACCAAACACCTTCACGGTCACCACCTACCTAGAAATATGGGGTAGCCCGGTCCCTGAGTGACGACCCACAGCGGGTCCCAAGCACCGGCTGCGTGGTCTGGGCCCGCCAGGTGGGAGAGGCAGCGTGTGGGGGCACTCTCCCGCACCCCCGCTTCATCCCCACATATTTATTAGAATATACACACCTTTCACTGGCATATCAGCAGGCCGTCCCACACAGAAGTGCTACAGCGCATGACAGATGCCTCTGTGCGATACACTGGGGTATCTGTTCCTACCCCGGAATGGACGCCGTGCTGAAGTGTCTGGCATTTCCCAGCAAAGCCCCAGTTTGAGAGACTTCAGTGTTTTCTCAATTTTACCACCAGTCCCCAGCCCCCCGCACGCTTGCTTCCAAGCTTCTCATTCAAGCACTAACAGCAAACGAGGCCCAGCCCTGGGTGGGGGCTACTGGGGGCACAGCAGTGTTGGATTGGAGCTAGCTCAGGCATTACCATCATTGGTGCAATTCCTTGCTAGGTATAATCATTCATTATCTCTATTATAAGTACGGTCATGACAACAATTACTACTGTAAGAATATTATGTCCTTTGCTTTTGGTGAAACTGATCAGTAAAATCAAGTGTGTGCAGAGTTTGGTTCGGGACGGTGAGGTGATCAGAGGAGCCAGATCTCTCTAGTTCCCAGCTAGGTACTTTAATCATTAAACTTTGCCTTTTCCCAGGTTTGGGCAGGCAAGATAGGCGAAAGCACAAGCTGTCCTCAGCTCTCCTTCCCTGGCAGCGTAGTGCTGAACTCTGCGTTATTGACACAAACTCTGTTTATTCACAGGACTGCCACAGGACTATGCTTTTCACACCCGCTGCCCTTCTGTGCTCCCTGCCAGGAGCCCGTCAGACCCCCCCGAGCCCCTCCGTGGGCCCGTGCTCCACCGTGGAAATGCCTGCGGGCAGCTGCAGCCCCCGTCCTCAGCTCTGCGAGCTGGGCTCACCCTGCCCAAACAACAAACATCGGCTTTGTGCCGGGCCTGCCCTCACAGAGCCGGAGGGGATGCAGCCCCAGACTGGAGGTGCATTAAACAGACAAGCAGGTGCACCAGAGGCACTCTTTCTTGTTCTGTGCATTCACAAGCCCAGCCCTAAAAGCCAGG
The DNA here is from genome assembly GCF_009769625.2 of Cygnus olor. Taxonomy (NCBI): domain Eukaryota; kingdom Metazoa; phylum Chordata; class Aves; order Anseriformes; family Anatidae; genus Cygnus; species Cygnus olor. The sequence goes on from NC_049191.1 coordinate 5,861,608, forward strand.
CACAGCTTTTGGATGTTTTCCCTTTGTTCCCCTCTCTACCCTTCTCTAATCTGCAGACTACGCGCCCCGGCATGCATCGCTGCCTCCCCAGCCAAGCTTGCAGTCTGGGCATTAAAACAAAGCGCAGCACCCTGGGACCAGTAGTTTCTGCCAGAACACGTCCATGTTAAAGGGGCAGCTCATTTGAAACCTCCCAATATTACTTCCGACCCCCGTTCCTGATATTGGCTTTCCCCTCGTATGTTTTGGGGCAGTTTGCCACCTGCACCTGATGCTTCAAAAGGATAATTTCCATCCCTCCTCGCTAGGCAAGCAAACCACGCCGGCGGCAGGAGGAAGCTGCCGGCGCGGGGAAGCAGCACGGGGCATGCCGCCACATGCACAAAGTAAGCAAACAAACAGCAGCACATCGCAGCCGCTGCGGCTCTCAGAGGGCTCTGTAAGGCAACGGCGTCCTTCAAGCTGCAGGCATCTCAGCTGGGGATTTTGCGTCCCCAAAGTGCGAGCTTTTGCGGGTCAAAGCAAGGGGTTGTGGTTTCGGGTACAAGAAGTTAGTTTGAGCTGTGTTTATCACGACTGGGGCTGGATCCAGCTGCGATCTGGCTGTGTAGCTCGTATCCATTTCCTCACCGAATGGCTGCCGGGGTGACGGGCATCCAGCCCTCTGCTGCCACGCTGCCTCTGCCAGCCGTGCATGCTGTGCAGCCACCAGGCAGGGCTCGCGGGGGAGCAAGGCCTGATCCCAGCCACCCCAAAACCCCAGGGAAATGTGGCTGCAGCCTGGGAGCTCTGAGTACCCCAGGCCGGGTGTGATTGGCGACTTTTGGCATAAAAAGAGCTGTTAGAAAAGGTTTTCACTGCAGATGCTGTTTCTAAAGCCAAGCCTTGTATACCTTCCCAAAGCATTCTCCTGCTGGTGCTGGTGTGGGTTATTCAACCTAAAGCAGGGCAAAATCCTGCTGTTATAGATTCAGCCCAGCTTTGCTGGGTTCAGCCCCATTTACCACAGGAGCACATTGCCTGTACAGGTGTGTAACGTGCAGCACCGATCCGGCTGCTCTGCTGACACGAAGCCCTGACGGGCCCTGAGCACCCTAAGAACTGCTGCCAGCATGGATCCTGCGCAACAAGTTCACGAGGCCAGGCCACCCCGAGGCTCTCTGAGCTCTTCACCAGAATAAGAACATCAGCAGGTTCTTCTGGCAAGCGTTCCTAATGAAGACACAGCTAATTCTGCAAAGCTGCACTGTCCTGCTGCAGGAAAACCACATCAGTGGTGTAGTCAGCCTGTCAGAAGCACCGCTGTGCAGTGACCCCATACTGATTCTCCAGTTTCCATTTGGTAGAGCCCTAAACCCAATTCTGCCGTGTCCTGGTACCCAGTGCAACATCCCCAAATGACACCGGTGTGAGCAAGCCCGACCTCATGGCGTAGCAGAGCCCCACGGGAGATACCGACAGTAAAATCTTGCTGTCTTGGCACCAGGGGAAATAAATCTGGCCACACACCCTTCTCCTTTGGCACCCCTGCAAAGCGTGGTTGAACTTTTGTAACAAGCCCTGCGCGTCACTGATATGTTACGATCCATCACCGCTGACTGCCGGGTCACTAATATTTGGGCTGGGAAGCAGCCAGAGCCAGGGCAGGAGGTGTTTCATATGCTGTTGAGGCATCCTCACCACAGAGTCTAGGAAAGGGGGACTGGTGGGACCGTACCCGCTGCTTCTGGCCAGTTTTGGGGCACAAAACGTACAAACCGGCCACCACTTCACTGGTGTGGCCGTGTGGCCCAGAGCTATCGTGCCGCCGGTGGTGCAGGGGCCTGCGAGCACCCAGTGCGTGTCGGAGATAACAGCCGCATCGCAGCGGGTTTGCAGCACACACCCAGGCTGCAGCAAGTGGCTTGCTGACACTAGGAACGGGGTTTGTGTTAATTACACCTGGGATAATGACATTTATGCCCATATAATGAGAGGGGGAGGGAAGGAGTCCGTCTGTGGGTGAAGGATTAGTGGTTAAAACCCAGTTATGTCAGCAGGTGGGTTATGCAGGTTGGGAAGAAAAGCATAGGGAAGTGGCACATGGGAGCACACTGGGCTCAAAACCTGGGTCTGAGCCTCTCCTCCAGCACCTCCCTCCTTCCAGCAGCCCCTTCTCCCTCCCACCCTCAGCCCCTGCCGTGAGCCAAAGCTTGTTACAGCCGCTGGGAAGTTCCCCACGTCCCCTGGGGATGTGCCCAGGCTCTGGGGCTGCAGCAGCAGGAAACACCGGGGACCACCTCGTCTCCTCCTGCCCCCGTGCTCCCTTCTGCTGCTGGAAGTGCAGTTATTATTTTTATTGTCTGTCGTGTGTTGGAGCGCGGGGATGGCAGAACAGCAGCAAAGACTTCCAGGAATGAAGTGGGGACAGGGAAAAGGACAGGGTTCCTGCAGGCCGTGAGGCCTGGCAGATGGATGAGCCACGAGCCACCAGACCTGTGGGGGACCAGGGCCACCCCTCGTGCTGTGCTCACCTTCTCCAGGGAGCAGCAGTTTGAGGGTGCCTTGGGCATGGAGACAAAGGGAAAATGTGATCCTTTTATCATGGCAATAAATGGATCCTTGGGTTTACTCACTTCGTCCGAACTGAGGGCCTGTTCCCCTCCCGGGATGTGATCAAAGGCTGGAGCAGAATTACTCTGCAGAGAAAGAGAGAGACGACCTCTGAGCTTACCACCCGGGCTCTCTCACAGTCACTGCTGGAGGGGCTGGCAGCCCTCTGGTTTGGGATAAGGCTGCCAGGGTGGATATCTGACCTGGTTTCCTCAGCCAGATCTCGCCCTACAGCCTCAGAGCTTGGAGCACCAGCAATAAGAAGCACAGAGCCCCAACCTCTGGGTGCGGGGCTGGGAGCTGGCCTGGACAGCAGCGGCGTGGGCCTGGGGCTTTGGGGATGGGGCTGGCCATGGCCAGGCTGCTCCTGCCCTGCCGCACGGTGCTGTGCCCTGCCTTCATTTCCATCCTGCCCAAAGTCCCTTTCTTGTCTTCATGTGCATCCCTTCCCTGCCAAACAGCAGAAATAACTTTAGGCTCCTTGGGAAGCACCTTGGGACTGGGTCGCTTGGTGGATCCAAACCTTCCTCTTGGTCCTCTCAGCAATAGCCAGGTGGAAACCAGCTCAGGGGAGATGCTGCAGTCCCACAACGTGTGCGAAGTGATGGTAAGCCTTCTGCTCAGGGTGCAGATGGTGCTAGGCAATAAAGACCCATTCCTTATCAGCATTGCCCCATGGCTTGGGCCTGGGAGGTGGAAAGGGTCCTCCCTTCTTTGTGCCCCACTGGACCATCACAGACAGCCCCAGCACCAAGTCCTGGCTCACCACACCACCTGGCATCAGCCACCCTGGGCTTCGTCCCTGGTCTAAGAAGAGAAGGCAGCCCCCAGGAGGTGCCTGCTGCTGCCCTGACCCCTGAATCACTCCCTAGAAGTTCCTTTCTCCCTCCATGGGCTATGGGAGGGGCTTCGTGCACCCTTCATCCAACACCCAGCTGATGCGTCCAAATCCAGATCCCCCGTATGTGCTCTGACCAAATCTGTTCCTTGTGGTGTGACGCCCAGCTTATCTTTGAGAGAGAATTACAGTCCGAGAGCAAATAAACCCAGCACTGCTGTGATTCCCAGTCCCAGGAGCAGAGCTTCCCATAGCTCGGGTGGGAAACACATGCACGGGACAGGGAATTTGGATGGAAAAGAAAATGGATGGAGTGACACCGTAAATCATGGGTGAGCAGGAGCCATAACTTCCTCAGCGTCCCCAGGCAGATCAGGCCCTGCGCAGCCTTGGGGACGTGGAGGAAGGGCAAGTGAGCGCTTTCATTTTGAGGCCAAAAGTGCACTTTTTTTGTCTCTAAAATTAACAGAAAAATTATTAGAGGAAAGAGCATTTCTCTCTGCTGCAAAATTCTTCTGTGGGGCAGCAATGTTTAGTTAGCCACCATAAAGAAAGAAAGAAAGAAATCATCTACTGAAATACTGTTTTTTGTTGTTGCTGTTTGGTTGTTTTTTGTTTGTTTTTTGTTTTTCCCTAAACATAGCCAAAACTTGCTGAGATCTTCACGCGGCATGCTTTCAAAATATGCTTGACCAAAAAGCTTTAGGAGCCAATTACACCATCCAGCTTCATCAGTGGGACAGCACTTCGTCAAACCTGGCTGCCTTCAGCCAAAAAGCAGCAACCAGCCCCGCAGCTGGGCGGCTCCGCTACTTATTCCCGAATGAGGGCCGCGTGCCAACACATCGATCGCCCCACCAGCAACCTTGCAAAGACGGCCAGGGTCCTAAAACTGTGGCCAGGAGGAAAGTCCAGCTTCCTCGCAGGTAGCTGCGGGCATCCCATAAAAGCGGCATTTCTCTGGGCTTGCAGCATGCCCCTTTCCAAGACGCCAACCACTTCATCTTCAAGAAACGGCCGCCCAAGTTCCTGGAAACGCCGCTGTGCCAGTCCTGTCCTGCACGTGTGGGTACGGGGCATGCACGGAGCTGCTTTCGGGGCTGGACCTGTCATCGCTGGCAGACGTAGACGGGAAACATCACGTCAGTTCTGCAGCATCTTTCCACCATCAGATAAAGCGCCGTTTTCACCGGCGCTTTTCGCCTACAGGTTTCCACGCTCTTGTTGAGAAACAGCGCAGACGTTTTCGGGAGTCAGCAGCCAAGTGTCTGAAAGCAGCTGGTGGAGTTTTGTGGTTCCTGAGAGCTGAAAGAAATGCTGGCTGCAGACCCACCTGACAACAGTCAAGGCAGAAAGTTTCGTTTTGGCTGAAAAAAATCACTTTTTTTTTTCTTGCAAAAATACACCCCTGAAGATTGAAGGCTTTAAGCAACTCTTCCCAGCCTCATGCCGTGCTCGGTCCAGCCCAGATCCCCCGATCCTGGGCACAGCCCCAGCAGCCGAGCTCTGGGCAATGTCTCGAGGGTCTTTACCCACAAACCCAGCTCTTTTCTCTCTCTGTGCAGCAGGGCAGCTGACGAAGCGGTGACACGCATCCCACGGTCAGAAAATAACACCGACACCGTGCAGAGCCTTCCTCCACCTCGCTAGGTCCAGGGATGGGAAGGATGAGAAGAGACGTATAGGACTTCTTCCCACACCTATGGGGTCAGGAAGAAGTTTTTCACATGGATCAGGCAGTGAGAAGTGATTTTTTGAGGTCGCTGGCCACTTGAGGCACACAGGACCAGGGGAAGGAGCCTGGGGTGCCCCTAGGACACCGCGCTGACCCAGTCCATGCAGGAGAAGGTGGAAATACCTGCAAAAAAGCAGCAGCAGAAACAACTGACAAAGGGTATAAACCAGGAAAAAGGAAATTCTCGTTTCTTTTTAAAACCACGTGTTTTTTTCCGCTGGACCTGGCTGCTGAGCAGCACCGCTGCAGCGAGGGGTGGGAGGGAGTCTGGGCTGCCCCATTTTGGTATGCAGTGTTTTTGGGGTGCAGGGTGACCCCAGCTCAGCACCACAGAGCCAGTGCCAAGGGGCGGGGCCCTGCTCCACGTCCCCACCCTTCCGTCAGGCATCTCAGCGAGCTGCTGAGCCACCCGGAGCCCAGAGGGAACAGGAGCTCGGACAGATGCTGAGGATAACAAAACCGAACGTCTGGGATATAAGCACCTGTTCCCTACAGAGAGCCATGTGTGCGGACAGGACCACGCTTCCTGGGGACACTGGGGTTGTCCCAGGAGCAGGTGGGATCCCCAAAATCCCACTGCTCAGCAGGGCAGGGGGGTTCAGGTGGTGTCACCGTGCTCCCAGGCAGGCGATACCCAGCTGGGCAGAGGCTCCGCGGCTGCTCCTGGCCGGCTCGTGCCAAGCTGGAGCAGAGGTTTGTCCCTGCTCAGGGGCAGCGAGGTGGGGAAATGCTGCCGGGGGGGTTTCGTGTCCACTGGGGGCAGGTCGCCCCCATATCCCATCACGTGTAGGAGCAGCACCACCTGCACGACGGGGGCAGCGAGATTCCCCTTCTTGGAGGATCATCCCCCACGTGGTGGCTCATCCCGGTTTCTAATCGTCAGAGCTCTGAAGCAGGAGGCTGATTAAGCTTTCCAGATTGTTTGTTATCATTAAGCACATCAACTCTGGATTTTTCTTGACAGGCAATTACATGACTAAGCCCTTTGGAAGCTCTCTGCCTTCTCAGCCGGAATTCACCAAGTCCCGTCACCCGATTGCACCTCGTGGGGAGCAATTTCCCTCCATCAGCTCCGCACTTGCCATTTGCATTTCATCAGCTCTCCCTCGGTGATGTGGGGTGCACGATGTGGGGGATGCTCCTACCTTGCTGTGGGGTGCATGGGGTGGATACTCCCACCTTGCTGTGGGGTGCACGGGGGGGATGCTCCCACCTTCTCCTGCTCCTGTGGCATTTCCTGGGCTGAGCTGGGCTGGAGCAGGACCTCGCATTGATAGCGGCTGGTCCTTCCCCTGCAGACCCCAGCTATACATCGCCCACCCTGCCAACATAAAGGCTGAGGCAGAGCTCAACTTGCTCCTGTCTCCGTCACCCCAGGGAGGTGACAAGGTGCAGCCACCAGCCCATGGTGGCGGCCCCCCACGGCACAGCTGTCTGCCCTTTGCATTTTGTTTCCTGTTACGTTCCTGGTTAACAAAAAAGAAAAAGTGAAGCCATTTAGATCATCGCCCCAGCTGCAGACCCGCCCGCTCGAATTTAGGAAATACCAGAATTAAATTTGCCTGCGCAACCTTAATTCAGCCCCCTCGGGCGCGTGCTTTGTGATCCAGCCTTTAATTACAGGTTCGCAGACGAGGTTTTTCCCACGGCGCCCGTGGCCCAGTTAGTGCCCGGGCTGGCCCTGCGAGGGGGGGACGTCTCCCTGGGACCCCCGCGTCCCCTCCTGCAGGAGCTGGGAGGATGGAAAGGCAGTGGCAATTCTTGAAATGCTCTCCTGCTTTTCTAGTCTTGTTTAACCCGAGCAATTTGGCTAAAACTCAGGGTGCTGGAGGGTTTGGTTGTGAAGAAGTGCCGCAATGGAGCCGGGTGTGTTTGGTGCACAGGGATCTGGCTCCCGAGGGGCTGGGGCAGGCAGAGGCTCCTCGCTGCACCTCCAGACCCCGCTGCAGCTCCAAACCCCACTGCAGCCAGCACCCCCAAGACCCCCCCCACCTTCCCGGTGCGTGGGACTGCCTGGCTGCCTCCTCCCTTGGCTCCTGGCGGAGAGGCAGAGCCATGTGCACAGCCGTGCTGCTCAGCACCCCTCCGCCCACGTGCACCTTTGATTTGGGTGCCCGTACGTGCCTGGGCGCTGGGTGGAGGCTGCTTTTATTCCGCCTTCCTGCTTGCAGCTGAGAACCGAGTGGCTCTTGCATCTCTGCCTACTGCCAGCTCCCTTGTGGACGTGCAGGGCTGGCACCGTCCTTGCCACCAGGGGAACCCGGCTGCCCTCAGCACCCAGCCGAGGTTCCTAACTGTTGTGGTTTAGCCCGGCTGGCAGCCAAACACCACACAGCCGTTCGCTCACCCTCCCCCCTCCCTCTCCGGGATGGGGGAGAGAAACGGGAAAGTGAAGTCTGTGAGTTGAGATAAAGACAGTTTATTAAGACAGGGAAAAGAATAACAACAACAATAATAATAATAATAGTATTAATAGTAATAATGTGTACGAAATAAGTGATGCACAATGCAATTGCTCACCACCCGTTGACCGATGCCCAGCCTATCCCCGAGCAGCCGGCCCCCCCCTCCACCCCGGCTAGCCACCCCTATATATTGTTCAGCATGACGTCAGACGGTATGGAATACCCCTTTGGCCAGTTTGGGTCGGCTGTCCTGGGTCTGTCCCCTCCCAGCTCCTGCTGCATCCCTAGCCTGCTCGCTAGCAGGACAGAGAGAGGCTGAAAAGTCCTTGGCTTGGTGTAAGCACTGCTCTACAACAATTAAAACATCAGCATGTTATCAGCGCTCTTCTCATTCTAATCCAAAACATAGCACCCTGCCAGCTACTAGGAGGAAAATTAACTCTGTCCTACCTGAAACCAGGACACTAACGCAGCACGGGGCGAATCCAGGCTTCAGGGCAGCGGCATCCTCGTCCTCAGGGTGCCCGCCTGCGGACCAGGAGGCTGCATTGTTTGAGCAAAGCTTCAATGGGTGCTGGCAAGAGCTTTGCACGTGTGGAGGGGCAATGCATTGCAGAGACCCCAGAGACATCTGGCCTGGGGTGGTCCAAGGATGTTCCCCAGGAGACAAGAGCAGCCGTGAGCATCTTTTTCCATTTGTTGTACGTGCGAGATCGAGGAAAATGTGTCCCGTCCACCTTGCCCACTGCAGTGGTGTGAACTCCTCATTTCCCATGGCTTTGAATCAACAACTAGTGCCAAGTCAGGGCTCTTGGAGGCAGCCCTGTGTTATCTCCCCAGGATGAGGCATGGGACGGCTGTCAGGCTGACCCCAAGGACTGCGAGAGCAGTGAGAGGAGCTGGGCACGGCTCGGGAGTGGCAGCCAAGGGAGGAAAACTGTCCAGCCTTCCCCAGCTGGCCCATTATTCCCCTTTTTTACACCATTCTTGCCCGTAACTGCAGGGGCTGAGTGGCAGCTGGGTGCTGGGTGTGTGCCGAGGAGGGGATGTGCATCCTTCTGCTGGCATCTGGGGGACCACCGGGGACCTTGTCAGGTGGCCAGCAGCAGCGCGGGGTCTCCTGGAGGTGATGCCCGGGCTTCACGGCTGGAGCCCGGGGAGCAGCTGCCCCCGAGAGCTTTGCATGAGCTGGACCTGCAAATTCTGCCTTTGCTGCAGGGCAGCAGGACCAGGGGGGTCAGGATGGCAGCTCCACAGAGGAACCCCCAGGGAACGTAAGGAAACTGCGGGGAGAGCGAGCTCCACGTGCTGGGCACAGCCTCTCCCCATCTGCAGGGAGCAGGAGCACGGTGCCAGGAGCAGCTCCGGGAATCCCATGGCAACAGGGCAGGGAGACAGCTTCAGGGGATGGCGTAATGCGGCTGGCACCGGCCCTGATTTTGGGGGCAGAATGGGGCTTTTCCTGCCCCCCTGGCCCTCGTGTAGCTCCCACATCCCTGGCACCAAACCCGCTGCAAACTCAGCCCTCACCTTGCTCTGCTTTCCCCACGCTTTTTCGGTGACGGAGCTGCTCCCAGGCAGGCTCCATCCCACCTCCGGCCCCTTACTGGTGCTCCGGAGCTGAAGGCCAGATGTATTTCAGGACCAGAGCACGACATGCTTTGCTCTGGCAAAGGCATCCCAGCTGCTCTCCAGGTAGGGATGGGGCCGGTGGTCCATATACCTGTTGTATGGGCAGGGTCTCTGAGGAACAGCCAGCTCCTGGTGCAAACGGGGCTGGGTGAGTGACCAGCATGGGGCAGCTCCCACAGGCTGCAGGACGTGGGTTTGGGCCCTGGAGCTGTGCCTTGTCCCCATGGGATGGGCCGAGGTGCGGGCACGGTCCCCTCGGTGTCACCTTCCAGGGAGTGGAGGTGATGGGAGCACCCCAAAGAGCTCCCTGTGGGGCCTCACCAAGGCCTATGGGGATTTGGGCCCCCCCACCATGGCATGGCTCTGCCTGCACCCAGCAGCGATGCGCTGCCAGGAGGGGGTGCCCCTTGTGTCCTTGGGCACCCCGCGAGGTGCCACCCAGCTCGTGCCTGGCGGAGTCCTTTGGACAACCACCCGGCCCCGAAAGGGGGGAAAATGGCCCCGGGCCGTGTTTTTCCATCAATTTCCCACCAACACCAGGCAGGGAGGATGCTTCCCTCTGGGCGCTGTTCCCACTGAGCCACCTGGTCCCGGCTCCTTGCGTCTCCTTCTCCTTTTATCCCCGCACACCTCGGGAAGCGGCCCTGGCACGCCGGCTTTGCATGGCCCCGCGTGCGGGTCGGGCCTCGGCGCAGCCCTCAGCCGGGGCGGATTTCCCCTCCGCAAAGAGCTGAGGTTACGTGTGCAGCCGAGGAAGTGTGCGAAGGCTCCACGGATCGGCTCGGGGCCCTGAAAAGAGGCTCTATGCCTTTGTTCGGCCCCGTGAAAGCGGCTTTTTTACTCCTTCACATCTGTGCCTCGCAGCGGCCCTGCGGCCGCGGGAGGGGAGCGGCGCCCCTGCGCGGGGTCAATCAGCCCTTTGTTGCTCCCCTCCGTTCCCTCGCCGGGGCTGGAAATGGAGAAAAACTGGAGAAACCCCCCTCGCTTTTCTTCCTGCCCTTCCTGTTTACGGCGGCGCGCCGCTGCTTCACGTGACGGCTGCGGGAGATGCTCGGACTCCGTAATGACATCCCAGCATCGAGGGGAACGGCTCGGCCGAGGGGTTCGGGGATGGAAAATAAAGCCCCTGCCTCCCCCCGTGGCTGTGGGTAGCAGCACAGCACCCATGTTCTCACGCTTTTGGGGTGGTTTGGGGCGCTGAGCATCGGTGCTGGGGGTGCTGCAGCCGTTTCCCAGTGAGACACACATGGGGGGGGGGGACATCTCGTGGGGGGGACAAGCGGCACGGTGTGTGATGGCAGAAAGCTGAAATCACACTTTTTCTGGGCAAAACACACTCGTGGGGAGGGTCTGGCCGAGGGGACCAGCATCAGCACTCGTATTGCCAACAAAGTGCTCGTTTCAAAGAATTTTTCCCCGCTGCTTCGGAATCAAATTACATCCACAAACCCGCAGGAAGCTGACGGCAGTGCTAAGCCCTCTTCTTGCTGTTGGGGAAATGCAACAGGTCCTGAGCCCATTGGGAACACGCTGGGAGAAGGCACAGCACCGCATCGCCGCGTCCCGCGCCTCCGCACCGCTCGCCCATGGAGCCCAGCACACCCGGACCAAGGGCTCTTCCTCCGCGTGCAGCTGCTTTAAGGCAAACACGGGGTTGTTCTATTTCTCTTGGGAAAGGCAGAAATGCGGTCGGTGTTTGAACAGGAGTTTCACAAGGGCAGTCGTTTGCAAACACGACACCCCCAGCAATGGGGTAGGTGAGCTGGTGGTGGCACCAAGGCGATCCCCAGCCTGGGGTGAGTCACAGGGGAATTGCGACAGGCACCGAAGCCGGGACGTGGATTGCAGGAGGGGTTTTCGGCGCCAGCATCTCCTCCCACCCTTCCCAAGGACCAGCGGTGCCAGGCCAGGGTTTGGGGGCCTGGCACCAGGTCTGGGTGCTGTGGGGCTGGGAACAGCAGGAATGATCCCGTTCGCTCGGCATGGCTCTGTATTTGAAAAAAAAAAAAAAAAAAAAAAAAAAGGATTGGATGGGAAATGCACCCCACTGCATTGAAACGCACGTGGAAAAGTAGTATTTTCCACCCATATTGCTGAAATTTGGTTGAATTTGGCAAAGCAGGAATGCGGGTGGGAGCACAGTCTCTGCTTCCACACCTGACCACGACCTCCAGGTGCCTTTCAGCTCTGAGACATTCAGGATCTCTCTTTCCCCACATTCCTCCTTCTCTTGAACTCCTCCCGGTGAGCTGATAGCTGGTCAGGGTCTGCGACCACCAGCGATGGATGCCAACCCCAAGAGGGGGGAACCCACTTACTGCAGCTGTGAGCATCCGTGGTGCTCACCTGCACCCCGAGACAAAGCCCGATCATCCCTGGGGACCAGCACCAGGCTCCCCGTCAGGGTTTCCCACCCTACAAGGTCCATAGGAATGGGATATACCAGAAAATATCCAGATGCCTCCACCAATGCTAGGATATCACACGCAGCTTGGAGCAACGCCCTCTTCAGTGCCCGTTTTCCTGCGCTCGGCCTCTTTTATTTCCCCTGGAAATGCAACGGAGATGTGCTTGAAAAACTTTCTGTGTTGGCTGAGCGTTCCCAGCGAGCCGGGGGCTGTGCCAGCACCCCAGCCGAGCAGCTTGCTTGGCCCAGGAGGCAGCGAGGTGATGTGCACCTCTAAGAGTGCTGGAAGAAAAACACCTGTGAGGGGAACAGAAGGGCGTGAGCTGGCCAAGAACGGGACCAGGATGGAAATCAGGAGGTTTTTTGGCGTGGACAGGTGGCCAAGATCAGATGCCAGATCCAGCAGGGTGACAACATCCTCGCCTTCTGAGGCTGGGGATGGGGACGGTGCTGAGCGGCCCGCAGGGACCCCACGGAGTTGTTGTCACTGGCTGTGCCCTCTGGGATGTGCTACAGAAGGGATTTGAGAGGGGAAAGCACCTTTTTTATTTTAATTATTTTTTTCAAAAATGAGGGAAAGGTGCCACGCGGGTCACCCCGATGCTGCTGTGCCAGCCTGGCCCCTGCTGTGTCGGGGGGAGCCGCGTGGTTCCCCCTGTTTGCACCCAAGGTGCCCACCTCCGGACCCAAAACGCGCCTGCAGGTCCCAGCCCTTGCCCCAGTGCGGGGGGATCGGTCGGTGCCGGTGGGGTTTGTGGGGGGGATTCACGTGGGATCGCCCCGGCTTCCTGGGGACCCATCACAGTGTCGGGTGGGCCTTTGTGCTACGGGGAATCGGAGCCCGTGAATGCCGCAGCCCAAATGTCAGAGCACGGCTGTGGGTTTCTTATTGCTTTCCCTTTACATGAATTCTTGCAGATCAATATTAACCTAAATCTTGTTTTCATGTCTCCATATCTCTTTGCCTTGGAGGCAGGCAGACGGACCTTCCTCCAAATTTCCAGCTGTGAACAAATGCAATTTATTACCTGTAAAGCAAATTTCAGTCCTTGCTTCCCCCTGAAATGTCCTGCTGGCCGAAAGCAGCGAGCAAATGGCCCAAAGCTGCTTGCAAAACTCATTTTCCTGAGCACCCAGGTTGTGAAAATGTTTTAGAAGAGACCTTTCCTAGCTGGGCTTTTTGTTTAAAAAGGCTTCTTTGTTAGCAGGCGTAAAATCTGACTTGTTATAACTCCTGAGAACCCCGGTGCAGCGTTATTCTTTGTCTACAGCCGCAGTTTCACACTTTCCTCTTTATTACCTTATTTACTATTTTCCACACGGTGTCAAAAATAACCCCCTAAGACAAAGCAGAGCCCAGGCCAGTGAAACCCTCCCTGTGGCCATGGCACTGCCAAGACCCCCCGAAGCTGCCAAAAAGCCGGCGCCTCGGTGCCGCCACCATCACCTCCCACTCGCTGCCGAGCCAGCAAAACCGTCATCATCCTCGCTCGGAGATGGGCGAGGATTTACCCAGGAGCGGTGCTCAGCCATCCCTGCCTCCTGTATTTATTGCGTGCTGGGGAGCGCCAGGCCTCAGAAATACAGCTCTGCCCCCAGCCAGGTCGGTCTGGGTGATTTTAAAGCAGTCTCCCAGGAATTTTATTTCTTTTTTCTGCACTGCAGGGAGGGCTTGGAGCTGCCTGCGGGAGCCAGGAGGCATCTTCCCCGCTGGCCGTGATGGCCTCCAGGGCTGGTGGCTGCTACAAATAATCCCTGCATGGCCCTGGGTCATTTTAGGAACAGCCATGAAATAATCCTCCATGAAGGCTCCCCACATTTCCCAGTCCCACCAGTGCCGTTTGCCCTTCCCAGCGCCCAGCTCCCAGCACGTGGTCCCAGCACGAGGCACCCGTGTGGATAAAATCACACGTGGCCGAGGGTGCTCAAACAAGTTTCTGCAGGAAAATGCACCTAAAGCTGTTAAAATGCAAAGAAATGGCTTCAGGCTCAGGAAGCTGGCGAGATGTGCTTGGCTAGGGGGGGTGGGGGGGACAGGGCTGGGGACACTTCTCCAGCCCCTTCTCCAGCCCAGGCCACCCCCGGGCTGCAGCTGCCTGCCAAGGGAGGGAGCCCCAGTTTTTAAAGGGCAAAGGGGACACTGAGGCTGTCCCAGCCGGCCCCCACCGCCCTGCCCTTTGGTGCGGGGATGAAAGGCCCAGCCTGATGGCATTGCCGAGGCCCTGGTGGCACTTCCAGTGCATATTCCAGAGCTGCTTCAGAATTAATTCCCGGTGCACGTACAAATTGGGGTTTTCTCTCTCTGCCCCAGTGGGCTGTAATGCCCCCAGCCCCTCTGTCACACGCCCCAAAGGCCACCAGGTACCTCGGGTAAGTTTTGTGACCATGAGCTCTGCACAGTAACTTGGGCGATGCCCCCACCCAGCCCCGATGGGTTTATTTCAGCCCCCCTCACCTAACTCCCGTGTTTCTCTGCGTTCGGGCTCCGCTCATTGCTGTCACCTCGGGTCCGCCGGCTTCGGGCTGAGCCCTCCGTGGTGCCCGCAGGAAGGGCTCATCCCTGCACCAACCCTGCCGCAGGGGTGGCTTTGGGGCAGAATTACCCCTCTTAGCCACGTTGCCACAGCAGGTTCCCGGAGCCGGGATGGGGCAGGGCAGCAGGAGGGCGTTTTGCAACGGGTGAGTGGGTTTTGAAACCAGTCCCCTCCCTTCTGCCCTGCACGGATGCTCTGGGACCCGAGGCTGTGGGACCAGGGGGTGTGGGGATGCTGACCCACAGCCACCGGGGCTGATCTCTGCTGCCAAATAAGCAGGTTTCATCTCACCCGCCCCAAATCCCTCCCTTCCCACCTTGCTATCTGGAAGCCTTGGCATAGCTCGTGTTTAATCAGGCTGCACCAAAACACACATCGTTACCCTAATTACCCTAATTATCCCCACCCCAGCCGCCTGGTGCTGCACCATGCAGGTGCTTTCCTCCACCCTTCTGGGCGACCCCAGAAACCTGCTTTTTGGGACCATCATCCTCATCCCCACCCCTCCTTGCAGCCCATGGCGGCCCCATCTCTGCTGCCCTTCTCCATCCACCACACCAGCGGCTTCCCCAAAACCCATCCAGACACACCAGGGAGGACGAGGTGTCCCCCTGGGCCCCCCAGGTCCCCCATGGCACCCCAGCTTTTTATCCCCTCCCAGGTGGAGGGCTCGATGTGTGTGTTTCCGCCTTTCCACTGCTCGAACCATCCCACCTTGTTGGTCATCCTTGCTGGGAGAGCTGGTGCCCGAGTGTTCAGGTAGCACGGGCAGGAGATGCTCTTGGAGAAGCATTGCCAAAAGGGAGCTATTTTTTCACAGGTTCAGCTTTGGATGCCCTAGCCGAAGCCCTCTGATAGCACGACAAGTGGGTGACCCGGTGACACACCTGGAACAGGGACACCCAGGACCACCGGGGACCACCCCACGGTGGTCCAGCCTGTCCCCACGTCAGAGACAGGGCAGGACAAAGGGTTAATTCAAGCCCAGCATTAATTCAATTGCTTTGCACCCATCCTTCTCCCATTTTGTGGGAAGAGGTGGCAAAGGGGAGAAAATTCAAATGAAGTCTGAACAGAAAACGATAACGATGTCTTTGATTTAAAACTTTTTTTTTTTAAAAAAAAAAAAAAAAAAAGGCTTGGGATACTTTGCATGAAAATATGCTCCGAAGGGAGCTGGTAGGAGAGCCGCCCGCTGCTTCTGGGTTTTGTCATTTGCTTCAAGCCTGGTATTTAATCAAGTTCAAATTGGTACTTCAGTGATGGAGAAGGGATATTCAAGCAAAGAGGAACTCTTCTCTTCTCCCAGGCTGTGATGGGGATGGGAGCTTGTTAATGTTTCTTATTAACAGGAAGAGTAAATTCTTATTAAGTTCTTATTAGTACATAGAGAGACGAGAAGGAGAAGGAGAAGGAGAAGGAGAAGGAGAAGGAGAAGGAGAAGGAGAAGGAGAAGGAGAAGGAGAAGGAGAAGGAGAAGGAGGAGACAACCCCTGGTCTCCCCTGTGCACGGGACCAGGTTGTGACGCGCCACCGACATGTCCCATCGCTCGCCGAGCAGCAGTGTCAGCACCGAGTGCTGTGGGTGCTGCTTTGCTGCTGTTTTTCCACACTCAGGTGTTGGGCACCAAAAAGCTGGGGAAGAGAGCCCATGCTTAGCTCAGAAGCAAGCCGGCAGCATTTTCTTAAGTGGGAAAAAAAAAAAAAAAGTGAAAACCCCACCAATTTTAATGGATTCAACTGCACAAAACGGAAATACACAAAACCAGAGCAGCCTTCGGGTGA
Organism: Cygnus olor; assembly: GCF_009769625.2. Lineage (NCBI taxonomy): Eukaryota > Metazoa > Chordata > Aves > Anseriformes > Anatidae > Cygnus > Cygnus olor. The sequence goes on from NC_049191.1 coordinate 5,877,536, forward strand.
AACTCCTTCGACTTTTATAATTACAGAATAGAAAAGAAACCCTCGGTTCACGTTACAAAGACAGTCTTATAAAAAAACAAGCCAACGGAAAGAAGACCGCGGAGCACCGGCGGTGCTGGGGTGGGGACCGTCCCTGCTGGGGCTGCTGCTGTCCCCTGGGGTCACCAGCGCTGGGACGTGGCTCCGGGGATGGGTGGATGGGGCCGGAGGTGGGCTTCAATGCCTGGAAAGTTTTTTTTTTTTTTTTTTTTTTGTCTTGGAGGTGGGGGGAAAGGGCTGGGAGTTATTGCCTGCGGAGCTCCCACCCTGGCTGGGGCGAGGTGACGGGGATGGCCGGGATGTGCCCACCCCGAGGATTCGGGCTCGGGCAGCGATTCCCTTCTGTGCTCCGTCCTTTGGCACTTTGTGGCTGCTTTATGGTTTTGTTTTTTTTTTTGAAGGGAAAAACTGCTCTGGGGCACAGAAAGAGCCCGGGTCTGGAGGAGAAGCCCTGGGGAGGCAGAAATGGCACAGCCCCGTGGACCCTGCTCATAGCCAAAGGTGCCCGGGTGGTTTGGGGACAAACCCAGGGGGTTCAGGACCGACCTTAACTCACCTCCATATCACAGGGTAGGAAAAGGAGAGTGAAACTGGAGTGCATCGGTGACCCGCAGCATCTTCTTCAACTGAACGTTGTTTGCAGGGTATTCCAAGCTTTTTTATTCCCAGCTCTTCTTAATCTTCAACGGAGACGCAACTGCCCCCCTGGAGCTCACACCTTGCCTCCCCCCCAAACCATTCCCCCCTCTCCCAAATCATCTCTCACCATTTTTTCGCTGCCAAAGCAAAAAGTCCTGTTTAGGATGATGCCAGAAAGGACAGATTTGCCCCCAAAAGCCCGACCTGCCGGAGCGGGGGGCGGAGGAGCAGCCGAGGATCCGAGGGGGGCAGCGGGCGCTGCCAGCCTTCGCTGAAGGCACAACGTGGCCTCGGGCTGAGAGGAGGAGGAGGAGCAGGAGGAAGGTGCGAGTATGCTGGGACACGGGTGGTGCTCAACGAAAGTGTACTCAGGCACTTCAAATTAAAAAAAGAAGGAAAAAAAAAAAGAAAACATTCATTATATTCATTAAAACAGCCTGAAAGGGCCGTGTTGAGAGCAGCGTCGGTATTGCCAAATTCAAGCATTCGAGTAGCGGGGGCAGAAACCCCAACACGTGGGAACGTCCGGATGGGCAGGAGGTGGTGGCTGGTGGCAGGGCGCGATGTCCCCAAGGGTCCCGGGGGTGGTGGCACCGCGGGCAGCCCGGCCCCAGCCCCCTCGGTGCAGCTACGGGCGCCTTTTGGGAATGAGAGCCCAGGTCTGTGCCATCCCGGCTCCAAATCTGATGCTTTAGAAAGTTCTCCACGGGACAGTGACGAAGCAGCCCCGCTTGTACCACGCTGCCACCAAGCTGCAGTTATCCCCCGCAGGTCCGAGCTGCTCCAAACAGGCTGGGTTTTGCCCCAAATCCCCTGTGCTTCGTTCCTGCCCGGCATGCAGGAGGAGGACGCGCTGCTCAAATTAAAAACCAGGTCTGAGAAACAGAAGAAAACGGTGTCCGCTGACCGAGCCCATGTCCCCACTGTGTCCCCATGTCCCCGCCATGTCCCCACCGTGCTGGCCCATCCCAGGGGGCTCGGGCACAGCACAAGCTGGGTGCTGCAGCACCGGGGGCTTCCTTGGGTCTTTTGTGGGCGACCTGTAGATGTCGTGGCCTTGCAGCTGTCTGCTCAGGGAGCCGACCCGGCGGTGGAGCCCTTGGACTTGCTCAAGCCCCTGTTCGGCTCTGTTTTTGGGGTGTGGGGCCCCCCGGCAGCGGGACGAGGGCGGGGGGAAGCGGCTCGGTGTGGTCCCCGTCCCCCGGGACGGTGGTGGTGGCGTCAGGCTGGGGACAGGCGGCTCCCGGGGTCCTGTCCCATACCGGCCGGGGTGGATTCAGGGCATGGGGTTACCCAGACCTGGGGAGCAAAGGAGAGAGGTGGCGTGAGGGCTGGTGCTCGTGTGTCCCCATGCATCCCCACGTGTCCCCGTGTGACATTGAGCGAGGGGACATGGAGTCATGGCCACCAGCACCCACCAGTTGCCCATCCCTGGGGACAGAGACCCGCTGGGGTGGCCGGTGGTGGTCCTCAGGTCCTCACCCTTGTCTCACCAGGACCCCGAGCCCCAGCAGTGCAGGGCAAGCACACGATGGGGACACGGTGCCACCGCTGCAGCTCCACGAGACCCGGACCGTGGCGTGGGACATGCACATCCTCCTTCTTCCTCTGGGTGGAAACCCTCCCACACGGCCAGCTTTAATCCAATTACAGCTAATTGGGAGCTGCCTGAGAGGCTTTAATTTCACAGGCTGTAGGCAGAATGGATTCATCCTGCCTCAAGTGCCTGTGGAGACACAAGGGACAGCAGCCTGCAGGTATGGCCCCGGGCAGGGGCTGGCACAGAAACAGCACGTTTGGCCCCAAAAAGAAGTACTGTGGGGTCAGATGGTGGAAACCCACAAAATATCCGGCACCTGTAACAAACTTCCAGGCCCTGTGAGCCCCGGCATCTCGCTGGCTTGAGCTGCAAACCAAATATCCGAGCTGCTGCCGTAGCACTGGGGGCCCAGGTGCACCCCCCCCCCGGTCTTCTCCCGCATGTTCTATTTAAAGCAAAGCCATGAGGGTTTTGCAACCTTCATGAGAGCCCCTGTCCATCCCTGCGATGGATTTGGGATTCTCAGCCTCAACCCCTGCTCACGTCCAGCAGCACTGGGAGGAATTTGCTCCTTCCGTCTCACTTGTACGTCCCTGGGAGGACTGAAATAGTGTGGGGCTGGTGCTGGGCAGGTGGGCACCAGGACCAAACCTTCCCAAACACCTTTCCAGAGCCCTGACAGCTGCAGCACACCGGGATCATTGCCAGCACTTTCCCTTTTCCATCGCCCTTCCCTGGTCCCAGCCCCTTCTTCTCCCCCAGCCCAGGTCACCCCAGCCCCGGTGTCAGCCTGCGGTGCTCAGGCCGTCTCCTCTCCCCAGTTTCCCCCCAAACCAACCCGTCTGCAATGGAAACCCTATCAAGGTGCTATTTGCCCCACAAAGGCAGATCCAAAGGGTCCCCCCCATGGCAGGGACCATCCAGGGGACACTGCGTCCCCAGGGGACGGGCTGACCAGGACAGGGCACCCGAGGACACCCCGGGGTGGTGGGTGCTGGCACTGCTCCCGGCGAGAGCCCGACGATATCCCGAATGCATTTGTTTCGCCGCAGTCCCCTCTTTGCACATACAATTGCCTGGCGTGCCCTTGAATTTGCACATGAGACTTAAAATATAATTAATTGTTTGCAACCAGCAAAGCCCGAACGAGGCTAATCCCTGTAGATTTTGCAGCCTTATCTCATTTGAGCATTTATCTAGTTAAGCTTAATGGGCAGGGGAGAGGAAAGAAGTCACTGAGTGCCTCGCCCCTGGGGGGCCTGGCCGGGCAGAGCCCACACCTGCTGTGCCCCCACCCCACAGCTCCTGGGTGCCACCCAGAGAGGGGCAAAAATCCCCCCAAACCATCCAGCACCCAGCTGAGCCCCCAGCACCCATCATCTGGGTGGCCCAGGCTTATGGAGGTCCCCGTTCAACCCACGATGAAGCAAAGTGGGGTGTGAGCCCCTTCCGAAATCCACTTTCCATTGCGGCAGAGCACACTGGTGGCCCCAAACCCTTTTTGGGTCACACAGGTGGCCCGAGGGGGTTCTCAGGGCCCTGAGCAGCCCCAAACCCGCCCCCGGTGCGCACTCACGTGTACAGCGGCTGTAGCTGTAGGTGCGACGTCTTCTGGGGCGCCTGGTAGCCGTAGGAGTCAAACCCGCCGATGAAGTCGACTGGGGAGAAGGGGAGAGCAGCGGGATGAGCCGGGCAGGGGGCGAGGGGCTCCCCCCACCCCGTGGGGCCTCGCTGCACCCCAGGGATGCGCTGCGCCCGGCCGCGATGCACGGAGCCGGACCAGCCCCGGCACAGCAGTCTCGTGCAAGGGCTGGACGACGTGCGTGAAGTTACCCTATCATTGTCTGCAGAGCAGGCATTTAAGGGAAATTACGGAGGAATTACGTCTCATTTAAAGCATGTAATTTAGGAGGATCGCAGACACCAATACAGCAGCTCTCGTGCCTGCCGTGGCCGCATTGCCAGCCCGCTGGTTTAATCCTCCTCCGGCGCTGTGAGTGCGGAGGGCAGAGTCCAGGGCCTCACCGGAGGAGATAGGGCAGCACGCAGGGCACCCAGGGCCTTCCCCACCCCCATCCCCATCGGTACCCTGCAGATGTAAGGTCTTTCTTTGGTGCTGGATCCCACGGCAGCATCGGGAACACCCCACGAGGCCAGGCACCGCAGGAGCTGCAACGCAGCCACTTGCTCAGGAGCGACCCCACAAACGCCCCCGGATCCGAAATTCGCCTGGGTTTGCCCTCGAGGGAGGCTGCTCGCCCCTTATTTGTCTTTCTGACTTAATATTCAGCCAGCTCTCAATTTTGATGGCACCCATCCATTTCCAAATCTAATAAGATATTCCATTAAAAAGATACATTTGAATCTCGGCTACAGCGGCATTAATATTAAAAGTGTATTGAACGCCCGAGTTTGTTTGAGTGTCGCGCAGCCGCCTGGAATGCAAACACGCTTCAAAGACAGCGGCGGCAGATAAGCCCCATGCCAGATCCCCGGATCCATAAGCGAGTTATTACAACAGGCAGGGTCCAATTTCACATGGAGATTTTTGCCTTTCTGCTACAGCGGTTACAGAGGCGGCGGCAGGGAGAGCGCACCCTGGGGATGCTGAGCCCCAGTCCCGGGCTTCCTGCAGCTCCCCCAGGGTTTTTCCCAGTGCTATGATGGGATCCAGCACCAGCAAAGGACCTCGCACCTCCATGCACCCACCCGGATGCATTCTCGCTAGGACACGGGGGATGCCGGGTGCTTCTCGGTGGCTTTGCTGCACTGGCGGCCGCAGCACATCGCTGCCTCCGCCCGGCTGCTGGGGCTGCCAGCTGGCATGAATTAATTAATGGCAGATGAGCTTTTAATGGGGCTGGATGGCCACGGCCGTAACTGCCTGTTTAATTGTTGTCGGGGTACTCAGCACTTCCATACGGGTGGTTGCGGTGATTATTGTCGGAGCGAAATGCACGATGTAGATTATAGAAGAATTAGCCCGCTTCTTGGCTTAAATTTCCCTTTCTGCCCCCGCTCAGAAGCACAACATATCCTACAGGGATGGTGGGGATGATTTGCTCCTGTCTGGTGGCTCTGGCCATGGGTCTGTCCATGGGGACGCTTGCCAGGAGGACACAATATGTCACATTTCCTGGTCTCCGCGTCCCATGGGGCTGTCAGAAGGAGGAGGCAAGGAGAGGCTGGAGCTGGGAGGTGTGAGGGTGGCTGCAAACCCACTGGATCCGATGCTGATCTCCTGCACCCCGTGGTTTGGGCTGCGGCGCGGTGACACCTTGGGGTGCCAGCAGCAGAATGCTGTGGGACCCCCTGCTGCCAAGTGCAAACCAGCACCTCCCAAGCAGGGCAGGAAACAGCGAAATGGGGACGGGAGACATCTAATGGGGCTGGGCTCACTCCAGGGGGGAGATTTGCTCTGGATTTATCAGGGCTCAGAGGCTGCTGCATGCAGCAAGGGCAATGGCTTGGTGATGGTCCCTGCTGTGATGCAGGTCCGGAGGCCCTCAGGGGCATGCTCTGTCCCAGGGGGGTGAAACCCCACTCTGGGTGGCACCAGTCCCATTCTGCACCCCAAGGTGTGACCGCTGCCATCCCACAGCACCCGTGGGAGATGTGGCAGCTCAGGGCTGTGACACAGAACTGGAGGGACCGATGGCATGAGATGATGGCACGAGGTGATATGTCACACCCCGACACAGTGCAGCTGCCTTCTCAGGGAGGGAAAAAGGGGCAAAATCTCAAATAAAATGATCCCTTCACCTGCCCCGAGCCAGAGCTGCCTGCGCCCCATGCTATCTGGGATGTTTTTGCAGTGCTGCAGCTCGCCCCTGTGACTAATAGCAAAGGCACTCACAGCTGTCTTCTTCCTCCAGAAACACTTTGCTGACATAGCAGGCATAGACGAAGCCAAAGAGCTGCAAAACAAAAAGCGGGCAGAGAGAAGCCGGTTATCGGGGCGAGCGGCACCGCGATGAGGGTGATGGGGGGAGGATGGATGGAGCTGCTCCTGGCGCTGCGATGATGCCAGGGAGCACCCGGTTGGATGCTGGCTTGGGGCATAGAGGTGGGATGCCTCCGGACCCCAACTCCCTTGCAACCCCCGGGGCTCCCCAGGAGCTTTGCACCCACATACGACCCTTTCCCCTCTGCCGTTTTGTCCCCGAGGTGAGAGCGTCACCATCTCATTAAGGGGGGACCCTGCACTTCCAGCACACAGCACATCCCCATGGGCTCAGACTCCCAGCAACGTGCTGTCACCGCTGTTCTCCAGCTCACAGCACCCGTGGGACGCCAGGCAGGGAGAGGAGCAGCACCCCCGGTGCCCCCTGTGCCACCGACGCATCACCTGCCTGCTGGGCTCTGCAACCCCCTGGTCCTGCAGCACCCAGCCCGCACCGTGCCGTGTTTTGGGGAACGCAGGCATGGACAGGGACCTCGCACGGGCCCCGTTTGCTCCTCTCTTCCCAAACGCAGCTGAGCCAAAGCCACCCACGAACTGTAACTGGGACCGAGGTGTGGCAAGGTGCTGGGACATCTCGCTGGAGCCCAGCGGCTCGGAGGAAGGTGCCAGGGGGCCCTTACCGCCAGGAAGATCTGCGCGGCGCTGCTGACCACCTCGATGTACTGGTAGTCCAGCAGGCAGCCGCTGACCGTGATGACGTGGTGGTCCTCGGGCGCCAGCTTGGAGTTCAGCACCGGCGTCACCAGGCAGCCCGGCCCGTTCTCCATCCACCACGAGCGGTGCAGTGAGGTATTGAAGGTCATGATGAAGTCTCGGTCCTGCGGGAGGGGAGCAGAGGCACCACCTTGGACCCAGGGCTCCCACCTGGGCTCACAGGGGGGGTGGACAAAAAACGGGCTTTTCCAACCCGAGGATGCTCCACGAGTAAAATCCCCTCTGCAAAGCTGCATGGACGCGGTGCTCTCACTGCCCACTGCCTGGAGCCCCCACCGAGGGCAGGTCAGCACCGGTGGGTGTGTTAATGAAGTGCATCCAATTAACCCACTCCTCTCCCTATCCCAAGGCTGCCACCCCCAGGGTTTGCTGCCCCTGCACCAGGCGTGCACGGTGCTGAGCTGAAATTCAGCACCAGCAGGGGCTTGGGCTTGCTCCCGGGTTTCAGCTCCTAAAGCCACGCGCTGCGCGTTCCTTCCATGCAGCCATCTCCACTGCGAAGTGCAACGCTTCATCATGACATTAATTTTGCTCTTTTCATGTGAGAGCTATCATTTAACATCCCAGGCTCAGGCTAAGAGTGCGCTGGTGGCCGCCTCTCTGTGGTATTTTCAGCCACCCTGGGTATTTTCAGCTGCCCTGTCCATCCTGTGCATCCCTGGGGGTTGGGGTCTCCCCGTCTTCCCTTGTCACTGGAGCAGCACACAGACCCCAGAAACCCTCCCAGAGCCCCAGGAGACCCTGGAAAAGTGGGGCCATGTAGCACAGCATTTACAGCAGGATGGAGACCCTCCTCTGCTCTATCTCCCTACCGTCGTGTTTGGAAGTGGTCTCACCCAACTCACACCGCCCACAAAAGCCAGGCAGTGCTCAGAGCAGGCAGGGGATTAATGAAGTTCCCAGCTCATCAGCCTCATTAATTTGGTGCCCCCGAGGACCCTCCTGCACCACACCACCACGTTGCTCTCCCACTGGCCCCATTGGTGTCCCCTGCTCGGCCAATCCATCCGTCTGTCCATCCGTCTTTCCCACCACACCCCTACGGTCAGCGCTGCACCCGGCAGCACCCATCCCTGTGAGGATCCCCCAGCACTGGGGGGTGCTGCACCAGGGGCTGGGGGCGCACCAGGGGCTGGGAGCACCCCAGGGGCTGGTCCCAGCTGCCCCAAAAAGCAGAGCCAGAGGCATGGGGAGGGAGAGGAGAAAGGGGTGGGATGGAAGCAGTGGGATAGGATGGGTTGGGGGAGGGATGGGATGGAAGGGATGGGATGGAAAGATTGGGACAGAAGGAATGGGAATGGAAGGGGTGGGAAGATTGGGACAGAAGGGATGGGATGGGAATGGAAGGGATGGGACGGGAATGGAAGAGAAGGGATGGGACAGGATGGGAATGTAAGAGAAGGGATGGGAAGATTGGGACAGACGGGAGGAGGAAGGTGAGAAGAGGAAGGCCAGGAGGCAGCAGCGCCCAATGCCGTGGACACCTGGGGCTTACCTGCGACAAGTGCCCGACCTCCAGGTAGAAGCAGATGATGAAGGCGTTCCAGCCGACCCACAGCACCAGCCACACCGCGTACTGCCGGCACAGAGCGAGGCGGTCAGGGCGCGACGCCGTGCGGCACCGCGAGCATCCCCCGTGCCCTCCCGCTGCCCAGCTCCCCCCAGTTTAACGGTACCCACCATGATGAGGTATTTGGATCTGTACTGGATGGTCCCGAAGATGCCCAGGATGACAGCCATGATGTGTAAAAAATTGGCCAGGATGGGCGCCCACTGGTAGCCCAGGAAATCAAAGATCTGCCGCTCCAGCGCCGCTATCTGGAGAAGAACAAAGGAGGGGACAGCGCGGGGAATCAGTCACCGCGGCAGCTCCGCGGACATTAAAGGCAAAGAGCATCGTGTAATTAATGAGAAATCCCATGGACAATTAGTTACAATAGACTGAAACGTCTGCATGATTCATTGGCTGGCGGCAGGCAAATACATCACAGCGGGCGAGGAGTTACTGGGAACGTTCCCTGGCGGGTGCTGGGGATGGGGTAGGGGGAGCCGTGAGCCTTCCTCCCCCTCCACAATGCCCTGCGTGCCTCGGTTTCTCCACTGCTCAGCCTGTGCCGGGAATAATTCCCATCCCATTTAGGGCACGGCCTCCCCTGGTATTTTACAGGACATTTTTCTCCCTGTCCTCACCAGCTCGCCGCGTGCCTGCCCCACATGCACCGCCCTCCCTGCTCAGCGCCCCTCCGTTTTGATCGCCGTTATCTTCTGTAAGCCACAAACACGGAGCCAGAGCAGCTGTAAATACCACACGGCTGCCAAAATTAAGGACGGGCACTGCTGTACCCGCCTGTGAGCCCCTTGTTTATTTATGGCTGCATTTGCCACCAGCTCTGGGTCCATTACTCCTAATTACAGAATTAGCTTCAGAAAAGGTGGTAACAGAGGTGCACCATGCGCCCTGGAGCGTTTGCTGACTGTTTTAAGTTAAAAAACAGAGATCTGACGAGTGCGTTGCAGTGGGTTTTTAGTGGGCTTTGGGGTGCACGCATCAGACACCCCCATCCTCCTGGGGCTAGGGCAGCAGCAACACATCTGCGGCGAGATGCATCTCCAGCAGCATTGCCAAAGAAAAAACAAAAACAAAACCTCTTTACATTTATCTTTCTGACAGCCTGGCCCCGGTTCTTCTCTCTCAGAGATGCCCCAGATTTACCCAGCAAAGCCAGCGAGCTGCAGACCCGAGTCCTCCCTGCAGCAGCTGCCCTCTGCACCGCCCTGTGCCTCAGTTTCTCCACCGTGAACCTGATGTGTGTGGGGGGAAAACGCCACAGAGGGGGATTATTGTTAAAAAAGAGCAATTTGGACAAAAATCAACACGGAGCTGTGGCTGGCTTTGCTTGCAGAAGGGCTTTGGGTGTTTGCTGGAGGCGCTGGGCTTTCCCGAAGTACCCCAGGGGATTTACAGCTGGGGCTGCCCCCAGGGCCACAGCACCCACGCCCCGTGAGACCCTGTTGGACCCTTCAGCCCCGCTTAATGAGCCCTAATTATAGGAGAAATAAACGAGGTGGTGAAAATCCTTCCCTAAGTGCTTTGCAGGCACAAACCACAGCAAACGCATCTCATCCTGCCTGGCCGCCAACGTGCCCTCAGCTGTGCCTCAGTTTCCCATCCACGAAGCATCACCTGCGTTAGTGCTCATTGAGCTGGGTTAGTGAGAGCTCTAACTAAGGGACATTTTAGCCAGCAGAGGAAAGCCATCCTGGCTCTGTCACACCCGACAAAAAGCTACCGTGGAGCCCCCGCAGCCCCTGGGGCTGGGCTGTTTGCATTGAGGCTTAATTCACTCCCGCGCTATTTAAACTCTCCAAGGAAACAGCCTTTGGAAACACTCACAACTGAGCTGTAAATCTTTTAAATCGAGGGATGTAAATAATAAATGATACAAGGAGCGTGGTGCTCGGGTTTTATAGCCATCCATCGATCTGGTGGCTGTTGACGGAGCTGCTTAGCAGGAGCGAGACCCAAAGCTGCAAGGTTTTGGGTAGCGGCAAGCCTCCGACCCAAGGGATGCGGCTGGGAAGAGCCCCCAGGAGCATCCCATGGAGCCAGGGGATGTCCCTGGTGCCACGCGGCTCCCTAACCCCAGCTCATCGAGCTGGAACAGGCTGGAAGAGCAAGGATGAGCTGAGAAGAGCCCAATCGAGCCGCACAGCCCAATCCTTCTTCATTACACAGAGAGGCAAAATTAGCAGCAGACACTGTGGCCTCCCTGTGGCTGAGCGAGGGCTGCTAATTGCACCGACAAATGATGCCAGAGCTGCCCCGGCAGGTAAACGCTGCTCCGCGTGCACCATTACTTGAGCTTATTCCCTCAGCACTAAGAGCAAATCCTGCGTCTTTCAGCCTCGTTGAATCTTGCTTAAAGCGAAGGAAAATAAGGAGACAAAGAGCAAACGTGGAGATGTTGCAGCGAGTGCTTAACGGGCTGCTCCAGCACCCAGAGCATCCTCTCCCCACCCTTTAGGGGAAGGCTCCAAGGCACCCAGTGCCACATGGTTACACAGTTTTGGACAATACATGAAATGTGGCCCCAAGCAAGGCAAGGGCAGCCAGCAAGTCCATCCGCAGGGCTCTGTATCGCCTGCGAGAAGCCTCCAAAGAACCTGAGCAGCCTCCAACCCCCAAAACTCAGCCACTTGCAGAGCTCAGTGCAGCTTCCCTGTGCCGTCCTCCTTGGGTCCCAGGTACCAATTTCCATGCTAATAACACCCCATTAACCACCCACCCTCGTTAGCACCCTGCTCCCCCCCTCACCCGTTATTGCACCAACATTGCAGGTGATGCTCCTGGGGGCTCGGGACTGGGCAGCCCCACACCGGCCTGCTGCTAATTAAGATAATCCTGCAGCTGATCAATGCAAGGAGTTTTAGGGCTCCCCCTTAATTAAACACCCTCTAGTTCATCGATCGGCCCAAAAGTTCCCTTTGCAGCAAATCATACCAATTAGCTGGGCACAGGCGCACGCCAGAGTCCTGTTAATTGAAACACGATCCCCGCAAAGATTTAATTGTAATCAAGGAGCCAAAGTGGCTGAGCTCTGTCAGAGCATGGGGAGGTGCCCTGGGGACAGCAGGGGCAGGGCTTGGCCAGACCCAGAGCCCAAGGAGCCGGAGCAAAATGTGATTTTTTAGTGGTGCTGACACCAAATTCAAGTGGGAAGGAGCTTCCCATTGTTGCCATCCCCAGATCGCCCATGGTCGTGGCACCTTCGCTCCGCCATGCCCCGTGACGCTACCTGGATGAGTTTTCCCAGCCCTTTGCTCGCAGCCTGCACTAAGTAAATCGTGAGACAAGGGCGGAGAGATGAGCTCTGCTCTGGCTGCATGGGCAGAGCTGCGCAGACCCAATTCACCAAACAATTTGTGTGCACCCACGCCAGATTTCACAGCAGGCTGGAGGTTTCACAGCTGCAAATCCCCAAATCCCTCCTGCATCCGAGACCTCCCAAACCAGAAACCTTCCTGCCCGGCAGCTGCAATTTTTGTTCTCTTATTGCTTCCACCCCTGTGGGTACAAGATAAAATAATAATGGCCGTGGTGACAGTGGCCGGGGGGCTGCAGGACTTTGGTGGCATTTGTGGGGCTGTGGCAGGAGATATGGGGCTCTTTTCTGCCCTGTGGCACAAGGACCTGGGGGAAATGGGGAAGAGCATCACCCACCCATGCTATACCTCTCTGAAACAACATGTCTGCATAGTGGCAACAGAGTTTGGGGCCGTCCCTTCTCCTCATGTCGCCAGGAGCCACCACGGCCCCAACCCCCCTGCACAGACCCTGCCTGGGGTTTACAGGGGCTGGAGCCAGCAGGACGCGGCAGCCGACCCTCACGTCACAACTGTCACAGCTAATGGCTCTTAGAGCCCTGTCCAAAACCACTTAATTACCACCGAGAGAGGCAGTGGCCAGAGGACATGGCCGTGGGTGGACACAGCGACCCCAGGGCACGCGTGTTGCGAGGACCCTGCAGCGCCTGCGTTATTTCCCCTCGTCCTCCCCCGGGGATGCTCCGTGGCTGCAGACCCCCCCGCGCTCCATCCTCTCGCCTCAGCTGCAATGGGGCTGACACGTTTGCTGACACAGATGCATAAATATATTATCGCGGCCCCCAAAGCCTCAATAATTAACCGGCGGAGAGAGAAGGGAGCGAGCTCCCATGCTGGAAAAAAAACCACGCTGGGGCTGGGGGAGGCTCCCCTCCACCTCCCCGTAGCCACAGAGGAGCTGGGGGGTGGGGGGGACAGTCCCTCCGGTCCCTCCCTCCTGCTTGCTCCTGAGCATCCCCATGGGACCAGCGAGAAGGATGAGGCCAGACACCCCAAAAAGCACCGCAGCTGCTGCCTCTTCCTTGTCCCCCTGCAAAGCTGCGGAGCCATGTGTGGATGATGAGCGCAATGCGTGCGATGACTTTGGCTACCACAGCCTGGACAGATCCCGTCCCGCAGCATCTCCTTGGGATGCTCCAGCCCCGCAGAGAGGAGGTAGCAGGGGAAATGTCCTCGCTTGCTGTGCCCTGCCGGTGCCACCTGTCCCTGTAGTGCTTGGGGACCCCCCTGTCCCCTCCCCATGCTGCTCCTGGCTGTTGCGTGCTTCCAGCCCGGTGCCTCCTCCCAGTGCTTGGGGAGAAAACAGGAGCGATTTTCCCAGGTTGTGTATTTATGGGCTTTTAAATTAAAGAGCAAACAAAAGCACCGCGGCGTGCTGGCTGCCACCACGGGACCCCCTGACACCCCCTGTCCCCCGAAGCCCAGGGGCACTGAGGGATGTGGGACCACGGTGACACAGGGGACAGGTCCCCGAGGGGTTCCCAGCCCATTTTCCCGTGGTGCCTCCTCGGGGTCTGCACAGCGGGGACAGCCCCGGCCAGGCCCCCACATGCCCTTCCCTGCCCTGGGCTCATCCCGCTCACTCTTTCTTACATGGGCAGTTTTGCTACGGAATAAGAGTTTTAGATGTTTTTCATAAGCAGAATGCTTTCTGGGGGAGAAATGTCATCTTCTTCCTGAATGAAAACTCTTTGTGTCTTTTCTTGCCCCTCTCTGGGAAATATCAGGAGGAAAATACTCCCTTCACCTGCCAGCATGGCTTTGTTGAAAGCCTCTGAAGTGTGACGGGCAGGTTTCCTCCCAGCTCTAAATGTCAGCAGCAGAGCCTGGCGACTTCCCCAGGGAAGCAGCAGCAGAAAAATGGTGATTTTGGTGGCTGGGCAGGAGGAAATCCCCTTTTTTTTTTTTTTCCCTTTTCCCCAGTCTGTACCTCCAGCTGCCCAAATTCCGCCCTGGCTCCTTGCAGCAGAGCTGCGTGGTGCTTCTGGAGGCTCAAAATCCCCAAACCTGGAGCAGGACAACGTACACTTGTGCACGGTGCTTGGAGCGGGAGCGACACCTCCCCTGCTCCCTGGTCCCCAAATGTCCCCAGCGCCTTGGTGTCTGCGGTTCCCTTGTTGTGCCACAAATCTCTCATCAAAAGCTGAGCGAGGGAGAGCAGGCAGCACGGGGAAAAGCAGCTGAGAAAGGCAGCCAGTGCGGTCCTTCAGTGTGGGACAGGATGAACAACCATGGCCCCTGCCTTCAGACAACTGCTTTGGGGCTGAGCAGACTGGGAAGCAGCCGGACATCCCAGTGCAGCATCCCAGTACAGCATCCCAGTATGGCATCCCAGTACGGCGTCCCAGTATGACATCCCAGTATGGCATCCCGGTATGACATCCCAGTATGGAACCCAGTACAGCATCCCGGGATGGCATCCCAGTACAGAATCTGAGTATGGCATCCCGGTACATCAACAACATCCCAGTACAGCATCCTAGTATGGAACCCATTACAGCATCCCAGTATGGCATCCTGTGCCAGCCAGGCATGGCAGGAGATTGGGAAGGGACATCACTGGTGCCTGCTGCTGGCATTTGTCCCGTCTAATGCGGCAGTGGTGTCACCAGCCAGGTGATAGGGGCTCCAGCACCAGTCCTGGGACCGCCAAGGGATGCTGAACCCCTTCCAGGTGCTGGGCTCTGTGCACTGGTGTTGGACCCCTGGGGAAAGCCCAGGGGGGCCCTCCAGGAGGGCTCAGGTCTTGGTGCTGCCCACATCCCAGATCAACTTCCCAGGGGGTCCTGGAGACCCACACAGCCCAGAGCCCATGGGGGGGAAATAGGGTAGAGGATGAAAAGATGAAACCCCAAATGTGAGATGCTGCAGGGGGGATTTTTAACCCCAGCTCAGCACCAAGGATCAACGATCCCAATACGATTCTTGGCAAGGCGACAACGTGCAGCTCAGCTTTCGGGGGCTGCAGCAAGGCCAGAGCAGGCGGCAGAGCAGGATGCGGCCCCCGGGCCTCCTGCCACGCTCAGCGGCACCGAGCTCGATGTCAGCAGCAGCATCTGGGCGCCGGGGCACAAATCCCTGCTGAAAGCCCCGCGCACAATGCGGCAGGCTTAAATCCACCCATCCCGTCCCCACGGCGTGGCAGGAGCCGAGCGCGGATTCATTGCCCCCCGACGGGCCATTATCCTTCAGCCGGGCTATTTCCTTCTGAACACCATATGCCGGGGGCTCACCAGGGATTTACTTTCATTTAGCTGCATTTGAATAGATTTTTTCCATCGCAGATTCCCTTCTGCTGCGGCCAAAGATGCTGCGAGCGCAGCTCCCTGCTGAGCCCGCGCCGGCCGCGGCTGCTCGCTGCCAGAAATGCCCCGTTTCTGGGAGGTTTTGCAAGAAATCCTGGGGTCCGGTGGGAAACCCCGTGGTTAGATATGTTGGGCAGGATCCGACCTGGCAGTGGGATGTCCTCCGGGAAGGGAGGTTTGCTGGAGCCCCCGGGAAGGTGGCGGCACTGGGTGTCCCCAGGCAGGTGCTGAGCGGTGCTGGGCTGAAGAGAGCGCGTGGGACTGACCGATGGATGGAGCCTGGGCCGGATCCTGCCCACCAGCGGGGCACCCTGTGCTGGGGCACCCCCAGCACCGCACCCGCACCCAGGAGCTGCACATCTCCGCTTAGGGAAATTGGCTGCGATTTAAATCAATGGCAAGCAAGCGAATTGACTATTAACGAGGTGCAAATACCGCTGCGAACCCAGGGACTTCATTTAATGACTTGGAAACAAGTTCTTGACCTACTTCCGACTTGCAAAATCCTTCGCGAAATCGCAGGCGGCGGCGCAGACGAAAATAAATTAAAGGAGCCAGCGCCGTGCCCCTACGCAGCGGGCAGTGATGGGCTGCCCTGCGGGCAGGATGCGGCCCCAGGGCCCAGCTGCAGTCCCCCTGCATCACGGTCATGGCGCGAGCACGAAGTGGGTGAAAAAGGTACAAATCGGGTCTTTTGCTGATGGTTGTGCACCGAGGTTGAAGAGAGTGGGCTTGTTTTTTTTTTTTTTCCAGCCTCTGCAGGCTTTGTTAGCCCAGCAAAGCCCCTGCTGGGACCTCTCTGCCCCCAAATCCCAGCACTGCTGGATTCACATCCTCACGGATGCCCTGATCAATGGGACGAGATTGTGGGGGGGCAGACAGAGCTCTGGGGTCCCCCCCGGGCTCCCCATCACCTGCCGAGCCCCGGCCGGCCCTGGCTGTCTCTTGCCATTTTTTCCTCCCCGTTATTTATTTAATTTCGCCGGCCGCCGCATCCGGCCGCGTTGCCATGGGAACGCAGCAGCAGCCCCGGCTGTCTAGACGCTGTGCCCCAGGAGCCCGGCACGTGGGCAGGATGCGACCCCGGCACCCATGGGTGCACCCACCGCGAGCATCAGCACCGTCCCAGGGCACCCCCCGGGCCCCGGCACCCCCCGGCCCCTTCCCAAAGCTGTCCCAGCTCCAACAGCCCGGGGCTCTCCCTGGGGGATGCAGCCCCGTGGCAGCTGATGGTGCCAGCCCACGGGTGTCCCCCAAAAGTAGTCCGAAAGTCACCAAGTGCTGCACAAGGCAACTTACAGCCAGCACCCTCCCATTTTTGGGGTTTGGCTCCAGTCTAGGGAAGGGAAACTGAGGCAGAGCACGGAGATGCCTGATGGGGGGGCGAGCATCTCAAGCAGCTCACATCGGGGACCCCAAATCCCTGCCGGGACTGTGACACCACAGGCAATGGGCTCGGTTCCTCGGGGTGAGCCGAGGTGGGACCCACAGGGCAGGAGACCCCCCCCAGAGCCCCCAGACCTCCAAGACAGCAGCACCCCAACAGCCCTGCGTGCCCCCAGACCCACCAGGCTCCCGCTGCCTCCGCGCTCGGCGTGCGTCACCCCGCGTCCCCGCAGCGGTCCCTGCTGTCACCCTGCCCTGCGCAGCGAGGAGCCCCAGGCGCTCCAGCAAGGGACAAGCCGGCTGAGCATCCTCTCTGCAACCCAAAAGCGGGGTGGTGGGGTCCCACCGCGCAGCGGGGCTCTTCCCGAGCAGCCCCATCCCACCCACGAGGAGCTGTTTGAGCTCTTCTGGAAACCTCCGCGCAGCCGATGGTGGCAGCCAGCTCATAGGGAGGCTCGGAGCACATTCAGATACTATTTATACTGCGCACAGGCTGGAGATACAATATTGCGTCTATTATTTTTACAGTTATATAAATGTTGAACCGGAGCGATAAGGCTGAGATGAGACTTGGGTGTTTTTTTTTACCGCCGCTGACAGAAAGACAAGGAAGTCAAAGTGATTCATTCCCACACTTCCCCACCAGAAGTTGCCTCCCGGTCGACACCCTCCTGCAGACAGGCTCCATCTGACAAAGCATTTCATGGGCTGCTTTAATTGTCCCCACAAATGGCCTCAAAATGGTCCCCAGGGTCCCTCCACTGAGGACGACAGGGGGGTGGCCCCATGCCTTGGGCTGGCATCAGGGTCCTGGGGAGGGATGGGCGCAAGGGACGGAGCAGGGACACAGGCAATGGGCCAGACCTGCCCTGGAGCTGCTGCTGTGCCTCAGTTTACCCACCTGGGAAATAGGTTAAGTCCTGCTCTGTTCAGCATCGCACGCAGGAGCATCTGCAGAGGATGGCTGGGCTTTGCTAAGGAGCACAGTGACAAATGACATTGCCACCATCTTCTCCTCAGGGATGTCCCCACGTCCCTATATGCCCTGGATGTGCCACTTTGCTCCAGTCGCTGGCCCCTTTCTTGAGCCGTGGCAATTGAAGAGCTCCTTTCATTAACATCCAGCTGATGGGAACAGCGAGCGATGGGATGTGACGGAGGCTTTGGTGGAGCTGAGCAGCCAGGGCCACCAGCACTGCCAAGAGGGGCTGGTTCCTCTCACCCTCACTGCCAGGCTAATGGGGAAACTGAGGCACGGGATGGCAGAAGACCAGAAGCCCAAACCCTGGAGGAAGGCAGACACCAGACTGAGAGCAGCTCCTGGCTGCAAACCCACGGAAGCACCAGTGGGGACGGCTGGGTGGCCTGGGGAGAGACTCGGGCTGAACCTTTCTGAATTACTACTTGTAGCCTAAGTTAGGCCAAAGGGAGAAATCAAGGGAAGAAAAGACCTGGGCAATGGCCATAGCCACCCATCGCATCTCATCATATCGCATCCCATCCCATCTGATACTGTCTCGTCTACATATCCATACCATCCCAATCCTATCCCATCCCATCCCATCCCATCCCACGGCAAACAACCCCCCAGGCCCAGTCCAACACAGTTCCCCAAGCCCCAGCTCAGCCTCGGCGGCACCTCGGCTCCCCCAGCCCTGTAGAAGCCACGAGGGAGATGTCCCCAGGTCGCTGTCCCCGCCGCAGGACACGTGGCAGTGACACCAGACCAAGGCACTGGCACCCAGCTGAGGGCGGCTGCTGGGCCAGGGCACGGAAACGCTGGCAAACGCCCTCCTGCAAATGCCAGCTCCAAACAAACACGCTTTCAGACAAATAAAACCGTGATTAATCAAGCACCTCAATTAGACACAATGAGCCACGGCTGATGATTAAGCCAAAGACTCACAGCAGAAAGCACATTAGCAGCATGGACACTTGGAGACTGAGAATTAATTAAAATGTAGCAAAACCCCCCTAAAAAATCCCTAGTAAATGGGGGAGTGTGTGGAGGACGGGGCTTTCCCCACAGGTCTGGGGATGCCGAGCAGAGCCATGTCCCTGTCCCAGCCCGGCTCCTCCGTGTCCCCAGCGGTGACACCGGGGACGTGGGCACCTCCACCAGAGCACGGCTGCTGTCCCAAGGCAGCCTGAGGGATGTGCCCTGCACCTGAAGGGCATGGGGGAGCCTGGCAGATTGTTTGTAGAAGCTCGATGCTGAATTATATTATTGAATATAGAAAGTTGTCTTCTTGCATTAACACAATATAGGGGACACCCACGGGGAGGTGACAGCGAGGGTGGCTCTGGCCAGAGGCGCTGGTGGCCTCGGGGAGCTCCCACAGCTTAAATCTGGGGGATGCAGGGGGACAGCAAATGAGGTGGGAGGACAGGAGAGATACAGGGAACCCAAATCCCTAAATATCAAATTCTGGGGGTGAGAGACCAGCCTCCAAAAACTTGCAAGCCCCCAGCTCCTGCCCTGGCTGGGACGGGAGGGCTCAGGGTGACACAGCTCGAGAGCCGAGCCCGGGGTGAAGGCAAGATTTGCTGCCGGCTCCTGGCTCCCAATAAAAGGCACCGTTTGGACAAGGATTAAGCCGCAGGCAATTTCGATGCTAATTCTTCTGGTTAAGTTCTTTAGTCCAACATCTGCAAGAAGCAAGAGGTAATTTCCCCCGGATCTCGAACAGCGACTCAAAGATGCTGCTAATATAATCTGATAGAGGGGAGAGGGGCGAAAAGAGAAAGGGAAAAAAAATCCAATTTACTGACTTATTTAGTGACACCTTTCGTAATCAATTCTCCCAGGAAAGAAATACTGATTAAAGCCAACCGTATTGCTATGGAAACCGGCAGTCCCTCCTCCCACGACCTGCAGGCTGCAAAGAAAATCGGGCAAGGAATCTGCCTGGTAACAACCGCGCTAATGAACCGGGGAGCAAAAATAATCCCCCGGAGCATCGCCGCCGCCAAAGGAGCAGCCGGAGGAGGCCGCTGGGGAGGCAAAGCCGCGCGTGGCTCTCAAATATTGGTTTTAATGGCAGGGCAGAGCTGCCTGCCAGGAAGGATGCCCCTGGGGCCCTTTCCCACATTGGGGATGAGGGGCTGGAGTGGTGCGCGGAGGTGGCACCCACGGGTGCGCTGGGCGGAGGGCTCACCCTGACCTAGAAACCCTCCCCCAAACCCCATCCATCCTCCCTGTCCCATCGCGGAGGGCACCCAGGTGTTCCCCCCAGCCCCTCCATCCACCAGCCCCGTCCTTAAGCGCCCATCCCAGCACCTTTAGGAGCTGCCCTCCCTCTCCTCCCACCTGCTGGGTGCCCAGCCACCGCCTCGGCCGCTTGCCCTCGTTTTTCAAGCCTCTAATTCGAGCCACTTAGGACGGGGAGTGACAGTGGTTACGGGTTTCATATGCACATATTAAAGGCGAGTTATTGTCAGCCAGGGAGACGGATGGGCCCGGCAGGGAGACGCGGCGCTGGTGGCTCCATAAATCTTCCCAGGGGCGGAATGCAAAAGCAGCACGCGGTGAGAAGCGGCCGCGGACGGCGGCAGCACGAGGACCAGAGCCAGAGCTCAGCTCCTGGGGGCTCCCCCGAGCAGCCACAAGGCTCTTTTGGGGTGCTTTAAGGAGCGATGGGCTGTGCAGGACATCATTAGCGCTGCCGTTACTATTTAGGAATTTAATAGCAATCCCATTTATTGAAAACCCAACAGCCCAAAACCCATCTTCCCGCACCGGCAGGAATATCGGTGCTGGAGAGGCACAAAAGCTGGAAACAAATGGGCACGCATGTATGGATGTGCAGCCCTAATAGAACTGGAGCCCTTCATATTTCCAACAATTGCTGCACGTTAGCAAAATAACAATTGCTGTTAAGCATGCTGCCACCTTTCCCATTCATCACGGCGAGGATTTAATAAGGCGCCTTAGCAGAGCGCGCCGTGACCACCAGCACATTATTAAACGCAGCGATTAGCAGCTGCAGTGGATGGGAGCTCATTAGAGACTTCTTAAACATCCATAAAAATTGCTTTTATTAATTGGTTATTCCTCTTTTCATGCCCACCGCATTAGGCTGGCACCGAGATGCTGTGAGCATTGGGGCCGAAAGGCTCCAACCCGCCCCGAGCACCCCAAACCCTACAGCAGGACATCAGCCACCCGTGTCCGATGGGGACACGGGACTGTCCTCCACACCCGGCTGAATCCCACTTCAAAAGGTCATAGGGGGATGTTTTTTTTTTTCCCCAAAAAAAAACAGTTTCTTCCCCCGAAAGCCACCTGGGATGGATTTGCCAGCTGGGACGCGCGTGCTGCCCCAGCTTCTGCACCCAAAGCGTGCCTCTGCCCTAAGCCATCACCTTTTTGGTGCTTCCCCATGGGGGAAGAGGATTTCCACGTACAATTTCAGGGGAAAACCCAGCAGGACAGCACAGATGGCCTGACAACAGGACTGGGGGCCCCACTGGGGTCCCCACAGATGGGAAACGGGGCTGTCCTCGCTCAGCGCAGCACCCAGGAGCACCCAGCAGCACCCAGCCCCACCTCCTCCTCCTTGGGGTCCCCGGCACCATTAAGGACAGCAGTGCTAATTGCAGGGAGGATGCGGCCCATGGATAATTCATGGCGGGAAGGGGATGCGGGCGATGCCCATAGTTAGGGCTTGCTTTGCTTTGTCTGGCGAGTGCCGCCTCCCCAGGGTGCCCCGAGCTCGCAGCCTCCACGCAGCCCATTGTTCGGGTGCTCGAATTAAAAATAATTGGGGCCGGGAGCCAGCGAGGGCGGGTGCAAGAGACACAGCCCGAGGAGAGCCGATGGCCCCAGGGGTGACGATGAGGGGACAGGAGGGGATGGGGACGCGCTCCCCCGGGGCTGGAGGGGACCTCGCCAGTGGTGAGCTTCAGAGAAAAAAAAAAAAAAAAAGAAAAAAAAAGGCCTTTAATAATCAATTGGTATTTATTGAGCGGGCCGTAACAATAACAGCCTCCTGCTGCCAAATTAAATCCGTGTTTGGAGTCACCGAGTCAGGGACGTGCTGCGAATTCCTAGGTGGGTAAAAAGCCCCGGTGCTGATCCCAAACCAAGCCCGCTGCTCCCAGGGTGCCCTCGGTCCTCACACGGTGTGGGGGCTCGCTGCCAGCCCCGTCCCTGCAGCTGCCCAGGGGACGTGCCCCCCGCAGTGCTCCCGCTGCCCCCCGCTGCTCTGGGGGGGGAAATTGAGCCAGATGTTGCAAAAATGGGTCAGGATGGACAAAAATGGGCCAGGATGGATGAAAATGGGCCGGGATGGACGGCATCGCTGGGGGGAGTCAGGTCAGCTGCTGGGGGTTTGGTAACTGCCCAGCGAGGGGCTGGGTGTGGTGGTTTTGGGGGGACAGGAGGGGACAGGAGCAGAGGGGGGCCTGGAGGCACAGATTGGATGCTGGTGAGCCCCCTTGGGCTGTGGGGAAGGGGCTAGGGCCAGGTGTTGGGCCTAAGTGGGGAGAAAAGGAAGAAGGAAAATAAAAGAAAAAAAGGGAAAAGGGAAAATGAAAAAAAAAAAAAAAAGGAAAAGGGAAAAGGGAAAAGGGAAAAGGGGAAGGGGAAAAGGGAAGGACCCCGGTGTCCCCGTGGGACCACAGGAGCGTGCCCAGGGGATGAGGTATCAGGCAGTGCCCCAGCCCCAGGGTGACATGTCCACAGCTCCCTGCAGCCCCCAGCCACAAAAGGGGACGGGGTACATGCCACAGTCCCATCACTTCCCAAATCCCTTCCCCCAAAGCTTTTCGTGTTCCAGTCCCCATCAGGAGTCCAAACCGAGGCACCGGCTCCTTTCGGTGTCCCCAAGCTCTGCTCCTGCCTCTGCCCTGCGCACATGCAGCAGGGAAGGGATGCACTATTGATCGAAGAGACCAGACTGGCCCAGAGCACTAATTAGCCCTAATCAAGGCAATTAGCCTGAGAGCCAAACAGGAGGTCAGCACTCTGACCTTGGTCCTTGCCCTGCCTCGGGTTGTGTCCCCTGTGTGTGGCAGTGACCCGGGCCAGGCACAGCGGCTGCGTCCCCTGCTCAGAGGAGACGCGGGGTGGGCAGTGAGGATGAGGAGGGTGCTGGGCCACAGCCCAGTGACAGGAGAAATGGTGACAGAAACTGCCCGGAGCATCTCTGCACAGGGGTGCCCTTGTGTGGGGTCCCAGCCCGACACCCCCCAAATACCCCTCTGGTTCCTTGGGGCATCAGAGCACCTCTGGCATTCACCCTTCAAAATCTACCCTCCTTCAGCCCTCTCCTGAAGCTCCTGTTTGCTAAAACCCCCTCGGCACCACCGGGACGTGCCGCCCCTGTGCTGGGCACCCCGACACAGCCCCGCATCCCCTGGGGCTCCCGGCATCGGGTCCCTGGTGGAGCATGGGGAAATCTCACCCCAGAGAGGGTCCCCGTGCCCACGGCACCATGCACCCGCTGGGAAAATAAGATAATCCTGAATAATAAGGCAAAACATGCAGGTGTGGGATCCCAAGGGCACCCACAATCACCTAAAGCTGGGGGGCTTTGGGTATCTCCACAGGGAGCGCTGCGTCCCGCACCGTGGCCTCTGCCTGGGTGCAGGCTGATGGGCAATTGGCGTTTTCTCCCCCAAATCTCCTTCTGCCACAGAGTGAAAAGCAAAAAATGTGTGAAATTTCCCAGCCAACCACGTCCGAGTGGTTATTAATCTTATTAATAAAACACTTGGGGTTTAATGTCCTGTTTAAATATGATCGGGCTGCTCTGTGCCAACTTTTCCTTTCCATTTTTTCCAGGCTGTTACATACATATTTTGAAAATTGAAATGAATAGTCACTTGCAGGACAGGGAGAAAAGATGCCAGCGGTCCCATCCCGCACCGTCCTACCTCCGAGCATCCTGCCAGGGTGGGATGTTTCGTCCGCACACAACTCAGCCTCTTCCCAGGAGACGTTAAACTCCTGATGCATCCCCTCCAGCCAAAAACCACCCCCAGCTCAGTGCTGTGATGGGGACAAGGATGTCCCCGGCCACCCCAGGGGACAGGGGACAGGGATGCACCCCACATTGCTGGATGAGGCCGTGCCTGCAGCGCTGCCTGGCCGGGCGCCGCAGCGATCAATACGCAATAACCTGCATCTGCCGGCCGGCGCTGGAGGAGCTATCAGACGTGGCCGGCGCTGATGGGAATGTCACAGTTTTGTGCCTCTTTCCTCTCTGCTGCCTGTTTCTGGTGTTTTTCCTCCCCTTTCCATAAGGATCTCCCCGTGGCATCGGTACCCAGCGATGGCTGCAGCACCCATGGGTGCCCAGCCCTGCTCGCTGGAGGGAGGCGATGCTGGCAGGATCCTGCTCCCAGGGAGGGCATGCAGTGCCTGCGGGATCACAGAGCCCTTTTCCAGCCCTATTTCCCACCATGGACCATTGGCACAAGGCTGGGAGGATGCTCACTGCTGTGTCAGCACTTGGTGAAGCGGGATATCAGTGCCATGGGCTCAGCGCTGGCTCTGGGTCCTAAATAGGGACCTGAGCCATGGAATGACCCACGGATAGGATGTGGGTTCACTGGTGGCTGTCCCCTAATTTCCCATTAAGACCCCACAGGCTGTTTTTTACCAGCAGCTTTCCCATCCCATGGTTACGGAGTGCTTGAATTTCAGGGCGATGAGTTTTGAAGCGTCTGATCCCCAAATCCTTCTCAAGTAACGAGCCCCCCCGGTTCTCCCCATGCAGCAACCATCTGCTTGTCCAAGAAATCCAGGCAGAGGAGCCCGTGTCTCCCTCCCAGGGGGAAAATGTTGGGGTGCAGCAGTGCCAGAGGGGCACGGGCTAGGGGGGAGCATCTCCCTCTTTCCCATAGGGACATCGTCCCCCCTGCCCCCTCACCGCCCCTACACCAGCCGGCCCCACCACCAGGAAGCTTCACCCTCCCGAAATGTCTCACCTGGGCAGGGCGAGGCCCCTCTCTGGCACACCAGTGTCTGCTGGAAAATAGGATTTCCAGCCCAAATTAAACCAAGTAGGCCCGGACTGAGGTGTTACTTCCCCACACAGTGATTATCTCCTGGCCCGGAGCTCACCCGGAGGCAGAGTTCAGAGCTTGCAAATAAACAAAGCAGCCAGGAGCGCGGCCAAGATGTTTATTGATCCGGGAGCCTCGGGCTTCCGCTTCACTCCGCAGCCAGCAAAAGCCCCGGGCATGTGTCACCGCTTCCGCTTGTCACCGCAGGGACGGCCCGGCCAAAGCCACCACGACGGGTGCACGCGGCCAAGTCCAGAGCAGCCAAATGGAGCAGGGCAGAGCTGCTGTCTCCTCCAGCAGTGCTTTTATGCCTTCTCCCACGGCACCGAAAGGGGTGCTGAAGGTTCCCCAGCCCAGCACGCAGCCCCTCGAAGTCAAGCCCCAGCGCACTCTAACGCTTCCCCAGCTTCCATCCTCTGATCCCAGCTGCATTGATTTTTTATCATGCTAATTTTTTCTAAAGGAAAGCCACGCGGGGCTAAATCAAATCGCTTATCGGCATCTAAGTACTATTATGTTAACGCCGTTACTTTTATCAGCCAAACTCGTGAGCTCATTGAGAAAAAAGACCAAGTTTTGTTGGACAAGGCTCATTTTCCAAGACATCAATTACGCCACTGTCTTTTCGGCTTTGCTGATCACATCATGCATCAGCCTCTCCTTCCTGTGCTTTTGCAGGTCTTCACATCAAGCCAGGCTGCCCACGGCTTTCTGGCTCACCCCAGTCATTTTTTCTCCACCCCAGCCCTCCAAGACATTTTTTCCAGCCCTCTGAATGGTTCCCATCGCTCCCAGCTTTGTTGCGGACCAGCATTAATGATTTAGAGAGATCTTCCAGCGGTCCCTTTAATACTCTTGGGTGCACATTAGCTAGCCCTGCAAATTTAGACATACTGCGCTTTAATAGCGGTTTTAATTGAGAGCTGTAACACCATTCCTTCCCAAACGCACGCCAATAAACCTTTATAGCAGACTGTCAAGCACAGCTCTTTGTATGAATAATGCAGGCACACGTGTGCACAACAGAGGATGCTCATGCACGCAGACGTCTCGCCATGCTGGGATGCTTCTCCGTGGCCACCTGCACCCATGCTCCCTACCGTGGCTCCCGGGGTGGCCGCACAGGTTGGTGACAAGGTGGGTTGGGGTTTCTGCACCTGCCTGGGCACACGCAGACCTCTGATACATGCACATGTCATCGCCGGATCCCCTCGGTGCTGCCCACCCTGGAACATCCCCAGCCCTCCCCACCAGCTCCCATTGCCCCGCAGCATCCCTGGCCCTCGCAGCATCCCCTGGGCACGCACCCACCATGCCTGGCCCGTGGCGAAGAGGCGCGGGGAGCCGTGGGGTCCTCCATCCGTGATGCCGCTGTCAGCCCCGAACCCAATTTCCATGGCAACCATGCAAATGTGAAAGCTTTCCATAATCATTAGGGAGCAGAGCTGAGCAGTATAAACAGTGACTGCAGTAGATTACATGCCTATTATGAACAGTCGCGGCTTCTGAGCACTGGTAATTATACCTAATTGTGCATTTAATTGTGTAATTGAAAACCCACATCCAGAGTTCAGCCCGGGCTCCGTTCCCCCCATCCCTGGTGGTGGGGGCAGCTCCGGTCCCGCCGCTCTCGCGCTGGCCCCAAGCATGGGCTCGGGCATGGCGGCAACCACGCGAGGACAAAAGATGCCCGCGGCCATCAGAGGCTCTCACCAGCGATGGAGCCGGTGCCAGCAGTGGGTGTGCACCCGCGGGGTGCGCGGTGCAGTGGGGACAAGGGGGGACGACCCCACTGAGGGTTGGCTGCGGTGTCCCAAAGGGATGGCACAAGGCAGAGCCAGGGACTGCAGCGGATGGGACCATGCGCTGCCCTCACCCATCCTTCATTAAGCCGATGCCCTGGGGTCACTCGTTAGCTTCTCTCCCAGCTCCTTGTGCAGGCTCGGTCATTGTAGGTCGCATCCTGGAGGCTCGCATGTAAGAAAACCCCTCGGTGGGATGGGCAGGTGGGATGGGACAGACACGCGGCCCCACTCTGCCTGCACCTCTGACCCTGGGAGGCTGCAGGAGGAAGGAGGCCAGTGTTGGCATGGCATAGCACGGCATGGCACACTATGGCACTGCTTGGCATGGCACGGCACGGCATGGCACTGCATGGCATGGCACACCATGGCACGGCACGGCACAGCACCGTCTGGGCAAGCTCCGGCAGGCTCAGCCAGGCGGGAGGCACCAACAGAGCTTTGCTTTCCCAGCCAATTAAAGGAAAAGGAGAGGAACAAAGAACAGAACAAAACACTTCGGAGAGATGCCGAGGGGTGGTGGGAGTGGGGCGAACAACGAGGCGCCCCCCTGCCTCCGCACCCCACACCCAACCAGCCCCGGGAGGAAGGCGAGGCAGTGGGGCTGCCACCTCCAGCCGCCACCATTAGGCTTCAGAATCAACAAGAGGAGCAGCTCGCAGCTCCCGCGTGCTGGCAGCGGCGAAGGGCACGGCAGGTTTGTTTTTCATCTGGCCAGCTCAGCAGCTTTACTGCTCGCATAAAGAAAACATAAATTCCCCCGACAACATCGGGCGTCCCGGGGAACGGCTGGTTTAGTCAGCAGCCATGAAGCCGCCGAACCCCCAGCCCCCAGCCCAGCAGAGCCACTTCTGTGTTGCGAGCTGACCTGATGCTAGCAGCATTAAGTGGCCTCTTGTTCCTGGATAGTTGGCATAAAAACAGAGTTTTGATTTCGTTTCATCTCATAATCATAAATATCTCCAGCCAGCCCCTCTTGAGGCTGAGTCGTTGCGTGTCTGGCAAATGACTCACTGGTTTCTTAGCCTTTTCCTTGGAAAATCATAAATAGAGGCAAACTCTGGCTGGCATTTCTTCTCTCCCAGGAGTGGAAACACCCGGCACTTGCAGCCCTGGCTCACTGCGTGCTTCGAGGCAGCGGTGAAGGAGCATTTGCGATATCTGGATGATCACAAGGGCTGGGAACCATTGCCTGGGGTGCCACAGCTCATGGCCACGGGGCTGGGCAGAAGTTTGCAGGCAGCAAACCAGCCCCTGGCCTGGTTTGGGTGCCACCACACGGGGCAGTCCGCCTGGAGGAGCATCCTCTGCCGTGTGCGGCCTCCGGGCTCCTCTACTCCCAGAGACCAGGACTTGTGCCACCGCTGCAAGCCCCAACCCCACACAGAAGTGGCCCCGCCTTGCTGCCACCCCACCGGCACTGGGTGCTCAGGGGCATCTCCCCGCACCCAGCAGGGCTCAAGCTGCTGCCTTCTGGTAGCCCGGAGCCAGCGACGAGGCTGGCAGGGTGCTGTGGTGGCCATCACCGCCTCAGGGAGCTCCAGCTGGAGCACGCACATGGTCCACAGCCTGCCCAGAGCCCCGAGCAGTGGCAAACATCCTGCACTGGTGCTGGGATGAGGCAGGGTGGCTTCGTCCCACAGCAGGAAGGCGTTTCTGCCCAGGCTCCCTCCTGGAGAGCATCGTGCAGCCTGGGAGAGTTGGGAGTACCCAGGGGTAGAAGACCCACCAAAAAGGGACAATTTTGGAGCCCATCCTTGCCGCAGCAGCACTAGGACACACAAGACGAGGATGGGGTGGAAAGCCCGGCCTCAGGCTGCATCACAAAGTTTCCCGGTTGCGGGCAGGAGCTGCTCTCCCAGCCTAGGAGCTCACACTGATTTGTTTCATTTCCAAAAATAAACACATCAAAATCTCCTCTCTTTACAGAGCTGGAGTATTTCCCTGTAGAATAAATGCCAACAAGACTCTTGTTGAGTTGAGCAGCGAAGGAAAAAGTGACCGAAAGCCAGGAAACTCCCGCACACAAGGAAACACCCATCATTTTTATCCTGAATAAGCGGGAACAGAAGCGAGGCGCAAAGCAAGACTTCACCGACTAAACCACAGCAGAGGGGAAGTTTCAGGGCACGGAAGGCGATTCCCGCAGCATGATGTTCTGCTTCCCCAGCACCAATTTGCTTTGAAGCATCCCTTAGCCCCAGGAAAAGCCGCTCGCCACCTTTTGCAAGGTCAGAACAACTCCGCGGCCATGGCCTTCTGAAAGATAAAAAAATGAATGGGAGCGACGCCGGGAAGAAACTGCCTGTCAGCAGGATGCCACCATCATCTCCAAAGCTCTCTGCAAGAGCAGACACTGAGCCCGTTTCCATCACACACATCACCGCCTCTATCCACAGCGCTCCGCCGCCTGGTCACCCCCCAGTCCATGGGGACATCGCAGGCTGGCCAGGCGACGTTTTGGCAATTCCCTCCCTGTTTCCCTTGCCACTACGAGCCCCCGACAGTCGCTGAATGGTGGCAATGTAATTCCACGGGTGCCACTTGGCTACCAGGTTCAACAAACCACCCGCCTGGAAAAGCGCCTGGATAATTAATTGCAACCTCCGTGGTTGCTGGTTTTATCAGAAACCCCCCGAACGCCCCACATGCTCCCTTCGGCTGGCCCTCTGACACCAGCCTGATGAAGATGGATTCGCGGGTGGTGGAAAGCACGACACACAATTATTGCAAATATCCACGATCCCATTAAAACGAACCCTGTCTGTCCTCTCTTCCCCCAACGTGTGAGTGTCCCCAGCCCGCGAGCAGACCGGCCCCACTCAAAAGCAGGAGTTTGCAAAGTGCCGTCTGTGTCTCCAAGTTTTGCTGTTGCCACATCTCAGGCAAGGGACCCGCACCCCAAGAACCATCCCTGGAGCTGCTGAGTGCAGGATGGGAAGCCACCCTCAGCAGCTAACTCGGAGAAAAGAGACTGCAGCTGGAAACAAAGCTCACACCTGCTCAAGACACATCCCCAGGCACTGACAGCACTGGGAACTGTTTCAAATCTGTCTCCTCTTCTGCAACTCCAGCAAGCACTGGATTGAAGCAGGGGAGGAGGGTCACATTTCTTTTCTCTTTGCCTTTTTTTTTTTTTGGGTCGCACTGAAGCATCCCCAAGCTGGTCCCACAGCAAGGTCACCGCCGAGACGGAGCGGGTAGCGGTGACAGCAAGCATTTCGCACAAAGCACAACCCGGCATGCTGATGAGCGCACGGCCCCTCGGCTTACCAGCTGCAGGCAGCAGAATCCAACCAGCGTACATCTCCCATTGCATCTCCCCATGGTTTCCCAGCCGGAGCCTCGGATTTCCCCCACCGTGGCTGCGCGTCGCCTTCCTCCAGCTTCTCACCAGCCTCCCCTTCGCCAGCAGAACCGCCACCCGCGGATCATCAGGGGGGCACCAGCAACATGTCCCGCTCTCCAGCCTCCGGCCAGCCTCGGTACTTTCTTCACAGCAGTCCTGCCGCCTCCCGCACCCTGCCAGGTTAGCACAGAGGCGGGCTGGGCTCAGAAAGGAGCATCGCCCCCCTTCCCCGCCTTCCTCTCCGGAGCCCCGCTCCCCCCTTCCCCGCTACAACCCCATCCCCCGGCGCAGGGGCCCCGGGGCCGCGCACACCTCGCCATCCATCCCCGGGGCGCGCAGCTTTGCGCGGAGCCCGCCCGGCCCCTCTATTGTCTCTCCCGCACAGCCGCGCTCCGCGCCCCGGGGGCGGGCGGGGAAGAGGCGGCGGGTGGGGTCGGGGGGCGCGGCGGGCAGGGCTGGACGCGGCCGCCGGAACAAGGCCACCCGCGCTCCCAGCGGGGCCCGGCGGGCGGCGCGGCCGGGCGGGGGGCGGTGCGGCCGGGCACGCTGCGCCCGCGCCGAGCCCTTCGCGGCTTCCGGGCGGCCGGGGGCGGCGGGAGCGCGGCCGCCTCCCCGCAGCCGGCGGCGGGCGCGGCTCCCGTTCGCGCCAGGCTTTCGTTAGCGGGCAGTAGTTTTGCTTTTTAATTGCGGATTTTTGTTTTATTTTTTCCTCCGGAGGAAGGCTGAGCGGGGAGACCTGCAGGGTTAGATCCTGGTATGTAAGTGGAAAGGGCTGGAGAATCGCTGATCCCCCCCACTCTGCCCCAGCCTGTGTCCCTTGTGGTCCGCAGGTGGGTGGTGCCTGGACACTGAGCACAAGGACCCCACAGCCACCTCCTCTGGGGGCACCCTGGGGTGGCCGTGTCGGGGCAGCACCTGGGCTTGCAGGGTTGACAGATGCTCAGCCCTGGGAGCAAAGCCCCGGTGAAATCCCCAACAGAGCCCTGGTCACACATGGCTTCCCAGGGCTGGGAGCGACCTCTGCCTGGACAGACACCAGCCATCTGGCTTTGTGCCTCTGCTCCCACAGGGCTCAAATCTGGAAGATTTGGGCAGGAAGGTGGGTGCAGAGAGAGCTGGCAGGGTATGGCCCCTAACAGCCATCCACCCTGCTTGTCTTTGTTCTTTCTCCACAGCACACCTTCTGGGGGAGCGGAGACTGCAAATCTGCCGAGGAAAAACTGGGATGGTGCTTTTCCAGTGCGTGAGAAACCTCCCCCAGAAATGCCACCCAGCAGAAGAACCTAGGAACACTTCACTGCTTTTCAGTTCCATGCTTTCTTAAACCTCAGCCCCGATTTTTTTAGCAAAGCATGTACTAAACCATTCCTGAGCACAAAGGCACCAGAGCAGCTCTGCGCTGGATCCAATGGGCCACAGCCTTGCAGGTGTATTTGTGTGTGTAGGTCTGGCCATGGTCTATCCCAACCCATCCAAAGTTTGGAAGGACCCAGCCAGACCACACATCCCTGTGCACTGCTGGGACCAGCCTGCAGTAGCTTCCACTCCTGGAGCTTTTCTGTCATCCTCCGTGGTGGGAATTTCTCTCTGTCCCGGTGCAGTGTGCTGGCACTTGCTCCCAGGAGTGTTCTGTGAGGTACTTGTGTGGCCAAAGGATAGGGTTTGTAGAAAACACTTGGCTTCTGTGAATGCAAAATACATACTACAAAAATTTGGTGGGCTCACAAAGCAATGCCCTTAAACAGTGGCCCGGGAGGGATGGCTGAAAGCAGTCTGAGCTGATGGGTGTTTGAAAAACAGGAACTGCTCCTCCTGGATTTAAGCAAAGGAGGAACCTGGGCAGAGGGACCTGTTTCACCCCGTGGATCAAAAAGGATGAGGCCCCAACCACCTCATAGCATCTCACTGGCAATTACCAGCCCAATGTGCTCAGCTCAGCCCTCCCCGTCAGTGCAAGGGTGCGAAGGCTCAAGTAAATAACAGAGAAAGGCAAAACGCACTGATGTAAAATAATGAAAGCGATAAAACCAACACAATGGTGCTGAGATCCTGCCTGGCTCTCAACCAGGTGGAGTTTTGCGAAGAATCAATTTTAGATTAAAAAGGTCAATATACCATGTCAAGCTGCTTCCCTAGAAGGCAAGGAGATAACTTAATTTGTGAGCAGGTGGGAAAGGGCTGAACATTTTGTCACTTGCTCTGCTCACAACCCGCCACCTTGCCTCTGGACCTGCGGCCCTTCGCTTCTTCTTTTTTTTTTTTTTTAATGGAAAGAAAAAAAACCAGATGACACGCAAATTATGGAGGAAATATTAGGAGGAAATTAAATCAGGGTCACATTATTCATTCATGGAGATGGGAGGAAGCTGTGAAGATAAGTGCTTTGATGTACACAAGACACATTGTTCATGGAAAGCCATTCTTTTACAATATCGCTGGCTTTTTCAAATGGAAATGCAGCACGTGGGAGATGACAGCCTGCGCTCGGCTGCCCGCTCATTAGGGGTGCAGCAGCCCCATGTTAACGCACCCCTTGGTCTGCAGGCTCTTGGCTCTGCGGCAGGAAGTGCCCAGCCAGCCCTGAACCGGCTGCTGGGTTTGCAGAGGGGCCTGGAAATGCATTCTTTGGGTTGCAAGGAGGGAAGAAAGAGGTATCAGGAGGACCTTGAGCAAACTTTGGCAGGGCTGGGTGCTGGATTTGGGCTCCTGTTTACACCTGGAGGACACCAGGGTGCTTTAGCATCCCTCTGCCTGCTGGAGCCGGGCTTGCACTGATGCAGCAGATGCTGCCTGTGGCTCCAGCCTGCAGCTCGTGCTGCTGCTTTTCTCCCTGCCCTTCTTGCCCTCAAAGCTGGCTGTGAGGGTCCCAGCCCCACGTGGGGGAGCAGCAGCTCCCAGCAGGGCTGGGGGCATCTCTGCGTGGAGCCTGAGCTGGGGTGGGGCTCGGCTTCCCCGGCACCTTCTCATGCTGGGAGGTGGTGGCAATGCCAGAGCCACATCCTGAACCTTGCCGCTCGAGGAGCCCGGGCACGGCATGGCCCCGCGGGTGTCACAGCCCTTTGGGGGATGTGGTGCAGTACTGGGGATCCAGCACGGGGGCTCCCTACAGACCTCATGGGGTGCTCAGCTGCGGGATGCAATTGGGAACATGACTGAGAGGTGTGGAAATGGAAACCAGCAGCAGCAGAACCACTACCCCAGGTGCTGTTTGTCTTTTCTTTATATTCTCCATTTATTACACATCCAAAAACTGCCTAAAGGACAGCTTATAATGCCAGCACAGGGAAGAAAACATGAGCAGCTCTGCCCTGCCAGCACAGTCATTTCGAGGGTCCCCAGGACCCCAAGACATCCGCAGGGTCGTTGTCTCCTTCGGTGCATCCCCGTTGCTGCAGGAGCCAGCTGTGGGGCAGAATCCAGCCTGGCCAAGTTCTCCTTCCCCAGGCTATGAGGAGCCAGGTGGGATGAAATCCCACATGAAATCATGAAATCTTCGCCTTCAACCAAAGTGGGATGTTTTCAGTAAAAACCACCTGTATCCTCCGCAGCCCTTCTGCTAGAGAGAGATGTATCTGCTAGGGATCTAAACGGAGCACACAAAAATGTTAGACTTTTAACTGGTATTTTTACTAAAAATTTCTATTCTTAGTTCAAGAAAACCAACAGAGGACTTGTTGGTTTTCTTTTTCCCAAAAAAAACCTGGAACAGAAAGAAACCGCAACACTGGCAGCTTTTGCTTTCCTTTCCCAGCCGGTGCTGCAGCCAGGGCTGCTCGGTGGCTGCAGGAAACGCTGTGGGGAGCTGCAGGACCAGGACTTGAGGCACTTGTGTCCAGCTCAAGAGTCGTTCAATATTTCCAAGCAGAGCCGAAAAATAGCCCTCGAGAAGAGAGCCAACAGCACTCGCGTTTGAGCAGACCAGCAAATATTTAGGGGGAAAAAGCACCAAATCTGTGCCCAGGGTTTGGGATCGTCCCCAGGAGAGGGGCTGTGGCAGCTCCGAGGACCCGGCTGCTGAGCCAAAGCCGAGCGGTGCCCGTGAGCATCTTTTAGCAACTTGGGCAGGAATTTACGGCGCCAAGCGGTCTCTCGGAACAAGCCAAAATGATCGTTTTGGCGTGTTTATTGGCAAACAAATCTTCCAAGAGGACCCATCTATCTGGGTTACGGTGACAGGGAGAGGATATTTATTTCCATCCGTTATGCAAATCAGCGCAGGGTGACCACGTGCAAATCTCCCTGCCGCTGCCGTGCAGGCAGAGGTCACACGCAATTAAACAGGGTGGGTGACTGGGGCTCCCGCATGCATCCCCCTGCCTGGCTGCTCCCGGCAGAGCTGGCCCGCAGGTCGGGGTTGGAGCCAGCATGGGCAGTGATGGAGCGCCCCAAAACCACAATTTAGTGCCTTTAGCAGGGACTGTGTTTGTCCTTGCCACTTTGCTCAGGCTAAATCCCTCCCACGGCTGGTGGGCAGGTCAGATTTAGTGGAGCAGCCATGATACATACACTCAAGGGCTGAAGGTCTCCTGGATCCATGCTAATGAGCCCCTAATTAACCAGAGGATGGAGCGGCAGAGCAGCCCTGCAGGTGTGATGCAGGCGGTGGCTTTGTGAAGCTCAGCACCCTGCCAGGGGGTGGCCGGCTCTCAGCTGGGTGCTGGGACAGAGCCTGGGATGATGGATATTCCAGCCATGGGATCGGAGATGTTCCAGCCATGGGATTGTGGATGCTGCAGCCCCAGGATCAGGGATGTCCCAGCCCCAGGATCAGGGATGTTCCAACCCTGAGGTCAGGGATGTCCCAGTCCTGGGATGGATCAGGGATGCTCCAACACCGGGGGCCAGGATGCTGCTGTGATGGAGAGCCCAGATCTGGGCATCGAGCTCAGGACACTGCACACCAGCCTGGACCCAGCACCTCCAGCACAGGTACCAGCAGAGCAGCTGGCCTTGACCCCAAACCACTTCCTCCTCGTTTCACCCAGCCCCAAATCCCGACTTGGACCCCCAGGGGACACCTGGCATTGATCAAGCAGCACGTCCCCCACCCTGCCTGCGCGGGGCGAAGGGAAGGGACACGATGGAGCAAACCCAAGGGCAGCTCAGTGCACGGGGCACTGCGGCTTCCCCAGCCTCCTCCAGGAGTAAGCACACATCTATTTAACCACTGTTTCCCCAGTTTTAACATAATTACCCGTCAGCCTGCCAGTCAACATCAGCTCCTGCAGATCACCATTAACGGATCATTGTTCAGCCGGCTGTTATTGAATCGATATAGAAATTAAAATGCATTCTTCCCATTCTTTCTCAGTTGTCATCTTATCTCAGTGTCTAGCTAAAAGCACGGCAGATTACAGAATCCATCATCATTTAGCCTTTGTAGCTTGCAATATTCATAATTAACAAAAAAATTCTATTCAGTTTCTCATGTAATTTAATTAGTTTTCCATTAAATAGAGACTAAATATCATCTAATCCCCCAACAGAGCAAATAATTGTTTTCCATTCTTTTAGAAATTATCACTTGTGTATTGTAACTATCAAAATTCATTATGAGCCTCTGAGCAGCAATGGGAAAAGGTGTGAAAAGCGCTGGTGGAAGGACAGGGCAGCAATTAGTGAGGCAGGTGGGGATGGAGAAGGGGCGTTAGGCTCAGGGCTGCCCGTGGCTCTTTGCCACTGCTGCTCCGGGACCAGGTCGTGCCCAGCACGGGGCTCAGCAGCACCTGGTGCAGGATCCGGCCCCGTGCCCCAATCTGGGACACACTGTGGTGCTCCAGATGCCTCATCTGCCTCCATCCAGGAGTGCCTGCTCAGGAGGATATGGGATGGGGACAGGGATGGGGACAGGGATGGGGACAGCCACGCCGTGCGAAGGCAGGCAGCAGGGCTCGCAGCCGTTTATCTGGATCATGGGACAGATTTAATTTATAGAGGAAATCTCTCAAGCAAATACGTCCCTTGGAGGAATAAACCTGTTTAAGAAAACAATTTTCTCCGTGCCCGGATTACGCCTTTAATGGCTTTCTGCTGTAGTGACCTGGAGCTCATGCTGCTCCGGTGTGGAAAAACCATCTGTGCATGTATGCATGTGCATGGGTGTGTGCATATGTTTGCATGCATGCGTGCATGCCTGTGCATGCCTGTACACGTGGGGCTCAGCCAGCTGCAAGCCCTTTGCACGGGAGGGATTTGCCACGGTTGTGTCCCAGCCAGCCCTGCAGTGGGTCCTGTCCCCGGGGGCCTTCAGGGTCCAGCACCAAGCCTGGGGGCCGGACCCCCACGGAGGTGGCGCGGGGCTGTGGCCATGCTCGCTGGTGCAAGGCTTTGGCTCTGCAGAGCGTGAAAGCCGCTCGGCTCCAAGTGCCCCTCTGGGGGCTGTTAGCAGCGAGAACCCCCATTAACTCGCCACCCTTCCAGCCCCCTCAGCAAATTAGATTAAATCCACAAATTGTTAGGACGGGGCCATAGCCACGGCTCGCTGGGCGCGTGTCCCATTACCAGCAGGTGGGTGCCGCTCCTAAAGCAACTCTCGGCTCTCTCCAGGGGCCAGGACATGAGCAAACGCTCCGATTCATCTCCCACCTCCCTGACGCAGGGAACTGGGCCTTAATTGCGGATGGTAATTGGCAGCAGTAATTCAGATCTGCGGCCGCCTGCATCTCCCTCTTCACCCTCCATTGGCATCGGATGTTTAGTTGACCAGCGAGGTCCCCAGCGCTGCGCAGATTTATCCTGCAGCACTCGGATGGGCCCAGGGACCCCCCAGGGGTTGCAGGAGAGGGGCACTCACTTGTGCAGCGAGTCTGCTCATGCTCGGGTGGCACCGCTGGGCTCTCCCGGTCTGTTTATAGGAAGGAGATGCCATAAGAACAAACCGGCCCCACTGCAGAGCTTGCTGTGCCCTGGCTGCCCCCTTGGGGCAGGGGGATTAGTGTTAATCCAGATCATTTCCCTGATCTGGGTCACGGCTGCATGGATGCAGAGTGGATCCGTCCACCGTCAGCTGCTCTCCTCTTCCCTTTCCTTTCCTCAGGCAAAGCTGGAGCCAGCGGTGAGCCTCGGCAGCGTCGCTCATCCTGGAGGCCGAGGTGGGTGGAAGCAGCCGGCCGCATCCAGGCACGACATCGGCACGAGGCGGGGGTGCGGGAGGAGGCAGCAGGGCTCCCCCTCCCAGCCCAGCGTCACCGTGAGGCCCCACCAACACAACAAAATCAGGGACTTGGGGCAGGGGGAAAGAGATGCCCCCTCCTTGGCTTCCCCGCAGGTTCCTGGGTTGCTAATTAGGGAAAAAAAACAAAAAACAAACAAACAACAACAACAACAAACTTTTTTTCTTCTTTTAAACAAACACGAGTCAGGAAAAAAAGCAGTTATTATCTTGTCACCACCAGCTAAGCCCCGAGAGCCTCTCTTCCCTCCGACACTTGGGCATACGTTCAAATAAACCAACAAACCCTCTGAGGATTGTAATAAGGTCTGTTAAGCACTAACTGCGAGTGCCTGCACGTCCTGGCTGGGCGGCCCCAGCGAGGGGACGGAGGCGCGGTGTCGCTGCCCGGGTGGCTCTGGGAAGGGCTGGCCTGAGCCCCCGCGCTCCCAGCTCGATCCCCAGCTCTCATTTACATGCGTTTCAGGGCATGTTATTTAATACCCTGCAGAGTTAAAAATAAATCTTCCCCTGCCTCCAGCTCTCTCCGCCTGGCTCTTCAGCTGGAGGGTGATTTGTTCGTGTTCACATGCATTCATTCACCACGATCGGGCGACAGGTCCTCCCTCGGCTGCACCGTCCCCTCCCCAGCCCTGGCCTCTGCCGGTTCCCACCACGGGGACAGACCGCGGTCGAGGCAGCAGCAGCTTTGCAAGGATCTCGGGGTGCAGCAGTGCCGGGTCCAGCCCCAGCGGCCAGGAAGGTTTGAGCAGGCTGACTCGTCCCTGCTGGGAGTCGGGGGAACGTTTGGAGGTGGAAGCTGAAAACGGACCAGGATCAGATCAATTCGGTGTCATGGGAGGCGACGTGAAGCAAACCTGGAGCTCTGCTGAGTCCGGACTTGATGCTTGAATCCTTCAATCCAGCTATAGGGAGGGTCAGTGAACGGCACGGTCACAGACGATGGTTTCC
The DNA here is from genome assembly GCF_009769625.2 of Cygnus olor. Lineage (NCBI taxonomy): Eukaryota > Metazoa > Chordata > Aves > Anseriformes > Anatidae > Cygnus > Cygnus olor. The sequence continues at coordinate 5,915,293 of NC_049191.1, forward strand.
TGCGTTCCCGAGGGCCGTGGGCAGCCTGCAGCCTGGCTGCAGTGAGCTGAAGGACACAATGCCAGGACAGGAACCGCTCCACGTGATGGGGACAGGGCAGCGTCGCACACCAAACACCCCACACGCTGGGGAATGTGCTCTCCTTGCCTTCTGGGAGGTGCAGCCACATTTCCAATCCTTAAAAGCTGCTCCATCTGTTCTGGCCCCGAGTGTGCCAACCTCCAGCTTTTCTCTTCTCCCCACGGTGGGGAGAGTAGGGGTGAGAAACGCTCAGAATGTGTTTGTGCTTCTACTGTGCAAAACGCACCAATTTTCCACCTCTTACATATCTGGTGGCTGCAGCAAAGGCCTCCTGATCAGACGCACACCGAGACTGCATGGGACAGTCCTACAGCTGGTGCGGGAGCATCGCACGTTTGCTCTTCATCATCCCACCCGACCTGCAGCCTTCCGCTGGGACAAGGCAGAAAGCCAGCGAGATGTGAGTAACACCTGAGCCACAGCAGCACAAGGAGGAAAAAAAAAGGGGGGAAAAAGGATGGAAAGTCTAACAGCTGGAAGCTGAGATGGACACGTGCAGAACAGAAATGAGTGTGTACTCTTCAAGGCCAGTTAATTAACATCAGGCAACCACCTGCAGCACCGGGCACCTCCCTCTGCTGTGAGTGCTCAGAGAGACTAGCGTGGCCACATTCGGCAGCCCCCAAAAGCCCCTCCTGAGCTGATGCAAGGTGCACTCACCCCACCTTGTCCCAGCTATCAGCCATGGGTATCGAGGTCGGGGACACCTGTGCCAGCATAGCCCATGCAGGTGCCTGTCCAGGGAGGCTGAGCACAAATTTGGAAACGCTCAGACTACGTGGGACACACAGCTGAGCAGGGAAGGATGGGGATAAGCCAGTGGGGAAGGAACTTAAATTGCTGGAAGGGAAATTGTTTTCTCCCACAGCAACTCTTGATGTCCACCAAAAAATAAACTGGTGGACAATAGTGGTGGAAATAATTGGTAAATCCATAACATACATCAAACCCGCTGGAGGGCCTGCTACCATCCTTGCTGCTCAGCCAGGGCAAAGAGAAAGGCAACCAGGCTGCTTCCTCCACTGCTGAGCCCTGAATACACTGTGCTTGCCATACGACTCCCTCCTTTTACATTTATTTATAGCAGAAGGCTGGTTGTACTCAAAACAAGAAAATAGGATTCAGCAGTAGCCTGATAATTATTTCCAGTGTGGTCATTTTTATTGCCATGAATAAAAAATAAAGCTGCTCTTCTGAAGTTAAAGTATACGGCTTCCCTGGGTTATATACGAGTGTGGGCCTTGATTTAGCACTGTACAATAGAAAAGTAAAACAGAACAATAAATACCATCCACACAGTTCTTGTAAAAAGCTGTCTATTTCAGTTTTGACCATATAAAAACAACCAAGAGAAACTGGACAGGGAATATACAAGCCACAGATGGAATTTAAACAAATTGTACAAATTTCAGGTGATCTGGGTAAGGGTTTAGTAGTCTGTTGTACAGCCAAAATCAAAATCTCTTCAATTCTAAATTTTCCTGCTTCCCAAAGAAGGGAAAAAAAAAAAAAAAAAACCAAGCTGTACAGCAGGACCACGCAGACATCGCAGCCTGCAGAGAGGGCTGCTTGGCTCATCAAGCTGCTTCAACATTTTCCCGTTACCGCAAGCGTGAGAGGGGGCTGGCACCGGTGAGAAGCAAGTCAATCCTACTTCTGTAAACCAAAGACTTCAAGGGCACGAACCACACCGTCTTCTCAGCTTCACTGGATCTCCCCCATATACAGCCGTTTGTCACTGGATGCAGAGAGTACTGCGAGAGAGGAAGGGAAGAGAGGCATACAAAAATTAAACAGAACAGTCTGAGAACTCCACTAACGGCACACCATTTGGATTTAACTACTCACTTCTCTCACTGTAAGCTATCCGTAAAGCCCAATTTCATTTGCTCCCCAAAAATGCTTCATTGGACTGCTACTCTGACACCTAACCACACGCTGCACGTTCTGGCTGCCGTTCCCCTCTCCCAAGACAGACATAAAGGCACGCCGCCCGTAATGTCTAAGCATTAAAACAGTAAAGAGAGGCATATAAACACACTGTTAACGCTCTCAAATATCCTGCAATGTTATTTTCTCTGCAAGGGGTGTTCAGATTGCGACTCAGGCGCGGCCAGCAGGACCACATGCCACTAGAGGGCACAGGCTCGCTGGGAAAGCTCGGTCGGGTTGCTATTATTTATCAGAAGAGCGGCAAACTGCAGTTGGTTCTCGGCTATAACGAGACACTGAGCAGCCCTATTTCAGAAAAGGCTGTTGAGGGGATTCAACACCCAAGTGTCGAGGTAATGACAACCCCGTCAGAGGAGCGCTGTTCTCGACACTGACAACTGTTTCATTCAAGTCCATGCGAGATCTGGGGGGGTTTGCGTGAAGCTCGCAGACTGATGTCTATAATCGTGCTCTCTGGGTGCTCTTCCACGCAGCTGAGTGTTGTGGGGTGAGTGGAGCGAGTTACAGGATTAATGGTCCCAAACGTTAATAGGAATCAGCCGCTGAACTCGCGTGCAATGACTGGATGGGTTTTTAATTTTTACTTTAAGATGAGCGATTGATTCACAAAAAGGAGCTCAGCGGAATACAATTACAAACAATCCGCTCCAAACTGAAGAGGAGAGATTGCTCTGCTCTTCCAGCACCGTCTCTGATCTGAAGACAGAGCAATGAATAACCAAGGAACAAGGCCATAATTCACTGCCCTGAGTCCCCACCCCCAGGCTGCTGCAGAGACTGTCATCCTCGGCACCACTGAGCTCTTGGCTTCGCTTCAGGGCTGACTTGTGTCAATTTTTGGCCGAAGCAGCGTGGTGACCTGGCCGATGGTGCAAGTGTTTCTATAGAAACAAACAGTGCCCCACGGTCCTGCCCGGGCCACAAACTGCGCTAAGGAACTGGTACCAAGGCTGGTCTCAGCTAATGCTCCGTAATTGAAAGAGCTCCGAAAATGCCACTGAGAGCATCTCCTCTTCCACCAGTGGTACGTAGTGCCGCACCTTCACCCTGGAGCAGGACATCTATGGAACCGTTGATAAAAAGGACTGCACAAAGAGCCTTGTTTGCTTCTTACACCTTCTGTGAAAGTTAAGAGACCCTGGGCTGACGACACACTTCCAGGTTTCTATAACTGTCATGATGTGATCAGTAAATTCATGGTTATAACAAACCCTAGTACCAAAAATATTTTGGGAAGTCCTGGACAGTGGCAGTAGCTCATGGCCACCCATGGCTCATGAACTGGCCATACCACCGCAGGCCAGAGCTGCACTGCTGCTCACCCAGGTCTTCATCTGGGCAGGACACACGGGTGGGGTAGAGCCTCTTCACTCAGCCCAGGTCCCAGCTCCAATGGATGCCCACAGTGTATGCTCCCTTTGTAGTCCTGAGCTACGGATAACACCTTCCCCCAGGTCTGTCTCTGACACTCAGGGCACTTGGCCAGTTTTCGAGCTGTTTTCTGGAGGACTAGCTCAGCCAGCCCTGGAACTATTTCCCCAGCTGACCTGATCTGGGGAGGACTTACTGATAGGCTCCTCTGGATGGAAAGCCAATTCGTTCACCGACCCAGCGTGGCCTGGCAGCTTGTACAAAATCCTCCTGGATGTGGTGTCCCACACGTAGACGAACCTACAAGAGAGTCATGATGAGAGCAGGCATTTCTAAAGGGAGAGCAGCCGCCTCCCACACCAACGGCTGCTTCCTGCAACGGTTCACCACCCAGGCTGTAATAACCACAGCTGTTAGCGTGGATAAACAAGGAGCCTGTCAGGAGCAAAATGCTGCACTGCTGAATTCAGAAGAGCAAAGGTCTGAGCAGGTAGGAGCTAACATGCCAGCTCTGTGCTAAAAGCCTCTGCTGTCACAGCACTGCGGCACCATCTCATCCATTGCGGCACGGAGATGGATGAGGCCACAGAGACCCTCGGCACCGCAGCCATACAGCGGGCTAAGGGACAAAAGAAGCGTCAGGAGAGGGGAGGGCACCTCTTACTCTTGCAAATACCTGCCTGCAAGCCCAGTGGTGGCTCCCAGTTCAGGCAGACAAGCGCTTAGGAGGAGCCTGGGTGCTCCCCCCCAGTCCCCGCTACAATGCCATCCCTCCCAGCCAACAACCTGTATATATGGATTTCTTCCTGCTGGGCCATTAAAGTCATAATTCACTTCTGAGCATTTATTAGGGGGCTGATCAGATTGCATCGAGCCCTTTGATTGATCTCCTCCGGGTCCTTGCGCCGCACCGCAGCCGGGTGCTGCCCGCGTGCCTCACCTTGGCTGAAGGACAGCGCCGAGACACTGGCGCTCCTCACGCAGCGGGTCAGAAATAAACCGCTAGCACCAGGCACCACGCAGCTCTCAGACTATTCTTATCAATGGTCTCCGAGTGGGGGAAAACAGCACCTTTCTGCTAGCCACAGAACGCAGCCTGTCCCCCGGGGGTGTCCGTCGCTGCCTGCACGGCGCGGCAGCCACCTGGCAGCTAGCACTAGTTCCACCGGGGAACAAAGCGATGCTCTGACCCGTTATGGAGAGCTTCCGTAGGAGGTAGAGGCTTTTTTTTTATAAATCAGAATGGAAGAGCTCTGAGAAATGCACTACAGCCAGACAAGGTGACGCTGTATTCCACCCGCACAGCCTCCTTTCCAAACTTAACAGCTTCACCACACGAAATGTCGTTTGTTACAAGGTTCACAGCTCTTCAAAAAAAATCAGTGGCTTGGGAAAGCTGCCAGTGCTGGATTACACTCATACTGCCTTCTCGCTTTGCTCTTTAGGTAGGTGACTGGCATCTAAAAACAAAATCTGCCAGGGGGCAGAAGGAGAAAGGGGCAGAGCAGTAATTGGCCGGCTCAGCGCGGGGAGCAGCTCTGCCGCCCTCACGCTCCAGAGGCATCGCTGCGGCCGCTTACAGGGGGCGCTGCACAGGGTGAGGGCACGAGGGACAACCAGGCGAGAGTAAAACACGTGTAAAAGCCACCTATAACGTTACATTTCCTCCAAAAGCAGGTTGCTGCAAACGCCACTGTGCATCACCACGTCTCTGCCGCCTGAACTCAAACGTGCTTGGGATCAGCGGCCCTGTATCGGCCCCGCACGTAACCCAAGCTCTGAATGCCAACTTGGGGTGGGACCAGTGCCACCAGCAGGGAGTGCCTCCACTTCACCTCACCCGCTCCTTCCCGTTGACAGGGCTTTGCAGATCTGATGAAGGACAAGATTCGTTTTTACAATTAGGCCTCTCTTCTGGTTGGAAGAGAAGTGAGCTGCTTTGCTGCCCAAAAAAGCACTGAATCCCTCACAGCACTTGTTGGTAAGGCAGAGTGGACACCGACACTAGTACAGGACGGACGGGCTTTGTTAGAGGCTTTCATTTTCAGGCCGGTGCTATTCTTTGGATTTTCTTGAAACATGTGAAAAGGAAAAATGAAACCATCCCACTTACGTCGTGAATGTCATTTAAAGCAGCATTTCTCCAAGCACGACTATTTAATCTAGCAGGTAAGAGCTGTATCTGATGCTTTCTCAAAGCATTCTGCTGTAATGTATTTTCTATGGCATGGCAGAACAGGAAAGCACTTTAAGTAGCTGGTTTTACAATAAACCTTCTGAAGGGCTCAGAGAAAAAAAAATCAGGTAATTGTCCCTCCAACACAAACACACACACACACTCCACATAATGCAGAGAAACAGAGTAACTATTGGGGAATTACTTCTTACCCAGACACACGAAATGTTCAATCTTGCTTTGCTTTCCCAGCAGATACTCCTCCAAAAAAAATTAAAAACTCAGGGGTAGCAGAAAGATTTGGAGTGGCCTCATCTAACCTGCCCTGGGACCTGACTGTGTGCTCTTCACAACGAAATTTCACAACGAAGTTGCAGTCAGACCACAGAGCTGCAGCAGCATCTGCAGGACTAACCTAATGGCCCAATATTTCACGCCACACTTCAGCGTGTCAGGTTGCCCGCCCTGGGACCTGCCACAGCATCGGCGCATTAACAAACAGGTATTCATCACCACGTGCACTGCGGCTGCAGCCCAGCAGGACTGGAAAGAAGGGTCACGTCTCAGCCACCCGCCGTGACAGCCAGCCCCACTATATCTGGACAGTAAGAACTCAAGCTCTTCCTATCCTCCATCAGAAGCTCATTAATTTGCTGATTACTGCTGCTTGGACTCTGGCCTGCAGGAATTCCTGTCTCGATGTCACCGAAAGTGCATCTGGATTTGCTCCAGTGGGGATTGTATCCTTCACGGTGACCTTCAGTGTCTGGCACAGCCCCTCTGTTGGCTTCCTCTCTCTACCCAGTTTAATCCTTGGTAACCTTGCTTTACAGAATCTCTGATTTACAAGTCCAATACATGCTAATTTAGGCAGATCTATTTCCTCGCGCTTGTTAATCAAAGCAAGGATTACAAATGATCCTTGGAACACCACTGGTGCTCCCTGCTAGCTGCCACGCAGCACTCTGACTGGTATTTGTGGTCAGCACAACCCCAGCACCACGCACCACTTCTCTACACTCCTGCTTCTAGAAGAGTCTCACGCGAGTCTGCTGGTATGACTGCAAGAGACCCAGTCTACTGCCAGCTATGCTCCTGTCATCTGCTTGTCCATCTGTTGGACGCAGAGACTGAACATAAGCAGTAATGGAGCTCTCTAGAAGGCTTCTGACAACAAGAAGAAGGATTTTACAACTATATAGTTCTCCTCCGCTGACGCAAAGGCAATATAAACACATCAGTACTATAATCACTGCAGACAATGCTCGCAGAAGACTGCAGGGAGTTGTTTGGGCCTTCGCACCTCTCTGCGCAGTTCTGGCTCTTCATGTGAATTTTAGAGTTGATCCAGCTCATTTCAGGTGTGATTGCAGAACAGTTTGGGACTGATGGTAACAGAGAAACACGGCGATAACTCACCTGTCAGCGGATCCCCCTGCTATTTTACTTCCATCCGGGGACCACGAGCACCTCAGAAGATTCTAAAATAGAAGAATGCGCACAGATCCATTTCCAAAGGAAGATTTAGCTTTTCCCTTCCCCTTGAAATAAAATCACCAAGAGACTTTAAATATCATGTGCACCACTATAATGATCTCCCTTTGGAAGATAGGAAGGTAATTACAGATTTTATTTTATTGCTGGAAACATCCAGTGTCTTGTTATTTTACACAGTGTAGATAGTAAATGTAGAAAATACTTAATTTACAGCTAATTATAGCTGAACTGAGCTAAGAAATTTTGTTACTGCGGCTTTAATTAGAATCCGACTTTGTGCATTAATCTTTCTTTGAATCCCTAGTAAAGTCTTTCTGGTTTAAACTTGAATTTAAAAAACAATTTACAGAAAACTTAATAGACAGGGGCAGCATTTTATAAACAATACTTTCTCAGTCTGTAGTACACTCACCTTTTCAAAATTATGCACGTTCCCCTGGAAAATCTTTACACATCTCTCTTTGGGGGCAAATGGTCGCACATCCCAGATGCGAACTGCAACAGAGAGCTCACAGTGATTAGCTGGATGGCAGAGGGATGGGGGCAAGGTCAGCTTCTAATGATCAGAGACCTGCTCACATTCCTTGCTCTCTTCATAAAAAGGTTTCCCCAGAAGCAAAAGGAAGGTAGCAGCTTTCCTCTTGCAGGAAGCTTTGATATGAAAGGTAAAATGCAGAAATTTATAATGGTATCAAGATCCCTGCCAATGGGAAGGGAAAAATCCCCAACAACCATTGAACAAATGAGCCACCGTCTCCTTACATGAGCATTTGCTTTACGATAATACGTTTTGTGATCGTAGTTCTAACAGATCAGCTTTGCTGAGCACCCATATGCAGGAGACAGAGAGGTTGGAAACGGCACCGCCATTCCCTGCTGCGCGGAAGCAGCCAAACCAACCTGACAAAAACAAGACCAAGATTACATTCCACTGCCTGTGCAAATAATTTGTGCCACGGCTCAAATCCCTCTTGCCCGTTGGAAGACATGACAAACCTCTCTGATACAGCTGCTCCCTCTCTGCAAAGGATGCAACTGTCATCACTGCAGCAACAGGAATTCAAACTTTATCTGTGGAGCTCATCTCCCCTGAGCCACCCCCATGTCTGACTCTTATTTTTCTACACTGAACAATTCAAGCTGTTCCTTCCTAAATGCCACACACACGGCTACCCAAAGGCTAGCAGGAGAGGGCAGGGGCTGACAGCTGTCTGCACAGCTGCGCTGTCACATTCAGCAGGATGTACCTGTGTTGTCCATTGCGTTAGAGAGCAGGTAAGAGCCTTCTGAACTCAGACTGAGGCCTGTCACCGAGTCTGCGTGTCCTCTCATCGTGTACGTGAGCTTGTTCTGGCGAAGGTCCCACACCTTTCAGACAGTGGACACAAAATGGCAGCTTAAAAGGGTAGCCAAGACCATCAGAAATACCATTTCCAAACCATTCCATACAAGTACTGATCAGTCATCTGATGAAATCAGCTTTCAGTTTCAGTTGGGTGGGGTCTCAATGGCTAAAATGTAAGGCTATGATTTCGCGTGTTGTAGGAAAAAAAAGGATTTGCCCTTTAGAAGGCTCCCTACTTAACGTGTCCAACTGTGTTAGCAGCAAGGAGCCAAATTACAGCTGCCCCATGCAGACAGGAATCCCCTTCAATCTGGCTACAGCTCTCCCAGCTCCCAAATTCCACTGACCATGGCACAGCGCAGCAGTTGTCAAAGCCCCAAAATTTCACGATGTTCTTTCCCCAAGAGTTACGGCTGTTCACGGGGCAGTCAGAACAGATGTCCTTTCAGTGCTACACTTAGCGATGGCCCTCTGACAAGAACATGCTCCCCATGCCTAGGTAAGACTGGAGCCTGAGGCTAAAAAGACAGCAAGACTGACTGAGCTGTGCAGCTATCAGGAGAATCTCAGCTACCAAATGAATGAAACACTGAGCGCGCTCTTAAATAAGAACTTTCCACAGTAGCAGGTGACAAAGTAAATTACAACAGCATACTGGAGCAGAGGGCAGGGAGTTGGATGTGTCACCAGATTTTCTTTAGCCGACCTCATACATGGCTCTAGAGCTTCTGGGAGAGGCACCGACTGCCAGAAGAGCTCGCATACCACCTCAGCTCCAGTGTGACAGCAGTGCTAAGATGCGTGGCCAGGAATGCCAGGGCTGCCCAGCCAGTCACGTGGAAAACAGCCCTGAAACAACTCCCTCAGAGTTTCTTGGCCTTAGATCAAGACAGAGGTTGGACACGGGAGGCTGGCACAGTTCTTGTGACTGTAAAAATTGACCAACGGCCTTCCGCATTTGTCCTTGACCAACGCGACATTTTGCACGCTGTTACAAGAGATTTCTGATGGGATGGAAAAGGTGAGCACGGCTGGAAAGGCACATGAGGACACAAACATCATACCTTAATGTCGTTGTCAATGCCTCCAGATATGATCTGATCGCTGGTGTCATTGAAGGTTACAGCCAAGACCTGGTATGTGTTCTGAAATGTCTGGACGGCTGCTTTTTTCCTGATATCCCACAGCTAAAAAGACACGGCGGTTATAAAACTTACATAGAGATATTTAACAATAAAATTACAAACAAATTACAAAATTGCACATATACTTTGCAGAGACTCAAACCGCTCTGCTAAAATTCACTTTTAAATCTCAAAAGATCTCTACAGAAAACACAGTAGAAGGCTGGCGTGATTAAAGCATGTGACTTTCCTTGTCTAAAGCAAGAATAGGAGGAAAGAAGGCAGTTCAATAAAAGATTTCAGTAACTGCTTGCCATTCTCATGTTTTGTTAACCTGATTTAGTAGAAAAAGCACCACTGAGTAGAGCAATCTTGCTAACCCCCATCCAAAAAATTACAGAAGGAACAAGCAAATTTCATTTTTAAATCGAAGGTTTTCGATCACAAAACTGTAAGATCAACCAAAGTGTGAATTTAGCCAACTTAAATGGGAAGAACATGAACAACTCTTTCAGAGATCCCACCTTACTTTCACTCTAGACTATCTCCACACACAACACACTGACCTTCACTGTCCCATCGTCACTGCCCGTACAGACAAGCTGGGGTCCTCGCCTTGCTGGGTAGCAGGAGTTAACGAATGAGGTGTGGCCCTTCAGCCTCTTCACTCTCTCTCCAGTCTCGCTGTCCCACACAGCCACCGTCTTGTCTGTGGATGCTGAGAAGAGCATGCTGTGGAGAAGAATCCCCATGAGCTTCTCTATTTCAGAAGCACTGCTCCCATCCCAGCTTTCTTACTCTCTAGTCCCGAGACCAAAGCTTGAGATATCAAGTGGGAATACGTCGTTGAATCATAGAATCATTTAGGTTGGAAAACTTAAGATCGGCAAGTCCAACCACCGCCAAACACTACCAAGTCCGCCACTGAACCACGTCCCTTAGTGCGCACCCACGCGACCCAAATACCTCCAAGGATGGCGACTCCGCCACCTCCCTGGGCAGCCTGTTCCAGCGCCTAACCACTCGTTCTGTGCAGGAATTCTTCCTGATATCCAAGCTAAACCCCTCCTGGAGCAACTTCAGACTGTTTCCTCGTGTCCTAACACTCGCCACTTGAGAAAAGAGACCAACACCCTCCTTGTAGCAACCTCCTCAGACAGTTGTAAGGAGTGACAAAGTCTCCCATCCGCGTCCTTCTTGCCAGAGTAAGCCACCCCAATTCTCTCAGCTGCTCCTTGCGCGTCTTTTCGAGTCCCTTCACCAGCTTCACTGCTCTTCTCCGCAGTGAGGGGCCAAAACCGAACACGGTGCTTGAGGTGTGCTCCTACCAGCACCAAGGACAGAGGGACAACCACTTCCCCGGTCCTGCTGGCCGCGGGACTATTTCTGATGCGGGTCAGGGTGACGTCGGCCTTCCTGGCCACCTGGGCACACTGCTGGCACCCCCAGGTCCTTTTCAGAGGGGCAACTTTCCAGTCACTCTTCTCTAAGCTTACACTGCTGCGTGGGGTTCAGGTGACCCAAGTGCAGCACCTGGCATTTGGCCTTGGTGAAGGACATGAGATCGGACTCAGCCATCGATCCAGCCTACCCAGCTCCCTCTGCAGAGCCTTCCCGCCCTGAAACGCTCCCACCCAACTTGCTGCCTGCAAACTCGCTGAGGGTGCACCTGATCCCCTCGCCAAGACTGTTGACGCAAACATTAAAACCTGCCCCAATACTACGGAGAAGTTCTACGCCCAACTTCAAAGAGAAACGTGGAGTTTCAGAGCAGGCAGACTGCCAGCAGGACAGCTATAGCGGAGGTGCTCCCACCAAACCCAATTTCTAGAGATACCTACACAGGTATCGCTTTTCTGCCTCCTCAGCCACTGTCTGGGATGACAAGCCAAGAAGGAAAAACTGGCAACCTCTCGGTTCAGATGCGGTGGCGGAAGAGCCTTCCAAAGTGACAAATGACTCCCGGGTTTTCCTTCCCTCCCCAGCCAACCGCTTCCCGCACAACCAACGTGAACATTCGAGTTTCTACCGACTGAAATCAAGGGCCCTCGTGGGTCACAGGTGGCCGGGCCAGTAGAGCAGGCGCCACTCCTAACCCAGGAAAGCCACAGCACAAGCGTTTGCTGTGAGGGTTTGCGGTGTGGCTGAGCAGGGGCAACGAGGAGGCTCCGCGAGGGGCGGCGGCCACCAGAAATAACCTTCCCTCAGGAACAGCGGGGGCTGAGGCAGGAACGTGTCGGCGTGCCACCCACCTGCCGTCCGTGTTGTAGTGCAGCTCCATGACCGCCCCGCTGTGCCCCTTCAGGGTCGCGTAGTTGTCGCAGTCCCCGTAGACGTTCCACAGCACTAAGAGAAAAGGGAGAGGGAGGCAGGGGGTTGGAACTGGATGGTCTTTGAGGTCCTTTACAACCCAAACCACTCTAGGAAAGTGCAAGACGCGTGGAGACACGCCTGTGCCGCGCACAGAGTGATTCTCCAGAGCTCCCACGTAACCACAGCTGCCACCACCTCAAAGCCAGGGTGGTGCACAGCAGCAAAGCAGCACCACGTGAGCCCCGGAAGAAGAGACTCCGCTTAGAGCTGACTTACAGCTTTAGATCAACTTGATTTTATTAATAAGTCGTCGGACCTTCACCTCGGCAAGCCAAAGCATCGGTAACTGTGCTTGCAGGGTGCCGCTGTCCAGCACAGACCCACGGCGACCTCTGCAAGGGCCTTGGGAGGACTGCGATGAGCTGGGCGGGCGGCCAGCCCCACGCTCGGCAGGGTCCGCGGCACCGTCCCCGCCCCCCTCATGCTCAGGACCCCAGCTGACACCTGACACGAAGCCACCCCACAGGGCGGTAGAGGCCAGCCTCCCGACAAGCTGAAAGCCCCCGGGGCCTGGCCTGCTGTCACACAAGCCCAGGATGGCCAAAGTTGGCAGGGACCTCTGGAGATCATCCAGTCCAACCCCCCCGCAGAGCAGGATCGCCCGCAGCACCTTGCGCAGGATGGCGTCCGGGCGGCTTTTGAGTGTCTCCAGAGAAGGAGCCTCCACAACCTCTCCGGGAGCCTGTCCCAGTGCTCTGTCACCTCCCAGCAAAGAAGTGCCCCCTCACATTGAGCCGGAACCTCCTGGGCTTCAGTTCGTGCCCGTTGCCTCTCGTCCTGTCGCTGGGCACAGCTGAAAGGAGACCGGCTCCATGCTCTCGCCCCCCTCCCCTCAGATATTTACATACGTTAACAAGCTCTCCCCTCAGCCTTCTCTTCCCCAGGCTAACCAGGCCCGGCTCTCCCAGCCTGTCCCCGTACGAGAGGTGCTCCGCTCCCCTCATCATCTCCACAGCCCTCCTGCGGACCGGCTCCAGCATCCCCACGTCCCTCTCGTCCCTGGGCAGCCCAGGAGTGACCAGCACGCCCCGGACGCGCCGTACTCACGGATGAGCCTGTCGAAGCCGGCGGAGGCCAGGGTGTTGCCGCCGGGGTGGAACTTGCAGCAGTACACCTCCCCCTCGTGCCCCGACAGCAGCATGATGGGCGCCTGCAGCGAGGAGCAGCGCGGCGGGCCCTGCGGGGGGACAGCAGCAGCCGGCTGAGGGGGCAGCGAGGAGGAACGAGTGAGCTGCCCCCCCACCCCCCCCCCGAGCCCCCCAGTGCCCACTGAGCTCCCCCTGACCCCTCTTAGCCCCCCCAGCCCCCCTTCTGCGACACCCCCGAGCGTCCCAGCCTCCCCTTCCCCTGCTCCCCCCGACCCCCTGAATGTCCCCAGCTCCCCTGATCCCTTCCCCAGCCCCCCCAAGCCACCTTTCCTCCAGCCCCCCCAAGCCCCTCCAGCCCCCCTTCCCCCGAACCCCCCCATCCCTCCCAGCCCCGAACCCCCCCTTCCCCCAGCTCCCCGTTCCCCCCGACCCCCTGAGTACCCCCAGCTCCCCCCAATCCCTTCCCCAGCCCCCCCCCCACACCCTCAGCCACCTTTCCTCCAGCCCCCCCAAGCCCCCTCAGCCCCTTTGAGCTCTGCTTCCCCTGCCAACCCTGATCCCCCCAGCTCCCCCGATCCCTCCCAACCCCCTAAGACCACCTTCCCCCAGCTCCCCCCGGTCCCCCTGAACACCCCCAGCTCCCCCAATCTCTCCCCCAGCCCCCCCCCACCACCTCTACTCCCCCCCCAGACCCCCCCGGCCGCCTTTCCTCCAGCCCCCCCAAGCCCCCCTAGCCCCCCTTCCCCTGACCCCCAATCCCCTCAGCCCCCTGAGGCCCCCCCTTCTCCCAGCCCCCCCATACCCCTGCCCCCCCCAGCTCCCCCCGACCCCCCCCAGCCCCTCAGGCCCCCCATAGCCGGCCCCCGATCCCTCCCAGCCCCCTGAGACCCCTTCCCTCAGCCCCCCCCGCCCCCCCAGCCCCTTCGAGCCCCCCCCAGCCCCCCTTCCCCTACCCCTAACGACCCCCCCAGCCCCCCCCGCCCCCTCAGGCCCCCCTCAGCCGCCCCCCTCCCCCCCCGCCCCCTACCGCCTGCAGCAGCGCCCCGGAGGCCGCCTGCCCGCCCCCCCCGGCTCCCCCCCCGGCCGCGGGCGGCTCATGGCGGGGCCGCTTGGCGGGGCCGGGCACGAGCGGGAGGTCGGGGCCGGGGCCGGGGCCGGGGCCTGGAGCGGGGCCGGGAGCGGGGCCGGGAGGGGGCCCAGGCGCGGGGCCCTTCCGCTTCTGCTGCTCCAGCATCGCCGCCCGCCGCGCGCGCCCGCCCGGCCCCCCATTGGCCAGCCGCGCCGCCTCCCGCGCCGCCCATTGGCGGAGAGCCGCGGGAAGACCCGCCTCCTCTTGACGTCCCCTCCGGCGCGCCGTGGCGACGACGAAGAGGCGCCGGGCCGCCGGGCGCTCCCCTGGCGCGGATTGGCCGCGCCGAGCAACGCGGGTGGATCCCATTGGGCAGCGCTTGGCGCCCGCCAGTATGTGGCTCAGGGATTGGCTGGGTGGAAGGGAGGGCCGGCGGGTGAGGGCGGGGCGGAGGGGGCGAAATGGCGGCGGCCGGGGGTGGTGAGCGGGGGGGGGCCTGGGCCGCTCCTGCGCCTTAGTTAATAGTTAAGGAACGAGCTAGTTAATTAACGAGCTGGTGCTCTTCAAGGTGCCGCTGGTGCTGGGGCGAGCGTGCGGTGAGGCGAGCCGCGGGGCTGCGGAGGGATGGAGGCGCTGCCCGAGCTCTACGCCATCTTCCGGGGAGAGGTGCGGGGCGCCGGGGGGGCCTGAGGGGGCCTCGGGGGGGGGGGAGGGTCCTGAGGGGCCTCGGGGGGGGGAGGGTCCTGAGGGGCCTCGGGGGGGGGAGGGAGGGTCCTGAGGGGCCTCGGGGGGGTCCTGGGGCCGTCTTTGTGCTCAGTCAGCCCCGAGGTTAGGGGGAGCCTCGGCGTGCGGTTGCTCCCTTGCACTGCTGCGTATTTACCGCGTTAATTTTACAGGAAAAATCACCTCGTGGTGCGCTTCGGCGTCCCGTGGGGGTGTTCAGAGGGTGATTTCTGGCCTTACCTGTGCTGTTCTTTTTTATCTCTTTGAGTAGCAGAGCGTACGGTTGGGATTACACCGATACAGTCGGTGGCTTTGTATGTTGGGGTCTCTGCCTGGAAGAATCATTTTGTAGAAGGAAACTCCCTTGCCTTCCGTCTGTGACGCAGAAGTTCACTGCCATAATTAGAAAATTATTTTAATTCTCCAGGAAAAAAATTATAGGAAATTAACTTTCAATTGCATAATGCTTTACGCTATTTTCTTGTAACTGTTATAACGAACTCGAAGCTTAAAGGCAGGAAAGTAATGGACTTCTTGTAAGTCAGTTTGCTGTTAACGGAGGTTGACTATGCGTTGCTGGATTCAGGACCGCTTCCCAGTTCTCAGTATGTCTCATGCTTTGACTTTATCGGTCTGGGCTGAGAGTTGGAAAGTCACGGTGAGGTGTGGAGCTGGTTCCCCACTCTTCATTCGTCCCAGGAGGCTGCGTAACCTTGCCTGTAAAATTGTGATGCAAATTAAGTTGGGTTGCAGAGAAAACGTAGGGACTGCTGAATTTTCTCTGAAATATTTCCTGCTCCTGTACCTCACCTAACGTCACTAATGTTAAAGAAAATCAAGCCTCTTGTTTTAAAGCATACGTTCCTGGCTGTTTACACACACAGTTGTACACGCATAAGACACCTGCTGTGCTTGCCTGCCTGCCTGCCCTGGAGCTACCAAGCGCTGCTCTCTAACCTCCGATGCCCCAACCAAAGGAAGACTGGGAACCACTTGGGGTTTTTGTGCATGTGCTGACCTGTGCTCTGAAAGGAGGTGTTTTAGGAAGGGCTTTCCTTTAAACGTTGTGTTCATTTTCTCCACAGGTGGCGTCTGTGACAGAATATGGGGCATTTATAAAAATCCCAGGCTGCAGGAAGCAAGGTTTGTTTCTTTTATTCCCGCTTGGTTTCACGTTGATGTGTAGAAGCCAAACAGCCAGCTTCAGAATGAAGACTTGTTGTTTTCTAAAAAGCTCAGAAAAAGGGTTTTTAAATTAGGAAGAAATGGAGGTTCTCAGTGTTTATAGTTTAGGTGGTGCCTTTGCGTGAAGAAGGAAAAGACTCAGTGCTCTTTAAATGTGGCTTTTTGGTACCTTTGGTGTATTTTAGAGAATCGTTTCATGGTGTTGGACAGACACTAGAGAATTTCTACAGCTTCATAGTTTGTACCACTTATTTCTTTAATTGCCAATTTGAGTTTAATGAAAACTAAAATGAAGCTCAAATAAGACAGCAGTTCTGACTTAAGTTTTAAAGCTCTGCTCGTGCTTGTGGGAAGCTTGCAGAATAAAACAAATTAATTTTACAAAAGGAGCAGCTTAAGCTTGGTGTTCTGTTATTTGCCGGAGGCCCACAAATAACCACTTCTCTGTCGTCCTAACGCGCCCAGTTACTTCAGTGCCAGTTCTAATAAAGGGTTTTGGACCGAAGTGTGGCTGCTGGGGGGAAGTTGCCTTGAGGTGCAGACAGGCCTTAAATTATGAGCCAAAACAGCAAGGTGCTTCCATATTTACCATTTTTTTGGTAACCCTGTGGCCCACGTGGGTTATTTGTGCAGATTGGACATGAAGCGTTCTGGCTGCGTGACCTCGCAAGCACAACGGAAGATCGGGGCAGCCGTGGTTTTTAATGCTTCTGACGCCGCCAGCACTGTGTTGTGTCGCTGGGGCGTGAAATGTCCTCTTTGTTCTCCGTTGATCGCACACCTCTAGCAGTAAAAAATTCTTGAGCGTGCACCCTCAACATATGTATGTTGCCTTATAAATGATGTGTGTGATATTACTCTACTTCTGTACGTCATAAAACATAAAAGCAGAAATTGAGAGGATGAGCTGAAGATGAAATAAACACTATTACGTCTTTATTTGTTAATGGTGCAAAAATACATTCTCTTTTTTTCCTCCCAAATTGCGACCAGGCCTTGTTCATAAGACTCACATGTCTTCCTGCCGGGTGGATAAGCCCTCGGAGATAGTGGATGTCGGAGACAAAGTATGGGTGAAGCTTATTGGAAAGGAGGTAACGTTAATTCTCGCTTCTTTTGTGCTGTGTAGATGAAATACGTTGTGGTGAAGTTTACTGCAAGAACAATGAACTACGAACGTCTGCGCACAGTGGCTGTGTGTTCCTGTCACTTTGTCAGGGGTGCGACGTGCTGATTTTTACCAGTGGCTGAGTTCTGCATGCCTTCACGTGTGGCTTTGGGCACTGCGTTTCTGTGACTCACAATAACGGAGCTTGGGAAAAGGGACTTCATAAAAGCTTTTGACCTGCAAGCAACAAATCCGTCCCTTTCTGTCTCCGTGCACCCGTTCTCAGCCATCGCTGTGTGATTTGGTAGCTGAGTGAGCAATTTGTGAGAATCCCAAGATAGGAGTTAGTAAACAGGGTTCAGTAACTGTTTTGAGAGACAGGCCTGTTCTTAGAAGATGTGATTTTTTTTGTTTTGTTTTGTTTGTTTGTCCTTTCCAGGAGGGCATCATTGGCAATGAATTGGGCCCGGGGGGGAGAACTTTTTTTTCTTTGAGAGATTATTAAATCTATATCTGTGTATGATTTTTTTTTCCTACAACCTACGCTGCATTTTATTACACAAACACGACAATAAGCACGTCTTCTCTATTTAAAGCTTACTTGGAACAAAGACTAAAGACTCTTGCTTTGGTGAGCCATGGAAGCAAAGAAAGATGACTGTTCAGGAGCATTCAGTTCAGAGCTGCACAGGTTTTTGTGTCTTTAGAGGTCTTTTTGAAAAACGGTGATGAGGCTGATGTACAAAACTGGGACGTAATTTTGTGTGAGGTAAGGGAAAAGGGTCGAGAACGCTTTAGTCTCCTTTACAGTAGAGAACGGATGTATGAAAGACTTCACAGACCCTTTGTAGCCATCTGCAGTGTACATTTCTTTTTAATATTGTTTTTATAAATTTCTATCAAACAGCTGTTTTCTCGGTCTGGAACAGTTGTTGGGTTCCTGGCCTCTGTTGTAGAGGCAGAAGCGTGTTGGAGAGGTGAACAACAGAAGAGTTCATTGTTCGATTGCCTGCAAATAACTGCATAGAACTCACACGTGAACAAAACAAAAGCCTTCGATAGCAGTACTGGTGAAAATGCAGGAGGCTGTGAGAGAGGCTTCAAGAGAAAACGTCCAACCTTTGCACTTGCTTCTAAAGCAGTGCTGTCGTGATCAGGGGCTTATTAAGATTCAGAAGATGCTAGCTCCTAAAATGGGTACTTAGAACATTTCCAGTCTCATATAGATATGGAAAAAGGTGTGTGGGTGGGTGTATATGTGGATATACGCGTATAGCTACATTTTTCAGAATGCGAGTCAGCCAGAGCGGCAGTCTGGGGGAGCTCCCTTGCAGTTGATTTGCTGGAGAATTGTAGCAAAGCCTCCAAACGTGCACGCTTTTCTCAAGCACGAGTTTGGTCATATGGAAAGCAGAATCTGAAGAGATTTATAATTTGATTTTATTGTGTTTATGAAGCTGTTAATCAGAATACTCTACAATGTTAATACATCTATAGTATAAAAAGAACAAAATCACTTTCATGTAGTATCCTTTTCTGTATCTTAGCTACTAACCGACAATTTCATTCCTTCTCTGCAGGCCTCCAGATGGATTGTATTCATGAACACCACTGTTATTTACTCTTCTTGTTCTATATCTTCCAGATGAAAGATGACAAACTGAAGCTTTCCCTCTCCATGAAGGTTGTTAACCAAGGCACAGGAAAAGACCTTGATCCGAACAATGTTGCCCTTGAGTAGGTAAATCTACTGAGTTCAGCGTGGCGGGTCAGGCGGGTTGCTACTACCTGCTTTCCCTGGCCTTCATTCCCGGCCCTCCTGCCATACTTATCTGCTGCGTCCTCCCTCCCTTGGAGGGTGAGGGGGTTCTTCCCGAGCCCCTGGGGGATGCCGTGGCTGGGAGGAGGGCTGAGTAAAGGAACTGCCTTGGTTGTGCTGCTTAGAGGCCGGCAGAGCTGCAGCAGATGACGGCGTAACGTGCTGCTACTGATGGGGTTTATACTGATGTATAGTTGGTTGGCTTCGTTCTTCGGTTTAGCTTAGTGGTGCCCTTAGAGCAACATTTGGAGGGGGGAAGTCTTTAGATTGTGCCTATATAAATCTACAGGACTGAAGCGAGGGTGGATTGAAAGTGGAACTTTCCTTCTCTTTCCAGTCAGGATGAGAGGAAAAAACGCATGTTCAGGGACTACACTAGTCAGAAGATCACGCTTGAAGCTGTCTTGAACACTGTGTGCAAGAAATGTGGCTGCAAAGGTATGTTTTTGTAGGGTTTTGTTCTGTAGTCTTGCCACGTAAGGACTGAATTTTGCTTTAGAGTGCCTCTCTTAGAGGAGAGCTGCGTTTTTTATCACTTGTTATGCACAGGAAAGACTTAGCTAAACTCCTTTAAAAAGATTTGTTTCTTGAAGTTGTGTCCCTGGCCTTTCTGTAAGGAACAGTTCTGCTGAGTACAGGTTCTTCTTCCTGTGTTAAAGCCTCTCATAGCCGAGGATTCGTTCCAGTTCTGCATGTTAAGAAATAAACGTGTGCCTTCACCAAACCATTTAACGGTGGTCAGGAAGGCCGGTGGAAAGGACTTTGCATTGTGTTCCCAGCTAATCAGCAAGCTTGTGAGCAGCTGTCCTAGAGCTCAGATTAAGCATTTTTACTAGATAAGTTTTGTATTTTGCCTAGTACAGGAACGAGGAGTTGGCTTCCGTGGTGCTTTTGCAAGATGCTGAGGTGTAAGGTAGTCTTTTATATGTGTAATTTTTGCTGCACCCTGCTTGTTGTAGAGCAAGTGGTTAAGCTGGAGCTGGTGCTGTTTTGGAGAAGGTTTATCAAGGCGGCTGTTAAACACCAGCATGGTTCTGTGTAGTGGTAGATAACTGTCTTTAAAGTACCATTCTAAAGAAACCCCAAAACTTTAAACTAGATTCTGCATGTTTCCAGTCTGCTTTTTACTGACGCCTGCTCAGAACAGGCAGGCAGATGCTGTCTATCTGCAGTTTCTGCCACCACTATTAGTAGATCAGCTTTGAAGCCTTGAGTAAAAAGGGCAGAACTAGAGTGAGCTGACTCCTTAGGTGTTTGTGGCTTTCATCTCACCTGCTGGATGTCTGTCCCAGCAGTTGACTCCCTTCCCCGTGTGCTTTAGGATTCTGCTTAAGCCCTCACCCAGATTTCCCTGTTCAGACAAGTGTCTTAGCTTTGCCTGGTGAATCTTTCCAGAATGATGTGTGTTGCACTTGCTCTCCTGTCTTGTTTAATTAGGGCATGTTAAAGTTGTAGAAATGCTTGGACAAAAACCATACAGTGTGGATTCCTGTAAGGTGACTAGTAATAAGGTGGTTGTTGGCGCCTCAGGTGTCTGAAATGCAGCCGCACGAAAAAAGCGTGTGGGAGGAGGGGTTGCAGCTTCAAACGCTGTTTTGCAGGTCACTTTGCCAAGGAGTGTTTCATGCAGCCTGGGGGAACCAAATATAGCCTGATTCCAGAAGAGGAGGAAGAGGAGGTGACAGCAGCAGAATGTGAAAGGCACAAAAAGAGCAGCTTGACTGATGATTCCTCAAAGAAAAGGAAAAAGGTATGAGGTGCCCTACTGCTGACCTGCAAAAGTGAGCCGGATTGGTCTGTTGAGATACATCTGTGATTTACCACAGCAATGCAGTTACGAGCGGGCAGTTCTGGGCTGAGAAAGTGGCTCAGGTCTGTGCATGTGCTGTAGCAAACCAGGAACCTCTTCTACAGGCTCTAATAGTAATTCTTACACTTCCTCCTTTTATTCTTGTCAAACCGTCCCTAGGATGGCTTTGTGCTATTATATAGGTATAATAATGCACAGCTTCCAAAAGAGTTTCTTTACAGGGAGAGGGGATTTTTTTTCCCCTTGTGTTCGTGAGGCTCAGTAGAGCTTGTGTGGGTTTCCTGAATTTCTGTGGTTCTTGTCAATAGCCCTCCTCTGTCTCTTTGCTCTTATTCTATCAACTTTCTTTAATCAGAACCAAACACCCACTGCCGCCTTGCTGCAGCGCGTGTCCTGACCCAGGCTGTGTGACGTGAACTGGGCTTGTCTGCGTGTGCCGGGCTAAAATCAGGGTTTGTGTTTGCCCAGGGAGCCTGCTCCATTCCCAGGCCATAAAGCTATAAAGTTCCAGGGATAAGAGAACTCTTACGTTTTGTGTCTCTGAGTGTGTTTGAACTCTGGCTTCAGAGCGTGTTGGTTTTAATGCTTAAAAAAAAAAAAAGGAGGGGAGACCCGAATGCCAAACAGGAGTCCCTGGTGCTCTGTCTCATTACACAGAAGTGAGCGTTCCGCTTACAGACTTCAGCAAGAAAACCATTTTGTTGGCATCCTTCACAGCTTGAGTCCTGCTCTCAATTACACTTCCAGAGCTTTTCAATTTTCTTTCCTCCCTCAGCTCTGTGCCGTGTCCCCTTTTCTGGAGAGGGGCAGCAGCCAGGAAAGGCGGTGGGATTTCCAACGTTTAGAAACAGGTTAGGCTGAAGAAGGGGAAAACGTCGGCAGAGGTGGTGAGGTGTGGTGCAGCCTTAGCTGATCTTCCGTGCGTTCTGCCAGCAGGAGCGGCACTTTCCTTTTCACAAGGACTGTGCTAGTAATTCCCTGGCAAGAACAAACTTCTGAGGGCTTAGTTCTCATAGGCTTACTGTGCTGGTGGGGGATACTATAAATGCTGGCTACAGGGAAAGGGGGAGTCAATGTGTTTCGATGGCAGCACTCGGATCGTGACTTCCAGTCGTGTTTTTCATTGACCGTTTGGTTTCCGGCACCTCAGTACACTCTTACTTGAGAGGGGAGTAGCTGGGACTGCAAGTTGTGACTGCACCAGAGCAGGAGCTGGGTGTGTGGTGGCTTTCCTTGCCTTAGCCTCTGGCCTTTGGCGTAGCTGTCTGTCCTAGAGTCAGTGCGGAGCTAAGTTGGTGTTAATTTGGTGCTTACTCTGCAGCTCCTGTTCGCCCAGTAGCGCTCTGAATAGCCGATCCAGTTGTGAGAGTGGGGTCTCACTCGGTCCTGGCACCTGGTTCCATCCCGAGGTGTTCTTTGTGTCCCTGCTATGTAGGCGTTCGTTCAAGAATGCCTTGGACTTGTCTGTGGGGTGTCGTTGCTCTGCAATGTAGAATACACGTTTTTCTTCCTGTTCTGATCTCAGGAGCAGGCAACTGAACTGAGCTCGCCCTCAGACCCCAGCCTGACCCTGACCCTGACCTCTCTGGGCTCCAGAGGTTGGTTTCTGTCCCGCCGTGGTGTGGTGGAAGAGCAGGGTGCTGGTAACACCTCCGCAGGGCTGGCTTCTCCTGCCTCGGGTTCTCCTCCCTCTAGGAGTGATGATGGTTTATCTGGTCATGGCTCGCTCTGCCTTGCAGCGTAACTGCTATTTAAATGGTACAGGGAGAAGCTGTACTGGGAGGTGCACAAATAGTGCTTTGTTGTATCGGTGCCTGCCCACCGGGGCAGGGATTCCCTGTGGAGTCTTGCCCTACTGACACTACAGGATATGTGGGTCACTGTCCTAAATTTGTTACTGTTTTTTTTCAGCTGTGGATTAACAGCCTTCCCTTACATGTTGCTTCTTCCTTTGATCTCCTCCCTTCTCAAGGAGGAGATCAAACGTTTTCAGATGTTTTCCAGCGCTGGAAAATAAAACTTGTGAGCTTTCTGGAGGCAGGATGTGGGATCCTGAAATGAATAGCTCCCTTGTTGTCTCGGGTGCCTGCTGTGATCTTGTCTGGGAGCCACTGTGTGCTTCCCTGCTTGCCCGGAGCACCGAGAGGGTTTGCACGGGATAGGAGTAGCTGGATCTACCTAGTGACAATTGCCTCGCTGACCCCTTCCCATATGAGGTTTGTAACATAGATGTAGCAGTTATATTTTTTTTAATGAGAAGATAGCTTCCTATCTACCAAGGATCTGTTTGGTGTCATAATAATAGCACCAATGCTTCTGGCTGTTCGTTATCAGCGTTTTCTGAGCCCTTGATTTGATGCGTCCTTGCAGTTCCTGGGTGCTCTCCCCTCTCCTCAGAGACTCCTCAGGGAGATGCTCCGGGGTCCTTGCTCTCCCTGTTCTGCCTGCCTGCCATCCCCACGGTCACCATCGTCGGTAGCTTAAGCCCAGTCACTGTGTGGCTGCCCAGCGCTGGCGTTGGATCCTTCCTGGTTGGAGGGGTCTGCTTTGCTGCTGTCGTCAGTTTGTAGGACTCCCGGGGAAATGATCTTTAAGGCCCGCTGAGGGTTTTTGTACCGGTGGAATCTCTTCCATGCCACACTGGAGATACAAAGTTCTTCAGTTCTCTGCTTTTCTCCTGCCCGAACCCCCGAGGGACAGCTGGAACAGTTCCTGGCACAAGAGTGGGCACAAATCTCTCTCCTTACAGGTGACCACGTTAGTTCTGGGCACGTGAGAGCGCTGTCCTGCCTCCCGTAGTCGGAGAGAAGGCAGGGGCTGGCAGCAGAGGCCGAGCTGCTGCTGCCACAGCGCTGTGCGGAACTACAGAGAGCATCCGAGGAGCCTTTGACAGCTGTGCAGGCACGTTGCTGCGTCCCTTTCGCTTTTACTCCGTGGGTCACCGGGTGAAGGAGCTCCTATGGGAACACGGCAGCGTGCCCGTGCTGAGCCTGCGTAGGAGGGAGGCGTGCTGAGAAAAAACAAATCCTTCCGATCCTTCTCTCCTGTCTGCTGAGAAAAGAGCTGCTGCTTCAGCACTAGCAGGAGCGCCTCTTACTCGGCTCTTGCAGAAAACGCCCCGTCTGCTCAGAGGCATTGATTAACCTGGCCCCGCTGTAGCTGTGGGATGGGTGTTGGAGTTGCGTGGTGAACACGACCTGCGACAGCGTGTCGGCAGCCTCTGCTGCTCTTTCTGCCATGTGAAAGCTTTCCATGAGATCTTGCACGTGGTTTTTTTCCCTACTTAAAGCCACACCTCAAGAAGTGTTTGTTCAGTGACCTGCGGCTCACCCAGTCTTAATCCGTCCTCACCTGTAGCTAGTACTTGTTTCACAGGTTCTTCAGTGGCACTAGTTTAGGGCACGGCAGAGTCGTGCTCACTCTCTTCACACAATACGCTTTTCTCTTTAACGCCCTTGTCCGTCTCTGACCTTTGCTGTATTTATTTAATGGCCATAGCCTGGATTCTTCTCATCAGATTAATTCAAGCTGGAATGGAATAATACAGTTGGGTTTACATAATTCATCTCTCTTCTCATTAAACTGAGAGGTGGATTTTTTTGTTGCTGTTTTTGAATAAACCTAGAAGGAATACTGGCATCTCTGTGGAGATGCAGGTGGACGTATATCTGGAAATTTATTCTACTTTTTTCACAAGGACAGACGTAAAGTCTCTAAATAAAGCCATAACCCTGCAAAGAGCTGGTGAAAAATACTTCTTGGAGAGTTCTGGGCACTCCCCTCTTATCTCAAAATCGAATACTTCTAGAAGGAATGAGCTGTTGTAACATTCCTAGAACGTAGCCCTGAGCACCTTTCCTTGCAAAGGACAGGAAACAGCCCGCTGGGCTGATGTGGGCCCTCCTGGTAGGGGCTGCTTCAAAACACCTACGGCAATAGGCCAGCGTTATCGGGCTGAGGCTCAGCTCTCAGCACAGCTCTTGTATCTGAGGGATTTCAAAGCGGATCATGCTCTGTTTTGGTAGAACTGTAATTGCTAACCAAATTGAGCAGGACCTACAAAGAAGTGTAACGGTCTTCGTGCTCCGCCGTCCCTCTATGAGCATCGTGTTTTTTTTTTTTTTAATTTATTTTCTTTCCATTTGGAGTCTGCCTGGGCAGAACTCTCTCAGGATGTTCGCACACTTGCAGTGTTTGCAGTGCTGGGGGAGTGGCTGGGTGCGCCTGAGAACCGAGCTGAGCCTGGCTTCATCCATCAGCAGCAAGCCCTCCTGGAGGCCTGTCCCCAGCTCTGGGCGTGGGGAGGCTTTGCTGGTGCTGAAGGCAGAATTTGGGCTTGAACCTTGGCACTGAGGTAGAACCCAGGGAACGGCTCCCGCCTCCACGCCGGTGTTTCCTGGTGAGCTGTGTGACCGCCCAGCAGGCGCAGGAAGGCGGCCGATGCCAGCCCGTCGGTGCTGCGATGCCAGCACTTAAGAGAAGTCTGTAGCCTAACGTCTTCTCCTGCGTTGGTGTGAGTGTTTTGGCTGAAGAGCGTCCCCAAAACATCCACGTGTGCGCTGCTCCCTGTAGTCCTGAAGGGACCGATGCGACATCCTGTCTTATCTTCAGCCTTCACGTGCTGAGAAAGTTTCCCAAGCTCTGGAATGACGCTCCGTTAGCCTGAGGTCCGCTCAGACTTTCTCACCATGTGCACAGACTGCAGAAGCTTGAGAAAATTCTCCTTGCTGCCTCCTTTTCCCTGGAAGATTTAACTCTTCCCAGTCCTTAGAAGATGATGGTAGGGCTCTGCTTCTCCCCTGGCTGTGTGGGTAGGGAACTTTGCAGTGAGCTTGCTTTTGCCCCCACAGAAAAGCAGGCTGCCAGACCTCAGTTATCGTAACGCTGCTGTGGGGCTCCAGAAACTGACACCTGCCCAAATTCTGCCAGGTGTGTGCTCAGCTCAGCCTCTGCTCTCTTCCCTGGGTCCCAGGGGACTCTGCTCAATGTCCAGCTCCACGCCATGCCTTGTCTTTGCTAGTCTGGCTCCCTAAAAGAGTCGTTCTGCTCGATATTAAATAAGCCACCGGCTCTCTTCCTTCTTTGTCCTCGACTGATAGCGTGCAGGTGGTGCTGTGCCGTGCAGCCTGTGCTAAACTGATGTCTTCAGCTGGGCTGCTTGTGTGCCACTGTAATAGGAGAGTGTGTTGGTTTTAGACGGAACACATACAGACTTCTGCCTTCCTGTAAGCCAGTAAATCAATCTTCATGTGGAAACTGCTCTTGCCTGGAAGTGGCCGAAGCTAATGGAAGAAATGTCTCATGGGGAGGAGGGGGAGAGCCCAGCCTTCTCTGTGCTCTCTGCGTTGAGGCACTTTTTTCCCCAAGCAGCCTTAAGATGGCTCGTCCTTCGTGGTGTGGCACTGGAGGGCTACCAGCAACCGAGAGAAATACCCCATAAGAGCACCCCTAAATCCAGCGTGGGCTTGGCTCTGACCTCACCTGCCTCGGTGAGCTGCCTGAGCACCTGCAAGGCAGCAGCAGCCGCAGCGGAGTCGGGATGTGCAAGTCATCGCAGGGGATTTGGTCCCCGTCTTTGCCTCGCTTTTTGTGCTGAGCTCAGCAGCTGCTCCTGGCAGCCGTTTCTGACGCTGAGTGCTGGTTTCTGAGCTCGCAGCATGTGGGTGAGGGAGCACTCGGCGCCTTTCTCAGCCTTCCTCCGGTGAAGCAAGCCGTCTTCAGGTGAATGGCTTCCAGTTTTCAGCTGAGGCGGATGTTTTCCCCTGGGTGGGGTGGGTGTGTAGCAAGCCTTGGGCAGCGCCGCAGGCACCCGAGGGAGGTGCAGTGACTCAGGACGAGCACAGGACCGGCGTCAGCGCCGGGTTCAGCCCTTCAGCGCCCAGCTCGGCGCCTGGTTATGTTGGAGCAGGTGGAAACGCTTCCCCACGTGAGTCACTCCGGCTTTGTGCAGGTGTCTGTGGCTGATTGCTGCTGTTCCCTTCACCTTCCCATGCGTTCCTGCCCTCTCCCTCGGCTTTCTGCTTTGTTGGCTGGGGCTGTGCAGAGCAGCTGGCCGAGGGGGAGGCCTCCCAGAGGACTCGTTGTGCCTGTCGTCCTGGGCCTTGCGCAACTGGGCCTTTGGGCTCGCTGCTGCTTTTGGTTTCCTCGTGAAATGGCCCAATCGGCCCCGCCAAGGCCTCTTCCAGTAAAACTCTGCGAGCCCGAGAATGACCTTGAAGTCACTGGGAACACTCGGCAAAGAAAAGCAGCAGAGCTGGTGGCTTGGGGGCTCCAGGCTTCTCCTGTTACACTCCTTTCCACAGCGGAATGCGAAACATGTTTTGTATGACAAAGGCTGAGAGTGTTGTGTTTGGGACTGCCTGACAGCTGTCCATCTCCCCGAAGCCTGGGCAGCGCTGTGCTCCCAAAACGGCATCGTTCAGCCTCTCTAAATTAGAGGTGGTGAGGGGGGAATGGGGCTTATCGTCTGGCTTACCAAGGCTCCTTTTCCTGGTCCAGAACTCCACCAAAGTGAGTGCCCTGGGCTCTTCCCACCTGCTGGCAGAGGCTCAGCAGACTCGCTGCTGCTGACAGCTCAGCCTTCCGGAGGCAGTGCCCAGCTCTGGCCGTGGCTCCTTGCTCACGCTCCGTGGTGAGGCTGTTCCCACGAGCTCACTCTCACTCCAGCTGTGTTTATACAAACCCACGCTGCGGTTCGGTGCTTCCAGGGGAGGCCGTTCCTCGGGGGCCCACGCGTGGGGAGCGCAGCGCTTGTTAACTGAGGCGGGGTGACAGAAGTCCAACTAACCTTCACGGAGTAGAGGTAAAGTGTGCGTACGGGGAAAGGAGCCGGACTACAGCTGGGAAACATCCCTTACCTAGTACAGCTACGTGTGTCGCTTGGGCCTGGCTGCGCCGCTATTGCAGAAGATACTGGGTGCTGGCTTGCAGCGCGTTTGGGAAAACTGACCCCAGACCTACGTGTGCGGGTCCAGGGCAGTTAGCGCGCACGTAGCTCCCTGCAAGCAAAGCACCAGCGCACGGCTCAGAGCAGGAGCCTTGCTGGCTGGGCTGCGTTCCTTGCTGGTGTAGTCTAAGCCCATCGCAGGCGCTGGCCCCTCTCTGCTCCGTGAAACCCGAGTTTGCTTCTTTCTTCGTGTCCTTTTTACGTCCTTGAACTATAATAATAATGATTCGTTGTACCCGTCTGCCGGGGAAGGCTTCTATTCAGTGCTGATGTGACTGTGGAAGAAACGAGTAGATCCTTATTGGAGGCCGGTATTGCTGGAACCTTTACGGCTCTTGGCAGACTCGGTTCGCTTTCCAAAATACTACATCGTGGACACGCTCATCTGCATGCTGCTTTAGTTTATTTCCCAGAATCAGGGGATGTTAGAGAAAACACCTCTCTTTTTCAAGATGATCGTGTATTTTTCAAACCATATTCCGGAAATATACCTGAAAAAGACTTCCCTCTTGCTCCAGGAGCTGGTTTACCTGCCAGTGTCGTGGCTATTCAGGGAAATAGAAAGGTGAGTTGAACTGTGATCAGCTCTGGATGTTTGCTGGTCGATGCCCAAAAGCAGACCGTGCCAGCTGCTGCCTGCCGAGCAATTTGTTTCCCCGTTTAATGCAACCTCCTGGAAATGGGTGTCCCTCCCTCTGCCAGGATGAGAGAGCCGATGTCTCCTGCTCAGACCTGGTGTCGTGCAGCAGGCGGCATTCACGGCGGTGCCCCCGTGCTTCTCCTCCCCGCTGGTGCCGGGACCGTTCGGTTTCTGCTGGTGCCGGCTGCAGGGCGGTGGAGCAGCGGGCGGGGCAGGGCTGGTGCCTGGGCTGTGTGCGTGCTCTCTGTGCAGCTGGGTCAGGTCCTCCCCCCTCAGTACTGCTGTCTAATCACGTAGATATAAATGGCCATCCTGTGGTGTTAATGTCTGTCTGCCTTGGGATTCTCGGCCTGCTGAGATTTCAGGAGGTGGCGGGCTGCAGTACTGATTTCAGAGTAATCTGTGCTTGGTGGCGTTGCAAGATCTCTCAAAATTGAGAGTTCAGATCCCTTTCCGAGCTCTGTACGAGGTTTATTGCAGCGCCACGTGTTCTCTTTCTGCACGCACTGGTAGGGCTCTCCAGCTCTGTGCAGCTTTTGCTTCAGGGCTTCACGGAAACGCAGCCTGGGGGCTCGGTGATGCCCCGACCCCTGCCCGCACGTGGATGTGTGCAACTTGTTTTGAGATTGTGCAAAGGGGGTGCTTGCTAAAGAGCACTTTCCTCATCCCGGCCCTCCTCTAGGGAGGGCCGAGGGAAACTGGGTGTTGGAAAAAGCAGTTTCGTGCCCTGGGGGCGGGAGGGCTGGCGTGGGATGCAGCCGTCTGTGGCTGCTCTCAGGCTGAAGGGCCCTGCGGAGCAGTCCTTGCCCTCTCTCAGAGGATCCCAGGTGTAAATGTGGTGGTTTAAGGTTTCCGGACTGT
Organism: Cygnus olor; assembly: GCF_009769625.2. Taxonomy (NCBI): domain Eukaryota; kingdom Metazoa; phylum Chordata; class Aves; order Anseriformes; family Anatidae; genus Cygnus; species Cygnus olor. The sequence goes on from NC_049191.1 coordinate 5,944,462, forward strand.
TCCTCTGGTGTTTCAGCAGGCGTTTCTTGGGTTTTCAGCTGCGCTTGGGCTTTGCAGCGAGGAGAAGGGTGTGCTGTTAGCGCTCCAGTGCATTAGCGCCCGTTTCCTGGCAGGCTGTGGGCCGCTGCCGCTGTGGGGAAGCGGGGACAGCGCTCGCTTCCAGCTGGCTGCGTTAGAAACCATGTCATTGGCAAAGGGCCTCATCCTGCCAGCCTCTATAAAAAGGAGCAGCCTTAAATAACGGAGTGCGCTCTGACTCTGGAGGGATGGCAAGGGCGTTCTCCTTGCGGTTTGACCAGCAGTGCTCAGGTTGGGGTTGGCATTTTGGGAACCCCACCTCTGCCGTGCGGCGCCTGCTGCAGCTGTGGGCTCCCACAGGTGCTTACGTCCAGACCACCTGGGCAGAGGCTGCGTGCGTCGTCCTGCGTCAGAGCAGGCTCAGCCCTGCCACAGCTTTTCGGGCTCTCATGACGGCACGTGGCTCGGTGCCCTGGTGAGCGCGGGTGATGGTTTTCCCACATGCAAGGCTTTGTTCTGCTTCGTTCCGTAGGAGAAGAAGAAGAAAAAGAAGCACAAGAGTAAGCAGTCCTCCGAGTCTGACTCAGACAGCTCTGACTCGGACAGCGACGGGGCTCAGCCAGCCAGCAAGAGGGCCAAGCACTCGGGGAAGACCAGCAAGGCTCAGAAGAAGAAGAAAAAGAAGCATAAGAAGACGACCAAGGAGTGACCGGGCGGACAGGGGCACCGGTATTGTGAATCCCTGGAATATACTGTTGGGAGCAAGCAGGACTGAATCGGTGTGCTTCTCACACCAAGTCAAGGAGATTCCTTCTTCCAAAAGTAACACTGAGCCCGTGCTGCTGAAGTTGTTGATGTTGCTGTAAGCTTTCCTATTACCTTAGACGTGGGCTGCCATTTTCTCCCACCGAGGCCAGTGGCCATACCTGCCCAAACAGGCTGATTGCACCCGTTCATCAGCAGCTCTCCTGTCCTGTAGCCTCCTGTCCGGCCGGGTGAGCTGCTGCCGGGCTCCTTGCACAGCGTCGGGCAGCCGCCCCGAGCCCGTGTGACATCAGCCCCGATCCCGTTGCCTGCACAAGGTGGAGCCGCGCCGCCTGGCCGCGCTCCCAGCCCTGCTGCGTGCACACGTGCTGCTGGCTCAGAGCAGCCGCGGGGACCGATCGCAGCCCCGACCGACGCCGTCGCTGCAGAGCAGCTCAGAAAGGGCCCCGCTGTCTCTGCACTTGCCCCTTTCCCAGCTCAAGGCGTCGGTAACCCTGCCTGGAGGGGGTTGATTCATGATTTGGTCTTGCTACCCAAACCCTCCCCCTGCCCTGTTCATTTTGTCTGTAAATATTGAGAGTGGGAGAGTAAGAAGCAAATTGGTGAGTGGAGATATTTTAAGTAAACATTAACTGTGGTGTATTTGCTGCCTTTGTAAAGGATGGAAAATAAATCTCTCAAATCTCCAGTTGTACTTTGTACTGTTTTTTTTTTTTTCTTTTGTACGCCCCACACTTCATCTTGAGCAGTGCATGAAAGGGCAGCCTCCAAGCTGAGCGCTGCCTGCATCAGAGGGGACGTGGCTTGTGTTAAGAGCCTGCGGAGGTTCCCTGGGGGTGGCTGTGAGGACGTGATACCCCCAAGAAGCCCGGTGGAGCAGGTGGTGGGGCTCACGGTGCCTTTTGGTTATGACCTGGAGGAGTGACCGCGGTATCAGTCTCATAACTGGAGCTGGGGGTCAGGGGAAGGCAGCCCGGAGGGCTGGGGCAGCCCCGCCGTGCTCTGCAGCTGCTCGCTCCAGCTTGGTGACCTCAGAGGGAGCCTGGAGGGCGCAACTCATCCCTTCCTGGGGCGGGTGTTTGAAATTTGGAAGGGGGTGGCTGAATCACTGGCCTCGGGCTCTGAGGGAAGTGAGAGCGGCACTGGGAGCGTGCCATGGCCCCACGCAGCAGCTAACGCAGCGGGAGGGCTCAGAGCTCGCTGGGGGCAGCCACCCTGCCTCCCTGCACTTCGCTGAAACCGGGCCATGTCCAGTGCTGCTCGCCCAAATCCCAACCTGGCAGGGCAGGACTGGGCTGGGTGCGGGGGTTTGGCCCCTGAGCTCCCCCAGCCCAGCCTGCCTTCAGGCTGCTCCCGTCCCACACCAGGACCCGGCGTGCTCTTGACCTTGACTCCCTGGCTGCCCCGCGGTCAGGCACGTCACATCAGCTGATGCTTTGGCAGACAGCACCCGGCCGGGTTAGTGCTGGAAAGATCACTTCTGCTGGCATGGCGCGTGCTCGTATCCTGAATGATTTATAGCAGAGCTGCCACTGCAGTTAACTAATGTTCCCCCCGAAAAAGCCGGGCTGCGTGTCCATCTGTCACTGCTGCCGCGGTGGCAGCGGGTGGCAGAGACCCCGGGTGTGTCGCACGGCGGGGGCTGCAGTTCTTATCCCACAGAGGGCTCGTTTTGGTCCTGTCTGTTGGGCAGTGGCTGATGCAGGGCTTTTCCCCCATGAGGGTGGTTGAACTGTGGGTGAGGTGTTCGCAAGACCGATGGGTGCCCTGGGAGAAGGCAGCACACACTGCACAGGGGGTGAAGGGGACGGCAATAAATAGCCTATGGGTTTGTATGCCAAAAAGCCTTTTTTTTTCCCACATACACCGGTCACAGTGCTGTAACAACATCGCTTTTATTTTTCCACGTGGGTTCTTCCATTAAAAAAAAAAAAAATAATCCAGGAAACACAACACCCCAACCCCAACCAGCCCCGCGAGACTGCAGCATCGGGGCGACGCGGCCCCGAGGGGTTCGGAGGGCTCCGGCACCGCGGCGAGCCGTGCGCCGCGCGGGGGGACAGAGGCAATTCGGTGATGGATCTGGCACCGGGTGACGGGCAGGGAGCTGGGCTCGGCGCCTATGTCGCCTTCTCGTAGGTGCGGGTGGAGACGACGCTGCCCATGGTGAGAGTCTGGGGGCAAAGACGGAGCGGGGAGGTGAGTACTGGGGGCTGCACCACGTGCAGCGGGAGGCCTTGTGCAGCCCCGGATCTAAAATCCTTTTTATTTCCTTACCAGAATCAACTTCCCGTCCTTCAGCTCCCGCACTAGCGATGTCTCCTTCCCCTCCCACTTCTGCACGTGGACCAGTTTGCCTCCATCCAGCGTGACCACGGACTGCGGAGAGAGAGCAAAACCGCCGTGACCCTCGTGCCCGTGCTCCCAGCTGCCTCGTCCCTGCACCAGGGGAGTGCTGGGGCGCCTCCGGGCGCTGCTCTTCCTCCTGCGGGGCTCAGGGACCGGCTGCGGGTGCCTCCTGATAGCCCTGGGTCCTGCCCTAGTGCTGGCATCCCACCTGGTTTTGACAGCACGGGCCGCATCCTGCCCTGGCCTCCAGCTGGGTCATGGCCCCGGCTGCCCCCGGCGAAGCAGAGGGCACCAACAGCCCCAGCGCGGGCACCGAGCGGTGACCCTGCCCTCCCTGCCCCGCGGCTGGCGCAGGGAGCCCTGCCCAGGGCCGCATCCTGCTCTGGAGCTGGGGCGCCAGGACCTGTTCCCAGCCACTCCCGCGCTGGTTCCGGTGCCGGAGGCGATCAAAGGGGCGGTGCAGGGACCCGTGCGGCTGTGGGTGCTTTGAACCGGAGCGCTGCCTCCCCCCAGGCTGGCAAGGGCTTTTGGGGGGGGGGGCTGAGCTGGCGAACAAGCCCCTGCTCATCCGGGCTGCTGTTTGCACAGCCGCTGCTGTTGACTCAGCCCCAAGAGCCCGGCCGGTGCCAAGGTTAGCGTGACAGCGGGCTCGGCTGCGCCGCGGGGCAGCTCGGCACGGGCGGTGGCACCGGCTGCCTGGCCCCATCCCGCCCTGTCCCCCTTCGCTGCGGTGCTGCCCCGCTGCTCGGTGGCACCGCGGGGCTTCCTCCGCCTCCCGGTGGCATTTCTCAGCTCCAGCCCAGGGGACTGCGTGTCCCCAGCTGCCCCAGCCCCTGCAGCCTCTTGTCCCCTTGCGAACCCTCCCGGGCACCCAGCGCTGCTGCCCTCCTGGAGCTCAGGCACCCGGGGACTGAGCTTGGCTTGTCCCATGGCTCGTGTCCCCGTGCTGCACGGGGCCCCCTGCACCTCGCTGTCCCCGTGGCTCGGGTCCCTGCAGCCCGTGGCATGGGTTCTTCCATGGGTTGGGGCCCCAAATGGCTTGGGTCTCCCCATGGTTAGAGTCTCCCCATGGTTTGGGTGACCCCACGGTTTGGTTCTTCCCACACTTTGGGTGTCCCCGCTGCACAGACGTTCCAGCAGCTCGGGTGCCCCACAGCCCGGGTGCCCCACAGCCCCGCACCCCACACCTCTTGGGTCCCCCCCACTTTGGTTGCTCCTGGCCTCAGGGCACCCCACGGCACATCAGCTCCCTGCTCAGCTGCCCGGGGGCTGCCAGCCCGGGCCCCCGCGCTATTGTTTGCCCTCTGGCCGCCAGCCGAGGGGCGTCTGAAGGGCACGTCCCTGGCTGCTACACCCGTCCCTGCCACACACCAGCAGCCAAAGTGCTTCTAGCATAGTTTCCACCAGCCCGAGCGGAGCGGCCGTGCGCTCGCTGCGGAGCCGTCATGAGATGGAGCGGGCAGGTCGGTTACAAACAGTCGAAGCCGAGCGTGGAAACAGCTCCCAGGGGCCAGACCTGGGCTCTGCTGCTGCCCTGGTCCCCCCGCAGGAGGGGTGGCCCTGGGGGGGCTGAGCGGAGCAGCAAGGCGGAGGACAGGGGCGTGCAGCCGGGTGTCTGCCCAGCACTACCGCCTTGCTCGCGCTCGCCCCGTTTCATCCCATCCTCCCCCTGCACCCAGCCCTCGCGCCTTCCTCCCCGCGGCCCCCGGCTCAGGAAGGCGTTTTGTGTCCAATGAGCCCTGCGGGGGCCCCCGAATCTCTTTTGCAACACCGCCACCCATCTCAGCAGCTCTGGGCGCCGGTTACGGCATCGCCTTCCGCAAAATCCCCGCTGCAAGCGGGGGCGAGGGCGGGGGGGGGGGGGTGGCTGAGCGCCAGGCCCTGGGGGCCACGGTTCCAACGGGGAAAAAAAGGAGGGAGGGAAGGAGACCCCCGGCGTGCCGGGCTGGAAGCAGCGCGCAGCCCTCACCTTGACGTGCCTGTCATCGGCCGTGGTCTCGTCGAACTCCTCGCCCAGCTTGAAGCTGATCTCCGTGTTCTTGAAGGTGCTCTGGGTCTTCACCGTCACCTTGTCGCCCGCCACCTCGATGATGGTGGTGGGTTTGGTCAGCCCGGCCATCTGCCTGGTGGCGAAGCCCACGCCTTTTTTTTGGGGGGGGGGGGGGCCAACGATGCAAAAGGGGGGGGGGTGAGGCGGCGGGGCAGGATGCGGCCGTGCCTGCCCGCATCGCCCCAGAGCCTTCCTGGGCTGCTTGCTCCTGGGAGGGGGGCACGGGGCTGCTGCCCACCGCATCCCCAGGGGGACCTGCTGGGGGAGGGGGTCAGGAGGGGGGTTCCTGGGGGTGCTGGCATCGCTCGGGGCCTCATCCTGCACCAGGAGCTGGTAACGCTGGTGCTGAGCAGGGTGAGGGTGCAGCCGCTGTGTCCCCCCCCCGGACCGCTCCGGGGCTGCGGGCTCATCCTGCCCGGGGCTGGGGGCACCCCCTGCACCCCCCGGGGACATCCCCTCCGCCCCCCTGCTGGAGGCTGCCCGGGGGGGGGGCTTCACCCGCTCCCATCCCCCCTCCCCCGCACGGCACCGGGCTGGGCTCTCCCATTTATATTTTGATTTATTTTTATTTTATTTTTTTATTTCCCCCCATTGCAGCCCCGCAGAAGGCAGCGAGCCCCTCGGCCGCACCCCGCTGGGGAGGCTCGTGCAAGCAAGCAAAAAAAAATCGATAATAAATAAATAAATAAATAAAAAAGGTGGGGGAAAAAAAAAAGGAAAAAAAGGGGAAAAAAAGGGAAAAAAGGGGGGAAAAGTGGGAAAAAGAGGGGAAAGGAAAAAAGGAAAAAAAAGAAAGCGATTTCCGGGCTGCCGAGCCGCGCAGCCCCCCACTCACCCAGCGCCTTCATGTACTCATCGAAGTTGGCCGTGTCCACCAGCTTCCAGGTGCCCACGAAAGCCTCCACCATGGCGAGGTCGCGCGTGTCCCCGTGTCCCCGTGTCCCCGCGGCCCTGTGTCCCCGGCCCCGTCCGCGCCGCCGCGCCCGCAGCTGCCGCCCAGCGCCGCAGGCTCCTTAAATACCGTCCCCATCACATGATGGGGAAGAGGCGACGGGCTCCAGAAATACCCCGGCGGGGACGGGCACCGCTGCCAGCCGCCGCCCCCGGCCCCCCCCCCGGCAGCCCCCGGTCCCCCCCCGGGCACGGCGCCCCCCTGCACGCTGCGGTCGCGAACGCGCGTGGGGCTCCGGGGGGGGGGGGGGAGGGCGCCGGGCGCGGCCGGGGCGCTGCCAGCAGCCGTGGGCTGAGGGTGGCGTGGGCCCCGAGTGGGGAAACTGAGGCACGGGGCGTGGGGTCGGGTGTCCGTGGGGACACCGTGACCCCGTCCCTGCTCTGTGCCCGCGTGGGGGGGGGATGCGGGTGATCGCGGCGGGGCTCTGCGTGGGGGGGACGCTGGGGATCAGAAAAGCCGTGTCCCTGCTCCCACCCCCAACTCCTATTTAACACCTTTTGGACCCCAAAATCGGCCCCAGCCCTGGGGTCCCAGCCCCACTGGGGTCAGGCTTATATTTCTGCAGCCCCGTGGGTGCTGCCCCCCAGGACAGGGTCCCCACTCGTGCCTCGCTGTTCCCACGGGGCCGGTGACATCCGTGCGCTCCCCACCGCGCCCCCCCCTGCCTCAGGCTCCGGTTGCAGCCTGCCCGGGGATCGCTGTGGCAGTGGGATTTTGTGTCCCCTGCCCCACTGGGCACCCGGCCGGGCTCGGCTGTCACAGCTCACGGGGGACGAGCCTCCTGCTGCCACCCTGTCCCTGCCAGCGGTGCCCTGCGGTGACAGCTCCGGGGGTCCCGGGGGTCAAAGTGTCCCCAGCCCAGAGCCAGACCCCTGCTGGGCCCCCCACGTGGGGTTGGGTGGCTGACACCTCGGGGACACGTTTGTCCCAGGAAAGGGGTGAGGGCAGAGCCGGGGGGGGGGGGCGGGTCAGGCTCCTCCTGCCCAATTTCGGTCCATGGGGTCATGGGGTTTGGGGTCCGGGTGGGAGGCGTTGGGTGTCCCCAAGCCCCTGCACTGCAATGGGCATCGGGGGCAAAGCGACCAAGTCTGGGTGAGACGCAGGGACGCTTGGTCCCTTCCCCCGGCCCCAGGGTGTCACCGCAGACACCCAAAAATAGCCGGGGGCTCAAGTTCAGCCTCCTCCCAAGGGCCCCGGGGAGGGCTGTGAGCGGGAGCCCCTGTCCCCTGGGGAGGACGGACAGCAGCCCCAGTGGGGAGGGAGAACACACGGCGCGTGGCTACACGGAAAATGCGCACAGTTTATTACCCAAACCAGTCCTCGGGGAGTCGACCAGCCGCCCCCCGCGGGGCTCAGCGCTCTCTGAACACCCTGGTCCTGGTGCCGCAGGGTGGGGACAGCCTGGAGGGGACAAACAGGGCAGGGGGCTGTCACCTGTCCCTGCTCCCCCCCCCCCCCAGTGCTGTCCCTGGGCACCAGCGTGCCAAATCCGCACAGCCCTGGGCTCCGCACGTGCACCCAGCCTTCCCTCGAGGCAGCGGGATTGTGAGACGTGGATGTGCACGCGCACAACACCCACGCGCATGGACACACACCCGCAGGAGCACCCATGCACGTGGACACACACCCACGGGGACACCATCGCACACTGACACCACGCACACGGACACCCACGGGTACGGACACCCACAGGCACGGACACCCATCCACAGCAGCACCCCCACACACGAGCACCCACGCAGGTGCACGTCCACACATGGGGACACCGTGGCACACAGACACCCGTGTGCACGGACGCCCACGGGCACAAACACCCATGCACACAGACACCCACACACACAGCCACGCAAGTGAGCACCCATACACACGGCCACCCACCCGCAGAGGCACCCATGCCTTATTGCACACTGACACCCACGTGCACACACACCCACGCACATGGGTGCACAAAGGTGCCCGCACACAGGGGTGCCCATGCCCCCAGACACTCACCCACAGGAGCACCCACTCGTGCCCACACCCACGGAGACCCACGGTGGCTCTGGGTGCCACCCACCCCGCACAGCTCTCGCCCACCCCGACGCCGGGCAGAGCTGGGCTTTGGGTTTTATTTGCTGGTCCCACGGTGACAGTTTTGAGAGCCCCCCGGCCGTGCCACCAGCCCTGGGGACAGGCTGCATGGTCCGTCCTGTGCTGCGGGTGGCCCTGGCAGGAGGGACGGGGCGATGAGTGGGGCTGGGGATGCCCAAAACAGCATCGCCGTGCTCACACCATCCAAAATCACCCGCATCCCATGGCAGGGATGTCGCCTTCCCAGAGGGTGGCTTTGCAAGGGGCTCCCAGTGCCTGGGACTTGGAGAAGCAGCTGAGGTCCCATCTGCCCCGGGGCAAGGAGCACCCTGGGGTGCTCGGCTCCATGGGGGACCTCTTGGCGAGGTGCTGGCTGCTGGGGGGCTGCACTCTCCGGACCGTTGATGCCCCCCTCTTTATCCTCAAAAAAAAAAAGTTAAAAAACAAAAAAAAAATGGATCCTGGATCACCCACTGGAAAAAGGACAGGACACGGACGTGGTACCCAAAACATCACAGTGAACAACACACTCAGACAAACCCCCCCAGGGCTGCTCGTCACGCTCCTGGCGTAGCCCCCCCGGCACGGCCGCTGCCGAGAGGAGGAGAAACGCCCCCCCCCGGCGCAACCCCTCCGCTTGCTTCTGCCCACGCCATGGCAGAAGATGTCCTCCCGCGGGGCCAACGTCCCCGTCCTCGCCCCCCGGCGCGGGTGTGAAGCGTCCCTCGGTCCCCGCGGGTCCCCGCGCGGCTCCTCTCCCGCGGGGCGTGGGCGATGCTGTGGCTGCATGGCACCCCGGGAGGGCCAGCAGGCTCCGGCCGTGCCAGGAAAGCTGGGCTGGTGCTCCACGGCCTCCCTTCTCCCCGGCGGTCAGAAACGCGGCCCCGAGCGGGGTTAGGACGTATCCTTCAGCTCGGGGCTTCGGGGCTGTGGCGGGGGCACCTCCGCGGAAGGTGACTGCATCTCCTGGGAGCTGCCTGCGGTGGGTGGAAGGAGGGCGGTGAGCGGCTCCGCTGCGTCCCCCCCACGTCGCCCCCGGCCCTGCCAGCACCCACCTGCGCTCAGCGACATCTCGGCCAGCTTGAGGGGCAGGTCGGAGGGGCTGACGCCCGCCGGCGAGCCCAGGATGTCGGGCAGGGCATTGCGCCGCCCGGTCCTCCCGGAGGATGCGAAGTCCAGCACTGGCTCCACCTCGGTCATGCTAGCCCTGGAGAGACACCGTCCCCTCCCCGTCAGCGTCCCCGCGGGGTGGTGGGGACCCGGCGAGCCCTTCCCCATGGGGCTGCCCCATCCCCAGCGCCCAGCTGGAAGATTTGGGCACTGGAAGACCCCCTGATTGCAGCATCATGGAAGAAGGGGATGCACAGGGGTCCGGGACCCTCCACCCCGCCACGTCCTCATCCAGCATCCTTACCGGGCGCCCTCCAGCCTGGCCCGGCTGCTTCTCCGCGGTGCCCTGGGTGCTGCTCTGCTCCCCGGCCTGTGGCTCCCAGGGGCTGCGTGGGGATGGGGGCTGCGGGCTGGGTCCCCCCCGGCTCCAGCCTGCGGGAGGCAGAGCAAAGGGTGAGCGAGAGCTCCTGGCTCGGGAGGGGAGAGGCTGCGTGGCACCCAGCACCCTCCTCCTGCATGTCCCCCTAAAACAAGCCAGGGAGTAAAGCAGGGAGACCTCGGTGGCAGGCAGGAGATGGGGATGGCGGGGAGGGATGGAGGGACGGAGGGACGGAGAACAGAGCTGGGGACACGGAGGTGGCACCTGGCTGGGAGCTGTGACCGCAATGGGGGCTGAGAGGGCACCGAGGGACCGGCTGCTCAGCCAGGAGTGAAGGATGCGCTGTCCCCAGCCTGGTCATGCACAAAACGGACCCCCCAATGTCCCCTGGGGAGCGGCTCTTGCTGCTGACAGCCCCTCTGAACCCCCCCGGGATGGCAAGCGGGGGGACATCAGCTCTGGCCGGCCCGGCACGCATCGCTGCCAGGCCCTCTGGGGAGGTTTGCTCGGCACCGAAAAATATTTGGGACTTCTGCACAAGGCTTTCTGCAGGCTGGAGCTGCAGATGAGCATTGCGGTGGGGACAGGGGTGGCACGGACAGCACTGGGCTTGGTCCCCCCTCCCCGCAGCCCCTCCGCCAGCCCGCGTTCCCCTTGGGTGTTGCTTCATGGGGTGAGTTCAGGATTGCCCTCCCTCCGGAGTCGGTGGTGTGCCGGGGGGAAGCAGGCAATGCCCAGGAGCCCTGCCGCTGTCCCCCAGCCCTGCTGCCCCGGGGAAAAACTCACCGCTGTCCCCCTCGGAGCAGCTCTGGGGCGGACGGCGAGTCGCGGTCCCCGCGTCCGTGGGAGCAGGCGGGACGAGTGACCCCAGCTCGGGCTGCGGGCGAGGAGAAGGTGAATGATTAACCCGGGCTGTGAGTCACGGGGCAGGATCCAGCCCCGCGCTGCCTCAGGGCCGGACGAGAAACCCCGGGCCCCTTCAAATGGGGAAACCGAGGCACGGGAGCAAGGTGCAGGTGTGATAAAGGCAGGGGCTGGGGCTGCAAACGGGCACAACCGATGGCACCCTGCGGCTGCGTGTTTGTGCGTCAGCACACGCGTGTGTGTTTGTGTGCTCAGGCTGTGCTGCTGGATGTGAGCACATGTATGTGTGTGTACACAGGGATGTACATGTCCATATGGCTCTGAGCTGGATCTGTGCACACAAGGAACCCTCTGGCACGTGTATGTGCACTCACAGAGCACTGCCATATGTATGTGCACGCAAGGCACACGTGTGTGCACCTGTGGTGCCCCATGGACCACGTAAGTACATGCATGGTGCCCTCTGGCACGCGTGTGCACCCCTACATCAGCACCAGGGCTGCTGCCAGAAGCTGTTAGCACCAGAGGGGTGTCACCTCTGGCTCGCAGCACTTCTCATCCCTCCACACACAGCCAAGTTCCCCTCTTTCGCCCCACACCAAGCACCCCACAGCTCCGTGCCCTGCCTGGCAGGAGCCACCGGCCCAGCAGCGCCCTGCTCCAGCCCCAGCACACGGCTGCAGCATCCGAGCTGGTGCAGGAGCATCCCTGGCGGTGCGGGAGCACCCGCTGTGTCGCCCTGGCAACCATTTGGGAACAGGGCCTGGCTGCTCACGTACCGGCCAGCGGGGCGGTGTGAGCGTGAGGGTGTGCACAAGCATGCTCACGCACATCCATAAACTCATGCACGCACATGCGTGCACGCAAACACGCAGAGATGCATGCACACGTGCGCACCCATGCAGAAATGCATGTACGTACACGAGTGCACGTGCCCTCACGCTACACACACACACACACACACACACACGCACACGCAGTCGCCCGCTCTGTGTGCCCAGCCAGGCACATCCCATCAGACAGGAGCCCTGCAGGGCTGGATCAAAGCTGCTTCCCGGCAGCCCCCCGCGGCTCTCGCTGGCTCCAGCACTGCAGAAACGTGCGGTGACATCCCCCAGGACCCGGCTGGATCCTGCAGCCGTGTCTCCTGCAGGAGCAAGGTCCAAGGTGCCAACGGCTGCCCCGTGCCCAGTGCTTCCCCTGGCCCCGCAGGCAGGGAATTAACCCCACTGCAGGGCAGATAATGTTGCATAAACCCCAGCCTCCGCCCTGCAGTGGGATTTCCCCTCCGAGCAGGGACGTTTCCGTGAGGCTTAGTGTGGCCTCTATTTTAAAAGACTCCGGGAGTCACATGGAAGGTCCTGGGGCTGCTGGCTCACGCTGTAATGCCCCTAATGGGATAGAGGAAGGTAGCGCAGAAATAGGTTTTAATCCCCCTGATAGATGGGCTGCAATTTAGGATGCTTGGGTGGGGTGGAGAGAGGACACGGCATGGGGACACAGCACCTTGAGCATCCCTGACAGCGCTGGAGTTCTATGAGAAGCACCAAGGATCATAAAACTCACAGGAAAACAGAGAGGATGGGCAAATCCTACCCTGGCTGTGTCGCTGCCAAACACAACTCCCCCCCAGGGCACATAAAATAAATGATCCGGGGTGTTCAGGATGGAGGGGACATCACGGCCTCGGCTGTGGAGTTTTGCCCTTAAGAGGGATTCATTTAATCACAGGAATAAGGATTTTCCTTTTAACTTCTAAGTGGATAACGGATCATTTACTAAGCTGCAAGTGTGGGTTTGGGCCATTTAGGTTCTTGGGTTGCCTTTTGAGGATGTTTCTTCACACTCTTTACCTCCAATGGAAAAGGTCAGCGTTGTGTCCTCCGGTGGATGGAAGGCTGGAAAAGCTGCAGCCCACAAGGAACCTCCAAAAATCCACCCACAACCCCACGATGTTGAGATTATTAGGAGATGATGAGCGCAATTAAAAATGGGAAGGGTTCATTAACCATAACATTGGACACCAGTGAGGGCTGCGAGCTGGGAAGCACAGAGCTGCCCCGTATCAGAAGAGAACGGGAGCATCGGCCAGGAAAACCAGCGGTGGGCAAAACCCAACGGGGCTGATCTGAGCCCACCCAGCAGCCCCTGGAGCCTGGAACAGCAGCTGGCCATAATTAAACACCGGAGGCAATGTGGAGAGCTGGAGATCTCCCACAGCAGATTGGTCTTGGGGTTTTTGGGAGGTGATCTGGTGCCTTTGCCCTGGTGCAACCCCAAAGCGTCAAGCCATGGCCCCGTGAGCTCACCCCAAATGCTGCCCAGCCTGAGAATTAGAAAAATTAGAGAAATAGCTGCCGGGCTATATTACACCCATCCTTGCAGCGTGACCCACTCTCCTTTATCTCCAGGGCTCCTGCTTGTGCTTGAATTTGGGGGATTTGCCTCCCCCACCAGTTCTGGGCACGCCAAAGTGTCTCTGCTTCACCTGGAGGAACCCTCTCCTTCCTTCCCCCTGCTCCATCCCCAGTCCCCGTCCCTTCCCCGCAGGTAGGCAGGACCGCATCTAGGGGATCTTCCTCTCCAGACCTTTGCTTGTTTCGACCCATCCCTGCTAATACAGCAGTCCTGAATTATTCCAGCCCAACCGCCCCCTAGGTTACACGGACATCTTCCACCTCCCTCCACGTGCACCTGCCAGCTGGAGGCTGCTTGAGTATTGGCACCTGGAACCGGTACGGGGCCATCAGGGAGAACGAAGAGCCCCAAAATGGGAGGCCGATCATCCTGATCCTCTGTGATCCTCTGTGATCCTGGGTGCCACCCCGGAGGGGGGCACAGGAGGTGATGTGCTGCCGAAATCCACCGGGTCCCGCGGAGCAGCGAGCGCTGTGGTGCTGCTCCGTGGATCTGTCCCAGGATCTGAGCTCGGGGCTGACAGCGAAGCGCAGCTGTATTTAATGCCCTCATTAAAAGCCAGGAAAAATCCAACCTGAGTCTCTCCAGACAGGATTCCAGGCTGTTTGCATAAACTGTCACTTTTGCTTATAATGCTGAAAACACAAATCAGAGCAAGTCCTGCTCGAGGGGAACAGTGAGACCAGCTCGTGCTCTCGCCGACATCCCAACTCAAAGCTTCCCCGAGCATCTGAAGGGCAAACCAGACGCTGCCAACATGAATCTGGATGCCTTCATGAGACAGAGGCATTCCCCAGCCCTGCAGACCCCGATGCGTTCATGTCCGTGCCCTAAGCCATGGGGCAGTATGGCCTCCAAAGGCTGCAGAAATTCCCTGCAGACCTGGGCTGGGCCAGGCTGGGGTGGGAAAAGTGCCTGGGGGGAACTCAGCAGCTTAATCCCAACAGAGCCCTGACGAGCACCTGTCAGCCAGGATTTCCTAGAAGTTCATAAATTGATAAAATTGAGTCATGTCCCCCCAGGAGCAGCAGCCCCTGCGAGATGAAGGGTGTCTGCGCTGGCCTGGAAGCACCGGGGATCCGAATGAATGAATGAGAGATGCTCCCTGGTTCCTTCTCAGAAATGCTCGTCTTAATAATTTCCAAATATTGATAGGACAGGGCACAGCCCCGTCTGGGTGTGTCCCAGTTGGGCACCAAAGGGATGCAGTCGCACAGAGGACGCGCACACACATCCCAGCACACGAGCCCCCAGCCCCGTGGCACAAAGCAGAGCCCAGGACTGCGAGTGCCGTCCCCCACCAAGCTCCATCTCTTGGGAGCTGGGGATGGGGCCCTCGGAAGTTTTTTGGCTCGGTGGGCTCACGCCTGGCTGAAATCATCCCCCCAGCCTCCAGGCACGATGCTGACCCCGTCCCTTATCAGGACCAGCGTCGTACCCCTGTGTCGATGCATTCTGATGGTGCCAAGTGGCCTCCTTGCCCCTGGGCATCGCATTTGTCCATCAGACTGCAGCACCCCTGGTTGTCCCATCCTCTGCGGGTTCCCCCCTGCCTGCACGAAAGCAGCGGGGCCAGGAGCAGCCGTTCCCAAAGCTCCCAGGCTCTGAAAGCAGCCGGGGATGTCCTCATCCCAGGGAAGGATGGATGCTGCTCCTGGGACACCCTGGGCTTTGCCAGCCCCTGACCTCTTTCAGGGCTTGAGACCAGCACTGCCTACACCCCCGTCGGCTAATGACCTCTAATTGCTGGCAGAGCCGTGTGTCCGGAGGAGGACAGAGTGTGAGGACAGGAATTTCTTCCTGTAACTTCCCTTCCACCACGTCTCAGTTGCAAAGAAGGTGATCTAATGGGAGGTAATTACATTGATTGAGCCCTCGGTAATACAGCTCCCACTGTAACCTTTAGTTAGCTGCTCTGATGACGGTACAAACTATAATTTTACATAATAAACGTGTCACCCACATCTAAATTGGTTTCATTCTTTAGCAGTCTCAGGCTCCCTCCTTGGCAAATGGCTCTTCAGCAGCTGCTCCTGCCGGAGCCAATGGACCCGATCCAAGGGGACGGGGACACACGGAGCCTCTTCCCAGCCTCTCCCAGTGCAAACCCCATTTCTCCATCCCCAATCCCGCAGCCCGATGCTGCTTTCACTCACAGCCTCTCGTCCTGGTTCCCACGCTCACTGTAACCCAGATGCCGGGTGCTTTGCAGCCTGATTTTGTTCCCTGTCAGCACCCACTGGGTTGGCAGCTGCTGCGTCCTCCCCAGGGAGCTGTGCTGGGCATCCCTGGCCACAGGCTGCTGTCACCAGGAGGGCACTGTGCTCCCAGTCCCGGAGCTGGGGACCGTTCCCTGATCCCTGCAGCCGGGTTGGGGTGAACACACCCAGCAGCGATGCACCGTGCCTCCCATCCCTGAGCACCACGCTGACGCTTGCACCACATCCAGGAAGCACGTGGGGCTCCCCGGCTTGCTGCCTCCATCCCAGCCCCACACAGGTCTCCCCACCCCGCAGGATCCCCTTCCTCCAGATCCCTGGATCTGCTGAATCCAGAGACACTTCTGGGGACACTGCTCCCTAAAACACTCCAGCTCCTGGCCCAGCCGGGCTGCTCACCCCACAGGGAGCTCCGCTCAGCCCGCGGGTGCTGCTGCTCAGCTGGGTGTTTTGGGAACTGGGAGCGGGCTCCTCGGCTGTGCCAAAACAGCAGAGCATGTGCAGGAGCTCGGATAATTCTTTGGGGAGCCCAGCCAGCTGATGGCTTGTGGGGCCGCGGGCTGCAGCTGGGACCCGTGGCTTCCTGGGGACCCCCTCTTGGGTACCAATGCGCCCACCCGCTCCCCGGCAGCTGGCAGGATTTCTCCTTCCCAACACAACTCACCCAGAAAGGGAGGTGGAAACCATCCCGGGGGTCCTACATGTCCCGCTCCCCGGCACATCCCCTCGAGGGGACGGATTTGGCTTCCCATGGGTGGGAAGGGAGAGGGAGACATCACACGGAGGTGGGCTGAGCCTGCAGATGCTTCCCCCCTACGTGGGCGCTTGGAGCATCTCCGGGATTCCCTGCTGCAGGAGCCATCCCCAGCACTGCCCACCCGGCCCCGGGAGCTGGCAGGGAAGGGTTTGAAAGCCAGGGAGGGGAGAGATCTGGGATCAAAGGCATGGTTTGAAATCCCCAGCCCTGTGCTGTCAGCGGTGATGGAGCGGAGCCGGAGCAGCTGTGCCTTGGCTGAGCCCAAGCCACCTGCCTGAGGGACACGGGCACCAGGAGCCAAGGTCAGAGCGGGTGGTGGAGCCCGTCCCCATCCCGGTGACACCATGAGACGTCCTTCACGGTGTGTGTGTGGAGGCAGGGCAGCACCGAGGGCAGCACCCCACAGCCCAGAGCGCCCTGTCCTGCAACGGTGGCTGCGACCCACGTGCCACCAGGACGTTTGGGCTCCTGCAGCAGGGGATGTGCTGCCACCTCCCACCGCTCCCCTGGGCAACCCCATGTCCCTGCCACTTCCCGAGGACCCCGGTTTGGAACAGGCAGGGCACCCCCGTGACAGCAAGGGCTGAGCTGTCCCTCGGCGGACAGCCCCAAGGTCACAGGCTGTGAGTCCTTGGTGGGGCAGGGGACAGCCGAAGCAGCCATCCTGCCCCTGCACCCCCTCGGTGGCACTGCCACCCAGCCAAGGGTACAGGAGCCAGCTCCGGGGGCCAAAGGGAACCCGATCCAACCAGTCACGGGGGCAACCTGCCAAAGCGCTGCCCTGAAGGCAGCAAGGAGGGGTTGTCCTGGGAAACCCCTTGGTCCCGAGGGGATGCCTGGATGCCCAGGGGGAAGGCGTGGGATGAGCAGGGGGAGCGGCGCTCAGCCCACGCCGGCTGTCCCAGCGCTCCCCGCTGCCTGCGTCCCCCTGGCCCCGAGGGGGGAACCTGCTCTCAGCCTGGGTTCAGGGGCGCTTGGAGGGGGCTTGGAGGTAGCTGAGGTGAGCATGGAGTGGGGCGGAGGGGACGGCGGTGAGCCTGGGACCTGCCAAGGAGGAGGGGGCTGGGGGTGACGGGGCCAGGATGGGCCCGAGGTGCTGCCCCGGGACGGATGAACCTTGCTCAGCGCCTGACCGCTGCTCACCCGGAGCCACCCTGGAGCCACCAGCCTCCGGGCAGGATGGGGGACACCACCGGACCCCTGAGTGACACCACCAAGCCCTGCTCAGCACCACAGCCTGCTGCAAACTTTCATCCCCCCGGCCCTCAGAGCACCACCATGCCCTGAGCACCCCCCTCTCCTTCCTCTCTTGGCCCTGCTGTGCTGCCACGGAGGGGGCCAGCACCCAGGCTGGGCTCAGGGCCTCCTTGCACCCACAGCACCCGCACCCAGCACCCAGCAGCTGCTCACCTGGGCTGTGCAGGATCTGGCGTCGGTGTTGATACTGGTGCCGGTGTTGATACTGATGGTGGTACTGGTGCTGATGGTGATGCCGGTGCTGATGGTGATACTGGTGCTGGTGCTGATGGCGATGCCGGTGTTAATATTGATGCTGACGGTGATGCTGGTGCTGACGGTGATACCGGTGCTGATCTAGGTGCTGACGCCGGTGTCAATGGTGATGACAATGCCGATACCAGTGCCGGTACCGGTGTGGATACTGGTGCCGGTGCTGATGCTGGTGTCAAGACTGGGTCTGATGTTGGTTGCCGATACCGGCGTGGGTCCTGGTGCTGGTGCCGGTCCCGGTGCTGATGCCGGTGCGGATACCGGTGCCGATACCGATGCCGGTGCTGCCGGTGCCGATGCTGATGCCGGTGCCGGTGCCGGTGCCGAGGGGGCCGCCCGAGCCCCCCCGGGGCGCAGGGCGCGGAGCCGCCCGCACAATGCCGCGGGTCCCCGCCGCCGCCGCCGCCTCCCGCACGGCCCACGCGCGGCACGGGGGGGCCGCCACGCACCGGGCCCCCCCGCCGCCCCGCCCTCCCCCCGCCGCCCCCTCCCCACCGCCTCCCCGCGGCTGCCGCGACCCCGCCGGGACCCCCCCGGCCCCCGGGCAGGCTCGGAGGGGGCGGGGGGGACGGGGCCCCCCCCTAGCCGGGGCCGCCCCGCAGCCCACCCCCGGCTGGCCCCGCACTTGGACGCTGCCCGCCCGGGGGTGCCAGCGCCGGGGCTGGGCGCATCCTTCTCTGGCCCCCCCCCCCCCCCCCCCCCCGGGAAGGAAGGGAAGGGAAGGGAAGGGAAGGGAAGGGAAGGGAAGGGAAGGGAAGGGAGGGAAGGGAAGGGAAAGGGAAGAAGGGAAGGGGTCGGGTCCCAACCTCCCCGCCCTCTCCCCTCCGGGCACCCTGCTGGGAAAAAAAAGGGGTGAAAGCCCCGTTACGCCTGAAGTGGGTCCTTGGCTGCAGCCCTGGGGACAAAAGGGGGTCCCACGACTCCGGGGCGGGGGAGGCCAAGGAAGGCGCTGATGTCCCCAGCCCGCACCTCTCGGTGCTTTGCTTTCAGCCCGGACCCGTTTCCAGGGTCGGAACCTTTGTAAGGAGAGGCAATAAGGCGGCTGCACCTCCCTGGGGTGCGGGGCTGGGAGCCAGGCTTAGGGATCGTGGGTCCGGCCGCTGAACCCTCCTGGGGCACCCGCGTGGGGCTGGGGTGCAGCAGGGCTGCGGGGTGGGCGATGTGGGCTCCCCACCTGTCTCCTCATCTGGGCCAGAGCGGTGAAGGAGGAGAGAGGGCTCAAAGAAATTCACATTTGCAAGCAGGAGCAGCAAAACACCTCCCCAGGCCCCAAAATGTCCCCTCCTGGCTCTCGGGGAGTCCCCAGGGGTGGGGAGCTCGGTCCTGAGCCGGGCTTACAAGCTCTGGGGCTCAGCAGGGCCTGGCTGCAGGAGCACGAGGTGCTCACCAGCAATGCTTTCCCAGGCTCTGCAGCCTCCAGCAAGGCAAATTTTTCATGCCCCGCGGTGCTGGGGTCGCCCAGGGACACCCTGCCCTGCCGCTCGGGCACGGTGACGGGCGGCGCGCGGCTCCCGCACTGCCAGCAGGGAGGGAGCCTTCGCCAGCTGCTATTTTTAGCTATTTTTAGCTGCTCACACTCTGCTTTCTCCTTGACTGTCTCCCCTCTCCGGAGCAGTCTCAGGCCAGGCATCGGCGGGAGGCGATGTTTATCCTGGCACCTGATGGCTGTGACACCGGCTGTCGCAGGGAGAGGGGGGCGGCTGCCATCCCCCTGCCCTGGGAAACGTGTCGGAGCGGGGAGGGGGCACTGGGGGGGACTGGGAGGGGACACTGGGGGGAAGCCTCCTCTTTGGGGAGGGCTGGAAGGGAGCCACGCTGGGGTGTGAGCAGGGGGATGCGGTCCTGTCCCCCGCTTCATCCCTCCGCATGCTCAGGAACTCCCGTTTTGGAGAGGTTTGCAGGCCCCGCTGGAGCACCCAAGGGTGGCTTTCCCTTCTGGGTGCCCCCAAGGGATGCTCTGCCCTGGGGGAGCTGGGGGAGAGCTACAGCACTGCCCCCATTTCCACCGCCTGAGCACCCACATGCCACTGCGGGCCCCTGGGGATGGCCAGGCCGAGGGAGCTGGGTAAACTGAGGCAGCGCAGAGGTGAACGGAGAGCAGGGACAGGGGCGCTCTGACCAGTCGGGTCCCAGCTTTGCAGTGCAGCCTCCTGGTGCAGTGAGCAGCAGGATCTCCAGCTCAGAGCCCTCTGGGCAGGGTGAGCATCACTGATGGGGGTACCCGAAACAAAACACTGATGCCCCCGAGACCCTTCTTTATCCATCGGGGCAGCAAAGCCAGCAAGGACGGGGTCAGACAGCTCCCCATCTGCCACCCACTTTAAATTATGTTTGCTACTAAGGAGAAAGGCCCAGAAGACGGTGGAAACAGGCTCGGGAGTGTTTGATCTGAGCCACCACCCCTCTGCTGGTCCCCCTGGGGAGGGATGGAGGTGACAAAGCAGAGGCAGGCAGGGAAGGAGTGGGTTTGTTTTCCTGCAGGTCTGATCTGGGCCAAAAGTCACCTCGGAGGGAGAGCAGCGCTTTGCTATTCCTCTGTCAGACCTCTCCTCGTATTTTCCAGCCCTGTTTAGGCCCTGATTTCTTGCAGGGTACACAGGCAATGTAGAGGAAAGGTTATTCCTGAGCTGAGCTCACCGCTGGGCTGAGTCAGTCCCTCCGCTGAGGCTGCCCAGGTTTCGCTCTAGGAGGGCAGACCAGGGCAGCAAGGCGAGTCCTGGGGGGGGGAAAAAAAAAAAAAAAAAAAAAAAAAGGTGTGTATGAGTTAACGGAGCATAAACGAAGCATCTGAAAAGCTGTCTTAATGGGCACAAAGAGCTAAAGTCTGTTGTTCGTGCTCCAGTAACTTCCGGTAACTGGGAACTGCTGTGTTGGCAAACTGGCCGAAATCCCTGAAATTGCCGAGCATGGGGACAGCGAGTGGCCATCGCAGAGTGCCACCTGTGTGGGGCATGGTGCTTCCTCCTCCTCTTCCTCCTCTTCCTCCTCTTCCTCTCCTCCTCCTCCTCCTCCTCCTCTTCCTGCTGTGGCAGGGATTTGTGCAAAGCTCCCAGCGCCCGGCTTGGGCTTTTTTTATCCCTGGCTGCTCTTCCATTGACATTCCTAGCTGTGCCACCGGCTTCAGCGCTGCTCGCTAACCCCTTTTACAGGGAGCTAAATATAGCCCAGGCAGCCAAGGAAAATCTGCTCGGCTGGGCACGTGGGGCTCGGCAGCGCTTCTGCAGCCTCGGCTGGTGCCGGGAGGGTGCGGGGTCTGGGTGGTGGCAGTGCTCACCCTGTCTTCTTGTCCCTGTCCCCATCCACGGTGAGCATTGTGGCACTGCTTACTTTGATGCATGCCGTGGGATCTCACCCCTCTCCCTGCCCCAGCATCACCATTTCTGTCCCACCTGGGTTTTCCTGGGGTACATCCATCTGCACTGGGGCATTTTAGGCTGGGGAGTGGTTGGAGTTTGTCATCAGCCCTGCTCCTGCCAGCAGGATCACAGCACAAAGCCCCAGCTCGCTGCTGTGCCTAATAAAAAACCCCGTGCGGCTCCGGGGATGCACGTGGGTGCTGTGCAAAACGCACGGTGCGGGGAGTGAAGCCAAGCCCTGTGGCACCCATGGGCTCGCTGCTGTCCTGTGCCATGGAAGGAAGATGTGGGGATGTTGTGGGGTCTGCCAAGGGGTGGATGTGGGGTGGAGCAGCCCCTCGGCACCCTTGTGCGTGGGTGCAGCCTGGTTTCTGCCTCTGCTGCCAGCCAGCTGCTTCCACCGGAGCCACGGACTCGTTAAGAAGACACTGATCTAATTGTCCCCACATTGGTGCTGCTGTTTTTTGTTTTTTTTTTTTTCCTTTTTCTTCCTTTAAACAGAAAGGAACGAGGCAAAATGCTGACTAGAGAAATCTAATTGGATCCCCATGGCTCATTAGACATTTCTCCAAAAGGAATAATCGTTAAATCTGAAAATGAGCAGGCTAGGAAACGGCTCATGGCGTGCACAGCTTTTCACAGGCTTCTGCACACCCCCTGCAAGCCCTGTCTGGGCCACGTTTGTTGAGACACCTGGTGGCACTGGGGACACCCCATCACCTGTGGGACTGGTCTGTCGTGGTGCACAGAGCACCATGTGCTGGGGTGGGAAACGCACGTGGGGAGCTGGGGGGATCTGTTCCAGATTTTGGGAAGACATCCCGGGAAAGCAATGCTCAGACCTGGAGCTGGGGTGAGCTGGGGCTGGCAGGAGCTGAAAATGTCTCAAAGATGGAGTTACGGCTGCAAAAAAAGAACCACGTCCTCTTGCCAGGTGGAGCACGGGCACCTCCAGGTTGTGCCCTCACCCCACTGCCTGCTCCCCCACCTCCCTGCCCCTCCATCTCTATCGATTTGGATCCTGGGGCCTTGGAGATGCAATTTAGCTGATCGTGGAGCCTACCCTCCCCAAATTTTCCACCCCGTGGGAGAGCCAGCAGTCGCTGTGATGGTGCAGAAGCTCCTACATGATGCTCCAATCCATCACCGGCCCCGCATCTGGCCACCGCAGTGAGAAGGACAAACGGCATCCGTCCTGACTTGGCAGGGAAATGCGAAGGCAGCTGGGAGCCCTGCCTGCGAGCACGAGCTGAATAAAGCTTCAAGGGCAGAGGGTGGCCAGAAATTCTTGGTCCTTTGCTTTCCTGGCTGGGAGAGGCTTTGGGGAAAGGGTCACAGCCTGTTGGGTGATGAGCACTAGGTTTGGTGGTGGTCTGTGGCTTTTCTTATTGAAAGCAGCAGCCGTGGCAGCCCCACTGGCCCTTAAGGCATCCCAAATTGGCAGAAGGGCCTCAAGGAGGGTCCAGGCTGCTGAAGGTGTGCTTGGCTGCGGGTTTCTTTTGAGGGCCGTGGGCTGCAGGATGGGAGGTCGTGGTCTGGGGGCTGCCAGGAGGGAGGTCATGGTCAACACAAGTGACAAAGCAGGGGCTCGGGTGCAGAAGGCTTTGCAGGTTGGTGGTGGCCACCCCAGAATCATTCCGGATGAGAGCCGTCTCCCAGCAAACAGCCCTGCTGCCCAACCCTTCCTTTTTTATCCACTGGGTTTGAATCCCTGCTCCCGTGATGCTGAGCACGCTGCCTCTGCCCGTAATTAAAGGCCCTGCAATCACCCGTCCCCAGTCCCGTGGCTGTTCGTTACAGAAGAGCTTAGCGCAAAACTAATTCCCCGACTCAAAGGCGTCCTTAGATAAGGGGGAGATGCTTCAGTCTTGGGACTTTGGCATTTATCCTTCCCATCCCAGGCTGGCTTTGTGCTTGTCCACTCCTGGAGGCCACCAAGAGGGGCAGCAAGGACAAGACATCTCACTGCGGGGGGGCAGAGGGGGCAGCTTCGTTCTTCTCCTCCTTGCCTGGCCCCAGGAAGGGCAGGGGGGGACCCGGGGACCCCCCCTCACCTCCCCATGCGGATGAGCAGCACCCCGAGGTCTTGAGCACTTCCCTGAAGCACCCAAACCACGAGGCTGTGACGTGCTTGGTGGTGGCCTGGGGCAGACCTGAGGGGTCTGGGAAAGGGTCCTGGGTACCCCAAAACCTCATCAAGGGGTGGGGCCAACTCCCAGGGAGCCTCAGGGACATGGGCATCAACACCCATCTCCCCAAAATGTCCCTGCTTGTGTCACGCCTGCACTAGACAATGCTCTGGAGGAAAGGTGTTTGAAGGGTTGAGCTTTTTTTTCCAAATACGGACTCGATTATTAATTATTATTAATGACTGTAATGTAGGTTTATCCGTGAATAGCATCGCTCAGGCTCAGCAGGAACCCTTCTGGCTGCGCCCACGGCTAAGCTGGTATTGTCCCAGTTACTGTCACATGAGGCCGTTTGTTTTCCACCCGGGTCCCGCCTGTGAGGACGTCCCTGGAGCAGAGTCCGGTCCCTCCATGGCCACTCTGTTGCCACCCCCAGACCCCAAATGCCCCCACGCAGATGGAAAGTCACCCCCTGAGCCTGGTGCCTCAGGTGTTGGGGAGGAAGGAGGGGAATTTCTTCGGGGCCAGGCTGCTCCCAGCCCTGCTGAGCACCGGGGGTGATCTGGGGGCTTCTGGCACAGAGGGGCTGGCAGCACCCCAAGCATCCCTGGCAGCTTCCCCGTCCCGTGGGACATAAAGCCAGCGGGCCCTTTGGGGATGGGGACAGCAAGGGGCAGGTGGCTCCGGGCTGGTGGCGGTGGCATGGGGAGCCCCCTCGGTGCTGTGACACGCGTGGGGAGCGCCCCCCCTCCACGCAGCCGGGGGCTGGGACCTCCTGGTGCTGGGGGTGGTGGCAGGGACATGGGGACATCACCTCGGGGACGGCAGGGCCGGGAGCTGAGCGCACCCAGCTCATCCCGGCACTGCCACCTGGCGGCACCGGCCGAGGGGACGGAGGGGACGAAGGGGACAGTGGGGACGGAGGGGACGGTGGGGACAGGGACTGGGCACGGGTGGGATTTCTGCTGCACGCCGGGATCCCGCTGGCAGCTCCTGGGGGCCCCGAGGGGCTCGGGCAAGCTCCGGCTGTGGGCAGAGGCCGAGCCCCGCAGCGCTGCCCGCAGGCTCCCGACGCCCTCCTCTTCCTCAAGGACACCGAGGGTGCGGCGGGTGCCTGGCCCTGATCCTGCTGCAGGCCTCCCTACCTTCTGCACTGCCTGAATTTGGGGCCTGGAAGTGGGCTGGTGCAGCCAGGTTGGTCCCAAACCCTGAATTACGGATGCCAGGAGCAGAGCCGCAGCTCCCGGAGGGCATCGGCATTTGCTGGTGCCCCGGCTCTGCCGAGCCCCTCACACCTCGCCCCCAGCCCTTTGAGAAGCTCCTGCTCAGGTCACAGCCCTTTTTGCAATGAATTTCGTCTTGAAAATTGAATTTCACCCTCCAGCCCTGCTGGCACGTCCATGTCTCCCAGCTCTCTGCACCTGGGCGCTGTTTCTGTCCCACTGAAGCTGGTAGGCAGGGGGAGAAGAGGAAGATGGGGATGGCTCCTACGGGATGGATTAGCCAGCCTGGAGACTGAATCCTCCTCTGTGTCTGGAGCAGGGAGAGCAGGGAAAAGTGTGCTGGAGCTGGGGGCTGTGCCGGGGCTGGGACGCCTGATGGACCTGTGGGACCCGGTGGCTGGGAGCAGCAGTTGCCGACCCCGTGTCTTCCATTGGCAGCTCGTGGCAGGGGCACATCTCACTGCACAGGAGACACCCCACAGTTAAAACTCACAGGGTGTCATTAATTTCTCTCCTGAAGCCATACACCAGGAAACCCCAGGCCCTCCCTGGCAGCATCAGCTACTCCAGAGACAAGACGTGGGTGGGACCTGACTTGGAGCTTCCAATGTGTCCCAATTCACAGCAAATAAACTCAAAATACCTCCTAGTTAGGGTGTTTGCAGAGGACAAGCTCCTGGTTCAGAGCCGTGTCTGAGGACCTGAGCCCTTCCTTCCCCATGAGCTGCATTACCCTGGCCCCTGGGGTGAGCACCACGATTTAAAAAGGATTTTAAGTTACCTGACCGTGTTCAGAGGAGGGCAACAAAGCTGGCTGGAGGGCTGGAGGGCATGTCCTGGGAGGAGAGGCTGAGGGCACTGGGTAGCTCTAGTTTGGAGAACTGGAGGTTGAGGGGTGCCCTCATTGCTCCCTACAGAGGGGAAGCAGCGAGGGGAGGTGCTCACCTTCCCCGGGGGATGCTCGGACCAGACGTCGGTGTGGTGGTTTTACTGTGGTAGGCAGCTGAACGCCACCACTACCGCTCTCTCACTGCCCCTCCTCAGAAGAGGAGGGGAAGAAGAAAAGGAAGAAACAACTCACGGGTTGAGATAAGGACAATTTAATCAAAGGAAAAATAATTATCAAGGGAAAAATATTATTAATTAAATAATTTAACTAAAGGGAAAAGGAAAATGGAAAAAGGGGGGAAAAAAAGGAAAGAAAAACAAAGACCATGTGGAAGCATAGAGGAAAGAAATTTCTCCACTTCCTACCGATGACTGATGCT
This sequence comes from Cygnus olor, assembly GCF_009769625.2. Lineage (NCBI taxonomy): Eukaryota > Metazoa > Chordata > Aves > Anseriformes > Anatidae > Cygnus > Cygnus olor. The sequence continues at coordinate 5,969,898 of NC_049191.1, forward strand.
TGACCACATCCTTGAAGCAGGGCCTCAAGGCACGTAGCCGTTGTTCAGGAGGACAGATGTTTTCACAATGAGAGCCCCCCCCCCCCCCCCCCCCCCCCCCCCGCTTGCTTTTTCCACCTCTTATTGCTGAGTGTGACACCACATGGTGTGGAATATCCCTTTGGTGGGTTTAGGGCAGCTGCCCTGGTGATGTTCTTTCCTCCCCTCTTGCCCACCCCCAGCCTGCTGGCTCTGGGGGGCTGGAGGGCGTCCTGATGCGGTGCCAGCACTGCTCAGCAGTAGGCACAACACCGGTGTGATACCAGGGCTGTTCCAGCTACACGTGCAGAGCACAGTGCTGCGTGGGCTGCTGCAGGGAAAGGTGACTCCATCCCAGCCAGACCCAGCACAGTTAGGGAAAACTTTCCCGGTTGTCAGACACCGGAACAGGCTTCCTAGAGAGGGGGCTGTGCCTCAGCTTCAGCAGTAGTCTGGCAGTGGGACTTGATGATCGCTGTAGGTCCTTTCCAGCCAGAACTATTCTATTCTATTCTATTCTATTCTATTCTATTCTATTCTATTCTATTCTGCTCTGCTCTGCTCTGCTCTGCTCTGCTCTGCTCTGCTCTGCTCTGCTGATCCGATCCGATCCGATCCGATCCGATCCGATCCGATCCTATCCCATCCCATCCCATCCCATCCCATCCCCTCTAACACCTCCCTTCCCATCTCCACATTCCCACCCCACTCCCCGATTCCCATCCCACTCCCGGGGCTGGGACATCCTCCAGCAGCCCCATCTCCCCCCACCCCTTACTCTCCGGCTCCCCCCCAGCACCCCCCACCCTACTGACCCGGGTTCCTCGCCGTGCCGGAGGGACCCTCCCGTGCCCCCCCCCCCCCCCCCCCATACCCGGAGCCCCGGCCCGGGCCCGCCCCGCCGCTGCCTCCGCCCCGCAGACTCGGGCCCGCCCCGGGGAGGCGCCGCGCCGGGCCCGGGGAGCCGGGGGCGCACGATGGGGGCCTGCCTGGGGGTCTGCTCCCTGCTGAGCTGCGTGAGTGCCGGGGCAGCGGGCGGGCACCGCGGGGGGAACCGGAGCCGAACCGGTTCCGAGCCGCAGCGGCACCGGGTTCGGCTCCGGGACGGGACCGGAGGGGGACCTGGGGAGTGCTGGGGGCACCCGGGGCCGGGGGGGGGGGGGTTGGGGGCACCCGGGGGCTGCGCCCCGGTGCAGTTCTGGGGGGGACAGGGGGCAGCCGGGCCCGCTGCAGCCCGGGGGGGCACAGGAGGCACGGGGCGGGGGAGGGGAAGCGGGGGAGTGCGGCCCGGTGGAGCCGGAGGGGCGCAGGGGACCCCCAGGGGAATGCACGGGACCCCCCAGAGGGTGCCCCCCTCTGTACCCGGGGAAGCAGGGGACCCCTCGGGGGTTGTAGGGACAACCGCGGGATGCCCCCCTCTATACCAGGAAAATGTAGGGGCCCCCTTCGGAGTTTAGCAGGGGACCCCCGGGGGTGCCCCCCTCTGTCCCCGGGGGAAGCAGGGGACACCCATGGCAGGGGGGCTCACTGCACCCAGGGGTGTCCAAGGGAGCCCCGTGGGGTTCGTCCCAGGGAGATGCGGAGCTCATGAATGTCGTGCTCAGGGGGATCCCATGGTACCAGGGCACCCCCCGGGGGTGTGTCCCATGCACCTGGGGGGGCTGTGGGGAGCTGGGGCACTCTTCTTACAGCACTGAGGGAAAACGGGGTCCTGCCTCAGCACCCAGCTCCAGGGAGGGTTTGGAGTATCCTGGGCTCCCAGGGCATCCCAGAAGGGGGGCTCACATCCTGCCCCGATACACCCCGGGGTGGGAAGCAGGGGCTGACACCCCCCTGAGCCATCCCCAGCATCCTGCCTGTGAACGAGGGGCTGGGAGGGGGGCTCTGTGCGGGTGCTGTGCCCGGTGCTGTGCCCGGTGACGCAGGTGGGTGCTGCCGGTGCTGTGCCTGGTGACGCGCGCCCGGCGCTGCTTTCCTGGGCACGGGCTGGGGCAGGTCCCCGAAACCTCCCCGCCTGGCTGGGAACGGGAACGGGGCCGGGAACAGGGCAGCTTTCGCAACTCGGCCTCAAAGTTCTGAGGGTTTCACTTGGCCCCGTTGGCGGTATCAGAAAAGCCAGGAGTTACTCCGGGGCAGGGCTGTGGAGGGTGTTGACATAATTCTGGATATTCCCCCCCCCCCCCCCCCGAAAACGTTTTGGCCCAGGGTAGAGTCACTTATAGGTTCTGTGTAGGATCAGACCCCAGCATTTCGCCTGGCTGTGGGGGCGATGTTGGGACCTGGTGCCCTGGGGTTCCCACCTCCCCAGCCTGCGCTGACCTCATTGCCTTTGGTACTGATTAATCTGCCAGCTCATTAGATGATGACTGGCTGCTTGGCGTTGCTTTTGGTTGACTCAGTCTCTGCATCCTCAGGGGTGTGGGGGCGAGGGCAGCCTGCAGGAGGGGGTGGTGCTGGGTTGCTGTTGGGTTTGGGCTGTGTAAACGGTGCCCGTTCTGCGCCGACTGCTCCCCCAGCCGCCGTTCTGGCGGCGAGCTGTATTTTGTGAGGATGTCGATAGTGAAACCGGAGGGATTAATCTTTAATCTGTGGCAGCTGAAACCTGACGCTTCCTCATCAGTCCACCACAGGGCCGCTTCCCTTCGTTGGCTTTTTCTGTCCTGCTGAATCCACCTTGGTACTCGTGGGCGTCCTGGAAAGCCCACTGGGGAGGTGCAACTGGGTGCTTCCAGTGCTGTGTTCCTACAGGAGGCTTCTCTTGCCTTTAATCCACTTGCTTGCTCAAGAAAAACAAAGGAAAAGCCTGAAATCAAGAGCTGCCTCTTCCTTTGTAAAGGTGCTTGAGAAGGGCAGTTTGTAGGCACGGTCCTCTGTGACAAAGAGCCTCCTGGTGACGTGGGACTCTCAGGTTACTGCCCTACCCCGTTATGCTGGGCGGTGCCTCCCTGTGCTTGCAGGAGGCCATAAAACCTGAAATGAGGCCACGGAGCTTGTCCTGAAAGAGCCTACCCTAAAGTCCAGCTCTGGTTGGACCTGATGATCTTAGAGGTCTTTTCCGAATTCAATGGTTCTGTGACTATGGAAAGCTCCAGGGGGACGTGGGCTCCCCAGAACCTCGTACCTGCAGCACAGTAATGTACATATCCCAGGGAAAATGGGATGCGTGGGGTCGTGTCTCCTGCAGGGTTTTGCAGATGCTCGAGCGTGGGGTGCCGTGCAGGAGCATTCCCACGTGTGAGCGTATCTCCCGGCCATGCCCAGCCCGTGCCTCTCTCCCTTTTGTCTGACTCTAACCAAGCCCTCGTTGCTTCATTTCTCTTTTAAGCAGAAAGCTGTGGGTGCTGGGGATGAGGTTCTGCACAGGCTTTGGGTTGTGCTGTGATGCCTTTGCACATCTTGCCATGCGTGCCGTGGTCACCCTGCGACCACAAAGCCTGAACAGCCTCAACGGTGGGAAGTGACGGCAGCAGGGGGCTGAACCCCCAAATTCAGCCACCAAATGACAAACCGCATGATTTTTCAGGCTGTTTTCAGTGGCCATTTTCTTTCTTTTTTTTTTTTTAAATTTATTTTTTCAATTTGAAGGTTACATACAATAAAACCGACACATTTTAAATGCATTCTTGTGCAAATGGTGCGCTTAATGAGCCTGCAAGGAAGTAATCTCGAACTGAAGGCTGCTTTTTCACGTTCTCAAGTCAAAAGCATGAAGTGATGTCCCTTGAGCAGCTCCGTCATGGTCCCCGAGGAAAGGTGGGCTCCTCTCACCTGCTCAGCACAGCCTCTGGCTGGGCTGGATGCTGTATACGTCACGGAGGAGCTGATTTTGCTCGAGCAGTGATGTGCTGAGGTTTCCAAAATAATTTCAAAGCTTCCTCTAGTGATTTTGGGGTGTCAAAGTGAGCGCTGTGAACCTCCACGCTCCTGCATCTGAGGAGGAAGCTGCACGTTTGATGTCCTTGCACAGCCACACGAAAAGCTGTGTTTCTTTTCTGCCATCTCCATTTTTTCCCCACTAATTTTAGGATAGAGGGATGTGTATTTTAGTTGATATGGACAGATATTTAATTAACATTGATTGCTGGGCACAATTAAGGAAGTGTGTAGCCTTTTCTGGGTAATAATGAACACACAACGCACACATCCGTGTTACGGGAGGGAGCTGAGCCCTTCCAGTGTCTGCAGGCCTGTGGCTGGCTGAGGCCCTTCAAGTGCAGGGCAGAAAAAGCTGCTAGAGGGGAAGAATAAAAGAGTCAAAAGCAAAATAAATCGATGAAGTTACTTGCAGATAGAGGGAAAGCAGTTTGGTGAGGGCCAGCGAGTGGGATAGATATTTAACACAGGACCTTTTGCTTGTATGACCTACGAGTGGGTTAAAGGTTCAGAAATGTTTCTTGAAATGTTTCTTACGTTGTTTATTCACTAACTTTATGTCCTTCTGGGAAATGGGGGTTTTGGACGTGGCCCTGCAGATGGGTGGCACCCTGGAGGTGGTGAAGGGCTGAAAGTTGTCCCTGTCCCGATCAGTCACATCCGGACCAGGACGTGGTGGCCAGGGCTGGCTGCTGGCCATATCCTGCCCTCCTGCCTCCTAGCCAGCATTAAACCCAACTTCATGCAAAACCCCTCGGTTATTCTTCCTTTAAGGGCCATGATTGCTGCTCAGGGTGCTCCAAAACCTTGTAGGCATTAAATAAGCAGGTGAATATCCAGTGGGAACAACATTTCAAGGAGTGGCAAAGTCAAACTTGTCGAAGGCCAACTGCAGGGATGCAAACAGCATCTCCCGAATGCTTCTGTCACCATGGTTTGTGGGAGCTGGGGATTTGGGCCACCAGAAACCACCGTGGACTTCTGAGGATGTTGTGCCTCAGTTTTCCCACCTGTAAAATGGGTTTAGCAGCACGGCTTGCAGGGAGAGCTGGCTTCCCCATGATGCTGGTATGGGTTTTTTCCCCATCCCCTATTCGGTTGAAAAGGTAGCCTTAAATTATTTTGTGGACTGATTCGAAAGAGACGAGGCTGCAGCGGGGCAGGGCCTTTTTTCATGCAACAGCTGGAAAGAAAACAACAACAAAAAAACAACGAGGACGTGGATGTCCCCAGGACCATCTGCAGCAATTTCCGAGCTGGGTGGTTTCTGCGGCGATCCCCTTCCCACGGCCCCCCGGCTCTCGTTGCAGGTGTCCTGCCTGTGCGGCCCCGCATCATGCCTGCTCTGCGGCTGCTGCCCCTCGGCCAGGAACTCCACCGTCTCCCGCCTCCTCTTCACCTTCTTCCTCTTCCTCTGCACCCTCGTCTCCATCATCATGATCATCCCCGGCGTGGAGAAGGAGCTGCACAAGGTAACTCCTACTGCCCTCGCGGAGGTTGCTGGACTTGATCAGGCTGGGGAAGGGGTTTAGCTTGGGATGGGTACGTGAGGCTGAATCAAAAAGTAATTTTTTTGGCACATGATGTTGCTTCTGATGCTTTTTTCCAAGCATCTCACCAGGAGAGGGTGTCATTGACCCTGGCTTTCCACGGAGATGACAATGTCGTGGGATAAATTCCTGCATTATCAGTTTTTCCCAGCTGTCTACCCAAAAGGTTTCCTACATCCCAGTTTGGGACCTTTTGGGAAATGCCAGTGTCACCTCAGCTTCCCAGTGCCCTGCAGGGTGGCTTTGGCTGGGTCACCCCACCAGTGTCCCCAGCTGCGCCACCCTCTTGCTGGCCGGGTGAGGGTGCGGGGTGCTCGGGGAGCAGCCGGGGCGCTCGCTCCTCATCTCCCCACCCCTGCAGCTCCCCGGCTTCTGCGAGGGCAGCGGCTCGGTGCTGGGGGTCCAAGTCCACGCTGACTGCAGCGGCTTCCTGGGCCACAAGGCCGTGTACCGCATGGGCTTCGCCGCGGCCTCCTTCTTCTTCCTCTTCGCCGTGATCATGGTGTGCGTGCGCAGCAGCAAGGACCCGCGAGCCGCCGTGCAGAACGGGTGAGAGAGCCCTCGCACTTGGCTTGAAGTATGTCTTGGGGGAGCCCATTTCATTTTTTTTTTTCCCTTTTTGTCCCCGTTCTGTGCATGGGGAAGGGGGGGATAAAGCAGAAAGGCAGTTTGAGCTCGCTCTCAGGTTTTGGGTTGAATGCAACACTTTTGGGGATTGTACACCCCAGTGCTGCATGTACCAGCAGGTGCAACGTGCTGGGAAATTCGGGATTTGCCCAGCACCACTCCCATCTGGGGGATGCCTGGCCCCTGGCTCCTGAACAAGGAGACGAGCAGTCCCTGAGCATGTTTCCCTGGGGATGCTGGTTTGGGGGGGGGTCAGCAGAGCCCCTGCCCCGGTGTTTTGGGAGCCGCTGGGGGTTCACTCCCAGCGGTGATGGTTCCCGTTTGCTGACCCTGCCTCCTCTTCCCTCCTGCAGCTTCTGGCTCTTGAAGTTCATGGTGCTGGTGGGGCTCACAGTGGGGGCCTTCTACATCCCTGATGGCTCCTTCACCTCAGGTGAGGGGCTGCAGGCGGGCAGTGGGGCGGCCACGGGGTCTGCACCATGCCAGGGGCACCATCCTGCCCTCTGCATCCGTGTGTCCTGGCACTGGGTGCTGCCCCGATGCACCCAGCGCTGTCACGTTCCCATTGCTAACGTCTTCCTCTCTTCCTCCCGCCACCCAAGTCTGGTTCTACTTCGGCGTGGTCGGCTCCTTCCTCTTCATCCTCATCCAGCTCATCCTCCTCATCGACTTCGCCCACTCCTGGAGCCAGCTGTGGCTGCGCAACGCGGGCGAGGGCAGCGCCAAGGGCTGGTACGCAGGTCGGTGCGGCTGCGCCTTGCACCCTGCTGCCCCAGGAACCTCATCCTGGGGCCGGGAGCTGCCCTGCAGCGATGGCCGGGGCTCTGCTCCAGCCCCCTTCCTTTTTTCCTTCCTCCCCCAGCCCTTTGCGCTGTCACCTTCATCTTCTACGCTGCCTCCATTGTGGCCATCGCGCTGCTCTATGTTTACTACACCAAGCCCCAGGGCTGCACGGAGGGCAAGGTCCTCATCAGCATCAACCTCATCCTCTGCGTCATCGTCTCGGCCATGTCCATCCTGCCCAAAATCCAGGTGAGGCAGTGGGGGGAACCAGGAGGCCGGTGGCCCTGCCACCTCCCGCTGCGCCAGGATGAGCCCTGAGCGTCCCCGTTGTGTTTGCAGGATGCCCAGCCGCACTCGGGGCTGCTGCAGGCGTCCCTCATCACCCTCTACACCATCTTCATCACCTGGTCCGCCCTGGCCAACGTCCCCAGTAAGCACAGGGCATCCTCAGGCTTGCTGCCTGCCGCTCGGGGGGGCGTGAGGCTGGGGACAGGCACTGACCCCCCTGCGTGCCCCCCCCAGACCAGGACTGTAACCCCACGCTGCTGCTGCGGAACAGCACGGGCTCAGCAGAGGCTGCCCAGCCGCTGACAACGTGGTGGGACGCCCCGAGCATCGTGGGGCTGGTGATCTTCATCCTCTGCACCCTCTTTATCAGGTGAGGATGTGGCGCGTGGCCCCTGGGACCTCACGGTCCCTCTGCTTGCCCAGAGGCACCGGGAGGATTTTAGGGGAATCGGTGCTGCAGCTTGTTCTGGGGTGCTGGCACCAAGTGCCGCCTGCAGAGCCATCCTGCTCCCTGGCACTGGGCACCCTGTGGGGTCCTGCTCACAGCTTTTAGGGTGTCAGGGGGTTTCTGCACGAGCCACATCTCCCAGACTGCTCTGCCACCCTAGGGACACTGGGTGTCCCCATGCCGAGGCACAGTCACCCTGATCTGTCCATCCGTCCGTCTCTGCAGCATCCGCTCCTCGGACCACGCACAGGTCAACAAGATGATGCTGACGGAGGAGAGCGGGGCCGGGGTGAGCGCTGGGGATGCGGCAGCGGCAGAGAGCGGGGTGCACCGCGCCTACGACAACGAGCAGGACGGCGTCACCTACAGCTACAGCTTCTTCCACCTCTGCCTCCTCCTCGCCGCCCTCTACATCATGATGACTCTCACCAACTGGTACAGGTGGGCAGCACCCCCGGGGGCCGGGGGCATCCCCCTGCTCTGCTCACCCCTTCTGTGGGGTTCTCCTCGTACTTGGGCTGGGCACGGCTGCTGAGGATGGGTCCACGTGTGAGCAAACTTCACAGGCATCCCAATCAGGGTTAATTATTTGGAGGTGGCTGAGCGCCCTATGGATGCACTCTGGGTGTGAGTTCGCTGGGTACCCACTTGCAGCATCCCGCCCCCTGTCCTTGCAGCATCTCCCCCATCCTTGCAGCATCCCCCCTGTCCTTGCAGCATCCCCGCTGCACCCTGGGGACATGGGGGGAGCAGGGAGCCAGCCCCGGGGTGTCCCAGGCTGCAGCACCAGGGCTGCATCCCCCAGCACGTGGCTGGGGACCTCGGGGCTGGAGGGTGCCACAGTGCCAGCGCAGCGCGGTGACGGGTGCCACCCTCTTGCCCTTTCAGGCCCGATGAGAGCCTGCGGGTGCTGAGCAGCCCCTGGACGGCCGTGTGGGTGAAGATCTGCTCCAGCTGGGCCGGGCTCCTACTCTATGCCTGGACGCTGGTGGCTCCGCTGGTGCTGCCGGACCGGGACTTCAGCTGAGGCGGCCGCGGGCATCCCCCCCCAACGCCAGGGGCAGCCCCAGCTCCGCCTCGGCCCCAGCCTCGAGTTTTGCACGTGGGTTGTGCCTTCTTGCAGGTTTTCAGCCTTAATTTAAAAGGGATAAAGTGCCAAGCAGGGACAGTCAGCGAGAGGGCTGGGACTTCCCTAAGGACGTCTGTACCGCTGTTACACTGCCCGTGCTTGCCTCGTGCCTTCAGCGGTGCCTCCAGCCGCCCTCCTCTCAGCCTTTCGAGGGTTGGGTTTGCACGAGCTGCTCTCCTCTTGCTTGGTGCCCCGGGACCGCGGTGCCTTCTGCAGGGGCTTTGCGGACTGGCTGTGACAAGGAGATGGGACCCGGCCACCAGCCTCTGCTGCTTCCCCAGCCAGCCTGGAAGAAAGCCAAGCTGGGGGCTGCGTGTCGCCTGTGTCCCCCCCAGCATTTGAGGGTTGGCCGACTCCCCCAGGGCTCTCCCTGCCTCCTCAATAAAGTCTTGTTTGGAAAAAAGAAAAAGGCAGCTTTGTCCTTCTGGGGTCTTTTGTGGGGCCTTCTGGGGCATGTATGGTATGGATCCAGTGCTGGGGTGAGGGCACAGTGTGCGTGCAAGCACGGGAGCAGCATTTTGGGGCAGGGTGACTTGCGGTAGGGAGGCACAGCGAGCCCTAATCACAGCACCCAACAGCGGGGGCACCCCGGGATGGGGTGGGTGTGCAGCATGGTGGGGGGCACGGTGGGGTGCAGCCTGTGCTGTGCTTCTGCCTGCTGCACCCTTCATCCTGCACCCTGTATCCTTCATCCTGCACCCTGCATCCTCTGGGAGACCGGTGCTGGGGGGCACAAGCAGATCTGGGGTGCACAGCAGGAGGGGGTGTGCAGCACGGCGGGGACCCCCCTCGTTCGCGGGGGCACCCTGGGGGGGCCGTGCCCGGCGGTGGGCGCACGCCGCGCAGGGAGTCCCTGGGGACGGGGCGGGGGGGCTGTGCCCCGGGGGCCGCTCGCGGCTTCTTCCCTCCTCAGCCCCGGGGCCGGACCAGGGAGGAGGGAGCGGGAGGGGCCTGGGGGGGCTATGGGGGGAGCCGGGAAGGGCCGGGGGGGCCGGGCCGTGCGGCTCAGGCGGGTCCCGGCGGCAGCCACGAGGTGGTGCTGGCGGCACGCGCTGCGGGGCGCGTCCTGCACCGTGCATCGTCGTGTGCTGTGGGTCCTGCCCTGCCCCGCGCGTCCTCCTCCATCGTGCGCGGTGTGTCCGGCATCATGTGTCCCGCGTGCTGTGTCCTGTCCTCTCCTGTCCTGCGTCCTGCGTCCTGCGTCCTGTGCCCTTCACGGCGTATCCTGCATTGAGCGTCCTGTCCTGCGTGCTGTGTCCTGCATGGCGTATCCTGTCCTACACCGCGTGTCCCGCATGGTGTGTTCTGCCCTGCATGGTGTGTCCTGCCCTGTGAGCTTTGCCCTGCTCCTTACACCCTGCACCTCACAACCTGAGTCCTGTGCCCTGCTCCTTTCATCCTGCACGCTGCACCCTAATTCCTGCACGCTGCACCCTGCACCCTTCATTTTACATCCTGCATCATGCACCCAGTACCATCCATCTTACACCTTCATTCATACTGCAACTTGCACCCTATACTCTACATCCTATGTCCTTTAACCTGCATCATGTCTTGTGCATGCTGCACCCTGCATCCTGCACCCTGCACACTTCAGTCTGCACCCTGCACCTTGCAACCTGCACCCTGAACACTTCAATCTGCATCCTGCACCCTGCACCTTGCAACCTGCACCCTGAACACTTCAATCTGCATCCTGCACCCTGCACCTTGCACCCTGCATCCTGCACACTTCAATCTGCATCCTGCACCCTGCACCTTGCACCCTGCATCCTGCACACTTCAGTCTGCATCACGTACCCTGCACCCTGCGTCGTCCATCCTCCCTCTGTCACCCTGCACCCTGTCGTGCAGCCTTCACCCTCCACCACCATTCACTTTGCACCCTGTACCTTGCAACCTGCACTCTGCAACCTTCCTGCAGCCCCCTCTAGGAGACCCGGGGTGGGGGTGAGCAGAGGAGCTCCCAAGGAGCTCCGCAGCTGCAGCCAGGCTGTGCAGAGCTGTGACATGTCTTGGAGTGGCCAGCACCTGCCTAGGTCCCCAATGCACCTTAGGCAAGTGACACTTGCCCACACAACGTGGTCCCCACAGCCTGCAGGGCCCTTCTCTGCCCTTCTCCATACGAATTTACTGCCTGCATCTCCCACTGTGCAGGAGAGCCAAACCCGCTGCAGCTGGAGGTGACGCAGGGACAGGCCACCTGTGCCAGCCCCCCGCCAGCAGCACGTCTCCTGCTACGGCCGGAATGCCTCATCCCCGGGATTTTCTCTGAAACAAGAAATCCTTTTTCTTTTTTTTTTTTTTTTTTTTTTTTTTTTTTTTTTTCCCAGCTCTCCAGCTGGATCCAAACAGCTCTAGTGTGAAGCTGCGGGAATAACCCAATGGTTTGTTGGTCATTCCCATGAATCCTCTTGGGAAGGTCTGAATTGCACAAGGTGCTGCTACGAGATTTGTTTCATTTCACCCCTATCCAGTATCGATCAGAATATGGATAGTCTCAGCTCCCTGATTTCTTTATGGGGTATTTCAGACCTGTAGCAAATGCTCCCCAGTGCAATTATCATTGCACACCCAAAACATCTGAGGACACTGGGGCAGGTGAGTAGGGGGGCACATGGGCGTGAGCCCCAGCAGCGCTGCAGGCTGCCTCCAGCGTCCCAGCATCCTTCTCATTTATCATCTGGCTGCAGGGCACCTTCAGTGGAAGGTCAATCCATGGGGAAGCCTGGCTGCTATTGCAGCCCCTGGCTGTATAACTTAACAGAATTACACACATGCACACACACACAAAGGAACAAAAAAAAGACCCTGTAGCTCAGGACAGGGTAACATCCCGAGAAGGATGTGCCACCATACAGTCCAGAATTATGCTTTGCTTGATGACTCTGATGGAAAAGGGGTGCCCAGGGGAGAGTTCGCACACACAGCCACTATATAGAGGCAGCAATCTTCTAAAAAAGCCTTTTTGTGGTCACTGTCACTTCCAAAGGGAAACGGCCCGGTGCTGTGCATGTGCCCTGCATGCATTCCATGAGTGGAGCAGCACTTTACATTCAAATTTTCTGGGTGAATATTTCGTGATCAAACAAATATCTGCCACATTTTGCTCAGCAGAAAGTGCCCAGGTCAGGCCCCCCCCCCCCGCTGCTCTCGAGCCCCAGGCTGAGCAGGATCAGGCCATGCATCAGCCCATCGAAACACCTGTATCAGACCCCAGGCCCCACCAGCTGTTATTGCCCTAATTCACTGTCCCTGGGGGGGGGCACCTCGGCATTGTGGATCTCAGGAGGAATTAGGGCAAAGTAGGAAATTGAGGAAAAGCTCAGCAGCTTGCTTTACCAAAGATAATTGTGATCGCTGCCTTGCCAAATTGAATGGAATTAAGTAAAACAGAGGTGGGTGTAGGCTAAATCCCACAGGGGACGTCACCCTTCTGAAGCCCTGTGGGACACAAAGGGGTTCAGGACCTTGGTGGCACCTTCTGCAGCCCTCAGGTGGCTGGCAGAGGGGAATGCCAGGCCCAGGGCTGGGGGTCCCAAGCTGAGCCCCCCCCAGCATCAGTTTATTCTCTTTAATGCACGGTCTCTCCTGTTTTTATTTTATTCATGGGATTAACACATCAGGCAGCAGCCGGACTGGCTTTTGCTCAGAAGAGGAGGGGAAAGCGTTTACATAATTCATTTAAATGAGGCACCCGGGGAAATCCAAATTGGACTTCCAGCGTGTTTACAGTGCCACGCAGAGCCCCATGATCCGCATCTGGAGCCATTAATGCCTCCCAGACGGACCACAGAGCATGTATAATTAATTGTGGAGCAGAGCCATTGCCCAGCCTCTGAACAAACGCTCTCCCTCCCACTCAGAGGCAGCTTCATCAGCCCTGCACCCCCAGGATGGGGATTTATTTCAGGCATCTTTCCTGTCTCCCAAGAATCCCAACCAAGCCGACCCAACCGAGCAGCCAGGGAAGTGGGGGGTAAAAGCAGACGGAGGAGGGACCCAGGGAGTTGTTAAATCACAGCTCCTTTGCTGGCCTTGGGGATGAGAAGTGGTGATGAGGATGATGGGGTCTGCATTCCATAACACAGCCCATTTTTCTATGGCATCAGATTTTTTTTCCATGCAAAAAGGAGAGATTTTGGACCCAACAGCAGCCCACGTGCTTCTGGGGCTGCTCAGGCTGCATTTGCCCCCAGACATCCCCATGTTGCTTTCTCCACCTTCAGCAGTGCTGAAGAGTGGAGGAGGGATGAGAAGGAAGACAGAGAGTAAAAAAAAATCATGCTTGAACCCTGCTGCCAGAGAAACATCTGTATCTATAAATACCCGCGATGTGAGTGGGAACAGGCTGTGTCTCCTGCAGCTCCCTAAGGCAGCGGAGCCACCTCGCCCTGGCTAACCTCGTTCCAGCACACGTTCCTGTAATGCACACGAGTTGCTGCAGCTTTGCAGGTGATTTTGGGGGGAAAAAAGGAAAAAGAAAGCACCCCCCAAAAAATCCCAACCAACCGGAAAAAAAAAAAAAAAGTAGCCCCAAGGGACCCTCTGGCATGTCCTGGGCCACAGGCTGTTTCCAGCTCGTGGTTTTCCAAAAGCTCCCAGGCTGGTGACACTGGGACACGATGTCCCTCTGCAGGTCCCCAGCCCATAACCACCCCTTTTGCTGAGGTTGGGCTGAGCTTTGCCATCCCCCCAGCCTGTCTCAAGAGTGCCTGGACCATCTCACACCATGTGCTGTGCTTACACCCTGCTGGTGTCTTTGCTGGTGCTGGGGCTGCACTGGTGCAGACAATGCCGGTTTGGCAATGGGTGAGGCTTTCCAGATCCCAAAGTCGAATTAACTCCGGGTCTAGAGACATGCGGTCAGCCCTGGATGAACTCAAATCCCTTCTCAGACAACACAGAGGCAGCAAGGGGGTGATGAGCTTGCTGGGACTCTGCAGCCCCACATTACCCATGCAGCATTTGGGGGGGGGGGGGCACATATGGGACACCCTTCAGGCAGCACCCTGGGGTCACCCCACATTGCTCATCACACAGCACACATCCTTCATCCCTTCTTGGAGGCAGGAGGCAGAAGAAACAAGCACTGCAAGAGCTAATAGGACATTTGCTTTCCCTGTCCCAGGGCTCCCTGTCTCTCTCCAATGCTCCTTTTGGGATTTCTTTCCTCCAAGCCGCACAGCACCATCGTTGTTCTTTTCTTTCTAGTATGATCTATGTTATCTGTGTTTGGATGGGGGCCTCGAGCATCCCCTCCAGCCTGGGGCTGAGCACAGCATCATTTGGCTTGAGAAAGAGGGGCTGAGCCCCCCCAGGCTCCAAAGATTCCAGCGAGGCTGAGCAATGAGTGGAAACATTTGCTCCAATAGACGCTTGCACCTTCGCCTCTATCTTTCAGCTGGGTCCCATTTGCAGTTTTTTTTCCCTTCTTTCTTTTTGGCTTCCCTCCACCCAAAATGCCGTCGAGGCAAGGAGTCACGTCCCAGCCTTGCAAAGCCTGGGCTGGTTCCAGGTCCCGGAGAAAGCCCAGCCCCGGGAGCATCCCCTGCCGCCCGGCACGTAGGGCTGCTCCAGATGTCCGTGCTGGGAGCCCTGGGTGCTGCCGCACGTGTCCACGCTGACGGGAGCTGGGGAAGAACAGACGGGCAGCCAATGTCACCCTCCTCCATGGGGTTTTCTTGGGTGCACACCAGGGGAAGATTTGGGGCTTTTTTTTTTTTTTAACTCCTTGTTACAAGCAGGGTTTTTCAGAAGCCATCTCCCTTCTCTTTTGCTCTCTCACTCATCCCCTTCTGCCCCTGCAGCCGGGGCCGTGCAGCTCCCCATGTCCCAAGGGCTCAGCAGCCTCCCCAGGGCCACCTCCCCGGTAATGCTGCAGTCGCAGGGCCATTGGTACTGTGGAGACTTACTGCCACAAAGAGAACACTTTCCTCTCTTCTCCACTAATTATAGCAGTGAATTCCAATGCAAGAAACAAGTTGCTCCCCTTGGTATTGAGCAAGCAACCCCCCCCACCCCCCCGGTTGCAGAGGGGTCTTTAGTGGCACCTTGGTGCAGCCGGGCGATGCGGCAGCACGAGCACTGGGCAGCCTGCCCTGGGCTGCAGATTTTCTGCTCCACGCTCCCTGGGAATTATCCCATGACACATGTAGCATCCCTACCGGGGTCCCACTGAAGGCTGGGGTAGGTGTTGGTTGCATTTTGGGGGGGGCCCAGCAGTCCCTGGGCTGTCGGTACCCGCACAATGGAGATGCCATTTAGTGGGCGCAGCGGTGGGGATGCATTGAGCTGGCTCCCTGTGTCGAACACCCATGGGACCAACCCTTCCCAGCACTTCAGTCTCATCCAGGCTTCCAAATGCAGGTGGCCCGTTAATAATCAGCACGATTTGGGTCAGTAATAAACAACGTAACATCACACCCAGCAGGGCTCTCACTGGAGCACCCGCAGCCAGCAGGCAGCACGCGTCGCGCTGGGGGAACATCTGCAGAGCCACTTCTGCGTGCTGCTGCAAACAGCTTTTGTGCTGGAAATCAGAGTCAAAGGGAATTGTTGCCGTTTCGCTGACTTGGAGGAAATCTGATTAAAACACAAACAAGCTGAAGGGAATTGCACTGTACACAGAGCTGCCTGCCAGCCCAGCCTCCCTCTGTCCTCATGGATGGAGAGAAGGGACCGAGCGCAGGCTGTTCCCATCCCGTCCCTCTGCTCTCCATCACCACACAGAGCAGGAGCCCCCCAGGCTGCTCGGTGCTGCTCACACTTGCAGTCAGACTCAACCTGAGCACACACTTCTTTGGCACTATTCCCTGCTTGGGCTGAGCAAGGCAATGCCGCTAAGCCATGAGAAGGAGCAGCTGGGCACACACAGCCGCTTGCATCCGCCTTCTCCCAAAGCTCTTTGTATCAGCTGCAGGGCAAAACCCCAGGGATTTTGTAGTGGGGCTGCTCAGGGGGAGATGGGCAGCTGGAGGAGAGTTGCTGCATGCCGGGGCTACTGGTGTGTGGTGGAGTTTGGGTGGCTGCTGTGTGACAGCAGTGTGCTATGACCGCGAGGAAGGGATGCCCAGAGGTGGCAATCAGTTTTTGCTCAGCTCTGTATATTTTCTATGATTTATGCGGTTTGCAGGAGGTTGGACAGGGGAATGTGCAGGAGTCAAAAGGTAGGAATGGAAATAAGTCAGTCTGGAGGCTTGCATAAAAGCACGGAGGTGTCCTAGTGTAAGGCAGTGACACTAAATGTGCAAAATACTTTGGAGCTAATGTAGTAGGGTTGTAGTAATGTAGTTGCAGGAACCTTGTAGCTCAATCCCTGCACATTTGTGCTATTAATGGCTTTTTATGCACTGAAAAGTCTCTGCTGGTGCTCCGGAGAGGAGAAGCTTCAGGCTGAGCTCTGGGGTCTGCAGCGGGGTCTGGCACACGGCAGTGCCCGCTCCTACAAGTCTGCAGCTTGGATTTGCAGAAGGATTTAAGGGCTTAGCTCCTGCTGCTCAGGCACCCAAGTACCTTTGAGGGTCTGCGCAGGAGGATTTACTTGCAATTTGGCAGTGTCATTTTGTTGCTTCCAGTGGAAACAGCTGGGACGTGAGGACAGAGGAGGGTTCCCCTTGCAGCCATGCCCTGGGCTCCGCTCTCCAAACGCGCGCTGCAGCTGCAGCAATGCCTGTGGTCCTTCTGGATGCTGCGAAAGGACTCCAGACCTGGCTGCTGGTGGCTTTGCATTGCTCTTTCTTGGTGCCAGATAGCTTTGACTTCTCTACATTCTTGGGGTGAGAGCTTTAGCCAAAGTACCTAAAGTCCAATAAACGTACATTTGGGTGCTGGAGACCACAAAAGCCCCCAAATCTCTGCTACAGGTGCCCAGCTGGCAGCACGGGGCTCTTCCTGGAGCCATTCCTCAAAAAATGAGCAGCCACACCGGGGCCAGCCCTGGGGACCTGAGCAGGGAAAGCAAATCTGCAGAACGAGCCTCCCTGCCGTGCCCCGGTGCCTGTCCCCACGTCTCCCCAGGGACAGCAGCTGCTTGGGCTGCCTCTCCCTTTCTCACAGTCTTGTGCTGTGCTCATCACGAGGATATCAAAAATAAACGAGCGGCTCTGGCCCTTGCCTGGGGAGTTGCAGCCTCCAGGGCTTGATGCGGCCGCGGAGCTCAGAGCTGTATCTGTAAACCCACACAAGCCCATGAAAACCCTAAATACATCAGTCCCGACAGATGTTTCTCGATCTGCACCCTAAATCCTTGGAGAAAAGTTAAATCCCTGTGGGATGCATCCTGCTGCATCCCCTCCATGCAAACCCCTGGGGGCTACCCAGGCTGGAGCCGTTCCCAACCCTCCACTGCACTGCTCCTGTTCCCTCGTCCCCGTGCTGTTTTGGGGTGAGGCTGACTCACGCTCGGCTTGTGACCAGCTCTCAGCCCCGCTCACCTCCTTGCCCAGCTCCCACCAGCTGCTCGTCCCATCCTGCAGTCATTTTGTGGAGCAGCTCAGCTTGCGGGGGGCTTGTGCTCGCTCCTCCGGAAGGGATTTTTCACTTCAACCACGCTGAATTATCAGGAGTACTTTGAATGTCAGCCCTGGCCTTCTGCTAGTGGGTTAGGTTTAGGTGCAAGGTTTAGGTTTAGGTTTAGGTTTAGGTGCAAGCTGGAAAATGATGATTTTTTTGTTCTCCTCTCAGAGCCTGGCCCCACACAGGGATGCTGAGTGGCACCGTCAGGAGCAGGTCCTCATGGCTTCAGAACCTGGCCTCTGTGCCTTGCTCATGAGAGCAGCAACTTAACCAGTGCCAAAAGCTTTGCTTAGCAGAGATATTGGACTTCTGCTGTATTTTCCTTGCCATTATTGCACATGGAGACGCTGGGGCTCGATGACTTTCTGGAGGACATCGAGGAGGCCCGTTTAGAGCAGAAAATAAGATTTTCGGCCCCAGATTGCTGCTCTTCCCCTCTCGCATGAGACAGGTCCAGGGTGTGCACACATGTTAGTTTTCATGAACTGAACAGCTTGGTCTGTGCTGAATGGCAGCTTCTGGTTTTCCTAAGCAGGGCTCCTTGAAGAAAGGGCTTCACTGCCAATGTCAGGGAAAAAAACCATGAAGATCCCACTTAGAAAAACTTTGCAAAGGCCAAGTGCTGTTAAATGAGCTGAGGCGATATAGAAATTGTCCCTTCTTACAAAAATAAAGGTGTTTTCCATCACCAGGGTGCAACTGAATGCACCAGGTTTCCTATGGGCAATTGAGAGGTGTGGCTCAGGTTTCAATTAAAAAAAAAAAAAAAAAAAAAAAAGAAAAAAAAGAAAAAAAAGGTATTATGGCCTTTTTTTTTTTTTTTTTTTTTTTTTTAATTCCTAGGAAATTTGGCTCAAAGATCTCCTTTGTTCACCAAGTATTTTCATGTTCTAAAGCACTCTGAATGTAAAATTTGAGGGTGAATCATACTTTTGCTTTAAATAAAACCCCTTCCATACTTAAGAATGTGTTTGTCATCGATTGTGTGACTTGTGTGATTGAGCGGTGGTTAGAAGAAATAAGGCAGCCAATAATTATCCCGAGGCTCCACCAAGGTGTGCTTTATTGAGGAAGACACGATGAAAGAGGGAAGAAAAAAGATTTTTTATTAGAGCAAATGATATAGCTAGAATATAAGGACCAGCTTTTAACCACGGACAAGACTATGTCCATGGATAACAGCAAGCATGTCCTTTTTTTCCTCCCCATGCTATTTAACCTGCTGATGGCAGTGACTCACCCTGCAGACCTGCCTTGCTTCCCTCCTCGCACAGGCAGAGCTGTCACCGCGCTGTTACACCAGGACAATGAAAGTCATGTTCTCATCTGCCAGGTGGATGAATTTGTTAAGGGATTTTTTGGAGCAGGTCTAGACACAGGGAAACGCTACATTTCCGTGCTGCAGGCCCCACCTTGCTCCGGTCGTTTTTCTGCTAACTGAGGAGCCCAGGGAGGTGCCGCTGGTCCCGGCAGCCAGCAGCTGCCTCGCACTTTGGTGGCCTTTCCTCTACTAAATGTCGTGATACTTTTTTTAGGCAACAAAGGCCACTTTGGGGAGCTGGCCAAAGAAGTTGTTGGATGCAAGCTCAGCATTGCTCAGCCCAGGCCGTGAGAAGCAGCCACTGAGGACCATGTGCACAAGGGCCCCATCCACACGATGCTGTGATGGGCAGAGCCCAGTTTTCTGTTCATCTTCCCATTTTGTCTCATGTGCTCCCTTTTTTGAGGTGACCCAGCTGAGCCCTGCGCTGGGGCCAGGGCCATGCCTGCCCTTTCTGCTCCGTGGGTCTGTGGAGGAGGAGGAAAGCAGGCAGGGAAGGAGGGTTCTGGTGCCATGGCTTGTGATCAGTTTTGGGACATCCTCCTAGATGAGAGAAGGGGGTCATGGTCCTCGGCAAAACCTGAGCCAGAAGGGGTTTAAAGCACTTTATAACCACGAAAGCTGATGTCTCTTCTCCTGACTCTCTGGCGCCATGCACACTGGATCCACAGTTGCTTCAGGCTCTGTGCCGGGAAGGAGAAAAGTGGAAAATGAAGAAAATATGGAGAAATGGCCAAATGTGCCTTGTCACCCCTGCAGGGGTGCTCTGGCCACCCTAAGCCGTATGTCCCTCCCTCACTTCCATCTTCCACCGGTTGTTTCTGGGGCCGTGGGTGCTGTGGGGAGCTGGGGATGTGCTGGGGACACGCAGAGCCTGGCTCTCCTCCTGCTGACTCCCTGCTGGCTGATGTGAGCCCACCCAGCAGCATGGACACATCCTGCGTCCCCTGTGAGCAGCTGGTCGTGCAGAGCCCCATCGAGCCCAGTCACATCCGTGGTGCTCCACTTTGGGAAACTGAGGCACGCTCATGGTCATCCATTGCACCCTCGTGCACCCAAACTGCACCCTGCAGACCTCAGCATCAGCCGGGTGGCTGGAGGGGTGAATACTGCAGCCCACCACAGCCTGCAGGGCTCTAAGACAGGGCTCTGGGGTAATTGAATAATTACCACGTCCTGTCCCTTACATCCTACAACATACCCATAGTTTGCCCCTGCTGTGTTGAAGCTCAAGCCCAGAGGACACAAAGCCATGGATGTTTAGCAGAGCCAAGAAAATGACTGAAGTGTCTTTGAAAACTGACTGCAATATGAACCGGAATCGCAGCAACGCACGAGGTGTAAGCCTGGTGGCCAGCAACCTTCAGAGAGCGGGGATTTACCACGGACACCTGCTGGGGAGCAGGGAAGGAGCAGCCCAGAGATCCCCCAGCATCTCGGATGGACGGGCAGACAGAAGATGCTCTGCATGGGCCATGCCCCCTTTGCATGACAGCCACTTGGGACGAATTAAAAACAACCCCAAAGAAATCTGGGTTTGCAAAGTGAGGGAACACAGTGTTTATATTGGAAACATCTGGAGCAGCAAACAATGTCTGCGCTCCCCGGGGGCAGGGGGTGGCAGACCAAATCCGTTCAAGTCTGTGCTCTGTTCCTCGGGAGGAGAGGTCACGGGGACCCTCCGGAGTCAGAGATCACCCCCGACAAAGGAGAGCGACAGCAAACATTTGGGAGCCTGCTGAGGTTTGGCAGCTCCCCACTGCAGCTTATTTTGCCTCGTGAAGAGAAGGCCAAGACGGGACCTAACAGCAGCCTCCAGCTCTTCGCAGGGCAGATAGATGATGGATGGTGGGGCCAGGGTCGCGGTGCTGGCAGATGGGAAAACAAGGAGCAGAGGACACAGGCTGAGGAGGTTTGGGAGGTCCTTCACAGGGGGGCTGCTGCAGCCCTGGGACAGACTGGTGGGAACATCTCCATCCCTGGAGGTTTTCAAGGCTTGGCTTGGCAAAGCCATGGGCAACCAGCTCTAATGATGGTGACAGTGCTGCTCCATGGGGAGAAGGGGCTGGGGATCTCCAAAGTCCCTCTCAACCAAGCATTGTGTGATGCTACTGGAGGGAAATGCAAGGACCTGAAAGTCACCAACAGCAATGCTGAAGGGGCAAACACCTTGGTGCCTCCTGCTGTGAGGCTTGGGCGTAAGCTAGGGCAAGAAGTTGCTTGAGTTTTGAGCTATGTCCATTCAAAATGGATTCACCTGGATCCTGGAGTACAGGAGGACACTGATATCTGGCACGGCAGGGGACACCAGAGGGGCTGCAGGGAGTGAGAAGGGCTGGAGGCAGGTGGAGGGAACATCCCAGGGAGAAAGCTGTGCATGAACCTTCCTCTGCTCTCCTGGATTGAGCTGTTCTGAGCTTTTCAAAGCAAAGGTCATAGTTTTTCATTTAAAGAAAAAAAAGTTACTTTTTTTTTTTTTTTAATTTTTCTTTTTTTCAGCTAGTTTAAAAGCCTTTCAGTCACTTTGGGGAGCTCTCGATAGGAAATGGTCTAGACAGTTCCCTTGCAAAAACTTCTCTTTCCCACCGTGGAGGAAGGGCTGGAAGGAGAGGGAAGGAATCGGCTCCCACCTGGGGGAGGTGGGATCCCCCAGCCTGGATCCCGGCTTTCCTCTGGTCGTGTGTGTCCAAGCAGTGGGGGCCGTGCAAAGAGGGGAAGTGTGAAGAGGGCTCTTTGGACCACAGCCACCAAAAGCAGGGGGGGGCAGGGGGCAGGACCTCTGGGTACCCCATACCCTGGGGAGACATTTGCTCCATCAAAGCTGGTGGAGCACAGGGAACTGCACAGCCCTGCGTTGTCTTCTGGGTGGGCAATGTCCAGTCAGACCTTCTAAGATGTGGGCAGATCTGCTGGGCAGAAGGGATGAGGAGCTGTGTCATGGGGAGCTGTGTAGTCACCTGTACAAACACACTCCCCAAAATACATACACACACACCCCTATATGTGTGCATACATATGGATGGATACGTGCAGAGATGGATGCAAAGCAAATAGCCCACTCCATGAGCACATGCTTCACCAGGAGCTTTCTTCAAGCAGCCTCAAATCTGGACACCCTCTGGGGCTGTGTGACCTGTCCCCATGTCCCCTCTCCAGCGGGGGTGATGAATGCGGGAAGGACATGCAGGCAGGGAGGGGGCACAAGGAGATCTCCTTTTCACCCACCCACCCAATCCTCATGGCCCCGGGTTCTCCGAACACCCCAGATCTCACGCTTCCCTCAGCAGCTCGCCAGCTTTCTGGTCAGGGTGACACCCGGGTTGTTCCAGCTGCGGCACAGCTGGATCCGAGGACAGGACGAACGAGCCCAGTGCTTGTCTACAAACCAGCAAAAATGAATCCATTGTTTCTCAAACAATTTTGGGAAGAGGTTCTGGAGTCACCGTGGCTCTTCAGTGGTGGGAAAAGGCTTGTGAAGGTGGGGGCCACAAGGCTGGAGATCGCCTGCAACCAGACGGAGGGGTCTTCTCCTCCCTGCTTGGCATCACTCGGCTAGGGGGTCGGGGAGAGAGCTTTTCCTGAGCAAAATCCTCCTGTCCGCAGAGGGGAGGTGTCCCCGCCACCGGTCCTGCTGGCCGTGCCTCCCATCGCAGCGTGACGCAGGTGTCCCCCCAGCACCCCCCGGGAGGCTGCTGTGCCCCACGCGGCGCCTAATTACTCCCTGCAAATGGCATCCTAATTTCCCTCCAGTTCGCTCTGTTTTTTGTCACTGACATGTTTTCAAGCTATTAATGACTCCCATTTGGGGTTATTCTTGGCTCTTCTGGAGGAAGCTGGGCTGCCAGCGAGCGGCCAGACCTCAGAGGCAGTCGTGCCAGCACCACGCCACCACCAGGGAGGAAATCAAGCAGAACCCACTGGTTTTAACAAGTTATTTGAAAAGCAGTTGCTTTTGCCCATGATACTCTTCTTCCTGCTTTTCCTGCCCTGTAAAACACCATTTTGTCTAGCTGTAGGGCAGCTGCCAGCTCGGGGAAGGCAGCAGCAGGGCTGGGGACAGCCCAAGTCCCTCACCTCTCTGGGCATACCTGGGGACAGCTACCTCTCCCAGAAATACCCTTTTTCCAGCAAGTTGTAAGTCACAGGGCCACCCAGCACCTCTGACAGCACTTCATCATTGCACCCCAAGGCAGGGAAATTCCTTCTAAATACGTATCGTTCTCCCGAGGTCAGCAGGAGAGTGTGGGTGGGTGGGAATGGCTCCTGCTGCTATGGCTCCGAGCTAAGAACTCTCTGCCAGGCACTGTTCCTGGGGACAGATAAAGCATTTGAGTGACTTTCTAGACCTCTGCATTCCCTGTTACTGGCCCTACAATAGCAGCTTTGCATGTGGCAGAAAACACCCTGGGAGATGCATGGAACAGGAGGGGACTTATGTATATATATACATATATATATATATATATTATATAATATATTTAGTTCCTATGAAATGATTTTGCTCTGGCACCTGTCACTCGGGTCCAAATTTGCCCTGTGAAGGGGACAAAGAAGAACATGCACAGCTGTTTTGCCAAAAGATGAACCAAAAGCATGATGCATCTCTATACCGTCCATCTCCCTACATATCTTTTTCTTCCCAGACTGGCCTACCCACGTGCAATCGGCCACTCTGCAAGTTATCTAGTCTTCCATGAAGTCTCCAGGGTGTTGGTGAGGAGCTGCTCTAGTTTATGAGCATGCCAAGAGTCTTTTCTACAGCTGGGTTAAAATCTTTGTTCCTTTTCCCTTCCCCATTCCCCACATTCTCCAGGGAGACTGGGGAACATTTCCAGCCAGTGAGGAATTTTCCACCTAAACACTTTTCTGACCTAAAATTACTTATCATTTCTGCAGAAAACACTTAGAAAACAACTGCTCACTCAACAAATAAAAACCGTGGTTTCTCAGCTTCCAAAGAAAAGGAACTTTATCCTGCTTGGTGAGCACCAATAAATATTTTTTAATCAAAAGCCTTTGCTGCAAATAAGCATCCCCATTATCTGTCCTGAGGGGCCCATCCCCAGAGTTTTCAGCCCCCCCAGATGACGGCTGCGAGCCAGCAGCACATCAGCTTCCTGCAGAGCTGCTCAACTTCTTAAAACCACCAACACTCGGAAGGGAAGCCAAGGAACCCATCAGGCCCAGCCAGCAGGACTTGGCTGCCAGAGATGGTTGAATGCTGAACACACTTCTGACGATGCTGTTGGCAGCTGTGCTTCCCTGGGCTTTGCGGACCCATCCTTGGAAGTGCTGCTGCTGCTTAATAGTAAACACGTGGGCATCTCAGCCCCTTCCCCTTCCAGCGCTTGGGTGCGGAGCAGAGGTAGAGGGCAGTGATGCTTCACCTCTCTCCCCTGGTGAAGCGGCTCATCCCAGCAGGCAGGACCTGCCTGAGCTCAGGGCTTGGCAGCAAATCCTGGGCTGGCCTCGGTGCTGAGCTGGCAGCTAAATGGGCTCCTCCAGGCCAGAGAGATGAAGGGAGGGTCAGTGTTTTGCTGCAGTGTTAAGCGCTGCCATCAGTGCAGGGGTGAAGCTCCTCAGCCTTCCCCTTGCATTTGGTCCCCTGATTTACCCACTTCAGATGCCTCCTGAGTTCCCAGCCACCTGGGGTCCCCTGGGGCTGGGAACATCTGGAGGGGGTTCCCTCACAGCTGGACGTCTGCTCCTTCACTGCTTGCATTGCTTCACTGCTACCCACGGCCACAAGGACTGGAAGACTTCCAGGAAGACTGCTCCCACCCCAACAAGTGCCTTGAAAGTCCCCTGAGAGCTGCAGCAGGGCTCACGTGGTACCTGGAGCCATCCAAGGCATGAAACCTGCCCACTGGTTTCACCACACAGGTTCTGGCAGCATTCACAGGCTCCTTTCCGCGGGTGAGTCAGGGAAGTCCCCGTCGCCAAAACTTTCTGCTGGGGCATGACGGCGAGGATAGTTTCTAACATCTTTTGCCCAATCCTTTCCATGGCCTGTCCCCCAGCTTGGCTGCTAAACCCCAGCATGGGCACAGCAGTGCTGAGGCTGCACGTTTTGGGGAGCCTTTCCAGGTCCTCCAGACCCAAACCCTGATGGCACAAGGTCTGTGATCTGCTGCCACCGGGAGGGACAGCACGGGGATTTCTGCTCACCCTGGCAGGTTCTTCAAAGGCAATCTGAGCCCTCAGCCCTACATCCATCCACACAAACCTTGCCATCTGTGGTTGTCCAGACTGCAGATGTGCCTGCTCATCTTCCTCCTCACCAGACCCGGGCAGCCTTCCTGTCCTAGCACACCACCTGCATGGCACGTACGTGATGGATGCATTTACTGGCAGTGTTTGAGCGAGCAAAGCTATGGCTGAGTTCCAGAGATTAATTTACAAAGAAGATCCTTAGTGCAGGAAGGGGGGAGATGAGTGCACCCCAGAGATGGGTATCTGGGTTCATGGGTACCTGGATTATATGGGTACATTGGGTATCTGGGTATCTAGGTATCTGGGTATCTGAGTTTAAGGGTATATGGGAATATGGGTACATGTGTATCTGGATATCTGGGTATAAGGGTATATGGGTATCTGGATATCTGGGTATCTGGGTATCTGGGTATAAGGGTATATGGGTATATGGGTACATGGACAAAAGCACATCTCTGAGATGCGTGGCAGCATGTTGAGTCAGTCAGGAGAGGGACGTGGTGGCAGTGCTCCCTCTGGCAGTGTTGGCCTATCCCTGCCTCAGCCACACTGGGGTGACCTCAGTGTGGAGACGAGGAGCTGCAGTCCCACTTCTGGGGAAGAACTGGGGCTTTCTCTAGTTGAGTTTTTACTCAGAAAGCAGCTTGGGCAAAAAGCAGAAGTGCCCCGAGCACAGCTGGGAGCTGCGGTGGAGCAGTGTGCAGATCTTGGTCCTGCTGGCCAGCCAGCCTGTGCACCAGCTGCTCCTTGTGCCTTAGCTCTGCTCTGTGCTGGGCGAGGAGCTGGCAGAGGCTTTTCCAAGACAGAAATCCATATTTGAGAGCATTTGGAAAAAATGCCTGCTCTTAACTGCCCCATTTCCATAGGAATTGAGCTCAGTTTCCACTGTATCACAGCACTCAAATTCCTGGGTTATCCCTTTTCCTCAGGTAGTGCTTGGGAGGGGAATAAGCCTGGGCTGGGAGTGCAGAACAACTGGGGCTTGGTGAAACACACAGTGTATATGGCTTTGCTCCTGAAGGATGGAAAGAGGATTGGAAATTGCCAGCAGGCAGGCAGGCAGCAGGACAAAGCGCTGCAGGGTGATGCGTCCCTGGGGTGCTGGGGAGGGGAGAGGGACAGTGACCATCAGCGGGGCGAGCATGGGCTCCCATGGGGTTGCAGGACCTGAATGATGCCTGCGTGGAAGCACAAGGCTTCCCCAGAGCAGGAGGCTTTGGTGGCTTCCCTTTGTACACACAAACCACAGAAGGCCCTTTGGAGCATAATGAAGAATGTTTTTTTCACAATAATTTTTCTCCACTTATATATAAGGATTCTTGCGAGGGGTCTCAGCTCTCCTCTGAGCACTTACAGGTCCCTGGGGGGAGTCCCCTGCCCACATCAGGGCGCAGACCCTCGTTCAGTGGCCCAGAAAAAAAGGGTTTCTGGGCACCAGAAACCCCTCCTAGGACCACATCAGGTGCCTGAGGGCTCTTTGTCATTTCATCCTTAAATCTTCCAGTGCAATGCATGAATCCGCTGCAGTCCTGGCATCCCAAGCTTGAATCACACCCCGGGACATGGGACAACAGTAATCCTATGATCACAGCAGTCTATATGTTAGCAAAGACAGCTATGCTCATGTTCAGAAACATCTGTAGAACATGCTGACCATGTCTTATAGGAATATAATGTGGGATTGATTATTTGATTGGAAGCATAGAGATAATATATTTAAAGGGTTGTAAAATCTGACCCGAATCACTTTTTGATTATTATTGCAAACGGATTTAAGCTTGGAGTTGCTGATATAAAAACATAAGTAACATAATTAGCAACAAACATCCGTGTGGTGAGGTTTCTTTTATTACTTCATAATTTGAAACAGAAACTGTTTGTGGTATCTTCTGGGAAAAAAAAATGCACAGAACGTCTGCTCCAGACAGTTTGAGACGAATATGCTGGATTTGATGAAAATGAAGGAACAGACTCCAAGGCCTGAAATCTGTTGATTTCTCTGCTGCTGTTATTTCCAGTTAAAGTGTCATCTCACTTGAATTTTCTATCAAAACTTTTTAAGATGGATTTGGAAATGTGTGAACCTCGGTCCCATCAGGATGTGTCTCGCACAGCCTGTTCCATGTAAGTTAGCAAAACCCAGCAGTGTGAGCGCTTGTCTCACAGCTTTTCCTGAGACAGCTGCTGGAAGTGGGGATTTTTCACCATCTTTTTTACTGAGAAAGAGCCCATCAACAACGCCACACCGTCCCAAATCCAATGCTTGCTCCTCCAGATGACCCCCACCATCTGCAGATCACATCTGGCTGGTCACTGCGCTGGGATTCATTTGAAACAATCCCAAATCTTAAAAGGAAGAACAGGGATTCCCATATGCCATGACATCTGCAGGGAGAGTCATTTGCCCTAATGCAGCATCTAAAAATTAGACTACCAAAGGTTAACCAGTCCCCTTGGCTTCCCTGAAGGCGGCAGAACATCTCTTAAGGGCAATTTGTCTCCTTGCGATGGGCTTCACAGGCAGGGCAGATGACTCCCCATCTGGAGGTGCCTCTTGGTCTCTGCAGGCTACCAGGGAGCTTGAGGTGACATTTAAAGCTTAAAGCTAGGTCAGATAGCTCTCACTCCTAGAATTTATAAGTTAAAAGGTTTAGCACAAGAGTTCTGTGTTTTCCAGCCTCTGTTGTATCAGTGACCCAACAGACGGGAGGAGGAGCAGGGAGCAGTCACTTGCCTGTCCTGAGAAACTCCAGACTGTCCTGAGAAACATCCATATCGGGGAGCAAAAAATGTCTCTAAAGAAGATACCGAAGCTGATGAGCTAATTGTTGGCTCTGTTGACGGATATAGAAAATTTAGTGCCAGTGCTTCCACCATGGACAGATGTGGGGAGGATGTGAACAGCGGTTTCTTGGAGGACGTTTTTTTAGGAGAGGCACAGGGGGTATAGAGCTCACTAGGATCAGCCTGGCAGATGCTTCTGGAGAACCAAGGGAATAAGTGCCTGTAATAGATATATCTACATCTATATCATCTATATCTATATCTATATCTATATCTATATCTATATCTATATATCTATATATCTATAATAGATATATAAATAAAGGAGCTCAGTGAAGCCAGGTATCCTTCCCATGGGTCAAACCAGTGAAGGACTTCATACGTGGACAAAGCCTGTGCAGCAGGAGGTAGCAGGGAGCTAACAAAGGGTGCAGCATGAGGGGGAACCAATGTTGGACAGGGTCATCAGAGCTAAACTCACCTATGAAATTCCAGGAAATAAATGTATTCCAGTAGTGCGAGCTGAAGATAGTCCCCATGAAGATGTGAAAGATCTTGGCCAACTGCTACAGGCAAAAGCACCAAGACTTGGAGGTGGTGGGGACTGGATGCTGGAAACGGTCACCAGCAGGAGGAAACCTTGGAGTTTTGGGCTCTGAACAATTCTGCAACTTAGTAAAAGTACTTGGTATCTGCGAGTCACATCAGGACAGCAGCGAGGATTACAGATACAGATTTATCTGCAGGTCTAACAGGGCACTTTCACTTTGGTGATGTTGATTTCTCTGCTGTTCACCAGCACCCAGAGGACATAATGTGTCAAACTGGAGGTGTTTGTAGATGAGAGATAACAACTGTTGAAAAATTAAATTAAGTGTCTTTCGAAAGTGTGAGCTGAGGTGCAGAAACAAAACAGCTGTAGCTGCAGCACCTGGGAAGCGGAGTGTGAGCTCGGGAATGCAGGAGGGTGATAACATCTCGCTGTTTCACCCAGCAACAGGTCCTAGAGGTAAATTGTCACCGGGCCAGGGAGAAGGAAGCGGCCCTTGGAGCCATGAGAAAGCATGTGGGCAGGTTTCAAGAGGCACATGTGGTCTTGCCAGTCCTTTTATGTGTGTTTTAAGTGCATGTGCTAACATTTATGTTCCCAGGGCCAGTTATGCCTTCATTTAACCCTTCTGTTTTGACTCACATGCTGGCAGCCTATATGTCCGCTCAGGAAGGGGGAACACAATAGGGGGGGAAATCCTCTATGCTTGGAGCAGCACTGCTGGCATCCCCTGGTCAGGAAGGGGGTACGGGAGGAAGCTGCCCTTCATATGCAAGCAAAAGTTTGCAAAAAATGCATCCATTTGTCTGGAGTGCCTGGAGAACCTGGACACTGCTCCTACTTCTGAGCTCGCAGCTGCCCAGAGGAAGGAGGTGCAGTTCGGTGGCAGGGGATGCTGTGGTTGGCAAGTGCTATGACACAGGGCACATGCTGTGTCCACCCGGAGCCCAGACACAGGTGACGAGGGGACATCTCCTGGTCACAGTGCTTCTGAGGATGTCCCAGGCCATAAAGCAAACACATGGCTTGAACCGGGGCTGTGGCAGTGACCAGAGGGACAAACAGGTCAAGTGAGCAGAGCTCCTTCAGCAGTCCAGGATTTGCCCTCCCCAGTCACACTGCAGGTCTGCCCTCCTGCTGAAAACACCAGCAAATTTTCACCTATCTGGTGTCAAATTCCTGCCTGTCCAAAGGGAACTGGCACAACAGACCCAGACAGGGTCATTTACCTTTTTCTCTCAAATGGAAGCAGAAAGATAAACGTGTTCTTTCACTTTTCCCAGGCAGCCCGAATCAGGCTGTTATAGCAATTTCAAGACAGCTTTCCTCCCGAGTGGTTCTCCGTCTCAGTCCTGGTGAAAGGGTCACAGCAGCCTCTACCACCAGCAGATAAAGGAGCTGGCGAGGGAACTTGCACAAGCACAAAGTGCTGGTAGACAGAAAAGCTAACAGCAGTTTTTAACTTCTGTGTTAAATCTTCAGCTCCACAAGGAAACCTAACGGACTGCTTGGATAGACAGCACAGAACAAACCTGATGCCTGTAAATATGGCACGTGAGCTCTATGATGAACCTTCATGAGCAATACCTGGGTAAGTGTGGATGAGAGAGCAGCGGTGGATCCTGTCCATAGCTAGAGTCTCACAAGCAACGTGATGCTAGTCTTAGCTGGAATTGCAAAGCCTGCTATAGCTGGAGAAGTGGAGGCCCATGATGTCCCGGCTTGGGATGTCTAGTCCCAGCTTGCTCAAGTGTTATGAGATTGATGTAATAAATGTGAGTGTTGTTTGCAGAGCACAGATTTGGAAAGGAAATCTTGGAAAAGCTAAATCCAAGACTGTCAAGAGAGATGTGGTTTCCTTTCCCTTTTTCTATCCATCACACCTGCCAAACACTAAGGGCAACCCCAGGAGAACATCCCACTTTCACTAATGGAAATAGAGTTTCAGGTTTGTAAGGGCTCACCACTTGCTGCCAGAGGAAACAAAGCAAGAGAGCTTTCTACTTTATGGATGTACAAGAGGTAGGGCACGCTGCACCTTAAATCTGGCCAGGTCAGAGAGCTGTGACCAAAGGATGGCTGAGGCTTGTACCGTGCAGGTGCTGAGCGCTGGGGGAAGCAGCCTCCTGCAGCCGATGGACATTTTGAGAGCCAGCCCTGAGCTCTGGGAGATGGATGGACTGCAATTGGGCCATGTCTCATGTGGTCCATGGAAAGAGCAGAAAAACAGCAGTCCCATTCTTCCATACCTCTGAGCATGCCCTGGCCCGTTCCCAATTTCACACCTTTGTGCAGCTGTGCCCATGCCTGCTTCTGTTGGTGGGCTGCCCTCGGCCTGTGCTTTGCTCTGCTGCGACCTTAAGGGAAGTGGATTTCTCTTTTCCTCCTCCCACCCTTTGACTATTGTCCACAGAGCCTGAAGGTCCAGCAGGAGTGAGCACCTCTCACTGTGCCCACCATACCCCAGAAGGATGGAGCTGGGGCCTTGGGATGTTCTGGTGACTCAAGCAGATCTTAAAGCCAGGGAGTGGCGTGTGTTGGTGCCACGGTGCAGCACTCCCATGGCAGAGATATTTTATGGCCTGTGTTTTCTGTCCAAGGCCAAGTGAGATGAGCTAATGGTCCTCGCTGGCCCTGAAGTTCCCACCTCCAGGGTGGTGCCATGCACAGCATCCAGCCCTGAACAAGGCAGCGGAT
This sequence comes from Cygnus olor, assembly GCF_009769625.2. Taxonomy (NCBI): domain Eukaryota; kingdom Metazoa; phylum Chordata; class Aves; order Anseriformes; family Anatidae; genus Cygnus; species Cygnus olor. The sequence goes on from NC_049191.1 coordinate 6,000,696, forward strand.
GAAGAGGTTCGGATCTGATCATCCCATGTTATGCATCTGGAGAAAAAGTTGCCTTTCCCTTAGTGTGTAATCAGAGCGGGTAACACTGGACATTGCCTTGGCCAGCCCCTTCTAAATCAGTGGTGTTTCCTCTGGTTTAAATCCCTGGTTTCCCCTGAAAAGTAAGGAAGAGATCTTCAAGGAAGACCCCTTTGTACTTAGTTTATAAATGCCCAAGCAGAGTCCCCCCCGTGGACATCTGCCCCCAGGGTGGCCACACAGAGACCCACTGCTCTCCAGACCCTGCCACCTGAACCTGCCTCTAAGAACCCAAATCAGCCCTACTAAAATCACCATTTTTGTGGGATCACACTGCTGTGAGGAAGGCACCGACCAGATCCTGCATCAGCAGAAGTCAGTGTTTTACCTCTGCAACTCTACCCCTGCAATTCCCTCTTCCCTCCTTCTTCCTCCTCCCAGTTTACCCCTGGGACAACCCCACTGGCATCTGTCCTCCAGCAGCTCCTCCTGCCAAGGAGCAGAATTGCCCCAAAAGTCCCCTGTGGTCCTACCACCATCTCCCTGCCTCCACCATAAAACAGACTGGGACGCTGGCACTTTCCACCTCATGAGCAAGAGGGAGAAATGAGCCCTTAGGTTTTGTAAACACGAATTTAACAGAAATATGCCTTTCCTTCAAATGTTTATTTGCATGACCCAGCCGGTCAATCGGCCCGAAAGTACGGAGATGTTTTCTCAGTAGGCTTCGATGCGAAGCAGTCCAAGAATGCCGGGAATCTTCCACGGTGTCAAGTTCGACGTCTCAGGCCCGGGCTAACAATGCAGGACGCGGCTGAAGATCTGCGTGAAACATCCACCCTCCACATCTGTTTGGTTTTAATCGGAGATTTATTATGAACAAAGGCAGCTCTTGGAAGAGATACTCTTCTCTGACATGCCTGCCTGGCCTGCTGGAGCAGATGGACAGAAATAGTTTTGCATATTAGTCAAATTCTGGATGGCTATTCACCATAAACTACAGGCAGGCATGAGCAGAATGGACATTATATTGTCATTGATTTATAGAAGACCACAGAAAATAAATTCTAGCCTTGTATGGGGATGTTAGCCACTTAAGTTTTGGTATTGATCTCAAAGCCAAGAGGCTGCAACTCCAGGTTTTTGTAGCCCCAAAGCCAGTAGCAGTAAAAGTTTATATTATCCCTGGTGAATTTGTTCTGCACATTGAATTGGAAAACTGATCTGAGAAGCAGAATAGCAAATTAAATTGTTACACTGGAAACCCGGGGACGTATTTCCTAGGCTGCAGTTCCAGAACCTTGCTTCTTACTACCTGCCTTTGAAAAATAAATATTTAACAAGGCAAATGTATCCTTCTGCGCTTGTAATTAAGGGGAGATAAATTGCATTCCTAATTATTCCCAACAAAAGGAAAAACAATTTCCTCCAAGATCGGTGAGAATTCCCATATCTCCTCGGTGAAATAAGAGTGTAATGAATTGGGTGAGGAGCTGATTGAAACCAAGAGAGGACATTTCGCATCTGATGGGGAACGAAAGGCAGCGCACATGCCTGCTGCGTGGCCCTGGGTTCAGGAAGGGCTCTCTGGGCTCTCGCACTCACTAATGGACTATGGGAAAGTCCCTGTCCTGGACCTCAGTCTACCATTTCTAATACGAGGGTAATATTGGCTAGCACTCACAGGGATTTTGTTGCTGGAACATTTTTTTTCTTAATGCCAAGATAGGAATTGCAACATCTCATGGAAAAATGCTTTTAAAGCATATTTGCTGTTGGAAAATATTCCTATTTGGGCTTAGAATTTTCAAATATTGCTTCATATTTTATGAGAATGTTTTCCCATGGTTATTTTTATTAATTTCAAGGGTTTTTCTTAACATGTCCCAACTGTTAACAAAGTGATTTATCAACATGCCATAGCTCATATCAAATAAAATAAAATGCAGACTAAGAGATACACAGTCCCAGAGTCCCAGAAGTTGCGTTCAGAGGATGAATCCCAACAGCCCCGCGATGGAGGAGCCCAGCACAAGGGAGGTGGCAGGGACACACGGCCAGGGAGAGGTCTCCCTCTGCCACAGGATCCCACCCATTCATTTTATTAAATAAAACCACACCAAGATGCTTTGCTGGGCCAAGCCTTTGCTGCATTTCGTTTTTTTTTTCACACTGTTATAACCTGGACTTTCTAGGTAGTAACAAATTGCACAGTCTTAACCCCAAATGCACCCTGCGGCCCCCTGTTGCAACACTTGGGGAAGTCACTACTTTCTGAACAAAAAGTGGCCAGAATTAGCAGGCTGGGGAAAACAATGTTTTAGTTTTGTTGTTGTTGTTGTTGTTATTGTTTTTTTTCTTTGTTTTGTTTTTTGCTTTCATCCCTCTAACTCTGCTCTTAGAAATTGCTGGATTGTTTTGGCTGAAGTTTACTCCCTTCCCTCCCCTTGCCCCTTAAAAAGAAAATCAGCCTGAGGTGGATGCTCCATTACAAAAAATTTCAGCACAAATGATTTAAATTAAAATTATAACTCCAAGCAGAGTCTTACAAGGGGAGTTTCAGAGAACCTTAATAGGCAATGATGCTATAGATGGGGCTAGTGAATCACTCCTTTTAACTGGATAATATTAATAGGCTCTTTGCACAATTATATCCAGAAACAGCAATTAAAATAAAAATCAGAGAGGGTATAAACTCTGGGCCAGATCCTCAGCCAGCGCTAATTGGTGCAGCACACAGAAACTAACTGACCTCAGCAGATTTGCACCGGTTTAGAACCCGCTCGCAGGAACTGGAGATTTCCTGCCTCCCTCCTTGTGCGTGGATTTTTTTTTCTCTATTACAGCCAGAGGCACAATTAGTTTAACCCTAACACTGGAAAGAAAAGGAACCTCTTCCCAATGAAAATGAGAAATAAGGCAGCTTAGGGATAATTGCTGACTACTTCCAGTTTGATAGGCTTTTATTTTTTATTTTTTTTAATTATATGTATATATATTTCAATTGTGAGAGTTAAATATAGCATCCTCCAGGACTTTTCTCTCCATTATATGATGAAGAGAAAGAGGGTAATATGGGACAGTTTTTTGTTTCAGCCTAAAAGCAGGTGCAGTATCTGCCTTGCTCTGGGAAGCAAAGGACTTCATTGGTTTCACCTGTAGAGAGAAGATTAATGCATGTGAGAAGTGTCCTGTTGAAAAACCAAGATTTCACTGCGTATTAGGGATGGTGCCTGCTTATCTCCAAAGTCTAAGCACATACAAACAGAGAGAAGAGAAAAACAAGCAGGTATGGATGGGCTTTCTCCTATTTTTCCTTCTCTTAGTCCAAAACCTACATCTGTATTTAATCTATTACCAGCAGACAAACAATTTGGAAATTTCACTTCTCTATCAAGGTTTTTTTTTTTTTTTTCTTATTTTATGCCACTTTTATAGAAGGTGTTAGATAACATCATATCATTGGCAAATTTATACGGCATTCTTGACAACTGAGAAGCTAAATGGCCCCCAAAGTACCATAATTTTTTTCTATTAAAAATGGGATTACATAAAATGAGCTTCTTTTCTCATCCTTTCAAAAAGGTGACAAACAAGAACTAGGGAAATGAAAAGGAAGGAAGTTCTAAAATATATATGTTGAAGTCAACATCTGGAGATGCAGGAGATTTCAGCTTCATCTATCTACAGACTCCCGAGGAAAGCCTGTGTCATCCTGCACATGAAGACCAGCACCACGAACAGCCCTGCTACATCTCGGAGCCCAGGACAAGGCGCAGAAGGCATAGAAATGATGCTGAGATGCCTGGTGGGGTTTGCCTGCCCTCACTGCCTTGCAGCAAAGCTCGTCATATCCCTGTCTCCACTTGCAAATGCCTCTGGAGGGCTGGCCTCAGGGTTAGGAGCCCCCTGAAGCTCATGCGCTTTACTGAATTGTGAAATGGGCAGGAGGACACGGTGGGGCTGAGGACCTGTATCCTCGTGGGACGGCTCTGGATTCATGCCCCAGCCTGAAAGGATCCTCTGCCCCTGCTCAGTGGGGTGGCAGGGTGGGAGATGTCAGAGCTCTCAGGGCTGGAGCTGGGGGGGAGCAGCAGGAAAGGCTGCTCTGGTGTCACCGTCACCTGGGATATCTGCTGGTGCCGGTCAGTGCGAGGGATTTTGGGTCTGCTCTGTAAAAAGCTGCTTTGTACCTGGGGTCCTGCCTCCTCTCTGCTCTAGCAAAGACTAAAGCCGCCCCTGCAAGAAGCCATCAGAGAGGGAAGAAATCCTGATGAGCCTCCTCATCAAAGGAAAGGCAGTGAGAGACCCCCGTCCCCGCAGCCTCAGCCTTGACTATCCGCAGCTCGTGCAGTGACGGTGCTGCCGTCACCCAAGAAGCCACAGCCTGTGCCCCTGCTCCTCCCCGCCCTGTGCAGGCTCTGCTGGGTCGATCCAACAGGCACAAGGCTGGGAGCAGAGCCCTGTGGGTGACAGATCCAGTTTGATCTCCCGGGCCCAATTAACGGGTGACCCGTGATCACCGTGCCACAGAGGTGCTCAGGCACCGCCACCTCCAGCTAGCACCAGTCGTGCCTGCCTGCTGGGTGTCCGAATCTTCATTCGATGCACAGCTGGAAGGAAAAGCCGAAGAGAGGGAGAGGCTTCAAGGCTTTTATTCCCTTGTTGTAAAAATGATTAAATACAAATTGAGACAGGGTTTCCACCTGCGTTACACTAGTCCCCAGCACGGAGAGGGATGGCTGTGATGGGCAGGAGCGAGGATGACGACGAACCTTGCTGCTTTCTGCTTACAGCAAGAGGTGAAAACAGCACAGGCTTCAAATCAGATGGAGAAAAGATTCAATCTCAGATTTTCCAGTCCCGCTGGGTTTGCTTTCCCCAGGGGGTGAACAGCTCAGCTACGTCTACGCAGACATTTTTTAGGCAGAGGAATGCTCTGGTTTGGAAAGGGGCCACATTTTCTGGACCAGCTGGGAGGACAGCATGGGTATGCCCCATTGCAGGACTTCTGCATGCATTTAGGACTGTGAGATGAGCTCCCCAGGAGCTGCTGATACCCATGTGGCCTGAAGGCACCTGAGCTGCTGCTTTGTGAGCAGCAGCAGTGCCAATTGCTGCATTTGATGCCCTCCGAGGTGCTGAAGCGCATTGCTTGGAACAGCCTTGGAGGAGTCACAAATGTGTGCAGGGTGCAAGGAGCACAGCAGAGGCTCTGGGAAGTGGGCAGGCAATAGCAGCCTCCAGATCACTGCAGCCATCCTCAAACCAGTGCCTGGAAAAAGTACTTGGGCAAGCCCCAGGGTGCCTTCTCCTGCCCACACCATCTGGGTTTCAGGGTGCACTTCGATGGCCAGCCTCCAGAGATGTGTGTCCTGGATCCAGGAAACCTGCGGCCACCCAGGGTTGGAGATGGCATCTCTGGTGTCCCGAAGGCACCCATAAAAGCAGTGCAACAGGACAACAAGCCCTGCAGGGTGGTGTTGCTACGGGACAGCAGGGCCAGGGTCTGCTCCACGACAATGGCTGGCAATCACGAGCTGGGCATCACCGCCTCCTTTTCCTCCCAGCACATGACATCCTCATGAAATACAGTGCTTGGCTCTCCTGCTCTCTTTCTTAATGTCCTCTTCAAAGCTTCAAAGTATTTAACCCTGCAGTAAATTCACACCAGGAGAGAAGCTATGAATGTTATCTTCTTGCCTTTTTGAGGCAGAAGGAAGCAAAAAATCATTATTTTTTTTATAATGCCAAAAATTCAGCAGTAATGAGCGAGGCACCCCTTCCTTCCTAAATATAGTAGGATCAAATTAAAAGTCAAGATCTTTGTTGCTGTTAAAAATAGCTAATGAAGTGACAGCATTTGCTCAGGCGCTGGCTCTCCCATGTGAGCGCGCTGCCAGCCTCTGCCAAGCCGCAGATCATCAGCAAGTTTAGAAGTGACATGCACAATGGCAGCAACCAAGTTTTGTAAGCACAGTCTGGGGAGAAAACAGTGATTATGCAAGAAAATATGGCAAAAACAACCATCTGCTTTATTTTCTCCATTTGTTTGCCCATTGGGTTTTGAGTCTGTAGGGCTCAAGTTTTTTCTATGTTTTCTCCAAAACAAATAATTGGCTTTTTTTTCAAGGAAGCCTGAGATTATCACATAATCACCTGCTGCCCAGAGGCAAGGTGGGGAGGCAATGCCACGATCCCCAGCAGGGCCAGAAAGCCCAGCAGGACTCGAGAGCGAGGTGTGCCTGGACACACGGACTGGAAGCAAATCTCTGACCTCCCGCTTCCAGAAGTGTGTGAGAACCAGTGAATCCTTCCCCTCTCCCCCGGGACTTGTGATTGCAGAGACTTGCCATATAGCCTTGTAATTAATGTAGCGGATCCAGAGGAATAAAAAGCCTCTGGAAAAAAAAGAAAAAAAAATTGTTTTCCCTTCTCGTGCCAAAACATATGCCTTTCATTACACCTCTGACTTGTGTGTCTCCCATGTACTGCAGGAGGGGAAACAAACTCCAGTGATTTCACTGCTGCTCCCTGGTCATGCTCCTGTTCATATTTGGGGAGTTATCTCCCAACAGATAATGCTGGTTTGGAAAGCATCATCTGCGCCTGAAAGCCACATGGTGAGAAAGGGGGAAAAACCCCAGCCTTGCTGTTCGCTGGTAGTAAATCCTCCTTCCTGGGAGATGCTGGCATTCCTGGGTGCTGTCTGCCTTCGAGGCGAGGGTTTTGCTCCTTTCATCCCAGAGGTGCTGGGAGCAGCAAGCAGCGGGAGTCCCCTTTATCAGGCACAGCTGCAGGGAGATTCCTCAGCTTCATTTTCCTATAACTCATATTTAAAGACCAACAAATCATCCCGCACACATAAACACACACACGGAGCGAATCGGAGAGTGGAAAAAGGAGCTGCATTAAGAAGCATGCAGCTTGGGGCAGCTTTTGGAGATTCACCATTAAATAGATCCTGAGGACTCCAAAGATGAATTTTTACCCACCCTGCAGAAGGGCAGGGAGCTGATGTGTGCCCAGAAATGTGGGTGTTCTTCTAGTGACACATCAAGCTATTCAGTCAGGTCTTCAGTGCTACAGGGCCGAATCTTTCACCCAGCTATTTTTATTATGAGTTTAGTAAACTGCATTTAAAAGGGTCACCTTCCTGTAAGCCTGTCCTGAGGGGAAGGGGTGGCACCGCATATCAGCCCCTGTCCTTGCATCAGCAGAGCAGAGGCTTGCCAGTAACCAAGTGCCCACGTTGACCATGGGGCATCTTCTTACCAGCATCCTCCCCCTGCAGGTGAGGGTGTGAGGAGGGGAGGCACCACAGTGCACACAGGTAGTGACCACGAGTGAGCCATGTTTTAGCTACAAACACAGCCCAGCCTCTTCAGGTTGCTGCTGGCAGCTTCTGAGCCAGAGATGGTGGGGAGTAGAGGTCTTGCGGATGAACCGAACCCATCCCTGCCCACTGCAGAGCCCCACGCCTGTCAGCAGCCACTGAAAAGCAGAAGCAAGAGTCAAGATGTCAAGGAGATGACTAAATAAAGATTTGGCCTCACGTCTGCTACTGGTGTGAATCAGCCCAAGTCCACGGATGTCAGCAGAGCTGAGCCCACCTGGGTGCCCAGTCTTCCCTGTCCTCACGGCCACCACTCCTCTGTGCCCTCTGCGTCACGTTTCTGCGCTAACAAAGCTGATGTGTCATGGTTGCAGATTAAATCAGGTGATGGAGCATGCAGGACAATGGCTGCATGCTCATGAGCAGCAGTACCACGAGCGTATTGATGTAATTAGCCCTGTGAAGCATGGTTCGGCCACCTGTGTCTGTGTCCCTCCCACCAGACAGTCGTGCTGTGATGGGACGTGAACGATGACAGTGGAGGGTCTGCAGGCTGGCGGTCCCCAGCAGGACACCCCCGTGTCTGAGGTCCACTTCTGCAGGAGATGGAGGTGAGATCTGAGCACTGCCCACGCCACCCCCGGTGGGTGCAACATGTCTCAAAGATGTGGGACATCTACAGTTGAGGGACCAGGGGTGTTGTGCAGAACACGGCACGTGCCAAAGCTCAGCTGGTGCAGCCTGGCTCTACCCAGGGCCAGCCTCGAGCGTGCCTGCAGGTGTAAGAAGGGGCAATGGCATGGGAGGAAAGCTGGGATGGGGACCAGGAGAGCCAAAGCTCTGACTGCTGCCCACCTCACTCTGAGCAAGTGCCCTTTCCAGCACTCAGGGCACCTGTCCAAGAGCTGTGACCCAGTCCGAGCCCCTCCACAACCGCCTGATGGGGAGAGGGGAGAGAGATCCCAGGTTTTGGCACGTTCACAGCCCCAGGGGTGCTGGGTGGAGGTGGGGAGGTGGCAGCAGCAAAGCTTGTGTCCGAGCATTGTCCCATCTCTTTATTCAAGGAATGAAAAGGAGTTCAGGAGGCTACTCTAATTATTCCCCCCCATAATTAAAATGTAGAATTTATTCCTTCTTCCACCGAGTCTCATGCAGAGAATTAAACACAAGATTAATGAGGTGCCTAATGGTTTGTGTGGCCCCACTCAGAAATAAAGCAACTGTTTGCTCCGTGTGCGACTGGGTGTCTGTGAGCAGCCAGTTTCCCTCCCGATGATGTGCACTGCTACCAGTGACAACGGCAGATGGATGTTTATGCTGCTTGCCAAGCTGTTGGGAAAAGCACTGACGCAGATCTGAAAGAAATGCACTCAAACTTGCTGCTTCGGATCAGGGATTTGAGGACAACAGCTCTGGGAAGGAGCAACACCCTGGGTTTGGGAGCACGGCGTGGCTGTACTCGGGACTGCACGAGGTTGCTGTAATGGCAGGGTCACTGCCATCCTGCTGGGACACCAGCTCTTAACCAGAGGTGGCACAAAGCTGCTGGTGGCCCAGCACACGGTGTCATCCAGAGCCACAGCCCCGTGGGTGGCTGTGAGAAGCAGCGTGAGCCCCGTGCAGGTCTGCCTGCATCCCTGGCGGGCAGCGCAAGTGTCAGCTCTATACCCGTGGCGTGTGCTGGAGGCCTTATCTCTTGCTCACACTCCTTCTTTTTTCAAGGACCACCCAGTTGAAATGTTCGCTTCCAAAACACTTGGCCTCTGTGCCAAAACCACACGGGCTCCGCTCTCCTGCTCCAGACACCCGGGCTTCTCCCTGTCATGGCTGGGACCGAGAAAGGCAGGCGGGGATCCGAAATGCCTCCTGTTCCAAGAGGCACAGACTTGTGCCTCTACATCCACACAGAGCAGGAGCTCAGGGATCCAGGGTGGCCTGGTGTGTGCAGGCATCACCGCTGGGTTCACCACCCAGCCCTACAAAACAGGAACCACAGGTTGAAGGGTTTTCCTTCTAGAGCGCAGAGCGGAGGGACCCCAGGAGGCTGCACAAGCCATCCCCTGCTGGATGGTGCCACCTTATGTCCTGGGTGGGCACCAGCCAGGCCAGACCCCCAAACCACTGCTGAGACCCCAAACCTCCTCTGCAGCCAAATCTGGGACTTCCTTACTCTCCTATAAAGATGACATTCCCAAATCTCTCTTCCCTGGCACTCAGCGCCCCCCTGGCTCCCAGCATCAGGGCGAGCATCGATTCCCTTCTTTTTGCAGCAACCTCTCGCATAGCTGAGGGCTGTTATCACATCTCCCTTCCTTCTAGACTAAACAAGCACTGTTCATGCAGCCTCTCCCTGTAGGTCGTGTTTTCAGGACTGCTGATCACGTCCGCTGATCGCTTCTGGACGCCGTCCCGCTGATCATCGTCCCTCTTTAAACACAGTGCCCGATCTGGATGTGCTTCCCTGGCTCCATCCTTCCTGGTCACTGGCGGAGAACGAGGATTATTTCACATTTCTTGTGGACAGCATTTGGATTTATACCTCCCAGGGGAGGGGAGAGGGGAGAAAGCCAACCCCTCCTTAGCATTTCCACTAATCACCAATTTGTAACTCTGCCTCCCACTCAGGCTTCCGCTGTCTAAATCACAACTCATAGAGCTTCAGGAACCCTCATCCTGACCCATCTTAGTGTTCCCTGCACCTGGAAAGGCTGGAAACTCATGATCTGCCCCAGCACACCGTGCTGAGAGCACAAACGGGTAGACAATACAGCTAGTCAGAAAAAAATCCAACTCCCATCCCCAAGGGGAGGATCAGGAGAAGCTTAATGTTCTTCTCATAGAAAACCAGAATTCTGAGAATTCTGGGCTGAAAACCAATAATTCCTTTTGTTTTTTCCTTTTTTCCTTTTTATTCCAGAAATGCTCTGCATTGTCTTGTGCATCTTTCTGGACCTTGGAGTTGGTTCTCTGGCCAAATCCCATCCCCCAGGACACTCCACTGCCTGCCTCCTGCTTACCACTCGGTTACACTACGGAGGGGTCTCCATCTACACTGAGCCATCAGAGATGTCATTCTTTGGCAAAAGTCATTCTGTTTTAGATGGACAAAGCAATCAGCGCAATCCAAAATAACCCACAGTGTCCCAAAGGTGTCAACAAACCCAATACAGAAGACATCGGCTCAGCAGCAAATCGCTGGATGCATTAAGAACTTTTTGCAGAAGGTCTTGCTACGTTTTGCCGAGAGAAGGATGTGCTGATCTCCTCGCTGAACACACCAGGAGGTCCTGGCTTTGTGAAGTGCGGAGCAGGGTGCTGCTCTCCAGCATCCCCATCCATACCCTTGTCCTCAGCAAACAGCATGAGCTGGACAAGCTGCTGCTTGGCCCCGGGCTTGGGAGCTTCAGATGACACAAGAACTGGGGGGGCTCAGCTTTGGCTTTTGTCCAAAGAGATTTGGGAAAGGTAGGCAGGGCAGGACTGGGCACAAGCATAGATGGAAGCACATCCCCCGGTATGAACCAGCTTCCCGTCTGGTCCCTCCTCCCGAACTGCAGCCGAACGGGACACGGGCTGGCCGAGCCCATGCTGTAAATCCACGAGACGCTGCGTTTCCTAACTGAGGGGCTTTTATGGCCCTTACAGTAAGTAATAAAACTTCAGGAGGATTTTCCTGTGGTTAAACACTGAGGCCTGTTTTGGCCAGGCAAAGTGGGCTCTGCTCTGTCCTCCGGATGGAGTGGAGCAGGATTTATTGTTATTTATGTTTCAGTTTAAGCATTACTCAGAAGGTAGCATTAGTCATAAAGCTGGCTCCCCGTGCGGCTACCCTTGTTTTCCTTGTGTTTCTCTTCCTGCCTTTAGCTGAATTCCCTTTGACACCAGCCATCAAACATTAAACTGGACGTAGATCACATATTGTCAGGGGCTGGCAGGGTTTGGGGTTTGGCCTCTCTCCGCTCTACAGCTGTTTGGAGAGCTTGCTTTGCTGGAAGGAGGGTGGTCTGTGTCTTCTGCTCTTTGAAGTATAAGGAGCCCCCAGACATGTGCTCAGGCTCTGATGAGCTCTCAGCTCTTCCATGTTCAAATGTCAACTGTGGAATCATCTCGGACCTCTTGGGCTTGGGCATCTAAAACCAAGAGCACACTGCGCTCCTCGCCACGTGTCTCCATCTCCTACACCCCCCATCGTCCTGCTCACGGCTCCTACACGCAGACAAGTGCACCCGGAATCGATGCAGTGCTGGGTTGTTCCTCTTCTGTTGTTGGCCTTGCTAACCTTCACCCTCCAATTCACTCTCTCACCACCGCCACACTCCCAGGTCCCCCCATGTGAGTGTGACATCTCTCTTCTGGCACTGCCACCATCTCTTCTGGTGGATATGGCTTTGTCTCTTCATCAGCCATGGGTTTGCTCCTGAGTGAAGGACACGGCAGCATTGGTGGTGGAGATCCTGGGCTTTGCTCTGCAGGCCAAAAATGCTCCAGCAGCTCTGCCCATCACTGCTCCCATCAGACAAAGCCCCTGGGCAGGTCCACAAGGGCTGCAAGCCACGGACAGTGGATCCCATGGAGCCATCCAAGGCCTCCACCCCCAGCATCTCCCCCAGCCCTGGACCTCCTCAGAGCTGCACTCGGTGCCTGTGCCCACGTGCCCAGCCAATGATCTCTGCTTTCCTCCCGCAGCCTCCACACTAGGCAGTGGCTCCAAACACATTTTCCAAAACAGATTAATATTTACTTACCCAAGGCAAAGGAAAATATTCAAACAACAGGCACCCTCCTGCATCGCGCTTACCCAACCCCTGGCGTTTTCCTCTCTGGGTGCTGTAATTCAGGACGGGGAAGGCAGACAGCCTTGATGTGGTTTTCTCCTTCTCCCGGAGTTTCTCCAGCATAGTCATCCCCTCCTCCACATGCCAAGTAGCTGCTCGCCTTCTTCTCCCAGCCAGGGCTTAATCGTCCTCCAACATTAGGAAGTTAATGAAGAAAGAGTGCACCCAAATACTTGGAGCTGGGGAAACAGACTTCTTCTAATTAAGAGTCCCAAACATGTGCCCTGCCAATAGACCGCTCTGTGCTTCACCATCACTGCTGGAGGTTTTGGAGGGGTTAAACCTGTAATTTGTAGGGGGCTTTTCACACAGCACCCGCAGCACTGCCCACGTCCTCGGGGTGTGTGTGATGGCAGTGAACTGCATGGGATCAGGAGGGAATCCTGCTTTACTATCTCATTCTCCAGCTAGCTAAAAGGCCTTGTTCAAAATACCAGAGAAACCCCAGCCTATGCTATTATTAGTTTTCAATTTTAAGTTAGCAGACTACAGAATTCAATCTCCTTTTTTATAACAGGCCAGAGCAGTGCCCTGGCTCTGCAGAGATGCTAATATGTGATACAAGAAGTGAGAGCAATGGGGTGAGTGCAGGGAAACACACTGGGAGAGACCATGGCCCATCGGGAGTTGCAGGGGTGGAGGTCATCATCTCTCTGTTTTCTGCTGAAAGCCTTGGCTCCATCGGCTCCGTCAGCAGGGGCAGGCATCCATCTGGGGCCGAGGTCCCTCCACCTCTCGGAGGGTCCATGCAAACCTCCTTGGCTCAGGAGTAGCAGGATCCATCGATGCAGAGGGACTCTGCTTCAGACACCTGCTTGTGAGAGAGATACAATTCTGTGTCCACCCACAGCTATAATTGCTGAAATCAACTATAAATAAGCACACCCCATAATTATTTTCATGGATTCTCCTCTTTGAATCGCAGTAGACTTTTGGTACAAAGCTTTGTGGAGAATAAATCAATCAGGGGAGACAGGACAGGTTAAGGTCCATGCTCCTGTGACTGAGCCCAAAAAATCCCAGACATGGATGCTGAGAGGGACACTCCTCTCACTGACCCCTGCACGGGACATCTTGCCCCTTGCAGAACAAGCTGGATCTGGCCCATGGTTTCCCTGAGTCTTGCCCCAAAATGCAAGCAAGCCTCAGCAGATCCAGAAGCAGTGGCCGAGCCATTAACAACCCCGGTGCTGCCTTCCTGCCTGCTGCTGGGGCTCACCGCATGTGGCAGAAGGGATCAGTGGGAACAGGGGGATGTGGGACTGGGTCCCAGCATTTCCAAGGATTTTGGTGCATGAGCTTAAACCCACTCCCACAGCTGGGACACTGAAGCACTGGGAGCTGCTCTGAGACCTGTGCTGGGGATGCAAAGAGGAGGATTTCCCCTCTGCATCTCATGGGGTCTGCTGTCCCGAGGTAGGACCGTGCCTTCACAGATAATGGTCTCCCTTATTCTGCACCAGAGATGGGAATTGCCTGGAAGAGAGAGGCAGGGCTGGCTTTTTAGTGCTGCTAATGCAGAACGATCCGTGCCTGACCCTCACATCACATGAGTCTTGACATGGCAGTGCTGGCCGCGCTTTGCAGGGCAAAGCCTGTTAAAGGCTAAGAGGGGAGCCTGAAGTTTATTGCCCTGCTTGAATTCCACATACCTCCGGTTGAAAAACAAGCCACTTAAAATGACAAAAGGGCCTGCTTTTTATTTACTGGAGTGGCAACAAAACCCTCCTGGATACATCTCGCTTGCAGGCTGCATTCATGCAGACGAGGCGCTGCCAGGCACAGACTGTCCTGACACCGAGCCATGGGTGGCTTGCAGGAGAGATGCAAAGGGTGCTGCAGCGATGCCTGCCTGGGGCTGAGGCTCACCCTTCCTTGAGTCCTTCCCTGCCACCCTCCTGCCATGTCAGCATCCCTGTGCTGTTCAGGAAGGAGGCTGGATGGGGGAGAAGGGGTGAAATCGGTGGTGGCTGTCCCAGAGGAGCAGCCAGCAGGGAGAGGAAAGGAGATGGGAAGGATGGGAAGGGAGGCAAAGTGCACTGCAAAGGGGCTGACTAGTATCCTAATGGGATGGAGAGGGTCTGAGGCAGGGAACGACTCCAAAATATTAAGGAAGATGAAAGTAGAGAAGGGGAGGAAGGAATGGTGTGGACATTAGCTTGAGAGGGGAGAAGAGGAATGTCAGGGAATGAACACCAAAGCCACTGTGAAAGAGGGAGAGCCTCCCTCACCCCGTTGGTGGCAGTGGGACAGGAGACAGGGGGTGAAGCAGCTCTTGGGGCATGCATCATGAGAGTAAATGCTGCTAGCAGGGTGGAGCCAAACTGTGGCTTAAGAGTTTAAGAAACCAGCTTGCCCAACACGAGACCCTGCTTCAGCTTTGTTGAGTTGCAAAGAGCCCCATTTTTAACAGTTTTCCGGCTCCCAAATCCTCCAGATTTCAGTGCATTGCAGACAGACCGTGACACCCGCAGTCCCCTGGGGACAAGGGGCTGCAGAAGCAGGCGGGGTGGCTTTGTCTGAGCAATCAGCACTTTGCCAGGCAGCTCACCCCCTGCCATCCCCGCACGTGTTGGCAGGATGCAGATGCAGATGTCTCTGTCTGCCCGTGCACTCTCTACAGCATTACATCACTGCAGTGAAGCCGCACCAGGTAGCAATGCAGCACACTGCAATGCGAGGGCCGGGGCAGGCTCTTCTGCTTCTCCCTCCAAAATAAACCACAGAGGCTCTGGGTGCGGAAGGGGAAGCTTTCGAATGGCAAATGGTGTTCCGAACAGCCCAGTCATCTGGGCGCTTGTTGCCTGGCTGTTGAAGGGCAAGTCCAGCAGGTGAAGGTACCTGGGTGGACAAACTCTGGGATGTGAGCCTGCAGTGATTTCTGCCACTGTGATTTAGAGGCTATGGCAGAAACAAAAGGCTCCACTCCACCCTTGGGTGGAAAAGCTGTCACAGCAACCACATCGGTGTCATTCCAGCATCAGGATGCAGGTTTCAGAGCTCAGGGTCACCCATGAAGGCGGAGGGGCCGGGAGCTTGCACCCAGACCCCAGGCACGGGCTGTCCCCATCGGACGCGGCAGTGAGAGGATGCTCACCTCCAGGGCCTGCAAACGAAGGTGGCCATGTAAGAGATTAATTGCACCCCATCCCTGTCCACATGTAAAGCATACAGGAGGGGACCTCTGGCTGGGCTGAAGCCTAGAGCAGGAGGAGTGACATTAGTGTCTGAATGGGAGAGATAGCCTTGGCATTCGGGCCAGAGCTCCGAGCTGCAGCGTCCGTGCTGCTTCACAAACCACACTGGTTGTGTGTCTGTTTACAGACACTTCATTATCAAAGTGATGCTGATAAATTGGAGCGGGCGCCTCCAGGGATTTTTTTGAGGCACAGCTTTGCAAAGGAGACTAAAAGGGCTAAATGTGCTCAGGGTTTACAGAAGGACTCTGCTGAATGACAGCATGTTGTCTGCCAGGTAGAAATGCTACCTATTTTAAAGGGGGGGACAACAGGTCGGAGTGCTTGCAGTGGTAGAACCTGGGATGAACCTAGGCAAATGAAAATTTAGGCAGGGTCTTGGAAAGTCTAAAAGGATGTATTAGAAAAAAAAACAAAACTACTTTTTTTTTTTTTTTGTGGAGAACTTAATGGAGGATCAAAAAGTGACTCTGGAAGGCAATAAAAAGGCTGAGCTGTTTTCATATGAGTTACTTAGCCATCACCATATATTTTCTTCCTGTGATCCTTAAAGCAGCTATAGTTACTGATGTGCCGGATGAAGGGCTTGGCCATTATTCCAGATCATCATCACTGTTCCACGTGTATTTTTACCCCTATGAATTTTAGTCAGGCAAATAATTTGCTACGTGCAGCTTATTAGAAAATCAAAAGCCTTTTTTCTTGTTTCTCTACTCTGAACACAGAGCAGTTTATGTGACTTTCTTCTCTCTTCCTGTGTTTGCTGAGTGTTTTGTGCAAACAAAACTTGGTTCTTGTGTCACCCACAAAATTTTTCCGTGATTATTCACAAGGTGTGTGTCAGGCAAGGTGCATAACCGGTTTGCTAAACTCAGTGACAGTTTCTGATTTTTGGCCAGCATCCCAAAAGTAGCTATACAGGCATTTTTAGCATGACAGTCTGTCATGCTTACAAAACTATTTGCTTTTTGCAAGGGGCAGCCATAGCTCTACAAATAAAAAACCACAAAACTGCTTCCACGGATGCACACATACAATGAATCGCAAGCGTCAGTGGGATCTTCAAAGAGAATTGACTTTAGAAATCGTTGAAAGATTTATGGCTCTGTACTGTTTGCCTGAGCATCTGCTTGCAACCTGGGAGCAGGAACGCTGCCATACTGTGCTCAAGACATGGTCCTTTTAAGTGTGTGATGGTATTACAGCTATGGGCCATGCTTGCTCGAACAGGTTAACGTGACCAGCATGACAGAGGAGCACGTTCACTGTCTTGGAGATGACACCCCCGGGAGAAACTGCAAGCATGCTGGAACATGGGACTTGGACTCAAAATGATCTTGGTAAATTGGAGAAATGGCCTGAAAAAACAGACCTCGATTCAGCAGGGATGGGTGCCAGGTTCTGTAGATACACAAATGAGGCATAGGAAGAGCAGTTTGGGCGGCAACAAGAAGAAGTGGGAGTTGGTGGATTGTAAGCTGGATGTGAGTTATAATAGTGGCACATTCCTGCCAAATTTGGTGACTCTTTTGGGTATGTAACCATAGTTCCAGCTTTGCTAGAGCTAGCTGTCCAGGTCTAGGCAGTGTGGTTCAAGAGAAAATTGAAGCAAACAGGGGAGGTGAATAATGGGAAGAAGCAGAGGTGTAGAGAGCATGAGCTGCGGGGAAGGGACGGGGGCTGCTGCTGCCCCAGTGCAGCTGGGATGCACAGCAGAATTTGGGCACATCAAGAGGCTGCTGAGAGTGTCAAAGCTGCTAGCAAGCAGAGCAGTTAGGAAAGGCAATGCACTCTCAGCCCAGCTGCAGCAAATTCCTCCCTGGATAAATCCGGCAGCAGGCTCAGAGTTTCCACTGCTGGCTAATCCGTGCCCAGCCTGCTCCGGGTACAGCTGCCATTCTGAGATTAGCTCCAGGATCATGCCCTGACCTTTACATCTCCTCCCCAGCCATTTACGTATTTACTTGCTGAAATGCTTGAAAATATCTACACGTTTGAGGACCTTAATGCATGTAGAGTCCGTGAGTACCTGTTGAGTAGCACCCATAGCCATGAACGCAGCTGTGGCGATTGCAGAAGCTGCCATTGATGGCTCAACAACCTCAGCAAAAGGTGAAAACAGGTGCGTCCCCCCCAGATCTGCACTGCACAGGGCACGAGCCAGTCATGCTTGCCAAAATTTTCCTGTCTACTTGCAAGCTGTGAGCAATTTGTTTTGATAGGGCAGCAAATATTACGTCTTGTCTTTATTTTATAATTTCTTTAAAGGGGTATAATAATGTTGATGAGCTCCTATTTCCCTTCATCAAGAGACACAACACAGTTTTTTAGATGAGTTAAAAAGAAAAAAAAGACAGGAGCACACAGGGTTAAGCCTCTGTGAAAATGTGTGCAGCACCCTGGGAAAGCTGCTCACCGGCCTGAAAAGGGACCTTTTTGGTTTTCACATCCTGTGCCTTATTCTCAGGGGGAGAGGTGGTGTATGGTTCCCTCCAGAAAAGGATTACGTTCCATCTTAACACTGTTTTTTTTTTTATTTCCTCCTGCTTGCCTTAAGTTGAGCCTATTTCTGCTCTTTTTTTTTTTTTTTTTTTTTTTCTAAGAATGGCTTCAAATCGAAGCTTCATTTTTTTTCAGGGAAAGCTTATAGTGTCCATAACTGCCTGCTAGCATCACTAGGAATATTTACCATTCCTTACCTCACAGTCTTCCCAGCTGGCTTCCCCACTTCCCTGCCCCATGGAAGGTTTGGGGATGACATGCCCTGGATGCTCAGGGGTCACGGGCTCAGCATGCCCCAAATCTAGTGACACAGTGACAAGGCAGTGACAGTGACAAGGCGGTGACAGCAGCCATCATGCTCTCCTGGTGCAGAGAGAAGGCTTGGGGACGTTGTACTCATCGAGGCTTTTTGCTCCTGCAGCGTGTCCAGTTGTTGAGTTTTCAGGGTTAGTTCCAGCTTCCTTGAAGCTCTGTTATTCCCACCAACATCTGTGATCCTCCTCTTGTGGGACTGGGGAGGACCCGTGTTAGTGCACACAAGAAATACCAGGACCTCCCCTCCTTATCAGACATTGTGAAGGTCAGTCAGGTAGTATAAGGTAAATTCCTTAAATATTAGGACCTAAAAGCTTTTTGTGAATGGAGACAGAGAGATGTCTACCCCTATATAAGTGCTACTCATCATTCACAAGCTGCAGGGCAGCAGACTGCATTTGGAGCCCAAGCTGTCACATCTTCAGAGGGTTTTGCAAGCTGGAAGGTTACCCAACAAGCTCATTTTGAAAAAACACCTCTGGCATTTCAGCTTGCTGCTGCAAGTCCCGGACCTGCGCTGCCTGGCCAGGTGGGAGATCCTGCAGATCAATAGCATTTTCCTAGCAGGGTTTCCTGCTGGGTTCGTCCTTCCCTTGGGTCTCCTTAGCAGAGTAAAGTGACAGCTTCTGACCCCAAACTATAGCTGAATCTTAACAGGAAGACTAAGGCTCTGTGCAAGAACAAGCAGCAAGCCATGAATGTTCAAGCCTGTCTTACCTGGGAGCTCCCTAAGCTCACACAGGTCTAATTTCTTCAGCCACACGAGTGGGTTTCTGGCTGTGCCAACTGGAACAGCTTCACAGCAGCAACTGCCCTGAAGCTGCTGCTTTTTCTTTCCCTCGCATTCCCCTTCAAGGAGGAAACAGCCGCTTCTCATGCAGCCAGAGCTCTTTGTTCGCCTGGGCCTGGCTCTGCAGCCCATCTGGTGGGCTCCAAGCGGGGTGCCTGCAGGCCAACGGATTTCCCATTGTCCTGCAGTAACCACCAAGCTCTGCTGCAGGGCATCTTATCATTTTTCCACCCTCCCTCTTTGTTTCCCAGCTTGGGTATACAATAAACACCCCAGCAATCAGGGCAGCACACTGTATTCATAAGGCAGGGTAGGAGCTCCAGGCTCACTCTGTTGCAGAAGGGGGCGATACCAGGGCTATGGGCTGCACCAGCACCCTCGATACGTGGTACTGCTGCCCTATTCTGTCACCGATGCATACGTGTCACTGAAATAATGATGCAAGTGCTGCGATATATCCATGGTGCTACTCTTGTTCCATACCCTGACCCACTCTGCTCGTCCAGCCAACACTGTTTTGCCCTGTTTGTCCCTATTACATTTTCCTCCTTGCCCCATTCCCAGCCCAGGCACTGGCAGGTATCAGAGGGATGAGACCAGCATGGCCAGAGAGAGCAGGACTGCGAGGGAGGAGAACGGGAGAGGAAGGATGCATCGAGAAGGATGGACTGGAGGCATCACCCTTGTGACGCATGAAGGAGAACCCCTGTGCCAAAACAACCCCCAGCCCCACTGGCATGGAAACACCAACCACATTGCACTGGGATCCTGCCTGGACCGGGAGGTGGCCCAGGTGGAGCAGTGAGGTGCTGAGCTGGGTCTCACTGCCCCCAGGTTGTTTGCCTGTGCCGCGCATCTTCCCACGCAGGCAGCGCCGGTGACGCAGAGAGGTTGCAGCAGGGGCCAGCCTGCCTGGCGGGCCGTGATGTGATGACCCTGTCCCCTTCGCAGGACATATTTTCCAAGCGATCTGCAAGCGCCATCCGTGGCGTTTCACATGCATAACGTCTGCAGGCAGGAGTGCGGCGGAGCTGAATTTAGTCACACAGCTCTCCCCGCGTGTCACCGCGGAAAGGTCACCGCGTCTCTCCTTACCCCGCTGGCACGGCGCCCAAGGGAACAGGCAGCATTACATAACGTGGCCTTCTCAGGCTCCCTCTGTGCTTCGCAGACATACCTCCAGTTGTTATTTCCTGCAGGCAAAGAGCCCCAAGTGCTTTGCAGAGCCTAGGAGCCTCAGCAACCCTCGGTGCTGCTGCTCGGTTGCTCTCTGTCCTCTCCACAGCTTGGCTGCAACCATCATGCTCCTGCAAATCCAGCCCTGTCTGCTGCACGTTGCTCTTTTGAGAGCTGTTGGTATCAAACCTTGAACCTGGAGAGCTGTGAAAAGAGCAGTGTCCCTCTGTGATGCTGCAAAGCTTGGGCCAGCAGCACAGCCAGGGGAATAGCCCATGGAGGGGACTTGATGTGCCGAGCTGGGTGCCCAGAGCTCCCCCGGGTGATGGGGACAGAGGTGGGAGTGAGTCCTGCCATGGGATGTGGCTCTGTGTGATATGCTGCCGTCCCACCAGCTGTGTTCATTGCAAAGTCACACGTGCCTTTAGCCTCTTCTTGGTCTTCCCAAGCTCCCCAGGCTGATCTCCCTGCCCACCTCATAGCTGAGTCTTTCCCCTCTAAGCTCCCAAAACAGACAGTTCTACCACTTCTACCCAGCCCATGAACAAAATCTGGGGGGCAGAGGCTGAATTTATGCCTGAAACAATTTTGTTGATTTATGCAGTTGAGGATTTTGCCCTAGAGGGATCTGCTGTGTTTCCTTCTCGTGAAAGCAGCAGAGCTCTTTGAGGGTCCAAACCCCAGATGAGCTGGACAGGTTGGAGACCATGACCATGCCCAGAGGAACCAGAGCAAGCACGGC
The DNA here is from genome assembly GCF_009769625.2 of Cygnus olor. Lineage (NCBI taxonomy): Eukaryota > Metazoa > Chordata > Aves > Anseriformes > Anatidae > Cygnus > Cygnus olor. The sequence continues at coordinate 6,021,607 of NC_049191.1, forward strand.
AGGGAAATGGGAACCATTTCAGACATTCTCCATGACTGGTCCTCAGCCCTGCCCTTCTCCCTCTGCCTCCAGCAGGACCTTGGCCACCGATGCTGAGCGTGGGCCAGGAGGGTCCCACCTGGGGTCCAGCCGGAGCTCACCAAGTCTCAAGCACCATCTGCACCCACGGTGTCCCTGGGCTCCCATTTCCCATCTCACCTCGGAGGCAGAACAGCAACTTGCCCCATGATGCAACCGCTGCAGGGACACTCCCATTCCCAAAACCCCGAGTGTGAGACCAGACCTGCCCCTGGGGAGGAGAACGCCCGCTCAGTGCAAGCCCTTAGATCGCTTTGTTCAGAGCAAGAAAAACAAACATTTAACTTCTTAATTAACATCCTTCAACCCTCAAACAAGCCAAGCAATTATTCCTTCTATATGCCACTCACTCTAATGACTAGTTAATAATAAAAGCCATGCTGGTCTGCAGTCTTCAAAGCCAGGAAGCAGATTTTAGAGTTAATCTCCTTTCACAACAAGCTTCAAAACATGTCTGTGTTTATTCTGGGACAAAACCATTGGGAACGAATAGGCCTGAACAGGGCAAGTGATTTTTTTTTTCTGTACTTGATGTTTTTAATATATTGTTATTAAGAAAAGGGAATAACAGAGGAAAGTGCTTTGAAAGGATGCCTGGAAGGTGGCAGCAGGTAGGCTTTGAGCAAGTGAGCCTGTGCTGTCTCAGAAGGCAAAAACCTTCCAGGTGCAAAGTGCTGGTGAAGTCAGCCTTCCATCATCCCATTGTTTTCATTCGGATCAAGCTTCCAGCCCTTCAGGCTTTCCCACAAAACGACCCTCATGCCAAAGCCTCCCTGAGCAGTGTTTGAGGTCACTGTGCTGGGGTGGTTGGGCACGAGCAACACCGAGCATCTGCCAGGCTCCCAGCTGTCTGCCTTGCTGCCGTGACTCCCGGGATGGGAGTCCTTCTCCGAGCTACAGCCCTAAGCATGATCCTCGGGGTGGGCTGAGCATCTCCTGGAGACCCGTCCCATCCCTTTCCCACGTCTGGACAGCCCAGGCTGCCCGAGGCTGCAGCAACTCCTGGCCCTGGGAGCTGCAGGAGGGGGGCAAGAGGGACGTCTCCCGGTCCTGTCCCAGCAAGTGTGCAGGATGTGGGCAGCCGAGCATCCGGAGCCAGGAGCTGGGCAGCTGCCCAGTGTGGACAGCAGCGAGCATCAAAGTGCTCTGATTCACCCCGGGAGAGGCCTCTCTCCTGTAATTGTGTTTTATTTTTTCTTTATTTTTTTTTTCCAAGGACTCCTACGCTCCTTTCCCAGATCTTTGCATCCCCATGCCTGAAGGAAGGCAACTCTTTTCCAGAAACTTAGCCCAAAGCACCAGATGCATCAAAGTGAGGGAGCTCTGTAATTTGTGATCTCTCTGCTGGTTCGGGGAGAACAAGAAAAATTCCTCATCCAGAAAGATGTGGCAACGTGAGCAACAAGAGGGGAGGAACGATTTGTAGAGACATGGGATACTTACTAAACATCTGCCATTCCAAGTGAGGAATCAGATGTTCGAAGACAACAATTGTTTGAAAAAGACAAGGAAGTGACTAGAAAACAAAAAGAAGCAGTTGCACTGAGCAGGAGGTCAGGTCTGGACATGCTGCTGCTGAAAGCTGGGGGGAAGGACGGAGAAACCGAAGCCAGCCGATGGGAGATGGTTTCCCACCACCTGGGGATGAGTCGAGGCTCCAGCCTGAGCCCAGACTCCCTATGGAGGAGCCATACCTCTGGCTCTTTACCACTTCAGTGTGTAAATACATTTTTTTTTTTTTACCTAAAAAGCCTTCTCGATTTGGCATTTAGTCTTCCCAAGTTTAGCATCTCTGCTAAGGATTTCTGCCTCTATCCCTTACGGGGGTGATGAGGACGGAGATTTTCCACGTTGGGATGTCTGAGCACTGTGTTGACAGCCTTACAGGGAGGGCTGCAAGAGGCTTAATGTCACTCCCAGGTGACAAATTTCACATTTCTGAGACATGTCTGAGCTAGGGATGGCTTTCACCGTCTGCGTGTGGAGCGGCTGCCAGGAGAACAAGAACCACCACAAAAATATCAGCGCAGGTGTCACTGCCTCTCGTGAGAAATGTGTCCCGCTTCTCAGACTTTTTTTTTTTTTTTTTTCCAGGAATTAATTGAAAATAAATTTGTGGGTTTTGTTGTAACAGGAGTTGCCATGACAACTGCTACAGCTCCCAGGAAAAAAAATAGGAAGGGCTCACACTGTCACCGGGGCCATCTGTCCCTTCCATGGCGGGTCATAATAAAGCCATGTACAAAACCTCCCTGAGCCAAATCTTCATTTAAGCCCATGGTGATGAAAGGGCTCGGTACAATTTATCAAAAAGCTCCTCTCCTGAATCACTGCTTCTTTTCTCCACACTGACATGATAATTTCCTCTCTATCGGTGCAAATTAAATTCTAATGAGGAAGCTTCACATTTCAATGTGATGGAGAGCTTTACTTCCCCGAGATGCGTGGGGGCATCACGCTCGCTGTGGAGGGAGGAGAAGGGCGAAGGGGGAGGCACGCGGGTGCCTCTCTGCTGGGAAGTAGGGGCTGCCCTCCAAGTATTTTGGGGACATGTGGCACCGCAGTCCTCACTGGCCCCATGCCTCCAGGTCCCACAAGTCCCACCCACATAGGTGCAATTTGATCTGGAGGATATTTTCATCTGTGCTTTCTCCGTGACATGCTGCAGAGAGGGCACCCCCGTGTCCCAGCAGCACGGATGGCCCTTTCAGCTCCCTCATCCCCATCCCACAGGGAGGAGAAAATCATGCTCCTCATGCATGGTGAGAAAATCGTCTTCTCATGCCCACAGTAGATAAACATGGGGGAATCTTGAGGGGAGCCCTCAGCTGAAGATCAGCAGAGGGATGGCTTTTTGTTCGGGTGCCCTCTGGGGCAGGAGGGTCTTGTCTGAGGCACAGGGAGACTGGGTGGCTACAAACAACTCCTTCCAAGGGTCACCACAAGCTTTTGGTGCCACAAATTCCCCATCAGAAAGGGGACAAAGTGTCCCAGGGCTTCACCAGCAGGCAGGAGGGGGAGTCCGGGAGGTTAAACCTCCGAACCCTTGCAGAGCCCATGCCCAAGGGTCATTGGGACCCTGCCCACTGCCCAGTATGGTCTGCCTGAATTTGACATTCAGCCTGAAGTCAGGAGCAGGCTGCACCAGCCCAGACCGCGCTGATATTAGCTTGACCCCTGTAACATGAAACTGCTGTGCCTGCGTGACGCCTTGCATCAGAATAATCTGACATCTGTGGTGATCCAGGGCCAGCGCCACCCTCAGTGGAAACAGCAGGGCTTTATTTGACTCACTGGCCTTTCCTCCAGGGTTGCTTCCAGTCAGGGGATTGCACGTTGCTGCCTCCACGGGGTGATTTACGGGATGCCTGTTTGTGGCTGTAGTGGCGCTTTTTTGGACTGCGACTTATGGCCTGGGTTTTGGAAGCTGCTTGTGTTCAGACTTCACGTTGAAACTCCAGCCAAAAGATACAGGGCAGAAAGGAAAAGGTTAGACATCCTGGAAGAAGGAGGGAAATCACAGCCATTGTTGTTCTAGGACTGCTAATTCCAAGTAATCTCAACTGTAAACAAAGTTTGCAGCAATCACCGAATTTAAAAAAAAGAAACGGAAAAAAAAAGAAAAAAGAAAAAAAAAAAAAGCATGTAATTGAACTCTGTCCCTCCTTGTAGAAGTGCAGCTTCTGGGTTGTCCCAGCAATCTTTTCCTGGAAGGAAATAGAGGCTTGTTCTGGAGAAGTTGCTTGGAAGACCTGGATCTGAGAGTGCTGCAGTGCTCGGCCTTGCCCTGGTGCTGGGCAGGGTGGTGTGCCCGTGTCCATGCGAGGAGCACCAGAGCCAGGGGGTGCAGAGCCCAGGCCCTTCTGTATACATACGGTGTGCTTGTCTCCGTACAGCAGGAACCGTCTGACTTCTGTGAGACTAGCCAGCCCTTTGTGCAGCCGGCGTGGTGCACAAAACACCAGACTAGGTGTCTGGAGTGAGACAAAGTAGAACTGCACTGCTCCATGCCTGCCCTGGCTGCAGGGGCTGCAGGTGACGTGGGCATGGGACCACTCTGGGGTAACCCTGGGAGGCACAGAAAAGCCAAACACCACTGAATTTAGGTGACGTGGTTAGAATGAAGCAGGCAGGACGGGTCAATCTGAGAAGTACTGAGCTTCCGTATAATGCCCCCGACGAGGATCCAACTTGCAGAAAAGCCAGTCAGACCAGTCCACGTGCCCAAAGAACAGGAATGGAGAAGGACATGATCAGGGGAACAGCAAGGCATGAAATCAGTGCACATGCCCTTGGGCCCTGAAAGGAGCCTGAAGGGATTGGTGGAGGACGCTTAAAGGATCCAGTAAGAGTCAAGCCTAATTCTCTTTGGTTTATCTTTTGGGGTAAAGATCTCTCCCAGACTGCAAATAGATACTTGCTGGGGCATCAAGAGACCCAGTTTATTTATTTTTTTATTTATTTTTATTTTTTTCTGAAAACCCAAACTTCTCTTCTGTTGGGTGCAGAGAGGTGTAAGGATTTCTCATTTGCTTTCCCCCAGTGACTGTGATTCCCAGAGAAGAAAACAGAGTCAGGAGCTCCAGGCGTGTTGGATCTCATGTAGATCATGGTGCAAATTCCCAGCACAAGAACATACAAAGAGCTATTTGCTTCCCCTGCTGTGCTCAGTCCCAGGAGGGTATTTACCTGGCTGGAGAGATGCTGAGATTTATCTGGGTCCCGACTTTCCCTGATTTTGGAACTGGGCAGACTGGGGTTGTATTTTTTCATGCTCAACCTCTAACTTGGGAAAAGAAAATGTGCTTTGGCACTCCCCTTGGAAAGGCTTTGGACACATGCTTCAGGAACTGAGCTCTGCACAAACATGCTCCCTGTGTTCCCAGCGGCGAGCTGCACGTACCTGTGTGAGCGACCCTTGTAGGGGCAGAGAAATACACATTTTTTTATTTTATTTTTTATTTTTTATTTTTATTTTTATTTTATTTTATTTTATTTTATTTATTTATTTTATGTATTTATTTATTTATTTCTCACAGGAGGACTAAGTGAAGGTGCCGGGCTTGTTCCCTGTGACACGGACCCAAACCAATACCTTGGCAGGATAAGGACTTTCCTTATGTGAGGCCAGACTCAGTGCTTGTGTAAAACAGAATAGCTCCTGTGAAGGGCTAGCACTTCAGAATACACTGAGGGCTGTTGCAAGGGAAACTCTGGTTTTCCATATCCCTGGATCTGCAACAGAGCTTCATCCAACAGGATGAATGATTTATCTTCTAAAATAGGGAATGATGTAATTTTTCTGCTTACCTTCCCCAAACAAAGATCTGAGCTGCTGGCTGCTTGATTCCTGACCTGTATTTGCTAGCAGCCTGTTTTGATTGAGTTTTGCAAAGCTGCTAAGTTAGCCTCTCAGGAAAAATGGAAAAATGAAGCAAATGACCTTTTTAGAATCACACTGCCCAGTTGCTCTTTGCCTCTTTTTGTCCTGGTCCATCAAAACTTTACTGCCTGGCCTGGTGAGTGTATAGAGAAACAGATCTACTGTCCCATTGATGAACTAGGGAGACAGGAATAAAATAGGAACAGTAATTGTCCATGTTAATGTGAATTATTGTTCCATTTTTTTAATTTCTTCTGTTGTTTGCTTTTCTGATCTTGCCAGCACCATGCCTTACCTTTCCTACATTACCCCATGTTTGGGGTTTGACCACCTACATTAGGTGATCACCTGGGCTATAATTCATAAGTTGCTTATGTTAATGGAGTGTCCTTTGGGGCTTGCAGGACTTTGTCCCATCCCGTTCCCCTTCCTCTTCCTCATGTTCCTGTAGCTCCTTTCTTGTTGCCGTTTTGAGATCTTCCTCACATACAACCTTCCCTGTATGGGTCAAACTCTCTCTGACTTTCCATCTCACTCACCAGTTTGCCTTTCTGAATCTCTGAAAAATTTCTTCCTTGCTGCACCTCTTAATTTATCTGCTGACATCGTAATCGGCAATTTAGCTCTGAAAACCTGCCAGAGTGGTGGTTATGGGAGGGATTGGCTCAGGAAAGAGCCAGACACGAGGCGGTCTAGTCACTTGAGAGAAAGTACCTCTACGAGAACTTGGCTCTCCACCTCCTCTGCAGTTTTTCTGCAGTCCCTTAGAGATATTTTTAAACCATGAATGTATTTGACTGAATTTAATATGGCAATGCTGAGAATGCAAGAAAGTTTCAAAATTCATCTGTTTTCATTCTTAGGAATATGAGAGTTCAGAAAGCTGATCCCTATGATATTTTTCTAAAGATGATAGGGCTTTTTTTTTTTTTCTTTTTTCCAGTACAAAGAAGAGCTGTGGAGACATGGATGCTTGACCACTAACTCTGTCCTCAGAGCCAGGAAATATCTACCTGAAGTGCCCCAGACAGGCATATCTGCAGCGAATGAAGGATTGGGTTCCAAAGAAAACTGAACTCTAGTATTTTCAGGCAACCGAAAGATTGTAAGATCTTAAATATGAGATTTTCAATTTGAACGTTATTGTTACTGTTATGCTCAGTGAAGATCCCCCAAGCCTTCAGTCACTAAAGCTAAATCTGCCTGCAGTGTCTTATATTAATGCTTCTAGGACAGGAAAGAGAACTTGACAGCTAGCAGGGCAACATCTTCATGCTATCTATGACTAGTCTGAAAAAGACATTTACCAATGACATGTGAACTTCAGATTATCTGGAGACAATTAATGATACTGGGAATGTATGGAAATTTCAAGGTTATCATCACCATTGTTCAGTCTGTAAACAATCTGTGATGTATGTAAACCCAGTTCTGAACAATAGTTCAAGATGTCCGTGCCCAAAAGGCTGTCCTGTGAGAAGAAACCAGAGCTTCCAAAAACCACACTGTTGGGTTGATGTGGTTGGAGATTTAGTTTTACCAATACTTGCAGTGAAGCTTCCATCCTGTAGGAAGAGTACTCAAAATGAGTGAACAAAGACTTCCTTTCTCATTACACTAGACCACAACTTTTGCATTTTAAGAAAAAAAAAATGTTTTTGGGCAGGATTTTGACATTGAACCTCTGGAAATGGAAACCAAGGATCGCCACCTCCATCCCCAATATGAAGCTTTTTAGTGTTACAACTCCTTTGAACTGCTAAGGAAAAGATGAATGAACACCCAACTTTCAAGGTCTTTTATGTTCATTTTATGCAAAGTCTTGGCAGAAATTCTTTGCCAACATGCCAAAAACTCAACATAGCTTCCTTTATGAAGGTTGCTTATTCAAATTAACATCTTCTGCTTACTGGTCTTAAATGACCACCAGAAGTTTCTGGCAAATATCTTACTTGCCTGAATACATGTATAAATAAATCCCATTAGGCAATAAATAAAAAAATAAATAAATACATAAATAAATGGTGCAGTACAGCTTCACCGAGAATCAAACCAAAGAAGTCCTTCCTACATAGTCAGATTAAATTTTTTAATTTGTGAAAAATTCTTGAGCTATGTAAATCCGTATAAACACCTATCCCAGGTAGGGACACAAAAAGAAGTAGAGGATTTCAAAATGTCTTGTTCATACTCTGATGATAAGAATGTGTTTTTGGAACATTTACATTTCCAGATAAGGAAAATGCTAATAACAGAAATCTGTGAATTAGCCACTCTTCTCCTAAAGAAGCCTTTTTGTCCATTTCTTTTTCAATCTCTTTGTTCCACAGGGGAAGCAGAGCAATTAGCACTGATTGTATGACTGGTGAATTATCAACTACTAACTTCCAATCTACAACGTACTTGAAAGACAGCTTTGATTGTGGAGACTAAGATAATGACTCAGGATGTCTGCGGTCCAAGGGTCTGAACAAGGCCACTCTGCACATGGAGAAATCTCTAGCTTTCTGTGATATTTGCTAATTTTCTGGATAATAAACACTGTGTGGTGTTACTGAAATTAAGTGTGAAGACATTAACCTTTGTTGTTGTGTTACTGCCAGTCTGGTAAGGAAGGATTGTCCTGAGATGTATGGTGAGTCACAGCTGTCATAAATCTGTTTAGATCATACAAAGCTGATCTAATTTCCTCTTCAATAGAGCAAGAGACAGCAAGGAGATAAGGTGAAACAGTTAAAAATCATTTGTCTTAATTATAGGAAGGCTTTTATATTGACTCATGGAATTTTCTTAAGTCAGCTGTGGAAATAAGGTCTAAGGATAAGTACTGAAAGGTGCAAAAATGGTTTGGAAAACTGTATTTGGAGAAATTCATGGTTTGCTGCCAAATTGGTATTACTGGCACTCTACATGGAGTGGCTCAACACTGTTGGCTGTATCCTGAGACTGGAAATTAAATGTTAGGTAAAATATCCAATGGTGTGGATTTCTGGAAATGAGGATTGCCTAGGGGGGGCTGCGGAAGCCCCATTACCAAGGATTTTGGAGGACAGCACAGACAAAGATGTCTCAGAAACAAGTAGCTACAGACAAGCCCTCCTCTGACAGAGGAATGAAAGCAATATCATTCTGAGATCTTCATCAGGCTTATTTTCTTTGGTCGTCCGTTAATCTCTGTGTTTGGCAAAACTCAAAGAACATAGTTAATAATAGCACAGGAGAGAATTTGTTTATTTTGCCTTATTTGGTGGATAACAGCAAACCTTTCCTTGTGACAAGAAAGAAACACTGTCTGGGAGCACAAGGGACTCAGGCCCTGGTTCTCCATGTCCTCCATTTCATCCCCATGAGCCAGGGTACCTCTTGCTGTGCAAAGAGGGGGATCCACCAGCTTGGATCTCACACTGGAAATTCATATTTTTAAGAACATCGAGTAGCAGATGTTTTTTTCACCCCCAAAAGCCCCCACACCTCCAGCATCACATGCCAAACTTAGGATCTTGGGTTCAAAAAGCCTCAAAATGCAATTTACACTAAGAAGCAATCAAGAGAGCCAAAAAATGCTATCAGTGCCTAGATATTTCATCCATCTTCATTGGTGGAACAGATCCACAGGAGTGCCCTACATCTTCAGGAAAGGCTATATATATATAAAATTAAATTTCCGAGGCCTGGTCAGAGTCTCAGTGATATCAGTGTAAATCAGGGCTATGGAGTTATAGAGGCATGAAATGAGATCAGAACAAGCCCTGGAGCTCTCTTCCATGCCCAAGACCTATCACTGGTTCCCTGTCAAACTCCAAGTGCGATCTTGCTTGCAGACCTTGCTCCCGTTGGCATAACGCCACCATTGGACTTTCTGCAGGAATCAGCCATCCACTAAGTCATTACCTCCAAATCATTAAATTATTTTTCTCTAATACAATTAGTCACGTAAGTGTAGGACGATCCATTCTGCTTTCTCCTATTGGACATTTAAGCAGGCGGTTTTGTGTTCATTTCCTGCTGGCAGAGAGCCTGCGTAGGTAAATGCAAGTGGACAGCAAATCATCGATGGCACGGGATGTTTCAGGGTCTGCTGCAACGTGCAGAGTGCTAAAGACTCAGCCATTTTTAGTCATTTCCATGCTTTCTCCATTTCTAAGTGTGATGGAGGGTCAGGGGACACAGTGTGGGGGCTGCCCGGGGGCCAGGCAGGCTGTGGTGCTGCAGCAGTGCCTCTGCCATGCCAGAAGTTGCTTGTTGTGCAACCCAGCTGCTCCAGGGAGCTCCCAACTGAGATAAATCCCAGCACCAGAGGTGCAAAAGAGGCAGGAGAAGCTATTTTTTCCCTATCTAAATTCTAATTTTTTGAACACTACACAGGGCTTTCTTGCCTCTCCCACCAGATCCCACGCACAAGATCCAGATGTCTCCCCTTGCTAGTGGGTTTAGCTCTTTCTGTCCCATTTGCACCAGACACTTCTCATTTTACTGCCTCATTCCCTCAGCAGCAGCTCAAAGAGGACCCTTCAGGTGATGGCAGCAGAGGGAACGGGCATGAACGGCTCCTGAGCAAGGAGCTCCTGGAACAGCTCCAAGCACAACTGGTATGCTGCGAGTGCTGGAAGCTTACAAGGTTCAGAAGGCAACTGGAAAATTTCACAAAAAGAAATGCATTTAAGGTTGCTAACCACAAAAAGCCCACCTCCGACTCAGCAAATCCCAGAGGTGCAAAGTGGTGGGGAAAGGAATTTGGGGAACCAGCTCCCTGCTCCTCCTGCTCACGGCCCCCAGCTGCAGAGCTCCCTGCTCCGTCCCCACATTGCTTTTCCTGTTCTTGGGGAGAGCTAGAGCTCTAACCATCACAGAGTTTTTAAGGAGCCAGAGCTGTTCTCAGTAGCTGCAAGGCCAGTGTATAACGAGCTTTCAGCTTGCTGTTACTAAGTAGGAAGGCACAATTACAACCCATTAGCCACTACAATATCACCAGCTCCAAGGAAACGCTTGGTGTTGGGTAGGAAGGGGGCAGGACAGTCCTACCAGTATCTGCAACACCTGGGGAAATGCTGAGGGATTTCTGTTCATGCAAAGAGGTTAAGCTTTCCAGCCCAAACCCACTGTTTTTCACAAATTTGCTCTTTGGTTTGCAGCAATGCTCTGTCTGCCAGAGATTTTTTTGCCCTTTTTTTTTTTTTTTTTTTTTTTTTTAACATTTCAGAGCTGTTGGGGTTTTTAAGTGGTCTGAAATGATGCCTGCTGCCTGGGGCTGGGCTGGCATCACAGGGCAATGCCACAGCCCTCCCAGGTGCAATGGACACATGCACGAGGCTCCTTCGCAGGAGCTGGGAGTTGCCATAAGAAACCACGTGAGTTTGGGCTGATCCTTTTCACAGCTCCATGCCGTTTTTTCAGTACATTTGCACCAAGGAGGTGCTCTCTTGGGTCACTAGGAGCTGCTGTCTTGGGCCACCAGGGTGTCCTTTATATTTTAAGCTGATTTTTTGCAGCTGTGAAAGTTTTCCCTTCCTCCCTTCCTCCCTTCCTTCCTTCTTTCCTTCCTTCCTTCCTTCCTTCCTTCCTTCCTTCCTTCCTTCCTTCCTTCCTTCCTTCCTTACCCAGGAGAAGTTGGACCCCCTTGAGCAGCTCTGTCTCCTGCCTGCAGGGGAATGGCAGAGAGGCAGATTATCCTAGCAGCTGGGAAGGTTTTCTTCCCCACCATGGAAAGATGATACAAGTTTTGCAATCCAGCAATGCTCTGGGCTGAGGGCAGCAAGCCAAGCCCCGCATAAATTAAAAGGAGTTCCCCCTTGTGTTCACAGGGGCCAGGATTTCACCCCACAAAGCCTTGCAGTTGCTTCCCTGCTGTGGATATGAAGGTTTATGGGTTTTCTTTAGACTCCTGGGAGATTTGCAGCTTACCCCAGGCTGAAAACTACCTCTTCCCTGTGCCATTGAGCCTTTGGGCTCAGGAGGTGCTGTTCTGATGGGGTGGGAAGCAGGATTTGTACTGGGAGGGCTCCGCTGGTCCCTGTGCTCCCCAGGGCAGACGTGCAGCAATTTTTTGCAGCAAGAGAAAGGCTGCTTGCCTGGGTCCCCTCCTGATGCACTCAGTGCAGGGCTGGAGATGTGAGCCTGCCAGCTCTTGTTCCTAACGTTAGTTAAGCATGTTGCCACGTTTAAGTAATTAATCACACTCTTGGTTGCTAGAGAAGGGCCTCAGAAATGTTGTGTGGGGTTCCTAGTTCAGATGAGACAGTATAAACCTGCAGGAAATACTTAGGTGGGAATAAGATTGTACCAGTCTCAAGAACAAGAAGTATGGGATCCCTGCTAAGTGTTTCTCTTCCTCTCCTCCCAGTGCTGTTGGCCACACGTGCCTCCTGCTGCGCGAGCGGAGCTGGTTGGTGTGACATGGGAGATGCCACCAGCTGGGCAGGGCAGAGGAATTTCATCCAGCCCTTCCCATGCCATCGGCTCCAGGCTGCGAAATGCCTCTTGCTCGTGAAGAATTCCTAAGATCCCATTCACCACGGAGAAGCTTTGCATTGTCAGCCTTCTCAAAGCCGTGTGGATTATGCACAGGCAAATACTGCAACTCCTCTAGTCTGCGTATGACCCTTCTTGCCATAGAGGCTGAGCCGTGCACAGCAAACACAGAAATAGAGGCTGCATTAAAACAAAATCTGTCCCACTGCAAAGGGATCATTGCAATCCAAGATGCCGCTTGCAGTTGTGGGTAGGCATTCAGTGACTCTGGCACGAGTGAGTCTCTGTTGGGCGGTGAAGACCATTCATTTTCAAAAGTAAAAAACGAAAAACAACAAAACAACATGAGATTCCTTAAAACCAAATTCTTACCATATGCATGAAGCACAAAATTAGAAAACCACACTTCTTGGAAAGCCGAAAGGAAGGTCAGCTTTCCCCGGGAAAGGAATCCTGTTACACATGAGTGAAATCAGAAGGAAATGGAATTATCTGATAGGAAAGCAAGCTCTGGAAAACCAAAGGTTGTTAATAAGCGTGCAGGAACGGCGGGATGTTTGCCTCCCCAGCTCTGCTTTGGGTGACCTGGACATGCTGTTTCACTTCTCCCCTGCCTTTCAGCATCCTCATATCTTGAATCACTCCTGAGGTGTGGTGGCCTCACATCTTCTGGGATGGGGCCACCTGTGGAACGTATTGCACTGCATGTCCTGCAACACCCTGAGCCCAGGCACCTTCTGGCATTGGGCCTGACACCCCCAGCTCCTTGGTGCCCCTCCATGTAGTTGGTATTTCTTTGTACAAGCAGAGCTAAGACAAAGAAGCCAAGCAGGATGTGTGAGTGGGTGCCTGGGAGCAAAGTGGGGTGAGCCAACACAGACCAAAAATACACCCCTCAATTAATGCATGCTTTAAATACAGCAAATGTGTCCAAATCCCCTCCCTGAGGACCTCTCACCAATATCCCAGTGGCCTCCCGTGGCTCCTGCAGCCCTTCTTGCTGTGCTGGGGGTTCTACATCCTCCTGAGACCCTGGTTTTCAAGTGATAAAAATACCCGTTGAGCATCAGGCTGCTCAGATTCAAGGGCCATTTTGTATTAAGTCCTGATTTTAACTGGGTTACAAGGAGTTAATGGCTAAAAGATGTTCTGACCACATTACAGACGTGTCTGCGTTGGACATGTTTTATATGCTCATCTAGGAACAGCATTAGAGATCCTTTATAGGGACTTTTTTGCCCTGTTGGATTCTATCAGAAACACTAACAAATAATTATCCCTGTTTATTAACACTTTGTAAATTTATTAACACTTTGTAAAACGTCTATAAATGGAACCTTCATGTATAGCATGGCCAGGAGCAGCCACCTAAATAAAAAGGCATTGAAAACCCAGGCGCTGCGGGGCAGGCTGGCAGCGGTGCTTGCAGCCCGTGGCGCGGGGCCAGGCGCTGTCAGGGCAGCTCTGGGGTTTCTCCCACGTGTAGCACGTGGCTTGATGAATGCTGCTTTCTTTCTGAATCTGAAAATATTTGGGTTTTGCCAGGGAGGGTTTGTAAACCTAGGTTTTCTTCTTCCACGCAGAAAGGAGAAGATAAAATGGCAAAAGCAGCGTTTGCTCAATGCCGCTGGGTTTGAATGCAGGCGCTGTCTTTAATGCCTTAACTCGGGGCTTTGTCCCACACAGGGTAAATTCTCCTGCTGCTGACGCAGGAGCCCTGCCCAAGCTGTGGCCACAGGATTTAGCTCAAAGTTGATTACCGAAAATACGAGAGCCCTGTAAGAGCTCTGTAAGCCGAGCCCGAGTTATGCAACCCCCAAACCGCGCATCAGCCTTCGGCTCTTGCAGTTGGTGTTTCCTTCACAGCCAGGCTCGAGCCTGCAGCAGTCTGAGTGCAGGTTTTAGGGAGCTGTGGCAATGAGCAGCTCTGTAGGGGCCTAATCCTTCAGAACGAAATCCCAGCTGGGATCTCGTGTGAGCGGGCAGCACCCAGCCGAGCTGCGTGTGGCTCCACAGAGGCTGATCTCGTCCCAAAGCACTGTGAATTTAAACGGCTGTTCCTCCATAAAAGGCTGATCCACGGGAGGAGAAGGATCATCCCATTGGCAAATGATGTGCCAGATGCTGATCTCTGCACAAGTTCAAACTCCTTTTGTTTTTCTTTGTCTTTCTTAGCTGAGTTTTGTCCATCTCCTGATAATTCAGCCTCACTATTTCCAGGCATTCAGTGCTGGGTTTCCTTAAAAAAAAGTCTAGGGGATTGATAAAATCAAACTGTACACAGAAAAGCATCCAGTGATTATCCAAAGATACAGCATTTTCTTGTTCCAATGTGAAAAAGAGAATTGCTTCTATTTATAGAGAAAACAGTGCAAGATTACTGAACTGTTTCGCAAATTTCCATTCTCATGGTGTCTCCTTTTCTGTAAGCATTTCACATGTATACACCACTATAATTTAGAAACCCAGTGACCCTACGCATTTTATTTTCCTTTGCCATCAGTTTGCCCCCTTGTTCCGAGAGAAGGAATTTCCTGCCAGCGCCTGCAGAGCAGAGCCAGCAACGAGCACTTGTGATTTTTTTATTTTTTTCACAGAAACTGCCTTTTCAGAGCCTACTTCTCTCCTGATCTCAGCCATTTCCCGCACCCCTTGCTTACACAGCACGCACTGCTACACTAACAATTAATAACAGGGCAGCAGTAAGGAAGCAACCTGACAATAAATTTGCTTTAATTGGACAGGAATGTTGCCAGGTAACCTCCTTACCATTTTCTATCTGAGCTCTTTGTTACTGGTGAGCCCCCTCTCACTGAGGCAGCCCTTTTTCCGTCAGCCTGTTCAGGGGCTCATCTCGGAGGCTCGCTGCACCAAGGCTTTGGGTGTCATCTCTGCTTTGGCTTGAAGCTGAACCAACACCACGTGCACCTGACAAAGCTCTGGAGCACAGAGGTGAAGCACGGAGAAGGGTTTTATTATTATGGTAATGCAATAAATAAATAAAGGAAAAAAAAAAAAAAAAAAGCATCTGGAAACCTTGAAAGAAGCCCAGAGCAGGCTATGGTTACTGTAGCAGGAAGCGTCATGGGCTGGGAACCGGCAGATGGTCCATCATCCTGACAGCAGCAGCTCTGCGGGCTGCAGCCAGAGAGCCCTGTAACCCTGAGAGATGCTGAAAGCTCCTTGAGCAAAGCAGAGCATCCTGGCTCCCTGCTGGCTTCAGCAAGCAGCACCGGGTCCATCTCTGAAAATGCTCCCTCTGTGATTTTGTGTGCGGGAGTTAGGTCACCACCTTCCATGTGACAGTCGGTGCATGGTCATGGTATATACAGTCTTATTCCAGGCATGACTGGAACCCATATGTTCCAGCACCATATACACACAAAAAATTCTCATTTCATCAGTGGATACTGAACCAGAACCTCCACTGCCAACAATCTGTGTCTGAACCACTTGGGTTGCTGAAAAATTTCACCATGGAACTGGCTCCGACCACCCAGGGCAATGGGATGTCAGCAAGGGGGTTAAACAGGGCAGGTTTGCTCCTCAGATCCTGCCCCTTCAGATCTGTCCCTTTCTTTTCTCACTTCAGTGATTCTGTCCATGATGTAGGAGCAATTGAGAGTAATTAGTGTGAGGTGGCAGTTGTGGTCACCAAGACGATCATTAGCACTTGTTTTGGATGGGAATACAGCCTGAGCAGCTTCTAGAAACAAACTTCACCCATCACCTGCCTGGGTCCTTCTCCCATATTTCAAATGTCAGTCAAATGTCAGTTCAAATGTCAGGTGTCCATCAAAGGAACGGGGTAGTTATGCCCTGGGTATCTGGGAAAGGAGGAATTCAACACCAAGCAACTCCAAGGGGCAACGAGCCAGAGCAAGGTGTTGAACAGCAAGTGGGTTGTTGGGACCAGACTTCATCAACTTCCCTTTTACACTCTGTTGTCAAAAAAAGGATCCTTTTCTTCAATAGAAGGGAAAAGAAGAAATGTGGCTCCAGCAATGTAGCTCTCAGCAGTGAATAAAGGGAGGAAGGAAAACAGAAGGCATTTCTTGGAAATCTCTTATTTTACTGATACCCGTAATTGCCCATTGCAGAATTGCAGGGTTTTTCTTTCTAGCTAGGCATTTTCCCTGGGTTATAAATACGTCATAAAAGTACAAGCTCATAAAGTTTACAAGTTATGTGAGGGCTGACTTACAGTATAATTACCTTTTTTTGCTCTCAGGCATTGCTGTCTTCAACTGTTATTCTGCAAGATCTAGCGGGCAGCAGGACCAGCCAGAAAAATAAAAATAAAAGCACGAAAGAGGAGCTGTCCTGGTATTCGGTGGCTCGGATCCGACATAAACACTGCTGGGATAAGGCAGACGTGCTGGAACGCTGCGGGATTCAGGGTCAGAGTGAAAATCCCCTGGTTTTCACATTCATACACCCCAAACCACAAAAGTGCAAGTTTCCCATCTTCAACTTGAAACTCAGAGCTCTTGTAGCCAAAAATGGGACAATTGACAAATAGGAACTCCAACCAAGAAGCACTGCAGAAAGATTGGCCAGGAAAGAAAAAGTGAAACATTTCCAAATACAGAAATGTGCAAAAGCTTCGCTGCCGAAGACAAGGATAATATTTGCTATGTTATCCTAACCAAATATGCCACTCAGCACTCTCTCCTTTATCGCAGTTATTTTAGTGGTGTTGAGCAGGGTCAAAACTAAGTCAAAATCCACAGTTTTGCTTTCCAGACAGGCCTGCTTTCCCAATGGAAATACAGACTTCACTAAATGTGTCCCAACTGCAGAGACATCATTAGACATAGCATTTGCTGCCCACTGTCTTCTTAGTAATTGCTGTACATAATTAGCTCTTTTTAAAAAACAAAAAAATAAAAAATAAATGGAATCCCTCCCAGCACAAAATCCCATCGGACATTTCAGGCAGAACAGCTACACTTTGGTGAAGCTATAACAGGCAGAGCTTCATGATGAGGAGCTCTGAGCAAGTTTAGCCGTGGGGATGCCACTGGCTGTTGCTAATAAATTGTGTGAGGCTGGGCTTTAGTGCAGTGTTTCTGTGCAATGTGATGGGTTGTGCCTATAGGAAAAGCAGCACTGCACAGAGAAGCATAAGAGATCTCCACAGTGCTATTAAGTACCAAAATGACCATGAAATCAGAATCAAACACAGCACGCCAGAGCCTGATGCAACACCTATTAAAACCAAGAGAAACTCTTAATTAAGGGGAGTGTTTGGAGACACTGATCGTGCGGCTCGGCTCAGCCACACACTGAGGAACTGCTTAATTTTATGAACAGGTTTAAGTGCTGTTGGCTTCAGTGGGATGGTGGCATGTGTTTAAGTGTCTCTGCAGCTGACAAATGGATGTAAGCATGGGCTGAAGTCCTCTGCTAAGCTGGGGGCTTGGAATGATATTTCAGGGAGAAAGAAGTATGTTGGTCTTGCAAAACAGCAGGATCCTTTTGATGTTTTTAAGTCCTCCAAAGGCACCCCATGGAGGAGAGCTCCTATTAGGTCTGACATGTTAGAGCAGTTATGGGGCTGAAGAAGCTTGGTTTTGGTCTTAATGAGACCTTTTAAATGAAAAGCAAATGCTTAGTTTCACATTTTATGTCACAGAACTGCTTGGAGGTTGGAAAGGGAACCATGAATCATAATTTTAAGTTGCAGAATAGGATTTCTTACATCCCAACTAGAGTTTTAGAGCTCTCCAGTGTAAGAAAATACCGCTATTTTTATTTACACTTTAAAATTATAGCGAGGCTTTTGGGAATGAAGACATTTTTCAATAACATTTTTAGAGCCCTCTTCGCAAATGCGCAGCATCTATGAATAAATTTTGCAGCCTCCATCCTGCAGTGCAGATCCTAATGGGAGGCACAAAAAGTGTCTCCTTTGATCCATGTTTGAACAAACATCACCAGAGATCTGGGGCCCTCCCCTAGCTCTGTTAACGCATTTTGTGTCCGTAAACATTTTAAGATCGTGGAAGCTCTTTCATTGGGCATTTTGGCTTCGCATCCCTCTTCTTCCTGATTTGGGCTGGTGTGTAAGGGAGGAATGGCACACGGAGTCCATCCAATTGCTGGGCTAAATAAAGCTCTCGTGGAGCTGCTGTGGTCCTAAACACGTAAGCAAGAACAGCAGTGAGGATTTGCACCGAACAGGAGGAGTCCTGCATGGACAAAACTGCCCCTCTGCAACCATGAGAAATGAACACTGGTGTCTGGGCAAACTGGCAGCATAGACTTGGAGAATGCTCTTGAGCTGACTGCCAGTGTCTTTGTCCGTTTGTCTTTTTCTGTTGGTTGGCCATTTAATTTTCCAGGCAGAAAAGCACTAATAGGTCAATGATTGGGGGAACCGAAGGGGAGACCATGGGTGTCTTCTGGGTCTGGCTTCCTCCATTGAGCTGGCAGCACATTTTCTAAGCAGTCAAAGTCCCTGGAAGTGAATGGCTGGGATTTCGGATGGGCCATGGCAATGAGAAACATGAAGCAGAGGCCAGGACGGGGCATTGTACCCTCAGCCATCACCTCAAGCTTCCTAGTGCCTCGAAAGCAACCTTTGGAGATACTGAGGTGGCTTCTTCAGGAGGGAAATATAAAAAATGCTCGAATGCTTAGGTCAACCCAAGCCAGAAAAGATTTCACTTAAGTTCCACAGTCAGAACAAAATAGGGCAGTATTCAAAATAACAAAGAGATTAAATAAATATCACGTAACCTATTAATATCTAAGTTATAGCCCTGCTGCTTCTTCACTTAACAACAAACACCTCGTTCTCTCCACCAGATGGATTCACAGAAACAAAGAAGTTGATTTATTTTGTTCAAAATTGGACTTACGACTCTAACTGCTGCAGGATGCTGTAGGGAATAGTCTCTTGACTGTGTATGCATTTTCATCTAGGGGGAATAATAACCCAGTCTCTGGTAAATGTCCAAATGAATGGAAATTCTGCTAGAAGATTTAAGATGTTATAGGCTTTTTTTTTTTTTTTTTTTAAACTTGTAAATAGAGACATCTTAAAGTGCTCTTAAAGCTGCTTTATAACAATTAAGAAAGAGATTTTAAGAGACCACAGTTCCAGGATGTCAGCCTTAGCACTTTAAATAAAATTAATAAGTCTCACAATACAGATGTCTTCCTGCCTGAAAAGCAAGCGAGAGCCACTCATCATCCTGAAACCCATTAGCAGAGACGATTAAGGGCTTTTTCATCCCGGCTCAGAGGGGCAGCAGCACCCTAGTTCAGATATTTAAAGTTTACATCCTCGGTGGCCCTGCAGGATTATTCAGAGCTGCCCTCCTAATTAACTCTAGATGATCTTGATCAAGGACCATGCTGATCTGCCGGTCTGTGTGTGTCCTTACAGGTCAAGGTACCGCTTCAGCCTGAAAGGTCCCTTGCATCATGTTAAGGTTGCAAGGCCGGGGAGTCAGGTTCAGGGTTCACAAGCTGACAAGAGGCAAGTTTGAGTTGAGGGAGCCGCCAGAGTGAGCTGAGAGACCCCAGAAACCCCATGAGGGTGATGGGGACACCTCCACCTGGCACCAGAGGGCTCAGGCTGGGGGGCTGAGACCTGTCACAGCTCAGGACACCGGTCGTCCTGGGGCACATTGTCCAAAGGGTTCACCCTCTGGCTCTGAGACCCCTGGGGAGGAAGTGGGACATGTGAAATTACATAAAAGCTGTGTGTTCTGTAAAATTTTCATAAGGAGGAAAGACCCTAAGTTCAGACTGAGAGATGTTTTTGTGCAGACTTTGACTTCTTTTGACTAACCTGAAATACAAGTAAAAAGATTAATGACTCAGATGACATCATTTCCCATCATATATGATCTGCTGTGGGTTAAAGTATTCATTAAATAGATAATTCAGGCACTCTGACAGTGCTATTTTAGGGGAAAAAACTTTTGGTTCCTGTGTTGTTCATACATATGCAAGTGAAATAAATGCAAAACTTCACATCATAAATTAATACCACAACATTTATGTCTGAATCTCTTCTTCCAAGAAGGTCAATGTATCACAAAACATACATTTTTAATACACTCCGTGGTTGTGTGTTTGCACAGCATGCTTACAGTACAGGAGGGCAACTGTTATGAAGACGTATGCTTTCCTTCCCTCAGCTCTACAGCTTACAGTATTAAACTACAATTGCATTCTATATAGGCTAAAAATACGGCAAAATTATTCTTATTAAAGATAATGCACTAGCTGGGAGGAGGCAAAGCAAATGCACCTTAGAGAGATCTTGAAAACATTCGTCGCAGAGGAGGCTGGGCACATCCTCATTGTGCTGAACGCTCGGAGAGCACTTATCAGGCTGAGCCACCAGCCCTCCCTGAGCCCAGCACGGACACAGCAGCAGGCCACATTTTCAGGGAATAGCTCGGTTCTTCTCTCGCTTACATCCTCAGGTCACCGATAATCATAGGGGATTGCTATTGATTTTCAGCAGCGGGGAGGATTAGAGTTAGTCCCGTAAAAGCGAGATGGGAGGTGAGTGCTCTGCAGGGCAAGAACAGGATGCAAAGTGCTTAAGCGCATGGTTGAGTTGGGCTTGCTCAACCCTGGTAACTCCAGGGAGCTGCAGAAAGTTGCCTTTAAAAAAAATTATGTTCATTCTGCACAATTGGAAAATATTTCCATTTAGCCATGCCAGTGTAAATGTGGCATTTCCTTTGGGAAATGATGTCTTCCTCCATTTCAGGGGCTCTGCAAATACAATCCAGCATGTAACTACACAACAGCAAGTGAATGCCAGCACGTAAAATAGCAGGGGAAAAGCTTGTGGGTGCAATACTGGTTCCATTGATTTCCCCTCCACCCAGTGATTATCCCATAGCAATGACTTATGGCCTTGCAATATTTTGATGTAACAACACTGACCTTTCTCAACGTGTGGATTATGTGTAAACCATATTCTAATCAGAGAAAATGCAGAGCTGCCTAAAGGTGCACATGGGACACAGGAGCTTCTGTGGCTTTGGAGTACCGCACCATAGAGAGGATTTGTGGTGGGAAGGGCTGCTGGGAGGTCCAAGGCAAAGCTTCAGGTGAATGATCCTGCCGCACGTGGGAGCTCCAGCCTGAATCCGCAGTGGCTGGGTTAGTCCTGCTTTCTTCCAGAGGAAGAAAATACCGTGGGGTGTGCTGCACGGTGGTAGGTCCCTGAGATTTTGGGGCCACAGTAGAACAGTGAGGACAGATCCAGCAAAGATGAACCTTCAGTCCATGAAGGAGAAGGAAGGTGAATGAAGGAGAAGGAAGGTGACAATGAAGCCAGAGCCCATAGCTGTGAGTTTGTCCCTTTGCTGAGTTTCATGATAAGTAAAATCAAATTTGAATGGCCTCCCTGGAGCTTGAACTAGGTGGAGGATGTGTGGTCTGGACTAATATGTTAAAAATATTGTCTAGTCAGATCAATTATTGGCATCTTAAAACTGAACATTTTGTGGCGTATTTCCTAAAATATTTATTTTCCTACCTAACTTTTATTCTTGAACAAATATATGTTAACATATATGAGACGCCACTGGGATTTTGTGCAATCATCAGCTGTAACTGGAGAGGGGTGTGAAGCTGCAAACTTTAATGAAGGGAGCCACAGGGAATTCCCCTGCTTGCAATGAAACCTGCACTGAGGAAAAAAAGGAGGATCCCTGGGCTAGAGTCCGGCAGGGCTAACGAGTGTGGAAGAGATGAAATAGAAATGGCTGTGGTCCATTTTCTGCTCCTGCTCCCACAGACCTTGTCACAGCAGCTCCGGGTGGTACCTTCCACACCAGGTTTATGGCAAGTACCTCTGCAGAGGCACTTCCTAAGGGGCTGTGGTTCTCTTTGAACAACAACCTGTTTGTGTAAAAGCAGCATCTGATAAAACCACTTCAGGGGGTTGCATACCAAGCCCAAGGAAGCAATGGCAAGGTGCTCCAACTAAAGTGAGAAAAGGCACGAGAAAAACTGCTGCAGCTGCTTGGCCAGGGTCTGATGAACCTGGAGGTTCTTCTCCTTCTGAGAACGGAGAAGGAGGATTTCAGGTCAGCTTTGGATTTGCCTGGTCTCCCTCTATCCTTATACCACAGCTCTTCCCATGATGGATTTCAGAGGATTTAGCCCAAAGTCCGTCCAGCCTTAGCCAGCGGTTATCTACGTCTGTTGCTCTCAGGGGAGCAGGAGCTCAGCCCACGCTCCCTGCGCAGCCTCTTCCCACGAGATGGAGGAACGGGGTCACCCTCACTCCACCCAACCACCAAATCCCCAGGGCCAAGCCATGGCAGAGCTCCCGGCTGCTCCACATGTGGCCAGGACAGCACAAACGTGATGGGGGCCACTGGCTGCGTTGCTCCGTTGCGACGTGGTGTTGCACACGATTGCTGCCATTTGCTCAACATCTGCTGGGGCAGGGGAGGACAAGGGAAGACGGCTTCTTTAACGTTTGGGGTTACATTACAGTGGGTAATTGTTTGCGTTTAATATTTTTTTTTTGATTATTTACCCTATTTGCTGCTGAATAGATAGTATCCCTGACAAAAGTTCAGTAAAACTTTGTAAGATTACATGTATCCCATAAACATAAATAAATGTTATTTCATAAAATCTTGGCACGGCCCCTCGGAGGAGCATACCAAACCCATGTTTTGCAAAATCCGTGCACAGACTAATGAAATCCTGCTGCAGTGCACAACAAAATTGTATTTCATCTGCGGTATTAGCAGGAGTATGGGGTGACCCTGCCCTGGTGACTCCCAGCCCCGGTGCCTTGAAGCAGTTGCAGGAGTGCCTTCCCTCCCTGTCCCTAGTATTCCCCATGTCTCTTGAGAGTATAGCAGCTATTGTTGTATTTTCGTTATTATTTACAGTAATTATTGCAAAAGAAGTTTCTTTGGAAGTGATGTCCTAACAGAAATGCTCAACCCCTTTACCTATGGATATTTATTGTGAGGGGTCCCTCACCTTTTTTTATCACCTAGCAGTTGTTTCAAGGAATAAGACATCACTGCATCCATTCCTCTAAAATTTAAAAAAGAAAAAAGAAAAAAAAAAAAAAAAGGATTTTTTTTGCCTTTCTGTTCATCTTTGGTCTTGAGGAGTTACTGTGGCACTTGCAACACCATCACAAATTTATAAGGCAGACTAACATTGTAAAATAATCCAGAATAAGTTCATCTTTGAACGGGTTTCAGACCACAAGAATTTTGAAGTCTCGCTGTGCTAGCGGCTATCAGAGATTTTTTTTTTAAAGCTTGTTCAAAATTAAAGGCATTTTTATGCCAATTTAAATAGGGACTTGGAGATAAAATTCCAGCCAAAATATGCTACGTCTCTGCACTCCCCAAAATAGGTTCATTATTCCAACTGAAAAGACTACGTGTTGAGCAAGATAGACTTGTGTAGAGAATACATTTTCCTTGTACCAGACTAAACATTTAAACGCAGGGAGGCCAGTTCTTTATAAATTCCTGGTAAAGACTAATGTTGAATGAAGAGATAATCTTATTGTGCATGAGAGGGTAAGATGCAATCTGAAGTTAACTGCTGCAAGGAAGAATGTATTGGGGTTATTATTTGGGGGTGTATCTTCGTACAATGTTATTTTGTTTAAGAGACAATTTTCCAGAGATATTGAAAAACTTACCAGGAGTTGTGTCACTTCAGAATAATTGGACTAAAAGATCATTGAAGGTCCATTCTAAGTGAAATATTCTATATTCTATATTCTATATTCTATATTCTATTCTAAATAGAATAGCCATGTGTTCAACAGAGTTCAGTTAAGGATTTTTCCCCCTGATTTGTATTCAGATAACAGCATTTGAGGAAATGGAGCAAATGAACACCTTGGAGAAAAGTTGCAGAGGTAGGGGAAGCTGAAACACTTGTAGCTAGGTGTGGAAAAAAAAAAAAAAAGTAAATCTTATTGTTCTGGTTTTCTGCTTGGTTCTCTATGGGTTGTGGTCTGAATTGTGCCCATTGCTTTGGTTTGGGAGCAAACCCAGCCCTGTCCCAGCATGAAGCAGGACCTACAGCCCCGTGCCTTTGCTGGACAGGGGAGGAGGCATCTGCTGGGGCTGCCCCAGCTCAGGCAGCTCCTGCCTGGGGCTGAGGGGCCGTTTCGGGATGAGTCAGAGGAGCTATAAAAGCCGAGCGTGGGCTGCCGGGGCCATAGGCAAATGCACAGGTGCTTCTCACTCCTGGGCCCTTCCTGGAAACGTGCAGCGCTTTGCTTTGCATCCTCACCCTCGGTAGGCGCTCACACCAATGCGGCTGTGCCTTTTGGAGCCCTCCTTGCCCAAACCTGGTCCCAGCAAGGAAAACCAGCCTTGTTCCCAGCGGGATGCTAAGAGGGAGGTGCTGCTGCCCACCGCCGCTGGCCGGGTGAGGAGGACTTTGCTGCCGTGCTCCTGTCTCAGCCTCTCCTGCTTCGCTTAGCCCTCTGCTTGAAGGCTTGGATGATGCTGAGAAGCTGGTACAGACATGAGTTTGGCCCCAGTGTTGCAGCCAAAAAGGCCTGGTGTCGTGGGGGTTGGGGGCGCCTTGCAATCTGGGCAGCGAGGGGATCGGGGTCGCCAGCAGAGATGGCTTTTCTCTCATCCTGCCTGGTTTCAGGTGTCCCGGTAATCCAAACGTTTGTATTTTCCTGTTGGAGGAAAAGGTATGAGGGTGTTTCACAATGGTTTTCTCTGAAAACTAGCTTTCGGTCTGTCCTCTCCCCTCAAGGGATGTGTTTATCATGCGGCTGAGATGAGTTGAGGGGACCTTTCTGCCTGTCTTCTGAAGTCAGAGGTGTTTGCAAGGTGTTCACCATGATCATCATGGTTCTGGAGCTCTTGGAGCCAAGGGAGTGTTTTCTGCCAGCCAAACTTTTTTTTTTTTTCTATTTTTTTTTTTCTATATAAACAACATTCCCCCCATACAATACATTAATAAACAAGCCAACTGTGGGGCAGGTCGAGATGCAGCTTTCAAGGGATGTTTGTTCCTTGTTTTCCTCAAACTAAGCAAAAAAATGAAGACTTTATATTTAGATTGTGGTGCAAACACTGAGATCCAACAGGAAAAAAACTTTAACTCAACTCTTTTCAATGGGTTGATTCAAATTTTAACTCTTGTGAGGTTACCCTCTCTGTACAAGCACAAATAGGAAGGGGGATGTTTCTAAAACAGTACAAACAATAATGAAACCTATCTGGCTGCTGTTGCCAATGTTAAAGACTATTTGACAGTAGAGGAAGTGTTAAATACTTCTAATAATCTGTAGTGTTGTCTTAATCATGCTCTTTTTTAAATTACCTGATCTCATTTGTACCCAGTAGATATTACTTCAGATGAAAACCCTGCATGTGAAAAATGGGAAGCTACTTCTGTATGAAACACTTCAAGTTAATCAAGCTCAACTTTTGCACTTTTTGCCTTGTTACTATTCTTGGTATGTGACCTTAATGTTTCGTTAACACTTATTCTTTGTATTTATTGCATGTTGGCCTTTACAGTTGTTGTTAGGATGGAACTGCAACGGAAGTGTTAAAACCTGATTCTTGGGAACGCCGTGTGTTATTTCATTCCAGTAATACCACAAGCAGAAAGTGCTTTGGCAACGTGTGAGCCCAGGGTTTCTCTGCCTGTTTAGAGCTGGGGTTCTCACATGTATTAAATCGCACGTACCTTTCTCTGGGTGCATGTGTGTGTGCTCCCTGACCCACCCATGCCAGCCATGCCTCCTTCGTTGCAATCCTCCTTGGCTCCAAGCTCGGTATTTGTGCTTGGAAGTAGTTGCAGAGGTGGGGAGGCAGCGACTGTAGGAGGGTTATCTTCTCCTGGGACTCAAGCCATGGTGTGTGCTCCCTCTGTGAGCTTGAGGACTGGAGCCCAGATGTCTTGGGACAGGTTGGACATTGGAATTTGGTGACTTTAAATAAGGACTTCAAGTCAGCAGTCATCACCAGACAAGAACACACGGTCTTTAATGGTTAAGAAGGATTTTGTCTCTAGAAAACAAGCACATGCGGTTTAGGACGTCCTAATATCACCCTGAAGTGCAGGTCTGCTGCTGCTGCAAGGGCACCCGGTCTTGTGAGATTCAGTCAGAGATTCAGAATCACCAGGGAGATTTTCTGCAGCACCGCTGATTTACGGGGTTTCTTCTCTGTGCTTAACCTGGCAAGGAGAGAGGAGATGTAGGAAGTTTAAACTAACTTTCCAGGTTAATTAGAGCATTCTGCAGCCTCCTCTTCAGCCAGCCCCTTGTCTCCTTGCCCCATCCCAACAGTCCAATACGACCCTGGCTGTGCCACAGCATCAGAGCTATGGATGCATCTCTCAGGTGGGCACCAGATGATCGGTACAGTGTGCTGCTCCCCACAAGGCATTGCAATGCCTTTTGGCCTGATTCGGTGCTTTCACGGCCCTGAGTTCCATTTCCCTGCCTGGTCAAGGCCATCTGCTGTGAAGGCAGAGGTGCAAACTTTTTGAATACACATCATACACCGTCCTGAACCTAGATGTGAAGAACCTCAAGCAACTCTTAGAATGTCTCAGGGCAAGGAGGGTCCTTGTGGACCTTGCTTCAGCCTGTTCCAGGGATGCAACAGGAATGTCCCCGGTTTAATTTAGGGATTTAGCAAGTGGTTTCACAGGAAGTGCAGCTGATGTCAGTATTAAGATGGGAAGTGCTCCTGTGCCTGCTTGAAGTAGAAGAGCAAGGTGTCGGTGTGTCCAGCGATCCAGAGAGGTCCCTGGGTGCAGGGTTTTTGCAGGGTCTCTTCCCGTGCCATCCCGATCCTCCTGCACAGGAAGGGCAGCACTGCTCTGTGCGGAGATGAAGGCTGAGACCTGGTGCCTGCAACAGTGCGGGGCTGGAGCCTTGCACTCGGCGGGGTGTCACTGCAGCAGCTGTCGGGCGCTGCTTTGCTCCTTTGCCTGGGAATTTGCAAGATCCCTCCAACCTCCCTTGCCCTCAGCCCATCCCAAACTTGAGCTAAGGGAAGAGTGAAAACCACCTTTCTTGAGCACATTACTTAACTCAAAATTAGTTTAAATTTTTACTTGCTAAAAATAAATTTCCTTTTCTCCATATGTCCCAAGATTTCCTCTCGTCATCACTCTTTACGTATAAGGGTAACTTTTTAATGCCATCAGTCGTGCTTTTTGCTTTCTGTTCTTGTCTGTTTAAATTCGACTCAACTCTTCTCTTACAAAGTCAAACAAGTTGACATGTGTTTATTCCTCCTCCTTCTCCCCTCCGACCCGTCCTCCTCCGTGGGATTGCAGTGCTTGGCTGGGAGCCGCAGCCTCGTCCCACGGTGCTCGGAGGCTGAGACCGTTATCGCAATTTGCTCTCTGCAGTTCAGCTTTGCGAAGATTTTTCCTCCATTCAGTAGAGTATGGAAGCTGCAAATGCATCTCCCTTTAGGTCACTGGCTACCATTTGAGGAGTAAATGCTGAGGAATAAGGGTTGCTAAGTATTCAGTTTCCCTTTTTTTTTTCCTCCTGTTGCAATATAAACTCAAATTACATTTTTCCTGCAATGAGATAATCTATTAATTATAAAGGCTTTTTCATTCTTCTGTCAAAGTAGTAATTTTGAAATAATCAGACTTCAAACATTTGATTCTTTTTTTTTCAGTTTCAGTGGGGGATGGATAGCCCTGTATATTGAAATAATACATGACCATCAGAAGCAGCGATTTCGAGCTGCTTCTCCCTGATGCATTCCAGGCCTTAGCAGCAAATATCAATACCATCAAATAAAATGTCATTTTTTCATGACCCAACCACTTTTTTCCGGTGAGCTTGCTGTCATCCTGGCGGCAACGCAAGGGCATCAGACCTGCTTGCACTGCCCAGCAAACAGCATCTGTTGCAATGACTTTTAGTCACTGGGTCTGATGTGCCCTCAAACCTAGAAATGCAAGGCTCTTCAGCTAGTTCCCTAGGAGTTAGATCTTGCTTTTTCTTTATATTTATTGTTTTTGTTCTCTGGCTGGGAAGCTGAATGAGTCTCTGGTTTTGTTTCACGACTTTGCAAATCTGCAAGGGCTTGTGCTGAGCTGGACCAGCCGCCCAAGGGACACCAGCTCTACCCAGGGAATACCAGGCTGTAATTTATTGCTGTCTTTACATTAATCATGTTTTAGGAGGGTTTCCAGCAAAGATATTTCCTTTTGGTTCAAGCTTGCTTATACTTGGAAGAAGTCTTCCCCTGTAAAGAAACAGCGTGTTCCTCTAGGGAGAAGAGTGAACGTGCATGGTGGTATTCACTAGGCAAACAGAATATTACAGAGTAAAAATGTATTACAGAGTAAAAAATCCTGTTTTGTGTGAGCTTTTCCTCCTTCTCAAATAAAGGAGATCAGAAATGTTACAGGAGTGGGCAGCAGACTTCTTAATATACTCCTAGAAGCCAGTGAGGTGACAACACAGCATATGCCTAAGTATCGAAGCACGCTGTGGTTCAGATTTCATCATTTTCTCTGCAGAGATACAGAAGTTGCACATATCCCTTACCTCAAACGACCTTTGCAGGAGGCTGAATCATTTGCATTTTGATGCACTGGCATTTTCTAAACCGAAGAGACATAAGAATTTTTTATCACCTTCAACAACTGCGTTGCCAGGGGCAACGCGCATAAGTCTGCTCACCAGCATCAGTCTCAGCATGCAGCAGAGGGCGGTGTTTGTGTGTGAAAAATGCATATTTATACCAAAATTATAAAATCTTGTTTGAACCTTCGGCAAAATTCAGGGTCTGAGTTTTATTGCTTATTGCTAATAGCCATGGCAACGGTATCAATCCAAAGCACATGTGAATCTGTTTGTGAGTTCCATTGCATCTGACCGTGTGTTACTGGGAAAATGCTGGGAGTATGTTTTAACTCATACTGGATAATCCCTGTCCCAAAGGGCTGAGATTTAAAAATATACCTCCTGATGCATTGCTGCTGTCCTCCTCAATAACACAGCCCTCTCTGGCACAGTGAGGCCAGCGGGCATGGTGGCACCTTGCCACCGCTGGATGTTCCTCACCCAGATGCTGCCTCCAGCCTGGGGAGGCAGTCAGAAGCCAGACGATTTGGTGCTACGTGTCTGGGTTTAGGAGGAAACTCTCTGACAAATCAGACAAGAAAATGACATGTTGCAAGAAATAGTGAAGCCGCTGGTAGGCTGATGGCGTCCCCATTTAACTTCTTAGCAGCTCGGCATTTTTTTTTTTTGGCTGGGCTTTTGTGAGAAGGCAAGGTGTTTTCTGGCCTCTCCCAGGGGAGGCTGGCAGGAGGGAGCATCCCGAGCACCCTGCAGACCGATGCCCTGTGTGAAGCCCCTTGTCACACTGCCACGGCAGGCAGCGTTCTGGAGCCTTAATTGTATGGCATCTCTTACAGAGAAGAAAGGCTCAGCCTCCACCTGCTGTCTTGCTGTGCTTCAGTAGGGGAGCTGACATGACCAGTGCATATAGTGTTTGTAGCATCATTTCGGCACAAATCCTGCCCCTGCTACAGACCTGGATTGATGCTGTGGATTTCTGAGCAACAGGACCAGCGCACAAAGAGGTTTTGCCTTATGGTTACGTGCAGTAGGCTTGGTAGTTAGCTGTAGCTGACAACAGCAAGGTGAGCTCACTATCTATTTTTTGTTGAGTAAACATCTTGAATAACTCCATTATGTTAAATAGGAACCCTTACAGTTATGTGGTGTTTTGGTTTTAAATAAGCTTTCTTGAATGGAAGGGTAGGAGGTGGTGAGGCGATAAAAAGGCTGCCAGGAAAACCAAAACCTTCTTAGAATAAGGAGGGGAAAAACCATAACGGAGAAAAGAGAATAAAACCTGTAGCTGAAGCACTGAATGGACTATAAATGGCAATAAAGTCAGACTGGGGAGTCAAGCACCAAATGGTCTTTCACTGCCTCTGACAATTAACCTCTTGCAGCATCCCTGGCTATGGTAGGAACCTCATGCTACCCCAAGCGAGCTCCTCTCCAGCTATAAATACACGCAGACCGACAGGCTGCAGTGTCCCAAACTGTGTGGTCTGGCCGTCTGGCCGTCAGGTGCCAGTGCTGTTTACAAGGGAGATTCTGTGCTTTTTATTCTGGGACCATCTGGGCTCTGAAGAGGGAAGAGCCGTCGGTGCCACTGGCACCAGAGCCAGCAGATCTCAGTGGGTCTGGTTTCAGGAAAAGCTGCTGGAAGCAAAGGCAGACCCTGAGTCTTTTTTTTTTCTCCCCAGAAAGGTCTGCAAATGTAGGTATATGACAAGAGGGTCTGGTTTTCATGCTGGACTGAATTTTATGCTGTTTTGTAGAGATGGAAATGCAATTCAGCTGCTGCTCTGAAGGAACAGATAATTCTGATTTAGGCTCAGACACTTGCACAGGGAAATCAGGGTGCAAGGGACAACAAAAGAGTGAGACCCAAACTATTCCTTGATATTAAGAGCTCCTTTTTCACTGTGTAGCATCTGCTGTTACAACCCCTTGAAGGTGATTGCTCAGCGACACTTCCCGGGGCCAGGCTCAGAGGTCCTTCCAGCATCAGACAGCCACGGGAAGCACCTGCTCTGCCCTACCACCCATCAGCACTGCAGCTAGAGCAGACTTTGCACTTCAAAATGCTTTTGTCACTTTTTTTTTTTTTTTTAATAACTGCACCTGTAAGGAAGTTATTTTACACGTTCAGCCCTGAGCTGCCATCAGCTGCAGTGATTTAGTCCCAGGGTGCAGTGACTGCAGGATTGGGCCACTGCCTGTGTTCAGGTCTCGGATGAAGGCTAGCGAGATGCGCTCTTTCCCTGATGTGCTCTTAGCTCCTCGTGTTCAAAATGTGACTTTTGGGACACTGCACCAATTGGAGGCAATAGTCCCCGTAGGCCTTTCCCCAGAGGAGAGGTGTCTTTGAGCTTTTCCCTATCACCTTTTCTTCTTTCAGGACACGTCTGCCATGAAATGACTAAGGAGGCATCAGCTGACATCAGTGAATTTTGGTGGTACGTGCCAAAGGTGCCTGTATTCCCTAAGGAGCCCTCATCTTCCTTACCAGAAAAATAAAAAAATGAAAATCCTGGGGGATTGTTGTCATCTGTAACAACAAACCTGTGCTGAGTGCTCTAAAAGGAAGAGAAGCACTGTTCCCTCTCCCCTTTCCCCCCAGCCATGAAGCTCAGGGTGGGGATGCAGGTGTAAGGGGTGACTCTCCCGTAGCTGGCTATGAATGTCACCGAAATGCTCACAGGTGCTGGCTTATCTCCTTCAATTGTTGACTTCTTCTTTCTAAAATGCTTTTGAATAGTTAAGGAAGCGATAAGTGTTGTTTTCATTTCTTTTCTTACAGTGATGTAGACTTCCACTAAGGTACTGAAGTCCTCAAGGATTCTTTTATTTTATTTTATTTTATTTTATTTCAAAGTGTAAATTCATTTTAGTTAACTGTAGCTACGTACAGAAACTTAGGGCAAAATCATATGACAGCATAGTGTGCGTATTGAAAAAGGATATGATGTGTTATTGGAAACTCCCAGGGAAAAAACCTGAGTTAATTTTACAAGTCACAGGTGGCGTATTTTAATAATGGATGTCATAATCTCTGAATAA
The DNA here is from genome assembly GCF_009769625.2 of Cygnus olor. Lineage (NCBI taxonomy): Eukaryota > Metazoa > Chordata > Aves > Anseriformes > Anatidae > Cygnus > Cygnus olor. The sequence goes on from NC_049191.1 coordinate 6,053,154, forward strand.
CTCATAGCAAATCTAAAACAATTGCTACACTTCACAGCTGCTTAGAGCGCTGTTTATAATTTCTCCTTCCTTGCCAGCATGTGATTAGGAAGGGGCATTTCAGAAACTACCGAACACTCTTGGTGCAAACCAGCTGAGGTTTTGGCAAGACTCTTCCACTAAATGTGCAGGGTCGTCAGTTCATGTAAATTAAGCTGAAAACCGTTTTGCACACATCCTTTGGGCTTCTTTTTTTCTTATTGAATGACCACAACAGAATAATGACTTAATTTTCAGGCTGATCTTCCTGAACCTTAGAGCAGAATCCCTCCTACGAGGAGAGGCAGGCTGAGCAGGCTCCGTCCCGTGAATAGCGAGCCGCTGGAGCAGGAAGCTCTGTTTCCTGTGATTTGCAGGAATATATTTCAAAACCGTCTGACTTTTTAATGGACTCTAGCTGCTTTCAAGTGCTTTGCTGCCAGAAGGCTCAGAAGAGCGCAGAACCCAGAGCTTGGCCACGCTGCCAGGTGAGCTGGGTCCTGCTGGAGGCACAGCAGCGGAGGCAGTGCCTGGCTGGAGGCCCTAAGAGCCGTGTCCCACACGAACCTGGTGGGACACGAGCTCACCCCTTTCTTGTACAAGGTCTAACCCCAGGTCCTCAGCCGTTTTGCACTGGATGTGGAGGAACACAACCCCTCTACCCCCCATCATCTTTGCTTGACTCACTCGATGATGTAAATCCGCAGGGAGGGCAGGCAAACGACCAGGACAGCTCGTCCTGTCTCTGCATGCTGCTCCGCTAGGAAACACCTTCTGCCATGATGCTGAAATGGCTAGCACACAAAAGTCACAGAGGTGCAAAGCAAAGATGATTTTAATGCTACTTTTATCACCAGTATGTAAGCCTTGTTTTTGTTTATTTTTTAAGAGGGGTTATAGATAACTTTAAATTATCAGTTTAAGATGTGGTCTGTGTAAGAAGTGATATCTGCCCTAATATACATTACATATATATATATATAAAGCATATCCTGACTGGCAGCCTCTGAAAGGGGCTCAGATGAGCACTGAGCTGCGGTAAGAGGAGATATCTTGAGCTTTAGTTCATGTCACACCCTTACAAGTCAGTGAGGAATCTCTGATTTTATTGCTGGTGGGATCAAATTGCCAAATGTTATCACTACAGTCACTTGATATTCTTTTATTTTAAAATATGCTGCTGATTTATTGAACACAGATTACCTAAGGTCTTAGTAGTGCTTCAAAATCAAACATCTGCTAATTTGTTCCTGTTCTCTCTTGTAGATCTTGCTTACAAACTTGCCCCTTTCCTGTTCTTCTGGGTACCATTTTATTACCCTAGGTCAGCATCGCTGCAAGAAGCTAATAAATCTCTCTTAACAGGCACTAATGTCCTCCTGATTGATTTCTGAATGAAGCACTACATGCATATAGTATGTTAACCTTGAAGTCCAGCATCAACACCTCATTATTTTCAGCCTCTTGAACAGTTTTCAGGGGTTCTCTGTATCTGAAAAGCCTCACTATTTTGTTCTGAAAAGGAAGAATGTGAGCCTGCTGAAGCTAATAAGTTAATTAATTAAAAGGGCAGGTAAAGAGAACATTGTATGCTATTACAAATTAAAAAAATAACAAATAATAATAATGATAAATAAAGACCTGAAGATTTTAAAGCTAATTCCACATTTTTTGTGGTCTGTTTCATTATCTTGGAGCTATTGCAGCTGGCTGTATGGAGATGTTTTCCTTTTTTTAAATAACAAGGGTCAGAACTTAATTCTAGTGCATTTTTTTTTTAATGAACTAATCCTGCAAACCATGAGGCTGGCTTAGAAAAACACACAGCAAATTCAAACAAAAACATCTTTTTATATGACCTTTGGGTTTTCAAGTGTTGGGGCTCACTATGAGTAGTCTTTTCCTAAAATTACATCCGTGTCTTGTTCCACTGCATAAGCAGGACAGAGGTGCACACGTGTCCTTGTGGGGATGTGAAAACTAAGAAACCAGCTTCTGAAAACTAAGAAAGCCTTTTCTCATTTCTATTATTTTTAATAATGTTTTTTCACAGGTTATTCCAAAGGATAGGACTTTGAAAAATGCACAAGACTTGGTTTTCCAAAGCTTTCAGTGAGAGTTGGTCACTGGGAGACTGAGCAGTGGAGATAGCATGGTGCAGGAAACCTTCTGGTTCTCAGCACAGCTGGAAGGATTTGCATATTTTGGTGAATGGGCACTTCGCTACTTATGAACTGTTTTTCTTGGGTGATGTTTTGTCTGCACCAGTTCAGTCACCTTGCTCTTCTTCAGCTGCCGCTGTACCAACCCCAGCATCACTTTTTTCCTGGGAGTTGACAAGAAGTAAGGTCTACTAACAAAATACAACTTGCTGTAGAAGTTACCTCTGAGGCCAGGAGCACATGGTCACCCTCTCAGTGTGGGAAACCAAACACGTTTTACTCTCTGGAACCCACATCTCCAAGACCAAGACGTGCTGCTAAATCTGTATCTTTTTGCACCCAAAGCAGTAAAGAATTACGACTGCAGTCCTTTGCACAGCACACTGATCTCAGCTTCTCACCTGTGCCTTGGAAGATGATAACAAATAGCTTCTGGAGGTTTGGGAACCTTTTCCATAAACTTTGCCCAAATCTTTCAAGCGTGAGGGATACAGAGGGAGTCCCAGGTCATGACTGCATGACTGAATATTTCTTTTTTTTTTTTTTTGGTGATTTTGTCAAGCCCTGACTATTGCCATTGTTTTTTCAGGTTCTTCAGCTGCCCCAAACCATCTTACATGAGAAACATGGAAAAACATCCTTTTACCAAAGTGCTCCAGCACCCAGTTAGATACCATCAGGTTTCGTATACTGCCATGCAAGTAATGCTACCCGTGTCTCTTCTGGTCACGTTTTCTCTGGAAGTTTGTGGAAGTTTTAAAAATGATTAAATGTGGAAGACTGCCACAAGCTCTACTTGTTTTCAGCTAAAGGTGTATTAAATTAAAGCCAGGTCTAACTCTAAGAGGTCAAAAATCAACTTTGGGTAGGAAATTGGATTTATTTATTTTTTCAATTAAATATCATCAATGAGGTTGCAGAGTGATCATCTAAGAGAGGAGCAAGGGAAGGGAGAAACCTATGGCTGCAGCTGCCCGGGATAGCAGCGTGAGACCTCCCAGCCCTGGAAAGTCCCCTCACGTTTGTACTCAGAAAGAAACCATGCTCCTGAAAGGGAGGCTTTTCTTGGCAGCCTTGTAGAAGCAGTGAATGTATTGAGAAAATCCTGAGTGATTTATTTCTCTCATAGTACTACTGCATGCTGTTGGAATCAAGAGAACTGTTTTCCTGCTGCTTGAGCTGCAATCCAGCATCATTAATAAATAGCATTGGTAAGAAAGAGAAGTGGCTAAATTGTCAGCTCCCATTTGGAAGCTGCCCTGATTAGAATATCCATTAGTATAAATTGTATTTTTATGGTTAACCCACTGTGCTAAATATGAAACTGCATTAAGCTATTACACTCTTTGTAGCCACTAAATTGAATTACCTGGTGCATCTGTTTAGTAAACTGTAAAACCTGAAGAGTTTGGCAATCATTATTATTTATTTTGTGCATTTTAACTCTTTCCTTTGACTAATGTGTAGGCGCTGTGGGGCTTTGGTTCACAGCAATACGCCCCTCTGCACTTAAACATAGTTGCAGAGAACTGAAAATTGGATTTTAAGAAAATTGCCTTTTTATCTTTTCCATGTGCAGTGCCATATCATTTATTTATTTATTTGTTTTTACTCTGTATGCTCCAATGCCAGAATTGGAGCACTTTTTGTTTATATGAAAGCTGATACATTTAAAATGACCAAAAAAACCCTGTTTCAAATCTTCCTGCCTATTCAGATCAATGTTGACGGCTCAGCTTATGGTGAACGATTGAATGCTTTCCTCCACCTGCTAACCAAGAGAATGAGTTGACCCTGAAACACCTGTCCAGGTTGAAAAATCCTCTTTAAATCTGGCTCAGGTAGGAAGCAGGTTTCTTCTTAGAGCAGGGGCTCTGTGCCTGCAGGAGGGCAGTGGGTGCTGCTTTTGTCTGCAGGGAGGTTGGTGTGGGACCTGCAGCTGCAGCCCTGGTGGTGTCATCCCCCTTGTTCTGCACGTGTTGGGCAGTGTGTACTGCATCCACGAGGTATTTGGGGCAATGTTTGTGGGGTGAGGTGTCTGGGCTCTGTGTGTCGTGGTCATGCCTGGTCCCAGTACTGAGGGGCTGTGATCTGTCCCATGCTTTCTGCCTCCTCTTGCTGTGTGCTCCTGCCTGCTTCCCAGGCACAGCCCCGATCCTTGTGCCTCCTCTGAGACTTGTACACCTACTTGTGAAATTCCCAGTCCTGTGAGCATGTGAGTGGGTGGGCTGTCTGCTGGCAGAGAAGGTGCTTGGGTTTTTCCTCTGACCCTGAGGGGAAAAGCTTGTGACCTGGCATTTGTTACCCTCGGGGCTCAGGAGCTGAGGGAAAAGATGCGAGATGGTTTTAGGTCCCGTGTATTTGAGAATGCTTGGGTCTGGCAGTGCCAGAGCATCGTTCCTACCCTGGTCTTCTCTCTGTGCTTCTCCTTATGCTGTCCTTGCTCCCCTCCCAGCTCTGTCGAGTGTCCAAGGACCCATGAGGGTGGTGGGAGAGGGCATCCTCTTTTTCCCTGTTTTGTGCCATCTCTCACGTGGAGCAACAGTGAGTTTATAGGAATGGGTGGATGCTGTCTTATATAAGGCTTGAGTGAATAATGCTGTCTGTGGGTTAGAGGATAAGGAACTGGGAGTACCAATGGTCTGTGCTGGAAGCAGCCAGAGCGAGAGCTGGGGGCTTGCTGCCGACAGTGCTACGGCAGGAAGCAAAAACAGCAGCGTCTGCTCCGTCCTAGCCTGAAATCCCCAGATGCCAGCAACTTCTTGAGATACTCACAATTCCTAAATTTGCACCAAACACAAACAAAAATGCTGACAGAGCCTGCTGATTTCAATGCTTAAAGCACAGTTTTACTTTCTTTTTTTCCTCCCTTCTCCTAAAGAGCTAATGCTTGATGCAGAGAGCTGGATCTGTCTCCGCTCCTGAATCATCAGTAGTATTGTTGCCTACCCCAGCTGCAGGATGCCTTGCTGTTGATGATCCTGAGCCAGTTTATACCCTCCTCTTGGAGCCTGGAATGGAGAGCAAGCAAGTCTTTTTACCCTGCAGATAGACAATTCTGCACAGTGTGTGAAGACTTGAATTCTTTCTGCTTTTAATTGGGCATCTCCTCGGAGCACAACCACACTTCAGCCTTCTGTTCAGCCTTTTTTTTTGTGTAACTTTAGAGAAGGCAGGGGCAGCCTGGCTTTCTGGTGCAGCTCAATGCTGTGAGAAGTGGACTGGGAGCAGTGGCTGAGCTGGCTCCTCTGGGTGATGCTGAACACGTGGCATAATTCCGTGTCCCTTGGTGATGCTGCTTGTGTATGTCCTAAGTGTAGAAGTTATATAGGGCAGTAATTAGTACTTGAAGGTTCAAACCGAAACAGGTGAAGTCACTTTAAACTGTAGGTCCAAGCCCTGCTGAGGCAAAGAACAAGAAAGTTGAGTGCAGACCTACTGGTGCGTAGAAAGCCCTTTGATGCATCTTCAAGAGCAGAGTGGTGTTTTCTTCTGAGGAGGTTTTTTAAGCTATGTTTTGTGGAGTAGAAATGTTTAGTATCCCATGCTGGAGTGGCCTTCGTTCTCTCTTTGGATGAGCAATATTCCTCTTGCCACTTACTTGTTGATCTGCTGGGACACCGTGCCTCAGATGGATAACAAACCCATGGCACAGGCACTGGAGGAGAAGAGTAGGAGAGCAGGCATGAGAGGTAACACATGCTTGGGTGGCTGTGCTGTTTCTAATAGGGGAAATTAAACAACAACAACAAATTAGATCAGTAAATATCAATTTTCTGCTGCATCTGCCTTTCCTGAAAGGATCAGCTGTAGTCCAGTGACTACCACAATTAATAAAAATTACTGGAAAAATACAATATTTGGTTTGAATAGAGAACAAACAGTCTTGAGTACTAGATATATGTTTTCAGTTACCTGGGGCAGATGAACTCAGTGCACTTAAATACAAAAAATGCAGCTCAAGCAATCTCACTTGCCGGTGGTTGTTTCTGTGATGTGCTGTAGACAGTTGCTGGATACCAAGTTTTGCAGGCTGGGGAAAAGTGGTAGATGGGATGTACTGGGGGTTTTCAATTCTAACGCGACTGCAGGTGCACGTGTGAATGTTGCAAAAGACCGTTTTCATAACTTAGTGTATCAAGAGAAAGCAATTACAGGATGAGTCTAAAGCTGATTAGACAGCCATATCTGTGGAATAATTATCATCTTCTGTCAAAGTGGAAGTGTGTATGGAGGGGGGCTCTATGAGGTGATATCTACTATTTTAATTAATCGGAGCATGCTTATTAAATCTGCAGATGGCACAAAGCTGAGATGGGCTGTAAGGACGTTAGAGGAAAGGATTAGAATTTAAAACAACAATGGCAAAATGGAAAAAATCAGGAAGTAATTCAATAAGGGCAAAAATAAACTTCTAAACTTAGTCAGGAACGGGCACCCGCAGGAAGGATGACTGGGGCACACTGGGGCCAGCAGCTGGGGTGTGAAGGCACTGGTGCTGGGCTGTGTGCGTGGTGCAGCATGAGGCTGGGAGATGCAGGGAGCTGACGTGCTCTGCTCATCATCAGGAGGAGGTTTTGATGCCTTGAACTTAGCAATATGAGGAGCAGGTGGAGAGAGCTTAGAGGAAAAATTGCAGACATGATTAGAGGGGTGGGAAACTGGACTTGCAAGGAAAGATGGGGAATGTTTGATCTACTAAAAAAAGACTTTTTTTTTTTGTACTTAACATCTTTCATGTAAGAAGATTGATGCCATTTTGAAGGGCAAGGATAAGCTGGGTATGATCTGACTTTTATAGCAAGTCTTGAAGTGATGGGAAATGGTGGCTAGGCATTAGGAATATGAAGTTTCTGTAACTCCTGTTGTAAAAATAAAGGCCCCTAGTATGAGAACTGGGTGTCAAAGAAGGAAAAGTAGTACCCTGCTTATTTCTATACTTATTTCATTTGCAGAACTTGATTTAAAAAACAGTTTTAGTGGAGTGATGAAAGAATCACATAATGTGCTTTTGCTGTTGGATGGGTTTTCTGCTTCATCCTGGCTGTAACCTACAGCACTCCATGTGTTTCTTTGACCTTTTGCAAGCACACTGCAGTCTTGCACGTGTGGGAGATCTGCTGCTTCCTCCCAAATTGGTGAACAAATTCACTATTTAGTCTGTGGGCCAGCATTTCCCGTCTGGAAAATGGAGATGATAACAGAAGGAAAAGAACAGAAATCCATTAATATTTTATAAAGCATTCAAACAACTACAGCAATGAGTGCCATAGAAAAGCCTCTGAGGAAATAAACAGATTTCTGTCTTCAGAGCAGATGTTGAAATAATTATAGTAAATAAGGCACAAGGCCACACACTGAACAGCGAGAACAGAATGGGCTGCTGAATTGCTGCTCGCTGTCTGCGCAGCACCGCTTCTGCACACCAAGGGAGGCAGAGGGCCCGCGGAAAGCAGTGATCTCAGGAAAGGTTGCAGTAAAATTCATGGGTACAGCAAGGTTAAGTTTGGGCGGGAGAATGTGTTTTTCATATTTCTGAACTTCAGAGTGCTTGACTTTATGATCCTGGTAATCACGTAACGTACATCATAAGGTAAACTCCAGCACGTGAAAAAAACAGACTGTAAAGCTGGAGTGAAAAATCTGTTTTAAAGAAAATATCGCTTTTAGAAGGCAAGATGAGATGCATTTTAACAAAGATGGCATATATGTTCAGAATAGACTCTTAACTGATACTAATTTTTTTGCCCTCTGAAGTCCTGCTAGAACACTTACACCAATATTACAGTGCTCATAGAAAGTCTGGGACATCCAGACAGCATAAAGTAATTGTCGGTGATAGAAGTTCATCTTTGTTATGTTTCTGAATCCAGGAACAGTTTGTTCAAATATTGGATGTTTCTACCACTTCCTTGACCCTCCAAAACCTTGCACAAGCTGTCTTAACGCATAACAACTATATGCCTGTGCTTTAGCAAAATTTCAAGGTCTATTCTGTAGTGAATCCTTATCACTTCTGCATTAACTTAAATCCACAGTGAGGGTGAAAAAGGAAAACAAACCTATATGAGTTTATCAATATCTTGCTCATGCTCACTGTTTAAATACAATAGAAGCCATTTGATCTTTAGATATAAAGACATTAGCAAATTCTTTTCTTGAAGGTCTGGTGAGAAGTCACTTAGCCCAGTTCTGTGCAGTCCATATGAACACAGAATTCAGATGTGGAAAATCCACGCTGAGCCTTGCTCACCCAGAAGCTCAGTTTTTCAGCAGAAACACTTTAAAGTTGTGAGCTTACAATGTGGGGTCTGCAGCAAGTGTGGCATCAAAGACTGGTAGACATGGCTATTTCAAATGGTCATTACATTAATACTTTAGCAACTTAATTTCTAAGGAATAAATTAAAAACTTGCATATTGAAATTCACAGAGTTGGTTAAATTCCTCTTTTCCTTTTTCTTCCAAATTTTTCCCCCATCCTCAAGTAGTAATTCATGTTGTGGAGGTGCATCATGATTCTGGTGGGTTCGTGACAAAAGCTGAAGGTACACATTTCTGACATTGCTGGCCTTGCTCTGTGTTGCATTTGTCACGTGAAGGTTGTCCTGGAAATTTACAGGCTTTGATCTTCTAGGGGAAAAAAAAAAATGAACAGCCCAGATGAGGTGTGGTTTCCTATGGGTTTGTGTCCTTTGGATGCTAAATAATTCATGATGTTCCTGTTGCAGTGACCCTTGCTGTGTCCTGTATGCGGTGCTATGTGCTGGGGTGACCTGCAGCCTCACGCACAGTCTGTGTGGTTGGCTCGTGCTGATGGGCTCTGCTTGGTTGCCATCACCAGGCCCGCAGCCTCTTGCAGACTTTTTGCTGTGTTGAGGAATTTGTCTACCTACATCTACACTAAAGCTGTTTTCCCCAGCTTTCATGCCTCTCCTTCATAGGGTCACAATTCTGATGCTCGTAACCATGCTTTGAATTTTGTTGCAATTAGAATGCACAGAAGTGGTTGCATAAACCTTGTTTCCATAGGAAACTTTGCTAATAAATATGGCAGTGCAGAGCAGTCTGAAAAGCCACCAGGACCATGAACCCACAGTTGAATTCTGCGTTTCCCTGCTGTTGGAGGGACTCGCTCAGGTTCTGCAATGCACACCCACGTGTTGGGGCACGATCGTGCCTTGGGCTCCCAGGTTCTGTAATGCCAAGTAATAATGAATAGAAGAAATGCAGGGACTTTGAGATTTGCCTCCTGGGTACATATACTACACAAACAAAAATGCAGACAACCAAAAAAAAAAAAAAAAGGCCAGAAGCTCTATAATTAAAATGGTACTAATCTAGTGCTTGTTTACCTCTTGGACTTGGACCTGCCTTTGTTTTGCTGCCATTAGGGATGTATATATGCATATGTATACTGCTAGCAGCTCTTTTTCCTTCTTCAGCACCTGTCTCCTTTCTGCTTCAGCCACCCCAGTGCAAGTGTGCTGCAGACATGCTCAGCTGGTGCACGGAAGGGACAAGGCTCTTGGTTCATGCCCCAGCTGTCCTTGTGTTGACCTCAGCAGCTTCTCATTATTCTGGTGTGCTGAACCAAAATGCAGTGTTACTTCCTTTTTTCACATGTGGACTTACTTTCCCTGTTAGTCTGGAAAAGAGCAGAGTGGGCTGAGGGCTGTCCCTGCTGCATACCACCTCCTCCTGTTTTAGACCTAGGCTGACACCACTGTGGTCAGGAAAACTTATGGTTCAGCAATGCAAAGCCTTCCTCTGATCTCTGGAGTGTCTTGGGCTTTGGAAAATGTCTCTAGTTCTCTGGATTTAGCTACATCAGCCTGTTCCCAGTGCTGTCCCCAGCCTGGGGGTGGTTACGCTTCCCTGCAGCCCCTCCACTAGTACTCAAAGGACGCTTCAGTAAATTAATAGGCTGACAGCACAGAACATGCAATATTTTTCTGATAATTTCTCTTAATTCAGATTTCCCTATACTTAGGGGCATTGAATACAAGTACCCAGATTTTGAATATCATCATCCTCTATTTTAACTTGCAAAAAATGAACCTAATAAAGAGTGATAGTGGCATTATTGAGATCTCTGGTATTACGTAGGACTTTGTGCATTGTCTTTGTTAGATATAATTAGCACTTTGTGCACACATCAGATGGTGGTTGAATAGAAGTACTCATTTAACCCTTCAGCTTCCACATCACATCTTTCTGTGTGCCTTGGAATGACAATATTGGAAACAGCCAGAGTTCCTGGTTTCAATCAAAAGCACCAAGTGCAGGCTCTGCTTTTGATGTGTAAAGTAGGCTGTAGTGAGGCTGATGCTTGCTTAATGGTTTTGTATTGATTCCAGCGCTGGGTCTAGTCTATCTCTTCTGTCTTTGTACTGCATCTAGCAACGATGCTGTGAGCTTAAATGTCCCCAGCAATACACAGAGTGCTTCAATTGAGTTTTTTAAAGTAGACCAGTTGGGGTATATGCAGGATGATGGTAGCTTGGAGAGAAGCTGGCACTCTTCTGCAAAATGCAAGCTCTTTTTTTTTTTTTTTTAAATAGGAAAAGCCCCCCTGATGTTCCAGGTGCTTTGCTTTCTCTTCAGAGAGGAGGATTTTAGGGTTGAATCAATCTATAAACATGAGCTTCAGACTGAGCAAAGCACAGTCTGGATGAGCAGGATGGGGCTGGGCATGGTACCACTACTCCACCGCATCCACCATGCTGTGCCCAGGTGAGATTTTGGCAATGAGCATGTCTGGCATCCTTTGCTTACCTGGAGGGTTTTCCCAGAGGAAAACCCAATGGAGTGGCACAAGCTGGGGTTGGAGAAACAAATGAAGATGCTCAAACCTGAGCAACTTTTTGTTGGGTCATCCTTGCAATAGGCTTCAGGGAAAGTGTATTCAGTGGAGCAATAGTGGCAGCGATGCCAAGAGCTAGAACACTTTTGTTTCTTGTTCCTGCCTTAGCTTAGCCTCAGCACAGGGTGGCTTTGCTTCTTCTGGACCTATTGACATCAGGAGAAAACCCTGCCTGGGTTGTGAAGGGCATGGTGTGCGTCAGGCAGGTCTCCCGTGCAGATGCACGATGTGCCTGGCGAGGTGAGCCAAGCCTCGTGCTGTCCTTTCCAACAGGCTTATGACAAAATGGAAGGTGAATTTTTGTTTTCCTCCATTGCCTGGCTCAAATCTTAAAAGGGGTGTTTTTGTATGAAATTGAAAACCAATTTGCATACTTCATTTTCTTTACTCTCACAAGTCCAAACAGATCCTTCCCCCCCACCCTCTCTCTCTAGACATCTGTTACTGGATTTCTCCTTTTGTCCTTACTAAATCTTCAGCCTGCTGCATGAGTTTCTGCAGCCTGCGGGGTGTTTCCAGCAGAGCATGGGGATCCCAGGCATCCGGATGCATGACCCCATCCCACCAGCATCTGCTCTGGCTGGGATCGCAGCCCTGCACCCTTCGAAGGGCCCTGACTTTCTGCTGCTCCTTTTGATCTCCATTAATAATGGCTGAAAATAGTACCAAGGGGCCCTCCCCCTTCCTCCTGCTTTGTTCATCTCATTGCTATTAAAGAAAGTTGAGACTCTTATTGGAATATGTCATGGGTTTATCTTTTATTTATTCATCGCGTGCATCTTTGCATAGGAGGAGGTGGCACTGTGCTTTTAAAAAAAGAAAGCAGGAGCTATGCATGCTCTGCCCCAGGTTTTATGCAAATATGTATATTTTTATGCCAATTTGCAGTCAACTGTCTGTCTTGCTAGAGAAAAGTGGCGAGCCTGGCCGTGAGCCAGTCCTTCTGCCTGCCGTGTGCAGGGAAGGGGCTCCCAGGGGTGCTGTGCCAGTGCTGGAGCATCGCTGGTGCAGGTGCTCCTCGGGGTTGGGGCTGCTGGCCCATCAGATGGGAGGGTCGGTGAAGCCCCAGGCAGGGAATTATTTCCTCCTTGCATATTCCCCTCGGCCTGCTGCTGGGGTTTGTCTTGGCTCGATTGCTCTGCACCAGGATGTTCTGTGCTCATGGCTTGGTTGCAATTTCATCCCCTGGCTGTCCCCAGCCCCAAAAGGCAGCAATAGCCGGAACAGAAGGGAGATGGGATCTGCCCCTTGCAGCCCCCCTCCAGTGCTAATTTCTCCCTTTATCAGCATTTTGTACCTCTGAGCCTTGCTAAAGCAATTGGTAAGAGGAGCCGCCAAGAAATCTGAGGCACGCGGGTCTGAGCTGCTGCAGGAAGCACTGAATTATGTGCGAGGCTGGAAGCCTTGCAGCTGTCCTCGACATGGGAAAAACTTTCCATAAACATTTCTGGATGTGTTGGGCTTTTTCAATGAGATTTATTAAAAAATAAATAAATAAATTAGAGCTGGGGGATGCCCGTTTAACTGGAAATGCTGATAATCTGTGTCAAGTTAGTTTGCATCAAGTGTTTAAAATAGCTACTGTGAAGAAATCTGAATGTGATGTCTTTTAGTTTTAAAACATTAAAAAATCTTTCTCAAGTGATAAGAGTTATCGTAAGTGTTGGAAGCCAGCTCAAGCTTACTGCATACGTACTTTCACATTTATTAAATCTGCGGTGGTGGGGGTTAGTGTCTATTAATGAGTGCTGGGGGAAGTTCTGACAAGTTTTTTTTTTTCAAATTCCGTGCTGCAAACCTTTCACTCTTTCCACTTTTGTTTTCAATTTAGCTTGAATACTTGGGAAGGTTTTCTGTTTTATTTGGATTTCTTCATGCAAAACTGAGCAAATGGCTAGGAATTACAAAAAACAAGCAAGTGTGTTCCAGTCCACAATTGAAAACACATAGGGAAGGATGCACAGCTGCCTCCCCAGACTTTGAGTCAGGCTCTCAAAGCCCTTTTCTTGTCTAAAGGTCTTTGAAATTCTCCAAAAACACTTGTGCAGGCTGGGAATTTCAACTCCTTTTCAATTCAATGGAATTTCACTATTTATGTTTTTAGGTACTTTTTTGAAACTCCTGGTAGGTGCTTTATGAGCATCTGAGGGCACATAAATATATTTGAAAATCATATATTAGCCTGGAAGTCAGCTCACCAACTACTGTTAATCTTTCCCTCGTAGAAGTTGCTTGGTTTTGTATGCAAGATATTTGGATAATCCTTTCCAGCAAATTTTAAATTTGATTTTAATTAAATGACAAGAAAATAATATCGTTTTTGTTTTCAACTGAATTCCAGTTTCAACTTAGTTTGACAAAAATTACTGAATTGTAAATATGTCATTCTGTATTTCCTAGAATAAAAAAAAGCATGTAAAAAATTAGGACTTTAAATATAGGTTCAGACTACAAGAATGTGGGCTATAATTATGTGACAATACTTAAAGAATATTTTGTGTTCCCTAGGTAGCAAAATATCAAATTAAACATGAAGGCTAAATTACTGTATTCTCATTGCTATGGCAGTCAACAGGCATCTGTCCGTCTTCAGCAAAATAGTTAAAACCAGATAAAAATCAACTTTTAAAATTAAAATTTCTTGTGGTTTTAAATTGTGTTTGAAATTGTTGTGTTAATTATGGCTATTCTGAGCTTGGTGTAAATTACAGGGCAGGAAAGGTGATTTGCCTGAATTCTGGTACTGTTACAAAATACTTGTGTTATGCTAACAAAGCACAACACTTGGGCAAGACCAGAGCATCAGGTAAACAAATGTAACGCGATGGCTGCTTGTGATGAGAGAAGTTAATTTCTGCGTTTTGGAGGAGGCTTAACCTTGTCTGATGTCAGTCCGTGGGTAAAAGAGAAGCCCAGATTTGAACATAACTGATGTGGGTGAGGGAAACTTTGCAGGAAGAAGTTCTGAAGGCAGTTGCAAGGCAGCAGCAGAAGCGCCCAGTGAGGATGCTGCTTCCAGCCTGCACCTGCATTGCTCGTCAAGAGGAGTTGCAATGTTTCATGGTAAGAACAAAGTTCGAGCTATTTTTCCATCTTTCTTTACACTTAATGGTAATAAAACCTAGGGTACTTTTTATGGACTTAGAAACAAGAACCTATTCCTTGAGCATCTCTCAGACCCTTCGATAACCTGTTCTTGACCAGTAGTGCTCTTGGTGGTGAGAATGAAGATCAGCAGGACCTCAGTGCTGCTCTGCTGCATTGCAGCTACTTAGGGTGGGGTGGGTGAGCAGTGAAATATTGCATGATGAGCCCCCAGGCCCCAAGGTGCTGGCACCAGTGTGTTCTTCCAGCTCCAGTGATCATGCTCTAGATCCAACGGGATCTTGGGGAAGCCTGCGGAGGGAAGGTCCTTCTCTGCAAGCAAACCCAACAGGATGCCACAGACAGAAAATCCCCACGGCTGAAGGAACAGGAGATGTCACAGCCAGTGTGACATCTCCTGAGATGGTTAATGGTGGACTAGAGCTAGGTTAAAGGCTGGACTGGATGGTTTCAGAGGCCTTTTCCAACCTGAACAATTCTATGATCTTCCAGCACAAGCAGTCCTTGCCATGCTACATCCAACCTCTCCTCCAACCCAGGTGGGTACGGAGCATCCCTGCCTGGTGCCTCCTGCAGGCAGGAAAGCCTCGGAGCCTCCCTGCTGCTCTTCTGGCTGGCAGCAGCTGGTTCCTCTCTGCTCTGGTGAGATCTTCCCTCCGGCCACTACAGAGCTTTGAAAAGCGGAGGTCAGGAGATGCTGGATTGCTTTTATTTATTTAGGGGTTTAAATTAAATGCAGGTTTTGTCCTTTTCTGTGCCTTGTACAGAAAGGAAAATTCCATGTCTTTACCGTAGTCTAAATCCTGCCCTGTTGAAAATTGCCTTTTAGGCATGGCTAGAATACATTTTTCTGTGAATATCTGGATGTACTGCAGAGATGGGCTCAGAAGCTGACTAGCCTACATTAAAATAAAGCCACCCACCAGGAACCTTGTACTTTTGCCAGACACTTGGATTGGTCCATGCAGGACAACTTTGGGATGATATTTTTGCATGTTATAAAACCTTGTTAATGCTGATATTGAACTATCCCTTCCTCTTATTATTTCTGAGTATTTCGATTGTATTAAAGGTTATGTGAATGTGATATGGAGGGGAAAAAATTCCAGTGGGGAAAAGGAGGAAACTGACTTGCATCCTGCCTGGGCTGTAAGTGAAAATTAAACTGAAATTTCTCCAGGTGAGAGGCCAGCAGGGTGCCTGCACAGCTGAGCATGGCTGGGCTCTTTTCCTCTCCTTGTAACACAGCTGCTACCTGAGGTCAGGGCAAGGAAGCAGAACTGGAGTTTCCTTTTTTATAGGTATGCCCATGTCTGCCTAGATGTTTTTATTGCTGTTTTGGTGTTGACTAACTGCTGGAGTATGCATAAGACTTGGATGGTTGGGGCAAGGAGGGGAAAGGAAAAAATCAGACAGTAGCTGTAATGTTTATGAAACTCCAGTGTTATTTTAAGTGCTGGTAAAGGCACCATATGGGCAGTGAAGTCCTGTGTGTACCCTCCAATGAATGTGCCTCATCTCTGCTTTGGAAGAGTATGTGTGTCCCAGAGAGGTCTCATTGGGTAGAAACCCTTGGGTTTGCCCCATACCTGGTCAGTGTGGGGCATTTAGCAGCAGTCCTGGCTCCTGGGACAACTGAGGACCACAAATCGCTGATCAAACTGGCAGCCACCAGAAGTATAACCCCCCTGCAAGAAATCAGCCCGAGCTGTAGACATTGACTGAGGTTTTCTGGGCTGCCTTACTAACTGCAAGCACAGTTGAACACAACATAGAAACATTTCTGAAGCTCATTAATAAAATAGTGGAGAGATCATTAATAGGATCTCCTCTAGGAAAGGTGCTTTAATTTTGGAGACGTAGCATACAGAGGGTATGCTGTGTTTCTTCCTTCACACCTCCTGGTAAATTAATATTTCAGAGCCCTGCAGACTTTGTGGCTTCTGGGAGTAAAAACAAGCTAAAATCATTGTTTCAGGTTAGGAGAAACGCTGTATATTGGAAATTAAAATACTTCCTCTGTGGTTTGCATATAATGTGTAGCTTATTTCTTCCTGACATCCATGAAAATGAAGGCTCCAGTCACTATATTTAAAATGCATTATTTAACTGAATTAGATGGGCAACTCATTTCTCTTGGAAAGTGCCAGATTGAGAGCAGTCTTCAGTGGCATTGGACCTCCCTGGGCAGGTTCTGTACCTCTTGTGTTGCTTTGGGAGATCTTGCCCTTGTTTTGGGGTCTGAGGAAGCAGTGCTTCAGACCCATGCCCATGGCATTATTCTTCAGCTCAGGAACTGTAGATAACCTTTTTTTGTCATCACACATTGAACTGTGCCTGGTGCTCTTTGCATGTGTGTTTTTAAAGGAGCTGAGGATTTCTTCTAGGATAGTAGTATACCTATTAATGGTTAGTTATTCCATAAATGTCTTCCCTCCATCTGATCCTCCTGCACAAGCTTCTCTATCTCAGCATCTTCCAATCACTCCATAAATCATTTAACTACCATACCAGCATGCACAACTTGGAGAATGAACTCTACTGAAGTCACACATACACAAGTTTGTTTAAAAAAATAAACATAAAACACTCTCTGGTAGTACAATGGATTAGGTACTAAACTACGTTTCTGGAGGCCTTGCTTTGTCTGACTTGAAGCCCTCTCCGTGGCAAGGAGCCATCAGGTCTGTACGGAGAAAGAGGGCGGCGAGACACGATGAACCAAGCTATTGATCCCGGTTTCTCTTCTGGCCTGAGAAGGGGTGAGTAGGGCTCAGCAACCCACCTGCAGGTACCCCAGGCCTGACCCTTCTTAAATCTGTTAGGTACAGGTGTTGCACCAAGGGGTGTCACTGGGTGACGGCCAGCCCAAAGTTTGGTACCAAAGCCCATCTCAGATCTGGGTGCTGTAGCCTGAGTGTCTTTGCAAGGCTGGGCCTGAAGCTGTAACGTATTGCATAATGTATTTATAATGTGTATTGACAGCTATGAACAACTGCTATTTCTCACTTTCTTGTGGCACGCTCATTTCAGCCTGATGTCAATACAGGGCACTTGTGGGAGAGCAAACAGACTTCTTCCTTTCCCTTTTTTTCTACGGTACTTTATCTGTTATGAGTGAGATTTCGGCTGGCGAAATGTTTGCAATGATGACATCCTGGAGAATAGATATATCAAAGAAAAGAAAGTCCAGGAATAATCTTCCTGTTCCAGACTGGTCTGCAACACCGAGAAGTTAATGAAAGCAAACTTGGGAATTGCACGCTGAGCACATTTTCTGTGGAATTAGTGAGGAAGAAGCCCATGAGGTCAATTGAGTAGAAATGCGAGTTAAGACAAAACAGTTCTAAATTAGTAGCTGTCAGGAGAGAGCTAGTTTGGCAGAAAATGTTAAACTGGAAGGAGTCTTAGCCAAGAAAGAGTTGCTAGTAGTCTTATTAGCACATGAGCAGAGGCTTTCATTAAAGGCATTTTTAAACAAGGGGAAGGATTAAATCTTTCCTCAAATTTCTGAGGAGTTTCAGGGTCAGATTTCTGCCCCGGACTAGGGGACGCCTCAAAACTCAGATGAAATGCAAAAAATCATGTGGAACATCCATAAATGAGTGGTTTTGGAGGCTGAGGCTTAAAAAAGAAGCCAAGATGGGTAAAGTTGTGCTTTAAATGACTGCAGAAGAATATACAGAATTGGAGCATAGTCATCAAACCAAACCTACTCTCTAAAATACCTGACTCCTTTTGGAGTCTGCATTAATATTCATTGGCAGCACCTTTAATTGCAATAGGAAATCAGGTTAGTGATGATATTGCTGGGAGACATAGTGGGCTGGTTGTCTTGACTTGTGCGCGTGCTGCCAGTCAACTTCTGCAAAATGGGTGCAAAACTCAATTTAAGAGCAGATCGGTGTTCTCATTCACTTTTTGCATACTCGGGTGCTGTCCAAGTATGTGAAGAAGAGGGCCCGTGAGGAGAAACAAGGTTCTTCAGGAGAGCTGGGGCCAGACCACAAATTCTTGTGGTGCCTGGTAGTGAAGGCGAGGAGGTGCGTACTGGGGAGGAGGGAGATCGTTGAGTGAGAGATTGAGTCCCAAGGCTTCACTGAGGCCATTAAATCTTCCAGTCCGATGTCCAGTGGATGACAGGCTGTTATGGGGCACTTGAATGCTTTGCCTCTAGGTCAAAGACTTTGATTTCACAGAAGGTGATATAGCTGTCTTCTGTCCTTCTGTCCCCTGAGCTGTAGTGCTGTCAACTATCAATGCTTGTACAGCAGCAGCCACACAAGAACTTGCTTCCATGAGATTTTTTGCAATAAAACCCTTTTCCCCCCTCAGCTTAGTAGCCACATTAAAAACTGATGCTACCCCCAAGGAGAAGCCCCTTGTGTGGCCGGGGTAGGGAGCGAGGCTGCCCTGCCTGGTTCAGATGTGCAGACATAAATCAGTTCAGACCAGTTGGGATGCTGCAGCCTCAGATGCATGTCACTTGATGAGGTGACAAATAGCTGGCTTATCCCAGCAAAGTCCAGCCAGGTTATGTGTGCTTGTGGTCAGATGGGTTGCAGAAGTATATATTTGTTTCACAAGGTCTTGAAAATATAAGTCTGAGAAGCCCAAAAGGCAAATCAAGGCCAGTGAAGCTCGGCATCCATATGAGACTGTTGCTGCTGGGTATGGTGGCACATGGGGTTGGGAGCAGCAAGCCTGCTGCAGTGGCCACCTGCTGTGTGCTTTTTTACTGAATAGCACACGTTATGTACATATATGTGTGTATCTGTATATACATACTTGAGTGTGCATGTAGAACTGCCTGTGCTGAAAACCATGTTGTAATGAAACAACTGTTGAGGGGCTGTGTGTTGAGGAAGCAGTAGGGGCATCATGGGGACGTATCAGGCAGTGCCCAGGCTGCTCTTGTTGGCAGCAGCTGGAGGAGAAAGAAACCGAAATTTCTGCTGTTCATGGATGGCCTGAGGTAGAGAACAGCATCTTTTTTTGTACTGAGTGTCCATGCGGTGTTCATGAAAGTGTGCCAAAGCTCTCCTGGGAGAGAAGTGGCTGAAAGAGGAGTGGGAGCAGTCCTGGCCTGTGCAGATGGAGACAGAAATAAATGAAAAACATTTGAATGGGTGTTTTGCTAGAGTAAAGTGGCATTTTAATCATTTAAGTCTACATTTTTCCTTGTATCAGACAAATGCAACCATTGTTTTTTTTTTTGCTAGTGGGCCAGGAGTAGAAGGAGAGGAGTGAGGCATGCTTCTGAAGTTTGTTTCTAAAATGTCATTTGGTGTGATGTTTTGGTCATTTCTATTTGGGGTTGGTGGCGTTCCCCAGGAGGCAATGCTGGCAGCATCAGGCTGCTCCCTGGAACAAATGGAGTGTCCTCAGCTGCCTCCTGAGAGCAGCAGCAGGTTTGGGTTTTGTATGAGGATGTTTGTGCAGCAGGTGCTGGAGCGAGATGTTGAGATTATTGGGATCTTGAGGTTGTAATGGATTTCCCTCTGTGATAGATGTTCATCACGTAATAGGAAGCATTTATTATATATTGTATTATTATATATTAGGGAATTAGATGTAGGTGTTTTAAAAACATCCATGTCTTAAACATCCACGCATACGATGTGCTGAGAGTGCACTGTGCTTTTAATCTGCTTTGAGATTCCCTTTCTTGCAGAGCACAGAAACTCTCTGAAGCACCCCAAAAAATCAGGAGGAGATGTTTTCCAATTTCACTGCTCCAGACTGCTCATGAGCTGCTTTGGGAGGGATTACAGGGGCACAGGAGGGGAAAGGTGGGTGCTGCCCTGCTGCTGGCTCTGGTGGGCACAGATCTTCTCAGCTGAAAATACCGTCTGCAGAGTACGGTGTAAAACTGTTCTGGGAATACAAGATGCAAGGTGAAACTTCTCCTGGGGTTGGCTGTGACTCTGTGCTGTGGTTTTAGTGAAGCACCACTTTTTGCAAGATTCTGGTTAAAATTTGAAGCTGTGCATCTGTTGGTATGTTCAGATGGCTTCCCACCCTTTGTCACATCCACACTTAGGCTGATGCTGGTTTAGTCTGCAGAAAGCATATAAGCTTCTGGTGTTGTGATTTTTTTTTTTGGGGGGGGGGCATTTTGAAAAATATATCTAACTGATCTTTGACTCCTTTCTGCTCTGTGAGTTAAGAAAAATCTTAAATGTGTATATGATAGCAACAGTTTCCTGCTTTAGGAGATGGGCTTGTCTTTAGCTGTTCAAGCAAAAAAAAAAAAAAAAGGTGCAGCTGAAGATAATGATCCATCAGTGCGATCTGGGTTTACTGCCCCAAGCCAAACTTCATGTGTTAACACACTGCTTGCAATAATGGTGTTTTGAGGGTCTCCTCATCTGTCTCCAGCAGAGGATGACAGAAGCAAAGTTGGCTTCTGGTTTCTTTACCATTTCAAACAACAAACTTTTTTGGGGGAGATGCTTTGAAAATACATCCTCAAATTGGGGCTTTACCTACTTTTTTTTTTCCCATAAATGGTGGAAGCTTTTGCCATGGGGTAGGTGGGACATGGGGAGCTGACACCCCCATAGTATAAGCTGAGTAATGCAGAGTTGGTGCAGATTTTAGCTGGAGGGAGAAGAGTGAAACCTTTCATCTTGTAATGAATTTTTCTCTCATCCCACCCCACCACCCACCAGCAGAAAGTTTTGGGTCTCGCCACTGGTCCAAAATGATTGGGGGGGTTTCCAGGCTCTTTAAAAACAAACAAACAAAAAATGTATTTTTTCATGTTTGAATACTCTGCTTGCTTTCACACGTGAAGAGGCGAGTGGTTTCACCTCCGGAAGGAGAGCTTCCTCCAGCCTCTGCAGGACCCAGCATTTGGGGATGGTGTCAGGGCTCTGCCCTCAGGCTGGTTGAAGCCCCCCAGCCAACCTCAGCCTGGCTTTTTCCCATCTCCCCATCACAGACAGATGTACTCCTGCTGGAAGGAGACATGGATATCTACCAGCACATGGAGACCCCCAGGTGGAGGACATGGATCAGCTGCAGGGCTCCAGCTATCAGTAACTTCAGGTTTTGCTATTAATACACCTGGGGTGGCAGCAAGCCATATTATGGCTACGTGTGATACCACGCGAAGTTTAAGCAGGTTAAATTAATTGCAACATTCAGAAGTAACTTGGATTCAGTGATGCCATTAAAAAACAGGGAGACCCGTGGGGTGGCTGCCCCCCAGGTGGTGCTGTCAGGCCTCCTCCAGCCCCTCTCCCCCCCAGTTGCTGTTCCCATCCCATGGAGGCAAAGAGCTTCGCTCCCCAAAGCCAACACCTGCAGCTTCGGGTGCTCAGAGCCCAGAGCTGCTGCCTAATTAAAGGTTTCTGGTATGTGTGCGTGGTGTTTGGAGAGCAGCAAACCACCACTGCGGCTGTGCAAGCAGTAGAAAGGGTGAAAATCGAAGAGCGGAGAAAATGAATATTTTAATGTGCGTGCAGGAGCCTGTGCATAGGGAGTCAGGCTTTGAAGTGCCTTGTCACCAAGCTCTTGTGACTTTAAAGCTTGTTTATATTTTGTTTGCCAGTGGCGGAGCTACAGCAAAGCGGTTTGAGCTGGGAAGGGGGATGGCATCTGAACACCCTGTGCGCAGAACCCTGGATGTGCCGACGTGATGGTGCTGTAACGGGGAGTTTAAAGAGCTGTCTGTCAGGCTGTTCTGCGGGCTGGCTTTCCCCCAGTCATACAGAAACCAGAATTGAACCCCCTGAAGCCAGTGTGTATTGCAAAAACTATTTTTCATGTTTCTGGATCCAATTTACTTTGATAAAATGCACAAATACCTGTCAAACCGTTGCCTTTGTTTTTTTCACACTCACTTGTCACTTGCTAACAGGCATTTACACGGGGAAGTATATTGATGAGATAAATGGTATGGCAGCACCCAACCCCTTCCCTTGTTTTATTTAGGGAACTGTTAAGTTTCCTTTCTATTAAAAAAAAAAAAGGCAATAAAAAACAACCAAACAAAAACCCAACCCGCCCCGAGGTGTTTTTCCCTTTTTGCAGAAGGTCACTAAATGCAGTTCAGTTTCTCTTGTATTGATGATGCTCTAGGGAAGCTTATGCAATTAAAAAGAAAAACTAAACACTATAGTTATAAGCGTTGAGAAAGGAAAGGTGTGACAGTAACCTGCAGGGACTTGCATTTCAAGCTGGGCAAAGTCTTATTTTATCCTTATTACTTGGGGAGATCCATTGCATCACTGGGTGTTATTTCGCTGCGATTGCCTCTGCCAAGCCCATCTGTGGCTGCATGCAGGTTGCTGTCTTGAAACCTCCTCATTCTCAGGACTCAATATTGCAAATCATTGTGCGAGTTAGTTCTTTTGGAAATCCTGCTGAGATGCCTCGTCCAGCAGCTGTGAGGCTTGCTTGGGTGTTTGCACGCCTCAGCTGCAGTTTCCCATTCTCCTTGCTGTCAGTGTAAAACTGCTTCAGTGCTTCCTCTGTCTCCAGCCTTTTGGGATGTTCTAGGGTTATTTGCAGGCTGGACCAGCTCAGGGACTGGTTTCTGGTGGGAAATGACCACTGAAACCTTGGTGTTAGAGCAGCATGGGGGCTGACATGAGGCTCTTTGCTGGAGGTAAAGATTACTGGAGGTAATTATCCATTGCTTCTTGTTACTCTTTACCATTTAACACTGGATCTGGAATTAAGAGCCCTCAGTTCTCGCTCCAGAGAAATTTGACTTCCAGATTCAGTTGTGCTTTTATTTTTCTAATTAATCCAAGCTGGGAAAGATAGGATGACAAATATGCGCAGAGACTGCACGGGAGAATTTAAATCTATTCTTGGAGAGAGCCTCCCCTTTCAAGAGGGCTTATTCCTAACCTAAAGCATCTGCTCCTGAACTTTCAGAAGAGAGCAAAATGAATGAAAACCTCCTGCCTTGGAAGGTCAGAGGCTAGGGTAGATGGCGTCAGTGCACTTTCATTGACTAAAACTCAAAGTTTCCTTGGCTGCTCTCTCCTTGGATTTTAGAGTCAGAATATGGTCAATAGGAAAACCTCTGTGGGAATCTCCAATACAAGGGCGACAAATTTAACGAGAGAGAATACAAGCAAGTGGCTAGTTATGACTTTAAATGCAAAAGAGTGGATGGGGTGGAACTTGTACAGTCATATTGCAAAGAAAAATAATTAAAAAAATATGAAATCTGATTACTAAATCATGACAGTACACCAAATGCTGCATACAGGGATAACACTTGTAGGCTCCGTGAGCAGCTTTCCTGCTGACAGTGGCTGTCTGTGCAGCTGATTACAGCTCAGCTGAGGCTTGCAGTTCAAATGACCCTATGTAACTAGACTTTTCAGACTGCTTCATTGGTATATATGCTAAGTTAGATGAAACTGTGGTGATGTGTGAGGAGCCTTTGGTTCCCCCAGCTGTTGGAGGGGGAGTGGTGGTGGGTGGGGGCACACAGCTGGAGGCACTGACCTGTGAGGTCCATCTGGAGCAGGACTTTGGTCCTCAGCCTTGGCTCCACAGCACCTCTGCCCAAGTTATGTCCTCTCAGAAAAAAATCACGGGTCTCTTCCTGCTTTGATGATTGACTTCCTTTTCTTGTTTTAGTGGGTTTTCTTTTCCTTTTCCTCTTCTGGAGTAGAGGGATCCAAAGCACCAGTCTGAATGTCTCTTGTTAACTGATTTGAGCTCTTCTCTGATGAACAGCATTGTATTAATATTACTTGGCAAATGAACCAAAAAAAAAATGGTCTATGTTTTAAGAGTGGTTTACAGAAAGTACTCTTACAAAGTCCGTATCTATATACAGTGTATTTCAAAATGACACACAAAGGATTGCTGCAGGCAAGAGTGCTTCTGTGGAGATGTGCACAGGGAGAGCACAAAGTGCTGCAGCCCCCAGCACCTCTGCAAAGCGACGCAGCCCCTGGATGGGCAGCAGGGCCACAGCTCCTTACGTGAGAGGCAGGCACCGGGGTGCAACCTCTCTGCTTCTTTTCCGCTCTTCTAAATGACCCTGACCTGTAGGAAGTTCTCTTCAAGTGTGCAAATGTCACAGAAGAATCAGGAACATTTTTACATCTTAGTTGCAGTAATAGCGTTAGCTTGATTTTTTTCCCACTTTGGAGTTTCCTAAGGGTTATTACAGAAACCCAAGAAAGAATTCTGATTTTGTTGGCTTTCTCCTGTTCATGTTCTTTCTCAAGTTCTCAAGTTTTGTTGGCTTTCTCATCACAGAAATGTCCATTATTTTGACAGCAATTTACTCAGCAGAGAGGACCCAAGCTATGACCCTGAACATTTACTTTCTAAGAGATGCAAAAGTTTTCTTTATAGATGTGAATTATATCCACAAATTATGTTAGTTGAACTATTATTGTCAGTAAATCTCAATTCTGTCAGAGGTACTTGGATAAGTTTTATAGCTGGATACATTTGAAAATACTTAACGCTTTTATTCCTAACACTGCTTTATGGTTAAGAGAGGATTGTTTTCCTCTCATTTCAAATGTAATTCTTGTAAATATTCCATGCAAAAGAAATGGAATGAATACAGCATTCATGAGTAAAACTCTCCTGCCAAAACTGAGGTTACGGTGCAGTCTGCAAATTCATTTTCATGCACGAATTGCAATAGGACTCTTGCTACAGAAATTACATAGGACAGTTGGCTGGCTAGTTTCTCTGTATTTTATCTTATTCATTGTTTATACCCCCTTGTCATCACCCATCATTTGTTGTTTATTGTTCAAAACCCATTTTGACAGAAGGATTATTAATTTATTTATAAACCTCGCTAGGGCTGAGGATCAGCAATGGGTTAGTCCAGGGATCTGAGATGGCATTGCTGTTGCTGCTGCTCTGGGTTGAGAAAATTGAGAAAAGAGCAATGTCAATAGCAAACACCCAGCCTGTGGGGATTTTTTATGACCTGATGCTTTAGAGAAGAAGCAAAACACAGCTGCCATGCACTTCAGCCAGAGCCTGCACTTGGGCAAAGGCATTTTAGCCTGGGACCTCAGAAATTAGAGAGTGTTCTTGGAGGGCCAGAAGTGAAAAACTTGGCTTCAGCAACTTCTAATTCTGAATTCAAGCCTTCAGGGTGAAATCCAGTTCCCAACCTCATAAAATAGCTTTTTTTTTCTTCCTTTTGTCTCCTAAATGATACTGCTAGCTCCACCCCTATAGGACTAGTGCAACAATTGCAAGCTAATATTTAATTTTCCATCAGCCACAGCTGGGCTCACCTGGATTAGGGTCAACAGGAGGAAGCATAGATTTTCCATGCTGTGATGTTATTTTTGACTCTCAGATGTGCTTTGCTGTAACAGCAGGAAATGTCATACTCTGTTCAAGCCACGTGCACCCAGCTTGTTCCGGGGCAGATCCCTGTTTGAAGGGGCTGTGCTGGTTTGCTAGCCTATGGGTTGGGGCTGCTGGCCATCAGATTCAATTAAAGTGACTTTCACAGTGAACAGAGTTTGACTAGATGGGAAGCTGCAAAATGTTATCAGAACTCGAGGTAAGAGGAAAAAAATTAGAAACTGCAAGTTGGTTTGCTTTTTCCAATGGTCAAGCTGCAATGCAATAAACGTCAAGCTCAGTATTGTGCAAATATTTATCTCAAATTGAATAGTGGGATGCTTGATGCAGTTTTGAATCTAATTAGAATATTTTCTTGATCTGAGTAGGATGTTATTTTGAATAAGAAGTGTTGGACAAAGGAAAATGTGTGAATTCTCACCTTAAAAATTTAACAGTAGTGCTATTTTGTTCCTTCTGAATCAAACAAACCAGTCGGACTGTTTATCTTTGAGCCATGCAAAAGAAAAGTGAATGCTAAATATGGTTTAAATCTTCTACTTACACCAAGAATCTGTCCTCTAAAATATACTTGCTGAAGAAAACAAAGACTTTTAGCCCAGCTCCAGATCAGTGCAATCCAATTGTTTTGTCTTAGCTGCAGGTTTGCATTTGGTTTTGGCTTGGTTTTACTTTGGCTCTCACAGCAGGCCAGCTTCTTCCTGCACCGCAGTTGATGTTTATCCTTGACAATCATGTTGAAATTTTCTTGTTTCCTCCTTGTTCCATTGTGAGTTTTTAATATTTTTTCACCTGTATTGTTATGCACAGCTAACCTACGCCGTTTACTACAAACATGGTTTATGAAGCCATGGAGGAACCACGCTCTTGCTCCTGCTTTGAGGATGGTTGGGATATCATCGTGCCTGCAGACGACCACAGCATGTGGTGGTACTTTGCTGTGAGCCCAAACCCTGGTGTGTGCAGATGGGCCAAGCAGCGCCTGCTCTGACCTAGAGCCAAGACTTTCCTACAGGTTTCTTGCAAATGGACCAGGTTTTCTCTTGTAGCTTTTTGCCTTTGCTCTTGTGAGAGAAACATCGAAGGCTATGCCAGACTTCCAGACTAAATTCAGTCCCTGGCTGTGCTATTTGATCTTGTGCCAATATTGTCCTTGAAACAGCTCTTCTCCTCTCAGCTTGTATCTTGCTAGGTCAAACAAACTGGTCTTCTGTTAGTCTTCCATTGCAATGATGTTCTCTGTCGCTTGATTGATTATTGCTATAGTTCTTGGCATCTTTGCGGAAATCATTTCTGCGACATGATTAAAAGTATCTCGGGTGAGGTCATACCAGGGACTTATATAGCAGCATGGATGTCTTCTGACATCTTCTGCTTCTGAAGAACACATCTTGCTGAATGTTTTAAAATGAAATTTTCATTTTCTGTTTCCTGTTTGTTACTGTCACCCTTTGGTGCACTCAAGTCTCTTTCCAAAGCCTCTTTTTCTAACCAAGGAACTCCTAGCTAGCAGCAGAATGCTTTTTCCTTCTTTTGCCCATGAGTTTGCTCAACATCCGCACCATGAGGCTCCATCCTGGTGTTATTGCTCTGGTCTCCTCGGAGTCATTTCACTTGCCCTGTGTGATATTTCATTGACGATATTTCTCAGCATCATATCAGGCATTTTACTTGGTCGTCCTGGTTTGCACTCTAAAAATCACGTGAAATTGGTTTGAAGTCCAACTCTTGGAGTGGTTTTATTTGTAATCCCACTTCTATGCTTACTCCTGGTAACCTTTGAGAGAGATTTACTTATCCAGTTATTCTGGAGCTTTTCTTCACGATTCCCCTGCCCTGTTGCTTTGTACAGGATGCAAACTGCTACTAATCTTTGCACCCACTAGCTAAAGAAACTCCAGTCACTGTTTCCATTCCCCGCCTAAGCTTATCACAAATGATTTTGCTAAGTTGCTTTCATTTATCAGAGCTTTTTCTTTTGAATAATATCAAATCTTTAAATTACGTTTTTATTAATTGTATCATTGCAATTAACTTGATAAGTTTTATCTAAGGTTTGCTATTCACACTCAGTTCCATTAGGCATTTGGGACTAGAAATGCCACTAGGTTCAAGATGTCCCTGAATGTATTTTATACAGTGAAACATGTACATGCATTAATGTGCAAGTAGCTAATTCTGTAAATATGTTTTAGCTCCTATGCAGGACTAAAACTTAATTACTAGCTGCTAAGGGTCAGCAAAACAGCCCTGATTCATAGGAGTATCACTCCTAAAACGCCAGCTAAACAAACCAGAATCACTTCTGCATATGTCGGCCCTAATTTCTAATTTCCAGCTCTTGCTGTTGTATACCCCAGGCCCCTCTTAGGTGCTGAGCCTCTCCACGCTGCCTTGGTCAGGGCTTGGTAGTAGAACATTCTGCAGTAAAACAATAAATACCTCAGATGTGGGTTTCAGCCAGGAGACGGTCACTCATTTCTCACTTGCCATGGCTGGCAGCGCGTGAGGCAAAGCAGAAAAATCTGCACGTGGCACTGCAAAATCTGATTGACTGGGTGCCTGGGGTTGGCGTTTGGGGGCAGAAAGGGCAGGGTGACCTCTCCAGGCTGGGGCAGAAGGGGCCTCCTACTCCAACCCTTTGGGACTGAACCAGGCCAGCATATGCCATTTCCCCTGAGTGTGATGATGTGAGTTATTTAATGTAAACTTAATTGTTTCAGCGATGGATGTTTTCATTAATTTCTTCTCAGTGATGGCTTCTACAGGCAGTCTTGGTTGTTTAGCTGGAAATAAAGGAGTTATGCTAAAGATAGAGGTAATGCTTATAAAGTTGGTAATAGGCTTTCTGAAAACCCAAATATGGATGCTTTGTACATGTTAATGAGTTGGTATTTTGCTGTTGCCATGCTAGTATTGAAGGAGTTTATAAGGACTGGCCATATCTTTCAGTGGACCAGCTGGTAAGACTGATAAAAACAGGCAAGGGCTTAGGCATGCTGGTCCATTTATTTCAGTTCCAGTCAGTTTAGTTAGTTTAATAAAAAGATATGACTTCTTACACGCTTGAATTCTCTTGTATGCTGGTTGCTTCTTGGTATTAATGTAAAACTCCTATTTTTATGTGAATGACCAACTTTACCTGCCTATCTCTGACTGGTAAAATCTACCAAGCCAGTGTTTACTCAGCCTTTTAAAACACATTTCTGAGTTCTTACCTACAACTACCATCCCTTGCTTGTTGCTGAACTCATTTTCTCTAGGGTTAATCAAGAGCAAATCCTTTGAACTCTAGTTATTTCTGCCTGATCTGGTGCAGGGCTCTCTCTAAACCCCTTTAGTGGAATGGGTTGTTTAAATTATCAAGGGTTAGGCTACAAAAAAGTTTAATTAGAAATTCAGAAATTGGCCTTCGGCCAAAATATAATTTTCTTTCTGTAAGCCCAATTTGAAAAAGTTTTGCTGCAGATCTTAACCTAAAATTTCCAATGTAAATTTTTTTATTAACTCTTACTTTCTACTATTTAAAACACTCCAACGAGTGTAATGCACAAAAGTATTTCAATAAGCAACTCAAACGTAACAAAAGTTTTCAGTGCCTGATTTTGAATCACACTGTGTAGGTATTTTCCACCCAGGATTATCTAGCTTGAATGGAAGGGCTCTCCCCAGTTTGTGCACACAAGAAACTGCACTCAGAAATACTGCAAGAGTGAAACCTAAGCTGCAGTATTTACCATGATGAGCAACTGCAAGCCATGAAAACAAGGAGGAAACACCACATTTGGCATTTGACATTTGTAGATTTGTGCTTTTAATTCTGAATGTTCACACTTTAAATTCAAACACCAGGTCCCCATTGCACTTGATGTCCAAATCCAACCATGAGTCCTGTTATATGGGAGGTGGTAAGCCTGGCAGTGTCACTTGCTGGGTGCATTCAGAACAATGTCATTTTAAAATCAAAATAGGCATGGTGGCCACAGCAGAGGGCTGCCTTTGACAGCTGGTTATCACCTGAGGTGAGTTAGCTCAGGGTGGATGCAAACCTCCTTAACCCTTCAGTGGGTTGCAGTGTCTGTGCTGCTTCCTTGCTCCCAGTGTGGTTCTGGTCTGGATGAGGTCTCCTGCCACTCATGCTTGGGCTGAGTTCAGAGGACAGCCTGAGACAAGGACCGTCCTTGGGATGTAGTTTAGACCTGTAGCTTGGCTGCCCCGCCCTCCAAACTTTCTGCCTTTGGGGTTATGAGGGATCCAGCAATCTCTGACCATCCTTCCTCATGGCTGAACCCAAGTATGCTGTGTCTCCACAAGACCAAGATTCAGCCACTGCTATTTTTTAATTTTCTGAGATGTTGCAGATCCAAACTGGCAGAACATCCATACTTTGGGCAACTGTGAAGCATGAGGTGCAGGGAAATGCACTGAAGTCCAGTTTTCCAAATCTGACTAGGAAGGAAGCACTTTGCTGTGTTTGAAATACGGTTACCTCTGAAGCACAACAGAGTTTATATCTGGACCCACAAAATGTAGTTTTCATAGTGGCTGGGTCTGGTTTTCTCTAAATGAAGCCTCTACCCTAGGGTTTTTCTGCTTGGCAAGACTTCATCTGCGCAGCACTGTGCTTGCACAAGCCTGGAGGCTGCACCACACGTCCTCCATCACAGCAGCAGGACCAGAAGGCAAAGGCTGCACAGTTCGCAGGTTTGTGGGCCCCTGACTCCTGCTCCAGTGCAGCAACAGAATATAAACGTGCTCCTGCTGGCATCTAAAATAATGATAATTAAAAGAACTAAAACGATAGAAAGGCCAAACACTTCCAGAATTTTTAAAAGTTAATCCACCTGGGTGACAGGTCTGTGATAACGGTAACTCCAGATCCAACCGAGACCCTGGGCTGTCCAGCCCAGTCCCTGTAGCAGAGCTCATAGTCAAAACCCACCGACTTTCCCTGCTAGCTCAAAATACAGCTCTCCCCACCACTTATCCTCTCTGTCCCTCTCTGCATATCTTTGAACAGATGATTCTGTGATAAACCAGCAAGGTATCATTAACTTCTGCAGTGTTTTGATATCCTTGGGGGAAAATGCTACCCAAGTGCACAATGTTTTTGCATTTTTTTAATCATTGTTGTGTTGGATCCCTGATGAGGGACTGGTATTCCTGAAGATACAAGACATTAAGCAGGGGGAGAGTTGTAGACCCCCAGGTATGTACCGCAAGGGCAGCTGCCTCCTGTCATGCTCAAAACCCCCTTGGGACAGGAAAGCAATACGCTCCCTATTCCACCTAAATGATTTTATCACCACCCCCAGCCTTTGTTTTATTCTTCTGCCCGTTCACTATTTTAATTATGATGTTTTTTTATCTCTCTGGGCACTGAAATCTCTTGGATTTTGTCTTTTGGTTCACTTATTTTGGGAACTCATTAAATGCCTGAGACACGTGTTCATTATTAGAAAGTGAAAACAAGTCCCTAGCTGTGCCATGGGAGAAACTTCATGGTGAATTACCGTAGTTAAGTAGTGGCTTAACAGCTTGAGACTCTTCTAACATTAGGCAGGGTTTTTTTAGACCTTTAATGCATGGCAGATTATGATGCTTCCTGTACTGAATGGTATGAGGTTATTGTCTGTGGTTGGTTTAATATGGATCTTTGCAGAGGGATAACACACAATCCTGTACATGTTGTAGAGGAATTTGATAATGTTCTCTGTTTGACAAGAACAAGGAGTGATTTAAATGGAGGGGGAGTGGGGGGGAGAACCACAATAATAAGCAAAACCCATCTTACTACTTAGCTACTCTTACAGACCTTTCTAATGCAATTCAGGCTAGAAGTGAAGTTGAATGACGATGTGATTCATCAAACTTCAAATTTCACTGGAGTGCCATACTTAGACAAAATTATTTCTTCTGAAGAAGCTCGTTCCTCTCATCCCTCTACTCCTGACAGTTGAGATCATTGAAACCTCTTGTGCCATTGGGACATTAAAAAGCCCCACAAGGTGCCCTGAGAAGCATCCCAGTCAGTAGTGAGGCAGCAGAAAGGAGGAATTTTCTGGGGACTGGTGGGGAGGTCATGCACATATCCCTGTGTCACTTTGGCTGATGGATGCTGAGGTGAGATATTGCTGTTTAGTGACCAAAACAAAAACATGAGAACAAGACTATTCACTCATGAGCTTTTATGACTGTCTTTTCTGTTCTTTTATATTCTTCATGACGTGATGGTAGATTTTTTATACCAGTTGCTTAGTTGAGAAAAAACTTGTCTGATCTGGGGAGTATTAGGTTGTGAAGCTCAGTAAAACCTGAGAGGAAAAACTCTCCTTGAATATCAACCAATTCTCTAATCTGAAACTTGAATCTTTTAGGATTCACACGTCATTTGGTATCGGATGGCAATTTCAGATCACAGAACTAGCTAGAAGTAATAATACAAAGATGTGCAGACTTCTGTTGTTTAATCAGTCATAGCTATTATGTGCTCATTCTGGGCATACAGACAGGTATGCATGTTTAGAGATTTATATTCTAAAATGAGGACAGATGATATAATGGGAATCCAAGGCAAATGTATGCATACTCTCAAATGCATGCACAAATTTTGTTGTAGCAGGGAATTACCACCCTTCCAAAGGGGAAAATCCAACCTCCCCCCTCCAAAACCAAACCAAAACAGCCACACAAATCATTTCCATTATAAACAGAGGTTGATAATAGGCTCATGACCATCCCTGAGACACCCATTCAGAGTCCTGGGCAGGTGATGTTACCTCTGGTTGTCATAGCCATGTCCCCTTGCACCAGTGGTTTCCATAAGCCCTAGAGGTGGATTGGGACCCTCCACCTCCATGGTGGGATTCAGCCCCTTGGGGACAAACCTCAGCCCTTCTGTGGGGCAGTGATGGGGAAATGGAAACAGTTGCCCACCCTACCCAAACTCCATAGACACTTTTGCTACAGGCTCTCATTTTTGTTTAATTGGATTGCTTTTTTATTTTTCAAAAAGTTTCAAGAAGGAGTTGATGGCACTGTCCATCAGAGGACCAGGCTGCTGGGTTATCCTGCAAGCAGCAACTCTACAAGACAAAAAGTCAGCTGTGAACAGCAAAAAGTGGTCCTCCATATCTTCTCCATCCTGCACTGCTCCATACTGTGCTGTTGTGCCAAATCCCCAGCTGCAGCGAGCAATGTGGGTTTAACCAAACCCCCTGGCTTGGTTAAAGCACAGACACTCAGGGCTCTGATGGCACTCACAGCCTTGTGGTCTGTTCCCCTGGTTACAACTCATCCTTTCTCCTGCTACGTGCTGTTATCTTCTGCATCTACCTAAACCACAGTACAATCTAAATGCAATGTGTTCTGTAGTGACACCAGGAATTTTTTGTTTTGCTCTGTTAGGTCCCAGTAAGGCAGTGGCTGCATAGGACTTGAAATCAAAACCCTGTTTTGCATCTATTTTTATTGCTTATTAAAAAGTGTAAGAATTAGAACAGCAAAAACAGCCGCCATACCTTGCCTTTTGGATCCCAAGAGCATTAGTGAAGCTAGTAATCAAAAGGAAATACAACTTTATGCCTGCAGTTGAACAGGCTTGATATATACCTTTAAGGCAAAAACTAAGGAGTTTCACATGCTTCTTAGTCATTTTTCACAAGAGAATGCCTATTTAATGTCAAAACCAAAGTGCTGAACTGAATTCCCATGAATAGAGCTCAACCTCACCTGCTAAGCAATGGACGCTGTACTGTGCACAATATGTATGCAGCATTAGGGATGTATCCTGTGCAGTGTATGGGGGAATATTTCCTCCTCCGAATAATCCCAGTGGGGTTTGGGACAAGCTCTAACCAAGCTGCTCCGTGTGCCTGTGTTCATCCCCACCTACTCAGGGTTAAAGTATCTTAGTGTTTACAAAAGCATCGACAAGGAAATATCAACTAGTTTAGAATTATTATTATTAACTGTATTAACTTTTTCTGTTATTTTCATAGGAGGAAAAAGGAGGAGGATAGAAATATGGTGTGTTTCTTTGACCTCTCAAATAACACCAGTAGTTGGATGTGTTAGCAGCAAGTCCTGCCTAAAAAATAACCAAGAACTAACAGCTTTGCTTCTTTTTTTTTTTTTTCTTTTTTTGGTCCTATCCCACCACTCCCCCTCTTCCATTCCCTGCCTGCAACCAGCACAGCCCTTGCTGGCCACGCAGCGAGGAGACTGGGCAGTCCTGCAAGTTCCTAGCAAGACCGGGTGCAGCATGGAGCCCCGCTAACAAGCCCTGCAGAACTTAATAGCTCAGCTTTTGTGGAGCGTGTCGCCTCCAATGAGGGTGTGCATCGCTGTGTAGGGAGCACCCATTGGGAATGGGGTCTCCCAGGTTTCAGACCTGTTTCTGCCTGCTTAGTGCATGAAGACACAGATGACTTGTGATGCAAGTCTTCTCATTGCTATTCAGGAAGTTCTCCCTGCCATTAATGTTGATTAATACCGATTTTTGAACTTGCTCGGAAAGTTTCAGGATAGTGGAGGAAAGCTGAATTTGTATCACTGTTTTAAAAATAAAATATAAAAGAGGCTAACAGCATGAAGGTAATTGGTACAATACACTTGCATGCTGTATGTATGCTGTTTTCTGTTAGAAAGGATGATGTAAACTCAACATGGCACACATGAAAAGGATTAAAACCTCATTAAGTAATTGCTTTCAGGATGATTTTTGAGTCCTGTTTCTGGGGAGGGGGATCAGGTTGTTGTGCTCTCCTGGTGCTGTTGCTGCAACTTCTGTGTTGCCTTCTAGTATCTGGCTTTCTGGGAGGATCTTTTGAAAATCATGTGGAGTCAGAGAGAAGCTTGAGTAAAAATACAGGAGGAATGTGCATCAAAGCTGAAGAGCTTGTATAGAGAAGCTTAACCTTCCCTTATGGAGACAACAGCAGCATGGTAATGGCCTTAGTCATCTCTTCTATCTTTTGCTCTGTTTTGAAGCTTTTTATTGAAACTTCATGAGGAATAATAACACAACTCTGTGCCTTCCTTGTTTAGCACACTTAAGAATGGCCAGGTCTCCAAAACTGAGAGCTGAAGCCAGGTAAATGCAGGCTGATGTAGAGGCTCAAAATTAGCAAAATTAGCAGTGGAGGTGTATAGCCACTGCAGTTTTTAAGCTGATTGTGTATCTTCCTTAAAAATAAATAAATAAAATAATTAATTAATAGATCTCTTGTTCAAACAGGCTTTTGCCCTGAGCAGTGTGGTGACCTGTTCTCAGGTGCTTGGGCTATTTGCTCCTACCTACACAACGCTTTCGAGTACTGACTGCTGGGCACTGTGTTAGGAGGTGACGGCTGCTCTGGATTTGCTATCAGTTGTTTAGGAGTTCAAATGTCAACTTGACACTTCAGTGAACTTTCTTAGCACAGCTATTTTCACATGTGACTTGTGGGTGTGGAAAATGAGGCCCAAGCAGACTAGTCACTTCTCAAGGTCTCTGCGGTGGAGCATGGTGGTATGTGGAGAGCTGGGCCCTGGTGAAGGGTGGTGGCCTTGGTGGAGCACGGTGCCAATGTGGTGACACCACTCTGATAACCGAATTAATTCACTCAGGTGCTCTTTTACGGAGCAGTCTGCTGCCATGAGAGTCTTGGGTCATCTCGCACGTACGGCCCAGGCTAGCAGATGTGACAAAATGCCTTCTTGTTGAAATCGTGAAGGGGAAGAAAAACATGAAGAGCTGTGTCTCTCTGGACTCTGACAGTGGTCTTTGGCTTAATGGCCTGATTATCTTGCTTTCTTCCCTCTTGCTGCACTTGTTTCAATGCCTACAGTGACACACAGTGGTGATGAGTCTCTGCTGTGCCAAAGCACTCACCACGGGGAGGTGAAGGCCGGTGCAGGCCGCTGGTGGTGGCTGCCCCGGCCTGGAGCTGCCTGCTGGGCCTGGACCTGGCCTTCGGGCTCCACCTGAGAGGGCCAGATGAGGAAGCTTTGGTTTTCACTCCTCCACTATATGACTTCTTTACTTCTTCATGATCAGTAGAGAGCTGTGGGTTTCATAAGCTGTTTTGTGCCATAAATGCCACACTCAAATCGTCTTTATTTTTTTGTGATAATGCATTTTTTTTTAAGCAGCAAAATAAGTTAGCTTTCTGCCTGTCATATTTCCCCTGTTTTTTACACTCCCATTGTGCTACAGAGGCCAGCATGAAAGCGTGGCTCAGCTGCTCCTTAGCAGAAGGCTTTCCAGTGTCCTCGATTGCGTCCCCCTTCAGTTTCTGGATGCTGTTTGCAGGGGAGGTAGATGCCAGTTTTCACAAGGGTTCATTTGCTTCTTGTACTCCATTGCCTCATCTCCCAAAGACTGATTTTTTTTCCCCTGCTCTAAGAACAACCAGAAGATGAGAAGCTTTGGGCTCCCTCCCTGCTTCAGCCCTTGCTGTACGTTGGGTAGCTTCAGCCTGAACATTC
The DNA here is from genome assembly GCF_009769625.2 of Cygnus olor. Lineage (NCBI taxonomy): Eukaryota > Metazoa > Chordata > Aves > Anseriformes > Anatidae > Cygnus > Cygnus olor. The sequence continues at coordinate 6,089,099 of NC_049191.1, forward strand.
CAAAGTCCCACCTCCTCCAGCGAATAAAATAAAGAACCATGCTGATTGGCATGGTTCTGAAAGGTCTAGGAAGTGAGTGCAAGCTGTAAAAAACAAAAACAAAAAAACCACACATCAAATGTGGAAACTGGTAGAAAAATAAAAATCCACTTGCCAGGTGTCATCCCTCTGGACAGCTTCACTACCGGTGGCATGACCACTGCTGGGTGCAGCCCAGTGAGGAGCCGCTGGGCTGGGTCGTCGTCATCTGGAAAATGCTCCTTGCCAGTGTGCAGGTCAAGGTCGAGTTGCTGGCAGCCTGCGTCCCTCTGGAGCGGAGCCAAAAGGTTTTAAAAACCTCTTTTTCTCAGATTTGAGAGGCAGCCCTGTGCCCCCCAGGCTGCGGTTTGCAGGGGGACCCGGGGGGGGCGGGTGGCTGCGGGCGGCACCGATGCTGGGCTGCTCCTGACATTTCCGCCTGCGGGTGCCCAGCCAATTGGCGAGGCTGGAGCAGCGACACATGAAATATGATGATTTTCTGCTGAAGAGGAGGAGGAGGAGTGGAAGGGGGGGGAAGGAGGGAGGACTGCTCCCTCCCATGGTTTGCATGCCCGGGGGCTGCGGAGGGGGCTGGCCACTGAGCAGCACCTGGGGATGGCCCCTTGCTTGCTGCTCCCTGACCAGGATAATGAGGCTGGCACCCAGGTGGGCTGGGTGGTGGTGGCCCCAGGGGACACCCCCAGGGGTGTCAGGCCTGGGGCCCTGCTGCTTAGGGGGGATCTGCCCCTGCCCCACCCCCCCGGAGCCCCAGCTGGCTCCGTGCTGTCCCCCGGGCGCTGTGCCTGGGTCCTGGGTTTAAATTAATGGGGGGAAGGGGGGGGTGGGGGGGTTGGTTTGCTAAAACCGAAATCCCACCTCTTGCAGAATGCTTTTTTGCCGTGCCAGGGCTGCACAGCTAAAACTTTGCAGCCCGAGCCTCAGTTTGATGGGAAGCACTTAACAGAGCTGCTCGCTGCATGTCATTAACCCTCGCACACCACCGCCTGGGACGGAAACTGTTAATACCAAAAATCGGAGGAAACCAATTCAACCCTGATCAGGAGCGGCCATGCAGCTCCCTGAATCGCATCCAGCAGCTGTTCATTTTTATAATGACTGTGCATTTATCCAAGAGCCGAGTGGCAAGTTCTCTGTTTATTATTATTCCCCCCAGAGGAGGGGGGGGGGAATCCTATTAAAAAAATCTATAATAATATTAACGTAGAAGGGCTGCTAATGCAAACCACATCTCCCCCTTGCTACAACTGTGCCACTGCTGCCGCTTTATTAATTTATTTGTGCTGTGGGTGACGGTCCTCCAGAAGTGATAATTGGTGCACTGTATCTTTAAAAGGTTAAAACCCTTTTCAAAAAGGCCCAGACTCATAGTGGGAAAAGACAAGAGAGGCTTTGGCTGGCTTTGGATCCAGAAAACAGCTGCTGATTAGAGTCTGCGTCTTCGGGCTGAATTTATTACATATTTTTCAGCAGCAGGGATTCTAGGAGGAAGCTTCCGTTTGGGTTTCTTGAGCGTGGTTTATTTTTATTCAGAGGAATAACAGAGGAAGGATTTGTTCCGGCTGGAGCATGCTCACAACCTGCAAGATCTCCCATTATTAAACTGCCTACTTTGGGGCTTTAATGTACATGTTTTTTTTTTTTTTTTTATTAGCGTTATTATTATTTGGCAGCGTGCGTCTCTCTATATTTTTAATAATTTATTTTGAAAGGAAGCTGATCTCATAATGAGCTTTCTCCTTCCTCACTTGAAACAGGTGCTAATGAAAGAATGCAAATAGCACCGGCTGAGCCGAACATTTCATAAAGACGGGAACAGCCCCCGACCCCAGCCAGCCCCGGATCCGCTGCCGGCACCCACCGAAGGTAGGCACTGGGGTGATTTTTTGTTCGTTGCGTGCGCGTTTGCAGATGGTCCAGTCCCCCCCTGTACTGCGGGTGCACAAGCCAGATTCCATTTTGCCTCTGCTTCCCCCCGAAAGGTGTCAGGTTGCTGCTGTGTGTGTATATATATATATATATATATATATATATATATATATATATATGATGCGTGTGTGTGTGTGTACATCCCCGGGTGCCGGATTTGGCCACTGGGCAGGCGATGGGCGAGCTCCCCAGCCGAGGTAACCTCAGCGGTGTCACGGGCGCGCAGCCGCCCCGTAACCCTGTCCTCGCCACGACTCCGCCGCCCGCTCCGGCTTCCTTCGCCCTCCCTGTCGCATGAATTTATCGTCCGTTGACAGCAACTTCATTTTCTCCCAGTGTGCGTGGGTTGTCGGTATTTTTTGCGCCGTGCAGGTCCGGCATGGGGCTGCTCCGTGGGGAGCCCCGTCCTCCCAGGGCGATGCTGGGCGGCCCTGCTCGTCTTCCTATCACCCACATATAGCTAAGCCACCGTTACCTGATGCTACAGCATATATACATACATTTTTATTTATTTTTTTAATATCGCAACCCCTGTTTTAACATATCCCCGAATACCTTCTTGCCTGCACAAAGCCTTTCTCTTTTCCCTCTGCTTAATTTTATTTGTGTGCGCTTGGTGTTGGCATCCGGGCAGCGCTGGGATGTTCTCCTCAGAGGTTTGTCCTTTGCTGGCAGCTGGAGTTTTTCCCCCGGCCGCAGCAGCCCTGTGCTGTACCTGGCTCTGGTTCTCGCTCAGGCTCCGGGTTTTCTGCTGTGGCTTCCCCCAGCTGCAAGCTGGGGCTTGCAGCAGGGACTGCAGTGGCCTCTCCGATGGCCAAATCCTGCCCGCGCTGGGATCATCCAGCCCTGTGAACCTCCGAGGGCAGAAATCAGGCCTTTGTCTGGAAGTTTGTGTTTATATCTCGGTGTATTTAAGTGTGTTTGTGAGCAAGGTATTTCTATTATGTCTGTGTGCAAGATTATTTGCAGTTTTTTGTTGTTGGTTTTTTTTTTTTTTTGCTTGGCTGTTAAGGAAAGGGTCTGCAAAAAGTTTACCCCTGATTAATTGTGCAAACTGAGAGTGGGCAGCACATGAAATAAAATACTTATTTTATATAAACAACCCCTTGAGGCTTCCTAGAAAGAGAACTTGTGAATATTTAACCTGACAGATATAAAGTAATCAAACCTGAATATGCAGTCTGCTCTCCCCCTCCTCCCTTCTTCTAAAGGCAAATATTTTTAATTTGAGTTTGATGTGGGGTGCAGGCAGAAGAATATGATTTTAAATATGATTAAAATATGCTTTTGACCCAGTGGTAAGGAAATACTCCTCTAAGCCTGGTTTTTGGCTGTATCTGCTCACGAGGACAGGCAGAGGTGGCAGAAAGGTCCCTGTCCCTGAGGTCTTGTCTGATGCCCCGCTGTGAGCATCTCCCTCCCTGCCTCATCCTCCCGGGCATCCAGAAATGGCAAATCCAGTGAGAGGGAAGCAGGTATTTAATCCCTCAGATCTCATGCTCCCTCGTGCCGAGCCAGCGATGCTCATCTCTTGCCAGTTTTGGTGCTGTACCAACGAACCCAATGCTGCGCTAGTTTTTTTTTCTTCTTTTTGGAGATTTGTTTCTAATCAAGTGGATGCAATTCCTCCCAGCTGCAATGAAACACAGGGGGGTGGGTCTTTATTTCTTCCCCTTGGCTGGCCTGCTTGCTTTGTGGGTTTTCTGCGGGGTGGTGCCATGCAGGAGACCGCTGCTGGTCTCCAGCCCTGAGCTTGCTGAGGTTGGCAGTGGTCATCAGCGCTGGTGGGAAATGGTTTGGATGAGAAGGCTCCTGAGAAAAAGCCCAAACAGGCAGGGGGCTCAGGAGGGGGAGGAAGGGGAGGTGGCTTCTTTCCTACTTAATCATCTCCAAACATTGCCTCATCGTGGTGTTGGGCACCAGCTCCTGCTCTGGGGCCACAAAAAGCCTTCGTGCGTTGCATTGCCCAACCCTCCCTCCCAGCAGTGTTAGCAGGACACAGCGAATTTTGTCTCCTGCTGCAAAGAGGCAGCGTGCTCCTCTGCAGATCTGGCTGCAGCTGAGCACCACGTGGAGCTGCTCTTTTAGGGAGTCTCTGTAGTACCTTGGGACCGGTGGGAGCTGGTGGCCCTGCGTCAATCCGCCTTGTATTCTTTCATCACCTCCCAAAAAGGGGAAGTGAAACTCAAGGGCAGAGACTGTCACTCCCCGAGGAGCCCCGGTCACCCGCTAGTATCGTGCTCACAAAGGAAGCTGTTAATTATTTTGCTGGAAATAGTTGTAAAACTTCTGTAAATGTACATGACGTGGAAGGCTGTGGCTTTCAAATGGGTTCTCCAGCGTCTTGGTTCATTTCTGGAAAACGTGGCTGGCCTGTTCAGTCGAGTTGTGCGATGGGGATATTGCTGGGAAAGTCGACAGCTGTGGGTGGGCTTCACGGACCCCTCGAGGGCTCCTTGGGTACACTTTAGTTCTGGATTTCCAACCGGCCCTGGGCTGGCTCAGCAATTACCAAAAATCTCACTGATCTCTGTTCACGACATGGAACTGGTGAGGAAGGTACCCGTGCCAGGAGAGCAGTAACCCAATGCTGACCTAAACCCAGCATTTTCAGTTGGACCAGTTGGGAGAGAGCCCCTCTGCCTTGCGCTGGTAGGAGCGCAAACCACACTAGGCTTGTTTGTGGCTAAAAGAAATCTCCTTTCTCCATGTAAAGTTAAATATCTGCAGCTGGCTCAGCTGAGGCAGACGTATGATGCTGGTTAGGATGGATGCACCAAGGAACTGTACATCCCAGCACGCTGATTTGCTTGATGGCTTAAAGGTGCACATCATTATCTGAGGATCATCAGGTTGAGGGTGGGTTGGTGCTTATCCGTGTTTAGCTATATTACTGGTCTTGCCGCAAAAGGGGTGGCACAATTCATAGCCCCGATCGCTTTTAGTTCTTTAAAAAGCTTGGAGACTTTTCTTTCAAGAACGGAAATGTACCAGCTATGTAAGTCATGGATTTGCTCAACTCTGATCTCAGTGGTGAACTGAGGTGGGGGGGGAAAAAAGCAGCGTGGCCTTTTTTTGTTCCCATTTAACCTTTCTGTGTCTTACTTTCTCTGCTGTGTGGGAAATGGGGAGGGGGGGGGAGCGGGGAGTCATTTGGCCAAGATCTCAGCGTGGGTCCCTGGCAGATTGAAAATACAAGTAATAAGTTGTGACTCTAAGCTCCAACTGCAGACAGCAGCGCTCGCTCGCTTTTGTTTTTTTAGATGAGTGTTTGCTGGGCAGGCACTGGTGCCAGAGGAAAATGCACGGGGGGGTGGGGGGGGAACATGTCTCTTGCTGTACAGACACTCCACGTGGTTAGATGTGGTTTGCGCAGATGATGCTGCGAGCAGCAGGAGCAGCCCTGGCTCCTGGGGTTGCGGTGGGGTCTGGGCTGTTGGGAGGTGAATGCGGCGACCAGTTGCTGTTACCAAAATCTTGAATAACTGCGTGTGGTGTGGCCACCTCGGGGGCTCAGCGAGCCGCGTGTGAAAGCCCTCGTAGCCAGGGGACGTGGGACGCTGCTGGTGTCCCCTGAGAGCAGAGGGAGGGGGAGCCCCAGAAAGAGCTGCTGGGACGGCTCCTGCTGGGGCTGGATGTGTCGCTGTGGCCCAGGACGCCCTAATGACCCCGACCCTAATGGTCCTGGCGGATGAGCCTCACTCACCCTGCAGCTGGATGATCCCACAGCCCTGCCGCCCCAGGGCTCCCGTGTGGGAATCCCGCGGGACTTTGGATGCGTCGAGCACCCTCTCAAACGCCCCAGATGTTTTACAGCTGGGACAAAAACGTGACGGAGAGACTGCCCCTTGCTCGCTTCCCCTCCCATGTGCCATCGCGGCATTCTGGCAGCTCTTGATGTGGGATGCACGGGCATCTTCTAAAGGAGCTTGGTCAATAAAATCTGGCTGGGGGGACAACCGCGGGTGGCTGGACCATCTCCCACATCCCTGGAGGAAGGGCCCAGGGCTGCTGCTGACTCATGGCCCCCGTTTGGGGGCTGCCAGTAAAAAGGAGTGAGTAAAGCCTGATGTAACGAGTAATCTGCTGAAAATAAGTCACCGCAGGATTTATCATTCTGTTAAAGTGCGAACAAGAAAGGCGAGCGCTGCTTGTAATGATGTCAGGGATGATCTCAGAGTCCTTCAAAACACACCTCCGCTGTAAACAAAACTTTTAACTCCCCCCCCCCCCCCATTTTTTAGGTGCCTTTTGAGTTGAAGCATATTTTATATACCCCGGTGGGCATTCCTGCTGAATGATGAATTTGAAATCAAAAGGTCCAGAAGGTTTGAAATAAGCAGAGGAAAAACTGGTAAGGAGGTGTGGTTGGAGCTCCTGTGGTCTTCTAAATAAATGCTCATGTGTGGAAGGACAGAGCCCTGTCCTACACCCTCCATTTCCAAGCCATGTGCAATCCTCACAAGCCAGTTCCCATTTGCCCATAAGATTTAGTTGCCCAAACCACACTTGTTAGCCCTCATTGCTCTCCTTGGGGACTCTGCCTGATTCCGTGTTGGCTGTCACAGACAGGATCGCAGTCCTGAATGCTGCAGGGGGGTTCCCATGCTGACACCCTGGTTTTGGTTGCTTATAACTCATATTTTCACCTGGATTTATTAATTTATTTTTGGTCCTGGCATCGTAGTGAATTTTTATGGGGGAGAGAAAATTATCGAGCCAAACAGGCTGTTTTGTTTTTAATGGCTGTACAAAAGCCAGGTTTCTCCAGAAAACTCTTTTCTGCATTTGCTAGAAATGAATACAGCGTGCGACCCGGCACGGCTGGGACGTCTCCAGTAAGCGTGGGCAACTTCTGATAGTTGCACTTGGTTATAACTTGAACTCGTCAGGCAGTAATGATATACGGTGGAAAAAAGCGTGCTGCCTAGCAAAGGCAGGAGAGGTGCTGTGCGCGCCTGGAAGGATGAAGGAAAATATTTAGGGTGGCTTCCTGCCTCAAACGAGAGGCGGTGTGGTGCCACGAGAAGGGCAGCAAGAGCACCCGCTGCAGGGGGTGAGTGAAAACTGCTCTGGGGCCAGATCTGGCAGCGAGCAGAAGGAAGGTGGATGGGGTGTGTGGCTCGCAGGGTGCACAGGGGCACTGCTGGCAGACCTTAGATAGATAAATAGGGTCACAAATGGAAGTTGTTGTGTTTGTAACGAGTGAGTTGCTTTTAGGAGTGCTGGATATGTACTTCGGTTATGTGAGTGAGGGCATGCTTTCCAGTAGGGGCAGAAAAGGTGTTTACCCTGTTATGCTGCGCAATAAGAATTAATGGGATTTTTTGTTTCCTTGTGAAGCCATGGCACTGAAGCGGCATGGAAGCAAAAGTCCCGTTGTGAGCTGTGCTCCTCGTTTGCATGCTGTATGAAGTTCTTCCTCCTCTTTGCCCTTGCACGTCCACAAAGCCAGACACATGCGTGTGCCCTCCCCAGGGGCCGAGCGCTGCCGCCAGCGATGGGGATGCTTGTGCTGATGTTTCCCCAACTCCCTTGTGGTTTCCCTGCACTACAGGCAGATTAAGGCAAGCAATTTGGGTTTTTACAGAAATGCATCACGCTGCAAAGCAAAAACATTTTGATGCTGCCTGGGGAGCTGCCCCACCTGTGTGAGGGTAGAGCTGTTTGGGGATGGATACTGGGAAAATGCAAAGGTCAGGGGTATGGGTGGCTGGGTCAGAGCTAGGGTTAGTATTAGTAGTCCTGGTGTGAGCCCCCTGGCATGACTTCCAGCCACTCTTCTTTCTTTCTGTACCTTTGTCTTGCACCAGTAAATGGGATAATGTCTGTCTTCATGTTATGGCCCCTTAGGGAAGGGCTGAGGCTCTTGCTGTCTGTGTCCAGATCCCGGTCCCTTTGTGGGATCCTGATCTTGGAGATTCCAGGGTGCTTTGTAGTACAGAGTAGGTTACAAAAACAAAGGAGATGCCCTTCCATGAATTGTGCAAAAAGTTTATTTTGCAGGGATGGGCTGTGTACATGGGGGTAATGCAGAGAAAAGCTCTGTCCTCGCTTCACCTCTTACTGGTACCGTTTGTATTTCCATGCTCCAGTGTGAACAGCTTTGTCAACTGGGGGGGACTGATGCTCCCAAACGCTGGTAATGTAAATAGCAGCAGACCTAGAAAGTGTTCTGCAAAACAAACTTGCATGGGGAATACCAGGAAGGTAGCTAAATCCCCCAAACACTTAATTTTCAAGAAATATAGCTTATTAATGAATACAGGAATGAGACAAGTTATGATAAAAGCTAAGCGAAGGTTCTGATTTTTGTACCTGCAGCTGTCAGGACCTATGTTCCTCTTGCCATTGAAATATCGGGGGACTATGGGGTGATTTCCCTCCTGGGTAAATCTGCTCATTGGTTCTGGTGCTGCCTTGCACCTCCCAGCACTGTCTCCTGGTGTGGTGCTATTGCTTGTGAAGATTTTGCAAATCACAGGATGGTCCTCAGACAGACGGCTGCCTAAGGAAGCTGTAGGATAGGTTTCTGTTGCTATTTTTGTCAGCATTTATATGTTTCTTAGTCATTTTTGCTCAGAGTTTGCCATTGCAAAAGCTGCTTGGGGTCCAAAGTAGTGTAGTCCCAAATCAAAAATGCATATTGGGATGAATAACTTGATTATGAAAAATCATATTTAGTTCTGCTTGGCTGAATAACCATAAAATGAACCCGGTACTCAACAGTGATCGGCAAAGGGGGCACGTGGGGAGGATACTCGCACTGATATTGCATGAAGGTTGCAAAGTTAAGCAATCAAAAAAAAAAAGGAATAAATAAGTATTAGGTTGAATAAGTAATCTTAACTTCCCTTTGTGTGAGCGGTGTTTATCAGAGAGAACGCAATCTTGTGTTATTTACAACTTTCAATAAATAGATATCTAAGATAAGCTTGATCATGTAATTAAAGACTTTTGACACATGGCCAGATGCTCTGCCTTTATGTTTGTGTAAATGAGAGCAGAGGGTGGCTGTGTACCACAGTGCCTGTGCTCAAGTGGCTTTAAAAAAAAAAAAAAAGGCTCTTTGTCCCAATGTGACTGCGTTTTGTGCATCTAGATGGTACAGAGGGATGGGAATGTCCCCTCTGCGGGGCAGAAAGGGAAACTGAAAATTGAAAAGATAACATCTGAGTGGCTGAAGGAGACCAGGTCTGGCTTTGCAACTGTTTATGAAAGGTGTGCCCTCAAGCAGGAGCATTGCCCTGATTTTCCAGGCAGTGTTTCGGGAAGGAAATTGAAGCTCCCCGGGGGACAGGCGGTGACTCCGTCCGTGCGGCTGAGCTCCAGGAGCTGGGGCTCTGCTCTGGGCTCCTGATCTCAGAGGCTGGGGGGCTTTAGGGTTGTTCTGAGTCCATTTGCAAAGACCCAGGAGAGGAGAGTGGGATCTATCCTGGCCTCCTGGAAGAGCTCGGCTGGCTGCACGGGTTCCAGCACCCACTGCAGTCCAGAGGGATTGCTCGAGGTAAGGACCTGCGTGGCAAATGGGGTCTTGTCATTGAGCACCCCATGGGCACCTTGGATTTCATACCCCCAAACAGACCTGCAGTGGTTGTAATCCTAAGAAAAGTGTGGCAAGGGACACTAACGTTGATACAGAGGTGGGAATCAGAGTATTGGAAAGAGGGAGAGGCCAGCTGAGTTTATAGGGTTTACATGCTGTCACGTTCTTTGCTTTTTCTTAACAGGGAGGAATTGTTGCCTTAAGTTTCATGAAATTTCCTACGGAACGTTTTTTTCCTAAAGATGACGGAGGTCTCGGTGCTTTAACTAGGGTGTGCTGCTCCCAGAACCTGAACTTATGCCAACAGAAATCTTCTGTGAACTCAGTATTTGTAGACTTAGCACCGACTGACTTTGACTTGGAGTGTTGCAAACAAAATTTTATTCCTGTGTGTATATTTCTGTATTTGTACCAGACCCATGAAGTGGTATGACTAGCTCCAGCAAATAACCCCACTTGTTTTTGGGGAATGTTTTTAGCAGTCTAAACCTTTCTAAAACCTTAAAGCCACATAAGCAGCTTAAACCAATCTAAAGCCTTAGATCGTTTTAAACAGCTTGTGCCAATAGAAAGACTTAGATTATTTTAAATACCTTAAACAGATCTAAAGCTTTAGTGAAAGAATTTGGCCAGTCTCAGATTTGGTTGTTTATTTGATTTGATTTCATGGGTATGTTGGTCATCCTTCGGCGACTCTGCCTAACCACGGCTCTGGAAGACGCTTGGATTTTCTGTCTTGTGATGTCTACGTTTTGGGTATGTGAAGAGTTGACAAGTGAACATAAGTAAATCCTGACTCTGTAACCTTAACTCTGCGCTCAGGTTATGATCATTGGTAATTTCTGTATGCTGTTCCAGGTTATTTTGGCTAAATATACATCTAATTTGCAGGAGAAAAGTAAATTCTATTACACCAATTAAGGATTTTCAAAGAATCATGGTGGCCTGAATTGCCCTTTGCAGCCTGGATTCTTATGACTTGCTTATGTAGCTTTGAAAATCCCATCTTAAGATGTGGTAGCTTAATTAAACCCCTTTAAAAATGTACGTAAGTGGAGGAATGAGTCCAGACTGCGACTTCTGTTAGTTTGGACATTCTCTAATTATTGCGGGCTTTGTAGTACAGCATCCTCATGGTGTTAATGTAGGATCTAATACTTCCTTCACTTTGCAAGGGGAAATTATAAGTAATTCAGGCTCAGAGCTGGGGGCTCTTGCTTTTGTTTTTCATAATTTAAATGAGGTGGAGTTTCACTCCCACGCCAGCCAGCCCTGAAAGGCCGAGTTGTTTGCTTCCCCTTGGAGCACAATGGCACTGAAGCCTTTCTGCTCCAATCAAAAGATGAAGCAGCAGCATCGCCAGGAATTATTTTTCTAGAAGATATGAAAATAATAGTACTAGAGACAGAGGAGGATATCGTCGGTGAAATTTTCTGCTCGGGCTCCTTAACCAAGAGAAGGAGCTGACGCACTTCTCCCGTGCTGCGCGCTCGGATGGGAGGTTGCAGCCTGCACACCAGAGCAGTTTCTGCTCATTTCAGCACTTTGAGCTGGCACGTTGCTCAAATCCCACTTGCACCCTCGATGCTTTGGCCATTCAGTGAAATTTATCTTTATCGTGGGCACCGTGGCAAAGTTTGCATTAAACCGTGTGGGTTTTCGTGACGATGCATGCAAGGTAGCATTAACCTAAAGCTCTGTTCTCACTGTATAGGGTGGTAGGATTGGAACAGACCCAAGTAAATTAGAGATGAAAACAGGGCAGCTCATAGAAAAGACTAACCTGGAGCAAACCTGGCACGTCCATGCCTTGTCCTGAAGAGCTCTGCCATGTGCATTATCTGATTTTTGATCTCTGCTCCGTATAATTAAAGCAGACGCATGCAGATCTGACACTGAGGCAGTGTTTTAGGACTTACAGGTATTATAACTGCTTTAACTCATAAAAAGCTTTAGAAAACTAAGAAAAAGTTTCAGTTTCAATTTTAGATATGGCTGTTTCTTTCAGGCTCAAGTGTTAGATTGCTAGCAGGTTATTCACAGTGCGGCTGCTAATAAGTTCTGGTCTCCTGCATTTTATTCACATAATAAATTAATATATTTATTATTCATAGAAATAGTTGGTGAGTGCTTGCTTGAAGGTGAACTGCTTTTTCTTTCAACTTGCCAAGCTCCGGATTCTCTTGTGGATGGTATCATTCATACTTAAAGCAAGAAGCCTGACTGCTACCCCAGTATCTATGAGAATATCTAATGGAAAACTCTGGGATTTTACAGAACGCCTATTTTTTAAAGTAAGTTACCAAAAAAAGAAAAGAAAACACCATTAAATGCCTACAGAAATTCCTGGGGGTTGCGCAGTGCTGGAGATCTCACTCCAAGCCTGGCTCGAGCAGCTCACGCTGGGGTGCTGCTCTCTAGTACATGATAAATAAAGTTCCTTTCCTCTCTTAGAATATCTGGCCCAAGTTGCTCAGGATGAAGTTCGCTAGAAATGTAAACAGGCTGCAGCTGGGTAAACCGCTGCCGAATCAGGGTGGAGAGCAGAGCAGCCTTTTAAATCTAATTTTTTTTTTCTTTTTTTTTTTTTTCCCCCCATCTATAACCTGTTGATGGGGACTGTGTTTGCTTCTGTAGGCTTACGGCAGTGTTGTGGATCTTTGCACCCATGGCCTCAGTGCCTGTGTCTGGCTGGGTGAAATGGGGCGAGCTGGTTGCTGTTGGGTTTTCTCCTGCTTGGGCAGGAGCAAGGGCTGGTTCTGGAGCCGGTGGAAAAAGCATGAAGCCACGTGGATTCCTTGTCCGTGACAGCTTGGAGCAGGGACTGTTTTTTACCTAGCTTAGACACTTTTACCTTTAAAAATAAACAAACAAAAATACAACAAAACCCTCTTGCTTTGCTGCAAGCTCCTGAGTGCTCTCAGCTCTGCTTACCTCTGCCTGGAGGCTCAAAGCAAAGCAGCCAGAGCAGCTACTCCTAGGGCAGCCTCTTGCTCTAAGCTGCCCGTCCCATGTTCTCTGCCGTTCACAGCAACATGAGAGAGCAGCTCCTAAAGCTGTTTGCTGAAAGAAAAACAAGAGAGATCTCCTCTTCTCCCCTGGATGTTTCCCAGCCCCTCTCCCAGTTACTGGGGCAGGCACCCCCCCTAGCTGCAGAGAGCCCCCCCTGCGTGTAACAAGCCTGGGGTGTGGGTGGATGCAGGGCAGGGAGCTCTGCAGGATGCTGCAGGACACCCGGGGCTTGCACCTTTCCTATCATCGCCTCCTGGTGAGAAAACAGAAATAAACTGCTTGCTGCTCCGCTGTCATTCACAGCCGGAGTGGGGAATAACTGCTAATTCTGGCTAAAGCAAGAATTAAATTGATTTAATATAAACTGTGGTGAAGCGGCTGTGACCATTTCCTGGAAACACCCCCGGTTGCTGTGTGCCACCCCAGCGCACCTGGCAGCCTCCGTGTCCCCTGCTTTGCTTTGGGGCCATCGCCCTGCAATGTGGGACCCCAAAAGTGGGAATGAATGCAGGTGGACTGGGTTTGGCACAAGCGTTGTTCACTTCTGTGCTGGCCTCATGGGATGCCGAGAGTAATTTGGGCTACGTGGGGTCCTAGCAGAGAGCCCAGCTGCCTGGTGGAGGCCGAGCTGTCCCTGGTTCTCCAGCTCTCCCCGGTTTGCTCCTGCGCTCAAACTGCAGCAGCACAAACAAGTCGGTGTTGATTCACCCAGCAACTGCATCTTCCTTGGAAAGGGCCCTGATTTCGGAAAGCATCGCCATCCAGGACAGCGTTTAAGCATGTGCCTGCCTGTAAGCGTGCATTTAATTGCCATCCCGGAGAATATGGTATTTAATCATCATCCCCGATGTTTTTTCTGATTCAGGGCCAGTGTTGGCATCCTGCAGGTTGCAGCGCGGTGGGAAGAGCTGCCGGGGGTGGGTGCTGCATCTGTCCCGCACGGAGCGGCTGGGCGCTGTGTGAGTTATTGCCGATGAGGAAATAAGCGGTGTTATTTGTGTAGCAGTGTGTAGGGAAGGGAGCTTGAAGCTTGCTGGGAGAGAAAATAGCTGTGTCATTTAACGGGGTGAAGTGGTGAATAGGGTGCTAAAACGGGTGGCGTTTGTGGCAGCAGAGGCTTCGTAGCGTCAGTTGGTTTGGGTTGAGGATTAATGAACCTTTGCAGTTCTCAGCAGCTTGCTGAAATTCCTCCTCCTTGCTCACTTGGGATGCAGTCAGCAGCTCAGGGTTTCTTCCAGGCTTCCTAGAAAGCCCCGAAGTGCCACGCGTGCATGCACAGGCGCGCGGAGCAGCGCACACATGTGCACCTTCGGAAGCACCGTGCGAGGTGCGGAGCTGGGGCTTGCACCTGCGGGGCTGCTGACCACAGAAATCTGTGCAGAGCAGTGAGCGTGGCAGCAGAACGCTTCCACTATCAACCCAAACTCCTTTTCCTCCCTGGTAAAACCTGGGGACTTGCATGCTGTGTGCCAGGAGCCACAGCAGGGTGTCCTACAGAGGTAGGGGGAGGTCTGGGCTGCCATCGCCCCTGTGCCCACAGCCCAGGCGTCCTGGCAGTGCGCCCCTCCTTTCCTTCCTGCCCTCGCTGACAGCTTTGCTCTAGGGCCGTTTGCTCTCCAAACGCAGCTCTTTTGCAAAGCCTGCTAGTGCTGCAGTGGCGCTGTGCGTCGCACCCCTGGAAAAGTCCCTCCTGGCGTTGGGTTGGTGCCATCTCCTAAGTACTTGTTACCTGTGGGGACGGGGATCTGCCTGTGACGTGTCTCCAGGTCCCAGCACGAGTTGCTGCACCCCTCCAATTCTCTGGGATGCCCACAATTGACTGTGTGACAGACTACAGGTGTGGTTTTGATATATATATTTTTTTTAAACTAAATAAACTCATTAATGCTGCAACAGAGCTGCAGAGCCTGTGATGTGCGGGGCCCGATGACAACCCTGGTACCCACTCCAGCAGATGTGAGCTCTGAGAAAATGAGCGTGTGTCAAAGCCTGTTACCTTGTTTTAATCCTTTCGTGGAGGTGCGTGGCACATCTTCTGGTTAACCACGTCTTCTGAAGCCAAACGTTTGGTCGGTGTAGCAGAAAGGCTGTCAAAGACGGGGTCGAAAGCAGGGGACCAGCCTTACTGGTGTTGGACCATGGGGAATGAGCAGAGCTAAACAAATCCCGGTGTTACTGGGCCAGAGATGAAGACAAGAGCGAGTGGGCATGAATAAATGGAAGGTTTGGGCATGTCAGGAATTTAGGTGGAGTTTTTTATGCAGGGAGTCTGGTGTGAACCAAATTGCAGTGGGAACAATTAATATAAATTATTTTTAAAAGTGCTTGGACGTAAGGACAAACTCGAAGATTATGGCTGATAACTTCAAAGAGCAAAATCACTCAATTTGCGTTTGATGTTGGGGGGGGGGGAAGCGTTACCTGCTCATTTAACCTGGAAAGGAGTCGGCTGGGGAGCGAGCATCTCAGGTCCTGCAGGAGGCTGGCCGGTTCTCCTCTTTAGGCTGCAACATAAGACTGGGACAGAGAGGTCACTGTCACTAACGGGCAGCACTTCTAGAGCTGGTGTCCTGGTGTCGACCTCAGGCCAGGAGCCTTGCAGGATCGGGGCTGTCCTGCAGATGCTGTTTTTTTTTTCGCTGCAGGATGCTTTTGATGCTCTCTGGCTGGCTGGACCATGGCACGTCACGGGAGACTCTGAGTGTTTAGGAGCACGGAGGGGAAGAGCAGCGGTGCCATCTGCCTGGCGGGGAGGTCCTCAGGGATTTACCTGCGCTCAGCTGCGATTTGGAAAAACTTCAGTTACCAAGAAAATTAAAAAAAAAATAAAGAGGAGGAAGGGGGTGAAGGGCATAGAGGCATTATTTAATAATAATAAAATAACACAGCGCATTTGGGTCCTACCTGTTTTAGAACATGTGGCACCTCGGAGTCCCCCTTTGCTATCCCAGCCCTGAAGGAGATGTGGTGCAGGGGTCACGGGAGTGCAGTGCCGTGTCTTTCCCCCTACTTTTCCAGGCTTTTTGTCCCTTATACGAGACCCCCTCAACCCCTCATCCCTTCTCATGGGAATGTGATGGGAGGGATTGTGTCCATTTTACAGCTGGACAACTGAGACCCCCAAACAGTGGGACAGCAGTAGGGGCTGTGCAGCAGGGACTGAGCTCACACCCTTGATTTACAACAAGTTTTTTTAACCCAAGGATGCCTGTAACCTTTCCATGGAGGCAGGGCATGAGTTGTCCTCACAGCTCTGCTGTGGTCCCTCTGACCTTCTCTGCCGTTAGTCCGTAATAGACATTAAATGCTGCTGTTCTGCAAGAGAAAACTATTGTAGGGGTAACTCCATGTACATGAAATAAAATGAAATTCTGACTCTTTGGGTACAGTGGAAAGGGCTTGCCTTTCCCCTGCTTCTGTCGTTGTAGGTACGGCCCTAAGGAAAGCACGTAATCTTTTAATTATTGACCGCATAACGCAGGGCAGAGTGACATTATTGTCAGTAATACAACACCAGGGGAGCTGCACAACTCTCTCTAATTTTCCAGTAAGCAAATGGAGCCACATGCAGCGCTGCGCTCCACCAGCCCTTTCCTCTGCAGCCTCCCACGCGCCTCCACGGTGCCCGCATCCCTCCCATCGCGTCAGCAATTAAGCCAAGTCTCGTAAACGAAGCTCTCTTCTCCCATGGGTGACCTTGCTATGAGCCGGCTTCACCTGTAGGGAGAACTCATTCTTTTGGGGCAGCGAGTGGGGTGTGCTCGGTGCCTGTGAGCATGGGCAGCAGAAAGGGGTTTTTGGAGATGCTCTTTGGTGCCTGCTTGCCCATCTTTGGAGCACGTAGCTGGGAAGAATCAGAGAGAAAGTATGTCTATTTTTGATTTTTCAGCACTAGATGGAAGTTGTACTGTTCTGGACTGTGTTCGTGTAGGGTTTTCCAGGCAGTGTTGCCTGGAGGCCAGAGCAGACCCACGGCTTTGCTGCCCATCCGTGTGGTCATGGGCAACTCCTCACCTGCAGAAAATAAAGCCTGAAGCTGGAGCCACAAGAGGCAGAAGGGAAAAACAAAGCAGGAAGGTTTAAGGGTTGCAAAGCAACAGAGTTTTTTCATTGAGATTTGTAAGGTATTCTAGTGATAGAAGAGAGATTAGAGTAAAAAAAAAAAATGTAGCATTGAAATAGGGGTGTTATTTTTGTAAGCAAGAGGCATCATAGTCCCAAACTGCGGCTGCAGCACCTCTGGGAAGTGTAACAAGTGCCAAGAAGACCTTGTTGGATGCTTAGGGAAAAACTCGGTGGAAGAATATAGTTCTCTATGGAAAGGAAAAGGGAAATAGCAATAAGCCTTTGGGTTTTCCCAGAAAAGTTTGTAAAGAATAGTCAAAAATCTCATTTCCTAAAACCACTATCTTCTGACTAAAAGATTTTGCCCTTCTGCAGAGCGGTTTGTGTTAGTGTGCCCATAGGTACGCTTTGAATTCAGATTTTTATTAAAATATTAATGTGGTGTAGAAAACTGTCATAATTTCCAGACAACTTTCTTCTAACCCCACAAGCAGTTAATGCTTGCTTTCTCATCCTTTCTGGCACATCACCCTATATGACACTAAATATTGCTGCTTATTCTTACAAACGCTGTAGTGTCCCTGGGATCTTAAGCACTTGGCTTCTGCTGTTGTGACGCTGATTGCCAGTGGAGTAATTACACTTAATTAAAAAAAAAAAAGAAAAAAAAGGGAAAGAGAAAAAAGAAAAGCTTTTTTTTTCCCCTCTTTTAAATACCTAATGCTGTCCATGAGTGTTATTTCCCATCACACCGTGCTTTTGCTCATTGAAACTGTTGGCAAAATGAGGTAATAACCTGCCAGAGCAGAGTGGCATATATATTTTTATGCTATTTCTTCCCGAAGTACAGGGCTGGAAGAAAAGAGAGGTAAAACTTTTTTGTTTCTTTCTTTAACATCCAGAAAGTTCCCTGTATTTTTGTGCTGGAGGCACTGGCTGCTCCGAGGAAATAACCACAGCCGGCTTGTTGCAAGGGAAACTCAAATTGCCGCGGCGTGCTGAAGGAGTCGTTGCGGCTTACGCTGCATTCAAACCATGCAAAGAGACGTTCGCTTAAATACAATTACTCGATCCATCGTCCAAATTACCACCACCGTGCGCTCCTGAAGGAGGCCTCAGCAAAAGCTTGTTGCTGAAGTGTGCTTCTGGAAGGAGCGCACGCTGCCTGCCAGGTACAGCGCGCAGGGCAGCAATTAGGCGCTCTGCCCACATGCAAATGCGGGGCAGCGGTTACGCCTGCAGACTGCGACTGCCTGCTCCTGCCGGTGGGCATGGAGCTCCTTCCTGGCAAAGTAGGTCTCGAGCATCTGCAGGACTAATAAGCTAGAAAACAGGCCCTGGGGAAAGCCCCTCTCCCTCCCTCTTTTTCTTTTTTTTTTTTCTTTTTTTTTTTTTTCTTTAGCGCACTGGGCAGAGATTTGCAAGACAAAACCGTTTGCTTTGCATTGTGCATTCTGTGTTGTCTCTGGCCTAGGTGGAAACACACCTGCCTGTGTTACTGTTTCCTGCAGCAGATGCAAATAGAGCATCCTCTCAGGAAAATGTTACATCCCTTAAAATAAACTCTGCTGCTCAGTGGCGCGTGTTGCCTCTGCTTTTGTGCTGGAATGCGCCTGCAAAAACAGAAAGCCACAGGACAGAAATGCAGTTGCCCACCCGTCATAAAGAGACGCTGCACTCAGGCTCCTACCTTTTATTAAATTTTAGTGTGGGGTTGTTTGGGGGCAGTTGGGCTTTTGGGGTTTCCCTCCCTCTCCTTCCTTCTTGCCCCTCCTGCTCTGCTTCAGGGAGCCCGGTGCGTGGCTCTGTGCCTGCGAAGGGCGCTGCAGCAGCGCTGCCTTTGGCGTGCTCTTGGCCGTGGGTCTGTCCTGCAGCAGGCAGAGGTCTCCCCAGCTGCCCGGGCTGGGACTGCCTGGATGCATGTGGCTCCTTTCCTGCAGAAAGTCCTGACTGGGAAGAGTTAATAGGAAAAAAAAAAAAAGTTATTGCTGAACAGCTCAGAATTTCTCTTGCTTTTGGTTTCCTTGCCCCAGAGCCAGCCCATGTCTGGCACGCAGACCTTGAAACCTGCCTGATGCTGGAGTTTCAGTCTCAGTTGATCAGATTGCCCTTGAAAGAAACCTTATTCAGTTTTGCAGAAAAACAGAGAGGAGGAGGAGAAGCGACTCCTTCATGTGGCTGCTGCGCTGGTGCAGCTCGGAGGCTGCATTCCTGCACATCCCATCTGCAGAGCCTCCGAGCAGCGGCTGGGCAGGAGAGCAGCAGGGCTTGCTTTTCGGGTGTTTGTGGGGTTTTGTGGTCACTCACACTGCCTGCTGTGGCTGGAGCCCCGGTTCGCAGGGTGTAGACGTGAGGAGCGGTGTGCGGATGCTCAGGTTTTCTCGCCTGAAAAAGGGGCGGTTGAGTCATTGCAGAAGCTTTGCTATCTTTAAAATCATAGATAGGACTTGCTACCAACCTTGATTCAAGACAGAAAGCTCATAAAGCAGACAAAACCTACCTGGAGGTCTCTGTGGGTCTCTGGAGGTATTGGCTGGGTTTGGTTTTGATTTTAGTTGAACAACTTTCGGCCGTCGAGCGATGAAATGGTTGATACGGGGGCAGGTAGATGTGCATGGGGATAAGGGTGAAACAAAAGTTTCTTCAGGGGGTAGGTGAGGTCAAGCAGCTGGGCTGGAAATGAGAGGATGAGGGAGGGTGCTCAGCAACCCCATAACCCTGTGGGTGTTCAGGGGACCCAGAGCGTGAGTGAGAACCTGGGGGGCTCTGTGGGTGGGAGGGCACCAAAAAGGAGGTGCTAGGAGGGCCTGCTGGAAAAGGGGCCGAGTAGAACAGCCACAATTAATGGAAATAACCGGCTTCAAGAGGCTGCCGACTCCCTGACGGGCAATCTGCCGCAGGGCCCCGCGTTTTTGGAAGCACCAGGGCAGGAGCTGAGCGAGCCTGGGTTACGTTGAAATGCACACAGCATCGCTCGGAGCTGCTCCGGGGGAGCAGGCAGGTGTGACTGTCACAGCACGTGTTTGTCTTGGCTCGGGAGCCTTGGAGAGGGGTACCGGGACATGCCTGCCCATGCGGGCAAGAATTCCCCTCGAGGCTTGCTGGGTTCAGGTGTCTTTTCCCCAGAATTGCTGTTGGATCACTATGGCTCACTGCTGCTTTTTTTTTTTTTTCTTTCTCCCTTCTGTCCCTTGCTCTCAGTTGGCAGCGTCCCCTCCTTGCCTGAGCAGCAGCTGCACGAGCGGCCCTGCCCCGGGCACGGCACAAATCCTGCCCTGCTATGTCAGGGTAACTCCTCGGGAACTGCACACTGCTGTGGGGTGACCCTTAGCTTACACATCGTAACGAGGAGCCAGATCTGTTTGCGATTACTGGCTTTAACGGGGTGTGCAATCTGCTGAGGCATGGGGAGCTTGTCCTGGTGCGGTTGCACATCCTCCATGTCAGCGATGAGCACTTCTCCCTCTGCATGGGAACCGGCTTCTCCTTGCCTGCAGCATCTGCTGAGGCTGTGCCTGCCCAGGTGCCCTTCCAGCCCTGCTCTCCGTACACCCGCGGCACAGGACGAGCCCGCTCTACCCCTCCTTACAGCCACGGCTGTGAGACAGCATCTCTCATAGCATTGGCTTTTCCATCTTGTGCCTGCTGGCCACTGGAAAACTCGGCTGGTGAAAGCAAAGGGTGTCCCTGCTGCAGGCGTTCAGCCCTGAGGCTGCCCCAGACCTGCCCTCCCGGGCTGCTGCTGCGTCGAGGGCTCTCGAGGCCCCTGCTGTTTTCTTCTGAGGAATCTCCTGTGCTTGAATTTCAGTTTGTATCTTGTTTCCTGAAAGACCTCAGAAAAGGGAAGTACCTGTGTTTTAAATACCCTCTGCCATTTGCTTTGTCTTTTTCCTGGTCAGGGAGCTATGGACCTGGTGCTGCAGGTGTCCGTGTAGAGCACCTTGTAATCAGCTCTCATCTAGACTCCCCAGTTCTGATCCTTTTTGTTGTTGTAGTTGCTTGGTGAAGACTTGCAGCCTGCAGAAAAGCCTGCTTCCATCCTCCCTCCATCCTCTGCATCTTGGGATCATGCCCATTGCACGCGTGAGGTGTAGTCCGAGTGCTCCGTGCGGTGCATGGAAGGACAGCCCAAGCCATGGCTGGCACTGCAGTTGTGCTATTCTGCACTGTGAGTACAACTGGCCCCCTTCCTCATGAAGCTGTCTACATCTGGAGCAGCTGAATTTGTTTCCAGATGATATTAACATCTTTCAGTCTCCCAAATCTGTAGTGCCTTACCAGACCGCTCGCTCAAAGCCACGCTGAACGCTGAGCAAGAGCAAGCAATGCCAAACTCTCTGCTCAGAGAAGATCAGAGACTTTCTTCTTTTAATCATGTGCTTTCCTTACCCTGTGAAAACACCTCTGTGCTACTCTGGATAATAGCAGGAATCCTAAGAAAACACAGGGATCTGCAGTAAAGGATCAGGCTGCCGTCAGCTTGTCCAGACAGCTCTGTTAGCCCAGCAGAGCAACCCTCTCCAACGGGGCCCCAGTAACCTCACCTGTCCTCCCAGAGGTGGTTGTGGGCAGATGCATCACCTGGATACAAAGTCATTGTGCTATGCTGCTGCTGATTTGTTAAATGCAAGCAAAGAAGGTTGATGAAATGAGTAGGAGTATTAGCACACAGCCTTACGGACTCGACCGGGGTGACTTACGCAGCCAGCTGGAAGAGAGACCCTGTTTGGGCACCGTAGCACTTTCTCAACATGCTGGTTCCTGTTACTGTGAACTACCTGCTTGAGGCTCTAAGGAAGTGCTTGGCATGGCCCTGCCTGGAGTTTGTTGCCACATATTCTTCTCCTTGGTTGCTGAGTTCATAAAGAGGTTCCCCCATGGCTTAAACAAGCCTAGGAGCCTTCTCCTGCCTTAATATGGGATTAGATATGACCGAAGGGATGCAGCACCACAGCAGATCTCATCCACCATTTTCAAGCTAAGGCTTGAGCGTTGCTGTGCTTTGAGATCTGACCAGTATGCTCTCCATGTGTATAATATCAGCTGGAAGCAGAGCAGGAATTCAGGCTCCGGTCCAGCTCCCACGGTGTTCCATGAGGTAGGGTTGCTAGACATCCGTGTAACATGAGATTTCCTGTATTTCAGACTCAAATCCTGCGAGTTGTATTGAAAACATACGGGATGCTATCCTTCCTGGATTTCCTGTACAGTTTTAATACGGGACATGAGAAGTCCTGCTATCATCTGCCCTTTCCCTTGCCATATTTCTTAGACTCTTCTTTGTCTTCCTCCTTTTCCCCAAACTTGTGAATACGTCCATTAACTGGTGAGGACACAGTGACCATAGGAACGTGTTTCAGGTTTTCACTCGTATCTTGTAATCCATCCGCTGGCTTTTTTAAGACCATCGGTAGAGACAACCAAACTGACTTGCAGCTTTGTCGTGTTGCTCACTGCTAAGGTGGAAGATCAGGTGATCTCCATCAGATGATGATCTTATTTTATTGTATGATTAATTGGGAGATAGAACGCGGTTATCCCAGTTGCTTAGTGCCAGAGCTGATTCTGCAGACAAGGTTAGCACTTTGGGTCTCAACTCTGCAGATTTCTGCAAGTGTCTGCTGGTGTCACACGGACAATATAGACAAGAAAATGGAGATTTAGCTCAAGGGGAATTAGCAAGGTAGGAAGGAGTGCCCTGAAGATCAGTCGTGGGTCGAGCTTCTCTGTTATATTGCTGTTGGAGCATGTGTAAGGAGTACCCTGAGGAAGACATGAGGAGAGCACGTTAGGTGGGTTCCTGGGAGGATGGGAGAGGAAGCTGTGGAGGACCTCAACCGCTCGTGTACAAAGCCCTGGTTCCCCATGGCCAGGAAGATGAATTTACATTAGGATAAATGTGATGACTGGCTATTACAGTGATGAGAACAGAGCAATTTCCTTACCGAGAGAAGATTAAGGGCATATCTACATCATAATGAGAGAGAGTCTTGTCTTTGAGTTCATAGTCCAGCGTGAAGCGCAGTAGTGGATTTATAATGATGGAGTTGAATTTGGGACTTGCCAAATTCATTGTACAAATGGTCAAATGTACATTAAATAGAAACAATTATGGATAACTTTAGAGCTAGTCGGAATGCAGACCAGTGACTGTAGTGCAAACGTCTTGGGGCGCACAGTCCCCGTAGGTGCTATTACATGACTTTGGCAAGGAGGCTGCTTTCCCAGAGGGACGTACTTAATCAAGATCTGATGATTTTGGAGTTTGTCTCAGCAAACCTCAGTCTCAGCCAGGCTTTCTGTCTGTCACTCCTCGCTCCTAAGCAGGCAGGTATGCATGAGCAGTGTCATCAACTGGGAGGAGAGGAGAGGGAGCACATAGGGTTGTCTCTGAACTTCAGAAGGGAGCAGTGTGTGCTTTGCTTCCTTATCCCTGGCTGCAAGAATGAGTTGCCCCTGATGGTTCCGGTCATAATTCATGAACTACTGACTGTGAACTGCTAAATGATGACACGTGGTCACTTCTTTACTGTGAGCTCCCTAATTGGAGACATTCCTGCTGGCCAGGTGGCAGGGAGCTGGGACTGCTTTTTGGGGAGCCGTGTTCCATTCCTGGCTTTCCCCTGAAACTTTGCAAAGTTCATGAATAGTAGAAGCCTTTCCTGGCTTCCACTGCTCATGTCGTGGTGATGCCCATGCCCCCGCTGATCCTGGGGGCTTTACTGGGAGTATGTCCCCCCTCTGCCTTCCTTGTGTTGTGAGAGGTGTTGAAGTCAAAAGTTGAGCTCAGCCTCTTTGCATTTTAACAAGCTGCATTTAAAAAAAATAATTATATATTGAGTGAGACTGCTTTTTCAGAAGAATGTGAAAAGGTGCAGCACTTGCAGAGCTGGGGAGAGCTGTGTGCTGGAGCTAAGAGTGTGGAAGCTGGAGTCTTTCTCTTCCAGACTCATAAGGGTCATGTTATGTTCTCTGTTCAGTAGCTACAGATGTGGCAATGCCAAATATACCGAGCTGCCGGCTTTCTGTGCTGTGCTGCAGAGTAATGTTCTGCCACTGTGCTTTAGGCTAGCCTCAATTACTTGCTTGCTATCAGCATGGAGATCAAAGTACATCATTTAAAGAACAAATGCAGTAAATACCTTGAATTTATGTATTGACTTTTTTAGAAAAGTGGATTGTCACAACAAGCTCGGGCTAATCTTTTGCACTTTGCATAAAGAACTGGAAGGAGAGAGGGAGACGTAAGTGTTACCTGAGGTGTCAATTTGCATGATACAGCCTGATTTTGAGGATGCTGCTGCCTGTTGTGCAATTCCTGATTCCACGCCTTGGCATTGCTCTCGGATCTCTGCTTAGTCTCTGAATATCCTCAGGTCTCTGGGTGTTGCAGGCCTCGAGTCGGTCCTCTTTTCATCTTCTAAGAGCTGACTTGGAACTTAGTGATTTATTTTTTCTACCCCAGGTTTATTTTTAGCATCTCCTGAAAAGTTGCATAGCTTGAAAAGCTATGCAAAGACACTGCTGGAGAGTCTGCTGAAGAGCTGAGGTTTATCAGACCCTTCCTTTTAAAAGGATTTATTTCACTGCATAGCAACTTTGCTCCATTAAAACAGACTATTTGGAGAAAAAAAATGTTAAAAATGTTTGGAGAAAAAAACGGTAACGAAGCCAGGCAACTTTAGTGCAGTCTGGAACTGGGGAAGAGGCAGGGTGAGACGAAGAGGAGAGACCCGAGCCTGCCATCCCACCCAGCAGCGAGGCTGCTCCCTTCCCCGACGTGCTCGGGGTCGCTGCTGTGCTTCAGGTTAAGCAGGAGGTAGTGTGTAAGGGTGCGTGCAACCAGGCTGGGGTTCGAGGTGCAGCAGTTGTGAATACAGGATGAGTCCTTTGCTGCTGGATTGTCTGAAATTCCAGAACAGCATCTTGTGTATAAGTTACAGGCCGTGTAATTAAATGTGTTAATGAAATAGTGCAAACTAAAGGCTACACTGACAGGCAGAGTGAATACCCAGAGCTGAGTTTCATAGATTTTTGAGCAATTTGAAAGGTTCTCTCTTAAAACATTCCGTTGTTCTGTAGCTCCAATGTTTTAGTTCTACTGAGAATAATGGACGTACATACGGTAGCAATTCATATTTAGGAGTCTCCACAAAGAGTTTGCTTATCTCCTTCAGTGGAAGTTTCTGAATATAAAAGCAACAACCTTTGCATTTGTGCTTCATCGTAGAGTAGGCTTGCTGGAACAGAAACCTCTTTATGAGTTGAAATGATCTGGCTCAGGGATTTCCATGCAGTTTTTGTTGGGAGAACTTTTATGCCTTGGTGGACAATAAGAACAACTCCTTGCCAAGTGAAAAGGCACCACTTTTCCATATTTCCATAGTTTTTTTTAAAGAAAAAGATTTGCCAGCTCTGTAGATGCCCATGGTATCGTTCCATCTCCACTCTAGTGTTTCCATCTTGGATTTTTAAGGTGCACAAGGTGTCCGCAGCCATCAGCAGGTGCCCTCGACCCGCCTGGTTCGGCGACCTACCTGCAGGGAAGCCAGAGGAGACGGCTCCGTGGTGCTGCTGCAGCCCTTGGCAGCATTTGTGCTCTCAGCCCTCGGGGCTGCCAGGCCGTGGCTGCTCCGCTCCTTCCCAGCAGGATACAGAGACGGGCAGTGAATAATTGCTATTTTGGGCTTTCTCCCTTTTCCTGTCCTTTTGTGGCAGATGGAGAGAAAATGAGAAGCTACGAACTCTTCTGTCACTAGTCTTCTGAGAGCAGCCATTTGCGTGCTTTCTATCCCAAAGTCTCTGCTATGAAAAAGTTACAAAGCCTGCAGAAATCCCAGCTTGAGGAACAGCTGGCTCCAGGTCCAGCAGGTGGAGCTTGAAATGGAGCTGAGCGAAGAGGAAGAGGTTTTGAAGAACTCGCCCTTTGCTGAATTTGTGCACCTTCTGTTCGCAAAAATACCGGGAATCCCCAGCAGTCCCCCTGACATATCCAGAGCTGCCTTTCGCAGTAGGTTGAACAGTAAAAACTCCTGTTCAGGCACTAGCTTAATTCAAATTGGGTGGCTCCTTCAATAGAGTTTGAAGAAACAAGATGTCCTCACATTTTTTCACCAAAAAGCTGGGTTGTTTAAATTTTCACCACCTGAAAGAAGTAGCAGGACAAGGCAAAAAGTCCAGCTGGTGCTAAGGAAACTTTGCAGGTCTCCCACAGCTTAGTCTGCAAAGGGAATGCCACTCCATCACCTTCTTTTTGTCCTCAGCTCCACTGTAAAATGAAGGTCTTGGTGTGGAGCCTTCAAAGCCCACCTCATTGGGAACTGAATCTCTGCTTGAGATTTTTCTAAGCAGCAGAAGCACCGAGGGACGGCGCAAGTCTGAGAGGTGGGAGCTGAGGCTCCACCAAAAACCTCCCAGGCAGAATTAACTCTGCCCAGATCACCCGCGTCCAACAGAAAGATGGAAAAATGGTCTGTGTATTGAAATAATTCTTCACCGTAATGGAGATGTATAAGAACAGAGGAAGAATGAGCAGCTCCTTCAAGTGCTCTGTCTGCTGTGCTAATGGTCTTTCCCCAGAAATGCCCATGTGCAATGAACAGGAAGATTTTTGTGTTGTTTTTCAGCATGGAATGCATTTGAATGTTTAGTGCGTTAGCACATAAAGGAAGTTGTATGCTGATATTATTAATTTTTTAATCCAGAAGCAGCTAAAATACACTTTTTAAAAACAAAACAAAGCACTCTTGTTCTTTCTTAGGTGACAAGGGAAGTTTTAATGCAGTTTCACTAACGTCTGAGAGATTCCTGTCATTTTGTACAGAGCAAAAATCGGTCTTGGGAGGTAATAAACACAGCAAGCTTCTCAGAGCTGGAAAACATCCCTTTTGTTAAACCATTGGAAATAAGGTCCAAGGATAGAGCAAGCACTTACCGTATTTTTCCATTTCTGCAAATATTTTACAAGAGATTCTGCTCTTTCTGAGTTTCCTCTTAATCTACTTCTGACTTTTTTTTGGAGGAAACTTTGCTGGCTGAAGCTTTGCTGCTTTAGAAGTTTTATGCAGAGCCTTGGTGCCAGATGCTGCTCTCCTGCTCAGTGGCTCCATCGGCGAGGCATGCAACTTGCCCCTGGCGTCACATCCTCACAGTTTGGCTCATTTGTCCCATGCTCTGCTAGCTTGGTTAAATAAACCCTGCCCAATTCTGGTGAAAATGCAAGATCGAATTGCAAGAGGGTGTCCTCGTCTCAAGCCAGGACAGAGCCGGGGGGGGTGACTTGGGTGGCATTTCCATGTCACCTCATTTCCACGTCCCATATAGGGAGGCCAAATGACAGCAAATGGTGGCCTTGTTTGCCTCTCTGCTAATATTTAGCTCCAATCTTGTCAGCTTGAGCTGCTGCTGTAAGTGTATAAATGTCTTCTGGTTTATTTGGGCAGCAGATTTGTTTTTCTTTATTGGCTCAAAAATAAATTGTGCAGTCTATGCTACTTAAGCCACTAGCAAGGCTGCTTGCTCAACTGCTGGAGAGCACGTCTTCAGGTCTGTATTG
This sequence comes from Cygnus olor, assembly GCF_009769625.2. NCBI lineage: Eukaryota > Metazoa > Chordata > Aves > Anseriformes > Anatidae > Cygnus > Cygnus olor. Next base: position 6,116,242 of record NC_049191.1, read on the forward strand.
TGAGCTCAAACTGTGCTTTAGCTGCCGTGGGTTGCTGTATAGGTCTTAATTTACTATCCCACCCCATCCCCTACACACTAATATAGTCATTGCTCTGATTTTCAGTTGCTGCTTTCTCTGTCACACAGGTACTCTGTGCCACACAGGTACTCTTTTCTTGCTTAATTTGCCATGGATATTCTTGCCATGGCTATTGCAGTGATACTTGTTTTATCCTGATGTGTATACAAGTGTTATGTATTTTTCATGAATTAACAAAAGCGTCAATAATTGCCCAGCACACGATGTAGCTGCTAACTCCACTCGCAGCCCTGGGCACAAGGAATTCACCTGATCTGCAGACCAACTTGCATATTTTTTTTTTTTTCTAGTGGAGAAAGAATAAAATTCTGTCCCTATTTAAACATATATATATATAAAACACTCTCTCTCTCTCTATATATATATAAAACACTCATATATATATATAAAACACTCTGTCCCTATTTCCCGTTTGCTTTGGGAATAGCATTGCCCCTTTGATCAGGTGTGTTCCTTTGGTGTGTTGCTTGGTGTCACTCCATTCCGTGGCAGAGATGGGGAGCTCAGCTGCAGAAAGGCTGCTTGGCCCAAAGCATCTCAGAGGTGACTTCTTGACTTACTCCACCCCTTTTGTCACGGGTGCGTTTTTGGCAAAACATAGTGGCAAACTATGTCAGTCATTCTGAAGCTGTAATTTTTTCCTATTTTTTTTCCCTATTATTATCAGTAATTTTTTCCTACCAAATTGTTTAGCACCTAGCTGTTGCTTGGCTCTTGGTGCCTGAAAGCAAAGGCTTTAATTTTTGCTCATGGAGTCAGTGGGGTATGGACCCTGGCACAGTTCTTACAGGGAACCTTACTCATCCATGCTTCAAACCTTCTAGCCAGCAAGCCTCGACTGAGCAACTAGCTCCACTGTTGGCTTTTCTGTACCTAAATACACCACGAGACTGCTTTAATGGACCAACTTCCCAGCACTTCACTCTCTGTAGGACTTCAGGAAAAAAGAACCTGGAGCTCTCCATGCAGTTTCCCCACTTGTATAATTGCAATAAATTCATGCAAATGTCATTAATAAGTGTTTTGTGCTCCAATAATAGCAGCGTTATGTCAGTGTTGTGCGTTGGCATTATTTATTATCTCGGAGCTAATGGGACGCAATATAAAAAGCGTGGCGTGATTTTGGAAGCTGAAGGCGTGCCGCGTTTCCTGATGACAGTGTGAATGCTTGTGGCTTTTTGAGGCAGCTCGAGATGTGGGATTTGTCCTCTGCAGCATGCTGATGAGGAACCCTTCATTGTTCCTCCAAGCGAGACTCATCGGGCGGTAGGTGCTTTGTATTAGCCTAGGAGGTCACTGGAGAAATCTGAGAAAATAGCTGGTGTAAATTTGTGGTTTCAGCACTATTAAGAAACTGTTGACATGTCAGGAATAGCATTTCAGGGTGTAAATGCATGAGAAAGGCAGTAGGGAGACACTTGAGCTGCAAAAGCATTTTAGCCTTGCAAGTCTAGAGCATCCCGTCATTCACTGAAGAGCGTTTTGAATCCAGAAGGAAATTGTGAACATCTGAGTTTTCATTCCCTCTCCGTTCCTTCTCCTCCAGCTCTTTCTCAAAGCAGGTCAGCACTCAGGTCGTGAAACAACCTTACTCGTACCTGGGCTCTATGGTCTTGTTGCATCTCACAGACTGAGCAGTGCTGGGCTTGGTCTGCTCCTTGAACAGGAGGCATCTGAGCATCTCCCAAGGTGCGGGGGAAGCGCTCAGCCCCATGTTGACAGCAAAGGTAACAAGTTTTGGATGCCCTGCAAAGGGCTGTGAACCTGAAGATCTGCTCTGTTTAACCAGGTTGCTGCAATATTTTGCATTTTTAGCTCAAAAATATTTCAGAAGTGCACAAATGGCTTCATTCCAGGCCTTGAGTTGGATGCTTTTGACTTATGGACTTAATTTTTGAAGCTGATAGTTCATGACATTATTTGTGTCCCTCTACTCCAGGGGCTTCATTGGCCACAGGCTGGTCCTGAATCCTCTTATGCAGTAAATTGGCTTCCAAAAATGAAAACATGTAATGATATTCTAGAAAATGCAACCCCCTATACTGTAATTTTAGATAATTAAATACATCCTTGAACAACTGATTGTGCAGACTACAACTATTCGAACATGACAGTCTTGTTAAGTATGGATTGTAAGTAGTCTCTCAAGTTTAAACCATCGCATAGTTATTTAAAAAGGAAGAAGAAAGGACCTGTGGCTAACAGAAATATCATGTCGTACATCCTGGCTGACCCGCTGTTGTCTATCAAGGTATGTTTGAGTTTTCAGATATTAGAACTTTTCAAAGGAAAACACATGGATCCCACCTCTTTTGTATTAATATTTCCTGAGTGCTTTTCCTTTCAAGTGTTTCTGTTTTCGGTGGTGTCTTTTTCAAATTAAAAAGGCTTCCCAAGCCTTTAAACACAGCATGTGTCCAAAGTGTGGAAAATTCTCTTTGAAGAGTCACAGTCTTTAAAAAAAAGAAAAGGAGGTTAAAAAAAAACGGGGGTGGGGGGGGGGAGGATGAGGGAAAGCAAATGCTGGCTGGTGTGGTGTGAAGGGCAGCTCGGGACTTTCAAACAGAGCATTTCTGATTAGACATGGGCTTGGCTTTGCTGGTGTTACACATTATCCAGATAAAGATGAATATGCATGCAAGCATACTTTGAAATAGTTGTGTGATCTATATTAATCTAGTTCATGTTAACAGGATTATTTGGATGCCCATGCTGTTTGCATCTGAGGTAGGATGTGAAACAGTTGAGACTGGTTTCTCTGGAGGGTTGCACGTGAACATGGTGACATCTGACTTCACTGACATCATGGGAAGAATGGGAAATTGACTGATAGAATGAAAGAATCATTTGAGTTGGAAAAATACCTTCAAGATCATCAAGTCCAAATAATATCTACAAAATAGAGATTTTTTTTGGGGGGGGGCGGGGTATAATTGCCTTTACAGCTTCTTCAAATACTGGCTTCTATGCTATTTTCAATGAAGTGCAAAGTGATTTTCTGATAAAATGCAATTGTTTACCAGTCTTGCATCAACCTGTCCAGTCTCACCTGCCCCCCTGGCTTGCAGGCAGTGGATCAGGGCAGCTCTTGTGACTGCAGCAAACTTTATTTTCAGATTTGTACAGAGTTCCTGCAAATGGATAAAGGGTTGGGAAACACTTTGCATTACATCTCGCCAAAGCTATCTGTCTGCCTGCCTGCTATTACCCTCTGCAAACACCACTGAAGGGCTCTGCGTGTGTGCACAGGTTCTGGCTGCTGCTGCCTGGAGCATCCCAAGCTGGTGAAGGAGCAGCTTCGGAGCCCAGTGCATGGCCCCAAATCGGTGCTGGCCTCTTTAATGGGCAAGGAGCTGTTCTGTCCTTTTTAATCTGTGCAAAACTTTCCGGGAAACCAGATTAGGTGGTTATTTGTAGTCTATCATTATCTGATTATCACAATACTGATTGATGGGCAGATGTGCTGCACGCCTGACCCTGAAGCTGCTGTAGAGCCTGGTGCATTGAAAACCTATGAAAAGGGCAATTTTGTGTCTTCTAGGCTATATTAGCTGGCAGTTAATAATCTCTATGTGACTGAAGCAACTTTAGGATAAAACCGAATATCTGTAGACTGCTTACTGCATTTCTCTTCTTGCTGTACATTTTTTCCCTACTTTTTGTTGCTCTGGCTCACTGCAGGGTAAAACCTCCTAGCTGGTGCGGTTTGAAGTTAGCAGGTACACTGTTAAATTGCTGCTCTTCTAGGGCAGCAAAGTTCAGGGTAGAAGTTATGCAAGTGTTGGGAGAACAGAAGAGAGTAGGATGTATATTGGGGAAGTGGATGCTGAGAAAAGACGTCTCATCCGCCGGCTCACAAACAGGAGAAGGATTCAGAGTTTGATTCCCAATCCCCTCGCTTGTCTGCTGGTTGAAGTTTTTTATTCTCCATCTGCTAAGCACAGGAATACAGTGATAGTACATAAATTGTCCTTAAATCTAGCCAGATGCTTGATCAAAGGTGGGGAGATAGTACACAGGTTAAAGGCCACAATATGACCTGCAGAAAGCAGATGTGATGCTGAAGTCAGAGGGAGCACCGTGTTGGCCAACAACCTTTGTAGCTGCAATGCACAGCTGGCAGCAGCAAGTACAGGGAGAAGACTGGATTCCTTCACTGCTCGTCCTTTGAACGTAAGGAAACGGGGGCAGTATAGTCTGCTTCTTGATTTTTTGGGTTCAGACTTAGAAATTAAATTGTAGAAGTAGGGACACGCTGGCTCAAATATACCCAGCAAGCTTAGCTGGCTTCTGGGAATTGCTCTGAGCCTGAACTTGAACTCCGAGGGATGGAGCTGCCGGCCTGGGACAGGCGAATAAAAGGCTCCACTTGGTGTATCCTAGCTGGTCTGTGCATTTTTTTGTCCTCTGAGGCTGTGCTCCTTTGTCTTCCCAGGCTGTTTCCTGGTGCTTAGAGAAAAAAGGCCACCACCGCGCTCTGAGAAGAGATTTGTGCTACAGTGAGAATCCCTTGCTTTTATTAGCGCTATTTGCATGGACTCAGAGCATGTGGAAGATAAGAGGCTTAAGCTGTCAAGTGCAGAGAAATGCAAGGTAATAATGAGGTTAGGGAGGAAACCCTCGGTAGTGCTGCCGGGGCTCAACCATCAGCCACGGTGCAAAATGTGGGGTGCAGAGAGATGCAGACAGGGCATTTCCCCATCCTCCAGGACGGGCAGCACTGGGTTTTGCCCAAAATGCTGCTGCTGTCCTGCCTCTTTGCCTCTGCCCTACTCCCACTGCACTTACAGCATTTGCTCCTAATTTCTTCTGTCTGGTGCAGGGCTTACCACCTGTCTGGCTTCCTAAGGCGGTGGGAGGATGCCCAGGTCCCTTCGGAAAGCAGCAGCAGGAGCCCTCAGTCTGTGTGCCCGATGCTTCAGTGCCCTGCGGGAGCATGCACGGGCTGGATGTTGCTGGCATGAGATGGACAGCTTTTCTTGTCGTGCCATTTGCTTAGGCTTGTTTAGATGCCCGACTGAGCCCTCCATGGGAACAGACTCCTCCTTGGAATATGTCATTTTGCAAAACCAATACATGCTATATCTTTTTATTTTTGTGTGTGTATATACACGTATGATTGCCCCGCTGATGGAACACTCTGTAGATTAGTAGGAAACGTAGTTATTAGCTCTTGATAAGCAGCCACTTTTCATCCCAGCTGTTTTTCAATTAAACATAGATGTGAAGTGCAGCTGCTCATTCAAAGGGCACTTTTTACTTCTTTGTAAACTGCAGCATTTTCCAGTATTGAGTCCTGTAGCTCAGTGCAAGAAGAATTCTTTCATACGGTCCTATTTTTGTTCCCATTTAATTTTCTAACAAATCTTTCTGATTACTGCTGAAGGTGAATGTAGTTCAGGAACTATCAGCAAAGTTGAGATATAGTCTTCAGGAGTGGGGGAAGGATTTATTGTTCACTTCAAAAATATTTTTAGATCCTTGGAGCTTTTGTGCTTTTAAAAAAAAAATGTAACTCCATATGTACAGCTGTGACTTGATTTGAGGCCTTCTGAGAGCTTGAAGACCCAGTAGTTGTACAAAAGTGGTTTTGAGGATCTGGGAGTAAATCAGAAATAGCAGCAAGGAAGTTGTGCGCTGCAGAATATCTTGGGGCTGTCTTTTCAACAGGGATAAAATGCAGCAGCTGAAGCCCAAGTATTACCCTGGTATGACTCAAAATGACAGGAGCTGCCTGCATGGTTGCTCTGCCATCACCCTTGCTGGAAGAAGACCAATAGATATTTTGAAGAGTATTTTTATAGGCCACCAGTGATATTACAAGCAGTTGTTGATTTTTGACTGTTAACTAGCCTGCCAGTAGCTTTTCACTGTTTTTGTTTTTACACAGCATTGCTGTCTCAAGAAGTTAATTGCCTTCATATTACATTTTTTTTTTTTTTCCTTCTTCCTTGCTATCTCTTCTTACTCCTCAAATATTTAATAGAAACATTAGCAATGTCCATGCAGGAGTAGAGGCTAAAACAAGCTCTGCAACTGCTGAAAAAGCATGAACAGCCCTGGCTGTCTGCTCTCTGCTTGTTGGTGCTATGTTGCTTTGTTCCTGGGAGCAGAGCATGGATAAGTGCCCGTGTCCTTACAAACTGGGATAGGACTGTCAGGGGATGTGGCAAAAAATTACACTGCTCATTTGTACTGGGATGTACTGGGATATACTGGGATGCCTGGCAGCCCTGAGGAAGATTGTTAGGGTTTCAGATGCGTGCCTTTCTCTTCAAAAGGAATCAGATGTGCCCCAGATGTGTTTTAGTTGTTTGGCTCTAACCATGATTTGCCTGGCTGGTGTGGCACAGCTTTGGTGCAGAATGTGTCGGGGGTACCATTAGGGAGTGAGACTGCAGAGCGATTGTAAGTTGTAAGGGGTTCCGGGTTCCTGGTGGGCAATTTGTGAGCGCGTGAGTGCAGGTTTTTAGCATGGTTCCACAAAAACAACTTCGACTTCGGATGGGGTGCACGTGCCATGTCTGACTCTTTGTGTGGCTCTCACTGCTGAATAAAACTTCTGCAGGTCTACATCTTTCGGCTTTGACTCAGGATTTACTGTATTTATTCTCCTAGACAATTTCAGGTCCCACCAACGGTCTTTTCCAGTCCTTTGGAGGAGAGCACGGGGTTTAGAGCCGTGCAGGAGCTTGTTCAATAGGCTTTCCAGCATTCCAGGGGCAGAGGAAGAGTTCCAGGTCAGAGAAATTTTCCTCTCCTCTGTGGAGCAAAGGTGGGCTCAGGAGCAATGCCTGCTGCGAGTTGCCCCATCCCGCAGGTGTCCCTGAAGCAGAGGACATGTTGTCCAGGACAGGTTGTCCAGGACACGTCCCTCAGGGCCCTGCCATCTCTGCCCGGTCTCTCTGTGAGGCCTGGCATTGTCAGGCCCTGAACAAATGCGGCCCAGGCACGTTGCTGATACTGGGCCTCCTGTGTAGCCTGCCCAGCCATGTTTTGGGGACAAAAGCGGTGTCCTCATCGGTGGTGATGATACCAGCCAGAGCTGTCTCACCCTGTGACACTGAGGCCTTCATGGCCCCGCACTGTTGGTGGTTGTATTTCTGTGCCGAAGGAGGGCCAAGATTTCCTCTGCAACTTAGCAGCGTGTTATTCCCAGTTAACGCCAGTGTAGGTGATGACATTGGATCAAGGCAGATGAACCCGTGCCTTCAGATTCTTCCAGCTGAGGCCCTCTGACTGGATAACAGCAACACCAGAGCTGCTTCAGGCCTTGAACTGATGGCCTGGAGGTGAAAATCCGAAGGCCTTATTGCTAATGCATCAAAGAGGTATTTGTTCCTTGTGGTTAGAAGCACTGAAGGCTGGTGCTGTATGTGTCGGACCTCAGCAGGCTCGACATTGACTTCTTTTTCTCTCTTTTTTTTTCGTACATCTTACATGATAGGAGAAGCTGCAGTCTCAACCTGCAAAACTATTTTTGGAAGGAAGCTCAGTTCATTAAACCTGCAGCTTGGTATTTTTTTTAAGGGGCGAGGGAGACAGAGTGGTTTGCTACAGTTTATTTGACCTAGTTAAGAAAAATATCAAGTTGCCTCAGGCAAGTAATTAATTTGTACATACTTCCTCCCGCTTGCGGCGTGCTGTATACAGCCAATATTTTCTGCAGGTGAAGACGATCGGCTTCACGGCTCGCAGGAAGCCTGCCCAGATTTGCAGCTGCTGTGCAGTATGTTAGGTGGATCCTGCATCTGAAAGGAATGGCAGCAGGTCTGCAAGAGAGCTCCAGATGGTATTTATTCGAGACCTCAGCAGTTGACTTGGGATGGCATAAAGCTTTCCCTGTTGCTTTGTCTTTAGCAGAAGCTCTGCCTTGCAGTGTTGTTTCCAGAGCAACTGTCAGGGCTGGATTCAAGGGTATTTTTGGTGTTAGCTCGAGAGCCCTGTCTGCAGAGGAGGTGCAAAGCAAGGGCATCTCCTTGCAAGCTCCATCCTTGTTGCTTAGCCCCAGCCACAGGGAGCAGCAGCCTGGGGAGAAAACAGGGCAGCAGATTCCTGTCCCTGCTGCTGGGACAGGTGGTTGTGGGCTCCAAGGTGACCCTGACCCCATCGGCTGGTCCTTAGAAATAAATCCTCCTTCTTCTGAACGCCTGTGCTGGGTCACCTCATCTGTTATGCCTATCCCTCCATCAGCCGTATGTTTTTGCAGCTTAGAAGTGCACCTTGGGCTGGCTTTTAGAAAAGCATCAAATGTTGTGGGCACGGGGCCAAACCACAGTGGCAAGGAGGTGACCGTCTTGCATGCAGTAAAGCTAAACTCAGAATTAAAATAACTTGTTCTCAGGCAAAGAGTCAAAACCCTCACAGAGCCCAGCTGGGAAGAAAAGACAATTTCTTATTATTTGAGCTTCTGCAATAGGAAAATCCCAGTAACTGAAGCAGTGTTGGGCTACGTGGTGCTTCTCATGGATGTGCAAGCCCTCAGTTATCTAAGGGTACTCGGCTGCTCTGTCTTGCCCCATGCCTGCTGCATAATGAGGGATGCTTGGTAAGTAGAATATGGTCCATGAAAGTGTTTTTGACCCTTCCTGGAAATCCTGAACTGGCAGGATATGGAATCCTAAACTCTCGTCTGCTCTGAGTCCGTCCTGGTTTGCGAGGTAGCATTTAAAAGAAATGGAAATTATATTTTGTTGGTAGCTGTGGCAAGCTGTTCAACAGAATATCTAACATAATGACTGGTACAGTGGTCATCTGGATGAGTTTGCTTTTTACAGAAAGTCTAAGTATCGTGTAATGCCTACAATTTCTAGGAGCAGTTGGCTGTTTTGCAGGAAAGTAGGTACTTGCTGACCTGAGGAGAAAAGTGGAAATAAGCCCAGATTTGGCAAAACACATGCAGAAAGCTTGCTGAAGGGCTGGACTGTACCAAAGTGAGCTGTCTGGTGGTGGGGAAACCACCCGGGCTGGATGGACTTGGTGTAGCGTCCAGCATCCACGTAAGCTCCCAGGGGGTACGTACAGATTTGAGAAATATTGACTGGTTGCCTATAAATGTAACAAGAATGCTGAGAAGCAAATTTGAAATTTCTTGTGCACGTGTACAAATAGTATATCTTTTTTGACCTGATATGAGATGGGGTTGGTTTTTTTGCTGTTTTTTCTTGTTGGAGGTATTGATGGTAGCTGAAAGGTTTTAAAGCTCACACATTTAAGCCATAGGAGCAGGAATAACAGTAGTAAAGCAGTAGAAACTGAATGTAGTGGATTCGAGAAAAAGAACAATAAGGTCGTCACACTCCCTTCTGGGACCAGCAATCCTCATGCACATATTCAAGTGCTTTGTCCCATTAAAAGTTATCCAAGTTTCTACCGTAATCTCATCGATGACCAGTCATCCAGGACCTCTTACCACATACCTGAATTTTGCATAAAATATCCTTTTTTATTTTTATTTTTTGTAAAATGGGAGGTGGAGGTTCTGTGAGTGTATGCACTGAGGGTACTTTGCAATGAGCGTGCGTGGATGTTAAGCATCCCTAGTGCTTTTTCTTCCTGATGAAACAATCTGGTTCGTTTTAAGACCGCAGCACCACTTTTCATTGGAGAATAACCTGGAATAACCACAGTTCTTTGCTTCATGTGTTCATGAAAGAGAAGCTAATGGACATGGGAGCATGACTCGTATTTGTTTTCAAACACATCTTTTGATCGGTTCAAGTGTTGATGATGGCAAGCATGAGGCCATTTCTCTTTTTTTTTTTAATTTTACTGTGTTTTGGGTAAAAGTATCAATGTTGTTGTTAATTGTTGAAAAAGAGGATGGGTTTGAATGTAATGAGGCATCTGGAAGTGCTCAAGGCCAGGCTGGGTGGTGCTTTGGGCAACCTGATCTAGTGGGAGGTGTCCCTGACAGTGGCCAGGGGCTAGAATTAAATGGGCTTTAAGGTCTCTTCCAACCCAAACCATTCTGTGATTCTATGAAAAGAGTGGGTGGATGTCCTGGGGAGGGCAAGGGGTGGGAGAGTGGTCAGGTTGCTAGAAACCAGCAAGGGGAGGAGAGATGCCCCACCAGGACACACAGCAAGAAAGCCTGGAGAGCAGAGCCCTAAGAAACCAGAAAGCGGGATTCAGCTTTGGGTGCTTGCTCGCTGAAACAAAGCGAAGTGACAGCCAGAAGGGGACTTTACTCGGGGAGGTTCCTGCTGTGATCCCGTCCTCACCTGCGGCAGTCGGGAGGGAAATTCCCAGCCGCCTCGCTCCCCAGGAATGGAAACGGGAGCCTGCTGGGACAAGCCTTGCTGCTGGAGGTCGTTCGGGCTCTTTCGGGAGGTGATTATTTGCATTTTAGTTCTATTAATTTCCTCTCCTAAAATACGCCCCGTGGGCCCCAGCATTGTTGTGGCTGCTGAGCCTTGGATTTCTGCAGTTCGTTGAAGGCTTCCCAGTATTGGGAGGGAGTTGGAGATTAAATTGCTCTAGTTAGGCACTACGGTATTCGTGCAGCTCAGATTTATGAATCAGCTCTTCTCACTTCAGCTCGTAGTGCTGGGGTTTTTCTCTCCTCCCAACGCCCCCTTCCCAACATCTTTCGGTTGTTTCCAAACAGCTGGCTGGCTAGCGGCACCACCAGTTGCTAACATGGGATGAGACAACACATAAATCAGAGCTACGTAACTCGTGGAAATGATTTGAAAGCCAGGAGGTTTTAAGGATAGCACAGTTTGAGATTTAGCGGTGATTATTTATTTACATTTTAAAATTTTATCTCGTAGTTTTTGAGGATTTAGGTTGCAAGTTGTTTTTCTGTAGGTTGCTGTTAAAGGAAACTGAAACTCTCATAGTGCTCCAGGAACTGGGCCTTTAAGGGAAATAATGTCAGGATATTCTGGGTAAAATGCTGAGCTTGCAACGTTCGGATAAATCTCCAGCGAAGCACTTCAGACATCTGAATGTCGGTATCATAATCTGATCTCTTCTGGTGGGATCACATTTCCATGCGTCCTGTTCAGAGAGATCCTCCAGGATTTTACCCCTGGCTGAACGGAATGAAGGGAGCATCAGCCTCGTAGGGAGGAATTATCGAATTCAGCGTCTTGCTCTGAACACCTGGCAGGGAAGCCTCTGTGATGGAGAGGAAACACTGAAATGTGTAGATATGCACATTTATACGTACACACGTCTGTGTCTTTGCAGGGATGGGATACACGTAATCATGCACACTGGTATAAAACGCTGCCTTTCTAGTCTGGTGCTGTTTATCCCAGTATGGGATATCCCAGTGTGGGTATAACTGGTGACACATGGGGCAGTGCGCTCCAGGCTGAGGTGCTGTGAGTGCAATGAGGAAGTCCAACGACGTGGTCCTCCACCAGGGAGGATGCTCCTGCGGGGGAACGGAGCTTTCAGCTCCACGTTGGAAAGGGTTTGTAGGGGCTCAGCTTGCAAAATGTGTTGGCTCAGTTGGGTGCAAGCCCAGACCCACTGCCTTCTGCAGCCAGAAAAGGGTTGAGAGCCCCCTCCCAGCAGGACCCCCCTCTATTCCCCTGGGTCCTGCCTGCCCTGAACGGGCCCTTTCTGGTGCAGAAGTGAGCTGTGCTGCCCTGCCAGCCTCCCCACTGTGCTGCGGGGATCAGAAATGGGCCTCCCCATCCCCTACTTTAGAGCAGGGCCCATCCCGATGCCCAAACTAGGGCCAAAAATCCCTGCAGAACACCATGGTTTTACTCGGTTTGGTTTCAGTGACAGGTAAAGCAGTTTGGCGGCATTAAAATGAACTTGCAGTGAACTGCGTTGCGTAGGCTCAGCTGAATTGCCCGTTTCATTCAAATTATTCAGGCTGAAAAGAAGCATGCTGTGTTCAAGTGTCAAGAGGGGCCAGCGCTGAGCAATTCGTGTCATAGCTCATGGTGAGGGCAGGACCGAGAGCAAAGCTGGGATGTTGGAAAGCAGGGCTGAACTTTTCTTGTAAAAAAAAAAAAAAAAAAAAGTCCTTAGTTTTCCTTGCGGCAGAAAGCAGGGATTTGGCGCTCTGTTTTTGAAAAGTACTTAAAATCCTTGCGATTAAATAAGAAAGCGTCTGCTTCCATGGGAATTGCCGTGACCCCGCGCGGGTGGCACAGCTGAAAAGCATCCCAGCCACGTGCTTCGGGCTTGATTTATTCTGACGGCAGCCTGCAGCACCTCCGAGGCTACGGCAGCCGGTGCTTGCAGGCGCGAGCATCTCGGTGAGCTCAGCCGCGCGTGCCAGCCTGACGCACGCTTTCTCCACACGCATCCTTCCTGCGTGCAGTGCTGGGGGGATGGAAGCGTGGCTCTGAGGCAGACTTTTTGCATCGAGCCTCCGCTGGTACCTGCCTGCAGGCCGGGAAACACGCTTTGCTGGAAGCTTGAAGTGTGCGAGTGCGGGGCTGAGCACCCCGGGGTGCAGCTCTGTCCGCGCCGGGGAGCCGGCTGGGTGGCAGTGCTGGGAGTTTACTTAGTGCTGGTTAAGCCTTTTGTAAAGAGACATCAGAGCCCGCCTTTGAAGCGCAGTAAGAAAATGTTAATTGGCCTAATTAATGCAGGAAAAGAAGACATATAATAAGTAGGACTAATAGCCGAAAAATGGCTTTTAATTCTGAGTACTGCAGTTCTTGTTCTTGCCTGAAACGAGACATGTGAATGCCTGATTTCTTCAGCTGCTGTAAACTTGGGTAATAATAAAAAAGCCATCCAAAATCAGAGGCCATTTAGGAAAATACAAGCCTTAATCTCTGTGCTGCGCTTAATCCCCTTGTGCAAGGCAGATACTGCTGCTCACGCCCCCCACCAGCCTGCGACCCGGTGTCTTTTAATCCGGGGTGTTTTTGGGAGCTGTTTTGCAGCAACCACCCCACTTCAAACCCTTGAAAAGCAGAAACACGTGCTGCTGCCCTCCAAACCCACTTCATCCTTAAGCCCTGCTTCTCACTTTTGTGCTGGTGATAACCCGGAGCAGCATCGGGGAAGCCGGGGGATTAACATTAATGCTTGTGTAGTGATTTGAAGCAGAGCTCTTCTTGACAGAGGAGCGGCTGTCTCCTCTTGTAAAAGAAAATGGATTAACTCCTTTCCTGAAAGCGTGCTAATTTAGCCAAAACAAGATCAGATCACCTAAAACCGTTCCATGGGTTGTGCAGTGAAGTGGTGCGCAAGCGTCTGCGTGAGCTGCTGCTCTGCTGTGCATCGATGCCTTCTGCAAGCAAAGGTCTTGCTGGCAGCCCTTACGGGTGTGGGCATCCGGGCAGGACATGGGATCAGAAGCCACTAGAATATAATTTTACATTTAAAAATAATAATAATGATGATAGGAGTTCATCAGACTTGGTATTCTAAGGACCGCTAGTTGAGCCCCGAGATGGCATCCTAGGCAAAAATGTTTGTCCCCTTCAAATCACTGCACTGTTCACTGGAAAATCCATCATAATTTTTTCTCTGACCTTGGAAGGCCTGTGACTTTGGAGCAGGGCTGGTTGATGTTTAAGGTGTAAGAAGTACAGTAACAGTCCACAGAAGTTCAGATTTGAAGTTCTGTGGAGTATTTGGCTTTCTTGGGAAAACTACATTTATTGAGCATTCGCTTCCAGCATCCTTCCCTGACCTCCACACACCACATCATGCCAGCAATATCGCTGCAGAATATTCTTGATATGGTTAAGCTCTTACCTCCTTCAAGTCTATCTTTTTCTCCCCCCTCCAAGACCTGTTATCGTGTGCCCAGGCTGGAGAAAGCTCTGCCTCGGAGCAAGGCCTGGCTCAACCCATGGGCTTATGCATTGCTGGGTCCCTCCTGGGTTCGCCGAGTGATGCAGAGCACAGCAGTGTGAAAACCCAAATCTCTTCCCATAATAAGGTCATTTAACATCCGAGGGAAGAGAACAGCTTTTAATCCTTGCTAGATCTGGCTGGGCTGCATTCAGACTAGCATTAACAAAGCCTTGAGGCATCCAGTTTCATCTGCAATGCTAATTCAGAGGAAGAAGGGGAGATGTATCATGGCCAGGAGGAGTGCTGGAGAAGGATTATGGTTAAACCCAGTTCAGCAGGAACTGCAAAATTAACTTCTAATTTGCAGTTCATACAATAGATCACGCATAAAACATGTACATGGATATATACATGTACATATGTACATAGGTATATGCATATATATATATATGAAATCCAGAGCTGAGCCCTTTGAGCAGGATTGTCGGTAAGGTCCGTGGTCCCAGGCAGCACCCTCAGGACATGTTTATTTTGAATATCTTCTTACTACGTCTCTAAATCCTGTTTACAGTGGTGTCTTTGCACAGCCTCACACTCTCTTATTTTTAGATTAGGTGCATTACGGTAAGGGCAAGGATTCAAGGTTGCGGCCAAAAAGCAGCGTGCTGAATGGCGCCCAAGTCAGAGCAGAAGGGATGAAATCGAACCCCGCCTTGGCTTTAAAACAAAAAGCGGTGTTGCAGTGCAAAAAAGAAAGATGTTTGCAGGACCCGGCTCCTATCCAGATGGTGCACCACGGGGTCAGTGCCTCCCCGCGAGGATCAGTGATTTAAATCAGTGCCTAGCACGTGGTAACTGTAGAAATAAAGTGATTTTAATTTCTGGAATCATTACCATTATGTCATATCAATTCTGTATAGAACAATCAGCATCTGAATCTGATGGGACATTTTGCAGTTGCTATTGGTAACGTTCGCTGTTCCTTCTAAAAACACAGAGTCTGGGGGAAGGATGTTAATGCGGAAAGGCGAGTGGTTAGCAGAGAATTTGTGTTTATTTCCCGAAATGTGTTTTATTTTGGGGTTCATTTAAGGATAACAACAGACAGTGATTGATCGGGGGCAAAGCGGCTCCATCTGGCTCAGGAATCTGAAGGTTTTGCTCTGCCTTCCCAAGCAGTTTTCCCAGTTACTGTTAAGAAGCTCTATTTTAGCCTTAAATAGAATATTATATTTGTGAAAATGGCTTAAAACCCTCAGTGGTTTCAGCATGGATACATGTTAGTGATACAGTAACTTTGTTAATTGCAAGCCTCTCCTCTTAACAGCCTTTTATGCATGCTTTATGTTTTTATGAATCCTTAAAAGACTTCTATGCTAACGTCTTATGGCATAAATGACTCATCTCACCTGACATGAAGAGTGAGAAAATTGGAGCCTGCTTTTCTTTTTTTTTTTTGTCTCCTTTTCTTCTGATTTCAGAATGCATCATTTCTCTGCTGTGGTTAAAGCCAAAGCCTCAACATCCTTTCAATTACTTCATAAGAATGAGAAAAGAAACACAATGTCAGGTGGGAAAGAGCAGGGGGAGGAAAGACTCCACAGTGCTGTGCTAGGTGCAGGAGTGTCCTTCTATTTTTTTGAGTCTATTTGAGGGATTTTAAGCTCAGGTTTTGAGGTATGTTGCATTTAGTGTTTACTGCCTATTTTTCCCTCTAAATCTGAGCATAAGACCACTTGCTTGCCCTGCACATCTCAGTCTACTACTGTTTTTCCTCTTTCTGAAACCCATGAGCTGTCAGTACTAAAAGGGTTGTGGTTTTTTTTTTTTTACTATTTTCCCTTTAAAAATAGGAAAGGAAAAATCAGATGCCCAAATAACACTGAGGAGTCAGCAAGTTTTGAGTTTCTTTGCCTTCCTCTCATAAGTGCCTCAGAATTATTTCCCAGCCTTTCAAATGGTGCCCTTTGCTGACACAGGCGGATTTAGAGGAATTTGGAATTCATTTGGAATATTCGTAGCGATTCGGCTGCTAACTACTGCTTTCCAGCAGTGCTGTGGGGTCTGCATCCTCTGTGCCACAAAGCCCAAGTCTAGCTGGGAGAAGCAGAAAGGTTTTCCAGATCTCATCGTTCCTCTCTCCTCCCATGCTGCTGTTGTTGCCGCAGTGCGATGACTCTGGGGTAGCCTTCCCTTCCTTCCCTTACCATGTCCATTTCTTGTCCAAGGAGCGAACCAACTTGTGAAAGTACCAGTGCTGATGTGCTCCAGGCAAGTTTTTTGTTTTGTGGATGCCGATGCACGTGCTCATCCCTGTGAGCAAGTCTTTGACGCGCTCTTTGAGAAACGGCTGCCTGTGATGAATCCTCCGGGAGCAGGAGGCAGCAGGATGCTGGAGCCTCTCACCCTCCATGGGCAGAAGGCTGGATGTTTAGAAAGAAGGCTTTCTGCATAAGAAGGATGATTATTTTGGCTAATTGCAAAACTTTGAGTGATTGGGGATGTTAGTGATGGCAGGCTTTCATAAACGTTTAAAGCATCGCGACTGTTTTCCTTAGGACTCTTTCTCTTACTTGAGCCACTCCTGGGCACGTCAGGCTGAATTCAGCCTGGCACTGGTGTCGATGCCTTTTCTCTACTCATACTAATACCTGGTAACGTGTTTTTCCATGGAAACATGCCAAATCCTGTGCTGGTCAGACTCCCATGCTTGCCCCTGTGACTTGCACCTATTTGTTTGAAGCGTCTTTTGAGTTTATTTGTAAAGCTGCAAAGAGGAGCACTGGGATGTGACGCCAAAGTTGCGACACCAAAGGTTTTCAGGCAGAAAAGTGTTTGTATCCTTTCACTGCGTGGAAACCGAGCTGCAAGGAGGGGGACAGTGGCCTCTGTGGTGCTGAATAAATGTTGAGGTTTTGGGAAAATGAATTTTCAACCCCTGAGCTTGACATCTAAGTGCCAGCCATCGTCTGTGCTGTGCGAACGTGCATGTTTGCACTCCCCGCTTGTAAGAAAGGGCTCTCTCACCCTCTCCTGTTTCTCCTTTCAGTCTCACAAGTGAATAGAAACAATGGTGATCTTAATAGTGGAGTTCCATCTCTCCTAGTGGAGAGAAGAACAACTGCTGTGCTTCAGTTGCCCTGGCATCACCTTTGCGCTGGTGAAATGCAGTTATTTTGCCTTCAGGTGCTTAATTGGGAGCTGCTTTTCCTCCTGATGCTGAGCCACATGCAGCTTTTCAACTTCAGCACTGGAGATTTGAGAATACCAATTTATTTCAGGTAAGATGAGGGCACCCACAGAAGCGTTTCCCTCTTCTCCTTTAGTCAAGTTGTTCCCAGCTCAAACGTGTAGCAAATTGCTGGCTTGTGTGCTGACTTTCACCAACTTCAGCGCAAATACTACTCTCAGCTAAATGATTTTGTAGGAGTAAATAATGGAGATGGAAAACAGTCAAGACATTTGCTGGCCTCGGGAATGGAAGCAGTCTCACTTCCCATAGACTTGTGTCTTGTGGTCTGCTGGCTTTCTAGCTGAATTACAAGAGGCTTTGGGGTGAGCTCCACCCCTCATTAGGCATCAGAGGCTCTGCATCGGACAGAGCCCTTAGGAATGCCCCGATTTTGCAGGACAAGCTTTGACTGGCCTCCCACACCTATTAGACACCAGAGAAGCTGCATGGGAGGGGATGCTTCGCTGGGGAGCGTGTATCCTCTGCTGCCTAATGATGCCGATTAAAGCTTTTCTGCAGGTGAGGACGTGCAAAATGTTGTTCTCCTCTTGACTTGACTGCCTAATAAATTCATGCTCTTATTTACTGGGACCCGGTAGGGTCACTCTTTTCTGCCCCTTGGCCTATTTCCATGAAGGTTGTAGGAAAGTAGTGTTTTATGCTGCTGTCTCCTTGTCTGACGTGGTAGGAAAGGACTCAGTGGTCTAGGAGTTAAGGGGGATGTGTGGGCAGGAAGGTGCGTATGCACCCAGTCCTGTAAGCCCTATTCGTGAGCTTTAGGAGACCAGGGGAAGAATCAGAAATCTAAGCAAAACTGAGCAGTGGATGGAGCCTTTCAGCTGAGCCCTTAATTGGGGAAAACAAGCACAAGGAGGCTGTTTGGGGCCGGGAGAGACCTGGAGTGGGAAGTCCGTGCTGTGGGGTTTATTTGCCCTAAGGGACAGGGGAGGAAGCAGAGGCTGGACGGATCTGGGGACTGTCCGGAGCATCCCCCAGCTCAGGCAGTCGTGGAGCATGCAGCGGGGAGGGGAGCAGGGCCCAGAATTGCTTTTTGCATGCCGGCAGTAGAATAATTGATATAAAACTTGGGAGCTTTTGCCAGAGATACATGCATTTGCACTGTTTTACAAAGTATTTTATGGTTAGAAGCTATGGAAAAGCTTAAATTAAAATAATTGAAGTTACCTGTAGGGAGTAAGTCACAACAGAATAAGGAACGCTGTCCATTAAGCACTGAAAGAAAAGCCAAGAGCAATAACTATTAAAGATGCAAATATTAAAATGTCCTTTTTCCTCCCATGGCAGGCACTGGCTGTTGTGGGGTGTGTGGAGGAGGGATGAGCAGCGGGTGCACAGCTCTGCATGCATCGGCTCTTGGGTTTTTAACATGGGCGGTAACGAGGGAAGATGATAACGGGGTGCGTTAGCAGTTCTAATTGACTCCGAGGTAATGAGCAGAGGAGAACATCTTTAGTTTCTTGCTCTCTAGATGGATTAACGTAAGCACGAGCTCCTGGCTGCTAGGAGGGAGGAATCAAGAGCCTGGTGGTTACGGTCCCATCGGGATTGCAGTGATAGCCTGGAGGATTAGGCGGGCTTTGGGGGAGCTGGAGCGAGGCCAGGAAAGCTGCACATGGCCTCAAAGCAGGTGGTGGGCTCAGCAGAGCCTCGGGCTTTTGGGAAGTACGTGGTGTTGCTTGAGTGGTGGGCCCGTGGAGTTGATAGCAGGTTATCTGCTCGGAGTCCAACTTTGAGTTTGCTTTAAAATGGCCTCGGTGTTTAATGAAAACAAACCATTGCAGCCATTCCATTTTTTGTCTTAAGTTTGACTTCACTGAAATAATCCACTGCTATGAAATTTCTCTGAGTGTCATCAAGGGTTTGCCACACTTCAAATGAAATTGCTGTCCTAAATGTTAGATATGCACTCAAAGAGGGAGATGTGTCCTGGGCTGGAGAAAAACTGCCTGGTCAGCGTCCCAGAGGGGCTGTGCATGGCCATGGACATCTGCTTCTGCTACAAGAAGATTCTTTTCCTTTTGGTTTCGGAGAAGGCACCCAAGGAAAATGCCTCGTGTCTGTGACCAGGACCTAGGCTCAGGAGAGGCAGGCGTCGGTTTGGGTTACTTCTGTGCGCTTTGACCAGCAGAGGATGGTGCTCCAAGACATCCAGAGCACTTTGCGCAAGCACAAAGACTCAAGAACTGTACTTATTCTTTTTTATCTGCTTTTTATATTTTATGATAAATCTACCTGAGCAGGACTTCAGCAAAAAGCTGAAATTGCTACAGAAAAGTGTCATTTTATAACTTTCCATCATTAAGTACTGCAATTAATGTGTCCATAGGCCATCTGCAGTTGTAAATTAACCATTTATTAATTCACTTGGGAGAATTTGAGCATCTGATGCAATTAAAAAGCTCATGTGCCAAGGTGTTGCCGTCTTTCCAAAGAGTTGCAGGTCCAGGACATCAGGTCAGAGAGCCAGTGAGAGCACCAGGCTTCATCAGGCAAAGTTAGCAACTTGTTCTGGACAGTAAAAACTTATTTTTAAATTTTTTCACTTTAATAAAGTACCCACTCTAATTAAAGGAGTGCATCCTTGTGTGCTGGAGAAAGAGCAATTATTATGGGAAGGTTTTTTGGATTAGTGCAGCCTCCAAAATGTGATGAGTGGAATTTGCTGGGGCAGAGCACAGCCGAGCGATGCATGCAGAGGGGGGCAGGACAGACAGCCCCCCTGTGCCTCGATTTGCGCATCATTTAAGAGGCAGCACCAGTGGAGGGTTGCAGACCTCCAGGTGACCGCTGCCTGTCCCACGGCTATTTCCACGTGTCCCTTGCCCTTTGGGCTGGAAGCTGAACCCTGTCTCGCTGCTGTGCTTTCCAGAGAGGATGGTTAATGCATCTCTGTGCGTGCAAGCAAGGCGAAGGCATGGAGAAAACACCAGAAGAAGCACCTCTGCACAAATGCCTGCACCCATCCCGCATTAGCACATGCTATGGGATGAGCTGGCGGCAGCTGGAGGCTGCCAGCATCTGGGATGCCCTTGGAAAAGATGCCGGGGAGCAGGCAGGAGCAGATCCCACAGATCTATTCCAGATTTGTTGACTGGTTTTGTAGCTGCTACGCTGCCATCCTTCCTCTGCCTTTCCCTGTGGTTATTCCAGGTTGTGTCATTTCTTTCACCTTTTTTTTTTTTTTAATATATATTCCTTCCTTTTCTTGTATCAGCAAATTGAATCCTGAGCTCCAAAGGCTCTGGCAGATGTAGGATTCAAGTTTTCTCCCCCTGCTACTCAAATAGGTTAAAATAAAGGGCAGGAAAGAGTGAATTAGGTATTTGGGGTTTCAAAACGGATGCCTCCCGTTTTGACTGTCTGAAGCCTTTTGCACTGAAGAAACTTATTCCTGATTTTCCAGCTCATCCTGGCGGGGACGTAGCTCATGCTCAGTTTCCCCACTGTCTGTTCATCCTCTCACATTGTTGAAGCTGGCCCAGGGCACGCTGCCCTCCCGCATGTGAAATCAGGTCTGCACGTGTCCATCCCCACCGAGAGAGCTGGCCTGGGTGCCTGGTGTCTCCGAGCCATCCGTCTGTCCTTTTTATCTGGCGCTTGCAGCTTTCCGATTGCGTCCCGGGGCTGTCCCGTGCTGCAGCTCGGCAGCTGGGATAATTCAGAGGCTGGAGCCGTCTGCTGCTGCCGCTGCAGAGGGTGAGAGATTTAAAGGCTGTTTAAAGATTTGTTTCCTACTGAAGTTTATCCAAAAGAACAAACCACCGCCAAGCTGCAAAACAAGCCGAGGAATGCTCCGAGCTGCTTTTCAGCCCCGGCTCCCAAGGGTGACCACAAGCCATCGCCATCCAGGGGCTGGTGATGGGCGCCTCTGGTTTTCCCCTTCCTATGGGGATTGGCCGTGAGCCTCGTTCCCCGATTTCCATGCAGGCAAAGACGTGGATTTTCCCACCCTGTGCATCAGCAGAGGGCTGGGCTGCTCTCGCAGGTGCCACTTTTGCTCTGGGTTGTTGGAGAGGGGGTTCCTGGTTCGTCCCCAGTGTCCCCGCTTGTGCCTCCCTCCTTGCACACACACCCAGTGGATTCATTAAGTGAGCTCTGTTACTTCGCAATATTCAGAATACAAACGGCCCCTTTTATTGCTGAAGTCTCTCTCTTTAGCTGATTTTTTCACGGTTTCCAAAGCATCTGGTGCCCACGAGTGCGGTCGCTGTGCCCACACGTGGCAGGAGGCAGGTCCTGCTCCCTCCCTGGGCTGGCTCCATCCATCGCTCCCCTCCATTAAACACAAATTGTGCATCTATTTCCTCCTTTCCCCTCGGAGTGTTTGACAATTATTACTGCTGTCCTTCCTTCATTGTTTTTGTTTATCCATCTGTCTGCAATTTTTGTAGAAGCTGCGCTGCTTTTAATTAATGAGAAATTGCTGTTGTATTTGCTGTTCAGCAGTCTTTATTTCTACAGGATTGGGGGGTTTATTCTTCTGTTAGTGAGCAATTTTGAGCTAGCCTTTTCCAGCACAAAACCCACTCAATTTAGAGTAGTAGTAATTTTAGGGGGGGGTTAAGCATGAATCCTCACACAGAGCCCAGGCAACAAACCTCTGTTATTTATTTTTATGCTGCTTGTGGCTGTAGGGATGTTCAGCTGTCTGAAAGCAGGAAAGTCCCTGTGTGTTTGCAGCAAGCCCCGGGTTTCGGACCCCTCCAGGGGCAGGGTTTGAGCTCGGGACTCCACGGATGGATTCTGGTGCCTATGTCCTCGCTGCACGGATGCTCGCTCCCATGGGCTTTGTGCCCTGTGCAAACTCTCTGCTCGGCTGCTGTGCTGGTGCGCGGGGAAGAGGCTGCCCTGTGGTTGTCTTAAAGTCGATGTGGCCCCAGTGCTGGGGTTTAATCCATCCCAGAGCTTCCCATTCTACACCCAGTTTTGTTCCTCAGGGAGGATGAGGGCTTTGAACCGAAGGGAGATGCTTCCCATGTGGTGAAATCTGGGATGCCGGCTGCTGTGCCCCAGGGCATAACGAGGCCGGTGTTTAATTAATACCCAGCGGCTCTGCAGAGGCACCTGTCTGCAGCCTCAGGGTGCTCAGACCGTGGTGCTGTGGGTGCTGACCTGCCCTGCCAAAGCTGAGGGTGCTCAGTGCTTGGCTGGATCAGTCCCAGGCTCTGTAGCAGAAGTGGCCTCAGATTTTTCTGCTCTTGTCCAGGGTCTGACTCATTAATTTCCTCACTTACTGGAAGCATGGCTTATTATTGCAACATTTTAATAAAATCAAAAGCCAAAACCAAATATTGACATCAAATTGTCTCAATACTAAAAGGAAAAAAATGTAGCATGCTGTTAGTGATTAGGTTTGCTGAGCTGTGTTGTCTTTCTTTGCTTAAAAGCTTGCTATATCTTTCTGTATCCCGATTTTTAAAGTGATCCCCTGTCACTCCTTGCTTTGGCTTTTGCATGGAGTTTGGCATTGTCTTGTCTTACACTTTCTTTGGAGCATCCTTTAAGGACAACTGTAAGATGTTTGCACAAAGGACAGCAGCAGCACCTGTCCGTGTGTTCGGAGAGGGCAGGCTGAGCGCTGTGCTCCCACAGAACCAGGAAAGCCCATTGCTGATGAGGACTCCGAAATGCACCGCTAGATGTTGATTATCCTGATCGCTACCGCTTTTTCTTTTTGTATTCAAGTCAGATTTCTGTACTAGCAACTGCAGACTTGGCAGTGGTTTGTTTTGTCAAGTGGAGGTAATTGTATTTAGTGATAAGTCTCCTGCAGCCTTTCTGTTTGCCTACCTAATTGAATCTGCTTGTCTGCCTCCACCCAACGGGGGCATTAGCAGGTTGTGTCTCTGGGAGCTGCGGTGTGTTTCCCGCACCCTCTGAAGCTGATGTGTGTGCGAGCTTCGGGCCTGTTGCTTGCATTGCTCATGGCACAGGGCAGGTGCCTGCAGGAGCATCAGCTGTGCTGAGCTGCCGTGGTGCAGCATCGCTGCCTGCACGTGGGGGTGCACGGCTTCGGAGAGGGAGACCAGATCCCAAAACAGATGTTGGTACCTGGGCAGGTCTGGGGCAGATTCCAGGATCAAAGCATGACTCTTCTTTGGTTGCAAGGAACGTACGGGCTAAAGGAAAGAAGCCAGGGGCTGGGGTTCTGCCGCAGTTCCCGGTGGATCCAGGCACAGGGGCCAGCAGGATGGCCGTGTGTGCTGGCTTTGTCACCCGGTGGGCGAGCTGAGTTCATGCAGAGAGGGGACAGGCAGCAGGAGGACTGCCGTGCCGTCACTGAAATAAGATTACCCAAAGTTTTAAGCAACTTTGAGCCAGGAGAGTGATCCCGGGTCGGATGGGTGCTGCTGTTAAGATGCGGTTTCAATATGGGGCCCAGACCACAGAATCACAGAATCGTCTAGGTTGGAAGAGACCTCCAAGATCCCCTAGTCCAACCTCTGACCTAACACTAACAAGTCCTCCACTACACCATACCACTAGGCTCTACATCTAAACGTCTTTTAAAGACCTCCAGGGATGGTGACTCAACCACTTCCCTGGGCAGCCCATCCCGATGCCTAACAGCCCTTTCGGTAAAGAAGTTCTTCCCAATATCCAACCTAAACCTCCCCTGGCGCAACTTTAGCCCATTCCCCCTCGTCCTGTCGCCAGGCATGTGGGAGAATAGACCAACCCCCACCTCGCTACGGCCTGCTTTAAGGTACTTGTAGAGAGCAATAAGGTCACCCCTGAGCCTCCTCTTCTCCAGGCTGAACAACCCCAGCTCCCTCAGCCGCTCCTCGTAAGCCTTGTTCTCCAGACCCCTCACCAGCTTCGTTGCCCTTCTCTGGACTCTCTCGAGCACCTCCATGTCCTTCTTGTAGTGAGGGGCCCAAAACTGAACGCAGTACTCGAGGTGCGGCCTCACCAGAGCTGAGTACAGGGGGAACTTCTCAGTACAGGAGAAGCTCCCGTACAGCTCAGTACAGGAGCTTCGCAACCACGTGTGGCCCTTCCTCATCTCCGTAGCACAGAACTGCACCCGGAGGGCTGGGCTGTGATCTCTGCTGGTCTCCCTGCCAGCATCGCTCATTTGTTGGATCCTGGTGTGCCCGGTGGCATTTAGATGGCGCTGGCTTCGGTGCCATCCATCGTGGGTGGTGTTGGCTCAGGACTAAGACCCCACTTAGGACTGAGTGATTAAGTACTGCTCATTTTGAGGGGGAAAATGCCAAATCAGAGCTTTCTCTTCACTGAAAGCTCAATGGTCTCCTTCAGCTTGCACCTTTAGAAGTTTCATGAAAAAATGCTCTGAAAATTATATATAAACAGGGCTTCCTGTTCAAATTATAGTTGAATTTATGCCGGTAATGTGCTTTTTGGGCAAGTGTTACCTCTTCTGTGCATATAAAGATTTTAAAATTGGCTTCAGCAACACAAAAATCCTTATTGCTGTTACACCGTTTGCAGTGGGAACGTGCTGCATCTGTGGGAGCTGCTGCCCCACGTTATCAGCAGAGCTGTCTGCTAAGGTTTTATGATTTTTAGGCTTTTTGGTTGCCCTGGGAGTGAAGGGAGCAGGAGAAGAGCTGCAGAGCTGGTTGCTGATGAGCAGCGATGATGTGCGAGATGCAGAGGAGAACTCGGCTCCCCCCTTGGATGCTGGAGGGAGGCACCCAGCCTTGGAACCACGAGGAAAAACCCTTTATCCCGGTAAAGTCAGATTAAACATGTTTGATCCCAAAGTAAAGAAATGCTGACAGCTTCTGCAGTGCACCTTTCCAGTTACCTTTTGGAGTGAAAGCATGCTTGGACTTGGACAAAAATTTCCAGTCTTTGCTGTGGTGAGGGGCTTGAGACTCCCCAGCACAGCCGGTTTGCTTTCCAAGGCTGTCATTCTGGCACTATTTTTATTAGCATGAAAATTCAGTTTAAAATGGTTTTCGATAACATACAAAGTCTGTGCGTGGTGGTAGAAGGCTGCACTCCCGAGCATTTTTCTTGGAGACGGCCGCTTCTGTGAAGCTGCGCCTGCAGCCCTTGCCCTTTGTGCTGAAGAAACACGTTTTCCCTGGTAGAGCTGTGTCTTTTATAAGGCTTTGCTGTCTAACTGGGCCTCTTGAAATAACTTCATATGGTGCTTTTGAAGTGGGAAAGGCACTTCTGTGATGATCCTATTTATATAAATATTTTTTAGCAACTGGTTAGGGTGATTTGCACAGTTTTTATTTTATTTCTAATAAGTCTGGAGAAATAGTATTGCCAGAATCAAATTATTTTTGTTTCCCTATGAGTAAATATGGAAAAATATCATCATAAAGTCAGACTGGTTTCAGGGGGCACAAAGGGGGATGAGACTGAGTGAGGGGTGAGACAGAAATCTGCACCGAATCCACGTGGATGAAGCAGAAGTGTCAGAAGTTTCTAAAATTTCTGGAGACCATAAACATGATTTGTACGGCAGGGTTGGTAGAGGGGTTCTTTTTCTTCTTCATTTACAACAGAGTTGCTTTATTTCATTTTTTTTTTTTTTCTGAAGTGTCTCGTGTTGTAAGCATTTCACTATATTTATACAGCAACTGCTACAAGATATATATGTGAAATTGTGGAGTTATATATATCACACCTGTGAAATCAACCCTTTCATGAATAATTTATCTCAGGCTGCTTGGCACTTTGTGTAGATTATTTTGAACTCACAGAAGGTTTTTCACAAAGACTTATAAATCCAAATTATTATTATTAAAAAAAAAAAAAAAGCAATTAAATGCCAGCAGATAAACCTATGTGGGAATAACAAGCAATTAGCCGTCACATGGCACTCTGGTAGATGTCACGTGCAAAGAAGTGGTGACAGTGGTTACCTGCGGAGAGGGTAACTCTGTTTTTTCCTCTTTTTCCCCCATCTTTTTCCCTGGTCTTGTCCCAGCAGTGCAGTGCTGTCCTCCAAGCCTCTGTGCATCGTCACCTGAGCACTGCTGCAGTTTCATTGCTTCCCTCCGCCAGTCTGATCCACAGAGCAAGCCCGGGATCGAACACTGCTTTTTTAACATCTCTCCAACCTATTGCATATCTTTGGAGAACTTTAATGGTGCTAGAAAAACAGTTTTCATGGGGTCTTGCTTGACTCAGAGTGGTTCTTCGCTCCTTGGGGACCGCACTCTTACGCTTTGGGAGTGCATTTGCACCAAGGGCTAGGAGTGCCTACAGAAGCCTTTTGCATGGGTTTGGGGACATATTTCCTCCGTGTAAATACCATCGTTGCAGTGCATCAGCAAGGCTGCTGCGTGCATTGCAAAATCACTCTGGGCCCATCAGTTTGGATTATTTAGGTTAATTCTCAGGGTGCATCCGTTCAGCCAGAAAAACTGAATAAACGCAGGACCTTTGTTTCCCTGACACAAGTTTTGGAGGTTTTTAGGCAGAGACTCTGCATTGCTTTGAAAGCTGAATAAAATTACCAGTGCTGCTTTGTGACCGGGATAAAGGCAGCCCTGGAGGGAAGATGCTTTCTGAATGCCGCCACGAAGGTGGGGACGCGATGGTGGTGCTGAGCGAGGTGGTGGCAGAGGCTCCCCGAAAGCTGGGCTCTTCAGTGCCATGTGAGGATTAATTGATGGCTTCAGAAAAAAAGTATGTAGTTAAAAAAAAAAAAAAAGGTTGTGCTGCTTGAAGAGAGCAGATCTTGGCACATATATCAGAGGTGTGATCATGTCACGGCCGTGTCCTGGTCCAGCCTTGCAGGGACCTCCCTGTAGCAGACAGCGGTGGCAGCAGTCGGCACCCGCTGCCAGGATGGTCCCAGGCGGTTTTATCAGTTCGGGATGCTGGGGGAAGTTCTCTTTTAAATCCACTCACATGCATAATCCTGTAATATTGTTGAGTCCTTCAGGTCTCTGTTGTGCCAAGCCGGTGACTGTACAAGTTTGTCATGTGTTGGATAAATGACTTTAAAAACGTCCCTTTGGTGGCTTTTGATTTAATCGGTGGTGTTCACCTCTTCTTCTTGTGCTCAAAAATGATCCAAATTGAATTGGTACGTACTGTTCTGGTCTTAATTTGCACTCCTGTCCTTGCTCTTTCTCTCCTCTATAGGTCTTAGAGAATGTATGCAACTTTCCAGCTGCTTTTTGCAAACCTTACCTTGTGTTTGGGCAGGTAGCTATTTGGAGTGAGGAGCTCTATATCGATCCCTCCTGGAAACGTTGATTTTTTCCTCCCTTGTGCCACGCAGGGTGTTTCTGTCTCTATGGAAAGCTGCCCCCCAGTAGGACTGCAGGGATGTTGTACCGTGACCCGTGTTGCTGAAAACGCTCTCACAGCTCCGGCATTTTTTTGAGTTATTCGGAATTCCCCGGACTTGTGTACTCGGGGTCCCCAAGCTCAGGAGTGCCTTGGCTTGCAGTGACGGTGTCTGGGCCTGTGAACCCATCCCTCGAAGACCATCTCCAAGCATATTCCCTTCTGGCAGTAGAGAATATGTAGAGATAGTGAGCTGAACAGGGAATACAGGCTGCCATTCATCAGGATCTGATAAAATTAGGAAGAAAGCTTTTAAATGCTGTATTTCCTTAGATATTCCTCCTTCCAATAGTCCGTAAGCTATTCCCCGTGCTGATCCAGCAATGTCAACCTAGATACTACTCAAGATCAAGTTTTATTAAAGGTGGATGAGAATTAAACACAGCTAAAGTTTGGCCATCCTAATTTTGTCTTTACTTTTATTTATTATGTTCCAAAGTTAATGTACAGGAAAGAAAAGTTAAATACTTGGTGAGAAGCAGTGATGTGTGCAACACGGCAGGATTTAAATTCTGTCATACACAGAACTTCATATTGCACTTAGCATTCAAATTTGAATGCAAAGTAATTTAATTAATGAAGTATTTAGTAGCATCATTAATAGGCTGAAAGAAAGGATAAATGGCACATTAGTTTAAGTTCCAAATGAGACAAAGCTGGGAAGTATTACAGATCAAATGAGACAAAGCTAGGAAATATTACAAACAGCAATAATGGCAGAAGAAAATAATATAATGAATCACAGAAACCTAACAATATGAGTTACAAACAGAGAGATGTTTCAAAGTGGAAAAAAATATAAGATAATGTAACTAGAAAAAAAAATCCAACCATTTGTTGAAAAGGAAAGAAGCACTTGAAAAGGAAAGAAGCACTTGAAAGGCAGCAACACGAAAGACATGAAGAAGCAACAGGCAATAAATCAGACCTCAACTTAGAATGGGAGTGAAAGAATTAAAATAAAAACAATAAAAATTCAGCAAGCAAAATTTGGTTAGCTTTTGTTAATGTCTGGTAAGGGTTGTTGTAATTGTCTGCAGTTATTTGAAGCATATGGATGCAGAGGAGAAAAAGTGTTGTTTCAAGATTAACCAAGCAGTGGTAAGTAGGAATGAGGAGATGAAATGAAACTGTCCTCCTCTCATCAGCTGACGCCAAAGGATGAAGTATTTTCCCAGAAAGGAGGGGATGTTCACCCTATTGCTTGCTGTGAAAATATTGGAAGAAAAGTTTCTGCAATATGTCCAGATGGGCAGAGGAAATAGAGGTTATCCTCAGGTATGTGTGAGCGTCTGTGTATATACACATAGATTTATACATCTATATATGCATGCACCTACATATAAATCTTTCTTTTTTCTAGCTTAAGGCACGAGTTGGTTTCACTTGGGATATATATACATATGTTTTAAAGAAAATTGAGGTAGAATCTGGGCATGCTCTCTTTATTGGTTTGAGCCAGCATAGCTACGTTAAGCTGGTGTTTGCAGTTGCCTCTTAACATACCCAAATCTGTCTGTTATGTACTCAAAATCAAAGCTTAGTGTGTTATCTCCCCCCAAAAGACAAACTAAAGTGCTGTCCCACCTCCTCCTGCACCCTGGGACGAACTAGTACTCCACTGGCTTGCAGTGGAATACTCCTGGCCTTGCTGGCTCTGAAGACGTTAAGGGATTTGGGACTGTTTTCCCTTCCTAAGTCAGTATTTTGCCATCTGCAATCTACGTTTATGGGGATTATTATATTCTTATTCTTTTCCTTCCTTTTGCAGTCCTCACATTCGATCTTCCTTAGGAGCACAACAGAGCTGATTTTTGCCCACTGCTTGGTTGAGCTTTGCTGGGCTAAGCTGCTCCCTTCAGCTCTTAGCCCTTCTTTTCTCAAGTATAGAGACACATAGGAGAGGAGGAATCAGAATCAGAAGTCACACTTTCTGCTTTCTTCCTTCTTTTTTTCTTTTTTGAGAAGGAAAATAAACCAAAGAGGGAGTTCAGCAGCAGTGGCCATGAAAGCAGTCCCAGCCGCTCCCAGCTCACATTTTCTCCCCTTTCTTCCCCAAAATGAGACTACTCGTAGCTGTAATGCTGCCTGAAAGAGTATCAGAGTTTTTCCTATAAAAACTCTTCCCAGCTGAAGAACAAGGGAATAAGCAAGACTGTTAAAATGAAAGCCCTAATGCTTTATAGAGCAGGTTTTTTCTTATTTTTTTTTCCATTTCTGCATTAAAACATTTAAAAATATGTATTTTGTTTCTTCCATGCAACCAGAAGGGTGAGCCCAACTATTAAATGGCTTATAGGAATAGGGTCTCATGAGCTTTGGTATGCTGGTTCCTATTTTTTATTAACATCAGAGCCCTTGAAAGAGCTGGGTGGAATTAGAGGGGCAACTTGGTGGAAAAAATAAAATAAAATCAGCTTTTCCGCCTGGTTTAAATATTCCCCAACGTGCCCCAAACCATGCTGACAGGGGGCACGTCAATGCCAGGCATCAGTAGGGCGCTGCCCCAGCGATGCTCAGGGGCTGTGCTCCGTGCCCCTCTTCCTGCAGCAAGGAGTGGCAGCCCAGACAATCCCCCGAGACGCTCAGAAAGGGATCAGTGAAGCCTGTCATCTTTAAGCCACCTGTAACGTGGATGTTTGGGTTTCCAGGCAGAGCTGCACAATTAAGCCATTGTGCAGCGGCTCCTGCTAAAGACGAGCAGCCATAAAGCTTCAACCGAAAGAATACCGTAGAGCTTTAGAAATGACTGTAATATTCCCAATAAAGGCTTGACAGGTTTGACACTGATCATTTTGCACCTCTTTGTACACGTTTCCTGGTGCTGCTCCAACCCTGGCTGGAGGAGCCTGGAGAGTAGACGGGGAACAAGTTTTCATCAGCATCGCTAGCAGTGTAATGCTCTGGTTTTAGGATAGTCCCCTGCCTGAGCGTTGGCTGGAGGTTATTAGCCATTAGATTACAAGCTGGACTAAATGTTTATTGCCATCCCAAGAAGGAGGACTGCTAAAGGCTGTCCTTCAGCAAAGCCATCCTGAGCTTTCAAGCTCAGAGATGTGCACAAAAAACCACAGTGTTATTGCATCTATGTTGGGAAGGAAAATAATAAAAATAAAAAAGTTGTTCTGGTTGCCCTTTTCCCATTTGTTGCCATTTTGGCAGGGCCATGAGCTCTGAAAAATGCTTGTGGCAGGTGAGGTGCAGCAGATGGAGAATGGGAGGGTCGGGGTCTGCATGGGGAGCTCTGAAGGGCAGGGAGGGAGAGGACGTGGGGCAGCTTCTCACCAAGAAGTCTGAGCTCCCCCCATCTCCGCAGAGGGAGCGGGGACAGCTGGTGACCCTGGTGCTCCTCGGCTTGTGGAGCAGGGCTGCAGTGTCCCCCAGCTGTGTCACCGTGTGGTGACACTGCCACCCTTTGCTGCTGCTTCCCTCCCCCTTCTCTTCCTTAATCCTTCCCACGGACGTTGGACAGGAGCATCTTTGAGGGAGACGCGGCTGTTTGGGTCCCACTCAGCCGTGTCTAGGACAAAACCAGGTTTGGTAGGTTTTCCCTTTCTCATTTCTAATTTCTCTGTGTTTGTGTTAATTACTTCACGACTGTTCTCCAAGTGCGTATGCTTCAGCTGAATAATTTTGAGGTCTGTTTGCTGCACGTGGACCAGAGGGAATCGTGAGACCAGGTGAGGGAAGTGGAAAGAACCAGGAGCGCGAATTGTAATGCCGGAAATGTCTTCATTAAAGGTTCGGCAGAGATCTTCAAATATTTTCTGAATAGGCCATCTGTCAGCTGAAACATGTACCTGTCCGGGGAGCCACAGCGAGTGGCTAGGGTGGCAGTGAGGATGTTGATTTGGGTTTATTGTTTTCAGACCTTAAACACCTCCTGGATGCTTTCCAGGCTCTGTGATGGTGACTCCGCAGCCCAGCTCCAAGGCCAGAGCACAGGGCAAATGATGCTGTAAGCCTTCTTTTCTTCTGCTTCCAAACAGTATAACATTTATTTTAGAAAAGGAAAGAAGTAGATGTGAGATTTAAACCTAGGAGGGGATCCCAGAAGGAAGGGATTACTGTGAATTTTACCGTGTGCAAGAAGACGCCCAGAGAGGCTGGCGTGGTCCTGGTGGATGCCAGTGAGATGTGAGGATCACTTGGGTGCCATTTCAATAATTAAACTGTCCTTTTTTAATGCCATGCAGAAAGCCCAGTTATAAATTGAAGAGGAGACTTGGTTCTTTAAGAACCGCCCTATGGCATCAGCCCCTTCTTCTGGGAGGAGACACTGCCCAGGAGATGCAGCCCTTCCCTTAGGAGACTGTTTTAGGGCTAGCCGTGTATGGAAGGAAGACGGCAGGAAGAACAGAGTGTGATTTAACATATCTTTATCACTCTCCAGTGCTTGCCAGGGGCTGCAGCCTTTGCTGCACCACAGGGAAGTGTCAGTGCCACTTCTGTGCTCCCTCCTGCTCCTTGGCGTTTGCACTCGAGTGTGATGGGCGAGTGCGTGGTCATTTGTGCCTGATAAACGTTACACTGCAGCTGCTAGCAAACGACGTGCTAAGTTCTTCCTCTCCTTTTCTTGTATTTTATTGAGAGGCATACCTCACATGTTGGCGAGGGGTGGAAAAAAATCCAGGGTGCTTATTGCAAAAAGATGCTTTCAGGTAAATTGTAGTTTGGAGGTGAAGGTCTTCAGATTCTTGACCACGTAATAAATCTTTATCGGGTGAGGAACCAGGCCCTCAGAAGTCAGAGGGCTGGTCTTCTGGCAAATATTTCTGTGTGAGATTCTTACGACTACTAAAGGAACAAAGTGAGGTCTCCTGCACTGGAAACACAAAGCCTGCTCTAATTTGTGCTACGTGGTCCTTACTGAAGGCGGCTCCAGTCTCCTGGAGTTCCTTGTACTGATGTTGGCTATGGAGCTGGTAGAACATCTCCCAGTTGTCTTCCTGTTCATTAAAACTGGAGTTGGATTTGCATAATGCTGGCTTTTAACTACATGCCTGCTTCTCGTTTAGTTTAAAGCCATTACGCCTTGTACCATCCTGCAGTTCACATCTCATTCCTGTGGGTTTCCCTGGGGATGTGGGAGAATTTTCCCTCCTCCCCATCCCTCCTTCCATGCCTGCTGTTGGTGCTAAATTGGTGGTGCTTGTGATGCTGTCACCTTTCGTTTTTGGGACCTGGAGAATGGTACCAGTGTTTTTGCACTGTGGCCGTTGCCTTCTTGCCAGGACTGTTGCTGTCTGCTGATAGAGATTTTGTGTGATAAAGATTATGATTATAATCCTCTGGGACAAGTTCTGAGCATAAATGCCATTTCTGATGCCATATCCTTCTTGAGTAACAAAATAAGCTAATAAATAAATAGAGATGCTGTGATGCAAGTACAGAGGGTGTGAGCTGTCCTTCCTCCTTTCTGTTCTCTGATTACAGTTTATTTTTCTCTCCATTTTCTTAGAAGCTGTCAATCTACATAGCAAGACCTTCACTCCTCAGATAGGAATTCTTCCTCCCAGCAGCAGAGCTTTGCCTGGCTGGCTACTATGGACCAAAAATTACTTTCAAGCCCAGTGGCTTTCTTAGTATATTTAAGCTGCTGAGCTGTTACCAGTACTTTTTCAGTAAAACTCTCGTTTTCTATCACAATGTGATATTTTAAAAGTAATACACTTGACATGGATGGTGTCTTGCAAAAAGAGTTTGTTGGATGTTTCAGTTCAGAAGTTCAGGGTTTGTTTTGTGCTTGTTACTTTGTTTTAGGCTCACTGCCATGGTTTAGCAAAGAATATCTGGTGTTGGTTTTGGTGTTTTTTTAATGTCTGGGCTTTCGGTAGGGCAATTATTAAACAGATTGCAGGAGCTGTCTGGAAATGTGGTGTTTGGTGAGAGTAGGAGATTCAAATTTTTTATTTTTTTTTCCAGCACCTTAATATATATGTACCAAAAGCAGTGTGCAATGAAATTGTTTTCTGCTCCTGTGGATTGGCTTCAAGTTGAATTCTCAGCTCTCCTAATTGCACATAAAGTGGGGTGGAAGCTTCCTCTTAAATGTTAATAAGTAAACAAACAGATCATGAAACAGAAGAGATGTAGGGATCGGTTACTTTTTTTATAAACCTGATGACTTTTAAAGCCAATCTCCCTACTTTTTAAGCCTGTCCACTGAATTTTGCACTCTTAAGAATTGGTACCTGAGCTGTACTGGGTCTGCAGCCCTGGAATTGCTCGCCAGCACAAATTAATTAAAGCCATCTTCCCAGAAGTGCTCTGCCATCGGCAGCATCTGCAGTGATACTTAATGCCTCGAAGGCAAAAGGAAAGCAAAGCAATGGTGTTGTCCTTCTTGGTCTGCCCTGGGGTGGTGCTAGATATGTGGGGTAAAGTGGGACTGATGCTGTTCTCCTTCATATGAGGAATTTGTCATTGAAGTCTGAAGTTTGCTGACATTTCTGCGAGGTTCAGGCTACAGTCAAGGCAAGTTTGGGCTATGGTCACACACGATTTTTATCAGCTGCTTTGGTAGCTGATATCCTGCCCTCTTGGTCTGTCCTGCAGTCCTGTAGAACAAGGCTTAAAGGTTAAACAAGGAGATGAAGATTTAAGGCTAGTTTAAGATTTTATTGTTATTATTATTCATGTATTCCTATTGCTTTGCTTGCCATTACAACTTTAACTTCAGACTCTGTAACCCATGGGAAAAAAGCACCAGGCAGGCAGTGCATCCCCCATGCCATGCAGGGGATTCTGTAAATGCACAGAGCTTTCCTTCCATCGAAATAGCTCTCAGCGATACAAAATCCATAGCGCAGGCTGTACCTATATCGCTGCCCTACAAGGGAGGGGGTATCTATTTACATCACAGAATTAGCAAAAGAAAGCATCAAATAATCCAGTTCTGCCAAGGTAAAACGAACTCCCGGCTGTAAATTGCTTCAAGGCACTCAAGGTGCTTTATTTGATAAATGAGGTTTTCGAGTGCTTCAGTCTCTTGTGGGAGGCTGGTAGCTGGAGGTTTGTCTGCCTCCTGCCTCGGGGTGCGTTTTTAGCTGCTGAGTCACCAGATGCTCATCTCAAAATGTGGCCACTGGAATTTGGGGGCCATTCATGATGGTTTTGTCACAGGAGTTGCAAGAATGAGAAATCCCAGTGTCAGCACTTGTTGAGCATCTGATGTGAATTCCTTCCTTCCTGTTTTGGGGGATTGTGTAGGGGAAAGGACTTCCACCTGATACTGTGCAGGGCTAAGCAGCCAAAAGAATGGTTATAAAAGTGTTAATGGTAGAGGAGGAAGACTTTTTTATTTTTTTTTCCTCCGCTGCAGCTTTTAAGTTTTGAAAGCATGTGCCTTGATTTTAATATAAAGTAGCCATTGATGTGAGATGCCACGAATAAAAGGCGCTTTTCTTTTTTTCCTTGGCATCGAGTCGTTGTGCAGGGAGTTTCGTGGCGGTGCATTTGTGAATGCATTTTGGGGGGGAGGTTGCAAAGAGGCACTGGCAGCACACAGACCACGTAGATTTGTTTAGAAAACATCCCATTATGCTCTATCCATCTTTTTAATGTCTGCTGTGAGTACCAGTCAAACTTCTGTCTTTGATTTTTTTTACCCTCAGGTTTCTTCAGTTACACCCATGCACATCTGATAGGACACTCTTACGGAGACAGGAGAGAAAAAAATCTTGTGTGCAGTTCTATGCTAATAACACCAAACCCTCTCACAGCACTGCTGAAAGCTGCATTGTTTTAGTTGTGCTCGGGAATGTTGTATAATTGCAGCATTTTGTCCCATCACCCCCCTTTAATACAATTAATAATGGTAATTGCACTTTCCACCTGTTGATGTCAAGGTGGGTCACAAGTGATGGGTGAGCATCGTCCTGCATGGTGAAGGATCAGGGACCTTGGGCTGGGGAAGGACTTCTGCGTAGCTCCAAGGACAAGTGATGACGATATGTGAGATGCCCTACCCCGACTCTGCAGAAAAAAAAACTATTTCTTAGCAAAAGTATTTAAAAGTAATTACATTTAACTCGTGTTACCATCTCCAGAGCTTGCCCAGCAACAAGCTGCTAGGCAAGCAATGCTCAATATAATATTATAAGCATATTTTTTAGGGAAAAAGATGTCCTATTGAGGAAACGAAGGGCTATGGTCACACACGTTGACCATCACTTCTTGTTCCTTGGGCTTGTCCATGCCTGTTTTGCATGGCCCTTAACACCCTTGTGCAGGCTGACAGCCATGTTGTCGCACTGGACTTTGGCTCTCTGCATCTGTTCCCTTGCAGGCACATTGTTTGACATCAAGATGTTCGTGTGTCTGCCTGCCTAGCTAATATCTGTTGATCTTTCTGGCTCTCTGCCTTCTGTGGTGGGGAAATATTGAGGCTTAATGGAAGCTTTGCAGCTGACGGCTAAATGGGCTTAATTTTGACACTTACGTTTTTTTTTTAAGCAGAAATAATGCATTTGGCTGGCAAATGCTATAGCATTTCTTGTTTTAATGCTATCAGCAATTTTTGTGACAATTTCGCTGCTCAAAAATGTCAGCGTGTTACATTTCAACTCGGTGTGGAGAAATGTGTGTTAAATGCCGAGTGCCTGGGTTGTACGTTCATCCCTGTTAACTGCCCTCCACGAAGTTGTGTGGCTGCAGACCACTTCTTGCATATAGAAAACTATTCCTGTAAAGTGTTAGAAGCGACTGGCAGAAGTCGGAGTGACATTCCTGGTCTCCCCAGGACAGTGGATTTGTCATCTGCAGTGCCAGCACACCGCTCGCCGGTCCGAAATGCCTCTGCAAAGACTGTTTCCGTACCATCAGTGGATGGCACTACACCGGTGTCTGTCTGAAAATAATGCAATCAGATGTTTGTGCACTTGGCTTTGCAAAAATGCAACTTTTCAACACATTTTGGGGCATGTATGGAACTTTGAATCAAAACCCCCTCCGGGATAGTGCTCCTTGCAGCTGTTGGCCAAATGGCTGAGAAGCGCTTTGAGCCTTAAAGACCATTCCCTTTACGGATAACCAGTGAGGAAAGCATATTTGAGCCAAAAATACTTCTGTACTCCCCACCCCCGTGATGTGAGTGCTATGGTTTATGGTGGTGGGCATAGAAGGGGCAGCGTTTTACCTCAACCTATAGCTTTGGAAAAGAAATTCAGCTCCTGCCTTGATCCCTGTGGCCCTGAACACCAACTCAGGAGCATTGCCCATATCCCACAGCATTTCCACCTCCTCCCTGGGCTGTCCTGGGAGGTTTCTCAACTCCTGCTCTTGGCCAGGATTAGAACCCGGTGCGATAGGAGCAAAATGCCTGGGAAGGTTAAAATTAAGTAAGAGCAGGTAATGTAATAGGGCTTGGTCAAAATATTGAGAAAGTTGCCCTAAACTTGGCAACAGACCCTTAATAAACAAACTGAGATAGTAACAGAACGTGCTTGGTTTATTTTCACAAGCAAATAAAATATTTTTTTGAAGAAGTTTGCTGGTTTTAGGCCTCAGTGGAGGGATCCGTAATTGCTGGTTGACTGACCGGGTAAACAGAGCCTTGTGCAGCTCTGCTGTAATTGAGGGTGTGTGGGTCAGGCCGTTTAATTGCTGTCTGCCTGCTTGGAATAGAAACCTCTCCACAGCCACGGACTCGCTCTGCATCTGATTGAGTAAACAAATTGTCCGTCAGCGAGGTGCCCTGCTCGCCCGGGATGCTCAGGGTGAGGGGAGCAGCCTCGGTCCTCTCCCCAAAACCTACGTCTGAAGGGACCTAATTAAATTCCCAAATTAAATGCTGTGTAGGCCAATCGTGCTCTCACTGAAAGATGAAATTAGAAAGCTGGGAAAATCGAGGCTGGTGGGATTGTGGGAGTCCCTGGTCCATCCTGGGGCTCGGCTCTGTCACAGCATCGCTTGGAGCACCTGCGGGTCCTCCGGGGCTGCTGTCTGCCTGCTTTGCTGGTGCTCCTCAGGGCACGCAGCATTTGCACTATTGTGCTATAGAAGTCCAATAAACGTTAATATTTTCCTACCGAGATTTCAAACAGGATTTTAAAAGAAAATGTAGCTGTCAGCCTGCTTGTGTTGCTGCACTTTACAATTGGATTGTGGCTGATTGCTTACAGGCTCTGTGAGGCTCCTGATGTTGATGTCATGTGGAAAGATGGTTCAGCTAATTCCCAATGTGTAAATAAATGAAAAATAATATAAAAAAAAAAGTCGGCAGGATGTGTCTGTGCTTACTTTTCCTATCTGTTAAAGACTAATTTCAATGCCTGCTTTGTCGTTCTTATCTTCTGCGTTGTCACATTTTACGGTGCATCTCCATGTCCTGCGGGGCATCTCCTGAATTTCTCACTGTTCTCTGAGATCCCCCTTAAACCATGCTTCTCTGGTGTTGTGTGGGAAAAGCAAATTGAAAGAATCTGGAATAATGAAGTCACTGAGCTGCCATGGTGCACAGAGGACATGGAGCAGAACCATCTTTTCCTAATCCCATAACCCGCGTGTACTCCACGCTTTTATTGCTCCTGCTCCCACTGCATCACAGCCAGGTTCACCAGTGTGGTCTGGCTGCTCTGCACATCTGTGATGCGAAGCGATTCCAAGCCTGGCCAGGCTCACAGCTCTGCCGTTCCCTGGGATAGCGTGGCGTGGCTGGGGCAGGCTGGTGAAGCTGCTTTTTGGACCACACGCTTGTTGGGGGAGAGACGGTGTATTTGTTCAGTGCACACTTTTCTGACAGTGACATACGAGATCAGAGAGCGTGGCTGGTTTTCAAGATTCCTTCTAAGTTGTGAGCTGAGAAT
This sequence comes from Cygnus olor, assembly GCF_009769625.2. NCBI lineage: Eukaryota > Metazoa > Chordata > Aves > Anseriformes > Anatidae > Cygnus > Cygnus olor. The sequence goes on from NC_049191.1 coordinate 6,154,399, forward strand.
TCCTGTTTAGAAACGCTATCCAGCAACTGGAAAAAACAATATTTGCAGTATAAAACATTGCAAACCCCAATGAGGTGGTCTGAGGTTCGGCACTGCTCAGCCAGCTCCGACTTTGATTTTGCTGCACAACGTGTTGCTTTTCAAGAAGGTGCTGTTTATCACAGCCTCCGTTCATTTGAATTAAGCAGGGTCTTTGAGAGCAAGCTATTTCCTTGTTTAATATACACACCAAAACTGCAAAATTACTCCAGAGCTCAAACTTGTGGACTTGAAAACGTATCCAGCAGAGAAAGAAAATTTTCCACATGAGGAATAGTGGCTGCTTGGTTTCTCCCCTCCCTTGATGGGTTTGTGTCTGGGCATGATTTCAGTCCTTCCTTCCTATTTAGCGGACCAAATGTTCAAGTGGGTGTGAAACCTGCAAGCAAGAAAAAAAGCAAGCGGAGAGCAAAATAAGCACGGCACTGCTTCTGTGACGCTGCGTGGTAATGTCTCAGCACGGCTACCTCCAGGAAGGGCTCCTGGTGGCAGCAGTAGGACACAGAGGAGGAGTGGGAGCATTTCCAAAGGTACCTCGGTGGGTTGGTAGGTCAAGACTTTCAGTCTGTGGGAGGAAACAATAGTAGAGGAGAGCAAATATTCCTGGATATTCCCTGCCCCAAATTATTCCCTTTTGGGTGTATTTGGCCAGAATTTTGCTAAGGGCTCTGGAATCTTGAGGAGGGAGCAGGGACTGTGCTGCTCTTTAGCTAATGGGGCATCTTCGGGGCATACATGAAATGCATCTGTTGCAAGGCTGGATGTCCTAACATATGGAAAAACATGTCCTTTGGTTGTTTTTGTGTTTGTTTGTTTGTTTGTTTGGGCTAACCTTAGAGAAGTGCCTTATAAATAGTCTTTTAAATATTAGCTCCCAATGCGGTAAGAGGGACGAGCCCAGCAGGCTCCAGGTTTCCTCCTCTACCCTTGGGGCTCCTGCAAAACCTCATGAAAGAGCAGGCAGGAGGAGAGCAAGCCTGAATGTTTTATTGCCAGGGACCCAATAGCAGCTTGGGTTTGGGGAATGAGGAACATGAAGGTCCATCCTTGGTCTCCCTGGCTATGGCTGGTAAATGTCTCTGAAAGGTGTAGGGGAAGGTGCTGCAAGCCAAGGAACCCCCTGGAGGGGTTTTCTGCAGTCCCAGAGCATAATACCCTACCTGTAAGTTTAACGGCTTTTATACTGTAGTTGATATGCTTTTTAACTTGCAAGAGGAATTAATTTCACCTAATTTAATGGTCTAGGAGTTGAGCACCCGTTCAAAATTCCCAGCAGAGTTGGTGATTAGGAGCAGGAGGTGCTGGAGGGCAAATGAGCCCGTCTGTCTCCAACACCGATCTCAGATGGGAAGGGTCCCTCCGTGCTTCTCCATGGACTGCGCAGGGATGGAGACGACTGGTTGGCACCTTTGGTTTTGAGATAGCTGAAGTCAGACAAATCGACCTCAGAGGGAAAACAGTCTGCCCTCCCCCAGATCGATGCAGCAGATGGAATTACATGTCTTTATGGCACTGAGCAAGGAAAAAAAAATCCCAGATATTAATGAACACCAGATTTGCCACACGAATGAGCAGAATTTTTGTTGCTTGGTGAGAAGAGGAAGCAACCACGATCTTTTTTTCAGAGAAAACCCAAATTTTAACAATGAGAGGGGGGAAAAATGCCATGTGAAGTGCTCAGCTCTTGGGAAACAATTGGAAAAAAAATCTGAGCCACTGGGTTTTTCTAGTTTTTATTTTTTTCTGCTTGTTCTGTTTTTGATCCGGGTTACACAAGTTTCCTGTTTATTGCAAAGCGGGTGGGTGTCTGCATTTCGTACCTGAGCTGTTCTCCAGCCCCATGTGCTCCAGAACAACAGCATCACATTAGTTCTGCATTGCAATTTCTGCAAGCTATTTAAAAGCAGAGTTGAGATATGTGCTAGCAGGAAAGGCCCAGGCACATTTTACTAAAGGCCACCTGGAGCCAGGGCAGACTTACCAGTAGCATTTGGTGTGTTCGATGTTGGGTGTTCTGACTCGTTTATTTATTTAATTTAACTTCATGTTTTGACGCTGGCCTAGAGTAAACACGTTACGATCATTTTCTCCTTGTACTTCTGCTCAGAGCTGCTGGAAGCTGCTTGGCTGAAGTTTTGTGACCACCCCTGGGAGAGGCGTTGCTGTAGCTGGGTCTCCGATGCCTTTTTGCCTTGCTGGGAAGGCAACTCGAGGGAACAGTCCCAGCATAGCTTGGGCTCCTGAATCTGACACAACACGTGGGGCAAGGAGCCCATCCCAGTGTTTGGCAAGGCAGTGCTAGACAGATGAAGCTGCTGTCATTGACCCGGGCCACTGGAAGGTGGAAATAAATGCCTGGACTTCCATTTAAATATTGTTGATTTTCCTCCCCATGCTGGTGTGTCGGATATGTGGGACACGTGGCGAGCATCCTGCTGCTCCCCTCGCCTGCTTAGTTCCCGGCTGTCTCGCTGCGCTGCCCATCGTGTCTTCCGAAATTCAAACCCTTCTCTTTGATTACAGAAAGACTTTGAAATTTTGCCCTGTCTGGGGGAGATGCTAAGGTTGACTTGTGTCTGCAGAGGAATGAGGAGGGATTAAGGATTTGTCAGGAAAATGCTTTTGCTTTTGGCTTATTTTTCTTCCTGGGTAAATAAATATCTTACTAGTGTTACCAGCTGGGGATTGCAGAGCAGAAGACTAAAAGCCCAGAAAAAAACATGGATTCTCCTAATCTTTTTATTATGCCATGACAAGTTAGAGAATACCTACATTGTGCATGCAGCATGTGTCCTTAAAGAGCCGTTAAAATCGATTTCGCATCACGGTTAAGCTGTCACTTTGTTTTCTCCTTGATTAAAGCTGTTTGGTCCTATACTGCTTCCTGGGGGGCAGCGCGTAAAGCTTCGGCTCTAGAGGCAGCATGGGACGCGGACACTGCTGGCTGGTGACGCATTGATCCTGGGCTCTCAGCACCGCCACCTTCTTGCTCAGGTGGCCAACCTGCCTTGCGTTTCCATCCAGGTGCTCTCTGGTGCCTTTGCAAATCACTTTTTGCACCTGCCCGCAGTATCAAGTGCGTGACTCCCATCTTTATTGCCATCGAGAGGACCGTGTCCTAGGGGGTTCTCAGCTCCCCACTGAAGTGTTTGGCCTCACAGAGCTCTGCATTCAGAAGGAGACAGCGTTCACAGGAGGTATTGAGAGCAATTTTGGGGGTATTGTTCAATTCCAGAGGCTGTTCCTTCTCCCCTCAAAGTTGATGACAGCTCTTCTTGCTGCTGTCGTAGGGCAAGATTAGGACCTTTAAGGAGCTGATGCTAACATGGAAGACTGAATGATGTTTGTTCTGCTTAAAATACTGTTTCTTCAGTCTAAATTTCTCTCCTCTCATTCTTTTGTCACTAGGAAGCAATTAAACTAAAATAGGGCTTTGTTTCTCAGGAATTTGACACCTCTGCCTGTTCCTACATCCAGCTTTCAACCTTTGTTCAAGGTAAAATAATTGGTGTGAATAGGAAACAGCCCAAAGGAATAGTAGGTTAAATTTCATCCTAATATAAATCCTTTTTATTTATTTTTTTTTTAAGCCAGTGAAGTTAAATCAGAACTAAACTGGGACTAGTGTTTTATATTTGTGAGACTCACCATTTCTTCATCAAAGTCTGTGTTTTGGAAAATCCTGAGCGCTCAGGATGGGAAACACCTCTACAATTCTGCTTATTCATTTCTCATTAAATTTCCACATCCATATTATGGGTGTTTTGCTGATACATCAGAATTGCTATGGCTAGTTTCACAACTCCATCAGATACTTTTTATCATACAGTTCATTACGTTTAATGGAGTTCTGTGGGAAGGCAGGAGATGTAAACTCCAGGAGGCTGCTCAATATCTAAATTAGGTGTGACCGTGTAGTTTCCCTGTCTGTTGATACTTCAAGGTTCCCCGTAAGACAGTTCTCATTTTTTGTCTGAGTAGAGCCTAAATAGTTTTTTCTTTTTTAACAACTGTTAATTTATCGCATCTGTAATCAAAGGAGTAAATTGGATGGACTAAATTCTACCACAAGATTGATTTTATCCTCTACCAAGAAATCTCCTGCTCTTTACCCATTTCCCAAACACGCGTGTGTTGCTGATTCATAGGTGACAATATTGGTTGTTAAATTAGTGACTATTTTCAGGAGTTTTTGACTTTAATCTGTGTAGGTGGTCCAGAAATTCCTTCTCATCATCAGATATTCGGTAACTTTACAGACCTCCTTTACTGTGTGTGCCATTGAAAAAAAAAAAAAAAGCTTCACGTTAAGTTCAGCAGCTTATCTCCCACTTTTTGGACTGATCTGGTGCACACATGCTCTTGAAGAATAGGTTTGAGTCTTTTTGGAGCAGCTGTGACAGCAGGAGCCCTTCCTTCCTCAACGCCCCACAAGAAGAGCTGCTGATGAGCGTGGTTCTGGGCAGGTCCCTCAAGCATCAATAAGCAGGAGCAGATTTTTTGAGATTCAGATTTCAACAGATTCCACAGCAGAAATATCTCGTGGGACTTATAAAACGAATGCAGCGAATACTGTAATTAGTGGTGTTGCTTCTGGCTCTCTGCAAACTCAGACAGATCTTCCAATTCGTTGCTTTGTGAATTCACCTCCATGGTACCAATGGGCTGGGTTTGCCCTACCTGTGTTGTATCATCAGGGCCCTGGAGATCACCATCTCGGGGTGTCTCTCGCTTGTATAAGCACTTGGCCGCATCTGTCTCTTCCCACAAGGCATATTTCTCCTTAGCCAGCGAACTTCTTGGGAACATGTGATTGTGGGAGCTATCCCGCCTGGGATCTCTGGTGCTTTGATAGCATGAGTGTTAATTAATCCTGCAAAGACCATCATTAGCTTTTTGTCTGGCTGTTCCAATCTGTCCCTAGCAATAAGCAGAGCGACTGCTCTGTGCTCCCCAGTTTCTTCTCCCAACCTTTCCTTTCCTTCCCCGAGGGTCAGGTAGGTTTACGACTGACCTGAGCGGCATTTCTTCAGACAGGAATTTATGGACCCCACACCTTCAGTCTTCCTTTTTTTTTTTTTTTTTTTCTTTCCCTATAGTCCTCCCATTATCTCAGTGCAGCCCTGAAGGGCTCGGTGTGTTCCGAGGAGGCCGGGCACAGATGGCCTCCTCCTCGGGGCCGATCTCCCGGGGCCTGTTGGGAGATGTTGCTGTCCATCTGGTCCATCGCACACAGCTAAACTGTGGGGAGTTTCCCGTTGGCGAGGACAATGTAGCCCTTTGTCCTTCTCTAAATAACGCTTCTTGGGGGCCACTACAAAATAAAAACCCACCTAAGGCAGACATCCCCCAACCCAGCATGGGACCTGGCCCTCATGGTCTGCCTTGAGGTCTTCCCGTGTTTAGCCCACCACCATGGTGCCAACACCGGTGTGGAGCTCAGCTGTCTGCACAAGGGCATAATGAGGAATATCCTCTCTAAAACAGTGCCGTGTTGATTTTACTCCTTCTGATCTTTTGGGTGCGTCGTGCAAGTTTTGTCGCTACTCAGCTGCGTTACTACGAGCGCCGCGCCTGATCAGCGTTTCTGCTGCCTCCTGGGGGCCTCCCTTTGGTTGTGGGATGCACCTTTTGATATTCCCCGATTATTTTATGGAAATGAGTCCTCCTGAAATGGACTGCTGCTTTCTCTTGCCATGTTTCCCAGCTGTCTTCCTGGCTGATTTTTATATCCCATTGCCCCTGGGGCTGTTCAAAGGCTTCTTTGGAGTCTGAAATCCCTGCGTGTCCCAGAGCTGAGAAAGCCAGAAGACCGTACCTGGTGGGTCATTACGATTTACTCTGAATTTTGACGCCTGGTGTGTTTTCTCTCATGCTGGCCTTGTGTGTAACACAAGCCGGAGTGCTCTGGGCCAGCACTGTGTTTTTCTTTTCTTTTCCTTTTTCCTTTGTTTGTGTTATGCTTGATTTGATATTCAGACCTCACTCAGTGCTCTTTGGCTGCTCCTTCTGAATAAGAAAAATTGTTTCAAGGAGATTGTGGCTCTGGGTTTTTCAGGTAAATATGTTGCTTTCCTCATTTTAAAAGTGTGATTTGAACTTTATCAAACAGAAATCTTCTTTATTTATTTTTAAATGGTAGTAAAGGAAAGGCCTGGTAGTCGTGTGAATAGTCCAGCTGGCTTTCAAATTATTTGCTTGATAAAGATAAGTTTTGTTGCTTTTGAATGTGCAGTGTTTTTATAGAAATAGATTTGTTTTTTAAGAGTTAAAACTGTAATAAGTTAAAAGTGAGGTGTCTAGTGTATGGTGTCTTCTAGCTATCAGAAGTAGCTCAGTTGAAAATCGTATTTTTCACTTTAAGGATACTTTAGTTGTTTCTGGGGGTGGATTGTCCCTGCTAAAACTCAGTTTAACCCCATAGGTTCCCAACTATGTCTGACGGCATCATTTTATCCATTTCCCTGGGATTGATTCTGACGTTCCTTCACAGCCTTTGCGTGGTTTTTAAAGGTGGATTTGTGGAAGAAATATTTTTGTTCAGGTTCCAAGATAGCTCAGTTATTGTTGGACAGAATGAGATCCTAGATCTCCTAGTCTGGAAAACCTTCAATTATCAGTGACACGTTCACTTTTTTTTTCATTATTTTTTTATTTTTTAGCCTGGACATAACGTTTTACTTAAATGGGCTTTGTTTGCTCGGTTGGTTGATTGGTTGGTTGATTTTTGGTTTGTCTCAGCACAGTGACTTTGTAGCAGTTTGCTTTGCAGAGTGATAAAAGTAAGGCAAAGTTAAGCAAGCTTTGGGACTCTTGCTTGGATCCACATGCATCAGTGTGCTTGGTTGGAGATGAGAAGGATGTGACACAGATGTGGTCGGGAGAGGAGGTGGAAGGGCTGGTGTTATTGCAGGGGTTTGGTTGTTGCTTGTGGTCTGTTGGCTTGTGAAAGCCCTGGCAATAGTATGCTATGTGCCTGGAAGTAATGAAGCAGCAGGGCAGCTGACTTGCCTTGTCCTTCCTCTTGTGGGTTTATGTCAAGAATGTTTTGAACAACCAGCAGCTTAGGAGCCAAGCTTTCTCGTGCATTCATTTTCTGGGTTCTCTTAATGGTCTCAATAGGAGGAAGAACTTGGTGAGCAGGACACGAGGTGAACGTGCTAAGGTCAACTGCAGAGGGAGAATATTTCATGTCAGCCACTGTGCACGAGCTTCTATATGTAACTCACAGGGCGCTATCCCTCTTTGTTATAGAACTAAATTGTTACAGGAGAAGTGTCTCCGTGTAGAGCAAATGCCACGTCCTGTGGAGCTGTGCTAACCTGGCATGCAAGCTGATGTGGGTGCGCCCAGCTTCCTCGCTCCGTCTGTCTGGCACCTTTCAATCAGTGTTCAACCCAAAGCAGTGGTTTTCACCCAGATATGCATTACTCAGGCTGTTGCACATGGTGCATCTATTCCCAAGCCAAAGGGGAAAAAACAAACAAACAAAAGAAAACACAAAACCAGAAGAGAAGAGGGCAGCCTCCTCCCCAAGCCTGACTTGCCCTACCTGTTCCAGGCAGGGAATCCAGCCCTCTGCACCTCGGCGGTGATTTTCAGCTGATATCACACCGTGGCACAAAGAGGATCGCCAAGGAAAAGCTCTCGAGCTGAATTCAGAGGCTTCTAATTAAAAAGCTTAATAGGCAGCAAATAAAATGAAATAGAAAATTCAAAGGGTGTTAAAGAAAGCCCGGGGTGAAATTTGAAATGGCTGGCCTTTCCCCCTGCTTTTGTAGGAAAAAAGCTTTCATGTGTGTCCCTGTTTGAAACCCCTGTTTGATTGCAGAGCTGTGGATTTTCCATTGGGCATCTCCTTACCAGGGCTGAAGATACCAACCTTCTCGGTGGAAGGGGATGAGCAGATCTTCCCAGACACTTAGTCCTGAGGTATACAACAAGGATTTTTGTTTTGTTTTGTTTGCTATTGTTGTTTGTTTGTTTGTTTTAAAACTTTTCTTAAAACAGCAGGCAAACAGGCATCTGCATTTCATCCAGAATATTATCCATTTGTTTGAAGAATTTGGTACAGCTTAAAGTCCAAGTTTTCTTTGGACCAGGTCTTTAAGATTTGGTTTGATTTATTTCCAGTGACACTGAAATGCAGCTTCCTTTTTCTTTTTTTTTTTTCCATCTATGCCGACCTGCTAAGTTAAAATAAACTGTAGGTTTTGATGTATTTCTTTATTTATTTTAGTTACCGCAGAGGCAAGAATGCAGAGTGAGAAACTTGGATGAAATTTAGAGAGCAGCCGGATTAGCTAGGACAGGTGCCAGGTGGCTCGGGTGCCCTTGTAGCTTGGGATGTTTGAGTTGTGTTTTTAGGCTAGTTTTTCATGTTCATCTCAGAGTCCTGAGCAAAGTAAGTTTTGTTACGGCCCTTTCTCCGTCCTCACTGCTCGGGCAGGTTTGGCGGGGCTGTGGTGGTGGTGAAATGAGCTGCTGGCACTGCTGTGAACCTAATGTGCTCTTAAGAAAACAGACTGAGAGAGTGATGGCCTTGCTGAGCACGGATATGGTTTTTCTATCAAGCATGTTGCTAAAACGGGCAGGATCAATGTTTTATAGCATTGCAAAAATTTCATCCGTTCTCAGTATTGCTCATTTCTTGCTGGGGCATTTAGGCATTTCTAAGCCTGGAAGAGCAGGGTTCCCATGTGGTGCACAGAGACAAGGCAGCCTGGATGCTGTGATTTAAGGATCTTTGCCCAAATTCATGCACAGAATTTGGTTCCTATGCTGGGAATGTCGCCCATCCCACACTCGCAGCCTTTGCAGCAAAGGCGAACAATCATGAGCCTATACATCGCAGCGAACAAAACGACCCATTTTGTCCCCCGGCTGCCTTGCTGGGCAAATAAATAAGGAACACCCCCCCCAGCAATTGCATACTCCTGAGCTGTGGTGTCCTGGCAGCAAGTGGGGCAGATGCTGCACCCCGAGGGGTGCATGACCCTCCTGCCCGTGGGTTCCCAGGGGATGCTTGTAAGCAGCATGCAGGCAGGTTTGGGGCCATGCTGTCTTAGTGGGTATCCTTGCTCTGTACAAGCTACCTGGGTGCTGGTGGCCACAGCGTGCTGGGCGTGCAGGCTGGGGGTGTGCACATGTGGCAGGGCTGGGTTTGATGGTAGCATCAGGACAGCCCAGCATGGATGTACGTGGATGGACCAGAGAGCTCCCATGGCAGGCGTTAATTGCTGTGGAGTAAATTACCGTGAGTGTTGCCTTTAACCTAAACGCCAAGGTTTGCTGGTTTTGGCAGCTGGAGGTGGAACTAGTTGGGAGCTGCAAGTGGCGGCCGACGTTGCTGCAGAGATCACAGGATCTCTGTGCTGATTGTGACTCGAAGCGTCCAGGTTTGGCTCTGGGCTAGTGCTTCTCCTCTTCCTTTCCTCCTTCAGCCCACATATTGCAATGCAAAGCGTGCAGCAAGCTCAGGGGATGGGTGAGGTCGGATAACATAAACCGTTTTTGTTATAAATAATGAAATTTTTGATGTTTGGGAGCCAGCCTGTGGTTTCCCCTCCTCTGGTTCTGGAGCAGGCAGGGGGCCTCTGATACAAGCTCTTTGAACTAAATTTGAATAATGCTGCGCCAGTGTAAGGGGTGGAGGTGATTTTGGTGGGGGAGTGTGTAGGGGGATATGCTGTGTATATCGATATTTTGCCCTCATTTAGCCTCTTTAATCTATGGATAAAAAAATATTTTGCATGTTAATGAATTCACACAGCAGCTAGGAGAGGAGCAGGAAACAAGGCTTGGTGAACAACTGTACGCAGAAATGTTGCATAATGTAGAATGAATGGGGGGTGATGTAATTCACCCAGGCTAGGAATTACAGCAGTTTCGTGCATATGCAAAAGGGACTTGAAAAGTTAATTGACTTGCTCAAAACCTCAAAATGCAGGGGGGAGTTTGGGGATGTGGCCCCTGAACTTTGTGCTTAAATTTCTGAAACAGATACGTTTGGATGTTCACCAAGCTGAAGTATCCATGGACACCTGTTAGTTACATTCCAAATTTAGCCTAGTATAAAGGAGTTAATGGGGATAAAGAAAGGAAATAAATCCAGTATAGATTAGATGTTGATTTTTTTTTCTTGCTTTTCTCGGAGGAGTCCATATATTCAGGGAAGGTCCCTTTACAAACAAAAAACATTAAAAAGGTAACTCAAGTTGCAAGCTGTAGGAGAACTTCAAGCTGTAGAACTGACTGTGGTTGCAGCCACTCTATTTCTAGCTATGCTTTATGTGATTCCTTTTTTTGATGTATTTCACCAAGCTGAATTCTGAGATCTCTGTAGTAAGGACCTGTGGGGACAGGGCATTTCGCATCTCCCTGACATACTTCTCAGATATCCCATTATGCCCTATTTTAGGGCCAACAGAGCTGGGTGGGAAGGCTTTTTGAGTTGGGGCAGGGTGGGGTTCAAGCTGTCACACATTTCTCACGGATCAGTAGCTCTTTCAATGTGAGATTTACCCAAAGTCCTTCCCTTCAAGTACAGGGTGCCCAATACAGTGTTGTGTGGACATCCCTGCAGGAGCAGGAATTTGGGTTTGGGGAGGCAAGACTGCCTGCACTCCATGTTATCACCTGGCTTTCCCCTGAGACCTGGGCTGAGCCCTGCAGCTGGGAGAGGCAGGAACTGCTGCTCTAAACTCATCGTCACCTTTTGGAGTTTTGGGTGATTCTTCTTTCCTAATTTTAAATTTTGCCATCATGGCTGGCTTTTCATGTGTGTCCAAGCAGGTGTGGTCCATGGAGATACATGCTTGGTTAAATCAGTCTGGGTTCCCTCCACCCCATCCCTCTTTTTTAGGAGAGCACAGCCCAGGTCTTCTGCAGCCGAGGGGGAGCGTGTTAGCAAGGGATATTGCAGACAATTCCTTATGAAAAGAGTTTTTAATATTTTTTCCATGTGGAAATTGCCAGAACCTTTTCCTGGAGGAGCAGGTCCCTGTCTGACACAGGTTCAAATCTGCTGCCAGGAGGTGGGCTCCCGTCCCTTCACCACTTCCCAGGGACGTCTGCGCAGTACCTCGGAGGAACTTCTGCATCTGCAGAGTACAAGGTAAAAACAGTTTTAGGGGCAGCACAGGACTCGTGTGGGTTATATCCATTTTGATTATTAGTGTTGGATTACACCTGTGACGCTGTTGGGAAAATAGGTCTTGATAAGTGATTTGCAGAAGAAGTGGAGATTGCCTGATAGCATTTAAGTTACTGTAAAAAATCATATTTAATTGTTCATTCTACGCATGAAAGTGATGTTTTTACATGCGAATGTTTCTTATTATCAGCTTTCTGATAAGAATTATTTGAATTATCACAAAAGATAGGACAGGACTGAATCTGTAATTTGCCCTGGCTGTATTTTACTGAGGTATTTTGACAGAGAAGATTAAGGAAGAAATTACAGCTTCCTACAGCTTAAGGAAGAAATATTCTTTCTATATATTCTTTCTGCAGGCAACTAATTGATTTTTTTTCAGTGTAATACTTGATGAACCTTGCAATGGCGATAAACACAGTTTGGATCCGTCTCAGAAACACAAACATTTTATAGACACAGGGATTATTTGTACAAGTCCTTTTCAAGATAATTAATTTATTCTTCCCTCCCAAGACCCGTTCACAAAGGTTGTTGATGGCTACAAAATGGTTTGGCTTTGCTTTAAGGAAAGGCTTGAGAACAGGGTTTGCTCAAACCCCCATAGAGCTATGGCTTCCCTGGGAAGCATTTGATTAGAGATGAAATCAGAGAAATTGCGGTCACTGGCTCGTTCGTTCTGATCCTGTTTGAGGAACCCAGATGTGACAGGTTTGGGGGAAAGATTGGGATCCTCTGACAAGGGAATTTGTTTCCCAGAGATTTTCCTAGAGGATCATATATACGTATTATATACACATATTACTTATGTAGGCTTGAAACTAGTCTCTGAGTTACAGCCTTACTGTAACATCTTTGACTACTTGGAAGAAATCAGCTAGGTTTTAAGACTGGAAAATCCTTTAACATGCTGAAAGTTTGCCTTTTTCTCATCTGCTCTCTCAATTCCTCACTCGGTCTCTGATGCATGTGCTGCTCCTGCTATTTATCCGCAGCACAGTGGTGCCCTGGAGCCTCAGCCCCAGACCTGCCAAGCCTCCCGTGGTGTTTGGGAGACTGAGTTTATTTTTTTGCCCGTCTCTCGCTCCCGGTGTGGCCCTGGCAGCCGCGGCGGCTCCAGGAGCCCATATGCCAGGCTCAGCTGCTCGGCAGATCCATGGTCCTCCCTGTCCTCTGCACGGGCTGGAGGGAGCAGCCACCCATGGCCCTCAGCCCAGTGCATCATGTGTTTCCTGCTGGCTTTGAAAGGCTTTTAAAATTTTTACATTAAAAAGTCCCTTTGATAACGTACCAAGGGCGCTGACTGATCGCCCAGCGTGGGGCTGCAAGGGAAGGTTTGTGTTCTTGGTTTGCACGTTGACATCGGTAACCTGTGAAGCCAGACACGTCCTAGATGGGTCTTTCAGAGAGAGATTCAACATCTAACTCAGCAGATACTTTGAGAATCACTTTCCATCCTTTTCCTGTATAAATCAATCAAAATGTACTCCTTCTAACTATTCTACTCTTTATTACTACCCTCCTTTTGCTGTTATTGGAGCAAGACCAGGGGCTAAGCTGGTGAGGCATAGAGCTGGAGCCTTGGATGTTTGTATGCTAATGGGTTAATATTTAGTCTAAACTTCAGGAAAACTTCTTTACTGTGCAGGTGGCACAGCACTGGCTGCCCAGGGAGGCTGTGGAGTTTCCCTTCTTGGAGATCTCCAGAAGCTGACATGGTCCCGCACGGACTGCTCAGGGTGGCCCCGTTTGAGTGGGTTTTGGAGCAGATGGACCCAGGGGTCCCCGCCGTCCATTCCTCTCTGACTTCATCAGCACTTGTGGTGGCCGAGTGAAGGATGGGGGGATGATGGGGGACATCCCTGTCTGCTGACTTTCCTGTTTGCTTCTGGCCCACAGATTTTGTCTAATCCTGCTTTGAACGTGTTGGCCTCCAGTGGCAGCAGACTCCGGAGGCACGCTCCCCGCTGTGTCAATAAATATTTTCTTTTCTGTATCTGAAACTAGTCTCCTAGTTTGGAGAGTCCTCAGGTTCTCTTATTGCAGGATTTGGAGGCTGACAGCTCAGTGCTGGCCTGAAGTGCTGCCTTAATAGAGCCAACATTGTGGCTTCAGGTGTCTATGGATATTTTTTCTAGAAATCTCATAACTTCTTTTGTCTAAAGCATATAAAACAGGCAGATTTTGTATTGTTTTCCTGAATTTAGCCCTAAAACCCTCCTACACTGCACTTTAGGTAATTATGTACTATTTTGGATCTCATCTTAATGCCTTTATTGGATCTAACTCTTAACTCCTTTGCGCTAATCACTCTCAGTCAAGAGATACAGGGGTGAGAGAAGATGGTTGCTTGGGTATGCTGGGCGTAACAGCCCTGCTGGAGACTGCAGCACTTGGTGCCTCAAACTAGTACTGCAGGTAAGAGAAAAAGAAATTGCTATTATTAATCCGGGTAACAGGTGGTCTGAGAACTGAAGAGGACAGCATCTGTGCAAGGAGGTTTGTTCTGAATTCAGGCGTAAGGTAAAGCTGCTGTCTCAGCTGATCACCCTTGACCCCGTCATTGTCATCAGTGGGATGGTGGCACCTCTGGAGGGCAATTTATTCCAAGCAAAAGTCGCTCCTGGAGAAAAAAAGCTCCTTGGGGTACTGTGTCTCTTAATTATCAAGGGAGCCTGGTGCTTAGACTAGACTAGGCCACTGATTCTGAAACAAGAGTATTCAGTGGATGTGATGTCATAAAAATAATTAAAAAAATTTAGGAAGCTGTTTGAGCTTCTCATCACTTTCTGTTGTGCTGCTTCATGAGACACTTTCCATTGTTTTCTCTTTTCTCCTCTGGACAGGACAGTTACAAAATTTTGCAGCCACAATCAAAGTTTCATGAACTGCATTTCCACATGGGATTATAAAAATGCTCACATATTTCAGACTTGAGGTTTCCATTGAGGGTCATTTTTACTTTTAATAAGAATTAGTGGTATACAAAATGTTGGCGTGTCCCTCATTCTTTTAGGACCACTTGTCCTAGAAGGAATTTCCTAAATGTTGGACCAACTGAGTCAATTAGGAGCAGTGTAAGAATGCAACTGCTTCAGATGCCCATGTTGAGCCCAGTTTTCAAAATGAATAAAACTGTGCACGTTGTCTTGTTAGGTTCATAGTTTAATTGAAAAAAATAATAAAATAGGGAGGTATAGAATTTCCCTTTGCAGATTGTTATGATAAGGCACGGGACATAGAAATGTGAGCATCTAATCTCAAGAGATACATAGGGGCGCCTTTTAGAAATGGTTTTGGAAGGCTTTAAGGAGGATGACTTGCAATGTAAACTAGGCTGACGTTGTTAGACCTCCAAAAGATTAAATGACAGGGGGAAACACAGGCCTGAGGGACTGTGTTATCCCTGCGAGTCTAAACTCTCATCCCAAAATATCTCTTGTAACCACCAAAGAATCCCCCGGAGGATGTAAACTGGCTATTTCATTCAGAGCAAATCTTATAAATAGAAGGGGGATAAATAAACACACTGTATTGACACAAGGGCATCTTTGTTGAGTCTTTTTCATGCCGAGTGGCAAACTGCCTACGTTGTGCCAGCTTACAGGCGTCCTGGCGGCAGGCAAGTCCAGCTTCCTACAAGCAGCAGCAGCCACGGTGAACTTGGAGAAGAAAAGACCCAGTGTGGTGCAGGCATGGGGCTTCGGTATCACTTCTCGCCGTAGCCCAGCGGGCCCCCTGGCACGCGTCTGAGGCATGCTGAGTCCGTGCAAGGGGAGCCCGTGCCACCTGCTCGTCCCTCTGTTTGCTGGGGCTGCCCGAGAGCACAAGGACCTGGGAAGAAAGGCTGGAAAGAAAGGAAAATGTTGCTGCAGAAATCCCGAGGTGATACGGGGCTGTCGTGTGTCTGCCAAAGCCTTTCTCCTTGAGGCGCCTGATTTCTTTAGGAGGATTCTTAGTGAAAGAATTTGGTACTCAATATTAAAGTAGATGTCAGAGGCTGGACCTGGTCGTGGCTTAGTAAGACCTTTCCCAATCCTGTCAGCTAATTACCTTTAATGAGAGTTTTATTTCAATGTTGTACTTGGTCTCTGGGTTTGTGCTGCATCTTGTTTAATACAGAGTGTAGCAAATTTAAAACACAATCCTTTACATGGCGTTTCTTTCACGAGTTGAACACCCAGTGAGTGCTTCCACTGATTTCTTGTCTTTAAAGCAGTGGCTTTCCATCATATTTTATTTTAGCATGATCACCATGAATTTTCCAATGGAGGTGTGAATTTTCTGGAGTGACTGTAAGCCTTGACATAAACTTGCTTTTCTTTCACAGCCCGTTGATCCCTCAGAGCTCCCTGACCCACAGGTTGAAAGCTTTAACTTCAATCAGGCCAAAATTCCACCAAAAAACTAAAACCATCTGAAGTAGCCTAAGTGGATATCTGAAGTTTTACAGGGGGCTGTTGGGTTGCAGAGCATCTGAGGTATTTTTAGCAATATTATCCCTTTTAATGTAAGCAAGCAACAGAGAGTTTGAATCAAGTTTTAGTTGCTTTTTATGCACATTTTTCTGCCACCACAGAACGGTGTACTTTTGCGTAGCTTTTGCCAGCATTGTGTCAATTGTGTTCTACCTGCTTTGACGTTAAAATCTAGCTTTGTCTGTTGATACTATTGCAATTTATTTACAGCACAAAGTACTTTATATGAGCTCAAACATTGGCTGATGTCTACGAGACAACGGCTGTGTTCAGAAACAGGTCTCCCACATTTTCCTCCAGCCTTAGTTTTTCTTTCCATGTCATCCTGCTGTGCACGATATGCTTAGAAAGGGGCTGGACCCTGTCTGCTGAGCATTTAAATCTAATTTAACGGGAGACTTCATGAAAATGGCACATTGATATTTGTCAGATATTAGGACTCACCAGTAGATTTTGATTTGCCAACTTTGGCACCTGAAGTAAGCTTTACTGGTATTTACCCCCCTGAGCTCCATGGAGCAGTAGGCCCCCAGGAGATGGCATATTAGGTTGTGGTTCATCTCCACTGGTTTGTCCCTGATGTTAAAGTCTGTGAGCACCTTCAAGGCCTGGTGAAGCCAAAGGAAGCAGCATGCTCCTAAATATCTGGAAGTCAGGATGTGCGTCTCTATTGCTGGGTGGGTTTTGTGGCATGCTCACAAGCTTTTTAAAGTCAGACGGGTGCCAGAAGGACAGAATTTGGCTCAAACAGTCCTTTTTTTTTTTCCCCTTTTCTTTCTTTCTTTTTATTATTATTATTATTATTTTTAATTCCGCCATTATAAAGAATCTGGTAAAGGAAGAATAAAACTCTCTCTTACTGACTTAGGGGACTAAATGTGGTTTGGGCTTGCTGAGATCCTCTGCATTCAGAGCTGCTGTAAATAACATCTCAACTCAGAGCCGCACTTGTGCCTTCCCCTTACATAGGACACCCTTTCTGTGATGGCACATTCATTTCTGCTGTTACCAATTTTGACACCACAAAGACAGGATTCAGGTTTTAGATGGAGATGCATCAAAGGATTCTTATCTCATACAAATGGTCTTATTAATACAAATATGTGCAAAAGAATAAAATAACAAAAAAATTGATTCTTACACGATCTCTTGGAATGATACACTCAGTTTGGTGAAGCACTGGACCTTTAATCCTTCCCCAGTCTTTCCCCTCACCTCACCTCTGCCTCCCCATGCTCTTTTTGTACCTGCTCTGGACATAAGGATGTTATTACCTTTTCAATGGAGGAATTTGCTACGCAATGTGGATTCTGGAGAATTCCAAATCTTGTAGTAAAAGACTAATCTTAAAAAAAAAAAAAAAGGTAAAATCCGTTGTATTGAAAGCTTTAGGAGTTGTTGCAGGGATTTGTCTTTACTCGGGTTTTTATCCAACACGTCCAGTGCTTATCCCATGGAGAGGACTCTGAATTCTGAAGGATGATTTTTGGTGGAAAATGTATACTTTAGCAGTGAAAATCTAAAAAGGTTGGATTACGAAAATTTGGGTATAAATTCCTTGAAGTTCACCCATGGCCTCTTTGCCTTTAAATCTCATAAGCCTTGCAATAAAGGGAACAAGGCTTCCCTGAACCCTTTGGTGTCCAAACCCACTTTCTCTGCTGAGCCTGGAAATGTCCCTGTGTTGTTGGTCCTAGGCAGGTTCATTCCCTGGTACAAAGCAGTCTGCAAAAAGTGCAAGCAATCAATTGTGGTGTGGCTGTAGATGAGGGAAGCAGGGGAGCTTCTGCAGCTGTAAGCTCTGATGCAATTTAGCTTTTCCTAGGCAATCCCAAAATAGCTTTCCATCCATGTGTTGCATCATAGGATATGTGCTAGACCATTAAAAATTAATGCAGAAAAATTTAGGATTCTTGCTTAACCCACTCCAAACCCTAACCAAGACACCAAGCTAACTCAAAAACCTAGAAAATTATTATTAATGGTATCTCATTTTAAAATCTAGCGTGTAGCTGTAACTTTTGCATTAAGACAAAATTGTGAGGAAATACTATTTTCGACTCCAGATAGAAAGGACTCAGATTATATCACTGAATGCAAATCAATTATCTGATTGAAAAATCCCATATTCATGTAAAATTTCCAGATTTTCTGACTTCTGGATTTTAAAAATCTTTGCATTCTAGGACAGCAGCACACTCAGACTGCAGGAATGTGCCTCTGGTAAAACTTTCTCTATCTTGTTATCCGGGTTGTATTAGATAATGGTAAATTCACTGTCCCAGTGACAAGCAATATGCTTCTATTGCATTGCATTTAACACAGAATAAGAATAAATAAAGGAAAATAAAATAAAGTGCTCCATTATTTATTTAGAAGGCAGAGCATTTCAAGCCTTCACAATACATTCTTTCTTGGAGCTGTGGCTGTACAATCTTCCTTCAGAGAGCTGGAAGCTGCAGTTCCCGGGTTTCTTTGTCCACAAACAGTTGCAGGGAATCTTTTACCTTGCCTGATCAATTGATCAGATTCTCCAAGTGCATAAAAATATCAAACGCCTTAAATTAGATGAAAGAAGCCCAATTTCAGTTTCTTACTTTCTAAATGGCAGGGGTCATCCTTGGTAATTTAAAGAAGAAAATTGATGTTAGAATGGGCAAAGATTTTGTCTTTCTTAACAACATTTCATACTACAGAAGAGCAGAAAGGAGATTGGATCAGGCAAGACTCGATGCTTATCTGTGAAATAGATACTCTAATGAGAGTCTTGAAATATTTCTTTTCACCTACATGCTGGTTTCTTCGGTGTGAAAAAAGCAATGTAGCCTCAGAGCGTTTTGTTGGCTGAGTGGAAGGCACCATGTCTGCAGACTTTTGACACAAGCCAAAAATGAAACCAATGCAGCAAGGAGACAGAAACCCTTGTGAACATGCATGAATTATCTCTGTTTCTGCCCTCCCAGCATTCTTCACTGCTCATCAGCAAATAATTACGCATCTCTATTACTTGTTTTTCCAGGTAGCTCGAGGTGAAGCTTGATAAATCAATAATTAAAATGTGAAGGTCCTGGCCTCTTACAGATAAATAGTAAAAACCCCAAATGACATCATGCAAGCCACCTGTCATTGCCTGGCATCCAACTTGGCCTCAAAATTCTGGTATTGGACTATTTAGCCTAGAGCAACATTTTCTCCAAGTCAGATAGGATAGTGGTAAGCTTGGGGCAGGAGGAGAGAAGCTTGCATGTCCTCTTTGCAGAGTGGGCAAATACAGCGTGGAAGATATTAGGGGAGTTGGTTAATAAATACTAAAAGGAGAGGGAACGTACGGAATCTAGAGGTGAAGCCAGTGTTTTGTATGCCTTGTTTTCCAGCTGGAGAGCTGCAGAAGCCCCTGAGCACAGAGCACTGCTCTTCTTTCATTTCAGTTTGAACGGTCAGGAAATTCTGCAGGTTTCCCATTTTGGGGTTTTCTCATAGTCCTGCTGTGCAGAGCATGCTCAGGATCCATTTGTGTGGATCTGTGCAAAGGAAGAGAAAGAAGAACACATCTTCCTCAGCAGAACCTGGCATATCTATGGGTTCCTAGAGGTGGTGGTGGTAGATATTTTGCTTTGGTCAATGGATATCAGGGAAAATGAGGACACCTTGTGCCAAAAAAAATCTCAGTGTGATCTCTCCGTTTTTATCATGATGCATACAGCATACTAAGAGTGGACTTGAAGATGTGTCCTATATGTGACCTTATAATCCAGCAAGCACTTTGAGCAGCTGTGGAAATATTTGTGTGGCTCTGGCTTTCATCGGGACACCATGGGTAAAAACTAGAGCTCTGGCAAATAGCACAACACATTTTTTTAGCTATGAGTGAAATTCAAAGAAAGATCTCTTGAACCTTTGTTTCCTCTCTAAGAAGACAATGTGCAGTGCTACAAAGGCCGGTGTTTCTTTGTAGTTAAACACAGAACTTTCCATTCAAAGTTTTATGCCACTCTCCATAGCCTCCACCACTAAATCTCTCCAGAAAGTGGTAGGTACTTAGTGTTTCCTATGTAGGATCTTGATGAAGAGATAGTGTTTAGTTGTTGAAGGCTACCTATAAATAACTAACACTGTAGCGTGCCTGCTCTATCTTTTTTTTCCCCTTGTGTTTTTAAGTCATGTCTCACAGATGGCCTGAACCCCATCCCTTTGAAGGAGCAGATTAGAAGAAGCAGAAGGATGTATATATGTGTATATGTGCATGTATGTGTATTATAATGTGAATCAGTACAAGGGAGATTTCCTCAGATCAGTCCATGAAATCGAGTTTGACCTTGCAACAGCAAATGAGGGCGAGAGAGGTAGCGTTGGGGAGCTGGGAAGGGCCTTGAAAATAGCGACAAGCAGCTCTTGTTTGGTGCTACAAAGAGGGAGGCGGTAGAAGGTGAGATGCTCCAAGGGGCAGGCCAGCAGCAGAATATTGAATGACGAGATTGCATTCGTCAAGGACAAAAGCTGACTGTGGTTGTGAGAATCAAGCTCATCAGACGTGACTGTGTGAGTGTGCAGGAAAGGCTGTGCCTTCGGCGGGTTACGCGGAGCAAATAAGCAAGGTTTCATCCTGGTTGGATGGGGACTGGGAAGGATCTGTGGGTCTGTGTTGGGGTGACAGCTGTCGGTCACAGCGTGAGTCATGGTGGCGCTTGTGGGGACATGAGAACACGCAACACGAAGTAGGGAGGACTGCGGATGCTGCAGGAAGGTTTCAGTGTCCAGGACCAGCGTTCTGGCCTTGCAGGCAGCAGGCTGGAGAGACTGCTGTCTGTAATCTGCCGTCCTGCCTGGTGCCTTGAGAGATCTGTGTGCAGAACTGATCTCATCCCTTTTAATCAAATTACGAATGAAGCTAAGGAGCTGTAACTTCCAGGGCTTTTTTGGTTTGGTTTGACTGCACATCTGAGACTACATAATTATTTTATGTTGGTTGAGAATTAGCCGTGAATAGGTCTTTCATGTTATATCATGCTTTCTGGATGTACACGGGCACAAAAAGGTGGGATGAGATTTGTGATGCAATTGTAAATACATAAAGTTACAAGTTTAGGCCAAGCTTAGAGCCTAAATGGCTCTCTCAATAGCCCCCTGGGAAAAAAAATAGGCAGCTCTTAAGAAGTGTTCTGGCTCCTCCTGAAGTATGGAGTATAAATGGGCAACTGGCTCAAACTGGGCACCTGGCCTGCAGGCACCCAGGTCAAATGGAAAGGGTCTTGCCCATCGACATGTGGAGCGACTCCGCATTGCACAGCACCATCCAAGGCAGATGCCTCCAAGCCTGATCTGCATGAGACTGCCCTGCTGCAGCAGCATTTGTTCTGAGATGGTTGCAGAGCCTGTGGTGGTAAAGGGAAAGCTCTGCGGTGCATCCGTTCTCCCTTAATGCACTCATGGGATCACTGCAAATAGTTTTTGGGTGATTTAGAGAATTTGTGAGCTCTGCCTGGCTCATCTGCTGCCTGGGCGGCTGCAGGCCAGTAGCTTCCTTGCCCTATCAGCTCCATTCTTTTCCAGAAAATGGAAAAGTTGGTAGTAGAAAGTGTAGACATTTATTCCAGAAAGTATCGATGTGAACAAGTACATTTTTTTATTAGCACTTTCTCAGCCGAGCTCATGGATCCACCCCGCTCGTTAATCCTGGCACCAGACATTAAGGAGTGAAGTGTGATGCTTGTCCCTGTGGAGTCACTGGTCTGTACAAAAGGTACCGAGACTTGGGACATGGCCAGTGGTCTCCCTTCACCCAGCTCCTGGGACTCCTCTTGTCCTCCTTTGCCACTGAATATTTCATACATCACTCAGATGGCCATGGGGTGCAACGTGAATGTTTTTCTACACCAGAAGGCATCAGAAAATTGTTTCTCAGGCTTGGCTCCTGCTCAGCACCACTCTAAGATCATGATGTGTGATAAAATGGGCTAAGGAATGAAGGAGGCTCACTGGTGGGTTCGAACGTGAGGCTTCCAGGCAGGTTTTGTCCTGGGGGAAAAAAAAAGAAAAAAAGTTTTTGGTCCTGGGAAATGCCGACTGCAAGAGGCATGGAAATCAGCCATGAAACATGGAAATCAGCTGGCGGGCTGAGGGTTAATGAGAGAATGAGGAAGAAAAAGGGGAAGAAGATGGGGAGAGGTGTCCCCTTTCCCTCCAGACCAGCGGTCCTGTTGCCCCCAGGGAGCTCTTCCACTATCGCTCAGCATCTGCAAAGCATTTAATGGGGTTCCCCAGCCTGCCTGAAGGGAGGTGTTGAGCAGAGCCCGTGGCTGGGTGACTCCAGGGTCTTGCTATTTCTGCTGAGCAGAGGATGGTGGGCCTGGCCGGCTCACTTGGCAGCACAGCCCCAGGTGGGCGCGAGGCCCTCCCTGCCCGGAGCAACACAAGGCGTGGGCTCTGATTCGTAATGGCTTATTGCTCAATAAACATCGGAACAGCAGACCTGCCCCAGAGCTCTGCTATTGATGCGGCTTTTTTTTTTAAGAATGCCTTTCTTTTCTTTCTTCTTTCTCTCTTTCTCTCTCTCTCTCTTTTTTTTTTTTTTGAGAAACTTGCACTTAAAAAAAAAAAAAAGCATCTGAGTTTCAGATGTGCCTCAAAATGATGTCAGTTAGAGATCACATCTTGTGAACTTCCCTTCGCTCTTACCACATCCTGGTGGGGTTTTCTGTGTCCCATCTCAAGTTAAACACTTCTTACAGGAGGTAAATATAGCTGAGCACCTACTCGTGATGAAATGCGTGGGCCGAGGCAGCCGCCTCTGGGGGCGTAAGCACTTTCTAATTATAGCAGGTCCAGCTTCCTTTTTTCTCCCCTCACGTCATTATGTAAAACTCATTCTTCTCGGTTGTCTTTCCTGAAACAGGACCTCCGTAGATGTGTGTACACAGATTAGAAGTGAGTGTCAAAGCCGTGTTCTGGCCCCGTCTCCATTTTGCCCGGTGGGCAAATCGGATCTCAGGGCCAGCCTGCGTTTCATTTTGTCTCGGGCAGCCCCAGAGAGGGAAAGGTGAATGCTGCAGTTATTTTCTGAAAAACTTCAAGTAGTCTCTTTAGAAAGTGGTTAAATAAAGGAAATTTGGCTTCTGTAGACTAGAGGTCAAGAACACAAAGCAGGTAGATAGCACTGTGAGGAGCAGAAGATTAATCACTAAGCTTTCATCTCCCATTTAATTCACTGCTACGGGTATGTGGCAGCTGTAGTTCAGCCAGTCGTGGGCTCTGTTTCTTAAAGGGAGGTGAGAGGGGACCAGCTACGGGTCCTATGGCATTATTTCTCTGCCCTGGGGGTTCACCAAAGCTTGTGTGACTCCTGAGCGGAGGGGAATGGGGTTCAGGCGAGGTGCGCAGCAGGGCTTGGTCCACTCTATGTGATGTGAAGTTTTCTGCTGGAGACCCAAGCAAAGTCTTTTGGTCTATTCTCCCATGTGCCTGGTGATAGGACGAGGGAGAATGGGCTAAAGTTGCACCAGGGGAGGTTTAGGGTGGATATTAGGAAGAACTTCTTTACTGAAAGGGCTGTTAGGCATTGGGATGGGCTGCCCAGGGAAGTGGTTGAGTCGCCATCCCTGGAGGTCTTTAGAAGATGTTTAGATGTAGAGCCTAGTGATATGGTTTAGTGGAGGACTTGTTAGTGTTAGGTCAGAGGTTGGACTAGGGGATCTTGGAGGTCTCTTCCAACATAGACGATTCTGTGATTCTGTGAAAGTCAGATGTTGTAGGGCCAGGCTTGCTTGGTGACTGAAGGCACGACTTTTGACTGCAGAGAGTGCAAAAAAGACAGTTTAAGTGGAAAAGCGGCTTCTACTGTTCCTTCCAACATATTGACAGAGCTCACCACGGTCCTCCATCATTCAGGCAGTGCGAGGGAGCGGAGGACAGACCTCACCAGCATGGCTTGCAGCATTGTGGTGCCGTTTGCCCGTGCCCTTGCCTGCAGCCGAGGCAGACGCCGCAGTGGGAGCAGTGCCAGGAAGTGCTGGAGGGCTGCAGGGTGCAAAAGGAAGAGGGACTGGGCACTGGAAAGCAACTGAATGTGAAAATTGCCAATAAGCAGGGCAGCAAACTGCTCAAATGCCAAGTTATTTGATAACTGCTGTCATAGTGTGTACAAGATTATATGGTGATATAGTGAGGCGCTTACGAGATAATTCATCCTGTAACGTTGCCTTGTAAGCAGAGTGAATGGCTCTGGCTGAGCAAATAAAGAGGGTGCACCGTAGCCCTGCAGTGTTCTCTGAGATAATATGCCTGGGTGTACAGGTCCATTGATTTATTCCTTTGTTTTTATGGACTAATGTTTGTGGCAGACAGACGCTGACATACTGATATTGCAGATGAGTGGTGATGTACTGCTCACAGAACCTTTAGCTGCTTTTTATTTTTTATTTTTTTTAGCATTTAAAATGCTTTTTATTGCTGCTCAGCCTTTTATTCTAATTATCTGCCCAGTGTTGTCAGTAGAAAGCAGAGACTTTAGGTTATAAGTGTCATAGACCATGAGGATGGGAGGAAGGAAGGGTGACAGCAAGGACAGAGATGTCCTCCGCAGCCAGAGTGGCCACTGGGAATGAGTCTGAAATAACATCAGCCTTTTGGTGATTAAACTTTGTGATTAAAACTTTGTTTTACTGGCAAAGGAGTGACAATAACAGAGCCCCCATGGAGTGATAGGCAGAGGAATATTGGTCAGGGCTTTGGATAATTTCTGAAGTTGTCTCTTACAGGTCCATCCTTCTCTGAATAGGAGTTTTCATGTAGCCATGTTCTTCTCCTACCCATGGGTGGTGTGAAATCGTCATCCAGTGATTGCTTTTCTTTGCACCACTTTGCTGCAACGGGGTGAAAGGGATTCACAAAAGACATTGGTGGTGGGAAAAATCCAAAAATCCAGCCTTGTGAGGTTGCTTGGAGCCCAGTCTCTGTAGGACGCACAGCAGGGCTTGCATGAGGGAGCAGAGACCTGACTCATGCTTTTAGTGCAAGGTAGGAGAGAATGAGAAAGGCAGGTAATTACCTTTTTACCCAGTAATGTTCCTTTCTGTGGCTAAGTCTTTTCCTCAGTCCTTCACTGTGAACCAGCTCAGTGTGTGGAGTTACAGATCGGTGGAGAGGTTATCATGGAAATGCTGAGCAACTCACTCCTTACGTTGGTCATGGGAAAACCCAAATAACTGGGTTGTTTAGCAAGAAGCCAGAACTAACATTACATGGCATTTGCTTCCTCATAGCTTACATAGTCAAGCTTTTTCTCTGCTGATGTGATGGCAGATCAGATCTATGTTACAGGAACCACGGTTGTGCCTTTATGCTTCCCCATCTCCGTAGCTGTGCCCAAGCTGTTTCAGAAAGCACATGCAATTATTGTAATTCGCTGGGCTAATAAAGCCTAAAACTGGTCACTATTTGTTATCTGGTCCTGACCAGACAGTCTTGCCTGTTAACATTGTTTTGAGTGTTGTTTTGGGAAAGCGATCCAATGGAAACAGACAGATCCTTAAAAGATGGAGCCATGTAGAAGAAGCTCCTGAGACGCAATTGCTGGAGCAGCAAGAGCTGATGTCCTCTGGGGTCCATAGGTCCCTGGAGGGTCCCTGTTGGGGTGCTGGCACTCGTGGAAGGTCTTTGCACCACGGGCAGGTGGAGAAGACAGGGAAGCAGCTAAATTCCTTGAAGTGTTTGTGTTTCTTAAAAGAGCATTCCCAGAAGACACAGACAGGATTTTTCATGTTCCTTGGTTGATGGAGTCCGCATGGGCATGCAGGGCACTGTCACCCAATTTCTTTGGGATGGGTGGAAGGACAGGTGTGGAGGTTCCGTGGGTGCAGTTGCCAACAGGCTCTTGACTGCTTTGGCCTGTTCTTCCACCGTTTGGAAGAAGTATTTTGCAAAAATATGGATACCGTCCCCTTTCTTATTGTAGCATTTGGGTGGGCTCTGTAAATCCAGGGAAATAAGTACTGCTATGCATTATTATGGTTTTGCTTTATAGGCTTCGCGGCTGGAAGCCTCCCCTTCACCCCGAGGTGGGTAAGCAGGGTTACTCAGTGCTCCGTGTGGAAGCAGGGGATTCTGCTTTGCAGAGTGGACTGGGAAAGATTTCTCTCTCCCTCCCTCCAAACCTGATGTGATGAAGTCAGAGAGAGAATGATCTCTTCTCTGTCTGTCTCCCTAGTGTAGCATGATATATTTTCTGGGAACAAATGTCTCATATGCCTCTCTGCAATGGAAATGACCTCATTTTCAGAAAATGTCTGTGGATTGTGTGATTATGACACGGCACAGTGCTGCTGCTCTCCTACGGAGGTGCAAAACTGTCTTTGGGAGGTAGTCCTGTAGTGAAATTGTCCCGACTCGGCATTTGCAGCCAGTAATATCGATGCATATCTCTTGAGCACGTACTGTTTGATGTCTGCGCTCTCAATGCCACGAAGGCGAGGCGGTGCAGAGCGCGCCTGGGAGCAGCCATGTGCTTTGTGATGCGTGCTGCGAGCGGTCCAAGATGAAGTCACCCAGGCCTTCCTCTGCTCTTCTCCGAATCAGATTTGTCTCGTAAATTACTTTCAGCTTCCTCCATGGAATGCCCAGGGTGTGTGTTAGAGAAATGAACAGCGGTCTCTCCTACATGTATATTGCAATGATCACAAAACTCCGTAAATAAAACAGTTTATAGCGGGGAACAAAGCTTGCTGCAGACACACCAGTCATTTTTGATGATAACGACAGAAGAATTATTTCTTTTTTTATACTGGCATCGAGGTATATCTACAACATCACTCCATTGAAGTATTATGAGGGAGCCAACTCACCATAAAATTCTTGATTTGAGGGTTGTAGCATAAACTCATAAAGTTTTTTCCTCTGTTTAATGAATCACCTGAGCCAGGTATTGATATGAAATGTCGTAGGTCATAATAAACGGATACTGAATGACAAGATTTGTGGGAAAACCCCTCTGAATTTTACCAATGTTAGGTTTTATTCAGCCGTACGGAGGCAGGCTTACTCCTCCAGGTTTCTCTTTGTTAATAATAAAGAACGGGCACTGTTAGTCAGTGAACCATGGGAAGAGGAAATGTTTAAGCAAAATGATAACTTCAATAGAAATTAGCAGGACAGAGTGATAAGTGACTCTTGAAGTCACTTAAAGTGGGTGCTAGGCTGCTAGCAAAAATATACAAGCTTGTTGAAATCTGCTTCTCCCCAGAAGTGGAGTATGGCCCGAGCAGTAACTGCAGGAGCTTCAAGGTGATGACAGAGGATTATAGATCAGCAGAAGGGTAGCATCCAGCAACCTGGATGAAAGAGCTACAAGACCTGAAGTCTTCTGGTACAGGACTTACGCTGCTTTTCTGCCTTCTAAAAAATTTTTAAGAGAGTCAATGCACTGTGCAGACAGATGGAATTTCTATCAGCTTCCAAAAAGAATCCTTGATGAGGACTCCCACAATGATACTGCTAGAGAAATTTGGTTAATTACAGAGGTAATTTCTAAAGGTGTACCGTTAGGTGACGAGGTAGCAGCTGAAATTCTCTCTGCACAAGGGTAAGAGTGCAGGCTGGATTAGTGTACATGTGAGTAGGGTTCACGATGGCTCAAACCTTTGCAGAGGAAACTTAAACACCATTTGGACAAGTCAGCCTTAGGTTCTGCCCATCGCTGAAGAAAGCAAAGAAAATACTGAGCGTGCAAAATGTAGGATAGAAAATAATCAGTATTGTCTAAGTGTTGGAGAAATACGTCCGTGTTCTCTCTGAGCTTACTGCCATGAACGCTGTCTCGAAGTGTCTCTGTCAATGGCAGATGGGAGGGCTAAGATGCTAAAAAAAGAGTGATTTACCACAGAAGAAAGACTAAAAGTGTTTTAACAAAAGGGAAAAGAAAAAAGGTGATTTGGTAAGATATATTAAGCAACAAGTGGTAAAGAAAAGACCAACTCAAGTTTCCTATTGAGGTTTTGCAGCAGTACAGGAACAGAGACAAAGCCTTTGAGTCTGAAGAAGCAATTTTAAAACACGTAACTGGCTCAACGCTGTTTACTGAAAGGCTGCTCAGTGACATAGGCATGAGATTTTAGTGAGCTGGGTCCACAATACTTTAGCTAAGATTAGCTAAATGTTAGCCAACATTAAAGCGTTGTAGGAGTGTTGGTGTTGTAGAGTGTTGGTGCTTATGCTTAGGAACATAACTTGAACACTAAACGCTTGGCAGCAGCTTCCCCCAGGCATAGTGTTAGATAATGGGTCATTATGGCCTCTGAAGGAACTTTTTTTTCTCCTTTATCAGGGACAGACACTTGTATACCCTTTTCCAAGTATTTGTGTAGTATTTATGACTTAGCGAACCTTTCAGTTTAGGATTTGTCTCCCACTAGTGATTCCTCTCGCTCCATGAGTGTTTGATTAAATTTGTTTCTCAAAAATCTTGTGCAGAAACCATGAGCTGCTAAGCAGAAGAATGAGAATGTTTCTGGGTTTGTTGGTTCCTCAAACAAAAGAAAATCTTTTTTCATTAGGAAATGGTATTTTTACAAAATATAAATGTAATGTTTGTTTATAAAGCAAGTCTGCAGATGGTGTTTATGAACAATATCAAAACTGTGGTTTGGGACAGGCTAGATTTCATAAAATCACTGATTGTATTTTGTGCTTGCATTGCAATTACCTAATCTCTTTTTTCTTGTGGATCTCAGAGAGAAACAAATGAACAGCATCTAGCAGCGCTTGCACTGAGACAATACTTTTAAACAGTAATCTAAATGGAATATGGGTTAATAATATGCCTGATTCCTGCAGTTCCACTTAAGTCATACGTTTACACCATAGCAATAGATTTTGCTCAGTGTATTGAGTGTCCAAGGCTGAAAATTCCCTTCTTTTCTGGTTTTGTATGTATTTCCTACTAGTGCTGCAGCCCCATGTGAATGGGAAGGATTTCCCCTACCTCCCTCTTCTCCTGCCTTCGCTCCCCTGGGTGCCTGTGCTCAGTGCTGAGCATGGCGTTGGGTGCACCTTGAGAAATGGGGCATTGGCATTGGCCTTGCTTTTGGCTCTCACATCACTGTTGCAGGCCATGGGATGCGCCGTGAGCAGCGTTTACATCTTCAGTGTGCCTTGGTGGGGGGGTTGGAAAGGGCTGGCTGGAAGCACCAAGCAGCAAGGGCCAAGGAAGTCAGATTTCTCAGACCTGAGCCCTGCCCGTGAGTACTGTTAGTGCTGAGGGTGCTCCTTGTGGAAATAACTTGAATAAATGATTGGAGAAAATTTGAAAAATGGGCTCTAAAGTGCGGCCATACCCAGCAAGTTGAGTATGTTACTGTTCCTAGCTTATGCAAGAAACCTGTTTCTTGTGCCTATCCCAAATCTCACACATCCACCTAAGCACCAGCGAGACGTTTTTACACATTTTAGCTTGGTTTCTTGAGGAGGCTTTGGCAGTCATGCTGTCTGTCAGTCTTTCCCTAATATCTTCTGCAATTTCAACTGCATTTGGCAGAGAGAGAATCTCAAAGATACGGAGCTCTTGCGAGTTCTGTGAAAACTGGCGCCAGGATAGAGCAGAGAGACCCAAATGGATGCAGCCACCGATGAGAGGACATTTATAGCTCAGCTTCTTGATCACTGCAGCAAGCAATGGCCTTGTGGTCACAAGTGTGCCCTTGGTGGTGGCCCATTTGGGATGCATGGCTCCGAGCTGGTCACACTCTGCTACGGCCTCGTTGGCTGCTGTGGTTTAACCCAGCAGGCAGCTCAGCACCACCCAGCTGCTTGCTCTCCCCCCAGTGGGGTGGGGGAGAGAATTGGGAAAAAGAGTTAAACTTGTGGGTTGAGAGAAAGACAGTTTAATAGGAAAGGAAGGGGGAGAGAGAATCCACAAAGCAGGTGATGCACAATGCAGTTGCTCACCACCTGCTGACCGATGCCCAGCCAGACCCTCAGCATCCTCTCCCCTGTCCAACCCCCTAAGTTTTATTGTCCAAAATGACACCACATGGCATGGGATATTCCTTTGGCCAGCTGGGATCACCTGTGCTGGTTCTGTCCCTTCCCAGCTCCTGGTGCACCCCCAGCCTCCCTGCTGGCAGGGCAGAATGAGAAGCTGAAAAACGCTTGGTTTGGTGTAAGCACTGCTCTGCAACAACTGTTATCAACGTGTTATCAGCATTATTTTTCTCCTAAATCCAAAACAGAGCACCATGCCAGCTGCTAGGAAGATTAACTCTATCCCAGCTGAAACCAGGACAATATCCACCTCTTATTCCATACCACCTATGTCATGCTCAGCTCCCGCACTTCCCAATACATCCTTGTTAATCACCACCACCCTTCCTGTTTTTTGATATATGCACACAGATATCATTCCCTTAGTCTCGGGCTATCCCTCTGAAATGTCCATGAGTTCATTTGGTCCTTTACTTTGGGCTCCGTCTACCATAGTGGTCTTTCAGGGCAGCGCAGATGCTGTGTGGTGTTGGATTGTTGCATGCCGAGGCCAGTTCTGGTTCCATCACCGCTGAAACGAAAGGGATTTGGAGGAGGTGTGCTAGGGGGGAGAGAGCACAGGAGTCAAATCTGTAGGAAACAAGACTTCATGTCTGCTTTTCCATATAGAATAGAGGTTTTAGAGTTTGACCCTATGCTTTGGGTCACCTGGGGGAGAGTAAATGGCATTTCTCACTTGGATCCTTCACCCAGTTCTGTGTTACGTGGGTAAGGGTGGGTGCAGGGTGCATGGAGGCATGCATGCAAATTTTAAGGAAATTAGGGTTGATCAGGAAATGCTGGGTGTTTTCACTGTGGTGGTGAGAGAGGGCTACAAAGAGCCTTGTGTGACTTTCAGATCCCGAACTGCTTTGCAGTTTGGATTGGCTGGTTTTGAAGCCTTGCTTTGGGAAAGACCCGAGCGGTTACATACTGCCTCCCATCACTGCGGAGCAAGCTGTGTGAATTTTCCCATCTTTCCATTTCTGTTAGGCCATGATTTTCTCAATCAGGGAATGAAATGTGGTTACATAGATATGCAAGCATATGGGCCCCAAGCAAATGGGGCTTTAAGCAGACACGCGAGTTATGGAATTTCGAAGGAGCCTAATGTGGCTTTGGCTGGTCCATCCTTGTGGACTGCACTGGAGAAGCAGCCCTGCTCATCCCAGCAGACTGGCCTGTGTCTGCACTGCTCAGGGAGGGCTGGCTGCACCTGCCCTACAGAGATTTTCACCTTCCCTGGGCATTTATGGCGCTTCGATAGCACTGAGATGTCATTATTGTTTATTAGGGCTTTTTTCAGGCTCAAATGAGAGAAGAGTGCTGCAACGCTTGTGCCTTGCTTCGCAGCTGAGCCTGGTGCAGGAATCTGGAAGCTGGAAGGCTTTGCATAACTTGCCCATGCCCCAAAATGAGTTTTAAAGAGGCCTTTGTCCCTGCGGTTTGCTGGAGGGACCGAGCAACCTGCTCGGTAGAAAGCTCCCTGTAGTTTGCTGTTGTGCAGGCTCTGATGCCTGCACCTCCCTGTCGTGACATGTTGCTCTCCACCTTTCTGTC
Organism: Cygnus olor; assembly: GCF_009769625.2. Classification (NCBI taxonomy): domain Eukaryota; kingdom Metazoa; phylum Chordata; class Aves; order Anseriformes; family Anatidae; genus Cygnus; species Cygnus olor. The sequence goes on from NC_049191.1 coordinate 6,185,638, forward strand.
TTTAACCCTCTCCATCCCGACTGAAGGCAGGTTTGTTTCAGCAGTTCTGCCTCCCGAGGCGGGAGGCTCAGTCACCCGGGCACAGCGTGTGTCCGCCGTGCCTCCGCCTGGGCTGTAGCTGCTGCTGTGAGCTCCCACCAGCTGGAAAAGCCAGGGAGCTATTTCCTTTCCAGTCCCACTGGCATTAATATACAGAGTCGGTCTTGTCCCGGGTTTGACAACCCTCCTTTTTCATAGCCTGGTGGTTCCTCTCTTCCCCTCCCCACCGTCTTCCTGAAACAGCGGAGCTACAGAGGCTCTCCTCTCCTCCCTGCTGCCTTCCCCGACCACCTCCAGCCCCACTGCTCTTGCTTCAGCCCCTCCTCCCTGCAGAAATACTTTTCTAGACTTGTTCCCAGTGATTTTCAGGGTGAACTGATTTCTCTGCAAATATTTCTCCTTTTTTTTTTTTTTTTTGACTGTTCCAAAAACCAGAGGTTCCACACTGGTCATGAGCTGCAACGTCTTGCAGAAAAAACTTGGACCCAACAATTCCCACCCGTTTCAATGTTCTGCAAAGTAGAGGCTCTTTTGGTACCCTCAGAGCTGGTTTTTATTTGCCTTTTGAAGGAATTGCGTGTGAGAAGGAGATAGCCACAGGCACTGAGTAATTGTGAAATGGTCCCTCGGAAATGGAGACAAGATTTCCACAGATAAACGTGAACTTGCTAAAGATAGACATCATGTATCTGGTTTAGATATATGGGCTGGAGACTGAAGAGAAATGTTATAAAGTACACTGAGGTGCAGATTTATATATATGTGTGTGTGTATATATATATATATGTAGTTATCCATTGATTAAAAAACAGGCTTGGTTTGGGGTTTGGTTATAACCAGCTTTACATGGTTCGACTCAAGTCACTCATCTGCTTTGTGCTTCCTTTTTCCTGCCTGCAAAATGAGCACAGTGACACTGCCCTTGCCAGGAACTGCAGAGAAATGTCAGGAGCACACAGAGGGGATGGACTGGGAGATGGCACTGACACCTGATAGGTGCCATTACCGCTGGCTGGCCTGATCCAGCAGCGTGGATCCTGACAGCTGCTCTTAGCAGAGAGAATTTTGCTGTTTGCTTATACTCTGAGACAAACATATGTAAGTGTATTCAAGCTTGTAATCTTTTTATTACTGAAGTGGCTGAGGGCTTTTCTGCCGTTGCTGAGTTCAAACATCCTTCTGGGAAGGGAATTTCAAGGTACCAGTGTGCGGCCGGTGACGTGGAGGACTCAGTAACATCCCCACCACCTCTGTTTTATTGATGCGGACAGCAGAGCGTTGGGACGGTGTTAATTATAGACACAGGATACTGCAAATAAGAGCAGCAGTATGACAGAAGGAAGTACACCGGCATCACTTAGTACTGCTATCCTTTAATTAATAATTAGCCTTTCTGCCTGTAGACGAGGATGTCTCAAAAGTGCCAACAGAGAGTTTCAGCCCATGGTGAAGCAAGAAGACAAACAAACCAAGGCTGGAGGAGCTAATTAAGGGCATTCTTTATCAGCCCTTGCCTCATCCGTCTATTCCTCTGGCTTGAAACGTGTGCAAGTGACCAGTCCCTAAAGTCTTAAATCGAATTTCCATCTGCAGAAGAAGAAAATGATTCCACAGGGGTTACTCAAGGGTCTGGGACTCGCACGAAGCCACTTGGCTACATAGAGCAAACAGGCCAGCCTGCAGTCAGATGGGGCTTGGAGGGAGGGCAGAAGCTGTGATCAGAGTTGTCCAAAGAGCTAATGGGAGTTTTTTGTCAAAATCTATCCTATGGGTCATAGAGGGAAAGAATTCCTTTTATTGCTTCTCATGGGTCCTCATGGGAAGGGGCTTGGCTATTCCTCTTGCTATTCCTCTTGCTGCCTTTTTCAGGTACATGGTGCTGTCCCACCGTACTCTTGCTCAGGGTGTCCTCGAGCATGGTCCACGGCAGAACGGCTAGAGCAGATGGAAATACCAAAGAGACCATCTCAGAAGGTGTTTTAGAAAGCTGACTTTCTCTCTTAAAATTCAGAAGTCATCTGCCTCAGTTCCTAGAGGTGTTTTGCAGGTTGTCTGTCATTGATACTGACTTTGTAAAGATGTCTCAAAATGTTCCTCCTTCCCCAGTACAAGTACTGAATGCAGTCCAGCCACGTACATAGCAGCAGAAATTGTCCACTTGTACATGTGTATCAGCGTTAGATTTTTAGAAGCAAAACATGTACAACACATTTAGGATCTCGTTGCTCATATTGGTGAACCCTTGCTTGTGTGACTCACATAAACAAACATACATGGTACAAAATGAAAAGCTAGACGTCCTACTTATGTATGCATTTATGGGTATGTATTCATAGCCCAGTTTACAGAGATGGCTACTAGGAGACCACTGTACAAGTTATCATTCAGAATGTAAAAACCGATGTCTGTATGGTGAGTGTTAAAAAAAAATCATGCAAAAGTATGTCTTAAAGGCATTTTCACTGCTGATAGCATTCCCCCGCCTAATGCCTATGGGCTAAATATAAGGTCACTAAAATTTAGCCAGAAGAATATCGTTTTCTGAGAAAAGTTGCTGCCACCAGCACACGAGCTGACTGTGAAACACAGCACGTGTTCAGCCATACGGAGGCACTGGGTGAGTTGCACAAGTGTGTGGTGCTGGGGCTATGCCTGCAGGCATATGAAAACTTGATTTCCTTGATCTGAAGGAGTGACACTTCTGTTACAGTTAAAGTTACACAAGATACTTCATTCTGATAGGATTTTTTTTTTATCATTTAGAAAGTGCTACAAAAAGGAAAATATGGAAATTAAAAGTGCTCTTCTTACTAGTTTGGTATAGATTTGGGCTGATGTACATGGAACAATGCAAAATATTATGGCTACTATTGAAGAAAAGGCGAGAGAGTTGCCTTAGCTGCTCAGCCACTTTTAACCTTGTTCACTAAGAAAATATATAGGCATCTGGGATCTGGATATTGCCTTTGTCTGTACCTCTGCTAAGCATTATGGCGCAATGCAGAATTAGGTATTGCTTTTTTATTTTCTCTTTTTCTTCCTTTGTACAAGCTTCAGTTTTTAAAGTAAGTTTTTCCACTAGCTTCTCATTCCCAGGATGCTGCAGCTTTGGAAGTGTGACCACATGTAGTTGTAGCTGTCATGACTCTGGCTGCTGATGATAATAATTGCAATATTTGATCCTTGTGAAACTTGGGTCGTTATCTATTCCCATAGTGTTTCCTCTGGCACATACTCTCAGGAAAATACTTTCTGGCACCGATTTCTATTAGATCGTGGAATAATTTTCCAAAGGAAGTGGCGGAAGGCCAATTGTTGATCCAATTAAAACAATGGTTAGAGATTAACCCCTTAACAGTTGCAAACCACATATGTAGTTCATTAAGCACAGAAGAGCAAAGTATTTGAAGACGCAAAGGTTAAAGCACCCTTGAACTATGGGAATCCTTTCTTCAGTAATTCTTAGGGACTTAATATTATTATTTCCCTGATGCTCAGCTGATTCACTATTAGTGGCAAAAGTCTTGTAAGTGCAGAAAATACTTGCAGTCTGCCTGCCTGTTACATAAGGTACCATCTAACTTTGCATGGAAAGAGGGCTTAATAGAGATCTATTGCTATATATACATTGTTTTTAAAAAAGGAGCTGTCTTTGTGACAATGGGGCTAAGTCTAAGGCCTGATTAGATGTTTTTTGTCTCTTTTTTTCCCCCCCGTATAGGCAGGCTCTGATTACTGGGAGCGATATCTCACCGTGAATGAATGGCATAGAGGGAGCTGCAAAGACAAAGAGCTGGCTTTGTCTGCTGATGAATTAAGATAGCATGTGGGTGGCTGGGTGGCTGGTGAATAGCACAGACTTCCTTCATCCTCCTGTCACTGAGCTTTTCTTGTGTTTTCATTAAAAAAAATGGGCTTAATCCCATGAACAATGAATTGAGAGCAAATTAGGGGGCTTAGAGAGAAAATAATGCTACATCAATATCTTAATGGTGACTAAGGCGCTGTCAAAACTCTTGAAGGAAGCGGGATCTTGGCCTTATGTTACTTTAATAAATGCAGAGAGAAAGATGCTGCTATTATGATCATCATATGCTTTCCTCCGGTTTCTCTCTCTGTCATATCCATGAACACACACACACACAAAATCCCAGACTTGTGGGTATACTCCAGGAAATGATAAAATTTGTGTTGGATTAGTGATTCACAGCAGTCCTCTCGTGTCTTGCTGTGCCTGAGATCTCTCCCTGGGTTTTTCCAGGTGGTCCCTGCCCAATGCCAAGTTTTTACTGCGTCCAGGGTGGCATTTCTCCACCTCCCTACTCTTACACTGCTAATGGGGTCACAGCCTCCCAGGGCAGCTGGGGACAGATCCAGCACGTGCAGGCTGGGCTGGGGCACTGGGACAGGGGCCGGGGAAAGTGGAGCCCAAGTCAAACAAGATCAGCTCATTCCTCCAAGGTGCAAAACATTTCCCGTGTGGTGCAAGCAACACAAATGGTCAGCCCAGCTGTACCCCTCTCTTGGCCTGCAGACATCCTACCTCCACCCCGTCTCCTTGCCTTTCTCATCGGCTGGGATAACTGTCACCATCCTTCTCGTAGGATGGGTGACCTTCCCACATCTGTTCTGCTTCCACATTTGTTTTGGGAAGAGCCCAGGGGGAAGCTACCCCTTGTGATCTTAACTCCTTGGAGGCCAAATACTGTCCGCTTTCTCTGCGGACTTTTTTTTTTTTTTTTTTTAATCTTCTCTTTTAGGTGCTATAACAGCTCCGCCTCTGTGTCCCTCAACACGTGGGGATGCATTCATGCAGGCACAGAGCCCACTTGAAGGGGATGATGTAGGCATGCCATGTGTAACCTTCATAAAAGGCATTACAAGTGTTTTCCCACATGATGTCTCCTCTGTTCGGGGCTAAAATTCCTTATTCTTGGTCCAGCAAAGGAACATCTTATTCCATGAGGAGACCTGTGAGACGTGATGTCACAACTTGGCCTGAAACTGGGTTCACCATACTCACATTTTCTGTTTTTCTCAAGATTTCTCAACAGCTGCTTTTATTTGGCCTTAGGCTCTGCGCATCAAATCCTAAGTCTGGATTTTTAGCCTGTTGGTCTCTCAGCTACTTCTAGAGTCGAGGGTTTGATCGGTCACGCGAGTTCAGCCCGTGATGTTCGTGTCTGACCTTGTGCTGATGTTGGCTGTGCTGCTGCTGAAAGTTGCAGTGCTCAAGTGCAAAGAGAGATGGCAGAGCGCGTTTAGCCAAGGGGTGGAGGAGAGGTAGCTTTTCATCTACGAGTTTGCCTGGTTTTGTTTTTGTCTTGGGCCACTTCTAGTCTGGGATATTGTGGTCTGCAGTGGTTTGGAAATTTCTGAGATTCTGAGAAATGTCCACGTGTGAAGTTAGTCATGGCTTCCTGGAGATCTGTGAAGGAAAGCTTCTAAAAAATAATAAATAAAATAATCATAAGTTATCTGTATTTACTAACATTTTTACTTAGCTACCTGAAATTTAATGAGCAGTGGCATGTGCTTTGAGCAGCTACCACACCTTCCCACCTAAGAAGGGAATGAAGTAGTCCAAGCAGAAAAACACCCCTATACCCTGTACGTGAGTCGTCCAGCCCTGCATAAAATGTGCCTCTCTTTCCCCTGTGCCAGCAGCTGTCCTGTATGGGTGTGCTTTGCACAAACATGGGCAAGACAGAGGTGGGCAGCCCAGTTCCTAGCCCTGTGTGCTACGTCTCCAAATTAGATGCCATTGCAAAAGCCAGCAGAGCCCATCAGACGTGTTGCTCTTGCTGGAAGTCATGCTCAGATTTTGTGGAGGAGAACATGGAAGAGTTCAGATTTGTCTTAAAACCCAGCCAAACCTGGGATTTCTTCCATGTCTTGTCTGGGACCTTTGGGATAGAGAGCAACCTGGGTGCTGCGTAAGAGCTCTGAGCCCATGGCCATACATGGCTTTGGTCCTTCCTTGCAGCATCTCCTGAAGTTTCTTATTTTCTTACCTGCCACCAGTGCTGTTTTCTCATTTTCTGTGGGATAAATGGCAGCACTGTACTGCATCCAGCCTCTTCTTTTTTTTTTTTTTTTCCCATGGAAATAGCTCGTGGCCTTCTAGCAGCAGAACAATGGAGGGCCAAAAGAGAGAGAAGAGAAAAGGAAAATGCTTTGCTCCATTGGGATGTCGTCCTCTGACCTGGTCTTTGCTCTAAAAGAAAGGCAGGGAATTTAGCCAAAAATCACAAGCTTGAAACAGGGAAACCAACCCAAATGCTTGTTTTACGCTTCCTTCTTTTTACCATGTGCTTTATAGCAATATAAGTAATGGGTAATACACATATAAAGTTGTCTGTGGGGTCCTTTTTTGCATACCTTTACCAATCAGACCAAAAAAAACAAAAAACAAAAACAAACAAAAACAAACAAACAAAACACAAACGAAAAAAAAAAACAAAAAGCATTACTGTGAATGTTGTGTGCCCAGTCAGACTGCATTGAGTAATATGCTGCAGTAGACAGCTATTATCTCAGCCATTTATCTGATATAGAAGATAATGTGTTCAGAAAAATGATGCTGGAGCTCATGAGAGTTAAGTACAGTAAGGGAAATCATTAGCCTGAGCTCTCAGAGTGGAAATTAAACCTACCAAACCCTCAGATTTCCACCAAAATCTGCGGGACCCCTTCAGTATTGTCGAAGCAGCTTTCTGTCCTGTGCAACGGGTAAGGTCTTTCAGTATCCTGTGTGAAATCCCTTGGGATCTCATCTCCCTGTTCCCATTATGAAAGGTCATACCAAAGTCATCCCTGACAATCGCCTACCCCGTGCCTGTAGCTGAAAGGATGGAGTTAAAATCAAGTAAGAACGTGAGTTTTGGCCGCGATCATGGCAGGAACTTCTTTTATGTCTGGAACTTCAATTATTTGACTTGTGCAAAAGCAAACGAGAGTTTCGGCGGTGTTTGGGGTGTGCTGGCTGTATGACATATGAATGACGGCTGCAGGCTCAGCGTCGCGGTATGTGCATGCATGTGCTTGCAGTTTTCGTATTGCATATTTTTACAGGGGAATTACAGGAATTATTCAACATATTTTCCCCTCTCAGGTTCTCTAGAGAAGAAAAAATAAAAAATCAAATCAAATAAGAAAACAAAAGCTTTTCTGACCCTGCCTTAAATGAATACATTTTGTTTGCATGTTGCTAGTAACAGTTCAGTTGAAAAGACTATAAAAAGGTTTAATAGAAAAAGTCTTCTGTGATGTTGAACATGGACCTGCCCTTTAGACTGAAAACAGTCAGTCTAGAGCTCAGCAGCTCCACACTCATCTCCAGCAACAGCAGCTTCTGATATTTTATACCCTTTATGTTTGTAAAGCAAAATGGAAGCAAAGCAAGCAACATTTTTGACAACCCTTCCTATTCTTTCCTGACTAAACCTGAACTTGATTTTATTTTTGATTGTGCTCTAAGCTGAAAATCAGTTTTCTCCTCTGCCTAGTTGAAACCACAAGCTAAATGAAGGATTTAGAAATGGTCTTTAATACGAACTTTATTAAGATGCGAGAAGAAAAAAAATCAAGCTAAATTTTCATATCTCAGGAGTACGCAGTTAGAACAAAAAAAAATCTTTTTCTCCTTGCAAACTTTGCAAATTTGCTCAGCAGCCCTCAGCAAAGGGGTTTTATTCCCACATCGTGGAGCACTCATTATTTTATCTGCTGGAAAAAAGCCTCTCATCTGCATGTCACTTCTGCTGAGCGGCAGCGTCTGTCCCTGCCGCTGGAGCCGGCAGACACGTTGTCGAGTCAAAATGTTCTTCTGAGCTGATGCAAGCTTCAAAAGCAGAGCCCGGGCATTTCATTATTTCCCCCGCCGCGGAGCATGCCGCAGCACTTTCCTTTCCCGCAGAACCACGTCCCGTAACACAACGGGACCAAGTCCTGCGCGTACGCTGGGAGGCGGGGTGGGAACAAGAAGCATTTGATGGAAGCGTGCTGAATTAATGCAGCCGTGAAGCCTGGGGCTTGCTGCCAAGGAATTTTGGGGTGGTTTGAATTTATTCCTGCTGTGCCACAGAGAACGCTTGGCCTTGCTTACGAAGTTCGATTCTTGGCTGCAGCAAAACCCCACAAATGGGTAAAACAGGGTGAGCTGCAGGCGCTTTCATGCTCTTCCAGGTGCATCAGCCCCAAAAGCTGGGCGAGTTTGCCTGTTTCTTGGACTTCCTTGTCTGGTAAAGTCATGTCCTGTTTCTCTCCGGGGTGAAATGGAGTTTGAGCCTGCACTGCAAGTGTAAGGAAAAACATTTGTGGGGGCAGCGAGCATGAATTCTCCAGCGTGCTGCTCTTGCATGATGAAAAGAATATCAGGCGATTAACTAGCACATGGGAGCTGATGCACTGTTGGCTAGACAACTGGTGCTGATTCATTAGACTCTAATTACAAGTTATTTTTACCCATCCTCCCATCCCTACAAAGGGCTGCTTGGAAGGCAGCGTTGAAAGTCTTCCTTCATCCAGGCTTTGATAAAAGTCAGATGGAAGCCTGTCTGTCCTTCTTTGTGTTTAGTTTTTGGAAGAAATACAAACCCGGGCTGCACGTGGCGGGGGCACCGCTGCGGTACTGAGAGCGGCTGGTTGGGCTTCTCGCGCAGGCTGGGCAGGAAGCGGTGCTGGCAGCGTGTGCTCGGCGCGCGTTTCCGAGGGAAAGTCCAAGTTTCCTTGCAGACGAGCGGGGTGTTGATCGGAGCAAATTGCGTACTGCACGCAGGGTCCCAGCTCTCTGCTTTTTCTTTCAGTACGCTTCACGTGTGGCACCTGTACTGATAAAGGAAGGGATTTATGAGCTGCCTCTCTGTCCCTTTTACTTTATTACCTGTCTCATGCAGCAGTTATAATTAAGAGGGGGTCAGTACCCAGAGTGACACATGGCTGTCCTCTTTATAGCAGCGTGCACTCCGTTCAAGAGGAAGCATTTAAATTCCTTGTTAGTGTCCTGACTCTCAAGGGCCAGGCTGCTTTCTGAAGCAGACCATTGTATTTTCCTCTGTACATAGTTTAATATTCTTTCACTGACTACTGTCTCTAGTGGTAAATTGCCCACGTAAAAAATCCTGACATGCTTGGGTAAAGCCTCACGTGTGGGGATGAAACAGTATCTGGGTAAGCCTGAGATTTCCAGTATGGGTGGAAATGACCTGTGTCCCTTCCTTACCCTGGGGTGGCTCTGCCTCTTGTGCTTTTACACCTGACACGTCCAAAGGCACGGTAGCAGACCAATGTGGTGAACCCTTGTGTATGCAGAAAAGATTTTGGTAAGGAAGATGTCTAAACATAAGATTTCCAAAAAAGAGCAAACATTGTTTGCTTTTCTATGCTTACCCTTTCCCTCCAGACTGAGGTCTGAGGACTATGGGGGGAATTGATCCAGGTCCTGAGAAATATTGGTGCAGGGACCATGTCCAACACGCTCCCACAGAGCTGCGACAGACGGATGCTGATTTAAGGTTGATACCATTCATGATTGCTGGCTCTCGTCGCAAGCTCTCGAGTTCAGGTAGGAGCAAAAGATAGAAAGCGTGGCAAGAGCTTGTTTTCCTGCCTGAGGAGGGTGGATCTATTGGGAAACCTGCCTTGGTGAGACTGCTTGGAGGGAGGTCTGCAAAGCGCTTGTTGTGAGTGCTTCAAGTCCAGCATCAACCAGAGCAGCGGGGGTTGTGCGGCACAGTGACTCCTTCTTTGCTGACTTCCATGTCTCAAGACATCAGAAAACCAGCATGGAGCAGGGAAGAGCTGGCTGCCCTGAAGCGTGACCCCCCCCAAACCTGAAGTGCCCCGGGTGAGGCAGATGAGGGTGAGCACGACAGTTTCACGTGGCAGAGGAAGCTTCCCGCTCTGGGATGGTTCTCTGCAGACCATAGTTTATAGGTGATACCTGTGCTCTGCCAAGTTTCCTCAAGCTTTTGTCGAAGGCAGGAGGGGTGTGGGCAATTTGTGACATCTGTGAACCCCATCTGGAAAGGGCTCCCCCCCCATCTCTTTTTTTTTTTTTTTTTTCCTCTTTCTGGGGGACCGGAGGGACTGAAACACAAGCGGTGGAGAGCACGTGTGGAAGGGCAGTGGAGCTGCGAGCCAGACAGGTTGTGCTGGTGCGACGCAGGGGGAAGGCTGGAACATTTTGGCTGAGCTGGGGGGGCCACATTCAGGAGGAAGAAGGGGCCGGAGGGGAGGGCAGCCCAATGTGCACCCAGCCACAGGCAGTGCAGGACATTTTAGGGGAGAGCTGGGTCTGCAGGTGGAGGGCAGAGCAGGGCTTGGTGGCTCAGACAAAGAAGAAAGCAAAGCACATACTGAGAACATGCACGCTTCTTGCTTGGAATTGATATGAAATTGAGAGCAAACCTCCCAACCCCATTAAGTAGTTCTGCAGAGAAGGCACGGTGCAGGCTTTTTATTACCTTCTGGAAGAGCACAGCCAGACATTTGGCAAGAGGTTCCAGAAAATCACTAGATAAATGCAAACTGCAGGTACTGCATTAAGACCCCTCAGTTCTCTGGTTCCCCCAACTTTCAGGAAAGGTCTTTCAGCGCGCACACAGAGAATCACCAATTATTCTGTCCTCTGTACAAGTAATGGGGCTCCCTAGAGTGGCTTCTGCAAGCTTTTGGTGCAGAGAATGTTTTCTTCTGTGCTCACTTGATGCAGTTGACCACTTTTGGTGTGCTGAAGGTTACAAAGGAGAAGGAGACCAAGAGCCCTCTCCTGGCACAGACCGAAAGGGCAGATGAAAAAACAGCACGGGCTGATGGACTCCAATGGGCAGGTGAACGGAAGAGGTGAACGCCGGAGTAGGGCCGACTGGCAAGCCACGCGCTTTATTTATAGCCTGTGTATAAATACACTCCGGGCATAAATCCGGAGAGCGTGTTCTGGGCAGGCCCTGCTGCAGGTGTGGGATGTGAAGGGCGGGTTGGTGCCGTGGCTCCCTGCGGGCTGCCCCTGCCCGGCCGCGCATGGGCAGCGAGAGCGGGCTGGGGGAATGCGGCCGGCCCCAGCCTGGCGTGCTGTCAGGAGACTTGTAGGCATTTGCAAGAACAGCTCAGCAAAAAGGAGGTTGTGGAAAGCGGATTGCGAGGTGCCTTGGCAGCACTGCTGGACTTCCTTCCAAACGTGAGTGGCAGCTTCGGGGGAGGCACGGTGAGGTTTGTCCTTATCGCCAGACCGCAGCCCCACAGAGACCTGCAAACGGAGCCCAGTCGCTGAGCAATTCCCATCCCGTAGGTATCAGTACTGAGCAAATGCAGGTGGCAGTGACTTGGGACTCTGTCCCGCTCTTCTTTTGAACACCTCTTCTAGCATTTTCCTATAGCTTCAGGATACCTTGTAAGCTACAGTTACAAAGCACGGGGACAAGCTCAGGGCTGTGCTGATGGGTTTGAGTTGCTGGTAGCACTTCTTATCAGGGCTTTTCACAGAGCTCAGTAACATCTCAGCACTCCTGCTGGGATCCTGCATCTTCCATGGCAACAGTTTGCATGCTGAGTGCTTGTCAAGCCATGCACGTGTCGCTTTTGCTCTGGAAGCCCCAAGTTACCGTGGCCTGTCTGTGGTGAGCTCCCACAGAGGGTCGTCCCAAGGATGCTGCATGGCTGTGGTGCTTTGAGCCAGCTGTTGGGACCATCTGGGTCACTGGGGAGTATTCCTGATCTGGCCAGTAGCATATGCTGTTATATGTTCTACAGACACTATCTGAGGTCGAGACCTTGCATGATTTCTGCAGTTCCAGGTATGGGTAGATTTATGTATTGCCCACAGATCCAATACAACTAACCGATAGTTAGCCCCTAGGTTTAGATGTGATCCGTGTAGTATGAGCTCTGCTCTTCCTTACAGCCTGTGCTGTAACTCTCCTTTAAATGGAAATGAGCACGAAGGTGTTCATAAATTAAGTTTTCCCATTTGGAAAGCAACCCAAGGGCCTTTGCTTGCCCAGTGCTGGGGGACCCTCAGCCTGCCTGACACTTTTAGCAGGCTTGTGGGTGTGCAGAGCCGGGACAGGAGCAGCAAAAGCCCTCGTCCACCTCCACGATGGGACAAGCATCTGTGAGCCACCTGTAGGCACTGCAGCAGGTCTGGCTGTGGGACACAGCTGAGCATTCCTTTCTCTTGGGACACACAGGAGTCTAGAAGGTCTGAGCCCATCTTCCAAATACACCTTTGGTCCCACCACCCGAAAGGAGGCTGGAAGGAGAGGTGCACGTGTTGTCTGTGCAGAGCTGGTAGCCTCGGCTGCCTTCCGCAGAGATAAAACCTGACCCCCGGGTCTCCCTTGCTGCTCAAATCTCCAACACGTGCTTGTGCGGATGCCAGCTCTCCTCCCTTCTCCCTCCCCAGCAATACAGTAGTGTGCAAGCACAGAGGTCCTGGAAAATGTGAGGTAGCGCGAAGGAAAATTAATGTGTTGTTAAAGTAAATAAACAAACAAGGATGGATGCTCTCCTGATGGCCAGGAGGGCTGGGAGAGGGCCAGAGCTGCCCCTGCAAGGACTCCAGCCACATAGTCACATAGTTTGGGTCTGATGTGTTGCATGGGCTCTGGGTTTGTGCTGGCACACAGACCGTGCGCTGTGAGTATTAGGTTACAAATTGTCATACAGTTTTGGTGAAGGCCACGCATATTACAGCCGTCTGTGTTACATTATTATCCCTCCAGATCCTATAGGCATTCTTCAGTGCTCCTTTGGGGCATCATCTGTGCTGCTAGTTCCCATAACAACTTGTGAATTCATCATTCCAAAGGAAAAAAAAAAAAAAACAGCCCAAATTCTCTTGTCTTTTGTCAGCTACTGAAGCATTCGGATCCCTGGCAGCCTGCCGCTCCTTTTCTCCTCCTCTTTTTCTTGTTTTTCATGAAAAGAAATCCAGACATATACTTAGAAGGGTCATTACAATTATTTATAAAGGAAAAAGAGTATTACCTATGCCGCATTATAGATGCTGGGCCTTGGTAAACATTTAGAATCGAAACACTGGTAGATTAAAAGATTTCTATGTATCGGGTGCTGATTTATTTGATGTATTAGTCTCTTTAGCATCTCTCTGACAGGTCTATTTAGAGCTTCCTTTACGTCTGGCCTTCCTCAGGCAATGACACTCATTACTTTCTGCCTGTCAGTCAAAAGGAGTTATAATAGAGCTTAAATGGGTCTCCTGACACGATGCCCTTGTACCAGTAAGGGAGTGATAAATACAACACAGCTCTCCTACCTGCCAGTGCCCTGCGAGGGGCAGGCAGCAGCCGCAGGGACCACCTCCAGTCCCTGCCTGCCTGGGGCAGAGGGGAGCTTCCCTGGGTGCTGAGGGGTACTGGGGAGGAATTGGAGGCTTTCGAGAGGTTTTGGAGCAAGCTGATCTGGTGGGAGGTGTCCCTGCCCAGGGGGGGTCAGAGCCAGATGGTCTTTAAGGTCTCTTCCAGCCTGAGCTGTTCTGGCAAGATCGATCTTCTGCTAAACACCAAGACAAGGAAAATCACCATTGTGATAAACTAAAATGGGTATGTTGAGAGCGTGGAGAAAATTACTGAAAAAAATAATACTGAAAAGCAGTAACTGAGCACGGGAGGATCAGATTGACACAGGGCAGGATAGACAGAGGGGGTTTTTTAGTGTGTGAAACACTCCAGCATCCTCAGGGCAAACGTCACTTTTGTAAGTGAGCGTTTATGAACCATCAGCGTGGAATAAATGGTATTTGTTTAACTGTTTAGAGATTAATGCAAGTTAATTTCCGCTCCTGTTTACTTTCATAAAGGTTTCTTTGCCCAGCTATTTATCAGGCTGCAGTGTCTGGACCCAGACAGGTGTTGAATTTGAGCTCCCCTGAGTCTGCCTGCTTCCCACAGGAGAAGACTGGGTGAGGACTGGACACCCACTTTGCTCAGCCTCCCCTGGGGCTAGGTAGTTAAAGTCTGGGGTTCCTAGAGCTCCATTCCTCCGAGTATTTTAGCTTCTTGTTCAGGCCTTCCGGGAGAAAACTGAAGGAAATGAAAGGGGAGGACTTTGCAGAAGGTTATCTGCACCACTCATGTCACAAGATCAAGGCAAAACCAGAAATACCTGAAGCCTCAGGATGGCTCTTACCCTCCTTGCTGAGGGTTTCCTTCCAGGACAGGGAGCTGCTCCTCCAGCTCTGGTGTCCCTTCTGGGTCACAGCATCCCCTCCCTCCGACCCCAAGCCCCTCTGCCCTCCTGCCTGCTCAGGCAGTGTGCCCCTTTGTGTGCTCCCAGCCTACTTGTCTCCACTTTCCAAAGACTAACATTAACACATTGGGTTTTGTTTCGGTTTTTATCCCTTTTTTACCCCCTGCAAAGAAGCCAAAGGGCGCTGGCTTTACCTATATTGTCACCATCATGTCCTGCACTGCTACTGAAGGGTTGTCCTGCTCCAGGTGCACCCCTATTTGCAGCTGCTTTTCTCCTTGTTTCAAGAAACAATGCGCGAAAACGCGATGAAAACCGCCATAAGTTTAGACATGCAGATGCTTAGTAACATCGTACGTGATTTTGAAGCTATAGATAGACAAATTCTGTAAGTGTCGACACCCAAGTAATAGGACTTATGTCATGCTCTTAGTCACATCTCCGCATCTGCGCTTGCGCAGCCAGGCTGCTACAGAATATGGAGGTTAGGGACAAAATCTGAGCTCTGGGCAGTTGATGATTTGCTAAATTAGTGGCCATGCTAGACTTTAGTGCAGTGGTCAGTCTGTGCAGCTGAAGGGTTAAAGACTTGGCAGGGAAAAAGCCTGAGGACCACATAACCGCGCAGCTGGCGGTCACTGGCGGTCCTCTCCCTGACCAGCCCCGGGTTTGGTGCTTTTAAGGACAATGAACTGTGGCTCGGGAGGAGAACTATTCCCATCTGAATTGGATTATCTGACAATGTAAGTGCAATTGCATGAAGAGAACATTAAGATATTCTAGATAATAGGTCAGCCTTGTCTGATATCACATAGTGCTAGCTTTGGTCTCTTGGCTTGCTCCACCCTGTTCACTGGCCATCCAGGAGCACAGCGAGGCAGAAGTCCTGTAAAACTTGCACAAACTTAATAATAAAAAAGAAAAAGAAAAAAGAAAAAAGGAAAAATAAATAAAAAAAAGGTACCTCTTCATCTGAATAAAACCCTGTTCATACACACAATGGAACAAATTAAGCTTGTAGAGCCAGCTGTAATTTT
Source organism: Cygnus olor (assembly GCF_009769625.2). NCBI lineage: Eukaryota > Metazoa > Chordata > Aves > Anseriformes > Anatidae > Cygnus > Cygnus olor. Next base: position 6,200,922 of record NC_049191.1, read on the forward strand.
GGCATTTCTCAACTTTACAAATAAACATTCTTTAATTAAAGCTTGTCTCTCACTTCCGATGATTTTAAGAAAAAGCAAACAGAAGCAGTGCTGCAGGAGCGGGAACCTGCCCTTTCCTGCTCGCAGAGCTCGCTGCCGCTGCACGACTAACTGGTTGCACCAGCGGGTCCCCTCTGTGTGAACTGGTCTTTCTGGGAGCAGTTTACAGGGAACGCAGGTCAGATTTGCTAATTAGCTTAAACAGCTCATTCCCAGCACACTGGTTAAAAAAAATCAAAAAAAAAAAAAATCAGGACTCCTTTGGGAGAGGTGGTCCAGCAGGGAGGGTAGCACAACCTGTGACAAGCAGGATGTGTCTGGCTGGGGCGATTTGCCAGACTGAGTCAGTCCTGGCTTCAGTTCCCAGCTGTGCTTATGCAACTTTTCCCATATCTTATTTGTACGAGTTTTGAATTATATTTGCCTGGCTCTTAAGATCAATAGGAGCCATTGCTCCAGCTTGTAACCACCAGAAACCGTGGCATTATCATGGGTCACTAAAACAGCAGGGACTAGAGGACAAGCAAGTGTGCTCCTACAGCCCAGCGCTCCTTTCCCAAGGGGCTGCGGCGATTCTGGGGAGCGGGGCAGGGCCACCACAACCAGGCACAGGGGCTGCAGGGAGGTATTCGGTGCCCAGCATTCGGAGCACAGCAGGGACCAGAGAATTTAGCCCCAAGTAAGTGCAGATGACGATTTTCAGGTGTGTGTAACTTGGCGAAGCAGAGTGAATGTTCATGGGAGCTGTAAAGATCTGTAAAGATCTCCTTCCCGAGTGCAGGACTTGTGCCATGACAAATTTCCAGTTGGAGGGGGGAAAGCTAAGAGGGTTCTTTAGAGAAGCGGTTGGACAGCACAATTATTTTTACATGGAGTAAGGCATTTTATTTTTCATTTGCTTTTTGACACTGCTGCTGAAATTATTATTCCAGTAGGGCTGAGTTGATCCATACTGATTTAAGTGTCTAAAGTAAAGTTACAAATGAGCTGTGTTTCCATGAGTAAGATTCGCAGTCATCGTTGCAAGGTTTATTTCATGGCAGTGAAATCATTACCAGTAAGCAACTGGTGTACTTTGAAAACAATGACATTATTTAATGATGATAATGAAATAAAAAGGAGTTTCTCTAGCAGCCAGCGTAGCTGAGTTCAGCACACTAAAAGTTTTGCATTTATTTACATGCTGCAAGGGAAACCTGTTTTTAAGAGAATAAAACAGTAAGAGCGGACTTTAAAGAGTCTCTCCATTCTCATTTGTTTGATTTATGCAACCAGTTTCCAGTGACTGGACTGGCTCTGATGGGCTGCACCTCTGTAAACCTGCCACAGTTGACTGTGATGTTTTCCTGACTGTTTTTTCCATTTAAATCAACAGCTTTAACCCCAGTCTTACCCCCTTGGCTCTAATTTAGTCTTGAGGATTGCCTGTGGGAAATTTCAATTTTAGGTTTTCAAAGGTTACCCAAAGTATCAAGTTATTGGATTATATTCAGCGGGCGGATTTGGGGGTAGCGGGGAAGAAGCGTGATCAATATGTGCATCCTCTGGAGCTTTGTGAAGAAACTCTCCCAGGGAATAATTTAGCCTCTGATTTTGCAAAGTGTTTGGCACAGCTCAGTGCTGGCTGGAAGTGTTCTGCATCTCGTGGATCGTGGCGCTGGATGTGAACTTGGCTCTTTCTCTCTTTTATATGGCATTTTCAATGCTGTATATAACAAAACTGGGCTTCGGCCAGGATTTGTGACTTGGGATAGGGCTACTCCCAGCGCGAGCCAAACATCCCAGACATTACTGTGTTCACGTGCTTTGTTTTTCCTGAAGAACTGCGTATCTCTTCGTTCTTCTCCTGTTACCAACTGGCTTAGCTCAGAGAGGCTCTTCATGGCTCCCAGAGGTTGACTTTGGGGTTGTCGTTAGCTCGAGATGTTATTGGCAGTGGGTTATAGGAGCTGCCGCCAAGAAACATGTTTAGGCATTTGGATTGCTCTTGTAAATTTTAATTAATCACTTTGCTGCTGTATAAGGCAGCACTGTAACACATACTTAATGCTCAAGTATTCAATTTCTTACAGCAACATTGCACCGCGGGTTAAAAAATAAAGCTGTGGGGCAACAAACGTCTGCATTCATGGCAGCTTTACTTGTAAAGAGTCTTTGGAAGTGCTGCCGGTGCCTGGAGGAGCCGTGGTGCTGGGTGCGGGGGGATGCACCCGGCTGCTGGACCTCGGTTAGCGAGGTGGTGGCGGGGCCTCCGAGCAGACCTCCCTCCGCCGGTCCCTCGGGGATGCTGTCATCTCCTGGCACTCTGCAGACAGCTAAAATTACCCGCTCAGCTGTGTGCAATAGTGGTCTGGCTGCTAACGAGAAGCGTGTGGCTGGGGGTGGGTTTAGAGGGTCCAAACTTCTCGGGCTCTGCGCGATGCATTCGGTCTTCGTGCATTTGCTTTTACGGGAGGCTGAGCGTAAGCCCTTAAAAGCAGCAAGTGTCAGGCAGAAATGAGAGCCGGTGTTGTTTTGCTTCTTCGGCCACCCCCGGCATGTCCCAGAATAGCCAGGCGTGACCTGTGCTGTAAATCTAAGCCAGACCTGAGCCGGTGCTGCCCCCTCTGACCTGACCCCATCCCCTGGCTGCTGCACCAGCAGGGGGGAAAGCTGCACCTTGGCCGTGGCGCGGCACTGGCCGTCTGTCTGGATGCATGGCCCCAATTCTGCGAGCAGCCACAGTGAATGTGTGTGACAGTTCCTACAAATGGCTCTGCAAGCACATGTGCAGATGCTTCAGATGTGAACATCCGGGATTTTGGGGTGGGATGCCTGGGCATTCCTTACACATAGACACTTTTTTTTTTCTTCGCAAAGACGTCTGTCTAAAGCCCGTGTGCCTTTTGAATGATGCTGAAACATTGTTTTGGCGTGAGCCATTGGTAAGAGGAGTTGGGTGGTGGAGAGGATTCCTGGTGCTTCTGCTTTACATAAAGATGAATTTTACAACAAAAAAGGCTTTCTGTTCCGAAGTTTGTTAACGCAGCACTTTGCATCAACAATAAATGCAGCGAGTAAATCACAAAAGAGAATGAAATTATTTGGCACTGACGTTAATACTTCGTACAGCTCCATGGGGTGGTCTAGGACCTTATAGTATAGCAGTAAAGTTGCTAAACTGGTGCAAGCTGTGCCCCTGGAGAAAGGGGAGAAAAAGCCCAAACAGCAGGGTAGAGGATATGAACATCATGCCTCCAGGTTTTGTTTGCTGTCATTGATGACATACATGATGTTCTCGCTAGAACAGGGATTTGCTGTAAAAGTGAACATGGATGAAGAAATCAGGAGGATTTAAAAAATAAAGGATTATGCTGGGGGTTGGAGTTGCTACAATCCAGACTTCAGAGCAGGAAGAGGCATGTTAGATCGGGTTCGCTCCTTCTCCCAGGAGCTAGCGCTCAGCAGAGCATCACGGAGTGTTTTCCAGGGCTCTGCCCAGCTTCGTGGTGAATGCATTAATGGGTCTTCCACCACCTTCCTCAGGAGGTGTTCCAGTCCCCATGCTGTCTGTTCTCTCTGGCAGCGTGTTTTTGTAGTACTCAGGCTAAGCTCTCCTTTCCATAACCTACTCCATTGGCAAAGTGCCCCTTCTAGATAATTTCTTTCTGATCTGGTGTTTACACCCATCAATTATTTGCAGACTTATTCCCTCCCACCTTATTTATTCATTCATTCATTCATTCATTTATTTATTTTTACACTTAACTGAAATATAGATTTGGGTTCTTTAACCTCACTGAAGGGATCAGTGCTCCACTCACCGTGTTGCTTATTCCTGGACAAGCGGTAGTTTTTTTTTGCATTTTGCAGCCTGCGTCCCTCACCCCAAATAGGCTTCCAGACCAGGCTGGAGTTTTTGTGTTACAGCCCCGTGCTGAGGGTGCTGTGGAACTGCATCACCCTGAGACATTTGACCAGTAACCTACGTGAAGGGATGAAGGGGATAATTTTGCTGTTGCCTTGTTTTTGATGCTCTGTTCTGCAATACCAGTGCAGCTAGGTGGTAGCCCAAGACCCAGAAAGACATATTGAATATACATCCTTTTTTTTTTTTCTTTTTTTTTTTTTTAACCCAGGAAAATAGGCTCATTACAGAGCCTACCACCAGAGGAATTGCAATAATTGTGATTTCCTGAGATTTTACCCCGCTCTTGTTTCTGCAATGGCTATATCATGTCATTGCTCTTTCACTACTATTTTTTTGCCTACTTCTGCACGGGAGTTTTCTGGGGAGATCGACAGAGGCTCAGCACATCAGCTGCATTCCAGGGGTGCAAAACATTATAAGGGCTGACTCTTGTAGCATGACAAGGCTGTGAAATGTGTTGTGTTTTTTTTTTTTTTTAAATCAAAAACCAGACTTTGCAGCCAGCCTCATTACTCACACGCTGTCCTTATGGGACCGTGCAGCCTCGCCTGCGTGGTGCTGCTGTAGCTGCCTGCTCCCGACCACGTCCCGGAGCCTGGCACTCCAACCTATTGATTGACATCTCCGTCTCCAGCTCTGATCTCATGTCTTGACCATCTGCTTCTTCTGGTGGTCTCCGGAGGGTCTGCCAATCAGCAAAGCAGGCTCAAAATGCACAGGCAAATGGGTTAGATTATTTTTGGACCTTCCTTGCAGCCATCTGTTTGGGAGAGAGCCATGAGCTTGTCTTACCCAGCTGGGTTAAGGTGCTGTGGCAGCCTGCAAGGGAGGAGGAAGCAAACAGGATAAAGAAAATTACCCTCTTCTTAAGGAGCTGAATCAGCTGCGAGACGGCACTGAGCTCTCAGCCAGCAACTGGCACCGGCAGCGAGATACTGGGACAGCTCCCGGCTCCCGGCCCCGTCGGAGCTGGCTGCGGCGTTCGCATGACACCAGGCAAGGCAGCAAGTTTGGTTCGACTTCGAAGCTGACTCCTGTTGCCCGTGACAACCTGGGTCTGAGTCTATTTTACATGCACACACATCCGCACATGCATATGTTGCTATAACAACCGGCCAGGACTTTTAAAAAAATGCTGGACTCTGTTTTCCAGGTTGCAAAGCACCGAAGTTTCGCTGCAATCCAGGAGGCAAACAGCTGCCTGCGGGTTTATTTATTTATTTAATCTTCCTAAAAAAAGCTCTAAATCAAGTGTGCTAGGCAAAATGTCTGGGTTAATGATATAAAGAGTCTGTAGTGCCTCACTAGGAAAAGAGAGGCACACGAGGCTCTGTCTGCCGCTCTGGTGTTTGAAAGAGCCCAGCCAGCCCTGACGTGGTGAGGTGGTAAGGGATGAAAAAAACTACTGGTTCGGGTGTCCCCAGAGCATCGCAGTTATTTAACGCCACCGGTAAAGCCATTGGTGTCACAGGCAGCAGTAAATCACAGATGAAGATTTTGACCCAAGCCAATGCAGTCAGACACTGCTGAGAGCTGGGGATGTGAGCAGCAAAAACCCATATTGGCCTTGGGAAGCCCTTCCCTACAGATTTAGGGTCTAGCTGAGGTACTTGTGATAGCTAGTCAATGGCGTTTGTCCCCTGTAGCAGGCTGAATACTAATGCTCTCTATTTTCCCCTTTTTCTCTGAGTGATACCCTGAGCAGTGTTGTTCTCCAAAAAAAGGGGGTTTTCTCACAGGGAAAGGGGAAAGCAGGAGAGGCACAGCAATCTGCATGTGTTCTGCAAGACGTGCACGTGTGGGATGGTCCTTGTGTGCTGCTCTTCGTCTGGCCTGTGTTTGAAAGCCTTGCCTATAAAAGCAGCCCCAAGGAGGGGAGGGAGCCCTGCTTTCCCCTTGTAGGCAGCGCTCGGTCTTCCTGTGCGCGTCGTGACCCAGCCTGCTGCTGGGGCCACATCGTGCTGTGCAGGGGTGCTGGCACTCGTCACCACCACCCCTGCACATCAGGATCTTCTAGGAAGTCCTGTCATTCCTAAAAGTGACTGGCATTTCTTCATGTTTAGATTTAGTGGACACAGTTTATGTTGGATTGTCATATTCCAAGTTCAAGCCCATGACGTAAGGGAAGCCTTATGTCCTTGTGATCCTGAGATTGCCTCAGTGCACACACCAGTGTCTAGGATACCCTAGATCTTTTTTTTTCCACCCAGATGCTGTGTTGAGGGAATGGAGGAAAAAAAATAATCCTTTGACTATTTTTGGTGGATTTCTAGAAATGCAATAGTCCAAAACCCAGCTGCGACTGGATAACTGGAGGTATGGCGATCCCAGACAAGTGGGTGTGTGGGCAGCATGGGTCTGTGCAGTCTGCAAGCCGGATCCATCTATCTGGTGCTGGATGCCTTGTGGAGGTGCTGCAGCAGGGACATGTCAGTGATGCTGTGTTGAGCATGCATCTTGGATGGGGTGCGTGAATGTGGTGCAAGTATTCAAATCAAGTGGCTGGTTTATAGCTCCTGATACCAACCGTGGTTTTTGATTAGTGTGAGAGATATTCATTTTTTTCAGCCCTTCTGATAGGTTTATGTGTAAGAAGGGGTCTGTAGACATGGGCTGGGATGTTGGCAGTTGTTTCGCTGGTCATGTTCTGCAGGTGATGGTGGTCTCCCGTTAGCACTTGAGATTGCATACATGATCACAGACTGTGCTGAGTGGTACTTGGAGATCTGTGGGGGATGTTTTGCCCATATTCAGAGATGGGGTTCCAGCAAGGTCAGAATTTGATGTAACCGTGCCCTGTTCCAGTAACTGGTTTTGCTTTCCACTCTGCTCCTTTACCTCTCACGGCTGACTGGAGGCCTCAGACCCTAACAGAAAATGAAGAGCTTCTCATCCAGAGCTCCCCAGCCTGAATCCAACCCAAAACACAAACTGCACATATCCTGTGGATGGGGCTATCATTGGAAACCATCGTATTTTGCTCAAAGTGGTGGATTCCAAGGAAAATCCTTGGGCTGAGCTGGCTTTGAGAATGGACCTGCCTTTGAGACCCAGCTGTGTGATACCCAGGTTGTGTGAGGTTGGCCCTGCTCAGCATACGCATAGCTCTTTGCCAGGCCTAGCATTAAATCCGCACACCTCTGCTTTCTAAACTCAGCTTTGACATACAGCTTCTTCTCCAAGGTACGAATTAGCTCATTAAACACTTCGCATAAGATACCCAGGTGCTGGCACTGAGGGAGAGGAAATCAAACCTGCTAACGCTTTGTTCACCTGCATTCAGTGTCAGGAAACCTGCCTGAAATGATTCATCCCCAGCCGCAGGCTCCGGAGCTGTGGTTTGACTTCTCCAGAGCTGCTCTATGGCCGGGGACAGGCTGCTGAGCTGAAAGGAAGCTTTTTAGCTGCAAAAATTGTGCAAGCCAGCATGTGCTATTTCTGGAGCGGGCTGTAATGTATGCGTCTAGCCTGGCTCTCTTCAGCAACGGCCAAATGTTTTTCAAGCAGTAAAGAAGGTAAAATAGAGCAACACTGTACCAGAGCCAGATTTTCCGCGCGTTCCCCGAGCAATGCCTTCAGGGACCCACACGTGCACTCACGGCCACGCAATTAAGTGCATCAATCACCAGCGGGATGGAGCGGGTACCCGTAACGTCAACAGGGCTGCAAACTTGGTACAAGCGTGGGCTGAACTGGCTTGTTAGGGAGCTGGAAACAATTGGGGCAATGTTAGGTTGTTTCTTTGCCTGGCCTACACATTGCTGCTCCTTGGGAGGGTGAATCTGCCAGGATAGCAATGCGTGGGCATGGCTCTACAGCCTTTGGGTCTGTGGGAGGCTGACATGGGGCTGAGTGGTGCAGGGAGCGGTGAGCCTGTGGCAAGCTTCCTGATGCTGGTGTCAAGCAAATAACACAGTACCACTACACTTTGGGGCAGAGGGACAGTTGCAGGGGACTTTTTGTGGGCAGTGGCACAATCTTTCCCATCTGAGTGGCCTCTGACACCCGGGTCAGGCTGGTCCTGCTGAGCAGGGGCACTCGTCCCTGTAGGGTTGCACCTCCCAGGTGAAGGTGCCCTGGAGGATGGGGCAGTGCAGCCCCGTCCTCACCCCTCCGCTCCTGGGGACCTTGGGATCCTCACTCACTCCATCAGATTTACTGTGTAATTCCTGCACCTCCTGGGGGTGAGAAAGGGGTGAAGCCAACCAAGAGGGGAAGGGATGGAGAGATGGACCTATCTCCTTCCCCTGGAAGATGACTGCACTGTCCCCCTTGCTGGATGCCACTGCTCAGAGTAAGGAAAAAAAGGAAGAAGGAAAGAAAACAGCTGCACACGGGCTTAAGAATGGGTATAAATAATGCAGGATGGGGTCTTTCGACAGGCTCTGGTCACACTGGAGCTTGGCAGAGCAGCATCATGGGGAGAGGGGCAGAGATGTCCCCTGGTTTCCCTTTGGGAAGCTGACCGGGATACGGGGCTCTGTAGCATCACTGAGTGCCCATGAGCACGGTGGCACAGCCACCTCTGTGTTCCCTAGCGTGGAGATTGGGGTGTGTGTGTCGAGAGAGAGCACAGGGCGGGTGTCCTGGTGCTTCAGGAACCCTGCTGGTTCAGTGGGGGCAAGCACAGAGCAGGATGGAAACAGACCTGGGCCTTCAAGGTTGCTGTGAAACCTTAGGTAAATTCAGGTTTGAGAAAGGGACAGCAAAGTCCCTAAACAGAATTTAGGAAAAAAAAAAAAGAAAGGATAAAAAGGATGTTTGTTTATAGCACGTGCTTCAGGAACTAATTGATCCATGCTCATGGTGTTGCGTAAAATCAACATTTACTCACCACCTCTGTGGGTTCTTAAACTGTTTTTGTAGCATTTTTGCATCCTTTACCCTTGCTAAATTTGATCAATTTTGTTTTGCAAGACAGCGGCAAGATGAAGATATAATTTTTTTTGTTTGTTTGTTTGTTTTCTTTGTCTGGCATTATTAAGTAGGGTGTTTTTGTTTCACCAGTGCCTTTAGCTTTTTGTTCACACTAATATATAGTATTTTGACTGTCCATATTCAGCCCTGTCCTGCCATGGCATTCGTGTGTCTGTGTGTGCTTTTGCAATAGCATTGTACAGAGTTTTCTGTGCATCTGCATGCGTGTGCCAACACGTTTTCAAGAGAAGCCACTAATAAGGATGCGGATTTAAAATTATTTAATCTAATTGCTGGCAGCAGAAGGCATGGTGAGGAAGATGTTATGAAGAATTGCTGGATGGGCTAACAGTGTTAGCCCCATTAAATCCTCAGAGTATGAACTGTCTGTAGATATTTCCTCCTGCACAACAAGAAAAATGAATTTAATCAGACAGTAGGGCTAAGTTATTCTTTAGGCCTGTAATAAGACATAAAGAAAAATAAGAGTATCTAAAGAGCAATAAGAGTAACTTATTCTTTAGTTCTGTTTTAAGCCAAAAGTCAGGTTAGTGATTGTATTTTTTTTTCCTGAGCATCTTCCCATAACCTGCTGTGATTTTTGGATTTCTGTTCAGGCTTAGCCCTGCTGGCCCTGGGGTTAGAGGGCAATCAGGGTTCCCGACCATGCCGAGAGCCACTTGCCCTGTTGCACAGCTGTGGGTCTGTGCCCACCTGCGTGGTCCAGCTCTGAAGTGGTCAGGATGGGGTCTGGTTCCCATTCAGGGTCCTTGGTTTCAGAAGAGCTGCAAAGCCCATCACCAGCTGGCCCCCTGTGCCTTCTCTTCGTACGTCTGGAAATGAGTCGTTTCATGTGTGAAAAAAAAAAAAAAAAAAAAAAAAAAAGTCCCTGCAGTGGTATTCTTCAAAAACTATTTCAGATGTAACATTTATGAGCCCGGCTGCACAAGCAGCAGCTCTGCTCTGACCGTGAAGGGCAACGGTGAGCAAGCGTGGAGCGGGTCAGCCTGCTTCGCTGCAGCCCCATTCGGAAACGTGCCTCTCCAGAGGAGTTCTCTTGAGGAGAGCAAACTGAGGGGCAGCAAAATGAAAAATGTCACCAAAGACGAGTCCAAAACAGTGGCAGAAGGGTTGGAGAAAAGAAACACAAAAGGGCGAGTAGGAAAAAGCCCTAATGTCCCCGTGGGAACAAGTAGAATAACATACAAGTTACTATCACGGTTGGAGTGGATGTGTGGGCCTGTGGCATGAATGTTTTGTTTCAGATCACCACTTTACATCAAGGTCTCCTGTGTTTCTCCCCAGGCTCCCTCTCCCAGGTCACCACAGGAACACCTGAGCCTCCTCGAAGCTTCGGAGATGAACCTGTAGCAGCTGGCCAGCAGGTAGGAGGCTCAGCCACAGCTTCGGTGCCCGCTTCTGTGGTTCGGGAAGTGTGGGGATACCTCAGGGTGTGCAGCTGTGTGCTGCAGGGCCTATTGCCGTGGTGTTTTGGGGTTTCATCTGTCTGCAGGGCTTTCTGCTGGTTTTATGCCCCTTTGAGGTGATGCGGTTGCTGGAATTTGCAATTCCAAGAGGAGATGTCTGGTGACCGATTGTTTAAAAGGATGTTCTGAGTGGCAAGGACTGATCCATGCTTTCAGTCCTTTTTTTATGTATTTATTTCTGCTTAGTGTGTACCATTGGTCTTGTTTGGAGCTGCCCAGCCAGCCGAAACAGCCCGTGCTCCTGTACGGGTGCTTGCTGGAACTGCCTGATCCCAGGAGATGCGGAGGTCACCTCTCCTGCTCCCTGCTGCTGCGGTTTTCTTTCTGGCTCTTTAACCAGCAACTTCCTAATATAAAATATTTAGAAGCAGAGGCTGCTGTTGTTTTTTTGTGCCTTGTAGCTGAGGACATGACCATCAGGTACCCAAATCCTGTCCTTCCTTACCTGCTCTCCCTTGCAGCTGCACCTTGCAAATTTCATGAAGTTTCTTCACTTATGGATAAAGATTTGCTCTTCTTAGCGCTGCTGCTTGCCTAACTTTAGAGAAGTTTGTGGAAAGAAAATACTGCTCATGGAGCTCTTACAAAACCCTCCAGGAGAAGATGCTGCGCTGCTGGCGTTGACACTGACCACCAGCACGTTTATGGTGGCACAATGCAGGGCTTGGCATGTGTGCTGGGAGGGTGTTAAGGGCTGAGAGTCACTGGGCCGATGTGAGAGAGATGGACACAGCAAGAGGAGAATGGTGGGAGGATGCTGCCATGTGGCATAGTCACGTCTTTGGTCCCAATGGCCAACACTAATATAAGGGGGCAGATTTTGCCCCCCAGGGAGCAGCAGGTAGCCTCTCTCCAGCAAGAGCTCAGAGCTCCTCCATCAGCAAAATACTTCTATAACAGCCGTTATAGCTCATTCTCTCACTGACCTTTAATTTTGCAAGTGTTTCGTCAGCCTGGTCCAGCTTCTGACCTCCGTTCCTAGAGGCAGCAGGATAATGTATTCATCTGCTGTGCTGTCTAGCCGCTTTGCACCCCTCCCTCCACCCCTCTGTCTCTGGTCTTTTTGGCAATCTGTCATTTTTTACTTTTGGTATGGGTCCAGGAGCTGAGTAAAAAGTAATTGGGCAGCTGGAGCGAGAAACAATGGGTTTTAAATATGCTTTAACGTGTTTGTAAACAAGTGCACTTCATCAGGGTCCCTGCCCAATGCACTGACAGCAGGCAAAACTGATGAGACTCTTCTGAGGTCAGAATTAATTACACTGCATAAAGTGGTGCAAAATGGGCAAATGAGGCAATGGGAAGTATCTCCTGTCCCGCTGTCCACATCTGTCCATGATGCCATGCTCATTGCTGTGGTCGCAGAGCGCCTGAGATTGCTCTTCTCTTAGCTGTGGCAGTGAAGATGGGCAAAGATTGCTAGAAGTGCTGGGAGGATTGTGTTGGCTCCATGGAGTGTGTGGGGGGATGTCACACTTGTTGGAACTCATCTATCAGGGAAGAGCAATACAGAGAATAATCCTACTGTCTTGTCAAAATATCTTAATTTCCCTCAAACATCCACAGCTTGTTCCTGGCGAAAAAAAATATTTTTGCCTTTATATATATATATATATATATATATATATTATTGGATAAAATAAGACTTTACTGCAGATGACTTGAAGAGGGAAGCAAACCTAGGAACATAGGAGGGGGCAAAAGATCTGTAGTTGATGCCGATGGACTGATGAAACCAACTACCCCATTAGCCCAAACTCGCCAATTTTGAAGCCTAAAGACTCAATTTGCAGCCGGGGGAATTCTGCTCCATGGCTCAGGGCTGTGCTCCAGGTGCTTAGCGGAGCAGGGCTGGCTTCGTGATACACAGGGACACAACCAGTCATGCTGCAGGAGTTTTTCTAGTGGGGAAGTGAAGGAGGAGAAAACCCAAAGCGCTTTAAAACCAACCCCTCTGCCGTGCTGCGGCTCAGCTCCCCAGCCCCTGGCTGCTCGGGGATGGATGCAGCCGCTCTCTGAGCTCCTCTGTGAGCAACAGCGTAATTGCAGAAATTGGCACGGTAGCTTGGAACGAGATCTAATTAATTAATTCAAGACATGCTGGGATTCAATTTTATTAAACCTTGGAGTCAGAGTAGACCGGATGAAATGTAAGCAAAGGTTGGGAAAGGAGGGGTATGTGCGATGCGTGCTGCCTTGCCACCAGCGTGCCCTTCACCGGCAGGCTTCCGAGGGCACGCTCGGGATGTACGTGTACATACCCACAGAGACATCCAGCAGCAGCCTGCTCCTGGGGGTTTCGCTCCAGCCAGGGCTATCAGGGAGGCTCTGCTTCCCTTATCCACTTCTAGACTTGTGTGTGCAAGGTGTGTGCCCCATCCCTCTCTCCTGCTCCCCAGCAGCATCCAGGAGTGATGAAGAGGCTTCTTTTGCCTCTCCCCTGCTTCTGTGCTGATGGATGTGGCGTGCTCCATCCAGACCTGCCTGTTATTTCATAATAAGGGATATCAGCTCTGGATTTACTGCCTGTAAAATGATTTGGTGTCTTCTGGAATGGAAATTCAATACAGTCGTTGCTCACATAGTCACATCTTGAGGCTTACTCTGCTCCCAGAAGCTGTCTGGTCAGGCATGTATGTGCTGGCACGGCTTTCCGCTGCTGGACTTTGCAGGAAAAAGTCTTTTTTTTGTTTTGTTTTGTTTTGTTTTGTTTTGTTTAGATAGGTCAACCAGTGCATATGTGGTTTTTTTTGCAAACCCCCCAGCTCTCTAACAAGAGGTGCAGCAAAGGACCCAGCTGTTTTAGGGATGTTGTTTTGCCTGCCGCGTCTATAGCATCCCACACGAGCTGGCTTTCCTCTTGACAGTTTTAGGAATATACTTACTACTAATTTTAGCCCTCTCTCCAAGGTGGATATATCTTTGGGGTTAGGGCACAATGAATGCCCTATTCATAAAACTACAAACACTGTAAAAAGAAGAGAGAGAAAAAAAGCGTGTCCCACCCTAAAATGTTTCTGATCTCCAAACAGCTATAATTTTGGCTTGCTCAGAGAACAAGCTGAGGTAGTGTTCATTTTAACAGCCAGGAAAGGGCTGTCTGTTTATATTTAGGGCCTTGTAGAGTTGCGCAGTATGTGCAGGTGGCACATTAAAACGTGTGGATGATTTCTTACCAGGATAAGGCTGTGTTTTTACTGGATTGCCTTTAATTTTGTATGAAGGCTAAGCAAGCACCAAAAATTTTGTTGTAATGCTTTCTGGGGTTAAATTTTGTTGCCTGTGGAGTGCTGTTTTGAGCTTAAGCCTGGTGAATTCCTCCCTCCCATGCACCTTCCTATGCGGCTCTTCCCAGAACTTACATATTTAAGAACAAGTTGGCATCTCCTGCCACCTGGAGTCTGTAGGGCACTGGTAACCATCGTCCACTTCTTACTGGGCGAGTAGCACACCGCCGCACCAAAACAAGGGGGAAGGATAGAGAGCATCTTGAGCATCTCCCAGTAGCGAGGTGGGCAGTGATCTTGGGTGTCAGTCAGCTTGGGTCTTTGCAGCTCTGACCTGCACCTCCGCGTGGGCTCCGGCTGAGAAACCCTTTGTTACTTATCTGATTTTGGACACGTAGGAGAAAGAGCCACGATCACTGCAAAACACATAAGATCGTAAGAAAAGCCTTACCAGAAGACGCAAACAATTTAGCTGTGCCCTTTTTCTAAAAATGAGGAGAGAATATATAAAATCAAAAGATAGGTTCATTAATTTGGGGGAGATTTGCTTGATGGGCAAACTTCTTAAACGTGATTGAGAAGGCTGCCCAAACAAGCCTGAACTGCAGATCTTCTTCTCATCGGCCCATCTTCAGGAGATGGACTTGATGATCCTTATGGGTCCCTTCCAACTCGGGATATTTTATGATTCTATGATTCTAAGGCTGTGCCTCCTGTCCCCAGCCTTGCCGATTATCCTGCTGGCTCGAGGAGCTGCGAGAATCCATTCATTGCTTGCCTGGAGCCGTCTTGGTTTCAGTGACTTTCGCTTGGCACGTGCTGAAGGGGATAGCATATGCAAAACAGGCACACATGCCTTTGGGTCACAGCTTCTGGCATCTGGCTTGTTGTTGCTGCTTGTCCCCCAGTCCTGCAAAGTCCTGCTCCAGATGCATGAGAGACAGCTCTCCAGCGTGGCAGAGGCTGCTTCTGCACCCCCAACGAGTGCATTATTATTCTCCGAAGAAGCAGAAATACTAAAAACAAAAACAAAAATACCAAACTTGCATCTTAAAAAAAAAATAAAAAATAAAAAAAAAGCACAACACAGCAACTCTCTTGCTGTTATCTGGGAGTTGAAGCCTTGTCCAGCCACACATCATTCTTCTGCCACTCTTCAGAAATCACTCACTGGCTACTAATCCTGCTCTGATAATAAGTAATGCCTTTCTCATGGAGAATCCAGATGCTTAGCTGGTATTTGTAAAGCCTACCAAGATCCCAGGGCTAAGGAGGTCTGTACAAAGCAGAGTGCAGCTATTAATGTGACTTCTCTTGGTCTCCTGGAGCATGCCCAGGCTCCGAGACTTGTTCTTGGATCCCAAATTAGAAAGCTGATGGTTGTTCATTCAGAGTTACAGAAGGGCCTGCTGGGCTGAGCTGAAACATTGGGCAGCTGCGAGCAACTGAGGTTCGAGGCGGACACAAGAGAGGGATGGAGCTCAGTGCAGAGAAAAGATACTGAACTTTAACTGCAGCTACCTGTGCCATGCAGTGGCACAATATGGGCTTGGGAGATGGGGTAGAAAAGAGTGAAATCCAGGTTCTGTTTGCACTGAAATATTTCTGTGCATGTTTGGGCACTTTGCTGTGGTAACCAAAGGGCCTATTTTTAGCACCTTTCCCAAGACACTTCTCTTTACTACACTGGGTTTCTTGGGAAGCTTGTGTACAAAGTTGTCCCAGGGGTTTGCAAGTTAAAATGAATGTTAATTCAGAAAGATTCCAAAAGATTATATTCTTCAAAATACATCAGATTCTGTGGGAGATCTTTCTGGCTGCGTGTCCTGCTCAGACTTCATGCTGGTTATCTCCCAGATCCTGAATTCCAGCCTTTAGGCACTTCCATGGCTGGGAAGGGGTGGAAAGAGTCTTCTTTTATTTGGCCAGGTCCTGACTACAGCCTGAAACCAATGATATTGTAATGGCAACTCATTTTAACAGTTAGACAGAGTAATCCCCAAATCCATTTTAGCATTTTTCAGCACAGTATTTTTGGTCCTCAGCCAGCAAAGCGCCCCTGAGTCCCGTCTAGCAGAGATCAGCTATCTGTTTTCCTGGGAAGAATCATCAGGGAGGGGAACAAGCCCTCATGTTTTGTTGTACGTTTGTTTATGACTCTAAGGTGAGACTTTTACCCTATCTTGTTCATTTAAATTCCTTCCAGTTTTACTGGACAAACAGTGGGGTATTTGTGTACTCCAGTTTTCAACTGGAAGGTATATAGAAAATTCAGGTTGAAACATGTCTTTCGTAGGAAAGTGTTTTTATGCTCCATAAGGCATATATCCAAAAGAACAAAAGCAATCCTATTCAAAGAAGCCACAAACAGTATAAATAGGGAAAAGCAAGCTTCTTTTTCCAATGTCATTCCTCATACCTTGTTGTCTTTCACGCATAGCCATTTAAATATACAATATTTGAAAAAATAACAACAGCACAGCAATTGTACTTTATCCACAGCGCACTCATGAAAGGTTGTGTTCTGTGATATGTTCTTATTCTGTTAGATTGTTTTTAAGGCTTCTCCACAAAACGTTTCCACGTGTATTTTAACAAGACCGTTCTCCATCTATACACAGACTTGTGTAAGAACAATTTGCACTTGCTCAAAAGCTCCACTATTCTATGAAAGTTTCAGAAATGCAATGACTAAATATATGCAGGGGAATGTCCATACACCATCAGGTTCAGGAGGAAAGGTGTCCTTACGTATATGTTGGTAACGTGCAAGTGATCAAACAAAATTGACGGGGGAACTGGGAGAGTTTGTCCTAATGGAGGCCCAGGACTGGCACACAAATTTTGAGTGCATTTCAATATTTGAGCCTCTGTGAGAAAGGAAACAGCACAGCTTTTAAAATTATCTGTGAGCACTGGGTCATCTTCAGTCAACGTGAACAATGTTGCTGTGAAGTGTACGGATGACGGGTTTGCTTCCATATGATGCATCAAGTACGTGTGTTGAAATAATATGGGTATTAGAGAGCGAAAATCCCAAAGTGGAAAATGATACTCTGCTGTTGACGTTTGTAACATGGGAGCTCTTGACTGTCAAGGACTTTTAACAAGATATTTCACGACTATGCATCGTCATCTTGAGTCACGTTTCAAACTTATGCTCTGACATATGGCTGCTATGTAGCCATAGGAGAAAATATAATATTATTTGTTTATTCTTTATTCTTATGTTCTTTAGATGAAAAAATATATTTTATCAGAAAAAAGGAGTTAGCATTTTTAATATTTTGTGTTTCCTTTAATCCCATGTGACCGTATTTATGTGTTTAATTCTGGAATACAAAGCAACTTATAAACTCAAGAAGATACTTGAGTTTTAAGAGTGATGTTTACCAGCTCAATTTCATGTTGACACAGATATACAAAATACCCTTATTTTTCCTTTATTGATTTCTTATTTGTCCTCTTATCATTACACCAAAGAAACAAAACTAAGTAGGTGAGTAAACAGCTAATTCCAGCAGTGAGGTGGGTAGGTTCATTTTCTTATTTGTTCTGGGTACAGAAAGAACATACAGTATCTTGACTGTCAATATTGAAAACTGGAGGCTAATATGGACCTCACTATGAACAAGCAGCACTTGGAAGAGCTAATCTGAAACTAGTGCACGTACCTGATCTTCATCACTGTTAGATCCAGTCAGCATATCGAGGTGATGGGAAAGTTAATGAGAAAATGTGGGTGCCACAGCATGGGGAAGAGGTTGGCACGAAACCTCCCCCTCTCTTCTCTGTCCCTTTGCAAAGACGACAGCCAGTATAAAAGCATTGCATGTGTATTAACCAGCTCACATAAAGGGGAAGCCTTACCTGAAACCTGTTAGACCTGGCAGTCCTGGTAGGACAGCGTTGTTTATACTACAGCAATCTGCAGGCAGTAGCATTTTGTCATCTGCTTGTTGTGGTAGCAAGAGAGCCAACATGAAGTATTTATCTGAAGAAAGTCAGTGTATAAATTCATGTATTTTTCCCCAAACCCTTCAGAGAGCATCACTGAGATGGGTATGGAACAAGAGACATTCTGAGCTTTGTTGGCACTAATAGAGATGGACCTGAAGGATTTCTGTAACTCAGGGCAAGATCTAGGAGGGTGACTCACTTCAAGGATCCGTGGCAGTTGCTCCGTATCCAATACGCAGAAATTCGGTCAATGCAATAAACATCCTGTAAAGGTATACAGCAGGGTACGTAGGTCTTGTTATTTAACCTGCTCTGCAAATGCAAGAGCACGTGGCCTCTAACGAGATTAAGTGTTACATTTAAAAACACTAAGCCTGTTAACGCAGTGTATAATTAGGCCCTGGAATTCATTGCCAAGGAAAATCTTGGAGTGGACCTTAATAACATTTTAAAAACCAGACAGACACAGCTAGTATTAATAAAACGATGTATAGATCCGTTCGGTGAGAGCTACAGAAAAGTAAGGCTGCTTAAGAAATACAGCCTCACGTGTTGGAGTGTCAAACAGTGCCTGCCTAGCGAGCAGGTTTTTTTTTTTCCTTTTATTCTCATTATTATGGGCTGTTCTGCACCTGCCTTTGAAGTGCTGGCACCTGCAGAGGGGGGAGATGTCTGCAGAGGGGCCCATGGGCAGGTCCCACAGCTCCAGCCCTGGGATTTGGGAGCTGCTCAGATAAGCAGAGGTTGGCTGAGGCACTTCTGAGAGCACTCAGGCCATTTCAGGTCACCACGGCTGTTAGCAGAGTGAAGAAAGGTATTGAGCCTCCAGTGCTGCAGGGTGGTTTTGCAGTGGGTCATCTGTAAGCAGCCCAGCCTGGGGCTCAGGGCATCGCTGCCTCCCCGAGCTTCAGCTGCTTTGCTTTTGAGCTTTTTAAGAAAAGCTGGAGGAGCGAGCAGTCCAATGAAACCGCCTGTCAACAACCTCAGAGTATTCCTGGGCTTTCACAAACCCCACTTTATGCTAGAATTAACCCAAACACTAAGAAGAAATGTGGGATGAACCTCTTCTAACAAATGGGTGTCCTGCAGCCCTGCTCTGTGTCCAGGCAGAGCTTTATTCCTTGATTCCTTTCTTACCTAATCAGCTTTGTGCCAGTGTAAATCCGTGTGGTGATGTGCAATGAGCTGCTGATGGCTGCTGTTGTGACAGTTCACGATCTGGTGTACATTAAGGTTTAATGCTCATTGAGGTCATGCATGGCTGGGTCCCACCCTGTGCTGCATAAGGAGAGGAGATGCGTTTTGTGGAGAAGCAGATGATGCTGCGGGCAGAGCCCGAGGACCCAGGATCCACGCAGCACCTTCTCGTAAGGTGGTACTGGTGTTTTGGAGCCGGGATGGGACAGCCCTGAGACGTGGTGGACCCAACTAGTGCTTCTTGGCTCTGACCTCAAGCTTTTCTAGGTCTGGTCCATGCCAGCCTCTCCTGGCTCCAGCAGTGGAAGGATGAAGGCTTGTGAGGGCAGGGCAGCACTCACATGGCGAGTGCAGCGCTGTGGGTATCGTAGTACCAAGATGGACGCGTGGGACCAGGTTCTCAATGTCCATGCCAGGTGCTTCGTGGTGCTCAGTCCACCCAGTGTGGCAGCTTGTGCCAACAAGCCCTGGGGCTGGGAAGCTGTGGGGCACCGTGGGGTCGTATCGCAGTCCTGGGCACCCTGCTGTGGGTGACCCTGCTCGAGCAGGGGGCTGGACCCGGTGGTTCCCGAGGTGTCTCTTCTCACCTGAGCCATGCAGTGAGCCTGTGAGAACATACCTATGTCAGATGTTTCCCTTCAGGTCTGGGCACAAACAGCAAGGCAGGGATTAAAAACAACAGTCCAGTTCTCACTGAATTGACCGTGACACTGGTGTGCAGCCTCTCAAGAGCCAGGAGTGTCTGCTCCCTGCATGTTTGCTGGGACATGGGACAGGGATGAGGAGCACCAAGCCGTAGCCCCTTCCCAGCTTGCATGAGGCACTCCGGGGCAGCAGAGCCTTTGCTTTCCATTCCATCTGCCGCTTTCCTTCACTGCCCTGGGGACTGCGTGTTTGATTTCCCTTGTCTGTCATTCCTCTGGGCTTGGCTCTGCTGTGATATCCCACTGGTTGCTGCTGTCTTGGATGATAAACCACGAAAGGGCATTGCATGAGCAGTAGTGAGCAGAAACCTGAGAGGTGTCTGGCTGTCCCTTTCTATCAATGTGGCCCCTGGGAGGTGATGTGCACATTTGCCAGCTGGAGAAAATGAAGTTTTCAGGCTAACCATCTCTTCTCAACCTTTCCTTTGAAGTTTGCACTGCTTCCAATAGTCCATGCTCAAAAGAGGGGTGCAGGGGGACAGGGAGCCACAAACTCAAGCTGCTGGTCCCAGGTCTCTGGGCTATTTGAGAGCCAGCCCTCTGCAAGGGCCTGAGGAAGCCTGGTTCGTGCTCGCTCCTTCTCCTCTTCCTCCCTGGCTGGGGCAGTCATGGGAATGGCAGGAGTCCAGCAAGCCCTTACACACTGCAGCTCTTTGCACTTTGTCACGGGAAAGTATGTAAGGACATCCTTAAAGTTAATTATGTGTTTCAGCACCCTCCCTAAGTAGGCATGTTTTTTCAATCGGGGACCCGAAGAAGGAGGCGAGAAGAGACGGGCCAGGAACCTCACTGATTTCACCCTGCAGGTTTGAAGTTGATTTTATGCCAAAACATCATTAATTCCTGCCATCTCAGAAATTAAGCCTCTGCTGTCTGTGCTCGATGCTGAGATACGTAGGTCTGCCTGCGTAGCTGTATTAGCTCAATTTACCTTTCTCTTCCACGACAGTTTTAAGCACTAATTGACCAGAATTCAAACCAGCTTTCTCTCCTGGTAATGTGGTTCATTGCTTATAATTGACCTGCTTTTCTGGCAGGGAAGAGAGCTGTACCAGCCAGCATATACTGTGTGACCGTAGCCTGTAATTACTTAGATTCAAGCCCTGGAAGGAAAATTTTAGGAGCTTTCTGTGCTGAAATGAAAGTGTAAAATAATATATATATACAGAAAATCCAAGCTAGTCATTTAAACATGTAAGCAGAGTCGCGGAAGGAAGCTTAGCACTGCTGGTCGCAGAACAGAGCTTTTGGGGGCAGTGGTGGTGGTGGTATGGATCTCCTGGATGGACAACAAAGTTATCTGTCTCTCACTCTCTCAGGGCTGTTTGCTTACACTTCAGGATGGAGATCTGTTGGTGGGAAATATATATACACGCATGGACAATGTGGATCCCTCCAGTAGGTGAGCTTAGACTTGCAGACCGTCCCCGAGCTGGGCCTGGGTCCCCAGTCTCACCAGTTGCTGGTGCTGGGATGTAGGAACCCCGCTCCCATTGCTGGTGCACACTCACCCCGGTCCCAGCTGCACTCAGACCCTGTGCACACAAACACAGGCAAAGGGAGTCCCTCCCCCAGGAAAATTGTTATAAACAGAGTTTAATGAGAAGATAGGACAGACCGCACGCATCATGTGCAGGGCATGGCTGGAGAAGCGTACTGCCCAGCACTGTTTGCACAGGGATGGCCCTTTTTATCTCCTTATCCCTCTATTTTCCCACGTGTTCCTCCCCAAACCACCTTGATCCCTCCCTTCCCCACCTTTGGGTCCTTCCCTAAACACCCTACTGTAAGCCTTGTGCAATCCCCAGGTGTGCTTCCCCTGCATCCACCACGGGGCCCGTCCCCGCCTCAGTCCGTAATGAACTCGTTGACTCATCTCATGGGTCATGGGCCTCATCATCATCGTGGGTTTCACACCTGGACCCTGGGGCTGAGGCTCTCCTGGGACAACCCTGGGAGGAGCTGAGCAGGGTGTCCCTTCCTCTGAGTCCCTAATTTGGGTCCCCACCTGCTGTTGTTCCCTTTGCTTCTCTGGCCTTGTGGAGATGGGTCAGGGAGGGGCTGAGGGCTGCCGGGATGGGGCTGGGAGTAGGGCAGGGCGTTATTTGGGCCCCTCACCCACCAGGGAATCTCTGTGCTCTTCTGTGGCTGTGCAGCAGAGATTTTTATCACAAAACCTGACAGCCCACAGAGGTGGCCAAGACAGTCAGGGCCATATCCTGCCACCACCCTGCACGGCAGTCCCCACTGAAGCGTGATGTCTCCTGTCTTTCCCAGTGAGAAATTAGGAGGTGTATAAAGGAAACAGCAACCCCTGGTCCAAGATAACATCATAAAGCTCATCCTGGTATCAATATTGGGAAGGAGTTGACTGCTCATCAGCGGTTCTTATATTGGAGAGCAGCTCCTGTGCTTCGTGCTGAATTTGGGGGCTGCCTGTACCTAGTGGGTGGAGTTTGAGCGGATGCCTTCCCTTCATCAAGATGTAGATTAGGTGTGAGCAAAGCATCCAGCTCCCAAGCCTGGGACATTTCTGAGCACGTGTAGGTGCCCAGATGCGAGCACCCAGCGATATTTTAGGTCCCACATGGCTCCTAGTCAAGTTTAGGCATCTGCAAGGCTAGGCAGTTTGGAGCATGGCATTTCTGGATTGCCCTCCTGAATGTATACACCACATCAGCTGCCAAAGCCAGTCAAAGATGCCAAAGCAGATGCAAAAACATCTGGACATGACCTAAAGCTCAAAGATTTTCTCCATCGTCTGCTGATACCCAGCACAGAGCTTTGGCTGATCTCCAGCAGAAGTCCCTTTCTGTTCTCCTGCCCTGGAGGTAAGCAATAACATAACTTCTGCCGTATAGCCATGAGGGAGAGAAGAAAATTGAGGGAGTGGGAAACATACCTCGCTGTTTAAATTAACCTCTCTGGGATTCTTTTCAGAAGATAGGAAAAATGAGAATCTGATTTACAACAGGCCTTTGCTGCCTTGAAATTCACTGTGTGCCTGTCCTGTCTCCCTACATCTAGAAATAAATCATCAAGCACTTCAGAAACGCTCTCATAGAAATGTACCCTTTTATTTGGCCACCATATGTGCTTGACAGCTCAAACAGGCGTTTTTAGGCAGCGCTGCCTCTCCGTGTTTCTTCTCCAGACCCCCTGAGTTCGAAGCATTGATTTTGCGTTTAGGCTTTGTGATTTTTTTTTTCCTTTTGGTTGAAGTCTCTAAGGGGCTGCGGAAGGGGACTGCAGCATAATGCATGTTTCAGGGAGTTATAATGGGAAACTTAACAAGGGTGAGCAGAAGAGTTTTAAAAGCGTCATTCTCCAAAATTAGCAGGATGTGCACAGATTGACGAGCCCAAAGTTCGCACAGGCTGGTGTAGCAGCAAATTGTTGAAGCATCAGCCAGCAGCTGTGTGGGACAAGGCTCACTCCATTTCTGCCCAGGGCATGGAAGCTCAGATGCTGAAAATGATTTTTCTCTCTTTCCACTTCACAAAAAAAAAAACAAAACAAAAACAAAAAAAAAAAAAAAAAAAAAAAAAAAAAACACAAGCCTAAACTAAACCAAAAGTATCAAGGTTTGCTTCTGGACTGTCTCTTCTGTCACATGAAGTAAGAACAACAAAGAGAGGGGACTACGACATGTTTACTTTCTGTTTCCCCAACCAATAAAATAAATTGGCAAAATATATACTTTTGAGACAATGCTACACTGAAGAATGAACTTAAAGTAGTTTTAAAACAAACAAAAAATCTTAGAAGTATTCATAAAATAGTAATTATTTAAAACATCATCACCACGGTGCCCATTTTGAAAGTCTGCATTTTTATACGAGAAGATGTACATGCTGTGAATACTGCAGGACCAGTGCGTGCTGCTTATGTAGGAGCCCAGTTAATCTGGACACTGAAGGACACATTTCGGCTTTCAGTGCCATTCTCTAGACTCCCAGAAATCTGCATTTTCATCTCCTAGACCATTGAACATCATCTTTTGCACTGATAGATGCCCAAGTCATCAATATGGCCAATTCAAGTTGCTTTAGTGACCCTGAATGCAGGAGAAAGAACATAGAAATGTAGAACAGCAGAAACAAAAATAAAAATAAAAATAAAAATAAAAATAAAATAAAAATAAAAATAAAAATAAAAATCAGAGGGTAATACCTTCTCATGCACTGGAAGTTGATCAGTGGCTGTCCTGGTGGTTATGCAAATGCCCTTAATCCTTAATGAGATGTGTGGCCACCTTGTTTATAGGAAAGCCAGACTAAACAACAACAACAAAAAAACAAACCAAAACAACAACAACAAACTACAAAGAAATAAAAAAAAATTATCAGTTGCATTAAGTCAGATGGGATCTTGCCTGTGGACTGTTTACTTCAAAACTGTCCAATCAAAGTTTGGAAGGATGTCAGCAAACTCTACCCTAAATTGGGAATGGCCCCACCGCTCCCTGGTGCTGCACGGGAGCTGTTGCCCACTGGGGAGGAGCAGCTGCCCACCCACCAGCCGGGTCCATCTGAGTGCCAGGTTAGCCCGTACTTTACCCAGAGGGGCTTACTGGAGGCTGAACTTCACCTGAAAATGCTCCAGCCCCAGTGAGGTTGTAGCCACATAGGCAGGTATGGGCTTGGCTGATGCAAAAGGTTACGTGGCCACGTGGGGACGTGTCGGCTAATTGCTGGCTGCTCGTAGACTTCCAAGTGACCCAAGAGTTTTGCAGCTATTTTCCCGTTTGTGCAAGCTGTTTGCTGCTCTGGGATTTTATCATGATGCTTGGTGCAGTTTGAATGGAGAGACCCGTCCTTCAGGTCCCTTGCTACATCCTCTTGGGGTGCAGGTTGCTGCCAGGGTCAGGGGCCTCCTGGAGAAGGGTGTGGGACTGGATGGCCCTTGACTTGACCAAGAATAGCAACTCAGGTTCTGGCTAATCTGAAGCCACAAACACTGCAATGGCAATTTTATGATTTCCTGCGTTGGTTTAGGGTGTTAGGGTATTTTGGATATCTTCATTTCACATGTGCTTATTTGAATTTATTTTTGTATGTGACCTGAAGTCTTAAGTGTATGTGAAATTAAGTCTTAATTTCCTAAGTTTATAAATTCTAAGTTACCATATCTTATTTGTAAGGGTCTTTTTGATGAAGTTCCTTGTCTAAACTGTATGTATTTTTTGTATAGAGTTCATTAGTGAATGATATACCACTGAATATATAAATAATACATAATAAGCACAGTGTGGGTAGTCAGGTGACACTTCTAATGGTTTGATGAAGTGTGAAATAACGCACACTCATGCACACACATACATCCTGTTAAGAGCACGGTACTGGAGTTTCGGGGCAGTGCAAACAGCAGGGCTGGGACTCTCTCATCTCTCTCCAGTTGAGGAGTCATCCACGCTCCCTTTGCAGTCAGTAAAGAGAAAAAAAAATGTTCCAGGGCATGATTCACCTACTACTTTAGATGTGTATCTTGCAATGAAGTGAATCAACTCTAGGACTTCCTCCATAAAAGGAGGTGTGGAGATATTTACTTTGCAGAAATCTGAAGATGAGTGAGAAAAATTCCAGCCAGCAAGCTTACTGCAGAAGGCAGACTTTAATATATTTTTATTAGGAATAGGTTAGAGGCCTGTGCTGCCAAGAATAGCAGATTGGGAAAAGGTGTGCAGGGTGAAAACCCCCAACCATTTTTGTCTCTATTGTAAAGACTTCCTTTGTGCTATGCAGCAGCACACAAAGATGCCAACCAAAGCAGCCGGGGAGCTTCTTGATCCCCAGTGTCTGAACTAAAGGGTGGCCACAACATTTTTAATGAGCAGTGGCACCTGAACAAGGAGAGCTGCTGCCATACTCTGCTGCTCCTGCCCTTTCCTTTCAGTCACTGGTGAACGCATGGCCACAGTAAATAAGAGAGCTGCAATTCCTTGTCTTGTAACAGCCCGGCTTCAGAGATGTGTTAAGTAGCTGATGTGGCCCAGGCGACCACATCGGTGTAGTACAATAGTCCTTCATGACTTTGCTTAATTATGTTTTTGCTAGTGCAGTCTACATTTAAGATTTGATGAATTCTAATTTTGCAGAAAGTATTTCAGAGCCAACGTTACTCTACTGGGTGGTCACTTACGGCAGAGACAAGATTGCCACAGAAACTGGTTTTGCACCAGTTCTGGTGTTGTATTCAGTAGGTACAGATTTCTTTACTTAAGGGACAAATGCTGTAAATTTGGAGAAGCTGTGCTGTGTGCATTTTCTTATACATCAAAGAACTGAATTCCTTGCTTTACAAATGAAAAAAAAAATCAATCAAAATCCTAACTATAAAGTTATGGATGTTGCCCGAATGATGCTTTTTTATTCCCTTTTTTGGTGTTGCGAGGCTGCTGCCTGCCCTCCCTTGAGCCTCCACCAAAAACTGCTGAATGGTAGCAGCCAAATGCTCCCCCCAAGTCCTGTTGCATTTAGCCACAGATGAAAAACTTATGATGTTTTCCTACTGAAATTTGTTAAAAGGACACAGTCCACCAATAAAACTATTTCGGTTTCCTATTGCTAATTCTGACTTGAAAGAGGGAATACGAGCTGACAAATTGTTGCAAGTTTCTGTAGCGAGAGGCAGAAATGAGGTAATGCAATTAATGCAATTAATGCAAGGAGCAACAGAAGCTTCTGGTAGAGGTCCAGTCATGGGAAATAATTATTCAAAAAAAAAATTACTGACGTTACTGATGCGGTATTGCCTGGGTTCACTGTATATGGCTATTTGTGGAGTTTTGGTCCAAACACACACTGTTGATGTTACTGCATTAAGAGCAGTTTCTAACTGCTTGATAGGCTGGGTTTGGAGGAACTGTATGGAAAGTTCATAGAATCACAGAATGGTTTGGGTTGGAAGGGACCTTAAAGCCCATCTGGTTCCAGCCCCCTGCCATGGGCAGGGACCCCTCCCAGCAGACCAGGTGCCCCCAGCCCCATCCAGCCTGGCCTTGGGCACTGCCAGGGATGGGGCACCCACAGCTCCTCTGGGCAGCCTGGGCCAGTGCCTCACCACCCTCAGGGTAAAGAACTCCCTCCCTATATCTAATCTAAACCGACCCTCTTTTAGTCCAGAAGCAGCTGGCTGTTGCTTTGCGCGGGGTTTTCCTCTAAATGCAGGTGATGGCAGCATTTGGGTTCATCTCAGCCATAAGGGTACCAGTGCAGAGGAAGTGCAATGCAGCGGTGGTCTGCTAAGATGCACCAAGGTGTGCAGGCTGCTGCAGCGAAGCGGGGTATCCACGTCTGAGCACGGCTGTGTTGGGATGTGCAACTTAAATCCTGGAGCTCACCCAAAAACCCAGCCCCCAGTGCTCTCCCTGCGCATAGCATTCAAATAAAGTGGTTTGCCCAGCATCGTGTGTGCTTCCCAGGGGCTCAAACAGCCCGTGCAGCACCGGCTTCACTCTTCATGGACACCCTGGGGCAGGTCGCCTTGGCTGGGGGACGCTGCTTTGGTGTGACCAGGGAGGGAGGATGGGGCAAAACCACCTTTAGGTGTTCCTTACTTCTCCCTTGCACTGGAGTAAACAGAAAGTGAATGGGTTGACAGTGGTGGCAGGGCAAGCCCTGTTTCCTTTTACTTTCCCCAGGGTGTGTGCTATTTATTTTTTCTCTCTTACCTTCCCTGCCCCTCGAGGATTTCCTATATACTTTTGTTAGTTCTTAAATTCTTTTGCTTAGTTTCCTGTTTGGTGCTCAGAAGCCACATTTCACTGCTCACCCTCGGGGTGATGTGTGGGGCGTTGCACTTTGGGGGAATTCCACTGAGGCCAGGACATCGCCGTCCCTGCTGGGGGATTCATGGCAGAGGCATCCCTGGCCATACCGCACTTAAGGTAAAATGAATCTAAGCAGGATGTTTGGGTGGAACAGCTGTTGACTTCACAGTCAGAAATGATTGTGTTGCCTCGAAAAATGTCAAGATCAGAATTAGGGAGAAAGAAGTTTTAGCCAGCATTACTGAAATTTTAGATACCAGCTATCTTTTGTCTAAAAAGCTGACAGATACTTGCAGACTATATACATATGGAGCTGCCAAAAAGGAGGTGGCTTGGGGATCAGTGGCTGATTTTGCAGCCAGGCATTTAGGAAATCTGAGACGAGAAATTTCTGATGGGACTTGGGAACTTTTCTAGGTGGAATTCAAAAGACCATAACCAGTGGACAGTATGATGGCGATTTGTGACCATTCAATTTCCGTTCTTAAAAGCAAACCAACCCTTCTATTTTTGCAATATTTTCAGGAGGGAAAATGGCTTCTGTGTATACAGTATAATCCAAACTATATGTTAAAAATGCTTATTTAATTTTCAAATTAACGCTTATTATGTATAGACACACATTCTGCAAGATGTGGACCCGCTCTGTAATACCTTGTTTCACAGGTATTGATGTGGTTATTGGGGTGTTTACTGTGTATTGGTCTATGTCAGTGGTTTCCAACCTTTTTTTGATTTGTAAATCTTACATTTTTACAGTGGGGTGCAGTCATTTGCATAGCAAATTTAAGCTTCCAAACACTGGATTTGCTTTTCTTAGTGACAACTCACAAAACTCTTAGAAGTTGCCTCCAGATCCCCAGGGCTCCCCAGGCATGCTGGAAACGACTGGACTAAAATTAATAGGAAGAAAGGAAGAGAAAAAGTGTGCTTGAAAGTAGCTGCATCCCTTCCCCCAGTGCAAACACAGCAGGGCTGACACGTACGGGCTCTGAAGATGGTATCTCCCGTCCCCAGTTACTTTGCAAAACTGGATTAGGCAAGTCGGAAGATGCTCAGATGCATGTGCAAATATAAATAAACGAATAAATAAAATAATGGGTAAAATGTGCCTTTAAGCCACGCACATAGTTTATTCTAGCAACACAATTAGCACTGCTTTGAGGCTGTTTGGCCCCTACAGGTAGCGCTGGTCCCAGTCTGCCCCTTGCACTGGTGCAGGCTGAGCGCTGCCCGGGGTAATCCCAGCACGAGGGTACAGGCAGGGACGCGCCTCCCTCTATGCCACCAGCAGAAGCTGGCAGAAACGGCTGCGAGGCAGGAAGCCCGCCAGCCTGGCTATTTCACTCATTAATTCCTGCCATGCCAAAATGCAGCAGCCTCCCTCCCCGAGCGCGTTTTGCCGCGGCAGAGTGCGTGTGTTCGCTCGGATTACTCATAGTTGGCTGCGATTTCTATTCGCGACATATTGTTTGACAAATGTCAATTCTGAAGAAAAATAATTTAAATTATTTCTTCGAGACAAAGTTTCAGATTTAACATTGAGCAGATGCTCTGTCTAAAATTAGCATAATGATTCCTCATGCCTGCTACTTACCAGGACATGTGTCTTTAATGTAAGTGTTGGAATAATAATGAAAATTCGCAGTGATTTTTTGGATAATTGTAGATTCTCCCGCATGCTTTTGAAATGTTTAATGAGCACAGGGACCTTTGGAGTTGGGGAAAGCTGTTATTCCCATTTTGCAGATGTGGAAAGCGAGACGCAGAGCTCCTACAGTGCCTGAGGTCCGGAGCGACGCCAGGACCGAGATGAGCCAGGGGGGGACAGCCTGAGGTCACTGCCCTGCAGTGGGCACGTGGCTCCCGACTGCTGATGTGAGCATTGGAAAGGGATGTGAGCTCCTGGGGTTCAGCTGTTGTAAATGCACGTGCCTCGGGAGAGGTGCCTGGTGGGATTTCCAAAAGCAGGGGGAGTTTTCCAAAAGCTGGGCTTGCCGGCGGTGCTGGCTGAGGGGCTACGAGCCTGCGGCTTCTGAAGATCTTGTTTCACTTTTAGGGATTTACAGTTCACATCGTAAAAGGTTGTTAAATATGTCTGAAAAAGTTAAGTTAGATTCATAGGTTTCTGCTGCCGCAAGTTTCCCAAAGGAGGAGGATGACATGGAAACTATTCCCAGTGCCCTCTTCAATCAGGAGCGCGATTGCTCGTAGTTGGACATAAGGGCTTTAAACAAACAACCAAACAACCTTTGACAGTCCCCAGACAGTTTCCCAGATGGGAAGACTTCACCACAGAAAGGTGAAGTGACTGGGAGGATTAATATGAAAATCCCAGATTCCCATGTTGCAATGAAAAGTTGTTTTTTGGGGAACCTCATTTTCCACTCCGTTACCCAAACAGCAGCTCCAGCAACTGCAAATATGGAAAAGCTGAAAGCACTGACCCAGCTTTCGGCTCCTGTTAAGGCAATTTAGCAGCAGGAAAGAGAGGGATGAGTTAGGGACGTGCGAGCGGCTGAAGGGCTCAGGGTGCTCCAGGGACCGCAGTGCCGGGAGCTCCTGCGCTGCAGCAGCGAAGGTGGAAAAGCCAGTAACGCTCCAAAAAAAAAAGAGGGAAACGGTTTCAAAGAGGCCTTTTCAGGCAGTGGGTAATTTTTACCTACGCCGGGCCCCAGCGAGGTGAGCAGGGGTGGCTGAAGGATGGGGAGGCGGCAAAACCAGTCTAAACACCCAGGGAAGGAAAAGAGTCTGACCTTTAAGTGCGAGGTGAGATGTGGTTGTTTTGGCCGTGCTCGACCTGAGGACAGTCTCTTGCCTGAGTAAATGCTGGCTTCGAACAAAGGATTTCCACAAAACTGCCCACCGTGGCCTAGGCTTAACCCCGCGTGGTCCTGGCCCTGCAGTGGGGAGAGGAGCCCCAGGGGAACCCTTCCCTTCCTTTTCCCATTTAAGCAAAACCAAGCTTTTCCACCTAAGAAAAGCCACTGCCACGGGCAAACACCTTTGCACTAATTGCATTGAATAGCCACATTTGTACTGGGCAGGGGAAAAATACCTTGACCTTTTAGATGCTGGGGCATGGAGAACAACCTCCATAAGCAGCAAGAGGGAGTTTGGGAGCTTGGTGTGAGAGGCAGGTGCAAATGTGCTGGTTAAAAATAATAATCAGAAAAAAAAAAAATCCACAGCATTTTCTTTTGAGGAAAATCTTCAATGTGCCAGTGTTCAGTGCTGTGAGGTGCACTTTAAAAGCAGCATCAGCACCTCACTACTATTTCCATGGATCCTGGGGCTGTCTTCCAAGGAAAGAGGGTTTGTTATGGACGAGGTTCTGGAATTATCGCAGTCATGCTGGGTGCCCTGGCCCCTTCGGACTGGGAGGGGATGTTTCAATAAGTGCTTCTTGTCTATGATTTTGTGATTCTCACAGCCTGTTCTCAGTTCGTCCCCATGTGCAAAGAAGGGAAGGATAATTCTGTGTGCATTGGGAGGAGATGACCTATCTGGCCTAGTCAAATCATTACTATCATGAGGTTTCAGCTGGAATCTGATGTGCTTACACAGAAACTGAGACAAAACCTTTTATTTTGTTGTTCGTTTTTCTTTTTTCCCCTAACTCTGGCATGGAGTAAATAAGAGACTTCTTTGATGCTTTTGCTTGTGCAAAAAGTCCTCGTGTTGCCGTCCATGCTCCTGTGAGCTATATTTCATTTATTACATGACTGCCCAAACGCTAAAGCTCAACTGGATGAAGAAAGGGGACGCCTGGCCATATCCAGGCCCTTCTATTGCACAGTCGGTCCCCTCAGACCCCCTGATTAGACTGGTTTGCATTTAAGTGACAAACTTCAGTTTTCAGCCCAACAAAGCCGAGTCGGCCGGGGCAGGGCTGTGGGTGCGATGTGCTCAGTGTGGCTGGGGGAGCAGCCTTGTCCTTGTCATTGCAGGCTGAAAGTGCTAATTTCAGTGTTTGTCGAGTGAGCCTGGAGGGTGCAGGCTGCTCCACATGCACTTGTTAAGAGTCCTTGTGGAGTCCCTTAGCGTGTCCACTGCCTGCATCTGTACAATTCTTTAAAGACCTCATGCAACTGCACCTACTTATGGCAAAGTGACTGGCTGAGAAAGAGCGGGGACACCATGACAGCATGGGAGCAAAATTAAATAAGACTGCAAAGCATTTCCACGTCACGCTGTGATTCTCACTTCTGTCCGGAATGTGAGAAGCCGAAATTGGGTGTGAAACTGGAATACCAAGACAACAATAAGCCCATAGAAAGTACATGTATTATATAGTATTTTCTTGTTTTTAGCACCAAAAGCACTTGGTGGAGGCAGTTAACAGGGAGATGGGCTGCGGCTGGTTGGAGACCGGCCAGATGGGTGTTTCGGTAGTGGGTTTCCAATCATTAATTCTTCTGAAAAGCAACATGCTGTTTGCTGAGCAAAATGACAACACTGTTCATGTTCACCCTGAAAAGCACATCCTGCTAGGTTTCTGCCAGAGTAATTCTTTCCATTGTAGAGACCTCACAGCGTCGTTATTTCATCCTTAGATGACTTTTTTTTGGCTCAACCCTGACTTTGTGAAGTCTGGAGTCAGATAGGAACATAGGTTTGGCACCAGTTGTGGGGGTTTTGTTTTTTTTTAAACTAATGACATGTAAATATATATATGTGTAGTATATTTGTATATATATATATATTTGTATATGTATATTTGTGTATTTTGTGTATATATATATGTATTTGTGTAGCCTGCATCAGAAAAGGAAGGCTCAGATACAGGTTTGCTACTTTTGCCCCCTCTACCACTGCTGCTTTCACCATAGTGCTTTACCAGATACACTACAAAGTGGCAATGCAAGCTTATTGAGCATATACCGATGAACTGAGCAAAATAAGGAACCTTGGTAAGAGCTCCCATTTTTCCCAGTAAACCCCTCTCTGTAGAGGTATTTCTAATGACCAGAGGAAGCACGAAACATTTTGCTGAATACGCATGTGTGTTTTAGACGTAAGCACAGCCTGGGATGTGAGGCTGCTTGTCCTCCTTCAACCCCCCCAGCCTCAGGACCCGGCGCTGTCGTGCTCTGTCCCGGGAGATCCTCGCCGGGATCCCCCCGGGAGCGGGGGCAGCCCCCCCGGGGCGCTTTTCGCATCCCCCCGTGGAAGCGGGACTCGCCTGGCTGCCGGCAGTGTCCGAGGAGCACTTTGTCTCCCCCTCCCAGCCCAAGAGCTCAATTTGTGACGGGCAGGGATTAATTAAAACCGAAGAAAAAAAATAAAAATTTAAAAAAAAAAAAAAAAGGAAAGGGAAAAGGGAAAGCGGCGTGCGTTAGGGCAGCCCACCGGGCAGTTCGATGCTTGCGGGGTCCCGCTGTGGCCGTGGAGGCGGCGGGCCGGTCGGTGAGCTCCGAGCGATTTTCCCTTCCCTGGGAAGCCCCGGGCTGCCCCCGGCACGGCCCCGCGTGGGCGGCCCCGCGTGGGCAGCTCGCCGGGGCCTCCCGGAGGGTGCTCGCGGGGTCCCTCCGGGACAACGCCCCCGGGCTGGCCGTGGCCGTGACCCCCCCCCCCCTCGTCCTCCCCCTCCAAGCCGCAGCCCGGGGGAAGGAAGGGCAGGAGGCGTGCTCGGCTCGCTCTCGGTTTTTCCGGGCATAGGGGACGAGGAGGAGGGTGTGCAGGGGATGGAGGGATGGGGATGGAGGGATGGGGATGGAGGGATGGGGATGGAGGGGCCGGCACTGCGCTCCCCGCCTCCCCGGTGCACAACCGTGCTCCCCCGGCGGCAAGAAGCCTCTTTTGTGATGGAAAAGCTCTGGGCTGTGCGGGAGGGCCGCTTCCTGCCCGGGCTCCAGCCCGGCTGCGTTTTTGCCCCCGCGTGGGCGGCCGAGCAGCCGGCAGGGAGCCGCGGCCGGGGCTCGCAGCGGCCGGAGCAGCGGCCGCAGGCTCGGAGGGGCTGAAGGATTCCCTTGTCTGCTCCGAAAGCCGCAGCAGCCGCTTGACAACAGGAAACAATGTGTAGTGAATGGAAAAAAAAAAAAGAAAAAAAAAAAGAAAAGAAAAAAAAAAAGGGGGTGGCGCTGCCCGACCAACTTCCCTTTACATCACTGCCCAAATAAGGAGCTTTAAACTAACCTTTTCTATCGCAGCCCGGCAGAAGATCCCCCTGGAGCCCCGGGGTCCCTTCCTCGCCCCGGGCAGAGCCATGGCAGAGCCGCGGCTGCAGGGCGGGGGCAGCGCGCAGGTAACCGAGCCGGGCGCTCCCTTCCAAGCCGAGGGGGGGGGCTGCAACCTCTCCCTCCAGCCTAGTTTTTTATTAATATATATATACATTTTTTTTTTTTTTTTTTTTTTTTTTTTTTTTACTCGGAGCAGCGCTGAGAGGGGAGGCTGGAACGGGACGGAGCAGCCGGGAGGGGGGCGGAATGGAGAGCGCTCGGGACGGCCGGGCACGGCGCGGTGCCGAGGGCACGGCGGGGAGGGACCGGGCTCTGCCCCCCCCACCCCAGCACGGCCACCTCGGGTCCCCCGAGGCGCCGGCTGCCTTGCACCGGCATCGGACTCTTAATTGGCGGCCACCTCTAATTAAGCTCCGGTGCGAGCCGCGCACTTGGGCTGCTGGCAGCACGCGGCGGGGGGGAGCGGGGTGTCCGGCTGTCTGTCTGTCTGTCTGGTTGTCTGGCTGGCCGGGACGGATTTCCTCCTTATCACTCGCACAGGAAAAGCAGCGGGGAGCGGCGGGGCTGCTCCCGGGCGGTGCGGGACGGCTGCGGGGTGTCCCTCGGGAACCCCCCTGCAGGCGGGGGGGACCCCGCACCCCGCTGCGCGCAGAGGGCCGGGACCCGGCTCTGCCCCTTTGGGTTTTTTTCTCCCTCTTCAGCGTTTCTCTTTGGCCGATTAGCACCTGCACGTCGGCGGAAAATGAGGCAGCTTTAAAAATGCATCAAGGCTGAGTAAATGAGTGCTAACGATTTAAGCTTCTTAAGCCTCCTCGATGGAAATTAATAACGCTTTGGATGCACCCAGAGGTGTGATCAGAAATGCAGACGTGCGCTGAGCTGCTCTATGCAAATGTGTGGATTGTTATTCCGGAAAAAGGCACCGTGCATTAGTATTATGATTATTTTCTTCATCGTTCTTTAGCTAATTGGCTGGCTGTCGTGAAAGCGCCTGGCGCTTTTACCCAGTTACACTCTGGCGAATGGAAATGGCTGGGGCAGCTGACATGGTGATTTATGGTGTGAGCAATACAATCCAAACCCTGCTCTGCTGCCGGAGGGTAACCTGTAGCATATAGGCTTTTAGTTTCCCTGGTGTTGAAAGATTGTTAGTGTCAGCGTGCAGAGCCAGGTTTAACCTTTGGTGTCTGGATGCCAGATAGCCCCTTTGCCATCCCTCCTGTCTCTCTTGTTTTACTGGGCTTCCCCTGGTGAGCTGCTTGTGCTTGTTGGGGCTGTCCTGTTTTTCTCACAGCCTCAGTGCTTCTGAAACTTTTTAGTCTGATTCTCGTAGGAAAAAACATGTAGGGTGATGTCAGTGTGTATTCACAGTAAGAAAAGGTGGGATTTGTGTGAGGTGGGATGTTTGGTTCCCAGTTGGCTCACAGGCTCCCAAGCCCGCTACAGCAATCCCCATTGCCCCCATCCCTTCCCCCAGCCCTCCTCGCCAGCCTTAGCAGACAGTTCCACTGCAGGGCTCCTGGAAAGCAGTTTTCTCTCATCCCTAGAGAGGCATCCTTCAATGAAGGATGGAGAGATCCTGTTGTAGGAGGTGGCTGGGGGTTGATGTGTGCTGTCCTGTCTTGCTTCTGAGAAGAAAAGCCTTCTCCTTCCAAGGCTTGCAGTCTGGCATCTGAGTCCGGTGAAGGATCCACTGCAGTCCTTGCTAAGAAAAGGCCAAGCAAAGTCTTCAGAAGACTTGCGTGAACTGTGCATCAAAGAAAAAATCTTCCAGAAGTTACTGGTTAATTAATGAAAGTGTTACTGCCAAGCTGCTTGCAGCATTCTGGGCTTCGTGTCCTCAGGGACACATTCAGCACCTGCAGAGGTGCGCTGTGTCCCCTAGGGAATGCCTCTGAGGAGCCCTCTCCTCTCCTGGGGAAGCTCTTGCAGTGTAAAAGAAGGGGACTTATTCGCTCTGACCGATCATTTCAACCCTAAACCATAATGGGCACATCTAATTTCCCCGCGAGGACCTCAGGCTCTGCTCGTTTTGTTTTCCCATCCAAGCAAAACCCCATTCTCACAGCCCGGGGGGGGGGCCAGCAAACCCTGCAATGTTTGCAGTTGGCTCTCAAAAAATATCCGGCGGCCGTCAGGAGAACAGGGCAGTGTTCGCCTCGCGTGGTTTGCAGCGAGCACGAGTGCGATCGGATGCGGGGGACTCCGAAGGGGATCCGGTGGGGTGAGTCCCCTGAGAAACAGTTTCGAAAATAATATTTATTCTGAAGTTAACGACGAAAGTGCTGTTGAGATGAAGCTTTCCTGAGCTGTGGGGGTGAGGCATCGCTGCCATGGGTTGGTTTAGCAGGGAAGTGTGTCCCAGCTGGGGAAATCGCCGCAGCTGGCCCGTCCGTAGGGTGGCAGGGCACCACCGAGGGGCTCCAGGGAACTCCCTGCCCCACGTCACTGCCCAAGTCCCCTGGCCACGTTGGGTGGCTCCTTCTGCATTAGGGAAGCTGGCCTCGCTCCGGCTTCCTCCGTCTCCCCTCATCGCCGAGGTTCCTGCTGACTCTGAGCTCTGCCGTCATAACTTCTGGCCACATTTGGCTGCACATGTTGAATGCAAAAAGTGTTTCAGCAGACTCGCCGTTTCTACAGCGCTTTAAAGCATTTAGTTTCTTGGCACAGGGTTCAAACTTAGGAGAAAAAAAACAACACAACCAACAACTCAGGAAAGCAATTTATTTAAAATATACATTCAGCACCATTGTCTCTGACTTTAAAAAGGCTGCTTGTTAGGAGATCTTTATAGCTCTGCTGGGATCTGCAGTCAGTTAGGATGCAGGGGAAATATTTATTCTGTTTTCCACTCTGCCCATTACACTTGTCGAATTCTTCCCACCTTCCCCTTGTTAACCCGTGCCTGCAAGTGAGCGATTTCTCACCGGTGCTCCCTCTCCTGGGCTCTGCCGAGACCACCTTGGAGGAGGCGAGTTGTGCTGAGCGCTCCTGCTGCTGCACGGCAGGAATTCGAGTTGTGGTCTTTCCCAGGCTAGCTTTGCATGTTCAGCTGGGGTCTCGGTCTCTATAGTTGGTGCAGTAATCAGAACGGGGATTTTTTTTTTTTTTATCCTGCCCAGCTCTAATTACAGGCCTGCATAAGGTGAACCTTTTAATGAGCATCAAAGGAAGCATTGTGTGTCGAGGAGGGCCTGTGTTAAAGGGACTAGGGGATTACTCAGTCATTCAAAAAACATTCGGTGAAGGTAAATGTGCAATAAATCTTCCTTACCCTCTACCTTGCCTCGTTTTCTTTGCAAAGCCCTGAAGCGAGCCAGCCCCACCACCCCAGTAAGCCCAGGCTGGGACCAGCTCGTGTGTGCTGGCTTTTGCTCACTGCCCACCTCTTTGAGCTTCCTGAGGAGGCGAGCAGGGCTCGTGCATGGGGCAGGGCAAGGCGAGGAAATCTGCCCTGCAGAGCTGACCGAGGTGAGCAGGGAGATCTCCGAGCATTCGCCCCATGGAAATCTGAGAATCCTTCTCCCTGGGAGGAATGATGACAACCGATCCATCTAAATACATCTGGATGGTATTTTTGTAACCTTCCCCCCCCCCCCTTTTTTTTTTTTTCAGTCACATGGAAATTTTGGTTTGGGGGCATTTTCTTTCCACTCAGTGATTTTTATTTTTATTTTACAGTAGGGTTAAGTAAGAGGAAAACATGAGTGAAGTCAAGTTTTCCAACCTTCCCCAAACAGACTTGCTGTGCGCAGGGACAACTTGTTCCTCGCTGCCTTGAGGCCCGGGCAGCATCTTTCATCATCGCGAAGTGCTGTGGCAAACGGTGCAAACTCCGAGTAGAGCATTTTCAGCATTGTGGGAAGACTTATTGTACAGAGATTACCTTTTTTTTTTTTTTTTGGTGCAAATGAGATTTTCAGTTTCAGCAGGTCCCCAGTCTCCAGATCCAAAGTCATCTTTCCCACACCATTTATCCATCCCTTTCCTTGTTCCTTCCTCAGACTGTGGAGGGTTGCGTGTTCATTAAACCATTATTTAGGCTTTGCAGCACTGGGAGGCTTTGGGGTTTCTGTTATTTTTCTGTGCTTTACTATTAGACCTGCAGATTATAAGCAGGAAGGTGAAGCGTGTCAAAAGTTGGCTAGATCCAACTGAACTCAGACGTGGGATTTGGGTTCCTGCAGCAGTATTGCTCTCAGATGCATCAAGACCTGGAGGGGTTTGCTAAGCCTTCATTTGGCGGTACAGTTTAGAGGGGAAACCTCAAGGGAATCCCCCAAAATTGAGCCTGGCCCTTTTCCCAGCTAACCTGGTTTTAAGTGTAGTGGTTCCCTGAAGTCTTTATTGCCGTGCTCCTACCTCCAGATTAAAATCCAACTGCAGCCTAGGTAAGATGGTCTCTCCTGAAGGGCAGATTACTGCTTTGCAAAACTCAAAAGGCACAAAATAGACACAACCTTGCATTGTGTAACAGCACGCTGTCAGTTTTCATAGGAACTGCTGGTAGGTTGAAGTCTCACACAGGCACAGAGCAGCCTCGGCCACCTTAAGCTGAGTGATTATTTTTATGGTAGCCCTGTCTACGGGCAACATCACATCAGTCTGTGAGGTGGCATTGATGAAGGGACCCAAGAGGTGTCGAGTTGTGAGCTGGTTGTGTTCCCAGCCTGGGGTAGGGTATGGTCTTGGGGTAAAAGGCTGATATGCTTGATTGTGCGGGTGCTCCCCAAAAATACTGTGTCAAGGTAAGTTGTGGGCTGAATGCTTTAGAGGTCTCTGTCGCTGCTGGTGGTGATGGTGTGCAGGCTCCGACCGTTTGATCTAGCGAAGGTGCATCAACAGTTGTTACTTAAGTGGTGGAGTACAGGGTTCACAAAATAGTTTTGGGAGCTCCTAGAGATTTAGGAGAACCACCCTACATGGTGGCTGCTGCCTCAAGATGCTGGGAGATGCCAGGAAAGAGGGTCAGGCTCTGCTCACCCCCAGCTGTTCTGGGGGGCAGCGAGGACACCAAGGGGACGGTGACCCAGAGCCACAGCAGCAGGTTTGTCACTAACTGGAATGCGTTTCAGGGTTTTCCATGAGGCATCACTGACTCTTTAAATAGCTGCCCACGGGTTTCCTGTGTTTCCTCTTGCCCTGTATTCAATATTCTTGGTTTTCTTCCCTTCTGGGGAGATTTACTGATAAAAATTAAAAAATACAGAAAAACTGAATGTGGGGCTGAAATGAGGTGAATAGAAATTAAAAAGAAAAAAAGTTTCACGAAGGTTACAAGTTTTGGAAAGCACTGGGATGGCACCCACCACCTGTAAAACAGGAGCAGCTGCAGGCTGCTCTGCTGGGGTGAGCTGTGACTTGGTAACGGGCTGGTAATTTGCAGGTGCCACCCTATTACCGCCAGGCTGTCAATCTGATAAACTCTCTTGGAGGACCACACCAGGTTTTATCAGCTGCAGAGCTGGCTCTTTGCAGAGGATCAGGTGGCTTGGACTGAGGGAGGATGAAGGTAATGCCTGCTCCTTGAAGAGATGCAGCCTCCAGGAGGACGAGCATTGCATGGTGTTAATAGAGTGGTTCTCCTTAGAAGGGCTCTTCTCAGCAATTCCTCTTCACAGAAGCAGAAATAGTGAAGGGATTTCTTCAGCTGAGATTGAGGTGCCCTGTATCTCGGCCTGAGTACTGGTCTGAACTGGGAGACTTCTCTTGTGGGGGACATCAGGGCTGGGAGGGGCAGGATAAAGCCTTTCTATTTGTATTTGAACTGACCAAAAACCTGTTGGGTCTTTGCATGTTTTAAAGAGGGAAATAGTGTTGGTTGTGTTTGAAACAAAACTGAATACGTTTTGAAGATGCAAAATGTTTGACTTTGGGACAAAACAGTGCAGTGAAAGGTCAGGCTAGAACCAAGTACAAAAATAGTGTTATAGATATCTACCCAAAAATGTGAAACTTTTCTGAGTTGGAAGGGAAGTCAAGCTCGGTGTTTAATTACCTCCCACAAACCTGACTGTAGTGCCCAAGGTATTTCCTTCATGATTTTCTCAGGCTAAAATTAACAAAAACTGTAGAGAAACCACTCTTCCCCACCATTTCACCACTGTGTTTACGTGAGAAGATTGGCTGGGACACAACAGTGCGACCACTGTAGCTTGGAAGAAGTGTACATTTCTTCTGGAAGTGAGGATCTCTGCTGGAAGAGGTCCTGCAAGAATTCAGAAGCGTTTCTGGCCAATAACGTTTTGTGGAAAAGTGCGTGCCTTGGTTCCCACTTCTGTAAAATGGGGTTAAAAATATTCTCCCTCCCTCCCAGGATCGTTGCCACACTCCCTCCGCAGCAGTTTGTAAAACACCACAGAGTTTTTCCACCAGTGTGAAAAATGCTAAATAAAAGTAAATGGGTACTATTTTTAATAATATTCTAAGAGCTTCATGCTACAGTGAATGACTACGAATAACTATGAAAACATATTATGGTAAAGATTCACAGTTACGGTTCATGAGCACTCTAGCCTGAGGAAACTGTTGCTTTTCAGCACTGATGGCCCAGCAGCCACTCAAAAAACCTGCCGAAATGGGTAAAAGAGATCCAAGAATCGCCCCAGATCTTCCTCGCGCCATACAAGCCGACCCGCCAGCAGCACGGGCTGGATCTTCACATCTGATAGCATCCTACGGTAATGACTCACTGTCTAATGAGTTTACTGCCGTGGTTTGTATCATTGCTCAGGCAATCCTTTTTAATTCAAGGAGTGTTTATTAAAACCAAACCCTTGCTGCTTTTGCTAACCTTGTTTTAAATGGCGCTGTTTGCATTCAGAAACAGTACAGCGAGGAAGGCTGAAATCATTACTGCCAAACTGAAGAATTTTTTCGTAACCCTAAGACAGTGCTCTGCTTTCTCTTAAGCTGAAGAAAATGCCTGCAGTGTTGGTTTTATTATGCATTATGCAGGTTTGGGGTCTTTAAAGAAGTTAAGGGAAAGTCCCAAATGAGATGTTGGTTGCCTTATAGTCCCCAAGGAATATAGTTGCTTTTTGATTCTGCCTGCAATTCATTGCCGTAGACATGGTCTGCTGCCTTCATGTTTTGATCTGTCATCCACCTGTGGGGATTTGCTGCAAAGTTAGAAAATACTTTGTCTTCGTATTTGCATTAATCAGAATTCAGAATTATTCAGCAGATAGGAAATGGTGTGCCAAAATGTTAAAGCAGCATTTAAAATTTTCTAAGTAAACAGGTGTAAAAGCAGAAACGAAGGCAATCAAGTATGTGAACGTAACAGAAATCCTCAAATCCCATTCCATCCGACCTGGAGATGAGTCTTTGCTGGCAGTCAGCGATGTGTCTAGCCTGTCCCAGGAGTTTCTGGTTGTGGATGTGTCAGTCCTGTCGAGCACAAAATGTAACGCAGAAATACAAAACTGGATGCTGTTGTTTTTCTTTATTTTTCTTTCTTTTTTTTCCTTTTTTTTTTTTAAACTCATTTTTTGCCATTCTCAACTAGTTTGAGTGCTATCTCTCTTCCTAGGTGAATATGAGTTTATAATGTTCTGTACTTACTTCTAATGCAAATCAAGGTGACAAATGTGATCCTCTTTCACATGGATGAGTGCGTGGAGTTCCTCCCAGGACAACAAAAGCTCCTGGCTGGTGAGGGCTTGAAATCCAGAGCTCTGAAAGGACACAGGGTGGACAGGTGAAGACGTATGCGAGGACAGGAACTGGTGCCCTGTTAAGGAGCAAAAAATTGAGGTTTAAATAAATAAAAGAAAAAAATAAATAATGTTGTTCAGTTATTGAGAGGAATAAGCCAGTGAAGAGCTTGAAGCTGGTGAGGGTACTTATTGCAGAAAATGATTTTGGAAAGGTCTTTGCTGAAAAACGTCTCTTTTTGGGTAATAACGGCGGGAAGCCTGAGATGCTGTGCAGGTCCAGCGGCAGCAGCAACGGAGCTTTGTCTGGCTGTGCTCAGAGAGCAGGCTTCTCGTACCCAGCATGGGCCAGACAAGCGTGGGAGCCTCCTGAAAATACAGATGCAGTTTCACGTGAATGGAAACTGCAATTTTGCAAGCCTTAGACCTCAAATAACTGAATGAATGTGAGTGCTGAGGGGGGAAAGTTTAGATAAGCTCTGATAATTTGGTACTTTTCTTTCCTGCTTTTGTATCAGATCTGCATTAAATACTAAAATGCCTTTTACAGGGCGGGACGTGCCATCCGAAATGGTCATTTAAGCTTTTTTTTTTTTTTTTTTTAATGTCGTATCTGGGAAGCTGCTTTTGGAATATGGTCATGGATTAAATCACTATTCAAGGATATGTCGTTGCATCTATGTGTGTAGAGGGTACCTGCTGTGCCATCACCAAGACATTTAATTGAAAAGTGATATTTTCAATAACTATTTCCAACTCTGTTTGCCCAGGGTGGGTAGCCAGTTGCCACGAGGAATCATCATCTCTTTGCGCTTGATGGGTGTGTGCATGTGTGAGAGTGAGTGCAGGGGATGTTTTCCATTTAATAATGTTATTTCTGGCACTGCTGCTTTTTCTGTAATCACTGTGGAAACTGTTATGCTTGGGGGTTCATCAAGGAAACTCTGTAAGTTCTTCTAGGGAGAAATATATTAAGCAAGTGGCTGTGATACGGGTTTCATAAGGGCTCACTTTAATTGGGAACAGTGTTTTCAGGAGATTTTTACCCAGAGTGCTGGGAAAAGGGCAGCTTGGTGTTTGGAGCCTGGTGCTGCGTTGTCTGATGGTGTCTCAGGAGAAAAAAAAAATAAAATAAGAGTCAGATTTTCTGTTGAAGAGGAAAAATATCTGAAAATAGATCAGATCTGCCCACAGACTAGTGATGGTTTGGACCCCGAGTTAGAGAAATATAAGACGTTACAGATGTGGCTGATTTATTGTGATAGGGGTTTTTAGAGCCATCAGTGGGTGTCCTGCTCTGCCATGGCCCCAGCTGGCTCTGTTAGAGCCCAGAATGGCTTCAGTGCATGGCTGAGGCGGATTTGGGATGCCAACGGGCACGTCTGCCACATGCACAGCTGGAGGACGTTGGGACCACGGGTG
This sequence comes from Cygnus olor, assembly GCF_009769625.2. Taxonomy (NCBI): domain Eukaryota; kingdom Metazoa; phylum Chordata; class Aves; order Anseriformes; family Anatidae; genus Cygnus; species Cygnus olor. The sequence goes on from NC_049191.1 coordinate 6,243,396, forward strand.
GTGGCGCAGCCACCTCCAGCCACGAGCCTGCTCCCAGCGCCACGCCACAGCTCTGCCCCCTTGGCGTCTGTGCTGCAGGCAGGATTTGGGGACTAAGGCATATTTGTGCTTCACATGCTGGGGGGTCATTAACCTTTCTCTGGCCCAATCTAGAGGCTGCATTATAGCACAAGGACCTGCCACGCCGGACCGCGGCAGGAGGTCACCTTGCTCAGCAGCCCATCTCTGGAGGATGCTCCGAGCCTTGCAATGCATCGACCGTGGGATAAACCTCTTCTAGTCTGAGCATTCATGTTCATCATCATTAACGTGTTCACAATCAAAACAACACCATCACATAGAAATTGCAAGTATTGGAAAAACTGGCTGCGTGTTGACAGCTTCAGGGAGCTTACCACTGAAGACAAAATTTGGAGGAAGAATGCATAGGCAGGGGGAAGAGAAAGGGTTACGGCAGCCGAGAGATGGGATGGCTTTGCTAGCTTTCATATGCAGTGTATTTCATTTGTGGTACTTAAGAGTGCTCTTTTTCATTGTTGTTTGTGGAGAGGCTGATACCGGAAAGAGGAAAGGAGGTTTTGTCTATGCTATACATATTTGATGTTTTGCGAGCATGCATTTTAATAATTACCTTAATAAGTTACTCAAACTTGCATCTCACTTTATTTTGGAGTCTCTGGAGGCATTCTGTTTGCTTAACACTCTTAAAGTCTTTACAGCATTCAGCAAAGATTTATTACTATTGATTTATATGGCACCCAGAACAAGCTTCATGGCAGCAGTGTGCAGAAATTATGGTTCTTCCAGGACAGCTTCACCCACCATTGAAACAGAGACTCGTCTGATTAACAGGAGAGCAGAGAGCAAGATGGACAGATTCATACAATTTCACGACCTCAGTGATTAATTATTTATTGAGCTTTTAATTTTGCATTCATCATTCTAGTACTGCCTTCCCTGACTTCCCAGAGTAGCTGCATGGAGAGGTAAAGCATCTACAGGTACCTTTAGAGCAGGGAGGTTTGCAGCTTTGGTTGGAGAGGAGTTGTGCTTTGTGTTGACCCCTGAGACTCCAGAGAGGAGTTAATATCTGCTTTGCCCTGGGATATTTCAAATTTTTCTTAGTTTTAAACCCGAAGAGCTGAGTTTCTCCCAGTACTCTGACTTAGAGGGCAGATGTGTTAATCCATCCTGGCCCTGGCCGTTGATGATTGTATGTCTCTTTTTTCCTCCTATTTACTAGGGCTTTTGGCAGAGAGGGGTTGCCACTGTTTTTCTTAGCAGTCCCTAATCCCTAGCAGTTTGGCATGAAAAACTCTTTTTTTCTGCTTTGTGCTTCAGGGCTTCCAAGCAGGTGCTTGCAACGTGCTGTAGGTGACCCTGCTTGGCAGGGGGGTTGGACTGGATGATCTCCAGAGGTCCCTTCCAACCTCAACCCTTCTGTGATTCTGTGAGGAGGGCAGTTGTTCTAAGCAGACAGGCAGCTAAGGATGTTTTGTCTTTCCTTTTTTTTTAATTTTATTTTAATTTTATTTTTAGCATTAAGGATGTCCTCAACTGGTAGAAGGACACTGAGGTTTAGGATAATCTGGTGCTATGGAGCATCAACTTTCATCATTGTGACTGTTGGACTGTTGTTTTCTTCCCTGGCTGTGTTGTCTTGCTCACGGATTTGGATATCTTCTGGGGTGGGTTTGCTTCTCTTTCAGCGGGGACATCCATGGGGCCTCTGCACCCTTGATCATTCCCAGAGCTTGTGGTATAGTTGAGAGCCTGTGTGTAAGCCTCAGGTCTCCTAAATGCTTGTAGCTGCTGGCTTTACAGAAGTCACCAGGGCATGAGAAATGGTGACCTTGTGCTCCGGCCCAGCCCCCAGCTGAGGCCGTGCATGGTGGCGGTCCCGGAGCAGCAGCCTGGTGCTGAGCAGCCTGGTGCTGAGCAGCCTGGTGCTGAGCAGCCTGCTCGCTGTTTCATCCACAGGATGCGCTGGCTACGGCCGTCCCCGACGGTTCCTACTGGTATAATGGAGCAAGAGCGGTCATTTGTCACTTTAAGGCAAAAAAAAAAAAAGCAGAGAGATCGGATGATGCCATTAGGGGGACAGACGCTCCCACCAGGTAATCAGGAGGAGAGGCTGGGATTGTTCCTAAGAGATCTGTGATGTGGGAAATGGAGCTGTCTAGAAGGATGCTTTTGAAGTAAAAGTTCTTTCCTCTGAAGCTGGCCAGGTGACCTGTTGAGTCTGGCTCCTCCATCCTCTGTCACAAAGGCACCCTGCGTTACACCCCTGAGTCCATGCAGAAAAACACGGTCCGTGAGCCAGGCTCTTCCCGCAGCCAACTTCACACTGGTTCAGGTGAGATGTCAGTACCAGGAACAGCCCCCTGGGGCCCCCGAACAGGGAAAAACCATCAAGTTAACCAGACCTCACACTGCACGGTTTCCCCCCTCTCAGAGCTATGGTATTTTATTGATGAACTGGGCTCGTTGACTCCAAAAATCCACTTTTCTCTTCAGTCCATGTGGTGCTGTGGAGAGAGCTGATCGGAATCACCACAATAAAATTTTAATTAAATGCCAGGCAGCAATTTGCAGTGAATAAAATGTGGTACCTGCAGTACACTGTCGACATCTGTTCATGGACCCAGAGGGCCATTAGTGACTTTGAGAACCAGGAGAAAAACACAGGTCCACTTACCTTGTTTTTTATTCTTTCATTTCAGGGCAGAGAGACCTATTATGTTTAATATTTTATAGCAATACATTGCTGCCATCCTTCCTGTGAGTCATTTTTCCACAAGAAGCACGTGCTCACTGCGTTATTTAACCCCTTTAGAGGGTTGAAGGGTGGGCTGTAAGTCTTCTACAGAAATGCTGTGTATTACGTGCTGCCAATGCATTGCTGCACAGTGCCAGGAAGCAAAAACTGCTTTAATGCGCAGCCATCTGCGCTCAGGGGAAGGCCAGCAGCACACTGGAGACGGACACAGATGTCCCAGAATCACCCCGAGGCTCAGGCCTGGGTCTGAAGCTCTGACCCATGCTGAGCTCCTCTCGCGTGGTGGTTTTTACCCCACGTCTGAGTCCCACAATGCAGATGATCATCAACATCTTGGGACCAGTGCTGTTCAATATCTTTATCAATGGCATAGACCATGGGATCGAGGGCACCCTCAGCAAGTTTGCAGGTGACACCAAGCTGAGTGGTGCAGTCGATACAACAGAAAGATACCATCCACAGGGACCTGGACAAGCTGGAGAAGTGGGCCCATGTGAACCTAATGAGGTTCAACAAGTGCAAGGTGCTGCACCTGGGTCAGGGCAATCCTGGACATAAGGACAAACTTCAACAGAGAAGTGGCCAGCAGTTTGAGGGGGGTGATTGTCCCCCTCTGCTCTGCCCTCGTGAGGCCCCACCTGGAGTCCTGTGTCCAGGTCTGGGTCCCTCAGCACAAGAAGGGCATGGAGCTGTTAGAATGGGTCCAGAGGAGGGCCACAAAGATGATCAGAGGGCTGGAGAGCCTCTCCTATGGACAGCCTGAGACAGCTGGGGCTGTTCAGCCTGGAGAGGAGAATTCTTTGGGGAGACCTCATTGTGGCCTTTCAGTCATATTTTTTATATGGAGAGTGTCTTTTCACATGGGCAGACAGTGATAGGATGAGGAGTAATGTGTTTAACTAAAAGAGGGTAGGTTTAGATTAGGTATAAGGAAGACATTCTTTACTCAGAGGGTGGTGAGGCACTGGCCCAGGCTGCCTAGAGGAGCTGTGGGTGCCCCATCTCTGGCAGTGCCTAAGGCCAGGCTGGATGGGGCTTTGAGAATCCTTTGCTGGTGGGAGGTGTCCCTGCCCATGGCAGGGGGCTGGAACCAGATGGGCTTTCAGGTCCCTTCCAACCCAAACCCTTCTATTATAATATTCCATGACAAAAATCTGCATCCTGAGAAGAGTGTTTCTAACTTGGTAGTGTGAGGAGTTTGATCCAACCTGGAGATGTTTCAAGTGATGGGATGACTCTCGGTGGAGGGTTTTCCTACTGGTCTTTGAACTTTTTCCTCGCTTTTCCCATGCCATGAAGGTCTATGTGCCTGTGCAGGTACCTTTGGACTTTTGCTTTTCACATTCTTGCAGCCAGTTGTGTCTCCCCATAAAACATCTCCAGTGGCTTTGTTAAATGAGATTTTGAGCTCTTACCAGGTTTGAATTTAAGAAAATATCTCACAGATGGTTTTGGGGAATTCCTCATGTTTTCTCTAGGTTTCTGACTCAGGAACCTGGAACTGGGCACAATTATATGTTGTTTTACTGACTTTCAGCAGAGCTCCTGCTATGCAGCCTTATAGGTTTGAGGCCAAAAATACATGCAAGTTTCATTTAAATAACTGTAGTGGAAACTTTCTATGGAAAGAAGATACCCAAAAAAGCCCCTGAAAGAACAAAGTAATTGCCTTACAGAAAGACTTCCTTTTGCTGCATTGTTTTCCGTTTGCATCAGCCGTTTGTCTCCTTTGGGTTGTGCAGTTGTGGTTCTTCGGTGTGTCATCCAGCAAAAGTACAGCAGAACTTCTGTGCACAGAAGAAAATTGCTACCTTTTTCTCTGTCATAAGGAGAAAAACAAAAAACAAAAAAAAACAACAACCCAGCTGTGCTCTGTACAAATAGTCTGTGACATGAGTGGAATTGAAAAATGACTATTAGTCCAGAATGCTGTGCTGAAGGTTACTCTTTTGTGTCGTCCTTCAGATGAGAAGGTTAAACAATGTGAGTGGTGGTAGCACAGAAATTGCTAATATGTGGGAGCTTCTTGACCAGTGATATCAAAATACGGTGGCATTTCAGCATGTGCTGCAAAAACAGATGTGTTTTTTGTTGACCACCTTGTGACAAATTGAGCTCATTTTATTGCAGGACTGCTTTGTCAAGCTGCTAAAGCCTAAAACCCCCAGAAGGTTCTGGTTTCTCTTTTGGACCAGTGTGACTGCACAAGTGTTGCATTGTACTGCACGAGGTGTGATGCTGCTGATGGGGTGGGAAGAGTGGTAGGAGCTTTCTTGTTCTTGCTCTTGGGAGGAGCCTGGGGATTTGTATATTAGAGGCTGGAAAGTGATTTTTTTTTTTAACCCTCTTTTCTATCACTCATTATGCCTTAATTTTAAGTCTCGTGAACTGCTGGTTCAATCTCAGTTCATAGCCTTGCTCCACTTCCTTTGGTTCAGCAGAGTACTTTTACTCTGCAGAAGTGTGAAAAAGTTAAAGTGCCTACTGCTTCCTCCTGCCTGCGACTCTCTTTGCTTTTCTGTTCGTCCTTTATGATGTCTAAAGACAATGGTCACGCTTCTTAATGTCTTGAAAACATTCTAAAACACCATACTGAAGTAAAATAAAACCAACAAGCACTAGAAATGTGTCACATGAATCATTTTCTTGTTGATAGGGTTGAATGAAGGATGAATGAATAGTGGTAGGAACTGCCATAGACACCACGTCATGCTTGACAGCAGAAGATTTCTTTCAAGAACATTGCATTTTAAATGTGTACACAAAACTTGGGTAAAGAGGGTGTATTGCTGATTTCCCATGGGCCTTAAAGTGAAGACATAACCGTGTCTGTGATGCTGCAGCTATCTGCTGCATTGTCTGGTCTGGAGAGACAGAGTGGTGCATCTGTGCCAATCCTGCAAGGTTTGAGCTGTTTGTATGTCCCGTATAGGGAGATGACTAAGGGGGCTGTATCCCACTTTTTCATATCACCTTTTCCTTGAACACACTTGATAGGAACTGCAGTAGCCCAGGAGATGGGAAAGACAAGACCTGGTGGTCTTGGTCCAAGTGCTACCTAGAAGTTCAGTTCAACTGATAACTCTAGAATATATCATAAGGTTTCAGGTTTATATTTGGAGGGCGATCCAGAGAAATTTTCTTCTCAGCTGCTTATCACAGATTTCAGAGCTCCATAACCTGCTGGACTTGTTTGTCTTAGTTCTTCTTCTCAGTGGCTTGCAATATCTTTTGCTAAAAGTGCACCTCACTCACCTCAGACCACAGCTTCAGGCTTCTGCATGATTTCTTGCTTCCCACCTAGGAATGTGAAAATAAATGGTGATGATGGATTTGTAAGAGTCATATGGAAAACAAAGAGCCAACCTAGGGAGATTGTCTGAGTCTCCCCAAAGCAAGAGACTTGTGCTAAGGGGCAGCCTGGTTTCTCCTGAGATGGTTGAAGGGTGTTAGCCCAAGCTGGCAGTGTGGTCAGCCCATCGTTATGTGGGGTTTAGTTTAATTCCCTATAGGATGACAAGAAAGTCCTTGTTAGACATGGTCTTAATCTTGATGCTGATGTTAATTAATCCTGATTCATTGTTATAAGAGTATGAAGTCAGGCAGGAAATGAGCAAAAAGCATTACTGGGGGAAAAAATCTTTGATTTCACACTTCAGGGTGTGGGGAGGGAAAGCTTTGAAGTTGCTGTGTTCTTGCTGCACTATACCATATTAACGTTTTTGGGTTCGGCTCGTGAAGTACTCTCTTCCGTCACCCTTAGAAGCATCGGATGTAATTAAGCTCAGAAGCAATGGTCCTTTCCAGCTCTTTCCTGTCAGCAGGGTGAAATAGCACATAGATGGTGGATTTTTTTTATTTTTTTATTATTTTTTCTTCGTATTCGGGGAATAGTGGCTGCTGAAATTCAGTTACTCAGGGCTCTGTTACCCCCTGAGAACCACAGCTTTGCTAGCATCTGTTCTCTGCCGCTGCATCAAGACCCGAGATGCTTTCAGTTTCTCATTTAATGGGCTGCAGCTTGACCTGTGAGTCTGCTCGGGATGCAGCACTGGGGGCAGATGAGAAGAAGCCCTGCCAGCGGCACTGTGGAAACCCACTATTTTGTCAGAAAGCAGAGCTAAATGGTATGTAATCGCCCCGAGGCATTGCAAAGGAAACTTACAGACATCTCTGTGCTGGACCAATTGTGCGATTTACAAAGTTGTTTTCAACCCCAAATAGAGATTTTTCTGCTAAACGGTTTTGCAAGCTTTTATTCAACATGAAACAGAAAGAAGCGAGGACTTTCCCTGTGTGAAGGCACCTGCCAAGGGGATGGCCGGCCCAGTGACCTACCCACCATTAATGGCAGTGCCACCATCTTCTAGAAGCGTGCAGGGAAAGGTCACGAGAGCCCTGACCCTCCTCTGGCTTAGCAAGGGCAGTTTGGCTGGGATATGAATTTTTAATTTGTGTTCAAACCACTTTCACAGCATCATTGCCTGGAGATAGAAAGCATGCAGCCTTGTTAGAGAGGGTGATAACAGCTACTTTATCTCAAGTGTCTGGACTGCTGCTTTCTTTTTTTTTCCCTTTTCCTTTTAATCTGATATTCTTTGTTCACAACCCAGATGGGGCAGATGCCTTCCAGTTAAGATTGATGTAGCTTATCAGTAGAAGTCTGCCTGCCATTTCATAGGATGCACCCCAACTAAAGTGGGATAAAAGCTGGAGCTTCAGCTTGTCAAAGACAGTGTGAAAGGAAATCTGTTTAAATGTTTATGCATCAGCAAGGCAGCAAGGCCAGCTTTTATTCCCATGGCATTTCAGTGGCTCTTTGTGATTAGAGATGCCCTGGAGATGCCTCAGTGGCGGAGGAGTGACATGACAGCAATACTTAGCTAAAGCCAGGGCAGCTTTGCACTGGCCAGCATCACTGTGTGCTTCTGAAATGCTCTCTCTATTTATTTATTGTTTGACTTCTCTTCTAAGATGCATATTCACCTTTGTTAAAAGCATCTGTAATGCCTGTTCTGGCACTGATTTTTCCTGGCTTATCTGCAGCCAGGTGGCAGCGAGGGCTTGATGCTGCTGGGGCACAAAGGGAATGCGTCCAGGGGGCAGTGGTGGCTGTAACGAGCCCCTTTTGGTTTCTTGAAATCCTTGGTGAAGAACTCTGCAGAGAACAGAGACTGCCTGTTCACCGGGTGTGCAGAGGGAAGAGTTTGTGGTTCGGTGGTGAGGCAGGATCAAGCTGTCCCCAGCCACTCGAAGGAAGATGCAGGACCCTTCACCAGACCAGGTCTGCCACCGTCAGCAACATGCCAGATTGCCGGTGACTTATTCTAAATCTGCTTTAACACTTGATGAAAATTGCTAAAAATATTTTCTCTTGCTCGTCAGCCGTTGAACTCCTGCCCTCCAGCCCCGTCATTATTCTGTGCAGTTACATCTAATGAGAAATTAGTGCTCTGAGCATTCACGTTGCAGTCTTTCACCTGTGAACAAATATTTTGCATGCTGTGTGGGAAGGCAGATTTGTTCAAAAATATAAATAGTTTGATTCTGTATTATGCATAGACACAAACAGAACATTTGAAAATATTCAAGCAAGGCCTCTATTGAATGAGCTTTAGTATTTCCCTAAGTAGAGGGTCCTTTTGAGATTATGATACTGGACCAGGCTCGTCTTTTAATGTGGCAGGTCTTCTGCACGACATTGGCATGTGAGTTGGTTTCCCCAAGTCTCTGTTTCTCTCTGTAGGTTCAGTGGGGCAATAATTGGCACTGGGTTGGTTCCTAAGTGTTATTTTTAACCCTTGAAGCAAGGACAATCAAGACTTCAGGGCAGCCTCAGATGCTCCAAACCCTTTCCTGATGGGCAGTGGGTTAACTTCCCTGATCCAAGTGTGGGAGAGCCCACCACGGTCCTTGAATTGCTGTCTTGGTACTTTTCTGTCCTTAGTCAGGAAGCTTTTCCTAGTGTGTAACCTGCTTCCCTTTGTGCTGTTTTAAGGCTCTGACATCTTGTGCTATTCTGGACAGGCCAAGAAGATAGCTGATGTCTTTCTCTTGTGGCCCTCTTTATATATTTGGAGACTGTTATGATGCTTCTTTTTAGTCTTTACTCTTTCATTAGATGAATGTGATTTATTTTTATTTTTATTTTTTTGGTGTTTTCTCAGTCTATGCTTTCTCGACCTCTTGTCATTCTTGCTGTCCATGTTGGGACTCTTTCTACAACTTTATTGAAATGCAGCGTCCCGTAGTGTCTTTAGTCGTGCTACATAAAGAAAAAGTTCCCTCTGTGTATCTGGTGAGCACTATGCCTCTCTGTGCATCTGAGTATGATGCTTGCTTTTATTGCAGTGATGTGATGGTGTCCAGTTCTTGTTCCATCCATGATCCTTTGTAATCCTGAGATCCTTTTCATAAAAAAAAAAAAATAAATCTTTGCGAGCTGGTAGTTATTTCCCCTGTGACTGTCATTGATTGTTCCTGCCTTAGTACTGTTCACCCATCATTCCTGAATTGTCTTTTTCTTTTTCTCTCTCTTTTTTTTTTCTTCCAGACCATTTCTACTACTTACCAAGAACATTTTGAATCCTAATCCTGGCTTCCGAAGTACTTGCAGCCCATCCCAGCCCGGTATCAGCAGCAATTTTAGTAAGCATACTATGTTCCATCATTCCAATCACTTTTGAAAATAGTGAATTTTGTTGGACCTCGGATGGTCCCTGGGACATCCACGTCCTTCCCTGTGACAGCACGCACTGTGGCAGCATCCCACAATGCTGTATATGCCCTGAAAGAGGTACAAAAAGAAATGAGACTCCCTGGGACGATGAAATTTGTGTCCCAAAGCAAGAGATTTTATCAGCCCCTTTGAAGTTTTGTAATGAGAAATATGTTTATTTACCATGCCGGTGCCTGAACAATACGGGTTTTGTGCAGGGCCAGGTGTTTGAAAGAGCAGAAGCTCTGCATTGTTGCAAAATCAGCAAGTTGACTTTCTCCTGCGTATTTGTACATTTTTTTCTTTTTTTTGTTTTCCTGCTTTCTCAATAGAAAACCCACCTTCTGTTCACACCCCATAGATGCCCTTTCGTTCAGCAGACACTTGTTAGTTAAAGAGCCTCAGTGTTTCAGGCTGAGGCCCAGGGGGAAGGAAAGCAAACACGATTTGTTTCATGACTTCACACCGAGGAGGAGGTTGTGAGTGATGGTGGGAGTGTGCTGGACCTGGGGGGCTGCAGCAGGTTTGTGTTGGAGTCAGTGCTCTATGTCCTCTGCTTGGATTTTTGCCCTCTGGCTCAGATGCTGCATTTATGTATCAGTGGACTATGACATAAGTTCATTTTGACGGTGGTGGCGAAGGGTGATATTCCAGGATTTATGAATTTCTATGGGGTCTGACAAATGAAGCTTTATAGACCAAATATATATTTATAACACAAAGGGACAGAGCCAGATACTGCCTGCGGAGACCAAAAATATGGTGCACAGCCACTGTTTATGTCCCTGTACCTGTCATTGTTTAACAAATAAGAAATGGAAACAAAAACGTTGGAGGGAGCCCGAAGGTAATAGGTTGCAAATGAACTCAGACAAGAAGTAGCTTCTTGTTTCTCTGCAAGAGAGGAGCGTAAAGCTAGCTTTTGCTGTTAGCTGCACCTAAATGTATGTGTTTGTCAGAATAGCTATCAGTTTCAAACTTCATCTCCTCTGTGACATCTGCTGTTTCTGGAAATTCAAGCTGAAACAGGAAAAATGATGTGTGCTTGCCTTTCATCTCTGACTGTGAATGTGGTGGTGAATTAGGATTTCCAGATCCTGTGTCATATGGTCAGAAATACTATTCTCATGCTGCAAAGAGGGAAACTGAGGCACAGAAGACAAGTACTTGCATTAGGCTCATGGAGTGAGCTTGGATGAGAAATGCTGATTTCTTGTCCACTCTTCCATGATCTCAGTGTTTCTCAAAGTTACGAGAACTTGAGAAGAAATGAAGTTCTGTGAACACAGATTTGCAATTTGGTGTTTTCAAGGACTCTAACTACATAAAACTGATTTACTATGGGAGAAAAAGCCTTAAATATCCCTGTAGAGAGGACATAATGTGAATGATTTTGTATTTATTCATTGCATTTCACTGAGTGGATGAAATCTCTCCCGACCGTAATTGAATTATATTTGGATGTGCTATCTAGTATGGTGGTGTTAAAAGCAGGTGCAGAAAGGGGATTTTTTGGAGAGGGGAGAAAAAAGCTTACCGTAGCAGTAAATGATTCTTCCTGCTGTAACAATCCTAATCAGATTAATTATGATTAATTTATCTGTCTGGTTTTATTTATAAAAGCAACATTTCTAAAGAGTTTTGCTTAAAACCTTCGAGACTTTTCGTAATATGTTTGACTTCTTTCACATGGTGCACTGTATAAATCTGTGTCTGGTTGGGCTTTTAGGGAGAATTATATTGCCTTGAGCATTTAGACCTAGCCATTATTTCTCCATCTCCTCTTACACCTTTTTTTGTCAGTAAATCCATCTCCTGTCACCTTTCCTATGTTGCCCATCTGTAGGTGGCCCAGCCACCCTTGTGCTAATGTCTTCCAACAAGTTTATTGTCTTCTTGCAGCTCCTTTTTTCTTTTTGTCTCTCTCTTTTTTTTTTTTTGACAGTTGTACCATATCTTCCCTTTGGCAGCAGCCTAGTGCTGCTCCTGACCTTCTGGTAGGACCAAAACCGCCCATCTTTATAACATCCTTGCCCCATCTCACACATGGCTTTTTTTCCTCTGAAACAATCCTTCTGTAATTTTCCACTTGTGTGCCTCACCAAAACTCAGATCTTTTCTCACTTGCATATGCCACTTACTTTTCCTGTCTCTCTCTCTCTCTCTCTCTTTTTTCCTTAAACGCTTCTTTCTCTTACTGTTTTCCATTTCTGAAAAGCTGTTTGGATTTTCACAAAACCAAACTGTATGACATTGCATATGTGCTTGCCCATATGTATCTGCTTATTGCAGAAGTGGCAGAACAGTATCGATCAAATGAGGTAATTTTCCATCAGATTCATCCCTCTGTTTTCTTTTCATATTTATTCATTGCTCAGAAGCGAACCTCCTTGGAAAGCCTCAATCAAAATATTAAGGTGGTTTTGAGTTTTTACAAGCCTGAAAAACCAGAAGGTTTCCTTGTGCTGCGTGGGTGCTCTGACCATCGCTCTCCCCCTCCATCAGTTGAACCGGAAGGTTTGGTGTCGTGGAGCAGCAGCCACATGTGCTGATAGAGGCTTCTGCAGAGTCCCTTCCTCGTCACTTGCAAGTCGCATGCAACTCCTGTTTTCCCTTTCATTTTTATTCAGCTTTTCTTTCAATGCTTGGCTCCACAGTGCCACGACCCTCTGTTGTTTCTGAGGTATATCCTCTGGGTTTGATCTAGCTGGGATTCAACAGCGTCTTCATTAATGAATTTTCCACCTTTCATGAAAGGGTAAAGAGCACAAGAAGGCACAGAGTGGACACAGCTGTGCCTGTGGGCAAGTATTTGCTTTTGAAAGAGATTTAATGATCCACAGTGTTTCTTGGTAGGCACTGAAGAAAAAGATGCCCCCACGGGGACAGTTCTGTGGGTGGACACATGTAGTATTTCCCATTTTTTTCCTTTGTAGTATTTTCCACTTTTTCCTTTGCCATCACTTTGCTGGTGTAGCGGTGTTCCCAGCTCGGGATGCATACTCAAGCTTTTGCATCGAGGCCGGGTTTCACGGCAGTGGTGTTTCAAATCAAGAGGCCACATGGCATCAGAACACATCTGACTGGCTGTCGGAAACCAAGTCCCTTCCCTGAAGTTACACATAACCTTTTTCTTTTCACTTTTTAGTGGGAAAAAGCAGGTTTATTTCCAAGATCATCTTTGTTTCGTTCCTATATGGTCCCCTCTTTAAGCCCTGGCAACTCGTTGTGTTGGCAGTGAGGTGTTAAGACCAAGCCTGGACTTCCTCCCCTCCTGCTTTCGGTGTCCTCTCAGCTTGGTGGCACGCAGAAGTCCTGGTGCACAGGGCAAAGTGTCCCTGCCCAGCAGCCTGTGTCACTGCTTTTGTATCATCCTTTACCAAAACAGAGAGGTGATGTTTTTAACAAGGTAACAACACTCTATTTTAAGCCGCTTCTAAAAATAAATTCCCACACAAGCTGGCATTGTGGCAGCAGTGTTTTATAGTTTAATTGAGGCTGTTTTCTTAGGATGATTCATAGAAAGAAGATGAGCTTTACTAGTTTTACCCTGGGGTGAGGCGACGTTGGCGAGTGGTACATGAAGAAGTCTGCACGGCTGCGAGGACTTTTCCGATTAGCTCTATAGTTGTTGGCTTTTCCCCTAGAGCCAAAGTGTCATGTCGAACATTGGACAAGCTCTGTTTGTTGTAGGTGTCTGGTAGCTAATATAACGCATCCTGTGTGTGCAGAGCGTCCTACAGTGCTTTGGAGGGCTGATGCCATTGTCACACTGAATGACAAATAACGGCCACGGGAGGTAATAAGGAAAGAGATGGTTTCTCTGGGAAATAAGGTAGAGATTTAATATTTGTCCCATGCTCAGAGCTGCAGGGAAGAAGTACAAGAGCCAGAGATATTGGGTGAGGTGGAGGAAAGCATTGCAGAAATATCTAGAGAGCAGATGACTCTGCCCTCCCACACTGTCATCAAATATCTCAACATCTTGGGTGGGAGCAGCTTCCTCGCTGTAGCTCCCAGCACGTGGGACAGGTTCGTTCTCTTTGTAACATTAAGAAGAATGACTCTTCTCTGTCGAGCTACATCGTGGCTTCTCCTTGCCCAGCCAACCACGTGAACACCTCACAAAGAAAGCTTTTTGCCTCTTGCCCAAGGCAAAGATGTGTCATCTCCTGGGGTTAGTGCTCCCTTACAGATGATTTAGAGATGAGTGTGTGGCAGGATCTCAAGTCTGTTGTGTTGAAGTCAAGTGTCTCTGAAACCCCAAGTTATCTCAAGTCCATGGTCTCCAGTTTATCAGCTTTGGGAGAGCAATACAAATAATGCCCATGCTGAAGGCAATGTCATGATCTGCTCTTCCTGTGGATTCGCAGGAGAGCAGCAGCAGGCTCGTTTGTGTCTGGTCCTGATCCAGTGTCAGCAGGTCTCGTGGGCGACCCAATGGCCATGGGATTGGGACCATAGGTCTGGGGGCTCTGAGGATAAAAGGTAAACTGCTACTTCCTATAGGGAATTCCTGTACACGTGCTGTGGTGATCTGGGATTATGGAAGGTGTAAGATTGCCATTACTCCACTCAAAAACTTGCTCTTGTGCTGCCAGCAATGCATCTGGCACTAACAAGGGATCTCTCTCTGGGCTCCCTGGCTGAAGCCAGATTGTGATCGTCTCCTTCTGCTCACAAGAACCAGCCAGTGTGTCCTGTGCTTGCTGGTGCACCTCAGCAAAGGGAAATGCAACTTGAAGGAGGCCTGTTTGTACCTGAGGACCCCAGTCATGGCTCAGGGTCACATTGCACCAAACTTGTACTAGTATCCCTGTGTGCCACGCGTGGCCAAAAGGTCCCGGCTGCATGAGATGGGCTTGTCTCTCTGCTAAACAAAAAAAAAGCAGGTCACAGAAATCCAAAACTGTGGATCATGTAGGTAAACCCACAACTGAGCCAGCTCTCCTTGAGGTCAAAGCCCTTGGGGTGTCAGAGGAGTGGGTACTAGTGTGTGAACTTCCAGCTCCTCTCTTTCTCGTATCAACTCACCATTCAGAGCCTGACAGTACCTCCCGGCTTCTTGCCACCACACAAAGCTCTAGGAAGCGTTAATCTGCAGCACGTTGCACCAAAGTAGGTGGCGATCCTCTCGCCCCCCTGGAAGAAGTGATAAAGCTACATCACATCATTCAAAGGAAAGATCGTCACATGGAAAGCGGTAGGAAAATACCATTGCTTGCATACAGCGTGGTTCTTTAGAATGGAAAGAGAAAAGCTTATCATGATAAAAGGAGGCAAAACAGGACGTCTGGGCTCAGCTCTGATATCTGCTGGTCATGCAACACTTCTCCAGGATCCTGTGTTTTCAGTTGTAGTGCTGGAATGATAATTTCTATTTCTGTGAGGTTGTCCAGGATTTGCTGGTGTTGCCCTTGGGACCCTGGCACAGGAGAAGCTGCTCAACATGTCCATCAAGCTTTGAACAGGCAGTTGGGATAGGAACAGAGCGCTGAATTGGGTCTAATTCTGTTCTTATTTACTGTGCATTTCAGGAATGGCTGCCTCAAAGGCAGCAGTCTCCCCAGTGCAAAAAAACAGTTAAAGCAAATCAGAATTGTTATCAAGGCAAAAGCATGCAAAGTGGGACATCAGATGAGGCTGAGCAGAGGAACAGTATTTTCATGTACAAGCATGAGGCTTTTTAACCTTGTGTTTCCTTCGTTTGTCGTCATTAAGAAAATGACAATGGGAGCAAAAATGAAACACCCAGGGAAAATAAAACAAACCAAAACAACTCCAGCCCTCCCCTCAAAACAGCAACCCTTCAATTGTTGATTAGATCTGCCCAATGCTACAGTGCAGCCCTTTCAGGTCAGTTTGTCCCATGCCTTACCAGGCAAGGAGATCATCTGCAGAGCACTAATGCTGATGAGTAGGCAAGATGATAAAATCAGTGAAGAAGAGGAAAGAGCCTGATCTCACCTGCACACAATGAAATTAGGGGTTTTGATTAGCTCCTTGGGATGTGGGGGATGTCAATGGCAAGGTTTGTCCTCTGGTGTTGCTTTGTTTGGGGGTTTAAGCAGTGCTGGGACCGGGGAAGTCCCAATGCTGCCGCCAAAGAGTTAATCACAACATAATCGTCTCATTCTCTTTCGGAGAGGAGTTCTCCGTGGCAGCCCACAGGGCCATTGGGTAAGACGCGTGATTGTGTGTTCTGGCAACCGCTTTGCAATGTGAAATAAACACCCTTCCGTATAATAGCCTTCATTGAGCATTGTGCCTGGGAACTCATCGTGACACATGGCAGCCCAGGGCCGGGGAAGCTTCCTCCTTTTGCAGCTCAGCAAAATATTTACACAGTGTCTTCTAGTAAACTGGTTCCTCCGTGCTGCGGGGCGAAGCGGCTCCGGAGCTGGTCTCAGAGCCTGACCCTGCTCCGAGTCCCTCCTAAAACAACGAGTGCAGCTCGGCTCTGCTCAATCTGTCAGCTAGGTGCAACAGCTACCGAACGTGCTTCCCTGTTAGGATTACTTTATGAATTGCTGTAATAGCCCTGCAGATTTATCGTTGCTGTAAGTAACTGGAACATTCAAAACAACAGCCCTTAAACCCAACCCTTAAGCCATGCACTGGGGAGCTGGGAGGGAACTGCAGGGGCTGATGGCTGCAGCGTGTTCAATTTGGAGTCTCGGGTACTCTGCGCTCTGCAATTATTAAGCCCTGCAGTTGCTTGATTGCAGTATTTAAGAATAACATTTTTAAAACCTTGGTGCTAGAGAAAAAATAATGAGGATTTTGCTGCTGGCGGAGAGCAAGCTGTTGGTATTGGAATGCCAGCTAGTTTGCAAAGAATAGAAATCTCTTTTTCCCTTTGACCTCCAATACCATAAGGTCTCAATGGCCAGAGAAAATTATTATGGTTTCTGGCTCCTGACCGTTGCTGCTCATCAAAAGCTGTTCCACAGTGTCACAGTCAGCCTCTGCAGACCACAAAACCAGTTACAGCTAGAAAGTTTGTGTTCGATGTATGGAAGGCTGATTGAAAAGAAGCATGTTTCCAAGAATTCTCTATGTTTTGGTTTGCGTAAGGTCTAAAATTTAAAATATGTTTCTCTTACCCCAAATAGATATCAAATAGTAATTGTAGGTGGGGAATTACAACATACACAGCTGGTTTTAGCTGGCCTGCAAAAATCTGTTCTTGGCCTTGTGATAGTCAGGGTATTTCTCACCGAAGAGCAAAACCAGCAGAAAAAAATCTATTTAATCGATGCGGTCTTTGGGCAATGAAGCTAGACAAAGTAAGACTAGAAAAAAGGAACAGAATCTTAGCAGAGAAGTAATCGGTCACTGGAACATCTTAACTGAGAACAGCTTCATCTACAATCATTGGTAGTCTTTAGACCAAGACTGTTTTTGCTTTTTTGTAAGAGATATTGAAGCTCAAAGAAAAATAATAAATTTGATGCAGAAATGTCAGAGAGATTCTCTGGCTTGCGTTAAGCAGGAGTTTAGACTTAATAATTTTTCTTGCTGTCTTCTGGTATTAATATTTGGGAATCTCTGAATACCATGCGAGATCATGGCATCAGATTTTGAAAATCGACCTTTTTTTAATCTTTCTGGAAATGCTTGTTCCAAAAACATTAAGGGCCTTGACTGTGATACAATCATTTCCCTAAAATTCTGTGTTTTCTCTATCTAGTTATGAATGTCCCTCTTTCTTGGATGGCTTTTTAAAAAATATTTTTGTTTTTCTCCCCTGGAACCCTCTTCTTAAACTTCAGGTTTGGTTGTAACAATAACTGTTTACTGCTCCTTCCTACAGCAAAAGTATCTTCCAAACTGACTTTCAGGAAGGAAAAAAAAAAAAAGCATGCTTCTCTCTTGTCAGCAGCGCAGTCAGATTGCTACTTGTCTGCCCAAGCATCCTCTCCCAGTAACGAAAGCAGGGCCATATTTACGGCTGTCCTCCCCCACGGTCTTGATGCTCATGAATGAACAACAACAAAAAAAAACTCAGAGGAAAATTTTGCAAGGCAGAGAACCAAGGTCGTAACTTCGGATGCCTCAGAAGAGGGCTCCTACCCAGATAGCAAATGAATTGCTTGGGCTCCTTCATCTTTGGACCCTGTTGGTTTCAGGTGAGCAGGTCTGGTGGGCGGCGGGGCTCCATCAAGCCTGACGGGTGATTCAGCACCTTCCACCCCAGCTTGGGGTAGGCCGTTGGGTTTACACCATTCTTGCAGCACCACCTTCTGGCCCACACCCCTGCACGTTGGACCAACACCGTCTTGGGCGACGTGCGCATCGAGGTCCTCTTTGATAGCTGCCACCTGGAAGCAGAGGAGCAAACCCCCTGGGTGGCTTGTGGCCAACGAGGAGGTGCCGGGGGAAATCTAAGCAAGCCTTTCTGCAGGGTTTCCGAGCCCTTGGGGTGCTGGTACCACATCCTGCCGCGCGGCACGCCCCGTGTGCCCGGAGCTGCCGCTGCAGGCGAAAGGAAGCTCGTGGTGAGGAGGTCCCGTCTCACGCAGTGGTCTGCTGAGCACAGAAAGCAGCTGATGAGAGGAGAAGGTCTAGTAGCTACCTGCCTGTTTCTATCATGCTGTGGGGGACATTTTTTTTTTCCCCTGCTGCTCCTCATTTTCCCACCCCAGCGGCGTGAGAGCCGCTCGTTTCTTTCAACGAGTCGCTCTTGCAAAAGTTGTCGCGTTATCGACCTGCAGAGGGGCTGTTGTGGCTGCAGGCTTGGCTGGGTGTTTCCGACAGTGTCACTCAGTCTATTTAAAGATGTGAACTCTTCCTTCAGACCCGGCCTCGCTGTTCGTTACGTTAACAGGAGATCTCCTTAATGAGATGTGACTGCAGCCGTCTGTGCAGGGCAAGCAGAAACCTCATCCAACACCTTCTTTTGAACCTGTCCCCCACTGCTTTATACTTGTACTGACATAACTGTCCTGTTCAGCTGCCGAGCAGACAAAAGACTCTGCTATCTGCTGCCTAAAGCCAGTTGCAGCGTCTGCAGAGACAGCAGCCATAAAACAGACCTACACCAGCAACCTAAGGTCTGCTTCGTTCCTGTCAAGGCCTGTAGCTATTCTTTGCTGCCTGCTAATGCTCAGGCATAAAGCAGGAATGCTGGCCTTTTAATAGTGTTGTGTGTTCTTTTTTTTTTCCAAGAAAAAAAAAAAAACACCTTTCCTAAAGAGGCTGGAGGCAATTTCAGACTTGCCTGGTCTGTGTTTGGCGCTTCGAGGGGAAGGCAGAGACAGAAGTCTCGTTGCAACGCTTGGTGCTTCTGTACGGGATAGTTTTAATTGGTGGTCATCTGTCCATGGGCCCAGCAAAACCAACTTGCTGTGAATACTTGAAGCTGTCTTTATGTACAGGTGGAGGCAGCTGTGGCTAGCTTTCAGGGGCCCTTGAAACCCGGAGTTGCTGATCAGAGATTTGGTGCTGGGCTTTGTAGGTGAAATTTTGCAAGATACTGTTGCTGCTCTTGGCAATGCCAGGAGAGCCCATCACAAGCCCAGGTGTGAGGATTACAGCATCTGGGGTGTTAGTCCCAGCACCAGCTCCTCTTGGTATTTCTCATGTGGACATGGCACAGCAGGGAGGACAGAGGAAAACTGCCTGAAGATCCATTTTCCAGCAGTCATGGCCTTTGCCTCTAAGCCTTTTTTTTTTTTTTTTTTTAAGCAGCAACTTGATCTGAAGTTTAGATGTGTAGCTCATCGTGATCTTTGACAAGAGAATTTCTTGCTTACATTAAAATAATGAGGGCTTTTTGTGATCTCTTAGCAGCTTAATTGGTAAGAGATTTCATCTTAGGTAAGTTTTTTTTTTTTAGGATTTCTTCCTCCTGAAGCTTGACATTGCAGAAGGCTTTTTGGATTAATAGCTGAGGAACTCTGGTAATTCCTGGATCTACAGTCTCTGCAGGTTTAAGATCAGTTGTCTTAATTTCTTATAAAAAGGTAACCTGCTGGAAAAAAAAAAAAAAAAAAAAAAACAACAACAACCAAAAAAAACAGGTTGGAATTGTTAATAAAATGCCTTGCACATTTTTTGCTTGCCAAAGACATTTCAATTCCTTTGAAAGTATCATCAAATAAACATTTTGAGGCCTAAGTAGTTTCTGCTGAGCCCTGTGCTAAGCAGAAGGAATGTAATCTCAGATTTCCTGGATGACTGTGCACGTGGATGTAGTTACCTTCTTCGTTAGAGATGTTGGAGCAAGCTTTGAAAATATTTATTTGTCTTGAAACTTGTAATATTTGACCTTTGTTTCATTTCTTTAATGCCATTCCAGCTCCAAGCCCTGATAAGCTCAGCTGAAAAGTGCTAAAAGATATTTTAAAGGTGTCTATGGCCACCAGTGTGAGCTCATTTCTAATTAAACAGAAGCCACACTTTATTTCATTAGAAGCATAGTAATAAACGTACACCTAATTGGCTGATTCTTAATTCATTAGCTATTGAAAGCAAATTCCGTAAAGTCTGTCAGGATTAGAAAGTGGAGCTTTGTGTCACTGAAGGGGTCTCATTCTCCTGATCTGCATGAAGATGTCATTTTGCTTACGGCTCTGGTATGTTAGGATAATTGATCTGGTGATATGGCAGGATATACAGTTTCTATAGAAATGGTGCTGGAAAACTAGACTGTGCAGAACATCCCTTTCCCTTTGATTTGGGGTAAGTCATGAAACTTTCCAGCTGCTTTCCACAAAAATGGTGACTCTCGCTGCCACCTCTCAACCCACCGGTTCCACCTGCAGCTGCCCTCATCAGACAGATTTCAGTGGCCAGTTAAATACTAATAAAATTCACAAAAATTGAGTTTCTGCTCCTGAATACTGAGGTGTACTTGGAGAAAACACACAGGCATTTATAATTAACTGCTTTACGGAGATAAGCAGGTGGATGCAGCAAACACAAATCTCATGCATTAGCCCTTCCTTCAGCATGTTCAGGTGGCCCAAAACGAGTAGCATCAAATCCATTCCTCTTAATGTAAAAAGCAGAAATTTTTGCCTGTCTGCTTGGGAGTAGGGTGAGGTTGGACGTCTGCTGGAGAGGCTTTTCCTGCTCACGCTTCCCTCCGGGTCCACACAGCGCACACAGTGGCTGGAGGAGATGCTGTGGTGGGCTTGTATGGCACTGTGCCCTATGGCTGCCTCCTGCAGTGTGCTCCTGGAGCGTTGTCTTAAACCTCTGCAGGGACAGAGCTGAGGAAAGTGTAGGGAAGTGCTGTCGCTTGAAGCAGCCTGAGGGCTCAGGGCACGGAAACAGTGAGTTAGCCAGGCTTTTTGGTCAGTTTTTCTAACACTGCAATCGATCCTCTTGAACCCATGACACAATTCTATGTTAAAAATTGGCTTTTAAAGCTAGGAATACCCATTATATAACACAAGTAGAAGTCTCCAGGTCTTCATTTTGCTTAAGGATCGTTGTTTGTCCCGTGGCATCGCTGTACTCTCAGTTGATTTGTCCCACCAAGGCAGAGAGTAGCTTCTCTTCCAAACCCACCTCAGACCTCTGGTCAAGCCCAGCAGTCCTTCGGGAGCTGAGGATGCAGGGCAGATACTGGGTCTAGCTGCAGCCCTGGCTCGGAGTTGTGGGGCAGATGGGGAATTTTTGATTGAATATTTTATTCTGATAAGATCTGAAAGAATGGAGACTCTGTGGGGTGGAGGAGATCCTGTCTGGGGTGGTGGAAATGTGGAAAATCTACCTCTGGGTGTTTTCTCATTCCCACAGTGAGTGTTGGTGCTGGAGGCTCCTGAGGAAGAGGTTTACAAGGCAAAAACAGGGATAGGTGGACACAGTGCCACTGGAGTCCCTGTGTAAATATTTGCATCCATCTACAAGACGTATCTGTTAATAGGAGGCCAATCACCTGGAAATTAACCCAAACCCATTCTGGTTCTCGTTAAATGCTGCTTCGTTTCACTTGTATAAGGTGTATTTCTGTTTGTGCGTACAAGGGAGTTTTGTGGAGCTTGTGATGACAAGGAAGCAAACACTGTCCAGACTTGATTCTTTTCTTCCTACAAAGCTAACAGCATTCCCTCCAAACTCAGTCATGTTTTTTTCTTTCTTTCCTGTTAAACAAATGTATATCTTGATTCAAAATTATTTCTGCTTTTTGTGACTTGGCTTGGCCTTTGCTGTCAGTGTGAGAGCTCTAGAACGTGACATTTCCCCCTGAACCTCCATGCAGTTGGTGTGAAGAACACCAGGGTCTTCCAGCGGTGACGTGTCTTCGCACCCCCGCGCTCACGGCAAGTAATTTGGAATGGCTAAAGCATATATAGAAGTGTGTGCAGGGCAGCTGCAGTCTATATGTTGTTATTTTCAAGCGAGGTTTGAGCATGTAGCTGGGGAGGAGGAGTTGCACGAGCAGCACCAGCTATTGCTGCTCGTTCTTCGTGCGCTGGGAGATCTGCTTCCATCTTCTGAGCTGCCAACCCAGGGCATCTCAGCAGCTCCACGCTGTCTGAGAAAATGTTTATCTCGAGAAAAGGCTGATTAATTAAACTGACTCTTCCACCAATTCCCCTGTCACCTAACGAAAACAGTGAAGTCTTTATCAAGGCAGGTTTTCAAGATGAGGGTGGCATTAGGGACAGGCAGGCACTTGCTCTGTGTATGTTACAGGGATTTTTAGTTTTTTTCACCATTTCTGTTTTGAAACAAAATATAAATGAATTTCAGTGTATGTTCCTAAAGAGTGAAGACTGCTTCTGTAAATAGGAGGTTGCCAGCCTGGTGATAGGATCTGAAGCTCTGTTTTTGCCTGTAGGGAATGAAAGGACCATTTTCTTCTTTTCATTGGGGATAGGAAGAACCCCATTGTCTTTGGTCCTGAATCAGTGGGAGAAGTTTCCTCGTTCAATTATTTCCACTGAAATTCCAGGCTTTTTTTTTTTTTTTCCCACTGCCACTTAAACAGAAATCTTTCAGTATCTCTGCTTTGTGCTTGGTTAAATAACATACAGACTGGCATAATACAGCATGGTGTATTGATGCTGTGTCCAGAAAGTAACATGCTACTTTGGAAGGGCCCTCTCCTGATTTTATTTCTCTTGCCCAGGGGCTATGTACAGAGGCAGTAAATCTTCCATCTGCATCCTGCTTTTGCATCATCCTTACTCAGAAAATTAATAATGCATTTGGATTTCTGTAGTATCTCCTATCCTTGCTGCATATCAAATCACTTAGGAAGTTGGTTAGCTCGGTGCATCGCTTCCAGTGCTGGAATATTGCAGATGGAGAGCAGGCAGCTGGGCACGCAGCAACCTTGCACAGCATTGCAGGGCAGCAATGAAAGGCAAACCGTCCGGCTGTGGGAATTGCAGGCTGTGGTTGCTCAGAAGGGCTTATGGGATCTTTAATGATTGGTCCTTAGATTTCAATCACAAGATTTCATCAACCTCCAGCCTGGGGCCACAGGCGGGCAGGGCAGCCTGGACGTGCTCTGCCTGGGTTTCCCCACAGGCTTCCTAGCAAGGGTACCAACTTCTTCCAGCCCTGCTGAAGCCAGTGAGACCTGGTGAAGTCTGAAGCGATGCAAATGTTTTACGGCAGCAGGGAATGCCCGCCTGGCATGCTGTGCTCTGGGGACGCGAGGGGAAAACAGGAGCTCACTTTCTGCTGGGTGGAGGAGAGCGCTGCTTTCCGCCAGGTCTGAGTCTTGGCAAACTGCAGACCGAGTAGCTTGTCCTGGGTAGCATGGAGGCAGCCTTCTGGATGGCATGAGGAACATGTCAGCTCAGATGGAGCTCCTATGAGAGTTACGAAAGTGATAGGAGGACCCTGCAGCATACGAATGAAATCCTTTGGCTCTACCTGGCACTCTGCGTGCACAGGGTTGTAACTCAACCTTTTTGCTGGAGGCAGCAGCACACAATCTTGGCTGGGGCCAAGCATCCAGGGGACCTGGCCGACTGCTGGCCACTTCCCATCACCGGGGCACGGGGTGGCATTGCTGCCTGGTGGCACGGGCTCAGTGCAGACGGGGGGACCTGGCCTGAGAGCTCCGGAGCACACAAAGCCAGCTTCCACCTCTCCAAGCCACTGCCTGGGGACACCCAGTTCCCTTGGGACCACAGGGTACAGGTCAGTTTTCTTGCCCAGAGAGCTGTCAGGCTGGTGTGCTGAAGTACCCGGGGGGGTAGGGGATGAGATAGGTTTGTTCTCTTTTGCACTGTTTTACTGTGTTTGGGGTGGTTTCTTTATTTTGGCAGTGAGGGTTGGAATTAAGGACGCAGAGGTCCCTTCCCACAAGCCTTGATATCGCAGTTAATTGGGTAGAAGTGGCTGCTTTCTGCTCTCCTCGTGTATGATGAAATTTTCAGGACTTTCCCTCCACTCCCCAGACCCACGCCCTGCTCCCCTCCCTCCCATGGGCTGATGGCTTAGCACAGGAGGGCTGTGGGACCAAGCCAGCAACGAGCTGCTCAGCATTGGTCCTGGGTCAGCACAATGTTCCTAAAGCCAAAGCAATGGCAATCTTCACGGCAGTGGTACCTGATCAGCCTGATCCCTCTCTTCTTTGCATGGGGCAAAAAAAAAAAAAAATCAAGCTGAGAGTGCAATGCTTCTCATTTTTTTATTTTTTATTTTTTTTACTTTTTTTTTTTTTGGTGGAAACTTTCTGCTGAGCATGTGTTAGTTCTGCTGAAGCTGTAGGGGAATGCTGTGGTGAGCAGAGCAGTCGGTCATCTCTGTGAGGAGCTCTGGAGATGGTGGCCTGCATGCTTTTGGCTTATTTCAACATTGTGCATGTCGAATGTGATACTCCAGATTTTCCTGGCTGCCTTTCAAACGCCTCTCACCTTTACCAGTGACTGACACTTAAACTCTGGAAGGATGCAGGCTTTTGCGTGTTCCAAGAGTTTCCTAAAACGCTGTAAATTTGCTTTGTTTTCTCAGAGAGGGAAATGACAAAAACTTAGAGATATTTAATGATTTTATGTGTAAACCGGAAAACACTAAAAGGAAAAAAAAAAAAAAAAACACTTCACAAAACAAACAATTGTATATGAGCTAGCCAAAACAAAGTCTGAACATCACAGCTGGACTGTTAGCATTATATTGCAGAAAGGAACCTGCCACCCGTGGGTGAATTACAGCAGAGGTCCCCCCGTGCCACCCAGAAGGGATGGGAGCTGCTGCATCTGCCAGCTGCAGAGCTCGGCTTGGGCAGGGGCTGCTCCTGCTTGCAGCTCAGTCGTTGCTGCTTCGCTGCCCGTGCCTTGGCCAGAAGCGGTCAGAGCACCTTCAAATGCAAACAGCAACCCATGCAATCATGTCCATCTGCCCGCAGGGCCCTGGAAGTGCATGCACAGTGAGGGCGAGGATGGGTGGATGGCTGGATCCCCAGGCACACCACCCCGTTGTCTGCAGTTGTTAGATCTGGGTTTGTTTTTGCAACCCCCGAGCTGCTCGCCTTGCAGGCAGGAGGCTGGGGCACAGAGCATCTACATGGCGCTTTTTGCAGCCCGGTCTTGCTATTCCATGAACATGCAGCTGGAAGGAGTATACTCAGTTTTTCAGACCTGATAGGTGTCCAAGGGGTGATAAATTCAGACTCCTGTTTAATCTTGCACAACTGAATTCACTAGGGAAAAACGCAAAATAGGTCAGTGGCAAAAAGGGCATTGGTTTGGGTGTGTGTATGTGGCAGCACTGAAAGAACAGTGAACCAAAAACAGTGAAACCTCCGCAGTTGTTGCTGATTTTGTCAATTAAAGCAATGACTTGCTTGAGCTGTGCGCTGTTGCCTAGTTTGAGGTATATGTAGATGCACACAGAGGGTGCAAATGTATTCAGGAGCGGATGTTTCGCTGGCTCGTTTTGCATAGTCAGCTATGCCTGTGCGAAGAGAGGGAGCCTTACTGTGGGCTTGGCATAGTGTAATTCGGCACAGGGATAAGCAATAATGCAACACACAGCCACCAGCAACCTCCCCTCCCAGAGAGAGATGCCATTTGCATAGAGACTTTTTTTTTTTGGTAACATTTCTTTCCCTTGCTTGTGTATTCAAAGCAAACTTGGAAGCATTTTGTGATGTCAGCTTGAAAGATGACTTTGTCATTTTAGCGAGGTTGTACAATAATCTTGAAGGCTGTTTTAATTTTATTTTGCTGAAGTTTTATTGCATTTTGCTTAATTGCTTCTGTTTTATTGTTAATGAGACAAAAAAACAGTTTGTGTAATAGCTTGCAGAGTAAAATTATCAAGGAGCAGAGATGAAATCTGAATGCTAAAAGTTTCTTTTTATTATTTGCATCGTCTTTAAACTCCTCCTTTGGTTTTGTTTGGCCCTACAAACCTGCTGTGCCCTGGAGGTAGCACCACTGACCCATCTGTGTCCTGCAAGGACATCCTTAGGGCAAACTCTGGACCGTGGCTGCAGGATGGCACGTGGCCCCGCTCTCTCTCTTGGTCAAGGCAGCGCCTTGCTGCTCCATCACCCCTGCAGTCCTTCATTTCTGGTTGCTTCTGCAATCAGCCACAAGTAGCCCACCCTCATAGTTTTGCCAAAATTCCTCATTTTCCCTGTTGTGGAATGGCTTCAACTCCTGCAGTAACCAACTGTCAGAAAACCAAAGGCTGAGTTAAACGATACAGCGAACAAGCCCATGACACTTGTTGCTTTTTTTTTTCCTTTTTTTTTTTTTTTCTCTTCTTTAATGAAGCCTGAGGGGAACGCTACTCTCAGGAAGCCCATGATCTGCAAAATAAACGGGAAAGGAAATTAGTTATATTAATTTAGCTGGTGAGCATCATGCAAGAAGCTGGGACATGCAGGCTTCTGGCTGGTGTTACCCCTGCTGTGGAGAGCTGTGCAAGGCTAAACAGTTTATTACTAGCTCCAATCTGAAAAGAGCACATTTGCAACCTTTTCGCAGAGTTTTCTCTGCAGAGCTTTCTCTGTATCTTTATGAAGCAGAACTGTATATGAGTTACACAGTCTGGCATGGGGTCTAAACCATGGGTGGCAAAAATCTGTGCATTTAAAACACTGGGGAATATTCTGCAAGGAATAGGAATTAGTCTTATTATTACACACAGTCATGACTTCCTTGCTGCTGCTGCCTCTTTTGTGTCACTCTGTACTGTAAGCCTCTGTTTTACATAGTGATTAACTGACCAGCTAATTTACATAGCTGCAGGCTTGCCTGCTGGGTAGTCCATTACTTCATTAATTGTTCTCTCGAAATCAATGAGAGAAGAGGTGCTGATTCCAGTCCTTTATGCACTGCACTGCCCAGATGTGTGAGCAGGAGCCAGGACTCCCTTTGTGTCATTGCAGGGTAAAATGAAATATAAAAACTGTTGGGACGAGCTTGTTTGAATTTTAGTAGTTGATATGGGGTCCATTTTTTATTTTTTATTTTTTGCACTGACTGCTAAAATCACTGCTATGTTACTGCAATATTAATTTTGGTTCTCAAGTGCAGACGATGCACTCTGCCTCCAGTGTGCATTTGCATAGGACTTTACAAGATGTGTGCAGTGAGCCCAGTCTCCTACGCATGCAAAACGGCAACTTTGTGACCTGGGCTGTAAATGGGCTCCATCTGCCTCGCTGCAGGTCTGCAAACCAACCTGGCTGCAAGGGTGCAGTGGGTCTGTCTGGGCCCCCTCTGTCCTGGGGGCTGCTCGCAGGTCTTTGCAGGCTGGAGCCCCACGCTATGGGTCACCATTGGGTCCAGTGGCTGGAGGCTGGTCCTGTTCTCGGTTTCTTAACCTTTTGGCAGCCTGACCTCCACTAGTGTTCATCTGTCTTTGTTCAATTTCCCGTAGTGCACTTCCTTCTGCCTCTTCCCATCCCTTGAGCCCACCAGGCAGTGCGAGGAATCGGTTCCTCGGGGCAGGGGGAGCCGGGCAGTGACCAGCTGCAGATACAAAACTTCACCCTCCAGTTCTGGACCAGCAGAGGCTACTGCTTACACCAGTAAATAGACAAAGCCGGGGTCAATATTCTGACCTCAAGGACCAGCGGCATGGGAAGACCTTGCTGCATGTGGGTGTCTAGGCTTTGTGAGCACGCTCTGCAGAAGTGCAAGGTCCATCTTGAAGCTACGTTTTGCTTCTCACGTGCTGAAATAATCTGGGAAAAGCAATGTATCTAGGTTTTGCTTTCTCTCTCCATTATCCACCGGTCAGTTGGCTTTTGCACAAAGCAAATGGAGAAGTGAGCAGGCAGCGTGCAGCAACTCTTGTGCTCAACAAGACCGTTCAGATATGGATATGTGCATCCATGGGAGAAAGGCAAGGCAGTCTGAGGTGAGGTTCATCGATAGTCGGGGGGAGGGTCAAGGGAAACCGTTTTCAGCTGATCTCTACAAAGCTTGCTGGCCAGGAGACCAGGGGCTGTGGTATTGACTAAAGCCTTGTTCCCCAGTGATTCACCCTGCAATTATGAGATTGAGCAGAAATCGTAAACTCCATCTGAACTGTAGTTGTCCTTTTCTTTTTTTTCCACTCCTGTGGTTTGAAACTATGTAGAAACGTTTTGGAAGGTTTCTCAATACATGAGTTTAACCATAAGTCTCAGCAGGGGGAACGTATTATCGGAGAAAGGCAATTACTGCTTTAGCTGTATGCAAGACACATTACCTTGGAAAGAATCACCATCTTGCCAATAGCTGGCTTCCCACTCTTGGTTTGGCAGGTTTGGAGCATTCAGTTCACATGAATTTTGAAAGAATCATTACACAGAAGTAGTTTCAAAATATTAGCTCACTAATGACTTTTTTGCACCAATGACTGAGTGAGAAGTGAAAGCAGGAGAGATTTTTACAATCCTCGGGAGAAGACGTGACGGTGATGCACATAATCCCACTTCACCGTCACCAGCGTTGAATGGCTCTTGAGGGTCATCTTAAAAATTGCAAAAGAACTGGGTTTTCCTGAGTTTTGTATGCAAGAAAACAGGATTAGCTGCATTACGAATGAAAAAAAAAAAAACACCCTTCTGGAGTATGAGTGGTGTATTGGCATTACTTTCCTGTCTGCAGAAACCCAACTTCAAATCCCGGTTGTTCTTAATGATGGAAATGACATTACTGAAATCTCCTGCTCCCAAGCGTGTGTTTGTCTATGGTGCAACGGAGCAGCCTTGAGCTGGTCCAGACAGCACACGAGGCTATGTGCAAGTGCTAGGTCTGCCTTAAAACTGTACCGAAGGCTGGTGCTGGATGGGGCAGAGCTGAGTGCTGGCATTTAAGGTAGGGCAAAAACTGTCTTGTCTTCTGCATTTTGTGAGTGTGACCGGGAGAAAGGGAGCTCTCAACTGGTGTTTCCCATACCTGCGTTTGTGGAGAAGGAAGCCCCTCTCCATGGCCATCTTCAGGTGGTGGTTCTCACCAGGCTGCATGGGGCTTGCTGCTTTTATTTCTTCTCATTTCAGTGGTGCTGTTTCTTGGAATATTTAGCTCTAAAAATATGCAGATTTTGCAATAATTACTAATGTTTTTCTGGGAAAAAAAAAAGCTGTTTTAAGTTATGAAAATAAATTAACCATTTGTACATGCCTTGCTGGCAAAATGGGGTAATTTGCAGTGCAGGTGCCGGTGCCCTTGGCTGCCTGGCTTGGTGAGAAGGGGAATTGCTGAAAGCACGTGGATTATAAGTGAAAGTGAACCAACACGGCATTTGATCCTTGACTTGTTAACGAGCAGAGAAAGTCTTCTGGATGTCTTCCCGTCTGTTTCTAGTTATCTGGATAGTTTATCTCCGTGGGTCTCTCCCCTCCCATAGTATCCGAGGGCCTCGCGGACATGAATGGATGACTCACAACACATCTGTGAAATGGGGAAGTATCCCTGTTTTAGAAGCGCGGACTAATGCAGGCCTCCGATGATATGACTTGCCTGGTTTCGCACAGGAAACGTGCAGCTGAAGTGGGAATTGAACCCGAATCACGTGAGTTGAGCACTGGATTGCCTTCTCCCCTCAGCAAGTCCAAAGCAGCTCGGCAGATGCTGTGCCTGTGAAACCAGTTTAAAAACCAGACGCATGGTTCTACCAGAATCCTGTCGGTGGCTGGTTGAGGCTGTAGCTTTAATACATAAAGCTGCTGCTGGGGCAAGGCTGGATAAAAATGAGGTGGCAAACCCAGAAATCATCCAGCGGCAGGGTTAAAGGGGAGGGGGCTGAGGACGGAGACCAGCCCCCTGAGCAACGTTCCCACTTCATGTGGACACCCTCGTTTTATCCCCAAGGAGCTCAAAGGGAGCAGACAGTGTTGCTCTGAGCAGCAGAGGATGTATGGATGTGTTTTTTCTTTCTGTCACTATTTCTATGGCCCGCATACCTGCTTGGAGGAGCCTCAGCTCCTCGCTGCAGCAGGCACTAGAGCAGCGTCCTCCTTTCTGCAGCAAAAGCAGATGTTGGAGATGGGAGAGAAGCGTCGCATGCTCCAGCCCTCTGAGGAAGAGGAGAGGCAGATTAAAGATCCCCAGAGCTTCTCACCCCCTTCAGCCTGGAAACTGCTCTCATCGTTGGCACGATGCCATTGCTGGCAGTGGTTTGGGGAATTTCTTTCCTGTTAAGACATCAGGGGGTGTCCTGAGGACTCTGTCCACAGCAGGCACTGTGGACATACACAAGCTGTATGTCCACGAGATTGGCAGGGGACGTTAGGAGCTTCTGCAGGGCCCACCAGCATTAACCCATTAACTGCTGTCCGTGTCTTTCTGCAGCAGCACCTATGTGCGTCTGCCCTACTTTGCTTGCTTCTGAGTGAGCCTGTCCCCTCTTTCTTCTTGTAGAGTGTCAGCTGCTTGTGGCAGGATTTCTTTTCTGTGATCTGTGGCCCCAAGTGCACCATTGGGACTCACAGCTGGATGAACTGTGGCTTGTGGATGTAGCTGATTGCTGGATGCAAACAGCTCATCTGTCCTGGTTATAAGCGAGCAATGTCTGTGTGACTTTGCTCTCTCGGTCCGTGGAGTTCAGCACTGAGTCTGTCCAACTTGTGGCTCTTCAACCATAAAGCACATCTCTGAGCACTTGTCTGAAGGTGGGAGCAGGACCCAAGGCTTGTTCTTCTCTCCACCATCACACAGAGCTGTGGGGTGAAGGTCCCATTTGTTTCTCCTCTGTCTTTGACTCATGACTGCCGTGCTCTAAAGAAGAAATATTCCATGTGGGTGATGGGGCTAACTTGGGACATGGGACTTGGGCTCCAAGTCCCTAAGGGGCAAGAGAATTGACTCTTACATGTTATCACCGTATGGCTGAGTGCTTCTTGGTGGTTCGGGGGGCACCTCTCTTCTGGTGGATGCTGTGTTCGTAACACGGCATGGGAGCACCAGCTGATTTCAGATACCAATGCTATTTAAGTGGTTTGAGTTGTGGTCTGAGACATGGTTGGATTTGAGGATGCAAAGCCCCAGGGAGGTGGAATTTCGGCCCTCTCCCAGCCAAGTGAGTGCTCATTGTGCCATGGTTTGTGGTGGCTGCAGGGTTCACATGGAGTTTATGACACTACATCAAACTGGTTTCCACTTTGGACCTGAGATCTGGGAGGAGGCAGGGATGTGTTCAGGCACTGCAGTGCCATCCATCCACTGCTTCACTCTTCCTGAACATACACCTTCTGGGAGTCGGGATGGTAAAACTAGAATGCAAAACTGAGTGGTGAAAAGTGACCCTTTTCTCATGGTTGTGGTTGGGCACGCTCCTCAAGGGAGAGGAGGATGCTTGCCTAAGTGTTTTGTTTCCAAACTTATCCTCATCTAGATGTTTGCATGACCCCATCTGCCTGGATCGTATGGGCACTTTCAGAAGGCCAGGGGTTCCGCAACGTGGAGAAGAGGGCTGGTAAGGTGGCATGTCATAGCCAGGATGGGAACTTAGGCTTCCCTCTGTGACATTACAGAGCTGGTGCTGGCGTGAGGAGGGGGCAGCAGGGCCTGGGTAGGAGTGCAGCAGCAGTGCCACATTTTCAGGGCAAGGAAGAGGATGGGACTGTGAATAGCAGCCCCACATAGAGACGTGAATAGCATGGTCAGGTCTGTGGTAGCGGGAAGCCGGAGGTATAAGGAAGGCACAATCCAGAGATGGACATAGCATCATAAAAAGGCAAGACAGCAGCAAGCTGGGGCTGAAGGCAGGTTGGAGGATGTGCCAGGAGTGAAGCTCATTTAAAACTTTGGGAATGTTTGACCTAGGGGAACACAAACCATAAAGGGTGTGCTGCAGCAGCCAGTTGTGGACGGAGATGCTGTCTCTGAACATAAAGCCCCCTGAAGCTTTTATAAATTTGTGGCTAAGCTTAAGAGATCTTAAACTGCTTATGAAAATCTTAACCGGGGTTTCTGTGCAATTAGAGTTGTGTTCTGGAATTGCTTTAGTAACCCAAATTTGTTACTACCCATTGTTCCTTCAGCATTTCAGAACTGCTTTGACTATGTAGATGAGGAAGAGTTCGGTTTAGTTTTGTCTGTCCCCCCACTACTACTGTGCAAGCTGAGCCGGGGTGGCAGGTCGGAGCCCTTGTGCTGCAGAGTAGGTTGTGTAGTGCTGCTGAACCCAGGATTTGGTGACATCGACTTGGAGGAACCACACGTTCTTCCATGGAATTGAAATGCATGTCTGTGAAGGAAAAGTCCTTTTCCTTGCATGTAAAGTGTACTCAGAGCATGGTCTGTACTCAGACCATGAGCACATGGTCTGCAGGAGGAGTACCCCGCAGCGATGTGCTTTCTGCCGGCGTGCACCTCACCTTCCTCTGGAGTGAACTTGCTGAAGGTGAGTGCAGTCACCGAGGGCTTCTCCAGCTGTTGGGGCTGAGTTTGTGTACTGTTTCGGTTACCAAGCAATCCTCCCCATCAGGGCACCTGATGTAAGTCCCGTGTGCTCACTGCTGAGATGGCATTTTAATATACGAGCATTGTGATCCCAACGTGCTGTTTCTTTTACAGACTGAATTAAATCGTGGGCAAACGAGAGAGAGACATCATCAGAATTACAGGCTATCAAGTCCACTGTAAGTAATCTCTGTTTTTTTTCCCTAGTGAATTATCCTGGATGTGTGCACTGCCCTTTGCAGTGGACTCAGCCTGGAAACGCAAGTTGTTTTGCTGTTTGGCTGGTTTCCTTTGCTCTTTGCTTGATATATAAGAGAAACTTTTGCCTGGCAAGTCCTGCCAATGCTGCAGCAGCATTTTATAGTATTGAGAGTAGTTACAAGAAGTAATGACAGGAGATCTGCTAGTGCTGCCCACTGTTTGCATTGTGAATCTCTCTCTGTTGTAAATCACTGAAAATCTAAGGTAGCATCTGCCCAACATCCAAAGCTGCAGCTGAGATGTCGTCGTGAAGACCATGATCTCCAGGTAGCAGACTGCCCCACCGCCCTCTGGCTTGCCCATAACCTTATCTGCTTTTATAAGGCATTACCTTGCAGAGTTCTGTAAGAACTGAGGAACTCCATGAGCTACTGAAAAAAGGGGATTTGGTTTCCCTCAGCTGTGTCTCTCCAGAGTGATTGATCTATAGTAAAAAATGGGTAAATGCTAAATGTAGCTTTTTTTTTTTCCCGCAGACACGACATCTTAGTGGTTACCAGTAAGAAGGGAGCTGTACTGTTCCCTTGTCAGAGCAGAAATAGGACCTTGTATTTTGCTTAGTCCACTCATTTTCACAAGACTTGTAACATTCTAAATACACTTAACGTACGTCAGATATCGTAATTGTTGTTTAAATTCGGAAATGGGCCAAATGACTTAAAAGTTATCACAGAGAGAATGACCAGGCAGATTTTCCAGTAGTACAGCAGCTATTCTGACATAAGCCTGGCATCCTTAAAAACAGGCTAAAATTCAATGTATAGAAGAAAACGTTGCCTGTTATGGTTGGAATGTAACAGAAAGGCAGGGTTTCTGTTGGAAGAGCTTCCCACTAAGCGCATTGGATCTCAATCTGGCTGAGACAGGACCAAACAACAGAGAAAATCCTTCCATCTGCTTGAGTACTGCAAACAGCAGAGTTTTGCCACCAAAAGGGTTTTAAGGAACCACTGTAATGAAACGTTTCAGTGTGCTGGAAACGAGAGGCAAGCAACATAAAGCCAAGCACTGCAGTTTTCCACTTCTCATTTGGAAGGAATGAATTCTGGAGGCCAGCCACAACATAGATGAAGGATTCCTTCAAACGTCTTGTCAGTGACGTTCCCACCTGGAGCTCAGGTGTCAGGTGCAGCCTGCAGCATTTCTCTTCCAGCTTCTGGGGGTTCCAACCCCAAATCCATCGGCAGAGAGCTTGTTTGGTGTGTGTAGATGTGGTGATAGTCCCAGGACATGGGGTCTGTGTACGGCTTGACACCAGTTGACTCTTCCTCAAACCCCTTAGGAGAACTTCAGGATTTGTTTAGGATTTGGAGAGAGAGTGTGCCCGGCCATCTTTACAGGAATTAATTTCAGCCTTGATAAAGTAGCTCAAAATACCAACAAGACTGTCTAAAATAGCATTTCTAAACATTTTATCTCAAGCTTTAGGGTGAAACTCTGATCCAATTCAAACTAGAAGGAATTTTGTCACTGATTTGCTTCATCAGGGTGCCAGTCTTTGTTTCTGTCAATTGCAAGCGAAACAGGCATTCCTGTTCATGTTCGCTCCATTGCACTTCAAGTAAAACCTTAAGAAATGGTGTTTGAATGAAATAATAGCTGGAATCCCCCATTTTAGTGCCTGTACTTTGGATTTGGCCAGAGATGTGCAAAGTTAGCAGCTGGAAACCATGTGCCATAAAATCCATGTGACTTGGTTCTTAAGGATTTGTTGACATTGTGCCAATGCATGCACTGCCTTGCTGTGCATTAGCTGCTGTTGTACTGATCTACAGAGAAGGCAATGCAGAACACGAGCTAAATGAAAGTCAGCACCGATAAGCAAAAATAGTGGAAGCATAACACATGACAGAGAGAAGAGACTACTCAGGTCATGAGGAGGCGGAGATGAAAGTAAAAGCAAAAGATGTGCCTTTTCTGAGAAAAAATGGGAGAATTAGGAAAGTATAATGAAAATAAAGAGGCTGAAGTTTGAAGATAGATTTTGACTGAGAGAAGAAGAGAAACTGAAAAGAAAATAGAAAATAAAATAAGAACAGATTTTTTTGTCTGTGCAGTGATCCTCTATAGCTTCTCCAGGTTGTATCTGAGCTGGGGCAGAGCAGGGGTAGGCATCTACAACCTGCTCTTTAGAAGCTCTCGTTCCCTTACTCCAGCATGCCTCCAGGTTTTTTGGGGAGAAGCCCTCCTACAGTTTTCAGCTGGGTGCACTTCATGTTTCTCTGCTGCTTTACTTAGTACTGTTGAATTTTCCTTGGAGAGGTATCTGTCCGGAGAAACGGTGTCCAGCTAGGAGAATCATCTTTTGCCATTGTCATTCCAGAGGCCATTTCCAGTAATGGAAAAAATATGTAGAAAGTAGCCTGAATTGCCCCAGAATGGTTGTGCTCGCTGCTGTAGGCAGCAGGTGTGCTTGTTTGTTGACCGATTGTTTAAATGTTAACTTCTGTGCAGAGTTCCTGACAAAATCAGCTGCAGCCCATGTGTTCATCAGAGGAGGCTGACGATGGTCTGAACATTTGGGATGGTATTGAATCATCTCAGAAAGCTTCTTCACAAACAATTATTTTACATTTAGGAGTGGATATGGAGTCTATAGGAGAAAACAGGGTATTAACATGTTTTTCAGGCGTTCTTCAGTTGGCAGTTCATAAATGTGAGTGTTCGAGCTTGTGGGAGGCAGTGTTCAATTTGCGCTTGCTGAAAAAGTCTCATCTTAAATCCTCTTTTACCAAGCTAATGTGCTCTGTGCGTCACGAGTGGGGCAAAGAACAGCATCTTGGGCAAAAATCAACATGATAAATCAGCTTCACAACTGTCTTTGATCTTAAGTAAGTCCTGTGCTGTAAATACAGTGCTCTAAGCCTAGCCCAGACCACGCTTGGTGTTGGTCAGCATGGAGGAGCCAACACTCTTCAAAAAGGGGTTTTAAAATGTAATTAATTACTCTTCATAGCAATGAGCCCATAAACATGAGATGCCTTTCTTAGCAAGTTGGAGCAAGTGCAGGACCTGGGAATGTGCAAAGTTCATGCTGGAGGGGATCAGAAAAAGGAAGACAAAGCATTAAGATAGGACTGATTTTTCCGTGCATGCACCTAAGATGTGGGTGTTACAGCAGTCCAAGTAAACCACTACTTCAGTCAATGAGATATGACATCTCAGGGCAGTCAGTCTCACTGAGCTGAGACCTTAATGGGGGTTGCACTTTCTCCATGAGGTCCCTCATTGGCACCTGCACCTCTCAGTGACAGTATAGGGAGTCCAACGACTTGAACCCCGACTTCTGGCCATCTAAGGTTAGATGAAATCAATTCTGTCCAAGGAATAGACAGTTCTTAACCAATCCTGTAAAGTCTAGTTGGTCATGATGTATCGCATGGTGCTACCATATCTTTAGACTCTACTAAATTAAATTATCTTACACTCCACATCCCTTCATTCTCATTGAATGTGGAGCATCCCCAGGGTTGTAGGACCGAATAAAGAGTGAGTAGTTGTCAGAGGACTTTGTATTGAACACAACTGACCTCTTCTGCTGGCTTTTCACTGTTACACCCTTGAATGAAGCTGGGCTATTGTGCAGCTAAAATCTCAGGAAGGTGGGGTTAAATCCTGCGTGCCTCCCTGTTTTCTGTGGTTTACACTTCAGCCCCATCTATGCACCCTCCCACTGCATGCGGCAGGATTAAAGCACTAGGGCTTTGAGCAAGTTCCCATTAAACCAATGCCATTCTGTCATTGCAATGCACTATGCCCTATGGCAGAAAATAGTTTCATAAGGAAGACGCTTTTTTTCTGTCTCATTGTAAATCATACGTACCAATTTGTTTCACTTAAAAAGCACCATCCCTATTTCCTTGTGAGTATTCTACCCATTTTCTGTTCTATCTGCTGGTGATGCTGTCTTATTTCAGTGGAATCGGAGTATTTCCTCTCCGAGCGTCTTGTTCATAGCTGTATTTGCTGACAAGTGTGGTAGATTTAATAGAGCCTCCCATTCAAATTCGTTGTAAGAAGAGTTTGCCTTTATAGACAGCCAATTTCAACATTCTGCCCATATGAAATATGTCCATGCTATAGAAGTTGGACTCGCATCATTGTTTGGTAGCAAAAGACAGGAAACTAAAGAGGCAAAATTTCAGTAAAAGAGTGTGTATCCTTTACCTGCTATTGTTGTAAATGACACAGAAGATTACTGCCAGCTTAAGAGCAGATTTTATTCAGAAAAGATTTGCTTTTTATTTGTCAGCAAATGTATGTGCTGCGTTAGGCAGTGCTATGTATATAGTCAGTTTTACTGTGTAGTCTGTTTGGAAGGGAAATATAATTACAAAAATTGTAAAACCATAAATGTTTGCAGGAGATTAGGAGTAATTCAAGTTTGAAACCATTTAGATACATTTTTCAGAACTGACTGTGTTTCAAGTTACTGTATTCAGTTACTGCTGCAGTGCCAGGTTATATATGCATTACACTGAGCATAAGTCCCTGAGGTTTGACTTAATACAATTTATGTTTAGATTACCATTACAAGCAAAGTCTCATAAATTGTAGACATTCAGTCAGTTATTCTTTTTGCAAAATATTTACTGTTATGCTCTATAAAAGTAGCAGTGTTTAATTACTTAACTACAAATGCTGAAGTAATCTTTTTCTGTTTGTTTTCTCTTGGATGTAATTACAGAAATGTGGGAAATACTTTTCCAAGGCTTTTGAACTCAAAAGTGGAACAGAAGGAAGACACGGGGGGACATACACCGTTCAGTGTTATTTTCCTTGCACAGGAAAAAAAGATCATTATGAGATGAGCAGCAAAGTCTCAAGTTTTCAAAGGTTTGCATAACAAACAAGAGACACATTGTGGGTTGCATCTTGACTTTGAAGGCTTGCCACTGTCAACTGAAATAAAATGGCAAGGTTTAAAGCCTTAACCAAGTTCACAAGGAAAATATTTGGACTAAAAGTTTTGGAAAGTTTTCTCTCTTTGAAGTAGTTTGTCATGTGTTACCAATGTGAACTTTATTGACCTTGAAACATTTTTTTTTTGAATCAAATAGCAACTAGTGACACTTTAGTAAAATCTTTAATCAACAACCATCTCCTGGCGGCTCCAGCTTCGTAGCAAATGCAGGCAAAACAGGGAATCTACAGAAGAGCCCTTTATTATTCGTAAATGAAGCCTGCCAAAACCTTCCCGAAATAGCATTCAAAGATCCTTTTAAGGTCATGGATCCTGAACAAAGCCAGAAGAGCACAAAAAAGGCTGAGGAAAGTCCAAGAAAGAGGCTTCCCAAAGGAGAGGCTTTCCAAGCCAGTATTTCATCTGCAGCTACGTATCAGGGCAGCTCTGCTTCTTCGCAAGGAACCCCTCTCCGAGATATCATACCGCAGCAGCACTTTTCTGGCTCTTTGCCGATTCCAAGAGAGGAATCTCAGGAGAAGACTGGACATCAGAAGCAACCTAAGCCTTCCTCTTTTGAACATCCTCCCCACGTCTCGCAGCTTCAGCAACACACACTGTCACCAGCATTTATGTCTCCTGGGAAACCCGAGCACGTCCTTGAAGGGCCCACGTGGCAGCTAGTTGATCCAGTAAGACCAGGTCCCTCCGGCTCCTTTTCATCACCTGGGATTCACTCGCATCACGGCCAGCTCCTACCTTCCCATTCAACGATCATTCCTGGAGAGGACATGCCGTCCGTTCAAAAGGTCTATATCCCTCGCCCTTCGCAGGTTTCCTTGAAACAAGCTGAGGAAGTGCACAAGAAGGAAAAGAAACCTCAGAAGCCAGGCAAATACATTTGCCAGTACTGCAGCAGGCCTTGTGCGAAGCCAAGTGTGCTCCAAAAACATATCAGGTCACACACGGGTGAGAGGCCATACCCTTGCATTCCATGTGGCTTTTCTTTTAAGACTAAGAGCAATTTGTATAAACATAGGAAATCTCATGCTCATCGAATAAAAGCTGGGCTGGCCTCAGGGATCGGAGCGGAGATGTATCCGTCGAGCTTGGAAATGGAAAGGATTGGTGGGGAGGACTTTGAAGAGCCCACGGAAGGAGAAAGCACAGATTCGGAGGAGGAAACGGGTGCAATGTCGGGCCATCCAGCAGAGCTCTCCCCCAGGCAGAAGCACACCCTGTTGTCCAGTAGTTTGCTGAGCGCGGGGAGCCAAGGCTCCAGCCACGACCGGTGTTCCTTGTCTCATTCCAGTATGTCCCAGTCGCTTGAGGACAGCAGCCAGTTTGTGGAGCCATCATCAGACCACACTCTGAGCCATAAATCTGAAGATACCCATACTATAAAACAGAAGCTTGCACTCCGCTTAAGCGAACGGAAGAAGGTCATAGATGAACAAGCTTTCCTGAGCCCTGGGAGCAAAGGGAGTACCGAGTCAGGTTACTTCTCAAGATCAGAAAGTGCAGAGCAGCAGATTAGCCCACCAAATACTAATGCAAAATCTTATGCAGAAATTATTTTTGGGAAATGTGGTAGAATTGGGCAAAGGACTGCAATGTTATCTACAAACACAACCCAGGGGTTTCCACACCTCTCTACCGAAGAGAAACCTAGTATGGTACCGTTATCTGTGCCTAGAACACAGGTTATTGAACACATCACTAAGCTAATTACAATTAATGAAGCTGTTGTAGATACCAGTGAAATAGATAGCGTTAAGCCTAGAAGAAGCTCTTTATCTAGACGTAGCAGCATCGAATCTCCAAAGTCTGGTGTATATAGAGAACCGTTTCAGTTTGATATCAAGTCTGGTTCCAGTAGCCAGTTGGATGCATCGAAAGTGTTGACATCCCACAGCGAAAAAATTAAGCCCGAACAATCATTGTTGTCACTTCAGCAATCCCACAGTGCCACAGAGACAGTGCCTCTCCTAAGAAGCCACTCAATGCCTTCTGCTGCATGCACTATAAGCTCCCCACATACCTTTAGAGGTAGCTATTCATTTGATGATCACATCATGGAGCCTGAAGTCTTAAGTCGCAGCCAAGCATTTTCTTCCCATCCTCGAATGCTAAAACGACAACCAGCTATTGAGCTACCTTTGGGAGTAGAATATGTCTCAGAGGAGGTTAGCTCTGCAAACAAAGAGACTGTTTCCAAACCTCCCGAGGAGCCTGAAACCAAGGAAAGCGATCTTACCAAAAAGTCACGGAAGGGACCGAAAGTTAAAGGGTTCATGTACGAGTGTAACGTATGTGGTGCTCGGTATAAGAAAAGGGATAATTATGAAGCCCATAAGAAATACTACTGTTCAGAACTGCAGCTCTCAAAGCCTCGTTCTTCCACTTCCCATACCTCTTCAGAGACAGAGAAAAGTGTTGTGGATCCTGACACGTGGCCCCAGATGATGCATTACAAGCTAGGGAGCAGTTTGGAGCTTACTCCGCTCCGAAAAAGACGAAAAGAAAAGAGTCTGGGTGATGACGAGGACCCTCCAGCTTTTGAGATGTCTGACACTCCCTCCTCCAGTACTGGGCCAGGGACTCAGTTTGCAAACCCAGCATCCTCTGATGTTGCTTTAAACTTAACCCGTGAATCCATTAAGTCACCAGCAGATCCGGGTAAATCCGCACCTTCTGATGTCAGTGCCAGCTTCCATTCCAGGAATACCAAACCGGCTTCAAGTACGGAGGGCAAAGAGAGAAGGACAACCTCAAAGGAGATCTCCGTCATCCAGCACACGAGCTCCTTTGAGAAGTCTGACTCCATCGAGCAGGCGAGCAGCTTGGAGGGAGAAGAGAAGCCCTTGTCACAGTACTCATCTCAGCCAGCCACACAGCACAGCCGACCACCCCATTCCCTGCAGCCCAAGCTGGTACGGCAGCCCAACATCCAGGTCCCAGAGATTCTGGTCACGGAAGAGCCTGACAGACCAGAAACAGAGCCAGAGCCTCCTCCAAAAGAGCCAGAAAAAACAGAGGAATTTCAGTGGCCACAAAGAAGCCAAACCCTTTCTCAGCTCCCTGCAGAGAAACTCCCACCAAAAAAGAAGCGGCTGCGGCTGGCAGAGATGGCTCAGTCCTCCGGAGAGTCCAGTTTTGAATCAGTCTCTCTCACCAGAAGTCCAAGTCAGGAAAGCAGCATATCCCATGGCTCCAGCCACTCTGTGTCATTTGATCGTGAAGATCACAGCAAGACGGAGTCCACCAGCCAGCCCTCTGAATCCCACCCGAAGCCTCCTGGTGTTGGCTCGCATATGTTGATGGTACCAAGCCACCATCATCATTCCAGGGAGATGCGGAGATCTGCCTCTGAGCAGACACCGAATGTGTCCCATCCTTCCCAGATGTCAGAGACCCGCAGCAAATCATTCGACTATGGGAGCTTGTCATCCACCCCTGCCTCTACCCCTGGCCCCTCGACCTCCTCGGCTCCACAGGAGAGACGGAAATGCTTTCTGGTCAGGCAAGCGTCCCTCACCAGACACCCGGAGCATGACCCAGACTCGGCCCCAGCAGGCCGGACGGAGACAGAAGATCCAATTCCTTCCTCAAGTAAATCTCCTGTGACAAGTCTGCCCCCTCAGCCAGCGTCTTCATCCCCTTTGCCCTCTCACAGCACCTACCCAAGTGATAAGAGTCAGCCGAAAGACAGCCCCCAGCCAGCATACACCCAGCCATACACAGAAGCTCTGCAGGTCTTTCATCCTGTCCCCCAGCTAACGTTGCATGAAAAGCAGTACATGTCCCCTCAAGTGTCCATCTTTCCCTACCAGCACCTCCTGCCGCAGCCGGGGCAGTCTGCAGAGCTCTTCACTGCACACACGATGTCTGACATTCTCTCTGCTCAGTTCTCCATGCCTCAGATTCCTCCTTCCATATTTCAGACCCCACCGCTGCCTCTCCAGCAAACGCTCATCCACCCAGGCCAGCTTCATATCGCCCCTCCGTTAATGTCTCACCCTGCTGAGGTGCCCTTCAGGCAGCATCCTTCGTTCCTGCCGGTGCATTACCCCAGCTCCTCACCGATCCCTTCAGCCTTTTTTCTGCCTCTTCAGTCCCAGTTCGCTCTCCAGTTGCCAGGTGAAACTGGTGGACATTTACCACAGATCAAATCCAGTTTGTTCCCGGCAGCAGGAACCTCCAGCCTTTCCCCATGCACAGAATATGGCTCAGACAGTAGGTTGCATCCTCTGACCCGCACCACAAGCCCTTCGGTGTCCATATCCACGTCTCAGCTCGTTGTTCCTGCGCACTCAGACCCAATGGTGTCGCTTGTTGTCCCCGTTCGCATCCAGACAAACATGCCGTCCTACGGGAGCGCAATGTATACAACGCTGTCCCAGATCCTGGTCACTCAGTCCCAGTGTAGTTCCTCTTCTATCGTTCTCCCAAAATTCGATGATCACCAACCCAAGGGTACCCTGGTCTGTAGTGCTGATGTTCACGGGCTAGGTTTCAATCTGGCACAGATGATCACAGAGGATCAAAGAAGTATTTTCCAGAGCCCGTATCTGAGAGTGCCCTTGCCCCTGCCGGAACGAAAAAGCTATATGCCCCTCACCTCCCCATCGGACAGTGTCCTCGGACTAGAAGGGGGCCCGTCGACAGTCGGTGGAAGCAAAAGGATGCTCTCTCCAGCTGGTAGTTTGGAGCTGACAATGGAAACACAGCAGCAGAAAAGAGTGAAAGAAGAGGAAGTGTCTGAAGCAGAAGAGAAGTTGGAAGTGGTGAAGCCACCCAGTGCAGTGGAGGAAGGGAAAAAGCAGGATAAATCTCACTTTCTAACAGAAAGTCAAGGCAGGGTTGAGGTTGAACCACCACCTAGTTTGTCCTTAGAGCAGTCAGAGCCAAAGGAAATCCCAAGTACTTCGCAGCAACCTGTGTCCCATTCAGGTTCTCCAAGTTTTGAGGCACTGGAAGAGTATAAGCAGCCAGCTGGCAAGCAGTTCCTCAGCAAGGCACCTTTACAAACCGTGAAGAAAGAAGACTCCAAAGAGCTGGTGGAGCAGTCTCCACCAACCCCTCCAAGCCCTGCACCTCTATCTGAGGTCGCTCATAGTGCAATGAAGTCTCGAGAAGGTACAGATGTGAAGAAGGTACTTCAGTTCCCCAGTCTCCACACAACCACTAATGTCAGTTGGTGCTATTTAAACTACATAAAGCCAAATCACATCCAGCAAGTCGATCGACGGTCTTCAGTGTATGCCAGCTGGTGTATTAGCTTGTATAATCCTAACCTTCCGGGTATATCCACTAAAGCAGCCCTGTCCCTCCTGAGGTCCAAGCAGAAGGTGAGCAGGGAAACCTACACCATGGCTACAGCTCCACGTCCAGAGGCAGGCAGGCTTGTCCCGTCCAGCTCCAGGAAGCCAAAAATGACAGAGGTAATGCAATCCTATATATTTCTCCTCATCTGTTTGGATACATGGGAAGAGGGGGACGAGGGATGGGGAATTGCTACAGTTAGTTTAATAGGAATTTGTTCATCCCCTTTCTCAGTTTGGTAAGCACTTGTTCTCAGTGAAACTTTTAGAGTGAAGAAACTAAAACCCAGTATAATACAAAAAAAAAAAAAAAAAGGCAAGCCTGCTCCAAGGCAATGTGCCATATTTCTGTTCTCCAGTTTCTACTTGCCTTGTAATCAAAAGAGCATGTAGGAATCACCACCGCACCATGAACCGCCACTGCTCGAGCACAAAGGATTAGACTTGATTTGCATTTTGTGTCTTGATATTTCAAATAGCTTTACAACTTTTTTTTTCCTTTTTTTTTTTTTAATAAATGCTGTTATAATTCCCTACATTTTGCATGTTATAAACGAAAAAGGATTACCTTGGGGAAATGGGATTCTGTCTGGTTGTGCATCTACTGATCTCACATTAATGAACATGGAGAGGCATGCTTAAAAGTATTTAAAAATATTAAAGGGAGATTTGCAAGTGCATTTAGTCTCCCAAAGAAGCGTATAAGCATGCAGTGACATTTAGAAAAATGCCTCAGTAGGTTAGATGTGGAGTCTTGTAAAAACAGCCATGTTGTTTAGTCCATTTAGTTAATGTCCTTAGCTGTCTGCCTGCTTTTCTAGATATCTACGGATATTTTATACCTAGTCTTTAGAATTAAGAGGAGCAAGGTAAACGGCTTTGCACAGGCAGAGCTCACCAGAGTCATTGGCCACATGGGTACAGAAGTCTTTAAGATGCTTCTGGTAACTGCCTAGTGTTTTGTATCTCACTTTGAGGCCAAATTTTTTTTCTCTCTTGGTTAATGCTGAACCATACAGATCCCTTTAATCCAGGTCATGTTCATGTAGATTAGCAAACAGAATTGCTCTAAAGATTTTGCAATTTGATATTCATCTCAAGTCAATTTATATTGATGGATTATTCATTTTATTTCTGAATCATGAAATGAACTCTGAATATTAAATTTATTATAATCACTGCTGCAGCTGCTGCTTATAAATATGTCTTAAAATACACAGTAGAGTCACTATGATTCAATAAATCTTTATTTCTATTCAGCATTTCCATCATTCTCCTGCAGAAATCCAAAAGGCTGAATTTCTGGGGACCTAGGGGCAGATAATTACCTATGCAGTGCAATAACCACACTGATGCTTGATATTTATGCACTCTTTTTCAAGGGATTTTATCTGAAGGGTGTTGTACCATCCTTGATTTCATTCTCTAATAGAAGTGCCTGTGCTCCTCTGAACTTTGCTCTTTGACATGGT
The DNA here is from genome assembly GCF_009769625.2 of Cygnus olor. Lineage (NCBI taxonomy): Eukaryota > Metazoa > Chordata > Aves > Anseriformes > Anatidae > Cygnus > Cygnus olor. Next base: position 6,287,676 of record NC_049191.1, read on the forward strand.
GCTAAAATGCACACAAAGTGTGTATTTCAGAAATACAAGAGACCCTCATACCATGAAGTTAAAGGTTCAGATCTAGACAGGAGTGGTTCAGCCGTTAGTCATCAAAATACTTATTTCACTGCATACATTTACTCAGAAGACCTGAAAGCCTTTTACACAAAGCCCTATGAACTGACTGGTGGTAAAAGTTACAATTTTCATGATAGTTTGCAAAAGTTAGAGCTTGTCCTGCAAAACTCACCTACTAAATGGTGTAGCCAAATTTTAATATTAATACCTGCTACTGAAAGGAGTGGGTTTTGCAGAAATCATGTTAATTTCAATGGAGACAAATTGACCTCATGCCAAGTAGAGAAATATTTTTAATTAGATGATCAGTGGGAGTGAAATCCTCAGTTTAGTCACTAAAATACATATGACTGGCACAGATTAGGAAGTAGCGTTGCTGGTTACTCAGGAAGACGCGATTACCAGGAGCTGCGTAGCAGTAGCATCAATCAAAGGTTGAAAGTTCAACCTTCAGTTAACTCTGCTCTAGCTATTTTCCTTAAATATTTTCTTCTTTATGTAACTATAAGCTGTCAGTCAACACAACAGAAAATGTAAAATGGCTCTTATATTTTGTACAATTATGCATGCAGCAAGCTACCAGCAAGCAGTTGTACTGTGTATACTGTCTACGTACTTGGCTTGATTTCTAAATTACCAGTGGGATTTACCGAGCAGATCAATTCTGAAGTGACTGTAGGCTGCAACATGCATGTAGGGATGGTTAATTACACTGTATTGGGCTTGCACAGTTTGTAAATTAAACAAGATTGTAAAAGGAGGTAGTAGTGACTGTATGATTTTGGCTCTCCATGGTGCCTTTCATCTGTCTATGTTTTGTGCTTTCAAAAGTTGCAATAAATAAACCTCATTCTGCATCTAGAAAGTCAATTGTTTTGTATTCCTCAGTAAATAAGGAACTGAACTTCTCAGGTATTCACTAGCAGTGTTATGAACACACAGCTCCTATCAGGAGGTGGTCACACACCGCTCAAGGTGTTCTGGGTGTCTCCTGCCACTGCTTTCCCCCAAGCACAGAACCCTCGTTGCCCAAAGACACCCTCATGAGCCCACCTCTGCTGTTAAATTGTCATAGTGGTCCCTGGCACAGTTCTGGCCTGGGCTGGCAGCCCCCTCCCATGAAATTTCCAGGCACATTTAGGGAGGTAGGACAGGCCGGGGGTCATTTCCAGGAGGTATCTTGGAAGGGTATGTGGGTCAGATGGTGTAGATGTGGTCTCATCTGTGTGAGCTGATCCCAAGGACACGGGGTAGTCCCGGGTGCATTTAATGCTCTGAGCTGAGCTCAAGAAATCACTGCATGAATTTGAAACGTTTGACCTCAGTGTTGCAAAGCTACTTTTTAGTCAATCCATCCCTCTCCCTGCTGCAAATCTGGTGGTAGCTTCAGCAGTGTGCTGCCGGGGAGGCTGGGCTGCATCCCGCTAAATTTTGCATGTCTCCCTTTGAGCTGGTCACTCGTGGCTTCCTCTATAACCATGGGAGACAAAGAGGCACCTCTTGGGTGATTCATCCCCCCCTTAAGATGTGTGTCTAAGGCAGGGCAGATGAATCACTCTTGAGAGCTGCTACTGTTTCCAGTGACTGTAAAGAGTCAGGGATGACCAGCTCTGATTTAAACTTCTACCAGTTCATTTGCTACTTTCAGGCCAAAATCCCTCTCACAACCAACCCTGGGTCTCTCAAACACCTTCAGCCTTTTTCCAGAAATAATATATGCAGTGAGGATGTGGGCGATTCAGTTAGAGTTCAAAGATATTACTGCATTTATGTAAAAAGTAACCTGGGTAAAAGTCAGTCTGCTTCCCTCTTTCAAAGCTTTGGAGACCCATTATTTGTAATGTTAGGTTTTAGCAGGGAAATGTCCTAAGGTTTCATTCCAGGTGGGGAGCTCCCCTTGCACTGCATGGAGGTACAGAGGCAGATGTAATATTTAGGCCCCATATACTTTAACAAATAATATTAAATATGTGAGATGAGATGTCCGTGCATGACCAAAGCTGGGTCTGAACAAAGGGTGGCAGGTTTAACAGTGAAAAAAGCAAAATCACCCTGGGAACATGTGAGGAGGTTGAGGATTATTTTCTCCCATTGTGTTTTGGCTTTCTACATACTGCACCCTTGGCAGCGCGGTTTTGGTGAAAGGAAATCACCCAAGAGCTTTAACTGTTACGTGATTTATATCAAGTTTAGATGGCTGGAGTCCAAAACTGTGTGGATGTGTGTGTGTGTGTGTAGGGGGAAATCCAAGGGCTGAGGTTAGATGTGCGAATTCTAGAGATGTCTGCTCTCGAGATCTTTGTGGATGCATATTTTTGGAGAGGATTATCCAAGGACATATTGGGACCAGGGACCCACGGCCCTGCCACACGCTCAGAGTGACCCCAAGCCACCACACTTCTTTGTGCCTCGGTGTTCCAGTTGGCACCGTGCTGCAGGGGGTGGTTTAAGCACATTCCCTGCTTGTAAGTGGTCACTGTAAATGTAACACATCCAACAGAGCTGCAAATCCAGATGCAGAGGCCCCGTTTCTCGAGATGTTTTCCTAATTACTGCGCTTAGCTGTCAGGAGCAGCGTGTGGTAGGTTGCTGGTTCTTTCTGAGGCAGCCTGCAGTGTTTGGTCTGTGGAGCTTGTAGAGTGATTTTGTATGTAATCAATGATTGTTTTGCTCTTTTGGGGAGATAGGTTCATTTGCCTTCGCTCCTTTCTAATGAAGGTCGAAAAGATATAACTAGAGCTGAGAAGGAAGAGGATAAAAGAGGAAAATCAGAAGAAGAGGCTCTTGTAACCAAAAGAGGGGAGCCGGTCAGGATCAAGATCTTTGAAGGAGGGTAAGTGACTCGTTTTATTTCTCTTTTCGTATCACAGCCAAGTGAATAGGAGTTACTGATATTGATGATGGCAAGTCAGTGAAGGTGCCATGTGGAGGTGAGCAGAAGGCCAGATGTAATTGGATTCCAGGTTACTTTCTGCAGCCACCTCAGAAACCTGGCCCTCCAGATCACTAGGTACTTAGACTGCATTCAGATTCTTTTTTGAGTTGTCTTCAAGTTACAAACCCCTTGATCTCTTCTCTGAGCAGGTGGTTGAGTGAAGGCAGCTGAAGAACACAAATGCGTCCTGTAGCTGTCTCTGATGTGACAGGGGTGTACTCCCTATCTTCTACATCTTTCCAGAGCCTTCCCCTGAAAATGAAGTTCCTAATGGTTCCTACCATTATGATGAGAAACTGGGAAGATCTTTTCTGATGCTTGGGTTTTAGGTGCGGGAGAAAAGAAGGATTGTTATTGATGTGATTTTAATCCCACCCAGCTAAAGAGCTCAAACCAGAATGGATGCAAGGTCTAAATCTGATGTATGTCTTAATTCGTAGGTCCAGGTAATTCAGAGTGCTCTTCAGTAATTCAGCACTGATCTACTGTTTATCTTTTCAAAAATGAAAAATCATTTAATGAGTAGCGTGTCTGTGGGATGCAATTATGTTTCATACTTCAAGATCATCCTTCCTGTGTGCTGCAGAGGGGGCGAAAAAGACTTGAGAAATCCCTAGCAGGATGCATCAGTTCTGCCCTTGCCATTGGGTGGTCTTGGTTTTTGTGCATTAGAAAAAGGCTTTAATTAGTCAGTGGTTGTGGTTTTCTCTCTGCTGTTACCTGTTGAAATTTGCTTTTATTTTAAAGTGTTTCATTAGCAGATGATCAAACTAGCTAACCAAGAGAGTAAAGTAGTGCTTTGTGAAAGGAAACCTGCTTGTTTGCTCAGGACAGCTCACCTCTCACCCAGACACAGGCACTATGCCTGCAGCTCGGGTTTAGATACCTCGGCATGAGTGGTGAGCACAAGGAGCTAAAGGAGGAAAGGAGGAGCCTTTCCCTGTCGCATTCACATCAACCTGGACTGGTTGTCACCTAAAGTGATTTAGGGAGGGAGCTGGGGGATGGCAAGAAAGCAACAGACTGGGAAATATGATGGGCTCAGTACATTGCCATCACCCTCCCATTGCAGATAGGGCCCCCGGGACCAGCTGAGCATTGGGCTTTATTGCCTTAAAAGCCCACGAGAAGCCTCCGTTTCCCTCAGATGGGTTCTTATGGCTATTTCAGAGGGACTCTTGGACTCCTTCCTAGACGTGATTAAAAAGGCTGAGTTAACATGAATGAAAATCACCTTGCCCCTCACAGAGCTGCTCCTCAGAGGTTTTTTGGGGAGAGACGCGGAGGTGCTTCAGAAGAGCAACGTCTCCGCAGCCCTGTGCTCCCGTGGGAAGGCTGTCTGCTGTCCCCAGCCGAGCAAAACGGATGGGGAGTCACATTTTCTAAAAGACAGACACAAAATAAAGCAACTTCTCCAATATGTTCTGTATAAGCCAGCACCAGGGAATGTATTAGTCATCCTGAACGTATGCTATGTTTTATTTTAAAGTTCCTGTAGCATTGGCTTAAGGCAGCCGTCCTTCTGGATGTGAGATAGAATATAGTAGCTGTTTAATGCCAAGCACAGGCATGGACATAACACATCAGATTGTAGAAATACATATAATATCAAAATTAGATGGCATACGCAGTGCTGAGAGGTCAGGAAGGACAGGATGTTCTCCCAGGGTGCTCGGTACAGACCTGGTGCTTCGTGCCTAAGTTCCAAAAGGTTTCCTACAGTAAACTACAGTAAAGGAACAAGCTTGCAGATGAAACCATGTGGTGCCTAGGGCTTTGCACACAATACTAAATGGATCACACCTATTTCCTGCCATCTCTTCTGTTTTACAGAAAGTACATCCATTCTCAAGATGTTATTTCACCTACCTCCTCCCCACACCTCCAAGATTCCCTCTTTGTCTCATTCCTCTCTTTATTTATCAGTTTCACATGGTCTGCTCCAGGCTAGACCCATCCTTCCAGTGAGATGTTGTTGGTTTCAAATCGTTTGGAGCCAACCCATGCTCTGTTGCCTCAAGCAAGGAGGGAGATTATAAAGAAATTTGAGTGTTTGTACACAAGTTGAACTTGCTGCAGCTCTTTTAGCTCCCTCTTCCTCTCAGCTTTTGTTTCTTTAGAGCTCATCCCTTTCTCAATGCTATTTTCAACACTTGCATTTTCCCTCTGTGCATCCGTCTTCCAGTCCTATTGCTGCCATTCCCCCATTGCTAACAGTGCTTATGGCACTGCCAGGACCAGCCCTGCTACTTCCCCTGCTGCTGTCCAGCCTGCTGGCTAGAATTGTATTCCTTGGCTTTCAGAGAAGACCAGGAAAGCCAAATTTCATGCTTCCATCACAGCTACTGCCCATTTGTAAGAACGATCTTGCCAGAGGCTCTAGGAGCTGTGCCCTTTGTGTTGTGGCTCAGGTTTCTTGGGGACTGCGGGAGGAACGTGTGTGGTTCTGCCTTGGCTTTCCCACAATTAGATGTAGATGGGATCTGCAGAGTTTCGTTTGGGCTCCTGTTTAAAGAACAAGTTCCTCTTTGAGCAAGTCTTAAGACCATTCCATACATAATTTCAGTGGTGACTTTCTGCTTACAATCATTAAATTTCATAGTACCGAGTATACCTCCACAGGAGCCAGCACTCACCCCCTAGCACAAGTGCTGCCCTGCACTTGACTGCAAAGGAGGTGGGAGTCATTCAGCATCCCTCACACAGACTGGATGCTGCCCTGCCTTGTTAGGATGTGTCTGGGAGAATCGTGCCATTAGGCAGCCAGCTCAGAGCTTATACTCCTGAAGGAGCAAATAAAAATACCCTTGTCTTGTCCTGGGGGATATTGTTGTGGTTTTGAACAGTGGAAATGATCTTTGAAGGTCAAGCTGGCCAGCACAGCTTCAGGGGAAGCGCCGTGATTCCTCGGTGGCTCTGTGTCACCTTCATCAACCTGCTCTGGTGGTTTGGAGGCATCGGGCCCATTCTGAAATCTTACATCATGAAACTGTAGATTGGTATCGACCTGATTTGAGAGTGAGGCCTGTGATGGTATCATGGTCTTGTCAGGGAAATGTTGCCTGTTTGCTGTGCATTAGTGTTTCCATGAGGAAATCTGATAGGAGTGGCGATAGTTACAGTCAATATGTGTTCTTCTGTTTCACAGCCAAACACTCCGTGCTCTTACGATGCCCATCGGTGGGCTTATGGCACTAGTTGATTCCAACTAGTAGGAAAAGCAATACCAAGAAGTAGGAGGGTTAAGAACAACTAACCTTAACTGGCATCCCCAGAGCAGTGACATGTAAAATGAATACCTCATCAAAGGGAAGGCAGAGGTGCTCTCTGTGGAAAACTGTTCCTTTATTTTTTTTCCCTGCAGTTAGCAAAAATGTTATGGCTACAACCTTCTGGTTGCATACCCATTCATTCACACCTTAAAAAACAGCTCCCTGTCACACGTGTGCAAATCCACACATGAGTGAGACGAGCCCCTAGTGATGTAATATGGGGTGTCTTTTAACATAGACAGAGATGCACATAGTGCTGTCCTGCCCCAGGCTGCTGTAGGCATCAATTTGGTCTGACCCAGGCACGAAGCCATGTCCTTCACTCCTTGTCCTCACCAATAAGTAACAGAGAGTTGCAGGTTTGTCTGGCACAGGGTCTTCTGACCCAGAGTGATGAATCCCCACCTTCAATCACTGCTCCCTTGAGCCTGGGTGAATTCCTGACCTTCAGCCCCTTCTGCCTAGGGCAGTGAGGGATTGCATGAGGTTTGACCACTGCCTTCCCTAGAGAACCCCTGGGTTGGAAGGGGAGAGGCTGTTGTCCTCTGTCTCCATGCTGTGGGGTTGCTTATGGGATTTTAGGGAGGTGGGAAGGAGACAGGAATATATCCAGCCTCACTTAGCCTGTCTGCTGAGAGACTTTCCCCTGGGTTGAAGGAAAACAGAGAAACCTTGGGACTGTTTTATCAGACGTGAACATGACTGCTAGCTAGTAGATGCACGAGTTAAAAGAAAAATCCCTTTTGGGGACCCCTTAGTTGTACGCAAACATCCCTCCCCCAGCCGTCCTCCCGGTTCATGCCGCTGTGGACTCACTGCGATCTGTGGCCGGCTTCTCCGGGTGATCTCATTGCATTTCTATGACCGGCCACAGAAACTGCAGCTCCCACCACCCGCTGACACACACCTAATGGAAAATCCCTGGCACAACAATGCGAGAGTTTTATTACCCCGGAGAAAGCCTCTCTGTTAAACAAGCAAAGTTTCTCAGCGTGTAACTCCAAACCCCTGCACCGAACCCGGTTCGTTCAGGGGATTTCCTTTGCTGTTTAGATGAGTTCTAAGAATTCGCTGTGTTTATTTTGCAAGAGCCGTTCATCCCAAAGACACTAATTTGAGCACAGACATTAGCAGCGAAGGAGGAATCTGTCCGTAGCACATCCGGCTGTCCTGTACATCAGCACAAGCAAAGCCTGAGTGCTCCTTCATTCACCTGCAAGCCTGCTCGTGTCTTAGAGGTGAACTCACCTTGTGGCCCCAGGGTGGTGCCTCATGGGTGTAATATTACATTGAACAGTAATATTTCACTCTGTATTCTAAGGTGAAAGCAAGGAATTTCAGGCATTTTCATTTTAAATAGAAAGTGAAAGGGGTTTTCCTAAGACTGGCCACTTTGGGGAGGAATTGGTATTAAAACTTTTCCATTAGGGCCAGAGGTGCCAGACTGAGCACTCACAGTTAATTTGAGCATCTTGGGGGGCTTGGTTGCTGGATTTTCCCTGCCTTCAGAAGTGCTGAGCAGGCATTGCTGAGCTCCATTTATGCAGCGCTGAGGCTGCACAGCCCTTCTGAAAACATGGTCCTATCTGTGTCAAGCTGCTCTCTGAGATATGATTGTAAAGCCTCAAACATCAGCTTGTGCACAGGTGTTTGTTCTACTTCTGTAAAGGACCTTTACAAAAAACAAGTTTCTGATATGTGGCTTTTCTTGTTTTCAGATAGTATTTTACAACTAATAGAGAGGAGAGCTTTCATACCACAGGGTTTGAGACTAGCAGGTACAGCCCTATTGCCTAGACAGATCTGAAAACACTTAACCAGCTTGGGTTGGGCATGCTGGGAAAAGGGAAGGGAAGAGCATTCCCTGATTTTGCTAATTGCTTATATGAAAATAAAAGAAATCACGAGAAATGCTGGCAGCTCCCCAGGGATCCTCACCAAGGGAGCCTCCATTTCCCTTGAAGAAGCATCCGTACCCGTGGGGTTGGGTACAGCCCGAAGGGTCAGGATGCTCACGCTCGCCGGGATCTGGCCTCATGGTAATGGGCACTGTGCCTGGCAGTGTGCCCCATATGGGGGAAGGACAAGCCTTATTTCTCATGCCCGATAAAGGAACATAAGGTCTCTTTTGAGCACCATACGTTTACACTCTTTTTTTTTCTTTTTTTTTTTTTTCATAGCACAAGCAAAGCACATTTTCTGCTTAAAAAGCTAACAATCCGAAGAAGACAAGACACAGGGTGGCAATTTAAGGAAGGACGGGCTTGTGAATTTTACCAATGCTGACAAGATGAAAGGAGAGATTGTTTGAAGAGACAGGTTTACAGGCAGTGAGAAGGGCTGCTTGAAAGATACGTTCAGGAATAGCAGCAGAGAAGAATAGCAACCAGAGAAAAATATTTTTCAGAAAGAAATGAATATATACTTTTTGCTTTGAAAATTGTTGCATTCTTCCTTTAAAGTATCTTTAAAGCTGTATGGAGAAAAGGTTCCATTCAACTTGAAACAAATGATTTCCCCATCCCACCCCATAATAAGTCTTCAAGAAAATTTGGATTTTTTTTTCTTTTTATCTCTGGGCTTACTTAAACAACGCTTTTGCCTGATAACTCGGCTTGTTGCCAAGAAACTGAAAAATTGGTTGTTTTCGGACGTTTGTTCAGGAAATCCTTTCTTGGATTAGGAGCAGCAACGTAGACGGCAGGAAACGGAGTGTGGAAGAAGAGGAAAGTTTGGGAGAGCAGCTAGAGGCAGTGCGGGAGCAGCAAAGCAAAGGTGTCACTTGCTGGACTCCAGCCCCGGAGACCTCGGTCTGTCTGCTCGCCACCGCCTAGATGTGTCAGATAAGAAGCGGTGCGACTGGGAGCGCGAGCACATTTCCTTTGGGAGGGAAAGTGTGGGACGGCTCTGTAAGCGTGCCAGCTCCCAAACCTGCCACTCAGCAGATGGTGCTGTGTGCCAGGAGCTCTTGTATAAGTAACCTTGTACATTACAGAAGTAACCTCGGTTTATTAACTTGAAAACAGGTTATTAATTTCTGTCAGGAGCAGATTCTGGTTGTATAACCAATACTGAAGCATCATGCAAGATCCCAAATGTGTTTTTGGGACAGAGCCCAGAGCTTGAAGTACCTTCTATTTCCCTTGCTTTTATGACAGTGTTTGCACCCTGTGAGTTGATAGCCACCATAAATGCTCCTCAAGAGCCTGTGCAACATGGATCAGCATCATTCACATTGAGTCTGTTCTTTACTACCTCCTGTGCTTTCCCCTTGTGGATGTGGGTGCAAAAATCATTAAATCCTCCCTATGTTTTGGTCAACTAAACACAGCCCCACTCTCAGTGACCATCCTAGCCCTGACACAGCCGGATGAAGACACACTTGTGAGCATGTGGCCCCTCGTGCAGCTCACACTCGGGGTGTGATGCTGGCCGGCTGTCCCATCTCCACCTCCACCTTGGCTCCAAAACGCAGGATGTCCCCGAGTGCCTACAGCTTGGAGCACTAAGGACGGCTTTCCTCTAATACCAGCTGTGTTTGTGCTGAGCAGTTCCTGAACATGCTGTTCCCTGAGCATATCCTGGAGACAGTGAATGTGGTGCTTGGAGCAGATAAGTGTGACTTGGGGGTGGTGGGTTGTAAACCCGTCCTGTGCTCGTGACTCACCGGGGCTCTTGGATAAGTCGCTCCCCTCTCCGTGCTTCCATTTCCTTGTTTGTGAGTGGGGACACACAAACTCACCTAGTGCTGAGCTTGATTATATTCTGCCTTTAAAATATCTTAATATTCCTCAATAGGAATTGTTAATGCTTTACCCCATTTCCTACCCTGAATATCTTGTCACTTCACTTGACAAATTGGATTCATTCTGCAGCTTATGTCTGTTTTCCTAGGAAATTAGACAAACACAGAAGGATTCAGTCTGGGTTGTTGTCTGGTTTTCTTTATTATTTTTCCTAAATTATTTTCCGTACAGCCAGCCCGCTTTCTTGACACGTCTTTCTGGCAGGCCCTTATAATACCGCTTGCTGCTAATTTCCCACAGCCAATTATTAAAAAATACTATCTTCAGTTTCCTGTGTGACCTTGTGTGGGAGGCTCACCTTTCTGCAGGGGTTTCTCTCCTGAGTAAAGATCCCTGAGAGCATCCATCCAGCCTGCCCAGGGGCTTCCCCAGTGCAATGCAGTTACAGCAGGGCAGAGGCTGAGCGTGGCCCTTCCCCGAGCATTCCCAACAAGTTTTTCCCAGCTTCTTCTTCTGTTCACCATGACATTTAACCTTCTCCATCTTACACAAGGGCAAGACTTCCTATTTGCTTTCATCTCAAATGAGGAAAAACACAGACTTAAATGATAGCAAGCAAGAAAATGTCTTTGGTGCCTTGCATAGGTGCCTGGTGGGGACCAACCTGCCTTGCTGGCATTGTGCTCTATCTTATCTGGGGAATGAAGAATGCTCCAGCTGCCAGGCTCATCAGTCTCCTGCAAATGACTTAAAAGTCTACTAATAATTGCATATATTCTAGCTATTGTTCTATTTTATTAGTTGGCTTCTAACACCTTGCAGATCCAAGGTTCAGTCCAGTTAGGTGAAAAGGAGCAGCCCCCGTTCTGCACGCTCAGAGACCAGCATGTAAGTGGGTTCCTGGGGTGGGAAAGAGGACCATTTTCCTTCCTTCTTCATTGGAAGGACAAGTTCCGGTCACTGCAAGCAAAAGGCAGGTGGGAAGCTCTGTGTCACTTGGGGCATCTCTTCCTTGCCATGCCAGAGACTGGTGACCTTGGAGATCAGCTCACCTCTCCCTGTCTCTGTCCTCTCTTTGCAAATAAGGGGACAAGGGAGGATGGTGGTAGGGGGTGTGTTTGTTTTAGACCTGGTGTTGGAGTCTGTGTAGCGTGCTCTAGGTGACCCTGCTTGAGCAGGGGGGATTGGACTAGATGATCTCTGGAGGTCCCTTCCAACCTCAACCATTCTGTCTGGCTAGACCATTCCATGTGTTAAAATGTTGCCTCTATCCTATGTGAAACGTCATCTAAGTTTTGGGACTGGGATTCACTCATGAAACACTGCACACGCTATCCTGGAGTCGTTCTGTGTAGTGAGGGCACAAAATGTATGGGGTTTGAGAGAGGCAGAAGATAAACACAGGGAATATGACCCTGTGGACCCACATGGGGAGGTCTGAGGTTGTAACCTGTGCACTGGCTGCATTTGGTATTGCAGAGTTACCAAGAAAAATGAAAAAACAGAATTCAGGGCAGAAAGTGCCAGCAGGTGCTGGCAGGTAAGGGCAGCCAGTGGAAAGGAAGGGTGTGAGGTGATCAGTAAATTTTGGCAGCTAAACAGGGGTGGAGAAAGGAAGAAAATGGTTAAAAGGAAAGATATTGCAGTTATCTGAGCAGGAGAGGGTCGCGCTGGAAGAGCTGAGCACTCACAACAAAGAGGGAGGGTGTGGGGTGAGGAGAAAAAGGGAACAAGCTGGTGCCAGCAAGGAAGTGAAGAGAAAAAAAAGGATGAGGGTCAGAGATGATCTCAGGATCTGGAAAATAATGTAGAAATGGATGCATACAAGTACCAAGTTAACATTACTCACACGTGTGCTTTTCCAAGGTTGTACACGCTCTCAGTTTTGTAAGAGTATGCATTTTTTTTTTTTTTTCACTTTAATAAAAGGCAACTGGATGCTTTCCTTAGTCGGAGTCTTGAAAATGATAGCATAAAAGAATCCGTGTGAAATCCCGAAGTGATCACCTGGGCTGTCTTGTATCTCAGATTCAGAGACATGACACAACGTCTTATTCCGAGCTGCTGCTTGATATGGGCCAAATGTCTGGAATAATGAGGTCTCCATGTGAGCAGACTGCTTATGGGTTTGTGGCAAACATCAACATTATAGAGTTCGCACTGTATTGATTCGGTGACACAATCTCTACAATTAATTTGGTGGAAAATTTGAGAAGGCAAACGCTTTTACCAGGTTTACTTAGGATTAGCCAGTTCTTAACATCTGCACATCTAGGCAGCCTGGCCTATACAGAAATGTAATTTATAGAAGCCTTTTAATAGATTCCAAGTACTGTGCAATCAATTAGAAACCCGATGTTCAAATAGACAGACCCAGACCTGACTGCCTGTTACTCAATCCATATTCCACAAGGTAAATGGCAGGAAGATGACTCTGAGAACATAATTCTGAACTGGCTTTTTGGGACTTCCTTTTCTGGCCCTTTCTAAGGATGAAAACATTACTTTTGAGAAGACAGATCTCTTCTCAAGGCAGAATTTAATCTGATTCCTGTTTTTTTTTTTTTTTTTTTTTTTTTTTTTCAATGTAGTAGTTGATTTTCAATTCTCTTTAGTATCAAAGACAACCAGAGAATCCTGGTGACGACAGATGGGATGTGAAATTCTTGGGAACATTCTGCATGATGGAAATGGTAGAGGTCTGAGAGTAACGTGTGGCTAAATCGTATTTTCAAATAAATGACACGCACACAAGAGCATGAATTCTATGAAATCCACCCACTGGCTAGTTATTCCACCTAGAGATGGGCCATGTGCCTCACACTGGGGATTAAGGACCACCGCCTTCCAATTTAGATTCCAAATTTCGGTTTTGGAAAAGTCATACTTTTTATTTAATTTGGAAGTGAGCACACCAGTTGTACTGATAGTAAGAACTGAGTAAAGCCTGTTACATCCTTAAGTAGCGAGGTTGTGAAAGCCAGGCTCTACATTTAAGAAATGTTTTTCAATTCTTCCTGGTTTGGTGCTGGAAGGAGAGCAGCTTAGCCTGTGTGCTTTGTCCTGATATAGCCCATGATGTAACTGAATTTTTGATGGTTATGAATATCATCGTTCATCTGCACAACTGAGGGAGGTGCGATGCCTTGGAAGGAAGGTGAGATCATCCCTCCCCAAGGGACACTGCTGGGCTTGCTCGAGGTGGGAGAGGTTTGAGAGGCTGTGGGACGTGGCAGGAGCAGATGGAAAGAAGACCAGAGGGAATGGGCAGAGCCTGCTGCTGCTCAGAGAGCCAGCGAGCTGCTGGAGGCAAGGATCCAGCTGCAAGGATGTGGTGGGCTGGGCTACATATAAACCTCTTCTCTCTCTCTCTCTCTCTCTTTTTAATATTACATTTTCTCTTTTTTTTTTTTTTGGCTATTTAAATGTTAATGTTTTTTGTTGTTGCATTATGATATAGCCTCCACTTGCTTTTCAGTTGTAGCCTTTTTTTTGAGCTCACTGGGGACACGGTGCAGGCAGATGCATCTCAAACCTGCAGCTAATCTGAGTCCGATGATCTCTGGATCATGAAGTGCTATAAGGCAGCTGTCAGCCTAGCTCAGGTTCTTCAGGATGGAAGAGTAAGAAAAAGCTGTGATTACTCATTGTGAGTGCTTAAAGTCATTTTCCTATCCTGAAGGACCTGCTGCTGCTCAGGCATTTACACAAAATCAATTGAGCAGAAAAGGAGGCTAGGATGGGGTGTCACCCTTTAAAACATGTGAGAGCATATGTATTGTAAAACACGAATCCAGACTGACTGTAACTGCATGCTTCTTTGTGAATAGAATCTAAGGCAGAAAGCAACGTGACCTAATAAAATATCTTTGCTGCTCTGTTTTGCTGTTTGTGCTAGTTTAGAGATAAGACTGAAGAATAACAAGGTTTGTATAAATTGGAAGCAGGATTGCTCCACTGGGTCATAACAAGCAAGGTCTTGGCTAATTCTGATGATGTTCACCTGGGATCTTTGCACGGTGGTTTGACTTCCTGCAAGTCCATGTGTTTCTGAATGCTTGGGTCCTCTTGTCGCTAAACTTCATTCAGGACTTGGTATGTCAAACACAGGGTGGGATAATCAGATGTGTGTAGCCAAGTTTTCGTAAACCTTTGTGTTTATTGGGTGCCTTGGCTTCTTGTAGACCCCAGACACGATTGAATGGGTTTGTGTAACTCTTGGTTGGGCTAGCAGCACAGTAGCAGCACTTTCAAAGAGCAAATATTTCTTGCAGATGTTTTAGATCAGCAGTTAAACCAGTGGTTTTCAATGTTTGCGAACATCTTGCCATTCTTATTTAAACAAACTATTTAATTGCAGAATGATGTGCTTTTCAAGGTTGGAGAGCCTGAGTGCTTATGCTGCTTTTCTGAGATTCAACTGTATGTATTTCAGTTCCCTTACAAGACCAAAGAGCACTTCCAAACATTGGGTTATCTGCAGAGCAATGATCTGAAGAGCATCCTGTGCCTGCAAGCTGGTTTTGATAAAACTAGAACCTGTCCCAAATGTGAACTGAGCAAAGACCTTTAGTACTAAAAATACAGCCCTCTGCTTGGTAGGAGAGCTGCTGTGGGACCGGAGACCCCAAGGCTGTAGAAGTATGGAGCCGGTCAGTGGGGAGGGATGCTGTATGGCTCGAGAACCCTGTGTCAGCTGTCATGGGTCATAACGCTGCTAGAAAAGTGTGGCACATAAAAGAGAGGTTTGAGGAGCTTAGGGTAAAAATTGATCAACTTTTCGTAGCTCAAAGAGGGCAAGGCTTTGTCATAGGCTTAATCAGGCGCTGTAGTGTGGGGAAAATTATTATTATTTCATTTATATCCTTGGTATATCCTTGGTTTGTGGATATTTTCCTTTCCCACCCCCACCAAAGGCTGTAATGCTGTGAACTGCAGTGAGCTCTCCTGTGTAAGTAGGAATATAGAATCACAGTACAAATAAAGGATAATTAGTCTATTTACCCATGCTGTCAATGGCCTTGAGATTAGAGCTGAAGCGTGCTGTTTTTACTGCAAAGTATCATTAATAACAATAATTTATTATGAATTCAGCTCTTCACATGTTGAATCTTGAGTTAAATTTGTTGAACTGAAAGCTGAGCTCATCACTTAGGGAAGGATTTAATCTTCTGAGGCACTGAGTAATGTGCAGGGCTCGCTGCGGTCACTAAGAACTGCAGGTACTTGTACCTTTGCAGGCAGGACCTTTATGTAGCCGTATAGGCTTAATAAGCTCACTCACAGCATCCAGGAATGAAAACTGTGGCCCTATTGCATGGGCACGCTGTTGAAGCTGATGGTAAATTAAGAAAGTGCTAATACATTGCAAAGGGAACTTGCAGGTGGCAGCAGCCTATGGAAATGGAAGAGCTCTGGGAGGTGCCAGTCCTATACTGTGCTCTAGCCATAGACCCCGTGAACGTTTACAGTTTGCAGCTTGACTTCTCCAGCAGAGAAAGTCACAGCGATTTCTGCTAGTACACCGCTGGTCCCTGGTGCATCGCTGTTGTGCAGCGTTAAAAATCTCCAGGGCACCTCAGCGTAAAGTGCTCTCGACTCTCTCTGCTGAAGCGTGGGGAGTTTTAATTTCTTGCACTGAGGAGCAGTGATTTAAAATAGCTTCTAACTCTGCCCCCTCTCCTTTGGAAGGGGATTTCATGGTCCTCCCTTTCCTGCACAGCCCAGAAAGGCTGGAGAGCCGCGGACGTGTCAGCAGTAACGGCAGCTGGTTATTTTTGCACAGTCTCCGCAGCCTTCCTGCCATCTCTTAAGAAGCGTGAGTCGTGTCACCAGAACCGCCGAAGCCTCCAGCAGCCAAGGTCACATCTGGAGCAGCGGGTTCATGAACCGTGCCTGGAATCAGATTGCTGCAAGCTCCTCCACAGATGGCCCTGTCAAGGGAAGTCCCAGCTGGATGGTGATCCCACGGGCGCTGGTGGTTGTTGGCAGCTTCCTGCCGCTCGATGTTTATTCAAGAAAGGGGAAGACAAGTGGTTTCGAGGAGGAGTCGCCTCGGATTCTTGTGGAGTTTGGTGTCGCCTCATCTTCAGACAGCAGCACGTCTTCCAGCAGTCTCAGCTAGAAGCAAGCCCAAGTGTCCCATATGAAGGTGTGTGGATGAGAGACCCCCAGAAGCCTGTGTGTGTCCCCCGTCTGTCTTGGGAAAAGTGCCGCAGTCATAGAATAAACAGGGACGGTTGTTTCTGTAACTTTCTGGAGAGAAATGGGAAAGTATTTTGGTCTCAGCAGAACTGAGCATGATACACTGGCACTTTTGACAGACTCCCTCACAGACATGCAAAATATGTAGAGAAAGAGTTCTAGGCAAGGATTTATGTGATGTTTCAATATATATATATTTTTTAAAGGGAAGTAGCCTGAAGTGTTAGTGCAGAAAAGGGTTTCCTGAAATATGTGAAAAAAGGTCTTTACTCCCCTGGATCTAGCACTTTCTGAGTAGGCAGGACCTTGTCTGCAATGAGCCATCGCTGCTGGTCTTATCTCGATCCACTTCCAGGTGGGAACTCATCCTCAACGAGACAGTGGAGATCTCTGCCTGGTCCTTGGGCACTATCCTGGCTCCTTGCACCCCAATCTTTCTGCTAGTAGAGCCACAGCTTCCCCAGCAGTGGGAGAGGGCTGCGAGCTGCCTGCCCTTGCTGTCCCATGACAGATCCCTCTGTGGGACTTCAGCA
This sequence comes from Cygnus olor, assembly GCF_009769625.2. Taxonomy (NCBI): domain Eukaryota; kingdom Metazoa; phylum Chordata; class Aves; order Anseriformes; family Anatidae; genus Cygnus; species Cygnus olor. The sequence goes on from NC_049191.1 coordinate 6,304,435, forward strand.
CAGGGGGGTGAAGCCTGTTTCTGTTAGTCTGTGAGGAACACCTGCAAAATCAGCAGCAATAAATAGGATGTCACCACCAGTGTATTCCTGCCTATGGAGTTTTCTTGGCACGACTACTTCAGCAGCGTGTAGATGACTGAGATGAGATGAGGGGAATCCTGCCCTAAGCATCAGCTCAAGTTCAAGCTGGAAAAAAAACCCACGCTGTGCTGCAAGTTCTCCATCCTCCTTTGCATGACTGCAGCCAACACCAGCACCATCCTGCTGTTATTTGGGGGAGCTCTGTCTGGGCAGGGCTTTTTCCTTGTGCATTCAGACTGCGTTTGAATTTTACCAACTCTTCACGCACAATGACTCTGAAGTGCAGCCTTTCCCGTCTGAATACAGAAGTAAAATTCATCAGATGCTCGTGCGACTCTTCTGCAATGTCCTGTTCTACATGCTAGCAGTATCACTCTGCGTCTACCTCTGCCCTTTTTGGAAAAATGGAAAGAAAAAGTGGTTTCATTGTGCTTTGTCTGCATAGAGCCCTCTTTGCATCCTTTTGTACTGCATGCTCTCTGCCTATCATGTCAGACATGAGCTGGTGTCACTAGTGAGGCTCTCAGCAGCCCAGCACCACTCTGCCCGTTGTCTTTTTTTGTTTACAGAAATGTCCAGTGCTGCCTCTGAATGGTGATAACCCTCCCTGCTCCCCATGTATTACTTTTTAAACCTTCTTTCCATGCTGGAAAAGTGCTCTGAAAACATCGCCAACCTTCTTTCTCCTCCATCAACTCATCTCCACTCTGACAGGTCTACAGAAATGATGACAGATCACGCTGTCCAGTACTGTCCTGTTGTTTTTCCATACTGCTCACCAGTGTCCATCTGCTGTCTTTGCATATATCCTTTATATATGGCAGGAACTCATTAGGGTATAAACTAGCTTTTTACTGTGTGCAGTGCCTGCACTGTGGCCTTTTAAGTACCATGTTAAGACAAATACTAGGGTTGCTGTCTTAGAAAATGTTATTATTCTCCATGTGTGCAAGGCACTGGATCTGCAGCACTGGGGAGTGAAGTCACTGTGTGCAGAAGGGACGGCAGGGCTGAAGAAGGCTCATTAGGGAAGCTAACGAGCAGCCACTCTGCAGTGCAGGGACGCGATTCTTAGGAGCGCAGCTGGGCTCACTGGCTTCTTCCTCTTATGAGCTACTGGAAATCTGCTACCGGTGACAGCTCTCAGTTGCTCCTGCTTCAGGCTGAATGTTGAACGGGAATCTCAGAGTGGAAGCCCTTTGATGTCACCATCAGGCTCTCAGGGGGCTTTCTTTAAAATTTATTTTTTGTCCTTGTTAAACGCTCTCCTCCGCCCCCAAACCTTAAGATCTTCTGCTCTTTGCACACACAGCCATTGGCACGTTTTCTCTCTGTGTTATCTCTGCGAGACTTCCACGGGAAACTTTCCAAGGAGGGCCTGCTTCACAGTCCCTTCCAACCCACAGGGGAGGTGGCTGGGCCCGCAGCATTTTCCATCAGTGACCTGGGAACCGGTCTCCTCCTTCCTCCCACTCCACATTCCTTGGGGAGAAATCCGTGCTGCCGGTGTGTCTCCATGCAGGAGATGGAGGGACCGCATCCCTGCCTTACTCATTTCCCAGCTGCTTTGCTGCTTGTGTCTCTGATCTCACCCGTGAGCGTGGCATGACGGCTGGGAACAGAAAGACCAGCGTGGTCCCGCGGTCATTGCAGGAATTCACGGGGGGGCGCGTTACATCCTGGAGCCACGAGACCCGCATCGGCCGCTGGCGCTGAGTGACAGTCCCGTGAGAACGGCTCTGCCGCTGGGGTTTGCAAAAGCATCTGCGTGTTGTAGGTCTGTTATCTGCAGTTATAACACTGCATCTGTAGGAATGGTTTCTAAAATTAGCAGGTTGTTAGTGAGACTGTCTGTGGCTGAAGAATATTTAGGGACTTCTAAAAGAAATTACCTAGGGTATGCACACATGCTCCTTAAGCTACAGAAGAGTGTGCTCTCAGCATAATTGTATTTTTTATTATTATTATAATCATTATACACTGAAACTTTCTGTACAGCAGTCATATAATGCACCAGCTAAAAGCAGATGCCTTAGAGAAAAGTTTTTTGTTTTTTTTTTTTAAAAAAAAGTTCAGTTGCTGAAAAATGACTAGGAAAATAGCATTATGGGTTTTCCAGATTTTTTCCGCAATAATTGTGGTAACTAATGTGTTTTGGTTCCAAGTTAAGAGCTGAGGGTTTTGAACTGTAGGTCCTGCAAGCACAACTTTGGCTCTGCTCACCTCCTCACACATCATCATGGGTAATGAAGGCTCTACCCCTGGTTAGCCTTGTGCTGCCCTGTTTTCTTCAATTGCTTTGCAAGGGTGATCGGAGCTGCCTAATTCATTGCGTTGATTATGTGCAAGAGAGAACAGGATCCAGCTCCCTCTCTCTGGGCTTTCCTGGTTTTTGCAGGGATAGCAAGAGAAGAAGGAAATCTCAACCTTTTAAAGTTGCTGAAGTCAGAAACTGTGACTCGGATCATGCCCTGGGGAAGAGCAGTGAGGTGGGAAGGGGCATTTTCAGAATCCTTTGCAGTGAGAGGTCCTGGAAAGCTGTGGGCCATTGCAGAAGACCTCATGGCTGATGGAGGGTGGCCCTCAGGGATGCTGGATTTTGTACAGATGTGGGAATAATAATCGCTGGAGAAGTGAGCCACCGAGCTAGCAGGAATTCAATTCCTTGGTCAACAATTTACAAGTTACTGGACCCAGTTTACGCCCTCTGAAGGAAGCCTCCCCTTGACCTTGCTGTCAGCACACACCCAGGCCCTTGCACTGGCAGGTTGGGTTGGTGCCCATATTTTGGATGTAAAAACACCAAGAGAGCATCTTTCCGACAGGGTGCGTCCTGGTGTTCATAGATTCAGCAGGACCAATGGCTTACTGCCTCTAGCCAGTGTTTCACAACACAGATCCTCACTGCAGACAGCGATTCCTTGTCATTATTAGAGACGAGGAGGCTTAAAATCTTCTGATCCTGCAAATCCAGATGAGCGTCCAAGAGCCGAGCTGCTTCACTTGAGCTCATCTGGAATCTCTTACAGCTCTAGAAATGCTCTGCAATGTTGAAGGACAAAGCTTTCTTTTGCAGTTCCTGGTGTTTCTGCTGTCCAGTTGGACTGATGGTATCTCAAGCCTCCCTGGGATTAGTCCTCATTTCCTTGCTTGGCCTTGACAGAAGACAGGAAGCACAGGAAATGAGAAATAATTAAATCATTTTTAAGAAATTGGTTTGTCTTGGATCCAGCTTGAAGGATGGGTAAAGGCTTGGGACAAGCTTGAGGCTCATATTTCCTTGAAGCATTTCTCTATCTCCTGTAACACTGTACAGAATTTCATTAATAATTACGACCCCTAGGTCTTATAGAGCGGAATGAAGGCTGACATGATGATCTACTTTTAGGTGATAATCTAAGACCAATCCATTAGATCCTCCGGGATGTTGAGATGTCATAATAACCTAAGTGGCTTTGGGTATTTTGTCAGTCATATTTATATCTGGAGGAGAGCGGAAATTCATCAACCATCCATACTCAGTGGCGATAAGGGCAAGAACAGACTGGAAAATGAAACTTATTGAGTCCTTTTGTTACAGGGCTATTGTGGTTCTCAGATTGTCTTCACTATGGCTTTTTGTACTGTTTTGTTGCCCTTGGGAAAGAAGGGACCAGGCAGCTGGACCTGCTTTTATTTACTATGCTCCAATATAGCCAGAGGCTTTTTGGCTTCTATACTGTAGAAATAAATGTAGTCTATTATTATTATTTATTGTTATTACTTATTAAGAGCTTTCACTGGGGAGTTGGACCTCACTTAGGGAAATGTCAGACTTGGTGGAACCGCTATATTCCACTCCCCCTTCCAGCAGCCGGTGGTCAGCAGAGCCAAGGCGCGTAATTCAGAGCAGTCAGCTGGCAGGAAACCCCCAGGATCCTGCTAGCGAGGAGAGGTGTTCTGACATCCTGAGGTCAGCAGCAGGCTAGCCTGGGGAAATGCACGCTGCGTCGATCCACCTCAAACTGTAAGAAACCTTGAAGGACTCTGCTGATGACTCCTGACCCATCCATAGCTCTTTCTTGCCCGTGTCTTTCTGAAGGACTTGATACTGCAAAGGGGGACCATTTCTCCTGGAAAAACACCCTGATGTTTCCAACCATCTCCCTGGCTTGTGCTAGAGCTTCACATGGGATTGGCAGTGGGGTTGTCTGGGCTTTCTTGTGAAGGCATTTGGAAATCAAGCGTTTGTCTTGAAGAAGTTATTCCATAATGTGCAGCATATCAGGTTCACTTCCAAGATTCTTTGAAATCAAGGCACTTCCTGTTATTTCGAAGCGTAACCAGGCCGCTGCTTGGATGGAGTTTGCATTACTGTTAATGGCAGGCAGTCTTAGGCGTTCGGTTTTTATTGTGCCAACAGTTTATGGATGGGTATTCATGTCACTGGTGAAGAAGTGAATGAAATTCAATACTCCCTGCAGGGCCCTTGCTGGAGCTGCTGGAAGCCTTCTACACTTGGAGGAGCAGTGTTTGGGTTTCTATTGCTAAGTAACAAAAGGACAAGGATCAAAACAGCTCCTGAGCAGCATCCTCCCCCCAAGGCTCCATACACCTACATGGAGAGCTGAGCTCTGTAACCACGTTATACAAACTAGAGAGGGAGACTGAGTTCCCCAGGGAGAATTTATCCAGTGTGAAATGATCACAGGGTGGAGGCGGAGGAACCAGAGAGGAAGTTTTATTTTCTTTCACCGTTCCTGTTGTTTTTATAGATTCCTCCTGTGATGCTCCCAAAGTCTGTCACTGACTGAGCAGTGGGAATGAAGATGTAGGAAGTCACTGTAATGGTATCCTTGCTTCAAAAATCTTTCAGAAAATAAGCTTACATGTAAGGAAGATGGACTGAAGTCCCATGAGACAAGAAGAGGAAAACAGATGTGACAGAGCAGACATCCATCAATGAATGGGTTTATTCTGAGCCATTTTTCTTGCTCATTTGTATGGAAAAGTTGATCCTTGTTTTTGTCTACATATATCTTAATTATAACATGATCAGCATTACCAAAAGTGGCTGATACTAAAAGGAAGCTGGAAGTAACCAGTGATTCCTCTATTACATTGCAACCTTCCTGAGAGAAAGGGATAACTCTGCTGCTTGCAGCGTGCTTTTGAAATTTGCCTGAATGAATCAGTTGCGTCACACCATACCTTTCTTTTTGTCTCATGAAATACCTGACAAATTTTACTGGAATAAGAATGGCTGAAAATTTCCTTTCTCTCACTTGGAGTACTCAGGGGATTTTAGTAGGCGGCCTGGCCAAGCAATAAGTAAACACGAGGATCCTGTAGGACAGGACATCCATCGCCGTCAGCACCAAGGACATTAGGAATGAACAGGGGTTCTTGGCCAGTGAAAGTGTCTTCAAGTTGCTAATACTATTAAAATACCAGGTTCTGTAGCTCTGACTGCAGTTCATTTGTCATCCACCCTAATACATGCCAAAAGGCTCTTTATTGTTCATTCGAGTGATTAGAAAAGTTCATAATAAAGTGCAGTTATTACTGTTAAATAATAATAATAAAGATTTTGAAATATAATATCACATCTCTTCCAAAGCTTGTCGACATTAAGAACAAGACTTAAAAAATCAAATCACCACCTAAGTTGTACCCAGATGCATAAGACTTTTTAAGTGGGCAAAGACTGTTTAAGTGGGCAAACGTATGTATTGTTTCCTAATTTCTGATTATTTGAATTTGTGACTTAAAATTTTTGCTGCAAGGTATTTTCCACCTGAAATGTAGAGATGAATTGCAAAGAGTGATTAAGGCATGGATTCAAGATGCTTTAGTCCTCATGCCAGATTGGTGTGTGGGCTTGATAACTGCAGTTATCTCCAAGATATGTCTAAGCCATGAAATGAAGCCCAGCACAGAGATGCCTGAAGTCCTGAGTGATGAAGTCCATTCAGGGCAGGACAGGGCTGGGGGATTACTTGTGCACAGCACCGGTAGCATGGTCGAACAGCCCTGGCCAGTCCCTCGCAGCAGTGTGGAAATGCTTGGCATCAGGCTGTGTTCGCCTCGTAGATCGGGATGAAAGGATCACTTGCATAGTCTGGGTGAAAGGTTTGAACTCGGGGCTGAAAAGCTATTGATGCGTGAGTTTGGTCTGTTCAATTCTTTTAACTTCTAAGTGAGAAGTTTCTTGTTGTTACTAAGATCTTTGCCATTTCTTTTGTCTGTTCAAGCTGCAGCTTGCAGTTCTCCAGTAACGTTGGCAAGCAGGTTATTTCTAGTACATGAAATAAGCTGAGGAACCATGAATTAACAGTCGATATTGATCTTGGTCTCAGTTTTCTTGCTGTTTCTTGTCCCATTTAGTGAAGCGTAAAGTGGTTTTCAAATGCCCCATTCAGATCTTCAGCGCTGTCCGCCCCTTCGTACTCCCACTGCGGAGGCGTAAATAATCACCCAAGGAATGGGACACAAGGGACTTGAGATCCGAGTGCCTCGCTCCATAGCAGTAGCAGAACAATGCAGCTAAATTTCCCTTGTGTGGTGTTTGTCTTAATTACTGTTTTTTGTTATGTGCAGAAATTTGGCCTTTTTTAACACAACAGTGTTTTAGTCTAAAAATGTGCAGTGTGACTTTCTTTCTTTTTTTTTTTTTTTTATGAAGAAGCAACCACCCTCATTAAGTATCATCTTTATAAGTCCTAACACAAAAGCAATTAGTATTCAGGCTAAGGATAAAGTATGTTTTATGTGTTGAAGATCTTATGGAGTTGGCTGCTACATTATAGCTTTATTGTAAAAGCAAATAGATGGCATTTTCTTTTCCTGCCTGCCTACCTGTACTTCTGGTGACCGCAGGTGCGACACTTTCAGTTGAGTGACAATGATGTCAAAAAGCAGAGGAGTTGCAGAAGTTTAAGCAATGGTTAGATGGAACTAATATAAGAAAATATAAATACAATTTTGAACAAAATACAAGGAAAGCATTCCCAATCCAACCTTCTTTTAAGTGTCAGTTGATTTTGTTTCTCAAGGGATATGATAAAATTCCACTCCTTAACAATTTAAAAGTAAATGATGTAGCAATGGACTGCATAGAGGGACGGATGTAATTTTTTTTCTGTGTACCTGTCCCCAAGGCCCCTAGGTGTGTTCCATTGAGGTGTAAGTTGTAAATGGGATATTTATTTATTTCTAATAGGCTGGAGAACAAAAAGGCTTGTATCAGATGTGGTGTCAGAAGAGAAAATGCATTTCTCTAATGTAGTCACTGGAGTAAATGGTTACTTACCTTGTCCCGTGGCAGGAATATTAAGAGTTTTCCACCCTGACTCATGTTAGGTAACCGGGGCCAATCTGTTAACAGCACTCCCCTGTGCTGCATCTTAATGGCATGGTGTCCAGCAAAAACTGAACCTGGGTCAAAAATGGAGCAAACAGAGCACCGTGAACCCGTCAGAATGGACGGGCACTGCATGGAGAGCTCAAGGAGGAGACAACCGTGTCTGGGAGACAGGCAGCTTAACAAGTCCTCAAAAACTGAAATCTTCCAGAGCAGCCAATGCATTAGGCCCAGAGGTGTTGAGCACCCTCTGCATATCCCACTTGGATCAGGACGGGATTGAAAGCCAAAGGAAACTCATCCACGAATGGAATCAACTTTGAGTCACATGAAAGTGCCACTCAGAAAAAGCAGATTTTTGGGGGGCAGAAAAAGGCTATTGAGAGACTCCTCTGATTGTTGCATCACAGATCTACTGGTACTGGTACTACTTACCCGTGTAAGAAATAACCATCTGAAAACAAGATTACCATAAGGGATGGACTTGACTTTGAAAAGGACAGAATTTCTGCTGGGCTACCAAAAATTCTGCTTCTTAAATGAAAAAGTCAGTTTAAAGAAGAAAAAAAAGGCTAATTAATAGCATCAAACTTTCAGTAAATGGTGTAGAAAAAATCTGCTTGAAATAAATGTGGAGGTAGCTGCAACGTGATGGTATCCAGTGAACAGCGAGGTGTTGTGTACCCTAAGAGCATGTGTTTGTAAAAAGTGGGTGGTTCTTTGCGCAAGCACACAGAAATGCACCATCAAAATGCTTCCACGTTTATACATCTCAGAAGCCAAACTCTCACAAAGAATTGTATTTCCTTGAATGCTGGTAACTGTGTTAAGATAAGCTCTAGAGCGTGATAGCAGCTTCAAAATAGAGACCCTCTCTCAGGATAGGTCCTGAAGCTATTGACTATTCAAGAGTAGTGGATAGAATGAGTTAATATAGGCACTTGCTTATGTGTCAGTTAAACTCTGTGCAGTTTTAAATAATCAATAAGTTTTAATTAACCTCAATCTAAAACAGTTTCTTCAAGAATTTAATGATCGGTTTAGGACTAATAAGTGTTAGAGAGCCTCACGTACTTCTGGAAATACAGACACTGCAATGAGTGGAGTTAGTTCTGAGAAATGAAATACTGGAGTAAGGCCATTAAACACACTCCTTCCTCCTTGACATGAAAAGCGACAGAAGGACAAGAAGGCAGCCTATAATTAAAACAGCGATGGCATCCAGAATCACTCATAGCACTTAAGAAAATAGTTGCATAAAGAACTGTTTTGGGAACAATGAGTATCTGTGTCAGTTGAGAGTCGCTTAGAGTAAGATTGGTTAATGTCAGATTCTCTGGAAATTGTTTAATCAATTCTGATGGGGACAGAGAAGGCAGAAATGAGAATGAGAGGTCATCTATGGGGATTTCCATGCTAGACTTTCTCTATGAATATTTTATGAATCAGCTGTATGAGTCTGTGGCAGTTTTTTTTTTCCTTTCTATTTTTTTTCTAATCTCTTATTTTATTCTATTTGTATTTGATTTTCAAAAGGGAAGATGGTGTTGGAGGAGTGCCCCAGGAACAGTGTCTTTTCCTACCCCTGCGGACTCTTGCATTGTGACCCACCCTGTCTCACTGGTGCTGGGGAAAAAAGTCCAGTCTTGCTATTGTGCAGCATTAATTTGTTCTAACAACAAATTAAGAAGAATTTCTTAATTAAGAAACAAGATTTCTTTAAGGAAATCTTCCAGAATGGGCATGTAGAGGTGGAAGGCAGATGTGTTTTTTGATGCTGCCTCATGTCCTCGTCATTACACAGCACCGCAGCAGCTAGTTATTTTTTTTCTTTCTTTCTTTCATGTTTGTGTCACGGTGGTGGTGGGATGAAGTGTTTAGATACCATGTACTCTGCAATAACTGACTTTTGTGTGGCATCTTCTGAGGATAGGGGCACATGGCCCAGTCATTACACGAAATGTGAGAGCCTATGGAAGTTTTTGCATTACCTCTCTGCTCTTGCAATTGGGCTTAATGGAAAGGAAGCCCAGAAGGAATTGATTAGCCTGTGCACACAATCATTGTAATTCCACATTTCTTCATGCTTAGGTGGCTAAAGCTGACCACCTTTGCAGGGATGATGCACACACTGTGCAGTGAAACGTTTTCACCCTGCAGTAAATGTACTTTCATTTTTTTGGTCTGCTTTCATCTCTAAATGTATTTTAGTAATCAAAGGCTGGGTTGTCACCTTATATAAAACAGTGTAGTATTATTTACATTGATTTTTTTTTCTGAAATAGATGTGTTTTTAGAGCAGCTTAGAATGACAATTAAGTGATTAGAGCGTAGAGAGGATGAAGTTGTATAATAGCAGAGAGACATAATGAGTAAACTGTAATTTTACTTCTAATAGACTAGAAAAGGTCTGATGCCACAACCCAAAATTAAATCAACCTTTCGCTCAAGCATAACATTCAGAGGAGTAATAACAATCTGCACTGTTTTTGCAGTTTACATCCATATACAACGTTTGCTGGTGTTGTGCTTACTTCGTGTTGGATTAATTTAATTGAAGGAGGTTGTGTGGTTTGTGCTGGACATACCACACCGCTTGAGCGCCTGCTCCAGGTTAGGGAAGGTCAGATGATACAGCTGATGGTGGAGCTTTCCTCCTGGTGCAGACCAGCTGACACCATCACAAATCCTCTTGTCCCTTCTTCCATCAAAATAGGCTCTACTGGCAAAAGGACTTGCTTTCACTGATGGAAAAATGCATTTAAAAGTCATTCTCTGCCCGGTGTTTTTATGCTCGTAAAAGCTTCTTTTGTGGATTTGGGTTGTTTATGCATAGTTTCTGTATTGCTTTCACTCTGGCTGTTTGTCTACTCTTGGAGACCACTGTGTGTGTTACAGAGGTGTCAAAATTTGTGTCAGTTCTTCCAGTGAATTTACAGAGAGAAGTGAAAGGTACTTTAAAGCCTGAATACACAGGAGGTGTTATACTGCTTAAATCTATGCCACACTTTTGTGCAGGGTAAACCTACCTGAGGACACTGCCCACACCTTTTAATGTTTAGCCTAAATTTTCTATTTCTTACTTTTACTCTGTAGTTCTTAGGATAACCATCAATACTAAAGAAATATCTCCCCATCCTGCCCATTCTGCACATCTTCCCAGATGATTAGCCTGTCCCTAGACCTTTTATTGTCTCTGTTTTGGTATGATGTTTGAACCATTCAGTTTTTGTATGGCTTTCTCCCAATTCATCCTTGCACCCATCCCCTTCAGCAGAGAAATTGCGTCTTTCCATTTTTTTTTCCGGCTTGCTAGTGTCATTCAAATTCTGAAACACAAAAACCTGGACGCAGTGTTCCAGATGTGGTCAGATGAAGAGAGATTTCCTGTGACTTGGTGTTTCTATGCTGACCTCCCCACATCCTGGTGGTCTGGCTGCCTCATCGCAGTGCACTGCTATAGGAAGCAACTCCTGTGGCTTTTTTCCATTATATATGTTCTCGGCCAGTGTTAATTTTTGTAGGCAAGCTGGAGAATCATTGATCTGCTTTCGGATAGTGCCTCGGCCACCCATGGTGCTAGCATCACTTCTGAAGCAGCTGACATGTCCCAGGCAGCCCCAGTGCCACCGAGGTCGTGCTGACAGAGCTGTGATCACAAGGAGTACAGTGTGGGGATACACCCACTTTATTGTTTCCCATTCAAAGAAAAGAAATGTGGAAAATTGCCTTAGGTAAAATCTGAACTGTGAGGACCTACCAGGGATGTTACAAAAAACAGACAGGGTAACTTCAGCTTGAGCTGTCCCGTGTGATTATTTTTTTATTATTATTATTATTTGCAGTGCCATAAAATTCCTACTCAACCTATCTATGCTCAACTTCCTGCAGAGAGGAAGCAAATGGAGTACATTTATTTCTGAAGTTGTCTTTAGAGTTTCTTGTTGAATCAATGTGTACTTTGCAGTCATGGTGATCAGCATTGCTGGGAAGCTAAACGGGCATTTTGCTCTGGGGGACACCAGCACTGCCAAAGAGTGCTGGTTTCCGTGTGAGCAGAGCCTCTGTCTGTGCTTCACGTGTGCCACAACCATGTGAATTTTGTGCCAGTCCTTTGGTCGGTGGCTGACTTCGTGGCACAAAACACGGGCGGTTTACATGCCAGAAACCTGATGGTCACCTCTTTTTTCCTAAGCAGGTTAGATGACCATAAGCAACACCTTCCCCTTTGGAGGCACTGCACTTTGGTGGGACTAAAGATGCTAAGTGCAAAATACTTCAAAGGGCTGCTCTGAAAAAGTATGGCCTTCTTTTGATGTGACTTGATATCCAAAGAACAATATTTGGTGGTCATTTAACTACACCTGATCAGTTATCTAAGCAAGATCAGTCAATGTTGGTATATTTTAGAAACAGCAACATAATTTCCATGACTAGTACACCCCCTGATGTACGCAAATGGGGATTCAATCTGCTAATAATGTATTCTTCTTCAATGCTTTACGACTATTTCATAAAAATGTATCCTGATAAGTGACGCACAGTTGGTGTGCAGCTCTGAATGCCATTCCCCCCATCATGGATGAGACGTGAATACGAAATTTCAGCAAGCCTGGAACTGATAACACAGCAAAGGAGATCACAAATGGGTGTCCGTGAAGACATTCACACTTTTTGTGGTGAAATTAAATCTACAAAAATGAATTAACGTCCTATTTTTGTCTATCAATATTCACTGCTTGGTCATAAGATATTTTACAGAGCCTGGGGCCTGAAAAGCAGCTTGGAACAAAAGTTCCTTTTTTTGGGGGGGGCTCGTCATGGTAGTTTTAATGTACTGCACCACTTGCAAAAAGTGAGGAACGTTGCCTTGCTGCTGCCCCCCCACCATGTCCTGCACTTTTCACCAGGTCCCCAGACCCCACTGATGGTCTTGGAGTGTGGAAGGGCTGGCGAGGATGGACAGGATGGCACCAGCCAGGGGCAGGTGACAGTTGGGCATGTTGCCTTAGAGCAGATGTGAGATCATTGGCTTTAGCACAGACTGATTCAGCTTTTTGCCTTCTCTGGGTGTCTTCTGCTCTTCACACCTCCTGCCTGGAGGATGCAGAGTCTAAAGTGAGGTTTTCTCAGTGCCTTACAAGGTGGTTGGAGGCATCCTGCAGTGACCAACGTGGCAGAAGGCCACAACCTTTATTTACACCACATCCCTTTCCACACAGATGGTCTCATGGTCTTGTAATCCCACCAAGGTGACTTGCAGAGTTTCTTAGGACAGTTCTGCAATTGATAGTCCCAACTGAAAGCAGTCCAAGGAGGGAAAGCAGTAAATCCTGGCTTTGGTTTGCTTAAGCTGCTGTGTACTTCCTCTGCAAAGAGATGAATCACACCTGAGCAACACTTTTAATTGTATTTGTTTAGTTAAAGTGGATGGTTGGTAGATACCATGGGTAAATCTGTAAGTTTTCCTTCTTTAGTGTCAGTATCCAGTAAGTGTGAATTTACCCCGTGTCCGCTGGGATGGAAAGGACGTTCATCCCAAAATATGGGAAATGCCTAGCTGAGCACCAGCTGTGTTTCCCATTTTAGGCTCGCAGTAGCTGGTGATGCAGATGACTCTTAGCTAGTTCAGCTTCCCTGATCTGCATCCGAAGGCATCTCACATTGTTCCTGTCTCCTCCTTCCCAGTCCGTTGCTTTACCTGCCAGTCCATACTGTCTCCTACAATTCCTTGCTCTTCATGAACCAGTCACATTACTCACATCTTTATTTGCAGGGATAAACACAAACTCTAGAAGCCATCAGATGACACCATTTCTCAAAGGAGTGTGTGGTTATTTATACTTTACTTCTTTCCTCCATACTTATTAACAAACTTGGAAGGCCATGGAAACTCGGGAGTGAGATGTGTTGTTTTTTCCATGTGTTTCTAGTCTCTGCTTTTTTGAAAGAGACATAAGCAAAGCTGCAGGTTTTCAACTCCGACACAGAGTGTCTGCAGCCTGCGAGCCTGTCGCGGTGTCTCTCGGTTTTGCCCCTCTGTCGTGCAGCCACAGACGTGAGGTGTTCAAGGAAGCTGATGGCAGCAGCACTCCTGAGAGGGAGCTGCATTTGGCATCTTTTAATCCTCTGCCCACTGCGAGCTATAAGATGGAGACCTCTTGATAGGGCCTATCCATCCACCTCCTCTGCATGTGCAAAGAGCCCTGTGCATTGAAGACATCGCAATCTTTGGGGACAGGAGCAGCCTGGGGGACCCTGGCTGTCCCAGCCCCCTTTCCCATGCCAGCAGCACGCGGCGCTGTGGGCACGGGCCAGCTCTGCTATCTCCAAAGCCCTCAGCTCCATCAGAGTTAATGATGCAGATTAAGAGAAGATTTAATACCCTTAAGCCCCTGTGGGATTCCCATGGGTCCAAGCCAGCTATTTGTCTTTGGATTGCTGCTGATTTGTTATCTGAATTAGATTCCACTTGAAATGAGCATCCCGTTGCTTCAGGCACTGTGATGTATATGTGAAAAGAGATAGTCCCCATCCCAGTGTTTCACGGAGCAGAAGGGGCCCTGAAGGTTTGCTGCCTGCGAGGTGCTCACCTTGGGTAGTGTAACTTAGTGTAACTCTTCTGGTGTTGGACCTTGTCTGAGCTGCTGGTACCTAATTCAAGAGCAAGATGATCTTTGCCTTCATGCCAGGCTTTTTGTATAAGTCTGGGTGCTGGGGTCTCATTCAGCTCTGACTTGTCTTCATCGGGTTTGCTGGGGATTGGGAAGTGCTGCTTGCCAAAGCTCTGTTGCTTCGGACAGGGAAGAGGAATTTCTGTGCCAGGGCCTCCCACATCCATACCCAGCCTGCTCACTGTCCTGCTGTATCGCTCTTCGGAAGTTCCTTTGTTTGTCTTGGTGCAATATTCCTGTCTGGTAAATCAGGATACTGGAAGGTTTATATGATGCTTTTAAAAATCTGGAAATGACATTGTCTAGTCTGGATTTTGTAAAGAAATACTTCTGTTTGTTCTGCTGTAGCTTGGCTTGAGTTAAGGGAGATTTCCTAGTAACTGTCTGGCCTTAAGGATGCACCTGTGTGTGTGGTGATGCTTGACAAAGACTGTGGTCTTGTAGGGTCTCCCACCCTGTGTTTCTCTAGGGCACACAGTGCGTAGGATAAGCACTTCTGTTGCACATGCAGTTTCAGAGAGGGTATTGCTAGCATCGCTGTGGAAGAAGTGCTCTAATTGTCTAGTGGGGAGCTGTGATAAAGGCAATAAACTTGCTAGTAATTAGTGACGTTATAATAGCTATGCATTTATCAGCAATCTGTCAAATTTTTCAGGTGGCATAAGACATAAATTAGATTAGCTAATACCATAACGAACTGTCAGGGACTTCCGAAAGATTTAGACAAGCCAGATGAGTGTGCAACGTGATGACATATAAAATGTGCCACCAATAAAACCAGAAGACTTGCACTGAAGGCAACAACTGGGGCTGCTCAGGTCACTTGACTGTGAACTAATTGCAGTAGCTCAGGAAAGGGATCAGATATCTGATTCCTGTTACTGTGTACCAGAAATCCACAAAGCAAACAAGTACATTTAACAAATGTCAAAACCGGTTGAGGAAATACTTGTTCACTCACTGCAAAATTAACCAGGGGCATTCTGTGCCATAACGCTCCATTGAGCTTGCAGATTTTGGAAACTGGCAAAGTCGGGGTGCCTACATGTAACTGGCAAATAATGTAAGTGCAGCTGCTGTCCTTGTGACCTGCAAGGGCACATTGACAGAGACCTCACTGGATGAGGTAAATTCCTGGCAGCTGTAGGAAGCAGGAGAGAAGGGGTGCTGCAGCCCAGCTGTGTCTCATAGCCAGCACTGAGTCCCCCAGAAGCCAAGCCTACTCTCCATTCCTGCTTGCGAACCACTAAAACTTCCTTCCCCCTCTGCTTTCCAAGTTTTATTGTGCGGTTTTTCAGCCGCATGAAAATTTTTGGATGTTTGCTCACTGCACTGAGAAAGGGAAAAAAAAAAAGTGTATATGGCTAAAAAGAATTGTCAGATATTTGCAGCAGCAAATAGTAAAAATTAAACCTCCTAAAACCTGCAAAGGAATAAATGCTTCATGGTTTTAGGTTTCAACAAAGTTCAAGGGAAAGAGTTAAGACAAAGCTTTCTCCAGGTTCATGTTATCCTGCCTCCTGACAGCGGCAGTCTGCTCTGGGGCCATCATGTCTCTGAAGCTGGTACTGCTCCTGGCAGCCAGCAGATACTGCCAGGGCTCTGCCAGCTCCTCTTGCTCTGAAAGGTATTTGTAGTGGTTGCAGGAAGTTCAACAAATGTGCATTTGCTAGTGGAACACAGCAAATAAGCCTTAAGAAAATGCATCAGATAACGTAATTCTTGTCCTTTCATGTGTCTGTTTGAAAGAACAATTTTCCAAATTAGTCTCTGAGCTCGTAATGGCCAGTTAGCCTCCCAGGTTTCAAATCATCTCAGTATTAGATTGGAACCGTGACACCATAGGAGGTTTAAGTTGCTAACTACAGGATTATGAATTCCACAATGCTCTGGAAGGGAGGCGCAGACTTGCTGACACAAACTCCAACTGTGGCTATTAGAGGAATCTGGTTACAGCAACCACTACGGAGCAGGAAGGTTCCTCGTCCAGGGTAAATCTTCACGTGAAATGAGCTGTCATTGATTTGTCTTTCTGATGCAAATCATATGAGCATATTAGATCCGCAGAGAAACCAGCTTCATATTGAAGTAATTATCTCCACAAACATATTACAGCCTTCAATGTAGACAGATGCCATTTGCAGCAGCCTTCTCCTGTGTTGTGGCAATATCACCTACCTTGCTTTCTCCTTGTTTGGGTTCGTATTTCTTCAGGTCACCTCTCCTTTTCTGTTTCCCTGCTCTCCCTGTGTGCTTTGTGAGGTGTAGAAAAATATCTGTATTGAAGGATGGCTTAGTCTCACAGAGTGTCAGATAAACTGCAATGCCTAATTTCAGATTAAATCACGTGTCACTTTTTATCCAGGAAAAGCCGGCCCTGATAGCTTTAATGAGGCCGACAGAGGGACTGTGGGACACAAAGGACTTACTTAGAGGTTTCCATGTGAGAGTGTAATTAAGGGTAGTGCAAGTACAAGACTGATAAAGGAGCAATTTCATTTTTTAAATGGCAAGGTGATTACCAGCATAACGACAGAAGGAAAGGAGGGGCAGAAGGAAGCCTGAAATATGAATTGGAACAGGAGAAAGGGGATCAGGATTCCTGAGTTCCTTTTGTTGCTTTCCTGTTAAATCACTGACTGACTGAAGGAGGGTCACTGGCCAGTCTAACCATTAATTATGGGTAGCCTGATACTGGTATCTGTAAGGTTAAATGGAGGTAGCTGGACATCCTGGGATGGAGGCTGGCAGTCAGTGTGTGCTCTTCACACACCAGCTCAGTCCTCTCTGGCCAAATAACAAGAGCCTTGTCATTTTTATTTAGTTATTTTTATTTTTATTTTTTGTGTGTGTGGGTAGATGGCATTGCTGTGGCTTCAGTTACAGGAGATAGAGTGCATGGGAGTATCTGGGCTGCCAGATGACCCTGGTTATGGTCTGGAGAACTTGTGAAGCAAAAGGACAGAAACACAAGCTGTTCCCCCACATGCAGCTGTTGGCACCAAGACCTGGTTATGCTGGTGCTTCAGCCAGCATTCCAGGCTTGAATGGGGCTATCTATACACCCATTTTTCCCCTCTTCTCTAGCTTGTATCTGAACCTCCTTAGAAGATCTGCAACCTCATCACCTTCATGTGTGAGCAACCCATCATCTTGTAAGCATCTGTTCACATCTCTCTGAAGCAGAGATGTGGCCATGACCCCATTTTACAGATGGGAGTCTGAGTCAGAGAGACTAGGATCTGGCTGGAGAGAAAAGGTTTAGTCCAGACCTTATGTTTACCAGGTGGCACCCAGGAAAATTAAGAATTTCACGTGAAGTAGGTGCCCTGAACAGCCACGTGGAATTTAAATTACTCGTACACTTCCTAAATGAATGAAACGAAATGGAGCCAAGGCCACGTGCTTTCTGCCTGGGTAAGAGATGAAAGGGTTCACGCAGTTCAATTTCCCCACCTTTAAATCCACACTTTGGGTAACTGGGGTGTGATTTTCTGGGATGTGTCCTGTGCAGACCATGTCACTATCATCATCTCAGTTCAGGGCCAGATTCATGATCTTTGTGTATAGTTTACTCAGTTTTATTATTATTATTTTTTTACATTATAAGTACATTTTTTATTTTTAAAGCATTTACTATACTTTCACATATTTAAGCACTCAAGCTACACTTCACAGTTTGCACTGTTGTTCCTATTCAGTTTATCTCCAGACTGGCTGCTGTTTTTCCCCTTTCTGGTTTAGCGTTTATTGGGCAGGTACTAGAGGGTGACTGATGATGGTGTGTGTCTTCAGGTCCCCTATTAAGATGCTCTAGAAAGCCTTATTTTCAAGTGTGGATGTTCAGAGCTTTTGGAAGACTAGATATATTTCATACTGGATAGCAAAATAAGTTACAAGAAGTACCACACTTCAACAATTTGTTCTCTTAAAAATCTGAGGGGGGCGATTTTGTGTTACCTTATTCTTCTTTTGCTGCAAGTACAGGAAATTATAGACTCCATTTGCTAAGCTGCAGGAGGCTAAATGATTTGTCTCACCTGAAAATATTTTTCAAACCTGCATCATGCAGCCTTCCCTACGTGCTAAAGCATGGACAGAAAATAAATGAATATATAATGTGAAGGAAGGATGACCAATCTTATTCTCTCAGGTGAACCTGTTATGATATTGTGCCAAAGATGAAAGAGCCTTGAGTTTACGGTCATTGCATTTAGTGCTAGAATAATAATTTTTAAAAAAGGATGTTTTCTTGTTTTGTGTCCATTCTGGGTGTTTCTTGCTCTGGCAGGAGTCTGCGCAGGGACCCCAGCTCGCAGCACAGCATCGTGGTCCTTTCAGATGGCTTTTGTGTTGCCCCAGTGAGTGCGGAAGGTCGTGTCACAAGAAATTTATCCGGGATGTATTTTCTCAGTACTTCACACAGTACAGTGACAGACTGTGCATATTTTAAAACGCAGCACAGGCTGCGAGATGATTCAGGCCACCAGGCTGGACTGTGACATATATTACTCAGACTGTTATGAGTGTCTCAGTTCGTGTTTGAGGATGGGGAAAATGAGGACATTTGGGTGACCTTGTGACTTGACCTCAGACTTTGGGCTATTTGTCTGTACAGAGAGGCAGATGTAAGACATTAAAAATAAATAAATAAAAATAATAGAAGAGGAAAAAGGCCTCTGGGCAAAAGCTTTTCAAGATATGTTGAATTTAGCCTAATTACCCAGAGATAGTAAATGGTAAATGAGACTGGTGGTGTCAATAACATGCTGAATGAATCCAGGAAAATTGTGTCTACTTTTGAGGTGGGAATCTTCTTTTTTTTTTTTTTTTTTTTTTATCATGACACCTGTTGCTCATAGGTACAAATCAAACGAAGAGTATGTGTATGTGCGAGGCCGTGGAAGAGGGAAGTATGTTTGTGAGGAGTGTGGAATTCGCTGCAAGAAACCCAGCATGCTGAAGAAACACATTCGCACGCACACAGACGTCAGGCCATATGTCTGCAAGTACTGTAACTTTGCTTTTAAAACCAAAGGTAAGAGACAGTCAGCTCCTAGCTCCTCTGCTCAGTATATTGACTTACAGGCCTTCCTGGGGACGCTTGCGAAGGGGAAGGGAAGGCCTTCCCAGGGTCTGGAAAACCCCCAGAGCCAGAGGGAGGGGGATGAGGGAGTCTTAAATGGGCTGAAATTTTCTGAAGAGGAGCAGCCCTGCCATAAGCTGATGTGCATCCTACTGAGCCATGGCACAGAGCACTGGCTGCCCCTGCCAGCCTGCAACGTGTCTGCTCCATCCTCTTGGTGTTTCTTAAAGGGAAAAATCATGAAATACAGCTTCACTGGTAGGGGTTTGTGAGCAAAACCACCCCAGAATGAGAGCAGGGATCTCCTGGGTACAGGCAAACATCCCTGACCAAGCACCTGCGGACAGTCTTTGGGTGGCTTTTTATGCTCGTGCTCTCAAGATCGGTATTTGCGCTGCACATTTTCATCCTTCGCAGTTGCATGTAGCTTCAACATTTTCTATTTCATATCAGTAGACTTTTTCTCTAAAGACCTCCATCCCAGGACATCTAGTCATTAATGATCCACAATCTCACCACTGCCAGCTGTTCTTCACAAGCACCCTCTATCATTGCTTCAATTCAAAAGTGAACTTGTGCGAGTAGACTCTATCAAGAAGATGGAAAAAAAAAAGGCCGCCCAAAAAAATAATATATATATATATATACTGTGGGTAAAGTTGTCAAGAGTGCCAGAAGTGCCCAGGTCCTTTGATTTCTCATGAGTCTGGCACTGTGGGTTTCACAGTTCTCCTCTCCATCTTAGGCTGCATCAGGTCTCACAATAAAGATGCTGAGTTTGGTGTCTTAATTATAGTTTGACGTACATATAAAAAGTCCATCATCTATAGCTCCATCATTGCAAATCTCAGAAAATAACACAGCTGGGAGAGTTAATTTCTCAACAATATTGTCATCCCCCAAAAACCACTGTTACCAAAGAAAGAGGCACGGCATGGACGTGGGAGAAGGCACGGGGTGCTACGTGGACCATGGCACGCCTGCGTCTGCACCTCGGTGCTAGAAAAGTGCCCCCGAGGCCGGATGAATCAGGGTGGGCAGCACCCGGAGCTGACAGCTTGTTGGTTAAGCTGGCGGGTCATTTCTGGGTAACAGTGTGTTGGTAATCAGCAAACGTTTGGGAGCATGGGGAAGTGATACTGTATTTGAGGTCAGATTCTCATCAGACACATGCAGCAGACCCAAGTGACAGTTCTTCTTTTCCCTCCCAGCCTGGAGCTGGACCTGATCCATTACTTTCTCTTTCCCTCTTGCTTCTGTTTGTTCCGAGGTTTTCCTTTGAGAGGTGAATCCATTCAGCCTCTTCCGTCACCTCACTTTGCTCTCCATCATGCTTCTGTTAGGCTTTTGTCCAGGATGCTGAGATCAAACCATTCTTCTCACCATCTTTCCGGCTGCTTTGCTCTCCATCTCTGCTCCCTTGAAGCGCACAAACTGTCAGCACTGACTGTGCTGATTGCACGCTGCAAATAGGTGCTTGCCTCCAAAGGACTTCCCTTCTTCAGCTTTGCAGGAAACTTGTGAGGAAGGTAGCATGGAAATGCTTCCTTCCAAAAAATAAAAAAATAAAAAAAATCACAAATCACTCTGGGATTTTAATGCAAAACTGTTTGCATATGGATGCATGAGGGGGCAGAACTTCCCTGGACTTCCCTGGATTAGCAATTTTAGGACAAATAATTGCATGATGGTAACTTGGAATTGCATGAAAAAGGCTCTCTGCTGGAGGGGGGGAAGGGAGGTCACAGTCAGAGCCCTGGCTATGTCCTACAGGCATGCTTATACCCCACATAACTTTGCAGCACTTGGATAAAATCTGTTTGCTTTGCTGATGGAAGCACCTTTGAAACTGTTGCTGGAAAGCAAGAAAAAAAATCAGTCTTGTGTGCTGATAACGTCGTCAGTTAAAGCCAAGCTGCAGCACAATTGCAGTCGGTGATGGAGTCCGAAGCAGAGGTCCAGGAGGTTTGCAGAACTAGAGGTTTCACAGCTTATTTTGCAGACGTCTGGGAGAAGTTTGTTTGGGCCCTGAGTCGTGCGGGTCCCCCTTCCTGGTGAGCAGTTTTGCAACCACAGTTAACTGCAGAATGGAGAAGCTGGAGCTCTTGCTACTGGAGTGCACTTGCGAAAATATAAGCTGAGCTGAAGCTCTTTTAGAAATCAGCTTTCCAAGGTTAATTTTAGCCTTCAGCATAAACTCGAGGGGGATATCTATGGAGCTGTCTTCATTTTGGCTGTGGTAGATCTCTCCAGCATGATCTAATGCTCTAAACTCTCAAGCAGGCTGGAAGCAGTTTAATGTTTTTTTTCTTATTATTTTTAATGAGGATTTTTATCTGGTTACCCCTCTCCCCTCTGTATCTGTGTTCCAAAAGCAGGGAAAACTTTTGCAAAAGAAAGAGCTTTAAGTATTTTCCCCTTTTCACTAATCATGCTATTTGTATGCTTTTTGTGTATTTCTTTCATCGTAAGCAAAGCTGCTTCTTTGAATTAGAGAACTGCAAGGAAATGTTTGTTTTTTTTTTCATTGTTATTATATTGAAGCCAATCTATGAGATGATTTTATTTATTTATTTATTTGTGTGTGTGATCGCTTAGTTGATGGAAACAGCAGCCTTGGAAATTTGGTTGGTAAAGATTTATTTGATTTTACATTTCTGGACCAGATATAAACGTGCCTTTTACTGTGTTCTCTACTTCCACTGTAGCAGCACTCTCCCCGAAGGTTTGTTACTACAGCCTCAAAGAGGTTGTTTAAAGAAGTTAAGCAGCTTTTTCATTGTTTTCTTACCAGGAAGGAAATGGAGAAGATGCAGTCTAACAGTTTTCCCCCTCACGAAGGTCAGGGAGAGCTTTTTCCTTGACCTGCTTCCCAGAGGGGATGCAGGAGCCAAGATCCGTCCCTCCATGTGCCTTGCCTCCAGACCCTTTCTGCGCTCCTCCCCTGGGTGACCCGGGGATGGGGACAGTGCTGGCCATTGAATCCCTCTCTGTAGGCATTATCCTCCCAAACAGCTATTTTCTGCCCTCGTTCAGACTCACATCATGTCTGGATTGCTTGAGATTTCTTAAAATTTCTGGAAAAACTGCACGGAGCGGCACGCTGTGTCCACGCTGCTGCCTTGCTCAGAGGTCAGAGGGACAGGGAGCTTCATATTAATTTAAGAGGTGCTTGTGTGAAGGACACCGGTGCCTGTTGGCTGAAGATATCCATTTGATAGTCTAGTCCACTCACAGTTTCCAGACACCAGACTTCTCCATGTCCTCAGCCATAGTCTTCCTTTAATAAATTAGTTTGCAGTTCCTTAAATCAGCACATGGCAGGCACTGAGGTTATTGAACATGTTAATATATTAAATGCTTTACCCCCTCAGCCCTTAAAGGCAAGGTTATGGCTGCACAGTTTATTATTATTACTGCTCTAGCAGACTCAGCGCTCTGCTAAGCCTCCTCTGGAAACTACAGAGCAGGTCCAACTGGCGGAAAGCTCTGCAAGAATTAACTGCTGTTATAGCAGGGCAGATTCATATATAGATTGCAAAAATGTCCCTGCACCCTGTGCATGCTGGGACCCTTCTTGACCAGCTAGGGAGAGGGAAAGGGTGCGAGCATCTTGTGCTGGGAGTCCCCTCTGCTCCTAGGGATGCCACCCAGCTCTGACGAGGGGATGAGGGAGGATTAGCTGCAGGAATTTGCTGCCTTACGTGATGTGGCGTGAGACATGTCGCTGGGAACAGAAAACGACCCAGTGGTCCAGACAGGAGGAGAAACACAGTGAGCAAAAGGTCTCTTTAACTTACCATGGGGAAAAAAAAAAAAAAAAAAAAAAAAAAAAGAAAAAGGCTGAAAGTCAGAGACTGGCAAATTCAAGTGAAATATTAGCTGTCTTTTTTTTTCTTTTCTTTTTTTTTTCTTTTTAAGTGCAGCTATTAAACCTTAGCACAAGCCTCAGTGGGAAACGTGCTAATTCTCTCTATTTTGAAATCTGCAAATCCAGCCTGGGTACCTTTCTGGAAGATTAGTTTTCGGCTAACACAAGCTGATGGGCTTGATCCAGAAGATGGTTGGTATTTTATAGCCTGTATCAATGCAGACAGGCAGGCTAGATGTTCAAATTTTCTCCTTTAATCTGTAAGTCAATACATGTAAAAGATAATAACAAAATTTTAAGAAATTGAGTTATTTTGCCCAATAAATTATCTAAATTAAAGCTTTTCTTCTTCAAGAGTGTCAATAGGGGACATTATCTCCATGCAGAGACCTAAATCAAAGCCTGTGCATTATTTGAGTCACACGTAACACCTACTTCAAGGGTTTATCTGGGACGAAGAGTATTGACCTATTGCTTATCCTCCATGTGTGAATGCATCTCACAGCAAAATAGGAGTCTGCTAGTGACAGAGTAGCTGTTGCTCTCCTTGCATACTACCTTAAAAGAAGGATATGAGAAAAGCTTAAGTCCTGGAAAGTAAAGAATATTTGTATCACAATGTCGCCTTGGATGCTGAGATCCTGCAGTTGGTTATTTTTTGGATTTTATTGCTGTTGTTAAATTATTCACATTTAACAGGACAAATAGAAAGTATGGTGTATGCCCAATATGGACAAGATATTTTTTCCAGGAATCTTAAAGTTTTTTTCCCCTACTTTTCATTTTAACTCCACCACCTTTAAAATATTATAGCGGATGTTCTGAAAATTTAATTTGCCTCTTTGAATTTAAATGGCGAATCGTTTCTAGCCCCTCTTAAACTGCTTTTGGAACACTGGAGTTTCAGCTTTCTCAAAACAACATAAGTATTTAAGCTGCTTTAAGTCCAGAATATGACCTCGCAGCAGAGTTTAAGCAGCCTGCAATACACAGTTATAAGCAGGCATAAGAGAGAACCCATCTCTGTGCTGGCACTGCATGTGCTGCTCCAGTGCAGCAGAGGGTGGCGTGGTGGTGGTGGGGGGTCACCATTTCCAATGGTTTAGATATAATCTGTTGATTTTCAATGTGGGAACTTCTTGCTGAACCTTGGGAAGGACCACTTACCTGCCTAGGATTCAGTGTGACTGTTCTATTTAAATCCAGCCTCCACACCTGCTGCTATTGCTTCTTCAAATATGATTTTTTTACTGTTTCCAAGGAAGCAATGTTGTTGTTATTATTATTGTTATTATTATTATTTAGGTTAGGAACCAGAACTCAGCAAGACAACAAGTAGCTGTGAGTCCATCCTTATAGGATTCATGTCCAGTTAGGTAAAACAATTTTGATTTTACTGGAAATTTGCTGAAGGACTTCAGCATTTAATCCTGCCCACATTAATTAAGGGGTCTTAAAACACAAACTGTAAAAAGAACCCTGATAAGGTAAATATTATCCTCCTCCAAGCTGTTCCCAAGATGATAACTCAACTTCTCAGTTGACTTTTAGCTTCCTTGAAATGATGCAAACTTAGCTCTGGTGAGAATCTGGCCCCTTGAGCCTCCATTCCCAGAAAGGCTAGTGTTATTCCCAATTTTGTCCAACTTTGTGTGCGTGCAGGATGCTCTGTGTGGATATACCCTGTACCAGAGGGATCTCCAGAGATACCTTTGCAGCCTCATCTCATTCATCGGCATGCGGGTATTGCCTCGTTTAACCCACCAAGGATGAAAACAGATGGGAAGCAGAATAGAAAAAAAAAAGTAGAAGAGGAAAGACATCAACACTTGCTATGAATTGGTCTTTGGTATTTGTCATAAATTCACTTGCACAAGGATTTTTAGCATTATCTGCGTGGCCCCTGTCAGCTCATGTCTTTGCAGGTAGCATGGATGGGGAAGGAAGAGGAGAAGCCACGGCCTTCCCTTGCACAGGGACAGTTGCCTCGAGTGCAAGAAAATAAAAAAGGAAGCGACACTGATAGCTTCTGGCAGAGCTTGTCAACCCAAACCTTTGCTTGGGGTGGAACTGAATCAAAGGCAGAGGTGAAAGGAAGTGATGGGCCGAGAGCTTCAGGCTGCTAAAGCAGCCGGCTGGGGCCCCCGTGTCTGCAAAGATCCCGCTGCAGCAAGAGAGGAGTGTTTGCTGTGGACAGCACTGATGCTAGGGCAGCGTCAGGGACCTGTGTGTGTCACCAGCCTTCGGACAGCTGGAGTGGCTTCTGTGTGCCTCTGATGACTGGAGTCCTTCCCTTGTCACAGTTTTACTTAAAACGTTGCATTCACCAGCCCCCAAATAATTCATGCTATGCCCTCCTGGGTAAGCCAAAGCCAGATGCATGTAGCACAGTGGATTTATGAGCTCCTTTGGGGGACATGGTAGCACCGAGATGCTTGGCGGACCTCCCCTCCCATGCTTCCCACCATGGGGATCACAGCGGGATTCTTGGGGTGCCACAGAGCAGAGTTTAAATGGTTCCCCCAGCTCACATCTAGCATTTGCTTGGGTTTATTTGCTGTGCGTACCATCAGCGGAGGAAATCCAGTTAGGGATTTTTCTGTGGTAACTGAGCAAAAGTGGGTCATTTTTGGCAGCCGAGTTGTGAAGCGTTGTGATGGGCAGACAGCAGCAGTAGGGTTTGATTTCAGAAGACTGAGTCAGTTTGCCTTTTTGGTAGTTAGGTCCAAAATTAAATTCCACTTCCATTAAGTCAAAATCTGAACTCATTGGATGCTTTCTGGCATAAGAGCATTTCATTTACAAAAAATGGTGATTCACTGGAACCAGAGGTGTCCATGAGAACATGCTTTTGTCCAACTGGGTTTCTCTGGGTCTACAACAAAACTTCTGGTCCAAGTTGGAGAAAGAGAGGTCTGATTTGGAGCAAGGACCTGCGCCAAGGTGGCCTCATCCTCATACCTGAGTGTCCTAACCACAGAGCTAAGGGTATGTTGGCGTGAAGTTAACAAATAATAAATCTCTCTTACTGGAGCTGTTTTGCTGGATCTAAATTATTAAATATCCTTTGGAGTGAAAACTCATATCCACATCCTAGATGGGTGCCAGGGATATATAGTCAGCTTTTGTCTCTCTTTCTTGGTCTTTCCTGTTGGAGCTATTCCGTTTTGTACAAAATGGGCTAAATAAATAATTCATGGACTAAAGAGAGATGGACTTGGTAGCTAGATGGTTATGGCACTTTTCTGAGCTGTGAGGGCATCACGGGTAATTCTCTGCTCCGGTGAATAATTGCCTGTTTATTTATACTCACCGGACCAGCAGCAGAAGGGGGTGATAGAAGCTCTCTCTGCTCCCACCCAGCTCAGGGACCGGGGGACTCTGGATTGCAGGAGGCAGCTGAGGGACCTCAGTCCTCAGCTGAAGGCTATAATAAAGTGTGAAAAGTCTTTTTTTTTTTTTTAATTTTATTTTTTCCTTTTTTATTTTTTCTTTTTTTTTGAGAGCAAAACAAGCCTCGTGTTCAACACGACTTAGCTAACAGGAGGGCTGGTGCCACATGGCATTGCTGCAGTGAATTTGGAGCCCTCCACCAGCTCCTGGGCTGTGCTGGGAAACCAAGCAACCCTTGGGTGAGCTTCAGCCAGGGCCTGGATTTCGTCTCATCATCAGCTCAGCCCACGGAGAGGCACAAGAAAGGGAAAGGAAAAACGGGACATTTTTCCTTTATTTCTCCTAACCTTTATTTTTTCTCTCCTTTCCACCTATCTGCGTTTTCCCCTCAACAAAGTTTCCCCTTTGCTCACTGTTTCCCTCATGGATAAGTAGGGTTAATAACTGTCTAATTAACCTGCCTGCAACGTGGGAGTTAGAATTAGTGAGATGAGAGCCAGCCAGGCCCTGTGAGGCCACTGTGCCCACAGGTTATCCCACCGCAGGGTCTCAGAGCAGCAGTGAATATCCCCGCGTACCAGACCCCACCTTGCAGGGGCTGCTCTTCCCACCCTAGCCCAAGGAAGCCTCGTTAGCTTTCTGCAGGCTTTGTCGTGATGCCAAAACCTGGTGTGCAGTACTCTAGGGGTACCTGTGGCTCCTCCTTCTCCCTGGTGCTTCATTGCATGGCCAGCTCATCGGAGCCATGCTGCTGGGGGGGGGAGGGGGGGTGTAGGTGCTCATCTGCATTGCGCCACTCCAGACAGCTTCATGTGCACACAGTCCTGAGTAAGTACCAGTGTGGGTTAAAACATGAGTGTTTTCCAGTGAAAGAGATGCTGATTCTTCAAGAGTGTCCCAAGTCTCCCAAAGCCACCAGTGAAGCCAGGTGGGACGCAGACTGGGCTGCCCAGTCCCCTGCCAGCTCCCCGGGCTGCTCCAGCTGCCCACCAGCCTCCCGGGGTGCCCGCTCCCCAGCCCAACAAAGTGCTGCTCAGGGTGGAAATTACATTTCCCAGCTAGCTCCGCTAAATACTTTTATCTGCAGTTTTATCCAGCTGTTCAGGCAGAGGCAGCCAAAGCCCACTTCATTTTTTTTTAATTATTTTTTTCC
This sequence comes from Cygnus olor, assembly GCF_009769625.2. Lineage (NCBI taxonomy): Eukaryota > Metazoa > Chordata > Aves > Anseriformes > Anatidae > Cygnus > Cygnus olor. Next base: position 6,332,035 of record NC_049191.1, read on the forward strand.
ATTTTCTTTTTTTCCCCCCACTGCTGGCATCTGGAGTACTCATACCTGGAGGCAGGTGACCTCCTGTGCTGGGATGAGGTGGGAGGTGTTGCCAGACTGCAATGAACTGGGAAGCATCTTTCTCTTTCCTACTATCTCTCCCTGCTGCACCATCACAGCTGAAGGCAATCCAGGACTTTTTTCCCTGCACGAGCCCCAGTGCTTATCCGAGCTGGATTTTCAGGTTGCACAACAGCCTTGTACCCTGCCTGCACCTCCGTTCCTCCACCCCAGTGCAGCAGCAAAAGAACGAAGGGAAGATCTAGCCTTGCACCATGGGGTATCTGCAATGGATAGTGGTCTGGGGAGAGTCAGAGGCCTCCTTCATCTGGTTCAGAGCCAAATTATTAATTTTCTACTGCTAAGCTTGCAAAATGCAATAATAATAATAAGCCATATTGACCAAAATATGTTTTCTGCTTCCTTTCAGGGAATCTGACTAAACATATGAAGTCAAAAGCCCACAGCAAAAAATGTCAGGAGATGGGCGTGTTGGTATCTTCACTGGTGGATCTGGAAGCCGAAGAAGGTAAAATTCTTTAACTTTATAAACTTGATATTGCTTCTGAGAAAAGTCAGTATGTATTCAAGCAAAAGACGTGGGGTGGTTTTGTTCACCCAAGGCTCCTTCCAGCACCCAAGAGTGAATTTCTGCTTGCACTGGGTGAGTTGCAGAGCCATCCTGGGGAACTTCATTGATGGGATGGTCTATGAGCCCGTGTCTTCCTGCTGGGGCTTTGTGCCTGTTCGTCTGAAATATTTTGGCTGGCTGCAGACGCAAGAGTAAACAGACAGATAGGGAGCATCCTGCGTTTGGTGCAGTGCTCCGCATGTGGGCTATATACATAATAATAAATACGGGATCTGTGGCGTGAGAAGGTACTCTTCAGTATTTGGGCTATGTCTAGAGAGCATTTCAGTGCAGAAGCCTGATGGCTATGCTCCAGCAGAGCCTGTGTGTCTCGTGGTTGTAGAGGTAGTCCCAAAGCAGCAAAATGAGACCCCCAAGAAGCCTCGCATGAGGCTGTAACCTCCCCCTCTTCACTGCTGCAAGCACAGTCTTGTGGGTGAAGGACAAAAGGTCACTCCTGGCACCCCTGGTTAGGATCTGGAGCTGAAGTGCTGAGCATGAGCAGATGCTTGCGCTTCTGCGCTGATGTTCTTGCCAAGGAGATGTGCTCCCATGACATGGAAGGAGCACCAGAGAAGGACATTTCCATGAAAATCATATTCTAGGGACCTGCCCTGAATGTCTAGGCTGATCATGGGAGACTCTGAATTACAAATGCAAACCCAGGAAGGCCTAAATTACTGGAGCAACCCTGGGCTATGTCTTCAGGGACTGGTGCAGACATGAGCAAAAGGATCCAGCCTGCACCCTGCCCCACTGCTGGGAGCCTCAGCAAAGCAGGACGGGGGCAGCTGCTTCCTTCATCCCTCACTCTCCCAGGTCTGTTTTGTGTGTAGGATGAAGGTGAACCACTCAGGTCTGTAGTGACCTGGAAGCTTTCTCAGCAGGGAAAGAGCCAGCAAAGCCAAAATAACATGGTGCTTTGACATTTAATGGCATTATTCTGATTGCTTTACAAGAAGATACATTTACCCTGACTCACCTGCTCATTTCTTTCATCTGCTTATGAGCAAACACAAAGTCTGTCCAAGGGTCTGTAAATTCAGGAGTCTGTCTGTGCTATGAGAAGTACACATGACTCTCTCATTTAGTAATTTCCGCCCTGATTTATAGTAGTACCTGCAGCTGAATTTCCCTGAAGTCATCCCAAAAAGCAGACCTACTCCTGGGGGGGTTGGGCAGCATCAGGCAGGACTGTGGTGACCATGAGCACTTTGGCCTCCTGTCTCCATCAGAAATGTTGAGGGAAGGGTGAGGAAGATCTCCAAAGGAACATGTGGAAGTCTCTTGTATACTTAGCTGTCTGAGCTAGGAAGAGATATTTTACCCAAATTGTTGGAGGCTGTGGTCTGACAGCTGGGAAGGGTTAGGTTATGAGTCTCCAGGGACCAGTTAGATGTTTTTACAATTGTTATTCTGTTTCCTTTAGCAAGACCCCGGGTATTTGGGGTTGGAGCCGCAGTGCAGGATGACCGAGAAGAAGCCTTAGAGGTAGCGGACCTCAAGTCCTCATGAAATTTATCTTACCTGCATTTGCATTCGGCAGGTTGTTTGTGTTTATAGGCTGCACAGTGCATACCAGCGATAGAGGGAAGAGAGGCGCTGGGGGCGCAGGTCCATCTCTGTCACTGTGTTTACTCCTGGAAGCATTTAGTGCCGCAGAGCAGGATGGTGTTTTCCGTTTGCATTGCGTTGCAGGCTGGGCATGACACCGTTGACCATTCCTGGCTGCCGCCCCAGAAATCCCAGTATGAAAGCAGCTCTTGTGGCTGCATTTAGCGTTGTTCTTTCCCATTTCCCATTTCACTCCCCTGTCTCACCCCAAACCATTTCAATTCCCCGGTCCCTGGGATTCATTCTGCCACAGCCCACAAGGGTTTGTTGACAATGGGTTAACGCGAGCTTCATAAAACACATGGCGCCACGGTTATTTTTATAAAGTGAACATCAGCTGAGCAAGTTCTGGAGACGGTGCTGTGAGCCAGGGAATGTTAACTCGGCAGGAACAACAAACAGCGCTTATCACCCCAGTCCCCTGCTGAGGTCAAGTCCATCAGAGGCTTTATTGGGATAGGGGCCGGTTCCCGGGCCATGGGCTCTGTCACATGCTTCCTGCTTTATAGGTAATTAAAAAATCATTAAGTGAGTTTCCATACAAGCCCATGATGGGAATGGGGTTTGCCTGTGTGCTGTGTCCTCAGGGTATAGCCACACTGGCTAATTAAACACTCCTGGGGATATCTGCAGGCATTGGCATGCCGCTGTCCTAACTTAAACTGCAGGAGCGGTCCCCAGGTCATGTCTGGTCCGGGCCGTCTACCACACTTCCAAAAAAATATTGAGCACAGTTTGGGATTTATCATGGGCCCAGGACCATTCCTGAGCGGGAGGCTGGATGTGGCCATCCTGTGCTGGAGGTGAAGATGTGGGGTGATCGGTGCCAGCTGGCTGTGGAGCTCGTGCCACCATCCTGGGACAGACGTGGTCTGAAGGCCGATGTGATGGTCCTTGGCCTGAGCAGACCATGGCTCAGCTTGCTAGCGGTGGGCCGGAGGAGACGCCTGAGGAGGTTAGCCAGCCCAAGCCCTCGTGACCTCATGGTGCAGCAGCACCAAGCCCTGTCAGGCTTGTGCTCAGGCTCAGGCCAGGTGTAGTCAGCTGGGCACACAGGGGACAAGGACATGGGAGAAATAAAGAGCCCTGCCACACTTCCACTGCTGTTACTAGACACCTGTGCCTGTTTTCACAGGGGCACATGCATCTACTTTGCTGCTGAGTTAATCTCTTAAAACCATCTCATTTCACTGAGCCTGCTTTTCTATGTACCCAGTGGTGTGCTCAAGTTGTCATGTTAGAGAAACTTTTGCAAGTTGCAAAATGCACTGAGCTCCACAGCAGCGGGGAAGAAGGATGGACCAAGGGTGCAAATACCTCAAGGCTGAGGTGCCTCTCTGCCTCAAGGGATTGTTCTCTTCCTTTTAAATTTATTGGACCTCTTGGCTTTTTTCTAGCTCTTCAGAGCAACCTTTCGGCCGGGCAGAGACATGCTCTACTTGGCTGGGACCTTTCCACAGGAGGGCATGGCTGAAAGAACCTGGTCAGGGATTTTGCGGTTGCTGTCCCAAGGGAGAAGTGCTGGCATGGCAGCAGCGGAGAGAGGCTGCTCCATGTGGGATTGCTGGAGGATTCCTTCAGTCCAGGAACAGACTTAAATAATTTACTAGCTCACGGTCTCCAAAAATCTCTCCCTGCTGTTATACCACCTACAGGTGATGCTTCTGCAGATTAAAGGCAGATAGGGAAAGCGGAAAGTGGCTCCTGAAGTGTTGGTTATGTGACTCTGAAAAAACAAGTATTATGTTAAACCTGTCCATTATAGTCAATTAGAACTAATGAATCAATTAATTGAGTGTCACTTTTGAAAACCTGCAGATCAGGAGCCCTATTTACGTTACACATAATTGCAGGCTTCTGAGGACAGAACCGCAAGGGCCCACTTAGCGGGTCGGGGGGAATGCTTCCATTCATCGTTTCGTTCAGTCGTGCATCCCAGGCTCACACATGGTTAATAGCAGTGCGTGGAGCAGTGCGAAAGCCAGACCAGGCTGTGAGCCAACAGGAGCTTGTGAAAACAGAGGGATGGCAGGTGAGGAGGACGAGCTGGTCCCAGCCTTTGGCCTCACTGAGAGGGGAGGACTAAAGGAACAGCCCAGGCACGGTCGGCTGTGTGGCTGCGGGTCGGCTGGAAGAGCGCTCACCAGAAATGTTGGGACTGTCAGCTGGGGGACTTCTGTTTGGCCGTTGTTAAATCACTGCTCGCTAATTGTGGCTGAGCACGTGGTTGTTGGACACCTGCTAAGCCCACCGAGGGAAGGTCCTGCGGAGGCTGCAGAGGGATGGGAGCCCACGAGCTTTCGGAGAGGACTCCTCTCGCCGTGTTGCTGTTGGCTGTGCGGCAGCTTGCTGGAATGTGTTGTGCTGTCTGGACTGTATTGCATTATGCAAGCAACCCGTGTAATTTTAGAATTACGAAAAATATACAGTCCCCATTTCCTCCCATTGATGAAGACCATTTGTGTTTGTGTAAAGGGGACAGTCTGCCAGGAAGGAATGCAGAAAGGTGAAATCGGGAAGGCACGGTGTCAGAGGAGCATTTCCTTTCTCTCCTTCCATCTTCTTTTTCACCTGGTTAAAGCTAACACTGGACTTTTGCTGAAATTTCACATATTCTGCCTCATGAGTCAGGAGGCCTGTTGCTCATCGATGTCAAGTAAATACTAAATAAAACAGCCAACTGGAAGGTCGGAAGATTATATTTGGTACTGTAATAGTTGGGGGTATGTGGATGGATGACAAAAGAATGCAGAAATGGTGCATGAGAAATCAGAGATCGCAGCTGTGTCGCGCATCCCCTGCTCTCAGTGTAGTGGGTTGGAATAGCCTCCCCTGTGTAAACACACACTATCATCTCTCTTCTTCCTGGAGAGGCTCAGAACAGAGCCTAGCGATGAGTAGTTTAATTAAAAAAGCAAAGAAAAATAAAGTGGCTATTTTCATGTGCAGGAATAGTGCTGCACTCTCCTTCGGGGGCAGGCAGGGAGGGAGCAGCAGTTCCTAAAGCTCCCTGGATTATTTTAAACTCGAGCTGTATTTCACTTGATTGTTTTGATTTCTATTTAAGGGGCAGGGGAAAGAAGGGGGTGTTACTATAAAAGGAGATTGGAGCATAATTCTTCACTATTGCACTGATTTTGCTTGGTGTGACTGTACCAGTGTGGTGGAATACCATGAGGATAACACAAACGTAATGAGATGGCATGCAGAGCCCTCAAAGGCATTGATGGGGCACATTTTCCCTCCCTCCCTCTATCCCTCACCCCCAACCTCCAGTCTTCTCCTGCCATGCCCTTCCTCTCCCCATCAGCTCAGCAAAATGCTTCTGTGCTGCAAGCAGCCAGGGCTGCTGGTTCAGGCCTGAGTTCTCTGCCTACATGGAGCATGTTAGGAAGCCAAAGCAAAGTCCCTTTGGGATGTCCCAGGACTCACCGAGCCCTTCCCCTCTGTGGGAAATGCAAACAACATCCCAGTGCGCAACCGGCTTCATGTTTCCCTCACTCTGTCCTTCTGACCTTGCTGTCTGTCCTGGCCAGCGCCTGTCTGTACTGCGACTGGGGCCAAAAAAAAGGAGACCACACAGGAGAAGGCTCTCTGGGCCTGACACCATGCAGCAGGGGCTGAGGCCGGAGCTGTCTGTCCATCCCTATGCCCACAGATGTCAGCCCCCCAAGCCAGAGGCAGGGACTAGCTCGTAGCTCTGGTGGTGAGATACATTCCCTTTCCAGGCAAGAAATGTGCGCAGTTCACCCCAGAGCCGGGAGAATGAGTCTTTTGGAATAATATTTGTTCTGAAGTCAGTTCCTTTGGGAGTTTGCAAATAACCCGCTGCTGGATCCTGGGTCCAGCAAACACCATCATTATACAAGCATTGCACAATGCAAGCCAGCCTCTTGGTGGAGAGCTGCTAAATACATGCATTGTTCCACTAGGGTCTGAGAGTTGCCAAATACTTTGTGAGCATTTACAGGTAAGGCCCCGTTATTCAAAGTAAACTGAATTAGGCGTTTATCCACAGATCACAGGGACTTCTCCCTGTGTGGCCACGTTGCCTTCTGAAAGCCACCCTGCCTGCTGCAAGCAGGTGTGGTCCAGCCTCTGCGTTAACTCCATTGAGTTTCCCTTCTGGCTTGTCCTGCTGATGGCAGCCCTACATGGAAAACTGTGTCAGTGTCCATCGGAGGAGGAGCAGCGTCCTAGGATGAACTGATGGGGAGGAGAAGCCAGCAGTGCTGCAGTTAGCTGCCTGGCTCCATGCAGGTGTCCAAGCAGCAGCTAGGCTCTCCCCTTGCAAAGCAGGGAGCAAGCATGTCCCATCAGCACTGCACTCACTGCCTTGGTGCTCGACTCATGCAGAGTTCGAGAAATTGGTATTTTCTTAGCCCCTCCGGAGCAGTGGGAACTTGCAGAAAAGCCTCCTGACAGCACGATTTTGTTGAGCTACAGTGACATCCAGTGGCTGTTCCCGATGGACCTCTTGAAGCTGAACTTTCATTTTTCTAGCATCCACTGCACATCTGTCATGGGAAAATGCAGGTTTTCTCTGCGCAGAGCAGAGGGTGACAGCAGCGATCTGCTTGCAAGCTTGGTGCTCATCTCAGAAAGCTTCTGCTGGCTCTTCAAGTACAAGAGAGATACTGTATTTTATATATACAGGCAGATAGGTTTCAAATTCTTTGGAATTTGCTTTCTATATACTCCACTCAGTTTACAGACTCTTATTATCAAAGCATCACGATGTGAGGCTTTCCACAGACATGTCTGCATCATAATTGGGAAAAACCACGGAGGTTCTTTCAGTGCTGTTGTTTGCATTTTTAATAAAATCCTGTCTTGCTAATCTTTAAATGTCATGTTATCTAGACAGGACAAGGCCCAACACATGGAAGATGGGAGCTGTCATCCCAGCAGCCTTCCTGTGCTTTAGCAGCTGTAGACATTTTGTGGGCACCATTACAACAAATAGCTGTAAAAAGAATATCAAAGGATGATAGTGCTGCTGTTCTCCTAATCTAGCCAGAGTTTTTTTCGTTCCTGGAGAAAGGCAGCCAGGCCGTGTGATGGTGTACGGCAGAAGCAGGGGCCTATGGCAGAGCAATGGCTGGAGCCAAAATTTGGGCAGAGGAGATGGTTGCAGTGGTGAGATTCACTGAGCTCAAAGCAGTGAAGGCACTGGGACCATCAGGAGCAGAAGTGGAACAGAGGGCAAAGCTGCAGGCTTCAAAGTGTGAGATGACTAGATCTAGAAAATAACTGGGTCCTCCCTGCTCTTGTCCCATTAGAACTTTTGAGCAGATTTAGCACAAAACCAGCCTGTGTCTGTTTGTGTGTCTTACGCTCTCTGTTTTGTGTCTGCCCATCCCTGCAGGAACCAGTGAAGACCTATTCCAGGACTCTGAGGGGCGGGAGGGATCTGAGCCTATCGAGGAACATCAGTTTTCAGACCTAGAGGAATCTGACGATGATGATGACAATGAAGATGATGAAGATGAGGAGGAAGAGGAGAGCCAAGATGAGCCACCTTTAAAGTTGCTGGAAGGCAAACATACCGGCCCACCAATGCACTCTTTAGGTGGCTCTCCATCTTCTCAAGAGGAAGGCACTGAAACAGCATTGTCCTTAGCCCAAGAAACTGTTTCCAGCAGCCAAAAAGTAGGTGAAGGCCAGCAGACCTCCTCCTCTGGGCTGGAAACCAAGTGGTCAGCAGACGGCAGTGACATTGCTGTGTGCCACAGCTTCTTGAGTCTCCACAGACCAGCTTTGACTTCCACCGAACAATTGGCTTCTGCTGAAAGGGAGTCTGTCACAAGGCCACAGATGTCCTTAGCTATGGACCTGTCAACCTCAAAAGACACCTCCCCGAGAAAAAGGTGGTCTCCGAGCCAGGATTCTGGCAGAGGTGGTGGCAGCAGCAGACCAATGCTAGCCAGAAAGCACCTGTTAACCAAAAATGAAACTTCACCGAAACGGTTCTCACCAACAGGAGAACTGTCCTCTCTAAGGTGCCTGTCTCCGGGGAGAGGGTTGTCTCCTTGCCAGCGCGTCTCTCCCAGGAGGGAGGCATCTCCCCTGAGATGTGTGTCACCAAGACTTGAGCTGTCACCCAGCAGGCATCTTTCCCCCAGAAGAGAGCTGTCCCCAAGAACATACCTTCCACCAGAAGGGGATGTCTCCCCTGTGAGGCACTCGTCTCCGAGCAGAGAGATGTCATCAGTCAGATATTTATCGCTGAAGAAAAGCATGCCCCCAGGCTGTTCAGAGTCACCTAGGTATCCATCGCCTGGGAAAGAGGACTTGCCTGGTACAAGCAAATTAGCAGCAGATGACAAAGTTCAAAGCTCATATCAAGCCCAGCATGGAATATTATCTTCGATGCCTCTACCTCACAGGTTCTTTGGCAAAAACGTACAGCTCTATGAGTCCAAGCTGGTAAGTTCAAGCCCCTCTTGCCCTCTAATACATTCTCTGGTATGTTTTTTACTGAACCTTGCAATGCAGAAGTGCATAGTGTCTGTAACTGTGACTGATGTCGCAGGTAACCCAGGGAAGAGTGACAGTGGACCACAATGTGTTCTGCACCTGCTGGTCTGCTCCCATTAGAAGGGACAAATAAAGTTGTCCCTTCTCCAAGGGGCTATTTACTCTCCCTGAACCAAGCTGTTCTTGCTTTTCCTCCTGAAGAAAGCAGTAAGGATGTCCACTTAATAATGTCTGAAATTGTCACAAAGAGACTTTTTCCCTGGGAATTTCAGACCTATTTCTTAGATTTCACCAGTTTGGGTGAAGCTCTACCCACTTTTCCGTGGTCAGTGACCTGAACCAGATTTGGGCTGGCCAAGGGTCTTACACCCTGTTGCTGACTCCTGGGCTATGTGGATGTGTAGCCACCTCTGTTAGATTAACTGCTGAGAAATGTTTGTTTGGACATCTCTGATTTCATCTCACTTCTCTCTTCAGCACAGAGAGGTGCTTCCCACTGGGTCCAGAAAATTATTTAATCTCTCTGCTGGACATATCAAATCCTATGGGTAAAGGAAAATTACATGTTCCTCCCACTGCTACAGGCAAATTAGATGTCGGGTTTGGTGGAACGTTAAGAGATCTCCCATTTCTGCTGATGTGCCTGGCTTTCCTGTAATTTATGCTGATGAACATGAGATCCAGCTGCTGGAGTTGCTCTGCTGTGAAACTGGTGTGAGGAGACACTCGAGCCCTTAGGGCCTGCCCTGGGAAGAGAGAGGCCTTTATCCAGCCCTCGGAGGACCGGTCGCGGCAGATGCTGACCCAGGTCTTCCCCAGAAAAGCCACGCTGCCCAGTGTGCGTTTCTCCCGTGTCTTTGACAACGTTCCCTCTTTTGGTGCTACCTTCCTTCTGCTTTCCACTATGAGTGTTTGCCTTACCTTCCCAGAGGCCATCAGATATTTTAGGCCAAAGCTTTTACCTGCTTTAATGCTGTTTCCCTTCCCTTTTGATTAACTTTCTGTGGTGAATCTCAGGGCTGTGGAAACCCCAGTCCTTCAGCTATAAACCGTCTCTGTCAGGAAAACTGCCCACCGCTACTGGTCGTAGCAAATCCTCTAAGCTCTCTAGTCCACAGTGAGAGACAGCAGTACCTACCACTGCTTATCTGCCCCTTCCCACCTTGTTACTTACGCTCTCACCCACATACCTATTTCCTCCATTGTCCTGCTCCTCTTACGCACCCAAACTCACCTCTGTTGCTTCTTTCCATAGCAACTATAAACTTTCTTCTCATTGCTGAGATGGACAGCTAGGCTTTCATTGCAAAATTACATTCCTGTTAAGGCCACAAGAGGCAGAAAGATCAGAGCTGGATTTGTTGGATACCCACATGGAGCTCAGTGTCCTTTATGGCAATTGTGTCCATCACTTGGAAACTTAAAGATGAACTGAGCTTAGCTTGAGTAAAAGGGTTTTTTCCAGGTCTGTGCATCAGGTCTCACCATGGCCACGTCTTTTCCCACTGGCTCCTGCTGCAGGTAGCCTCTCCTCCTGATGGCTGTTTCACCAGTGAGAAGATTTGTTTGGGGTTTCCCAGCACCCTTACAGTGATTCTGCCAAGACCATGTGGATAAGTGACGTTTAGGAAGCATTTGATTTTGTAACTGCTGGCCAAGTAATCGCTATCTTCTGTGGCTCTTGCTTTCTCTCTCCATCTCTCTTTTGCTGCCTTCCTCTGCCACCTCTTCATAGAGATCCAGCTCAATTCTTCATAGTTCCACAGATTTGCCCTCCAGTGAATCCTCAAATCATATAACCCCATCTTAATGGGCAGTTTATTTCAGTTTCTGTTGCTTCCTCTTCTTGGGAGTCCTGTTTAGGGGTTTAGTTATAAGCTCATCACTAATTAATCCATTTCTGTTTAGCCACATATCTCTCCATGATGTACATTAGGAAACTATGTGAAGCACCGGGAGAGAAAGAGGAAAAGGTAAATTGGTAGGGTCTTAACCCTTGATTTCTACAGACCACACCATGAGGGTGGTGGTGGGGACCACACTGTTGGGTGTGCTTTTTGTTCATGCTCTCTCCCTCAGTCCAAAGCATCCTTGCAATTAGCACCTGTAAGGATGTAATGTTGCTTTAGTAAAAATGCAATAAAAAGTATTAATATTGTTCTGGGTGCTGAGAAAATCCATGTACCAAAAGGGATCCGAGGATGCTGGGAATGCTGGCATCCTCTGCTGGGGTTTCAGAGGCCGCTCTGATAAAGAGCCAAGCCTGAACCAAAGCCTTGGGTCTGTGCCCGCCCTAACAGACTGTGTGCATTTGTGTACCCAGAAGGCAAATGCTACGGGCTCTCTTGCTCCTTAAGGGTTTGGAGTCCCGAGCCTCCCTCAGTTGATTGATCTCCCTCCAAATTAAAATTAAATGTTAACCGAATCGATCCTTATAATGAGCATTAATGATGCTAGTGCTGTAACGCATGCATTACATTGATTTGGCTGTTTTTTCTTCCCTGTCCGGTGCAGAAGATCGAACCGAGAAGCCCAACATGCTCACCTGGCGTCACGCAGCCCGTCTGCTCCAGACCCTTGCAGGCACCTCATGAAATCCACATCCACGCTCCCAGCCGAGGGGAAGAGAATGTCTTCAGCCACCTCCCATTGCATTCACAGCAGCTCGTGAGGACCCCGTACCCCATGATTCCCATTGGGGGCATCCAGATGGTCCAGGCAAGGCCAAGCACCCATCCCAGCTTGGTGCCCAGCTCAGTCGTGTCCTTGCAAGGGGGATACTTTGCATCTGGCAGCAGTGGCTTCGCGGAATTCAGCCAGGCTCCTGAGAGGGACGAGGAACCGCAGGTCCCACAGGAGCCTTCATCGGCATCTGTCTCCCCGGTTGCAAAAGTTTCTAAATACACGCTGTCCCCAGAGCCCACAAACAGCAGTTACTTGGAAGAGAAAATGAGGACTAGTGAGCTTCAGCAAAAGACAGACCAGGAGGAATACAGGGTAAAAGTGTTCGCCGAGTCCAGCCACACCAAGCAGGCGGGCTGCTCGGCATCCCCAGCCAGCCCCAGCACAAACGACGAGCACTCTCAAAAGCCTTCGACAAGTGGGGACGACCCCTTGAAAAAACCGGGCGAGAAGCAATGTGGCAGCTCAAGCACTTCTTTGGAATCATCCTGCACTTTCATCTCAGATCTCCCTGCCCAGCCGTTGGACCGGAGCAGCAGCACCGGCTGCCTCTCAGAGCCCTCCGCCAGCCACCCGCACGCCCACCCATCGTCCGTCCGGAGGAGAAACCTCTCCGGAGAGCCCAGCCGCCCAGGGGGAACCTCCAGGAAGAGCAGTCCACACCTAGAGCACGCAGATTTAGGTCAAACTCAAAAAAAGGTGGATGAAAACACGGGAAGTACTTAAGCCTCCACCATCTGTTCCACCTTTAGGCTTCCTATGTAAAATCAACAGACATTTTCAACACTATTTCCTTTAGTATAATCATCGCTATAAGAAGCACTCTAGTGAATGACCAAACCCATGGAAGATTCCTGGTTTTCTTTGTCCCAGTCTGGTATTATCTCCACATGTATGCAGTTACTTGTGCCTTTTTCTATACCTTTTGTTGCTTGAAATGTACAAAAATGTTTGAGGCTGTGAATATTTTTTTAGAGTTTTTTGGAAAGGGGTTTGTTAGACCTTGTCTTTTTTGCCATTTAGGTGTGCGTTATTATGGGCCTGAGAGATGCAGAAAGGAAAGGGTTAAGCATTTTAAGAGGAAGAAGATGCACTGAAAACAAAAACAAAACTTTTTTATATTGATTAAATGATTAAAAAGAAAACCAAACCCTTGCTCCTGTGTACAGAAGTTTATGATTCGTATTTATTACATGCTTTATTTAATTCTCGCAAAGTGCTTGTTTTTTTTTTTCTTGCATCCCTCTGATTGCCTATGGTTGTGCTTTAAACACTTGAGACTGCTTTACATTTGAAAAACGTGTTTACCCTGAACTTGTAAATGAAACTAGCACTTCCTCGAGGAGGGGGAGGTTTGTTCCCCGTGAGAGAAATTTTCACTCAAAAATAAAAAATAATCGTGAGCATCTCTCCCTCCTGCAGAACCCATCAAAGCACTTTTTTAAAAAGGGACACACACATTAAAAAAAAAAAAACGAAAAAAAAAAAAAAAAAAGAGAAGTTCTTCTTCAAAGATTTTTACTGCAAGAACGTAGGAATGTATCGAATGTAACCCCGGTGCCAGGACTGGCCTCCTGCTTGCTTTAATCCTGCCATCCCACGCCCAGCATCGCCCGGCATAGTCCTGCGTGTGCCTGAGAGCTCTGTTCTGGGCTCTGGAAGCCCTCTGTAAATGCCCAGCCTTGCTTTAAGGGTGGCAGTAAACGCTCAGCCTTGTGACCGTTTTTCCTCCATAGTTTTTAAGTCGTGGACAAGCTCCCTCCATCCCATCCCCGCTCAGCCCGGGCTGGTTTTGCTTCGCTGAGCTCTAGGGATGCCGGAGGAGTTTGTGCTCTGCTCCATAACTCCTGACTTACTGTGCCCGATTTTATTTGTATTTATTTATTTAAACAGAACATCACAGATGTAGCCCTTATTGCGCAGATGAGCCCTTTTTTGGTGTTTTGGAAGAAAAAGTTAAAACGCTGAGCGGTTAATGTTTGCAGTCGGCTTGTTCGGCATGCATGGTAACTTTTTCCAGAGCAAATTTTTCACTCTGACCATCCGTGGCGGAGCAATGGCCTCTACTGCCAATAGATGCGATACCAAATACAGAGAGACCCGATGGAGCCATTCCTCTCCGTCACGTCAACATGCTTTTTAAAATACAAATCTTCGATACAAGTTTGCCCTAGCAGACAGCAGGCTCTTTACTACTTCAGAGGGTTTTCTGGTCTATGTAATGGAATCTGTACAAACCTTTTATTTTATTTTATTTTATTTTATTTTGTTTTATTTTATTTTATCAAAAGAAAAAAAAAAAGAGAGAGATATGATAAAAATATTTAACCAGTGGACCAGTTCTTTCTTCTTTCAGAGCTGTTCCAGGTTATCGGGTACGTAATACACTTTTTTAAAAAAATAAAAAAAATAAAATTAAAAAAAATAAATAAAAGAAAACCCTGAATGAGAACATATTTCCTTGCCAGACTTGATGAGCTATGAACTGTTCCCGTTTCATGGGCAAATACTATAGTTTTTTTAATAATCTGTGATTTTAATTTTTATTTTTTTGCTTTTCTTGTAAAGGGAATTAAGTACAAAAGAAGATATCATGGAAATAACATTAAGGCTGTGACACTGACCAAAACAACGTCCAGAACCCATTTCTACCTTAATTAGCACTTTTATTAAGTTTCCCTTTTTCCCATCTTCCCCTCTCTGGCCCCCAGCCTGGAAGCTGGTCCTGCTTTCAAAGCCAGCCAGATCCCAGGGCAGAAGCCAAGGGCTGTGAGTTCAATTCAGCCCAGCATCTCTGCTCAGAGAAACTCCTAAGCACCAGCTTAAATCCTCCTTGTTTTAATAGCATTTGAGTGTGTGCTTAGTACCGAGATGCCTTGGAGCGGGCTGCTCAGCCCTGGTCGCGGTGAGCAGCCCTGGTTACCATCTACCCCTCCAAGTCCAGCGCCAGGTTTGAATTTCCTGGCTTCTGCTACTTTTTTCCCCCCTTGCCCTTGTCACACTCTTAACATTATTCCAAGGTAGCTTTTTGTATTTAATTTTTTAAAAATCTATATACATATATATATATATATATAGAAACTGTACATAAAGAAAAACAATGCAGCAGTTGTGCACTCAGCATCCTGTTTTCATTAGGTGCATTTGATACGAGCTTTGGGCTAGATCAAATTTGCTCAGTTTCTTTCTGTAACTATATTGTAATCCTTGACCTGTTGGTCCTTGGCACAGGTAGGTTTTTTTTTTGTGTGTTTCTTTTATTTTTTATTTTTTTCCCCCTCCATCACTTCTGAACAGAGGGGGGGGGGGGCGAAAAAAAAAAGTCTACCAAAATCCAGAAACCACTCAGTCCATTGCTTTCTTTTTGTGTTTTTATTATTTTATTTTTTATGATTTTTTAAAGCTTTTCCAGACGTTCAAGATGAGTGGAAGCATTCTGCATCTCAGCTGCAGGGCCTCGCGGCTGGCACTGCACGGGGCGCAACTGCCTGGCTGCCTTTGCGTGCATCTGAAAAGCGGGGAGAGGCGGGAAGGGGCCGTGCAGCTGAGAGATGCTCCCTGGATTGTGCCCCACTCAGATCCTGCACCCACCAATGGCTGCCATGGAGCGGGTGCATGTGGGGACAGCTGAAAACTCAGGAGCAAGGCGAAAAAAGCCACGCTGAGTCGCAACCTGGTTCAGCTTCCCAGCGCAGCAGCTGCAGGCACGGCGGGGAGGCTCTGGCTGGGGTGAAATGGTGCTTCATGCGATACCTAACGGGCGCAATATGGCCTATTATAGGCAAAAAGAATCATTATATATATATATATATATATTGATATTTAAGGGCTAATTATCCCGCTGACAGCTCAGAGCTCTGCAGGAAGGGCGTCCTCCTCTGCGCCGGCACCAGCATCTCCGTCTGCGGGCAGGGCGGGCGTCCCTGGGGGCTGCTCCATCCCTCCCGTGCCATCACAGTGTGACCTTGAGCAATTTGGGGATCCGCTCAGCCTCGTACTCAGCCAAGGAGAGTGGCGGTGTGGCTCCGCTTGCTTTCATTGAGTTGCACCTTATTTGTGGTGGGGCTGAAGACCCAGCTATCCCTGGTGGCTGCATTTCCTACCTGGAGCACCCGCCAGCTTCTCACTCGGTGAAACCTTTTCGCAAGTCACAGCTTTTAATATCATTCTGTGTGTCCAGTCTGTCCGCAAAATAGGGATGATAAATTTGGGTTTCCCTTCCGCGAGGGCTGCAGGGATGGATAAGTTTATATCTGCGCAGGCACTTTGCAGAGGCAGGCAACAGTATTGTTTTTAAGAGAATGTATTAATCATGCAAATAGGCAAATTAAAAACCAAAGGGCAACCTTTACTTTTCATCAGCAGGTGGAAATAACATCTCCTGCTTTTCTTCTGGCAGAGCTTCTTAATTTATAGTCAGTGAAGGCACATGGCCACTGGCTGCTCCTCCGTGTCTGGTGGGTCAGCCAAAGCCCTGCTCCGATATTCCCATCCCTGACAAGCTGCTTGTGAAGTGCCCGTGAATGCAAGTACTCAATAGCAAACAGATGCTCTGGCATCCAAAAAAATCATTTTGCAAGGAGAACTTGGCCTGTGCACTTGTATGTGAGCTTATGTGTTTCAGGAGTTTCAATAATGTCTTTTTTCTTAGAGTTAAACATAAATTTAGCTTCTTTTATCAAGGTTAAAGAGTGATTTGCAGGACAGAGCAGACCATGGGAGGAGAGGGGGGCAGCTGGCTCCCCGAATGCCCCCGTACCTTGAAGTAGGTCTCTGTCACCTCTAATTAGTCACAGGTGGTTGGCTGGATACCCAGGAACTGCAGCAGGAAACTCTTAAAAGTCATGATGAAGTAGCTCTGACTTTATGGCTTATGACTGGGAAATATATTCCGTCACCTGCTCCTAAGGGGGGACATTTCCCACCCGGGTGTCTATAAGGTCTCACTCCTTGGTGGGGCTGGCTGATAAACCCACCCACCTGTCCCCACCAGTGTGCTCACTTGACCCCATCACGGCCATGGAGGAGGACAAATTTGGGTGCCTGACCCCTCCTTGCAGTCGACCAGAGTAAAGCATCCAAGCATCCTTCGAGTTGTAGCCCATCAGCTCCATCGGAGCCACTTCAAGCCCACCTGGCCACCTCCCATCACGTCTCCTTAACCTCCACCAAAAAAATCTGCAAATCAGTTGGGTTTCCCTTAAGCCAGCTTTCATTCTTGCCTGTTTTTTGTTTCAAATCCACAAAAATAGCATCTGAACAAGCAATATACTTGGTCACACTGAAATCATTAAAATTATTCCAGTTTCCATGCAAAATCCTAGACAATTTGATCTAGCCCTTTTCTGGTGTTTTTGCAACAGTTTTTCATTTGCTTACTTGGTTTCATCACATTTTTCTTTTTTTCTTTCTTTTTTTTTTTCTTCCCAGTATTTCCATCTATTGCACAGTATTTACAAATAAAACCATATTGTAAATATTTACACAAAAAAGTAAAAAAAAAATAAATAAATTGGTCCTGATGGCATAAAACCAATCTGTTTTCATTACTGAGATATGATGGCACTTACGATCACTTTAGTAAATGTAATGTAAAAAAAAAAAAATAATAATGTGTACGCAAATTTAATATACATGGTCTCATGTAAGATAAATATTTGCCTTTTTTATAAAAGGTGTATGTATTCTGTAAGTGGAATAGTCTGTAGAAAGTTTCTATATGTTCTTAAAATGGCAATACATTCCAAAAAAAGGTACTGTAAATATGTACAGCGTACAATGTAATTTGGTAGTTTTGCCTGTAATTTTATTTTAATTCCAGTTTCTACACTTGCATCTTGCAATGTCTGTATGGTTATATCAGTGAAAAAAAAGAAAAAGAAAAAGAAAAAAAAAAGAAAACAAAACAAAATAAAAAAAAAAACAGGTAAAAGCACAGTCTGATGTAAAAAACAAAAACAAAAAAAAAAATTAAAAGACAAAAAAAGAAAAAAAAAAGAAGAAAAATACTCAGTATTTGATGTTTGTGACCCTTATTGTAAATGACATCTGTACTGTGAATGAGAAGTTTTTACAAGTATAATATTGCCTTTACTACAGCTCAGATTGTCTGCTCAGTCTGAGCATATTTTTAAAAAAATAGCATGTTGGAATAAATTTTAAAATCCCAACATATTACTACTTGCATGACTGGCAGTCTTTAATTTCCATTTTATTTAACTCAGCCGGAGACCCAGGCTGTAAAACGACAGAGGCAAGTTCGGATAACCCCCTGCTAAGCTCCAGGTCCCGCATCCCAGCCCTCCCCCTGAAGCGCCCCAGCTGCCCCATCAGAAATGCCATAAATGTGTTTTTTAGTGTTCCCTCCTTGTGGTGCAGGGCAGTGAAGCAGAGTGATGCAGAGGATGCTCTGCAGAGGCTGGACCCAACTCAGTGCACAGATGGGCGGCAGCAGCACTGGGTTGGATTTTTTTTTAAGCAGTGTCCCCCCAAACCTGGGATGCTGCACAGCGTCTGTGCCTCCTCATCTCCCTACACTGTCCTCTCTCCCTGGGTGTGTCTGTCCTTCTGGAGGCGATTCGCCCCACTGTGTCCTGCCCGTGTCAAACCCATGGAGGGCCTGATCCAGCTGTCCTGGCCCGGCGAGGCTGCGCCCCAGCCCCAGCTCCCAGCCAGGGAGACGTGGGGAGCCTTTGCAAGCCCCAGTGGTGCTCCAGGCTCTGTCCCACCAGGCTGTTGGGGTATCTACAAAATAAAAACCAGGGTGTTTTGGAGCAAGGAGGGAACCTGCTCCTTTCTTCTTCCTCCCTTGGCTGCTGGCAGTACCCCAGCACCCACGCAAAACCCAGCACCCATGCAAACCCTAGCACCTATGTGAACCCCAGCACCCCCACAGACCCCAGCACCCCCACAAACCCCAGCCTTTCTGCTCCTGCTCTCCAGCTGGTGCAAGGCTGCGTGTATGCCTGAGGCCAGGTCACCTCCAGCACTGCTCCTGAAATGAGCATGGCCATTAAAAAAAAGGAAAGAAAAGCCTGTGATTTCCCCCTGCTACTCGTCCTTCTGACAAAGCAGGCAGCCTTCAGCCCATCCACTCCTTTCTGCTCCAGTAAACCCTCGCGGGCAGCTTCCCACCGTGCATCCTCACCCCGTCGCCTCTTGCAGTCTGACCAGCCTTTGATGGACATCTGCAGATGAGTTCAGAGACAAAAGCAGGGGAACAGCGGGGGGAGGCTTTGCAAAATAGGTCAAGGAAGTCGATCTCTATCTGATTTCTAGCAATGACCAGGCAGCTGGGGCTGCACCAGCCAGCATAACCAGCTGCTCCGTGTCCAAACATCAGAGCTTGCAGTCTGAATATTTGGCTCCGCCGGCCCTGGTTTCTGAGCACAGTGGCTGTGCTGGATGAGCGAGATGAGGGAAGGGGTAGGGAAGCTCATCCAGTCCCCATTAAGTCTCACAAATGCCACACTTCTGCGTGACCGGGAAGGAGGGGTGGTGGCAGTGGCGTCTCCAACCTCTGCTCTCCTCCTCTCCAGCTTTGTAACAATTACTGCTCTTTCATTTAATTGCCAGCCAGGCAGAATGTGCCAGTCCCCTACACTCAGCCTGGGGAGCAGGCAACTGCTCTGTGCCACAGATTCCCCAATTCCAGATAGTAATAGTCATACAGCTATGAAAACTCCAAAGCGTATGCAACAGCAAAGGCTAAAGCTGCACAAATTGGGTGACATCTCCCCAGGGGTTTTCTCATGCTGTAAGGGCTGAGGAGGCTTTGGGTGGTGGGTGCTGTGCTCTGCATCCTTGGGCACAGCTCTCCCTGCTCCAAGAACTGGGGCTGTGCAAGGTGCATGAGGTGTGGCTCCAGCATTTTTGGTCCATGCATCCAAACAGACTCTGTGGGCTTGGGGGAATGTGTGAAAGTCAGGGCTCGGGGAAGATCAGGACCTTTATTACCCCAATAACACCTTGTATTTTCCTTTATGGTAGTTAAGGCAACGAGCATTGGCTGGCAGCTGCGCGATGGTGACGTTTGTTCCAGATATGCTGCCAGCCCCTCCAGTGTGTGCTTCAGCCACTGAATGGAGGAATCATTTTTCATTTAAAGAGAAGAGTTTCTCCAATTCTTAAAACCAGAGAGGCTTTAAAGGCATCCAGAGCTGTCTGGAGAACGCTGCAGCTAAACCCTGCTAATCTCTCAAGCCTGGAACAAATTTGGTTTACACAAATCTCCAGAGTGGCTCCAGTTCATCAGGTGTCCCAAGAAATTCCTTCCCCCTGAAAAGTCTTTGTTTTCTGGACACAGAGACCAGACATTTCCTCCCCTGTGAAGCCAAGTGTTGCAACAAAATATTAAGAGTCCTTTGGCTGATGTTACAGGTCAGTTCCCACTGCGATGCAGTTGCCCATTGCATTCAGAAGGTTGTGACAGTACTGTAGGAAATCAGCACTTCTCTCTGGGAGTCTAAAAATTCCTTGGTTTGGAAATACCTGAGAGCTGCAGTGAAGTGGCCTTTCCTTCTCCCCAGATTCAGACTTCCAGCAGCTTAGGAGCTTGACTCGGGAACCTAAAAAAGATTATTTTTTGTTATAACCACGTCTTTATGAGCATTGCAGGCATAACAGCACCTTCAGGAGCCTGATCCCTTCACTCCTTGACTTCTTGTAGGGTCTTGGCTGAAGGAGGCAGAGTACCATGCCGAGGGGCTGAGTTGGAAGATGTGGGTCAGCACCGCTACTGGGAAGAGCTGATGAGTTCGTGCAGAGAGTGGCTGGTTTTAAGAAAATGATCTGTTTACCTGCAGTTGTTCTGCATTCTTGCACAGAGCTACACCAAAGGGAGCTGCCAGTGTGGGAGGAATAACCCAAGGAATAAGACAGGGAAAAGACCTGGGGACAGAGGTGAAGCGATGCCTCCAGGGAGATGCAGCAGGACAGAAGCCAAGGTGGACTGGAGATGGGCATGAACAAATGTCCACATGAAGAAGCAGCCAAGCCAGCGAGTTTTTGGTTGGGTTCTAGTTTTGTTTTTGTGCACTAGCATCAGTGCAAAGGTTGTGGATGTTCCCTGAGGGTGGAGCTGGCAGACCTTGCTGGAAAAGAGCCGAGAAAGAGAAGTTGACAGCCACTGAGAAGAGTGTTGGTCTCTGGTCCTGGCATTGAAAGTCTGGGCTGAATGCAGCTCACACAAAGTTTACAAGGGATGAAGAAAGAGCACATAAACCTCATTTTTTTTGTTGATTTGTCTTGGTGCTCCGTATCCTATGTGCCTCTGGGTGTAGCAGCATCACCTTGCTGGGCTTGAACGTCTTCCATCAGCTGCTGGTTGCAGGGTGTCAGGAGAAATGCCTTTGAGGACTTGGAGGGTTTTCCCAAGCACTGGATGGGTGCCCAGTTCCCCAGGTGCCTTGAGGGGCAGCTCTGGCTCCATTTGTGCTCCTGGTCCCTCTCAGAGCAGCAATGCCCAAGCCATGGGAGCCTCTGGGACCGGAGCTGTCCCCTTAGCCAGCCCCTTCTTAGAGGAAGGAACTGCAGCTTGTTTCTTTGGACAGAGTGAGAAGGGCTCATGCTTGGGAACAAGATGTCCTGACATAAGAAGTGGCTTCATGGCTTCTGTGAATCCCTGCAGCCACGTTAACCATCCCTGCACCCTGCTGTGTGCTGGGACCCTTGTGGGATCCTGCCCATGCCTGGGGGTGCCACAGAGTGGGGTTGTGCTTTACAGGGAAGAGAGGTACCCGGGGGATACAAGGGGACAGGGGACCCTTCCCCAGGGGTATTGGGGCTCCCCACATCCCACTTCCCCTTGCTGGGGCTCAGACAGGCAGAGGGAAGGATGTGGTAGGGGCAGAGGGAGGGGTGGAGGCAGCACGCCAATGCATGAGGTGTGTGTGTGTGTGTCCCACCGAGAGCTGGGAACATGGCAAAACACGTGGCAGGCGGGAGGCAGCCCCTGTCCCTCCACCTGGGGGAGAGACTTGGTCTCCTCCCCACCGCAGCCAGATGGCTCAGGGATGGAGCTGGTGCTTTGTCCCCCGAGGAGGTGTTTTTGCTGGAAGGGCTGGCACAGCCGCCACAGGCTGATGCTCGTTGTTATGACAACAGGAGGAGGCTGCTGTGTGCGAGCGGAGCAGGGGAGGAAGGGAAGGGAAACGGATGGTGGAGGGGAAGGGCTTAGCCGGCAAGAGGTCAGGCAAGGGGGCAGCAGGCATAGTGCAGGGATGGAGGACACCCTTGAGGATGTGGACATCACGGGGCACCAGGAGGTTTTGCACCTTCTGTCTCATGACACTGCTGTGCACAGGAAGGGTCTGGGCGTGCCTGCGATGCTGCATGCCAGCAGCTGAAACCTTGCTGGCTTCACACGCGCGGCTGTTGGGACCCATGTGGTGGGCACAGCCTGGGAAAATCATGCCCAGTGCAACAGCCTCTGCTAATTATTGCAACAGATCCCTCATGGGGAGTGCTGGCAGCCGAAGCATGACTTCATTCTCCTTGCAGATATTTCTTGGAATGTTAGCAAGACAAATAAAAAAAAAATCACCTAATAACAAAGTTTGTGTCCAGCTGAAGTCATCAGTACCCCCTCGGAGCCTCTCCTGCCTAAAAATAGGGTCAGCATAAAATCAAGGGATGGAGGAAGTTGCAGGGGTAAGTCCAGAGTTTCAGCTTGTGCTTTTCATTTTAATCAGGTGTCTCAGAATGTGTGTTTCTTTGTGAAGCTGCAGCTCCTGAACCCAGATGATTAAGTGAAAACTTTGGCTTTCGTCTTTGAAAAGACGCAAACAACCATATCCTCTGGGTTATGGAGGAAAACTTGGAGCCGTGGCCTCTGTTCTTGCTGAGAGGGATTAACCCGTGACATTTGTAACTCTGCCACTGCCTTCCCATGAGCCCTGGTCACATCCTTCAGTGGTGTTACCCTGACATCTCTAAATTTTAACACACCTAAAGTCTTCAAGACCAGACTGGATTAAGCCCAGAATGACCTGGTCTGATCTCGCAGCTGACCTTGCCATCTACACCTTTCCAACCTGAACCATTCCACCCTTCTAAGTGTGAACATAAACGTGTGAGGAGGATGAAGGAGTTGGAGGTGCTCAGAAGCTACAGCAAGGGCAACACCAGCCTGACTTTGCACTGGGGCTCTGTGAGTCAACCGCATCCTACTGCTGCTACCTGCTCCTAGCTGTGGTGTTGAAAGGACGCTGGTAAATTGCCCTTAGGTCCCATCTTTACTCAGGCAACCAGCAGCCAATTTAAACCTCACAAAACGCCTGTGAGATGAGTCAGCTTTATCCTTCCTTGCCTTACAGATCAGCTACAAAAACAACATGGCTTCAGTAAGAGTTAGTTGTGGAGGAGAACTTATTCTATATATTATTTATCTCAGAAGGTCCTCCTGAGCTTCAGCTGGTAGTTGAAAGGCTGCTTAGGCCACAGACATGCCCAGTTGTTTCATTCCTAAAGAAATGAGAGGTTCCAGTTGAAATATCTGGGTTAGGAGGTGAAATACTAAACTCTCAGAGAGAGCTGGGTTGGGTTTGTGGTCAGAACATTTGGTTAAACCTTTGGTCCTATAAATGCGTGAGCACTGGGAATTCCCAGGCATGTCTGCCACTGCTAGCACTGACTTTTTTCAGTCTTGCAATGCATTTGACTTACAGCTTCAGCTCCTGGAATCGAGTTATTAACTGAAAATGTTACTTTTCAATTTAAACAATAGATTTCTAAGAATCATGGCTGTGAAAAAAGCTGGAAATCATGACCTTACTGTTCCTAGTATAAGGAAAATATGAAGAACGCAAAAGGTATTGTTCTTTTAACCTCATAACTTTGAAGACTTCATTTAGGACTTCTCAATACTCTGTGCCAACAGTGCCATGTCTGAACACTGAGCTTCAGTGGAGATATCTAGTTTTAAAATATCTGTAACCCATTAGAATACAAAATTCTTACAGAAGTCAGACTAGGTGAAAATCAGGTTGTATTTTAAGGTAAGAATTATATTAAAGGCAGGTCTTATATTTTTTTGATAAGCTCTCTATCAGTGTCTTTTAGTCTAGGGCATGCATGGCCCAGCTGGTGGCTGAGCAATGATGGCACCTGAGCATCCTGGAAGTGTTTTAAATATTGACTGATCCTCCTCAGGGACAGATGGACCAGAAAGTCTCCTCACAGCTCATTTTCTACTCCTGCCTGACTATTTATCACCTGCTTTCTATCACATTTTCCCTTGACATGACAACCTTACAGAATGGATGTGTTGGGACTCGGGGTTCAGGTTACAACACTGAAGCATCACAGATGATTTTGTTCTATCCTTGAACAGGTATTTATTAGATGATGAAAAGCAGGATGACCTGTCTGCCTGTCCAGCTAGTATGGTTGACAAACAAATCTCAGTGCTGGCCTTCCACTGTAATTTTAAAGACACCATCTTGTCCCATGCCTGAAGCACGTTGCAGCACACCATTACATCCCGGCTCATCCCAGTCTGTGGCTATGTTTGAAAAATTGTCACACACACTGCTTTAAAAAGAGGGAATATATTGTTGGCACTTTGTGTCTGTCTTCTTTTCAAACACCAAGTGGCAAATTCTAATACCATTCTTCACCTAAATAAAGACTCTGAACTCCTTCTTCAGAAAGAAACCCCACAATTCACAAATTCTCATGTGGCACTAAGAGCTGGTGCTTTAAATTTTTCTCTCACAACCGAGCAAACAGCATGAGACCCACAGGCTGCTCACAGCAGAAAAAGTAATGGCTATTGCTAACAGCAAACCTATCTGCCTGGTGCTTTTATATATCTGTCTGGAGACCTAATAAGCACTGAATTGGTGTGTGATTTAATGAGTCAAACTTCAAAGCTGCTGTTTCAACACCTAATTCACTCATCTGGACTAATAACCGAAATGGGTGGCATTTTTTTTTTTATTTCCTTCTGGCAATTTATTATTTACCCAGTTGTTTTACAGCTCCTAATTTAATAAGTGCAATAACCCAGGGGTACAGCTTCAGGAAGGAGAAAAAACAGAAATCCTGCAGTCTCTCCTGTGAACTGCTTTGGTGGACACCAGAAGTCCCATTATAACATTTTAGGTCTTTTGTGCCATTGGCAAGGAAGAGATTTTGAGCGCTGTGCATCACCAGACAGCCTCCATTTCCAAAATGTGCCATCGAGCTGCTGAAATGGGAGAATGGCAGCGCTGGCTCTTCTCCTGTGGATTTGCATCAGCAGTGTTGAGTGTGGCTGGCCGGGCAGTGGAGAGATGCTGCTCTTCTGAACCAAGCCCAGGGACATCCTAAAATTCTGCTCTCTAAGCAGCATGGCTCAGTTTTGGGACCTCCTCTCTCTGCTTCCCCTTCCAGGGATGTGTGAGAGAGTGCAACAACCTTGTCTGAATGGTTTCTTTGTGGGTTAAATTTATGGCCACAAAATCCACTCTGTCTTCCAGCAAGGCGGAGGGGTATATTCCTGAGGATGACTCTAAGAGGTGTAGAGGACTTTTTGGTGGTGGATGATCAAGGGCAGAAGTTTCCAGGATCCTTCTAGGGACTTGCAAACAGCTCTGGGTGTGAAGGAGAGAGCCCAAAGCTCACTATGGTTCTTAACCTCTATCTGCTCAACGAGGAGGGTAAATAAGAGATCTTTGTGCCCTTGCATCACACTGACAGCTTCCACACTGTTGCATCATCCAGAATTGCCTGCTTGATCTTTTTGCTGGCTTCATCCCACCTGAAGCATCCTTTAGGTCATGCAGCTAACTGGGTCTCCTTGGATATTTCTCAGTCAGGAGAAATCTGAGCACAGCCATCTCACTGAGATACCCTTCAGGTCGCAGGAATGATTACTCCAAGCTGTTGCACTGAGATACGCTTGGAGCACAATCTGACATATTCACAATAACCGCCGTCCTTCCCCTTCCACATTTCTCATTGCCGGGTTTCAAAGCACTTTTGCAGACATTAAAGAGCTGTTCCCCAGAACCCCAGAGGCTGCGGCTAAACTGAGCTTGCTCTGAAATGTTCCCGCTGTTGCCGTGATACCAGTGAGAGCTCACACCAGCCGCTAGCCTTCTTATTACAGCCTAAAGTAGCTCAGAGGTTAGGTCATTTTACAGATAAAGGACTCAGCCAGAGATCCTACCGTTAGCCACTGGCAGAACAAGGGATGCTGCTTGGGATTCATCATCTCTTTCAGCAAACCCACGTCCTCCTTTTTGTGCCCACCTGCCTCCCCTCAGCTTATTCATCCTTTGGGCACTGGCCGTGCTCTTTGCAAAAATGCAGTGTTGAAAGTGTTACGGTGTTGTGTAGCCTGTCTGCTAATCAGGCAGCCCCACAGAAGGGGAAAATCCTAATATACCTGCAGCGTGTTCCCCTGCTGCTAATTAACATCTGATCTATTTTCCTCTGTTTTTAAGTGGGAAAATAGACTCGAACATAGCTTGTGCTCTGAAGAGCCACATTCCTGGCCCATGAGCTATTCCCAAAAGGCTGCTCTGAGAGCATCCAACACAAAAAAACCCTGCTCAGTTTTCCTAACTGCAGAGCACAATGGAAAGGGGCTGTGTTTCCCATTTTGGACTGCCGATAATTGAAGCCAGCAAAAATCACAGCCAGACCTGATTTTAGAGGCGGGCAGGCAGACACCTGCCTGGGCTCCAGGCCATGGGACTGGGCTAAAGCAAGGCAGCAAGGCAAGCATCGCTGGTCCTGGGGAGCTGGAAGGGGCCCTAGAAGCAAATGGCAGCTTCAATCACAAGCCTCCCTGCACAGAGATGAAAGGGAGAAGCATCCCTGTCTGTCATCCTGCAGAGACATCTGTATCAGCACGGATGGGTGTGCGGGGCTGAGCTGCTGGAGTTACATCTGCACGGGGAAAAAAGCAGCACCACCCAGAGAAGGCTCAGCAGCCTATGTTTGGGTATGCAGCATGTGCTGCAGGTCTGGCCATGGTCTTGCTACACCAGTCTTGAGCTGTGCTTTAGCTAGAGAAACCTGAAACTAATACATGCATTTTGAAAGCTCTGAGCACAGTGGTGGGTGATGAATTGTAGGCACCACAATGAGATCAGGGACCACAAGTCGTGGTTTGTAAACCCAGGACATCCTAAAAGCTGTCCCGAGCCTGGCCCACAGTTAGAACAGACACAAGGTTGGTTCTTCTTTTCACCCCCTGCATTTCATTTGTGTGCTGCTAAACCATGGAGCAAAGTGTAAAATCCCACAGCCAAACAATCCATCTCTCTTTGCCTCCCAAAAGGGCTGGCAGAGAAGGAATGTCCCGAGGGCTGGGCTGAGGCTGAAGGAGATGGAAAGTAGCTAACTGCACTCTCTGCCACCTTGCAGTGGGGTGCAGAGTAGTGCTGATAGCATAGTACCCGCGTGTGTAGCCACGTCAGGGTGTGTGCCCAGCATGGGGTGTTGCATTTGACTGCAGAGACCCAGATGTGTGGCTACAAGGAGCTACATGTGGCAGCTCTGTATGCATACACAGATAAATCTGCCTCTGGGTATCATGGTCATGGTGTGCACAGGTTTGTCATCTGCATCACTGCAAACCCCGTGGTGCCAGCACCCTGCCTTGCCCAAGAGACTGGCAATGCCTGACAGATCTCCTGGCCTGTGATGAATGTTCACACCAGCTGTTTGCACTGGAGACATCCAGTTGCATCTGAGAGCAATGGGCTGGGAGATGAGCAAGGGGGATGCAGCTTTGGCAGGTGGGACACAGCCCTGAGGTGATGGGCCAGGGCAGCGCTCGGGGATCAACCGGTAAATACAGCAAAGGTTGCAACAAGATATTGCCAATAACTGAGATATTACTGGCTGTTTAGTTAAGCCTGAGCAGCCTTTCTAGGGGAGAACATCTTTGTGCTGCTTGGGAGTCTATCCATGGTTGTGGGGACCTCGCTTGCGGGACCTTGTCAGTCTGGGCTGCTGCTCCCAAAGCCAGTCCCTGCTCTTTCGCCTGGTCCTTGGCCATGGCTGTGCTGGCCTCAGGCCTGCCAGGCCATAGTAGCTGTGCTGGTGGCATCGGTGGCACAGGCTCCAGTTCCCACTGATTCCTCACAAACCAACGCAGCCTGTCCTTTGTCAGCTGGCTTTGAGTCACAGCAAATGTGGTGAGTGGCTTCCTGGCATGATGTGCCATGTCCCCAGCCTGCTCTGGCACTCAGAACCTGCAGCTGGGGTACCCATGCTGGGACCCACCCTGGGAACACCCAGACTGGGTGTCCATCACAGGCTTCCTTAATTTTCTTCCTTCTCCTCCTTACTTGACAGAAGATGGTCACAACCCTCCCCAGTCACTCACTGTGGTCACTTGCCCCCTAAGTCCCAAACCCTTTGAGGCACCTGGCCCACCAGCAGCCCCTCAGCCAACCCTTGAGCAGCACCACCTTAGCACTAAGCCCCACTTCTGCATCACTCCTGCATGCAGATCTAAAATCAAACCAAGCTTGGCCACTTCTAGTGCCACCAGTGTCCCATCCACCCCTTGCAGTACTGGACATATTTGCCCTTGTTTCTACAGCAAGGTGATGGAGCCATAGTCATCTCATTTCCTGGGGCCAGATCCTGGTCACAACCATTCCTTGATGGCTTGGCTGGGTTTGCAGCCTGCACAGAGGTGGCTGCATGTATCCTCCAGCCCCATCATCACTGCCTGTCTGACGGATGGATGGTCGTACAGTGGTGATAAGAGGGGATCAGATTGCTGACAGATGGTATTAAAATGAGCTTGCAGGAATGAAACATGAAAAGATTGGATTAGCACGGCTGTGGGTGCCCATGCCAATGATTGCTGGAGTGCAGTCCCACTCCTCACAGCCTCGCATCAGGCAGGTGTTATCGGCAAAGATTTTGCTTTAAGAGAAATTAATGATTTTTCTCAAGCACTCTTGTCTCTTTAATTAAATTGCCTGAGGAAGCTGTCAGTCAAGCAGTGGAAGTTACAGCCCTGCTGCCAAACAGCCATTCGGTCAAATGAGCATTTTGTGCTCATGATGCTCACGAAGGAGTCAGAATCCCTGTTATCACCCGTGGGAGCAGGACTGCCCAGAGGTGTCCCCATGCATCACACTGGAGACAAAAAGTCTCTCCTGGGCCCAGCTTCTTCCATAGGTATCCCTGAGCCTGGCATGCACATCTGGTTTAAGGCCAGATGGAAGAAAGGAATGGGTTTTCCTCTAACCCAAGCAGCAGGCTTCCCCAGCAGAGTCTGGTTCTGTCTGCCTTCATTCACAGCCCTGGCACCGTGCCACTGAGTTCGTGTGTTGGGCAGCCCACAGACCCTCTCTTCACCGATGCTTGTATTGCCCAAGAACTAAAATGGATCTTTTCCACCTCCCTTTATCCCAGAAGTGACCACAGTCTGTGCCCCACCTGGTCTTCCTCTGGCCAAGTGCCCCATGTGGGTCATCTCCTCTGAGGGCAGGATGTTGGCAAAGGGAGCAGGAGGAGGAAGATGAGGATCCTGGCAAATCGGGAGAGGTTGGCTGGAACAAGGGCTCCAGGAGAAGGCGCCTCTTTCCCCTCTTTCTGCCCTACAGCCACATCTGACCACTGCTACAGGTCACCTCCCTGGTGTGAGCTATCAGTTGAAGGGGTTTAAACAAGGTTTCTCCTGCCCTAATACGTGACTGACGTTGATTACACTACAGGGGGTACAACTGCAATGCCATCCTTCTAGGCTGGCTGAAGCCTCTTTGTTAAAGCACCGGGGCAGGAGTTGAGGTTTCAGGGCTTCCACCCTTCATATCAGCAAATTGCTTCCTTGCCTGGGGGTTCAGCACCATCAGCTACATAAGGGGAAGCATATCCCCAAATGACTGATACTGATGGGGACAAGCACGTCGTGATGTCAGGCTGGAAGGTACACACAAACCCTTGGTGTCAAGCAGCGATGCTCGGGGTTGGTGGTGCACCAGCTCTCAGCCATTGCATCAGCTCTGTGGCAAGCCTGCCACCGGCACACACTCGCAGCAGGACCTGCCTGGTTGGGGTGTGAATTATGCATGTCCACCGAGTGCCATCTAGTGGGATTTTATTTTAACATCCATATTTCCTTAAAAAAGCAACCTCATTTTTTTTCCCCAGTCCAACCACACAGCATTGTGCATGAGTTCAATGTGTGAATGTGTGAGTGTGTCTGACACTGAGAGAACAAACTAATTAATGCAAATTTTCTGTGATGCGCGCTCTCCCAGCAGCTCCTTTCCAATTGCTTTTGTGCATCTCCCTTCTTTGCATAATGTCTGCATTTTCTGGCACGTTATTGATCTTGATTTAGAGTGGAAACTCCACAAAGAAAATATTTCATGTTTTCACTTGTATTTAAGGGGCCACATAAGTCAGTGGTATAGAGGGTGAATGAACATTTTATGATCAAGACACCTTTGTGAAAGACCTCCTACAGAAATGACTGTATTGTCCCTAAACCTAGACATGCGCATCTCTTACTGTACGCAGTTTCAGGCACCACAGTATAAGAAAGATAAAAAACTGTTAGCGAGTGTCCAAAGGAGGGCTACGAAGATGGTGAAGGGTCTAGAGGGCAAGGCGTATGAGTTGCGGCTGAGGTCCCTTGGTTTGCTCAGCCCAGATCAGAGCAGGCCGAGGGGAGGCCTCATGGCGGCCTGCAGCTCCCTCGTGAGGGGAGCGGAGGGGCAGGCGCTGAGCTCTGCTCTGTGGGGACAGCGACAGGACCCGAGGGAACGGCATGGAGCTGGGACAGGGGAGGGTCAGCAATAGAGATCAACAACAGAAATAAGGGGAGAGCAACAACAGGTGAGAGGTGAGAAGGACCGTTGCTGTGCTGAGGGAAAGTTTTAAAGCTGCAGGAGACTTGGCCCTTGGGAGGCCATATTAACTATGATTAGGATTTCACTGGACTTCGTCTTGCCCCTTACCATGCTCCCAGCCCTCCTCACCCAGCAGCTGATCTGTCACCAGCTCCTGAACCTGCCAGCTGGAGGCTGCTCGTCTCTGCTGGCTGCTGTGGAGGACCCGGGAGATGTTCCCTCACAGAAATGCTGGAGAAGTGATGTGGGGGATGCAGCTGCCAGGGATCGGCCCCAGACCAGAGGTCAGTGATGCTCCCTGAATCAGACAAGAGGTAATCCCTTCAGCCTGTATTAGGAAGATGCAACATTTTCTTGAAACAAAATGCAATATAATAGTGGGAGGTGGCCTCATTTTTTGAAAAAATCTTAGATTTGAAAAGTTTTTCTTTTTGAGATAGAGTAAGGAGGAGATGCCGTTGTAGCTATGGTGTATTTATACATTAAATGAAAAGTAGGACTTTTTGGTCTAAGTAATCCATGTTTTTTTATACATTTTTTATAATGTTTATAAAATTAAAAAATATAAATTTATAATTTTTATATTTTTTTAAATAATTTTTATTTTTTTTTTACTTCTTTTTAAAGTAATCCATATTTTTTTATACATGTATACATATACAAATGTAAATGATATATACACACATAATGTATACCACACACACATATGTAAAACATTCCTGAGATTTTAAAAATATATAGCAGAATAACTGCTACACTGAATTATTCTGCCTATTCAAGAAGTATGGTGGATGTCTGATACATTCTGGCTGTTGAGAGAGTTAAGAATTGTCAGAAAGATATTTGCCTCTCCACTCTTCCCTTGTGCTCATGGTCTGTCTGAAGTCTTAAGAAGCAGAAAAACTATTCAGTCTATCAAAAGCCATTGACAATAATTGACCCCAAATTCATATATCTTTTAAAATAAAATGAGACAGCTATAAAGATAGGACTGTCAGAATAGTGTTATGTCTGCTACCTTTTGTGGGAGCATTAAGTTTCTGTCAGTGTCTCAGTCCTGGACAGCATTCATCATATTTTCCTCACTCCTTACTCAAATCTCCACCTGCAAATGACTCGTCCAAGAAAGAGCTGAGTAAAGTCCGGAGGAGATGACAAAGCAAAATTATAGATACTTAGGTATCTCCTTGGCTTTATTTGCACACTCATCAACAGGAGATAATAATAATAAAATAATAAAAAAAAAAAAAAAAAGACTACATCTGCATCATCACTACAGGCAGGAAAGCCTGCCTGCAAGCATTAGCCCCGAGGTATGGTAGTGCTTTGGAGGGTCGATCCAGGTCAATAGGAGTGGTCTCCTTTGTGGCATTTTATTGTTCTGCCTCCTACCCAGGATGCCCCCATGCAAGAAAGAGAAAGAAAAGACTTCACTGAATCTCAAACCCAGATGGAAGTTTGGGTCCCCAGTTAGGATCATTGGGCCTGGAAACATTTAGCTTGGCTCTGGCTTTTGTCTCCATACTTTTGGCTGCTAGCATTATTTGCTGTAATTCATCCTCAGATAGTCCTGGTGCCTGGAGGAGCCTCACTGTGAAAAGGTTCCGTGTTTATTCACTCGAGCAGCCTGTCACTCCACTCAGGCAATTCCTGCTCATGTTTCGCTTATAGAGGAAGAAAAGAGCAGTTACTTAACTTATTCCAAGTGAGTTCACCTTCTCAATGAGGTTGATGATAGTGATACCATGGACCGGTGCAGATAGGGGAGCACAGCCACATACTGTAGGTGTGAATCACCACCAGCCTATTACCGCCAATGCTCTGGGACTTGCCAGCAGTGTGTTAAAAGGTCGTCACCTGAAATTATTCTTCCTGTTCTTACAACTGCACCCAAGAGCCACTGGATAGTGTGATGTCATGATCAAAGGGAAAATATCCTGGCTGCTGAGATTTCTTTTGGAATTAAGGACTTTGTGGTGTGCTCCATCCATGGTGGGCGCACAGCCATTGTCATGTCCTACCATTGTCTCTCCAGAAGAGCTAGAGTCGCGGGTGGGGTATGCATTTAAGGCTGGCTCACGCTGCTGGGCACATGCCATAGCCTGACACACTGTTTATCCAATGCATATTCCAGTTTGGACCACTCTGCTCTCAAGAGACCGTGGCCACAGCCAACATGGAAGCAGCAAGAAGGCCCCTTTGGGAATTTGGCCCAAACAGAGTCAAAGCTGTTGGTGGCGATCCAAGAATTTTAATCGATTCTGCCAACACACACACCCTCAGCACTCGGAGGGGCTTAGCGTTGGCCTGCACGTGCAAAATGTTGCCCCAGGGGCCTGCTGACATTGCACACTGCTGGCACGCTCACCACCTGGCACCAGGGCTTGGACAGGACCATGGTGTTCAGGCCACACTTGGCACCAGCTGCCAACAAGCTCCCATGGGGAGACCACAGATGAAAAAGCGGAGCATCGAGATGGGATCTGCAGAGAGCAGTCACAGCAAGGACACCATTGGGTTTGCTACCATGCAAGCGGAGACATGCAACCTTCCCTCAATCTCAGGACAACTGGTCGGGGAATGCTGCTCTCAAACCTGCCTGGGACAGAGAACAAAATCACCAGAGGTGGCTAATTAACAACCATGGCCCTTTTACACAAGCATCCATAGGACCATATTGCTTCTCTGGTGTTCTATGCATGCTACATAGTGTGCAACAGGGATGTGGTGCTCTAATGTGTGTGCAACAGGGACGTGGTGTTCTAAACTCATCATGGGAGCACTTAGCAACCATTTTACATTGGCATAGGTTTCCCAGGGAAGGATCACCCACCAGACTGCCTGGTATTCTCCCCTAATTGAGGCAGGGATGGGGGATAGGGGCACTGGGCCCATATTAGCTGTCTCTCGTTAACTTTCTTGACTCATCCCGACTCGCCACACATGGGATGGCTGCTGCTGCACTTGATGCCTCTCAGATGGAACAGGAAGAAATGATGGAAAGCACCTTGATCACAGGTCAGCTTGGTTGAGGGAATGAAGCAGGTTGGAGGGGAAATAGCTATTGCTAATCTGAATGAAGCAGGGATGTTTATACTGGGTTAGTAAAAGCAGGCTATTTTTCTTCGGTCTCCCCTGTGAGAGCTGGGATCCGGCGGGCTCGACGGTCCAATTTGAACAGCCTTTGTCATGTTGATTCTGGTGGCAAGCCAGAATGCAGAGAAATGAAAAAAGACAGAAAAATCAACCAAACTTCTAAAAAAACTCTAACTGATCACTTTGTGCTTGATGGGGGGGCACAGGCAAAAGTTTCACTGCTTTCCTCCAGTGCAATTTTGCCAGTGTCCCACTGCTTCTTTTCCTGCATATGCACTACTGGAAGGACAGACGGATGGGGCTGTAGACATGCTCAGCTCAGAAATTGGCCAGCTTTCCATGAAGGCCTCACCTGGAGCTCTGCTCCTTGTCCTGAAGCCGCATGACCCTGGATTGCTGAAACTTTTGGTAGCTCTTAACCAGAGCCTGGAGCCTAAACCTCCAGCACAGTGAAGCCATGAAGCATTGCAGCTTCTTTTTGCCCGCCTTACATCACCGCACTAGAGCAGGCAAACAAAATGCATGTAATCAAGAGAGGCGAACGTGACAAGAGCGATAGCTCACATGCCTCTCTGCTTGCTCACCCAGAGTAAGTTAGGCAGAAGCTATATATAGAAGTGAGATCGCTAATAACTGGCACGGGAAAGCCTTCAGCGTCTCCATTCAGTTCATTTACACCTCCCACAAAGACAAAGAAAGCGTCTTTGAAGGGCTGCCAACCTGCTGCCATCTGAGTCAGTCACTCAGCCACAGCTTCTAGTACAGCCTCTGCTACCCGATGTCATGCACGTCGAGGACCGGATTCACAACTCAGTTACCTCCGGGTGAACTTCTGTGCCAAGGTCATGCCAGTGTTGCTAAAATCAGCATCTGGCCTCTCTGTCCCTGTACCAATTATTGACCCCCCCCCCCCCCCCCCCCCACCAAATCCTCAGGCTCAGCAAGAAGCGAGCATTGGAGAAAATCATTTGCCTTTGATTTTACACCTCCTTTCCCTGACCAGGCATCACAGGCTCCTTGGTAAAGATGACAGACAGTGCACTAACCCCAGCACTCACTGCTTGTTATTTAAATGCTGAAAAAATTTTCTGATGTCAAAGAAAGTAATGTTTTAAGCATCTGGACATCTTTTGCATGGAAATATTTTAATTGTTTTCTCAAGGTAAATGTTTTGTGTTATAACAGTTTTCTGCAGCTGATTGGTATTAAATGTATGAGACATAAGAATGAGTAACTGTACCTGAGTTATACCCATGCACTGTCCTCCATGGGACCTCTGGCAATGTTGGTGTAAGGCTCAGGCTGAGTATTACGTGAGGTATGGCAGAGGTTTGGCATCTTTCTGTCAATATGTTTTCCCAGGCTCTTTGTCGTGGTTTTGACTGGGACAGGAGAGCTCAGCTGAAGATGTACAGCCAGCTTGTGACAGTCACAACGTGCACCACAGCGGTGGCAGGCAAACCAAGTTGAGATGCACTGATTACAGAGCAGCAGTCAGATATGGATACTTTTTTCATCTTTGAGAACATGGCTGGGATTAAATATGGCGACATAAAACCAGCAAGCCTATCCTGATAGCAAAGTGGCTGCCCCTGCCTTGCAAGGTGCAAAGGAGGCAAATGTGAGATTTTTCGTGGTCGTGTGCCTAATAGGATGGCAATTAATATTGGAGATGTGGTCTGTGCTGGCCACACATGCCCTGGTGTTTTTGGATAAGTCACACAGGACCTGAACTGCATAGGTATTTGGGTGCTTGGGGTCATATCCACCCTGCCGACTTCAGGCATCTAATTTGAGCATTATCTTCCAGAAATTTTACAAGCCTCGCCTCAGGGAGGGTCAGAAAAGGCATCTGGCCTAGAGTAACCATGTCAGTCACAGGAGATGCTGTTGTCTTGGAGAATCTGCAGAAAATGAGGTAAACAGCCTCAGTTAGGTATTCCTCTCTCTATGGACAGCATATTGCCTAAGTAATTCCAGAAGCGTCCACCTCCCCAGAGAGAATATGAGGATGCTACTGGAAATGGAAGTTTTCTTCACCATCTGGGAGCCAGCCTGGTTCCTGTCTGAAGACGGTGGGCATGAGGGTGAGTGCTGGCCACTTCATACGTGATCATCTCTCCAATCACACACTCACAGACCTGCTTTTGTCTGCTCTTCTGTCTGCTCTTTTTTTTTTTTTTTCCCTTCTGATTAAATACAAATGAATAAATAAATTATCCAAAGCTAGACTTTTATCCAGCTCATACAGAGGAGTGCTGCAACTGCAGGGCATTCAGAGCCCTCTCCACCTACCCCACCTCTTTCTCTTGCATTCCCAGTCCTTTCTGGACTCTGGCCCCGCAGAGGGACCTGGACAGGTTGGATCGATGGGCAGAGGCCAAGGGATGAGGTTCAACATGGCTAAGTGCCGGGTCCTGCACTTTGGCCACAACAACCCCATGCAGCACTACAGGCTTGGGGCAGAGTTGCTGGAAAGCTGTGCAGAGGAAGAAAGATCTGGGGGTGCTGATTGATGCTCACCTGAACATGAGCCAGCAGTGTGCCAAGGTGGCCAAGAAGACCAACGGCATCCTGCCTTGTATCAGGAATAGTGTAGCCAGCAGGACCAGTAAGGTGATTGTCCCCCTGTACTCAGCTCTGGTGAGGCCGCACCTCGAGTGCTGTGTTCAGCTTTGGGCCCCTCAGTTCAGAAAGGACATTGAGGCCCTGGAACATGTCCAGAGAAGGGCTACGAAGCTGGTGAAGGGCCTGGAGCACAAGTCTTACGGTAAGCGGCTGAGGGCACTGGGGGTGTTTAGTCTGGTAGAGGCTCAGGAGAGACCTTATTGCTCTCTACAACTACTTGAAAGGAAGGTGTGGGGATCTGGGAGTCGGCCTCTTCTTGCAGGCAACCAGTGATAGGACTAGAGGGAATGGCCTCAAGTTGCGCCAGGGGAGGTTCATAATGGAAATTAGGAGAAATTTATTCTCAGAAAGAGCAGTCAGGCATTGGAACAAGTTGCCCAGGGAGGCGGTGGAGTCACCATCCCTGGGGGTGTTCAAGGAAAGGTTGGACATGGTGCTTAGGGACATGGTTCAGTGGGTGATATTGGTGGTAGGGGGGTGGTTGGACCAGGTGATCTTGGAGGGCTTTTCCAACCTTAATGACTGTGATTCTGTGATTCTATGAACTAATTATGACTTGGATGAGGGAACACAAACACAGGACACAGGGTGTCATGGTTCCTGTCCCAACCTGCTTGTTGTTTTCAGTGGGGAAGTAGGTCCTTTGGCAGGAGTTTGAAGCCTATTTGAGTTGGTCTGGACCATTCCTCATCATACCTTTGCTCCTCTTCTATGAAATGAGGTTATTGGGCCTGACCGTTGTCATGGGTATAAGAAGATAAATCCACCATTGCCTCTCAGATACACAGATGCTTCAGGAGGGTTACAAGAGTAATCTAGACAGGTTGTCTAGAAGGTCATAGGTTGGCTATGACCTTCCCTATGTTAAATCTTGCTAGTATCTGTGGTGTGGCTTTCATTTTGTGCATAAACACCGCATGTGAGGGAGAGCTGTGCTTGGCAGGCTAGGCGTATGGCATATGTCATTAAGATCTCCTTGAATCTGTGGTGGTTAATCTGCTCCAAGTAGAGCTTGTTTTCCAACTCCTACATGGAAAGACAAGACAAGATGATGCAGTCCAATGGCAAGACAAGTCATGGTTTAACCTCCTGAAAGGCAGCTGCCCATGCTAGCTGGAGTTGAATTAGATGGGTGCAGAGTGCTATGTGTGTAGGAGGTAGAAGACTATTCCACCCTATTTTTTTTCCCTAGTAGTCCATGGCTGGGGTACAACATTTCATACCCAAGAAGCCACTCTGGCTTCATTTGCAGATGCCAGATGATGCAAAGTTAACCCTTCCCTGCAACACTGTTCCAGGGATGAATTGAACTCCCTCTAAAAGCTTATACCTGGTTCACAGACATGGCCCTAACCCTGAGGTGCTAATTTAGGGGATGGTCACAGTGCCAGCCCATGCGCAGGTGAGAGGAGAAGCTGACAGTAATTGATTGAGGTGATGAGGACATGCTGGAGAGAAGTAAGTGTTGACAGAGACAAAGCTGAAATCTGTCCAGAGCCTAACAAAGGTGTGAGGCGGGAGCCACTCCAAGGAGCGATGGGAGAGGCCACTGAGTTGAATGTTGTTTTCTCTGACCCTTTGCCAATACATTTCCCAGATCGTGGCAGATGATTTGGGTTTTTAGTCGCAACATGCAGTTTTTTCCCTCCTGCCTGGTCCCTCACACTTCCACACCTGACTGACCAGATCAAGGAGTGCAGTGTGCCGATCGGTATCTTGGCAAGGCGGCTAGCTTTAGGAACAAAGTGTGACCACATTCCAGGGCACAGTGACTGTCCCAACAGCATACTGCAAACAAGAGCAAAAAAAACATCGGATATGCATTTATGAGGATCCCAGTATGCTTCTGTCTCCTTCAGGCATCCCCTGGGGACTGATATTTATCTTGCTGAGATTCCTTCATCTATAGCTGCTGTTCTTAGCTTCTTGTGACCTCAGGCATTAATGAGGCTTGGACTCAAGCAGCTCCCATTTATCAGCCTCCAAAGAATTCCCCCCTACTCTAATTCAATGAGCTGAAGAAAAGTGGTGTAACAAGACAGCATGGCTGGTTCATACCCCATGGTTTGCATTCCAGGGGCCAGGGAAGCCTCCCGCAGTGCCCACAGGAGACATGAATACCTGCAGGAGAACTGCTTTCATCTTGGGGTGACTGCTGGAAAGAGGAAATCTGCCATGCCAATAGAGCTTGACGGTGTCATGGCAGAATCACAAACCCAGAAATGCTCTTCTCCCCACTGGAGAGTTATCAGGTATGGAATTCATCTGCCTGACCACCTATTTTTGAAAGCTCAGCTGTCTATGTGCAAGCAAATCATCCTTTGCTTCAGTGGCATGCAGGAGACATCTTCAAAGGGTGAAGGCAGGTCTGAGGAAAGCCTTTCAGAGGCCCTTGGAGTCCTACACAGGAACTCACCAAATGTAGCTATCTGATGGGGATGAGGCCCAAAATTACTGATCTCACTTTGGCGCATTATTGATGGTGACTGCTGTTGGACCGAGTACCTGGAAAGCTGCTGTCTGAGGGAGAATAGTTACGGCAAAGGCAAACAGCAAAGATGTTCTCTGCTCGTGGCATCTTCAACATTAAAGATAAGGGAAAGCCACTGAGAATAAGAATCAAGTTGAGATTTGCTGCTCTGTGCTAGGCTAAAGCTGGACAGTGATGATTAAAATGGTCCCTTCCAACATTAATAACTAGGAATGATGATCACCTTTCCCTTCCTCCCTTCACTAGGCTTTTGCTGTGCATCTACATGGAAAGTATATTGCTGGTTGCTTTGCTATTCTGCTCAAGGTCCTCATCTGCCAAGGAGGTGAAACCCTCAGAAATTGTCAGAAATTGTTCCTTGCCACTATGCACAGGAGCATGCACTGACAGGAGGGTGGTTTTGGCAATTCCAGGCTGTATGAATGGGAGAGGTTTCATGGATAGCTGGGGAATGAGCTGAGAGGTGAGCATCGTAATGTCCCTGTTGACTTGGAGGCTGGTTATAACTATTAATTATCAAAGCTCAGTGTAGACAACAGATACAAGCCCCATGCAGCCCTATGACCATCCCTGTGTCAGTTATATTCCCATTTCACATCCTCACCACTCTCCCTGTGCCCTGTGGGAAAGGACAGCACTATGATCTCCTCCCTGAAGCTGGGGAGGTTCCACTCCTCCAGCAGCACTGTGGCAGGCCAGAGAGGTGAAACTCAGTGCTGACATTTCCTGGGCAATCTTTACTGATGTCGGTAGAGATAACGATAAATAAATCCCAGATAGGTACGTTCCCAGACCTAGAAGCTTGTTTTACAGCGATTGCAGAAAACAGACTGTGGGGCAACAGCCATAAGTGATTAATACCCTTTTAGGAAACAAACTGATCTGTTACTCATTCTTTGTGAGAACAGCAAACAAAATTTTTAAGTCAGGCTGATAACAATGGTGTCCTTCCTTCCAGCCGCCCTGGCACTCACTGCTGCAGGGACATGACTCTTCATGTCCGTGTGTGTTGCCCATTGCACAGCAATGGAGAAAAATCCTTCCCACAGTCACAGGCCTGTGTCTTCCGTGATTCACTGAGATTGCCCTGGCCCTTGCATAGGTATTGTTCCTGCCAGTGTATTCACTTTCTCTTGGAATGTTTAGGTTAAAATAGCTTCCATGGGCTTCTTGATCTTTGACAGTCTCCACAGAGTGGGACGGGAGGCTCCATGTGCAATGGGGCTGCCTGGCTGAAGCCCCCAGAGGGTTTGGTTCATTGTTATAGGAAACTGGCCTGGAAGGTCATGCCCTTTTTGCTATGATTTTCCTACACTCAGCAGGCCTCTAGGGAGTGATGTGCAGGATTTCATCTCAGCATCTAGGTAGAAGATACGCTCACATATCAGTCATTCATCTGGTCATTACTATCAGCATTATGTCAGGTAGATGACACAGAAACAATTGTCTATAATTAGTTGAACCAGAGTGAGTCATAAGGTCTTTTCCATAGTTGTTTGACAGCTCAGTGGTTTAATCTGGCTTCCCATATTGGTGCCAGGTCATATTCCTTCTACTTCCTTGTCACCACACAGGGATATTTTGGGATCCTCCCTAAGGCAGGTCAGTGGTGTGACTTAGTCTCTGTGACCTCTGGGCATTGTAATGGCACACATTTAGGTGGTTGGCTCCTGCCATGGAGCTGAGGGGCTGAGGACTGCTCAGACACAGCCACTAGGGAAGTGGAGAGTGTGTCTCAAGTCCTGCTGCTCATGACCACAGGGATGCAGGAAGGCTGTAAGGAACGTCCCCCTCCCAGAGGCACAGCTCGGCCTTGAAGGTAGGTACATGCACCATTTATTTCAAGTATACAGCAAGGACTTGTTTTGGACAGGCCTTTGTGAAGAGCTATTTTCCAGCTTTAGGAAGTAACCGAGAGTTTTGAAGACTCAGTTAAACACTTGGTAACCAGAAGGGGAATTTACACCTATTCCAACCTTAACAGCAGAGAATGACCTAGGGTGGAAGAAGGATACAACATTCGCCACTCCTCCTGCACACTTCCCTTCTGCCAGACTTTGCACCTCAGCAGCCCATTTGCAGAAGCACACCTTCAGAGCCAGCCTTCCTCCTCCTCCAAGCATGACAGAAGTTCTGAGGATTTCAGATGAGCCCTTTGCAGTCCTTGCCTCATCACCGGCCCCTGTGAGCTGTCTTTAGTCAGCATGCAGGGGAATCTATGCTGCCATAGGTGAGTGCAACACTGTGGGTAATCAATTATCTCCGTTGCACATTGTTTTCATTCCTTGCCTATGTGCATTTCCCAGAGAGCTGATTATGTCACTCATTAACCTTCCAGACCTCTTTATTTTCTTTATGCAAAGAGCCGGTTTTGTCAGGCCAGCACGTTCGTATTTCGGCTGAGCTTCAAGAACAAAGAGTCCCCACTAATTCCTTTCTGCTTAGTCATACCCCAGTCATGTAGAAAGCTATTACCAAAATTGGTGCAGAAAGGTTGCCAACCGCAAAGCTCCAACCCAGCTGCGTGTGGTGAGATTTGCATATCAGCGAGCTGGGGAGGAGGCTCAGTGCAGGCAGCACTTACCGCAAAAGATGTTTTTGTTCATTTCTGTGAGTGAATGTTTGTAAAGTCAGAGCCTTTCCCAAAACAATGGAGATAATCCTCCCATCTGGCCTGTCCTCCCAGGAGCTTTTATCCTCTCTCAGCACTTATGTCAAGGCCAAACTAAGCTGGCATCTCAGTGGATTAAAACCATTTTTTTTTTTAGATTGACCACATGGAGGTATTTGCTCCTTGGCACTTGAGGAATGTGGTGCCGTGAAAGCATCCCACGTCCCTTTTCACCCTACGTGCTGCAAAGCATCATGTTGGAATGGTGCTACTGTGCAGGAAGCTCCTCCAGATCTACCGCATGACTGCCCAATTCCAGCCCAGGTGAAGGCAGGCAGCAATCATGACAGTAGCACAGCAGTGGGGTTGCAGGCTGGACATCAATGTCCCCATAATGTCCCCATAATCTACTCCTGCTTCATAATGAATAGAGTGGGTTTTTCTGCAGACGTGATTCCTAAGTAGCACCACTGCAGCAATCTCAGGTGCTCCTCTGGACAATAGTCAGGTCATCAGCTTATACAGGCTGTGTTCCCTGCCCCTTCTGCAAAATCATGGAAGAAGACTATACACATAGTTAGTGTATTTTGTTTGTTTTGTCTTGTTTTGTTTTGTTTTGTTTTTCTTGAGTCAGGATT
Source organism: Cygnus olor (assembly GCF_009769625.2). NCBI lineage: Eukaryota > Metazoa > Chordata > Aves > Anseriformes > Anatidae > Cygnus > Cygnus olor. Next base: position 6,373,757 of record NC_049191.1, read on the forward strand.
TTTGTTTTCCAGTTTTACTTTACAGCTACACAAAGAAACCTCCTTTCAGGCCATGCAAGCTGAGATTCCCACAGCATCATCATAATCCAGAGCCTGGGGTTTTAAGGACTTTTGTAAGATTTGCTATCATGCTGATGCATTTCTGAAGCAAGCCAGAATCCCACAAAACAGCACTGTGCCTCAGCCCGAGCACCTTTTCTGCTTGCACAGGGTAGCTCTTTTGAGGATCTGAAATGCTCCTGGTTACATCTGATGGTGACCAGATCCAGAAGATGTTGGTCTAAAACCATGGTGATGTAGGACATTAACAACATAACATCTCCATGGCCCCAGAAGTTATGACCCATGAGCTCAGGGACAGTCACTCATAACCCTTGGTTTGAAGGGCTGCAGAGGGTACCTTTATGCCCCCTTAGAACTTCTTGCCTTCTTTCCCATCTAGTTTTATCTTGCCGTGACACGGCCATGGAGGAAGTACCTTCAAAAGTGACATTGTGCCTGCAGCTTCTGGGTGCAATCACCTTTGGAACAGCCCAGGACACAAAGCACCATGAAACTTTGAAGGGCTGGGTGCAACATGCCCTTCGCAGGCAAGCCCTTGTGCCTGTGTAGGTTTGTGCCTTAGGGTTGCTTTGTGGAGCTGGGTGGGGTATGCTCCCGGTTGCAGTTTCTCTGCCTGCAGGAATGTGTGCTCTCCATGAACTGTCATCTGAATAGTTATTGTTAAAAGTGCCTAATGTTAGCTAAGATTTGTGTTACATCATCTGTCTGTAGCACATGTACCCCTTCCTTAGGTGGCATCTGTCACCACGTAGATAAATAAGATGCCTCCCAGGGCTGCCACGACTCATAATTTTCACACCTCTCTCATTATGTCGTTAACCTAGGGCAGATCATCTTCTTAGTATTTCTGGGCCTGTTCATCCCTCTGACATAGCTAGACCAAGGCTTTGCTATATCATGTCCAGACAACCATAGCACAATGAGGCATCTGCTGCTGCGTGCAATTAGCTGTGCACAGCAGCCTGTCTCGCTGGCACTGAATTACAAAGGTTTGAGCCTGAAAACATGGTGAATTGAACAACTGCAAAAGCAGGGCAGAGGATGATTGAGACAGAGCTGTGTCTCCAAGGCACTTAACAGCCCCTCTCTTGGCTCATAACTTATCAGGGTAAACATTAGCAGCAGGACCAAAAACTGTTCATGATGGACTCCTTTCCTGCTTCCTTTGCACAGGCAACAGAATTGGGTTCTGCTGAGAGCGTGGTGAGAGCACCCAGAGCTGTGCTCAAAGTTGCATTGCTACCAGTGAAAGGCAAAGTTGACCTTCTGTGCTTTTCGTACCAAGCCAGATCAAAGCTGAGTTGGAAAAGCTTTTCTCAAGCTATTTAACTTTGCACAATGGACGGATCTTTGAAGGCAACAGACAACTTCAAATGTTTTGATTCTTGTGTGTCCAGTACTTCAGAAGGACATGGGTTTGGAGTGCAATGACAGACCCCCTCTGATGGCCAGGCATTCTGGCTCCCTGCCTCTTGACTCTGAACCCAGCGTTAACCAAACTCTTCAGTCATTTTGATGCTGTGGATAGTCTTTTGGGTAGAGTCAGATTGTTCAGATTCTTGGGCCCTTCTTGACTTAGGAAACATCTTGGATTCTGAAGCACAGTAATAACACACATTACTCCTCTCTGTGCTCAACTTTTCCCCTTGTTTTCACAAGGCATAAAGCTCTAGCTGACTCCAGGGACAAGGTGTCCTGCACATGCCATTCCAGTGGAGGTCCTCGGCTTTGAATTTCAATACTCTCACCCTCTGGTGGGACTACAAAGGGGAAGGTGTTCCCATCTCTCCTCCAGAAATCAGCTCTAAGGTGTGATAACACCCACTCACCTTCAGTTTGGTGTCCAGCCATGCATGGCCTCCTATGAACACCAACTTCTTCCTACGTATTTTTCTGTGTTTCTCATGCTTCCCTCACAAGCCTGACTTCTTCGTAGTGCCTGACCCTGTGGGGACCAGTTTGTCCCCACAATCACCCAACCTCACATTACACCTGCAAATACCAGCCTTCTACTCTTTCAGCTGAAAGCATTTGGAAACAAATGAGTGCTGTCATGTATAGAGCTCTGTATGTGTTATGACTGTTAATGTCTACAGCGATGTTAGATTTCAAATGACTGCTATTTAGAGACCCAGGCAGCCAATTTATGTTCACTTCATTACAGATTATTACAGAGGGAGCGCATGCACGCGCACACACACGCTTCTCTAATGAAAACTACTTTTGTTCTTTCTTGTTTTGTTCTCTTACACAATAAAAAATCCTTCTGGCTCAAAGCACCTTTGCTCACCGCGTATAGAGAAACACACATTTTGCCAACAACTCTCCTGAAGAGACACCCTGCAGGGATATCCTGTCTACACTTTTCCTATCATTAAGCAGGGGGTGGAAGTCTGCATTTGGGGAGCTATCAAACACCCACCCTATTTGCCACTCTGCCAGTGTTATCAGTGTTTGTCCCTGTTCTGTTATGTGTCCTTCAGTGTATTGCTGAATTCCTTTCCAAAATGTCATAAAACAACGGGGACAACTCTGTTGTTTTAGGAAAGAGGAGAACATTCTGAGTACGGTGGAGAATGTTTATGCCATGGGGATGTGCACGTACCTCGTGTAGGATGTCTGCCGTGCAGCAGCAGAAATTTGAGTGTTTAAAGGCCTGGGGTGTAGACAGTTTCATGTGCACTCCTTTGGAGGAACGTCAGCACCTAGGCACCTAAAGCACCTACAGTGTTAGGTGGCAGCTGAGGTTTTAGGTTTCTCAAGGATGCCTACATGCTAGGCTTGAGCACTTAATCCCCTCTGGATTTAGCTCTTTGGACATGGTGAGCTGCTTGTGCACAAGCCCTAGAGAGACTCTTAAACTAGGCGTTCCCCACTTTCTGTTTTGTTGGCAAGACCTGATCCATTAGGCATTTGCAGAGCCTGCCAAACCCACACAAAAGACAGCAGAGACGAGCCCTCAGACATGTGTGTGTACTAGTAGACTCCAAGCCCAGTGGTTACAGCACTTCCCTGGGCTGTGGGAGAGGCCAAGTGTGAATAACCACTTTACCTATTTCATGCTGTGGCTATTGAGCACAGAGCCCTCTTGGTAGGAGACAATGAGGTTACCTGGGATGGGCTTTTTCATATCTTCCCTTCTATTTCGTACAACTAAGTTGATAGTGCTTAAAGTAGAGGCTTGAAAACAAGTGTCTGAAGAGTGAGCTTACTGGATATGGTGAGAAGGGAGGGAACCTCTTGAAGGATCTCATCTATTGTGAGAAAAGCCAAATCAGTTCTTCTACTGAACTTTTGGAGACCATTCACAATTAACAATTGTGATAGCAGCACTTTGCAGATTTGCAGTCTGAGACAAAAGCACTTCTGAACATTCAGCTTATGTTTCTAAACGTTTTTGGTCTTGCCATGCTGACAGAAAAATGCCTAAAATTTTCAAATCTATGTTTTCACATTTCCCAGGGCCCTGGAGGAAGCTTGCAGAAGAAAAATGGTACTGAACACAGTTTTCCAATGTAGCTGATTTGGAGTTCTTTATAGTCATCAATTTATTGAGCTTAACAGCTTTGGTGTCAGGCAGATGAGGATTATTGCAGAGAGGAAAATGAAGGGACTTGGAAATGTAGGTCTGCGGGAGCGCAGTGAGAACTGCATCTGCTTTATGGCTGAGCCAAACTAAAACAGAGCCCTCTGAAGAAAACAGCGAGAGGGATTGACCATGCAGGAGGCAGAGCTGCTCCAATGAGAGGGGAAGGGAAAGCAGTGGTGGAAGGATGGGGCTTGCTGAGGCTCTGGTGTGTGGGAGCACGGAGGAGCAAAGCCTGGCCAGGTGGAGGGGAGTTCAGAGGAGGTTACTGGGGTTTGTGGACAACCTGTTTGGAGACATGGCTCAGGACACTTTGCTGCCTTGTTCAATTGTTTCCAGTGAAAGTGCCCAGACCATACTTTAGTAAAAGCCCCCAAAAATGAGGCAGTGACCACCCCAGGGACTAGTGAATTTCTTGCTACCTCCTCAGGCTACTTCCCTCTGTGGAGGTGGTGGTGGGGTGCAGGCTGTGCCCAGGGTGGGAGGCAGGTTTGGTCTTGCTCACTGGCAGCACGATGGAGCCTCAGTGGCTGAAGAGAGGGATTTTCATAGGAGGTTGCCTGGAAGTTCCTATGAAGGTTTTGGGCATCCTTCCTCTCAGCACCGTAAAACCCTCTCATCCCCCATCCCTCCCCGTGCCAAGCTCCTCCATCATCTAGAGAGACCCCATGGACTGTGGCAACGCTGAGCAGGAGGAGCACGCAGCTCCGCATGATTCACACCAGAGAAAACCACCCCGTAAACACTGCAGAGGCTATTTTGAGGAATCTGAGATAAAAATAGAAACTTCTCCGGGGGAGCCAAGTCCTTTCACCTCCTTTGCTGCTCATCTGCCTTGTTTTCCCCTGGACCTTCCATTATCTCCAGTGACAAAGGATATGTCTTGTGGCATCCAAGAGCCAACACATCAGACATAACTAATGCATGGCCTTCACAGCAAAACCGCTCAATGGCAACACTGCTCCCTGCTCAGCAGCACCCGTTGGAGACCTGGTCTCTGAGCTGGGGTCAGGGAGCTCAGACCTGTCACAAACAGCCAAGGAGTTTTTAGAATAAATAGACAAAACAATGAGTGGCAAGAAAAAAGGAGAAGATTTCCTTCTTTCTTCTCTTCTCCACCATTCCTCTATTGGGACATAGAAACAAAGTGAGATTTAGAAATACAGTTATTTCGGATGAATAACAAACACAAACAGTGGCCAACACATTGTTAAACATCCTTTACAAATATATTGGTTGTACTGAAAACACCAAATTAACAACAAAACTGACAAAATTAATCATCATTATGAATTTGCAGTATCTCATTTCTACAGTTTTGAAATGGATTATTTTTCTGTTCTGTTTAAATTTACTTTTCAAAGTGATTTTTTTTCAGTATACTAGAATTATTTTTCAGACAAAACAGTTGTAAATATTTGCTCAGAATAATACCTTTTGAGACCTGACCTAACATCACTTTTCAAAATTCTGCTTTATATGAAATTCCTCATAGTTTTACACCTTTTTGTACTGGAATAGAAAATTGCAGAATTCCTAGTGAAGTAGAAAATCAAGTTGCAACCCTTAGCTCTGATCCCTCTGGACTTACAGTCAGATACCAATAGTTATAATATAAACCAGCCTCTAAGAATTGAAGTTTCATGGCAGGCTGGTTAACCAGTAACTGAAATTATGGTTACATCTGTCCAAGGGCAGAGACATACAGCAAAAAGACACTGCTAGCATAGACTGATCCCTTGCCAAGTTTGTGTTGTGATTCCTCAGCACCTAATTATTCCTACTTTAATTAAAATTTCTTGTAAAACTTTCGTTGTTTCCTTCCCTAAATGATCTGCTTCTGCAGACTGGAGTCTCTCATCTCCTACCAAAATTGCAAATGGAGCTGGATGGAAATTATGACCTTCTTAGTTTGCTGGAAATGTTAGTATTTTTTCAATCCAAACATTTCGTATTTCTTTTAAAAACAAGGTGTCTTAAAAAGTTGCAAGTCTGATAGAAATTTTGCATTTTCACAGGACAAAATGTTTCCACTACAATATTGAACCCTTCTGAGCAAATAAAATGAAATTATTTCAATCGTTTTGAAACAAATTGCAAGACAGAGAGCTGAAATGATTTTACTAAATGTAACAAATTGTCCTATTCAAAAGCTTGATTTTTTTTTTTTTTTATTCTGCTCATAGTGTGGAGGGAAAACTCAGATACTCTAAGCATTCAAATTTGTCAGTGTTCCAGCATCTGCTCTTCTCCTTGGAAAATCTCTGCAAACTCTTCAGGTACAGCCATGGGTTTATACATTGTTCAGAACAATGGGATCTGTCCTCCAGGTGGCACAAATCAATACATCAATACATCAATAAACCATATCAATAATTAATAATTAACCACATATACATGTGCTGAGGTTTAAAGGGCAAATACTTACATCTCTGTTTTCTTTGTTTTTCTTCAACCTATATTTAACTTCTGCCTTACTCTCTTATATTAGCTTCCGTCTGTGATTGAGTTTTGCAGCATCAGGAGCAGAAATGCTTACCCCATTTATCTTCCCAGAAAACAACCTAGAAAGCAAGATGTGGAATGGATAGAAGGTGCTGGCTAAATAGAAACTAGGTGCTTAAGGAGGACTTCAAGCATATATGTCATCTGCTGGTATGGCTCACCACATATATTGCTATCTGCAACCTGGAACTCCTTGGCATTTGCAGAAAGCAGCTGTTGCAGAGGAACAGAAAGGGATCTTTGCACCTCTCCGGGTGGTAGGAACCCCATTGAACTTGTCTCAGCTGGAAGTAGCTATGTTACACAAGCTGTTCTCTTGCACTTGCTGCAAAGGATTGATATCATAAAGCAGTTAGCGATAGAAGACAGCTCTGAGGTGGTGATTAATTGCATTACACCTATTGTAATTATAAATTCCAGGTCACTCATCATTCTGAAAATCTGAAGGAGTTCAACCATCAGGGTGGAGTAAATGCAGACATCCATATTAAAGTGTTCCAATGAACACCCAACATACAAGGAATGTCTCCATGGGCTGTCTAAACACACACTGTGCTTTTCTTTTCTTGCCCTTTGGGCAGAGAAAGTATGTAATCAGACAGGCACACAGGACAGATTTGCAATTGTCATTCAATTTAACTCCATAAAAAAAAATTCTTACCTGCAAATGTTCCCCTTTGGCACAACTTTTCCATCCACAGAAAAAGGGTGAACATGCTTTTGCTTCCCAGGTAGTGAGGAAGGAATATGATGGGTCCCTATGTTTTTGAAAGAAGGAGTAAACCATGCTGAAAAGTAAGAAAATTTCTCGGTGTGGGAGAACTGCAAGTTTTTACTAGTGTATCTCTCTGCAAGAGCTCACATAGAAAAAGGTGTCAGCAGCAGAACATTTATTACGACTTTAAAATAACAATGGGAAAACCAGACTAGATCAGATCTGTGGGCTGTGGCAGTACGAGAAGGAGATGCTGAAGGGGAAGGTGGACAAGTCCTGCTGCAAGGAATAGGGCATTGTCAGCACCTTCTGTAGGTCTCATCTGAGCCTGATGTGCTAGGAGAGTCTCAATATACGAAGTTGAATGTGCTTTCCAAAGTTAATCACACATTGCCATATTCACAATATCACCAATTTAGCTAGTCCCTTCCAGGAACTGATTCAGACTGGTCCTAGAGGCAATCTTGCCCTTACATTTTCACTAGCAGATTCCTGAATTGCAGTGCCTCAGGGGCCTCCTCTTACCTGACAGACTTACCAAGGCAGACCCATCATGGCCATAACCCCAGTGATACCAGACTTGCCCTCTTTAAATGACTCCTGAGACCTCTAGTTAAAGTGGAGAAGTACTGAGGAAAGGCAGCATGTTTTTATTTGATGCCTGCCCTCTCCGTTTGCTATCTCATAGCCACTCAGGACAGCTGTAAATTTAAACTCAGCTGGAAAAGTGGTAGGAAAAGTGGCAGAAAAAAAAAAAAAAGTATCAGGAAAGTGCTCCCTGCAGAGCAAAGCTAGTGGCTTTGTATCCTCTACATGCAGGAAAGGTCTGAGATAATTCCTTCATGCCCAGGGGTCAGCACTGCCACAGGGACAGACACTTTCTGGGCGATGCTACTCCTCTCCTGGTCCATGCAAAGCCTGTCCAGCTGCTGCTCCTTGCCCCCTTCCCACCTCACTGGGAAGGATGGAGGCAGTATCTTCCATCCTTCTGGCTGACCTCTCCTCCTCCCTTCACCTTCCTGGGGGGATTTCTGCCCACCTTATGGTGTGGAGAGATGGGGGCAGCAGGACAGATCTCACAGTTTCCAAAGGCAGACCCAATGCCTGGGGCCAGGCTGCCTCTCTCCATGTCTGTGAGGGACAAAGGATTTCTCTGGAAAGTCCAAGGATGGGGAAAACACACAAATATCTAGAAAATTGGACTGTGGTAAACAACCCCTCGTGTTCTATTCAGGCGTTGATAATGCAAACCACCGACATAGAACAGGGACAAATCTATTAGTAAACCATGCAGGCGCTCGGGTCTTAAAGCTTCTTTTCTTTAAGGTTGCCATTTCATGACTGATTTACAGTCATTCAAGTCCTTTTTGCTGTTGAAAAAGTAATCCCATGTCCAGCACAGCTAGGCAGTCCTTTCTCTCCCTTGTACTCACACCAAAGTTCAAAAAAAAAAAAAAAGAAAAAGAAAAAAAAAGGAAAGTGACAACCTAGAGTTGCTGTGATCCACACAGAGGCTGACCAGGCTCTTGCAGAACAGATTTTGGACAGGTGGGAGCTGCCTGGATTTTCAGTAATAGCCAAACAATGACCGAAATTTGTCAGTGACTGAAATTTGTCAGTGCCTGCAAGGATTGCTTGGCTACCCCAGTCTGAGCATGGGACTAGTCCCAGTCCAAAGAAAGGAGCCAGGGGGAGTTCAAGAGCTGTTTCAGAAAATGCCTGGGTGCTTGGAGCACATTCCAGGTCACTGTCCATTGACTTGAAGCCAAAATAAAAAAGTGAGGTTAGGATATGGAGGATGCCCTAGTATTACTCATGCCATTCGATAGCCTTAAACTAGGCTGAAATTCTCCAGACCCTAATGTTTGAAGAGGATGGGGTCACCTAAGTTCCTTGCCATTCTCAGCACTTTTCAAACTATAAGGACAAAGCTCCGTAGCAATGCTTTGTAGGCTCAAAGCCCTGGGTAGCAAATGATGCTTCTGCCCCTTTGCCCTTACAAGTATCCAGACCCTCACATGCACCCTTCTTCGTAGGGTGAAATATATTGTTCAGACAGCTCAGTCCTCAGCCTCCGAACATCAGTGTTGCTCTAATGAAATTCCTTGCAGTCACCAGAAAGCTGCGATTTATAAAAATTCATATGTTGATGGGGGGAGGAGGGGACACAACTCTCCCAGAGGAAACCTTACTTGACAATGTCGCCTTCCTATACTTCCTAACAGAGACTCAGTGGGGGATGACAAACTGTGGAAAAATTTTACTAATGTCCCAGGACAAGAATTATGATTATTTGCTGGGCTTCCACCCACCGTGGGGAATTCTGGCTTGTGACATCACCCCATTGTTCCCGCCGGTGCCAAAAACACACCGGGATCCCGTCTTCTCAATGGTTAAAGCGCTTTCCTGTTTGCTCGTTCCTGGTTTCCAAACAGCGCATTTCATGAATGCTGCACGGGACGTCTCTTTTCTTGAGCTGTTTTGTCCCTTTCGTCATGTCTGCCTGGAACTCTTCACAATGAAGTGAACAATGTATTCCTACAGTCAGAAACAAAAGGGAAAAAATAACTGCAGGAGGCAAAGCCCATCTTTGGCATTTAGGACCCTGTGTACAGCTTTGTTCCTTCTTTGGAAGCCTTGTTTGTGTAGCCCGGACCCGTCCCTCTGCTCCAGCCTGTTGTTTTTCTTAGCAGTTTTAGCGTGGTGATAATGGCAGGAGTGTTGGCCCTGGGAAACCATGTCCCCTGCTCTTTGTCAGGGGTGCAGGGACAGTCACAGAAGCAGCTTCTCTGTGGCCAGGAGGACAGGGAGAACCACCGCTCTCGGTCCAGGCTGGACCTCCCAGCCCATGGTACAAAGGGGAATTGAATGCTTGGCCTAAAATGAGGAGCTGCTCTTGAAATGATAGTTACATACCAGGGTAATAATCTGAGGGGATGGTTGATGCTGAAACAGCTGTTTTGCCTTATGCGTAGAAGGTGTTCTCTGCAAGCCTACAGGCAAATTGCTTTGTAAAAGTCGTCATTTATTACATGGAAATTCTGTAGTCCTGTACAAAGCTGTCAGAGCACAGTCAGTTCAAAACTGTCCTGATCAATGCAAAACCAATCCCACCTCTGTAAGGCTCCTGCATGCCTCTCACAAGCAGAGATCTTCGTCCATAACTCCACATCCTTTAAGATCTTTGAAGTACTGGTGCCAAACATCCATACATATGATGGTCAGGTTTGTGCCTGCTCAACACAGTAGGGTATTTCCTGGAGAAAAAAATGAGTTCAAACTCCATTCAGTAAGCATATATGAACAAGAGGGTGTAACATTTGCTCCATTTTCTGCAGCAGTGTAAATCACTCTCGGGATTTATGAGAGATGAACAAAACAAGTGAGAGATCTTGGATGAAAGGCCTGGTTTGTAAAGTTATTTTTGTACCTGGCATTAAAGGCAGATACCTAGCAGATAACCCAGCACTTGTCTTCTTCTAGTAACACAGCGTAAGAGCTTTACAGATACAAGTACCTTCAGGTGCTTCTTGGAAATGTAGGCTAATTGACAAAGCTATGGACACAAAAGGATTCTGGTAAAGGAAATACCTTGAACCCAGATCTCCAAAACCTCAAGTTAACTTGGGACTCTTCTTCCCTCCCAGAGGAATGAGAAGTTTTCATGCAAAGAAGTTCTCTGCTGATCCTTTCAGTAAATGAATCCTGGAAAGGCATATAACCATGGCTCTGCCTCATGGTTTGTGCAAATGACTGGTAGCACCCTTTCTAAGAAAGTGCCCCTTCTTCAAGCAAAATGATGTAATTCATTCCCCAGCCTCTGTGTTACCTCTGTGTGGGTAATTACTGCTGTGTTATCTTCCCCACGTCGAGAATATCTTCTTTCATCCTGCAGTGACCAGAATGAGGATCACAGAAATTGGAGCCAGGGCAGATTTATTAAATCACTGAATTGGCATCTGGAATGTCATCTAGTATCTAAACTCAGACGTAAGTCTGAAACTTGGCACAGCTGGAATATGGGCTGTAACAGGTAACACTGCTATTGTACTTCCCTATTGTCTTTAGAATTATTGTTGCATTGGTACAGAGGTCAAAATCTTCCCTCCTTTTGCTTCTGCTTGTTTGCTGCTCACACAGAAGTGTTATTTTATCAGTTACAACTTTTTCTCATTTTTTTTTTCTTTAAAGTTTTCATTATTCCTGATTTTCTCTCTGTAATGTTTCTTCTGCCTTGCTATTATAGCTGCATCCCCAGCTGTATGTTTTTCATCTTTCCGGGCCTCCTGTGCCCCCCTCACTTCATCCCCACTCAATAAATGGAGCTCTCTGCTGTATCTATGCTCTCATGTGCCATCAGGATCAGAGCTGTTTGGTGAATAGAGCAATAATTTCCCCCGAGCATATTATTTTGATTCCACTATGGATTTTCCCCAGCACACAACTTTTGTGTTCATTTCCATGAATACAGAGAGGGATTCACCCTGCTGCTTGGTCAGAGTGAATGTTAAAACCTGTCGTCATTGCTAGCAGGAATGCAATCGTAACCCATTTTATTGCCATGAGATGCAGTGAGCAGAAGCTATTGCTCAGGTGAAATCAGGTTTCCACATCCTGGCTCACTGCATTTTTCTTTCCACTCCTCCACTGTGCATTAGACCTCACACTGAATCACTGTAATTCACATCAGCTTGTATCTTTTCATGACAACAGTGTAATAAAAACCTAAATAGTTCATAGCAAACAGATAAAAATACACTCCCTTTCTTAAGAAGCCTTGAGAAAGTCAAGCACAGTAGTAGGCTTTTTTTTGTTGTTTTGTTTTGTTTTTGGCTTTTCTAACCAGCTTGTGCTCTTAGGCGGGCTCCACTCCCAAGATGTGCTCAGGATCTGTGAGGCCAGGAGCTGTCTCTCTAAGCTGGAGCGATGGCCCCAGGGGACGCGCGGTGCCTGGGAGCTGCTCCCATCCCTGCTGTGGTCAGCACCCAGCGCTCTTCTGGAGGACAGTTCCCTACCCCCTGCATGAAGCACCTGATGGGCAAGACAAAGTGGCTTTACCTGGCTCCTCATGCACTCCAGGAGTTGCCTGGTATATTTTACATTCTTCAAATTCTAAAAATGTGCAGGTAGTGTTGAGTATGCTGTTATTGATGTTGAAGCAAAATCAGGCAGCAGTCAGGCAGTTTTACTGCAGACAATGCTAATTGCTCAACCTAGCAAAAGACTTTAAACTGATTTGATAAAAAAAGAGTGAGAAGGAAAGTAGAGACTGTAAATTTCATTTAAGAGATGTACCTTACTAAACGGAGTAACAATTTAACCTGAAGTTTACTTGCCTTGAATTATGCTTACTGTACCCGGATTCAATCAGCCTTCCCCTGTGGAGCGGTTTAGCCTGCTGATTTCTGCCTTTGCACTTAGATTTTGGGGTTTGGGGCATTTTTTTTGCCATGCCTGGAGGAACAATGCGGAGCTGCAGGAACAAGGGTGACCCTCTGCGGGGACACGGCCGGGGGCAGCCCCACGCGTGGGGCAGGGAGCAGCGGGCTCCCACGGCGCTGCGTGCACCCCTCCCGCTCCACCTGCCGGCCGCGGCTGCACACTACGGCCTGCCCGTACTGCTGCCGGCAGCGTGGGAGGCAGCAAACCCCACTCGGGGCGCCCCCCACGGGGGGAAAAACCTGCGCACAGCCGCCTATACACACCATACCCACGCATCAAGCAGCCCCCGCCGTCTCCCCGCGTGGGAATTTGCCCCGCACCGTCCCCATCCCCACGCCGCCCCTCGGGACGGGGCAGTCCACGCGTGTTTCTGGCAGCTGGGGGGAGCGGCGGGGCTGGCGGCGTGCCGAGGGGGGTTGGAGCGAGGCGGGAGGTGGACGAGGGCGGCCCCGGGGGCCGCCACCGCCCCCCACGCGTGCCCGGGTCCCGCTGCGTTCCCCCGCAGCCGTTTCACGCGGCGGGGCGGAGCGCGGCCGTGACGCGGCGGCGGCGGGGCTATAAAGCACCTGCCGGGAGCCCGCTGCCTCCAGACGCGTCGCGGCGGCTCCGGGAGAAGCACCGTGGGGCAGGAGGACAGGGGAAAAGCAGAAGGGGGGAAAAAAAAAAATTTGGAGGAGAAAAAAAAAAAATTTAGAAATCCTCCAAGTCTCTCTCCTGCCAGCTCAGCCCGTTCCTACGAGTCCCGCGGCCATGCCCAGCCACCCTGCCGGTGCCGTGCTGCTGGCGCTCGCCCTCTGCATCCTCCTGGAAGATGGTGAGCCTGGGCTGGGGAGTGGGGCAGGAGGGTGCCCCGTGGGGGGCTTTGCGTGGCGGCTCCGCTGTGCCCCAGCTGCCGGGGTTATTCAAGTCCTTGGTGAGCCCGAGCAGCCGGGCTGCACCTCTTGCTTGCATATTGAAATCGCCCTAATGCTTGCCGGGGGTGTAATTGCAGAGATGTAATTGCAACCGGTGCTCCGGTGCTCCACACCAAGCCTGCAACTCATCCCTTCCTCCTCCTGCTGCAGGTATGGGCCAGCCTCCTCTGGAGTCCCACCTCGCCGCGGCCAGCGCAGCGCACCTGAGGACCAAGCGATGTTCGTGCAACAGCTGGCTGGATAAAGAGTGCATTTACTTCTGTCACCTGGATATTATCTGGGTCAACACACCTGGGTAAGTCTGTGAATCGTTTTTTTTGGGGGGATGGCTCTGTGGATGAGTGACAGGGCTTTCTGATCCAGGATGGGCTTTGGTTAGAGGAGGGTGAGAAAGGGTCCCAGCCCCGTGAGGTTCTTGCAGCACCTGCACTGCAGAGCATTGTGAGTTCAGCCCTTCCCAACTTGTGGAAAGGGACAAGCTGTGCTTCTGCTCAGGATTTTCAGCATAACCCACAGGCAAGGGGGATGAAAGCACAGGGCGCTGCCTCCCCATGGCTTTATCTTTATTTGAGATTTGTACCTCTGCAAGGCAAAAGCAATACCAAGATGTTATAACTGCAAGACAGATAAGTTACTTTACCCTCTTGCAAACTGTAACCCTGACTGCTGCCTGCCAGCATTGTTAATGAGACAGTGGTGGGTTGGCACTAAAGTCCCGTGGCTGCCAAGTCCTGCCCTCAAGAATGCTAAAGCAGCTTTCTGTGCAGTTTCAGACCAATGGCCAACGCTTTGTAGCAAAACACATGTACTCAGGTGTGGTTATAATCATGCTTGCTAACATGCAATTACAACTCACTGCTTGCTCGGTGAATAGTTTCAATCACTGCCAATCCTAAACCCTCTGGGAGGGTAGATTGTGATCAGAGATGGAGCGGGAATGCACACATGCTAACAGCTCTGAAAGCACGCTGTGAGCAGAAGAACCTGTTATGGCTCCAAGACATCTTGATTTGTACTATGTCCTGTGCGTAAAAAACTTCTGGGAGAGGGACAGCCTTGACATCTCCATGCTTGAGAAATTGGCCACTCGCTGCCGGAGTGGCTGGTGAGCTGAGGCAGCCGCACTCCTCGTGCTCTTCATCACCCTAATCGTCTGCCAGCTCGCCCAGCCCAGCCCGTGCAGCAGCCCTTGCGCAGGCGCTCGGGTGCTGCAGCAAGGAGAGAAAATGCCACTTGCAACCCAGCACACGCTGGCACAGCAATCTCCTTGGGAGGGGTAGGGTAAACAGTAGGTGGGAGAGGAGCTGGAGTTTAAAGGCTTTAAATTATCAGTGGCCTTTTCACCTTATGTCTATAGATGAGTCTTTTATTATCATGATGTTGGCTTGGCTGCCACCCAAGACTACGTTATAAACCTGGTGGCTAATAAAAAGTTAGTTGCATAGCTGATTTCTCTTGTTTTCAACAGACACACCGCTCCCTATGGCTTGGGAAGCCCGCCAAGGCGGCGCAAGAGGTCGCTCAGCAGGTGCGAGTGCTCGCACTCGAGGGACAGCATCTGTACCAACTTCTGCCAGCCGAAACCCGGGTGAGTTGAGGGGGTCCTGGGGATGCTCCTGGGGGCTGCTCAGCGAGGGTGCAAACGGGCGGCTGAAGGTTGGAGCTACAGTAGCTCTCCTGCCTCCCTGCAGCTCTTTGCATACAGCTGGAACTTGTCTAGTGGCTTTCATACCCCTCCCAAGAAGCCCTGGCAAAGTGTCACCAGGGTGTTTTTGTTGTACAATAGTCTCTTTACTAGCTGATATGAAGCAATGTTACTCCATCCCTCCTGGTGCCAGCAAGCTGAGGAAGTGCTGGGTGTGCTGGTGGGAAGGGAGGTGCTGGCAGCCCTCTGGGAGAGGGGCGAGTGGGGGGTGTGAAGCTGCTTTGGGATGCCACTGTCTCTGAGCTGGGACTCGAAGTCAAATACCTTCTGTAGCATGCTGTGTCTATCGTGCACACTCTCACTGGTCTCACTGCAGCCAGCAGTATAGAGTGCATCCTCTATGGGAGTGGGGGGGGGAGGAGCGAAGTTATTGTAGAGATGTCATTAATTTCTTATCAAAGCAATAGTTGAAACCCCCAGTCATTAAATATGACGATGAATTGAGCAAGGTCTGACAAAAGAGGATAGCAGTAAAAGTGAGCTATAGATAACTCAAATAGCTGCAATTAACCCTTCAAAAATATGCATTGAGCTGTCTTAGGCTGTCACTGGTGACGTTAGAGTAACATTCCCCCGGTCCCTGCTGTAGCATGGCTGCATGCCTGTGGCTTATGCATCTCTTCTTGCTCCTTAGGTACCGCCAGAGTCTGAAGCTCCCAGCAAGCTCTGGAGCATCGATGAAGGCTCCGCAAAGCGATGATAGGAAGCCTTCCCCTCACAGCCTGCTGAGAGCTCTCAGGTAAGCGTGCCATTTAAACCCACTCTGAATTTATCTCATAAGTGCTTGAAAATCTGGGGCTATGACCCCAGTAGTTGCTACTTGGATTTTGCTTGGCTTCCCCCTCCTCCCTCCCTTTAAATTAGTGGACTTGACCATTTCTGCTGTGTAGAACTGAAGGCTAACAGCTGAGGGAACCTTTTTTATTTTTTTTTTGCCTCCTCCCGCACTAGAGGAATACTCCATAATATAATTCTTGATTGGAGTGGGAAGTTCCTCTGATAAGGGATGGGTGGTGTATAAGAAGAGAGAGAGGTATGTCATCCCATAAGAAAATGGTTAATTGAGTAGCAGCTTCAGATCAAAGCTCTTCTTACATCCAATCACTGAACTGTGGAACTCAGTGCTGGGAGAGATCATGGATTCCAGAAGTGTAAAGGAATTAAAGGGTGCTGGTAAATTCAAGGTGGATTGTTCCACTGGTGGCAGTTAAATCAGATGCAATGGGAACAATATTTGAAAGTCAGATCTGGGAAAGCCCCAGCTGGGCCATCCCAGCTGAAAAAAGGGTATTGGGCTGTGGCTTAATACAGCTGCAGCTAGAAATTTCCACTCTTCTTTCCCCCTTCTTCTGACTCACAAAAACAAAAAACAGAAACAACAACAAAAAAATGCCGACTGGTTGGCAAAAAGCATAATATAGCCTGTTGCTGAGAATTGGGAAAATGGACTGGAGAATGAACCTCTTGTCTCTTCTGCTCACAGGGATCTTGCTGTTTCCAGCCTGCAGTTCAGCAAGCAGCAGCGCTATTCTCAGAGGAATGCTCAGCCAACAGTTTTGCCTTGGAAGAAAAGCATCTGGAAGAAGAAGAGATAAGGAACAGGTGCAAACCAAGTTCGCCAGAAGAATCTGGAGTCCTGTGGGTGCCACTAACTCCGCTGTTGGTAGTTAGAGCTGAAGGAAAGGCCATGAGCAGAGGGGGGAAGAAGTGGAAGTCTCCATGCTGCTGTTGCGTGAACGAGTACTGCATGCACTCCAGAGACTGTCATAAAGGGAAATCAGTGTCTCTCTATACAGTCATAGATGTGTCATGGAGCTGAATTGTGCCTTTTTGGATCAGGCAAGGGTCTTACTGGTAGAGTACTTGCTTAACTCTGCACTGGAGTTCTAGGCAGACGGTCAGCCCACTCTGGGAGGTCAAATCACTTCCAAACCAAACAGCTCTGGGCAGTCTGGACCTGGCAGCACTGAACGCCCGTATCGCTGGCCTGGTCTGCCCTGCCTTTGGACCAAATTTGAGCATGGTTCCAGCTTGGCCCGCTTCAGACATGGTCTGGTAGATGGGCGTAAGCTGCCTCCAGCGTGGCCTGCCTCTGGGCCCACCTTTGCACTTTTTTCTCTTGTCAGACAGTGCAATGTGCATACGAATGAGACTCCCATGGTAAAACAGCTCCCAGTTTATATAAAAAGGTGTATCATCTTGAAGCCTGAAAGCCAACTGAGTGGTCAGTGGCATTCTTTGGCTGAGAAGTTCACTGAAGGGCCATCCTACAGTGGCTCTTCAGGCGGATGATAGCTTGCTTCCACTGGAGCTTGCACCAAACCCAAGCATGGCCCCTGCCACCAGCAGAGTGGCGTCTGGGGGGGAGGCTCACGCAGAACCAAATTTCATTGGCAGCTTCTGGCCCTGCCATGCAAGAACCCTGTGCATGGAGCCCCGTGGAGCCCTGGGGAGGGAGGGTCCGAGGTAGAGATGAGCTGCTGGTCTGGGTGGGGTCAGTGCTGTGAACCTGGCTCATTCACTGGGATGTACTCTTAGTGGGGCAGAGCTCCTCCAGCTCTTCACTCCATATCCCAGCTTGCTTTCAGCTCTGCCTGAAAGGAAGGGCTTGGGGCAGAGAAGATGGGTGGTGGGGAAATGGCACGCAAAGGCTTGCTTGCTGCTTTGCTTAGATCAGGTTTCTGAGTCAGACCCTATATAACAAATAACCGGTATATGGAAAGCATGTCGCTATGAGAAGTGTAACCAGAATAGGCAAGAGGCAGCCAGGTGGGATTAACAAGGAGAAAAGGATCAGTAGGAAGAGAACATAGCACTGTCTGCACAGCTTTAGAAGAAAGGGTTGGACTTAAACCCATGCCAAAATTATGGATGCTACCCCAGAGCAGCACTGTGATGCTGGCTCGGAGGAGGGAAGGAATAATTTGGAATTAACACTGAGCCCAGAACCTAGAAACCCATATTCTAGGCAAACAGTCTCAAGGCTCTGGAACTGTATTGCGAATGCACTTTTGCTTGCCTGGGCAGATTAACTTCTATTATAAATTGTGGCTGCAACTGTCATCTGGTTAGTGCAGATAAATAATTACTGTCCTGGATCCACTGTTGGGTCCCCCTTGCTGCCCAGTCCAGTATTACACGAGCATTTAAAAAGACTGCTTGAAGTTGGTGATGGACCAAAATCTGTGGTTGTTGCAAGTGTAGTCCCATTGGACATACAAAATACTTCCTTGATTTTGCTTTAAGCCCTAGAGGGGGGGGAAAAATGAGACCAATTGATTGTATTGTAAATGAAACAATAGGCTAATCATTTGGTCCCCAAAGCTGCAGTGAAACTTTTTTCTATTTGACGTTCTGAAGGTTTGAGTCATTTGGAAAAAAAAAAAATTAAAAAAATCCTGAAAGGGTTTGTTCCAAAGGAAACTTTGCACATGGTTTAATGTGAGCCTAGTAATTTAAAATAAAACTACTGCTGTAAAGTACTATGTATATCTCCTTATGTGCATAATGTCTCGTCTTTAAGTGACTGATTGCACACCTGCCATATGTAGCATCCTGACATCTGTATATTTATTTAAATCTATTGATTTTTAGATGGTAATTTGCAAAGTTTAATTTGTAATAAATAATGACAAAACTCAATATGATTTTTCTTCCTTATCCGATGGTTGGGTGGTGGTGAATGAAAAACAATAACAAAAAAATCACAAATGGACAAAAGCACCATTACAGAGGATGGGACAGCAGAGCTGGGGGAGAAAGCGGATGCTGTGCATTCTTGTGAATGGTCCTGAAGAAATTTTGTTCTCCGCAAGTCCTTTCATCTAACTTAAAAATTCCTTTACTTAAAAGAAATGCCTTGTTCCTCTCCAGATGGCAATATAGATGTGAAATGATCCTGAGCCTGGTGTGCTTAGGGCTGTGGGTGCTGAGAGCAGCTTGAATCCTTATGCTAAAAGATCTAGTTAATGTTTTCTCGTGGTGGAATCCTTTGCCTCAAATCACTTTAGCAGGTCTGGCTGTGGCTGTCAGCATCACAGGGACAGGGTGATCACACAGCCTCTCTGTCTCACCAACTTTTAGATCTGAATTGTGGGTGTGTTTTTTTTCTTTCTTTTTTTTTCCAATCCTATGTCTTTTTAGTGTTTTTGTTTGTTTGCTTTCTTTTTTAAAGTATAGTTAAAAGGCCGTCATCCCGTTAAAGTTGTGCATGAAGACCACATCATAGATTATTCTGGTGTAGTTAACTCAGTGAATTTCATGGTGCAGCTGTGAGAAGGAAATAAAAAACCACCACCAACAACAAAAAGCACATTAGCATAATAGCTAACACTGTGCTTGCTGCATACCCACCACTTACACACTTTTTTGGGGGTTTCCATGGCTTTCTGGAAATAGTAGTTTAGAGAGCTACAGCCCCTGTCCTTTCCTCCTGGCCACCTTCTTTGGCAGGACTGCACATCCCATGGCCAGCGCTCCACCCTGTGACTTGGTGTCAGGGCATGCAAAAATCTGATTCTTTCAGATGTTTCCATGACTTCAAATGCCATGACAAATGGGACAAAAGGGGAAAAAAGGTGCCCAAAAGGTGCCCTGAAACACAGAAACAGGCCTAAATTTCCTGTGTATAATATCTGAGGTGTGTGTTTGGGATGATTTTCAGAGTGACCTGCTTGGGCTGATTCCAGGTGATACGAATGAGGAAGCTGAGGGCTGCTGGACATTCATTCATTTCCCAGGAAGTATTTCCACACCATCTGGAATGTCTACTGAGCCAGTCTTGGGCCTAGCCTTTTGTTTGTCTTTCTTAAGTCATAGGACTAAGTCACTTATTTTGGTGACCTTAGTTGGCCTGGAAGCAGTTGCCTTCCCCTGCTGGTGGAGGACAAAGCCACCCCTGCCCGAGCCCTGACAGCCGCCAGGGAAACAGTGCCAGAGGAGCATTGCATTTGCTGGAGCTGTGGCCATGGGATGTGCTCTCCGGCCCTTCTTGCATCTGGGCTAGAAGCAAGACATCTGAAGAAGGAGTGAGAAAATTTGGACTAATCCATTCAATGTTTTTGATGTTGTTGTTGTTGTTGTTTTCCTGCCTAAGGTCAATGAACAGAGAAAAAAATTCACACAGAACCGAATGATGGAAAGTCTTTCAGGACAGGCTGTCCACTTTCACCTGGGGAAGCTTTGAACTCACTGGTGAGTTTTCCAGCAGGAAATACTGGGTGTCAATATTTCTGAAAATGCAGAACCAGGGGCCAAGAATCCGGAAGAGTCCCCCAAGGCCCTGATCACAAAACTCAGAAGAGCTCCTGGGTAGGATCTTATATCAGGCCCCTCAAGTGTGCCACTGAGTGTCGAGGGATCATTGGAGCCTGGCAGGAACCCCATGGCATTGCCTGTACCAACCCCAACGTCTGTGCAGAGCCCCATCCTCTGGGTATGGTTTTAATTACAAGAGCTAATTAAGTATCACCCAAGGGCAGAAGCAAGGAGAGACATTTAAAAGCATCTTAATTAGGGTGAAAAGAGAAGAGCGCACTGTTTATTCTGAGGTTATTGAATTCAGTGATAAAGATTAGTTGAAGTGTGTTGCAGGAGACATATTTTATAAATTCTCATACAGGAGAGAACAGAATTAATTAATTAAATAAATAAATAGAAAAATACAGGAAAGCAAACAACTTCCAAAGCCAGTTTTAAATATAAGTAATGGGGTAACTTTCCTAAGACACAGCCTTTCAATTCAGCAGTTCATCACCTCATTGATAATTCCCATAAAAGAGGAACCCTTGTGCCCTATATGTGACTGGCATTTTTCTTCCGCAGCACAAGTTCCTGTAGAAAAGCCCTTTATAGTGTCCTACAGACAGCTGGCTTTTATTTTGCTCTGTGGAACAGTTATGTCCTCATCAGGTTAGGCTTTTTTTTTTTTTTTCCCTTTTATTTATATCTCACGTTTGTTGAACTGATAAGTTTTGTTTGGGAGATGGGTTGACATAAAAACAGAAAGATGCTTTGGGTGAAATGTATTTGGATACATGCCTGTCCAAGGTTTCTGCCAGTCTTTGATGCATACATGGAAAGCAGAGGCTGTCCATAGCAGGTATCCGCTCTACTAGAAGATTTTCCTATCCAGCATTTTTAAACTTTGCCCTGTTTTGGTTTGGATCTCCCTGTAGAAGAGCTGGTCTTATGAAATATGACCCAGGGTAGGACAGGAGGTCAAAAGAGACTATAACAGGTGATGGGTGATGCTTTCCTATGGGCCAAAAGCTGGTTCCCATGTCTTTGCTTTCAGCATCTCTGTCCTGAGCTACAAGACCAGTGGCTCTATGGATACTGCAGTATAGCCCAGCAGTATAGACTTCCCAGCAGCTGGGTAGCTATCTATGCGATTTACTCTATTAATCAGACAATTCTGCATGTGAGTAAAGCCAAAGCTACGATGCACTGAGGCAGGTATTCTGCAAAAGTTCTTCTCTCTGTGAAACACCTCCAGTGAGCAAATGTGCTGTAATGCCAAACTTAGAATAAGGTAGTTAAATGAAACAGGCTCCTCAGCACCCTCCTCCATCAAAAGTGGTGTTCAGGGTCTCCAGCTGGATAGGCCATGGTACATCCCTGTTGTCCAGATTGCACCTTTCGGACTAAGACAGAACATGGCACATGGCACTGGGCAGTTGTGGCCCAGCAAACGGAGGGCTTGATTAAGCTTCTGCGTTTAAAGATTCCAGATCTTGTCTCTTGCTCCAGTATCCTTGGATGTGAAGGTTATTGACTTGACTGGTCATCTTGAGAAGACTGGGGGAGGAAAAAGCAGATTCACAGTGGTTGTCAGTTCTGTAATTCATGCCTTCTTCCACAGGCTGCTGAATTCTGTGGTCAGCTGTATCCTGCAGCTTCTTTGGGGTCTCCCAGCACCACAGGATGAGGAAAGCCATGGGATCTTTTGAATGTGTTGCCTAGGTGTAGATGTCATAGTAACTGACCATAGCTCTGTGCCCCCAGATGAGGACTTCCCACCACAGAAGCAGCAGCAGGAAGAGTCACAGCTTCCAAGATGGTGCAAAGCTACAGGTGAAGGGGTTAATTCATGGATTCCACAAGCACAGATTTGCTCTGGTTCAGTTTTAACTCAGGCTCAAGGCTGAAAGAGATCCCTCTGGTGGGGTTTCAAGCCTTTGTCTTTCCATATTTAAGTCTTTTCCCCTGACACCTCCAGCTCTCTGTGGCTGAAATTTCCATTGCCCCGTCTTGTCTGATCCAGGCAACAGTGAAGTATAAAACATTGAAATCCCTCCCATTAGGTCCCAAATTTAACCCTGCATCACATCCTCTAGGAGGGAGTTGGTAGGCAAGCAGGAGGCAGAGAGGCTGAGGCAGGCAGTGCCAGCATGAAACCGTTGGGTTAAGCACACTCCCATCTGTCACACGTTCCTCTGACACTCAGCAGGCGCATTTTGCTGCCTCTGAGCCTGTTTGAAATCCTTTTCTCCACCTCACACCCGCTCACGGGTGAGTAACTGAGTGCCTCTCCCCATCCGACTTCCTCAAGACCTTTGAAGCAACCTTACAGCCACTCCCATGTCAAAAGAAAGCCGCGTGTT
Organism: Cygnus olor; assembly: GCF_009769625.2. Taxonomy (NCBI): domain Eukaryota; kingdom Metazoa; phylum Chordata; class Aves; order Anseriformes; family Anatidae; genus Cygnus; species Cygnus olor. The sequence continues at coordinate 6,396,291 of NC_049191.1, forward strand.
CCTCTGCTCAGCGCTGCTCCATCAGGCTGTCCTGCAAAGGAGAGATGGTTTTGCAGACCCTCCTTGAAGGAGGGTCTTCCTGAAGCTGCTAGGTCAACCTAACAACCTGCAGCAGGTCAACCCAGCAACCCTCCATCCTCATCCCCCGTTGGCGCCTTGGCTAGAGTGGCTCTGATGCTAGACTAAGCCTTGGAGAGCAAATTGGGCTGGGAGAAATCCAACTCAGAAGAAGCCAGGAAAGAGGTTTCTGCTGGTTTAGTGACCTCAGTTGGGTCAGACAAGTCCAGAGCTGAAAGATGAGGCTCCATGAGCAGCTAAATGTCTGGCTGAGCCTGAAATCTGGGAGGTTGCCAGGTCCATTGAGGTTTTGCAGGTGGAGTTTAGCAAAGAAATAACTTCTGGTGATTTTAGTTTCTCATCTCAGGTGAGACCTGGAGTCCTGGGAGAGGGTAGAAGCTGAAGCAGAAAATTTAAATGGGCACAGTCAGATTAAGCAATCACATAGTTTAAAACAGTAGTCGTTAGCTGTAGCGGGTAATGAATACCAGCTCATGCCTCACCCTGCCAATAAGCTCCAGGTAAGTATATCCTTAATCCCACCAGGAGCTTGGTGAAACATGGGAGGTGTGAGCAACCTCAGCAACAGGCTGTGTGAGACAGGAGCTGAAGGCTTCAGGTGCAGCCTCCTCAGGAGCATGAGGCCAGCAGCTGCTTTCTGGACTCATGGCTCTGCTCCGGCTCCAACGGGTTTGGAAGCAGTGCAGTGAAGGGATGTTCTCTCCTTCTCCTCATGCTGAGATCCCAGCGGGTGCACACTGCTGAGACAGGGAACACAGAGGGAAAAACTGCTTGTTTTCTGATTAAAACAAATCATTTCTCCAGTTGTGTTTGTGAAGGGGTGAGAAGGATCCCACTGGCTCTCTTGAAGTGTCTCTGCTGGAAATAGTCATTCCTGTAGTGCATCTGGAACACACTCAAAGTACTGCTTCATGTGTAGTTGTTGCAGTCTGGAGGACAGGATACAAACACCTTGCTGAGCAGCCTGCCTTTTTGAATCAATGGGAAAACACCCAAAGTGCTGCATTCCAAAGGCAAGAATAAGAAGGCTGATCTAATAGTCTTTTACGAACTCCAGGACCTCTTGTCTTTGACAAGATTTCCTGGCAATATACCTGGGAGCTGTGAGAGTCGACCAGAGGCTAGAAAATCATATTCACTTCCCTCACAAAGATAGAGAGCTCCCTTCAGCATATCCATATATTCATTTTATTTTTTTTTTTATGACCCTAATACAACATTATTTGCAATATGTGTTAACCAATTCAATAAGTCACCCTGATGGTTTTTTTTTTTTTTTTTTTTTTTGGGGGGGGGGAGGGGGAAGGGAGGGTGGTAGTTTACAATACATGATATGAAAATCTCCAAGACTTCATTTCGGTAGGAAGACCATAACAGTTTAGACAAGATCCTAAATGGTGAATAACCCTTTCCCTGGAGATTTGATGGCAAATACGAGGTATGCCTCTGTGACTTTATTATTAAAACAGAATGATCTCCTTCCAGCTCCGTTGGAGGGGGAGGAGGAGAGAGCACACATGGAGCAATTAAGAAAAATGTCTTTGACCTTCAGCAACTTAATCAGCTGCCAGTGTGCTTCCTAATAGTGTGCTAATGGTTAAGTTCTTCTGGATGCCATAAAAAGTGCTATAACTGGAGGCTACAATAAAGTGCTGATCAACCCATCAAGTGAGTCAATTCAAAAGTAATATCTGTCTTCATAATGACTATAATAAAACCTATGTCAGAGCCAGGAGATGACGTGAATAAGAATGCTGCTTAATTATGCTGGGCTGCGATTCTGGGTGAATTCATCACACTTCTTCAAACTTGCTTTTGGGTGACATTCCCACTCCTGCCTATGAAAGCCACTTTTCATAGTTGTGTGGCCAGTGCTCCAAGGACAGTTCTAGGAGGACTGGGCAGGTGATATCTCCATCCAAGCCAACCAGAGTTTTGGTGCAGAAAAGGCTGTTGAATTTGGGCTGAGGATGTTTGTTCCAGCAGTAACTGCACTGACAAAAAGCAGGATGGAAGCGTGACTGAAATTCCATTTTTGAGAGGTTGGGGCTGGGCAGAGAAAAGGTGTTTATAGATTTTATGTATCCCCATGTTAAAGATAGCCTATTATTTTGAGTCATGGTATTGAAGTGGGGTGAAGGTTCACTGAGCACCCAACACAACACCATGGGACAAGACAGTCGAGTCCTATGCTAGAAAGACACAGATGTAAAAAGGCAGAAAGCACCTCAGGTGGAGAGGCGCAGAGACCCTTCTTAGCACTGAGGATGGAGCTGAGGATCTGACAGAGGTTGAGCGCTGTCCTTAAGGATTTAGAAACATAGAATCACAGAAATATTTGAGTTGGAAGGGGCCTTAAAGCCCAACTAGTTTCAAAAACCCTGCCATGAGCAGGACACCTCCCTCCAGACCAGGCTGCCCCCAGCCCCATCCAGCCTGGTCTTGGGCACTGCCAGGGATGGGGCACCCACAGCTCCTCTGGGCAGCCTGTTCAGTGCCTCACCACCCTCATAGTAAAGTATTTCTTCTGAATATCTAATCCATATCTACCTTCTTTTAGTTTAAAACAATTTACCAGTTTCAGTTTAAAACCTTTACCATGAAGAAGGCAATGAGCAAATGCCCTTCAAAGGTACTTGATGGGATAATAAGAGCATAGGGACTGGAGAGTCCTGCCCTGCATGGTGCTGAGGGCTACTGCCTGCTTTTGATCTCCCTGAGAGCTGAGGGCACTCAGCTCCCAAGGGAAGCTCTCTGCCTCCAGCAGGATGGAGCACAACAAACCAGGCTTCACCTCTCCTGCCTTCTGCAAAGGCCCAGGTGAATAAGGGGGTCAGAGTGAGTGAGTAAACCAAATGCGAGGTATGAAAAGTTCTCTGCTTTGGGAATTAGCCATTGGTCCACAGATACTGGTGGAATTGGGTGGAGCGTGAAGGTCCTGCAGGGGCCAGGAGCACCTGTTGCTGTCAACGGAAGGAACAGTTGCTCTTTTCCTACAAAACATAGCTGGTGTTTTGGGATGCCTTTGAGTACAAAGCTGCTGTCCAGGATGCTGAGAAGCAGGGATGTAATTCAGAAACCCAGCATGGAGCTGGTGGAAAACATGCCGCAGCCTTTCAAGGAATCACAGAGCGGATTCCTCCCCCATCGGTAAAGAAAACAGGATGCAGGCCACATTCCTGCTTGCATAGACAAGGCTCTCCACACCAGCACAAACACATTTTCTCTGTTCCAGTTAAATCCTGGCTTTATATCACCTTGCTGCTGATAAGGGTCTGATTAATGGAAGAATTGTCTTTTTTTTTTTTTTTTTTAATAAAGTCTCTGGTGCTAATTGTTTTTTCCCTCTCCCATTTCTTGTTTAAAAGGCGCTTTCGAGGAGGGCTGCTGATTGTGCTGGAAGTTGTATGGGAACACTTAGTCTCTTCCTGGTTTTGTTTTTAGGGCTAACTGCTGCCACCGAGACTAGCAGGTCCAATAGACAAATCACCTCTGCGGATAACCGGCAAAATCCTGCCCTTGTGCCTCCTGATAAACAAGTGCAGATTCATGTGTTTGTTCATGACACAGAAAGCAGCCAGAACAATGATTTGGTGACTTTTTGCCAATGTTGTTTCCTCTGGAGAGCCGATTTCCCTCGCGGAGCCTCAGGTGCATAGCAACAACTCAGCAAAACAAAAGCCAACCACTGCAAGGCATTAGAAAAATATTATCCCAGTCCGAAGGGTGGGACCTGTCTTCCCAACGGCACCCTGGTGCTGGGATCAGCCCCAGCTCCAAGCATTCCCGCGATGCTGCCGCGTGCATACCAGGCTAATTAGCTAACCCTGCTCCCAGGTGACGCTGCCTGAGTGGTTTCGGCTCCAAGTCCACAGGGGACAGTGCGATGATGTGCACGTGCGTCATAGGTTAAGCGAAGGGCTGGATGCTTAATTTAAAAAAATTTCTTCGGTCCTCGCTGGGCTCTCTGCCCACTGTGGCATAATGTCAGGTGGGAATGACTCTACCACCATGTTTGCAGTCCAGCCTCTAAGCTATGATAAGCTTGAGCAGAGATGCGGTCAGGGAGCCGCACTGCCTCAGCCCCAGTGCAGGGAAGAAGCCAGGGTCTGCAGGGTCTGTTTTCTATGAGCTTGCCACCAAGATCTAGCAAGGACACATGGTGCTTGACCTCTGAAGCGTTCCTGAGCATCTCTCTTGCCTGTGCCCAAGCAGTTCAGCTCTGCCTACATTGTCGCTGTGTCTCTGGGGAAGTGTGCTGGGAGAAATGTTGAATGTATCAGTTGAAATGACTGATAGACCAGAAGTGGCTGAGACCTTGCACCTCTTGCCTGACTTGTCAGTAGAGGGGAAGCCCAGCCAAGTTGCTTGGAGGGGACAGGACGTGAAGGAGACCAGCAAAATCAGTGGCTGATAAAGCAAATGGAAATTGTGAACAAAGAAGGAATCAGCCAGTCTGGGTCAGTGGGGCTGAAGGAGTTTGAGTTTACTGGGAAAATGCTCTGCTAAATACTCCTGTCCTGGGGCTGGCAGGCTGCTAACATGCTCTCCAAGCTGGTTTCACCTGTAGGAAGCTTTCAGACCTCACTGTGCTACTGTGCCTACCCAGCTCTGCACATCTTCCCCTCTCTCCATCCCACAGCTGTGCTTCTGCTCTGCTTCCCCTTATCCTTTCTGTATCTTTCCAGCTTTCTATTTCTTATTTCTATTCTTTTCTTTCACCATTTCCCTGCCATTTTTACTCTTCTACTTTGCTTTCTGTTGTAGATAAATTTTTAGATTTAAGTCAAAGACAGAGCATCAGGGCACAAAAAGGGATAGATGAAAGATGTGAAGAAAGGAAACAGAGCAATAAAAGACAGAGAAGCAGTATGAATGGGCAGCTCTATGGCAGCTCATGCGTATGGGGTACACAATGAAATGGATTTGTCACAGTGGCTAGGTCCATATTGCTAAGGACACCCACCCCACAGGCAGATTCTCATCCCCTGGCTCAGTGGTGATGAGCAGTTCATGTCCCACTGATCACAGGAGTCCTCCAGGGCACAGTGCCTGGGTCCAAACCACTCTCAGCATGGCTCTCCTCTGAGTTTTTCTGAAATATTATTATTTTTGTAGTGGTTTCTCAGGTCACAGTGATGGTTTTTTCACAGCATGATGTTTCTGTAGCACAATGCTGAGGGCATGTGCTGTGTGTTTTGAAACCCAGCGGGAGGGCATGGGGAGGGCTTGTAGGCACCCAGTCTTCTGGGATAGATTTGGACAAAGCACAGCCTCATCCGTGCTGCCTGCGGGGAGCTGTCCCTGGAGCAAACTGTCCCCAGCACCACATCTGTTTTGCTTCAGCGAGGGTGATGTGATGCATCTGATAGCACAGACGTGGCTGGTATAAACAAGCTGAACATGGCAATGGAGGGATGAGGAGTGCCGTGGCAGTCAGGGGAAGGTGACAACGAGCAGTGCCCAGCACGGTGCACGGGTGGTGCTGTGCGTGGGGGCCCAAGTGGTGGAAACTTCACACCGCAGTTACTGCCTGTCTGGGCTGCGGGCAGGAGCCCCAGAGACACGGGTTTCTTGTCGGATGTCTGCAGGAGACTGGAGCAAAGTGTCCTTCAGGGAAAGATCTACAACAGCCATTGGGTCCAGCACAGGGCACTGAAGGGAGCCGTGGCATGGAAGAGACCTAGACCAGAGCAGGTGTCAAAACAGATGGATCAGAGGAGTCCTTCCCCATGGAAATCTCTCATGTGTCACCAGAAAGGCAGCTGAGTACTGAGGAGAAATTTGGATATGAGTGAACTGGCAAGCAACCACCCTCTTTGCTCTTGACAGAGAGGCACGAGCGAGAAGACTGCACATTGCGACTGCAGGAGCTCGGGGTGGGGGCGGAAATTCAAGGAGCCCCTGCAGAGCCTGGACTGTCATCATGCAGTTTTATCCCGGTTCCTTGGGAAAAGTGACCACAACACAGCCCTTGACATCCTGTAGAGCCTGAGGACAGGCATGGATTTATCACTGCATCCTCAAAACTGTCATCATCTTCCTCACGGTGTCGGAGGACAGGGAGCTGCAGGCACAAAGTTGACACATTCACCCCATGGACACTTTCAACAGGAAGCTGCTGCCTTACGGGGGGAACAGCTGATGCTTCACACTGCCTGAATTATTTATTTTGAGAAGAGGTTTTCATTTTTCCTAGCTGCTGGAGCAACGACTAGAGAACTGGGGCCTTGTGTGAAAACAGTTGCAAGCAGGGCTCTCAGCTCACACCTCGAGCTGTTGCCAGGCCCAATTTTTGGAAAGGGATGAAGCCTGTTGCCTTCATGCCTGTTCTCACTGCCTTGCAAGAGACTGGGGACATTTTTCTGTGCGTCATGTGTACTTTTTGTGTGTAGGACACAGGAATATTTGCACACACCTAGTCAAGGAGTTGGCCACAGAGATGGAAAAACTCACAGGTCCAAACTCCAAATACAACTCATTCCCTCCACCAATGCACTCTAAACATAGACACACAAAACTTGAATTGTAGCATTCTCACCTCTAGTAGAGAAAATCATTTTCTGCAGCTGTTTTCCAGTTCCAAATGCTCTGAAAGATGCAAGAATGAGCCTTCAGGTCCACCCAGAGATCTCCTTCACTTGTTTTGTTACCCCTAGCTAGCAGCAAGGCTGCAGATATTTGCCAAAAAGCAGCATAAAGAACAAACCAGTTTGGCATTTATCCACCCGCCACTGCATGGAGCTGTGCAAAGTCCCTTGTACAGAGGAGCTGAGGTACCTGAGGCTGCAGTTCAAAAGCACCTTGAAGGTGAGTCTCACAGATGGGGCTGAGCACCTTGCACTGCCTGTGGAGGGAAGCAGGAGTCTCCCTGGATCTCTGCAAGACATGAACCTGGGGAAGGCTCTTATCAGACCTCAGAGATGTTAGGGAGCTGGCCTTGTTCAGCACGCTGCTGCTACAGCTAGTCTGTCTTTCATTCGTTCTACATAAATAACCTCAGGATTGCATTGCTGTTGCTTCTGTGTGGTTGGATGCTGTTGCTAGGCCTGTAAACAGAGATGTCACAGCTGCTCATCTTGCAGGATCACAGTCAAATGATGAATGCTGGAATAATATCCAGTATGTGATGGTGCATGCTCAGAGATGGGTGTGACAGGCACTTCTGAAATCCCTTGGGTAGAGAGGCATGCTTTGTAAATGAATGGCTGCACACTCAGATTCCTTCCCTTGAAGGCTTGTTTCTTCCCAGCACGTGTAAAAGCCTGAAGTAAAAGGTGTGAAACAAACACTGTCCACTGATCAATCTCCTAAACGCAGAGAGGAGTTTCACTTTGTTGCAGCGGGTATATATGTCAACTCTGAGGCCACACATGGCAGGACAAGTGGGGACAGGCACTGCCAGAAACATGAAATGTGTGCTGCTTCGTAGGCACCTTGCTTTGCTTGAAGAACTTTGTGAGTACAGCACTGTGCTCTGATCATGCAGTTTCCATGTGAAAAGAGGAGCTAAAGAGTCGGCCAGAGCTGTCACTCCTTTGCATCGTCATCTTTTCTCCTTTCTCCTCAACTACCTCTTACATTGTTCTTGCAAACTTTTATCATTTTGGCTTCTGAGACATGAGCTAGAATGCTGCATTGGGGGTAACTTGAGAGCTTTGGGGACTGTGACTACAAAGCACACAGGCATAAAGTTTGAGGAAGGTATGGAAATTAGAAAAAAAAAAAAAAAGAAAAAAAAAAAGTAATGCAGTCCTTGGATAAAGGACACTAAGAAAGTTTCAGGCACTAAGAAGCACACAGTTCGGCTACTATTTTATTGGTCATATCCCTAGAGGGGTTGGTAGAGTAGTTTTCACTAAGCTCAGAAATGTAAAAGATCACAAATCTGTATGAAAATTACTTCAGCGTAACACTGACTTAAACATCTGGCTGTATAGAAGAATGTCAGTGTGGGTCTTCTTTAATGGCTTTTTTGATGTTGAGCCAGCAAATGTCATGTCTGAAGTGTGCTTTCAAGCAGAGGAGCTAGGAGAATACTTTAATCTTTGTGAAAATAACTGAGTCTCACATCACACCATGACTCTAGGAGCTGGGGATTTAAGGAAGATGTCAAATACAAGTTGTAACACTGATTGCTACATCCTGGTGGTGGGAAGGGCTTCCACTTTGCCGTTAGGAACCTGGGGCCTTAGTCCAATTGGGCAGCAATTTGTATACACCTTGAAAACAGAAAGACACTTTTCTTCCCTGGGAGGACCTTCAACCTTGAATGTGTGTCTTCATGTGCTAGAAGCCCAATGCCCTGCAGTCTGAGCCGCGGCAGCTCTGGCATCACAAGATTAGGGGTAGCAGAGAGTGGGAGAGTATGGGCAAGTTGGAACAACAGCTCCACGTCTGATGCTTTATTCAAGGTCTGCTCTTTCTCTGACACCTTTGAATTTTAGCCAATTAGGCACTTGAATGTGATCTAAAAATTGTTTCTGTTGTTCATGTAGAGTGCACGTTTCGATGTTTGCAGCTTGCCTGCAGGCTGGGAACAGCCTCAGAGAGGAGAACGAACTGGGCCCAGAGACCTGGCAATGCAGGGTAGGTGTTTGCTACCAACAGAGGTGCCCTGTACTCCCTGAGGTCCTGCTTATAGCACTTAAATAACAGCATTGATAATTCTGTAGTTCTTCTTTTGGCAGAACTGTTTGATAATGGTGGTAGCACAAAAAATCATCTCATGCACTCTAATACATGCTTCAAACCTACCCCAAGGTAGCCTCTACTAAGAAAAGGGTGCAAGATAGGGCCTATTGGTCCTGGTGTCCTCTGCTCTCCTGGCCTGGAGGGAGCTACATGAGGCCAGCATGAGGAAGGTGATTTCTTTAGATCATTCCACACTATGTACCTCTCGCTCAAATGTTTGTGAGCATTTATGAACAGCATATGGGAAAAGCATTCCATAGCTTGACTGGGATGGGAGTGGGGATGTTGGCGGGATGTTGGTGGAGTTTGTTGTACATGCAGGGTGAATTACCTGAGTTGTTGTTGGGTCTTGCCACTGGTCCAGCAGAAGGCCTTAGGCATTGTGAAGCTCAGTGCTGCATTGCATAAACAGAGGTGAAAATCCCAAGTGCTGTTTGGCACCTCAGTTCCCAAAACAGCAAAGGAGAGAGTGCCTTGGATGGCACTGATGACACTCAGCAACCCATGTGCAGAGTTCAACCTGTAGGAGATGTCCAGGTGGATCAGGTTTGAGTTTTCTGCATAAACCAGGCCCAGAGATACTCAGAGTTGCTTCTGGGAGATGACTTTGGACCCTGATATGTCTGTCTGTGATTCTTTGCCTAGCCTACACTTTTCTCTGCTTAAGAGGGCTACTCCATGAGTCTTCTCCAGCAGCACGAGGCCCTGCTCAGATCACTGACTGACTGGAGGAGCTGGGTGCCCTGAAATTCAGACACTACTCCACACGAAGAGGTTTGAACCCGCCTTTCCAAAGGGTTTGACCGTCACACCGTGAAGTTTTCTGTGCAGAAATGTTTTCCACCTCTCTTGCTAAATCTTCTCTGAAGCCCAGACTCTCTCTTACAGTTCAAATACTCCCACAGTGAGTGCTCTGACAACTGCAGGTTGCCACAGGCTGGAGAACTAAGGGCAGAGAGACCTGTTTTCTGCACCCCAAATGGCCTTGATTGGCAGACACAGGAATGCTGTTGATCATAGGCAGGAAGCACTTTGGGAGCTTTCCACCTGACACCTTTGCCCTCTAGGATATCTCAAGGGTCTAAGATCAGGTAAAGCTTTCCCAGATCTTGCATTGCATTTACCTATCTATTATTACCACCTGTCAGGTCCTATGGTTGACAGTCCACCGGCATTTGCATTATTTTCTGGATTTCACTTTCTGTCTTTATCCAGGAGAAAGAGGTTCTGTTTAGACATACTAAATCAGAACTAAACCAGCATCACAGAGAGATGCATCATCAGCTGAAGCCAAACCACCCAATTTTGTGCCCAGGTTCCTCCCTTGTCCATGTTCTCAGAGACTAAAGAAGGATGCTGTTGCTGGCGGCACTGGGAAGCCTTGTGTTACAGTGTTGCAGGAAATTCTGCAGCTGATAGGAAGCAGTTTGAAACCTTGTTCTGCTTTATGGCTGTAATCAGCCTGGAATAAAGTGACAGCAGTGTGTTCTTTTGCTGACCTACCTATGACACTGATAAAGAGAACAGTCTGGTATTTAAAGATGCAATTCCAAAAGAAAGGGATGGTGTTTCAAGGAAATTATTATGCTTTATTAGCAGCTGAGCATTGTAACTCTTGTCCTGCTTTGGGACTGTGAATGATTAACTCAGTTTGCATCACTGTAGCATGAACAAGTTTCATGCATTTTTTTTGAACTACATTTGTAACTGGAAAAGGTAGGTGCCTACTTCTTAGAGTGTAACCACCTGCTTTTGCTGAATTGGGCCTTTAACTTGGTTAGGCTGGGTTTATTGGCTTTTGCATTTACTGAAGATCTGTGTTAGAAGATCATTTGCAACCCATTATGAACTAGCCATGGTGGAAAAGAGAACTCAGACATCTTCAAGTCTTGTATACTTGTATACTTGTATACTGCTTGGTTGTGTTAATATGTGCCTAGTCGTGATAGAGGAAGAAGGGAAAACAGAAGAAAATTAAAGTTTACACCTCTTTAGAAAAGCTGAAGAAGCTTTCTGTATAGACCAGAATATTACCATTTGTGACTGGTCCACACCTCAGTAACAAGTGCTTGAGGTGAAGAGCAAATATTTCAGAAGAATCAGTGTTTATAAAAAATGTGTCTGAGATGCTTTGGGCTTCAATCATTTGCTCTACAGAGCCTGTTGCCATTCTGTCCTTGGGTACAAGAAATGGGGGAAAAAATGAAGTAACCTTTTTGGGAAGCAGCTAATCAGAGGCAAATATTAATATGACACGGAAGAAATTCCTGATGCTGTCCCATTCTGTTGTTGACTCACGTGAAATCATGCTCTTAAACCAAGAACACTTGATCTGCCTTGAAAGGGTGGGTTTGCAAGGTCTCAAAGGACATAAGAAATATATTCCTAGCATATGTGTTTGTGGGATACTGAACTTCAATCCTGCCCCAGAGTCAGGATGGAAATGTGTCAATCGCAAAATGAAGAGAAAAATGACAAGATTCTGGATAGTCCATTTGGAAAGGAGATCTCCATTGGAATAGATCACTTTGGTAATATGTTATTTTAACTAAGTGAAACCTGCTGGAAGCTGAAATTTAAGGAGTGGTCTGTACAGTGCTGAGGTTGCTGCCTGAGGCCAGCAAGGTGGTTTGAGGTGAATTAGAAATACAGCTGTAGTTTTAGAGAGGACCCACTCAAATGGCAGGGATTTGTTTGTAGGAAGGAAATGGGTCTGGCTTTAGAAAAAGGAGTTTTCACTTTGATAATCAGAGAACTGAAGAGTTGACTTGGTGCCATCAGCAGGTCCTTGGAGGCAACGGAAAATTTGATAAGAACATCTCTTCACCCTTGTTGACAAAACATGCTGGCATTCTCTCTTTGGTTTGCATGTTTTAAGACAGAGTGGAGATATGCAATCCCTCCTGGAGGAAACAGGATTTCTTGCTTTGTCTCTGGTAAAACAGTGGTTCTGATCTAATCTCATGCTTCAAGGTTGTTCTGTAATTTGACTTTGGCTTGCAGGTTAGGAATTCTGTTTAACCCCCTCTAAAGCAACACAGACAAGAAAGATTTTTGTAGGAAGATGGGACAGAGGCTGTCCAGCACCTCCTTACATGTGCAGGCCCCACCTTATCACCAGCTGTTGGGTAAGAAAGCTTTTCTAAGGTCAGATTGACAGGTTCACAGCTTTCTTTCACTTGTTCTGAAACATAAGGAGTCACATCACTTTCTGGCATCATCTTTCACTCAACCAATGTCCTGCTGTTAAAGAGGCATTGGAATCTCCTGGCCCTCAGTTTTCTTAGGCTTTTCTGGGTCAGACAGTCAGACATGCTCAGCACAGATATCTTTGTAGCTGGAGTCTTTGGGTTTGCTAGGTGCTCTTATTTAGGAAGTGTTGATTTAACCCTCTCAGGAATTAGTATTACTCAGGGCAGTGCTGCTTTGAAGTGGTTACCAGCCTCATTAGAAGTAAGTGCTGGGTGTGGTATGTATCTGCAAGGCAAGAGTGTCATTCTGTTTCCTGGGGACTGAACCTTTAATAAAGGGAGTTTCCCTTGTTGCAGGGGGCAGGTGTGAGGCAGCTGCTGTTTTGGATAGCCAAGTGAGCTGCAGAGTTTGGAGAATACAGTGAAATAATACCTTCTGTTAAGGCCACTTCACATTTCTTCAACAGCACAAAGCTAGAGAGAGCCCTGTAATTCCACAGGAGACAACACAATTGAGTGATTTGAGAATAATATGCCTATTACTATTTAGTTTCAAATCATAACTGCAAACACAATCTTCGGTTCCTCTTTGTAGGTGGACTGCAATGATGCTCACCCGTATCTCTAGTGCCTACAAGGGTCCTGTAATGCTAGCTAAACACTTTACCTCTGATGCTCAAACATGCACCAACAGGTCACTGTGGCAACACGCGTAACTCCATGAATCAGGGTTTGCACTGGTAATGTAGAAATAGCCCTGATTTGTTTTTCAGTCTTGCCTCACCAGTACTGCACTTGGTAAAACTTCTGCCACCAGAGGTAGAGCACCAGCTCATTCCTGTAGCAAAATACCATGCTGGTGATGTCTAAGAGATGCTCTCAGTTTGTTCTGGAGAGGGGTGCTTACTCATTTTCTTGAGTGCAAAGTTGGTGCCTGGGCATTTGTGTTGGCATAGCAATGCTGTAACACCTTGCCTTTTGGCATTGGTTATGTAAGGATCTAAATATGCTGGCATGACTCATCACATGGTCTGAACAGAGCTGTTCGAACAAGAATAATGCAGCGAGTTACCCCAGCGAGGGCTGCAGAGGAATCCCAGCAGAAGCTTCTCCCAGCAGCACCCCCATGGTGGCTGCTTCTGTTGCAGAACCATTTGCTCTGTGTGGGACTTTTTTTTCTTTTCTTTCCCACTGCTATTTGTCAAAGGACGTTAGTCTTCCTCCGATGCATATCAGTCATCCCACTGACTCCCTTAACAGTTAGGTCGGGTCTTTACTGGGGGATGTCCTAAGCCCTCAAGTCTCTAGGGAACCTGCATCCCATCTTCTTTTGGTTTATTTGCTCCTTTCTGTTTTCCTGATACTTTTCTAAGGAAAACTTCAGTACAGAAACCCCTGCTCGCAGGGGAGCAAGACCAGATCCAGGTTATTTTCCTTTATTTTTGCATGCAAATTCTCTTACTGTAGCCACTTGTAGACATCATGGTGCTTAGCTCTGCTGTCCTGCTCCAGTCAACCTAGTCCTTCCCTGATCCATGTTAGAGAGCCTTGTGCCCCTCTATGAAGGAGACTCAGTATTTCGTATTCTTTTTTCATATTTTTTATGCTTTTATTTTTTCTCCTTCTTTTCCCATATCATGGTGATCTTTCAGATCCATAGTGATCTATCAGATCCTCTACCAAAGAATCAGATTTGTGCTTCTGTTAATATCTGTGAACAATAGCTATTTCTCATCATGCAACTGCATGAGCTTTGTACCACCCTAAAAAAAAAAAAAAAAAAAAAAAAAAAAAAAAAAAGCTTCATTTTCTCATTAAAAAACAAGGCTTATAATAATATTAACACTGTATCTGCCCCAAAGATTTCAGTCTGTCACAAACCTGAACTCCAATTCCGCCATCTACACAAGCAGAAATAAGTTACGGAGAAGGGCTGGTCTTTGCTATGGCATCTTCCTTTCTGAGCGCTCTAGGCATAACATCAGGGTCCTGATACCTGCTCTCCTCATGGCCCCAGGAGCACTTTGTTTCCGGGTGCAGGATGCTCATTCCAAAAAAAATGGGTGGATGGAGCTCTCACTTTTCATGTTGTCAGGCTGGGTGGTGGAAATGATTTCATGCTTCAGCTAGCTTGAAATGAGCGTAAAACTGCAGATCAGAAGCCTCAGCTCCAGAGGGAGCTCCAAACTCTACCTGCTGGTGTCAGAGGCAAGTAACCAGGGTCCTCCTCCATGCTGGAGAGGAGACAATCAGTTGCCCACCCCTGTGTCATTCCATCTTGACTGGTTTCACAGCACCAGGAGGTCCCCGTCCCTGTCCCAGTCTCTAGCTGCCCTCTTCCAGTGCATCTGTGACAGCGGTGCCCAACACAGCATGGGCATTTCCACTCCTGGGGCCAACTTCTGCTTCCCAGCTAAGGATCTCCAGTCCTCTTCTGTGTGTGCAATGGCCACAGAACTGCTCCTGGATAGAGAGGCCCCGATAGAGACCTTTTAATCTGTTGACTCCAAGCTTGATTTTCTTAGTCAGAAGTAGTCAGTCAAACCTTGGGTAAAATCCATGTTAAAAGTGCAGCAGTGGAGCACAGAGCACCACACACCACCGGGCACACTAACGTTGAAGCTTGGGTGCAGGTGGTTTGTACTACAGCCCGTGTATCCCTGACTTCTCGTGGTTTCAGTAGGTAATGAGTGCCTACATACCACAGCATAAGCCTGAGCTTTCACAGTGCTGAACTGGACAATGTCCAAATACCATGAAATTTGGGCCATAGGACTGGGAATTAGTTTCAGCTTGTCAGGAAGCAAGAAGAAGCACTGTCCATGCTACTGAGGTATGGATTGCTCTCAAGGAAAATATAAAAACCCAACTGAATAATTCAGCTGAAGTACTGGTTACAGATTAAAGAGGGAAGGAAGGAGCTTGGAGGAAAGGTCAGGTGCTGTGGAGGGGGGAAAAAAAAAAAAACAACCACAAAACGTCTAAGACGAAAACTTGGAAACTTTCCTGACAGTGGAGACACTTGAATTACCTCAGAACAAAGGCTGTTGACTTTCCTTATAAGGAGAGAAAGTCTTGTTTAGAAAAAAAAATCACAACTAAAAGCTTGATAAATAATTGTTTTCTCCATTATTAATTTGTTGGAAGTTTTAGAAAACTAAAAAGGTTATTTTGGAGTGAATCAAAGGTTATGTTCTGGTAAAATGAATATATGAAATTCCAGTTATTTCAACTATTTGAGCTATTCTGATTATTTTTTTTTGTCATTAGTCTCCACTACAAAGTTTGAAATTGGAGTAATGAAGTACTTTTTTTTCTTTTTTTTTTTTTCTTTACGTGTTTTGAGACATCCTTCTCCTCATTTCTTTGTAAACAATTTCTGAGGTAGGGATGAAATCACGGCTGTCTCCCAGAGAGCCAGGTCAGTGGGTTTATGCCCACCTCTTGAGACAGAAGTAATTGGTGAAGTCTGCTTACTCTTGTGCAGGACATGAGAGGAAGGGATCTAAACAGTCCTTCTGGCTTTAAAAGCTGTGGCTCCATGAGTAAATCTCACAAATTTTAATATAACATGCAAATAAAAAAGGAGTATGAATTCAAGCCATTAATAATGGCTTGAAACTGCTGAGGATAAGTGCTCAAAGTACTTGGGGTCCTTCAAAGGATGATCATTTAAGGAGACCGTTGAGGGCAATTCAGAGCAAGGTTTATATGCTTGGTCCTATGAATGCTGCTGGACAAGGGACAGGCACTGTGAGGGACAATCAGCAACTGGACCTGGAGGAAGGACATGACAGAGACCACTGTTAGCAGGGGAGAGGCATAAGAGGGAAGGTAGGGCAGGATTTCTGCAGGGCAGATCCTGAAGGAGCACATGGGTCTTGCATCTTACATAGGATGAGAAGGACAGCAGGAGAGAGGCTAGCCCTACTGCTGCGTAGATAGACCTCTAAGGGAGAGAGAGGTTTTCTGAATCTTCAGGGCTGAAGATTCCAAAGCTCCTAGGGTTCAAGAGAAAATATAAAGGAAGGCTAGATTTTGCTGAAAGTAAAAGTTACACCTGCTCACTATGCTCTGATCTTTTTTTTGAACAGTCAAGGAGGCATATATACAGCTCCCTCTAAATTAATGTGCACTAAACCAAGCCCTGGTCCCCTTTATGCCTTCTAAGATTAAAGTAACAAAAAAATGCCAGGCAGGAACCAGAGGCTATCACTAGCCTACCACTCACTCTCCTGCTAGCTTTCGATTGCATGCCTAAGATCCCCATCAAATCCACGAGAACATGTGTTTGTGTATCCTGAATATCTGCACATCACTTGTCCCACCAGAACCATAATAAATGTGAACACAAGCTTAGGACTCTCCACAGTGATTTATTAGCTGTTTGAAATTGGGGCAATAAATCACTGGAGACAGAGAGCCAGACTTTTTCCCTAGCGTGGCTATAGAGCCACTGCATAAGCAATACTAGAACAGCTCTCTGCAAATGCCATCCATCTAACCTGGTAAATGTGGTATGGAAAGCAAAACTCATGGTACAGTTCTCCAATTACTAAAATGAGCAGAGGCAATTGGAAATGCCTTCTACATGCAAAGGCATGTCTGCAAGGAATTGATAACAGCAGGAAGGAGATGGGGAGGACACATATCAGGACCACAGCAACTCTCAATATACTCAATAGTTTGACCTTATGCAGAACTTTTTGGTACAAAGGACCTCCTGGCTTCTAGTCTGGGTGCTCACAAACATTTATGGGAGGGAACACGCACACAGCTTCGTACTGTAGTGTGGGTTACCTGAATGTGGAGGAAAGCCTGTGCCTAGCTGAAACTGCAAGAGATTTTAGGAGACAGTGATGCTTTGTGGACTGGCCCAGATGTGCCTGTCAATGCATAGGTATTTGCAGAAGGTCATTTTGCACCCCAAAAAGTTGTCTCCCCTGCTCTGCCAACTCCACTTCTCCAGCAAGTGTCCACCAGCTCTTTGGGTCAGGAACCTGGTATCATTTTGGTATTAATCCAAAGATCTGTCCTTGCTCCCACTACCTATCCAACACCCCTTAATAAATCTAAGGAGAGAGAGTGGGTGTGAAGACAAAAAAACAATCAACCAACCAAACAAAAAAGCTTCCACATTACCCTGCCCAGAAACAATCCCACATGATGTCTTCTACAAAGCTAGCTGCTGCTATTCACTCCGGGGCAGTCCTGCCAAAGTGGCCTGTATCAAGTCTTAGCTTACCAAGGGATGTTTATGTCCTTGGTCCCCTCCTGGACTGTCTTCCTCTCTGTTTCTCTTGTGATTTACTGTGCTTGAAGCTTCAGATGGAGTGGTGGCCAAGGCCAAGCAGGAAGTGCCATTTGATGACTTCCTTGTTGACAGCTGCTTGCACTGCCCTGAGTGCTTCTTGCCAACAGTTGATACATTTTCCCAGGCTCAGAGTACGGCTGATCATTTACACTGAGGTTAAAGCACAGATGCCTTTGCAAACCACCTGCAATGAGAACAGTCCTTGACCAAGTAGTGGTATTTGCTATTAGAATATCTGTGCATACCCTGGAACTGCTGAGATGGCATAACAGCCTTCCTCCTGTTTCCTGGAGGTCCTGGAGCCTCAGTGAGCACAAGTACCCCATGTACAATGATTTTCTCTGTGCAGGGTGAGCTCTGGACCAACAAGATTGTCATCTGGGTCAGCCTGTCTCCATCCCACCCTGCCTGTCCCCTTGCGCTGTGCTTTGGGCTGTCATTGCCCTGGAACCCATACTGTGAGGTTGGAGAAAGTTCTTTTGGGATTCATCTGCCCCTTTCCAGAAACTCTCAAGCAGTTGTCACAATGCAATACAGATAGTCTGTCTCAAATTTGGGAAATTTAATATCTCCAAAATTCTGTGTGGATGCACTTTTGTAAGTTTGCAATGTTAATATTTATTCTTTCCCTTTCCTAGATTTTCTTTAATATCATAATAATACATTTTCTTGTCACATTTTGTTGGAGGTAATATAAAAATATTCTGTCAGCTGATCTGAGTTTCTTTATTCCTGTCAAGAGTATCCAATCAGATAGAGAGAACAATGCCGTTTCCATTTTATTGTCACCATTCCCCCACTACTAAGTCTGTACAGAACCTTTTTCTTGCTTCCAGTGCACCCAGATTTGGATAAGGCTTTTTATTTTAAAGTCACTTTTCCCAGTGGGCCAGATGGGAGGCCAAGGACGTGATACCATTTAACCCCAAATTATCATTTTGGAAAAGAAAAAAATGTTTTGATGGTTAAGGGTGGTGAAAGAGACAGTAAAGAGCGTGAGTGTGAACCTGGAATCAGCAGCATACTGCTTGGAGATCACAATATGCAATATATTTGCACACTTAATCAAGCTGCAAAATTTTAGAGCCTTTACAAGCTTCACAGAAACCTGCCAGGTTTGTAAACTGCTCTGGAGTACTGTCAGGAGAACAGAAGCTCCCGAGAGTGGGGGAAATTGTTCAAGGACGTGGTCATAAGGACGTCCCTCCATGAATTTGCTGACTCTGACCTTCCATGGTGCTTTATCACTTTTGTCTTGGTCTATGCAACACCATTAATGTAGTATTAATGCAACTCCCTTACATGCTGATATTCTTCCACATTGAGGGGAAAAAAGTAAACCATTAACCAAAAGACCCCTAGCATAATTTATAAAATGAAGGATAACTATTATATTATTCAAACACATGCTTTTATTTTTAAGCTTCCTATGTTGGCTTTATAAGTAGATATAATTTATGTTTTGGGTGAATGCCATTTTGCATTTAACTCGTGAGCCTGACACCGTCCTAGGCGGCACTGTGTATGATCTTGAAAAGAAAGTGAACAATGAAAGATTTTCAGATCACACAGAACTACTGAGGTCAATCAAGACCTCAGAAGAATGGGAAAATATCCAGGTGGACCTGCCAAAGTCAGGTGAATGAGTAGATTGGTGTCAGATGAAAAGTAAGATGAATAACCACCAGATTAGGAGGAATAACTGGAACTTTAATATATGTGGCTGGGCAAGGAAAAGCCACGTGTGGTCAGTAATAATAAACCTTAGCTCAAAGCCTGGTGGCAGTCAAAAAGAAGGAAAGAATGTGATGATAAGCTTTATAAAGAATGAGACAGAAAAATGATACTGAAAATATGCTAATATTATTAGATAAATCAAAGCTGGTCTCTCACTGCCTATATGCTGTGCAGTTAGTCACCTTATTTAAGGGGGGGGCGGGGCGGAAGGTAATGATTTCAGAGACAAGCAATGAAGACAAGTGGTCTGAAGAGATATCTGTAAGAGGAGTTGTTGAAAAACCCCTTCCCCACATCTCTCTGATATGTACCACAGTCTCTATTTATCTTTTTTCCCTTTGCCTGCAAGTCATTTTATTCTCCTGCTTTCAATTACTTTGATTAAGCACTTTTGGGGGCTGTGATGTATGAAAGACAATATATAAAGTGCACTGGACCAATGTCGTCCCTTTGGTTCCTGCTTTGCCTTAATTGTACTCATAGCCCTTTGTTTGGTTCTCCACTTATTTCACTTGTCAGGATGTTGGAAAGTGGCCTTTTCTTTGAATTTTTTTTTCCAGCTAATTTTAGTTTGTTTTATTACATGCACATTGTCCAAGAAAGTGATTAATAATGCTGCACTGCCTTCATGGCTTGTTGAAAATATTTGGCTGGAACTTTTTTTTGACAAAATAATGAGTCTTTGAGTATATGAAACCTTTTCCAGAACCAGTTGAACCACTATAAAACTTGATTTTTTATTTTTTTATTTTTTTTAATAATTTAAAAAGTGTGTGAAAACAATAAATTCACTTTTGGAAACAAAAATATTTTCATATGGAAATACCGTGTTTCTTTATAAAATAAAAATAAATAAAGAGGGATATTCCTTTTTCCACATTGCTGGTGTCTTCTGTGTAAGACTCCACAGAAAGACTTTTGCACTTTATAAATTCAGGAATCACCACTGATTTTTTAATCCAAGCCATTTGCATCTACTTCCAGCTAATACAGCCATGCAACATCAGGTCTTTAGCAACTGCTGCATCCCATGGCACTGTGAATGGATGTCACATGCTGCAAGTGTTGTAGTAATCATCTTCGTCTACCATCTTCGCAATGAATGCTCCTTATCCACGGAGTAGTTTCCAAGTGGCCCTACTGAAAACTTTTAACCTCTAACTTTTAACCCTGTTTGATTCTTTACTTAGGTGTGTAATTAAAATGATATGAAGAACTTCAAAGGTTCACTATCTTTTAAGTCCTAGAAGATACAAATAATCTAGCCCCAGGCACAATGTGGACATGGGGACATCTTCCTGTGAGCCCAGCATCAAGAGCGGTAGTTTGTGGTTGAATGACTGTGAGGTCTCTGTTCAGTTGTCCACCTGAGATGCCTTAGGGCAGGTGTAACTCCTGGACAGGTCTGGTATGAGACAGGGGGTATGCCAGTCTGCAGCAGCTACTCGAGGCCAGATGTGACAGAGCCACGTATCTCAATGGCTTCAGACATCTGTGTGTGGGAACTGAAATGCACCTTGAAGTGGGATTCAGCTTGCATATTAAAATACGTATCTCCACGTGAGCTGGACAGAGCATACATATGAGCATACAGATGGCAGGCACTGGAGAACAATCCCCCTCATCCCATTCAGGGATCCACTGAGGGTGTGCCGAGCCCTTTTTGTGGTTTCCATCAATTGATTCAGTGACTAGGGACAGGAACCAAGGTAGCTGTGTACAAACACCAAAGTGTAACTTGCTTAAGCCTGCATTTGAATCTCCTAAGGGAGGTAGAACTTATCATATCTCTGGGGCATTTGATCAGATGCCTGTTTGATCTCATGCAGGTTTTCTCCTACATTGCAATGTATATGTCTGATTTTCTTTCTTTGGCTGTTTGCATATTTAGCTGGAGGGTAACATTGTTCTCTCCATGGTGAATACCTTGTATGAGAGTGGGGAAAAATGTCCAGTTCCAACCTGGTTTGTAAACTTTCTACTCAAAAGTATCCTACATTTGCTCCTGATGATTTTTTTTTTCACTGAAATAATAAGTCTTTTCATTATTTTCCACCACTGAGTGGCCCAAGGTCACAGAGGGTCAGTAGTGGAAACAGCAGGTTTCATGTAGACATGAACTGATACCTTTTTCTATTAAATTTCAGAAGCTCTGAAAACAGGTTACAAGATTTGTGATCAAACTCAATAAGAAAAGCAGTTTCAAGTGGTGTTACTTCCCTGGTGAGAACCGAAATAAGAAAATGGAGAATGAGGCTGGTATGTGGCTGGCAGAGCACAGATCTGTATTTATTTATGTGTCGCTTAATCTCAGAGGTCAGATTGCTCTCTCTCAGTGTTTCAGTTTGTCTTTCTATATAAATGCAAAGGATGGTGATAGTGGGAAAAAACAATTGCATCATAAATGCTGACCTAGTGTCAGGCACAGTGAAAGTGGTGGCAAAGTTCAGTTATTATTTCCCCTTAGGGCAATTTTGATCTTCAGTGATGTTCATGCCTGGTATCTTGAAGAGATGATCTCTCCTGGCCTGGTTTCAGTGTTGCCTACCCTCAGCTTTTGAACTGGCCTTAGATGTTCCTGTGGAAAAGCTACAGACCTGCCTTGAGTGTTGACTGGGACTTGCCTGTTGCCTATAAGATATGTTGCAGCTGGTTGCTGACTCAGGGAATGCAAAGTATGTCTCATCCTGTGCCCCGAACTCAACCTGCCCTGGGGATTGTTTCCTTCCCACTTGCCTCAGCTCTGGCCTCTTCAATTCTTTAACACAGAGGCATGGAGGGAATGGGTGAGCAGATATGCACACCACTCTTGCAGGCACAAGGAAAGTCACTTAGAAAAAAATCACAGAAAAATACTGAGGTCTTTCAGAGGCCATCAGCTCCACGAGACCATCCTGGCTCCCACTGCTCTCCCTCTTACCGCAACAAGAGCATGCTGAGACCCATGCAGCCCAACACCTCATCTCCGACAGCAGACAGCATCAGACTTCAAAGAAAGCCTCAAGAACTGCTCAGAAGAGGACAACCTTCTCTCCTTGTTCCCATATCTGTATGAATGCTCCAAACGCCTGAACCTGACAGCAGGTTGTGGCCTTGCATGAGCTGGAAAAAGAAGTCCCCTCATCAGCAAACCCTACCCCAGAAGGAGGATTCTGCATTCCATTTAAAAATATTTTTTTACCATCACTGTTTGTTTTCTGCCAGCATACGAGGAGTCTTTGTGGTCCTGGCTCCATTGGCTCCGTACAGGTCTCAGGACAGGAAGATGGCCTGGACGTTACTGAGGGAGTGGAAGCTCTAATGGCAACTCCAGCATAAATGCTTGTGACAAGGTGGGGTTTTCCTGTATTTCTTTCTCCTAACTCCACCGAATCTGGAATGTGACAAATCCAAGCCTAGCCCTGGCCTCTCAACTCGGCCCAGCACAGTCACACCAGTTTCAAGTTGCTCCAAGTTGGTGACACCAAGTGGTGTCACCAGGTCCTGGTGTCCTGGGACACATGCTGCTTGCTTTTGGATGCATTGTCTGAGAAAAAGTAATGTCAATCCAGATTTCATAGCTTCACCTAGACTTGCCTCTAATACCAGACATGCTTAAGGGTGAAAGCAAGTTTACTCTGGCAAAACAAGAGTTTAAATTCCTAATTATGAAATTTGAAAGAAGATTACAAAAGAGAAAATAAAACACAATTCTAGATCATACTAAACAACAGGATTCCTTCTCAGCTCCGGTATCTCTCACCTGAAATCTCTTGGGTGTGTTGAAGCTGTTAGCATGACGGGTATGAATGTGCACATGGCTGAGTGGCTTTGGCTTTTGGAAGGAGATTGGGAGAGACCTGGGTCTAGATTTGAGCTGCCTGACAGCAAAAGTTACAGAGTGTTTTTTTGTTTTTTTTTTAAAGGTTTTTTTTTTTTTTGACAGGCTGTCATGTCAGTGGGAAATTTCAGCAGGAGCACTGGAGAGGCCAGAGGGGGTATAAGGAGTGAAACGGGTGAAACCCAAGTTTGTACAGTGGTGCTGGGAGGAAGGAGGATAAACAGGAAGAACTTGAAGTCACAGCCAACACAGTGGCTGATTTGACATCAAAGGCAGTGAAAGCCTACAACTCTGGAGCGGTGGCAGGGAGAACAACGGCTTTTTGGGAAGGGCAGATGAAGGGGACAGAAGCACTCTTTGGAAGAGTAATAGCCCATAGACTTATTCAAAACCCAACAAAAGTTAAAGGCAGGTTTGCATAATGTCTGGATGGAAATTAGAGGAAAATAACAAATGTGCGGTCATAGGAGCCAGTTTGCAGGAACAGAAGTTAATGAGGGGTTTCAGGATGTCTGGGAAGGTAACAGAAACAGCCCGTGCCCTTGTTAGGGCCCCTCATGCACGATAAAGCTTCTATTATCCTGAACAGCCTCACCTGGGACCCCAGCCATGTGTCCTGGGTCAGACCTTGCCTGAGCTGTGTTGTAGGTGCTCCTGATTTCATCTCTCTCTGGCCTGGTTTCCTGCTGCTCAGACGTGACTCCCTGCTTGGGCCCTGGACCTGATTCATCCCTTCACCTTACCTGGGACTATCAGTGGACCCTGTTATCAGCTGGCTGTGGGACAGCCCTGCTCTTGCTGCTCCCAGACTCCCTACACGTCTGTTAGAGAAGCAACCCAGCAGCCACAGATCACCCATTCAATTCCAATGACATCTGAGTTGGCCTAGAATATCAAGCAATGCTTTTAGGTGCCACTAGAAACAGAAACTGATGTCTGATGATATCTCCCAGACCCACAAAGAAGTTTTGGATAACCCATGGCATCTTTCTGATGGCTCTATAGGCCTGTGTGTGGTCTGATGAACTGATCTGTTGAGCTCAGCACTGTACTAAGTGGTAGGACAATGCTGAGAGCTGTCCCCAGGAAGCCAGTCGTGCTAACATCAGCCCTTCTTGACTTGTATCCTCTCACCACAAGAGGTGTTCTAGTATCCAGCAGCCCCCGTGCCAGCCCAACCAGTTCTGGCAAATGGCAACTCAGGAGCTATAGGTAGCCTAAATGGGATTAAAGGCAGGCAGAAAGCCTGTAGCTTTTGGAAGAAACTGCTTTAGACACAAAAGACAAAAATCCTGGTGCAGAAGGAAGACAGAAGCAGCAAGATACTTAGTTATCATTATATCATTTATCTCTTTCACAAATGTGAAAGTCAAAAAAAGTTAAGAGAGACAAATCATTAACAAGTAAAGCACATGTTGGTCATGACAGAAACCCTTAGGCTGGGGTGATAGACATTTAGCAGAAAGCAAATGGTCTTCTTTCTTGTTTAGTATCGTATCACACAGAGAGAAGAGGTAATTCTGTAGGCTTCAGTATTCAATGCCTTCTTTGCTTCTGCATTCATGAAAGTCCTGCTAACATAATTAATTAGAAGAGGAAAGATGGGTAGATCAGAGCAGGGAAAGAAAAAGCTTGAGCATATCTAGGAAATTGGGTGATTCAGGGCACTGAGACATTGTGAGGTTTAGCACAGAGTGCTGCAGGAGCTAGTCCATGACAGTCTCTGAACCAATTCTCTTCAAGCAGTGATGAAGGATGCTTAAGGGGACCGAAAATGGAAAACACAAAAGTACTACCTCTCAAAGTAGGAAAGGAGGAACTTGGGAGCTGCACACCAGAATAATCTAACTTGTGCAACAGAAGGATGCAAGAACAAATTATTAAATAATCAGTTTAAATGTGCCAAGAGGATAATAAGGTGATAAAGATACACAGACATGGATTTATGAAGAATAAATCCTGTCTAACTACTTTAATGCATTTCTTCCCTTTGGTGGATATGGGGAAAGCAATAAATAAAATAAATCTTTGGCAAAGCCTTTGAGAGTTTTCTTTGACAGGAGCAGCAGTTTGATAACCGTTGTCCAGCTCATAGATCTTGTTATAAAGAAGGCAGTGATGAACTGTTTTTCATCTCCCCTGGGGAAAGCAAAATAGAAATCTGATTAATTTGCAATAAAGAGGATTTAGGTTAGATGCTAAGACAAAACACCCTGGTTAAAAAGGATGTGGAGTACCAGAAGAAGCCACACAGGGAGGCTCTGGAGCCTCTATCATCAAAAGGCTCAAGGAATATCTAATGGGGTTGGTCTTTGAATCCCTTAGGCAGCATCCCTGTAGGGAGTGGTCTATGGGACTCCTTGGCATCTCTTCCCACCTTCTCCTGTTCACACAAAGGCAAGTGCACTGTTGCTGCATTGCAGATGGCATTTCATTCTCCGGCTGCCATTTCAGGCGTATTCCACTCTCCCATAGATGAAGTTACTTCTGTGCAGATACGTACAGGAACAAGAGCTGATCAGAGCAACTTGTGGGACTTCTTGTCTCAGCTTTTAGGAGCTTATCTTCATTTATCTTGAAGGGGAGCCTGTCATTTTGGTAAGATTCCTTGTAAGGCTGTTTCAGTCCTGGAGAGTCTGGTGATATATACTCAGATGACCCCACTGTCATCCATCACCAAACTCCGTAAATGAGATCAAAATCTCCTGTTTGAGGGCAGGCAGACTTCATGTGCAGGCAGTTTTCAGCCATACCTGTGGTGTAGCTGGCAGATGAGCTACCATCCATGCTACTCTGTGCAACCATTTTAAAGACCACCCATGGGGACAGTCAGGCAAAGGGTGGGTGCTTCAACACAGCAGACTTCACTGGGCATAAATACTGCCACTTGTCTCTACATTTAATTGTCCCAAGAGCAGAAAACAGGCTGTTTAAGCAGGTTGTATTTGTATATGTGAAATGGATGGTATCAAGCTGAGCTGTTTGGATAATAATTTTTGTAAGCAGCCACTGGCTAGGATCTTGCAGGTATTCAGTATGACTGTCATATATGCAAGTCCAACTCTCACTACCATGTATTGAACTGTTTAGGAAAACAGCTTTATTTTCTGTGTGTTGCACATTGAAGTGTTTAATGGAAATAATATAACTGGAGACCAGTCACTCTGAGCTAACCCCAGTGTGGCTGGTAGTACAGGACATGCACCTGGTGCACTCTCTCTCCCAGAGGGACAATGCTGTCTTGCTTGTCTGTTCCTTTCCTTTGAAATAGGATTTGAAGGTTGCAGGTTCTGCTTCATCCTGAAAAGCATGTATTGTACATGCTTTTACAGCATCCTGTAAAGTTTGTATTATTTTCTTATTCTATCAATCTAGCAAAAGATAGGGCCTCTCTCTATCACTTTGTCTCTTTTTAGACAGAGATGCTGTCTTCCTTCCAAAAATGCCAACATTTGTACTAAACACTAAGTATGTGTCTCAAACCATCCCTCTCTCTTTGACTCACATTTAAAGGTCATGTGGTCATATCTTCAGCAAAGAGCTTTGCAACCATCTTGCTGTGACCAAAGATGTAAGACAGGCTACTTGCCCACTGATGCATTGTTGAGTATACCTGCTATGGTTGTATGTCTGTGCTGATCTGTACCCAGCTCTGTCCCAGCAAATACTGTGTCTTCTAGGCAAACTGAGGTGAAATGCTCGCTCAGACATACAGTGATTTTTCATGATTGTTTTTACAAATTCTTGATCCTAGCTCTGAAAGGAAAAAAATAGGCAGGTAATTCCAGTGGGTGTGTGTAACACAGAGCCAAAAGTGTCCTTCTAATCCTGGAAATAAAGCTGAGCTTTTCTTCTAAAGGACTCTAGGAAGGCTCCTCTTACCTCCTGTTTTGTCCATGCTTTGTCTTCATCTAGTTATTTTCTTTCATCTTCTTTCATGAAGGCTGTGTTTCTTAATTAATGTAGGCTCTGTTCTGTAATGAAACTGTTACTCTTCAGGGATACCAAGAAAAGAATAGGAATAGATTTCACTTGGATTTCTGCAGTGAAATATTCTTGTTCCATGTGTTTCCAGGATGCCAATAATATTAATTTCTAGCATTTTCCTGAAGAAGGAAGGAGCTGGGGAGGATCTGTGGACCAGCTCTCTTCACAGAGCAGTGCAAGGAGAAGAGCACCAATTCATGGAGACAGGTTATCTATTTTCCTTCCAGGTACCTTTTTTTTTTTTTTTTTTTTTTCCCTTTTGTGACAGGTCTAGGAGGTTCTAGACGATTATATAAAACTTTTCATGAATGTTTTATAAAAGACTATTTAATCCCTATCTTGCACCCATGACACAGGAGATGTGGTCATCAGCTGAAATTCTGTCAACAGAGACTGAGCCGACCGCTCTGAAGTTGAGATTTGTGTTAAAATGTGGAGTCTTAACTCTCAGCTGCAGGTCTGAGGCACAGTCAGCTTCATCTCTGCTCCAGCACAGCCCTACTCTGGAAAGCATAAAGCAGAGCACCTCCAGGGGAAGATGCTCCAATTGCAAATGTGCATTTTCAGGCTGTGGGCAAGGGGGATCTGTAACAAGGCAGTCAGCTCCTAAAAAGAGGAATCTACCTCTTTGACTCTCAACATCCTCAAGCAAGTCTCAGTCCACAGTCACTGCAGAGCTGTGAACTTCCCTTGCCACCAGGACAGGGTTGGGGAAGGCAGCAGGGCTGGACTGTGCAGCTGTGCTGAGTGGTCCTGGA
Organism: Cygnus olor; assembly: GCF_009769625.2. Lineage (NCBI taxonomy): Eukaryota > Metazoa > Chordata > Aves > Anseriformes > Anatidae > Cygnus > Cygnus olor. Next base: position 6,423,870 of record NC_049191.1, read on the forward strand.
CACCCTGCTGTATGCAGGTGTCCTCTTTTCTTTCCTACGTGACATTCGGTCTGCACTTTTCCACCAGATCATCTGTGTGTACATATGACATCCTTAAAAAATGTTAAGAGTACAAGCTATTTCCCTGGTTGGCAATAAAAACAAAGAACTGTTCACTATATCTATTGGCTACTTAAAAACAGGAAATGTTCTTTCCTTAGCACTGCTTTCTAGTAGGGGTTGGTTTGTACTGAGTGCTGTGTCTGTTCTCTTTGCTAACGCAAGTCTTTTTCATGGCACATGCCGTCTCATTTGCATGAAGCATGCAGCATGTCTCAAAGTAACTGATGTAAACAGAAAGAGTAAGTACGATATGGAGATCAGTGCAGTGTTTTATCTCAGCTGCTGGAAATAATAGCTGCAATGCACAGCTAGTGAGTTAGTTCTCATTTTTTAAAGTTCCTCTGCCAGAAAGCATTCCCTCGTTCAGAGACTTTTCCTCAGTGAAAGGCAGAAGAAACTCTCTCTGGGTTCTCTTCTCTTTCTTTTGCTGCAGGCTTTTGCCTTCCACCTTTAGACACATCTGCATGCATGGGTTAGCACTTTCTCTTTGATCACATGCAGCTGTATGTGTATGTGTCTGACTCTTTTAATGCGGAAGTTTGGAAAAAGAGCCCTTGTAAGGATAGTGCTGGTTTGGAAGCTAGTCAAGGGGGACATTTCATCAACAGGCAATAGCTTTTCTGAAAGCAGTGGGAGAGGAATCAATGCATAAAGTTTCTTTTTTCTTTTTTCTTTTTTTTAATCATGCTCCTTTTCTATCTTTCCTGGGAGATTTATGAGCCTCTGAATGTTGGACAAACACCAATAATAGTTACACATTTTCAGCATCTGAATGCTTTGCTTTGCCTGGCTTCATACGGAAAGACAAGTCCAGACAAGGTGGTCCTCCAGAAAATGGTTTATTGGGACAGCATTTTGGCCTGCAGCCATGGCACCTTGGGCAGTGATCTTATCAGACCTCCTAAACAGAGCAGGGTTGGGCCTGTTTGTTACTTCAGTGAAGACCTCCGAGGAGAACCTGGGTGTTGCAAGACATGGTATTGATTGTTCTCTGCATGATGCTTTCCCTGGAGAGGAATGAGCCCATACAGTGGGCTACTGTGCTGGTGAAATGGCACCACTTCAGGGAGATGCAAATCCCAGCTGAACCGAAGATGAAAAGCAGAAGAACAACAAAATCAGATCCGTATTCTCAATGGTATTCAAGGAAGTTGGGGAGGAACTGGCCGTTGATTTCCAAGGAGATCTCAGTAGCTAAATACTGTCTGTTCCTTTGGGAATCACAGTCCAACTGTGTCTTTGAAGTGTACAATTGATTTGGCAAAGATATAGGCAAGGGTTTGCTTGTTTCTTATTTTAGCCAGCTTTGATATGTATGCTGAACTTTACCTTAACTTACAGTCCTCTGGAAGCGCTCTCATTCCATTTTCTATTGAGTACTGACTTGCCTGGAGGGTTTGATGTGACTTCAGATAACCTTCTACTGAAAACAACCACATCCATAATGATGACACTTTTGGCCTTGACATGACTGTAGCTTTGGACTCCATTAAGGTGCCTAAACATAGACTTCTAGTGCCCTTTGAGACACCTTAAGGAATCTGAGACATCTGCATAGGCTGGCAGATATGACAGTGTCTACAGAAGACCCATTCTTTTCTTAGCTGGCAGCTGGTGGACAGGTGGGCTGTTCCTAATCTTTTGAGTGGGGCTAGATTCCTGTGCATAGGTTACTGGACTGAACTGCCCTTGCCCATAGTTTGTGCAGCCAGAAGGCAATAACAGAGCTTGAAGTTGAAATTCAGCTCCTAAAGAAGACTACCGAATGTAGGTGTCTGCATCTAAGATTCTGTAGGTGAGCTAGGAGTGTATGGTGTGATTATAGCCAACAGAGCTACTCAGTAAATGAGCTGAGTTCAGTGATGCAGTACACCCTAAAAAGACACCAGCTGATCCGGCGGTTTGCTCTTTAGGCTCCACTGACTAAGAGCTCAACTCATTTGCTTGCACATAAGTGGCCAGCATAATTTCAAATGATCTGTATATCCCATCCAGTCTCCAGCTCTCACTGTAGAAGAGCATGGTTACTCAAGGCTCTTATGGCACGCAGCTCCTTGTGGATGCTTGGGATACCTGCAGATGTCTCCTGTCAAAGCTGGTGTCTATGTACAGGAAACTGAGCTGCACTCTGCATGTCCACTGGCTTTAATATAAGCTTAAAGATAGAATGCACATGGGTTCACTGGCTTTTAGGTATCAGAATTGCAGACTGCATCCCACCCCGTTCTGGCCTCCTGCATAATCCAGAACAACCCTCTTTTACTGATGAATCCTGCATTAGTTTTTATAACTTTTGGAACAAGACAAGGCTTTTATAATTTTGGTGTTATTCACAACAGGCTATTCTATTGCTACAACACCAACTATTATCATTAATGCATCTGTATAGACCATCTCCTGGATGAAATGCTAAACAAAAAAATAAGAAGGAAATGAAGCTTATTAGAATGATGTCCAATGTGAATGATCCTATAAGACAGAGATGTTTTTTCCTTACTGTTTTCTTACTGTTTTTTTCTTACTCTTTTTTCCTATTTTGAATGGAAAGATTTTGGGGAGAGGGCTTTTCTCACCATGTGAATACACAGGTTTCATTAGCTTGATATGGCCTCAATTGCTGTCATGCAACTAGCAAATACTAATCTTTGCTGTGTGTTTTCCAGCTCACTACATAAAAGACTCAATTGTTGGTTCTTTCTACCACTTCGCTTAGGAGACTACTGCATATTCTGTTTGCTCTCATTTGATGTATAATTCTGGCTGATTATTCTTGATGGTGTTGCGTGACTAATTACCAGTATCATAACTTGTTTTCTAGCATCATAACATTTTTTTTCTATTTCTGTCTTTGCATCCAATAACAAGCCATTATCACCCTAAGAAATTATGCTATAATTAGAGTATGATATAGTGGGACACAGAAGAAGTTTTTACTAGCTGGTGGTAACATTAGATTTTTTTTTCTCTCACTAAGCACTTTGTCTAAAGCCCATTGTTGTTAACTGCCATCTTTCCATTGGCTTCAGTGAGCTTTACACTGGGCTTAAATCCAAGACTATCAAAAATATTTAGGGATTTAAGTCCCCTTGATTTCAGTGGAACTTATTTACAGACCTGGCCCTAGCTTCTTAAGTACAAGTCATGGGGAAAAAAAGCAAGCAGAAAAACATGGAAGATGTTAATACTACTCTTCAGTATCCTGTTTCAGGGTTCCTTCATCTTCATTCCCGATTTGGGAAGTATCTATCCATGTTTCTTCCTGAGTTTCTTGCAGCATCCTTCTGAGACCTGGGATAGCTAGGAGCAAAGGTGGAACTGAATTTTAAAGTAGAAATTGTCATACAGACAACATGCTTTTTGTAGCCTGCTATCTTTAGCTTGGACACCTTGTATTTTATATATTGCTACAGACGATAAGGTTTAATTTTGTGAATCCTATCAAAAATCAATGCTTGTGAGCCTGTGGTAAGCATAACCAGACTGGAATAAAGATGTTTTGTTGAAGGGGAATTTGTTTAAAGTGTATTTTCATGAATATGAAATTGTTTTTTACATTCAGAATGTACCCAAATAATAAGTTTGAAAAAAAAAAAAAAGAACGACAAACAAACAAACAAAAAACATAAAATAGTGAGGATATATTAATAAAAAATTGATTAACAAATGGATTGGGTACTAAGGTAGTCACTAACAATATTTGGCTGATACAAGACATCTCAAGCTATTGGTGCTCAACATCCACATTTTGTGGGTGGATTGGTAAGACCTAGAGTGTACAGTGCGTTTTCCCAGATCATCAAATGAAATAAAAGAAAGGATACACCTAGAAACTAGCTGTAAGCTCATTGTACTAAGTCTTTCCAGCTTGTGAAGTTTACCTCATAGTAAATTAAAACTTATAGTACCTAATGTGTACTATAGTATTTCTCTGTGGCAATTCTGTTTATTTACAAGGAAGAGGAATATCATTTAATTTCCTAGAAGGCATTTGGAACATATGCTGTGTATGCCTGTATTTCCAGTTAATTTCACTTATCAAAGAGTTCCCTTATTCCTACTTCCATTCAAGGCCATATTTCTAATTGCATCTATTTTCTGTTTATTTTTCTGCCTTTTGTTTTGTTTTGTTTTGTTTTGTTTTTGAGGTTTCTCTTTGCGTATAGATGACTGGGCAAATAATTTCCTAGCTCCTGCATTTTCCAACTGCTTGCAGAAATGTTAGTGATGTTCATATTCCACCCTGCAGTCAATTGTTGTGGTTGGCTTTCTCTCCAACTCCCTGGATTGATCTCCATGAGAAGAGGGGCTGATGAGGCCACTGATTTAACTCTGTCTTTGACTGATGATATCAGAGTCATCTTCTGGCCCATCAGGGTGTAAATATGAAAATAAATGAGATAATTTTCTGTGGAGTCTAAGCTATGATCACTAATGTCCAAGTCTCTGCTATCAGGACTTCTGCTTAGAGCCATTGAGGTAATGCTAGACCTTAAAGACAGGCAAGAAATATTCTCTGGAAGTTCAGAAGCAGTAATAATATGAGACTCTGGGCTGAGAGGGTATTTTTTATGTTTTTATATCAAGGCAGATATGAGCATCTTTTACGTTGTCCTTAAAGTAACCCTTTATTATGAAGATGCAGCTAGAATAATCATCATGAAAAATGGGGCCACCCTGGGCAGAATTGTGCATTGTATCCTGTGTATTCTGAAGGGATATTTATCTCCTTTACTGCAGGGTCACAAGAAAGTTCAGAACATTTTCCTTATAAAGCAGAAAGCTTTGGTGAAAGCAATTTGGTGATGTGCATTTAAGGGTCAGCAGAGCCCAGTTTTGTGACTTGTGTGGTCACTCTCCTTTCTTACAAGCACTCCATCCCTTTCTTAGTCCAAAGTGTTCTGACCTGCTGGGTGTGGAGAGTTGTGTAATTACATGTCCACGAGTGGGTCCTGAACACTCGGTTATCTCTGTAAACTTCTTTGAAGACTTCTGGTCCCCAAAGGATGACCAAATCGCTATGGATGTATCACCTGGCTTTCAGCTCCTTTATGGTGGTATTTATTTTTATTTTTATTTTTTAATTCTCCTCCTTTGCTGATGCTCAGAGCTGCCCTGCAAAACCTTGTTCAGATATTCTATGAAGAACTGTATTTTAATAAGTATCCTAAAAAACAAGTGAATATAAGAAGATAGATGTGTGTAAACCCCTATTAGCCTTGCTGGTACTAGAAGTAATGCTGCTTTTGGGTTTGCAGAGCTCCTGTGAACAGAATAGTCTTTGTTCTCAAACACGTCTTAAAAATATGGCATTTTCCAGAGCTGAGAACACTGTTTACACAGAGTCCTTGGAGCCATGTTCTTTGACTCATTCTTGGCCTTTTTACTCTGGAAAGGAAGTTCCCCACTTGTTCTCCTCAGAGTGGGTGATGAATTGTCTTAGAGCAGGCAGAGAGAACTACAGGGCTGAAACGGAGATGCTGACTGTGAATGCAGAATGAACGGCTGACAGAGACCAAGCTGTGATAATGTCATGTGCAAGGACAAGGCGCCAGAACAAGGTGTGTCAGAAGTGCCTAGGGATGGCCTGTTTGGGACTCTTTGATAAAGTCATGGATTCTTTTAATAGTGATGCAGAAGGAGGAGAAGCAGAATGTGTCCAAAGAGTAGTGTTTAACTGAAAAGGAAAGTTTCCTATCTTATCTGGGATTAGACTACGGAATTTACATATCCTCAGGCTAAGGAGTGCATTCCCACTCTGTACCTTGCTCTGATAGGGGCGTTCTAAACAGGGACCAGAGTTTCATTTTGCTGGCATTCAGATCTGGAGGGCTTTCTGTAGGAACACAAGGCAAAAGGGGTAGGTATTTTGCAGTGGTGGTTTGAGCGTGCTGGTCTAACTTGTTCTGAGTGTGAAAACCACAGGGCCTGAATGAAAGTGGGAGTAAGTTGTGCATGACCAGAAAGATCCTCAGAGAAAGGTCTGGTAGGGAAAGGTTGAACTGCACCCCAGAGACAGGCTGCACGGGGATCCCCAGACATCCTGGGGGTCCTGTCCTTCCCAAGCATCTGGCTGCTCTGGATAGCTGGGTGATGTCCCCGCTGGGACAGAGTGACAGGGTGTCACTGGGTTAAGGATGGAGAGGGAAAACACACATTTGGAACAGAGCAGCTCTCTTATTCTTTAGGCATGGCGTGCCACTGTCACAGCTGGGTGGCTGAGGTGTGCATCCAGACCTCTTTCACCTTGTCTTTTCTTGCACTCTTCCATTCGCCTTCATTTGGAGGGGGCAGATAATAAAGTAGGGACCCTTACCATAGGACAGGAAGCATTAGAGCCTTTTCCATACCTGGGCGCATGAAGCAGGGAGCTCAGGATCAGGAAGTTCCTGGGAGCTTACTCCTTTTAGTTCCTTCCTTGGGGGGCAGTCAAAATATAAGAGGTGGAAATGCTGCCAGGCTTAGGGTAGTTTGTTATTTGGGCTTTCCTTCTTCTGAGGCTTTGAACTAGCTAGCTAGGGAAGAAGTGTGTGGGTAAAGAGGTGATAATTAGCAGAGATAGGCACATAGTGCCAAAGCTGAACTGATGGACGTATTTTCAGGATGCAGACTGCAAACAAAACATTAGGGAATTGCAGCTTCACAGGATCAAAAATATGCTAATAGGAAAGTTGGTTTATACTTCTAAAAGCCATGGTTAGGAAATTAATGAATTACTGAGGGTTTAACTGGGTCAGTGGGGAAAATAGGCCTGATAAGGAACTCTTCATGCAGGATTGTTTTGATGTTTGGATACCTCTGTTTATTTTCATCAGCAGTACAGATAAGATAACTTCAGGCTGTATTGTAAAGCAGGTTAAAACAGTTTAGTAAACATAGTTATTTATATGCATGAACATACTTGCATAGAAACATACATATGGTAACACATATATTAGCATATACTTCAGCTCAGGAGATTTTTCAATCCATGATTAAAGTCTTTCTCATTAGAGAGGTCTGTTTTCATTGAAAGCCAAATTTTCCAGACAAATCACTGGAGTTATATCTGTGAGATAAAACTGTTTTTGGCCAAAGCCCTCTGTCTCACTGCTTTGGGGGAGTCCAGACAACCTGCTGAGAACATGAGAAGGCTAAAAAGGAATAGGTTGTGTGAAACCTTCTTACTCATCTCTGTGCTGCAGCCCTGTACAGGAGGCAGTAATGACCCCAAAGCTGCAGCAAGGGCTGTCAGGTGGCAGTGTCCTATGCAAGGACAGCAATGGAGCAGGGAGATCACACAACCCACCCAGGAATACACCACCACCACGTGTAGTCCTGTCTAGGCAGAGTGTGACTGCAGGACAGAGACTGAATGTGGAGAAACAGAGAAATGAATGTTCATGTGGTCAAGTCCCTTTTATCTATAGGGAGAGAAAACACTTCCATATGAGAACAGCCCACAGTAACAGAGCCACACGGCCAGGGGAAGCTAAATCCCATGGGCCAGGCATGGTTGTAGGTGGCAAGCAGCACCTTTCCCATCACCTGAGATGCTTAGTCCTGCTCAGACAGTATGTACACATGGGAGATCCCACTTTGCCACCCTGCAAGGGCCCTTGCTGGACCTTCCAGCTAGGTTAGTCCTGGTGCCCACCACCTGTTTCAGCATCTTTTGCCCCCACTTTAGAATCACTTTTTGCTGTTTCCCTGCAAAGGCAAAGGACCCTGAGAAAAAGCCGGGAGATGCAAAGGTGCTTGGGCACGGGGTATGTGGGGGGCATGCATGGGAACATGGAGAGGGTACAAGCACACATACAGAACAGGGAATTCTTACAGTCCTGAAGCTTAGGAAGAGAGCAACAAGAAGCTCTCTTGGGTCCAAATAGAGAATCAAGTCCTAATCTGCACAGTGGAGAGCATTCAAGGTGCACTGTCCTTCATGCGACAAGATGCACAGATGCATCTGGATGCCTGTCTGGCCTGGAGGGTGTGGGTTCCCATAGTGTCAGACTAACTTCCCAGACAAAGCTAACAGCCTACAATAGCCAAATGAATGCATTTATTATGTGTGTGACTCTTGTGGTAAAACCCTTCTTTGTTCATTGGTATCCAAGAGCTGAGAAAAAGGTCAGAGCGCTGTGTCGAGGAGCACTCCAGCATTTCATCACTGATCGTCCGGAGCAATGTGGCTGCCGAAAGGACAAAATGCCTGAGCTCAGGCCTGGCCCCTTCTGGGGTGCCCGTCCCTCCGGTGTCCCCAGCAGAGTCAGTCCCATGTGAGGAGCCCACTGCCAGGGAGGCCAGAAAAAGTGGTTATGTTCAGAGGGAATTCCCTGTGTTTTAGTTTGTGCCTCTTGTCCTGTACCTGGGCACTGCTGAAAAAAGTCCAACTTCTGCATCATAATTCCCTCCCATTAGGTCTTTAAAACCACTATTAAGGTTCCCTGAGTCTTCTCATTTCCAGGCTAAGCAGTCACAGCTCCCTAAGCCTCTCCTCTGAGGAAGGATGCTCCAGTCCCTTCATCGTCATTGCAGCCCTTTCTCTCTGACATTGGTGCATGTCACTGTACCCATGTACAATCCAATTAGCTGCTTCCTGGGTTTCTCAGAAGCCTTTACTGCCTGGTGCATCAGCATCAGTGTCATCACAGCTGTGGCAGGGTTTGGGGGATCTCCTGCCGAGCTCCACACGACTCAGGGAATGGAGGAGCTGGTAAGAGGACCATCTCTCTGGCTGCACTGTGTGGAGAGGCACTCTCACATCTTCCATATTTCTTGTGGCTCAGAGGATTTGGCTTTGAGTCCTCTCTGCAGCTATGCTTCATAAGAAACAACCTCTCCAAAGTGGATCCAGCTCCCACTCCTGGAGAGCTGGCAACAGGAGGATTTGCTGGGAGAGCAAAGGGGCTGTTCTGAGCCCTCGGCTGCAGCAGCTCCCTCCACCTCTTCTGTTCTGCTCTGGGGGAGGCAGGCATATGGAGGAGGATGACCTGCCATACCATGCCAGTCTTTCCTGGTCCTCTCCAGGTGAGGAGACAGATGCAGCTCTGCCAAGAGATGTCCTCACTGCTTTCATTTGAGGAGACTCTTGGAGACTGTGGGAAGGCTGGGTGCTGAAAGCCTGGGGTCTTCAGCAGAAGAGACAGGCCAGTTTCATTAGTAAAAATGGGTCTGAGGAGATGGCTGTCTCTGAGAGTGGGGAGAGGAAAGGGATGCAGGGAGAGAGTCTGGAATTCAGAGTCAAACCACAGCAACTGCAGAGTACTAAAGGCACAGTCAATGCCAAGCTGAGCTCTACTGCTCTGCAAATGCACGAGTTCCCCAGAGGAATGTGTTTGCTTGGTAACTGTTAGAGCAGAGGAAAATGGCAGATTTACATGTGAACCACACAAAACCAGAAGCTGAAGTTCCCCGCACCACCAGTCATAGGGAGAGAGGTGGGTAACTCCATGGGGATTCATAGCATCAAAGTCAAATATCTGCAAAAACAGCAAATAGCTGGGATGAATACCCTGAACACCCCACTAAGAAAAATACAAAGACAAAGGGGCTTGTAGCTGCATCACTTTTTTCACTCCAGAGATTGCCGATGATGTTTTTCTCAGCTTGCAAGTGTAGCAGCTCCAGCCTATGATCTTACCTCTGCTCCATGCCACGGTGTTAGATGAACTAGGGGAGAATCCAGACCCTGCAGAGACAATCATTAATATGTATGAATGTGATAAATATGGGCACTTCCTTTTCAGACTGAAGATTTTTTAAGCTCTGGAGTCTTTCTGACTGCATTTCTCAGGATACACCTGACCTTCTTTTCATGTGTTAGAAAACCAAGAAAAAAATCACTTGTGGTTTCTGAAGAGTTCTGCCTGAAATCTGAGGTGAGTTTTGAATTGAAATCCACAGCAAAATGAGGAAGAGGGTTTTGAGGAGGAGGAGACTTTATATCAACAGAAATTGTGGGCACAATCTTGTGTGTGTTACTTCTATGTTATGTGGAGGACTGGTGAGCTCCCATTTTCTTTCCAAAGCTGTTTCATGGCTCATTGCAAGCTTATCTGAAGCTCTGCATGTTTATATCATTATTTACTAATTGATTTTAGCACTGATGGTCCAATCTCAGTCTTTTTCTTTCCCTTATACATTTCACTGTCACCCCCTGGAAATCTTTCCAACTAATTTTCTCCTAAGTAAAATCAGCACAGAGCCCTTGGTCTTGCAGGCACTCTTGAGGGTAGGAGAGAAAGGTGCTGTCCAGTACACCCCAACCACATGTTCCCTGACAGCAGATCAGGAACTAGGTCTTAAAAGCAGAGCACAAAACAATTGCCCTCAACCTTGTGCATTATGCTGCCAAAGCTCCGTCTCCCATGTAAAGGTGTAGGTCTGTGTGTATGGGTAGAAAGCCAGGATCCGCTCCAAGCATGGCAGAGTGCATGTGACGAGGGTGCAGGTTGGGATGGGCACGTAAGCACCAGCAGGCAGCACACTTCCAGATCACGCCAACTCTTATGGAGGTGGGGTTTGATGGCCGCACTGCCCTGCACTCCCTGACCCTCCACGTTTCCCTCCTGCCTCACAGCACCCAGGTACGTTAGATGTGTGCAGGTGAGCTTTCTAGATCAGTGCTTCGCAGTCCACGCTTCGCTGCAGGCATTGTAGGACTGTTTGCTTGCTGCCCTGATATCTCCTTCCCAGGGTCTGGACTGGGGTGCAGGAGAAGGACTGCCTCGTGCTCGCCTACCAGTACGTGTCGTGGGTTACTGAGGGCATTTCATGGTGGTAGGTTTTTTGTTTGTTTGTTTTTTCCATCTCATTTTTCTCACAGGCTTCATCTTTGAGTACCATTAGCCTCATGCCTTAGGGCAAAAGGGAAATGACAGCTGTCACCAAAAGACACTGCACACTCCTTGGCAGAGCTCGAAGGCCAACAACACTGTCAGTGCCAGGAACTTTAAGGAACACACGTATTTCCCTGGACACAGAATTTAGGTACTGGGGGGAAAGAAGGAGCCTGTTCCAGCCCGTTCCGACACAACATCTTGTTCCTCCTTCTCCATCTTACACAAGAGTAAGCTGAAGGCTGAGCAGCTTTGCCCAGTGCCATTGCCCTGCTGAAGCAGAGCAGAGCTGAGGACCTTCCTTTCTTCCCCAGACATTGTGCCCTGGACTCCAACAGTTAACAGTCCGCCGGTGCTTTCAAAGGCTTCCTTCATTTCCTGCCTGTCAGACACGGGGGAGGAACTTGGTCTGTGAGTGAAGGAGAAAGATGTTTTCCTACAGTGCTTCGATCCAGCTCCATCCACACCCTCTGCTCAGAAGGACAATTGTTTCCAAAAGCAATATAAAAACACACCATTCACATGAAAATAAGGAAAGAAAACAGACTTATTTCACCATTTCTCTCCACCAGCAACTCAGTGAAGAAACTGCTGTGTTGCACTCCAGAAGACAAACCTGAGGCAAGGCTTGGCACAGGGAGAGATTTCCACTGGAGGGGTCATCTTAGGGGTCATTTTTAGCATTACTGCTGAGTCTGTTGGTCAGCAAAACATTTCTATTGCCACAGTGCTGAGCTCAAGATTACTTTCCCCAGAGAGAGCTGAAAGGAGGGCTTAATCCTCCTTAGCTGTCCTCCAGCATGCCATCTGCCTCTGTTCAGGAAGAAGGTTGGAGTAGATGGGTCTCCTTCAGCTTCCCCAGAGCCAGGACCACAGTAAGTCACAAACCAGCAGTCAGGCAGTGCTCAGCCAAAACTAGCACACAGCCCACCTTTGCACCGCAGCCTCCGAAGCAGGTGCCATAGTAGCTGTCTGTAGCATTTGCTCTCCATTACAAAGGGCTACCTGCTGTCCACTGAGTCTTCCAGAGGGTTTCATTCGCATTTCTTTTAACCTGCAATTGCTAGAAATGGATAATAGCTAAAATTAACTTGGGATCAGAATACTAGGAGGAGACACAGCTCTAAATGCTGCTGGTCCTTAGAAGTCCTGGGTAGCAGCAGAGATCAGTGAGTTGTGAGAGATTCAGTTGCTAACTTCTTTGCCCTAGTTAGCTGCTTTGCCCTCTCTGTTAACAACGACCTGTTATCTTTTAGAGCCCACACAAATTTTTTGTTGCTCATCACCTAGGAACACATCCTGCTTCGTCCCCAGAGTGAATATCAGACTGCTGTCAGAGTCAAGGCCAGCTTGTCTACCATCACCTGATATGGACTGAGAGTCACTGGGAGGGTGCAGAGCTCCCACCAAGAGCTTTGGCACCATGAAAGCACATGTGCAGGGGTTTGCTGAAATACAGAGAACCTACGCTCAGCCTGGCTAACTCCAAGCCTCGCTAACACTGATCAGATCCCAGATACAGCCTGCCTTGCTCAAGGCCTTGCAGTGGTCAGTCACTGTGCTGATTGGAAGTGACCAGAAGGATGTGCAGGCAACATCTGTATCAGCATTTTCCATAGGCAAGTGGGAAAAGAAGAGTCCTGGGACTTTCCTCCAAATTTTGCAAGCTTGAGTGGAATCTGCTTCTTAAAGTTCATGAATTCAAATGTGTGATAATGCCTGGGGGCAGACGCTTCAAATTCCTAGGAGCAGGGCCTTGGGAAGCTGTGGTGTAATGCAGCCAGATGCTGCTTGCCACAAGCCTCTTGGCCAGCTGCCTCGGACACTGCGGCAAGCAACATGTCCATCCCTGCCAGAGAACGTAAGCTTTGTGTGCTCGTGCTTTGTACACATGACCCAGGAGCAATATTCACACTGCCAGACTACCAGTCAGGAGCCTTCTTTTTTTTTTTTTTTTTTTTTTTAAGAAAAATAAAACAATAGCCTTATGTTTTCTTTGGAATTTCTAACCGTGCAGTACAGTTAGCAGCACAAGCCATGGCTGGCAGCGAGTGCTGCCCGCTCACACTCCTCTCGCTCCCCAGCAACAGCCTGAGTCATGGCTGTGGTCACAGACAGTGACACAATGCCATTGTCATCCAAAGAATGCAGTGTTTTCCTGCTCTGCACAAATATTTTGTACAGTGCATTTTCTATGCTCTCCAGAGGAGACACTGTCCGGATTCTTACTGTAAGTGCCCCCAGGAGCGCTGCTGACTAATCCTCCCATTTCTCTCTTCATGTTCCCTCAAGGTCCCAGACTTATTTATACTCTGCACAAAGAGCTTGGAGTCAAGGTTGGTGAAATGGATTTTCTCAGAACAGCACATGCACTGAAGAGTGAGGAAACTGTGAATTTAATCTCTTGAGGTACAATTCATAGAAGTCACATCACTGGAGCCAGCTCATGGTTATGGGTCTGGCCCAGAGCGCTCATCTTGGACATATATAGGCAATAGTGCGGCAACAACTTCCAGACAATTTGCCCCCCTTATTCCAGATATGGCCTTGGGGTGACATCTGGAGGTGCCTCTCTCACCATTGCCTCCTAAAGTAATGAGACCTAGCTCAGATGAGAGCCATGCTGCAGGCACACTGACCCCTGCAAAAGCCTCCTTTAATCACCAGCCATGTTCCTGCCCTTTGTGCTCACCTGCAGGACTGCAGCCTTGTAACCTCCACAGTCCTGTCTGCTCTACATAGCTTGAAAATTAAATTGCAATTACTTACTTACACTTTAGTCCTCCTGCCTTACTTGTGTTGCACAGCAGGCAGAGAAGGAACACAGGGTTAGCATGGTTACTTCTACTTTGCCAGGCAGTTACAAGTAGAATTAAAATTAAATCACTTGGGAATGTGTAGGGCAAATAAATCCAAATGTGAATCTCAGGAGCTGGACAAGGCCCATTTCTCCCATGCATGTTTGCTTTATTTTACTAAAGGACAGGTGATGAGGCTCCAAAAAGGCTGATCACCTTGGTGAGTTCTGCCACTCCTTGATTAGCACTGAGGGCTGGTGTAGTGCTGGTGAGTGTGTAACTACACACTCCAAAGGGAAAATCATGTCTCTAATGTGACAGCACACAGAGCATTGCTGGAGTAGGGCTGTGTGATGGGATGTAGCTCAGCCATGGTTTTTCAGCACATTTTGGGATGCAGAGCAGTTTTGGAAGGATCAATGTGTGGAGTACCTGATAAGCTATGAAGCATGGTCATTTCCCCCGTGTCTCTCTCCATGTAGGACAGAAGGCTGTGGCTATGACATAGTGGTTGCGGTGGTTGCTCCCTATTAAGTAGTTATAAACTTGCTATTTGTCTTTGTGGGAGGTGTGTTTGTGCGACAAAATTTTGAAAAATGGGGTGGTTCATTTTGCAGAAATGTGCTGGCTGTATTTATGGTTTCCTCAGCCATGCTTAAACCAGGATAAAAAAGGAGAGCCAGAATTATTCAGCTCATAATAATCTGTAGAAATGTATTTCCTCCCCAAACAGAACATTTGTATGCATCACAAACAGTGTTTTAGGATATGCCAGGCCGGATCTGACCAGCCATCCTGGTACAAGCAACTGGCGAACGGTGCTGAACTGCAGCCTTCAGCAGATGGTGAAAATCCTGCACATTCCCTTAGCCAGTTGTGAAATAGCGGATGTTTTGGAGCAGATAGGTGATGCAGAAGACTTCCTTCCTCAACTCAAAAGGCAAATAATTTGTATCCTGATTACAAATTATGAGGGTTTGTAGATTGTAAGGTCAGAAGGGACCACTGTAATTATGTCATCTGACCTTCCCAAATAGTGTAGTCTTGGAATGTCACTTGGTGATCCCCACGCCGAGACAAACACTTTGTGGCTGACCTGCTGTGGGTCTTGCTTAAAGACTCTCAGACACAGTTATCTGCCACTGACTCTGTGGCCTGTGAGGTTATTTCAATGCATAATCCTTTTTTCTGCTCGAAACGTGCAGCTCATTTCCAGTCTGTTTTTCACCTAGATGTCATTTTTTCTACAGAACTCATCTCAGATTTATAATCATTTGCTCCATCTATCAAGTAAGCAGGAGGAGGAGTGTGCCATGTCCCCATTTCCACGACACCTCTCCCCACCTCACTACCAGTAGCCTGGCATGAAGAGAAGAGGCTGCAGAGAAAAGCCAGGGAAGCTCGAGGACACAGGATATCATGCTGCCACCAGTACCGCACAGGTGTCATACGGGAAGGCCATTTGTGAGCCAAAACCTGAGACTTTGACCTCTGTGGGATGTAAACACATCTGAAACTCGTATCCTAATCTCCCCACTGTTTAAATACAAAAACTCTCTGGAGGCTGCAGACCACAGAGAGCTGTATCAGTACAAAGTACGCTGACCCCCAGTATAACTGTGACGCATCCTGCTCTGTGCTTGCGCTGGTTGGGCTTTGGCAGCCACGCTTCCTGGTTGATACAAATAACTCAGAACAGTTTTTGCAAACACTAATAAAGCCACTCACCACCCCAGGAGACATGTATGTGTCACTGGTAATTAGCCTGCCTGTCATTTATATTGTGGAAGGAGCCAAAGGCCCCCAGTCAGGCATGCAGGCCTCACTGGATGGTCGCTCATAGCCTGGAGACAATCACTCCCTGAACGGCCTCAGTCCAAGGAGAAGACCAGTTTCTCATCCATTTACACTTCTGGAAACAGGTGCACATAGGAAGCAAGTTTGTGGTCAAACTTTTGTGCAGAATACAGCCCCGAGACCCTGGCCCTGTGTGTCCCAGCTGTGGTGGCACCTCGTCCCTGCCTCTGTGTCTTGGCTGCTTTGGACTGGAGGAAAGGAGGCACGTTTTCCATTCACAATTAAGACTTTTGAGGCCATTCTCTGTGCCTGTAAAGCAGGAAGCTAGCTTCCTGTCTCACAGGTGTGCAGTGTGTTTTACCCCACACAGTGGGACTTGCAAGTTAGGAACTCTACTGGAAGGAGCTGGAGACCTTCCAGGTGCTGTTATTACATTAACGTGCCACAGTCATAAGACAGCCTATCTGCCACCCCGGAGGTGTTTGGCATACCTGGCTGAGAGTGGGGCTAAAGGGCTCTTCCGAAGTCAGACGGCAGACGGTTGGCAGGGTCAGGGACACCACGAAGGCAGCCCACAAGGGTGCCTCACACGTACACCTGCTGAGCCTGCAACAGAAGCAGGGGGCTTTGCTGCAAGAGGGCAGACACATGCAAGGCAGAGAAGAGTCTGCTCTGGATTTATATAGCACATCCAGGGATTTTGAGGCATGGCTTATGCTTTGGCTTGTCTTGGGAGAATGCATGTTGTCCTGTTTTGGCCAGGGAGGAAGGAGCACAGTGTCAGCCCCTTCCCCACCATTGTTCCTGCATAAGGGCAGGTTCTGAGAGCATTGCAGCTCAGGGTGCTTTTGCAGGCTTGAGTACAGGCCAGGCACGCTGGCTGTGATTTGTATGGTCAAGCTTATGCGATGTCTCACTCTGCAGAAGCCAGCGGAATTAGCCCTGCTGACATAAGCAATATTTCACCATGAGAGCAGTCCTGCTTGAAGAGCTAGTGAGCGGTGGCGAGGAGGTAGAGAAGGGACAAGGGCAGGGACAAGCCCACAGGAGGATCTGCTCCATCCCTGCCACGTGTCCCCCGGTGCTGCCGACAGCCCAATTGCATCACCAGGCTCCACGGGTGCATCCACCCCAGGACATGCTGTTACATTTGCGCGCATCCTCCTGTCCCCGACATGGTATGCTGCCCCATAGGCTCAGTCCCATGGATCCTCCCCAGGCTGGGGGCACACAGGCGGGCAGGCAGCAGCTCTGGCACCTCTTCAGTGCGGGACACAATGAGGATTAATCACAGTCCGTCAGAGAGGCCGCTGTATTTTTCCTCCATTCTTATTTGCGTGCTAGCACCTCGAAAACAGGATGGCGGTGTTTTCCTGCCGCGCATTCACTGAGACTAAACAAAGGAGGTCGTATTTCCAGCCCCCCCGGCTCTCTGATAACTGCGGGGCTTTCAGGAATTGCTTGGGGAGAGCAGTGTTCAAGGGGGAGCTTGTTCAAGGATCTGCCCCTCAGGCTGGCTGCAGCAGGAGGGGGTGGCCATGGTCTGAGCAGGAAGCCTCTGAGATCTCTGGTGAGGGTGTAGGGTTCCCATCTCACCACTGGGGAAAAACGCAGTTCCCCGAGAAAGGAAATGCTCCAGTGGTCTTGTGTGCACAGCCTGCCTGGCTTGCAGCGGCTGTGCTGGTTTGCTCTCATTAAGATTTATTACTCATAGTTTGTTAAGATCTCATTAGATTCAAGGCCAACTGTTCTAGGTGCTTTACATTATAGTGCAAATGAGAAACCCAGCCTTTATGGTCTAAAGAGGGAAGAAGAGTTTATTTCTAACAGTGTGACTATCAGTACCACCCAGGCATGAGTTACATACTAGATCCCTACGCCAACATCTAAAATGGGAGCTGAGCCCAACAGTGAATTAAACTCTGCCCTTGCGTACCTTAAAAGCCCAGGCCTTCCCTTTGCCTGTTACAGTGCCTTTCCCTCACACCAATTTCAATAAGATGTACAGTTTTCAACTTTTTACCTGCTGTTTTATGGATTTAAATAGCTGCTTTCTCCAACCTCAGATGACCTTCAAAGAGCAATCAGTAATTGATGTTTCTGTTGCTTGAGTGGAACTTTTGAAAGGTCTTAAAGTCTTCCATTAAATGGGAATGTTAATGGTGGAAATCCTGTTTCTGAACAGATTTTGGAAACTTAACCCCATGTACACAATTTCTGCATGAGCAGTGGTTCCGTACATAGACTTGGTGAGTTCAATCCCATCACCAGGAGCAACAAAACCATGGAAGGGACTTCTGCAAGAACGGGGACCAGGGAAAAAGAGAGGAGTTGAAGGGAAAAAAACCTATGTTAGATGCCTTGAAGAGAGCCTTGAGGTTCTGTGTAGCTTTGGAGATTTTCACACTGAAAATACCTCAATTTCAATGCAATCTTCACAGTAAAAGATTTTCCAGCTCTAAGACAGATCAGCCTTCTTTTGTACTCGAATAAATGGGGAGCAGTTTTGCAGCCAGGTGCTTTGGTGATTTGGAAGACAGAGGCTCAACCCTCTCCCTAGTATTAAATTGGGAATGCCACCTGGATTCGCCTGATGCCAGGGAAGTGTTCATAGCATAGGCCTGATTCCTGTCTTACGGCTTCACTTTTTCTGGTCAACAGTCCTATCCCCAGAGCTGAGATGCCTTAGTGAATTCAGGAATCTCACACAAAACCATTCAGCCTGGCTGATAGAAGGAAACTTTATTTATTTATTAAATAAATAAATAAATAAATAATATATGTATATATGTATATATCTTCCTATGAAAACCCTTGGAAGGCTCTCAATGTTTCACAAAGCAGAATTGTGATATGTATATATGTTTTTAAACTACCTCTAGCTGCATTGCTTGGGTAAGATGCTGAGAAAGTCCATGGCAGGTCTGGCTTTTAATGTCCTCAAACGTGAGAGACTGGAACTGTGCTGGTCCCCCTGGGAGTGCCTGGTGGATCAGCACCAGGATGCAGCATGGTGCTCGCTCCAGCTGGTCTGTGGGTTGTGGGAAGCCAGGCTAACCACAGGCAAGTGGATTCAGTCTGCTCTGTGCTGCAGTTTAGCTTTCATCATTCCATTATATCTCAGGGTTTGGCCCTGGATGTTCTGTCCCTGGGGTACTAAAATGTTGAAGAGATTCTCCCCTTCCCCCCAACATAATCTAACTGGATTAAGGACTGCAACCCTATTATAATTTACAAGATAAGTGCTTATTAAGCAGCGTGAAAGTAACCTTGGTAAAGGGGATTTCAAAATCTGTGGTGCAAAGTCTTGAGATTTGAACACTAAGAAATCTGCTTGGCTTACTTCATGTTCCTTGATGATGATTATCACTTTTATTCCCATTAATTGTCATATGGGAACCTCACTGTATCAGGGACCTGACAAATGCACATTACCAGGAAACATGGGGAGGGAAGAGAGGAAATTGTTTGCATATACATTTTATGTGTGGTGACTCAAGCTAGGGATAAGCCCTATTATCTATAAAAATATCTGTGAGATCTCAAGGCAGGGATGGTATCTCAGGAGCACTCTTCATGTCCAAAACAACCCCCAGAATCTTGTATCCTACTGAACACTGGCACACCACAAACCACACTTTTAGCCAGCAGCAAAGCCACAGAGCACCTGTGCTGTAACCAAGTAGAAGCATCCAGGAAAATGTGAAGGCGGATAGAGAGGAAAAAAAGCTCACCTGGGAAAAACAACAACAAAATCCCCAGCTTTTTCCCTCCTTACATCCCCCCCCACCCCCATTCATTTCTCAACAAAACTTGTAAACTGCAGGCTTAAAATATGTTACGAATGAATAAAAACTTGCAATACTGCCTGAGGTATGGCAAGAAAGCACGTGCTGTCATGATTAGAGCACTCGGATAGCATGCTAATTACATAACACCCTAGGAATTTGGCAGCGCTGGGCTAGAAATAGGGCAAATAATCATGTTCTCATCCACCTTCTTCCCCAACTCTCTCTGCTTCAGTTTTCCTTGATTGAAAATTTAGTTCTCGAATCCTTCCAGACAGCTGTGTAACCTTGATAAAGTGAGAAACAACTTTTGCAAAAGCTTTGCCATAGCTCAAACAACTCTTGTTTAAAAACAAAATAGCAAACAAAATGCTGCACTAAACATTCAGTATTATTTTGTTTTAGTGTTTAAAAAGTACTTCCAAATAGCAGCACAAACTGGTGTAATGGTGCCCTGGCCCCACTCAGCCTCTTAAGTAAAGATTTAGGCCAGAATAATTGAACATTCCAATGATTATAATAATTCCAAACTACATACACATGAGGACATTTGTTCTATGTTACTCATGTTTAACAGGGAAGCAATTTTCCTATTTGATGGAGGGAAAATGGAGAGAGAACAATCTCCAGTGCTTTCCAAGCCAGTGCTTTCCAAGCTGGTGTAAACAGATGTCAAGTCCTTCAAGCGTGCTCCTGTCCACTTCCATACAATAAGCCTCAGCAGCTTTTGCATTCCCTGGTCTGGACAAAGGAAAAATGATCTGCCTTGCAATGCTGCCAGGGCAGAGCAGTGACAGGAGTGAGACCAATGCTTCTAGAGCTCCCTGAGTACAAGTTAGCATCTCTTCACTGGCTCCCCCTTTTCCTTTTGGGGTGGCAGCAAGTCTCTTTTGATGTCTAGCACCAAGTGGTTAGGGGAACATTTTTCTCAAGATCTGTGTATAGAAGAATCATCATTAGTCTAAATGTAACTCTTGCAGAAACAGAAAGAATAATTCCACAGTTTGAGTACTTATTTACAGAAAAAGTCTCTAATAATTTATTACTCTAATAGTAATAATACGATTAAAATTGCAACACACACACATTTCTTAGTTTCTGCCCTTTCTCCTAGAGTTCTGCACCCCCTTCCATCACTCCTCTGGATATTAGAGTCAGTAGATTCGGGTGCTGGAGAGGCTAACACCATAGTTGTGAAGCTCTGGAGTCTTCTTTCAGGATGTTCATGTTGCTGCTTTCTTCTTTCTCTTTCCGGGATCCACTTGAGGATACTTTTATGTGTTCACTAACATGTTAACAGCTATAGTTTCTGTTAGTTACTGACCTAATATATGGCATTTAGTTACATCCAAATTCACTGTTTATAGTGTCCTTCTTATATGTGTGGGTTTTTTTTGTTTGTTGTTTGGTTGCTTTTTTTTTTTTTATATGTGTTGTGGTGCTGTGCCCAACCTCCTACCACCCTATGCCTGTACTCCTCTGTGTCCCATCCCATCCTTCCACTTCTCAGGGCCACCCTACCTGGCCTGTATCTCTCTATTGCTTGAGAGTCATAAACATCTCATTCTGCCCAGAATAAGCACTTGTTACTGCCATCTATAAAAAAAACTCCAGTTATAGCACATGAAGTCAACAAAAGTAAAATACAATAGCCAAGGACACTGGATACATTAGCTAAATTGATGTCACAGCAAAACACTGTGAAATAAAGGTCCAAAGAAACCAGCTGAGACAGAGCAGTCCTGACCAGTACTGAGGCTTTACAGACCAGGTAAAAAGCTTATGGCCTGCTGCTAGCAGTGGCAATGCCACCTTTCAGGGCCACCCTG